>NC_138875.1:74214060-76706560 GCF_965194805.1 Balaenoptera borealis
CATCCCTCCCTCCTTCCCTCTCTCCCCTCGCTCTCTTTTCCCTCCCTCCTTCCCTCCCGACTTCCTCTCTCCCCTCGCTCTCTTTTTCCCTCCCTCCATCCCTCCCTCCTTCCCTTCTCTCCCCTCGCTCTCTTTTTCCCTCCCTCCATCCCTCCCTCCTTCCCTCTCTCCCCTCGCTCTCTTTTTCCCTCCCTCCATCCCTCCCTCCTTCCCTCTCTCCCCTCGCTCTCTTTTTCCCTCCCTCCATCCCTCCCTCCTTCCCTCTCTCCCCTCGCTCTCTTTTTCCCTCCCTCCATCCCTCCCGACTTCCCTCTCTCCCCTCGCTCTCTTTTTCCCTCCCTCCATCCCTCCCTCCTTCCCTCTCTCCCTCGCTCTCTTTTTCCCTCCCTCCATCCCTCCCGACTTCCCTCTCTCCCCTCGCTCTCTTTTTCCCTCCCTCCATCCCTCCCTCCTTCCCTCTCTCCCCTCGCTCTCTTTTTCCCTCCCTCCATCCCTCCCTCCTTCCCTCTCTCCCTCGCTCTCTTTTTCCCTCCCTCCTTCCCTCCCGACTTCCTCTCTCCCCTCGCTCTCTTTTTCCCTCCCTCCATCCCTCCCTCCTTCCCTCTCTCCCCTCGCTCTCTTTTTCCCTCCCTCCATCCCTCCCGACTTCCCTCTCTCCCCTCGCTCTCTTTTTCCCTCCCTCCATCCCTCCCTCCTTCCCTCTCTCCCCTCCGCTCTCTTTTTCCCTCCCTCCATCCCTCCCCTCCATCCCTCTCTCCCCTCGCTCTCTTTTTCCCTCCTCCATCCCTCCCTCCTTCCCTCTCTCCCCTCGCTCTCTTTTTCCCTCCCTCCATCCCTCCTCCTTCCCTCTCTCCCCTCGCTCTCTTTTTCCCTCCCTCCTTCCTCTCTCTCTCCCTCGCTCTCTTTTTCCCTCCCTCCTTCCCTCCCTCCTTCCCTCTCTCCCCTCGCTCTCTTTTTCCCTCCCTCCATCCCTCCCTACTTCCCTCTCTCCCCTCTCTCCCCTCGCTCTCTTTTTCCCTCCCTCCATCCCTCCCTCCTTCCCTCTCTCCCCTCGCTCTCTTTTTCCCTCCCTCCATCCCTCCCTCCCTTCCCTCTCTCCCTCGCTCTCTTTTTCCCTCCCTCCATCCCTCCCTCCTTCCCTCTCTCCCCTCGCTCTCTTTTTCCCTCCCTCCATCCCTCCCTCCTTCCCCTCTCTCCCCTCGCTCTCTTTTTCCCTCCCTCCTTCCCTCCCTCCTTCCCTCTCTCCCCTCGCTCTCTTTTTCCCTCCCTCCATCCCTCCCTCCTTCCCTCTCTCCCCTCGCTCTCTTTTTCCCTCCCTCCATCCCTCCCTCCTTCCCTCTCTCCCTCGCTCTCTTTTTCCCTCCCTCCATCCCTCCCTCCTTCCCTCTCTCCCCTCGCTCTCTTTTTCCCTCCCTCCATCCCTCCCTCCTTCCCTCTCTCCCCTCGCTCTCTTTTTCCCTCCCTCCATCCCTCCCTCCTTCCCTCTCTCCCCTCGCTCTCTTTTTCCCTCCCTCCATCCCTCCCGACTTCCCTCTCTCCCCTCGCTCTCTTTTTCCCTCCCTCCATCCCTCCCTCCTTCCCTCTCTCCCCTCGCTCTCTTTTTCCCTCCCTCCATCCCTCCCTCCTTCCCTCTCTCCCCTCGCTCTCTTTTTCCCTCCCTCCATCCCTCCCTCCTTCCCTCTCTCCCCTCGCTCTCTTTTTCCCTCCCTCCATCCCTCCCTCCTTCCCTCTCTCCCCTCGCTCTCTTTTTCCCTCCCTCCATCCCTCCCTCCTTCCCTCTCTCCCCTCGCTCTCTTTTTCCCTCCCTCCATCCCTCCCTCCTTCCCTCTCTCCCCTCGCTCTCTTTTTCCCTCCCTCCATCCCTCCCTCCTTCCCTCTCTCCCCTCGCTCTCTTTTTCCCTCCCTCCATCCCTCCCTCCTTCCCTCTCTCCCCTCGCTCTCTTTTTCCCTCCCTCCATCCCTCCCTCCTTCCCTCTCTCCCCTCGCTCTCTTTTTCCCTCCCTCCATCCCTCCCTCCTTCCCTCTCTCCCCTCGCTCTCTTTTTCCCTCCCTCCATCCCTCCCTCCTTCCCTCTCTCCCCTCGCTCTCTTTTTCCCTCCCTCCATCCCTCCCTCCTTCCCTCTCTCCCCTCGCTCTCTTTTTCCCTCCCTCCATCCCTCCCTCCTTCCCTCTCTCCCCTCGCTCTCTTTTTCCCTCCCTCCATCCCTCCCTCCTTCCCTCTCTCCCCTCGCTCTCTTTTTCCCTCCCTCCATCCCTCCCTCCTTCCCTCTCTCCCCTCGCTCTCTTTTTCCTCCCTCCATCCCTCCCTCCTTCCCTCTCTCCCCTCGCTCTCTTTTTCCCTCCCTCCATCCCTCCCTCCTTCCCTCTCTCCCCTCGCTCTCTTTTTCCCTCCCTCCATCCCTCCCTCCTTCCCTCTCTCCCCTCGCTCTCTTTTTCCCTCCCTCCATCCCTCCCTCCTTCCCTCTCTCCCCTCGCTCTCTTTTTCCCTCCCTCCATCCCTCCCTCCTTCCCTCTCTCCCCTCGCTCTCTTTTTCCCTCCCTCCATCCCTCCCTCCTTCCCTCTCTCCCCTCGCTCTCTTTTTCCCTCCCTCCATCCCTCCCTCCTTCCCTCTCTCCCCTCGCTCTCTTTTTCCCTCCCTCCATCCCTCCCTCCTTCCCTCTCTCCCCTCGCTCTCTTTTTCCCTCCCTCCATCCCTCCCTCCTTCCCTCTCTCCCCTCGCTCTCTTTTTCCCTCCCTCCATCCCTCCCTCCTTCCCTCTCTCCCCTCGCTCTCTTTTTCCCTCCCTCCATCCCTCCCGGCTTCCCTCTCTCCCCTCGCTCTCTTTTTCCCTCCCTCCATCCCTCCCTCCTTCCCTCTCTCCCCTCGCTCTCTTTTTCCCTCCCTCCATCCCTCCCTGCCTTCCCTCTCTCCCCTCGCTCTCTTTTTCCCTCCCTCCATCCCTCCCTCCTTCCTCTCTCCCTCGCTCTCTTTTTCCCTCCCTCCATCCCTCCCTCCTTCCCTCTCTCCCCTCGCTCTCTTTTTCCCTCCCTCCATCCCTCCCGACTTCCCTCTCTCCCCTCGCTCTCTTTTTCCCTCCCTCCATCCCTCCCTCCTTCCCTCTCTCCCCTCGCTCTCTTTTTCCCTCCCTCCTTCCCTCCCGACTTCCCTCTCTCCCTCGCTCTCTTTTTCCCTCCCTCCATCCCTCCCTCCTTCCCTCTCTCCCCTCGCTCTCTTTTTCCCTCCCTCCATCCCTCCCTCCTTCCCTCTCTCCCCCTCGCTCTCTTTTTCCCTCCCTCCTTCCCTCCCTCCTTCCCTCTCTCCCCTCGCTCTCTTTTTCCCTCCCTCCATCCCTCCCTCCTTCCCTCTCTCCCCTCGCTCTCTTTTTCCCTCCCTCCTTCCCTCCCTCCTTCCCTCTCTCCCCTCGCTCTCTTTTTCCCTCCTCCTTCCCTCCTCCTTCCCTCTCTCCCCTCGCTCTCTTTTTCCCTCCCTCCATCCCTCCCTCCTTCCCTCTCTCCCCTCGCTCTCTTTTTCCCTCCCTCCATCCCTCCCTCCTTCCCTCTCTCCCCTCGCTCTCTTTTTCCCTCCCTCCATCCCTCCCTCCTTCCCTCTCTCCCCTCGCTCTCTTTTTCCCTCCCTCCATCCCTCCCTCCTTCCCTCTCTCCCCTCGCTCTCTTTTTCCCTCCCTCCTTCCCTCCCTCCTTCCCTCTCTCCCCTCGCTCTCTTTTTCCCTCCCTCCTTCCCTCCCTCCTTCCCTCTCTCCCCTCGCTCTCTTTTTCCCTCCCTCCATCCCTCCCTCCTTCCCTCTCTCCCCTCGCTCTCTTTTTCCCTCCCTCCATCCCTCCCTCCTTCCCTCTCTCCCCTCGCTCTCTTTTTCCCTCCCTCCATCCCTCCCTCCTTCCCTCTCTCCCCTCGCTCTCTTTTTCCCTCCCTCCATCCCTCCCTCCTTCCCTCTCTCCCCTCGCTCTCTTTTTCCCTCCCTCCATCCCTCCCTCCTTCCCTCTCTCCCCTCGCTCTCTTTTTCCCTCCCTCCATCCCTCCCTCCTTCCCTCTCTCCCCTCGCTCTCTTTTTCCCTCCCTCCTTCCCTCCCTCCTTCCCTCTCTCCCCTCGCTCTCTTTTTCCCTCCCTCCATCCCTCCCTCCTTCCCTCTCTCCCCTCGCTCTCTTTTTCCCTCCCTCCATCCCTCCCTCCTTCCCTCTCTCCCCTCGCTCTCTTTTTCCCTCCCTCCATCCCTCCCTCCTTCCCTCTCTCCCCTCGCTCTCTTTTTCCCTCCCTCCTTCCCTCCCTCCTTCCCTCTCTCCCCTCGCTCTCTTTTTCCCTCCCTCCTTCCCTCCCTCCTTCCCTCTCTCCCCTCGCTCTCTTTTTCCCTCCCTCCATCCCTCCCTCCTTCCCTCTCTCCCCTCGCTCTCTTTTTCCGTCCCTCCATCCCTCCCTCCTTCCCTCTCTCCCCTCGCTCTCTTTTTCCCTCCCTCCATCCCTCCCTCCTTCCCTCTCTCCCCTCGCTCTCTTTTTCCCTCCCTCCATCCCTCCCTCCTTCCCTCTCTCCCCTCGCTCTCTTTTTCCCTCCCTCCATCCCTCCCGACTTCCCTCTCTCCCCTCGCTCTCTTTTTCCCTCCCTCCCTCCCTCCCTCCTTCCCTCTCTCCCCTCGCTCTCTTTTTCCCTCCCTCCATCCCTCCCTCCTTCCCTCTCTCCCCTCGCTCTCTTTTTCCCTCCCTCCTTCCCTCCCGACTTCCCTCTCTCCCCTCGCTCTCTTTTTCCCTCCCTCCATCCCTCCCTCCTTCCCTCTCTCCCCTCGCTCTCTTTTTCCCTCCCTCCATCCCTCCCTCCTTCCCTCTCTCCCCTCGCTCTCTTTTTCCCTCCCTCCATCCCTCCTTCCTTCCCTCTCTCCCCTCGCTCTCTTTTTCCCTCCCTCCATCCCTCCCGACTTCCCTCTCTCCCCTCGCTCTCTTTTTCCCTCCCTCCATCCCTCCCTCCTTCCCTCTCTCCCCTCGCTCTCTTTTTCCCTCCCTCCATCCCTCCCTCCTTCCCTCTCTCCCCTCGCTCTCTTTTTCCCTCCCTCCATCCCTCCCTCCTTCCCTCTCTCCCCTCGCTCTCTTTTTCCCTCCCTCCATCCCTCCCTCCTTCCCTCTCTCCCCTCGCTCTCTTTTTCCCTCCCTCCATCCCTCCCTCCTTCCCTCTCTCCCCTCGCTCTCTTTTTCCCTCCCTCCATCCCTCCCTCCTTCCCTCTCTCCCCTCGCTCTCTTTTTCCCTCCCTCCTTCCCTCCCGACTTCCCTCTCTCCCCTCGCTCTCTTTTTCCCTCCCTCCATCCCTCCCTCCTTCCCTCTCTCCCCTCGCTCTCTTTTTCCCTCCCTCCATCCCTCCCTCCTTCCCTCTCTCCCCTCGCTCTCTTTTTCCCTCCCTCCTTCCCTCCCGACTTCCCTCTCTCCCCTCGCTCTCTTTTTCCCTCCCTCCATCCCTCCCTCCTTCCCTCTCTCCCCTCGCTCTCTTTTTCCCTCCCTCCATCCCTCCCGACTTCCCTCTCTCCCCTCGCTCTCTTTTTCCCTCCCTCCTTCCCTCCCTCCTTCCCTCTCTCCCCTCGCTCTCTTTTTCCCTCCCTCCATCCCTCCCTCCTTCCCTCTCTCCCCTCGCTCTCTTTTTCCCTCCCTCCATCCCTCCCGACTTCCCTCTCTCCCCTCGCTCTCTTTTTCCCTCCCTCCTTCCCTCCCTCCTTCCCTCTCTCCCCTCGCTCTCTTTTTCCCTCCCTCCATCCCTCCCGACTTCCCTCTCTCCCCTCGCTCTCTTTTTCCCTCCCTCCATCCCTCCCGACTTCCCTCTCTCCCCTCGCTCTCTTTTTCCCTCCCTCCATCCCTCCCTCCTTCCCTCTCTCCCCTCGCTCTCTTTTTCCCTCCCTCCATCCCTCCCTCCTTCCCTCTCTCCCCTCGCTCTCTTTTTCCCTCCCTCCATCCCTCCCTCCTTCCCTCTCTCCCCTCGCTCTCTTTTTCCCTCCCTCCATCCCTCCCTCCTTCCCTCTCTCCCCTCGCTCTCTTTTTCCCTCCCTCCATCCCTCCCTCCTTCCCTCTCTCCCCTCGCTCTCTTTTTCCCTCCCTCCTTCCCTCCCGACTTCCCTCTCTCCCCTCGCTCTCTTTTTCCCTCCCTCCATCCCTCCCTCCTTCCCTCTCTCCCCTCGCTCTCTTTTTCCCTCCCTCCATCCCTCCCTCCTTCCCTCTCTCCCCTCGCTCTCTTTTTCCCTCCCTCCTTCCCTCCCGACTTCCCTCTCTCCCCTCGCTCTCTTTTTCCCTCCCTCCATCCCTCCCTCCTTCCCTCTCTCCCCTCGCTCTCTTTTTCCCTCCCTCCATCCCTCCCGACTTCCCTCTCTCCCCTCGCTCTCTTTTTCCCTCCCTCCTTCCCTCCCTCCTTCCCTCTCTCCCCTCGCTCTCTTTTTCCCTCCCTCCATCCCTCCCTCCTTCCCTCTCTCCCCTCGCTCTCTTTTTCCCTCCCTCCATCCCTCCCTCCTTCCCTCTCTCCCCTCGCTCTCTTTTTCCCTCCCTCCATCCCTCCCTCCTTCCCTCTCTCCCCTCGCTCTCTTTTTCCCTCCCTCCATCCCTCCCTCCTTCCCTCTCTCCCCTCGCTCTCTTTTTCCCTCCCTCCATCCCTCCCTCCTTCCCTCTCTCCCCTCGCTCTCTTTTTCCCTCCCTCCATCCCTCCCTCCTTCCCTCTCTCCCCTCGCTCTCTTTTTCCCTCCCTCCATCCCTCCCTCCTTCCCTCTCTCCCCTCGCTCTCTTTTTCCCTCCCTCCATCCCTCCCTCCTTCCCTCTCTCCCCTCGCTCTCTTTTTCCCTCCCTCCTTCCCTCCCTCCTTCCCTCTCTCCCCTCGCTCTCTTTTTCCCTCCCTCCATCCCTCCCTCCTTCCCTCTCTCCCCTCGCTCTCTTTTTCCCTCCCTCCTTCCCTCCCTCCTTCCCTCTCTCCCCTCGCTCTCTTTTTCCCTCCCTCCTTCCCTCCCTCCTTCCCTCTCTCCCCTCGCTCTCTTTTTCCCTCCCTCCTTCCCTCCCTCCTTCCCTCTCTCCCCTCGCTCTCTTTTTCCCTCCCTCCATCCCTCCCTCCTTCCCTCTCTCCCCTCGCTCTCTTTTTCCCTCCCTCCATCCCTCCCGACTTCCCTCTCTCCCCTCGCTCTCTTTTTCCCTCCCTCCATCCCTCCCTCCTTCCCTCTCTCCCCTCGCTCTCTTTTTCCCTCCCTCCATCCCTCCCTCCTTCCCTCTCTCCCCTCGCTCTCTTTTTCCCTCCCTCCTTCCCTCCCTCCTTCCCTCTCTCCCCTCGCTCTCTTTTTCCCTCCCTCCTTCCCTCCCGACTTCCCTCTCTCCCCTCGCTCTCTTTTTCCCTCCCTCCATCCCTCCCTCCTTCCCTCTCTCCCCTCGCTCTCTTTTTCCCTCCCTCCATCCCTCCCTCCTTCCCTCTCTCCCCTCGCTCTCTTTTTCCCTCCCTCCATCCCTCCCTCCTTCCCTCTCTCCCCTCGCTCTCTTTTTCCCTCCCTCCATCCCTCCCTCCTTCCCTCTCTCCCCTCGCTCTCTTTTTCCCTCCCTCCTTCCCTCCCGACTTCCCTCTCTCCCCTCGCTCTCTTTTTCCCTCCCTCCATCCCTCCCTCCTTCCCTCTCTCCCCTCGCTCTCTTTTTCCCTCCCTCCATCCCTCCCGACTTCCCTCTCTCCCCTCGCTCTCTTTTTCCCTCCCTCCTTCCCTCCCTCCTTCCCTCTCTCCCCTCGCTCTCTTTTTCCCTCCCTCCATCCCTCCCTCCTTCCCTCTCTCCCCTCGCTCTCTTTTTCCCTCCCTCCATCCCTCCCTCCTTCCCTCTCTCCCCTCGCTCTCTTTTTCCCTCCCTCCATCCCTCCCTCCTTCCCTCTCTCCCCTCGCTCTCTTTTTCCCTCCCTCCATCCCTCCCTCCTTCCCTCTCTCCCCTCGCTCTCTTTTTCCCTCCCTCCATCCCTCCCTCCTTCCCTCTCTCCCCTCGCTCTCTTTTTCCCTCCCTCCATCCCTCCCTCCTTCCCTCTCTCCCCTCGCTCTCTTTTTCCCTCCCTCCATCCCTCCCTCCTTCCCTCTCTCCCCTCGCTCTCTTTTTCCCTCCCTCCATCCCTCCCTCCTTCCCTCTCTCCCCTCGCTCTCTTTTTCCCTCCCTCCTTCCCTCCCTCCTTCCCTCTCTCCCCTCGCTCTCTTTTTCCCTCCCTCCATCCCTCCCTCCTTCCCTCTCTCCCCTCGCTCTCTTTTTCCCTCCCTCCTTCCCTCCCTCCTTCCCTCTCTCCCCTCGCTCTCTTTTTCCCTCCCTCCTTCCCTCCCTCCTTCCCTCTCTCCCCTCGCTCTCTTTTTCCCTCCCTCCTTCCCTCCCTCCTTCCCTCTCTCCCCTCGCTCTCTTTTTCCCTCCCTCCATCCCTCCCTCCTTCCCTCTCTCCCCTCGCTCTCTTTTTCCCTCCCTCCATCCCTCCCGACTTCCCTCTCTCCCCTCGCTCTCTTTTTCCCTCCCTCCATCCCTCCCTCCTTCCCTCTCTCCCCTCGCTCTCTTTTTCCCTCCCTCCATCCCTCCCTCCTTCCCTCTCTCCCCTCGCTCTCTTTTTCCCTCCCTCCTTCCCTCCCTCCTTCCCTCTCTCCCCTCGCTCTCTTTTTCCCTCCCTCCTTCCCTCCCGACTTCCCTCTCTCCCCTCGCTCTCTTTTTCCCTCCCTCCATCCCTCCCTCCTTCCCTCTCTCCCCTCGCTCTCTTTTTCCCTCCCTCCTTCCCTCCCGACTTCCTCAAAGCACCTGTATTGTGCTGGGCACTGGGTCTGGCCCTGGGAAGAGGGAGGTAAACCCAATTTGATCCCAGCCCTCAGCGGCACGAGTCTTGGGGTGGGGTGGTCAGAGCTGACACAAGCCCCTGCCGCCCAGGGTCCTAAGTGCTCTAGGAGAGTTATGAGTCAGAACTGCTTGCTCCCCTGTGGAGACCTGGGTCTCAAGGGTAGAGCAGGAGCTCCTCAGCAGACCAGGCAGGGACAGGCATTCCGGGCAGCACAGCACGCTCGTGGCAGAACCACACGTGGTCCAGTCTCCCCGAAGCAGGATCTAGGCAAGGAGGAGCGGCCAGCAAGGGGCCTGGAAGGTGTCCTGGGGGCTGCAGGTGCCCAGCCAAGGAGCTTGGACTTTATCCAGCTGGCACTGGGCCAGGAGAGATGTCAGCCCAGGAGCCTCCAGGAGCCTCCAGCTCGCCTGGCTTTTGCCGCTGGGAGCCTGGTAAAGGGAGGGAACGATGGGGGGTGCTCAGCTGAGGTTTCTGCCCCGCCCAGGATTCTCCGTCCTGTCCTTCGTCTCCATTGCATCTCACTCCCCTAATTGCTCCGGGGTTTCCCCTCCAGAGAATAACGTTTGCAGCCAAGGCCTTATTTCCCGGAAGCCGAGGATAGTCATTGCTGCAAGAATTCTTACAGTTCCTATAAATCCCGCCAGCTCCTCTAAAGGAGTGTCGACCTGGGTGGTGGCAGTGCAGTGACCTGTACCAGGAATTCCGAAACACTTAATTCCTAAAAGCCCCTCGTATCATCCTCTTCAGCTCTGTGTCTCCTGCTGGTTTCAGAGCCAGAGAGGTGATTCTGACTTACGAGCATCATAGCAATTGCAGTCCTTTCCCGGGTACCTACCACTCACCCAGCCCTTCACACAGAACATTAGCCCATGCAGTGCTGGCATCAGTGATGGACACTGGAGTGGTTCTCTGCTGTTACTGAAGCCCAGAGAGGTGAAGCAACTTACCCAGGGCCACACAGCTTCTAAGAGCTTGGGAAACAGGACTGGAGCCTGGGTCTGTCTGCCCCAAGGCACCTGTCAACCCGGCATCCCTCTTCCCTGAATCCCTGCATGGTCTGTAGCTAACATCCCAGCCCCTGCCTCTCTCCTCTCACTTCTGACTTGATGCCCAAGGAATAAATACTGGGCTCCTTGAAGCTTCCTTGTCACTTCACATCCTATTCCTTTACCTTAACCGCCCCTCTCCTTACCCTGGCTAATTCCAGCTCCTCATGAAAGACTCAAGAGTCACTGCCTCTAGGAAGCCTTCCTGATCTCCCCCAGGCCCTTCCTCTGGCTGCAACCATTCCAGCCCATTGTCCTTCCTGCTCCCTGTTGAAATGATCTGCTTACACGTCCACTTCCCCAACTTGATTTTAAGCTGCCCCCGGGCAGATATCTGAGGTGCCTCAGCATCGTTAGCAGAGAGCTGGCATACAGCAGGCACTGAATAAGTGCTTGTTGTCCTGGGCAAGCTCCAGGCAACCTCTGAGCCCCCTTTCTGTTGGAAAGTCCCAGATCCTGCGGCTTGTGCGATGGACATGTTTCTTTCTCCACCTTTCCCCTTTTGGGTGGTGGCGTTGTATAGGAAGGGCTGGATAGGGCACCACCAGTTGGCCCAAGAGGGTGGCCACTCCCTGCCTGGCAGCAGAACCCGTGGATGATGTTCTGACCCAGTGATGCAACCCCAGTGATGGCCCCTATTTTACAGAGGGGGAAACTGAGGCCCCATGAGACTCACCTGAGGTCACACAGCTCATTAGAGGCACGGCCAGGGACCCGAGGTCTGACTGAGCCCGGGCCCCTTCTCTGTGCTGAGCGGAGGAGGTGGGTGGGGGTCCAGGGCAGGCCCAGCAGGACTGGGCGGTAGACATTCTCAGGCTGTTACCCTCCCTTTCTCTAAGGCCTCGTCTGTCTGCTCCTCTGTCCCCAGATACTCTCATGTTAACACCAAGGCTGGGAAACAGGAAGGACCCTGCCCTGCCGGCGGCAGTTAAATCCCCGGGTGGGGACAAGTCTGCGTCTGTAGGAGACTAAGCACCAGCTCTCACCACGGCAGAGAGAAGGTGAAAAGGGGCTGAGCAGCATTCTGCCCCTCCCCCTGGGCCAGACAGCCATAGTGCTTGCCTGCCTGGGTGTGTTCTGGGTCCTTCTCCTATTTAAAAAAAACTACACAAAACATGCTCACTGTAGAGAAACGAGATCATAGACAAGAAAGAAGAAAACAATTACTTAATACACCACCCCTAGAAATATTCTTTATAACATGTCTATATCCTTTAAGATTTTTTTGCATATATGTGCAAAATGTATACCTATATATGAATATGATATATACACACGCATATATAACTATATTCATATTTTGCCTATGTGCAATATATATGCAAAATATATGCATAGATATATAATATACGCACATATGTATATAAATAATCTTTTGCATATATTTGCATATACATGCTATATACATGTATACATATATCCATGCAAAAATATATATGCACTATATATACATATTTTTGCAGATAGGTCAACAAAATGGAATTATACTGCAGGAATGCTTTTGTACCTAGTTCTCTTACATTTTCTCTTCTAGGACTAACTTCTCATGTCATGAACATGGACCTGCAGCCTCATTTTCAGTGGCTGTACTATATTCCATTTTTCCAGTTATGCCCACTTTATTTAGTCAGGCCCAGATTGATTTTTGGACACGTAGGTTGTTCCCAGTCTTTTTGCCTTGTAAATAATGCTGCAGTAAACATCACTGGACATTCATCTTCATGCACCTGCAAAGCCAGAATAACTTTTAGAAGCCGGGTAACTGGGACGGAGGCAAAGAGCTCTTGCAGCACACTGATTAAATCCCTCTGGTGTCAGCTAGACCTCGGTGTGAGCACACGTGCGCGCACACAGGCAAGTTGCTAAGTTGCTTAATTCCCCTGAGCCTCCGTTCTCTCCTGTATAAAATGGAGCAGCAGATATGCAACCCTTATCCATCGTTCTGAAATCCACCAAGCTCTCCTTTGTAGCAAAACCACCCTGTACCAATGTACTGACATGAGGTTATTAATAGTATTTACACACGGTGTGACTATTTATACATTTTGCTGCAGAAATATTAATACGTTTGATTGTGGGGTGTTGCACTACCCCAGTGTTTATCCACTTTTTTGGGTATTTTTTTCATTATCATCCCCCAAAGGCCCTTTTAAAATTTTTTCTTAATTACCGTTCCAGGAAATTTTAATATCATGGTTAATATTGTACATCTGTATGTGTACTGTATGCATATCTGTGCCAAGGTTCCCCCCACCAAGAACCAATTTTCACTCCCTTAGGGACAGTATCATTCCTGTAGAGAATGCAGGACCTAGACCAGTAATTCTCAACCAGGCGCGACTTTGCCTCCCAGGGACATTTGGCAATGTCTGGAGACAGTTTGGGTTGTCACAGCTCTGGGTTCGGGCATCGGTCGGTACAGACCAGGAAGGCTGCTAGCCCCCTCCAGCGCACAGCGACGGCCCCCCTGCAACGGGCCAGAGTTCTAAGGTTGGCAGACCCTCCTCTAGACCCCACTGGGGGTTCCTCCCAATATACAGTATGTGCACTCGCCTGTTGCCTTTCTAAAATCTGAATTAGAATGCGTCTGGCCCCTGGGTTAGGGGTCGGGGCCAGCGGAGCTGTAACACTAAAACCTACTTCACAGGTCGGTGGGAGGACCCTTTGGGGGCCGATGCAGTAAAGTGCATTTCTTGGCACCTGGCCGTGGTCCATCTCACCCAGGATGAGCCAAAGTGCCCGAGTGCCAGACGTCCAGGGTCCCGCGCCTGGATGCTGTCTCCACATTGAGAAATACACATTTGGGAGCCTTTCAAAATCACTAGGTTTGCCTTCCAAGTCCCGTTAAGTGGGTGCTGGCCCCAAGGATGCCCAGGGCTTTTCCAGCATGTCTGAAAGCTTGCATGGGCACCAGCTCCTTGCAAATGGGTCTGTTATTTTGTTTGTGGGCTTTGACCAAGGTGCAGTGTCTGTTTGAACGTGCCTCTGGGCTTGGCCAGCAGCCAGTGGTAAGCTGGCCTGGAGCGGTTTATGGGGACCAGCCCCCGAATCCTGGAGCTCGAGACGGAGGCTTCCGAGCGCTCTCACCCACTTGTGACCCAGTGAGCCACGTGATGAACAAACGGCACCCTGAAGCAGGCAGTTCCGCCCCGACTTGGGTGCTGCTAAGAGCTGGCCAAAGAGACACCATCCACCGGGCATTTTCCAGGGCCTCTCTGGCTTCCCGAGGGCTGGACTGGGAAGCAGAGGTGGATCAAGTTGTGAGTTAGAACAGGCGGCGCCCTGGACCCTGGGCAGGGTCTTTGAACAAAACCACAGGCTGGGCTGGGCACCAGAAGGAAACGGGGCCCTTGGCTCTGTTCCAGGCGATGGAATGTCAGCCCAACTGGTTTTCCTCCTTCACTGGAGCTGGGCACTCATAAACAAGGGAGCTGCCAGGCCTGTCAACAGCAGAGAGGTCCCGAGCTCGGTCCCTGCCCCTGCCCTGCCCTCACTCCAGGGGAAGAGACGCCCCATCCATGCTCCGTGCCATCTCTGCAGACCAGCCCCTTATCCTCACGGCGGGTCCTTAAGCCTCTCCTGCAGGGCTGCTCGGCAGGGTGGATGGGATGGGTCTGTCCAGTCCCCAACATAGCCCGCTGTTAGTAAAGATGGTATTTCGCTTCACCTTTCCCCAGGCTGTTTTGTCACCTGCACTGCCTTCTCCATTCTCCCCCACCAGTTCAATCTGACCCACTTTTCAAGGCCTGGGCCATGTCACATGCCGTCTGTCACCCGCCACTCCTGAGCCCCTGTGTGCACTCTCCTCCCCTTCTGTCTGGCGCCCCGAAGTACTTTGGGTACCTGGGATAGGAAATTATTAATCATGGGGCCCAAGATGACCAAGAGGGTGATCTAAGGTGGAATTGTCTGCCCCTTGTTCCTAGTAAACTTTCTGTAACAGCTTTGACATCTCCATATCAGCACTTAAAGTTCTACTTCATTGTTTTTGATGGCAGCACGGATTCCCTTGCAGGGATAAACCTGTTTACAGATGCCCTTATGGAAGGACAACTGGGTTGTGTTTGCTGTTAACCAAAAACCAAATGCTGCTGCTGTGAGCATGTTTGGGTGTGTGAGTTGATGTATGTATGTATTCGTGTGTGTATTTTATGTTATCTGTGTTTATTATGTATGTGCTGTCTGTATGTGCAATGTGTATTACGTGTGATTGTGTGTGCTGTGTATATGTATTTGTGTATATATATATATGTGTATGTGTGTATGTGTTTGCATTTGTGTGTATGTATGTGTTTTTGTGTATTTTTTTGGTGTACGTGTATTTGTGTATATATTTGCATATGTGTATATTGGTGTGTATGCATCTATGTGTGTGTGTGTGTGTGTGTGTGTGCGTGCGCATCTCTCTGGGTGAATCACCGGAAGCAGGGGTAATGGGGCAGTGCTGTAAGATTGTAATGTGCCTACAGATTGCGGAGGAGGTGGTGGGTGTGTCCTGCCCGGGAGAGGTGCTGGAGGATTTGGGATCCTGAGGCAATGGACAGACGCACCGGCTCCCCGCCTCCTCCCCGGGTTCACACTTACGTCAAGGCTGCAATTCTGTCGCCTGACAAGTTGAGCCATCTCCTGAAATAAACATGAGAGAGATGTTTTGACATGTGATGTTTCAAAAAAAAAAAAAAACACAGAGTCAAATTTGGCTGACACTGTTTTAAGAATCCCTCCAGGAGGAACCAAGTCAGGGTGGATGGGAGCAGATCCCATGAAGAGGAGATGCTAGGAGACATGAAAGAATTATATATTTACATAGAATCGTACATTTTAACGTTTATTTTTAAAAACTACCAACAGCAAATGTTACAAAATACAAAAAGAGGTAGAATTTTAAAACTATGTCTCCCTCTCTCCCCCTCCCCCTGTCACTCGGTTCCCCTCCCAGAGGCAAGTGTGATGACAGTTTTCCTATGTCCTTCTCACATATTCTATGCATTTTCAAATATTTACGTATATATTTTTCCTCGCTCCACCTGTTGCTTCCAGCCTTGCCTTATTCACTTGACAGTGTATCTTGGAAGTCACTCCATATCAGGCACATACATCTTCCTCATTCCTTTCAACAATTAAAGAGTATCCCATGCTATGGTTGTTCTGTAATTTTAAAATATAAAAATACATTTTAAAAAAACAAAATTCCCTTTTATCTTGGCTCATCTTAACCTTAGAACTGTAGACCTTTTATTAATAGAACTTTAGACTTAAAAGGAAATTGAATTTGTCTGTATAAAAGTATTTCAGGACTTTTAGAATGTTCTATGCCCCTTCCCCTCCCCCTGTACGAAGGTTCCTGGTTATCTGGGGGGCATTGTCCTCCCTCCCTGGATCAATCTCTCCCGTTTTGCACCTTAAAAAATTATCACAGTCGCCAGTCCGCTTTCACTGTTTGTCAGCATGCTGAACATGATGTTTTAGAAAAGAGATTGGTTTTTTAAAATGTAACAAAAATTAAAATTTAAGGGCATATATGAAAACAGACGGTCCTGGGATATATCAAGAGTCTTTAAGTAGACAGTAATATTGTTCATGGACATGAGAGAGGGGTCCGGGGATCATCTGTGGATCATTCATTCACTCATTCATTCATACACTGATTCATTCATTCACTGATTCATTCATTCATTCATTCACTCACTTATTCATGCATCCATCCATTGTCAGTTGCTCCCCTGACCACTGTGGCCGTCTCTTAACTTGGTGCCAGGGTTTGAGGGTGAACAGACCCCAGTGCCTGCCCTCAGGGAGCTCACAGCCTGGAGGAGACCGTCAAACAAACAGCAAGCACAGTCCAGCACAATAAGCTGTATGATGAGCTGAGCACAGGGGGATTTTATGGGGTCCCAAGGGGAGGTCCAGTCCCGCTGCCGATGGAGGCAGTCAGGAGAGGCTTCTTGGAGGAGCTGATGCCTGAGCTGTGTTTCAGGGACACATTCCAGGCAGACCTGGGCCAGCATTGGCCAGCGGCTGATGGACTATACCAAGAAATCTCCCAGAGGGGCGTTTCCTGGGTGCAGTGACAGCAGGAGTTGGTGGAATGGGGCATAACTGGCCATAGACTTGGAGCCGCCTGTGTTTGAATCGGGTCCCTTCACTCACTCCTGAGGCCTCGGGCGAGTCGCTTCACCTCCCTGTGCCTCGGTCTTCTCATCCGGAAACTGGGGAGAATTCACAGTACCTGCCTCTCAGGGCTGTCGGGAGGACTAATGTTGGCAGCCTGGCACGCAGGAAGAGCCGTGTCAAGGCCCCTTCTTGTTGCACCTGTCCATCTGCAAAATGGGCGTGTGAAAGCATCTGCTCTGGGACTTAGGCTAGACGGTGCACATAAGAAACCTGACTTGGTGCCAGGCGTGCAGTGGGTGCTCCTTACACGTTCCTGGTTATGACTACTTTTATTGCCTCTTCGCCCACCTCCGACACCCAGAGCACAGGGTGCCTGCCGGGTTTCTGGAGTCTGGGAGACCCCGCCTCTGAGGCCAACGAGAGCCTGGGCCCCCCAGCCCAGCTGTCCTTTCTGTTTATAGACTTGGAGGTGGAGGCCGTCCGGAGAGCCAGGAAGCCCCCCCGACCACGGAGCCCTGAGGGGCACCCCCCGCTGGAACCAGGCACACCTCCTGAGGACCAGCTGCCAACGTGTGTTCCTGTCACTTTAAGTGACACACTTGCCCCCTAGAGTCAGCGTGTCTCTGCTGGAGCTGTCATTTTGCAGCCTGCGTACCCAGCTTGGCCCTGGAGGAGGGCAGGTGTGCTGGGGTCAGTTCACTCTGTGATGGAGGGGAGCAGCTGACTGATGTCTGGGTCAGGAGAGATGTTGAGGGATCTGGTTAAGGCAGCCCCTTTGCTCTCAGCTGAATGACAGAGCTGTCAGGCCTCCTTGTTAGAGTGTTTGTTTAAATGATGTGCTTCTGGGAGCTAAGCAGTGGACGTCATCATCATCATCATCATCATCATCATCTCAACTGGAATCTATTTGGCACTTACCGTATGCTGGGTGTGTGCAGCTCTCACCACATGTCTTACAAAATCCCCCCAACTCCCCTAAGCACCCTCCCCATCCCCATTTTACAGATGGGAAAATTGAGGTTTTGAGAGGTTTGCTCATAGCTACCAAAAGGCAGAGCTGGATTTGCCCTGGTCTGCCCCATCTCAGTGCCTTCCCCACCTCCAACTCATCAGAGCCCCGGGGTAGGTTCATTTCCCACCTGCAACCTAAAAGTTCGTGCTTTCCGTTGCTAATCACCAGGCACTGCTAGCTTCTCCATAGACTGTTTATGAAAACTGATTTTATTCAAGGCGTGAACAGCATCATTTCATCATCAGTCAGGTGGGGAAACCCAGCAAGGGTGTGAACAATCCAAATGGGCACTCCTTTAAAGGGGAGGAAACCAATGCCTCTTCACCAGGAAACAGCTGACAGCTCACAAAGGCCAGCTTGGTGAGCTCCGGACATTAGCCACCAGGCAGAGGTGAGCCATCAAGTGGCAGAGGGCCCCTGAGACCTGCCATCCCTAGCCACTAAGTCACCAAGAAAGGAAACCGAGGCTCAGAGAGGTGGGGGCTTTGCTCGAGGTCATCCAGAGAGGGAGCCAGCGCTGAGCCTGGCACCTTTGCTCACCACGATGGGTCAGGGGACCCAGTCCAGGAACAGGTGTGTTCCTGTGGGGGGAGCCGCAGCACCACCGCCCAGGTGGGCCGGTTCAGCCCCGTCACTGAGGCCCAGCACGTGTCCGGCACTCCCGCCCTGTGCCCATCTCCGCGTGCCTCCCAGTCCCGGTTGTGTTTTCTCCGTCTGTCTTGCTCTCTGTCTTAGCTGTGCCCCCATCCAAGCCACCACAGTGTGCCACACAAAGCCACACCTGGCTATACCCGACTACACCTGGCCACACCTGGCCAGACTGCACTGTTGTTCCCAGAGCCCATTGAGAGGGGTCAGAAACTGGTGTCCCACCAACCTTCCCCGGGAAGCACCATGCCCTGGCGTGGGGCAGGGGCAGGGGCACAAGGCCTGGCTTGCGTTGCCACCTGAGGTGACACTGTGGACTCCCAGGAGCCCATCAACTGCGCCGATGCCTCCTGGCTGGGACACAAGTCCACAGGGAGGGGACGCCGTGCGGGGTTTGCTGACAGCACTGGGAGAGCGTTCTAGGGCTCTGTCCTGCCCTGTTCCTGTCCGTTTCCTTCTGGCCTGACTGCCTTACCTTGTTCTCCCTTCTCTCCTTTTTGTTTTTTCATTCCTCCCCACCTTCCCTCTTTCCTCCCTTCCTCCCTCCTTCTTTCCTATTCAGTGAGCACTTAACTCTGTGCCAGGAGCTGTAACTAAGCTCCGAGAATCCAATGGTGATGAGACGCAGCTCTCCCCTTTTGGAGGTTGTGTGTACTGGGAGGAACAGGCATCCAAGGAACCGTCCAAGTGCTGAGAACCCCCAGCCGAGGCCAGGGCTCGGAGGGACAGGACAAGGACCTAGACTCGGGCGGGAATCTGCTCGGAGGGGCCACCACGCACTCTGCGGTGTGAAGGAGGCCGCCCTTAGCCAGGCGAACAGCTGTGCTGTGAAGGTGCACGGGGCGTTTGGGCGTCACTGTGGCTGCAGCACAGGGGAGGGAGTGAGGGTGAGAAGAGGTGGCCAGGAGAGTGGGCACTGGACATCCAGGCCCTGCGGGCCACGGTGGGACAGACAGTGCTCTTAAGAGCCTGGAGCAGGGGGTACAGGGTGGATGGGAGACACACTGGGGGACTCGGCCCATCCTTGGCCTGCTGCCCCCCTCCTCCCCTCTGTGGGCCTGAGGCCCCACCCCGGGTGCAGCTAGGGAATGCACTGTGGTAACCAGGCACAGGCCAGGGGATCAGGACACCTGGATTCGACGCATGGCCAGGCATCCTTTCCCCTCTCTGGCCCTCAGTTTTCCCATCAGTGAGATGGTCATTGAAGGCCCTACAAAGCTCTCCATGTCAAGCCAGAGCCTGGAGAATGCAGCAGTTTGGGGGAGTATTTTGGGGCTTGGGTGTCAAGCAAACCAAGTTCAAATTGCAGCTCCACCACTTTTTAACTGTGCCACCTTGGGTGTGTCAGGTCCCCTATCTGGGCCTCAGTCTCCTCCCCTGTAAAATGGGTCCATTACGGTTCCTACCACATAGCGTTGTTTGGGAGCATTAGATGGCAAAGTGCAAGGTCATGATAATCACCAGCGCTCACAGTAATGTTAGCCCTTGATATTATTGTTAGTATTATTGCTCAGCTGTTGTGCAAGTCTGATCTGGGCACAAGGCAGGGAGGTGCCACCAGGCCCCGGGGGCACTGGGACAGAGCCAGCGTCACCCCAGCCTGGGTCCCATGACACCAGAGCACCCTGCACAGCTGAGAGTGTCCAGTTGCAGAGGGGGGAGGGGGACGCACATCTTGAATTGCCCCGTCAGCCGCAGGCCACCGAACACCGTCCTGACTCAGGCTTCTTTCCCAGGCTGATGTGTCAGACACCCCAAAATACACGCTAGCATAATATTTTCTCTTTTCCTCACTCCTTCCCTAATGACACGGCCTTTTCTGGGTAAGGAGCTCACACCTACTCAGTGCAGAAAAGTTATTTTCAGAAACATATTCCTCCAGCAAATATTTATTCAACAAGTACTCCAGGCCTGGCATGGTTCTAAGCACTGGGGTGCAGCAGTGGATGAAGGAGTCCCCATTTTCATGCAGCTGACAGTCTAAAGGGTATAGATCAGGGATCAGCCAACTGCTCGTGGGCCAAATCCAGCTAGCCACCTGTTTTGTAAATAAAGTTTTATTGGAACACAGACATTGTGCTGCTGACATGGTAACGACAGGAAAACTGAAGTTGGGAAAGAGACCCCATGGCCCACAAAGCCCAAAATATTTATCATCTGGCCCTTTATAGAAAGAGTTTGCTGGGCTCTGATAGAGATTAAGAAATGAAGAGCCCCCTTCTGATTTGTTTTTAATTCGTGATGTCTACTATATGATAGTGTTGGAGGAATGATTTAATTAATTTTATTTAATTTTATTATCTGATGATATTGGGATAAAAAAATCACAAGTGTGGATACTAACTAAAATCATCATCAATAACAGAAAGACGGCCCGTTTCCTCACCACATAACATGCCACTGGTATCAGTTTTCTGTGGAAACTTCTGGAGATTTCCTTTGCTTATTCTCACATGCATTTACATATTTGTTTTTACAAAGCTGGTATTAACACATGTGCTGTTTTGTTACCTTTTTTAAAAAATAATATTTGCTAGTATAAGGCAGACATCTTTCTGTGACAGTAAATATTCTTTCTGAGCATCATTTTCTTTGGCTGTGTTTATTCCATCATGTGGATATATCATATTATATTTCACCGATCCCCATCTTACTGGATATTTAGGACAATTCCAGTGTTTTGCAATGTTATGTCCGATATTTTGCAATCTTTGCTCTCCTGCGGGGAAGCGTCTGTGTTCATAGGTCTTGGTGAGCGTGTCTAATGATTTTCTTGAGATAAATTTCTGGAGCTAAAATTGCTGAGTCGAGGGTATGCACGTTTTAAATTTCAGGACATGTGTTGCCACTTGTTTAAACACAACCCTCAAAGGCGTCTGTTAGGCTGGTCTCCCCAGCCTGGGTGTTAGAAAAGTGTCCATTATAGGTCCTGGGCTGCGGCATTCGTGTTTGCCTGCAAGACGAGGGCCTAGAATTTTCACCTACCACCAGCTTGGGGCTTGGTGAGCTAGCCTGAGCAAGTGGTTTTTAAACCCGCCAAGTTCTCGAGGCTTTTTTTAGAGCATTTTAAAGTGCATTTCCTCATCTGAGCCTCTTGAAGCATCCTGGACAAGGTGGGGGGCTGGAAGGAGCCCAGAAAACTGGGTTCCAGGCCCCCCAGCTCTGCCTCTCACTCCCTGTGAGCAATCCCTGCCTCTGAGTTTATCATCTGAAAAAGTTTATCATCTGAAAAGGGCCAGCTGAATGGACTCAAGGGTCCTTGGAGATCTAAATGTTAAGATTCGCAACTTACCTGGTGGTCCAGTGGTTAAGACTTCGCCTTCCAGTGTGGGGGGTGCAGGTTTGATCCCTGGTCAGGAAGCTAAGATCCCACGTGCCTCATGGCCAAAAAACCAAAAAACATAACACAGAAGCAAAATTGTAACAAATTCGATAAAGACTTTAAAAAATGGTCCACATAAAAAAAAATCTTAAAAAAAAATAAATGTTAAGATGTGATGACTTGGTGTGACAAATGACAGCTGAAATTTGGATTGGGGCTGGTTGATATCCATCGGGGGTGCATGTCAAAAAAAAAAAGACCTGCCCATGACCCAAATGCTGGACTAATTTGGACACATGTGCTCCTCAGACAACGCTTCTCTTTATGCGTCATGTATTTTCAGACCACCTTGTAGATATCTACTCATCCGCAGACAGTGAGGGCTTTTATAGCAGCCCGAAAGGCAGAACTGATTTGGAAGAACACTCTGCCTTAAAGCTAACTTAAAAACCTGACTTTCAGAAAGTTTCAGAAGAGTTTTGGGCCCTTTCTGTGGTTGATCTTGAGGCCTCGTAGCCCTGGGAGTGAAGATCAAGCCTTGTTGATCTGAAGTGCCACCGGGGTCTGCTACAGTAACGAGACATGAATAATTTGCACTGCGCACAAGGTTACCAGGATACTAGTGGGAGAAAGTACTGACAAACAGCTTGATTTCTTAAGCCTCATTTGCAAGATCAATTCCCTTAGATGATCCTAACCCCTGGAGTACTCCAGATTTGGGGGCTCTGTGTTAAAACATAGTGACTGAGGAGGCATTCAACCAACTACTTAACATCTGCGTTGTCCAGACATTGAGGTACAGAGAGGTTAAATAACTTGCCCGAGGTCACACAGCCTGAATACAGGATCTATGTGACGGAGCCTGGATTTAAATCCAGGCATCTGGCTCCAGAAATAGTACTCATCCAAGGGAGACTGAAAAAAAACAGGTCAATTATAATGAATATAATTTGGGAAGTTCTACAGCAGTGCTCTTCAGTAGAAACTTTCTGTCATGATGGAAATGTCCTGTATCTTGTGCTGTTCAATATGGTAGCCACACGTGGCTATGGAGCCCTTGAAATATAGCTAGAGCCGCTGAGGAACTGGATTCTTTGTATTTTTAACATCTTAATTAAATGAAATTTAAATAGCCACACGTGGCTAGCGGCTATCATATTGGACAGGACAGATGTAGAGACTTGAGGTCTAGGGAATGGTGGGAGCTGGCTCCTGAGTCAGCCTTGGGTGAGGGGAGTTCAGGGAAGGCTTCCTGGAGGAAGAGCCAGCAAAGCTGGAATCTGAACGACAGCCAGGTGGTGGTGGCTGCTCCAGCTGGTCTGGAGGTGAGGGTAGCCAACTGAGGAACGTGAGAGGAGGAAAGTGGGCTGGAGCAGCCAATGGGAGGGGCTGGGAGGGCCTGGGGATGGGGGAGGGGCAGGGGATGGTGGGGAAAGAGCCCCACTAATGAAAGTCCCACAAGCCATCCTTATGGTGTTTGGACTTGACCCTGGGGAGCTACTGAAGGGTTTTGAGCAGAGACCCTGCAGGCTTAGATTTCAGCTTTGGAAAGTGTAATGGGAAGAGAATATATGGGGGTGGGGGGGAGCAGAGGTGAGGGAGGCAGGGGGACCCCAGAGCTGGCCAAAGTCTTCCTGATGGAGATTTTGAAGGGCTTGGGGATTGATCCGACACGGGGATGAGAGTGACAGAGGAGTCAGGGATGCTGCTCTCCGGAATCCTGAGTCTGGCTTTAGGCAGTGGAGGGAGAAGACCTCCATCCCTGCCTGCGGGGATTACAGATCCCTGAGCGTGAATCTTAAACCTCTGCGGGAGGGCCCACAAATGGGGGTGCATAGAAGCCAGTGTATTTTGCTGAGCACCATTTATTCCCCCCACACCCTGCCGCCCAGAGCCTTCCAAAGGAGGTCAGGAAACATTCCCCTGCCTCCTGCCCTGATTCCACCCCTTAGCATCCTTCGGAACTTGCCATGCTGATTTCCAGAGGCCCCACCTGCAGATCCCTTCCTCCATCACTCAGCACCGAAAGATCCCCATCTCTTGGGGGTTTTGAGGGCCCGAGAAGAATCACACTTTGCCAAGAGTCCGTCCACCTGCCTGACTCTGGGGAGGGCCGTGAACCTGGTTCTGATCGCATCAGCTCCTGTGTCCTGAGCACCTATATGCCAGGCACTGAGCTTAACGCGTTCCAGGGCTTATCTCCCTGAAGCCTCAAAACAACCCTTGTTTTTCCACTGAGGAAACTGAGGCTTGGATGGGTGGAGTCCCTTGGCCAGACCACCCAGCTGGGGCGGAGCAGAGACAGCAACCTCTCACCCCCAACCCTGAGTTGTAAGCTGTCCCTGAGCGGTCACCTTTCTGCCTTAATGTGAGCTTGGCACACACAGGGCACAGACCGAGCATCCACCTTGCAGCCATCTGCAAGCTGCTGGGGACAAGGATGTCGAGTCCACCAGAGGCAGCCCCCCAGGCCCCGACCTCTGGCCTCCGAATCCGACCCATGTGGTGGGTTAAGTTAGGGAATGGCTGATTCTGTGACAACTTTGAAAGCAATAAGCAGCTGGGAGCATGCTCAGATGACCACTTCCATTCCTGGGTCCCAGGGGGAACTCTCTTAAGGGTGCTGGGCGTCTGACCATGTCAGGTGACCTTTCAAGGCAAAAACATCCAAGTTTCCCCACCTGGGGACTGACTGAATCCCTCAGGCGTGCTAACAGCCACCCTCGCATGCTGCTGTGGGCTTGCAGTTTGGGTGGACTGTTCCAAGGCTGGCTTGTATGTGCTACCCCTCCACCCTGCGATTCTCTACCTAGGGAGTTCTCCTGTGGGAGTCATCAGAGATGTGTCACTTCAGCCCCAAGGATGTTCGTCGTATTGTTGATTATAACGGTGAACAGCAACCTAAATGCCATGATACTTGGGGATCGATTAAAGGAACAATGCTGTGTCCGGGCAGCAGAATATTCTTCAGCCGTTAACGATGGTGCTCTAAGTGAGTTGACCCAGACGAAATTCTGGGCAGGATTATGGCAGAATATGGTCACTGGCTGATGGGTGACTTTTAAATATTATTTTTTGTGCTTTTCTGTAATTTTGACATGTTTTGCAACAAGCATTTGTGATTTTGGTAACGAGGAAAAGGAATCTACAGGCAGCAAAATGAGGGTGTGTGAGTGTGGTTGTTTACCAGGGTGACTGAGAGGTTCATCCTGATTCCCCGGGGTCCTTGCACATACCTCACCCATAGCATCCCCTCATGGGGTACGCAAGTGTCCCCAAAAGGTGAGAGGAAGAGAATGATGAAGGAGATGGGCATTTATTGGGTGTTTCCTGAATGTCAGGTCCTGCCCTTGGAGCTATCATGTGGGTCTTCTCATTGGCATCTTTCCACGTCCCTGTGCCCCAGAGAGGGAGACAAAAGCCCTGAGGTCACACAGCAGAGCTTTTTCCCGAGGCGCCTGCTCACTCTGCAGGACCACACATGTTCGCTCTGCTACGGATGGCTCCGTGGACGCTGTGAAGAGGCAGGCGTGCTCCCCACTGGGAGGAAGATAAGCTACTGCAGGTCAGTCTGCCCACCGCCACTAAGCACCTACTGGGTGCCAGGCAGGCTCTGGGTGGGGAACAAAGGTGACGGAGTGTCCGATCTTAAAGGCTGCCTCGGCTGAGTTACAGAATCTGTGTAGTGAACCCCACCCCTGGTTCCCAAGTGCCTAGCACATGGTAGGTGCTCAGTAGATGTCTGTTGCATAAGTAACTTATATGTCAAACTTTACCTGGCACAAAAATGAGTCCGGAGTAGGCAGGGAGAGCGCAGGGGAAGGCAAGATCACTGTGGGTTGTTGCAATGGCTTGGGGTGGGAGGGATGGATAGGAAGGGGGAAAGGTACAAGCAAAGCCACAGAGGCTGGAAGGTAAGGCTTGTGTGGGATGCAGTGAGTAGGTCTCGGTGGGTGGGATGGGGCGTCTGTTTGGGGCCGGGGTAGGAGATGGGACTGGACAGGAAACTGGGGGCTCAATTACAGGGGGTGTTGGATCTCAGCAGGAGGACAGTAGGGAGCCGTGGAAGGTTTCTGAGCAGGAGATGCATGCTCCAAAGCACATTCCAGCAGAACATGCCTCCTGACCCCAAATGGAACACAAGGAGTGAGATGCTCCTGTCGGTGTTTCTGGAATTGGGGGCCAAGTTGTTCTCACCCCCTCGCCCCGTGACCCCCAACTCTCTCCATATTCCTCATCCAAGCCATCAAGAGATGGTGACTGGGAACATCCTTCAAAGCCCAGAAGCCAAGGCCATTTGAATTGCTATTGTGCCAATGGCCACCCAAGGGGCTGGAGTTTTGGTTTTGCCTTGAACATTCCAGCTGCTCCCCAATCAATAACACAGAGGCCCAAGTGTCAGCCAGTTCAACAGTCAGTCACCAGGGACGGGCTTTTAATTTGTCGAGTGAACAAGTTAGGATGGCCAGCACTTTGATGGAGATCTATGGGCTTCCCAGCATGGGCCAGGTACCAGGTTGGGCCCTTTGGCCAGTGCTGTGGTTAGCAGGACCCTCTCCCTAGGGCCCAGGCTGAGGGCAGAGACCAGTCACCGAGCAGGTGGTGACAGAACCGGGGATCTGGGCTGCGTGGGGCACAGTGGTTGCCAGTTTGGACTTGCAGTCCAAGCCCCCTGCCCGAGCTTGAGTCCCACCTCATCATTTACTGGCTGTTTGATGGAGGGCATGTCACTTCACCTCTCTAAGCCTCAGTGTTCTCGTCTGTAAAATGGGGATTGTAATGAGCTCCACCTCATGGGATTGCCATGGGACTGCAGCTCAGCGAGGTGATATGCAGACAGCTTGATCAACACCAGGGACAAGTTAAATGCTCCACGAAGGCTGTGCTGGTGACGCTGGTGGTGGAAGCATGGCGACCGTGGGAACGTGGTGGCGGGGGACGGATGGGGGAGCACCGTGACCAGACTGATAAGTCCTGGGAGCAGTGAGGATGGAGAGAAGTTTGGCCAGGGGTAGGGTGGTACCCACACAGGGCGCGGGAGGGTGACCCCTTCATGTCAGTTTGCCCGGCTTTGGCACCCGCCGTCCTGCATCCTGCGATGTCTTGGGCAAACCCGGATGGTAGGTCACCCTCGTGCCCAGCGCAGACGTTTGGACCCGCTTCCGAGAGCGGTAGGGAGCTGAGGTGTGTTCGAGCAGGGGGCGATGCGGTGTGAGTTACCAGCTGGGACCAGGTTCTGAGCATTTTCCCTGATAGAAACCTCTGGCTTGTCCTCGCAGGATCAGCTGAAGCAGTGTTTCTCCAGGCGGACCCCCGAGGCCAAGGACACTGACACCCTTGTGCAGGAAGCCGACAGCCAGTATGGGACGTGGCTGGACCAGCACCGGAGCGGGGAGAGGTAGGGCGCGCGGGGCGGGGCCTCCGGGCGGGAGTCCGGGTGGCCCATCTGCCTCCTGATTTCTCTGTTACTAAGTAGGACCTGTTTGGTCTGTAACTGTAAGAGCAAACCATTTCTTTTTATAAAACAAATTTAGAATGTACAAAAAACTTATTTTAAAATGATATATGAAATATCCAGAATAGGCAAATCCATAGAGACAGAAAGTAGATTTGTGGTTGCCAGGGGCTGGGGGGAGGGGGGATGGGAAGTGACTGCTTTACAGGGACCAGATTTCCTTCTGGGGAGATGAAGATGTTCTAGAACCAGAGAGCGGTGATAGTTGCATAACATTGTGAAAGCACTACTGGTAAATTTCATGTTACGTGTGTTTCATTACCATAAAAAAAAATTAACAAAGAAAATGAAAATCGCCTCTAATCCCAGCACACAGATATAACCTTCATTAATGTTTTTTGTTGTCTTTCTAGACTTTTTTCTGTATGTATTTGGTGTGTTTACAAATATAGGAGCATATTACAGATACTGCTTTATAAGCTATGTCAGCATTTAGTATCACCGCTGTTAGAGGCTTGTAGGGCCCCTCAGGTGTCAGCCTGGCTGGGAAGGAATATTATGACTGTGGCAGACGCCTGAAGGTTACTGAGCATCGCCTGGATTCAGGAGGCAGGCAGGTCTGAATTCCAGCTTCACTCCAGCTGGCTGTGAGGTCCTGGGTAAATTAGTTAGATTTGCCAGATTTCACGCTCCTTCTCCATAGAAAGGGAATGACGCTCATAAAAAGAGCCAAGATGTGTTGAGCGGACAGGCCGAGCACTGTTGTAAGCACTGAAACATAACATTTAATCCTACCGCCCCACCTTGCAGAGGCAAAGACTGAGGCACATGGGGTTGTCAGGAGGGTAACCTGTGCAGCAGTTGGCATATTTCCCGGCACTTAGTAGGAGCTTGATACATTGCACCTGTTCATTGTTTTAAAAATGCAATTCTTCTTCTCGCCCTTGGCGGGGGGGATCGAACACAGCAGCGGCTTCGTGGACACCGGGGGTGGGCTTGCCGTGTTCTCAGCTCACCCTTCCCACCGGTGGGCCACAGGATCGCACGGTGTTTTTTTTTTTTTTTATAGATTTATTTATTGATTGATTGATTTTTGGGTGTGTTGGGTCTTCGTTTCTGTGCGAGGGCTTTCTCTAGTTGCGGCGAGTGGGGGCCACTCTCCATCGCGGTGCGCGGGCCTCTCACTGTCGTGGCCTCTCTTGTTGCGGAGCAACAAGGCTCCAGACGTGCAGGCTCAGTAGTTGTGGCCCACGGGCCCAGTTGCTCCGCGGCATGTGGGATCTTCCCAGACCAGGGCTCGAACCCGTGTCCCCTGCATTGGCAGGCAGACTCTCAACCACTGCGCCACCAGGGAAGCCCCCGCACGGTGTTTTGAAGTCAGGGAGACCTGGGTCCACCCCGGCATGGCCACTTACCAGCTGTGTCACTGTGTGACTCAGTTTCCTCATCTGTGGGTTTCACGCCCAGGGATATGGTGTGTCCATGGGTGAGCTGGACTCAGACCCAGGTCTCCCATCTCCTTCCCCTGCCCCCCACCCGTCAGGAGCGGCCACACCCCTCTGCTGGTTTATGTCCCATAGCTGGCATTGGTACTAAAGCTGGGTGGAGGTTGATGGAATTGGAAGTGGGTAAGAAAAAGGGAAGCACAGGTTCCTTCCAGTATCCACGAAGGCTTTTTGTTTTCTTTCCTAACCTGTGATATGTGTTAATCAGTGAGCGAGTCTGGAAGCCTGGGTGTCCTGGTTTTGCGGTCGCTGTGTGACCCTGGGAGGCCCCTTCTCCCTCTGGGACCTGGCATCTCCCCTGTGTCCTGGGGTCGCCCCCTCCTGTCTCTCGGAGGCACTGCAGCTCCTCCTCCGAGAAAGGGCCCAGGAGCTGCTGTGCTCCCAGCCCTGAGCAGCAGCGCCACCTGCAGCCTCCGCAGTGGTATTTCCCTCATTTTTTGTGGATTTGCCTCAGTCGCACCCCACACCCAAACATCCTGCCTATTCCAAGGAATAAATTCTTCCCCGAGCTGACGAAAAGCATGGCTGTGCTCCTGCAGTGAAACACCAGTACACCTGGGTTGCAGGTTCTGCCCAAGGGTGCAGCTCAGGGGTGTTTCAGGGCAGACCCTCCTATCAGCGAGGTGGTGTCTGGTGTGCCCGTCCCCCCTTCCTTAGGGTAAGGCTTTCCTGTGCTCTTGGCTTTGGGGTCTTTTCAAGGGGGGAGCAGGGAGCCTATTTAATTTAATGGCTTGATTTATTGACATATTTTCTCTCTTGTGTGGTTCCAATTATCCAAGTGGTACTTGGAATACATTATGGGCAGAAATTCCAGGAGGAGAGGGTCATGGACCTGGATTCTGGGGTCAGGTCTGTCCCTTTGGGCAGGCTACTTCACACCTCTGTGCCTCGGTTTCCTCATCTTTAGCGAGGTTAGTATTTAATTTCCTGAGGTTAATCCTACCTCCTAGGGTTGTGGACGTTGCAGGATTATAGGGTAATCATTGTAGGATTGTGAAGAGGATGGAACGATACAGTTTTTAGCACAGGGCCTGGTACATAGTAAGCGCTCCCTAAATCTTTAGTGAGTGAGTGAGTGAATGAATGAGTGGATGGGTGAATGAATGGATGGATGAAACAATGCAGGAGATTCCCCACCTCCTGCTCTTCCACTGGTGACTGCCGGTGATTATTTGGTCTACATCAGTGCTGTGCAACAGAAATACAATGCAAGCTGCAAACTCGAGACACACATGCAGTTTCAGTGTTCCAGTAGCCACATCAGTAAAAAAGAAACAGGCAGAATTAATTTTAACAGTATGTTCTATTGAGCCCAATATACCCGAAATACTATCATTTTAACATGTAATCACTATAAAGTTATTAACGTGGTATTTTACGTTCGTTTTTTTTTTTCACTCAAAGTGCTGGGAATCAGTGTGTACTGATTGTACTCAGGGCCCAGCTCAGCGCTCACTCGCCGCATTGCAAGGGCCCAATGGCCCACATGTGACCAGTGGCTCCCGTATTGGACGGCGCAGGGTTAGAGGGTCTTGAACGGGACATTCTGCACCCATTCTGCACCTGTTCAGGTATTCTAGAGGCACCATGGACAGCACCTGGCTGGGCCCAGAGTGGTTCTCCTAACTGGGATGTTCTGTCTCTTGTTTCCCGGCATATAAAGCACACCCCACACCCTACCTTCTGCCCCTTCCCTTCCTTGAAATCCAGGTCTCTGAAACAACCTGCCCAACCAGGCCTCCCTCCCTTCCTTCCATTCTCATAGCTTGGCCCCCGAGTCCCCATCCCCGGACAGCAGTGCCACGTCGGCTCAGAAGCAGCCCCTCAGCAGCCGCGTGTCCTCCGTGTCCTCCCAAACGGAGGCCACCTCTGCTGGGGACCAGCACGACTGCTCCAAGGACCAGCAGAGCACCAGCGTGGACCGATCCAGCACGGACCTGGAATCCACTGACGGGATGGAGGGGCCGCCCCCACCGGACGCCTGCCCCGCAAAGAGGGTGGACGACTTCTCCTTTATCCATGTAAGTCAGTCGTTGGGAGCACACGCTGGAAACAGTCATTTCTTCTCAAAGGGACGTTCTAGCATCTCCCGATGAATTACCCCTTTCCCTGGTAGAATCTGTGTGCCAGGGCCCCCTGTGGTGGGTGCAGAGGGCACAGTCTGAGATGGGACTGAGGTCTGCATGAGGCTTGTACCTGCCACACACCAGCTGTGTGTCTTGGGGCAACTGTCTTCACCTCTCTGAACCTCGGCTTCCTTATCCACCTGTAACCAGTACAGTGGGCTCCACAGCTCTGAATGCAATCACATGTGTACAAATTAATACTGAGCTGAGCCCTCACCTGTTAGGTGAACAGGCCATCCGGCCTCTCACCCCTGGCGGGTGGGAGGTGTCTGCCTGAGGTCTGCAAATCTAGGCGTGCAGCCTGGACTTCTCTCAGACCGATTCTGCTGGGGGTTCTTACCAAGGTCTTGCCAAGTGGGACCATGTCCCTGGAGCCAGGGAATCTAAGTCTGTCTGTAAAGGGGAGCCTCCTCAGGCGTGGGCAGCCCTCAGAACTCAGCTCTTCTGGGGCCCACGGAGAGCCACCCCACAGGACGCTAGCCACCCAGGTCCAACTGCCTCCTACCCAGCCCCTTCTAGACCTGCAGGGGTCAGGCAGATTGTCCTTTTCAATCCTTGAGACACAGGGGTCTTATTATTCTCCTTCCCTGACAATAGGGCTACCTGCCCACCCTCCTGAGGATGCAACATCTAAATGATGCAAAATCCAAAACGGACCCTGTCTCCTCAGTGAAGCCTCACGTCCACATTCTTAGAGATGGCTACACAGGTGCTCCCAGAGAAGGACCATCACTGCTTTGGGTGTGGGGCTTCCTTTAGGGCCTCAAATGGGATTCTCCTTCCTAAATATGGTCAAGGTCTCTCTCTGGCATCTCTAAATAAGGGCAGAAATGGGGAAAGGCACACACTCAGTCTCCATTGGGGTACCCCACTATATAAACATGCACAAGGTGCAGATTGTCAGGATTTAGTTAGGTGATTTATTCAGTTATTCATCCAACAAACATTTATTGAGCTCCAGCTATGTCCCAAGCATTGCTCCAGCTTACATGCCCATACGATGTCACTGTGCCATAGTATAATTCTCCTGATTTACCTTCTGGAACGCCAAGCCCAAGAGGCAAAACCCCTGCCCCACTTTTATTTAATTTTATTTTTTTTAACTTACCTTTCACATAACCAGAGACAACACTATTTTTTTTTTTTTAACATTTAAAAAAAAATTTTGGGGCTTCCCTGGTGGCGCAGTGGTTGAGAATCTGCCTGCCAATGCAGGGGACACGGGTTCGAGCCCTGGTCTGGGAAGATCCCACATGCCACGGAGCAACTGGGCCCGTGAGCCACAATTACTGAGCCTGCGCGTCTGGAGCCTGTGCTCCGCAACAAGAGAGGCCGCGATGGTGAGAGGCCCGCGCACCGCGATGAAGAGTGGTCCCCACTTGCCGCAACTAGAGAAAGCCCTCGCACAGAAACGAAGACTCAACACAGTCATAAATAAATAAATAAAAAAAAGAACGTGAATTTCTAAAAAAAAAAAAAAAAATTTTGGCCACACTGAGCAGCTTGCAGGATCTCAGTTCCCCGACAGGGACTGAAGCTGGGCCATGGCAGTGAAAGCGCCAAACCCTAACCACTAGACCACCAGGAACTCCCTCATTTTTGCTGATTAGGGAACAGAAGTGGCCACTGAGTGATTGAAATGCCAGTGTCCCTAAGCACAGGTCCAGCCAATTACTTAACACCGAGGTCTCCCACAGGCAGTGCTTGGAGGCTGAAAGGGGAGGCGAGACACTAGGGAACGAATCAGCTTCTGCACCAGCCTGTGGCTGCAAGGGTGGCCCTGGGGAACGGAACCACACCCCCTTCAGCAGCCCCTGCGTTGCTGTGGCTCCCTCCCACTTTCTCTGAGTCTGAGAAACCCGCTCTGTTTAGTAGCGACCGGAGATATATGCTCTCCTCTTGAGGACGGCGGACCCTTTATGATTTCCATCTCTCCCCCACTTCCACCAGCCCCACACAAATCCCCCCACTGGACAGCATCGCAGCCAGTTTGGGAAACAGCTGTGCAGATATCAGCCCCCTCCTCCCGCCCCCAATGGGGTGTCTGTCGCTTACCAACTCTGGGAAATGAGTCACTGAAATTAGCTCATTATCGCTAACTTAAAAGGCCCTGGGTGACAGAATTTCTCCAAAGTGGACTTGAGAGGAAGAATCCAACATTTCATGCCAGGACCTGAGCTGGCCAGGAAGAGAGAAGCCCATCGTAGGAATAGCTCTCGGCTGTGAGCCTGGGTCAGGTGCTGCTGGAACCAGGACTTTCCATGCCTGGGCTCCCTGAATTCTCTCAGTCACCCTAGCAAGGGAATACTATTATCATTCTGTTTTTACAGATAGGGACACCCAAGCTCAGAGAGGGTAAGTCCCCTGCTCTGAGGTCACACAGCTGGCATTTGAACTGAGCGGGATTTGAAGCCCAAGCTCCGAGCTCTTCACCACTATCTCCTTGGAGATCACTGAGCCAGAGGCTGCCCCAACTTCTTGCTGGGCCTACCCAGGTGGTCTGCCCCCAGCCCTTTCAGCACAAAAGTTGGTGATGTTGGAAACCATCACTGACCCTCCACCCGCCTCTGCTCAGAGTGTGATGCTTGAAAACAAATGCCTGGTACTTAGTAGGTTGCTCCACCGGTTCCCACCTGCACCTGAATTACTGTGGGTAGAGGAAGGACCACACTGAGAACCTCTCAGCTCGTGGACCCTGTGTGGAATAAGGTTGTTGTAAGGATTTAGTTAGATGATGTGTTCAGTTATTCATTCAACAAACAAACAAACATGTATTGAGCTCCTGTTAGGTACTGCTCTAGCTTACCTGCTCAGATGATGTCACCAGGAGGGGAAAGCCATTTCCATTATGTGCCCACTGTGTTCCAGGCACTGTGTGGGGCACTCAAGGTTTATTTGATTCTTGGAATCAGCCTACATGCTATATTTCACAGAGAAAGTAGGCTTAGAGTGTTACATTCCTACTGAAATGCGGAAATGCTGGCCCAAGTAACACCTAAATAGCATTGTGTATCGACACAGCTATGCACACCTCCCTTGGGTGATGCCCCCATTTAATGTTTCCCATGCTTTTTTTCCCCTCTTCTTCCCTGCCACTCCCACAGCAAACCTCAGTCCTCGACTCAAGTGCCCTAAAGACCCGGGTGCAGCTCAGCAAGAGAAGCCGCCGCCGGGCTCCCATCTCCCACTCCCTCCGGCGCAGCCGAGTCAGCGAGTCGGAGAGCAGGTCTCCTTTGGAGGAGGAGGCCAACAGCACGTGGATGTTCAAGGACTCCACAGGTATGCCCCCTTTCCTCCACAGGTAGCACACTGGATAGCAGGAAGGATTTAGGTTAAACCCTGGAAGAGCTTTCTAACTTTGAAGTCTGTGGGATATTAGAACACAATAACATAGGAAACTGTGGTTTCTTATTACACCAAGCTTATTAGAAACTAAGTAAAACATTTTTTTGAGGATGATATATTAATTGGGGCTCCACAGGTTGCAAGGAACTGAGATAACTTAATAGGATTTCACTATTTATGCTGTTATCCTTATTAAATTCACCCTTATCCTCTCTTCAGGTTTGTTTGCTGGTCTTTTTCTAGATTCTCAAGTTGAAAGATCAGTTCATTTATTGTCAGTCTTTTTGGGTTTCTAATAAATTATTTAAGGCTATGCATTTTCCTCTAAGAACTTCTTTGGCCACATTCCGTGTCAAACCTTGAGCTGAATCCTAAAGAACAGATAGGAATTAGCCAGGGGAGGGTATTCCAGATGGAAATATCAACAGGATCAAAGGGGCAGAGGTGTGGAAAGAACATTCCATGGGTGTGGCGGGGGCAGGGGCGGGTCGTCTCTCTAAGCGGTTCAGTGTTTCCCAAGCCAGAAATAGCAGGAATCAAGCTAGAAGGGCAGGGCCAGTTCGTGGAGAGTTGTAATTCCTTGCTAAGGAGTTAGACTTGATCTGTAGATGGAGAGCCATGGAAGAGTTTTAAGGAGAAGCAAAATCTCAGAATGGAGGCTGCCAGTGACTTTAGTACCCTTTTCTTTGCAACAGAGGAGAAATCCCCCAGGAAGGAAGAGTCAGATGAGGAGGAGAAGACACCCAGAGCTGAGAGGACGCCCATCAGCCGACCCCAGAGGATGCCCGTGTTTCCAGGCATGGACCCGGCAGCGCTGAAGGTACCAGACTTCATGCCCAGAGCTATGCTTACCTGTGGCAGCAAAACAGATAGGCCCATGTTTCTCACCCTCCTCCCTCCTTCCTTCCCTCTCGCCTTCCTTGCATCCCTCCCTTCCTCCCTTCCTGTCTTCCTCCCTCTCTGTCTAATTTTTGAAATAGTTGAAGATTCATGAGATGTTGAAAAACTAGTATGAGAGACTTCCCGTGTACCCCTCCTCACCCAGCTTCCCCCAGTGCTAAAGCATCCCGTGGCCATGGTACATTATCAAGACCAGGACATCGGCCTTGGCCCGGTGCTATGAACAATACTACTGATTTATTTGGATTTCTCCAGTAATCCTGTGTTTCTGAATCTCCGCTTTCTTCCTCCAGCCCCCACACCTGCTGCTCAGTTTAGTCTTCCAGCTAAGCCTCCATGTGCTCATCTGTAAAAGGGGTTAAAAGTCCACCTTAGGCATCAGGCCCAGTGCTGGATGTCTGGGAAACAGGAGTGAACTAGCCCAGGCTTCTGTTCTTGAGGAATCTGGTGTGCTAGGGGTGGGAGGCACATAAAATGATTATTTTGATTCCAAACAATGTGAGAAGTCAGCACTGGAACCACATTAATCTGTCTTAAATAGCACCGCAATCCCAGTTGGACTGTGGAATCCTGAGGGCAGGGCTGGGCTGTCTCCCCACCCTCAGCTCCACCGAGCATCTCACAGGTCCTGGGAGGCAGCGGTACTTAATGCAAGCGAGAGAGGGGCCTCTTTTATCCCCAGGCACCATGTGCTTGCAAACTCGCCTTATGTCCCCAGCAACCCTAAAAAAGGTAGCTCTTTACTCCCATTTTACTGAAGAAGAAATCAAGACAAAGAAGCCTAGGTTGTCTGTGGAATTTCTCAACCCCACACTCCGTGTGGCCAGGGAGCCTCCTGTTAGGGGCTGTGAACTTGCCACTCCTTCAGTAGATGGCAGCTTTGATTTTCATGACATTTCTGGCAAGAATAAAAAGTTGATAAACAGCGGATGCATACTTGCCCCTGTAATTCATTTTACAGGCCTTCAAAACATGAATGTCTTGCAGCAACTGTCCTGGGCCAGAGGTTTTCTGACTTCTTTTTTGAAGCATCGGAACAAAGGCTGCCTTATAGGGCAGCCTAACACAGGGGGCAGAGAAAGGCCCTGCTTACAGGAGGGAGCAGAGGCCCTAGGGAGGCTGCCGGGCTTTTTCTCGAAAGAGCCCTGGAGTTGGAATTGGGCAGACCTAGGACGAATCCTAGTTGTTGAAACCCATGTGACTTTGGGCCAACTGCTCAACCTTTGACCTTTAGGCTACTCCTCTATAAAATAGAGAAAGCCAGTCTCCACCCTGGAAACGTGTGTCATGTAACTTACGCCTGGTGGAGTCCAGACGCTGGATGTCCAGTGCACAGAAGCTGCAGGGCCGACGACGGTGATGACCACTATCGCTGGGGGCTCCGCCAGCACTGACTTGGAGACAGATGCCGCCTGCCACCATCGTACCCCCCCGCAGCCCCCAAAGGAATTCTGGGCACACCATTCCAAGCCATCCCATTCCCTGCGTGCCCTCCAGAAATGGTGGGAATCCACCCTGCCTTTTCCCTGTGCAAATCTGATAGTCAGAAACCTCACTTTTACTCATATTCACAGGAGCGAAGAGCTTAAAAGAGCCGGACCTCAGCTGTAAGATGCATCTCTTGTCTCCATCTCGGGGTTCTCAGGAAACTAAAGGAGATGGAGCGTCCTGTGATGAGGACACCACACATGGTGGCTTTTCAGCCAAAGATAATGTAATTGTGTGGATTTTTCATGGTTGTTTGATCCCAGTGGTCAAGGGTGGCCTCTTGGACTACAAGCCTGACCTCTGATTTTTCTTGGCCTCCACGGTCAGGCAGCATCTCCCCCACCCCTGAGTCTGCTGTCTGAGTCCGTTCCGATGCTGGGAACCCTGCTGTCTCCATGCAGTGACAGTGCCGTAGGATGGGACCCTTCCCCAGACCAAGGGCGGGTTACAGACTCCACCCCTGTCTTCTCTCCCCAGGCTCAGCTGCACAAGAGGCCAGAGATGGACAGTCCCAGCGATACCCCCAGCTGGGCCCCCCAGCCCAAGACCCCCAAGTCCCCCTTCCAGCCTGGGGTGCTGGGCAGTCGCGTGCTGCCCTCCAGCGTGGAGAAGGACGAGAGGTGAGAGTGTTGCTAACACATGAAAGTTAGGGATGATTCATGATACGGTTATTGTAATAGCAGAGCTATGATGGCGCAGGGCTTGGCCAACTACAGCCCACAGGTCCAGTTCAGCCCACTGTCTGTGTTTGTAAATAAAGTTTTATTGGCACACAGCCGTCATTTAAGGATTGTCTGCGGCTGCTTTCCTGATGCAACTGCAGACCTGACACAGACACCCTATAACCTGCAAAGTCAAAAATACTTACTATCTGACCCCGGTGATAGAGGAAGGCAGGAGAAGAGTTCAGAACCCAGACTTGAGGAGGAAGGGTGTGGAAAAGGCTTCCAAGAGGAGGGGATGCCCGAGCTGGGTCATGGCAGACAGAAGAGGTGGCCGAAGTCACAGCACATGCAAAGGTCCAGAGGCCTGGTAGAACTGGGCGCTGTAGGCTGTGCATGTTATTGGAGCACAGAGTGGGCTGTGGGAAGCAGGAAAGCAAGAGGATGAGAGGGAGAGACAGGCTGAGGCAGAGATGGTACCTCTCTTGCTCTGCGGATGCCAGAATTGCTCTGGAGTCAGCTGAGGGCACCAGTGTTTCTCCAGGGCTGGAGGGACCCCCAGACCAGGAGGCCTGGTTTTGAGCCTCCACCATCAGGCAAGCCTTGCTTGGGGTACTCAGACCCCTGTCTGCCCAGGGGACCTCTCCTTCCTCGCAGACCCCCACCCCACCCCCAGCCAGGTCAGCAATGTCCCTGAGCCATCCAGGACTGTGGAGTCAGGAGCTTTCTCTGAGATCAACAGAAGTCAGGTCTTGTGTGTACATGTGTTTGATTATAAAAGTAGTACATGCTCACCTTAGAAATTGTAGAAAATATAAAATGAGTATAAAGCAGGGAAGAAAATCACCCACGATCTGATACCCCGCCCCCTCCGCCCCCCCGCCCCCCCCCCCCCGCCAGAAGACTACCATAGTGACGTTTGGGCCTTTCTCCTTCCATTCTTTTTAAATGTAGTCAAGATTACAACATACAATATATATAGCTTCTTTTCCGGTTACATGTTTCATGTGACGATTCTCCCATAGCCATTAAAGTCTTCATAAGTATGATTTCTTTTTCTTTAAAAAATTTTCAGATGTTTTTGTTTGACTTCATTGTTCTTGTTAAAATGATGTGTTCTCACTACAAGCCATTCTGAGAAACAGAGAAAAATACGTAAAGAAGAAAGTAAAAAATAAGACACTCGAAAATGTTATCATTTGGATGGTGATGACTCAAGTGAATTCACTTTGAGAAAATTCATTGAGCTGTGTGCTTGTGATCTGAGTGATTTCTGGATGTGTGTTCTTCAATTTTAAAAAAAGTTAAAACAAATCGTACCTCCCCCAAATAATTATTGTTATTATTCAGTAAACATAAGATCTATCTATCTATCTATCTATCTATCATCTATCTATCTATGTCTTACAGGCATTGTTTTAGTCAGGGTTCTCCAAAGAAACATAACAATAGTATGTATACACAGGGAGAGAGAGAGAGAAGGATTTATTTTAAGGAACTGGTTTTCACGATTGTGGATGCTGACAAGTCCAAATTCTGCAGGGTGGACAGGCAGGCTGGAGACCTGGGGAGGAGCTGGTGTTGCAGTTCAAGTGCCAAAGGCAGTATCTTGGCAGAATTCCCTCTTCTTCTGGGGAGGTTGGTCTTTTTCAGTTAAGGCCTTTGACTGATTGGATGAGGCCTACCCGTGTTATGGAGGGTAATCTGCTTTATTCAGAGACAACTGGTTTAAATATTAATCTCATCTAAAAAATAAAATAAAATACCTTCACAGAAATAGCTAGTATAATGTTTGACCAAACAGCTGAGCACTGTGGCCTAGCCAAGTTGACACACAGAATTAACCCTTATGGGCATGTACCTGGGTAGAGAGATGGAAGGATGAATGGATATTTGGGTGGCAAATGGATGGATGGAAATAATTTTATGTAAGCATGACTTTCTGCTGCAGATTATTTCACAGAATGGATGTACCATGATTTATCTAACATTCTTCATTTTGGAGCACTTTGGTTAATTCCTGTTTCAATCATGTCGACATGGGCATCTTTGCTGCCTGCGAATGTGGCTCAGCCCCCACCCACACACGGCAGGAGAATTGGGTCCCTCAGGGAGTCCTCAGTCAGGCTCACACTTGACTCCCACTGCCTTTGCGGTTTCAGATCGGAAGAGCCCTCTCCCCAGTGGCTAAAGGAGCTGAAATCCAAGAAGAGGCAAAGTTTGTATGAAAATCAAGCTTGAGCAGGTATGAGGGGCTCTGGAGGGGAGACCCGGACAGAGCCTCCAATCCGAGGAGCAGGGAACTTGGGCCGGGAGGCAAAGGCTCAGAGACTTGGGATGCTGTACCCTGGAAAAGGGAAGGGAAAACGTGGTTGAGGGTGTTTTGGGTTCCCGTGAAGAGGGTGGCAATGATCTGCTTCTTCTTAGCGAAAAAAAAACACAGTTGGACGGCCTGGGGTGGGTGGAAAGGGCATGGACTCTGGTCTCATGCCCTTGGCCAGCCCTTCTCACTGCATCTCAGGCCCCCTTTATAAATTGAACGGGCAGGACAGCTTAATCTGAAATGTCCCCAATTTCTACATTCCTATACAACCTGTATAATTAAAAATTAATTTGAAAAAAAGAAAGAAATTAAAAAATCGAACGATTAGATATGCCCTAGTGTGGGCCTCAAATGATTTAACTTCTTGAACTTTAGTTTGCCCATCTGTAAAATGGGGTAGCAGCGCCCGTGTTGCTGAGCGGTCCAGAGGGCTCCCTGAGAATGGACCGGAAGTCCGTGGGGGAGGAACACATGGCTCTTGCTCCGTCAGAGTCAGCGCTGCTCTGAGCAGCACAGGAGACCCACCACCCCTTCTCCACAAACCTGCAATCCAGGAAGCTCGCAAAACAAAGCATCTCCATCCCTCATTTAGTGACGAAACCTGACCTGCATGGATAAAATACTATTTAGACTCTGTTTTCCCCATTTTATATGAATATCCATACATAATACTGCAAGCATATTATGTGCTTAATTATGGGGGTGTTGCAAAATGTACGTATGTATTATATGTTACATAATATTTACATATAAGCATATATATGTCTGTATATATGTATCTAATAAACTCAAAATTTCTAAATTCCCCAATAAATCTATGCTCTAGGATTTCGGATAAGGGATCAGAGCCTGTGTTTATTTGGTGCTCAGTGCTGCACCCACGATATCTCAGTTAAGCTTCCGGCCATCCATTTGAGGACACCGATGCTGGCACCCTGACCTGACCCTAAATTTCACGTTCATTCCATCAGATCCAGCCGCCCGCCGCCTTCCCCATCCCACCCCTCAAAATAATTTTTTTAAAAAAAAAGTCGTCTTTCCTGGCCTGTAGCTTGTGGGGTGGCCGTCTTGGGGAGCACCAGAAAAGTGTTTAGGGCTCGATGATGGGGAGAAATGGCGTCTCACGTTCCCCCTGCTGACACCAGGACTGTCCCTTCCTCTCCAGACAGGGGGCACTGCCACGTCTAATGAACAAGCCTTAACTGTCAGTACCCGAAGACGAGGTCCCGCTGCTGCCGTTGCTTCCTGCACACACCTGGGCCCTTCCGGTCGGTCGGTCTGTCGGGTGGAGAAGGCTGCGCAAGGCCCCCCCCCTCACCGCAGGCTCTCCCGGACAGATCGGGGCACGTGCTCCGTCTCCCCAGACAGCACTTCAGGCTGGGAAAGAAGCCAGGTGGCCCAGAAATGTCCATGCTGGTGGTTTTGTTTTGTTTTGTTTAATGTAAAAATGTGCATTTCTACCCATTTTAAACCCCTGCAGCAGCTCCAGGAACATGGATGTAAGGCTGGACCATCTCCCCTGGGTTCTGAGTCGTGAAAGCGCCTCTTCCCCCCGACCCCCACCCAGGGCTGGTCTTTTTTTGAAAGGACATTTCCAAGGAAGATGAAACCATACATTTCCTGCTGTAACTGTGGTCCCAGCAGTACCACCGGGTTGGGGGCTTTGATTGCTCCTTTGGCGAATTCCTTCTCCCTCTCGAAGAATCAGCGGTTCTGATCTTTAAACACACCCACCCTCATTCTTTCAAGTGTATTTATCCTCCCAGTGGGGCTGTGTGCAGAGCTTGCCTGTTCCATTGTACATCACGTTTTGTTTGCTTTAGAAGGCGATAAAGCAATAATCCAGCCAACTTTCTTTGAATTTTGATATGTATATATGTTTTTATGTTAAAGAACAGGAGGAGAGGCGTGTGAATAGTTTGCTTGAAGTATCCAATCATCTCAGGTTATCTTATCCCTACCCCAAGCTTTTTAAAAATTCTAATTGTCACCCTGGTGTACATTTTCCTGGCTCCTATTCATTCGAGCTCTGATTTCTGTAGGGTGACCTTTGTCCCTTGGCCTCAAGGTTCAAAAAACTGCAGCCCAAATGGCAGTGCCTTTCCCTCCCAAACATCAGACCCACCCAAGAGGCTTTTTCTCCAAAGTCCCTTTCTGAACACGACCTGAGCTGCTGGCATAAAAGATCCATTCCCAGTTGGTCTCAGGACAAACGATGAATGAGGGGTCCTTTTTGTTTCTTCTCACCTCTTCTTTCTACCCAACCTCCCCCCAATTCTGCCTGACCAGGTGCTTTTTCTAGGTCCAAATGCAGGAAGGGAGGGTCTTGCTGAAAGCCCTTCTCTGGAGGGGAGTCCCTCCGACCCCCAGCCCAGGAACTCTGGACAGACTTGCTAGATGCTAGGTAACCAAGTATAGGCTTGCCTTGCCTCTTTTTTTCTTGGCAACTCTAAGCTCATTCCCAGGAATCTCCAAGACCTCTGGGGTCTCCAGTCATGTCTACTCTGTCATTTTTTTTGGAAATCCTCCACACCAGCCTCCTCCACCTCTTAAGCCCAAGGCTCCAGCAGTCATCCCAGAGATAGCCGGCCCACCGCCGTGTCTGGAGTTGCCATAAACTTTGTGCCAACCTTGCCCGGGAGATGCCCATGTGTGAGAGAGTTGCTTGGGCAGTTCACAGGGCAGCCTGTGATTGCTGAGGGGCACTGGGGCTGAGCTTCTTAATGGATCTTTGCTCAGCAATGGACTTCCCAAGAGGTGAAAGTCTCTCCTAATAAATCCGTTCTTTGCAAATGGTGTCAAAACCTGCTTCCCTTCTCCCTGGCCACCCCTCCTTCAGTCTCTATTTGTCTCCTCAGATCTTCTTCCTCCCTTATCTCCCTTTACCACCTCTTCCCTCTCTTGGGTATGGCAGGATGGAGACCAATCCCGTCTCTGCAGGTTAAGACAAACACCCGGGCCCGAGAGGGGTTGTGGTTCAGCACCATGGACAGTGACCGAGGTGGGGGTGAGAGGCCCTCCCTCCCTGAGTCCTGTTGGCTGAGCTTCGGCTACTGGATGGGCGGTTGTTGGAGCCTGTCACTCGGGCAACCTTGTGCATCTGGAAACCTCATGCATGTGTGTCTGGAGATTTGGTCCTGCTTGATCATAGTTTGTATTCTCTTCATTCCCTGAGTTTGCAGTCAGTCCATTCTCTCTGGCCATTTGGGGATTTAATCCTTTCAGGAACTGCTTCAGTTGATTTTTCTTTCTTACTCTTTAAAGATCCAGTTCATGTTTTATTTCAATTTTGCTGTAGTGTCCAGGTCAGTAGGTCCTCCTTAAAAGACACTCCTAGTGTGCTTTGACCCTGATGTCTTTTCTCAGCTGCTGTCTTTCTTTGCCTTTCTCGAGGTGGGAAGGCCCCTTGGTACCATCTTAGGCTGTAGGAAGCGACTTGCTCTGTTCAGTCAGTATAGCGCTACTCACCATGCAGAACTCTCAGTTTTGAATTAGTCACGTTTCATCCCATGCATACCCAACAGGAAAGCAAAACACTTGAAAACAAGATTGACCTGGAGGTCTTCTACCTAACCTCCCACACCTGGATTGGTAGTAAAAATCCATGGAATTCCTTGGTGATGAGGACATACAGAGTCCACCCCTTGAAACTGACTACAGCAGCCTCATCCCCTCACCGTTGAGCAGACAGTCACAGTGGGTCAGGAGCAGCCTACTCAGGGCAGGCTCCCGTGACCCCTGGCTCCCGCTATGATCAGTACAATGAAGTTTGCAGCAACTGATGCTTAAAGCCTTTGCAGATAGCCAGGCAAATGGGTTATTTATTTCTCCTCTTTCTAAACCAGGTGAGCTCTTGGGAGCTAAGCAAGGGGTTGTATGCTAGTTTCTTGAGTTTGCCTGGAGCCACCTTTGGAAATCTGTCTCCTTTTAAACTAACTTAATATGCCTTAATCATTTGTATGCAATCAGGTCACCCGCCCTCATCCAGCCCTCCTCCTCTGGGCCTTTGGCTTTCTTTAAATGAGAGTTTTATACGGAATGCATCAAAAATAAGATGGATAGATAGGTGATTTTTTAAAGTATCCTCTCTCTCACTCTCTCTCTCCCCCTCCATCCCCCCACACCCCCTTTGCACATCAGCATTTTGAGAGCTGGTCTTTTGATAAGTCCATATCTTTCTCCCCTCCAGTAGATCCCCTTCTTCATGGTCTCTTGCCTAATGTAACAGAAGCCTTTGGCCTGTAAAATTCCATGGCGAGGCCTCAAAAAGCAGTGTTGTGGAGAATCTCTCAGTACCACCAGAGAAACTCCAGTGGAAGAGAAGCCTCACTAAACTCCAGTGGAGTTTAGGATGTTGGGGGCTTTGAGTGATGCTGGCCTGACGGCCTCATGTTGTCGGGATTCGGGGAAAGGACAATCAGATGGGGAGGTTTTGCAGGGGACAAGCAAAGTCACGTGCTTTCAGACGAATGTGTTTTCCCTTGTGCTTCCCAGGAAGAAGTGAGGCCAACTCTAGGTATTGGAATAGAGGTGAGCCTGAGGTCTTCAACCTTAGAGGCTGTGCAGGGGATTTGGAAAAACCTTAGGCATGATTTCCCTGAAGGAGACCTCAGCTGCTCCCACCTGGCGCTGACAGCTGCCTTGTCCATTTACATTTTTCATCACGATACCCCCAGACTGCCCCAGGAGCTAGGCGTCATTACAAAGCTAAAAACCCACAGATGTGTCATTGGATCACCTCCAAAACAAAATGCTTGCTTAAAGGTGACGTGGGCCTGCATGGAAGACAGTGTCCCACCCAAGGAGAGGACTCTCAAGCCAGCCGCTCCCTCTCTCCTCCTCCATCCCTGTGGTCCCTCCCACACAGCCCTGTCCCTTAATACAGGAAGCTAGATGATGGTTGTCTTTGTGTAAACTAGCATTTCAGGGTGAGGTCTGCAGGGAGGTGGGAGAAAAGCTCTATCCACCGGGAATTGCGCCCCCTCCAATTTATGCCGTGGCGAGTCACTACAGTAATGGAGACTCCTTCTATAGCCTCCGACTGTGCCTTTCCTCCTCCAACATGTGATAAAATAGGAAAGCAAAAAAAAGAGCCCCATGGCATCGTGATTCCATGGGGTAGGAGGGAGCCACTTAAGGGAGAGCGGACCTGCCCCACATCTGGAAGGGGGTCCACCTTGGGCCCCACCCCCTTAGGGAGTGATGGATCTGAGCCCTGTGCTGAGAAGCTGCCAGGAGTTACCCTGTTGGAATTCTCGGCAAGTTGAGGGTCTGGAAACATAGAACCGCATAGAAAACCAGTAGGCATGAATGTGCTGGGTCTTGGTCTGTATCTCCTTTGGCCCCCATCATCCCTCTAGAGATTTCTTTTGTCTAGGTTGGTTCCTGCAGGGAGGGGGCCAGAAAGCCAGGTTCCTGGAAAGTCAGCCTGAGATTTCCAGCAAGGTAACCTCTCAGCCGCTCCCTGTTGCCCTCCCAGAATCTCCTTAAACAGTCACCCTCACAGCTGGCACCACACCATCTCCTCCCATGAATCAGCCTGGCACTGTTTTAACAATCTCCGGTGGCGTCACGTCTGCTAAAAAAAAAAAACGTGATGCCGTTGTCTAAAGAATGATCTCATTCCACATAGCCTTATAGATCCTGTAAATACGGGGCTCATAAAAGTCATCTGTTGTGTTACTGAAGATATTTTGTACTGTGTCGTTTCCTAAACCATACCAACATCCTACAAGTCCTGCACTTCCCAGACGATTATGATCCTCAAAATGCTTTGTAAGATGGAGGGGGGAGTGGAAATATATATACGTACGCTATGTATTTTCCTAACCTTTCTTCTGGGTCCCGTCCTCCGATATTTGAGTCACGATCGAAAAGGAACTCGAGTCCTGTGTGCAGGAAAGTTGAAGCGTCCGGCCAGTTGGTGTCCTTGCAGTTGCCTTATGAATTCACAGGCTCCAGGAGTTCTGAACAGAAGGTGGTCGACCGGCACTTTATCCAGTCCCAGAAATGATCTCTAATCGTGTGACTGAGAATTCATCTAGAAAAACCTATATTTTTAACATCAAAACAAACGGGGCTTCCCGGACCTCACAGAGTATTGGATGTCTACCAGTGCTTTTCTATTTTGTAACTGTAAAGAGGTTTCATACGCACAGCAGAGCAGTTGGGAATCTGGTCGACTGCCCTAAAACAAAAATGACCTTTGCATGTACAAAGACGTTGCATTCAGACTCTGAAAACAGCAAATAAAGCTTTGACGCGAGCTGCACTGGAGACGTCAGCGTGTCGGTGTGTGAATGAATGGACTCCCCCATGCACGCATGCCTATCCCCAGCTGAGTCAGTCTCTCCGCTGTGCCGAGCTGGGGGGCCAGACAGCGGGAGGGCGCAGCAGGGGTCCTGGGAAAGGGGGCCGATGGAGACAAAGCAGGATCTCCATTCGACGTGGGGTTGGGTCCTCCTTCGGCCTCCTCCTGGCTGTGGGGTATCTCTGAACCCTCACGGTTCTGCAGAATGGGGGTGGTGACAGCGATAACAGTGGGCAAAAGTTAAAGGCAGTGGCTCTCAGCTGGGTGGATTGTGTCCCCCGCACGACATCTGGCAATGACAGGAGATGTTGTTTTAGTTATCACAAGGAGGGAAGGGAGGCGCTACCGGCATCTAGTGGGTGGAGGCCAGGGTTGCTGCTCAGCGTTGTACACTGTGCAGGACAGCCCTCCCACCCCATCGCGCAGAATGACCCGGCCCCAAATGGCAATAGGGCCAAGATTGAGAACTCTAGGTTAAAGAAATGTGGCCCAGGAAATCTGGGCGTATAGTAGGTCTTCAGGGTCCTAAAGGAACTGATGGGGGTTGGGGAGTCAGGCCTGATAGGCTGTCGCACCTCTGTCTTCCCCCTTATATCCGCAGCAGGTGGCGGCTGCATCCCAGGTTAAGGGGTTGAGACCAACTCTGCTTTCCATGAGCACCAGCAGGAAGCAGCCTCTTGGTTTGAACTGTCAACAGTAGGCAGGATCCTCAGTGATTAAAAGCTAGAAGGTAACGCTGTGCTGAGTGTTTTGCTTTCGTGATCTCTCAATGGCTCGAGGAGAGAGAAGCTTCTCCATTTACAGATGAGGAGACTGTGATTCTGACCTTCATTCACTCACCCAAGGTCACACAAGTCCACCTGTTTCCAGAGCCCAGCTGTCACCCACATCTCCAGGGATGCAAGGAGGTTGGGTTTTATGCTGACTTGAGAATGTTAGCTAAAAACAACAACAAAAGAAAACCCTCTTGGTTAACAATTTACCCCTTTGCCCTCATTATTTTATTCATTCAGCAATCATTAAATACAGGTTCCCCTCCCCTATTCGAAAGTAGAGCGTTCCTCTGAAACCTTTCCTAAGCCGCAATGGCATAAATTGAAGAAGCGATTACCTGAGGACACATCTTGCTCACAGATGCACAGAAGAAATGGAGATAAAGCACAGATGCTCTCAGACACAGTTCAAAGCTCTGGCCGCTTGACGCTGAGATACTGAGTGTGGTTCACACGGAAGGCACTTGGTGGCACCACTCGCTGCTTGGGGCTCACCTCGCCACTGTCATGGCTCGTTATAAAATGAACACCGAACGTGATTTTTGTTTTTCACCCTTTTTTTGTAAAAGCAAAAATTCTCTGGATTTCTTTCCGTTAAAAAAACAGGTACTAATGTAGGTCTTTCATAAAAACAAAGTAGCTTAAGGCAAACTTTCGAAAAGCTAGGAAATTCTGTAGCTATCACAGGCAAAATTATACTTTGTTAGGCACACACACAAAATGCATGGATCTTTTTTTTTTTTTTTAGTCATAAATAAAGGGACTATCATGATCATCTTTATTTCTATTTAGGCTAAGAGCTGGGCCCTGGAGGAGGCCAACCCCTTCTCCTCCTCTCTGCTGTGTGACCCTGGGTGAGTGACTCCACATCTCTGAACTATTTCCCCCTCTATAAGGTGGAGATCATAATTCCTCCCCTAAAGAGGGCTGCGTGAGGATTGAACATACTGCTCATGAAGCTGGCCCAGTGCCATGCACATAGTAGGTCTTCAATAAATGATCACTGTTATTCGTCAATGTATAACGAAAATGAATCTTTGTATAACGAATCTTCTGTATAACGAAAATGAATCTTGGGTCTGTTACCACATCTCGTGGAAATGTTTGGATGGATTTACACCCACCTTGGAGGGTATGTTCAGGGTGATCTGACTTAAAATTTAGGCCACATGGCACATGGGAAAATTGAGAGATTCTGGGACCCCTCACTTTAAGAACTGGAGCCATTCCAAGGATGTCATGCACCCCAATAGGAAGATGGTGGAGCTGAGAAGCCAAAGGAAGGAAGTTGAGGACACTGAGATCTTTACACCCTGATGCCCCCTGCCTGGTGCTTCCGGGCTTCCCACAAAGCTGATGCAGTCCGTCTGCCCCCAGGAAGTCATCAGAGGCCACGGCTGAGGGCCTCCCTGGGCCTGCTATTGGGGTGAAGTGGCCCGCACAGAATCAGGTGGACAGCGCGCTGCCTCAGCAAGCCAGGATGTGCTGGGCTGTCAGAAAACGCCCATAAATAGGACGGTCCCTGCAGAAGCAGACTGAGTCTGCAGACGGCATCGGCCTTTCTCTTCTCAAGGCGACTGCAACAGGTTCATTCTGGGTATGCGGGGAGAGAGAGGCGGGCCCGGACCTTGGTGGTCTCCGGGGGGCGTGCACAGCTGGCCCCCTGCACCAACCGGGGATCCACGTGAGGGCTGGAGCCGAGAGGGAGGACGCAGGGCAGGCACCAAGCCAGCTGGTGTCTGGGGGTGGTGGGCAGGGTCGAGCGCTTGGCTGTGAGCTTAGGGCAGGGGGCCTACAAAGACTGAGCACCGCTGAGGAGGGGGAGTGGGCAAACAGGGGGGGCTGCCACATCTACTGAGAATCCTTCGTGAGCTGGACCTCCACGAGCTGGACCAGGCCCTGTTTTCTGCTGAGGCTGGACACAGGCAGACAGACAGCCCGCAGGCTACGCATCCCTGGGCCTGTGTCCTGAGTATATGGGCCACGCAGCCCATCTACTTCCAGGAACGTGGGGTGTAGCTGAGGTGCCTTCTGGACCACTGTGGATGTCTGAAATGGGCATGTGTGTGTGCAAGAGAGAGAGGGGCTGTGTTTGTGCAACAGGTGGGAAGTGACTGTGTACAGTGACCACGGGAGCTTGTGTGTGTGTGTGTGTGTGTGTGTGTGTGCACCTGTGCATGTGCTGATAAGCAGGAGAACAGTCGTATGTGTCTGTGTGTGTGGCATCAAGAGAATCCTTCCACGTGACGAATGCAGGCCCAGCGGTGTGTGGCACGTCCCTAGGGATGAAGGGGAGCTGTCTGTCTGTCTGTTTGTGTCTGTGTCTCTTTAAGTGGCTGGAACAAAGTAAGTGCTCCATAAATGCATATGAAATGAATAAGTGAATGCAGAGAAACTGGACTGGAGCCGGTGTCCCAGGACCTGGTCCGGCATCATGCTTTCTCTAGATGTCTGTCTGTCTGTCCATCTCCCACCAGTCTGTGGTCTCCTCTTCCTCTCCATCACCCAGCACAGGGCCAGGCACCAACTGGGTTCTCACAGAATCTTTGGCAAGTGAAGGAGTCAGTGAACAAAAGACTATACTGCTTGGGGTGCAGAGGCAGGAGAGATTCCTGTAGAGGAAACCCCGGCAACGCCCACCCTCTGAGCAGGGTCTGGAGGTGCTGTGTCCGCACAGAGCTCCGGGTGTGGGGGAAGGGCACGCGCTTTGGAGCCCAGTCCCAGCCCCAACTCACTGGGCCTCGGGATTGCCCTCTGTAAAATGGGGATCCTGACTGTCCCGGTGCCTGTGGTCCATAGTGGATGCCAAGGGGATGTTTGCTGAATGACTGAATGACCACATGTAGGTTGTGAGCAATGACCACATCTTGGAGGCAGCCAAGTTCTGTAGCTCAGCCTCGACTCCAATCACGTCAACACCTGGTTTCGCCCAGGTGCACCTGGTGACTCTTTTGCCTTTGAAGCCACAGGTGTTCCTGGGGCGATGGCGGAGCAGCACAGCGCGCCGGAACAGGCTGCCGCCGGCAAGAGCCACGGAGGCCTCGGGGGCGTCTACAAGGTACCGGGCAGGGAGGGGGTCCCGGGGGCTCTGGGCCCAGGGCTGCTCTTGGTCCTCGGGGTCAGCCTCCTGGCCAGGCAGCCTCTCTCCAGAAAGGAGCCGCAGCCCTTCCGGCCAGCTTGGACCACGAGCACATCTCCGCGGCCTGCGATAAATTCGCTTCATGGTTCTGCCCCATCTTTCCTCTTCTGTGTCCTTGTCTGCAAAATGGAACTGGTCACGCGCACCCCGCCAGTCTCAATGCGGGTTTCGGGAGACACGGCGCTGACTCTCCTGCCTGACCTTGGTCCGGTCCCTGGCCCTCTCTGGAACTCAACAGCCCCATCTTTAAAATGGGGATGGTACCCACACTTCTCAGTGTGAGAGCTCAATGCATGTGCCATTACCATGTCCAGCTAACGGAGGAATCTGAGAGCTGGGATTTGTTGGCTCTGTCATTTTTTTTTTTTTTTTTTTTTTTTTTTTTAGTTTTTGGCCGTGCTGCGTGGCATGTGGGATCTTAGTTCCTTGACCAGGGATCGAACCCGCGCCCCCTGCATTGGAAGCGCGGAGTCTTAACCACTGGACCGCCAGGGAAGTCCCGGCTCTGTCCTTTCTAAGCTATCCCGGGGGCTTTAATTTGAGATGGGGTCCGGGAATGAATTGACTAAGGAGATAACTGGGAGCTTTAACCGGAAGGGTGCACACCGGGAGGGGAAGAGCAGCAAAGAGGCCTGCCTGGCTCTGGGCCTGGTTCGTGGGTGAATCAGCCTTGCCCTGTGGACACCCAGCTTTCCCCTGGGGAGAGCTGCCCAGAGGCAGCCGCCCACCAGAGACGAGGGTATCACTGCCGGCCCTTCCTGGCTCCTTTTGGCATTTGGCTTTCCCCTGATCACGCCAGTGCTCGGGAGAAAAGAGCCAGCTGGCTTATTGAATCCATGCCTCCACTTAACTTGCTGCCGCAAGGACGCTTTCTGAGCCTCCCTTGACCCTTGTATAAAATGACCAGAGCCAATGTTCCCCAGGGACCTGCTACAAATACAGTTTGTGCTTCTAGGCGGGTGAAAGAGGCAAAACCTTCCTCTGCCTTTGCAACCACTTCCTCTGGGGTATAGGGACAGGTGAAGGTCAACTGTTGCAAACTGGAGTTTTATTTGTCCTGAGCAAGACTTTTTAAATGGAGAAATTTCACATTAAGGAAATTACAGATTTCTGGCTTCTCTTGAAAAGCTTAGAAGGGGGCCCACAGTCCCTCCTAACCACAGCGGCTTCATTTCCCTACACTTATCCCTCTGGTTATTTTGGTCATTTTGCTTTACTTGATTTTGCACTGCCTCCGGCCAGATACCAGAATTTCAGTCCCTGGATTAATGGGGGGTTCCTGGAGGTGTTCCCCTCCATGGCCACCAGGGGGCAGGGCAGACTTGTGGCGGTGCTGGCTTCAGGCCTGTACCAGGCAGAGCTGAGGGAGCGGATGGCAGTACCTCCCTCCAAGGCCCTAAAGAGGACCTGGCAGGACACAGGCTGGGGCTGGGAACCCTGCCCCGGTGGGACGCTCAGGAGGCTGCCCTTCCAGGTGATCGTGTACGAAATGGAGAACTTCCAGGGCAAGCGGTGCGAGCTCTCGGCCGAGTGCCCCAACCTGACAGAAAGCCTGCTGGAGAAGGTGGGCTCCATCCAAGTGGAGTCGGGGCCGTGAGTACCTGCACCCCGAGCCCCTCCTCACAGCCCTGAGCCCTCTGGAAGTCGGGAGGTCCAGGATCAAGCTCTAGATCTGCTGTGGAGCCTTAGGCAACTCCCTTCCCATCTCTGGCCTCAGTTTTCCCACCTGTAAGATAAGAACATTGAACTGTGATTTTCTTGGAATCCTTCTAACTCTCCATCTCTGAGGTCAGTAGCAGGGCGCTGTGGAGAGAGAACAGAGGAAGGCACCCAGCACCTAGCTCAGTGCCTACTAGTGGGATTTAATAGTTTTAATAGTTTTAATAATGATGATAATATCTAAATTTTAATGTGCTTTATATCACTGAATCCCTCTTGACAGATGAAGAAACTGAGGCCAAAGTGGTCACGTGTCCTGTCCACGTCCACGTGGCAAACAGGAGTCCCAGCTGGACCCTGAATTCTTCAGGTGGAAAGTCCAGGCTCTGGTACTACCCACTTGGGTGATCCTGGGCAAGGTGCTTCACCCTCTTGGCCTCTGTTTTCTCATCTGTCAAATGGGATAATAAGGGTACATACTTCAGAGAGAGTTTTTGTGAAAACGAATGGAAGGATGCACATAAATAATTAAAATATAATAGTCATAATAGCACTAACAATATAATAGTAAGAAGAAGAAAAATAAGAGGAGGAGGGGGAGGGGCAGGAGGAGGAGGAAGAGAAGGAGGAGAAGGAGGAGATGTCTATGGAATACTTACTGTGTGCCAGACATTGCATTTAAAATGTTTCTGAGAGACTTCCCTGGTGGTGCAGTGATTAAGAATCCTCCTGCCAATGCAGGGGACACGGGTTCGATCTCTGGTCTGGGAGGATCCCACATGCCGCGGAGCAACTAAGCCCGTGAGCCACAACTACCAAGCCTGCTCTCTAGAGCCTGTGAGCCACAACTATGGAGCCCGTGCTCCTAGAGCCCTTTCTCCGCAACAAGAGAAGCCACTGCAGTGAGAAGCCCACACACCGCAGTGAAGAGTAGCCCCCGCTCGCCGCAACTAGAGAAAGCCCGCACGCAGCAATGAAGACCCAACGCAGCCAAAAAAAAAAAAAAAAAAAAAATTTAAATAAATAAAAATAAAATAAAGAATAAAATAAAATGTTTCTGAGCAGCCTACACAGAGGCTGCACATAAAATAGATTCTCAGTACTCTTCCCCAGGATGGTTTTCTGACTCAGAGTCTCAACTCCCAGTATGTTCTAGCAGCTCCCTCAATACCAGGACCAGGGGTCAGTAGAGGGAAGGAAGGAAGGTTGGAGGGAAGGTGCAAGGTCAGAAGTCAGCAGCTCTTGGGCACCCCCCTCACTAGTGCTGGGTCCTCCCCGAGGGCAGCAGAGGTGACCCAGGCCTCTTTCCTCCCGCAGGTGGCTGGCATTTGAGCGCAGGGCCTTCCGCGGGGAGCAGTATGTGCTGGAGAAGGGGGATTATCCTCGCTGGGACGCGTGGTCCAACAGCCACCGCAGTGACAGCCTCCTGTCCCTCCGGCCTCTGCAAATCGTGAGTATAGTGCCCAGAAGCAGGACATGCCTGGAGCTCATGCGGCAAGCTCCTTTCACGAGCTCAGCCGAGGGCTTGGCTGGCATTCTACATGAATAATTCTGATCTCCTGCCACCCTCTCTGTGCCTCGGTGTCCCTATCTGCTAAATGACGGAGTTTTTAACCAGACCTGAAAGGCCCCTCTTGGTCTCACGGCTCCCTGGCTCTAAAATTCCTAAGGAGACCAGCTCTGGGGGTGGGTGTTATTTGACTTAATTCTTTCCTGGAGCCTCCCTGCCCCCTGTTCTGGGCATGGGAGCAGCCGGTTCACCCCGTGGTCTTGCCCCCAGGATGGTCCAGATCACAAGCTGCATCTCTTTGAGAACCCAGCTTTCGGCGGCCGCAAGATGGAGATAGTGGACGATGACGTGCCCAGCCTCTGGGCTCACGGCTTCCAGGACCGTGTGGCGAGCGTCCGGGCCATCAACGGGACGTAAGGGACCTGATCCCACTCTTGCCCCTGCCCTGTCCTCCAGTTAGCATGCCTCTGGCTCCACACAGAATCTTTGTTCACAATTGCCTACACAGCTGACGTTTCCTGCTCCTTCAGGTCTGGAGGCCCTTCACTCAAGTCAGTGCGTCGACGCCAACCTTGCTCAAAGCCCCATTCAAGATCTCCCATGATGCGAATGTCCAATTGCTTGCATTCCTGTACCATTGGATATCCAGGAAGCCTTGACTTATAGACAGTTTTATCTTTTTTTTTTAACCAAGTGAAATCTGTCCCCCTTACCTGTCTCCATCAAAGTCTTCACTCCTTTTCTGAACATCCCTAGGCCCTTGAACTCAGATATTTTTTTCCTTTTCACAATCCTTGTCCTTACCAGGGAACCCAGCCTGTATGTGGGTGTGGCTTGAGTAGTACATAGGAGAGCAGGTTCATCACCGCCCTCCTTCTAGGCTTGATGTCTCTGTTAATGCAATCTTAGGATCACCATCCCTTTGTCCAGCTGACTGTATCTCACTTGCAGGCTTGTGATCTGGGGTTGGGCCTTGAAAGGTGCCACCTCTACCTGATAATAATGTATTCAACAACTTTTTACTAAGTTATCACCTATGGTCAGGGTATGGGGGCAACAAGAACTATACAATTCCTCCCTCAAGAATTTCACAGTCTTATAGGGAGACAGACAAGGAAATAGTATTCACAATTCGTTGTGATCAGAATTGTGATGGGGGATGTACAGGGGCTCTGAGGGTCCTGATGAGGCACTTGATTCAGCCTGGGGGTGTCAGGAAGGGCTTTCTGGAGGAGGAGATATCTGAATTGATATGTAAAGGATACTAATGAAAGAGGAGATGAAATAAGGTTGAGGCAAGGACAAGCATTCCAGGCAGAAGGAACAGCATGTGTAAAGGCTCAGAGACAGGCAGGTTCAGGGAGAATAGAATAAGACAGGCTGGAGTGTGGGGTATAAAGAGGGAATGAGAGATGAGGCTAGAGATGCTGCGTGAAGAATCCTGTGGGCAGGACTAGGAGTTTGACTTCATCCCGGGGCACTGGGGAGCCAGGGAGGGATTTAGGCAGGTGGAGAGCATGATCAAACGCTGGTTTCAAAAGACTCCGTCCGGCTGGAGGCAAGAGATTGGACACTGACCATCCTCACCCCGACCTTGGTCTCCCTGCAGGTGGGTTGGTTACGAGTTCCCCGGCTACCGCGGCCGCCAGTACGTGTTTGAGCGGGGTGAGTACCGCCACTGGAACGAGTGGGACGCCAACCAGCCACAGCTGCAGTCTGTGCGCCGCATCCGCGACCAGAAGTGGCACAAGCGGGGCTGCTTCCTCAGCAGCTGAAGGGCGCCCAGGCCCCAGTGGCCCAGGCCCGCCCTGGGGGGCAGCAAGGGCAAGAAGAGGCGGCTCCAGGGCCGGGGTGAGGGCCTGTCTGGCCACCCTCCCCCAGAATCTGCTCAATAAAGCCTGGGGCCGGTCCCCCACCTGCCATGTTCCTCCGTGTCACTTTTTGAGGGGGCTGGGCCCCAGGTAGAGCCCAGGGGAGGGGCAGGATGAAGGAGGCTGGGGCTTGAGGGTTCTGAGAGCCCCAAGGGAGGGCCGTGAGCTGTTCTCCCACTCGAGGCTCTGGTCCTTATCAGGCAGAACCACATGCGCATCCTGCCCTGATTTTGTGTCTGTCTGTCTGTGTCTCCATCTGTCAGTCCGTCCATCCATCCATCCTTCTAGTCTTCCTTCCATATTTCTATGTTTTCTTCTGTCCATTGATTTATCCATCCCTCCTTCTACCCACCCATCTTTCTACCCATTCTTTCAATTCTTCCTCCTATCCTCCCATCAACCCATCCATCCATCCCTCCATCCATCCATCTTACGTCCCTCCCTCCATCCACCCATCCCTCCATCCCTCCCTCCCTCCCTCCATCCATCCATCCATCCATCCACCCATCCATCCATCCACCCACCCATCCATCCATCCATCCATCCATCCACCCATCTGTCCGTCCGTCCGTCCATCCATCCATCCATCCCTCCATCTATCCATCTTACGTCCCTCCCTCCATCCACCCATCCCTCCATCCCTCCATCTACCCATCCATCCCTCCCATCCATCCATCCTTGCCTCAATCCTTTCACCCATTAATCCATCCATCCTTCCTTTCTCCCATCCACCTGTCCATCATTCCCCCTCCATCTCTCTGTCAGTCTCTATTTTCACTAACTTATTCAACAAATTCCAGGCCCTGTTCAAGGCCTGAGGTCACAGCAGTGAACAAAGCAAAGTCCCACCCACACAGAGCTCACCTTCTATGAGAGAGACAGAACATAAATGAACAGGTAAAGTTTGAATATAATGCCAGGAGGTGGGAAGGGCTAAGGACAAGGAAGCAGGATACAAGGATGCAGAGTGATGGGGTCGCGGTCAGAGAACCCTGAGGAGGTGACATTTGAGCTCAGACCTGAATGACCCATGAGAACATTCCAGGCGGAGGAAGACCAGGCTTGAAGGTCATAGGCTGGAGTGCGGCTGAGTGATGGAGACACAGCAAGGAGGGTTAAGTAAGACACGGGGAGGGGGTCAGAGAGGGCGTACGGTCGGCATTTAGGACTCCACAGACTCTGGGAAACTTTGACTCTTCTCCGGGGGGCGGGAGCCACGGAGAGTTTGAACGAGGCGAGACATCGTCTGTCTTTGGGTTTAATAGGAGAGCTCTGGCTGTGGCACAGAGCAGAGACGGTGGGACCAAGGGGGGGAAGCAGGGAGACCGGTTGGGAGGCTCCTGCAGAGATCCGGGTGAGCCGTGATGATACGGTGCCCCCGACCCGCTCTCTTCCACGCATCGGTGACTGTCCCCCTGCCCAGAGATCTTCTGCAGCCTCGGCTCAAGGGCTGAGCCCCCATCCCACCCGCCACCCCTGACCATCACTGCTCTGAGCCTCAGTGGCTTCCTACGGCCCAAGGCGGGACACCGTGGCCGCGCACGTGAGTCTCCTCTGCCGCCCGCTCTCCGCCCCCCTCCCCGCCATGGGAATAGGAGGGACTGTCCCGTCTGACAGTCAGGCGACAGCTGGCCTCCCGGGACCACCCCTCCCACCTCCAGGAGCCAATTCCGACCTTGCTCCCCTGTTGCCCCTGCAGCCCGTCCCAGCCTCCTGCAGCCTCCCCACGGCTAAAGGCCGCTGGTATGGGGGAGGCCCGGGGGGGCCCCAGGAAGACATTAAAAAAATGGGGCGATTTTCAGTTACTTCAGCCTATGTGCTTAAAAAAATATGCACAGCTGAGAAATCACCTCGAATTATTCTTACATTGGTGTGTAGGGGAGAGCTGGGGTGGGTGAGGGCACCCAGCAAGGAGGCAGGTGGAAGGCAGGGGTTGACTCCCTGGAAGTGGGGACGGCAGCACCTACCCTTCGTCACCCCTTCCTCCCACCAGGACCCACTCCTTCCTTCCCCTCACAGAGAGGGGCCTTGTTATGCTTTATCCATCAGTGCTTACTGAACAACAGACCCAGTGCTAGGGCTTTTTATTCATCATCATCTCGTTGAATCCTAACGAAGACCTTGGAAGGCACAGTTATTAATCCTGTTTAACAGATGAGGAAACTGAGGCTCAGAGAGGCCGTATCACCTTCCCAGGGCCACACAGACAGGAAGTGGTAGAGCCGAGGTTTGAACCCTGTATTTTGATGCTAGAACATCTGTTTCTGAGCCCTGCACACTCTGATGTATCCATCAGGGGCAGAGAGACATCACAGAAAAGGAAACAACAGCAGTTGCCACAGCAACAATTTTAACAAGGATAATAGTAGCCACTGCTCTCCAGCCCCTACTGTCACCGAGCCCACTACTGCTTTATAGAATCAGCTCTCATCTGTGATGGGTGATAATGACCTCCATTTGCAGAGAGGGATACTGAAACCCAGGGTGCTGAAGTAAATTGTCCCAAGTGCCACCACATTTAAGTGGTGGGACCAGAACTCAAGTTCATGTCCATCTCCAAAGCTCAGGTCGCCCTGCCCACCAGCTGTTGATGCTGTAGTTGAAGCCTTCTCTGCTGCTGCAGCTGCTGTCTGTGAAGGTGGCCGCTGTTTTATTGAGCACCTGCTGTGTTCTAGGTTTGGGGCAAGAGGTGTCCATGCCTGGTCTCAGTTTACACCAGGAAGGCCCCTGGCAGGCTCCAGGGTCATGGGTCAGTGGAGGCAAGGAAGCCAACGCAGTACTGGGGACAGTGCCCCCTCCCTCCCTCCCTCCCTCGGGCCAGACTTGGTCCCAGGCACTGCAGCTGGGTTAACTCTAGAGGTGGGGTTCAGCTGGACCCCCATACTCAGGACAGACCCTGTCCAAAGCCTTAAACCCATAATAACCATCTGTGTCAAGGAGAGCTTGCTCTCTGCAAGTATTCCCATGCGTTATCCCATTCAACCCCACTAAAGGCCTCGGAAGCACAGAGAGGGGCAGCCGACTCCGAAGGTCACACAGCCAGGGAGCAGCAGAGCTGAGATTTGCCTTCAGGCCTACATCACCCCAAAAGGCTGCTCTTAACTCCAACCTAGACTTAAATTCCATCTAACACAGGGGCAGAGCCTGAGAGGGACAGTGAAGCAAGGGCATCCCTCAGTGACAAAAGGTCAAGGTTCAGGGCCAGGAAGTCACTTTACTTAATTGAGAGGCTTTGTAGACTGATGGTTAGAGGCAGTACGCCTGAGATGGGCTTTTTTTTTTTTTTAACATCTTTATTGGAGTATAATTGCTTTACAATGGTGTGTTAGTTTCTGCTTTATAACAAAGTGAATCAGCTATACATATACATATATCCCCATATCTCTTCCCTCTTGCATCTCCCTCTGAGATGGGCTTTTGATACACATCACCCAGGTTTCTTTCCAGGCTCCACCACGTACTGTGTGCCTTTCGGCAAGTGACTTAACCTCTCTGTGCCTCCGTCACCTCGTCTGTAACATGAAGTTAATAACACTATCTATCTAGGTTGTTTTGAGTATTAGCGTAAGATTAATTGGCAGAAAGGGATGAGAACAACAGATAAAGTGTGGGCTCTAGAAATATTCATCCTCCTCCTCATCATCATTAAAAATGATGACCCTAGATATGGGCTCCGTGGCTGTATGAAGCAGAGAGACTTGCCAGTTACTCAGTAATGGGGGGTCATCCTAAGGATGCCAGCGCAAGCAAGAAAATAAGGAACCTAGGCTCCGTGGCCAGGCTTGGGGAGTCCAAGCTGTGACAAGGCTTCATGGGGAGAATGGGACCCGGGGGTGAGCAGGGCTCATGGCGACAGGACTGCAGCCCAAGGACTCCTGGGAGCCGGGCGGCGGACTCTGTGGGCATCCTCCTAGGGGTCCACCATTAGCGAGCCTCAGCAAATGCATCCCCCCCACCTGCTTCTCCTGGGGTCCTCCTGCCACTTCCTGCTGCCAGCTGCCCCCTCTCCCCAGCCTTCACCCTGGATGTCTTTTATCTGCCCCTGGATGGTAGCAGACGCTATGTATTTTCCCATACCCCTTAGAACCTGAAATGGTGGTGAGTGAGAGCCACTTCCAGCTGCCAGCGTCTGCATGCTTGTGTGCCGGGGGGCAGCTGGTATTCTGGGGAATTAACGCCTACTAGGAGCAGCCCTCATCCAATAGCTAACAGGAATTAGTGTATAAATACCCCAGCTCCCTACCCTCGGGTGGGAACTTGACCAAGCATTCCTCCCCATTTTGGAAAGAATCATGGCACCTGTGGCGATGTTGCCTGCAGTGTTTGCATCACTAATAAATCACCTCTGGGCCAATCCACATGTCTGGCTGTATTATGTTCAAGAAGATTCTTCATGGGCATATGAAAACGTCAAACACACATTCAGTTCAATATTAACTTCTTATCCAAGCTTGTCCACTATGAGTAGCACAAATACCTAACTCCTTGTTTACATCATTCTGGTATAACTGTGTCCAAACCTTTATCTATTGAAATACATATTATTACACATTTTATTTTATTTATTCTTATATATTACAGTTAGGACATTTTATTATGAATTTATTCTGAAAGAATGTACATAGGTGAGTTATAGTTTCAATTTTATTTCAGGAAAGGGCTGTCACACAGTAACTGTCATGAGAAGGGAGTGTCGGTGCTGAAAGAGGGACAAGTTCTCGACTTGGTGGCCTCCGAGGCTCCTTGTAGCTCTGGCTCCTTTGTATCTAAGGATCAAACTGTGTTTGGGGACACCAAGGCCTGTACTCTTTGTAGCATCAAGAAGGTGATTTCAACTAAAAATAGAGTTATCATATGATTCAGCAATCCCACTCCTGGGCATATATCCCAACAAAACTCTAATGCAAAAAGATACATGCATCCCTATGTTCATAGCAGCACTATTCACAATAGCCAAGGCATGGAAACAACCTAAATGTCCATTGACAGATGAATGGATAAAGAAGATGTGGTACATATATGCAATGGAGTACTACTCAGCCATAAAAAACCCCCGAAACAATGCCATTTGCAGCAACAGGGATGCAATTAGAGATTATCATACTAAGTGAAGTCAGAAAGAGAAAGACAAATACCATATATCACTTATATGTGGAATCTAAAATATGACACAAATGAACCTATCTGTGAAACAGAAAGACTCACAGACATAGAGAACAGACTTGTGGTTGCCAAGGGGGAGGAGAATGGGGGAGGGATGGATTGGGAGTTTAGGACTAGCAGATGCAAACTATTACATATAGAATGGATAAACAACAAGGTCCTACTGTCTAGCACAGAGAACTATATTCAGTATCCTATGATAAACCATAATGGAAAAGAATATTTAAAAAAAGAATGTATATGTGTATAACTGAATCACTTTGCTGTAAAGCAGAAATTAACACAACATAGTAAATCACCTATACTTCAATAAAAAAAAAATCTTAAAAAAAGAAGAAGGTGATTTCAGACTTTTAGCTTCCAGAACTATGAGACAATACATTTCTGGAAGTCTTTTTGTGACATTATTTTTACTGTGGTAAAATAATCATAACATAAAATCTACCATTTTAACCACTTTTAAGTATACAGTTTAGTGGCATTAAATACATTTACATTCTTGTGCAATCATCACCACCATCCATTTCCAGAAGTGTTTTTCATCTGGCCAGACTGAAACTCTGTACTCATTAAATCATAATTCCCCTGTCCCCCCTCCCTCCAGCCCCTGGCAACCACTATTCTACTTTCTGTCTCTAAATTTAGCTGCACTAAGAATCTCATATAAGTGGAATCATACAGTATTTGTCCTCTTGTGTCTGGCTTCTGTCACTTAGCATAATGTCTTCAAGTTTCATTCAGGTTGTAGCCTGTGTCAGAATTTCCTTCCCTTTTAAGGCTGAATGATATTCCATTGCAAGGATAGAACACATTTTGTTGACCCATTCATCTGTCAGTGAACATTTGGGCTGTTTCCACTTTTTGGCCATTGTGAGTAATGCTGCTATGAACATAGGTGTACAGATACCTGCTGGAGTGCCTGGTATATTCCCAGAAGTAGAATTGCTGGATCATGTGAGAACTCTATGCTTAATTTTTTCAGGAACCGCCATACTATTTCCCATAGAGGCTGTACCATTTCATCCCCAAATTCTGTTGTTTCAAGCCACTAGTTTTGGGCCCTTGGTTACGGCAGTCCCTACTACGTGTTAGGCACGGGGCTTTGGGGATATGATGGTGTATGATCACGCCACTCAAGGTGGCTGTTCTCTTGCTCTCTGTACGTCCCCTGCTGGACCAGCCCCTGCTTCACCTGCACCTGCTCACGTGACCGTACCTACCCCCCCAGCCCCCAGCTAGCGATTGTCCTAATCCTTGGCCCAGAGCGGCTCCACCTGCTAGTTTATTAAAGGGAAACACCTGCCCTCCTGATGGTCATTAACCTGAGGGCCGTGAGGGGCGTGCCCAAGCTGCTGGTTTCCCTGGTAACTGATGAGCCCCCGTGAAGTCAGTTCCCCGTATAAATGGCAGCCTCCCTCCCCACCCCGCAGTGGTAGTGAGTGCCGCCATGTTCTGCTCGCCAGGTGCTACGCATGGCGGGGTGTCGCCCCAGGACCCATTGCTTCGGACGTGTAAGGTCCCCTGTCCAGTGACCGTTGATGTATCAGGCTCAAGGCTGGGCAATTGCAAGGCTCACAGGCCGGCGGGCGCAGCCCAACAGTTGGCCGGCCAACCAGGAGGCCGAGGAAACTCCCGTGAGCGCCGAGCTGTCGGGAAGTAAGGACGGGGAACGGAAAGCTGCGGGGGGTGATCCCGAGGTGGCCGTCCACCAGCACGCGGGGCCCTGTGGCGGTGGCCACCGCCAGAGCTGCCTCTCTCTTCCTTACATTGAGGATGCCCTGTTCACCTCAGAGTCTCTTTCCAGTTTAGAAGTAGCAGCTCCACCCTCGGGGTTCATCTGACCGCTCGGGGATGGCTGGTGAATACGGAGGAAACACAAGGTCCTGGATTATCCATCAGATACTTGGGTGTTATCTGGACGGGTAAGACAAGCCTACCCCCGAAACAGCACCCCTACGCAATTACAGACACAGGCTTTAGGGATATTAACTCAGGGACAGCCTTGTGAATTGGACGTGGCCAGTTACCCAGAGGGGTTTGGTTAGGGTCTGTGGCAATGGCAAAATAATAAGAGAACCCTTGGGTTTCTGGTCCCAGCTATGGGAGGGGGCAGAGCAACGATATAGGGGGATGGGACCACAGCTACGTGCCGTCTACAACGCGTCACCACGGGTGGGAGCTGACCCAAGTCATCGAGCGTCACAGCCACTATTCAGGGTCTAGAACAGCTGTGCGTGACCTACAGGACCCCCGTAGACATGGATAGCCACCAAGGACCATGAAGTCCAGGGATGGGCTGATAAAAATGCCATACACTCGATTTTCCACCTGCCTACTGCCCCACCACTGCTGGGCTATGAAGGGACCACTTAAACGATTGAGAGCGGAGCTTGCTCTCAACACGTGGACCAGGAGGCTGACTTGAGCCCTGCGAGATATCACTGAGCATCCCAGGAGCATCGTCCCAGCGCCTACGCCGTGTTAACCTAGAGGCACCTAGTCAACACCGCCCGAGCTCAGCTGTTGACACCGAGGGACCAAAGGACCGTTGCCAACCACCTGTCAGGACAACAACTCACTTTTGGCCTTGACACAGGATCTACCCCCGGGGAACAGTTATAAAGTGGCCTGGGACTGGCAGGGTTAAGTCCCGGTGGTTTGTGTTTGCGGCTTCTTGGGAATAACGTTAGAAAGGGGCTTACAGATTTCCCCTGTCTTCTCTCCGGCCCCACCTAAGGCCGCTAAGGTAATTAACCTGGGCCCCTACTGGAGAAAGGCACCATTATATTAACCCTGTGGCCTGTTGTGAAACTTCCTCTCTGGTATTTGGCACTGGCTGTGGGGCCCGAGGGTGGGCAGCTGGTGTGGTCCTGCAGGCGGGGCAGAAGCCACAGGCGGGGTGGGGTTGTCTCAGTGCTCTTACTGTTTGTATTTCGCTTGATGGTCATGATATTCCCTGTCTAGTGCCTGTTGAACACCTTACGTTTCTTCCCTAGTCTGAGTGGAGGGAATCTGTTCACAGACTGGGCGGCAATGGGGGCCTCCCTGCGAGATGAATCTGATTGCTGATTGCCGTGGTGGTCCTCCGCTGGACTTACATGAAGAATTGACCCGATAAGCACCTGGCTTACTTGTGATACTCCTTAGCTGCCGGTGTCTAGATTGCATTTGTGGGGTTCGGTTGCGGTGCACCCCGGCCCGACCCCAGGGATATCGGGGAAGTGGGGTGGGCCAGGACTGCAAGGGTTGTGCAGGGGATGTAGGGGTGGAGAGTAGGCTCAGGCCCCTCAAGGTGGCTGTTCTCTTGCTCTGTGTCCATCCCCTGCTCGGCCAGCCCCTGCTTCACTCACATGACCACCCAATCCTCTTCATTGCAGGGCTTCATTAGTCCCTGGTTATCGATGAGCCCACCTGACGTCAGTTCCCCCTATAAAGGGCAGCCTCCTTCTTCCCTGAGTATCTGGAGAAGATTTCTGCCATGTCTGGGCAGCCATCGGCTGCACATGGTGAGGTGTCTCTCCAGAACCGTTTATGTCCAATATCCTCTGTCCAATAAACCACTGATGTCTCTGTCGCTGTCTCTGGACTCTTTCTTTGGTCTCAAGGCTGGGAAACTACAAGGCTCACAGGCTTGCGGGTGCAGCCCAACAAGTGGTAAACCCGGCAGACATTGGCCCTTCCCTCCTGATGCTTATCTTCTATTTGGAATGACAGCAGATAAATGAGTCACATGATGTCAGGTGGTGAGAAGTGCTACAGAGAGACACAGCATGCCCAGGGGCTGGGGTGTGTGTGTGTGTGTGTGTGTGTGTGTGTGTGTGTGTGTGTGTTGGGGGCGTGGAAGGCGGGGGCGAGCAAGTCCCCTCACTCAAACCCAGTTTCCAAACCCCCGTGCTGTCCCCTCTCTCCTGCCTGACCTTGGATTCAGTCAGGACACAGACTGTCTACAAGGAGGACATGCAAACTGGAGGAATGCCAGTTAAGGCCAAATGCCCATGAGGCAGCGATGAGGCCGGCAGGAGGGATGTGAGAGGTTTCTCCACACCACGGGGCCCAGGGATCCTAAGGGCACCCCGCTGAGGAACAGTGAGTGCTGGGACAGTCAGGGGCCTTCAGAATGAAGATCCCTCTCCTCAGCCCTGCAAGATCAGGCCTCTTCCCACCTTGGCCGCCCAGCCCAGGCCCTGCCCCATCACAGACCACCCTGTAGCTGCATTAACCTGTTTGCAGGTCTTCTCAAAATACCGCGACAGTGCCTTGTACCTGGTCCCCTTCTCTTTGGAACCCTCCTCCCAACCCGGCTTCCCAGGCGAATTTCTCCTCATCGCTGAGGACTTGGACTCTTCCCAGGAGCCTTCCTGGGTGGTCCAGGCTGGGGTAGGTCCCCTCCCTGACACTACCCCCTAGAGCAGAGCTTGGCGCCAAGTGCATGCCTGATCAATATTTGTTGAATGCACGGATGGATGGATGGATGCTGGACCCTGCCAAACCACCTTCCTGTCCTTGTTTTTTTTTCACCAGGGCCACTGAAATTTGCCTCTGTCTGCCTCCCCCAGGGCTCAACTGACCACATCAGTGAACCCAGCATGCCCCTGGTTCTGGCAGCTGGACGGCTGATGCATGCAAAGTGGGCCTCTCCTTGCTCAACCGCCTGACCACCCTGGCGCGGCCGAATCTGAAAGCTGATGACATTATTGTGCAGAGACACAATGTCTGTGGGCATTTGCTGACCTGGGCTTTGGTGCGGGCTTAATCCAGCATTCTCGCCCCGCTTTCCGCAGGGACGCAGCGGTCACCCGGCTTGGCACCGGCACTGCTGGGGAAGGTATAAATGCCACCTCCCGCCGGCCGGCTTCACGGGCACTCTCGGGCTGGTGTCACTGGTAAGAATGCCTCTCTTGCTTGTCTTGCCTTTTTCTCTCATCCTCCTCCCTGCTGGAAAGTGTGGGAGACCTGGGTTCAAATCCAGAGGCTGTCACTTTCTGACAGGGTGACTTGGGGCAAAGACCTCAAGGTGCTGAGCCTCGGTTTTCTTTTCTGTTAAATGGGGAGGGGGTCGTAAAACCTCCTTTGCTGTGGGGCTCAGAGTTACATAGGTGAGCGGTCTAGCGCAGTGCCTGGCACAGTGTGTATTTTGGTGGTGCTCCTTATTAGTATTAGACAGTCCATCAGCATCCTCGTTTCGCCAGTGGAGGAGCATATAACTGAGGGTTTTGCAAGTGGAAGGAGTAAAACCACGGAAGGTTCAGCTTCATTTCTAGGGTGGTGAGTCAGCTCTCTCCATATCCACAAACACTCCCGGGCACCGGCTCTGTGTCCCGCCTTGGGACAGCTAGGAAGCAGCCCCCCTCTCGGGGAGCTCCCAGCAACAGGTGACTCCAAAGGCACTAAAACTGGGTGGAAAGGACACTAATAATGCCATAATTGCTGCCGTGCACTGAGCACTGAGTGGGTTCCGGGACGGCGGCCGAGTGCTTGAGGTTTTCTGTGTTATATGATTGGATCATCACAACCTGTGGACCAGGCACCATCCTGTCCCCATTATACAGAACAGGAAATTGAGGCACAGAGGGGATGACCTTCCCAGGGCCTTGATGCTGGTAAGCAGCGGAGGAAGCACCTGAGCTGAACCACCTGAGCTTAATCTTTAGTCTGAGGATGCCGCTGGGGCTGTAATGTGGGATCTTGGGCACAGTGACAGACCCAGAGGGCTGGTTTCTTAGGGGAGAAGGGCAGGTTTGGCTCCCAAGCTGCTTAGTTGAATGTCCTCTTTTTGGGGAACATCCTGGCCTGGCCTCTGGTGTGGAAGGAGCTTCTGGAAGCCGGATGTTGTCTCTGGAGAAGGAGACAGGTTTCCGCTCTACACTGGGAAAACACAGGCTGCGTTCTCTGTCCATCCTGTGGGAAGGGAGAAGAAACTGACACTCTTCCAGAATTTTCTGACGTTCTTGGCTGCTGCTGGTCACAGTGCCTGAACTTCCATAACACTCGCGTCGTTGCTTTCTTGTGGCAGGAGTTCCATAACGCACTTGTGTACTATTTGGGTGGTGGAGGGGAGGATAAGACCAATGGTGGAAAGGAGCATTCTGGGTACTGGATGGGGGGGGGACCAGAAGTCAAGGAGGAAGTTGGGGATGAGGGGCGGGGGCCCAGGGGACTCTGTGAGATGGCAGATTGGGAGCTAAAACCCGGCCAAGCACAGCCAGTGCATGGGGTTTGTCTGCCCACGTTATATTCTTTGAATCAAGAAATTTCTCCATAATATCAATCGATGCATAAGAAATTTATGCATAATAGCATCAATTATCTGGGGCCAAGTGGGTCCCCACTCACACTCTAGTTTCTCACTTTATTTTTTAGTAGACCTCATTTCTCTGTCCCCCCCTCGGAGCTGGCCTGGACACAAAGAAGCGAAGCTAAGGATGGATGTTCAGGCAGCCGCTGGCTGTCTCCACTGCCCTAGGACAACCTGAAATCAGGGAGACAAGAAAACAGGACGTGGGGCTGGAGTGATGTGGCCCCAGGACACGCCGCCACCACCACCCCTGTCCCCCCAGTGGGGGAACCGAGGGCCCAGAGAGAGGTCCTCACTGCTGCTTCCCCCATGCCTTGCCTTCCAGGTCATTCCTGCACCGGACAGCCCACCATGGCCTCAGACCACCAGACCCAAGCGGGCAAACCTCAGCCCCTCAACCCCAAGGTGGGTACCACGTGGGAGGAAGGGGTGGCGAGCACGGTGCCTCTCCCAGACTCGGTTTCCCTCCTGTAAAGTGGGGTTGGTGTCTTCCTTTCTGGGGCTCCCCCTCTCTGGGCCACAGTCTCCCCAACTTGCACACTGGAGGGGGTGCTGATTCAGAAGGCCCCTCCCCAGCCCACGACTAGCATCCTTCTGGCTTTGGAGACTTAATTTTCTCTGCCTTACCCTTTACCCCATTGCCCAGGGTGGGTACCCAAAGCCAAGGCAGACCCTCAGTCCAGTCTGAGATGGGGCTTGTGAATGGGAGGTGGGGTGGGATTCCTGACTCCACACCTGCTGTGTGACCTTGGCCAGTCACTTGACCTCTCTGAGCCTCAGGTCCCTCCTTCAAAAACTGGGGAGCGTTGGACTCATGGCATAAGATAATTGTGAAGAGGCAAAGAAAACAGGCCCAGCCTAATGCTTGTCCACCTAACGCCAGCCTTCTTTGTTTTTTCCTCCTAAGGGCGGTGGGATCTTATCCCAATGTCAGGGGCTTGTCACACTGAATCTGCCCTCAAACTTCTACAGTCCACCAGGCTGCCCTCCTGTTTCCCTCTGCCTCAGAGGCCCCAGGCATAGATTCCATCCTGGAACTGCCTTTTGGTCTGATTTGGGCCCCCACCCCAGCTCACCCCAATTCTGTCCCTTAAGAGGCTTACTTTCTAGAAGAAAGACAATAAATAAACTAATAAATACATAACTTCAAGGAGTGGAAAGTGTTAGGAAGAAACAAGAGTGGGTTCTTTAGGGTCAGGGTGGACGAGGAACGTGTTAGCTAAGGTGGTCAGGGAGGACTTCTCTGAGGAGGTGACATTGAGCAGAGCCCCCAGTCAAGTGAGGAAGTAGTGAAAACTGGGGAGTTGGGGGTAGGGGAGAGCATTCTTGGCAACGGGCACAGTGAGTGCAAAGGCCCAGGGGTTGGAGTGAGATGGGTGCGTTTGAGCAGCAAGAAGCCCAGTGTGATATGGCTTGGAGCAGCTCTGTCCAATCGATTTCAAATGGGAGCCACTTATGGACTTTAACACTTCCTAGTAGACATGTTAACAAAGTAAAAAGAAACAGGGGAAATTAATTTTCATATATTTTATTAAGCCCGATATATCCTAATGTACAGTCAGTAGAAAAATTATTGGAGAACTATTTTATATTCTTTTTTTCATACTGTATCTTCAACATCTGATGTGTTTTTGATACCCATAGCACATTTTAATTCAGATTAGTTGCACATGTTCAATAGACATCTAGTAGTTGCTGAATTGGACAGTGCAGGTTGAAAGGATCAGGTAATACGTAAATTTTTAGCATCCATTTGTTGATACTTACAACAACAATGATAATACTGAGCTCCTGGGCTCTGAGGCCTTTCAAATGCATGGGGAGGCTGACCTGCCTTGCCCTCCTTGCCCCTGTAAGCCCTTGTCTCCCAGGCCAGTGTCATAATCCACTAGCCCCTGACTCCCAGGTTCTCGATTCTTCTCAATAAGCCTGCGGAATAGGCATGATTCCCCATTTTACAGATGGGACAGCTGAGGCTCAGAGCAATCACGTGGCTTCCTCAGGTTGCACAGCTGGATGCAACAGAGGCGACATAGGAGCCCAGTTCTCCTGACCCATCTGTGATCTTGTCAGTGATCATAAAGGCTGAACTGAGCCCATGGAATTTGACTCTGAACCTTGCTGGGCCTCCCTCCCCTGGCTTTGTCTGGCTAATCCCCGGCCTGGGAGAGAGGGGCGTGTTTACCCAGCCAGTGCTGACCGCTTGGATTGTGCAGCTGCCCCTCCTGGAGGCCCACTTCCCTGAACCCCGCCCCCCTTCATCCGGAGGCAGTCCCCTGGGGGAAGTGTGGCTGAAAAACGTCTGCCCCCAGGTTCTGTCTGGAATCCTGAAAGGAGGCAGCTGCCCCCCGCCCCCACCTCTTAGCACTTGGCTGTGAGGCCCTGAGCAGCCCTTTCATTTTGCTGATCTTCACTTTTCCTGATGGGGATCCTGCCGGCCCTTCCCTGGGCTGCTGAGAGGCAGGTGAGGCAAGGGGAGTGAAGTCCTCTTAAGAAGTATCCGGAGGATAGCCTGCAAAACCTGTGGGGGCTTAAGAAAAGGGCACAGGTATGCGTAGTCTTATGGGTGAAATGGGGGTGAAGGGTGGATATGGCAGCACTGGTCCAGCTCTAACGGGGGCAGGAGAAGCTTAAGCAGCATGGTCTAGCATCTTATTACTCCTACTCTGGTCCACAGACCAGTGGTATCAAAATGCTGCTCTACAGGAAACAGCATCAGACAAGCTTGGGCTCTAATTTCAGCTCTGCCACTTACCCACTTGGGAATCTTAGCATGTCCCTTAATATAATTATGCCTCCCACACGCAGAGCAAATATGGTGTGCTAACCATCACGTTCCTCTGAATCCTTCCAACAACCCCATGATGTAGGTTCTGTCTTTATTTCCCATTTTACAGATGGAGAAACCGAGGCTCAGACAGGTAAAATACTGGCTTAGGGTCTCGCAGCTGGTAACTGGAGCCAAGAATGTCAGACTTTATATTTGGTTCGTGATTCCCAAGTGTGGAACCCTTCAGCATCCTTCAAGCCTCTCTGAGCCCCCTCCCTACGCCCACTCACCCCCACTGCCCTGTTCTCCCTCCTCCCCATCATGACGGGGGTCTGACTCTCTCCTCCTGTTGCAGATCATCATCTTTGAGCAGGAAAACTTCCAGGGCCACTCACATGAGCTCAATGGGCCCTGCCCCAACCTGAAGGAGACCGGCGTGGAGAAGGCAGGCTCTGTCCTGGTGCAGGCTGGACCGTAAGTACCTGGGGGCCTCACTTGGTCAGGGGTTGCCGGGGTGAGGCAGTCAGGCTGTGGAACGAGCTGGAGGGATCCGCTCTCACTGAGCTCCTAGACTGTGCAATCAGGAGACCAGGATTTGGGGTCTTGGCAGCCTGTGGAGAGAGCCTGTGGTTTGAGTTCAGATAGAGCTGGGTTTCAGATCCTGGTTCCACCACTTCTGTGCTGTGTGACGTTGGACCAGGAACTTCTCTCTCTGCGCCTCGGTTCTCTCCTCTGTAGGATAAGCATGTCCTCCTGGGGGTGATGGGATGGAGCTCATGTGAAAAGCCTGGCACCAAGGTCATCCACTTCCTTGAGGCAGGGAGACAGACACAGTGACTCCCGTGGACCTTTTTAGAGCTGCCAATCTCTGGCTCTGGGAGTGTCCTCACTCTCCTGGGAGGTTTAAAGCTGGATGTCCCAGCTCTGCAACCACCCCTCCCTTCCCAGGTCCTGGTGATACTTGGTTTTCGCAGATACGCTGACACATTTGGGGGCCAGCAGGCTTGGGACCCCTGGCCCAAGAGAGAAGGGGAGGTGACTGGTCAGGTCTGACTCTGCTGCGCTCAGGTGACATAGTTGAGCACAGCCTGTAGGGGCCTCTCCTTGTGGTTCCCTGACTGTTCCTTCTCTCCAAGAGCCTCCGGAATCAGGGGTGGCCACCAGTGACCCCCAACCAACAGTTCAGTGAGTCTAGTGTGGGTCCTGGATGACCCGCACCACACCTCAAGGTTCACCGGGAATTCTGCAGTGTGTGATGACCGTAATTGAATCAGAGTCTGCTGGTGTGGAGAACACGGCCAAAGGAATGGCCCTGCCCAGCCCCACTCAGCTGATGCGCTCAGAGCATCAGTGTGCCTGACAGCATGTCTTCCCGGACGGCTGAAGTTTTGACAATTGAAGCACCACATCTGATTTTTCAGTTGTCTTTTTTTTTTAGTATCTGGATGCAAGAATTTCTCAAATAGACCTTATATTCCTCCTCTGCTTTCTTTTAAAATTTGATAGTTTTATTAATTATTGTTTATTGTTTAAAATTAAGGAGCAATGGTTAATGCAAAAAAGCCATACGACTCTAATCTTACCACTCAGAGTAACCATTAAGATTTTCATATAAACTTATATTTTTCTCTGTATATATTTCATCAAATATATATTAGATATATACTTAATCAAAAGTCAGATCATGCTTTACATACTGGTTTATAACTCATTTTGAAAACTTTTATCTCAAATTCTCTCCATGTCATTAAGTAGCATTTTATGTCAGTGCTTTTCAAAGAGATTTTTGGAGGTAAATCTGTATCAGAATCACAGAAGGTGGGGAGGCTTTGAAATGCAGATTCTTGGGTCCCAGCCCTGCCCCATTGTATCAAACTCTTGGGCCTGGAGCCCAGGAATCTGCATTTCACAAACCCACCACCCTGTGATATTTCTGCCCAGTTAAGTTTGAGAACCCGTGTCCTACTTCATTGATTTTCATGCCTTTGTATCATTTCATTACGGGATATGACATAATTTACTCAACCAGGCCATGCCCATTGGATGTGTAAGTTATTTTGATTATTTGATATTATAAACGACACCGTGATGAACATCGTTACCCATGTTATCTGTGAGCTCTTTGACAACTGTTTTCTAAGGACACGTTGCCTAAAGCTGAATTGCCAGATCAAGAGGGCATCCTCTTCTAAAAGCAGCAAGAAACATCATCTCCCCTTCCGTTAAGGACTTAGATTACTGTTCCAAAGTTGTCACTGTGCCAGGCTGAACTGTCTGCCTCTGCGATGAACGCCCCAGAATGCCAGGCGTTATGAAGTCGGTGCCACCTTTTTCTTATTGTCCCCTTTCCTCTATTAGCCATGCCTCACTGGCAGGTAATCCTTCCCTTTAAGGATTTTCTCTTCTACTGTGGATCTAAGACTATTAGAGTTTTGTGTAGCGTAGGAGTCCAGAGACCACCATCAAGAACCAAAGAGGAAAGAGACCCAGAGAGAAGGGGTTGGTATGAACAAGGTACGTGAGCTTTAGATACAGTGATATTCTGCAGTCTGTTCTCGGTAGTAAAAGCTGATTGGGCACATTTCTTCCCAACTCCATGTTCACTGATGTCACACTGAGAGCTTGACACTGGCCACGGTGGGAGTATTTACACCATGGAAATTAGCAAACGCTACAAACAGGATTTGTTTTGTTTTTCAGAGCTGGCTGTTGATTTACCAGCATACCATTGGCCTTAGGACATGGGTTCTATACATCTGTATTTGTTGCTAGGCCATCTTTTAGACTTCCTCCTCATTTCTTGGTTATGTTCCAGATGATTGAAGTCAGCACCCTGCTGGGTTCTGGATAACTGAGGTGACGCTGCTCTTGGATTTGCTGTGCTTGGATTTAAATGAGGCTGCTACTCATTTTGATGAGCTGGGCAACTGTGAGCACTGGGGCCCAAACGAGTAGCCAGGGTCCCACCAGAGGAAGCCTGGAGTGAGCCTGACCTGCCCTCTCTCTCTCTGTCTCCACTGCAGCTGGGTGGGCTATGAGCAAGCCAACTGCAAAGGGGAGCAGTTTGTGTTTGAGAAGGGTGAGTACCCCCGCTGGGACTCATGGACCAGCAGTCGGAGGACAGACTCCCTCAGCTCCCTGAGGCCCATCAAAGTGGTAAGCCCCCGACCCTCATCTTCTTCCTCTCTTTGCCCCCTTGGAGCCAGCGGTCTGGGGACCAGGAAGGAGCCTTCACCTCTGGCATCGTGCCCCTTCTGACTGGCGGGGGACTTCCTGGCTGTGTGACCTCGCATAAGTCACTTCACTTCCCTGAGCCTCAGTTTCCTCACCTGTAAGATGGGGATATTAGTATCTACTGTCCTGAGATACCAGCAGGCTTAGCCTGAGAATTGCCATACCGTATGACTTCAGGGGCTTCATTCAAGATGCTCCAGGGGGCGCTGTTCACATTCTATTCTATGTGGATGGTGTGGTCCAGGGCTGTGTGATTTCTGTCACAAAGCAATCGTTCCATAAATGATTGCCACCATAAATATTCAAAGAAATTCTGGGTTTCGGGGTGGAGGAGAAGGCAGTTTAGCTCTTGTTCACAATTCATGCCAGTGTAACCTTTCAGAGCTTCTCTGATCCTGATTACTAGTATGTGAACTCTCTGGAGGGCAAAGGGCCCAGCGATGCTCAGTTATACTCCCAAACCTCCCCAGCCCAGTCTAGTTCTCCCCAGAACTAGATGGAAAATCGGAGAACATTGGACTTGGCATTCCACAGACCTGGGTTCCTCTGCTGGCTCTGGCACTCCCGGCTGTGTGACCTTGAGTCACTTTACCTCTCTAAGCCTCAGTTTTCTTATCCACCAAACAGCATAAAAGTAGTTTAAAGGATGAAAGGAGATGACTAAGAAAAATGTCACAGGAACAGGAGGCTGGGAAGATATGTGGAGATGAAGGAAAGCCAAAATATTTCAAGTGTCTACTAGAGGCACGATAAGCCTATGTGTGTGTGTGTGTGTGTATCATGGCTGTCATTTATTTTTAAAAAAGGGAGTTGAGGCGTTGGGAGGGAAAATGCCATTTCAGAATCAAATATTCCCCGAAGTGTAGAATCTGGAGTGTCTGTTACGTGAAAATAGCCCAGTAGGATCTTAATGAACAAACACTGTTGGATGCCGTTGCCATAGACACTCACGTGGTGGGGGTCTTGGGCCAGAGGGCTGCAGGTGGAGCCTGCTGGTCCCAACTCCAGGGACCCCTCACCCACACTCGCTTTCCCCCACTCCCTGTCCACAGGACAGCCAGGAGCATAAGATCATCCTCTATGAGAACCCCAACTTCACAGGGAAGAAGATGGAGGTGATAGACGATGATGTGCCCAGCTTCCATGCCCACGGCTACCAGGAGAAGGTGTCTTCTGTGCGGGTGCAGAGTGGCACGTGAGTGCACACCCAGCCCTGGCTTGCCCCGCCCCAGGGGCCCAGACCCTGGGCTGCTAAGTCCTGCTCTGTCCTGAACTCTGGGGATCTTGTACATTCCTGACCTCAGTCTTCTCATTGGAAAATGGGCATTGAAATCATCAGCCTACACATGGCTTTTGGCCCCTGAAGTTCCATTCTGATCTGCCTTTTGGGCAACACCCTACCTCTGGAGGAGAGAAACCTTGGCCTTAACCTCAGGCCCAAAGAGCAGGACAGTAAATGGTGGGGGTGGGGGGGCAGGGTAAGGCAGAGGTGGGGAGGGTGTGGGAGGAGCAGAAGCTGGGAATGAGTTGAGTGGTCTTAACAGAGCTGGGAGAGGCAGGAAGCCCAGCCCGTGCTGGCCTTTGACGGCCTGAGTTCCTGAGATTGGAAATAGGAGGGATCCTTCTCCACCAAATTAAACTTCGGCACATAAACCTCAACCATCAGCATTGGGGAATTTCTCAATGTGAAAAATTTGGATTCCACGGGGAGTCTGATGATGGGCTTTGGGTAGTGGCGTGCTGGAGCCGGCTTGTACCAGCTTGCAAAAGCTGACTGTTAACTTTTCAGAATTTATGTGAGCTGGTTATTTAATCATTGGTAACTTGAAATGAGCCATCATGAAGTATTTACACCTCAGAAATTGGAAAATGTTACAAATCAAGACTTTCCCCCCCCCCCCCCAAGAGAGCTAGTTTACCAACACATACTGGCTTTCTGGGACTTGTCAAACTCCTAGAGTGTGCAAAGTTCTGTATTCATGTTCCCCTCCATTTACTCGTTTATTCATTCATTGATTCAATTTGTCGAGTGACGTCATATGCCAGGCACCGTGTTAAGTGATCAGTTAAGTCAAGGTAGGTTAAACAGACCTGGCCTCTGCCTTGTGTAACTAGCAGTCTGGTTGGGGACAACTGTTAATAGTTTAGGAATCTGCACGAATCTGGCCTCCTTCCCCGAGGAAGGCACTCTTGAGCTGAGATCTCAAGAAAGTAGGAATTATAGAGGTAGAGAGAAGGAAGGACATCCCAGACAGTGAGAACAGCACATGCAAAGGTCCTGTGGTGGGAGGAGCCTGGTGAGTCTGATGGGCTCTACAAGGGACGGAGTGGCTGTGCTGCAGAGATATAGGGGCCCAAGTCTGAGAAGCAGAGCTAGAGGTGTCCACAGGGGCTGGATGGGCAGGTCCATGTGGGCCAGGACTGTGTGATGCTTTCTGGGGAGAAGACTGTAATGGTCATCAGGTACTCAGAGTGAGTGACCCCTAAATGGTGATGGCTTCAAAGGGTGGAGGGATCATGGAGGGCTCCTGGGACCTAGCCTGCTGTCCTTTGGCCTTGCCAGGGGTTGGGTTAAGAGGCCTGTCTTCTTCTAAGCTTAAGTGAGCTTGAGATCACCCCTTCCTCTGAACCCAGTGTCAGGCCTTCAGTTAAAAGTTGCTTCTGGAGGTAGTGAGCTCCCCATGAAGGGAAGGAAGAAAGCAGAGGCTGGTCCCAGGAAGAGTGGGGGTGTTCCTGCTCGACACCCAGTTAGTGTGAAATGATTGAAAGGCCCCACCCTTCCTAGTGGCTAAACAATTCTCCCTCTCTCTCTCCATCTGCATCTCCTGTCTCCCCACGTCCCCTCTTCCCACCTCTGGCCCTGCAGGTGGGTCGGCTACCAGTACCCCGGCTACCGCGGGCTGCAGTACCTGCTGGAGAAGGGTGATTACAAGGACAGCGGCGACTTCGGGGCCCCCCAGCCCCAGGTGCAGTCCGTGCGCCGCATCCGAGACATGCAGTGGCACCAACGAGGCACCTTCCATCCCTCCAACTAGTGCCTCCCATTTCCTCCTTCCCAGGGGCCTGGTCAGCTGCCCAGGATCCCACCAGACATCCTGGCGAGTGAATAAAGTGTGACTTGCAACTTGTCCACGGCAGTGTCTTTTATCCCCCATGGGAGCCAGGGTGCTGCGTGCACTTATCCCCGTGCGAGCCAGGGTGCTGCGTGTAGTGTGTGTGTGCACGCGTGCACTTGTATGAAAGAAACACAGAAAGAAGAGAGAACCAGAAAGTGACTGGGTGAGGGGTGGGCAACCTCTTCGAGAATTTTCAGCTCTGCAGCTGCTTAGCTGTGTGACCTTGGGCACATTGCCCAACCTCTCTGAGCCTCCACTTCTTCACCTGACTTACAACCCTCTTTACCCCGTGAGTGGCTGGCTTGGCTGACCTCTCAGTCCTTCTTGTGTGGTTGCTGAGCAGTCACTCAAGGGCATGTGATGGATGCTCCAGCCCTTAAAAATGTACCCACTGCCTGCCATTCCCACAGAATTGCCTTATCACCTTGAACCTGGGAGTTTTCTTAGATCTGCCCAGCAGAGCCCCAAACCCTGCAACCCCCACTCCATCCAGGAGAGAGGTCACAATGACCTGTTTGTAGGTTTGTGTGTTCCTTGGTTCCTTTGTTCACAACTTGATTGGGGTTGTCACTTAGCATAGCAACTGGGGGCTGGGTTCCTGCATCCAACTGGCCTGGGTCCTAATGGCTGTTCTGGAGGCTTGGCCAATGATGGGGCCTCAGAACCTTAATGCCTCCACTTGGAAAAATAGGGAAAAAATAGTGCCTCCCTAACAGGGTTACAGCAAGGACGTCATGAGATAGCCCAGGTGTTCTCTATATAAATGTTAATCACTGGTTGGTTTTCTGTGCTGCAAATATCCCCTCCCAGAGAGCAGCTTCTTTTTACTTTGTCTTTGGTATCTTTTGATGCAGTAGTTTTAAATTTTGATGTGGTCTAACATCAGTCTGTTCCTTTATGGTTTGTATCTGCCGTGTCTTCTTTAAGAAATTCTTTCTCACCCCACTTCTCACAAATATGTTCTCCAGATTTTTTTCCTAAAAATTTTAAAGTTTTGCTTTTCCCACTTAAATTCTCAGTCCTCCTGGAGTTGATTTTTCTGTATAGTGTGTGCCAGGGACCTAATTTCTTTTTTCTCTTTTTTTCCACTTTGAACCACCGTTGTCCTGGGGTAATGAGAAATCCATTTCCCCCACTGTGGTGCGAAGTTGCCTCTGTGTCCCATAGTAGATTGACACATATGTGTGGGGTCTGTTTATGGGCTCTTTTTTTTTTCTGTTCCTTTAGTCTATCTGTGTATCTCTGTACTCTTACCATATTATGTTAATAGCCATTGCTGTGTAATAAATCTTGCAGTGCCCTACATCATTCTTCTTCAAGGACGTTTTAGATAGGCTTGCCCCTTTATATCTCCATATAAAATCATTTTCTCAAATCTAGAAAAATGGGAAACCATATTGAATGAGCTAAAGAGATTAAAATGATTACCATGAAGGTGGGAACTAATCAGTGCTTAACAAATTTTGCCAGCTTTGATTTGTTCCTTCATTCTTCAGCCAACACTCACTGAGTACCTGTCTTGTTCCTGGAATGGACAGAGTAGGGGATACAAAGGAGGTAAGACAAAGCCCCTGCCCCCCAGGAAGCTTCTACTCTGGGGGTAATGGTAATAGCTTAAGAGTAGAACCTTGATGATGATTATGAGTTGAATTATACCCCCCTCAAAATTCATATGTTGAAGTCCTAACCCCCAATACCTGAGAATTTGACTTTATTTGGAAATTGGGTCATTGCTGAGTCAATCTGTTAAATTTATTTGAGGTCATACTGGAGTAGGGTGGGTCCCTAATTCAATATGATCGGTGCCCCTATGAAAAGGGGAAATTTGGAGACAGACACACACGCAGGGAGAACACCACGTGAAGATGCAGGTAGAGATCAGAGTGATGCAGCAGATGCCATGAAACACCAAAGATTGCCAGGAAACCACCAGAGGCCAAGAGTCATGGAACAGATTCTCCCTCATATACCCCCAGAAGGAGCCAACACAGCTGACACCTTGACCTTGGACTGCTAGCATACAGAATCACAAGAGAATAAATTCCCATTGTTTATGCCATTCTGCTTGTGGTATTTTGTTCTGGCAGCCCTAGGACACTAATACAGAGATGGTAAGATGAAGGGGCCAGAGACACCAAGGGAAGGCAGGAGTTACTGCCCAGGACATCAGGGTAGACTTCCCCCAAAGTGGGGGTGTTCAAAGAAGAGCTGGCACTTTCCAGGTGAATCTTGGGGAGAACAATCTTGGTGAAGGAAACAGAGCATGCAAACTTAGGGAAGCAAGAAAGAGCAGGGTATATTCTAGTATTTCAGGTACAGCAGGTACTTCGGGGCCTGGAAGCTTCAGAGGGTTTGCTAAGCACAAGGTCCCGAGAGACTGGAGAAGGATGATGATGACGGTGGTGGTGATGGTGTTGTGATGGTAATGAGGGTGATGACAATGGTGGTGATTGAAGGTGATGGAGATGATGATGACGGTGATGGTCTCGTTGATAATGGTGATGATGATGATGGTGGTGGTGATGGTGTTGTGATGGTAATGAGGGTGATGACAGTGGTGTTAATGGTGAAGGTGATGGTGATGATGATGACGGTGATGGTCTCATTGATAATGGTGATGATGATGATGGTGGTGGTGATGGTGTTGTGATGGTAATGAGGGTGATGACAATGGTGGTGATAATGGTGAAGGTGATGGTGATGACGATGATGGTGATGGTCTTGTTGATAACAAAGATGATGATGATGATGTGTGTTTGTGGTAGGTGGCACCAAGAGGGTTTCCAGTTATCTATTTGAACATATCAAACTCCCCCAAACTTAGTGGTACAACTACAGCCATCATTTATTTGGATAACACACATGTAATCTGGGCAGGACCCAGTGGGGCAGCTCATCTCTCTCCAAACAGAGTCATCTAGGGTGGCTCAAAGGCTGGGGTGAGTCACATGGCTGGGCGTTGTACTGGCTGTTGGCTGGGACCTCAGCTATGGCTCTCAGATCAGACACCCCCAACACGTGGACGCCCCGTGCAGCTGCTTGCCTCTCCCACAGCCTGGTGGCTGGGTTCTCAGAGCAAGTGTCCCAAGAGAAAGGTGAAAGCTGCCTGGCATTTTAATGACTTAGCCTTAGAAGTCACATGGCATCACTTCCTCCCTGCTCCATTGGCAGAGGGGTCCCTTAGGTGGACCCAGGTTCAAGGGGAGGAGACAAAAACCCCACCAGTCAATGAGAGGAAGGTCAACGTATGGGACGAGGTATATTATGGTGTCTTTACCAAATGCAATCTGCCCGTTGGGGAAGGGAGGTACCAGGAACAGCCTTTCACAAGGCAGGGAAGAGGGCTGGGTTTACACGGCCAGGACACACTCTGTCTCTCAGAACTCATCCTGTTCAGTAAAAGAACAGGCTGGACCTGACAGCTGGTTGGGGTCACTGCACCTCCCCCTACATCTCTCTGTGTTTCTTATTTGTGTGTGTGTGTGTTCCTCTGTCTCTCTCCCTTTATCTCTCCCTATCTTCTGTCTCTCTTGGGACCTGTCGTTGTTTCTGCGGTTATCTCTGCCTCTTTCTCCATCTTTCTGTCTCTATTTAACTCTCCGTCTGCCTCTGCCTCTCTGCTTTTCTCTGTCTCTAGCTCCCCATTAATCCCCTATCTTTCCCCTTCATCTTACTCCCTCCCTCTCTAGGTGTCATGGGTGGGCTGTGGTCTGCCCGCCTCTCCCCGCCCCCTAGCGTGGGCTGCTCTCTTTTTTTCTCTGGCCTCCACAGGGCCCGCCCTGCCCCTGCTTCCCGCTCTCCGGGAGCCATTCTCCCTTTCAGCCACCAGGTGTCAGCAAAGCCTCATCCTCAGGGCTCCTGCCTGCGGGGCCCTGATTGGTCGCAGCCACAGCCGGGCAGCCACAGGTCGTTGCACATCCGGTGATTTCCTCACCCTCTGACCTACAGCAGCCCGTGGATTACTTCCATTTTGCAGATGAGCAGCTGAGCCTCACAGAGTGCGGAATGACTTGCTCAAGGCCACGCTGCGAGAAAGCGGAAAAGCTGAGGTCGGAGCCCAGGGTTCTATCTGAGCCGCGGTCATCAGCCTCTCTGGCTGCCCTTGAATCCCCACACTCCAAACCCTCCACCACCCACTCTGGGGGCCCCTTTCCCGGCTGCCCGTGCTCGCTGTGCAGCCCTGCGCCCATTCTGGTCTCCCTCTGGTGCTGGGCGGGTGGAAGGTCAGGGGATGCCCTTTGACGCTCCCACTCCTGGAGACGCCGATGGGCGGAGTGCCCTAACCCCGGCTTTAAAAATAAGGAGCCTAAAATAGTCCTTCCTGCGCCTTCTCGCTGGGGACTTTGATGCTGGCTGGCTGTGCTGGGCTGCCGGGTCCCAGTGTCCGGTGTCTCCTCTGGACAGGCTCTGCAGGGAATATGGGCTGGAAGACAGTCCCGCCTCAGAGCCACTCCCCTCTTGAGGACGGAGTCGATTGGCGGTGGACTTGGGCACCAGGAAGCTGTGGCAGAGCTGCCCTGAAGGAGATGCTTGAAAGGGAACAGGTATGTGATTTCCCTGTGTTGGTCTCCTGAATTTCCATCACCCTTTGACCTCTTGAATTTCTGTTAAATCCACCCACTTCTCACCAATCCCTCATCCAAGCCTGCATCCTCTCCTGTTCACACAATCCCAGCAGCCTCCTCACAGGTCCCTCTGCACTCCCTCTGCCCCTACAGTCCCTTCTCCACACAGCAGTCAGAGGGAATCTTCTCAAAATGCAAATCCAATCATGACACCCTCCTGCTTAAACCTGCCATGGCTCCCCATCACCCTTGAGATAAAGACCCTAATCATTGACTCACAAGACGTTTGAGGGTTAGTCCTGGCCTTGTCTCTCCAGCCTCCTACTACATAAATACTTTTTTTCCCGTCCCTTGTACTCATCGTCACAGGGCTTCCCAGTTTGCCTAATTAGCCCTCACGCAGCCTTCAGATCTCAGCCCAGTGTTTTCCCTGTCTTCACAGGTGAGGCCAATCCCCTGATGACATACGATTTTCTGCTCTGCTCACCTGTCTTCTGAAGGCCTAAGCACACATGTGGCTGTACATTTCTTTGTCTGATTCCTTAATTCATTTCCATTCCCTCCTAGACTGAAGTCTCTATGAGGGCAGGGACAAGGTCTAATTTTGCATTCTATGTATCCAAGAGCCCACACTTAGTTGAGGCTTGACAGATATTGAATGAATGAATGAGTGGGTGGGTGGTCCAACCCAGAGATCAGCGGTGACTGACAGGACAACCTCCTTAGAATCAGTCCTGTCCAGGTAAAGACTGTCTGTCTGAGGAAGATCAGGCAGCAGCATGGAAAGCTCCTCTTGCTGCCTGGGCTTGTGTGAATCCCTCCTACCCCTTCTCCTTGAATTGGTGACCATCCCCCATGAGTCCTTCCAGAGCGCAGACTCCGGAATCCATCACAGGGCAAGATGTGAACCCTGACTCTTCACAGCTGTGTGGCCTTAACCAATTGAGCCGTAACCTTCTCATCTGAAAACAGGGTGCGTGAGGCTTATTCAGCGTCAGGTCCTTCCAAGTGATGAGTCCAGAGCCCGGTACCTAGCTGCTCAGGAACAAAGGTAACTTTTCTCTTTTAAACTTTCAATGCTTCCTCCTACTCTGGTGCCATCCCAGGCGTCTCGGTCTAGAGAGTATAAGGAAAAGTATCCAATCAATGCCTACAGTCTAGGGCCAGGGCTCTTAACCTCAGCTCTCCTGATAAGTTGTGGGTCTCGGGACTGACTGTCCTGTGCATTGTGAGATGTTTAGCAGCATTGCTGGCCTTTGTCCGCTAGATGTCACCCTCGAGTTGTAACTCCAAACAGCCAGATAGCTCCTGGGGGCGAAATCACCCCAGGCTGAGAACTAGGGATTCTAGTATTAGGGACTCATCCTGCGGGAGGGGGGTAAGTATATTTTTAAAGATGATAGTGGATGAGGTCACAAAGGGTAGGACTTGGGGCAGGGCTGCAGACAGGGAGAAGAGCCATTAGGACAAATTGTGACGGTAGGTGTTTTCTCCATGCCACACATGAGATAGATTCAGATAAACTGTCAAGAGCTGGAAAGGGGCCAAGTCTCCCACCTCACAGATGGGAAAACTGAGGTCTGGAGGCAAGGGCTTTGTTACTGGCAAGCAGAGAGGCTTAGGCGCCTAAAATACACACACATAAATGTCTAGGCATTTAATATGTACATATATATTGGATACATATTTGACATATATTGTATATAGCAACTCTATTAAAAGCAGACATGGAATCACAAGCAGGAAAGGCATTTTAGACTTTTCCGCTGTGTACCATGTGTGGACACCTGTGCACGCTCACACACACAAAAGTGCAGCCCAAACTTCTTGTTTCTTTTTGGTAATTCTGGGAAGAGAAAGTGGAAGGAATTTGGGGTGCATTTGCTGCCTGTGGTCTTTTGGTCTTGAAGCCCTTGTGGGGAGGAGAGAAAGAAGGGGGGACAGGGCAGGAGGTGCAGATGAAACAGGTATCAGAGGGACATCTGTAGGCTAAGTAAGAGGACAGTGCTATTTTTTCCTTTTGCTTTCTCAAACTGTTTTGGTGGCAGTAATTTGGTTTTCAATGAGAAGGGCTGAAGTTTGCCTTCAGTTTTACAAGCACACCACCACGACAGGAGGAAATTATGAAGGGGAAGTAGGGAATGACCTGTCTTCTAACCTTTTGACGCAGCCCTTCAGACTTTTCCTGGGTGGCCCTGGCGGGCCCTGGGGGATTTTGAGCAAGGGACTGACACAGTCCCTGGATCGGCATTGGAGAGCACTCCCTCTGGCCGGTGTGCGGAGCTGGGGAAGGTGGGGAGGGGCTGGAAGCCCTTTTCTTTGGACTGACAAGAGGGGGCAGCAGCCGGCCCTGTTCGGGTGGGGTAAAGCATGGGGTGAAACTTCAGGGCACCCACTCCCTGGAAGGGGCACTTGGGCGCCCTGCCACCTATTCACAGTGTTCCCTGTGGTCCAGGCCATTATACTTTTCAAAGCACATTTGTTTATTTCTTGCTTCCGACATTTCTTTTCTAAGAAGTAAAACGTTACCAGTATTGTGCAGTGTGCCCCCCTGAATCCATAACCTTTCCCTCCCTTGCCTTAAGGTAACCACTTGTATGTTTCTTTTTTTACTTTTACTTCCTATGTGAATATCTGTAAACAATGCGTAGTATTGTTTCTAGACTTTCCATAAGCATTATACTCAATGTATCCTTTCGTAACTTGAACTTGCCTCTCAATATCATGCTTCTGAGACTTATTCATGTTGTAACATGTAGTAGATTTAGATCATGCATCTTAACTGGCGGAGGGGGGGGGGGGTGTTTCATGGTACAGACATAATGCAAGTTACTAATCCTGTCCAGTATTGATGGACTTTGATGTTCCTCCTGGTTGGGTGTTACTATAAACTAAGCTGCATTCGCAGCGTACTTTAACCCCGCTTGGAGTGGCCCTCTGGCTGTTGGTGCTGAGAGTAAGAACACTGCAACTGAGCCTAAATAACCCTTGTTTCCTCATTCACAAAAATAAAGATCACAGCAGTGCCTACCTTCCTGGGGTGTTGTGAGGGTTGATGTGATGATGTTGGTGAAGCACTTAGAGCAGGGTAGTGCCATGCGAGTGTTTGATAGAATTTGTGCTGTTATAACTTGAGCTTAGGACAAAGTGTGAATGGAGTTATGTAACAGCCTTCTCTTCCAGGCTGTGTGACTTTGGACAAGTCATTCGACCTCCCTGGGTCTTTCCTTCATCATCTGTAAAACAGGGTGTCGTAAAGATTATGTGAGATGATGGGTGCCATGTCATAGACACTCTGCAAAGATCCGCTTTTCTTTCCTCACTTCTGTTTCCTCACCCTTGAGAGGTTCTTTGGGCACATGTTATTATCCTCTTGGACAGATAAGGAGACTGAGGCTCAGAGAGGTAGAGAAACTTTCTGCAGATCGCACAGCATGTCAGGATGAATGGACTTTATCCAGGCAATGCCCCTGGGTTGGGTCCCCCGGCTGTTGTGGTAGACCTCCAGGCCCTTCCTGCCTCCTCCCCAGATCCCATGACACCCCTGCACCATCCCACCCCCAGCCTAGACCTGAAGCTTGGCCACCCTCTGTGTTCTTGCCACCCGGTGGAATTGATACAAACAGTCCTCCACGTGGCCCCTCAGAAACAGCCGCCAAAAGCTCCCGTATCGTGGCAACCACAGAATCAAAACAAGCTCTTAAGAAAAGATCGTACAGGACAGGGAGGTAGAAAGCCCACCCCGCAAACCAGTCCCCCCTCTGTTGATTCCCACCGCTGGGCTTTCATCCTGCAGAGCTGACTTGGTTTGCGTTGTATCTTCAGTTAAAGGAATTCCCCCCGTGTTGTTTCCCTCTAGCTGACTAGGGCTGGGAGCCAAGAAGGGGGGTTTAAAATATGCAAAAGGGAACAGCACAGAGGAGAAGAACCATCAGAGAGTGGGTGCCCTGGGGGCGGCAGAGCCGAGCGGGCGCTGTGCCACGTCTGGGCCCTCCCTGGCTTCGTCTTGGTCCTGAAGTCACTGGGGGCAGAATGGTGACACCTCAGCCCCTCGTGTGTGCCCACTGATCAGCCCTTAGTTGGCTCCTTTTGGAATTTCATCCCAAGTCCCAAAACATAAAGCTGGGAAGGCCCTGGAAGACCATCTGATCCAGTGGTTTCCTTTTTTTTTTTTTTTAAGCAAAGAAATTGTTTTCTGGATAATCTAGCATAAGTCATGCCAATAGGCAAAGCAGATAAGAGCTTGTTGGGGTGGAAGGGGCGGGGCTGGAATTCTGCCCTTTTTGGGGCTCCCTCCCCCCAAGGGAGCCCTTTAGCATCTGCATCCAATGTCAGTGCCCTAAGGGCATACAGGACAAACCCAGCCCCTTCATTTACAGATGAAGAAACTACTATTATGATGGACAGTAATTATTAGCTAACTACTATCTTTTTTAATTGAAGTATAGTTGATTTACAATGTTGTGTTAGTTTCAGGTATACAGCAAAGTGATTCAGTTCCATATATGTGTGTGTGTGTGTGTGTATATATATATATATATATATATATTCTTTTTCAGATTCTTTTCCCTTATAGGTTATTACAAAATATTGAGCTAGGACAAAGAGGTGGCCTGGTGTGGAGGGAAACTCATAGGGTGTGCAGGGTTGGAGCTCTGGGTCCAAGATGTGCATCAGGCATTTGTCCTGGCTGTTGTGTAAGAGAATGATGGTGAGTGGCCGGTGAGCATGCGGGGAGGAGGAAGGAAGCCTTGAGATCACGCTGGGGAGATCACACTTGGAACTAGGGAGCTACAGCAGATGCTTGAGCTAGAGAGTCAAATCCTACCCTTGGCTACACTTGAGTGTTGGGACAACAGGCCCAGAGTATTTTGTTAACAGTAATCACAGCTGTGCTAGCCACTGCTCTAAGCATTTTATAGGCACGATTTTCATCATCACAAAACCTCCTTCTTGGAGGTGGCATTAGCGTCCCACTTTACAGATGAGGTTACTGAGGCTCCGAGGAGTGAAGTGATTTGCCCAAGGCCACACACCTGGTGAGTAGTGAACCTGACATTTGAACCCAAGACTGGCTGATTCCCACGCCACATACTTATATCAGTTAAGTACAGCGACTGAAATGCTATGTAACAGACGACCACAAAATCTCAGTGCCATGGAACAATAAGTGTTTATTTAGCTCACGTGTCTAATGTGTGTGGTTGAGCCAGGCTGGGCTCAGCTGGGTAGTCTATCCTGCTCCACGAGTCTCTCATTCTCTCCTGGGGTCACTGGGCTGGCTTGGACACATTCCTCTCCTGGCAATGGCAGGACCACAAGAAGACAAGCAGGAACATGCACAGCCTTCTGGGACCCAGGCTCAGAACCAGTGCACGGTCCCTCCTGCCTCATTTTATTCATCCAAGCAAGTCACAAGATCAAGCCCAGGAACTGCAAGGTCCCTGGGGAAGAGTTGGAATATATGGAGAGGGGAAGAACTGGGGCCAATATTGTGCATTACAACAGTGCCTATGCTGGTGAAAAATGTATCCACACACTCTCTGACACTCTTTTCCAAAGGTGGAGCCCTTGAGTGTGGGCTGGGCTTCCTGACTTCCTTCTAATGAACAGAGCAAGTTGGAAGTGACAGTGTGTCCCTTCCAAGGCCAGGACACTGGGACTCCCTCCTTGCCCTTTGGGGGATCATCACTCTGGGGAAGCCAGCCACCATATCGTGAGGATACTCAAGCAGCCTTGTGGAGAGACCCACATGGTAAGGACCTGGGGACTCCAGCCAGCAGCTGTGGGAGTGAGTCTTCCTGGAAGCAGGTCCTCCGGCCCCAGTCAAGCCTTCAGACGACTACAGCCTACTGACATTCTGATGGCAACCTCTTGAGAGACCCTGAATTAGAACCATCCGGCTAAGGTACTCCTGAATTCCCGATCCACAGAAACTATGACACAATAAGTGTTTTTATTGTTTTAAGCTTCCAAGTTCTGGAGCAATTCAGTATGCAGCAACAGAAAACTAATGCAATGCCTAATCATTATGCCAGCCTGTTGCTGCCATTTCAAATGAGGCTTCGATGGAATCTGTTTTGTCTGCTGCCCGGAGGACCAGCAAAATCCCAACAATTTACCAAGATTAAGAAACCAAAAATACTCATGGTAAACTGTGGTTGTTAAGAAACATCTGTTCTTGAGATGCCCAAATTGGGCTGTTCTCGAAGGGAAGGAAAATGTATCAGAGGATGGGGGTGGCTGTGAGGGGACTGATGCTAGCCCTTTGGCAGACTCAGCTTGTCACTCAGGTCCCTCCTTGCAGCTGAGGCAGGGAGAAGAATCCGAACAAAGGTCTGATGGAGCTGCTGTAGCAAGGCACTGAAGGCTCCATCCAGCTGCGAGGGAGGTACTCACATTTATCACATCCTACTGTGTGCCAGGTACAAGGTGGGCACTGCAAACCCTGTATGTGAGGAACAAGGGTTGGGGTATTAGAAGACTTTGGCTTCATGACGCGGACTAACGAGTGAGAGGCAGTATGGACTTGCAGTTAAGAGCCCATGGACAGGCCTGCATTTGAATCCCAGCAATGATGCTTGCTAACCCTGGGGCTTGTAAGAGGCCAGTCGCTTAAATACTCTGAGCCAGTTTCCTCATCTGTAAAATGGGCATAATAACTGTGCCTACTTGACCACTAGTTGTGGTCTGCCCAGCTTTGCTTTGTAGGACTCCTCCCATACTCCATGTGTTCTGTCCATCCTGGTGCCCTGCCGCTGTAGCGCATCCCCTTGGCCACAGTGATTGGTTCAGGAATAGACATATGACCCAAGCGAGGTCAATCAGATGGCTGTAGGGAGATGTTCTTTCCTTCTTAAAGTGGTAGGTTTAGAAGGACAGGAGCGTGGGTTGTCAGTGTCAACGATAACATGTACCATGTGAAGAAATCTTGTCTAAGACCTGGGAAGAGATGAAAGAGCCTCATGACATTGTTTAAGCTCCTGGATCCAGCCGCACCTGAGGCCTACACAGAATTTTTTCCAGATGTTTACATTAATCAAATTTCTCTAGAGAAACAGAACCAATAAATACACACACACACACACACACACCATTGGTTTTGATATATCTAACTATAGATATGGATATAGATATAGATAGAAATTTATTACAAGGAATTAGCTCATACAATTATGGAAGCTGAGCAGTCTCAAGATATGTAGTCAGCAAGCTGGAGACCAGAAGAGCTGATGGTGTAAGTTCCAGTCCAAAAGCCAGTAGACATAAGACCCAAGAAGAGCTGATGTTTTAGTTTGAGTCCAAAGGCAGAAGACCAATGTCCCAGTTCAAGACAATCAGGTGGGCGGTGTTCCCTCTTACTTACGGGAGGGTCAGCCTTTTTGTTCTATTTCAGGCCTTCAAGTGATTGGATAAGAGCCACCCACATCAGGGAGGGCAATCTGCTTTACTCAGTCTACTGAGTTAAATGTTAATCCCACTCTCACAGGCACACTCGGAAGAATGTTTGATGAAATATTCTGGCACCCTGTGGCCCAGTCCAGTTGGCACATAAAATGAACCATCATGGTGGCTGAGTTATAACGCCATCGAATGCCTTCCCCTGTTTGTTTTAAACCCATTCGAGTCGATAGGACTTGCTTGCAATCAAGAATCCTGACTGATAGAAGTTCTTGTTTAATAGGGATATTTTAAAAATGAATGAGCTCTTGCACAGTGCCTGAGAGATAGTAAGCACACAAAAATAACAATCATTGATGCCTGTTGTAGAGAAGCTTCAAAGGAGCAGGATTTTCCATTTTGGCCCCACTTCTTCCCACAATCCTGAGGTCAGAAAATGGGCTGTCATTCCTCCTACTTTCCCTCCACCACTTCCTCTCTTTAGAGTTGGCCCATTGGTCCTGAGTAGGTGGAACCGACCCTCTACCCCATGGGAAGACTCCATATTCTAAGTCATCTGGCACAATAATTGATAAACTAAAAGATGAAGAATGTGGAAAAGTCCTTCCTCGAGGCTATGGTCTGGGACACCATCTCATTTTGAATGTCAAAAGTTGAACATCACCTCTGTCTTTCTCTTTTCATTTTCTGAAATAAATTCTAATCTCCCCCCAGACTAATGGATGCCTTGGGCTTTACAGACCCAAAGCTATACTCAGGGAAACAAATTGAAAAGTACATTAAAAACTTTTAAACTAGTTATCCCTGTAACATATCTTTCTAAGAATGGTGGATATATTGTTTTTGGCCACCAGCATCCTTTCCTTGATGGACCCATGCCTCCCTCACTTCCTATGGTACCTGGAGGCTATTAATCACAGTCTTGCACCCTCTGCACCACCGGGGAGAGCATATCCTGGGACTGAGCCAATCCTAACACCATGGCCACGTCCTCTTGGACCCAGCAGTTGGTCCTGAGGTGGACATGTGATTGAAGCAGAGCCAATCCAAATCCTTCTTTGGGTTCTTATATCCATGATGAGAGAGAGGCAGAGATAGAAAGAGACAGGAGCGGGGCGGGGGACGGCGGGTGGAGAGAGACAGAGGAAGAGAATGCGAGTGCCTTTTCCTTTTGGACTGCAAGCCATAGGGAAGAGGCTTGGGGCTGCCTGTGGCCATTCTTCTTGGCTTGAAAAGAGGTCAACACACAGAGGGGAGAAGAGATATGGAGAGAGAATTGAGTGCCAGATACATGGGAGGATATCACCTGAGCCCCTGGATCTAACCGTGCCTGAAGCAAGCTAAAAATTCCCCCTTTCCCTTAAACCTGTTTCAGTTGAAACAATGATCTATTTCTCCCTCCTTAAATTCACTTTAAAAATGGTGAAGGAAACTGCAGACATGCTTCTCGTAAAGAGCTCCAGCTTGGGCCACCCTCTCGTAGTTTGGAAGTCTGCCCTGCCCCCCAAGTGCAGACATTGGAGTCAGAAGACTGAGATGTGAGCCCCAAATACCAACTCTCTGAGCCTCAGTTTCTTCCTCTGTAAACTGTAGATAATAGTACCTACCTCCTCGGGCAGTAAGCGGCTTAAATAAAATCACGGTTGTGCATCTCCGGGCCTGGCACAGAGAAGTGCCCCACCTGCAGGAGCGCCCATCCTCCAGAATGCCAGCGTGCTGCTCCCTCCCCTGCCTGACCCAGTTTTTCATCCAAATTTGGCCACAGGCCCAGGCCCTGGCCTATTTTAGGCACACCTCTTTTTGTTGCAGGAAAAAGAGACCCACGCAAGTTACCTTAAAACAGGGGGTTTATTGTGGAGACAAATGGGGACAGGAATGTGGAGGGTGTGGAGGCAGGAAAACCCTTCGGACTGGAACCGTTTTGATGTGGAATCTCTTTTCTTTGCGCCTTTAAAAGGAATCGTGCTACCTGCCCTGTCCTTACAGGAAGGACCCCTTCCCAAGCCTGGGTATAAAAAAACCCAGGGAGGCTGGTGACTATCGTTGTCCAAAGCTAAGACTCCTTAGCACTCTTGTGGAGGGAATGGACTTTTTTAGTTGCTCATAATTTGGATTCAGATTTTAACAGCTCTCAGGACCAGCAGGGCTATTGTGAGAGAGGACGTGGACAGGGATTTTGGAGTGAAGTACAGAGTGACTGTCATTTATCATCCAAACCAAGACGCTTTGAGAATGAAAGGTAGCACCACAGTAATTACACAGGGCTGCAGACATAAACCAAGACTGCAATCAAGCTAGGACGTACGGTTGCCCTGAGAGCGCAGAGGTCTGGGAAGGAGGGGACTGAAAAAGGCAGGTGCCCAGGATGCAAAGAGGTCTGGGAATGCGGCTGCTGCCCAGGAAGTGACAGGTTCATGAGTCCAGGGCTGGATGGCTAGGAAGGCAGCCCTCGGGTCCCCAGGGACCATGTTGTAGCGCCTGCCCTGATGGTGTTCACGCTCATGGAACTTTGCTCCATCAGCCCACAGACCCCCCAGAGGGAGACCCAGACCCTAAGATGCTTGAAACCCCTAGGAGGTCTCTGTACAGGTGATGGAGAGAAACTCCCCACTCAGCTAAGCGGAGGGGGGAAGATGGATGGAGCATGTGTCCCTCGCCCTGCAACCTGGCTCAGTGAGGTAGCTTCTTCTGTGACACGTGGCGTTTTCCATATCATATCTGTGCACTCAGAGCTCAGTGCACGCAAGGAGCTTCCCCACTTCCTCCAGTTCTCTGATTTCTGGTGACTGTGCCTCTCCCTGACTCTTTCCCTTGTCTTCCTGACTGACCTCTAGCCTGGACCTTTGGCAGTGAAATCACCCCTTGTCTCAAATCTTAGCAACCTTGAAACAACACTTTTCCGCTCCCCAGGAAGGACCAGAAGCTTCTCACCTTCAGGGGATTTCAGGCCCCTCCATGTATGTACGTGGTAGTTCTTCTCATCCCTCTTATTATCCCCCCCAATTTATGTGCCCCAGGGGCCCCACCCCTTACTCATACTCATTCATTCTCTGGACTTTCAATGACTCCATCCCCTTGATGGAGCATGTGACCTAAGCTAAGCCAATTAGCACGTCCTGTCTCCCTGGCCACTGATTGGTCTAGGTATGTGCCCAATCAGAATTTGTTACACGACTTGAGGTCCTGAGAAGAGCCTGGGCCATCTTTTCTGATGCTCTTGGAGGGGATGAAGAATGGAATGCAGAACAGCCAACACTGTTTTGGTGAAGGATCTACACATGGAGCCAACCCCAAGGAAGTAGAGCTAAGCGGAGAGAGAGAAACTGGATCCTGGTGACATCATTCGAGCCCCTAGATCAAGCCATACCTGAAGGTCTGCCTCCGGGCTGTTCAAACACAGGCACCAATAAATTCCCTTTTCTCAGGTCAGGTTTTCTGCTACCTGCAATTGACAGAACTCTAACTGCAGGCTGAGTCCCAGGGTCCAGAGGATGCTCAGATCAATGGTAAAGGGCTAAATAAATTATGCAGTTGCTCATACGAAGTTCTGAGCCCTGCCCTCCCATAGTGAGAATTTCCAGGCTCCAGTTAAAGCTATTAGTCCTTGTCTTCCTAGCCACTAACCCATACTCTCTTACAGAAGAGGCTCTTGGCAATATTGTGAAATAGGTCAAGATTGTTTCTAAAGCCCCAGTGTTCCACCTGACCACCCCCTGAGGGTCTACAGCACCTATATCATGAATATGTGCCCCCCCCACCAGAACTTAATGGTCCCACATCACCCCTCAAGGTCCCCAATCCCAATGTTGTCTCGAAGACCTCCTGACTTCCCTGTGCTTTTCCTGCACTGTACCCCCCTCACCCTGGGATCCAGCCGTTCTGGAGTCTTCCCTGGTCTGTGACTTTTTCCCACATCGGGAACTTTGCAGATGCTGGTTCCTGTGCCTGGAATTCCCTTTTTCTATTTCTTTACCAAGTTTTCTTCTATTCATCCTTGAAGTCTCAGCTGAAATGTCACTTCCCCAGGGAGTCCTCCTCGGCCTTTAATCTAGGTCAAGCCGGCCCGTTTTACATTCCCGTGGCACCTTGTACTTTTTCTCTTGTAACTGTACCTTCATGCTTAGTCACTCCCCAGGGCCTATCTTGAGATCTGGTACAAGGTAGGTTTTCAAAAACATCTGGATGGGTGAGTTCAACAGGCGCCGAGCCCCTCAGCAGCGGGGAGCAGGGGTCCAGAGAGAGAGGCAGGACCTGCTCAGGGTCGCACAGCCAGCCTGTGGCAGTGTGGACACTTGGAGCAGGACGGCGGTCAGATGCTCTGGGGAGCCCCGGTAACGGCCACCCCTCCTTTGTTGCGAGCGCCAGCTCTGTTTACATCCCCAAAGACCTTTCCTGAGATTCCGTGGCTGTAGGCCATGTGCTGATGGCCATGGAGGGCCGGAGCTCAGCAGGAGATGTGGCTGGACTGGAGCCCGGCGGAGACGAGCTGCGTTAATGTTTATCCTGATCCCAGAGACATGAGTCATCAGACCAAGAGCAGGTGCAAAGAGGGTGACTGTGCGGGGAGACCCCATGTGCTTTGGCCTTGATATGGCTACGAGGCCCAGGACAAATGGGGGCACAAGGCCCTGGGTGCAGAGATTTCCCATCCTGATGCTCTGCCGTGACCAGGGGACACACTTGGGTTCCAGTCCCAGCTCTGCCACTTGCCAGCTGTGTGACCGTGGGCAAGACACCTTACCCTCTGAGTCTCCGCTTGCCATTCTGTGAAACAGGAATGTTCATAGAAACAACCTCAGAAAGCAGTAATGAGAATTAAATTAGAAAATAATCATCCCGTGCTTATAGCAGCGCCTGACCCAGTATAAGCATTCAAATTGCATCCCCTGGGCATGCCTGCCCAATAAAGCAATTCTACTATTTATTGCTTTGTTTACTTTGTTATTGTCTAAATCCTGCTCTGGACTGTGAACTCCGTGAAGGCAGAGTTCACCAGTGAATTTCTGGCATGGTGCTGAGCACATAGAAGGCACTCAATAAATATTGAATGGATGGATGGATGAATGGATAGATAGGTGGGTGGATGGGTGGATAGATGGATGGATGGATGGATGGAAGGATGGAATGGTATCAATGGATGGATTTCTAGAATGAATGTAAGCTTTGTAAGTTTCTGTAGACCTATGACTCATGTGCTCATGTCCCAGATTCTCCTCCCTGCCTCATCCTGGTGTCCATGGCACAAGTTGCTGGGAGTGTAAAGAACAATAGAATAAGCATACAAGACTCTTCTTGTGGGTATTATTTTTAGTTTCTGTGCTGCAGAGGTCAGAGTGTCAAAAACAAAGAAAAGTCTTTTCTCTCTCAAGGAAAGAATTGGTCACATCTGCGTGGGCAGCAGGTAGAGGTGGGTTTGTTTGGTTTAACAGCTATTTGACTCAGACCTCTTGCCAGCGGGAGCGGGTGACCTTTCCTCCAAGCTCTGGGCCGCGAGCCAAGCCGGGGAGGGCAGTTCCCTTCGTTCTCGAACACTGTCAATGCAGCTATGTCCTGCTGAGATTCAGTTCCCACTGACTGCCCTGTTGCCACCACGAGTGCATCTGAGAGCTCGGCAGAAATAAGAGTTCCATGGGGCTGGGGCAAGGACAGGAGTGGGGAGGGGACCACATACCAGCCATCTACCTCATATTATGTTAACTCTTTGGGGTAGACCAATATAATAATAACCCCCAAAGGGGCCGTCTCTCTGGGTTCACACTCCTTTACAATGTGCTATTGTTGTTCTTCTCAGGACATACAGTCTATCTCTCCACCCTCTTGAACCTGTGACTTGCTTTGGCCAACAGGATGTGGCACTAGTGAGGCTGTGTGCCTTTGAGGCTAGGTCTTACGGGGCGCTGCAGTTTCTCTTGCCCTCTGGGAACGTTGAGACCACTAGGCTGTGCGGACTCACCTACCAGTGGATGAGATGCCACATGGAGGAACTCAGAGGTGACCCATTAGACAGACAGCATCAACTACCAGACATTGCATGGGGCCATCTCGGACCCTCCAGCCTGGCTTAACACCCCGACCGAATGCAGCCGTGTGAATGAGACCAGGCAAAACTGGCAGAGGAAAAGCAGAAGCAATTCAGAGAATCATGAGACACAAGATATTGTTTTCAGGTACAATTTGGCGTGGTTTCTGTGGCAACGGAGGCTAATGAAATGCTGCTGTAACAAATAGTCCCAAACTTCGATGGCTCAAACTATGAAGATTTGTTTCTCGCTTGCATCCCAGTCTGCTGTGGGCGGGAGCCCCTTTCCTTGCAGTCATTCAGAAACCCAGATGTCTTCTACACTATAGCTCTGCCAGATTCTAAGGTGCTGCCACTGAATCGCTGGCCAATGGGGAAAGAGAAAGCACGGAGGTGGCATGAGAGGTTTAGGGGCCAGTAGCTTATGTCACTTCTGACCCTAATCCATTGGCCAGAACTCAGTTTTATGGTCATCCCAATGGCAGGAATAGGGAAATGGAGTAGCAAACACTAGCCAGTCCCAGCCCCTCTGTGCTAGGCTATGGGCTCAGTGCCTTGAACTCAGCATCTCATGAAATGCTCACAGCCCCACTTTGGGGTGGGGCTCTTCAATACTCACCCCCAGTTCTGCATGGCCCTCCAACTTGAGCCAGTGAGGGAAAAGACAGATATCGTTTCTGCTGTCATGGAGCTTTCATTCTAGCGGGGAAAGTTGGTCAGCAAATAAGGAGACTAATACATAAGTAATTTCAGAGAGTGATACATTCTTAGAAATGTATCAGAGTGAAAGTTTAGAGCGAGAGGTGCTATTTTGGAAAGGGTGGGCAAGGGACCCCTCTCCAAGGAGGTGACTAAGACCCTGCTGTGGAGGCTATTAGTTGCCTATTATCCACCCTCCCTTCTACCTGAATAATAGTCCCACTCTAGTGCTGGGTTCAGCCATATTCTTGGCTATTTAAGCATGTTTCCTAGCCTTCCTTGCAGACAAATTGTGTGATGAGGTGTAAATAAAAGTTGTTAGATGGAGCTTCCAGGAAAGTTCTTTAAAAGAAACAAACTTGACTAGGAGGTGAGAATAGTTTTGCCATTTCCTTTTTCTTCCCTATGATGCAGATGTGATGTCTGGCGCTACAGCAGCCATTATGGACTATGAGATGAAATGTTAAGAATGATAGAACAGAAAGACATAGGAGCCTTGTGTGAAGAAGCTTTATCAGCTATGAATAGGATGGACTGAGAGGTTTCTGCAAAGAACTGAAGAACCCACTTTCAAGAGCCAGCTCTTCCCTTTTTGACCTTCTGCTCTAGATCTAGGTCCTGTGACCCTAACTGCCCTCAGCCCCATCTTCTTTCACTGCCAGTTGGGCAGATTTATCCTCCTCTTGCTGTCTTAACACACTGCTGTACGACCCTCCCTGTAGCAGCACTTGAGGAACTGCCCTCCCTGGACCCTTGCATGGGACATCTAAGCCAGTGTGAGCTCAGCCCCTTGCAACTAGTAATGGGTTGATCCAGGTGAAGCCAGGTTAAAAACAAATGCAAGGTGATGATAGTAAGACTGTATCATATACTTGAAAGTTGCTAAGAAAGCAGATCCTAAATGTTCTCACCACAAAAACGAAACGGTAATTATGTGACCTGATGCAGGTGTTTGCTAACACTATGGCAGTCATCATTTTGCAATATATAAATGTATCAAATCAATATGTTGTACACTTTAAAATTATACAACATTATGTGTTATTTATATCTCAGTAAAGCTGGGGAGGGGGGGAACCAGTGCAAAGACGCATTAAGCGGAAAACCTCTCACTAGTGGCCACGGTGATACAGAAGCTGAGAGAGGAGATTTGCTGCTACGCAACCAGGCTGCATTTTGTGGGAGTTGGGGGTAGTTTTGTGCATTTGTGCCAGTGCCCAGGATCTGTCACTCAGATCCCTCTGCCTCCACATTGTGCTGCTACCCTGAATCGACCCATTTAACTCCCTCCGCCCACGATCCCTACACTCCCCCAAATTGTGGAGCCTCAGGAATCACCCCAATTTACCCAATCCTAGGAATTTTCCTCTGAGCCAACCATGACCCTCAGACTGAGTAACCACAGATTACACAGCTCAGGAAGAGATCAGACGCAGGTGTGTAGAATAGATTTGTGCAGTTCACAGAAGATTCTTGTTGAATTCCTCCAAAGCCTGCGATATGTACAAAGGAACCTGGAGTCCACCCATCTCTGGACCTTTGCCTGTGTTGTTCCTTCAGCCAAGAATAATCTTCCCCCAGCTTTGGGCATGACTGGCTCTTTCTTCCCCTTCAGCTCTCAGGTTCAACGTCACCTCTTTAAGAAATAAAAACACATTCACACAAAAACTTGTTCTCAGCAGCACTAGTCATAATGGCCAAAAAGTGGAAACAACCCAACTACCCATCAACTGATGAAGGGTTAAATGAAATGTACTGTATCCATACAATGGAATATTACTTGACAAGAAAAAGGGATGACATACTGACACATGCAACAATGTGGCTAAGACTTGAAAACGTTATGAAGAAATCATTCACAGAAGACCACATATGGTATGATTCCACCCATAATAAATGTCTAGAATAAGCAAATCCATAGAGACAGAAAGTAGCTTAGTGGTTGCTGGTGGGTAGGGGAAAAGAGAGAATGGGGAGTGACTGCTAATAAGTATAAGATTTATTTTGGGGGTGATGAAATATTCCAAAATTTGATTGTGCTGATGGTTGCACAACCTTGCAAATATGTTTAAACCCCCTGAATTGTACACTTTGGAAGAGTGAATGTTGTGGTATGTTAATTATATCTCAATATATCTGTTTAACAAAAAGTCACCTCCTCAAAGAGGTCCTCCGTGATTCCTCTCTCTGAAGGTGGTGTCCCTTGATTGTTTTCTAACTCCGCCCCCTTAATTCAGTCCCTCATCCCGTTGGCCACCACCTGAGATTATGTGGTCTGTTTACATGTATATTGCACGTGTGTGAGCATGTGTGTGTGTGGTTCTCTCTCTGTAGGAGCAGGCTCTGAGAGAACGGGGCCATGTCTGCCCCATCAGAGCTGTGTCCCCAGTGCTTACACAGGGCTGTTTGTTGATTGAGTATTCGTTGATTGATGGGGGAATCTTAGCATGCTAGAGCCGCAAGGGAACGGAGTGCTTATCCAATCCTCCTTGTTTTCAGATGCGGAGGCTAAACCCCGGGGGAGGGGTTCCTTCAACGTCCTAGCTTTCCATGGCTGTGTTTCAGTTTTCCCCCAGCTGTCTTCCAAAGATTTGGAAGTCCCCCAAACCCCTGCCCATGTGGAATAGACAGACTGTTCTCAACTTAGCCATTAAATGACAGAGATAAATGATGTTGAGGGTCCCGGTTGAGTTAATAGACACGCACGGACTTCTATGGCGATAGATGGTGTGTGGCCTTATTCTCTATAAATGCCATCCGTGTCACAGGTAGGGCATGGCCACCGCCAAGCTGCTGTCAGATTCTGCCACGGGGAACGGGGGCTTCGGCCAACTCAGCTCCCGCCATGGGAGCTGGGTGACAGGGTACAGTAGCCAGACCATGCCCCATCACAGCAAATCACTCCTCAGTGAGCCAGCTGGCCCCCAGCCCGAGGAGCAGTGGGGTCCTTTGTGCCTTGAAGTAATTAATTATGCCATATGGCAAGGAAACACAACAAGATTTATAGCAGAGTCAGTGACAGATGGCCCTGAGAGAAAAACACAGATCTGTACAGAGATGCAGAGATGTCGAAACGCTGGCCCCAGACCGTGGGAGATGGGGTGTGTGCGTGTGTGTGCGCACGCGTGCACGCGTACCAGGGGAGGGAAAGGACATTTGGCTGGGAGCTTAGCCTCTGCCACTTTTTAGAGACTGTCCGTCAGAAAGCAAATACTTTATTCCCCTGTGGAATTTTTTTAATTTACCCCCCTCCCCATGTAGGGGAAGACTGGGGCTTTGGCTGCCAGGGCGTCTGTGTGGGAAGAGGGAGAAATGCAAATGGAGAGATACAGGAAAGTGGGAAAATCCTGGAGAGGATGGGGTTCTTCTTCCATGGGTCCCCTTCCGGCTTCAGCACTCCGAGTCTCTTCTGCATTTTGATCTGAGGAGTGATCCACCCCCACCCACTGCCCCGTCAGCATCTTAAACTCAACAGGTCCCAAACAGAACTCATCCTCTCTCCCTCACCCGGCTCCTACCCTGCCCTCTTCTCCACCCAGCTTCCCAAGTCCTCCTTCTAGAACACCAGTCTCCCCAGGTCACCCTCCTGCTTAATACCCTCCCCCAGCCTCTTCCCAGGGCCCCAGGGATAAAGTTGAACTTCTCTGTAGGGCACCCAAGTCCCTCCACAATCCCTAGCCCCTGGATTCATCTCCCACCATTCCTCTGAACTAGGCATCCTATTTCAAGTCTCTGTGCCTTTGTCGATGCTGTTCCCTCTCTCCGGAATGCCTTTCCCTGCCATGCTTGCCCAGATAAATTCTCATTCATACCAGCCCACACATTTCTTCTTCTGTGGCCCCTTCTCTGATCGACTTGAACAGAGTTCATCACATTCTCCTTTGTGCCACCACTCCGTTTTGAGCACTGCTCATTCATGGTGTTTATCACGTGGTTTTTACATGTGACTCCCCTGCTAGATTTGAGGATCCCTGCTTATTATTTCCTTATCTCTGAACATAACACAACACCTAGTACCTAGGAGGTACCTTTAGGCTCTCCCCAGCTGTGGGTCCTCCATAATAAATATTTCCACACTAGAAAGATAAAAGAGTAGATAAGGTTTTAACTCTGGGGCCAGGGATGGTAGTCAAAGGAAGAATCTAATGGAATTTCTTCCTCAATGTTGGCTGTGGAATGATCACATTAATGTCCCACTTATGGCCTCCCTGTACCCACATCCTTTGTAATTAGATTTAGAAGTCCCCCAACAAGAGGTGGAGTTTAATTTCCCATTCCTTGAATCTGGGCTGTCCTCGTGACTTACTTTGACCAGTAGAATGTGGCAGAAGTACTGGTGCACACATTCTGACCCCAGACCTCAAGACAGCTTACAGGCTTCCTCTCATTCTCCTGGAACCCTCCCAGATGTCGTGTGAATAAGCTAGCCTGCTAGAGGATGAGACGTATGTGGAGCAGAGATGCAACATCCCAGTGGAAGCCATTCCAGACCAGCCAATCTAGCCAATCAGCTACACTTGTTCTGAGACTTTGATTTGGGGGGACAGTTTGTTACACAGTAATAACTAACACATTCTCCAGCATGAGCAAAGACACATTATGTTGTTACTAGTAAACTGTGAACCTTGTTTGGGAAGAAGTTTAGAATGTGGCAGTAGGGCTAGGGCTTTTAATTTTGTTACTGGTAAAAGAGAAGGGGATATATATATATATATAGCGTTACTGATCTTGCCATCCCACCAAGTGATGGGTCTATGGATTAGCTAGAACTCTAAACCCTAAGTTGTACAGTGTTTCTCAAACTGAGTTTCACAGGGCATTCATCCTAAGGGATGTTAGTAGATGTTACTAGGAGAAAAAGGGAAGATATTTTGGTCAAATGTGTTTGGAAAACACTGGTTTAATGAAAGCTACACAGGCTCCTTGATTGAATGCTCTGCTGGTACCTTTTAAAAATCTCATTGTAAGTTGTAAGGGTGAGGAGGAGGACTTTAGTGCCCAGTGTCTTCTGGGCAGATTTGACTTCTTTTCCACTAGAGTTCTACAGGATACACTTTGAGAAAAGCTGAACTGGTATAAGCACCTCTCTGGTGTGTAGGACCAAGCTATGGCTTTCTTGAAAAGTGATCAGTCAACCTTGACCCAGAGCTAGGAAATATCTATTTAGACAACTGGTAGGATTTTCATCTCCGTATCAATAGCTGGATTCCCTAAGCTTACATCCTTTGGGCCTGCAGAACATATGTAATCTTTTCTCACAAGTGTCTGCCCTTCCCAGCTCTGAAGATGATGACCATGTCTCCCTGCTCTCCAGGTCCCAACTTCTCTCCTTTAAACAAAACTGTGCGTGTTTCTTCAACCACATCTCACAAGGCTGGTTTTAAGCTCCCTTCATCTGTCTGCGTACTCTCTTTTACTGTCCATTATGATTTAAGGAGAACCAGAACAAAATTCAGTACGCATCATCACCTCCCTCATTTAGACCTTATACTTCTGTTAACGTGGCCTTAAAAAGCTTTAGCTTTCACGTCCGTGACAATGCACTCTTGACTTGCATTGAGTTTGTTCTGAACAAAACCCCTTATGTTTAAGTTAGAGGAGCTTTTGCAAAATCCATCTCGTACTTGTGCAATTTTTAAGACCTAAGAATAAAGCTTTATATTTATCCCTTATAAATGTCATCTTCTAAGATTTGCCTCTTAACTTCTGTTTGGATCCTGATTCTGAAATCCTTCATATTTTTCAGTCTCTTGTAGAACTCTGCCTACATCACACAGTTTAGCACATGACCTTTGAAGTGGTCTAATAATAGCACCATGATTTTTCTCTTGGAAACCCCCTTCCTCACTCCTCATATAAGAATTTCAGGAGGAGTTGACCCTACCACCATCCCAGGAGGAGCACGTGACCAAGGTCTGGCCAATCAGAGTATGGTACCTCTCCCCATCACTGATGGGTTAATGGTTGGACACATGATGAACACCAGCAAGAACTAATTCCTCACCTTAGGCTGGAGGGACTGGGAAAGGGGAGGGAAATGCCTCATTTTCCACCAGCTGTTGCCAGCTGTCTGGTCATCACACAGAGGACCTATCTGAAGGTGAAGCCAATACAGAGGGAGCTTGGAAGAGAAACAAAAATAGGGAGGGAGTCAGGACCTCATGACATCATTTGACCAGTGAATGCACAGTGCAGGTGGTACAACCCCCCATCCCCCAGGAGGAGTTGGGAAAGTCATCCAGTATTGTTGGTTGTCTCAAAGATATGGACCAACTGGAACTCTTTGGAAAGCAGTCTGGCACTTTTTATTACGGCTGAACATATACACCTATCCTATGATCTAGCAATTCCATTTCATTGTATATACCTGACAAAATGCCTACATATGTTCATCAAAGACCTGTTCAGGAATGTTCACAGCAGCTTTATTCTCTAATAGCCAAAAAAAACCCCAGAAACAAATCATATGTCCCTCAGTAATAGACTGGGTCATACAATTGTGGTGTTTTCATACAATGGAATACTATACAAACATAAGGATAAGAAAAAAACAGCTTCATATGCAATATACATGAATCTCACAAACATTTTCTCTGGTTGCTCTCAAATATTTCTTTGTCCTTAGTTTTCAGAAATTTAATTATGATGTGTCTTTGGTTTGCTCAACTTCTTGAATCTGTATGTCTATGTGTTTTGACAAATGTGGGAAGTTTTGGCTATTATTTCTTTGAGTATGTTTTCAAACTTGCCCTCTTTCTCCTCTCCTCCAGGACTCTGATGACACAAATATTAGATATTTTGTTATCATTCCATAGGTCACGGAATCTCTATTTCTTCCAGTCTATTTTCTCTTTGTTGTTGTTTAGATCTTTTCTATCATGCTATATTTCAGTTCGCTGATTTTTTTCCTCTATCCCTCCATTCTGCTGTTAACCAATCCACTGAGGTTTTTACTTCAGTTATTCTACTTTTCAGTTTCTAAAATTTCCATCTGTTTTCTGTTTATATTTTCTATTTCTTTGCCGAGATGTCCTATTTCTTTGCCGAGGATTTCTATTTTTTCACTTGTTCCAAGCATGATCATAATTGCTCATTGAAGCCTTTTCATCATGGTTTCTTTAAAATCATTGTGAGATAATTCTAACATCTCTCTCGTCTTGGTGTTGACATCTATGGATTTTTTTTTTCATTCAGTTTGAGATCTTTCTGGCTTTTGTGATGACAAGTGATTTTTGATTGGAACCTGGACATTTTTGTATTATGTTATGCAACTGAATCTTATTTAAACCTTCGGTTTTAGTTGGCTTTTTCTGACCCTGTTCTGGCAGGACAAATGGTAGGGATGCCACCTAGTCGCTGCCAAAGATGGGGGAAGTCCAGATTTCCCACCATTGACCCCCAAGGAGAGTAGGGTTCTTACAGCTACTAGGTGGGGAGTTGTGGCTCCTGTTATGGTCTCCGCTAACACTGAGGTGGGGGATGGCCACATTATCACCGGGCAATGACGAAATTCCCGGCTCTTCATTAGGCTTCCACTGACGTCCCTGCCATGGGGAGTGGGCAGGACTCTTCAATACTGCCAAGCGGAAGTGGAAATCCAGGGAGGGGCTCATTGCTGGTTGGTGGGATGAAAGTCCTGGCTTCTTACTTGGATCTCTCCGATACCATCGCAGCTGGAGTGTTGGGGTGCCTTGTGAAGCTTCATGAAGGTAGAAGTCTACACTCCCCCCTGGTCTTTGCTAGTGTGGGTGTGGGTGAGGCTACCACTGTTTCTGTGTTTGTATACAGTAGAGTGATTATTGCTTAGAAGTCTTCTGTCCTATGCCTCTTTCCTGGTGCTTTGCCTACAAAGAGCTGGCTTTTGTTAGGGGTTTTTTTCGGTCTGTACTTATTGCTGTTTTGGGGTTGCCAAATTCGTCAGCTCCAACTCTGGGATATTACGAGGCCAGGAGAAACCTCAGGCTGTTACCAACCCAGAACCTTGGACTCTTCCATCAATGGAAATTGATAAGAGGCCAGATGAGAGATTCAGGCAAGGCTTTATTGGGGCCCATACTGCAGCACAAGGGAGAGGGAATAAGACACAGGTGCCCTTGCTCGCTCCCAGAGGAGGGCAGGCTGGTTCCTTAAATGGGGAGAGGGTGGGGGCCGAGCGGTGGGTGGAGCAGGAGGGGTGGCTTAGGTGGTCTGCCCACCCCCCTGGCCGTGCCGTGTGCACGGATCATGCATAGTACCTGCTTTTGTGCCTCAGAAAGGCAGTTGGTTTGTGGCCTTTTTGTATCTTATTGTTCCTAATTACCCCAACTGCGCATGCGTGGAGTTATTTTTAGTCACTTAGAGTTTCTTTGTATTGTTATTCCAGGAGACATTTGTCCAGGTGCAAGCACTCCAGTAAAGGTCTCAGCTATCTCAAGGCTACTCCCTGATGTCCTTCCCCAAGTGCTGAGGTTCCTAGCCAGTCTTCCTTCGTCTCTCTACCTTTCAGAGTCTTCTTATGTTTGTTTTACATATAACAGCCAGGGTTTCTAGTTGTACTTGGTGGGAGGTATCGGAAAAAGTATGTCTCTTTCATTTTCCCAGAAGCGGAAGTCTTAGTTTCCATTGTTTTAAAATAGGAAAATTAGAATGCATTACATGTCAACCCCAAATCCCCAACCAATTTCCTAAAATGTAACTAAAACACAGTAAAATTGTGTTAGAAAACTGACAAGCTCTCATTTAGGATGTTAAACACCTACTACATCATCACATAATATCACTGCAGTAAACAATTACTTTGGTTCAGTGACTGGCTGGGGTAGGGTGGGGGGAGGAATGGACTGCAAAGAGGCACAAGGAAATTTGGGGATTCGTGGCGCGTCTTTAATTTGATTGTGGCAATGGTTTCCCAGGTGTATACACCCGTCAAAAATTAGTGAATTGCATACTTTAAAAGGATGCAGACTATTGTATGTTAATTATATTTCAACAAAGGTGCTAGAAAAGAAAATGAACAGTGGTTTTGTATGTTGTGGCTTCTCTTAGCAGTTGTGACATAAACTTGCATACTTTTTGTTGCCATTGGACGTACTTCTCAAACCAATCCGAATGTTGCAACAATTGTATTTAGAGTGTAGCATCGGAAGTGTTCTGTACAGCATTTTGTTTAAAATTTTGCATTGAACTTTAGGGACATACATACAATTTTTTTCCTATATAAACATAAGCATACATTGAGAGATATATATGTTCCATGAAGTTTGAGTATGAAAAACTAAGAGGCATTCTATTGGGAAATGATAATTCAGAACTTTCTGTGGGATATGCATGTATGCATGAACATACCTATGTAGCCATTATGTTAAATATAAAGAAAAACTGTTGACAACATTGGGCTAAATTTTGTCTCATCTCTTAAAAGTAGAAGCTTTTGGTTACTTCATTACGTCGTCCAGCGGAGTTGTGTGTGAACATTTATACGCTGACATGTGTATTTTTATTACAAATATCTTTTTTCTCTCCTTTATATTACAGACAGGGCACAATATTGGATTTCTATTAAACTATGTGATAGGTGGATTATATTATCTGTGAATTTTATGTCAGAATTATAAAGGCAGCATGACAAATCATTTGTTATCAAAAGATGTTGGCTTAATAGTGTTGATAATCCCCGATCGAACCAGACCTAAAGATGTATTATCCCAAGCTCTTAACCACCACACTGACAGTTTAAAATTAAAATGGACTCTTGGGGCTTCCCTGGTGGTGCAGTGGTTAAGAATCCTCCTACCAGTGCAAGGGACACGGGTTTGAGCCCTGGCCCAGGAAGATCCCACACGCCGCGGAGCAACTAAGCCCGTGTGACACAACTACTGAGCCTGCGCTCTAGAGCCCGCGAGCCACAACTACTGAAGCCCGCATGCCACAACTACTGAAGCCCGCACGCCTAGAGCCTGTGCGCCACAAGAGAAGCCACGACAATGAGAAGCCACAACAATGAGAAGCCCGTGCACCGCAACGAAGAGTAGCCCCCGCTCGCCGCAACTAGAGAAAGCCCGCGCGCAGCAACGAAGACCCAATGCAGCCAAAGATAAATAAATAAATAAATTTATTAAAAAATAAAATAAAATGGACTCTTGAATTTTATGGGCCAAGGAATGCATTTGGAAAAGCTGATTTAGTTGGTATTTCTTTCTCCACTGGGAGCACCTGACTCATACAACTATAGAAGGTTTCTTCTGATTGCTTTTTGTTCCCATGGTCTGTCTTCTCTCACGGTCAAGGCTGTGAGCTTTTTGAAAGGAAAGGTTGCATCTTTTCCTGCTTATGTCTTCTGCACCTTGTAGCAGAGGAGTGGGTGTGGTGAGAATTGAAGTTTGTTGGCCTCTTATGTGTCCAGGGTCTGGGTACAGCCACGCCCATAACATATGCTGTGCCCACCTGCGCCAGGGATTGTGCTGCGTGCTTCACAGATATCACCTTGCTGAACACGCTTTGTTTTTTTCAGTTGAAGTATAGTTGATTTACAATGTTGTGTTAGATTCTGGTGTACAGCAAAGTGAATCAAGTAGATAGATACAGACATTCTTTTTCATATTCTTTTTCATTGTAGGTTATTACAAGATATTCTTTTTCATATTCTTTTTCATTATAGGTTATTACTATATTACATTATAGTTCCCTGTGCTGTACAGTAGGACCTTGTTGTTTATCTGTTTTACATATAGTAAACCCCTAATCTATCCCTCCCCTCCCTTTTCCCTTTGGTAACCATAAGTTTGTTTTCTATGTCCGTGAGTCTGTTTCTGTTTTGAAGATAAATCCATTTGTATCATATTTTAAATTCCACATATAAGGGATATCATATGATATTTGTCTTTCTCTTTCTGACTTAATTCACTAGGTATGATAATCTCTAGGTCCGTCCATGTTTCTGCACATGGCATTATTTCATTCTTTTTTATGGCTGAGTAATATTCCATTGTGTGTGTGTGTATCTCTCACATCTTTTTTATCCATTCATCGCTCATGGGCACTTAGGTTGCTTCCATGTCTTGGCTATTGTGAATAGTGCTGCTATGAACATTGGGGTGCATGTATCTTTTCAAATTAGAGTTTTCTCCATATATATGCCCCAGGAGTGGGATTGCTGGATCATATGGTAGCTCTATTTTTAGTTTTTTAAGGAACCTCTATACTGTTCTCCATAATGGCTGCACCTTGCTGAAAACTCTTGACAACTGTGCCATATAAGTAGTATTATTCTGGTCTTGTAGACATGGGAAAGGCACGCTGAGAAAAAGCTTGTGCAAAGTTGTCCAGGCAAGGAGCAAGGTGTGGGATTCTGCAGCCCATGTGAAGTGGGCGTTATTCTCCCTGGAGTGCAAACAGTGACACTGACAGGGAGGCAGTGCAGCATGGTAATCAGGAGGACGGGCAAGTCATTTCACCTTTCTGAACCTCAGTTTCCCCACCTGTAAAATGGATTAATAATAGTAGCTTCATTGTAGAGCGGTTATAAGGATTTAATGAAATGATGTATGTCAGCCACTTCATGGCACTTGTGTTTACTGGACATAAATAAATGTTAATTTCCTCCCTCTGCTCCTTCCCAGTGGGAAATTTCGCTCAATTGTGGCTCAGTAAATGGCCTTGGAGATGTCACTTAGACCCAGGTATATCTAATCCTTAAATCAAAAACACATGATCTTTTTTAAAAAACCCTCAAACTGTACCCCTCCCCGCATAAACATGTGTGATGAATATCCCTCCTGGGCACTACAATGTGCATGAAATTTCCATTTTTAAGTGGATGTTTCTTATTTTTTTGTTCTCAGAGTTCCTTCGGTTGTAACAATCTGATACTAAGACACAGTTCTTAAACAGTCCACAAGAGACCATGGGGGAGAAAATATTCTGTCCCTGAGGAGGAAAGGAGATGGCCCCAGCTCCATCCTGATGGTACTCACGGCTGTACCTGCTTTTAACTTGGGTTTGAATCCCAATTCCTCCACTTACTAACTAGGTGAGCTTAGCCAACTTATGAACTAGGTGACCACCTCCTTGACCTCAGTTTCTCCATCTGTAAAGTGAGAATCTTGATGGTATACTTCCTGTGAGACTGACATCACCTAAAGTAAGGGACATGCCAGGCACAGGGAAATGTGAACTGGCAAGAGGTAGGGAGTGGAAAGTGCTCACCACCTGAGGTTGGGATAGAAACGGTGGTTTAAGAGATGGTCTGCTTTCCGAGACCACACCTGGCTCTGTGCCCAGGTGCCACCCTCCGCTGACACAGCCCCTCCCAGGTTCCCTAAGCCTTGCCAGCCCTGCAATTTCCTCACCTTTCAGGCACCAACCAAAACCTCAACAGATGACATTCCTGGGCATGTGCTACCCTATACTCTGTGGACACTCAGTGTATTTCTCCAGGGCGGTTGTAGGTTTCCGGCAGCATTGGGGAGTGCAGGTCTCCTGGTTCTGGATCACTCACTGCCCTGCATGCCGTAGATGCTCAATAAATGTCATTTCCCAGGGGACTCATTAGGTGGTGAGATGAGTTATAAAAATGTTAACAATGGTTATTACAATAATGATCCAATAATAGTTCATTACCAAGACCCAGGTACTGCACTGGGTTCTGTCTACAGCTGAGCTCTGGGGTAGGCACCGTGGATGTAAATTCCACCTGGCAAAAAAAGAAACCGAAGCCCAGAGAAGTCATAGAGCTAATGAGATGGGAATTTGATCCAAGTTCTTAACTGCTGTGCTGACCTGAGCCTCTTAGATTGACCATTAAAAATGAAAAGAAATAAAATTCTGACTATAAAGGCAATGCATTTTCACTAAAACCTTGAAAATCACAAAAAGAACATATCTTTTTTAAAAAAATTTTTATTGGAGTATAGTAGATTTACAATGTTGTGTTAGTTTCAGGTGTACAGCAAAGTGAATCAGATATATATATATATTTTCACTCTTTTTAAGATTCCTTTCCCATATAGGTCATTACAGAGTATTGGGTAGAGTTCCCTGTGCTATACATTAGGTCCTTACTAGTTATCTGTTTTATATACAGTAGTGTGTATATGTCTACAAAAAAAAGGAACATATCTTTCCAATATATATATGCTATATAATTAGAACAATTAAATATAGCACATATAAATATATATATAATATATATATCATGCACATATATTTATATGTGTTGTGTAATAAAGAATTTGGCTGGTTCTCGTCCACAGTTCCTGAGAGAGATAGAGCCTCTAAACTCGTGGAATTTCCCAAGTGATAGGACTGTCTTTGTTAATCCTGGGAGGCCCCAGGAGCAGCCTGCGTTTATGCTAATGAGGACTCAAGATTGGCCCCTAGATAGTTTCAGCAGGGGGCCTGGCCAGGCTGGAAGGGCCAACCACATGATTAGAGGGTTGAGGCTTTGAGCCAGGTGAGATCAGACTGATGATTCAATCAATCATGCCTACATAACAAAACCCCAGTGAAAACTCAGGGCGCAGAGGCTGGGGTGAGCTTCCTGGTTGGTGAACCCATCAGTGTGCCCTCAGGCCTCATTTTACCGTAACCAACTCTCCCTAAAGGTCCTGTCTCCAAACACGGTCACATTCTGAGGTTCTGGGGGTTAGGGCTTCAATATATGAATTTGCGGGGGGCACAATTGGCCCATAACGTTGTATATGTGTCTTCATTTGACTGGTCCAGATTTGTATCCTTTATGATAAGACTGTAATCATAAGTATAGCACTTTCCTGAGTTCTAGTGGGTTGTTTTAGTGAATTATTGCATTTGAGGGAGGTAGGGGGGACCCCCACCCTTGTAGTCAGTTGGTCAGAAATGCAGTGGCCTGGGAACCCCTAACTTTGCAGCTGCCATCTGAAGTCAGGATAGTATTGTTGGGGCTGTGACTTTAGTCCGTGGAGTCTGCACTAACTCTGGGCACTGCAATATATATCATCCATCCATCCATCCATCCATCCATCCATCCATCCATCTATCTCATCCACCCATTCATTCATCCATCCCCCCGTCCTTCCGTCTATCCATCCCATCCACCCATCCATTCCATCATCCTACATCCTTTCCATCATCCTACAAACATTTACTGAACACTTACTCTATGCTATATCCTAAGCCAGAATAAAAAAAAGTGCTTGCAGTGCTCTCCTCCAAACTAGAGAAGCTGGTCTCCTCACTGTCTTCACCTCCAGACCTCTCTTTACTTCGCTCAGTACCTGGACCATCCTACCCATCCCCTCTGCTTACCTCCTGGCTCCATCCTCTAGAGAGGTTCAGCTTCGGTCTGTTGAGTGAACCCCGCCTGAAGAAAGTCTCACTGTCTTGGTGAAGGCGAGCCTGTGGGAGGATGAACAGACCTGGTCCAAGTGCATCACATGAGTAACACAGGGAGGTGAGTGTAACAGGAGCCAGATGCCTAAGGAAGAGTGGAGCACGCAGGGCTAGGAAGGGTCAGAGAAGGGTTTGCAGAGGAAACCACATGAGGGCTGGGGCTTGGGGGGGTGAATAGACATTCTCCGAATTGATAGGTGAGGGTGGTCTCTCCAGGCAAAAGGAACAGCATGTGCAAAGGCATAAAGCATCATCTTCTGGGTCAGTGTACATGCCCACAGAATCGCAACATTTTAAAGGGGCAGTTAAGAGACCATTCAGCCCAATGCTTCTATTTTATAGATGCTAAGGCTCAGAGAATGGAAGTTATTTATCTAAGGATGCATAGAAAATTTCCTCAGAGGGATGCCCTGCTCTCCTATTCCCTTGCTGAATCACCTGGGGAGCTTATTATAGGTCCCTAAGATCCAAGGCTTAAGCCCAGGGTGCTGATTGTATTAACTCATCGGGACAGCCACCAAGGTAAGAACTATTATCATGTTTATTTCACATAAGAGGAGACTGAAGCATAGAGACGTTAAGTAACTTGTCCTAGGCTGCACAGCAAGTGAGTGGTATAGCTGGGATTCAAACCCATCCAGAAGCTTCAAAGCCCACGTTCTTAACCACTGCACTGTGCTGCCCAGCTCACCAGCTCATTTAACTGTCAAGGCATATTGTCCTCACTCTGCAACAAGGTTCCAGAAGCACAGAGAGCTTAAGTAATGCCCTATTCTGCACAGCAAATAAGTGGTGTATATCTGGGATCCAAACCCAGGCTATCTGATGGTACTGACAAAGAAAAGATGCACCAAAACCCAAAAGGACAGACAGTACAGCCATTGCTGGGAGGGGGGACTGAGGAGGAGGAGAAGCCCTTCCAATTCCTTTCACACTACCCAAGAAGACCCTTCTCCAATCCCTGTGTAGCCCTGGGTTACGTGGGTTACGGATGCAAATACATCTGCCCTTTCTCACTCCCCTCCCTATCAATTCACAAATCACCATTTGAATTCTGCTCTCCTTGAAAGGAGCAGGTCATCCTGGCAATCAGAAATCCTGCCAGCTGGACTCCATTCAAGTCCAGTTGCGTCTCCCTGACGGGGCAGAACCCATCCATCTGTGTTGAAATACTCAGCCAATAACAGCCAAGGGGATGCCGCCAGCACGGGAAAATGGATTGTTCCCAGATTGGCTTGTTTGGCCTCCAACTCAGGATAAAATATGAGCAGTGACGTCAAACAAATGAAGTCTCAGCGGGTCATTTCACATCCTCCTCGGGGGCCTTGCCGCCTACCAAGGGTCCTTGGAGCTGTTAGTTCACCACCTCTGGGCCAAAAACAACATAAATTGTGTATTCACAAATTCCTAAAAATATTACCTAATGGTCTTGAAAAAAAAATTAATGTTCTGTGACACGTGAATATCATTTTCCTGATTGAGGTGTTGAATATAGATTCTGTGTATTTATTTATATAGACGCCAACCCAGCCTGAGGCATACCATTTTTAATTTTTCACATCTGGCCAAAACATCAACTGAGTTGTTTATATCTATTTCACAGAGGTGGAGAAAAATTTCTTTCCACTGGGGTGATAAATGGGTAATTTATAAGCCCCAGTGGAAAGAAATTTTTCCACTGTATGCTATGGGAGTTCCAAGCCCCCTTCTTGGAACTCCCATAGCATACTCAATCTGGACCCCTTAAAGTTTAAGGCTTAAATAAACATTTGCATTCTAAGAGACAGGGAGGGACAGGGGATACTCATTCAGCTGAAGTCCCAGAACCTGAGGTTCCATTGAGAATGGGGAGGATTTTCGAGTACATCTGAGTGTCTTATTATTTTTGAGGTCCCTGGTCTCTTGAGAATTAGCTGAAAGGTATATATACCCTCTCTCAAAGGTGGACACACAGTATAAAGATGGACACACAATTTAGGGTATATAATTTTAGGTGTTTTAGTCAGCTATTGCTGCAGTGTTGCTATGTAACAAATCATCCCTACACTCAATGGCTGACAACAAGCACTTATTTTTCTTGCTCATGTGGTTGGCATGTATACGGGCCGGCTTGGGTGTTTTGGTGTCAGAGTATGGGTTGCCTGTGCTTGGCTCTAGGCCTTGGGAAAGTTCAGCTCTGCTCCATGTGTCTGATTCTGGAGCTCAGGCTGAAGGGGCAGCTGCTTTGTGAAACAAGTTCTTTTTTCTTAATTGAAGTATAGTTGATTTATAATGTTGTGTTAGTTTCAGGTGTACAGCAAAGTGATTCAGTTATGTGTACAGCAAAGTGATTCAGTTATATATAGTTGTTCATATTATTTTCCATTAAGGTTTATTACAGGATATTGAATATAGTTCTCTGTGCTATGCAATAGGACATTGTTGATTATCCATCTATATATAATAGTTTGCATCTGCTAATCCCAAACTCCCAATACTTCCCTCCCGCCCCCCCACCCCCGGCAACCACAAGTCTGTTCTCTATGTCTGTGAAACACGTTCTTTTCATGGTGATGGTATAGAAGCCTGAGAGACAAGCCACACTACACAAACATGGTTCAAGGTTCTATCACCCCATCTGCTCACATTCCATTGGCCAGAATCAAATGGTCTAACTCATAGAGGCAGAAAAGTATACACTGCCCCAAAGGGGAGAGGAAGGGGAGTGAACACATGTTGACCAGTACTTCAGTTTATAATATTATCGGCAGGTCATAGACCCTTGGAGAGCTGCTTGTGGATCACAGTTTAAGAACTGGATTGCAACTTCAGTCTTGTTTGGTGATTCTCAAGCCTCAGCAAATGTAGAAACCATCTGGTTCAAAATGCAGAAATGTAGAAATCTGGTTCAAAATACAGATCTGAGGCTATCCTCCCCTAAAGATTTTGATTCAGTGAATCCAGATGGGGCCCAGGAATCTGCATTTTAAATAGTCACTCCTGGGGTGATGTTGATGGTCTAGGGTCCATACTTAGAGAATCACTGGCTAAGTGGGCTCAGGGCTCAGAGAGATGGGTGCCAATCCCAGCTCCACCCTAGCTTTGAGCTTGGGTGAGTGGCTTTGCTTTTTGGGGTCTCTGTTTTCTCCACTGAGAAATGGAGCTAACCTCTCATAGGGTTGTTGGGAGGATTCAGAGATGAGGCTGGTAATAGAACTAGACCAGGCCTGGAACATATTAAACCAAGAAGTGTTAGTTTGCTGCTGCTTCATCATCATCATCATCATCATCATCATCATCATCATCATCATCATCATCTGGTTTCTCCCAGCTCTGATAGTCTGTGATTCTACCCCACCTTACACTGTTCTTTGGCTATAAGTCTTATCTCCTCTGACTATTACACTCCTTTAATTCTTTTCCTGAATACCCATGGTGGGAACATTTTTGCTTCTGGGCCAGTTGTATGTCCAAGTTTAATTTTACCCACCCCATCAGGCAAGGTGTTCTGGACTTCCAGTGGCAAATCAGAGATGAATTCCTCCCCACTCCCCACCCCCATTTAGAACCAAGTAGACCATAGCCTCTGAATGCTTATTAGAGTGGCTTAAGATCTGTGAACAATGGCTGGCCAACATGGCAAAGGGAAACCGTGAAAGATCATTATTTACCCTGATGCTCACAGCCCAAACCTTGGTGTATCCTTTTCATTTTCTGACTTGATCTCTCTTTTTTTTTTTATCAATTTATTTATTTATTTATTTATTTTTGGCTGTGTTTGGTCTTCGTTTCTGTGCAAGGGCTTTCTCCAGTTGCAGCGAGCGGGGGCCACCCTTCATCGCGGTGCACAGGCCTCTCACTGTCGCGGCCTCTCTTGTTGCGGAGCACAGGCTCCAGACGCGCAGGCTCAGTAGTTGTGGCTCACAGGCCTAGCCGCTCCGCGGCATGTGGGATCTTCCCAGACCAGGGCTCGAACCCGTGTCCCCTGCATTGGCAGGCAGACTCTCAACCACTGCGCCACCAGGGAAGCCCCTCCCTGAGTTCTTAGTTCAGCTCTCTGAACTCATTTACTTTACCTGCCTTGCCTCTGAGGTTACTAGATTTTTCCACCCCTGGTTATGCCTGTCCCCCATATTTCATAGGCAGGAAGTCTGAGGTCTAGACCAGAATGGAAGCGACTTGGCTACATCCCCACAGCAAATCCAGGACCAAACTCATGTAGACTCCTGCTATTTAATCTCTCACTGTAGGCTGCACACAGCTCTGCTCAGGCTCCAGCTACACACCTTTCAAGCTGAAATCCTCCTCTTTGAATATTTCCATGCTGGTTACCAAGGAGCTAGAGACCGCTTCTCTCTGACCCAAAGGCTGAAAGCTGCCAGTGAGGCCTCAAGCCACATTAACTGGGAGAGAATCTAGGTGATGTGGATTTCTACCCACAGGTACTTAATTAGTGCTCACCGAGCTTAATGGCTTATAATTTAAGGGGTGGGAAATCCAGCTAAAGAAAAATTCATGTTGCTCAATTGCATTTCCTGTGAGGGTCCAGAGAGACCCTTCTAGAGAGAGCCTGATTTATTACTGAACTCTTTCCACCAGAGAGTCATTGAATGTCGGCAGTAGATGAAAAGTCAATCAGGTGTGGAGTGAGAAGGGCATCCTTGTGGTTACAGGAAAACCAATAAGCTTGATTCAATCTTGAGCAAGTGGCAGAGGCATGAGTTACCTTAACATTACAGGAACCATTTTTTAAAAATCAATGTTCTGCAAAAAAACCCCAAAGTTAGCAGAAGGAAAGAAATCATAAAGATCAGATCAGAAATAAAGGAAAAAGAAATGAAGGAAACGATAGCAAAGATCAATAAAACTAAAGGCTGTTTCTTTGAGATGATAAACAGAATTGATAAACCATAAGCCAGACTCATCAAGAAAAAAAGGGAGAAGACTCAAATCAATAGAATTAGAAATGAAAAAGAAGTAACAACTGACACTGCAGAAATACAAAGGATCATGAGAGATTACTACAAGCAACTCTATGCCAATAAAATGGACAACCTGGAAGAAATGGACAAATTCTTAGAAATGCACAACCTTCCAAGACTGAACCAGGAAGAAATAGAAAATATGAACAGACCAATCACAAGCACTGAAATTGAGACTGTGATTTAAAATCTTCCACCAAACAAAAGCCCAGGACCAGATGGCTTCACAGGCGAATTCTATCAAACATTTAGAGAAGAGCTAACACCTATCCTTCTTGAACTCTTCCAAAATATAGCAGAGGGAGGAACACTCCCAAACTCATTCTACGAGGCCACCATCACCCTGATACCAAAACCAGACAAAGATGTCACAAAGAAAGAAAACTACAGGCCAATATCACTGATGAACATAGATGCAAAAATCCTCAACAAAATACTAGCAAACAGAATCCAACAGCACATTAAAAGGATCATACACCATGATCAAGTGGGGTTTATCCCAGGAATGCAAGGATTCTTCAATATACTCGAATCATCAATGTTATACACCATATTAACAAATTGAAGGAGAAAAACCATATGATCATCTCAATAGATGCAGAGAAAGCTTTCGACAAAATTCAACACCCATTTATGATAAAAACCCCCCAGAAAGTAGGCATAGAGGGAACTTTCCTCAACATAATAAAGGCCATATATGACAAACCCACAGCCAACATCGTCCTCGATGGTGAAAAACTGAAACCATTTCCACTAAGATCAGGAAAAAGACAAGGTTGCCCACTCTCACCACTGTTATTCAACATAGTTTTGGAAGTTTTAGCCACAGCAATCAGAGAAGAAAAAGAAATAAAAGGAATCCAAATTGGAAAAGAAGAAGTAAAGCAGTCCCTGTTTGCAGATGACATGATACTATACATAGAGAATCCTAAAGATGCTACCAGAAAACTACTAGAGCTAATCAGTGAATTTGGTAAAGTAGCAGGATATGAAATTAATGCACAGAAATCTCTTGCATTCCTATACACTAATGATGAAAAATCTGAAAGTGAAATTAAGAAAACACTCCCATTTACCATTGCAACAAAAAGAATAAAATATCTAGGAATAAACCTACCCAAGGAGACAGAAGACCTGTATGCAGAAAATTATAAGACATTGATAAAAGAAATTAAAGATGTTACAAACAGATGGAGAGATGTACCATGTTCTTGGATTGGAAGAATCAACATTGTGAAAATGACTTTACTACCCAAAGCAATCTACAGATTCAGTGCAATCCCTATCAAACTACCACTGGCATTTTTCACAGAACTAGAACAAAAAATTTCACAATTTGTATAGAAACACAAAAGACCCCAAATAGCCAAAGCAATCTTGAAAAAGAAAAACGGAACAGGAGGAATCAGGCTCCCTGACTTCAGACTATACTGCAAAGCTACAGTAATCAAGACAGTATGGTACTGGCACAAAAACAGAAACATAGATCAATGGAACAGGATAGAAAGCCCAGAGATAAACCCACACACATATGGTCACCTTATCTTTGATAAAGGAGGCAAGAATATACAGTGGAGAAAAGACAGCCTGTTCAATAAGTGGTGCTGGGAAAACTGGACAGGTACATGTAAAAGAATGAAATTAGAACACTCCCTGACACCATACAGAAAAATAAACTCAAAATGGATTAAAGACCTAAATGTAAGGCCAGACACTATCAAACTCTTAGAGGAAAACATAGGCAGAACACTGTATGACATAAATCACAGCCAGATCCTTTTTGACCCACCTCCTAGAGAAATGGAAATAAAAACAAAAATAAGCAAATGGGACCAAATAAAACTTAAAACCTTTTGCACAGCAAAGGAAACCATAAACAAGTCGAAAAGACAACCCTCAGAATGGGAGAAAATGTTTGCAAATGAAGCAGCTGACAAAGGATTAATCTCCAAAACATAGAAGCAGCTCCTGCAGCTCCATATCAAGAAAACAAACAACCCAATCCAAAAATGGGCAGAAGACCTAAATAGACATTTTTCCAAAGAAGATATACAGATTGCCAACAAACACATGAAAGAATGCTCAACATCATTAATCACTAGAGAAATGCAAATCAAAACTACATTGAGATATCACCTCACACCAGTCAGAATGGCCATCATCAAAAAATCTAGAAACAATAAATGCTGGAGAGGGTGTGGAGAAAAGGGAACCCTCTTGCACTGTTGGTGGGAATGTAAATTGGTACAGCCACTATGGAGAACAGTATGGAGGTTCCTGAAAAAACTACAAATAGAACTACCATACAACCCAGCAATCCCGCTACTGGGCATATACCCTGAGAAAACCATAATCAAAAAGATTCATGTACCACAGTGTTCATTGCAGCTCTATTTACAATAGCCAGGACATGGAAGCAACCTAAGTGTCCATCAGCAGATGAGTGGATAAAGAAGATGTGGCACATATATACAATGGAATATTACTCAGCCATAAAAAGAAACGAAATTGAGTTATTTGTAGTGAGGTGGATGGACCTAGAGTCTGTCATACAGAGTGAAGTAAGTCAGAAAGAGAAAAACAAATACCATATGCTAACACATATATATGGAATCTAAAAAAAAACCCAAAAAAGTGGTCATGAAGAACCTAGGGGCAAGACGGGAATAAAGACACAGACCTACTAGAGAATGGACTTGAGGCTATGGGGAGGGGGAAGGGTAAGCTGTGACAAAGTGAGAGAGTGGCATGGACATATATACACTACCAAGCGTAAAATAGATAGCTAGTGGGAAGCAGCCGCATAGCACAGGGAGATCAACTCGGTGCTTTGTGACCACCTAGAGGGATGGGATAGGGAGGGTGGGAGGGAGGGAGATGCAAGAGGGAAGAGATATGGGGATATATGTATATGTATAACTGATTCACTTTGTTATAAAGCAGAAAGTAACACACCATTGTAAAGCAATTATACTCCGATAAAGATGTTAAAAAAAAAAAATCACTGTTCTGGGCACTCAATTTATCTCAATAAGTGGATGTTGCTTTTATACGAAACATCTTGGATAATGGACCTCATCATTTGTTTCTGCTGGGTTGCTTTCACAGACCCAGTTGAAAGGTATTCCCTCTTGGGGAAGGAGAAAGAAGGAAAGTCTTTGGAGAGATACAGTATTAATGAACGGAGGAGGTGGTGTGTTTGCAGGAAATTGCATATATGCCCCCTGAATTAGCTTATGTAGAACCTTCATCATAGCAATGCCCATGATGGAAAGACAGGGTTACCTTTGGTCAAATAGCATGGAAATGTCCTCCAGTTGGCTCATGACATGTCCGTCCAACACCTTAGCCCAGTAGTAAATTTATGATGTTATTGGTCTTCAACACCCAAAGCAAGCCCCTTAAATTGACATTTGGTAAAGGTTCCAAATAATTTGGCTCTAAGTTCACGTAATGCAAAGCCGCCAGGAGAGAGGAATGGAAAAAATGGGGTCCAGGCCAAATCTATATTGACAATATGAGCTGAAAAACCTTAAGGGGAATTGAGAACATCATAGGATTTTTGTTGGACAGAGGAAGAGCTAGCATCTCTACTAGCCTGAATCCCTCCATCTCCAAAGTACCTTTCAGAGCTATGACCAGCTATACTTATGGTTTCTTACCATGTTTGGCTTTCCAAACTCAGAGAGGCAAGTGTGGTGACAGGAGTTTGGATTTAGTCAGTCCTGGGTTGGAAAATAAGCTTCATCTCTTAATTGCTGGGTGACATTGAGCAAGTTACTAAATCTCTTTGAGCCTCAGAGTTTGTCACATGGTTGTAAGGACCAGAAAAGATAGTCTACATGAAGTGCCTGGCATACACTAAGTGCTCAGTAAATGTTGGCCCCCTTCCAGTGGTGTGCTGGTAAGTGTTTAGCAACAAAATTCTGATTTAGCATTTGCCAATTTCCATGGTGTAAATACTTACATCATGGCCCATTCCAGGCTATTGCCATGATGTCACAGAATTTGGAATTGGGAAGAGGTGAGCACAGATGGTTCCCGGAAGTTGGTACAAGCCTATTCCAGTACACCACTGACTCCTTCTTTCTTCTCTACTGTCTCTCTTTTCCCCTCTTCCATGGAATCCTAGATTCAAATTCAGTGAGGAACTCATTTGTGTTAAACACTCTTATTAAATAGATGGGGAAACGGAGTCCCTGGGTTCAGGGTCACACAGACGATGGGTGGCAAAGCTGGGACTAAGATGGAAGCCTGCCAACTCCCAGTTCTGGGCACTTTCCACACCATACTGCTCTTGGGATTTACCGTGGGGCTGCCGTTCCAAGCAAAATGACCTCATAATGAGATTTTTTGGGTGATTGCTAAAATCAGATTCTTTGAACCAGGATCTGATAGGGTCAGCCTTTCTTTTTTGTTTGTTTTGTTTTAATTGAAGTATAGTTGATTTACAATGTTGTGTTAATTTCTGCTGTACAGCGAAGTGATTCAGTTATACATATATAGACATTCTTTTTCATATTCTTTTCCATATGGTTTGTTATAGGATATTGAATATAGTTCCCTGTGCTATACAGTAGGTCCTTGTTGCTTATCCATCCTCTATATAATAGTTTGCATCTGCTAACCCTGAAGTCCCAATTCTTCCCTACCCCACCCCCCTACCCCTTGGCAACCACAAGTCTGTTCTCTATGGCTGTGAGTCTGTTTCTGTTTTGTAGATAAGTCCTTTTGTGTTATATTTTAGATTTCACATATAAGTGATATCATATGGTCCACAAATATTAATTGAGCACCTACTGCATGCCAGTCTCTGGGCTGGGCCCCAGAACTGAACTGATACCTTAGGCTTGGGGGGATGCTAATGGCTTCATCTTCTGTCTCATTCAGCATGTGGCTGTGTGGTCCTTAAAAAATGGCCCCAAGTCCTGGCTGGAGCCTTGGTCCTCGTTCCAGGCTTGGTGATGAGTGTTAACTACCTGGCTGGGCCTCCATTTCTTCTTCGGTCATTTGGAGAGACTCATACGTGCTCTGATTACATCAAAGATCAGTCTTGAGGCTCAAATGATTCCCAGAACATAAAATCAGGCTATGGCTGGAATGGACTTTAGTGTCTATCCAACCCAACCTTCATTTGTCAGTCGAAGCCCAGAGAGGGTAAGTGATGAGCACAAGATCACACAGCTAGGACTGGAAGTCAGGCCTGGTGATGCTTTCCAGCATAAGAGGTTGAAGGTTTCTAGAAAGTTAAAAAGGTTGTGTAAGTAGATGCCAGGATAAATTCCTGTTCCTACAATGAGTGGAGTCCCCAAATTGCTAGGTGCAGAAAATTCGGGCTTGTATCTTTAGCAAATTCAGGTAGAATTTGGCTGAGTGAAATTTGGAGATAAAGGTGATAAAGCAGAGGTAGGTGTTCTCAGTCTGTCTCTCTCTATATATCTGTTTGTTTATTTATTTATTCATTTATATTTAACTTGGTTTTATTTTTGATGCTACTCTATATGATTTGGCCAAATTAATAATCTCTTTATTTCCCCATATTTGAGCAGGTGCAGAGAGAGAAAAAAAGTGCTGCCAGTGGTCCGTCCCCCTCCCCCTCCCCAACCCCCCAGTTCTGGGAACCCTGATAGTCTTCACTAGTGGGGCCGCAGGAAAGGAGGGGAGATGAGACAGATATGGCCAGAGGGCTGGCAACGCCTGGCTCAGGGATCTCCAAGGAGGACCTTGTGACCAGCCAGTGGGCAGCTTAGGGTGGTAGTGATGTCCAGAGGGATGAGATTCAGACCCAGAAGTTCAAATTCTAGTACTTCTGTAAAGTGGGGAGCATCCTGTGTTGGCCTCATGGGGGTGTTGAGAGAATTAAATGAGATCATACATGAAACATGCTTAGCACTGGTGGGGCCATATTGTGAGGATTTAAAATGACTGGTTCAGGTCCTTAAGCTAATCCAACCCACTTGGTTTACATGCCTGGAAGCTGCATGGAGAGGCATCAAGACCTCTGGGGGTTGGTGAGCCTGTACCTGTAGAGTCCCTGAATATTCACGGATAATGAAGGGGCTTGAAGAAGGCACTGTGGTCATTTCATCAGGGCAAGAGGTCCTGCTCTGTGGTCCTCGCGTCCAGCCCCTTACCATCCATCCATCCTTACTAGTTCTGCAACCCCTTTCCCACTACACCAGGGGAATGAGTAAAGGCCCTTAACTGTGAGAGAGGCAGCTTGGAGGAGGCGGCGGCTGGGAATCAGAGGCATAGGGCTTTGGCCGTCACACAGTGAGTGGTATAAAAAAGATGGCAGGCTCCACTTCTGGGTATCTGCCCCAAAGAATTGAATGCAGGGTCTCAAAGAGATATTTGCACATCCATGTTCATAACAGCATTATTCACAACAGCCAAAGTGTGAAAGCATCCCAAGTGTCCATCAACAGATCAATGGATGAGTTAAGTGAGGTATATAACACCATGGAATATTATTCAGCCTTAAAAAGGAAGGAAATTCTGCTGCATGTCACAACACGGATGAACCTCGAGGACATTACATTAAGTGTAATAAGCCAGTCACAAAAAGACAAATACTGCATGATTCCACTTACATGAGGTACCTAGAATATGTAGTCAAATTCATAGAGACAGAAAGTAGAAAGGTGTTGCCAGGGGCTGGGGTGGGGGATGGGGAGTTATTGTTTAGTGGGGACAGAATTTCAGATTTGCAGGATGAGAGTTTTGGAGATTTGTTGCACACCAATGTGAATTCATTTAACACTACTGAAATGATTAAGACGGTAAATTTTATGTTGTATTTTACCACAATTCAAAAAGATGCTCTAGAATGAGAAGGTGACAGATGACTAAGGACACCAGTGCAGAACTGGGGTTTTGAGTGTGGGTCAGACCACCTGGGTTCCTATCCCAGCTCCATCGCCTTCTTGCTGAGTGACCTTGGGCAAGTTGCTTGACCTCTCTGGGCCTGTTTCCTCCTCTGTAAATTACCTAGATAACAATAACACCTACCTTACAGGGTGGTTGTGAGAATGATATGACATAATCCACGAAACATGCTTAGCACAGAGCCTGAAATATTTATTCTTCATTCAGCAGATATTCACTGAGCTCTTACTATGTGCCAGTGCTGTTTATTCCAAATGCTAGGGATCCAACAGGGAACAAAACCACTCAGAAGTCCTTGCCTTTGTAGAGTTTATGCATCCATATGCATTGGCCTGGGTGACCCAGAAAGCTGAGTCCGAGGCAAAACTGTATGTGCTGCTGCTTTATAAGAGGGTGCAATCCCAGAGAGAAGATGAACGAGGCAGGGAAGAAAGGAGAGACAGCACATAAGGGTGGGTACTTAACTGGGCACCTCTCCGTATCAAGCAGTACTGGCTGCTCCATCTCATGGAACCATCTTGGTTGTTTTAGAACCATCCAACTGAGCAGAGGAACGGGGAGAAATTGGTGCATCAACTCGCCACCCAGACTGGTCAAAGTTTCCCAGCAAAGGGCAATAATTAAAAATCCAAATTGGTCATGAACGGCTGCTGAGTGAGTCCACTGCTCTCAAGTCTCAGGTCCAGCAAAGAGGAGACCCAGGGCTTTGGGGCCATCGCTGTGTGAAGGTGGTCAGAGCCCAGGCACAGCTTGTCACTCCATGGGGGCTAGAATGGAACCAGCAGTCAAGGGTCCCCAAAACAGCAGAGACCAAAGATCTGTGGTGGTGCCTGAGAGGTGTCAGGTGCAAATTATGGAATGCAGGTGCCTAGATCTGTACATGTCTAAGTATATATTATAATTAAAAATCAGGGAATTCCTTGGTGGTCCAGTGGTTAGGACTCCGCCCTTTCACTGCTAAGGGCCTGGGTTCAATCCCTGGTTAGGGAACTAAGAACCCACAAGCTGCAGGGTGTGGCCAAAAAAAAAAAAAAGAATCAGATGTCTCCAACATCTTTCAGACAAACAGGCTTCTGTTGATACTTCTACCTAGAAGGATTTTCATATAGAAAATTAAGACCTTTATTAGCGGCATCGGAGCCTGAATATGTCGATCGAAGGAAGCTTTCCTCTATAAAATGCAAAGTATGCCAGCAATTCCAACACAGTAACCTATTCATGGGTTTGAAATTCATGAGTTTTAGAGAGGAGAACATATTTTACTTAACACCAGCAAATGATGATCTCTGACAGTATCAGATGTCCTCAACCTTGATCTTTGCTGGACGATGATCTGAGTCTGTGGCAGGATTTGTCTGGCTTTGGTTCTTTTTGGATCAGATACCCATGCTCACACACTGGCTTAGTCCACTTGGGGTGCCATAAAAAAAAATACCATAGACAGAGCTTAAGCAATGGGAACTTATTTCTCACAGTTACTGGAGGTTGGGAAGTCCAAGATCAAGGTGCTGGCTGATTTAGTTCCCTGAGGAGGGCTCTCTTCCTGGCTTGAAGGTGACCACCTTCTCTCTGTGTCCTCACATGATGGAGACAGAGCTCTGGTCTCTCCTTCCCCTCCTATAAGGCCACTAACCCCATTACAGGGGTCCCACCCTCATGACCTCATCTAAACCCAATAATCACCACCTCCGAATACCACCACATTGGGGTTAGGGCTTCAACAAATGAATTTTGAGAGGATACAAACCTTCAGTCTGTAACACACACCCTGTAATATATGCCCATGAAATAAATATATTGGGTGTCTGTTGTGTGTGTCTTCAAATATAGGGGTCCAGTCCTCTGAGCATCCAGACCAGTTTTTGAATGATCCAAGCCATTCCTGCTTCAGAGTTTTTCAAGAAGGCAATGCAAAATGCAGATTCTCAGGCCACACTCCAGGGTTAGGGTCTCTGGGATTGGGCCTAGGAATCTGCATTTTAACCAGTTCTTCCCTCCTCTACCTGCCTGCGCAGAGGATTCCAGTAGCTTTCAAATCTTGAGAATAGCTTCTCTAAGCTTCTGCATCCTCTGGAGATTTTTGGAGCCTGATTTAAAGCTGATGTTTCAAATAAATAAATAAATAAATAAATAAAGCTGATGTTTCCATAATGATCATGAAAACTAGAGCTGTGTGATAGGACAAAAGCTGAGCGGGATGTGCTTGCTTTCTTCTTTTTTTTTTAAACCTGTATTGAATTATAATTGACAAACAAAATTGTAAGATATTTACAGCATACATCATGATATGATAGGTGTATATATGCATTGTGAACAATTCCTCCCATCTAGTTAATTAACACATCCATCACCTCCCATATTTTTATTTTATTTTATTTTTTATTTTAGTGAGAACACTTAAGTTCTACTCTCTTAGCAAATTTCAATTACACAGTGTAGTATTACCAACTGTAGTCACCATGTTTTACATTAGATCTTCAGACCTTATTCATTTTATAGCTGAAAATTTGTACCCTTTTACCAACCTCTCCCTATTCCACGTCCCCACACCCCAGGCCCTGGCAAACACTTTTCTACTCTCTGTTTCTATGAATTTGACATTTTTTTAGATAAGTGATACCATGCAGTATTTGTCTTTCTCTGTCTGACTTATTTTATAATACTTAGCATAATGCTGTCAAAGTCCATCCATGTTGTCACAAATGGCAGGATTTCCTTCTTTCTCATGGGTGAATAATATTCCATTGTGTATCTATTCCACTGTGTATCTCGTTTCTTTATCCATTCATCCACTGATGGACACTTAGGTTGGTTCCATAGCTTGGCTATTGTGGATAATGCTGCAATTATCATGGGAGAACAGATATCTCTTCAAGATGCTGTTTTCATTTCTGGAATGTGCCTTCTGACAGCAGCAGTAGTTGGAGCACGGATTTAATGAGCTACCATTTCAGGGAGTGGAGGAAGAGTGGGAAACGGGGAAGATAATCCAGGTGGACCAGGATTTTTTGAAAATTGGATTTCTGTTTGAAAAGGGGAGGGAGAGAGACATCGCTTCCCTGAAAACTCAAGTCCGTTTAATCAAATACACGACTCCCAGTGTCCTCATATCTGGCAACAGCTTACTGTCCCTTCTTGTAGATGCTGCTGGCCATTTGTGATATAGGGTTGATCCAACTCTTCTGGACGGAACTGTTTAATAGTTTAATATCACTATTATTCATTATTGTTATTAATAATTTGGTATGAATATTTTAATACCTCAAGTGCCACAATCACTTGTTGAACCCTTTGGCTCCAGGTTCCCTTTGAAAAATTAATTTTTATAATAGTGCTAGGCAGATGCCAACTTCAGATTTGAGTGTCTCTTGAACTTAAATGTCTGTGGTTCTATAAATTCTTGTCAAAGAGTGGATGTGTAGGACACGTGACCCTTAGATTTTCTTATGTGAACTATGGAAAATGGCACATTTTGTGGGATCGGACTCCATTTAGCTGGGAAGGACAGAGCAGGAGTCAAGGCCAATTACTTATCATCATCATCGTCATCACTATTGCGTTTATGGGGCATTTACTACGTGCCAGGCACTGAACCAAGCCTTGCCCATCACCATAGCATTTGGTCCTCACAGCCATTCCATGGCATGTGTGTTCATATTACCCCCATCTTGCAGATGAGGAAACCAAGACCCAGGAAGGTCAAGTAAATTACCCAAGGTCTTCAGCTGCTGTGTGGCAGAGCCAGTGTACAGAATCAGACGGTCCACCTCCAGAGCCCAAATCCCTAACCACTGGGCTTCCTGTCTGAAAAAAGAAGCAGAAGTTACAAGGCGGCTAGATGTATGTTGTTAAGCGTGTGCCCAACACCAAGGCTGTTTGTTTCTAAATCATGTTCAAATCCCCAAACAGCTTTTTGATAGTGTTTGGAGTCTCTGATTAAAAATATTGAGCAAAGTTGTGAATACAACCATGCTCGTGGGAGAAGTAGCAAAGTAGTTTACTAGTGCATTGGAGGATGAAAGGCCAAAGCAAAAGGCAATTTTTCTTGTTATTTTTAAAATTATCATTATTATTATTTTTGCGAAGGTGCATGGAGGGACAAGAGCGCTGCTAGGTGTATCCCCGCCACCACCTAGAAAGGCACTTTTTAAATCCCAAAGAAAATCTCCACTCAGAGAGACGTCTCTTAGCATGCATGCCTCTCCTTCCTGAAGGCACGGGGTGATGTGATTTCAAGGATGTTGACTCTACCCCCAGTGCGTGGTAGTCATGTCATTCAGGGGACAGTGGCTCCACTCCTAGTTCCAGAGGTAAGCCCCCCACCGCACCCCACCCCAACCAGCCTAAGACAATCAGATAATCCCACTGTCTAGAATGGTGGTTGCTGGGAAGGTGGGGTGTGGGAGATGGGGAGATGTTGGTCCTAGGATACAGACACTCAGTTATAAGGTTAACAAGTTCCAGAGATCTAGGGTCCAGCATGGTGACTATAGCTAACAATAATGTACTTTATACTTGAAAGATGCTCTGAGAGTCCAGCTTTAATGTTCTCACCATGACAAAAACAAAATGGTAATTATACAAGGTGAAGGGTGTGTTAACTAACCTTATTGTGGTAAACATTTCACAGTATCTATGTATTTCAAATCATCACACTGTACACCTTAAACTTACACGATGTTACATGCCAATTATATCTCCACAAACCTATAAAAAAATTTTAAATTTTTAAAAAGAAAATTCTCCTGCACACGCTTGTTTCAGAGATGGTCACACAAACCCAGCCTAAGCCAGTGAGAACATAGTAGTTCCGTTGGCCACGGCGATTGGTTCAGAGGTGGGCATGCAACCCAAATGGGTTCAATTAGAGTGAAGCCCAGAATTTTGTTTGGTGCTTGTGATGTAGAAACCCTCTCTACTTCAGGAAGATATGAGGTATGGAACTGTTCCGTTTTGTCACTGTGATAAAAGTGAGTCTGAAAACTAAACCATCAAGTGGAAGAAGGCAGAATCAAGACAATTGCAGAGAAATGGAGTCAGCACCCTGACCAAGCTGTTCCTGAAACCAGTCTTGACCATTTTCATTTATATGAATCAACAACTCTCTTTTGTTCACCACGTCATTTTAAGCTAGGATTCTGTTGCTTGCAACTAAAAGCATGCTAGCTGGTACATCGAGCATCATGCCTGTGGTTTAAATATGAGCAGGTCCTCATGGGGAGCCCTGCTTTCATTGTGAGCCCATATTTAAGCCAACTCAGCACTAAGGTTCAATATTAAAAAACCAACCAGCCAAGGTCTAACTGCAGACTATGTTAATGAGAAATGAATATTTCATTCAAATTGTTATGGGAGTTCTGGGGAAGGAATTTATGTGACGCGTGAAAAAGCAAAACCTGAAGATTCTTCATCATTCATCCCCATAGGACCTCAGTGCTGAAGACCCTTATTTCATCTTTCCTCTTCCTCCTCTCCCTACAGCTCCTCCCGTCTCCTTAATAATTCCACTCTCATCCTACATGGATGTTCTGCACTCTGCAAAGAAAACAAATAAAACAACAGTAATAAAAAACAGCCATCATCTGCCCCTCCATTCTGTTCCCAACCCCAGCCCAAGGAACTCATTGAAGTATCTGCCTGACAAAACCAAGGCTCTTCCTAGAGGGTAATTCAGCTGTTGAGAAACTGTACTTCTGTATTTTTAGCTACTGTGTTCTAGAAACACACAAGGAATGCTCTTCTGCTGTCCTCTCATCTTTGCAGCCATTCCCACGAGAAAGAGGACAAATTATTACCTCCTTAAGTAAAACCTGAGCTTTGCCAAGCTCCAATTCCCTCCCTTAGGGAGTTTGGAGGAGAGAAATCACAGTGGTGTCTGAACGTGATGGACTTACCTTCTGGGGTAGGGGGGATGTAAGAATAAGGATCCAGCAGTGATGCTTTTCTATACAACCTCAGCCAGTGAAAAATGAGTCTTTTGCATTCCAGCACCTGATATCAGTGTTTCAAAAATGTCATTTGGGCATAAATCTGTGGACAAGACTATTGCTGTATTTCTGAAGAAATCCTGATATATTTATGGAATCCTGTCAAGGAAGCTCCACTGCACTTCTTTTCTCTAGTTGCTGGATAGAAGATGAAAACATTCTTGACAAAACTGGAAATCACAGTACGTATTGGGGATAAATAATACAGCAGGGTGAGATGCAGAACCCGTGTTGTTTTACACCCAAGGATCATTCTAACTTTCTGTGAAAGAAGCACAAAGGACCAACTTTCTTGCTTGGAAAATAATGGCATGCATTTCATGGTTAAATTGTAATGATGAGGATCGTTGGGAATTCTGGGTAATTAATATAGGAGTTTTATAGCCAGAGTGATGGGCTAAGAAACCATCTTCTTCCTCCCTCCAAGCTTCTCCTCTCTGTCCCCCAAAAGATCTTCCCTGATGGATTTTTATAACCATTTAAAACTATCTCAGGGTTCAGACTCTTTCAAATTGGACAACATTCTCCGGTACAAACACATTCATGTTTACCCTTTAAGTGATTCATGAATAAAGAAGGTTCTAGTGCTTCTCACCGGGTACCAGGCATAGTGCTAGATGCTGTGGGCGTCAAGGTGAGTGAGATGTAGGCGCTCACATCCTATTATAAGAAGTGGATATATAGGTTTCTTTTCTTGTGATGTCTTTGTCTAGCTTTGGTATCTGGGTAACACTGGCCTCATAGAATGAATTAGGAAGCATTCCCTCCTCTTCTGTTTGTTAGAAGAGTTTGAGAAGGTATTAATTCTTCTTTAAATGTTTGCTAGAATTCACCAGTGAAATCATCTGGTCCCTGGCTTTTCTTTGTTGAGAGGTTTTTTGTTTTTTAACTTTTATTGGAGTATAGTTGATTTACACTGTTGTGTGAGTTTCTGCCGTACAGCAAAGTGAATCAGTTATACATATACATATATCTACTCTTTTTTAGATTCTTTTCCCAAATAGGTCATTACAGAGTATTGAGTAGAGTTCCCTGTGCTATACAGTAGGTCCTTATTAGTTATCTATTTTATATACAGTAGTGTGTACATGTCAATCCCAATCTCGAAATTTATCCCTCCCACCCCTTTCCCCCTGGTAACCATAAGTTTGTTTTCTACATCTGTGTGTTGAGAGGGTTTTGATGACTGATTTACTCTCTTACCTTGTTATGGGTCTATTCAAATATTCTGTTTCTTCTTGAGTTAGTTTTGGTAGTTTGTGTGTTTCTAGGAATTTGTCCATTTCATATAGGTTATCTAATTTGTTGGTTTACAGTTGTTCACAGTAAGAGATAAGTATATGACCCCTTCCTCAATATGGAGGATAAATGCTAAAATAAAGCTTGACAACAGTGTAACAGAAGCATGGAGGAGGGATGGATTAGTTTGGATTTGGAGATGGGGAGATGAGAAATATTCACGAGAGAGGTGACTCCGACTAACTGGGTGCTGTAGGATGAATAGGAGTTGGTTAGGTGGAGATGTGGGGAAGGACATTCCAGGTAGGGAAACAGTATGAGCAAAGGTAGAGAGGAGTAAAAATCCATGGGGTAGGAAGAGCATAGAGTGGCTTCCGTGGACCAGCAAAAAATGAGTTTGGGACAAGTTCATGAAAGGTGTTTATACCATGCTAAGGATTTTTGGATTTTGTCCCTTGATTGGTGGGAAGCCATTAACAAATTTTAAGCAGAAGTTTAAGACTATGGGCTTTGTGATTTTTCTGCAAAGATGGTTTTGGTGGCTGTATTGAGGGTGGTTGGAGAGGAGGGGCTGGGGGCCGGGGGACTGGTTTGCTGCTGCCATCTATCCATCATGAGAGCTGCTGGCAGAGGAATGAGGCGAGTTAGGAAGGAGAAGGAGGCTAGATCCCTGAGACCTTGAGCTGTGGAATCAGTAAGACAGAGAGGCAACTAGCGATGGGAGAAGAGAGAGGGATGTGGTCAATGTCAATGATGCGGTAAAGTCTTCCAGCCGGCTTGTGCCAGTCCTACAGGACAGTGAGCGTCACTCTTGCGTGCTTCGTACGTTCTGTTTGTGTGTCTATGAAAGGAAGTTACAGACACGGCTGGGTTTGTGTTGTCACATTAATTATAAAAGCTTTAAGGGAAAAAAATCCCAAAGGGAATAAAGGTTTTCTGGAAAGCATTCTTGTCTAAAGGAAGCTGCATGCAAATGGAAAAACCTTGACATTTAATTGATTTCAGTAATCGTGATGACATTGTGTTTTCATTCAGGCTGTGCAATCGGGCTTTAAAACCGTGGAAAATTGACACACAGGGCCTTGTTAGGGGAAACAAAAATGCTTCCAAGTTGCAGGGTTGAATATTTTTCTTTTCATAGGAAAAAAAAATACCCCATCATTTCCAACAGTCTGAATGACACTTAGAATTATTTCTTTCTTTTAGTAGATATAATCTAAGATTTTCCAGATAACAGAAAGCAGTTGGAGCAGAGTGGATGACACATTTAAAATTACTAGTATCTTGGCCTTCCCTGCTGGTGCAGTGGTTAAGAATCTGCCTGCCAATGCAGGGGACACGGGTTCAAGCCCTAGTCCAGGAAGATTCTACATGCCACCGAGCAACTAAGCCCGTGTGCCACAACCAGTGCGCTAGAGCCCGCAAGCCACAACTACTGTGCCCACGCACCACAACTACTGAAGCCCGTGCGCCTAGAGCCCGTGCTCCGCAGCAAGAGAAGCCACCGCAATGAGAAGTCCGTGCACCACAACGAAGAGTAGCCCCTGCTCGCCACAACTAGAGAAAGTCTGTGAGCAGCAACGAAGACCCAGTGCAGCCAAAAATAAATTAAAAAAAAAAAAAGTAAGATTTTCCTGATTTATTTTTCTTACTTGAAGAGGAATAATGATGACCTTAGACATAGTGGGTTGTTTGCTGCATCCCCACAGCTTAGGCATGTGACCTTCTTTACATCTTTCCCCCCTCCTGTGGTGATCACATTTGATGAGGAAGTTGAAATGCTAGGAAGTTAAATGACTTTCCCAGGGTCACCCAACTATAGTAAATGTGAGGCAAAGTGACTAAGATCTATGCTTATGCTTCCTCCTTTATCCTCCAGGGATGCCCGTGGTTTATTATTTTTTAAATATATTTTTAATTTGAGGATACAATTAGATTTACAAACTGTGAAAACAGTGCACAGAATTCTAATATACCCCTCAGTTTCCCCTATTATTAACATTAATGTTATCTTCCATTAGAATGGTAAATTTGCCCTAAGTAATGAGCCAATACTGATACATTATTATTAACTGAAGTTCATACGTTATTCAGAAGCCCTTAATTTTTACCAAATGTCCTTTTCTTCTTCTAGGATCCCATCCAGGATGAATCCTGTGTTCTGTTTACTTGTGTCTCCTCAGGCTCTTCTTGGCTGTGCGTTCTTCAGACTTTCTTTGTTTCTGATGACCTCAATGTCGAAGAGTCCTGGTCAGGTGTTTTGTAGAATGCTCCTCAGTTGGGATTTGTCTGTTGTTTTTCTCGCGATGAGCTGGGGTAATTGGTTTTTAGGAGAGAGACCATGGAGATAAAATGTCATTCCCATCACATCCTACCAAGGATACCTACAACATGCCTTAACTTTGGTCACCTGGCTGAGATGGTGTTGGGTAGATTCTCCACGACCAAGTTACTCTCTCCCCCGACCCCGCCCCTTCCTTGGAGGGAAGGCACTCTGCCCAGCCCTCACTTAGGGCGGGTGAGTTATGGTCCGTCTCCTTGAGGGTAGGGTAGCTATATACACTTTGGGGAATTCTTCTGTGGACACATGGATATTTTATACTTTGGATTATAATCCAATATTCCTTTATTTATTTTGTAGCTCAGATTGTTCCAGCGATGGCCTCTGGGAGCTCTTGCAGTTGGCTCCTGTGTTCCTTTGATACGCCCCCATCGTCTAGTGTGTGTTGTTTATGCTTGAGCACTTTCTCACTTTCTGGCACTGTCCGAGCCTCCAGACTCGTCTTATAGATTTCCTACCCCAGTCCGAGAACAGCCATTTCTCCAGAGATCCCTGGTTCCTCTATTGGAGAATGGCATTAGATATTAAGAGCTGAGGGCCAGATGCTGGTTCTGGTATTCTGGTGATAGGTGTCCCCTTTTTACCTGAAAATCAGACCTTTTCTCCAATTATTTTCTTTTGTTCAGAATGGGAGACTTTTGTCGGTAGCTCCTCTCAGCTCTTGGTGTCTGAACGCCTTCCAGCTCCATTTTTACCTTTCTTGGCTCCTCGGTAAGCAAAACGGCTTGGCGACTTCTAGGCATGAATGCTGCGTGGTTCTGGGCAGGGGGGAGGCTGCTTTCCGTCTCAAATGCCAGCACCTTCTGGCCAGTGCCTGGCTCTGGATTCAGGCCACGAGAGGTGAAGTTAACCATGGCTCCGGAATTCCATCCCCTGGTCATGTGTGATCACTCAGAGCATGTCATCTTCAGCAGAGTCTGGAGCATTTCTCCCGACATGTGCCTGACACCTCTGTGCCTGCTCACAGAATTCTCTTACTATCTTCCTACCTCACATTGTCTTCAAGGGACCATAACCTAGGAAGCTGCGGTGTCCGCTGCAAGCTAGAGAAACCCTGCCGTATTGGCTTATTGCTGCATGACAAACAAGCACAACAGTTCGGTGGCATGCAAAAAGAAGCACTTCTTTATTTTTATTGAAGTATAGTTAATTTACAATGTTGTGTTAGTTTCAAGTGTACAACAAAGTGATTCATATATATATATATATATACACATATATTTTCTTTTTCAGATTCTTTCTCATTATAGGTTATTATAAGATATTGAGTATAGTTCCCTGTGCTATATAGTAGGTCCTTGTTGTTTATTTATTTTATATATAGTAGTGTGTATATGTTAATCCCAAACTCCTAATTTATCTCCCCTAACCCTCTTCCCACTATCCCCTTTGGCAGCCATAAGTTTGTTTTCTATGTCTGTGAGTCTATTTCCATTTTGTAAATAAGTCATTTGTATCACTTGTTTTTAGACAAATAGCTGTTTTTATTGAATACAGAAGCTCCTCGAAAACTCTGTGGACTCCAGGGCTCTCCTGCAAGTCCTTTCATTCCCAACGTGCTGGAGGCAAGCACACGTCCCCTGTAACTCCCTCCCATTTCTTCTCGGGGATTTGGGTAGGAGAGGAGGGAGGAGAGGAGTGGGCATGTGTATCATTTTTTCAGATTCCACATATAAGTGATATCATATAATATTTGCTTTTCTCTGACTTCTCTTAGTATGATAATCTCTAAGTCCATCCATGTTGCTGCAAATGGCATTGTTTCATTCTTTTTTATGGCTGAATAGTATTCCAGTGTGTGTGTGTGTGTGTGTGTGTGTGTGTGTGTGTGTGTGTGTATCTCACATCGACTTTATCCATTCATCTGTCAATGGACATTTATGTTGCTTGTATGTCTTGGCTATTATAAATAGTGCTGCTATGAACATTGGGGTGTATGTATCTTTTCAAATTAGAGTTTTGTCCAGGTATATGCCCAGGAGTGGGATTGCTGGATCATGTGGTAACTCTATTTTTAGTTTTTTAGGGAACCTCTCTACTGTTCTCCATAGTGGCTGCACCAATTTACATTCCCACCAACATTGTAGGAGGCTTTCTTTTTCTCCATACTCTCTCCAGCATTTATTATTTGTAGACTTTTAATGATGGCCATTCTGATTGGTGTGAGGTGGTACCTAGTGGTAGTTTTGATTTGCATTTCTCTAATAACTAGTGATATTGAGCATCTTTTCATGTGCCTGTTGGCCATCTGTATGTCTTCTTTGGAGAAATGTCTATTTAGGTCTTCTGCCCATTTTTTGATTGGGTTGTTTGTAAAAAGAAGCACTTCTGTAGCTCATGGGTTTCCAGGTTGGTTGGGGTTGGTTGATGGAGGTGGGCTTGGCTGGTTGGCTCTGCTGATCTCGGCTGGACTTACACTTGGTGGCTGGGCTGGCCATCAAGACTGGGCAATCTAAGGGAGGATCAGCTGGGGTGGTTCTGTTCCATGTATCTCTCATTCTTTCTCTGGTACCAATGCCCTAGCCCACCATGTTCTTCCAGTGGCAATAGCAGAAACACAAAAGGACAGCAAAAACTGAGCGGTCCTTTGAGGTCTAGACTCAGAACCAGCACTCAGTCACCTCTGCCTCATTCTATTGGCCAAAGCAAGTCACTTGGCCTCATTTGATGTCAAAAAGTGGGGGAAGTCTCAAAGTCTCCATCCTTTTAGTGGACAGGGGATGGGGAGTGAATATTTCTGAATAGTAATCTACCACATTTCACTATGCACTTCCTCTCATGGATTAGTTATAAAAATATCAAATGAAGGTTATTTCTGAGGTCTCTAAATTTTTTTTACAATGAGCACGTGGAAGAAATGGCAAAGATTCCAGAAGCTGTGATCAATGACATACTGTTGGAAAGGTGCTGTGGTCACTGATATCCATGTTCCCCTCCTCTACCTGAGAACCCAGTAGACTACATTTCCCAGCAATCCTGTATCCAGATAGGACCATGTGACTAGTTCTAGCCAGTGGCATGAGACCAAAACTGTCATGTGTTACTTCTGGGCAAAGGCAGTTAAGGCTAGGTGTGCCTATCCTTCTCTAGGCTAGAAGACTAAAGACCTTCTCTGTGTGCTCTTTCTTTCCTCATCTGCTCACTGGATGTAGGAAATCCAATGAAGGTCTCCAAGGCCCTCAGGCATGGGGGAGCTATCAGATGCAGGAAGCCTGGGTCCCTGAGTGACTGTGTGGAGCAGAGTGCCCTCCAGCCCACACTATTTTGGACCATTTTGACACAGTGTCATTATGTTAAGCCACTGAGATTTAGATATGTTTGTTATAGCTGTTAGCATATCATGACTAATAAAATCCCCCTTCCTGATGGCCACTAGAAGTACTTGCTGAAGATGACTCCTTTGAGTTAACTCAGTAAACTATAACTTCTACAATATCAGTATTTATGTATGTGAGTGTTCATCTTTGATAAGTGATCTGAAGGTCTATCTCAGCCATCCACCACCCAACTTTGGCAACATGACCCTCATTTTTACCTTAGGGGAATATTCCTTCTCTAATCTTAGCTGGTGTGCTTCTGGAAAAGGTGACTTCAGCCCTTGGGTTCTTCCTGGGTGGAGCACATGACCTGGGCTAAGCCAATGAGGTCTTTGCATTCCCTTAGCTACAGTGATTGGTGCAGGGGTGGGTGCATGACCTAAGCTGGTCTAAATTTAATCTCAGGATCTTAGCAGGGCAAGTGGAAATAAAGACTGCTTCTCTTTCAGCAGGCATTAACAAAAAAGATTATAACCATAGGAGATTCAGGTGGTCATCCTGTGATTAAAAGCCAACCTTAGCTGAAAGCATACACTATGGATAGTAGAATAGAGCAATAAAAAGGGCAGGTCCTTGGCACCATTGTCAAGCAGCTGGATCCAGCCTTGCTTGTAGCTGACATACTGTTGAACTTTTCAGTCAAACAAAGGTCAATAAGTAGCTTTTATGGGCTTCCCTGGTGGCGTAGTGGTTAAGAATCCGCCTGCCAATGCAGGGGACACGGGTTCGAGCCCTGGTCCGGGAAGATCCCATATGCCGCGGAGCAACTAAGCCCGTGTGCCACAACTGCTGAGCCTGCGCTCTAGGGCCCGTGAGCCACAACTACTGAGCCCGCATGCCACAACTACTGAAGCCCGTGTGCCACAACTACTGAAGCCTGTGTGCCACAACTACTGAAGCCCCCGCACCTAGAGCCCGTGCTTCGCAACAAGAGAAGCCACTGCAATGAGAAGCCCGCGCACCACAACAAAGAGTAGCCCCCGCTCGTTGCAACCAGAGAAAGCCTGCGCGCAGCAACGAAGACCCAACACAGCCAAAAATAAATAAATTAAATAAATTAAGTAAATAAATAAATAAATAGCTTTTATGGTTTAAGCCAGTTAGTTGATTTTCATTCGTCATACCCAACTATTCTCAATGGATTCAGCATTTATCACGTTTATAATCAAATGAAAAATTTTAATTAGAAAATGTAAAATATTAAATGACATTAAAATAGATGATCTCTAGAGACTACTTCTAGTTCTAAAATTCAGAGCTTATGAATCCAAGTATGAATTCCTAGCACTTAAAGTATTTATAGTAATCTATACATAGAAATATCTTGATAACCAAAGACAGTCTAATTATTTGAAGACTTCAGGCAAAAGGATGATGAACATTCCAAAAAAGAAATAGGGACCTTCTTACACATGGGCAAAATCCCTCCATGGCTCTCCATCAGTTGAACAGATTCTATAAAACTCTGTATAACCTGGCCCCTGCCTACCTCTCTGATCTTATCAGCTGTGCTCCCACCCATTCCCCTTAGCTCACTGAACTTTAAATTCTCAGAGCTCACTCCTGCCCTAGGACCTTTGCACTTGCTATTCCCTTTGCCTAGAGTGCCCTTCTGGCTTCTCCTTTTTCTGGCATCTACGCAGGTCTCAATTCCTCTTCAGAAAAACCTTTCCTGACCACCCAGCTAAAGGGAGTCTCCCTCTCTGGTGCTCTTTTTCTTTTTAAAATTAATTAATTAATTAATTAATTTTAATTTTTGGCTGTGTTGGGTCTTCATTGCTGCACGCGGGTTTTCTCTAGTTGTGGCAAGCGGGGGCTACTCTTCGTTGTGGTGCACGGGGTACTCATTGCAGTGGCTTCTCTTGCTGTGGAGCACGGGCTCTAGGTGCGTGGGTTTCAGTAGTTATGGCTCGCAGGCTCTAGAGTGAAGGCTCAGTAGTTGTGGCGCATGGGCTTCGTTGCTCCACGGCATGTGGGATCTTCCTGGGCCAGGGCTTGAGCCTGTGTCCCCTGCATTGGCAGGCGGATTCTTAACCACTGCGCCACCAGGGAAGTCCCTCCCTCTCTGGCACTCTTTACAAATCACCATCTAGTTCTTTCACATCACTTTTTACAATCTAACAGTACCTGGTTCATCTATTCACCTGTTATCTCTGTCTCCTGATAGAATAAGAATTCTCCAAGGGCAGGGCCCTTGCCTCTTCTGGTGCCCCAGTGACTCCAGCACCTGGCACCATACCTGGCACTGAGTAACAAGTAGTCAGAACCTTAGGAGCCAAACGGAGGCAACAGTGTCCTTTGGAGCAGGATAGGGAATGGAAGGGACCTGTGATATTGTCGTGGATTTGGGGGTTGAGACTTCACAGGAGGGAGGGCCATGTGAAAGGAGCAGCGGGAAGGCTGCTGCTTGGTGATGGTTATTCAAGTTTATTCATAGAGTATTTCTAAAAGGAATGATGTGAGTGTGAACGTGTGTGCGAGAGAGAGAGAGAGAGAGAGAGAGAGAGAGAGAAGAATAGAAGCCTCCTTGTCCAGAATATAATGGAACTGACATTAGAATCATCATTGCATGTATCACTTAATTTCTTTTTTTATTTATTTTTTAACATCTTTATTGGAGTATAATTTCTTTACAATGGTGTGTTAGTTTCTGCTTTATAACAAAGTGAATCAGTTATGCATATACATATGTTCCCATATCTCTTCCCTCTTGCGTCTCCCTCCCTCCCACCCTCCCTATCCCACCCCTCTAGGTGGTCACAAAGCACCGAGCTGATCTCCCTGTGCTATGCGGCTGCTTCCCACTAGCTATCTATTTTACGTTTGGTAGTGTATATATGTCCATGCCACTCTCTCACTTCGTCCCAGCTTACCCTTCCCCCTCCCCATATCCTCAAGTCCATTCTCTAGTAGGTCTGTGTCTTTATTCCCGTCTTACCCCTAGGTTCTTCATTACCTTTTTTTTTTTCTTAGATTCCGTATATATGTGTTAGCATACGGTATTTGTTTTTCTCTTTCTAACTTACTTCACTCTGTATGACAGACTCTAGGTCCATCCACCTCACTACAAATATCTCAATTTCGTTTCTTTTTATGGCTGAATAATATTCCATTGTATGTATGTGCCACATCTTCTTTATCCATTCATCCGATGATGGACACTTAGGTTGCTTCCATGTCCTGGCTATTGTAAATAGAACTGCGATGAACATTTTGGTACATGACTCTTTGAATTCTGGTTTTCTCAGGGTATATGCCCAGTAGTGGGATTGCTGGATCGTATGGTAGTTCTATTTGTAGTTTTTTAAGGAAACTCCATACTGTTCTCCATAGTGGCTGTATCAATTTACATTCCCACCAACAGTGCAAGAGGGTTCCCTTTTCTCCACACCCTCTCCAGCATTTATCGTTTGTAGATTTTTTGATGATGGCCATTCGGACTGGTGTGAGATGATATCTCATTGTAGTTTTGATTTGCATTTCTCTAATGATTAATGATGTTGAGCATTCTTTCATGTGTTTGTTGGCAATCTGTATATCTTCTTTGGAGAAATGTCTATTTAGGTCTTCTGCCCATTTTTGGATTGGGTTGTTTGTTTTTGTTATTGAGCTGCTCATGCAGCTTGTAAATCTTGGAGATTAATCTTTTGTCAGCTGCTTCATTTGCAAATATTTTCTCCCATTCTGAGGGTAGTCTTTTGGTCTTGTTTATGGTTTCCTTTGCTGTGCAAAAGCTTTTAAGTTTCATTAGGTCCCATTTGTTTATTTTTGTTTTCATTTCCATTTCTCTAGGAGGTGGGTCAAAAAGGATCTTGCTGTGATTTATGTCATAGAGTGTTCTGCCTATGTTTTCCTCTAAGAGTTTGATAGTGTCTGGCCTTACATTTAGGTCTTTAATCCATTTTGAGTTTATTTTTGTGTATGGTGTTAGGGAGTGTTCTAATTTCATACTTTTACATGTACCTGTCCAGTTTTCCCAGCACCACTTATTGAAGAGGCTGTCTTTTCTCCACTGTATATTCTTGCCTCCTTTATCAAAGATAAGGTGACCATATGTATCACTTAATTTCTGCCTGGTGTTTTGGGGTCTTGCTCTCTCCAAGCCTTTATCACCCACAAGAACCTCTCCTCCAAGCTGCAATCTGAGAGGATCCACTTGGGGGAACAAAAGGGCACCCCAGGCCATTGCAGTTCAACATTATCATTTCTTTCCACTTCCTTATTATGAGATGGGAATGAAGATAGTTCCCTTAATTTCAGAAGAAATGAAAATGGTTTTCTCTGGGCTGTTGGGTAACTTCCCCCACCTCCTCTCTCTGCTGCCAGCTCAGATTCACACGCCTCTACAGGTTCTCGGGGGGCCCTTCTCCATCAAATGTTGTTATTGAATGTAAACCTCAAAGCAGAAATTCCAAAGAATGATGCTCAAGGCAGCTGTATCTTTTTTAAAAAAACTGGAAACAGAATATACAGTCAAAACCCACCTTTCTCTTCCTCGTGTTTCATTTTTTTCTCTTTTCCTAGTGGATAAGGAAAAATGCAGGTGCTTCTTTTAAGGCTTAATTCTCAGAAAGATAATGCTGTATTGAGCTGTAGCCTCAGAAAACTACTTGGAAAATTGGTGTGCACACAGTCTGCTCTCGATGAACTGAAAAGAAATATGACTGTTGGAACAGAGCTGAAATGGTAGTGGTTGGATGACAAAGGAGATGAGAATTTTCTTTCTCTTTCATTTTTTTTTCAATGTTCATCTTTGGAGCATTTTCTTATTGTTGCTGATGACCAGCCTCTGCAAACATGGTCCCTGATGCTGCCACATGGCTAGTGTTTAAACTGTCCCCTCTTGTCTGTCATCTCAGTGTTACTCATCCATCTTTTCTGGTTCGTTTGTTGATCTGATCCATGTTGTCACTATTTCAGGGAGTTCTTATGTTCTAGATCCCCGATGGAAAAAGAGGTGACCGTCCACCTATCACTGAGGAGCCGTAGCCCAGAAATAGTAAATATTTGCTTGACAAGTGATTGATTACCTTTCATGCCATGATTAAAGTTTAACTTTCATTGAACAGCTTCTCCATCTATATAGGTACAAATAAAAACTTGGGAACATGTGTGATGGCCCTTTCACTGGTCTCCTGACAGTCTCTCTGGCTCCCCACTAATCCATTCTCCTCATAGCACTTTGTTTCAAAAACAAAAATATAGTCATGCCACACACCTGTGTATCACATTCTATGGCTCCCTAGTGCCCTCAAGATTCAGTCCACACTCCTTATCCAAACATTAAGATCCTGCTGAGTTTGGCTTTTCATTGAGATTTCCAGCCCCATTTTATGCCTGCTGTCTTTGAGGCTGGGGGGCCAGACCCTGGTGTGTCTTTGAGGGGCCAGTCAGGAAGCAGAACCACAGGGTGCTTTGGACTACAGTCTACATTACAGGAATCAGAACATACAAGGATGTGGAAGAAGCTGGGGGAGAAAAGGTTCATAAATGGGAGCTGAGGATGAAGAGAATTCTGGAAGCTTGGTGTGGGCCAAGCTGATACAGGGGCCCTGTGAAAGGGGCTGATGTAGAAGTCCATGGAAGTCTACAGAAGTCTGTGGCTGTCACCTGTGTGAATTCAGTTAAGTGTCTAGAGATGGGCTTGACATCACTGTTGGTCAGCAGGGTCGGGAAGAGCTGGACGCAAAGCAGGGAAGAGAAAGGACAAACTGGATGCTGCAGGCACCTCTGCAGCTGTCTGCCTTTCCCCTCCCCTAACCAAAGACAACCTTCAGAGCTCGATGGCTGCTGCTTCACTTGGGTCTCCCTGGTCCTGCACAACTTCAGTTTTCAGCAACTCTAACCCAGAACCATATACAGAAGAGGAGGCTGGGAATCGTGGTTCCCAGTGTAACCAAGTTGCTAACAGAATAATCCAGAGGAGTGGGATGGGGGAGAGAATAAAAGAGGCACAGTCTCTTTTGAGTCTCTGTACTCAAGGAGCAGAGAGACAGAGCAGCTAGGTCCCAAGATAGTATCTGGGCAGTTTGGCTGTGTGATGTGTGATGTAATTCCCTCCTCCCCATCTCCACCAAATCTTCAGTAAAATCCACACTCCTTGACCATATGTTCAAGTTGACTTTGCTTTCTCTTCCTTTTCCTTCCTCCTTCCCCCGCTTCCTGCTCTTCTTCCTTATAGGTGACCTGAGTCTGGTCTGAAATGGACATGGGAAAGGACAACATCTGCAGAGTTGGCCCAAGCACATATACTTTCCATTTTATTAAAAGGAAATGTGAGTTTCCAATGTTGAGAAATCACAATCTAGCCCAACTCTCTCCTTTTATGTTAACTTTAAATCTTGTATTTTAAAGTTACAAAAGTAACACCTCCTTATTGGAAATCAAGCAACACAGAAGCATAAAAAGAAAAAAGTAACTTCTGTCTCCCTTGCCCCCTTTCAGCCCCACTTACTCCTTATTTCATCATCAAAAAAGCAGAAGCCCAAAGAGGTTAAGTGCCTTTGCTCTAAGTTGCACAACACTCACTTTGGTCTGTAATGGAGCCTCTCATGAGTGACCCATCTCTCAAAAGGCCAGACTCTGAAAGCCTGTCCTTTTAAGTGTTGATCATCCACCCAAAAGGTCTGAGAGTGTCTTCACCTAAAACAATTTGCATTGATCTCTGTGGTTGCAGTTTCCATTCTACGTTAAAGTGGGCAGAATGAGGGTAATTATCAGAGCCTCCTGTGGGGTGGTTGTATCTTGGTGGGAGCAACCACAAATTGTGTCAGGGACTAGCCCCTGGTTTAGGGACTCAATTCTACAAGTCAGTTGAGTGAGGTCAACTTATTAAATTAATTTATCTTTGCAGTGACCAGGATGCTTGTGGATACATTATCTGGCTCAGGGACTTTCAAAGGCTTTGATCATGGCTCACAGTAAGAAGTACATTTTACAAAGCAGCCCAGTACACACACATCACACACACACATCACGCACACACACACACACGCTCACATGCACCTCTAAAAGAAACGTTTCACAAAACAATGCTTAAGACCATGCCACTCACTTTCTGCTGATCTTTATTTCATTCTATTTGACTGCAATATTTGAAAATGCTGTTTGCATCTGTCTAAATGCATTTCATGACCTACGAATTGGGCTTGAGTCGCCTAGATTAAAAAACACTGATCTAGGGCTTCTCGAAATCAAGGAGTCTTGGAAGGAAGCGAAGTTCATCAGAAAGTTGCTTGCTGTCCCTCGAATTGGAGTCGAGGGTGTCAAAGCATCTTGAGGGTGAATTCAGCAAGGCTGCCATAGCTCTGCCTGGGTTATTTCTGCTCCAGTGTGGGGCTCACTTCTCTACTGACTGCAATGCTTGTATTTGCCAAGGAGTGATAATCGCTCCCATTTACTGAGTGCTTACAGCGTGCTAAGTATTGAAGGGTAAAAGAAAATTTTAAAAGAGGTCTAATAATATGGTAGAAATGAGTAGATAGATGTTAAGTGGGGGAAAGCAGCCCTCTGCCAAAGGTCCTGCCCCAAGACGAGTATAATGAAACCAAGTTGTTTTAACACCTGCTGCCGTCAGTGAGACATGGAAGGGGAAACATCTGCCATTAACATCGTTGTGGTCACACAGCATGATACAATTTGCACACCTTTGGAAGAAAACCAGCAATAGGGTTTTTACTAGGAAGGGCTGCTCAGATTCTAAGTATGGAGGCTCAGGACCCCAAATCTCCCCAGTGTTACTGTCACAAGATAATGAGAAAGAAGCAGCTGCGGAGACCTGAGAGGGTCCCAGGTTGGATGCCGTGGGCAAGATCCTCTGTGATGGGAAGAGAGAGAGCAGAGGAAGGAGAGATTTTTGTTTGTTTTGCATTTGAGAACTCTAAGCAGGATGCAGGCTGCACATCGCCATCTGCCTCTGATTGAATCCATGTAAGTAGTAAATAACATAGTCGCACACCCAGTTTGCGTCAGTGGTCAATATCAGCATCTGAAGAGCCCTTGGGCTGGGGAAAGACGGATGCCCTCTCTCCTGATGCCCAGGGTGGGGCAATCAGGGCAGCCTGGTGCCAAGAAGAGTTAGGAGATCAACACCAAACACTTTATTTTTATTTACTTCGGTCAAATAAATAACAACTAGATTAAGATATAAAACACTTCCAGCCTCCAGAAGGCTCTTTCCTTCCTCTACTAATCAATCCCCACCAAAGGGAACCCTATTCTGATCCCTATCAACATTGATTAGTTTTGTCTATTTTTCAATTTTTTTTTTTTTCAATTTTTGGCCACACCCCACAGCATGTGGGATCTTAGTTCCCTGACCAGGGATTGAACCCATACGCCCTGCATTGGAAGGTGAAGTCTTAACCACTGGACCACCGGGGAAGTCCCTCAATTTCTTATAAATGGTCTTATACCATGTGTATTCTTGTGTGTCTGGCTTCTATAACTTGACAGTATGTTTATATGATTTATCCATGTTGCACAGGCAATCATGGTTTGTGCTTTTCTTCCTGGCTGTGTAGTATTCCATTGTATGAACATGCTACAGTGTATCGTTTTGATAGTTGATAGATGTCTGAGTGGTTTCTGTTTTGGCTGTGAATAAAGCTGCTGTGAACATTTGTGTATAGGTTTTTTAGGTATACAGAAGCACTCCTTTCTGCAGGATATGTATATCTTGGAGTAAAATTCCTCAGACATGGTAAACATGTATTTAGTTTTAGCAGAAACCACCAAACAATTTTCCAAAATGGTCAATCCAGTTTACACTCATACCAACAGTACGTAAGAGCTCCATATGCTCCACATCCTTGTCGACATTTGGTTTTGTTTGTATTTTTTATTTGAGTCATTCCAACTTAAAACTCTGTTACATACATCATTACATGTTATATTATATGGATTTTCCCAAATCTTTATGACAAGTGTTTTATTGTTCTCACTTTCTGAATAAAGAACCAGAGGCCTTGGGAGGTAGAACACTTGTCTTAGGGCACTTGGCTAGTGTATTATAAAGGTGAGATTCAAACTGTGCACCTAACACCCTGGTCTTGGTTCCTGCTGGTTATCCCATGGTCAACCAATCAAGTTAGTGTTTAGGTTGGGGTACTTTGGGGCACAGTCCCCATGGTGTGATTGTATTATTTCATTAAGTATCATCTCTGAGTTTGGGCCTGCACCCTCATTCAATCTTATATTCCCCTGTAGACTATGGTGATATAACTAATTCTTTTTCATCATTCAAAGAATAAAGTTAATTATTTAGTTTAAAAACCACATAATTTTTAAAAAACAAATAGCAGGTTACTTGAACCAGTGACCAAGGATTTTGTGCTCTTCAATGGAGGAAAGATTCCCAAAGTTATAGTAGGCAGACTCTAGGGTGACCCCCTGTGATCCCACCTCCCACACCCTTGTATAGCCCCCTCTCCTGGAGCGTGGGTGAGACATGCAACTGTTGTTTTTGGTTTTTTTTGTTTTTAAAGTATTTATTTATTTATTTATGGCTGTGTTGGGTCTTCGTTACTGTGCGAGGGCTTTCTCCAGTTGCAGCAAGCGGGGGCCACTCCTCATCGCGGTGCGCAGGCCCCTCACCATCGCGGCCTCTCTTGCTGCGGAGCACAGGCTCAGTAATTGCGGCTCATGGGCCCAGCCACTCCGCGGCACGTGGGATCCTCCCAGACCAGGGCTTGAACCCGTGTCCCCTGCATTGGCAGGCAGACTCTCAACCACTGCGCCACCAGGGAAGCCCATGCAGCTGGTTTTTAACCAGCATAATATGAAAAGGGGATGGGAAGTGTAAGGTTATAATGCTCATTTTGAGATGCTTTGATGAAGTATGTGGTCGTGTTGGGGAGACCTGTGTAGCAAGCCTCTGAGTGCAGCTTCCAGGAGCCAAGGGCAGCCTTTGGTCAACAGTCAGCAAGAATCCAAGGTCCTAAGTCCAACAGGCCATTAGGAACGAAATATTGGCATCACCCATGTAAACGTGAAGCAGATCCTTCCCCAGTCGAGCCTCAGATGAAATTGCAGCCCTGGCTGACACTTGATTGCACCCCTGTAAGATCCTGAACAGAGGACCCCATTAAGTCATAACCAGAGTCCTGACCTGCAGGGTCTTTGAGATGCTAAACGTGTATATTGCTACACAGTGATAACTAGTACAAAAGCCTTGTCTCTGCATGGAGATAAAGAATGCAATAAAGAAATCTAACTTGATCAGCCAACAGATCTTATCCAATTTAAGTGCTGGTAATAGACAACCACATCATTCCTGGATGGGAAAGAAACCTCCTATGGAGATGCTTAAGTCCTATAACTCATGACCAGCTGATGAAGGCTTTTGGAATCAAACATCCCATGATGTCTGGACTATAATCCCACAGTCTTGGGAAATCACTTTCTCTCTTGCACATTTGTTGGGTTCTAAGTGTGATCAGGATAGTCGTAACGACTCCCAAGTGGGCTGTCAGTTGTGGCAACATTTCTTGAGCAAGGGCTCCACTGGAGAAGTTTCTTAATCATGTGCTGGGTGTCCACACGGATGGCAACTGAACTGAAGGGGCAACAAAGGTGGGTGAGCATAGGGGAGAGGACAACCTCTGTCAGGTACAGCCCTAGCACCCAGATCCTGCAGAGACCCTGCAGAACTTTGGCCCTAGCTGATTAGCCCCACAAGTTACCATTTACATGTGGCATCTATTTGCATAATGCACACTAGTCCCTGGCACTTCGGAGGAGGAGGCAAAACAGACATTTCTTTGCCCGTCATTCTTATTTGTTTAGAAATATTAAGGCTTGGATGGATGGAGTTATCACTTGTTTGCTTCCTCTCATTCCTATTTAAAGCAGTTTATAAGGAAAGTCCTCCAGAAAAACCCAGCCTCCCCCCCACCCCGACCCCTACACATGACTTTTTGGGGACTATGGTAAAGGAAGGGGAAGGTCATTAACCAGAGAGCTGCCAGAGCTCTCGTTCACATGGTCAACTGGATCATGTCACATCCCTGTTTGACTCTGTCCATGGCTCCCCCTTGCTCCCGGGACGAAGTATGTGCTCCATGGCCCTGCAGGGTCTGACTTCTGCCCTGTCTCAGGGCTCACCTCACAGCCCTTGTTCTCCATCCATGTTCTTTCTGCTCATGTCCTTTCCCCAGCCTGCATCCTCCAGCTGGTAGCCATGCCCTCCCCCTTTCTGCTCATCCTTCAGTTCTCAGGTTACATGTCACCTCCTCAGAGAAGCCCTCCTGAATCCATACCTGATTGGAAGGTCCCTGTTGTAGGCACTCTCATACCCCTGTATCCTTCTGGCACATAACATGATTTCAATGAAACAATCAATGAACTGCCAGTGAAGTCCCCCTGCTAGAAAGTTATTCTGTGAAGGTAGGAGGTACTACCTGCTCCCGCTATCATCCCAGGGCCCACAATAAAAATTTGCTAACTAAGTGATTGATGGAGTGAAGAAATCTATGAACAAATGAATGAATGGAGATCAATGTAATTTTTTGAATGTAACTTTTTATTCTGAGACTTTGATTGGCTTCCCAGAGACTAGGAGAGGAGCTTTCCTCATCTTCTGATAATTATCACTTTAGCTCTGGTGTTTATGGTGGCTGGATTATGATTCCCTCTAGGGGACTGATGTCTGCTCTCAGAGGGGTCAGGTTTGGTGATGCTGGCCAAGAAGGTCGTAAGGTTGGCATGGCAGGGCGTGACATTGGCTGGTCACAGTAACAGGAAAGAGAGCTTTGGGGCTGGAGTGGTTCAGATTTTGATTAAGGAGGAGCATGGAGAAGTAGAGAGGGGTATTTGTGCCTGAAGGTCTAAAGGGTCAGGGGGAGACGGGAGGAAGAGGAGAGGAAGAGAGAAAGGGGAAAGAAAGGAGAAAAGGGCTTGGGGAATGGAGGGAGCCCCAGTAAAGACTCCTTGACAGCTTTGCTTATTGCTCAGAAGTGACTAAGCAGAGTCTCTCTCAGAGAGATGCCAGGGTTGGCATTTGAGCAGAGAATTGAGTAATGGGGGGCCCAGAAAAGACCTCAAAGGAGAGGGTTCCAGGCAAAGGGACAAGGAGTAAAAGCCTCCAAAGCTAGACTCGGTTTGGCCAGAGTGATCCGGGCTCAGTGAGTAGCAGGAAGTGAGTTGGAAAGCACATTTTAATGGGATTTTTATAGCTTATTGCACACTTGAACATGTACTACGTTATTTTGTTTGACCCAGCAGCCCCATGACTTAGAGTATAAGTACATTTAGAAGACAGGAATCAGGGGACCAACCTCTGGGCTCAGACTAAGATGGTAGCTAGACTTACCATGTGACCATTTCTTAATGTATATAAATATCCAATCACTATGATGTACACCTGAAACTAATATGACATTGTATATCAATTATACTTCAATTAAAAAAATAAGACATCCTCTCCAGACTTAAATAAGCTATGAACATTTCAAAGCATGTAATTTTTCTTTCACCTTGACTCACAGTACATTCTTTAGTTAATGTAGCAAAACAAAAACAAAACCAAAAAACAAAACAAAACCAAAAAACAAACTCTAGGCTCAGACTGCCTGGGTTCAAATCCTATTAATTTAGTTATTGTACTTATTTTGCAAGTGACTTCAAATTTTTCTTATGTTTAAAATGAGACCAACCATCTGCATCGTGAACATTTGGGGAAGATTTAATGAGATAGTCACACAAAGTGTTCAGTGTGATAGTTGGCACACAGTAAGCTCTTAATAAGTGTTACCCATTATTACTGTTTCTATTTTATATAGCCAAAGTGGCTTATTTGGAAGAGCGTTTCCAAATGTGTGGCTATAAACCTCCTGGGAGTGATTCTGTGTCTCAGCAGATGCGTGATTTCTTTTTACTGCCTGCCACATTGAAGGTACTCAGTAAATATTTGTTGAATGAATGAAAGCATGACCAAATGTGGCACGGATCAGGCAGAAATAGAAGGCAGAGAGGAGTTTGAAGATAATTTGGTAGGCAGTGGGGAGCTATCAAAGCTTCTTGAGCAGACGCAGGGATGTGTCAGATGGATCGAAGGAGGGAGGGTTTGGAAGCAGGATGAATAGTTGGCAAGCTGTGGGCATCTTCTGGATGAGGAATGAAAGACTTGTTCTAGAGTTTCCAGGGAGGAGGGAAGGAGGACTTTCCTTTTGTTCCTGCTACTGCCTCGGGGGCCTGCAAATCGCCCTGGATGACTCCATGTTGTAACACACCTGGTGCACCTCTACATGTGATGTGCTGGTCTGCCTACTGCAGCCACCTTCGTCCAGGTCTCCTGGATTGCTACCCTAGATCACTCCAGGGTCCCCTCTCATTCACCTGTCCTGTATCTCCAGCCAGCAGACTCTTATAAAAAGGCACCTCTGATGTTGACACTCTTCTCTTTGAAACCTTCCACTGGCTTCCCACTGCCCCTAAGATAGCTTCAATTTCCCGCTGTGGCTCCCAGGCCATGTATAATCTTGTCCTGCTGACCTCTCCTCTCTAACTTGTTTCTCCTTCTTCTCCTCCTTTCTCTCAGGGCTGTCCATTTGGGCTCAGCTGATCTGACCTTTCTCTATCTAACAGAATGCTCCTGTGTGACGCCTGCTTGAACTATTTCAGGGCCTGAACGAAAGCTTCCAGTGTGATCTAGAACATGGCTTTTCATCCTTCAATGTGCCCTGGAATCACCTGGGTATCTTGTTATGGGGCTGATCCTGCTTTAGTAGGTTTGGTGTGGGACCCAAGATTCCAACATTTCAGCGGCTTTGACCCCACCCAGGAGCTTGTGGGAAATGCAGTCTCAGGCCCTGCCCCGGACCTCTGAATCTGAATTTGTACTTTGGCAATTTCAGTACATAAGTGTCTGAGAGTGCTGGTCTAGAGCACCTCTTAAGAGCAGGAGATCCCCTTTCTGGTGGCTCCCTTGTGGGTCAGGGTTATGCCAGGCCTGGCCCAGGCACCTAGGATTTTGTCACTGAGTCTGGCCTGTTGGAATCTACACCCATGAGCTCTGACAGAATGAGACCAGTTCGGGAGCTATTACCTTCAACCAGGAGAGAAGAAGCAGAACTGGCTGAGATGGGAGGTTGAGATGGTCACTGAGATGATGGGAGATAAATTCAGTGAAGCCCTGCAGTCGCCTGGCCTCCATGCTCTCCCCCTGGCCCACCTGGCTAGCCCCCAAATGACTTGTAAGGCATGGCATGGGAGAGCTATATGACTTTTCTTAGCAGAATGGGGTTTGTGGAGGCCTTTCTTTTTTTAAAAAAAATTTATTTTGGGACTTTCCTGGTGGCGCAGTGGTTAAGAATCCGCCTGCCAATGCAGGGGACTTGGGTTCGATCCCTGGTACAGGAAGATGCCACATGCCGTGGAGCAACTAAGCCCGTGTGCCACAACTACTGAGCCTGTGCTCTAGAGCCCGCATGCTGCAACTACTGAAGCCCGCGCACCTAGAGCCCATGCTCCACAACAAGAGAAGCCACCACGGTAAGTCCACACAGCGCAACGAAGACTAGCCCCCTCTCACTGCAACTAGAGAAAGCCCGTGCACAGCAACAAAGACCCAATGCAGTCAAAAATAAAAAAATAAATTTATTAAAAAAATTTATTTTATTGAAGTATAGTTAAATTACAATGTTGTGTTAATTTCTGCTGTACAGCAAAGTGACTCAGTTATACATATATATATTCTCTTCCATTATGGTTTATCACAGGATATTGAATATAGTTCCCTGGGCTATACAGTAGGACCTTGTTTATCCATTCTGTAAATACTAGTTTGCATCTGCTAATCCCAAACTCCCAATCCTTCCCTGCCCCACCCCGCCTTCCCCTTGAGTGGTAGCCTTTCTTGGATCGATATATAATTTCCCAGCTGAACGGAACATGCCCTGAAAGACAGAATCTTAAAGGGAAGGCCACCAGGTTAAGGGCCAGAAGGGACTTGGCAATGCAGAAAAGTTCTGGCCTCTTGTGATTCACATATCCAGAGGTCATCTTCTCCCAACCTGAGAGGGAGACAAGATGGCCTTTCCAGACCCATGGAAAAGCCAAGGCCTGCTCCTGTCTGAAGAGTCTGGGGAGCCCGGTTTCCCAACGTCATTGCTGGACCTGATTTCCTGCCGCTGCTGAGTTCTTGTTCTGTTGGCCTTACCACTGTTTTATCACTGGCATTGATCCCGGTGTGGGCCCTGGCTCCCAACCTCACCTGCAACCCGCCATCAAAGCACCCATAGATACAAGCCATGAAGTTGCAAGGATCACTGGAAAGGCATGACATTGCTGTGCGGAACAGCAAACTTAAAACAGCACAGAAAACAGAACAGACCTCCTATTCCTGAAGTTCTCTGCCCCGCCCCCTACCTCGGGGGGGGTTTTCTCTGCCTCCTCACACTATGGAGTGCCTGGCCTTGGGTCATCTCATTGCTTTCTCTCTCTTAGTCCTCTTTCAAGTTCTCCTCCAAGTCCTTCTGTTAGGCAAAGGGATTTAGTTCTCTCCATCCGAGGCCTAAAGTTCTCAGACCCACCTTTGCAAAGTCCAGGGGCACCAAGGCTCTTAGAGGCTAGAGAGGCCTTCTTGGCCATTAGCAGCAGGAAGAACCAGCAGGGACCTGGTGGTTACCTTTACCAGGAAGCACCCTCTTTATTAGGTACTTGTGGTTTTCAACAGCATTTCCCCCCTTCCTTTAGATTATCTCTGATAGAAGTTTCTTTGAGGCAAACAACCTGTAACATTTTATGCCATTCATTCATTCATTCATTCACTTATTCATTCAACACATATTTATTAAGCAAGGTCAGTGTGCTGAGTGCAGATACCGGAGGAAAATACAGATGTGCTTGTTTCTAGAAACTTGCTGATGGATTGATTGCTCACCTCACCCGTGCATTTGTAGCACCGGTGATTACTAATGCTCTTGGTGTATCCTGATACAGTCAAACAGAAACTCACAAGATGTTTTTGAGAGGTGTGAGTATTCTTCACCATGCAAAGGGATTCACTGTAGGATTAAATAAATCCAGAGAATTTTACAATTTGAAGGGACCTCAGGGACCAGCTCATTCAATCCCTTCATTAGGCAGCAGTGGAAGGTGAGATTTAAAAAGCTGAAGAGACTCACAGTAATTGAGCAGTGCTAAAGCCAGAGGGTCACATCCAGCGCTGCTTTTACGTTCCTGGGACTGGTCACTTTCCATCATGCTGTGCCCAATGTAGAGATACTCTGATGATGAGGAGGATGATAACGATAACATTTTTTGAGCAGCAGACACTGTTTTAAGTGTTTTTCATGTTACAAAATTGTTCTCACGGCAATCTCATTAATACCACTGAGAGTGCCGAGGCCCAGAGAGGTTAAGCATTTTGTCCAAGGTCACACAACTCACAAGTACTGGCGTGAGGGTTCTAATCCAGGCCATCTGGCTCCTGAGCCCAGGCTCTGAACTGTGTCACTCCAAGGCTTCTCTACAGAGAGGGACTAACCAGAAGCCCCTGAAGAGAAATGTGTTTCCACCCACTTATCTAAAGGAAGGTACTTCTGTATTGAATGTAATTTCAGTGCTATGTAAACCAAAGTTTGGTATTAGACCTTCTTGCAGATCTTTTAAGGTAGGAAGTGCTAGGTACAGAACCTCCATTAAAATTTGTAAAGCTTTGCTGTTAAAATAGCATGAGAAGCAGTTCCTATGATGCATGTGACAATGAGCGGAATTGTGATCTAAGTAACAGGTGAACTGGGACAGTGGCCCTGGTGTGGCTGCAAACACCTGCAGACTTTACAGAATGAGATGTTTGGAGATAAACCCATTCAAACCCCAAGTGTGTGCATTTTTCTTGCAAAGCGATAATATTTAGGGGACTGCTTACCAAAAAACCAAGTCTCTCTCAGCAGGGATTGAATGAAATACTGTGATATTAATGAATTAAGCGCAGGCACGTTCTGCTGGTCCCCAAAATGTTTTTTTCATTTAATTTTTTATATTACAGTTGATTTACAATGTTGTGTTAGTTTCATGTGTACAGCAAAATGATTCAGTTATACAGATACATATATCCATTCTTTTTGGGATTCTTTTCCCATATAGGTTATTATAGATTATTGAGTAGAGTTCCCTGTGCTATACAGTAGGTCCTTGTTGATTATCTATTTTATATATAGTAGTGTGTGTATGTTAATCCCAAACTCCTGATTTATCCCTCCCCCTCAAAAATCTTCTAATTGGAGTCTTAGAGTTGACTTTTTTTTCCCATGTGCTTTATTAAGTAGGAAGCCCCAGTAAAGCCCAGAATCTAAAACAAATATGAGTTAGTTCTGTAGTTAGCTTTCTTCCCTTGAAGCTGGTATCAAAATTAACCCCAGGGAGTATAAACTTTAATGCATCCATCTCAGCAACACCTCCCCTGATCTTGGGAAGCCGTAGAAAAGAGAAAAAGAGAACATTATGAACCTTGGGACTCTGAAGTTTTATCAATTATCACAAGCAGCGTGAGCCCAGAGTCATTGAAATCATCTTGGGGAGGGGAGGGTGAGAAACGTACTTACTTGCAACGGAGCATTATTGGCTGAGGACAAATGAGTTGCTATTTGTTTTCTCTGTTCATCCGTAATGATTACAGGCTGGCGTTGGTGTTTAGCGACAGGATCCAGCAGGTCAGTTATGACAACTTCATCACTGTCATTAGCGCCTTTTGTTTGCAGTGAACACGAAAAGCTGTTCAGCATTAAGGGAAAGAAGGGGTGGTGGGGAATGCGTGGAGAAAGTGAGAGGGTAAAGGAGAGAGTCAAGCATCCCAAATTCACACAGTAGGAAGACCAAGGAAGGACACCCTGGGTGCTCTGGTCACACTGACTTCACTGGGGGAGGGGCCTCAGTTAGGGGACCCAATTTTGGACTCTATGTTCTTTTTACTAGAAGAGTCATTTCTTGTGTCTGTAAAGGCTAGTCTTTTTTTTGCAAATTTGGGTTCCTAGAAATGCACTAAGGAGATAACCTTTTGGTAAGGGATCTTTCTGCTTCAAGGGTGGTGTCTGTGAATCAGTATCTTCTCCAGCAGGCGAGGGTAAAATGAAGCAAAATACATAGAGGAAATGCAGTGACCTTTGTTGGGGACCTACTGGGTATCAGGCAAGGTGCATTCTTATGAGTATTATCTCCTTTGTCTTCTCAACAACACTGGGGTCCAGTGGCTTCATTCCCACAGTACTGATGAGAACAATAAAGCACGGAGAGGTAATATGTTACCTCTAAGATCACCCAGCTAGTCAGAGCAGAGCAGGGATTTGAATTCAGGTGTGTCTCTTGTTGCAAACTTAGTACCCCATGCTGCAACCCACCCCCTTCCTCCCGCAAAAAAGAAAGAAAAAAAAACCCACTACCAAACAAATTTCTTAACTGAGTTCAAAGAGGCAAGGTTAAAAATCTCAGTATTCGGAAGACCGTGAAAATATAGGCAGAAGCATGTATTTATTTGACGATCTGATCATGTGAAAGCTCGGATGATAAAAAGACATACTGAAAGAAATTGTACTAATTAAATCATAAAAATGCATTATGCTTTTTTGGGAACTCACCCCTCCTCTTGGGGTGACCCTTGACAAGACTTTCTGTGTTCCTGTATTTGTGGCAAAAAAAAAGTGAGTGGAAGATGAAAGTTTGATATTTGGCTCATGCAAATCTTTGTCTCATTGGTGAATTTTGTGCCCCCTTGTCATTTTGGCTTTCTGCTGCCTGACCAAGGTCCCTTGACTCACGTGCCTACTTCTTACACCCCTCTTGTTCTTTTCTGGACAACTTCACTGAATATTGTGCCTTAGGTCTTGAGAAGCATCTGGTAAAACTGGCCAATTGTGATGGGAGGCATACAGGGAAAAACATCGAGGTGGGGCGGGGGTGGCTCTGTGGGAGAGGGAGAGAACAAAAGAGGGCAGGGTTCTTGTGATGACCAAATCAGGCTGCTTCTGCTGTGACATTACATTTAATGTCCAAAATTTGACCTTAACCATTTCTGATGAACTCTGTTGACCATGTAAGCTATTGACAGAACATTCACTCAAATCCTAGTAAAGTTGAGGTTCCTGGTACAATGTGACCTATGTGGATGAATTTAAAGGATTTTTAACTGATTAATTCTCAGCTCAAGTCTTTTTAAGACTTCCTGGATGCCCTTAACATCACTCCGGCTGGAGTGATGCATTCTGAACGTGCACTTGTGTGTACCGCTGTGAAAAAATAAGAAGTAAATGAAAACCCCAGGCCCACGTGGGGAGTGGTGACACCAGACATCGAGACTGAGGATCAGGAAGCTGGAAATTCCCTCCTGCCTTGGTGTTTGGCCTCTGGCTTTTCCACTTCCCCTATATCACCCTTGTGGTGGGTCTGTGCTCACAGTAGGGCTCCCCTAATTTGATGGTAAAAACCACAAGAGCCAGAATACTAGTTCTCGTTCTCAGCGACCATTTAAACATCCAAACCCAAACCTTTGCGTGCAAGGGCGCGGTGACCACCTTGGGCAGACAGCTCCTCTACCAGTGGGCTCCTAAGGGCAGGTCCGCTCCCACGAGGGAGCTCTCACCCCACTTTGCCCTCATCAGCTTGAGACTAGCAACCTTCTCCGGCTGTTAGGTTTCTCTTTGCTGAGTTTACAGGGGGGTGGAGGGGGTGTTCCGGGTCAGGACTGAAGCTTAGGGGCTGGGCCGCGGGGCGCTGTTCACGGGTGACCCGGACCACAGGCTTCAGCATCACCTGGGTAGACAGGTGGGGCACGCGCATTTCTGGGGCCACCCCAGACCTCCTGGAGCATGCTGATGGCCACTGTCCAGTTTGAGACACTGGCACAGAGACCTCCCCGCTGTCCCTTGGGTGGTGGGCGTTGGGTCCAGGGCGTCCCCTGCTCGCAGCGGTCCCGGAGGAGAGGGGGTCGTGAGAGCGCAGGGAGTAGCGGGCGGGAAGTCGGGAGGAGGAGGAGGAGCAGGAGGAGGAGGAGGCGAAGGAGGAGAGGAAGTCCCCCGTGGCCACCCCGAGGGGAGGGCGGGACGGTGCCCGCAGGGGCCGGGTGGGCCGGGCCTCGCCGCTCCGCTCGGGCGCGGAGGGGAACTGGCCGCAGGGCGCGCGCTCCCCGTCGACCCTCGCGGAAGCGGCGGGGGCGGCGGCGCGTGCGCGGGGCCGCGGGCGGCGCGCGGGGGGCGGGGCGGGCGCGAGGCTGAGGCGCGCGGGGCGGTGAGCGGGGCGCGCGGGGGGGGTGCGCGGCGGGCGGGGGCGGGGGCGCGCGGGGGGGGGCTGCCCCGGGGCGGCCCCCCCACGTCGGGGCGCGGCGGGCGGCGGCGGCGGGAGCGCGTCCCGTCCGGGTCCTGAGGAGCCGCCGCCGCCGCCGCCGCCGCTCGCCAACATGGCGGACCTGGAGGCCGTGCTGGCCGATGTCAGCTACCTGATGGCGATGGAGAAGAGCAAGGCGACCCCGGCCGCTCGCGCCAGCAAGAAGATCGTCCTGCCCGAGCCCAGGTACCGGCTCCCCGGGCCCGCGCCGCCCCCCGCGCCGCCGCCCCCCGTGGCCGCCAGCGACACCCTGCGTCCGGGAGGGTCGGGCGCTCAGCCGCCGCTGCCCCCTTGGCCGGCGACCTCGGGGAGCGGGCGCTGCAGGGCCGCCCTCGCCGTTCCCGTCTCTGAAATGGGGCATCGGAGGGCTGTTGGGGGGACTCCGGGAGAGAGCGCCCCGAAGTGCCAAGCGCGGCGCGTGGCGCGCAGCGAGCGCCCCAGCGAGGTGTGGTGAGGATGTGGTTGTGACTTCGCTGGACCAGCTCCATCCCTGTCGCCCCTTCCTGCCCCATCTCTGCCTCTCGGTGCAGCTCCATCCCTGTTGTCCTCCCTGTTTCATTGCTGTGGCTCCCTCCTGCCCCATCCCTGTCCTTCCAGCCCCATCCCTATCCCTGGCCCCACCTCTGTCGTCCCTGTCCTCTCCTCCAGCCCCAACATACGGTCCCCCGCCTGCCCCATCCCTGTCCCTCCTTCTGCCCCATGCTTGTCTTTCCCTCGTGCTCCATCCCGGTGGTTCCTTCCCTAGTTTTTGCTCCTGTTCCCCATTCCAGCAACGTCCTCTCCTCAGCTCCCTCTGGGCGCCTTAGCTGGGGAGTGCAGGCGAGTTGCCTTTTGCCCCAGGCACTTAAATTGGTGTTTTCAGTGCTTGCTCCCCTTGAGGTCCACCAGTCCAGTCAGCTTCCTGCACCCCTTTTCTCTTTGGTGCCTCCAGGCAGTAAGGAGTGGATTCTGACCCACCCGATTTTCTTTTTGCTACTAAGTGTGTCACCTGGTGACAGATCCACTGGTGGCACTTTATTAAAAGGTTGAAATGGGACTCACTTAAAAAGGCATGTTGAATGGGTGATTCCAAGCAGGAATTTGTTGTTTAAATTACCAGCAAAGGGGCCGATTGAATTGACGAGGGTCTTGGTGAGGTCCATACCAAGTTGTAATTTTTGTCTCAAAAATGATTTATTATTGATGAAGTAGTAAACGACTTGATTAGTTCATATCATTGGCACCACCCCAGAAAATATCATGCATCAAATTAATAGTGAGTTTCAAATAGTGTATCAAAGGATTAGGGTTGGATTTTTTTTCCCCTTAGCTTTCCTAATTAACAACATCATGAGTGGTACAGCAGATGTGTCTCCTTGACACTAAATAGCTCTTGGTCGATTGATGATAAAAAGAGGCATCTTCTTTATGATGAATTTAAGACCATGCTTTTTTGTAATGTATGGGAATCTAAAACCAAAGCTATTCTCCATTTGAAAACATCAGTTCTTCAAGCGTCATATACATCTAAGATTGCTTAAATGTTACCTTGACATAAGAAAAAAAAAATCTTTCTTGTGATGCTGAGGGATCATCAGATTATTTTTACAAATCCCTGAGTCCGAGCCCCACGATATAGAAAATATCTTTCCTTTTGCGTTATTCGTTGTGAAAAGTCAAATTGTGTAAATGAAGACATGCTTCCTGGATGTTTTTGTCTCGCTTGCCCTTCATAGCCCCTGCCTCTTGTACATTTTGTAGGGAAAAACCTACTTTGATGAGCGAAGACAAGCAGGGAAAGTAAGGGAAGAGTGGAGGCCTTTTGGAGTGTTGTGAAAGCAACACTCCTGTTCCAGACTTTAACATATCCGAAGCTCACTGACGATCAGTGCTGTTTAAAATTTCTGGCAAGTGGGAAACTGTAAAACAGTAACCCCCAAATGAAACCTGAATTTCATTAAAAAAAAAAAACCCTCTACATTTCTATAAATGTCATATATAATGCTTAATTTCTTTTCCTCTTTTTCTTCCTTAAGGGCAGGGAGTCCCAAATATATAAAGTGTCTATATGTAAAATCAACAAATCTTAACTCATGGACAGTTTTTTTTGGGGGGAGTGATATATAATATTACTAAAATTAGGAACTCCTGTTCATTTTTTTTCTTGGTGTTTTGAACTTAATGTGACTTCTGCTTTTTTTAATGTCCCTCTTAAGAACATACTTATGTGCTTAGGGTATTCACTTGTGTGAAGGCCTTTGTTTTCGGTGGCATTCTTTGGTAGTGCTTTCTTTTACGGCAGAATTAGTGACCTGGGAGCAGATTTCTCATGACATTTTAGAATTGAGACATATCAACAGGAGAGTAATTTTAGGAAGCAGCTCTTTAGTAATTGTTATTCTGTTGCTGTTTTGTTTTTAAATAGACTCTTGAATTAGGCCATTGGAACCTCCTCCAGAGATTCTAATTTGTTTTGAGTTTATCTCAACTGGGTTTAGTTTTGTGCTGTGACCATTTACATAGTAACTGCCACTCCTTGTGCTGTGTTAGGATTCTGGTACATAGAGATTATGAGGTAAAACATCTTGCACATTTTCCTCCACCACTGGATGGCAGTTAGTGGCCTACCTGCTCGATTTTGGGATGGGGGTGAGAGGTTGGGGGATTTCTAGCTCTGGTAAACAAGTTAATTTCATGTTGAACCGCCTCAGCATGGTGACTCAAAAGACTAGTGTGATTTCACTCTTTGGTAAAGGATACACGTAACATGTTTTCTGATAAGAGTTTCTATTTCAGCTTCATTTTGGGGTAAGCCCTGTGATCACCAGCCTTTGGCATTCTTGAAAAAGAGGTTTAGCTTTGTATTTTCAGTATCTAAATGGGAAGCATAAAACTTGCCATTGGTCTATCCCGAGTGACTTTTCTTTCCAGCTAATTATTTGAAGCCACTGAGTATTCTGTGTGCTTCCTTATTTCACTTACTTTGCCTTTCCCCCAGTTTTGCACAGAAAGGCAACAGAATGAAGCAATATCTAGCTAATTTCAATGAAGTGCGGGGTGTGCAGTCCCCTGCCTATTATGGGAGAATCTCAGAAAATGGAACGTTCCGCCCCGGAGAGATTTTGCTTCTCAGAGATGGCAAGAGGCAACCATTTTGTTAGGCTGACACATTATTCAGTTAACGAATCAATGAGTGCAAATTCTGTAAAAGTTGCCTACTTGTTCAAATTATATAGCTGCTTTAGTTTACTGAAACATTTGTCGAGCTAATGTAGCTGATAATGGGATCTATTGGTAATAGTAAACTGTGACCCATGGACGCACTGTGCAGGCCCAGCTCATTCAGATGTGCATGCCAGTTGTTTTATGCCATGTTAGAGAAGAAACACTTTTATTTAATAGGGTCTAATTCAGAAGCCAAGGCCTACAAAGAGTCAGCATCTTAAGCCCTGGAGGGTTCAAGGCAGCTTTTCCCCTGGGCTCATCACTCTTGTAGCTTTTTCCGCACAGAGTGAAATTCAGTTGACTTGAGGTCACACACACTTGCAAGAGGTTGAGTCGCATAAAATCCATCTTTCCTCTGGCGTTTCATTTCTTTTCAGTGGACATTGAAAATTTGGGATCATCCATCACAAAGCTTGTCCTTTCCAAGTATTCACACGCTATGATAGGAAGGTCTGAAAACATTTTAAAGAGCCTTTTTAAGTTTCCGGGAGCATTTTAGACAGTCCTGAAAAAGGTGTGTGATACTGTTTATTCCATTAATTCAGTACCTGGTTGTAGAGGTGTTTTCCTGAGCCAAGCAGAGGGATACTGTGACCACCCTGGCCACAGCCTCTTCCTTCAAGGGGCTTGCAGTCTAGTGGCAGATACACTGGGAGTTGAGAAAGATGTTTACTTTCATGTGCAATTGCTTGATGATTCTATTTAACTGTGGACAAATAGCACGGAGTGGCTTTTACTATTCTATATTCACGGAACGCATTATATCTGCTCAGTGTCTTACAGTAATTTGTTAATGATCTCCTTTGAAGAACTATTTAGCTGTAATATATATAGTAATATGGTAGTGTGCATCTTCCTATTTTTAAAACTATCATAGGTAATTGGTCTTGAAAAATAGCTCTGTTTTCTTCTGATGTGGAAATGGGGTTTATTCTGTAATTTCCCCAACTCCAGTTAGCGAGTAAGTGGTGGGTGACTTGAAAGATTCCCCTCCATTTGGGTTGGAGGGTATTCTATGCCTGCAAGCCCAACTCTGTACTGAAAAGTCAAGGATGAAAGAAGGAACAGCCTTCAGGAAGAAAGCACTCTTTATCGTCAATAGGAGCATTTCTATGCATAAAACAGTGGTGGTGTTCTTTTTTTCTATGCGACACTTTCCAAACGTTAATTTGTTCTGACCTTTCAGTTATTACTTCATTCTCGGTCAAAGTTAATTTGTGCCAGCGACTTGAAGATGTAAGTGTGGTGTGCCATCGGCAATTCTTAGAAATAGACGTTCCAGTACAGTTTGGGACCCAGAATATGCCCAAGTCAAGCGTTGTGAAAGGCTTTGCATCGAGAGCCCAGTAGATGTCTTTGAGCTACAGGCAGTCCCAGATTTTAGAAGCGATGTGTTCTCAGAGACAGCCTCTTAAAAACACCTCCTCGGTACACTGAATCAGGCTTTGCCAAACATCTGTGTGGACGGGGACGGACACTGTTGGATCAGATGTCACAGCTCAAAGAAGGGACGCTTCCGTCTTTATCATGGCAAGCAGAGTAAGAGATGCCACGGAGTAGAGAGGGCACCCGGGGTCCCTGCAACCCCGACAAGTGAGAGAGAAGTTTAAATTCCATGAGGTAGTGCTATGATAACTACTATTTGCCGAGAGCTCGCCCTCTGCCAGGCAGTTTGCATTGTGAGTGCATCTGTTCCCCACAACGGTCCTATCAGGTCGTTAGCATCAGCTCCGTTTTCCCAACGGAGCAGGTGCTCAGGGAGGTTTAGGAACTCAGTCCAGGTGACAGCTGAATGTGGCCGAGGCAGGTGCAGGATTCAAGCCCAAGTTTCCCAGAATCTGGATCCTTTCTACCTCGCTATGTCGTCTCACCAGAAAGAATAGCGAACACCCTCACGTCTCATTTTGCAGGGAATGGATGAAATAGCGAAACTTTTTTTTTTTTGGTTGGGGAAAAATCATTCTGCGTGCCGATTCAATCAGCTGCCAGGGCGGCATTGGGAAAGTCAGGACTGACCTCAGAGACTGATCGAGAACAGCTATTCCTCTGGGACCTGCGAAAACGGTAATTATGACTAAGTGAATAAGCAGTTTCTGCCTTTTTCCCAGGAGGAGCTCGGGGGTTAAATGCCTGTTCTGTTTAACACGAGAAGCGCAATCTCACTGCTGTTAATGAGAAATTGTATAATAATAGACCGCCTCACCCCCTGGCCACCCAACAGGATTTCTCTCTCTTATCATTTAGAAAAAAAGGGCAGCTCAGGCTGCTTACCTCCCACCCGCCCCCCACCCCCAATTTTCCATATCTGAGAAAAGGGTAAAAGGGACAAAACAATATTTTTGGCTTTATTTGCAATAAAAATCACTTTCTCATTCAAATAATCTTCCTCTGTTAATAAAACTGTGTATTTGAAGATGGCTGTAGGTGAAAATGCATTCTGTGTGCCTGATGGTCTGTCCTTATTCTCTGGACTTGAGCGGTGGGGAAATGGAAATGATGTACTTGGCAACTTTTGCTTTCTGGTTGTTGAATCATTTGTCAGCTAAGTCATTTGCATGCTAATGAGGTGGTTCCGGACTGCCTCTGCTTCTCCTCTTTTTCACTTCTTTATCCTTCTCTGTTTTTGTCACTGATTAGAAGTTAGACCCCCTGGGCCTTTTTGGATTGCTGTATGGGTCTGAGATGCAGCAGGCTCCCCATAGCCTGGAAATATTTCTCCTAATTTTGGAAGTCTTCTTTTGGGTCACCTGTGCTTCGGCTTCAGTGTGAAGCAAAAGCACATTGTAATACTTTATAGGACCATAAAGAAAAAGCCTCTTAGAGAATACAGTGAAAATATTTTTGCAGCTCATATATTTTGTGACTGATTGTTTGTAAGAGTCAGCTTTGACCCAGCCTTGGACTTGTACTCTTGTTTGCTCTCATTTCCTTCTTCCAGGGTTTCAGGAGCAGGACAAAGTGATTATATGAAAGTAGCCCATATGAAAGTAGCCCGGCCAGACCTTCATCCTTAGTGAACTTGAAGGCCAGTTGTCTTCACTGGCCCCTCGTTTTCCTGTGCCCTCCCTCCTACCTGGCATACTGTACTAAAAGAGAAAGTGCTAGACTAGGAAGTATGGCCCTGATTCCACTGGCAATTTGCCATGGGCCGTTGGTAAGTCACTTAAATTCAATTCAGTGTTAAATTCAGTGTGTTCAGTTTCCCCATCTGTACAATATGATATCTATTCCTTTTTGATCACAAAATGTCCAAATAAAAATCTGTCTCTTGAGAGCATTTTCTATCCATACAGTACATTTGTGAGCAGGAGAGAACATTCATTTCAAACACAGAAAACTCAAAAGAGAAAAAAGATTGGAAGCAGTGTGAAAAGATAATTTTACTTTAATTTACACCATAGGTGGTGGTGGTTGTGATTTATATGCAGTATGAGACATAACACCTTAAAAAATGTACAGAACAGTAGGAGATAAAAGCAGTATTGCACGGAGACCCTTGTGCCACGTGCTCAGAGGGGGTGGGCTCAGGAGGCAGGACTTCTGAAAAGTTAGAATGTTGACCCCTAGACCCATAAGTAGGTGAATTTCCCAGATTTCTCCTCAGTGTTCTTCCTCTAGCTGTTTGTTGTAGTACTGTTTGTCTAGAACCTTCTGCGTGTGGTGCTTTGCGTGGTTCTTTTCCTTTCTTTCCTCCTTCCTCCCTTTTTTCTTCCCTTCTTCTTTCCCTCCCTTTTTACCTCCCTTTACTTCCTTCCATCCATCCATCCATCATCCAGTAGGCTCTGGGCTATATTGGCTTCAGTACCTAAGAGTTCACAAGCGTGCCACTTTTAAATATAGATAACTAAGCAATTAAGAGAGTTGACATCCTCAAAAGGTCTTTGCTTCAGTAAAATGCACCAAAAATCATAATCTAAAAGCAGCTGGCTTCAGCGTATTGAGCATAAGGTGATGCATTCTAGTCTTCCTCAGACATTCAAAGATCGCATCTTAATAACATAGCATTGTCACATCTCATGTTTGAAAAGATCTTGGAGGGCATCCAGTCTAGTCCTGCATTGGGTGGGCGACCTCCCTCTCTGGCATCCAGCCAGGGTCATCTTTGGGGAGCATCTCTGGAAGCTCCGTGGTGTTGGAAAGCTCTCTTGTAATTCATTCTGCGCACAGGTCCCTTGCTCTCCTTTAGTGGTCTTGCAAAACAAGTTTAATCCCGCCCCAAAGTAATGGATCTTCAGACATTTGAAGGCAGCTACCACAGCCCAGAGTGGCTGCTATGGGAAGCTGTCCCCTGTTCCTTTAGTTGTTCCTCATATCATGCTGAAGTCTGCACACTGCTCTGTAATCCACGCTCATCAGTATGAACATTACCTAGCTGAGTAAGAATATTAAAATTTATGAAGACTAAAAAGGTATCTGCAGAGTTACTGTAATGAATTTAGTGATGGCAAAACTGTTAAATCCAAAGTCAAGTGTATGGTCAAGTCCCTCTAAAAGTTCCATTATAGGGAGAACCTTGTTGGTTCCTTGAATGATTTTAAAATTCATTATACCGGTTTGATTAGGGGATTGTTTCCATTAGTAAAAGTTTGGAAGCTAAGCATGGGTTACATGTGTTTTGTGACAGTGACTGCCCTTTGCCAAGTGCTAAGTGAGTGCTAGGCACTGTGTATTTCTTAGATAATCATGGGCTAAACTATTTCAGGAAGAAAGCGAACTTCAATTAAGTTGAAAAGATCATCTTCTGAGGGTTAGAGAGCGTATGTTTCATATATTCCAAAACTTACAACTCTGGTAGCTGTGGAAAGCAGCAAGTTTCTTCATTTTCAGCAAGAAAACTTTCTTGAATAACACCTCCTTGGTATTTGTATTTTGTGTCATTAAGTCAGTCCGTTGCTCTTTATTATCTAGAAAGGTAACTGGTTATATTTTCAGGTCATTTCTTATAAATTTTCTATATCTGTATTGCTTTCAATAAGGATTTAAGTTAAAAATGAACTGAGATGGGAAGGCATTTACACAGCTGTTAAATACTGCAGGCTTTCATTTTGCATCATGAAAATGTCTAAGGCTTTGATGACATTTTCGATGTGTCTTCTTTGAAAAGTACAAGGCTTTTGCTGTTGGGTGTAAGGGTGGGGGGCATCTATACCCCATGTAGAAATGGAACTAACCCTAATAGAAAAGGTCAAGGGACTTTCATATTCATCTTTTTTTTTTTAACATCTTTATTGGAGTGTAATTGCTTTACAGTGGTGTGTTAGTTTCTGCTGTACAACAAAGTGAATCAGCTATACATATACATATATCCCCATATCTCCTCCCTCTTGCGTCTCCCTCCCACCCTCCCTATCCCACCCCTCTAGGTGGTCACAAAGTACCGAGCTGATCTCCCTGTGCCATGCAGCTGCTTCCCACTAGCTATCTGTTTTACATTTGGTAGTATATCATATTCATCTTTAAAAGGCCCTGCTTTTTTCACCTACATGTACTGTTTCTTTTCTCATAATGACACCCTAACTGGGAAAGGGATTACGCAATGAATCTAATCATCACAACATTAAGTGTAGAGTAGAGTGTAAAGTTTTCCTGCTCTCTTTTTGTGTTCCATTTTGCAACCGCTTCCTTCTGTTTTGTTTCCAGTGGCCGTGGAGGAAAATTTATTATTTTATGCAAAACATCCCAAGTAGAATTGGGCTAGGAGGGGAAGGTGTTCTCTGCACAGTAGTAGTTTGTAAGTAAGGGATGAGAGGATGCTTATGTTAATAACACCCCCACCCCCACCCCACCCCTCCAAAGAGAAAACTGTAAGAGTTTTGTGTTCAGGGATTTCTTAGGGTTTAATCATTTGGTTTTTTTTTTTTTTTTTTAATTCCATGTGGAAAATCAGCCAGCATCTTTATGTTTCAGTCCTTTAAATAAAGTGCCCTGCTTGAGAGGGGATTGGTATTTCAAAATTTTTTTTTTTTTTAATTCAGGTTACTCTGTAAGAGAAGCTTATTTTCTCTGGCCATGTCATGCTGGAACAGTTTGATGAACTAGAGGCTGGACGCTCCTTCCTGTAAGATCAGAATTTGAAGTTAAACATTATGGCCTGTGGGTGTCTCACAAGTCTCTGGTATAGGATAGATGGTGGCAGAACAGTAGAAAAAGCCAGACTCCAGTTTTGAAGGGCCTCCTCAGTGGTTCTAACCTGATAAAATTCTTTCCCTGCTCTTAAGAAACATTCTCCAGACCTGGGGTGTGAATTGGATCAGTATTAAAATGATCATGATGGGAGATCTACTTGCTGAGCTTAACACTTAGGTCTGACAATGTTAACTTATTAAACCCAATGACATCTGATGGTCATCTGTTTCATATTTATGCAAGAGATTTGAATTCAGAGTACAAAAAACCCCACTAATACTTGTATACAGTGCCTTGTAGTTTTACACATATTGACTCTTTCTTGTTAGTTTTTATGGTTATTCTCTGTAGTTGGTAGACATTTGAAAAAGAAAAAAGAAAATTACTCCAGACATGTCCACGTGGAGACATTGAGAGGGGTATTTTGTCTACTTGGGGGAAAGCTGGTACTCTCCTCGGACACCAGTGTCTTTCCTGTGGTCCTTGGGGGCTTCCCCCTGCCCTTCAGACTCAGAAACTGGATTCTGTCATGGCACTGGGTCTCTCTCTGCCTCTTACTGTGAAGTTCACATCAATCAGCTGAGTCGGCCCAACTAGCGCCTTCTCTTCTCTTATCTTCTTCGAGCCCGGTGGTTCTTATTTAAAGACCCCTTTGAGAATCCGATGAGGTAGAGGCTCCCACCCCTCAAAGTGCACTAACTCACATGGTCGATTTACCTGAAAAGCCAGACTATAGGTGGAGTGTCAGATTTGCTGCTTTACACTCAGCACTCATTCTCAGGAGCCTTGATGCCTGAAGTCCCCATGACCTGAGAGTTCTCCCCTGCAGGCAGCCCTCGTGGAAGTGACGCTGTCCTCAGAAGGTGACACAGGTGGCACAGTCCTGTGGCTGGAGGGGTTAGAAGGCCTAGCCCCCTGGCTCGGCAGCTGCAGTAGCTGGGACCAGGTCATTTCTCCACGGGGTGGCTTTACCCTGGGTGTGGAATCCTGGAATTCCCTGACAGTGAGAGGCCCGTGTCCACATTTTCATGTTTCCTGCTCTAACTGGTGCCAGGTGCCCCCTGGATTCGATAACACGGTCACTGAAGCCACAGCTTGTTAGCCGAGGAGCCTTTGGCATTTCTCTGCCCTTTGTGTTATGTGTTGATTTAAAATTTTCATTCTCCGAGGGCAAGCTTTTTCCCTTATTTTCAGATTCTTGGAAACGGCTCCACAATACTCATCATCCCCATTTTAGGAGGAAGTTCAGGTTCAGAGAGAAGCTAATTGCTCAAGATCACCTTGATAGCAAACGGCACAGTTGAGCCTCAGTTCAAATTCTGTGCATTTTAATAGACAACCTCAGACTACCTTCTGCCACATGAATCTTCTAAACAAAGAAGTTTCTTGGATTTGGGTAGAGGAACATTGTCAATTTCAGATGTTAGTAACACAGTTTGAAAATGCATTATCTTCATTCAGTTGGGTGATCTACTACAGGGATCTGATGAGGTGATCCAGTAGCTTACATATATTGATACTTTCATTATTTTCCTACCTCAGACACACTTGTAATTTCAGATGCACCCTTATTTCAAAAGCAAAATTAAAATTCACGTCTCTCCCTGTCTGTAGGTAAATGGGGATCTTTGGCTTGAACATACTTGTCAGTTACTCTAGATGCATTAAGGATTTTTTTATGTTACATTTATTAATCTTGTTAGTAGTACCTTCTAAATTGTGGTAGAAAATTAATGAAGCAGGTTGCCTATTAAACCTTCATACAGAAAGGTCGTTGAGCTCGTATTGGGATGGAGTTCTGTTTGTCAGAGACACTTCAGTGACTCCATCCACAACTCAACTTCTTCACCTGCTATCCCCGAAAAAGAGATTCCCCAAGTAAAACGCCTTATTGATCACTACTGGCAGTGAAAATAGAGCACCAACTCTGTCTCTGGAAAGCGGCAATGAAAAAGGTAAAGAATTAAGCATTTATCTTACCTTTCAGTACGAACTACATTTTAAGGTAACCATAACTCCCTAGTTGGTCATGGGAGATTCATCTTTACAGAAGAATAGCAGCAAATCAGGAGGAAATTGCAGCAAATCAGAAGGAATGATGGAATTAGAAAAAAAATCATCATTTTGCAACTTTTACTGAAAGTATTGATTTAGGCAAAGATCATCAGTGTATGAAACCACTAAATGAAAGGTAGATGGGGGAATTTTAAATGGAGAGGTCAAACTTTCACCATCTGAATTTTCACATCACTAACGTTGGGGCTCAGGACAGGCCGACCCCAAAATAGGCTAAAGTGGCGTACTGATTATTTTGAATTAAGGTTACTTAAGAAACAACCAATGGAAGAACACTTTGACCCTCCTTTGTCTCCAGAAAGCAGGAAATAAATCTCCCATGTGAAAGGTACCCTCCCGGCCCCAGGAGGTAGAGAGACATCCTTATCACCAGAGATGGTGAATTCAGGGCCGAAAAGGCTGTGTAAACAAACCTTGTTATTACTTCTTCACTAATTTAGGACCCCAAGCCCAAATGTCTTTGTCTTGTCAGTTCTTCACAGATTTATTGTTTCTTTGTCTAAGAAGTATAAAAGCCACCTGCTTTGGTCATTTCTTTAGGTCCTATTTCTGTGAGACTTCTGTACGTATGAATTAAATTTGTTCTTTTCTCCTGTTACTCTGTCTTGTGTCCATTTAATTATTAGACTGGCCAAAGGAACTCAAGAAGGGGAGGGGGGAACTTCCCCTTCCCCAACACTGAGGAGAAATAAACGCATCTACTTGTATGAGGCAATATGAAGACTATGTAGTGAGTATTCCTGCCCCCAAAGGTGGACTTGAACGTACTCAAGTTCAGAGCTGACTTTTAGCTTACAGGACACACGGAGGTAGAAGAACAGATTGAGTGACCTTATGAGGAAGCAAACAGGCAAATCCAGAATGGGGGCCATCCTCCAGGACTGCTGTCCTGGTTTCCTCAGTAAGTCACTGGCATGAAGATAAAAAGTGGGTGGTGGGGATGGAGGGGTGCTCGAGAGTAAAACAGATTTCAGAGATATAATAATCAAATGAATGTGTGGATCTTGATTTGATCTTGATTCAAACCCAACTATATGAAAGACACCTCTGAGAGAATCCTGGAAATTTGATTTAGGAAATGGGTATTAGATCTTCAAGATTTATTGTTATTTCCAGGGTGAGGTTGGGAAGTGATAACGGATCATGTTTATTGGAAGGAAAATGTCCATAGTTTTTAGAAATGCAGATAGAAGTAGTAAAGGTAAAACAATACGTAGTCTGAGATTTGCTTTAAAATGCTTTTTAAAAAACGGAGGAAAAGTGAGGGGGAGGATGAAAGTAGCAGACTAAAATCTTGATAACTTCCTGAGGTGTTGATTGACGGGTTATGGGTGTTCACTCTACCATTCTCTACTTTTTGCATGTTTGAAAAATTTTACAAGAATTTTTAAAACCAGTAGAGAAGATTGCTTTGTGTGTGGATCAAGACTATCTTCGGGTAGGGCTGACGATAACCTCGTTGTTGTCCCAGTGTCACGTGTAACCAGCACTGGTGACTTCGGATATAAATTCCTGTGACACATCGTATGGAGATACAGAACGTCCAGCATCTCAAATAACTGAGACTGAAGGAAGGCTGATGTGCTTTTTGGAAACTGCATTAGATGACTGAAAAAGAGCCTCGTGACACTGATGGCAAAGATATGGATAGAGTTGTAATAAATGCATTTGCAACCAGAGTTCTGACTCATCCAAGTCGTGTGGACAGATTTACAACCTTTTGACTGGAAGACTTCTCATCGAAGGATGAGAAAAAAAAAAAAGATGGAAAAAGATTATCCAAGAGAGGAAGCATATTAAGACGTGAAACTTTAGAGAACTGTATCCATTTACTCACTGAGTATGGAAGACTTCACTGAACCTCATTCAGTCATGAATATCTATTAAATCATAGCTCTGATGTTTACATTTAGCAGGAAAAAAATAATAACCCATGCTATTTAAGATGATCTATCCTGTAAGCATACTTTCCATGCCTAAGGATACTCTGCAAAATAATTCTCTCTCGCTGAGGTTACTTTGACAACTTTCTATTTTTAAGTTATGTGACTATTAACTTGTCAAAACATTTCAAAATAATTTCTTTAAAAGAAGTGTTTTCTAATGTGTTGCTCTAAACCAGACCTCACCAACTAATTACCAATATGACTGGTATGAAGAAAAACAAAACTTTAAGAGAAGTCAAAACAAATCTGGATAAATGGGAGAGTTACAAGATATTTCTAGACAGGAAGGCTCAGTATTGAAAAGATGTCAGTTCTCTTCAAATTAACCTATCCCAATCAAAATCCACATGAGAATTTTAAAGAATGTGATAAGCTGATCCTCATTCATCTAGAAGAGAAAAATGGGCAAAAATAACCAATAAAATTTTGAAAAAGTTAAACAGCAGGGGTCTGCTCTACCGAATATAAAACATTGCTATAGGAATGAAAACAGTGTGGTCTTGTTTCAGGCACAGACACATAAGTCTTGTTTCAGGCACATAAGACACATAAGTGGCAGAGCATGCAAAATCTCCTGTATATGCATATTTATATTCATCTATATAGTAAAATTTGAATTTGGCTTATGAGCAAAGGTAGCATTTTGAGTCTGTTGGGGAAGGGATTGTGCATGATAGCTGGCCATCAGGTAAAGTCATAACCCCTCCACACTGTAAAAAAATAAATTCCCCAGTGTTTAATGAGATAATCATCAAAATATTAAAAATAGAAAAACATGAGAGTATATATTTTTATTACTCTGGGATATAAAGGGCTGTCCCAGGTGAACCCCAAACCTGGAAACCATAAAGGAGAAAATGAATGAATACATGACACAGATGAAGAGTTCTCGCGTGATAAGTGGTATCATGTACCAAATTAAAAGATGAGTAGTTGAAAAATTCCATTGGATGATCTTATACGGAGCATATTTTACTTTGTAAATCTATTTGCCTAGAGAGTGCTTGTTCTCTGAGGTTCTGGCCTGGTTCACATTGTCTTAGGGAAGAACTGTGTGAGGGGGACAAGGAAGCTCAGCAATTGTATCCAAGTCAGCATTTTTGCCAGTTGTAGAAACAAAATGTCATCTGTCAGTCCTTGGAAAGGAAGTGTTTGCTTTATATATTTATTTTTTGGCCGTGCTGCAAGGCACGCGGGATCTTAGTTCCCCAACCAGGGATCGAACCCAAGCCCCCTGCAGTAAAAGCGCAGAGTCTTAACCACTGGACCGCCAGGGAAGTCCTGAAGTGTTTGCTTTAAAAAAAAAAAAAAAGCCATGGGGGCTTCCCTGGTGGTGCAGTGGTTGAGAATCTGCCTGCCAATGCAGGGGACGTGGGTTCGAGCCCTGTTCTGGGAGGATCCCACGTGCCGCGGAGCAACTGGGCCTGTGAGCCACAGCTGCTGAGCCTGCGCGTCTGGAGCTTGTGCTCCACAACGAGAGAGGCCGCGATAGTGAGAGCCCCGCGCACCACGATGAAGAGTGGCCCCCACTTGCCGCAACTAGAGAAAGCCCTAGCACAGAAACAGAGACCCAACATAGCAATCAATCAATCAATCAATCAATCAATCAAAAAAAAATAAGCCATGAAAAGCTGGACATTAATCTCAAGGGTGGTAATTTAGGTATTCTCGCGTAGTTAGAAAAATGAGTCCAAAAGTGGAGGCTGTATGTTGTCTGGCAATTTTCTCTGTGTTTTTTTTTTTTTAACCTGCTGCTATCCTTTGTCCGTTTACTTCAATTATTCGGTGCAGGCTGGCATGGCTTATCAGATGCTGCACGAGTGGTCCCGTTGCTTTCTCTGTCAGGGGCCCCTTGGGATCTGGAGTTCAGCCGTGTTGCACTAGACTCTGTAGGCCCCTGTGATTGCCCCTGTTGACGCGTACCTGTGACACTGCGTTGGGACTCCCTGCTTACCCCACTGTCACCCCTCTAGACGTGGCCCCCTTCAGGGCAGAGACCGGGTGGGACCCACTGTGTATTCTGAGTGTCATGCACAGTGCCTGGCTCGTGGAAAGGAGACACTTCCTATCTTGAATGAATGAGTGATTAAGTGAACAGGGGATGGGTACGGAGGTGTGTATGTTTACAATACATTGTGGGAAATGATACGATGGTGCCACCTGACATGCAGTGGAAACCGAAGTAAGAGGGCTTGCCTCTGCAGGGGTTGGCGAAGGCCAGTGACCCTGACCTGGATCCTGGAGGCTGAGCAGGAGGTTTTCACATGAGGAGAGGCATTAGTGGGAATGGCATTTACAGAATTACAGAGCAGTGAAGAAATCCTGCGTGGCTACTGTGTGAGGACAGAGGGAAGATATGGTTGATGAGGTAGCCTGGGGCGTCTTTGAAAATGCTCCCCATAACGTGCCAGGGAGTTTGGATATTGGGCAAAATGTGAGGCCCTTGGGATCTTTTTTTTAAAATTTATTTTATTGAAGTATAGTTGATTTACAATGTTGTGTTAATTTCTGCTGTACAGAAAAGTGATTCAGTTATACATATATATGCATTCTTTTTCATATTCTTTTCCATTATGGTTTATCGCAGTATATTGAGTCTAGTTCCCTGTGCTATGCGGTAGGACCTTGTTGTTTATCCATTCTCTATATAATAGCTTGCATCTGCTAACCCCAAACTTCCAATCCATCCCTCCCCCTCTCCCCTTCCCCTTCCCCCTTGGCAACCGCAAGTCTGTTCTCTGTGTCTGTGAGTCTGTTTCTGTTTTGTAGATAAGTTCATTTGTGTCATATTTTAGATTCCACATATAAGTGATATCATATGGTATTTGCCTTTCTCTGTCTGACTTACTTCTCTTAGTATGATAATCTCTAGGTCCATCCATGTTTCTGCAAATGGCATTATTTCATTCTTTTTTATGGCTGAGTGATATTCCATTATATATGTATATATACCACATCTTCTTTACCCATTCATCTTTTGATGGAAATTTAGGTTGTTTCCCTGTCTTGGCTATTGTAAATAGTGCTGCTATGCCTTGGGATCTTTTAAATGAGATAATTCCATGAAAAATGGCTCTTAGGAACAAGGAGGATGCTCCCGGCCCTCCTACGGACTCTCCTTGGCTCCAGTTTTCCCCTGCTCTGATGCTTATTCCACACAGACAGCAAGGTAGCCATCAAATGAAGCTGCTTCTATATTGTTGCTGATGCAAACGTATTTTGAGAGAAAGATAAATGGGTTCAAAAATGATTATTGTAACCAATTTGAAGGGACGGTTTAGATCACAAAGTTTTAGTAACTGATTAGGTAAATTTGATGAACCCATAACTTTGTTCATCTTTCATATTGTATCTGTTCAGGGGTAACTTTTGTATTGATGGTGTGGGTTTTTTTTGTTTGCTTTTTGTTTTTTGTTTTTGCCAGTGAAATTCAATTATGTTTAGTGTCACTTTAATATCAGGTAATATATTGCAAAAGAAAAGGCATTAAAAACAGGATGTGGATTGTCAAAATATTGGAGGAAAAAACACAAAGGAATTCACATTTAGCTTAATTGGGTTGTGGTCGCCTGAATATAGATCATCTCATGCGCTGTTGTTTAATGCTATGCAAATTACATACAAGACTTTTCTGCCAAAGATCTGGTGAACCGAGGAACCTTGGGAAGAGCTGACAGTATGAAAGAAAGCAGTTTCCTTTTGGGGGAGTTGAATCTTGGTATGATTGCTTAGTTATCCTATCTTAAAAAAAGCCTGCCTTTTGGGTTTCTTGATGGTCATAATGATAACAGTTCTTATTTGGGCAGTGCTTCTAACAAAGCCATCTTGCTTGATCTTCACAACTACCTTATGCATGACTAGTTTTTTTTTAGGTGATGTGTCACATATGATTTGAAATATTTGTTTAGATGCATTTTACTTTGGACATCAGAATAGAACAGAAAGATGCATTTTACTTTGGACATCAGAATAGAACAGAATTAAACTTCACATAGAATATAGAGACTTTTAATAATGGGAGGTATCCATAGTCATCCTTTGGCCAGTAGAGAGCAGATATCTGCTCTTTAAACTACTTTAGTAGTAGAAAAATTCTTTAAGTTATGATACAATATTTATTATACTTACCTTGCATTTATGTAGCAGAACCCCAGTAGTTCATGACAGGTAGGGTTGGTATATCACCAACCAGTTGGTATTAAATTTAAAAAAACCATTATGCCTCCAATCGGTATAGTATTATACATAGTAAGTATATATGCTTATTTTGTTGAAGAGGTGTGTAAAGTAATGGTCCAGGAATCTGGAGGCCATATTTTGATTGTTTTAAACTTTCTGTAATGAAAATTTCAAACATGTACAGGAGAGAATCATACAATAAATTTGTCGCCACCACTCAGCTTTATCAATAATCAACACATAACCAATCTTGTTTCATCCATACATTGTTTCCTTTAGGTTATTTTGAAGCATACCTAGACATGATATATATCATTTCATCTGTAAATATTTCTGTATTTCTAAAAGATAAAAGCTCCGAAAATACCCAACATAAGCATAACACATTGCTACTGCTAAAAAAGTGATACTTGCTTAATATCATAAAATATTCAATCTGTATTCACATATCTTCAGTTTTTTTTTACAAGAAATTTGTTTTACTTGAATTGAGTTTTAAATAAGGTTCATATGTTACACCTGATTGTTATTTCTTTTAAGTCTTTTTTGAACTATAGGTTCCCTATCATTTTTCCTCTTGAAATTTTTTGTTGAAGAAACTGGGTCATCTGTTGTGTAGAGTTTCCCACACCCAAGATTTTGCTGATTGCATCCTTGTGGTATGATGATGATAATAATAAAATCTCTAGCTTTATTGATGTAATTCATGTAAAATAAACTACACATATTTCAAGACTGCCCCCAGATGCCAGCTGCAATATGTGTCTAAGGTCTACCTGCATTTCTACCTAACTGACTACACGTTTTGGGGTTCCCACGACCTTCTTCTTAGGTTTGAGATTTCACTAGAACAACTCACAGAACTCAAGAAAGTCCTACGCCTATGATTAGTTTTACTGTAAAGGGTTCAACTCAGGAACTGCAAAGTGGTTGTTACGTAGGGCAGGGTCTCATGGGAAGGAGTGGAGTACAGAGCTTCCACACCCTCTCCAGGAGTGCCACCCTCCCAGCACATTGACGGGTTCATCAGCCTGGAAGCTCTCCAGACCTCATCGTTCTAGAGTTCTTATTCAAGTTTCATTACACAGGCCCCATTGATTAAATCATTGGCTATTAGTAATTGAACTCAGTTCTAGCCTCCTGGAAATCAAGTGGTAGGGCTGAAAGTTCCAATCCTCTAATCACATGGTTGGTTCCTCTGGCAACCAGTCCTATCCTGAAGTTATCTAGGGGTTTTCCAAGTCACCTCATTAGCATAAACTCAGGTATGGGTGAAAAGGGCTCCTTATGAATAAGACATTCCTATCACTCAGGAAATTCCACCGGTTTGAGGAGCTCTGCCAAGAAGCAGGACAGAGACCAAATATCAATACATACATTTTTAATTTTACTGCATGTATCATTTCCAAAAGTTTGCTCCTGCCTCTTTGTTATCAAACAATATGTACTCTTTTTTTTTTTTTTGTAATCTGGCTCCTTTTACTCAGAATAATTTTTTTGAGATCCACCCATGTTATATCAATAATTTATTCCTTTTCATTGTTGAATATTATTACCTTATATGGATATCCACTCATATTTATCCATTTGTTCACCTATTGGGGGCACTTGGGTTGTTTCCAGTTTTTGATCATCACGAATAAAGCTGCTGAGAACATTCATGTACAAGTCTTTGTATGGGTGTATGCTTTCATTTCCCTGGGGTAAATACCTAGAAGTGGAATTGATGGGATTTTATAGTGGTTTGTGTTTAACTTATTACGAAACTGCCCAATTGTTTTCCAAAGTGTTTGTTTCGTTTTACATTCCCACTTGCAGTGTATGAGAATTCTGGTTATTCCACGTCTTTGCCAATGTGTGATACGGTCAGTCTTTTCAAATTTTAGCTACTCTAATAGGTGTGTAGTAATATCTCATTGTGATTTTAATTTGCCTTTTCCTAATGACTAATGTTGAGAATCTCTTCATATGCTTCTTTGCCATCCACATATCTTCTTTGGTGAAGTGTCTGTATGCGTCATTTGCCCATTTTTTTTAAGAGGGTTTTTTGTTTTGTTATTCTTGAGCTTTGAAAATCCTTTATATGTGCTGGATACAATTCCTCAATCAGATATATGATTTGCCAGCATTTCCTCTCAGTCTGTGGTTTGTCTTTTAATTCTCTCCATTGTTTTTTGAAGAGCAGAATTAAACCAAAATTCAGTAACAGAAGGATATCTGGAAATCTCCAAATATCTGGAAATGAATCACCTCAGTAATAAATAACTTACAGTTCAAGGAAAAAAATATCAAGAGAAATTAGACTATAATTTGAATTGAATGAACATGAAAACAGACTATTAATATCTGTGAGGTACAGTTAAGTCAATGCCCAGAGGAAATTTTATAACTTTAAATGATTATATTAGAAATGTTTAAATTCAGTGGTGAGACTTTGTAAGAAATTAGAAAAGTAGCAAATTAATCCCACAGTAAATTGTAAGCATTTAAATAACAAAGAGTGGAAATCAGTGAAATATAAAAAATATAAATAATAGAAGAAAATGAATGAAACAAAAACTAAACATCAGTACAGTTGATAAACGTCTGCCTAGATTGATCAAGGGAAAACAAAAGGAAAATACAGTTTAACAGTATAAAGAATGAATGAAGAACTGTCACTAAATCTTACGGACATTAAAAGGGCAATAAAGAAATATCAAATTTCAGTAATTCGACAAATTGGATGAATTGGACAAATTCCTTAAAAGATACAAGTTACCAGTATAAGAAGGAATAGAAAATATGAATAGCCCTATATCTATGAAAGAAATGGAATTTGTAATTTAAAACCTTCCCACAAAGAAAATTCCAGGCTCAGATGGCTTCACTGATGAGTTCTATCAAACATTTGAAGAATTAATACTGTCTTACACCAACTCTTTCAGAAAAATTAAATAAAGGAATAATTCTCCTCTCATTTTATGAGTCATATTATCTTGATACCAAAACCAGAGAAAGCTATTATAAGAAAAGAACAAGACTTCTACACTGAAAGCTATGAAATAGTAATAAGAGAAATTATAGAAGCTTAGATAAATGGAGAAATATGTCATATTTATGCATAGTACACTTAGTATTATTGAGGTTAATTTCCCCCATATTGATCTGTAGATTCAACAAAATCCCCATCAAATCCTCAGCAGGCTTTTTCTGGGAGGAAATTTCCATGTTGATTTAAAAAACTTATATACAGTGAACCTAGGATAGCCAAAAAACAAACAAAAAACAAAACCAAAAGCAATAAAACAAAGTTGGAATGCTTAGGTTACTAAACCTCCTGATTTCAAGACTTACTAAGCCTAAAGCTATCAAGATAATACAGTATTTTTGTAAGGGTAGACATATAGATCAATGCAACAGTATAGTCCAAAGACAGACATACACATATTTAGTGTTGAATCAACAAAGATGCCAAGAAAATTCAATGGAGAAGGGATAGTTTTTTCAACAAATGATACCAGAACGATTAGGTATTATAAAGAAAAAAAGAACCTTGGTTCTTACCTTGCATCGTACACAAAAATAACAAATGGATCTTAGACCTAAACATAAAATCTAAACTTTAAAATTTCTAAGGGAAAGTATAGGTTAAAATCTTCATGACCTTGGGATGTGAGAGATTTCTTAGCACAGACTGTCTACCAAAGAAGTAATCAGCACATTGGAACTCATTAACTAAACACTTGTTCTTTTAGAAGGACTTCATGAAGGAAATGAAGAGGCAAGGTTCAGAGTGGGAGAAAATATTATTCATCAGGGAAATGCAAATTAAAGTACAAATCAAAATGAAATACTATTACACACCCAACAGAGTGGCTAGAAGTAAAAATATTGACAACCGAAGTATTGGCAACTGGAACTATCATATATTGTTGGTGGGAATGTAAAATCCTACACCCAGTTTGGAATATGGTTCAGCAGTTTCTCATAGTGTTCAATATAACTCACCATATGACCAGCAGTTTCACCTCTAGATATTTACCCATGAAAAATGAAAACACATGCCCATAAAAAGACGTATACACAGATGTTTAAAGCAGCTTTATTTGTAATAACCCCAAACTGGAAACAACCCAAATGTCTATCAACAGATGAACAAATAAACAAATGGTAGAATATTCATACAATGACATACTACTTGGCAACAAGAAGGAACTGGATACTTATGCACACAACAATATGGATGAAGCTTGTTTATGCCGAGGGAAAGAAGCCAGACACAAAAGACAACATGTTGTATTATTTATATAAAATTCTAGAACTACAGCAAGTCATCTTTATTAACAGAAAGGAGATCAGTAGTTGCTCAGATCCTAGAATTTGGGGAGGTTGATTGCAAAGGAGCATCTTTTGGGGTGATAGAAATATTTGATATCTTGATTAGAAGAGTATGATATGTGAAAAACTCATTTAACAGTACACTTAAATGTGCATTTAATTACATGTAAATTATACCTCAATTAGTTTCAAAAAGGAAGGGATAATGCCAAATTGTTGCCCATCAGTGGATGATAGAGATTTAATTTCTACTTTTTCCATTTGGATAATCGCTTTGGGGGTTCACTTATTGAATAGTCCCTCCTTTCCCCATTTTTCTGCCTTGCCACTTCTATTATGTATCAAGGTTCCATGTATGTGTGGGTCAGTTTATATGCTTTCTGTTCCATTTCATTGGTCAATTTGTTTATCCTGTTTTAATTATTTTAGCTTCATAATAAGCCCTTTTATCATCATTCTTTTTCTTCAGAAATGTCTTGGCTATTCTTGAGCCTGTGTTGTTTTGCATACACTTTATAAAGAGCTTATCTGTTTCCGCGTTCTATGAAAAATCCTATTGGAATATTGACAGGAATTGTATTGAGTTTATAGATGAATCTGGGTAGACTTTGGGTTTCTGCAGTATTAAATCTTTCCATTCCTAACTGTGGTCTATCTTTCCACGTATTAAGATCTTTACTGTCTCTCAGTACAATTTGTAATTTTTCCCTGTAACATTCCTGCACATATTTTAAAAGATTTATTTCAAGGCATTTGATGTTTCTTATTCTGGCGTAAGTGAAATCTTCCTTCTAATTATGTTTTATCGTGGTTTATCATTGATGTATAGAAGTGTGATTTTTTGAATATTAATATATCCAGGGAACATTTGCTTTTGCTTTAGAAAGAAACTCATTCATCGATTAGCAGAATTTGTCATGTGTGTGTACGCTTTTAATATTTTTGTAAAGTGGTGGTGTTGAGGGAAAGCTTCCCCAAAGTCCTTAAGTTATTTTTCATAGTCAAGTCTCTACATGTAAGGTTGGCCCTGAGTCATGGGAAGAGGGTACTAGCTGGAGCTGTGGTGTTTCCAGCTTTAAATTTAGTCAGCTGTTTATGCAATCATGGGTGTCAATAAGAGGCATCTCTCGTCAAGCCAGTATCCTTTTTTTGGGCATATTTTTTATTGAGGTATAACTGACAAATGAAATTATTTATATTTAAAGTATACAATGTGATGATGTGATATACACATACATTGTGAAATGAATACCAAAATCAAGTTCATCAAGCCAATATCCTTGAATGAAGACATCCATGTATCTTCCATTCTAGGGATGGAGGCTGTCATTGTTAAAAACATGTCACTCTTCTCTTTTAGTATCCGGAGCGTGATGCAGAAGTATCTCGAGGAGAGACATGAAATCACTTTCAACAAGATTTTTAATCAGAAAATTGGTAAGCCTGCTTGTTTGTTTGGCAAACTGTAATTCCAGTCGTGGTATCGGGTGGTGCCACAATAATGTATAAATGCAGCCCCTAATGCTGTTACATGCTTTATAGCTCAAGCTGGGGATGAAAGATATTGCATGTAATTAATAACATACTAAATGATTACTTATGTTCCTAGTAATATCTCTTGTAAGTAAGCTATTGGAAAACAGACTAGTTTGGCTGTAGGTTTTAAGACAGTTTAGGAGGTTCCCCAAATCAAAGGATTGGGTACTTGGAAACCAGAAAGAAGCTCTCTTTGGACCCGCGTCTGAGGTCCTCAGCTTCTCTCACTGATCTTGTACGTTCCTTGATCACAGGGGGTTGGCATGTGTCTTCGTAAACCTCACCCTGCTCTTGTGTCTGCTTCCAAAGTGTGGGACTGGCTTACTTGATCAGTTCTCATGGGTTTATGGGTTTTGTTTGCTGCTCACTATTGTCAGTTCCACATCAATTTCCCTTATTCCTGTGGCTCCATTTGGAATCTCTACTTAGCCGGTGACCAGGACTCCCCCTGTTGTGTACACAGATCTCATGGACCCATGCCCACCTCTGGCCAGCGCTGGTCTCAGCCTATGCAGATGTGTGGTTGTGTAGGAGTGCTCTGTGGTGACCGCAGTTAGTGCCCTAGAGGAATTAGGACTGGACAGGAATTGCTGTAGTGGGAATTTCAAGACCCACAAAGAAATGAGACACTGTATTCTCACCTGCCTTCTGAAAGACTGGCAGTTTGTTTAAAGGTGACTGTCGGCCAGGTTAGATGAGAAGCTGTTGTCCACCTGTTTGTTTGTTTTTTTTCCCATTCCCCAAAATCAGTTCCCACTGTCCAGAAATTTCCTAAACAATCTTTTGTTCTTGAGGCTAGGATTCATCATTTGGCCTGTCATCTGGCTCTATTGTTAACTTGCCCACAGTGATGTAATAAGCAGATCATGCTAGAGTTTTTCCATGAAATCAGCATAGCTGAATACAAGAGACCAGGAAGCTCTTTTCGTCTCTTTGCATCTTGTTTGCCTCCCACAACTGCTCAGAGAAGGTTTGCGGAGGAACTGTGTCTGAGTTTTTTAATTAACTTAATACTAGAGGATTACTCTGTTAAAATTTCAAGAAATTAAAGTCTTCTTAAAGTTTCCTGGAACTCTGCTTCTGCATGTAGTTCTGTTTCCATGATTCATAGACACAGGCTGGGACTTTCCTTGTGGTCCAGTTGTTAAGACTCTGCGCTTCCACTGCAAGGGGCATGGGTTTGCTCCCTGGTTGGGGAACTAAGATTCCCGCATGCTACACAGCACAGCAAAAAAAGAAAAAAAAAATTTCCATAGATACAGGCTGACTGATCCCTTTGAGACTGAATATTCTTAGAGATAATTCTGGGTCACCCTTCCATGTACAGGTAAGGAGGTGTAGACCCAGGTTGATGAAGTGACTTGTTCTGATCTGACGTTCTCCTTCTCTGATAATTCTTTAAAGGCTCTTGGAAAGAAAACCATGACTGTAACATACTGTAGAAAGTCACCCAGTAAAAACTGGAGAGATTTTTTGTTTTTTTTAGAAAGAATTACAGTGATCTCCTTTGTGCAAGGAAAGCAGAAACCAGTGCGGAAAGTCTTTGGAAGTTTGTGAACCACTTTTTGTCACAAAGTAGCTGTCTATGAAGGCAGTCTTCTGTAGATGTGGCTTCTGTGATAACCCACAAAATACAGTGGTCAAAAGGCGGCTGGCGTGCTCTGGAGAAGCAGATGAAGAGTAGCCCGTCCGTTCTGAGGACGACGTGGGGAGAGCCCTTAGCCACATGGAAACATTTCATCCTGAGCATCAGGATTTGGTGGGGGAACAGATTTGGCTTTCATCTCATCCTTTATTGCTGCTTCTCATTGCTTCCATGGTGTTTGGTTACCTGCCATCTATATAAATGCTCTCCTTTGCTTCTGATTTTGTACTGAAAAGCAGAAAATAAAACTAGCCTGATAACAAGATTGAGAAACTCCGTATCTTTGAGAGGGAAGGCAAAAAAGAAATTCTTTATTGGTTACTCAAATTTTTAAAAATGTTTTACAGCTTTGTTGAGATATATTTGAGATCGCATAAAATTCACCCATTTCGAATATACAGTTCAGTGGGTTCTCGTGCATTCAGAGTTGTGTGACCGTCAACAACTCTTGTCACAGAACATTTTCAACACCCCAGAAAGAAACTCCACGCCCATCAGCAGTCCCTTTCCATTCTCCCTCTCCCCCCAACCCCTAAGTACCACTAATCTAATTTCTGCCTCTGTGGATTTGCCCGTGTAGGACACGCCACATAAACGGCATCATAAGAAGAGCTAACACCTATCCTTCTCAAACTCTTCCAAAATATAGCAGAGGGACTCATTCTACAAGACCACCATCACTCATTCTACAAGACCACCATCACCCTGATACCAAAACCAGACAAAGATGTCACAAAGAAAGAAAACTACAGGCCAATATCACTGATGAACATAGATGCAAAAATCCTCAACAAAATACTAGCAAACAGAATCCAACAGCACATTAAAAGGATCATACACCATGATCAAGTGGGGTTTATCCCAGGAATGTAAGGATTCTTCAATATACGCAAATCAATTAATGTGATACACCATATTAACAAATTGAAGGAGAAAAACCATACAATCATCTCAATAGATGCAGAGAAAGCTTTTGACAAAATTCAACACCGATTTATGATAAAAACCCTCCAGAAAGTAGGCATAGAGGGAACTTTCCTCAACATAATAAAGGCCATATATGACAAACCCACAGCCAACATCGTCCTCAATGGCGAAAAACTGAAACCATTTCCTCTAAGATCAGGAACAAGATAAGGTTGCCCACTCTCACCACTATTATTAAACATAGTTTTGGAAGCTTTAGCCACAGCAATCAGAGAAGAAAAAGAAATAAAAGGAATCCAAATCGGAAAAGAAGAAGTAAAGCTGTCACTGTTTGCAGATGACATGATACTATACATAGAGAGTCCTGAAGATGCTACCAGAAAACTACTAGAGCTAATCAATGAATTTGGTAAAGTAGCAGGATACGAAATTAATGCACAGAAATCTCTTGCATTCCTAGACACTAATGATGAAAAATCTGAAAGTGAAATTAAGAAAACACTCCCAATTACCACTGCAACAAAAAGAATAAAATATCTAGGAATAAACCTACCTAAGGAGACAGAAGACCTGTATGCAGAAAATTATAAGACACTGATGAAAGAAATTAAAGATGATACAAACAGATGGAGAGATATACCATGTTCTTGGATTGGAAGAATCAACATTGTGAAAATGACTATACTACCCAAAGCAATCTACAGATTCAATGCAATCCCTATGAAACTACCACTGGCATTTTTCACAGAACTAGAACAAAAAATTTCACAATTTGTATGGAAACACAAAAGACCCTGAATAGCCAAAGCAATCTTGAGAAAGAAAAACGGAGCTGGAGAAATCAGGCTCTCTGACTTCAGACTATACTACAAAGCTACAGTAATCAAGCCAGTATGGTACTGGCACAAAAACAGAAATATAGATCAATGGAACAGGATAGAAAGCCCAGAGATAAACCCACACACATATGGTCACCTTATCTTTGATAAAGGAGACAAGAATATACAATGGAGAAAAGACAGCCTCTTCAATAAGTGGTGCTAGGAAAACTGGACAGCTACATGTAAAAAGTATGAAATTAGAACGCTCCCTAACACCATACACAAAAATAAACTCAAAATGGATTAAAGACCTAAATGTAAGGCCAGACACCATCAAACTCTTAGAGGAAAACATAGGCAGAACACTGTATGACATAAATCACAGCAAGATCCTTTTTGACCCACCTCCTAGAGAAATGGAAATAAAAACAAAAATAAACAAATGGGACCTAATGAAACTTAAAAGCTTTTGCACAGCAAAGGAAACCATAAACAAGACGAAAAGACAACCCTCAGAATGGGAGAAAATATTTGCAAATGAAGCAACTGACAAAGGATTAATCTCCAAAACATACAAGCAACACATGAAGCTCAATATCAAAAAAACAAACAACCCAATCCAAAAATGGGCAGAAGACCTAAATAGACATTTCTCCGAAGAAGATATACAGATTGCCAACAAACACATGAAAGAATGCTCAACATCATTAATCATTAGAGAAATGCAAATCAAAACTACAGTGAGATGTCATCTCACACCGGTCAGAATGGCCATCATCAAAAAATCTACAAACAATAAATGCTGGAGAGGGTGTGGAGAAAAGGGAACCCTCTTGCAGTCTTGGTGGGAATGTAAATTGGTACAGCCACTGTGGAGAACAGTATGGAGGTTCCTTAAAAAACTAAAAATAGAACTACCATACGACCCAGCAATCCCACTACTGGGCATGTACCCTGAGAAAACCGTAATTCAAAAAGAGTCATGTACCAAAATGTTTATTGCAGCTCTATTTACAATAGCCAGGACATGGAAGCAACCTAAGTGTCCATCAACAGATGAATGGATAAAGAAGATGTGGCACATATATACAATGGAATATTACTCAGCCATAAAAAGGAACAAAAGTGAGTTATTTGGGACTTCCCTGGTGGCGCAGTGGTTGAGAATCTGCCTGCTAATGCAGGGGACACGGGTTCGAGCCCTGGTCTGGGAAGATCCCACATGCCACGGAGCAGCTGGGCCCGTGAGCCACAACTACTGAGCCTGCGCGTCTGGAGCCTGTGCCCTGCAACGGGAGGGGCCGCGATAGTGAAAGGCCCGCGCACCGCGATGAAGAGCGGTCCCCGCACCACGATGAAGAGTGGCCCCCACTTGCTGCAACTAGAGAAAGCCCTCGCACGAACCGAAGACCCAGCACAGCCAAAAATAAATAAATAAATAAAGCCGAGGTTTAAAAAAAAAAAAAAAAAAAAGTGAGTTATTTGTAGTGAGGTGGATGGACCTAGAGACTGTCATACAGAGTGAAGTAGGTCAGAAAGAGAAAAACAAATACCGTATGCTAACACATATATATAGAATCTAAAAAAAAAAAAGAAAAAGGACAGAAGAACCTAGGGGCAAGACAGGAATAAAGATGCAGACCTACTAGAGAATGGACTTGAGGATACGGGGAGGGGGAAGGGTAACCTGGGACAAAGTGAGAGAGTGGCATGGACATATATACACTACCAAACGTAAAACAGATAGCTAGTGGGAAGCAGCCGCATAGCACAGGGAGATCAGCTTGGTGCTTTGTGACCACCTAGAGGGGTGGGATAGGGACGGTGGGAGGGAGGGAGATGCAAGAGGGAAGAGATATGAGGATATATGTATAAGTATAGCTGATTCACTTTGTTATAAAGCAGAAACTAATACACCATTGTAAAGCAATTATACTCCAATAAAGATGTTAAAAAAAAAACGGCATCATATAACACGTGGCCTTTTGCATCTGGCTTCTCTCAACATAATGTTTTCAGGGTTCATCTACGTTGTAGCGTGTGTATCAGTACTGCCTGCCTTTCTGTACCTGATAATATTCCCATGTATGGTTATGCCACATTTCATTTATCCATTCATCCGCCGACTGTTTCCAGTTTTTGGCTCTCATGAATAACGCCACTAGGAGAAGAAGGTGTTTTTTAACGTGTAATTTGAGCAAGTGGTTCCGTGTTATTAACATGCCCTGGGGGGGGGGGGTGTGACAGGCCTGCCCTCCCCTGCAGCTCTAGTTCCAGTCTCTGAAATGCATTGAGGATTCTGTCTTCCTTTGTGTTTTCTGCTCCCCACTCTCCCTCCTGTAACCCCTTTCTGCCATCCCCACTCCCCCCACTCCCCCAGTCACACGTTGCAAGCCCCAGAGCTGTTTTTTCCGTTGTGATTAAACCGTCACCTGAAGCCGCCTCCAGGAGCCTCTGATCTGAACCCCCTAGTGTCATTAACGTGGCCCTTGTGCTATTAACTTCAGCCTCACAGATTTTCCCCCACTTAGAACAGCTTTGCTGGGCACTGAGGGTCTGTGACTTTTATCTCAATTAGGCCGTTAAACTGAAACATGGTTTAGATAAATAAATAACTCCTCCTTCCCTTCCTCCTGACTCTGAGCTTGGAGCTGGTGAGCTGGCTGGGGAGAAGGTCACAGGATGGGGGCTGGGGGATGGGGAGAGAGGACAGGGTAATCGTGCCTGACACGGATCTGTAACTACACGTGGACAGAGCTCTATACTGAACGTGTCTGGTCTCTCCTTTGCTCCGAGGGGTTCCCGTTTTCTGGTTGGTGTGAGGGGTGGGGCAGAGTGGAAGGTGGACCAAGGTTGCAGTAGCTTTGTCTGACTCTCTAGGTCTGTGACATCCCCCTTCAAGCGCATCCCTCTTCCCCACTGTCTCCCCATCTCTTCCCTCCGCCCCTTTCCGTGACTGTCTCCCTGTGTTTCCACCTTGTTGCTTTTCTGTGGTCCCTCTGTTTCTCTTTCACCCTCTACCTGTCTCCTCCTTTTGTCTCCTTCCGAACCTTCCAGCATCCCCTATGCTGCGGTTGGCGCGTGGTTTGGGGGATCACCCTCCAATGCGGGCTGCAGCCGACTTGTCAAACTGCTTTGTGAAACAAAAAATGTAGAAATCTTTCATTTACTTGGCCTCTGAGGCTTCGCTGGGGTGGCGGGCAATTGGCAGGCCTGTCGGCTACACCCTACACTCGTCGTTGTTTCATATTCTTAGCTATAAAAGTGGGGATACAAATGGTACCTGCTTCATGAGGCCGTAGTGAGGATCCAGCAGGAAATGGATGCGAAGCCCTGAACGCAGTGATTGATTCTCAGCAGATGCTCAATGAATGAAATCTCTTAAATGAAATCGTTTATTATAAAAATTTTTAGTCCTGGGTGAAAATGGACCAGAACAATGAGCCCCCATGCATATACATCACCCAGATTCGATATGTTTCAACATTTTGTGTACCTGCTTTGTCCATCCTCTCTTTTTGTGGTTGCCGGAATATTTTAAAGCAATTAGCAAACCCCTCGTAGCATTTCAGCCCTATGTGCATCTCTAAAAAATCTGAATGTTTTCTCATACAACCTTAAGACCTTTATGCCAACCAATGAAAATGATGATTCTTACTTTAATACTGAGTCCATATTCAGGTTTTTCTGATTAACTTTAAAATGTCCTTTTACTCTTGTGTTTTTTGAATCAGGATCCAAATATTGTTCTTGTATTGTAATTGGTAATAACATCCCATTAATCCAGAACAGTCCCCCAGCCCACCCCCACCCCCAGGTAATTGACGTATTGAAGAAACTGGGCCGGCTGTAGAGTGTTCCACATTCTGGATTTCTCTGTTTGCTTTTTCGTGGTGTCATTTAAATTGCACTTCTGCTTCCTAAATTTCCTGTGAACTGAAAGCCAGCTCCAACAGCTGGATTAGCGTGTTAGGTTCGGACTTTGTAGCAAGAGGCACGTGACACGTAGGTGCCGCTCTGCCGTCACTTCTCTAAAGTGGCTCAGGTGCGGTCAGCTCTCCGGCTCCTCATTCAGCTGTCATCTGCCATTTGTTTCATTTTCACTGACGATCTCTGCATAAATCGATTATTTTATTAGGAAGTTAGGAAGCGGTGAGTTTGCTAATCATGCCATTCCTTCCACGTTGACTGCTTTTACTCATCCACTTGAGCTATATATTTGCCTGTAAAGACAGTCAGGTGCGGTTGGGAGAAATTCTCCCGTGACTTTTAAAAGCCTCCAGGTGTTACTCCCAGGGGTAACCCGCTGAAAGAGATTGTGCAGATATAATTAAGGTTGTGTTCTGGGTGGGTTGAATTTGCTCACATCAGCCCTTTAAAAGCAGAGAATGTCCTCAGGCCGGCAGCAGAAGTCAGAGAGATTGAAGCAGGAGAAAGGTGGGACGCACCATTGCCGACTTTGCAGGTGGAGGGGGCCCCATGAGAAGGATTGTGAGTGTTGTCGAGGAGCTGAGGGTGACCCCTCCTCCTTGGCAGGCAGCAAGGGAACAGGGACCTCAGTCCTACAGCCCTCGGAACTGCATTCTGCCAACAGCATGAATGAGTTTGGGAGCAGATTCCTCCCTGGAGCCTCTAGATAAGAACCCAGGTTGCCAGCACCTTGATTCTGGCTTTGTGAGCCCCTAAGCAGAAAACCCAGCAGAGCCAGCCAGGACTTCTGACCTCCAGAGCTAGGAGGTATTTATTAGTGGTGTTTTTAAGTCACTGAGTTTGTGGATATTTGTTACACAGCAATAGAAGACTAACAGAGCAGGATCAATGCTTAACTTCTTTGTTTTTAATTGCCGGTTTCCAGAATAAAAAAGGTTAAGTAACTGACAGCTGCCTTTATCTTCCTCATCCTTACATAGAAATCATACGTCTTAACGGACATCAGTGAAGTTGATTCCTAATTTGCTGTCAGTAAAACTTACTCATTTAGATATTGACAAACGTCCTGGGTTTGGCTCATTGAAAGAATGGTTTTAAAGGGATACTGGTTATCAAATAGACAGTAAAATCAACTTGTCAGTTAAAATCAATTTGTATGGTTAAGATGTTTTGCTACCATTTTCTTCTGTGATATACTGAAATAATTTCATCATATGCAAGTGGGGCACATAACATTTGATAAATTCCATCTGTCTGTTGACCATCTACTCACTTCTCTGACTGCATACCCTCTCCTGTTAGAGAAGGATGTTTCCGATTATAAGGAGACTCCAAAATAGATGCTTAATTCATAAAGTATGCAAATGTTCCTCTCATATATAAAGAACATCATGGTTAAAGTACTATGACGTCACATCACTATTGCCACGGAAGACATTTCATTTTCTCACACTGACTTCAGAGCTTAATCCAGAGTCTGAATATTAATCTTTTTGAATTCGTGTGAGAATTGGTGTCTTTGAAACATGGTTTTGGTCAAAACAAAATTTTGCGACTTTTACTCTTTTAAAAACAGCTTTATTGAGGCATGATATTACATGTTATAAAATTCACTCATTTTGAGTGTATAATTTGATGAGTTTTAGTAAACTCTGAGTTGTGCAGCCAGCACCACAGTCTAATTTTAAAACATTTCCATGTCTCAAAGAGACACCCTGTGCCCACTTGTAGTCACTTCCTGCTCCCATCCCCAGGCAACCAATAATCTGCTTTCTGTCTCTATAATAATTTTCCTTTTCTGAACATTTCATATGAGTGGAATCTTACAGGCTGTAGACTGTTAGTCTTTTGCATATGGCTTCTTTCATTTAACACCAGGTTTTGGAGGTTGATCCACGTTGTGTGTTCCGGTCTCTCGTTCCCTTTTGTTGCTGAATAATATTCCATTTCATGGATAGACCACGTTTTGTTTATCCCTTCGCCAGTTGATGGACATTTGAATTATTCCCACTTTTGGTCTATTACAAACGATGCTGCTGTGTTCACATTCACGTACAAGTGTGGATGTATGTTTTCATTTCTCCTGGGTGTGTAACTAGGAGTGGAATTGCTGGGCTGTATGGTGAATTCATGTTTAACTTTCTAAGGAATCACTAATTGCTTTGTAAATTATACTATATTTACATTCTCACCATCATTTTATGAGAGTTCCAGGTTTGCCATAGCCTCATCAACACTTGCTGTTGTCTTTGATTCCAGCCTTCCTAGTGGGTGTGAAGTGGTGCTTCATTGGGGTCTTGATTTGCATTTCCCTAACAGTTAGTGATATTGGACATGTTTGTGGTGATTAGCCATTCTTATATCTTCTTTGGTGAAATGTCTATTTAAATCTTATGCCCATTTAAAAAATTGATTGTCTTTATTTATGTTATTTATCATATGTATAATTCACAAATACTTCCTCCCAGTCAGTGGCTTCTTTTTCATTTTCTTCATAGTGACTTTTGAAGTACAGAAGGTTTTAATTTTGAAGTCCAGTTTACAAATTTTTAGAATGAATTTTGGTGTCTTATCTAAGAACTTTTTGCCTAACTGAATTCCCCAAAGATTTTTTTCTCTTTTTCTTCTAGAAGTGTTTTAGCATTTTAGCTCTTAGGTCTTTGTTTGATTTTTGAGTTGTCATGTATAATGTGAGGTAAGGGTCTAAATTCATCCTTTTTTGCATGTGGCTATCTAGTTGTCTGAAAAAAGTTTGTTTTTTTGTTTGAAGAAAAACACGTTTTCTTCCCCCATTGGATTGTCTTGGCACCTTTGTTGAAAATTAATTGACCATAAATTTAAGGACTTATTTCTGGACTCTTAGTTTTGTTCTGTTGATGTATATGTCTGTCCTTATGCTGGTTCCACACTGTCTTGATTACTGTAGCTTTATAGTAAGTTTTGAAATCAGGAAATAAAAATCTTCTCACTTTATTCTTTTTTTTTTTTTTTTCCAAAATTGTTTTTGGCTCTTCTGGATCCTTTGCATTTCCATATGAATTTTAGCATCAGTTTTTCAATTTCTGCCAAAAAAAAAAAAAATCCTACTCAGATTTTGGTAGGGATTTTGTTGAATGTATAGATTTGGAGACAACTGTCATTTTAACAACATTAAGTCTTCCAATCCATGAATGAAATGTCTCTACAGTTGTTTACGTCATCCCTAATTTCTCTCAGCAGTGCTTTGTAGTTTTCAGTCTTATGTGTCTTCTTAAATTTATTCACAATTATTTTAATGTTTTTGATGCTATTATGGATGAAATTGTTTCTTTAATTTCATTTTTGGTTGTTCATTGCTAGTACATGGAAATAGAATTGGTTTTTGTATGGTGATCTTGTATCCTACAATCTTGCTGAACTAATTTATTAGTTCTAGTAGATTTGTGTATGTGTGTATGTGTGTGAGTTCTTTAGGATTTTCTACATGTAAGATCCTGTCTCTGAATAAAAACAAATTTACTCCTTTCTTTCCAGTCTGGTGCCTTTTCTTTTCGATTTTTACTTTTCACTTTGATTTCTTAAATATTTATTAACGTTGGTCTCAAACATATTTAGCATGATTTCAAAGAACATTCGGGTTGAAAGAATGCATAAATTATATTTGGCATTTGGGGCTAAGGCATAAGAAATATACTTGCCATGGACTTTGAAAAAAAAAGTACGTTTCATTATAAAAAGGATACATTGGAAAGACAGAAATTGCTACCTTACAAAGTTTTTTTTGTTTTTGTTTTTTAATTATTTATTTATTTATTTATTTATTTTTGGCTGTGTTGGGTCTTCGTTTCTGTGCGAGGGCTTTCTCTAGCTGCGGACCACTCGTCATTGCGGTGCGCGGGCCTCACTATCGTGGCCTCTTGTTGCGGAGCACAGGCTCCAGACGCGCAGGCTCAGTAGTTGTGGCTCACGGGCCTAGTTGCTCTGCGGCATGTGGGATCTTCCCAGACCAGGGCTCGAACCCGTGTCCCCTGCATTAGCAGGCAGATTCTCGACCACTCCGCCACCAGGGAAGCCCCAAAGTTCTTTTTAAAAGGATTTTCTGAGCAGGCCTGTAGAAAGAAAGATGGACAGAGACATGACATAGAGACCTCTTTTTTTAATTTGGTAATTATATGCAAAATACAGGACCACAGAAGTACTGAAAAAAAAATAAACGACACAGAAGAAAACATTTTAGGATTACTTTTCTGTCAGTTTCAAGGAACAAAGTTACCAGCCTATTTTATGATTATAAAATTACTGCTCGAAGTGCTTTGTGCTTCAAAACATGGTAGATGGCTAAAATCTGCAAATACTTACCTCTGTGCAACTTCTGACTTGAAGACCAGAGTTAAATGGTAGAACATCGAGCCCTTTTGCATGTGGTCATAGAGAGGGAAATCTTAACCCGGGAACCCCCCTTCAGGCTTCGTTTTCTCTTTTGTTTCCACCTTTGTTTGGAAGAGTTTGTTTGTGTCCCTGTGCAGGGCCTTCCCCAGACAAACAGCCTCCCTGATTGACAGTCACAGACGGCCGCCGTCCCACCCTGTCTGATGTGTAAAACTTCCTCCAGCTGAGAGCCGCCAGCCCCAAAAGAGAAGAAAACCTGAGGCCCCATTCAACCCCGCATCAATTATCCATGCCTTTGTGGAGACTTCTAGTGAGGGAAAGAGTTAAAGATCCATTTAAACTTTCAAACAGCAGAGGTAAACACTTGACTAAGCACAGCTAATTGGATTTTCAATTGGAGAGGCCAGGCAGCCACAGGCAACGGGTAGTGAGGAACCCACAGAAATGATGGACCCAGATTCTGCACTTTCAACTTGCATCTCTAAACAGAAATGCCGCCTAGAGAGGAAAGACCCTGAAGAAGAGGGAAAGGCTGTTAGTCCAAACCCCACTGGTAGGCAGTCCTTTGGGCTGACTCCTTATCTGTGTTGGCTCCCACAAGCCTGGGTATTGGCGCCCCGGGTTGGAGACGCCACCTGCCCTGCCACGCAGCCTCTGCGGCTCTGAAAACTGGGGACATCTGAGAAAATTGTGGCAGCTTTCAAAGAGAGTAAAAAGGCTTAAACCAGTCCTATGAGAAATTTAGTTGTCTTTTTTGTTTATTTTAAACCAGTTTATTTGGGCTGGTTTTCCTTTTACAAGACATCATTCAGGTTCTAAGATCAGCCATGATTATCTCTTCCCAGAAAAATTCAGAAGAGCTACACTTTTACTGGAATGGCACAATCCTTTCACATCTGCTAATCACTAGAACTATAGGAACCCTGGCATGTGACCACCAGACCCTTGATCTGCAGGCTGGCAGCTCTCTCTCTGATCTTTTAGGTGGTTGCTATTTAATTTTCCCTGAGCTCTTCTGAGCCCGTGGTTGATGGGAATTACTATTGGTTTAAGACAGTGATGGCCACCTGTGTACTAAACACAGCACTAGTGTTTTCTATGCTAGTTAAAATAATGTGACCAAGTTTGCCCATCCCCCAAAAAGCAGAGCCTGAATAGGAGGTAGGCACTTCACAACTGCTATTTTCTGTCTGTCACCAGGAAAAGTTAGTGGGGAAATGAGTATGCATCGGGTTTTTTTTTTTTTTTAATTTTTTTAAAAAAATTTATTTATTTATATTTATTTTTGGCTGTGTTGGGTCTTTGTTTCTATGCGAGGGCTTTTCTCTAGTTGCGGCAAGCGGGGGCCATTCTTCATCGCGGTGCGCGGGCCTCTCACTATCGCGGCCTCTCTTGTTGCGGGCACAGGCTCCAGACGCGCAGGCTCAGTAGTTGTGGCTCACGGGCCTAGTTGCTCTGCGGCATGTGGGATCTTCCCAGACCAGGGCTCGAACCCATGTCCCCTGCATTAGCAGGCAGATTCTCAACCACTGCGCCACCAGGGAAGCCCTGGGGTTTTTTTTAATGGAAGTATAGTTGATAGAACGTTGTGTTAGTTTCAGGTGTACAGCAAAGTGATTCAGTTATACATATATATATTCTTTTTCAGATTCTTTTCCATTATAGGTTATTACAAGATATTGAAAGTAGTTCCCTGTGCCATATAGTAGGTCCTTGTTGTTTATCTATTTTATATATAATGGTGTGTATCTGTTAATCCCAAACTCCTAATTTATCCCTCCCCACCTTTCTCCTTCGGTAACCATAAGTTTGTTTTCTATGTCTGTGAGTCTATTTCTGTTTTGTAAATCAGTTCATTTGTATCATTTTTTTAGATTCCACGTATAAGTGATATCATATAATATTTGTCTTTCTCTGTCTGACTCACTTCACTTAGTATGATAATCTCTAGGTCCGTCCATGTAGCTGCAAATGGCATTATTTCATTCTTTTTTATGGCTGCATAATATACCATTGTGTATATATTGATATATACCACATCATCTTTATCCATTCATCTGTGGACGGACATTTAGGCTGCTTCCATGTCTTGGCTATTGTAAATAGTGCTGGAGTTTGTTTTAAAAAAAACATATAAACTATACAATTCCTAGTTAATATATCATGATACTAAAATCCAGAATTTGGGGGCAGTGCACAGGTCTCTGCTTTATGTGCTTTGTTGAATGAGACATTGAGAATCTAATATATTTTAAGTGCTCCATTGGAAATGTCTTATTAAACAAAAAGGCACATAGGGGAGACTAGAACAGCGTCAGGCCACAGAGGACTTTGCACCTGCCACCAGCTCACTCTGCAAAAGGATGGATGTGAAACCCACAGACCTCTGGCTTGCCAGTATCAGACAGCTGTAAGGAGTGTTTACTACTGCCCAGAAGTCTCCAAAATTCTTGGAAGGGGCTACTGGTGATGTTTCAGAGCCATGAGTTTAGATCCCACGGCAAGTGTGGGGAAACCACTCTTAGCCAAAAGGAAAGTCTAGCCAATCAGCCAACATCTGCAACTGACTCAACTTTGTAGCTGTCTCGTTGCCTGGTTCCACATAATTAAGGGAAAATACTACATGCTGTAGCAATATTAGCAAAGCTGGGGTCTTAATATATATTCCTGGAGAGTTCTAAGGACCTAGGAAACATCACCTGTACTGGAAAAGTTGACCGTCAGCTTTTTGAACTGACAGTAGAGGGATGATTGGGCGGTTTTAGGACTTTAGGAGCCCCAAATGCCTGAAATTCCAGGTGGCAGTGCACTGTCATAATATCCCCTGGTTTTAGCTCTTTTGGAAATACCTTTTCTGAGGGTTTTATACATTATCTTTGATTTATTTTAGTATTCCTACTTCTAGTCAAAGTCAAGACCAGGAAATGTAGAGATATGCTATGAGGTGGTTCTCGGGCTTTGTTTGAAATCTAGTAAACATTCCGTCATTCGTTCAGTGACTTTCACCGTGTACCGTGCATCCGTGAGTAGTACTGCTATGGGTGCCCCTGTGCAGCTGACATTCTTTGTTTAATATACTTATTTAATTATTTATTTGGCTGCGCTGGGTCTTAGTTTTGGCACGCGGGATCTTTTAGTTGCAGCATGCAAGCTCTTAGTTGTGGCATGTGGGATCTAGTTCCCTGACCAGGGATCGAACCCGGGCCCCCTGCACTTAGCCACTGGACCACCAGGGAAGTCCCTGGAGCTAACATTCTACCGGGGGGTTGGGGGGGGGGGCGGGAGACAGACCAACGAATACACACTGTCCGCACAGTAGTAAATGTTGTGGAGAACTGTAGAGGCCAGAGGGGGGCAGGGCTTGCCGGTGTGTGCGGCAGTTTCAAATAGGGTGTTTGGAGAAGGCACCACTTATAAAGGGACGGTTGAGGTGTGAGGGCTGAGCCCCTGTGTACTGGGGGGAAGTGGGTCCAGGCAGAGGGCTCAGCAGGGCAGAGACCCTAAGACTGGAACCACGTGGTGGAGGAACAGCAAGGAGGCTGCAGCCAAGGGGCTGAGTGCGAGGGACCGCGAGACAGGTGGGGGGTGGTTGGCGAGGCTTTTTAGGCAATCACGAGGATCTCCACTTTTACTGGTCCTGGGACGGGACACAGGAAAGTTTGAGCACTGGGGCGGCACACCCTGACTCAAGTGCTCACGCAGCATCGTCTAGGTGCTGTGGAAGCCAGAAGCAGGAGATGCTGCAGCGCTCAGCAAGAGATGATCCCGGCTTTGGGACCAGCGGCCAGCAGTGGAGGTGGTGAGAAGTCATCTGAAGATGGGAGGATAGATTTGCAGTGAATTGTGTTGTGGTACAAAAGCGGATGGGAGGCACAGGGGCTTGCAGGGTACCATGTGCTTGGGTTCAGTTGGGGCCAGAAGGTGAAAGAAAGGCTCAGGCAAGAGCCTGAGGGTGTAGGGCGATGACTGTGTTCATGCATCTCGGAATTAAGGTGACTTGCTTGCTTTGCACAGTGGGCTGTCTGCTGAAGAGTATTGTCACACCCGCTCTGTGTTCTGCATGATGCTTTTAGGTCAGCCTTAGAGTTCAGAGCTTTGTCCCAACTCTGCTCACTGATGAACAGAGAAGATTCTTGTGATTTGGTTTCCAAGAGAAAATCCCAGCAAAGTGTGGATGGAGTTGGGGACAGAGAGAATTGCTTTAGTCCCTCAAAGAGACTGTTCATAACAGTAGAACACAATGAGAGCAACTATGACAGCTTCTTCAAGAAGCACATATTCTTTCTTCCCTTGTAAGATGCACCTACTCTCCAAAGAAATCTTTTTTTCTTTTTTCTTACTGGAAATATTTCACTGCTTTGATTTTTTTTTTTTTAAATTCATTGTCTTCAAAGTTTGCTCTTTCAGAATTCATTTGCTTACCATATAATCTATGACTATTTCAGAAGATTGAAATTAGGTTTGTTTTGTGGCTTCTACTTTTAAACCAAGAAGTGGGTTCAGAATTGGTGATGGAAAAGAACTTGAAATAGGATAGCTTATTGGGAACATTGATTTGGGCCCTTTTCTTCTATTGTTACTTTTTAGCTTTTCTCTTTCAGAATATGCCTGATTTCCTTCTCGTGAGATACCACATATCTAAGGATCCAGTTGTTACTTAATTTTTCTTTGTTTACTGATAAATATGCTGTATGCTTTTGTTCTTTTAAAAAGCAATTTTATTGAGGTATAAAACACTCACAATAAAATACATCCAATTTAAGTATAGAGTTTGAGTTTTGACAAAAGTGTGCACCCGCGTACCTGTTACCACGATCCATATATGGACCATTTCCATCACTTTAAAAAGTACACTCTTGCCCGTTTCTAAATAGTTCATCCCAGCCCCAGGCAACCACTGATCTGCTTCTGCGTCCAGTCACAATAGATTATATTTGCCTTTTCCAGAACATCCTATCAATAGAATCAAATCCTATGCACTCTTTTGGGTCTGGCCCCTTTGCCTCAGCACCATGTTCTTCCTTGAGGTTCATTATCATGTTGCTTGTGTCGGGATTTTTGTTTCTTTTATTGCTGAATAGTATTCCAATGTATGGACTTATTAACACACTTCACTTTTCATGGACATCGGGTTGTTTCCAGTTCAGGGAAATTATGAGTAAAGCTGCTATGGATATTTTTCATCAAGTCTTGTTGTGAACAAATGCTGTCATTTCTCTTTGGTAAGCGCCTAGGAGAGGCATTGTTGCATCTCCTGTGATAGGTACACACAGTTTTTTTTTGTTTTTTGGTCGTACCATGCAGCTTGCGGGATCTTAGTCCCCCGGCCAGAGATCGAACCTGTGCCCCCTGCAGTGGAAGCATGGACCCCTAACCACTTACCGCCAGGGAATTCCCAGTACACACACATTATGATTGTTATGTCATCTTGATGAATCTACCACTTTTGTCATGATGAGAAGTCTGTCCTGGTAATAATATATTTGTTCTGACGTCTACTTTGTCTAATATTGTTATAATCACTCGAGCTTTCTTGATATTAGTGTTTGCATGGTATGTCTATTCTCTGATCTCTGCCTTGTAATTAGACTATTTAGACCATTTACACTTAAATAATTACCAATTTAGTTGGATTTAAATCTCGCATGTATTATTTGTTTCCTTGTTGCTTTTTTCTTTTCCAGTCTTCTTTTGGATTGAGTATATCCTAGTAAGTTGTCATCACCACTGGCTTGTAATAGCTATATAGCTCTTCATTTCATTTATTTTTCTGGTGTTTCCAGGCACCTCGTCTTCCGTGAACTCCTGGTGCCTTTGCCTCGGCAGGACCACCATGGTCTGCTTGGGTCCCCCTCCCAGCACCACATTTCAGAAAGTGCCTCCAGGCCAAGAGCTGACCCAGCCTGGGGTCCTCCTAGTTTGCTTCCCTTCTTTCAGGGACTATAGCCCCTTCTGTGTCTGAAAACAGTTACTTCATATATTTTGTCCAGTTTTCTGGTTGTTATTGTGGGAGCTTAGGTCCGGCTCTGGTTACCATATTATGTTCTGAAGTGTAATTTTATTTTTGAAATAAAGTATTTGGTTCTTGGCAGGAAAATGTGTTAAATATGTGAAATTGGGACTACTTGTAAAACCCTAGATGCATAACACCATTGTTATAACTTCACAAAGTGATGTAAAGATGGTGACGATCAGTTTCTGGCTTACACGTAGCAGCACGTGTAAACCTCAGAAGCAGAAGCTGTGAAAAGTTCTGTATCAGTACTGTTTGAATAATAACAGCCCATAATCAAGCCCTTAGGTGCTCAGTGTTCTACATACAGATCTTTTTTTAAAAAAATCATCTTACGTGTGTGTTTTTAAATTTATTTATTTATTTATTTATTTTTGGCTGCGTTGAGTCTTCGTTGCTGTGCACAGGTTTTCTCTAGTTGCGGCGAGCGGGGGCTGCTCTTTGTTGTGGTGTGAGGGCTTCTCGCTGTGGTAGCTTCTTTTGTTGCAGAGCACGGGCTGTAGGCACGCGGGCTTCAGTAGTCGTGGTGCGTGGGCTTCAGTAGTTGTGGCTCGCGGGCTCTAGAGCACAGGCTCAGTAGTTGTGGCGCATGGGCTTAGTTGCTCTGCTGCATGTGGGATCTTCCCGGACCAGGGCTCGAACCCGTGTCCCCTGCATTGGCAGGCGAATTCTTAAGCACTCCACCACCAGGGAAGTCCCCTACAGATCTTATTTAGTCTTCAAAATGACCCCATGCCGAGATTGGCATCAGCCCCATTTTACAGGTGAGAGGACCTGCACTCAGAGGTGAAGATGCTTCTCACCTGCCTGGCATCTTGTAAACAGTGATGGCTGAACTGAAATTGACCTTACAGAGTTGGGGTCTGCCACTCTCCAGAGCTCAGGCCCTTGGTCACTATCTGAGCTGATTATGTAAACAGATGAAACACCTTAGGAGACAGCAGTAGAGTTCAGGTTAACTAGTGCTGAAACCTCCATTTATGAAGTGGTTATTTTCTTCCTGAAATAGCTACTTCTTGCCAGGACAAAGCAGCACGATTTATTTCCCCCAGGAAGTGGTTTCCAAAAAGCCCTCGCCCTCTCTCCACCTTCTCTTTCTCCTTTGTTGCCTCCCACCTTTCTTCCTTTACTCTTTTTTTCTTTTCTTTATGTGTTTTCCCCCGTCTCCCTCTGTCAAAATAGCAATAAGGGCAACAGCAAAAAAGAATGAAATAAAACCAACCCCAGTTTAATTCATGAAACCACAGAGTGCTAGGCTTAAATGAAACATTAGATTTGTATCTATCCCAGTCCTTTTGTTTTGCCAATCAGGAAACCAAGGAACGTTAGCACAAAGAGTTGGTGAAAACCACCCAGCTTGTTGGCTACCATAGGAGCCAGAGTCTAGGGCGTACTGACCATGGGTGGGGTGTGGGGACCATCTGACTCCGGGGTGTCATGAATATGAATCGGGTCTAAGCATCTTATCAGGGATAAGTGGGTAATGAAAGCAGGTGACAGGAAAGAGACTGACTGGGTTATTGCTTAAATTAGTTATTTAGGGAATGTTTCTTTGAGGAAGTGATTTGAAGAAGTGATTGGTTTTGAGAAAGAAAGAGCCCCTGTGAGGATCAGGTGGAAGAGCGTTCTCAGCCGAGAAGGAACAGCATTCTTGGCAGAGGGAACAGCATGGTAATCAGCAGGGGCGGGAAAGAACACAGCAGGTTCCAGAATCAGCCAGAGGCCAAGGTAGGCAGAGAGAGAGGTGGGTAGGAATCAGCGTTTTATTTTACATGTAATGGGAAGCTCTGGTAGGTTTTGACCACGTCCGATTTGTTTTAAGATCATTCCAGCCTCTTTATGGCGAATGAATTATCCAAGTCAAAAGTGGGAGAGTGGAAGCAGGGAGATGAATTTGGAGGCTGCCGCCGTCCAGGAAGTTGGCGGTGCTGGCTTACATCAGACGAGGACAGTGGAGATGCAAGAACAGGGGGGTGGGGGTGGATTGAGATTTATTCTGAAGATAAAACCTAACAGGTCAGCTAGTGAACGTGGGGAGTGAGGGAAAAGAAGACTCAAGGAGAACTCAAAGGCCATTTAAGGGATAGTATAATTAGTTTCTATAATGTAGGACAGCGGTCCCCAACCTTTTTAGTACCAGGGACCGGTTTCATGGAGGACAATTTTCCCATGGACTGGGGCAGTGTGGGAGGGGGATGGTTTCGGGATGATTCAAGCGCATTACATTTATTGTGCACTTTATTTCTATTATTATTACAGTGTAACATATAATGAAATAATTATACAACTCACTATAATGCAGAATCAGTGGGAGCCCTGAGCTTGTTTTCGCTTGTCGCTCACTGGTAGGGTTTTGATATGAGTCTGAAAGCAGTTGATTTATTATGGTCCCTGTGCAGTCAAACCTCTCTGCTAATGATAATCTGTATTTGCACCCACTCCCCAGCGCTAGCATCACTGCCTCATCTCCACCTCAGATCATCAGGCAGAGCGCAACCTAGAATCCCTCACATGCGCAGTTCACAGTAGGGTTCACGCTCCTATGAGAATCTGATGCCACCACTGATCTGACAGGAGGCGGAGCTCAGGTGGTAATGCAGGTGATGGGGAGCGACTGTAAACACAGATGAAGCTTCGCTCGCTCGCCCGCCACTGCTCACCTCCTGCTGTGTGGCCCAGTTCCTAACCAGCCATGGACCGGTACTGGTCCGTGGCCTGGGGGTTGGGACCCCTGACTTAGGGGAATGAATACATTCTATAAAGTATATTTCCTTAAATTATTCAAAACTATGAAAGGAAAGGAACTAGTTAATGCACAGAAAGATGAAGTGACCGAGGTAATTGAAACCATCATGTCATCATCACGTCACCTTCATGCTCTAAACCTGTCCTAAACCCCCACTGCAGGACAAAGTCCCTCTTGTTACTGTCATTCAAGTCACCCAAACTGGCCTCAGTCTTTTTTTTCTTTGTCTTTTTCTTCTAACGTCTACTCCACCGATGAGTCTTACGCTCTCTCTCCCTCTGTGGGACACCGCCTTCTGGCCTGTGCTTTTCTCAAAGATCCAGCCATTTGGGAATTCCCTGGTGGTCTAGTGGTTAAGACACTGTGCTTCCATTGCCGGGGAGAGGTGCGAGTTTGACACCTGGTTGGGGAACTAAGATCCCACATGCCGTGCGTTACGGCCAAAAAAACCCGAAAAAACAACAACAACAAAAGATCCAGCCATTCAGGGATTAGCTGAACCATGAACAGTCCATTTTCTGATGTTCCTTATGTGCCATTTACTTGGCACTTCCTGTGGCAAATGTAGGATTTCCAGGTGCCTCTTCCGTGCGGTTTCTCTAACTGGAATCCAGATTCCTTGAGACTAAAGATAACCTCTGATGCTGTTTTCCTCTTTGTGACTAGAAAGCATCTAGTTCAGTATTTTATACAGCAGAGGAATTGACTCTTTTTTTTTTTTGTCTTTTTGCTTTAGCGTGAAATCCTTTCAACTGCCGTTACTGTAAAACTCTTATTTGTAGCATTTTGTGTAAACAGTAGGAGTATAGCTATATGCTCTGTGACTATTTTCTCAGCATGAGGAGAGCATTCCAGGGGTGAAGTCATGGCCCACCAGTGATACACCCAGGGTCCCGTCCATCACCTTCGTCGTGGCCCTCGTGGGCACCTGTGCGCTGCTGGGACGAGTGTTAGCATGAGCACCCACAGAAATAGAGGGCTCAGGTGGGCAGCCGTGTTGAGTAGACGGTTCGCGGGAGAGCAGCGGGGTACTGATCCCCGCCATGCACAAAGGGGGGAAGGGACTTCCCACCGCCACATCCCCACTCCTGGCAGAAGGTATAAGGCCCCGAGCGTACAAAATTACAACACGTAAATGCACCATCTAACTTTTAAACATACCTATGTCATTTAATTAACAAATTACTAGAGTCAGCTGGCTACAAGTTAAAATGGATTTGGACTAAGTAATCAGAAACCATCTCATTGCTCTAGTAAGAAATCATTTCATAGTCATGAGATTTCACGTCAAGATATGGCAAGCAACTCCAGCCACCAGTCACTGGAGGTGCCGCAACAGTGGCCTGTGGGCCTTCTTGCCCCAGAGGGTTGGCCGTGGCACTGTCACCACCTGGTGTTCCGCTATCAAGGTTCTACTTTTTTGAGCCTTGAAGGCTTTTGCCGACATCTTCACATTCTGGTAGAAATATTCAGAGCCAGGTGGTAGGCAGGCACTGTTAACACATAGGGGTCAACACTTTGTACCTGTACCTGTCGGCTTCAGGGATGGGATGAGGATGAAAGGGTCATCTGGGCACAGACGCGGTGGCAGATGAGCATCCTAAGGAAGAGGAAGGAAGGATTCAGCTTTGCCGTGTTGAGAAGAGGCCCGGCTCTAAAAACTTCCGCCCCGGATTTGAGAGCTGAGTTTAATTTTTCATGAAACAATTGCCCACTTATATTAAAAACGATTCCCCAGCAGGCTCTTTGGCATTCCGAAGCTCTCAGCACACGTGAAGCATTGTGTAACTGAGAAATACCTAGCGCTGGGATTCTTCTAGCCAGATCCCTCAGCTTGCCGGATGAAGCCCATCTCCCACCGCCCATTCAAGCCTCAGTGGTGGGATAAAGGATTCCTTCCACCTTTTCCCCATAGGAACGTGCTCTGTCCAGATTCTTCAATTTCTTTCTTCTCACTCCTTCCTTATCTCCATGGAAATTTCCTGTCTCTGACCACTTGTTCTTTCTCTCGACTCTGTAGCCCATTAATCTCTCCACACCTGGCCTGTACTTCACTTCTTCCCGGAACCATCTGTGGCTATAGCGTGAGCCATACTGATCTTCCCTTAGTAAATTTATCAGATGTTTATTGAGACCATTAAGTCCTGGCCATTGTGCTGAGGATTAGAGAGAAGACCACACAAGAGCAGGCCATTTCCCTCCCAGAGCCCCTGACTAAACAACTCCTTGGTGACGTCGTTAGAGGTGCATCCTTTCTTAACACTATGCCACTGTGTATTCCCAAGGCCGGCGTCACGTTTAATGGGGAGATACTAGAAGTATTGCCATTGAACGCCAGGAACAGACAAGGAACAAGAAATGGACACATTGATCACGCCGACAGGACCAGTACCCAAGAGGTGGAGGGCCCGAAGGATTCCTTGAGCAGCGGTGCTGAGTAGCAAACCTCAATACAGAGAGCCCTGGACATGCTCGTGAGCAAAGACCTGTAACCCAGGGTAAAAATGGAACCTAAACATGTGAGAAGATTTTCGACTTGATTAAAAATTGGCAAAGCGCAAATTACTCTGAACTATTATTATTTTTCTTAATCTTTCAAATTGTCACAAGATCCAGAAGTTTAATAACACACTTTTGGTATGGCCGTGGGTTTAAAAACAGGAACTGATGCATTGCTGGTGGGTGTACGAACAGGTACTGCTCGGGTGGGGCTAATTTGGCTGGGTCTATTAAAATAACAGAATGTCTATATAACCTTTGGCTCAGGAGTTTCGCTCGGAGGAATGTGTCCTACAAATAGGCTTGAAATGATGTACGGAGAGGGTTATTTATTGCAGCAATTTTGTAAAAGCAAAATATTTCCTGCAACCCAAATGTTCACCATTAGGAAACAAGTTATGTAACTTCTGACATTCCATCTGCTGGAATAATGCAGCTGTAAGGAGCGGCCAGGTAGCTCTTCGTGACTAGTATAGAAAGATCTCCAAGGTCTCGAGTTATGAAAAAAAGGCTGACGGAGACAGTATGGTAGGAGATAAGAGTTCATCTTTGCGCCTGCCTTTGTGCTGTGTTAGGAGGTAACACAGCGCCTATAACAGAGACCCACACATGGGAGTGTCTCTCTCATCCGTAGCAGTGCAGGGTTAGCAGGAGGCCCCCCTCCACGTGCCGAGCTCTTGCCATGTTGTGGCGCTGGTGTCCCTAGGACTGCGGAGTTTCCTGCATCGAGCTGGGTGAAGGAGTCACATGGATTTCTTAGCACCTGGCCAAGATATAACACACATCACTTCCCTGAAAAGATACAAGGAACCAGTAATAGCCATTACCTTGGAGGTGATGGTGGTGGGTGCGCTACTGGGAAGATGAAGGACATGGACCAGAAGGAAACTTTTCATTTTATACCTTTTTAATTTATTTTTACAATTTTGAGCCATTTTGTCCATTCATAAGATAAAAAGAGATAGTTGCGAGTTAGTGGCCTTGAAAGCACTAAGGACCCAGGGCCGTGGGAGCACAGAAGAGGGATAGCTCCTCCACCTGGCTGGGCTGGGGAGTCCTTCGAAGTTTACTGCATTACGTGATGCTCAGTTGAGGTCCTGAAGGTAAAGTGGCTGTTAACCAGGTCAAGTCTGGAGGGAATGAGAAGGGTGGGGGTGGGGAAGCGGGTGGAGAGATGGTTGGCAGGAAGGGAGCGGGCGCTGAGAAGGGGAGTCTGTCTCAGGTGGAGTGAGGAGCGTCTGTGAAGGCACAGAGGCGTGTTGAGCGACCCGCGCTTGCATCCGGCCATGCTGTGCGGTGGGCGCTGTAGCTCTGGGGAGGTGTGGGGCGGAGCGGGGCGTGCATTGCAGTGCAGGTGTCAGAGGCTGGGTCTTCTCCAGCGTCCTGTGCGATGATGAGTTCAAAAGCAAGGGAACGGCATGGTCAGATCTAGGCAGCAGCACGCAGGACGAATGGGAAAGGAGACTGGACGAATGTTGAGGTGGCCGTGCCGTGATCTAGGAAGCAATGCATCTCTCCCTGCAAAGCGAGTATGGCACTTAACTAATGCAACGCAGTTAGGTATTATCTTTTATGTATGTCTATCAGTACCTCCAATCAGATTGCAATTGCTCTGAGAACCCCTTTATTTACACTTATAGCACCATGACATAAATGCTTATTGGTTGGGCTTCCCTGATGGCGCAGTGGTTAAGAATCCGTCTACCGATGCAGGGGACACGGGTTCGATCCCTGGTCTGGGAAGACCCCACATGCCAAGAAGCAGCTAAGCCCGTGCACCACAAGTCCTGAGCCTGCACTCTAGAGCCCTCGAGCCACAACTACTGAAGCCCGTGTGCCTCGAGCCTGTGCTCCACCACAAAAGAAGCCACCGCAATGAGAAGCCCGTGCACCGCAATGAGGAGTAGCCCCCGCTCACTGCAACTAGAGAAAGCCCACGCGCAGCAACGAAGACCCAATGCAGCCAAAAAAAACCAAAACCAAACAAACAAAAAACTTATTGGTTGATTTTTTTTTGTTTTAAATAAACCTTTAATGGAATATATGTATAGAAAAGTGCTCAAGTCCAAGTGCACAGCCTCATGAATTATCACCAAGTGAACACACATGCATTAATTGGTTGATTATTATTCTGTTTCTTCCTTGTTAAAATTATGGTTAGAACCAGTGTGTGTGTGTTTTTTTTTTAACATCTTTATTGGAGTATAATTGCTTTACAATGGTGTGTTAGTTTCTGCTTTATAACAAAGTGAATCAGTTATACATATGTCCCCATATCTCTTCCCTCTTGCGTCTCCCTCCCTCCCACCCTCCCTATCCCACCCCTCTAGGTGGTCACAAAGCACCGAGCTGATCTCCCTGTGCTATGCGGCTGCTTCCCACTAGCTATCTGTTTTACGTTTGGTAGTGTATATATGTCCATGCCACTCTCTCACTTTGTCACATCTTACCCTTCCCCCTCCCCGTATCCTCAGGTCCATTCTCTAGTAGGTCTGTGTCTTTATTCCCATCTTGCCCCTAGGTTCTTCATGACCTTTTTTTTTTTTTTCTTAGATTCCATATATATGCTTTAGCATACGGTATTTGTTTTTCTCTTTCTGACTTACTTCACTCTGTATGACAGTCTCTAGGTCCATCCACCTCACTACAAATAACTCAATTTCGTTTCTTTTTATGGCTGAGTAATATCCCATTGTATATATGTGCCACATCTTCTTTATCCATTCATCTGTTGATGGGCACTTAGGTTGCTTCCATGTCCTGGCTATTGTAAATAGAGCTGCAATGAACATTTTGGTACATGACTCTTTGAATTCTGGTTTTCTCAGGGTATATGCCCAGTAGTGGGATTGCTGAGACCCAGTGTGTTTTACACACCCTCCCCACTTTGTCCTGGCCATGTTTAATCTGTGATGTACACACATACCCTAATTTCCATACTGCCAGCTTTAATCATTGTTCTTTGAGACGTCTTTGGGAAATATAAATCAGGTGGATTGTTGGAATAATATTTCTATTTTAAGTTATTTTAAATCTCACTTTATTTTGTCAGTTTGTTTGTTTACTATTAGATGTGCATTAAATGGTTATAAGTGAAAAAAATTGACCCCAGTCTGGAAAGAGTATTGGCATGGTGCATAGCCAGAAATTTTTTTCTTTTCCATCATTTCATAATGTTGGTAAAGGCTGAAAGTAATCCCAACTATTGCAAGGGTTTAGATATACTTTTCTTGCCACTGAATTTTCACATTTTCCTCCCAGTCCCAATTTCCTTTGTTCCCTTTTGAAGTAAGAGCCAATTGCTCGGAACATTCTTTGAATTTTTCTTTGGCCACGTTCATTACCATTTGTGCTTTTGTCTACTAGACTGTTAATATTCAGGGCCCCAAATCTCTCCATTATCTAAATGAGTGATCTCATTAATTAATCTAAGACTATTTTGTTGAGCACGTATGTGCTGAATTTAAATTGGAGGTGGGGTAGATAATTTGGATATTTAGAAGACCTATTTACAATTTTGTTACAAATTTTCGTCTGTAAAGTTTTAAGTCAGGAAGTGAAAGTTCTAGTTTGATACGCAGAGTCAAATAAAAAAATATATTTAAGGTTTGCATGAAGTAGATAAAAATAATTAACTAAATGTTCATTTTGATTTATATTTATTTATTCCTCTTGGGACTTGGAAGAAATGAAAGGGAGAATTATTCATTGGGAATTTAAGTTAGTATTATTCATCTAGGAGGGGCATGGTGCCCTGTGGGAGTTTTCCATTTTTACATGTGTATGCTTTTTTTCTGTATTTTTGAGTTTGCTTTTCTAGTTATCATTTAAGATTTCCTTTCTTTTCACTTGTAAAGACTCTTGTGTATCCTGAATGTGTCAGACTAGTTGTTTCCAGCCTCTGCATTACCCAGAACCTTTGTAATTACTTATTTTAGTCCCATGCCTCTGTGTGTGAATGATTTTATCTTCCGTACAAACTTGTGCTTTATGAAAAACATCCTGTAGAGATTGACAACGATGTAAGTGATCATGCATTAGCTTCTGGAAATTTTAGATCCCAATTTGTGATCGACTTAAAGCCAGTATTCAGGAACATTTTTTGAGCCTTATGCCTGGCTTAGCTGTATGTACCCAATCTTATTTTTCTTTCTTCTTTAGCACCAGTTTTTTGTTTGTTTGTTTGTTTGTTTTTGGTGGAGTGGCAGGAAGAGTCAGGTTTATTGAGGTATAATTTAAGTAAAACTCACCATCTACAATGTACAATTCTATGAGTTTTGACAAATGCATAAAGTTGTATAACGACTACCAAAGTCAAGACACAGTAATTCATCACCTCCGCAAATGTTCTAGTGCCCTTTATGGTTGACCGCCACACCCCACCCCAACCCCTGGCAACCACTGATCTCGTTGTTCCTATGGTTCCTCCTTTTCCAGAATGACACATAAGTGGACTCATTCAGCATGTGGCCTTTGGGTCTGGTTTCTTTCACTTAGCACAGTGCATTGGAGATTCACTTATAGTGGATGTATCAGTAGTTCATGCCTTTGTCTTGTTGAGTAGTGTTCCATTGTGTGGATACATCACAGTTTATCCAGCCATCAGTTGAAGAACATTTGGGTTATACCCAGTTTTTTGATATTATATATGAAGCTACTACAAGTATCTGTGTTCAGATTTTTGTGTGAACATAAATTTTCATTCCTATTGGGTAAAATACCTAGGAGTGTGATTATTTGGGTTGAATGGTAAATGGATATTTTAACTTTAAAGAAATGTTTTTGAATGAGGCTGCATTCCTACTAGCAGTCTATGAGAGTTCCAGTTACTCCACATCCTCTCCTCATCAGCAATGGCATTGCCTCTCTCTCTCTCTTTTTTTTTTTTTTGCTATTCTAAGAAGTATATAATGATATCTCACTGTGTTTTTAATTTGCATTTTCCTAATGACTAACAATGTTGGACATCTTTTCACATGCTTATTTTACATTTATATATCATCTTTGGTGAAAGTATTCAAATCTTCTGCTCAATTTTTAAAAATACTGGATTGTTTATATTCTCATCATTGGGTTTGAGAATTCTTTGTATACTTTGGATACAGGTTCTCTATCAGATATGTATATTGCAAATATTTTCTCCAAATCTGTGGCCTGTCTTTACTTTCCCTTTGTAAGTAATAAGTAATTTATGGGAAATTACTCTTGAGACTGTGTAAACATTTTGTTCCTTATCAAACTTTTGCCCCCTGGTTTTGGCACCTATTGATTTTCGAACTCCATCATTCCTTCTATAGTTTTTGGTTGGTATTTGATGCTAAGGAAGAGCTTCCCCTTCTTTCCTTTATTCTTCTCCTCCCTTCTTCCTTCTTTCCCCTTCCCTCCATTGTGGAGTCACAGCCCATCAATCATCCCAGCCAGCACAGTAATTCCCCTCTTTGCCTGTTGATTCAGAGGCACGAGGAGTCCAAAACATTATATATGCTTCTCAGCGAACAAAGCTTCTGGTTGCCAAAATTTGATATTATCAGTCTTCTTAACTCTGCCCTTCTAGTGGTTATGAAGTGGTATCTCAAAGTGATTTAATTTATATTTGCATGATGACCAACGGTATTGAGCCCTTTTAATGTGCTTATTGGCTAGTCATATTTCTTCCTTTGTGAAGTGTTCACATTTTTTGCCCATTCTTTTATTGGGTTGTTTCCTTTTAAAAATTGATTTGTAAGAGGTTTTTTGTTTTTTTTTAATGTATACATAAACGAGATATAGGCCTTTTTCAAATTTGTTTCTTTTTTTCTTTTCCCATTTGGATATAAGTTTTTTCTAGCATTTGTTGAAAAGACTTCCTTTTCCTAATAAATTGCTTTGCTATCTTTGTAGAAAATAAGTTGAACACATATAAATGTATTTGTGGATCCTCTATTCTGTTTCATGGATTTAGTCTTATGCCAGTACCACACTGTGTTGATTACCATGGCTGTATAATGAGTCTTGAAATTAAGCAGTGTAAGTCCTTGAACTTTTTGCTTCTTTCTCAAGATGTTTTGGGTATTCCAGTTTTTTCGCATTTCCATATACATTTTAGAATCAGCTTGTCAGTTTCTTTAAAAAGCCGATGGGGATTATTATTAGGATTGCATTGACTCCATAGATCAATTTGGGGAGAATTAACATCTGCAATACTGAGTCTTCCAATCCATGAACTGACTATATCTTTCCATTTATTTAGATCTTCTTTAATATCTTTCAGTCGTATTATATAGTTTTCCACTTAGTGGCCTTGTATATCTCTTATTTATTTTTTCTTAAGTACTGGTTCTTTTTTGATGTTATTCCAAATGGACTTGTTTCAGAATTCCATCTTAAAACTGTGTGATGTGAGTGTATCTAATGTCATTGATTCTTTTAGCTAAATGACCTTGTATTTTATGGTCATGTATGGATCTTCCTAAATTCACGTATATATTCTAGTAGTTATTTTGTAGGTGGGATTTGTTATATAGTTAATCACGTTGTCTAGGAATAAAATTACTTTTAACTCTTCCTTTTCAATTTTAGTAAGTTTTATTTCCTTTTCTTATTGCACTGGCTAAGACCTCACAATGTTGAATAGAAGGTGTGAGATTAGGCATTCTGGCCTTTTCTAATCTGAAATGCTTTGTACTTTGTTTATCCCACAGCTCAGAGAGGTCTTATTGACATTCTGTTTTATCATTGATCTCAGCATCATATTTAATTCCTTTATATCATTTACAATAAATTACAGTTATTTCATTTGTTTACTACTCTATTGTCTGCCCCTTACACAAACCCACAAGTCTCTTATGGAAAAACTCTGTCTTCACCAACATATAGCACGGTGACTCTTAGTAGACACTCAGTAAATGCTTTGTCAAATGAGTAAATTTTGGTAGGAACTTTTTGCAGTTATGCAGTCTATCCTCCTTCCCAGTGTTTGAATCTCCTTGGTAAAACCTAGGACAGGTATTATTTCTTACAAGATTTTTTTCATATTTTTCTTTCCCTCTTTTTAATTTTTTAGGTGGTTATATTTCAATTTCCTATAGAAACCACGCATATTTAATGCTTTCAAAAGTTCTTAATTGATCTTTTATAAAAGATAATACAGGGCTTCCCTGGTGGCGCAGTGGTTGGGAACCTGCCTGCCAATTCAGGGGACATGGGTTCGAGCCCTGGTCTGGGAGGATCCCACATGCCACGGAGCAACTGGGCCCTTGAGCCGCAACTGCTGAGCCTGTGCGTCTGGAGCCTGTGCTCCGCAACAAGAGAGGCCGCGATAGTGAGAGGCCCGCGCTCTGCGATGAAGAGTGGCCCTCGCTTGCCGCAACTGGAGACAGCCCTCGCACAGAAATGAAGACCCAACACAGCCAGAAATAAATAATAAATAAATAATAAATTAATTTAAAAAAAAAGATAATACAATTCTTTCTACTAATTTTTTTTTTTTTAATTTTTATTTATTTATTTTTGGCTGTGTTGGGTCTTCATTTCTGTGCGAGGGCTTTCTCTAGTTGTGGCAAGTGGGGGCCACTCTTCATCGCGGTGCGCGGGCCTCTCATTATCGCGGCCTCTCTTGTTGCGGAGCACAGGCTCCAGACGCGCAGGCTCAGTAATTGTGGCTCACGGGCCCAGTTGCTCCGTGGCATGTGGGATCTTCCCAGACCAGGGCTCGAACCCGTGTCCCCTGCATTGGCAGGCAGATTCTCAACCACTGCGCCACCAGGGAAGCCCTCTACTAATTTTTGCAAAATATTTTAGTGGCAAATTGGGATAGTTTGCCTTTCCTGGATATTACATACACTCGGAAGTTAATCAGTATTCAGGCAGTTTGCAGTGGTTCAAATATAGAAACAAGGGTAAACACATTCCACAGTTACCTAGTAAGCAGGTGTTGGGTCACTACTTTTTATTCTTTGAAATCTGGAGAAATCGCACCAATGAAGTGAACCAGTTAGGCAAATTATTTCCTTATTTTTGCCCTTTAGCTTTTGTTCTAATCTGAGTAATGCTTCATTTTTTTTTTTTAATGTAATTTAAGTCTAATGAAGGTAAATTGCATTCAGCCTGGAACACAATGATCTAGGATGTATCCAAAAGGCAAAATATCTTTCTTCTGGCTGCTCCATTTTAACAGCTGCTGTGATAGAAAGTAATGCTTCAGTTTATGTACAGACAGGAGGAAAATACTGTTTTTTTCCCCCTATACGATGTTCCAAATAATTCTTTGGCTTATCTTACACATTGATGATGGAAATTGCATTAAAGAAGTAGGTAACAACATATTAAGTTGGATGTGTATTCATTCAACTCCCTTTCTTCATCCTCCTCCTTCTTTCTTTCCCCTCCCTTCCAATTTACAGGTGGAGATTTCAACAGTCCTCCACCGATAATGGAGAGAATAAATAGACATTCAGTAAGATTTAGAGGACCAGGACAACCCTATCAACCAACTTGGCCTAATTGCCTTTTTACTTTATTTAATGAAACACTCCACCCTATATACTCTTTTTCTTTTTTTTTTTTTTTCAAGTACCCTTGGAACATTCACCTAGAGGGACCAAGTTTGGGACCAAAACCAAGTTTCAATAAATTTAAAAGCATTGGAAGTCCTACTGAATGTGTTCTCTGACCACAACAGAATTAAACAGAAATCAATATCCCAAAAATACGTGAAAAAAAACCTCCCAAATATCTGGAAATTAAACTACACATTCCTGAATGACTCATGAGCCAAAGAAGAAATGACAAGGGAAATCGGAAATTACTCTGAAATGAATGAGAACAAAAAGTCAACCTTTCTCTTATTTAAAATAAAAATATTAACATGCAAATCGGTAGAGATTCACATCTTCAGTTCTTCCTACTCATCTGCTTCTTGAATTCCCTACTCCCTCCATATGTTGGCCTCGCTGCAGTTCCTTGACAATATGAGCACGGCCGTGCTCCTGCTGGAGCTGTGCACCCAGCCCCTGTTAGTCTGGTCTTGCCTATTTAACCAAGTAGTCCAAATACCTTTCTTCTAGTTCCACTGAACAAACATTTACCGTTTTCAAAGGTCATGTTCCTGGAAGCATGGAGGGGAATTTATGGGGCAACAACAGACAAGCTCAAGTTATATAACTCTCATGTTAACTTGAATGAAAATCTTGTCAAAGCTGCTTCCTTCCTGTCCTACCTGGGGAGTTCTGATCTACCTTTGCCCAACATTTTAGACTTTTTGTGAGTCTTCCTTCACTTTTTTTTTGTGTGACTTCTGTCTCTCCTAACAATCCTTTAATTGTTTGGACCTTCTCATTGCTTTTGACTTTTCATAGTCTTCCAGTATCTCTGCGCTCAGTCTGGTGTCAGCTTGTCCTCTCCAGCTTCATTCATTCACTGAGGCTTGACTAGGTGCGAGGCATTGAGCTGGCCACTGGGTTTGGTACTGGGGTGGGAGACTTGTAAATCAGATAATTAACCAGGGTGAGCACTTTGGCAGAGGCATGTTGGAAGGGCCATGCAAACAAACATTCTTTCAACACATATTTATTGGCCTCCCACTGTGTAACAGGCACTGTGCAATGGGGGTGGTATCCCGGGCAGAAGGTACTGATTGCTTGAAGATGAGGCGTGGAGTTGTGAAGGAGAAAAGCACCATCTGGGAATGGGTGATCTGCTCTGGCACGAGGTATTTGGTAGGGACTTGGAGGGACTTGAGCTAATAAGTGGTGAGAGAAAAGGCTAGAAAGGTTAGGAAAGTACTTCCTTTTTTTTTCTTAAGGGAGTTTGAGTTCTGTTTCTGTGGGTGTAGCATTTATTAGCTCCATGGTGACTCTTACCAACTTCTGTATTACCTGTATCTCTGATTTCTTTGGTTAATCTTCCACTTGTTCTGGTGACCAGTAGCACTAAGTGGTGGTAACCACTAGCACTGTTAATTGTGCATTTTTTAGAAGTGGGAGGGGGGTTGCCAAGAGAGAAGGAACCTCAAAGCAAGGAACTAGGTGTGTGATCCTCTTACTTTACCTGGATTATTTCCTTTTAGGCATACCTGGATTATTTCCTTTTAGGCATTAAGTAGCCTCTTGAAACCCCCTTTTGTATTTTAAGGGTAGGGGAGGAAGAGGTTGAAACAAATGAATTTGAAAACACCCTGTGGGATAAAATTTACATTCATCGCCCACCCTGAAATTTTTTATTCTTTTTCTTTAGGTTTCTTGCTATTTAAAGATTTTTGTTTGAATGAAATTAATGAAGCTGTACCTCAGGTGAAGTTTTATGAAGAGGTAAGAAGTGACTGTTTTATCAATGCTTTTATTTCAAAAGCATATTTAAACTGTACTTTGGAAAATATTAAGACTACTAGATATCTTAGAAATTTGTCAAAAGTAATTAGTACTACAAGATATAGTTTATTAGAGATGCTGACAACAACTATAAAAATCATATTTTTAAAGCTCTATAGTGTTCTGGAATCAGTGAGGAAGAGTTGGACTAAAATTCCAGAGGAGGGAGAATCATTCAGAGGTGCACTGAGCATTACCAGCCATTTTATTTTCTGCAGAAGCTTGCTGATTCTGGACACAGAAGCCGAGGCAGGGGGCTGCTACTGGGTGAAAGAGAAACTAGCAAAGTTTTATGGTCACACATTACTAGAGTGACAAATTGGAGACTTGGTGGGAAAGGGTGGCCTCAAACCCACAGCTGGTTCTCCCAGCAAGACATTGGGAGGGGATCTGAAGAGGCAGGCCAAGAGCTTCTGGAAGACGCATTGAAACCTCCCACAGCCTTGTGGTATTAAACGGTATTGAAATGTACACCTGTTGTGGCAGGAATCCAAAAACAGAACAGGCAAGAGATGAAAACCCCACTGAAGAGCCATAACCACTTATCACCTGGGGCGGCGGCTGGTCCAGGTGTGGTGGGCAGATGAGAATCCAACTTTGGCCCCTGGCAGGAGGCTGCTTCTGGAAGACAGAAAAACCAGAAGAGGTTTCTGGATCTGGAGTAAACAGATGAAGCTGGGAATTCCCTGGCGGTCCAGTGGTTAGGACTGCGTGCTCTCACTGCCAAGGGCCTGGGTTCAGTCCCTGGTCAGGGAACTAGGGTCCCATAGCCGTGCGGTGCAGACAAACCCTCACCCTCCCATCCCCCAAAAAACCCCCCAAAAACAATAAAAAAATTATAACATCAAACATATTAAAAAAAAAAAAAACGATGAAGCTGGAGGAACCCCCAAAACATGATGAGTCCCCTGCTCAAGACACATGCCAAGTTTTGAAGCTCGAGTGGGCCGGGGGCCAAAGAGCTATCCTGAAGACTTCTTAAGGGCAGAACTGAATCCAGTGCTGAGGAGACAGAGATCTCATTGAACTCCATGGAGACCCAGGCCTTAGGAACAGGGACCAACCAGAGGCAGACTGAGTCCTACACAAATGGCAGACCAGACCAGCCCAGCTCAACCCCCTGTTGGGTGATGAACTCCCTCTCTACCTGTGCAGCAGAGAATAAGGGGAGCCCTCTGTCTATTTTGCAGGTAGAAAATAACAGTATATAGAGACTCTCCAATCTTCACCATACAGTAAAAAATGATTTTCCATCTAAGAAGCAAGATCACGTGACTTATAAACAAGGCAATAGAAGCAGACCTGCAGATGAATCAGATATTGGAGTTAGCTGACAAGTACCTGAAAATAACTGTAAATAATATGTTCCAGACAATAGAGGAAAAGATGGACAAAATAATTAGATGGAGGAATAGAGAGTTTCAGCATAATTTGAATGTATTGTGGAAAACCAAACAGATATTCTAGAACATAAAGTATTTGAAATTAGAACCTAGTGGTTAGAACCAGTAGCAGATTGTCACAATGTGAGACATGATTAATGAATAGGGAAGCAGGTCAGAAGGTCATCTCAAACCGAAATACAGAGAAAAAAGAATATAAAAAAGAAATAAGGGCGTTAGAGACATGTGAGGCATGCCTAAAATGTCTAACACATGTAAAGTTGGACTCCCAGAAAGGAAGAGAGAGAATGGGAAAGAAGCAGTATTTGAGGATATAATACTAAGAATATTACAAAATGATGAAAGTCAGCAGCTTACAGATTCAAAAAACTTAGCAGAATGAGTACAGAGGAAACGTATCTTTGCACATCAGTATAAGACTGTGGAAACCTGTGACAGAGAGAAAATTTTAAAAGCAACCAGAGGTTAGAAAAAGGCACCTCATTTTTAAAGGGGCAGTAATATGAACGAAACGACTGTGACATATTAAAATAAATGATTAAGAAAAAAGAAAGACAGACAATGAAATGTCCATATTTAAAGTAATGAGAGAAAAAAGCTGCCAACCTAGAATTCTTTCCTCAGCCAAAACTTCCTTCAAAAATGAAGGTGAAACAAAGATATTTTCAGATGAAAACTGAGAGAATTTGTCAGTAGTGGAACTGCATTACCATAAATACTAAAGGGAGCTACTGTAAGCAGAAGGGAAATTACCCCAGATGGAAATGCAGGAAGGAATGAAAGACATCATAAAGGGTAAATGTGTATGTGAAATATATGAGTGTTGACCATACAAAACTATAATATGTTTTTAGAGTTTAAAGTGTGTGTAAAACTAAAATGTATGAGAGTAGCACAAAAGGCAGGAGAGGGGTTAATAAAGTTAAAATATTTTAAGATTCTAGGATTATTGGGGATAGTAAAAGTAATAATTTGCATTGACTTGTAAAGGATGCATATTGTAATCTCTAAGGTAACTTTTAAAAGAATAAAATATGTATGTTAAAAGAGAGGAGATATGGAATAAAACAACATTGTATTAATCCAAAAAAAAAAAAAGAATAAAAGGTGGACATAAAGTAGGAGGTCAAATTGAAAATAAAGAGTAAGGTGGTAGCTATAAATTCATCTATATAAATATTGATGATTAACATTTAATATAAATGGACTAAATACTCCCAGTAAAAGACCAAGTTTGTCAGACTGGATAAATAACCAAAACCATGTTATATACTGCTTACAAGTGAGATGCTTTATTTATGTATTTTAAGATAATTTTATTTTTTGATTAACCTATAGTTGCTGTACAATATTATATAAGTTACAGGTGTACAGTATAGTGATTCAATTTTTTTTTTTTAATTTTTAAAGAAGTGACATACTTTAAACAGAAGTATGGAAGAGGATATGTAATATACACACTAACTGAAGCAAAGCTGGTATAGCTATACTAATATCAGACAAAGTACATGGCAATGCTACTTTGAGATAAAGAGAGATTATTTCATAATGATTGAGGAGTCAGCATCTGTATCTTACAAATAACAGAACTTTAAAATATTTAAAGCAAAAATTGGCAGGAAGATCCAAAACAAAATAATTCTACAACCCTAGTGGGATACCCACATACTTCAAGAGCTTGTAGAACAAACAGGCAAAAAATTAGTAAGGATATAGAAGATCTTAATAAAGTGATGAATAAACTTGACCTAATTGACCCAGCAAAAACAGAGTTTTGCATTCTTTAAACTACATATGAAACATTTACCAAAATAGATCATATGCTGGACCCTAAAGAAAACTTTCTACAAATTTCAAGATTGAAATTGTTCAGAGTATGTTCTCTGACCACAGTGGACCTAAGCTCAAATTTAATAAGTGTTAAGTAAGAAATCCTTAGCTGCCTGGAAACAAATAACTTCTAAATAATTTATGGGTCAAAGAGGAAATTAAAATTGAAATTAGAGAATATATTAATTGAAATATATTTTAGAAATGACATATGCTAATATTATTAGCATGATCTGTCTTTACCCTAAAACATTTGAAATGGTCCAAAGAAAGCATGGCATAATTAGGGCTGATATTAGTAATCTTTGTATCTTTGAAAATTGGAAGAATATTCCCTTTTTTCCTGGTTTATTGATATACATGAAAATGACATTTTTCTACATTTTAAAAATTATATTAATGTATTTCCAGGAAGAATGATCAAATGATGATGCACATTTAGCATCATGTGAAAAAAAAGTAAGCTAAATCCAAAAGGATTCCACTGAGTATGAAGTGACTTTATTATTTCAGTCTGAATCAGGCGTTTTATCTGGACGAGACTCACAGCTTGATGTGTCAAAAATTTTTTTTCTTTCCTGTGTTCTTAAAAGCTTCACCTCTCCAATTTCAGCATGTACTCAGCTGCTTTGTCAAATAGAAAGCAATCTCCTTTAGTAGATGAAACAGATGGGCAACCTACATAGTTATTTCTTAAGCACTTCTGGCCAGTATGGTGGTGACTACTGCTGATGTGTTTCCATTTGAACTTTAGGCATCGGAGTTTCTCTTCGTTAGCTTGTTCTGCAGCTCTTCTCTCCTCTCTCCTGGCCTGGTGTGATGGATCTGGCCTATCAGGTTATCCCCTTGGAGGAAAATGCTTCAGGGCTCCTCAGCAACTTGCTTTGTGTTCTTTAATTGACAATACCATCCACCTTGGAGTTTCAAATACAGTTGTGTAAGTCAGTACAGCCTCCAAGATTGAAGTTATCAGTCATTCTGACTCCTTGGTTTCACCAGCCTAGTGGATTCTTTAATTTCTAGTTTTATGATCCTGATCCCTAGAAAACTCTGTTGTCAGATATCTTGCAATGTGTATGTTGTCCATTGTATTTCCATTTTTCTGTGTCCGCAGACTTTTAGTGGTTACCCATTTTCCTGTGGTCTAAAGTCCTAATTGCTTCTTCCAACACTCACATATCTCTGCGTTAGTTATCGCTTACCTTTCCCTCTTTATCTTTCACTACCTTCTCACGTAGACCTTCCAGTAACCAATATTACCTGAACCCACCGAGCCCAATTCTTCTTTTTATTACTTTCCTTATGTCCTTCCCCCAGCCTAGGATGCAGTTTCCCCTTCTCGGCTTGTGGAAAGCCTTGCTTCGTTTAAGGCCAAGGTCAGTTTCTGTATTCTCCCATGAAGCCTGTCTGTACAGTCATCCCAGTCTTCCATGACTGCTTTGCTTCTCTGATTCTTACACTATCTGTCGCCTGTAATGCCCATGGAGTACTTAATATATGCTTGCTGCTGGGGTGTGTGTGTGTCATCAGTATTTTCACTTGCCCATTGTTTGACTCCTAGACAGCAGGCCCAGCTAGGATCTAGGTGCAGCTGTGCCCCTCTCACTTGCTGTGGGATATGGTGCTGGTCATTGAGCAAACCCTGAAGCATCTACCTTGTGTCAGACCCAGAGCTTACAAATGTGAACCAAGACACTGTCCTGTACTTGAGCTCATAGAATGGGGACTTAATATTTGAGCATCTCTTACTTTATGAAATGAGGTTAGTAATCATCTCCTGCTATTTCACAGGCTAATTGAGAGTCTCAAATGGGATGCCAGATGGACAGTTGCTTTCTAAACTGTAATATCTATAATATGCTGATTAGATATATGCTGTAACATGGTGGTAAAGAGTTCCAGCTCTAAACTGAGAACATCTGGATTTGGATTTGGACACTGCTAGTGACTAGCTGCCTGAAGTTGGGCAAGGAGTCTTGCTTCACTCTATCTGGGTTTCCTCAGCTAAAAATTAGGGTGATAGCAGTGTCTGTCCTTAGGGTTGTCATGTGTGTATGCAACACACCAGAACAGCACCTGACACGTAGCTACTGCTCGGTGTGTTGGTTTATACACTTCCTTGTTCCAGTTAGATTTAGAGGCAGCTTATAAAAATATTTATATTACACCTAGATTTAATGATAAATCACGGAAAACAGAAAATATAAGATCAGAGGTAAAGTTACTACGCAGACTTTTCTTCACTCATGCAACCAGTATTTATCAAACACTAATGCTGGGAAGCATTGTTTGGATGAACAAGATGGACAAAGTCTGTGCTCTCTTTGAGCTCCTATTTTTGTTGAAACAGACAATAAACCAGTAATAAATGAATAGGAAATATATCAGGAAATGATAACTGCTATGCAGTGATTCAAAACAGACTCACAACTCAATGTGATGTATTGTGATTTGGTGGCCACCTTAAATTGCTGGGTCAAAGACTGACTTCTGAGGAGGTGCATTTTAGTGGAGTAATTTCAGATATTGTGTTTATCCTTTGTGGCTTTCACTTAGTTTCTTGAATCTGTCAATTTATATGTTTCACCAAATCTGGTAAAATTTGGGCCATTATAAAACATTATTTCTACCCCAGTCTCTTTGTTTTCCTCTCTCTAGAATTCCAATCATAAGTATGTTTGATCTTTCGATATTATCCTAGATATCACTGATTCCCTGTTCCATTTTTCCCCCCCAATTTTTTTTCTTTCTTTTCTTCAGATTAGATAATTTTTATGGAGCTGTCTTCAAATTCATTGATTCTTTTGCCAACTCTAGCCTGTGATTATGTCCATCCATTGAATTTTTTTTCACATAAGATTTCCATGTGGTTATTTTCTTAGTTACTATTTTTCTGCTGCTATTTCCTATCTTCTTATTCATTACATGCATATTTTCTGTACATCTTTTAGTATAGTTTTAACGACTCCTTTAAAATCCTTGTCTGATAATTCCATCAGAATCATCTTGGATTGGTCTTCACTGATGGTCTGTTCTCTTACGTGTGAGCTACATTTCTCTGTTTCTTCATAGATAGAGTAATTTTAGATTGTATCTTGTCCATTGATATTGTAGACTCTAAACTCTGCTTCTCCAAAGGGTATTGATTTTTTTTGTCTCAGCAGTTAATTTGGCTTACTCAGACTTGATGCTCTGTCTTCTCATACAGTGGGTAGCAACTGAATCTTGTTCAGATCTTTTAACCTTAGCTGGACTGCTTTGGGTCTGTCATGCTCACATGTCATTATGGGGTCCAGCAGAGATTTTGAGAGTTTGTACGTAAAATTTTGGAGCTCTGCTCTGGCTCTTCATTTTCAGGAATATCCTCTCTTACTTTCCAGCTTCTGTTTGATGCCCCTTTTCCATTATCTGTGTACTTTTGGTCACTCTCCAGTGGTCCAGTGTAGTTGGGTTTTATGTATGTCCAGAATTGTTGTTAGAGTTTAGTTCACTATTACCTGAAGGAGGGCCCTGGTTTGTGATATATTTTGAATATAAAGCCAACATGACTGGCTGATGAATTGGATATAGGGGGTGGTGGGGACAGGGGTGTGAGCAAAAGAGCAGAATCAATGATGATTATTGCATTTTTTTGGCTACATGTTCAGCTGTGAGCTTTGTAACCACCACAGCAGAAAGGGAGGACTACACGGTTAGTGAATGTTCATCATTGATGGCGAAGCTTCTGTTCTGCTGTAGTAGAGTACAGAGTAGAGACTTTTCACCTTGAACTCGGGCCTCTGCCTGCTCAGGTTCCCTGGACAACCTGACTGCCAGAATTAGGGGTGGCATTTGCTCTGCACATCAGGACATCCTGTCTAGAGCCAATTGATACTTGACTGCATGTTCTTTAATTAGTGGTCTTACTGATAATAGAAAGTGAATTACAGCCAGGGATGCTTTAGGCTGTTTCTTTGCCTACTAAGAATTAACCTTTTCTGTCGTTCAAGTTGGAGTTTATGAGATATGAGGCACTTACTAAAGCCAGAATTGTGGTTCAGATCATCATTTGTGCAAGAAACTAGAATTTTCTGTATCGTCAGATTATTACAGTTCATAGAAAACTCCCATAGAATCAGCATTTGCTTGACCAGGTGTCAGCTTGCTTTATAGGTCCCCAGAACATAGACTTAGGTTTCATTACACTTGTTTTCAAGGATAATGATTCCATGAAGGTTTAGTTTTCCTAGAGTTTGTATGTTTAGGCAGAAACGTTTGCCTTTGGTTCACTAACAGTCCACCTGTTCTATCCTAGCATTCTGGCATTAATTTCTGGAACTTACTAAAACAAAACATCAAAAGAAATCTACCAAACTAGAGTCCTTTGTTTGTTTTCTGACTCTGCCTCAGATTTCTGTGTCTGGCTTCTGTTTCCTTGCAGCTACCATACTTGCATCTGGCATGGTATTTGAACCTTTAGACATGTTCTCCTGAATTAACCTTGGATGATTAAGCCCAGGTCCTTTGGTTATGCCAACATTGCTGAATTGCTCCTTCATTAAAAAAGTGTTTTCCTTCTGGAGAAAAGTATAATTTGAAAAGATACATGCACCCCAGTATTCATAGCAGCACTATTTACAGTAGCCAAGACATGGAAGCAACCTAAATGTCCACCGACAGATGAATGGATTAAGAAGATGTGGTGTGTGTGTGTGTGTGTGTGTGTGTGTGTGTGTGTGTGTGTGTGTGTACACACACACAATGGAATATTACTCAGCCATACAAAAGAATGAAATAATGCCATTTGCAGCAACATGGGTGGACGTAGAGGTTATCATAGTAAGTGAAGTAAACCAGACAGAGAAAGACAAATATATGATATTGCTTATATGTGGAATCTAAAAAAATGATACAAACGAACTTATTTACAAAACAGAAATAGACTCATAGACATAGAAAACAAACTTATGGTTACCAAAAGATGGGGGGGGAGGGATCAATTAGCAGTTTGGGGTTAAAATATACACACTACTCTATATAAAACAGATAACCAACAAGGACCTACTGTATAGCACAGGGAACTATACTCAATACCTTATAATAACTTATAATGGAAGAGAATGTAAAAAAAGAATATATGTGTGTGTGTGTGTGTATGTGTGTGTATATATATACAGTGAGGGGTGAGGGGAGTGAGAACAAGCCATCATAACTCTTAGAACTGGATTACAGACAAATTTAAATTATTTGTGCTTTGGAAAGGAGAATTGGCAAGGATGAATGGTCCATGGCTGGTGCATCGTAAGTTAATTGTAACCATGGCAGTATTTGTTTCCTAATATTGTGTTTCTAAATTTAAGCGACAAGGTTCATCATAGGAAAAAATCCATTCATATGTTCCAAGTTGAATTTAAATTATTCCAACTTCATTATTACAACATTAGAAGTAGTTGTTTCCTGTGGAATGGCCGATTCAAGTAATTTGCTTGATCTCATGTGGAAGTGGTTTCTGCTAAGACTAGTAATATCCTTCAATAAAGGAAGTTTCTAGGAAGACAATACCTAACAACGGTAACTTTTAACCATCCAGATAAAAGAATATGAAAAGCTTGAGAATGAGGAAGATCGCCTTTGTAGAAGTCGACAAATTTATGATACTTACATCATGAAGGAGCTGCTGTCTTGTTCACATGTAAGTATCTCTTTTTGTTTTATTACTTTAGTATGGGTAAATATGAGACAGCCTTCAAACATTTCCAGAATGAAAGTTAAAGTAGGAGGAAGAGGTTTAAAAATTAAATGATATTCATCCAGGATGGAACCCATTTCTTCGGTTTTTGTCATTTGTTTCCTGATAATACTGATCCGGTATCTGTTGCTCCATATACTCTTGGTATGTTTCCAAAAGTGGATACTTTCACTGCAAACATTGATAAAATGGCTAATGCAGATCAATGGAAGAAAAAGCCAACCTCAATTCTAGACTTTCTAAAGGAAATTAAGCTTTATTGTTTTTCATTTAGCTCTCCTTTAACAGTTAGACTAATCATATATTGATCAATAAAAATCTTAAATGCTTTCTTTGAATTAATAAGGAGGATTGTAATTATTATGTTAATGTAATTCATTAATAGTTGAAGGATGGTTGAAACCATTTTTTTTCCTTGTATTGATAAATCAGAGAAACAATCTAATTCAGTCATTAGGATAAACTAGGTTCCTAGGAAATTATTCCACCAGGAGTGAGTGGAATAATTAATAATGAAAATTTACCATGTAATCTCTCTACATGAAGACTGTTTTCCAAAGGAGTATCCTCAGAGCCCTGGGCTGCTGTGTCCAGTGCAGTAGCCACTAGCCACGTGTGGGTATTTAAATTGTTTAAGTTAATTAAAGCGAAATGGAATTAAAAGTTTAATTCCTCATGAGCCACATTTCAAGGGCTCAATACCCACGTGTGGCTGGTAACCCGCGTCAGCCCAGGTTCACCGCACTTCCAGCATCGCAGAGAGCCTGACTGGACAGCACTGCTCACGACAGTGATATATGTTCGTGCTTCTGTGTTTACTGTGTTGTCTACAGTGCTTACCGAACTTCTGAGCTAGAGTTAGTCGTAATGCTCTGTGCCTTGCTACCGTGCTGGGGAATGGTTGAACCTTGGTAAATGCCAGGTGTTCACTGTGAAAGCCTCTGTAAACATAGTTTTCGTATAGGTCAACAATTTAGAGGGTTTTTAGCAGTGTGATATGCTTTTTAAGCTCTTCTTCTTGTGCATTGCTGCAGACGTAATTTGAAGTTTTGGGGGAGGACAGAGTGCGTAATTTTTGTCAGTGTGAGTTTCATTCTTTTAGAACCAATTCCTCTCCCCTGTGGTTACAGCAAGACTTTCCTTACCCTAGAGTCTTTTCAACACTGTGATATAGCTTTGCGGTCCTGACGTTTAATTCTTAGGTATATTTTCATGCATTCACTTTCTCTCATATAATAGAAATTTTACATTTTTAGGACCCCAGTATCAGCCAGTTGAGGGATGATGCATTTAGTAAGGTGATAATACGATTCCTTACACCTTTTTTTAATCGAAGTCATCTTGATCTCCTGTGGGATTAGATATGTCAGTTGGATGCCGCCGTGCTCAGCATCCTTCTCGACATGGTGTCTAAGAACTCTGGAAGCTCAGAGGAGCAGTCGTCTGTTTGGCTTGCCCGCAGAATCCAACAGATTTTTTAAAGAATGCATGTTGATGGAATCCCTATAGGTTACTGCTTAGTAATTTTTGTGTTAAATTATATGTTTGACATTGTAAAACATACAGAGGTTTGCTCTGTTTTATATTTGTGGAAAAAACATTGTTTTTTTGATTTTTAAAAGCCATTCTCAAAGCAAGCTGTAGAACATGTGCAAAGTCATCTATCCAAGAAACAAGTGACATCAACTCTTTTTCAGGTAAGATACAATGCTTTCCCAATAAATGTTTCTAATTTGCTTAACAATTGGATTTGGGGACATTCTTTGCATGTGTGAAAGTGCTGGGGGAATTGACATATGAGGCTTTATTTCTTACGTGGAGGTTTATCTGGAAGAACTGAAGTTTAATATTGTCTGTCTTCTCATTGAAATGTGCTGTTCTGCTGACATCCTTCGTGAAGGCTTTCCTGAAAAAGGCCACTGGAGCGTTCTTGTAATGTTGTTTTCTATAAATCAATCAAGACAAGACATTGGAGGAAAAAGCCTTTTCCTATTTGACATCCCAGGCACCTGTGATGAGCAGGGACTTGACAAGATTTACTTTCTAGTGGTACAGGTGTTGACCCCCACGGTGATTATCCCCCAGATGAAATAGATCCATTTTCAAGAGTCAAGAGGGAATGTTTGAACGGCCTTGGGGTCGTGACTGAGGAACTGGACTTTGCCTTGGCTCCTGGTATCTTGAACACAACACAGTCATGCAGATTTAAATGACAGGCCTCAGAAAACTTGATCCACAACTGATGGGCCGATGTATTTGCTGATCTTCAGATGTAATGGTTTCTCCTCCCCAAAGCCTTTTCTCTCATCCTGTGGGTTTTCTACAGAGGTGGCAGCTTGCAAGGACATGGTCAAATTTTCAAGTGGATAATGTACTTTTCATGTTTCTATGAGTCACAAGAAATAGGAAAGAATGCCATTCATTAATGTAGTGATTTTCATAAATGAAAAAAATTAATTTATCCATTTCCTGGATTATTCAGTAATTTACAGAGAAGTAAGTTGATTTTTACCTAGGTGCCTTATGATAGGTTTTATTTACATACAAAATGAATCTGATGATTTTATAGAGAAAATATTGATTTGGCTCTGAGAACATTTGGGTACAGTAACAAACTGCGTGCTGCCTTTCTGCCAAAATAATTAGATGGACTTTTCTTAAAATGTAGTACCTTTTATAGTCTAGTTGGTTATAAGCTTGGGCTCTGAAATTAAGTGCCCTGGATTTCGAGACCCTGGGCAAGCTACCATACCTCTCCTCCCTTCAGTTTTCCCATCTGTGAAGTGGAAGTGACAGCGGGCTCTCCCGCAAACGGGGGTCTTGAGGATTCAGTGCATGTGAATTGCTTTGCACTAGGCCTGTCTGTTGCCATACTCCACAAATGTCAGCTCTTATCAAACATTGTACATTCAAAAAGTGCAACGTGAATGTCTGCTGTTTGTTGCCTTCGTGATATTTTCATGTCAGAACTTCAGTTGTCTGACTTTGATGCTGTTCAGAGACAGTCTTGTAGTCAATTACATCTAACGTTGCTAAATTATACCTCACAGTACGTGGATTTTACAACTCTGATGCTAGCTTTTCCTGCAGCATAAATAACATTTGAAAAGATAGTTCCAGATGAGATACAAAGACCACCAAAATTCTCTCTGTGCCTTCAAGGAACAGTCATTTAGGAGCTTCTCCAATATCTTTCAAAACCACTTTACTGATTTGTTCACAAGAAAATAATTAAATAATGTTCTGGTAAAATAGATATAGAATGGCTGGTGTTCTTATTTCAAAGGTGAAGGAAATAGTCCCTATTAAGTTGATTTAAATAAGAAGGTGTATTAGTGCAATTCGGTGTGACATGTACCATCAGAACATAGTGATCAAAGTATAAATAGAAGTTATATGTTTGGATGTCCTGTTTATAGAGGGTCATTAACCATAAAGTTAGTTGATATTCTTTGAGTTGGAATTTCTTTCTTTCCCCTGGCTTTCTGAGTTATAATTGACAAATAAAAATTGTATATAATTGTAGGTGTACAATGTGATGTATTGATATACGTATTCGTTGTGAAGTGATTGTCATAATCAAACTAATTAACATATCCATCACCTCACCTAGTTACATTTGTGTGTGTGTATGTGTGTGTTTGTGTGTATGTGTGGGGGTGAGAACACTTACGATCAACTCTGTTAGCAAATTTCAAGTGTACAATACGGTATTATTAACCGTAGTCCCCGTGCTGTACCTTAGCTCTCCAGAACTTATTTATCCTGCATAACTGAAACTTTGTACCCTTTGACCACCATCTCCCCATTTCCCCCACTTCCCAGCCCTTGGCAACCACCATTCTACTCTGCTTTTATGAGTTAGACTTTTTTTAGATTCCACGTGTGGACGAGATCATACCATATTTGTCTTTCTGTGTCTGGCTTATTTCACTTACCATAATGTTCTCCAGATTCACCCATGGTGTCACAAATAGCAGGATTTCCTTCTTTTTAAAGACTGAATATTATACCATTGTGTGTTTTTATATATATATATATGTATCCATACCACATTTTCTTTATCCATTCATCCATTGATAGACACTTAGTTTGCTTCCGTATCTTTACTGTTGTGAATAATGCTGCAGTGAACATGGGCATGCAGATATCTCTTCAAGATACTGATTTCATTTCCTTTGGATATATACTAGAAGGGGGATCGCTGGATAATATGGTAGTTCTGTTTTTAATTTTTTGAGGAATCCTTATACTGTTTTCCATAATGGCTGCACCAATTTACATTCCCACCAACAGTGCACAAGGGTTCCCTTTACATCCTTACCAACAACTTACCTCTTGACTTCCTGATAATAGCCATCCTAACAGATGTGAGGTGATATCTCATTGTGGCTTTGATTTGCATTTCCTTGATGATTAGTGTTGTTGAGCACCTTTTCATGTGCCTGTTGGTCATTTGTATGTCTTTCGAAAAATGTCTGTTCAGGTCCTCAGTCCCCTTTTGAATCGGGTTGTTTGGTTTTTGGCTATTGAGTCGAGTTCCTCGCATATTTTGAATATTAACCCCTTATCAGATGTATGGTTTGCAAATATCTTCTTTCATTCTACAGGTTGCCTTTTCACTCTGGTAATTGTTTCCTTTGCTCTGCAGAAGCTTTTTAGTTTGATGCAATCCCACTCGTCTGTTTTTGCTTTTGTTGCCTGAATTTTTGATGTCACATCCAAAAAATCATCACCCAGGCAAATGTCAAGACGTTTTTTCCCCGTGTATTCTTCTAGTGGTTGTACACTTTCAGGTCTTATATTTAAGTCCTTAATTCATCTTGAGTTGATTTTTGTGTGAGATAAGGGTCCAGTCTCATTCTCCATTTATTGGAGAGACTATCCTTTCCGCATTGTGTGCTTGACGCCCTTGTCAAAGGTTAGTTGACCATAGGTGTGTGGATTTATTTCTGGACTCTCTATTCTGTTCCATTGGTCCATAATGTCTGGTTTTTTTTTAAGAAATTCACGTTCTTTTATTTATTTATTTATGACTGTGTTGAGTCCTCGTCTCTGTGCGAGGGCTTTCTCCAGTTGCGGCAAGTGGGGACCACTCCTCATCGCGGTGCGCGGGCCCCTCACCACCGCGGCCTCCCTTGCCGCGGAGCACAGGCTCCAGACGCGCAGGCTCAGCAATTGTGGCTCACGGGCCCAGCCGCTCCGCGGCACGCGGGATCCTCCCAGACCAGGGCTCGAACCCGCGTCCCCCGCATTGGCAGGCAGACTCTCAACCACTGCGCCACCAGGGAAGCCCTGTCTGTTTTTATGTCAGTACGATACTATTTTGATTACTATAGGTTTATCATATATTTAGACATCAGGAAGTGTGATGCCTGAGTTGAAATTTCTTATCAAGGAGAAGAAGGTAGTAAAAAAAAAAAAATGCTCTGAAAGTAAATACAAAATGCTTTTTATTCTTTTTGTTTGCAAAATTGACTTATTTATTTCTATAAATAATTGCACAGGTACATTTGGTGGCAAGAGTCGGGAGGGGTCCTGGCTTACATTTAGGTTCCTAGAACATGCCAGGCCCTGTGCTTGGCTCTCAACATTCTTAATCTTATTAAATTCTCACAATGACCTTGAAAATTAGTTGTGACTCTCCCATTTTACAGACTAAGGGAACTGAGAATCAGGTGAGGTTGTTTGCTCATGACCCCACTATTGAACTCTCGCTTTTGCACTGCTTACCCGACACATTTTGTAGTTCTTTGTGTTGAAAGTGGCAGTGTAGTATATCATATCCAGCCTTAAGAATTTCTGGTGAACTTTTATTTTATTAGCAGAAGTACAGGCTGTTTTATAAAATGTGAAAAAATATTAACGTAACAGTTTTTGTAAATACAAAATCTGTGATATACAAATTTAGGCTTTTCATATATCTTTCAACACTTGATCTCTTTTGTCTTTTGATGTCTTTTGAACCTCTTGAGACTTGTGGCCCTTGGTCTTTAGCATCTAGAAGAGTTAGCGAAGATTGCTATTATATGTCATCACAGAAACACAGGACTTCAGAGCTGGAAAGGGCTTCAGAGAGAGAGTTCAGCTTCCCCTGTTACTAAGGAGGGAACAAAGTCCATTTGGTTTTAGTGACCAGTTCCAGTGCCCCGCCCAGGACAGCAGTAGCCCTGCCAGGGGGTGGAGGTAGCTTAGCCCCGTGGCAGGAAGTGAGGCTCCCAGGCGAGCTGCGGTGGTCTCACTGCCTGTGTTGGTGAATGTGGCTTCTGCAGACTTCCTAGTCTGATCACTTGCCTTGGACGGTTCCTGATCTGGTCCTTCTTTTTTGCACATTTTCAGGATGATCTACAAAGACACAGCAGACATTAAATTTGCATCATTCAGTGAGTGTAGGGTATGAAGATATTTTCCAAAACTATCTAAGTGGCTCCAGACTGAGCTGTGAAATGTTGGCATTTGATATTTTTATAGTTCTTGATTTGAAGTCCATCCCATGGAAAATAAGTTTATGCAGTTTATTTGGTAATGTGTAAAGTGGCATGATATTGAAGTAGATTGTTCTCCACAGGGAAAGGGCACTGCACATGTGAGCAAGGAGCCCTTGCCTTAATCCCCGCTTAGCCATGAACTTGCTCAAAGACCTTGGGAATAGCTGATTTAAAAAAAATTTACTCCATGGGTCCCTTGGCTTTTAGTCTTTAAAAGTCAATATTAATGCTGATCATTTATGATAATCATAATTAATAGCAATTATATAATTAATAGTAATTTATAGGATGCACTACATAACTTACAAGGCTCAGTACACAATGAAAACCTGGGGGCCCTTGTTCAGAAATTATTAAGAATTTCAAGATGACAACAGCAGGGCACCAAACCGAGCCCTGGGCTCTTCTGCGGGACTGCATGGGTCACATGCCCATGAAGCTAATTCCAGCCATTTAAGATGTGTCTGTGACTTGCCAGGAGCCGTGCTAGGCAGGAGGGATACAGTGGCACACAGGACAGACCTGTCCTTGCCTTCATGGAACATGCCGTTGAGTGGTGTAGATTACTACAAGTAAATAAGCGTGACCATGAGTCCATTGGTGAAAACTGGACAAGGCTGAGAAGGGCGAGTACAAGGTGCTGTGGGAGCACGTGATTTGGAGCCTCACCTCGTCTGAGTCTCATCCTTTTCTGTTTTTCACTTTATTATGTTCTTATTGATGCACTGTGGAATTTCTTTTCCATCCTTTCCAGCCATACATAGAAGAAATTTGTGAAAGTCTTCGAGGCAGCATTTTTCAAAAATTCATGGAAAGGTATGAAACTTTATGTATAAAATCTTTTTTTTAATAGAGATATATTTGACATGTAACATTATCTTAGTAATATATCAATGTCTTTATACTGATAAGATCTTGTACTGTGTAGGTGTACCTCATTTTACCCAATAAGTGCTGTCCTTAAAATGTGTTAATTTATTCATTCAACAAGCATTTATTGACCATGTGCTATGTGCCAGGCTTTGCATTAGATTGTTTCCTCTGTACTTTATAATTTAGGATTTGTATATATTAACATCCCATTGACCTTTAGTTCTTTAGCTTCCAAATGGTCCAAAATTTAAATAGGCTTAGGAAGCTCACAATTAAAAGTATCTTATTGGAACACCTTTGCTAATGCAAGCACGAGTCTATATCTAATTCGTTTATATGTTGAAATCATATCCTTCAAAGTGAGACAAGCCTTCTCTTGATTCTTTACGTAGTAGAATTTAAGTATCGGCAAATGTCTGTAGTCATATACATCATTAATGTACCCGATAAATATGTCCCCCTGGGTTACTCAAGCTATAGGGTATGTCTGTCGTATAAAATTCTGAAAATTTTCGGTAATGCCTATAAAAGTGTTCACATGCTTCTCAGGCACCCAAGAGTCAATCCTTCAGTATTTTGAGTGTTCCTCTATGATAATGCACCTTTGGAATTGGACTTTCTAACACTGAATCTGCATTCACACTGACTGTACTCTTCTCCATAAACTCGGCTAATTTCTAGACAGTTGTCGTAATGACCGTGCCGCATCGATGGAGCAGCCTGCAGCTGTTCAGTAGTTGCCCTTTAAGAGCAAATACTTCAGTGCAGTTTTTTTTTTTCTCCACATGTTCATAGAACTAAAATAATTAAAATAAAATTTAAAAAGTGCGTCATGATTCTACCAGAGTTCAAGAGATAATTTTATCTTGGAGTAGAGTCAATACTTCAGGAAATGAATCTGCATACAAATGATTACATTTTTCTGAGCAGGAGCAGAGGCTTTGCCAAAAAGCCGTGGAATCAAACTGAGAGGATAGGATGCCAGCTCAGGGGTGAGACTCAACCAAGTCCTGGGCTGTCTCCACTGCTGTTGATTCTAAATCTGACTTTTCCCAAACTCCTGGGTCAACCTTGCTGTTATATGATCCTTGGTGGAGAGGGGAGAAATGGGGATGGTAATTAAAATTGGGGAAGAGGTCTTGTTAACTCCATCGTGTATCCACCAGGTAAACCTGCACAGTCATTTTCTCCCACTGAGTTAACCATTCACTGTGGGTTTTTTTTTTTAGTTTTATTGAAGTATAGTTGATTTACAATGTTAATTTCTGCTGTACAGCAAAGTGATTCAATTATATATAGATATACACACACACACGCGCACACACACACACACACACATTCTTTTTCATATTCTTTTCCATTATGGTTTATCCGAGGATGTTGAATATAGTTCCCTGTGCTATATAGTAGGACCTTGTTATTTATCAATTCTCTATGTAATAGTTTACATCTGTTAAACCCAGACTCCTAATCCATCCCTCTCCCAACCTCCTCCCCCTAACCATTCACTCTTATCACCACAGGAAATACAAGTGAAGCTGTTTGCATTTTAGGCAGGCATGCACATTGGATTTTCTGAAACTGTTACCATTTTATATAAATGAATTATTTTTAAAGTCAGTTCATTTATATATATATTTTTTGGTTCTTTTTATGTTAATACATTATCAAATTAACAGTAAAAAAATCCATTGTCAGGCCAAGAGTTCAGAGTTTGGGTTTTTTTGTTGTTAATTAATTAATTTATTATTTATTTTTGCCTGCGTTGGGTTTTCGTTGCTGTGCGTGGGCTTTCTCTAATTGCGGTGAGCGGGGGCTACTCTTCATTTCCGTGCACGGGCTTCTCATTGCGGTGGCTTCCCTTTGTTGCGGAGCTCGGGCTCTAGGCGTGCGGGCTTCAGTAGTTGTGGCTCGCGGGCTAGAGCACAGGCTCAGTAGTTGTGGCGCACGGGCTTAGTTGCTCCGCGGCATGTGGGATCGTCCCGGACCAGGGCTCGAACCCGTGTCCCCTGCATTGGCAGGTGGATTCTTAACCACTGCGCCACCAGGGAAGTCCAGAGTTTGGGTTTTGAAAAGCACAGGCGCTCCATAAATAGAACCTTGTAGACTTCAGCATCGTCAGGACTGGCCGTGCTTTCTGAGGGCCTCACGGTTCAGGCGACTTTTCTCGGTGGCCACGCTGCAGTTTGATAGTAGAGAAGTAAAGAGGAAGTCTTCATGTAGAGAACAAACTTATGGTTGCCAAGGGGGAGGCAGGGTGGGGCAGGGGTTGGGCTGGGAGTTTGGGGTTAGCAGATGCAAACTATTATATAGAGAATGGATAAACAACAGGTCCTACTGTATAGCAGGGAACTAGATAAACCATAATGAATAATGAACTAGATAAACCATAATGAATATATAATGAATGTATATCACATATATCCTGTGATAAACCATAATGAAAAAGAATATATATGTGTATAACTGAATCACTTTGCTGTTCAGAAATTAACACATTGTAAATCAATTATACTTCAATTAAATTAAAAAAAAAAAAAGAGGACGTCTTCAGCAGTGCTGAGCCTGCCTCTCCACCTTCTCCTGAGGCCCAGCAGGGACACGGGGTTAAGTTCCCTGTGGGGCTGAATCCCGGAGGGAGGCTTTCCCTCTTCTGGATGAGGCTGGTGAGCCTCGCTTCAGCAGTGAACATCAGATTGCTCAGTGATCTAAAGCCCACGTCAGGGGTTAGAGTTAAAAACACTCGTTCTGCTCACCCTCGCTGCGCCCCAGTCGTCTTTGTATCTTTCACCCCTGCTCTTCCCTCCCAGGCAGCGGTTAAGTCACCTGCAAGGGCTCTCGCTCTGAAGCCCTGTGCTGCCCAGGCTCTGCCCTATTCTCAGCCCCGGTTCCTCCTCCCCATCCAGAAGTGCCCATTCTAGTGACTAGATATTGCCTAGGAATGGAGCTCAAGGAACCCCGTGGGCACACGACAGCCGGGACACCCAGGAGCCGTCTGTACTTGCTAAAGAAGAACTTGTTATCGTACTTAACGGGCAAAATGTCTGTTCTTATTTTTTGATGGAGTGTGTGTTCTTTTGGCGCAGGGTATGGGTTGGGAGTTGATTCTCCTCGACTCTTCTCTTGGCCAGCAGGGCACTTCTCTCTCCCTGGTTGTTTACCCTCCCCAGCTAGTTTGCAAGTTCATAAAATGTGCCAGATCACACACCCCCACACCCCCACCTCCGTTGCCATCTCTGAACTCCAGAATCCGTGAGAAGGCAGGGTGTGAGCTAGCCTCACACACACCAAGTGATTTCAAAGTCATGGATTTATTCACCCCAGTGTGGTTTCACCTTTTGCACTCACCATGCTTTAAAAAAAACTCTTTGAAATAACTCTCAGAAACTCAAAATTTATTTTACCAACCTCATAGAGATGTTAGGAGGATCAGTGAAACACTCTTTAAAAGTCATTTCAGAGTCATTGAAAAAAGATGCTATGTAATTACAAGAGTGCTTCTGCTTTTAATTCTTAATTTGATTATTAGCCTCAGAAATATTTTTAAAAGATCCTTAGAAGGCATATTAGATGAAACCCCCAGGGACCTGGGATATTTGGATGCCTTAAGGCATCGTATTACAGTGCTGATAATACCTGTAACTTGCACTTCATAGAACTCCCTCTCTTCCTGCCTTTCTCTCTCCCTCCCTTTCTTCCTTTTTTAATTCATTCATTCCTTCATAGAACCCTGAATACCATTCCTATGTAAGGAATCAGCCAGGGGCTAGATGAAGTCCAACAATCACTAAAAATGTTCTTTGCTTTTAAGGAGTATTCAATCCAGAATGCATTTCTTCTGAAAAAAAATTTAAAAGCAGACATTTTATAGATATGTTGCTCATTAATAAAAAATAATCCCAATAATGCCTTTATTAATGGGGTAGATATATTTCTTACTTCATGGATGAAAAAATCACTTCTCCAGCAGTTGAGTAAACTGGGAGCTTATCAGTGCAGTATGACTTACTCCATCTTCCGATTCTCTTCTGAGGGTTTCTCTCCTGCACTGTTCGCATCTTTGTGAGGCAGACATTGGTTTGGGTTCAAATCCGGCTCCACCCATTCTCTCTCCGTGTGGCCTTGGGCAAGGTCAGGTCTTCTTGGCTGTAAGCTGGGCATCATCTCGGTACCCGATCATGGAGTTGTTGAAGGAGTAGATGAACAGGGCCTGGAGCATGATAAGCACTATTTAGGTATTATATTTGCTACCCCTCTAATTATTTGTAAACAGCAGTTTTTTTGTCATTGAGAGCTGCACTGTCCAGTATGGTAGCCACTAACCACGTGTAGCTGTGGAACTCTTGAAATATGATTAGTCTGAATTAAGATGGGCAAATACCCACCAGATTTCAAAGACTTAATACAAAAGCAAGAATGTAGACTATCTCATTAAAATTGTATATTGATTTGATTTAATTTTATGTTGAAATGATAATTTTTTGATGTATTGGTTTAAATAAAATATATTATTAAAATTAAATTACATACGCAGCTTCTGTTACCCGTCTCTTGGACAGTGCTGACTCAGATAAAGATATCACCACAGCATAATGACAATAAAGGAGAAACACAGAGTCTTCAATTTGAATCATAAAATAAAGCCTTAAATACCAGGTGAATCCTTTGTGAAAAAATGTTTATGAAAACTTACTCCATTTGAGAAGCAACACCAGCAGTACAATTCTAGTTTCTCAGTTAACTTGATATTTAACTTTTCAGTAATTCCTTAACATTCTTTTTCAGTGACAAGTTCACTAGATTTTGTCAGTGGAAAAACGTGGAATTAAATATCCATGTGAGTATCATCTTTGCCTTTCTTTTTTTAAATAAAAACTTCCTCTGGCTCAACTTCGTGAGAAAATATTTTATTCGGCAGCATACTCCCAAGGGTGACGCACTTTCCAAACAGATGTCGTGCTTATGGCTTTATGCGTGAAAACTCCATCCTCCTATACCCAATTGTAAACACTTTGAATTTTAATTCTCTTTTCTCATATTCATGTAACAATGTGTTTATTTATTTAAGAATGGTTATTTTAAGCGGTAATTGACCTTTTAACAGAAGTAGTTGTAAAAATACAAGTCTTCTACATAATGTAATTCCCTTATGCCCGTGCCTTATGCCATCTTGGTAAAGTTCCTTTTTTTCTTATTCTTAGGTGCAATGATGTAATAAACATGATGACATCTTTTACTAGACCACGGTTTCATCTTTTTTATTATTTTGAGAATGATAAAAGCAGTCCTCAAAGACAGGCTACTTTCTGACATTAACCCCTTAGCATTGTATCTTCTTTTAGCTCTTCACTGTCAGTAATTCTAGGGCATGTTCTTTACTTCGCTTTTAGAGTGTACGTTTCTCTTCCACTTTCCTTCATGCTCTCCCTTCACATAGGTTTGCAATTGAGAAAAAGAAATAACTGGATTTTTTTTTTTTTCAGTTTTTTACTTGAGCAGTGCTATTGGAAGAAGTGGGGTTTTTTTCTTCTTCTTCTTCTTTTTAACCTCCTCTCTCCACCCCATTTCCTGGCAGGATTGAGAAGCAAGAGGCAGTGACACATTTTTAAAACGAATCCCTTATTGGGACTTCCCTGGCGGTCCAGGGGTTAGGACTCCACGCTTCCACTGCAGGGGGCACGGGTCCGATCCCTGCTCTGTCGCTGTGGCATGCCGCAGCACGGCCAAAAAAAAATCCCTCATATCTGCTGTGGAGGTTTCTTGTGCTTGTGTTGCTTTAGCAGACATGGTATCCTCATGTCTTCACGTCCTCATGTCCTCTGAGCACCAAACATGAAGCTAGTGGGCCAGATGCCCCTCCCTGGCTGCAGACATGACATTTGAAGGGTTGTCTGGGGAAACCCTTCAAGCATCTGACCCTTCATTTGCCAGGATACATAAACTAGTAGGCATTTGCTGTTATCTGATGGCCTCTTGCCACGAACATAGGACTATCTATCTGCCTTCGTACCGTCTAATGCCATGAAAACTGCTTAGGAAGCAGGGCATTGCTGGGATGATATTGACAGAGTGCTTATGTACAAAGCCTCTTCATAGAGTTACTCACACTTGGTCTGGTTTCATGCTCACATGCCCAGCATGAGTCCTCTCTACTCACTGACGTTATTGATAAAACATCCACACGGCCAGCATCTGTTGGGCTTTCTGATCATATGGCCCACAGTTAGGAAAACATAGATGCCCTTGATGTGGACCTATTTTTCTACCATGACGTTCCTGGCCTTGCTGAACTGTTCCCAAACTTTAGGCTTCAGAGTAGCTGATGTTGCTTTGTGTTTTGAGTGGAAATTTCACACTCACTTGTCTTCAAAGCGTACATCTTCTAATATAAGATTTATGAGATCAGAAAACCAATCTAACTCGGCTACAACTGCGTCATCTTCCCATTTGCCTCCGTGGTGTGCCTTCTGTGCAGTTTGCATAGAAGGTGGTTCTAGAATGTCCTGCCATCTTGTGCTTCTCACCTCTCAGTTTGAGGGACCAGTCATGGAAAGAGCAGGTGTATCTGAATCGCTATTTTAATAACTGTATATGTTTTACATGAAAACAACAGCATAATTCTTATGCAGTTTTACGTTTCCATGTCCCATTTTGAATTCACAGTTGACCATGAATGATTTCAGCGTACATAGGATTATCGGACGAGGAGGATTCGGTGAAGTATATGGTTGCAGGAAAGCAGACACTGGAAAAATGTAAGCTTTCTAGGCTCGTATATTTTGCTGGGGATTCTAAGAGAATTTTATGCTCGCATCAAAAGGAAACCCCTGTGTAGATTTATGGAAGCCCGTGATCTCACTCCTGCAGTAATTTACCTCAGAAGGAAATAGGCTGTATTTTGTAAAGCATAGCAAACGAGATGATCTGGAACTTCTACCTCTTAGGGCTAAATGGGAAGGGAACCAGAAACTGTGTATCGGGAGCCTGCAGTGGTTCAGGCCGTGGGTGAAGAGCCAGGAATCCAGAGGTGGCCAAGAAGGGGTGTTATGTACGGCCTCCCAGTCCGATCAGACTGCAGAGAATTCTCTGCTTTGCAGGGGAGAGACATTCTCTTCTGATCCCCCTGTGATTTAGCATGTGCAGTTTGGGGTGATAGAAAACATACCTTCCAGTTCTGTGCTGCACGGTGGGCTTTTTGATCCTAATATGCACTTTACTTGTCGTTCGTTACCTTTCACTAAACTTTAGTTTTACTTCATCATAACTGCTTGTCGAGGTGTTGAGGATGCCCAGTCTGACACGTGTTGTTGTTAGAAGTAAATAATATCAATTTGTCTCTTCATACACATTTACGATTTCACCCGACTCTTGGAAACCGCCAGGGCGTGGTAAATAGTCTTCTATTTTATAGGTTAAGGGTAGACGCTTCTCAGGAGTCACACAGCTAGGAAGTGGCCAAGCTCAGCTCCCATGAATCCTCGAGCACGTCGTTTGCAGCCTCCAGGCTGCCAGTGACAGTGACCTGCCACCTGCCCTTCGGGGGGGTGCCCTCAGCTTGCTTACTCTGAGGGGCTCAAGACCTGTGGGTGCCACCTTCTCTGTGGTCTGCAATCCGAAGGTCTTATTAAACATCGTCACAGCAGGGTGGTGATAGAAGTAGTATGAGGCATTTTGAAAATTCTTTATCATAAAAAATAAATATTTCAAGAACGCGTCACTTCATGTGTTCTCAATACTTGATCCCATAATTAAGCCAATCAGTGTCTCACAAATGGATTTGTCATATAGAACTCCTGGAAGAGTGGATAAAAATATCAAATTTGAACATCTGTCTCTGTCTTGCTGTAACTCATAACATTATAAGTTATAAGTAAGTTAGGAATAAGTGGATTTTGTGTGTCCTACCACAGCCAGGCAACTGGTATACTTGGGTATCGTGATGTAGTATATCAGTGGGAATTTACAGTCATGCATGCAGAACTCTCAAGCCCCCAAAACCCTTGTAAAAATTTCCTTTCAGCTTTCCCTTGTCCTGCTGAAAAAGCATCTGCTTTCTTTAACCTGTGATTACAGAGTGTGCTGAGTGACATGTCTGTATTTCCTTAATGTGAGTTTGTTCCAAATCTTCAAAAATCTTAAGCTGTAAAAGGTTTCTTCTCAACTAACTTTAATATAACTTGAATATAAAAATCTTACTGATTCTTTTTATTATTTGAAATATGATAACTTAAGTATAGATTTAAAACAAATCAATAAAGTGCCATTTTAGAACACGGGGTTTTGGACACATGCTTTCCCTTCCCATTTGGTCAGTCATCAACATTTTAGAGTCTTGCACTCTACGCGCTTATTAAATCTTGACCAGTGCTGAATTCACAATTCCTAAATGCTAAATATGACATGTACAGCACCTCCACAAAACACACACACACACACACACACACACACACACACACACACACAGTGGTACTAGGCAGTGGCAATAATACAAAATTTATTTCCCTGAATTTTATATCCGTCTACTTCATGCTCTTATTTAACTGAAACATCAATTCATATAATAATAGAAATATCTTGATTATTGCTTGATTTTTTTAAAATAGCCTTTTTATTTTACAGTTATTTTAGGTTTACAGAAAAAGTGCAGAAATAGTACAGGGAGTTCCCACGTACCCCATACCCAGTACCCTCATCTTAGTGTGGGACACTCGTCACAATGAACGAACAAATATGTTATTATTGACTGAAGTCTCCACTTGATTCAGATTTCCTTAGTTTCTTAGAAGTATTTGCTTCTTTAAAACACTTCCCACATTTTTAGAAACTTCCCCCAGTATGATGCGTATCGTTTAATCCGTTTAGATGTATTCTCAGTGCAGAGTTTTCAATAATATTTATGTTTCTAGGTATGCGATGAAATGCTTGGATAAGAAGAGGATCAAGATGAAACAAGGAGAAACCTTAGCCTTAAATGAAAGGATCATGTTGTCCCTGGTGAGCACAGGAGTAAGTATTCAATTTTGAACACTGTTGGGGTTTTTTGTTTTGTTTTGTTTTTTTGTTTTGTTTTTTTTTGGTTTTTGTATCAGGACAATTTATTTAAAATACAGGCATTATTTTTTTCTGGTGAATTATGCGGCTAGCCAGTTCTTGGGGGGATTAGAATTTATAGCAGGGAGCAGCAGCACTAAGTTAGTGTAAATAATAATTCAGATATTACCTCTGTCTAATTTGGGAATTAGGAACGTACTAGCCACCATCGCTGTGCACACTGACAACTTGTCCCTTTAGTGAGTATTTATGACTTCCTTCTTTGTGGAATATAGTTGCAGAGATGGCAGAAAATAATCATATCAATGACAAAAAAAAAATCACTTGAATATAGTTAAGAATTGGCTGTGTGACTGAGAAGGACTAACCCAGAGAAGAAAAAGTAAGAGAAACATAGCTCCTGTCCCTCACAAACTGATAGAGAGGAAGTGACTTGGCTTAGTCAGACCCCAGTTGTCCCTTCGGGGTGCTCCCCAGTCCGTGTTTCATTTGGAGGGAACCTTATCTTTTCAGCACTTGCTACTTTTACCTGCTGTGGACACTGGCCTTTTCCATTTCCAGCACTACGTTTCTGCCTGTTGGATGTTTTATTTGTACGTCAGGCTGTCATTTTTAGCTCGGCACGTGTAAAAGCAAGCTTTTACACTGTGTCATCTTGACTTGCAAAGCAGTGTCCCGTTCTGATTTCTTTTCCTTTAATAGTATCACCCAGGATCAAAACCTCGGCTTTTATTTACCTGTACAGATGTATATAAAGACACCCAGAAAAACCCACCATCCCAGGAACCTGGGCAGTGCCCGTGTGTCCTGGCAAGTGAGACATGGGGCCCTGGGGGAGGCGGGATGGTGCTTCCAACTATCATAGCTGTGTTCTAAATAAGGTCATCTTCATACAAAGGTTTTGAAAAACTCAGATCTTAATGGTGACTCAAAGAATTCCTTTCAGCTAGTAAGCAAGAAACCTGAGACCCAGAGACATCATTTCTTTGCCCAAAGTCCCCAGACTCCCTGGACAGGCCCAGTGTTCTTTTCTCATCCCTTTGTAGGCTCCATGTTTTATTGTTTGTCACCTGTATTCATTGTGTTGGGGTTTATATTATTCTAGCATTAGTTTTAAGTGGTTCTGGAAAGTCTATTTGCTATCGAAGCCAATGAATATCATAATTTAACTCAACTATAACAGATGAAAATGCCATTGCTATAAATAGTAATGTCTAACTGTGTGCCTCTACCTGCCAACGTATGGACATTAAGCATTTCAAATAAGAGTTACCCTGTGTGCATGACCAAGATTTTAACTGATTGGAATGGAATCTGAGTAGCCTGCACACTGTATTGGAATCAATGTGAATAACATTGGCTTCTAGTATCTATTGAAATGTCTGTGTCTTCATTTCAGACATGGATGTGTGTTTACTGCAGACTTTAAGTGCTTTATTAAAATATTAATTTTTAATGAGTTATCTCAAAGCCTTGGATATTTATTCACAGGAAAGCCTATGGAAAAAAATTTTGGGTGTTGGAAAAATATACGTACAATTTTAATTTTCATGTAGCATTTTTGTTTTATTCAGGTGGGGGAGAGTGGTTAAGTAGTTGTAGAGTTCCTCACTGGTCTACCCATAAGGGAATAAATAAAAAATTGGGGTTATATTGGGCTACTGCTTTGAGCTAATTTAAAAGACTTGTTTATATTTTTTATTCAAATATCAAAACTGTTTAGCATTTTAAACATGTATAAGTACATAATTTAAAGAATTGTAGTAAAGAATTGAAAGAATTGTAATAAAGTTATTTGGAATTGTTTTTGCTAATGAAAGGCCACGGTTTATAGGATTTAAGTAATCTTTAGTTTAAAATTGCCTCCTTAGGTGATGCTTTAGATCGGCCTGTATCAATATGATTTCCTAAGATGGCATGAAAATGAGCCAGAGTCACCCATCAGAGTTTTCTATTTACTAGAAGGTTGTTTTTCTCTTTCAGTCTCAAATTGAGGATTCCTACTTCTCATCCCCCAAAGAGATAGTAGGAAGTACTGTTCGCAGTTTTATTCTGTAACTTTTGGATAGTAAAAAGGGAATCAAGGACATGTATGTCCATGACTGGGAGGAGCCGTCAGCACCTTCATTAATTAAGTCAGTTGTTGTTCGTGAGAAGCATTGCTCATTCATTCCTTGATCCGTACTTGAGACCTAGATTGTGCCGGGCCCTCCACTACGAGACGGGGGTCCTGAAACCCTAGTTTGGTCCTTGTTCTTATAGAGCTGCATAGAGTGAGAGCAGCTGGTGTTTATTCAGACAGTCTCACAAATGCGTTGATCATTGGAACACGTGGCAAGAGGTAGGAAAGACAGGTCCACGGTGCTCGGAAGGCATTTAGCAGGGCGGAGGTATTGTCCACAAACGCTCCTCTGAAGTCAGAGGAGGTGCCGGGGCACATGTGGGTCCTGAGCACGAAAGTTCTGGGGACTCACAGAAGGTCGGCAGAGGTGGGGTCAGAAGTGATAGGGTAGGACCACAAGATGAAGTTGTAGGGGAGAGAGGCAAACAGAGGCCAGACCAGACCAGAAAGAGCTTTCTGGGCCAGTACTGAGGTTTTTAAAAATCTTAAGAGCCGTTAGAAACAAAGTGTTTGAAGTAGGAAGATAACATGATAAGCCTTGCAAGTCTGAAAAGGTTCCTCTGACTGCAGTGTAGAGAAATGTTCTGAAGGATTACTTTACGGTCTATTTTATCATAGTTTTAAGTTCCTGCAAAATGCAGGCTATTTTGCTCACTAGGTAGGAAATCAAAGAAGACAGTTCCTTGCTGAAGAGCTTTAAGTATCCACCTGTAAACACCCCCTAGTTCTTATTTACCTTGAATTTGTAATCAAGGCAGAACATCTTAACCATAGTTATCTTTGAAACCGTACCAACACCATCATTAAACCGCTGCCTGTTTGTCCACTTGGGTCAGTATTCAGTTCTTTGTGTCTCGGACCCCACCTGAGACTCAAGATGGCATCTGCTCAGGGCCTGAGAGATGAGGGATCGTGGTCAGCAAATTCTGTAGAGGTAACCAAGTCAAATCCCTTTAGCGGAGCTTTTATTTCATGTTGCTATGGAAACTTTGCCTTCGTAAGTAGGGTAACATAGGACAGCTCTGCCAAGAGTCCAGGGTCAGAGAGCTGGGGTTTGAATCTTGGCTGGCTACCAAATTTCTTTGTGACCTCAGGCAAGACATTTCCCTTTTAGGGGGTGGGGAGTTTAGTTTCCTTGTCTTTAAAATAAAGAAATCGGACCACGTGATTTTTTTTTTTCTTTCTTAGGAGCCCTTTCTACTCCGGTGGCCTATGATTCTAAATCTCCAATTCATGTCCCATCTTAATAACGTAGTATCTTAACTATACTTTGACCTTTTGCAATTTTCTCAGGGCCGTCATTAGAATGATCATACACCATCATGTTCAGAAATACCCCCTTTCCAGGCTCTATTTGTCCTCTGGGTGAAGTGAGTGGAGTTGCTCTCTCAAGCTGGGAAAGACCCAGGCTTTACTAAGTTCCTGGTCCACCCACTTCTCTGCTCTAGAGATGAATTGTTCATCAGATCAGGAACCAAGAGTATGTGGGGAACCCCATTAAGGAAGAAGCATGATATTTGGAGCAGAATGAGCCATCGCCAGCAGACTGTGGAAAGGTGTGGTGAAACACTGGTGGGATTGCAAGTAGGAGGGTACCCACCCACCGAGAACCACGTGGCTTTTAACAGATTAAAGGGTAACACCCTTATTTTACCTATTTAATGCAAAATAAATCTTAACATTAGTAAACACTAACACCTCTCAACAGACCTCTAAGGAAAACTAGGTAACCACAAAATGAATTTTTTTTTTTTTTAATTTTTATTTATTTATTTATTTATCTGTGGCTGTGTTGGGTCTTCGTTTCTGTGCGAGGGCTTTCTCTAGTTGCGGCGAGTGGGGGCCACTCTTCATCACGGTGCGCAGGCCTCTCACTGTCGCGGCCTCTCTTGTTGCGGAGCACAGGCTCCAGACGCGCGGGCTCAGTAGTTGTGGCTCATGGGCCTAGTTGCTCCGCGGCATGTGGGATCTTCCCAAACCAGGGCTCGAACCCGTGTCCCCTGCATTGGCAGGCAGATTCTCAACCACCGCGCCACCAGGGAAGCCCCACAAAATGAATTTTATAATTCATTCTGGAGTAACTTCTCCTCCAGAAGCTTTGTGGAAATTGAGTTCAAGTTCATGAATCTTGAGCACATAGGAATGTGTTAACACAAATTTATCTGTATGCCCTTAATCGACAGGTGTGAACAATGTGACTTCTGTTTCAGATTATTCTGTTGAAATTTGAATATTTTCTGTGGAATTTAATAATTCTTTGCTTCTGTTAAGAAAGTGGATATAGATATTTCATGCCATTTTTTATTTGAATCAGTTGAGTGGCAGGTGTACACTGTATGTTTATCTCAGTGGACCTAGTTCTAGATCTAGTGGGGCACTGATGGATTTTCACCAGGGAACACATGTGTGTATCCAGCACCCACGTCAAGAGATAAAAAGTTACCGGTGTTCCAGAAGTCTCCCTGTGTCCCTTCCAGCCACTGACCCCACGCCCAAGCTAACTACTACCCAGATGTCTAAAACCATAATTTAGCTTTGCCCGTGTTGAAACTTTAATGTACTCTTTTTGTGTCTGGCTTCTCTCACTCAGTGTTGCTTGCGAGATGCATCTGAGTCGTTGCTCTTAGCAACAGCGCCTTCTGTAGCTAAATAGCAGGGGTCACCAGGCTATGTGTGTGGCCCAGGGACCAAATCTGGCTTGTGTTCACAGCCCGTGAACTAAGAATGGTTTTTTCCTTTTTAAAGCATTGTAAAGAAAAGAAACAAAGAAGAATATGTGATAGAGACTGGATGAGGCCTGCAAAGCTTAAAATATTTACTGTCTAGCCCTTTGCCGAAAAAGTTTGGTGGCCCCTGTTCTATAGTAGTCCATCATATAAATGTGCCACAATTCGTGTATCCATCCTCCTGTTGGTAGACATTGGGGTTATTTCCTGGTTTGGGCTATTTTGAATAGTGCCATGAGGACCATTCTCATGTCCTTGGTGCACATGAGTATAGATTCTCGTGCACATGAGTACAGATTGCTGTTAGGTAAATACCCCGGGGTAGAATTGCTGGCTCATAGGCTTTGCAGGTGGTGATCAGCTTTAGCACTGAACATCTTGTGAAAGTGGTAGTACCATTCCGCCCTCCCAGCGCCATAGTGGAAGTTCCATTAACTCCATACCTTTGCAACACTTGGCATTGTCAGTCTTTTTAATGTTAGCCATTCTCATCGGTTTTAGTGATGATACATTGTGATTTTCAATTTGCATTTCTTAGGGAAAACTGAGGCCTAGCATCTGTTTATAGGCTTGCGGGCCGTTTGATACTCCCTTGTGTGACGTGCTTACATTATTATTATTGTTGTTGTTGTTGTTGCTCTTTTGCCATTTTTCTACTGGGTTGTTTGCTTTTTCTTTATTGATTGTTGAGAGTTCTTTATATATTCAAGATATATATGGATTGCAAATATCTTCTGCCATTCTGTGACTCACCTTTTTACTCTCTTAATGGTGTCTTATGAAGAACAGAAGTTCTTACTTTTATTTTAGTCCAGCTTATCAATATTTTTATTGTTAGTGCTTTTTGTGGCCTGTTTAAGAAATCTTTACTTCACCCTAAGATCCTGAAGTTGTTCTCTTTGGTTTTCTTCTAGAAGCTTTATTGTTTTACCTTGAGATCTGTATCCACCTGGGGTTGACGTTAGTGTGTGGTGTGAGGTAGGGGTGAACGTCCACAGCTGATTGTACAGATAGCCTGTTGCTCCGGCACCACTGATTGAAAAGGCCATGCTTTACCCCCACCCTGCTGGGTCACTTTATTACAAATCAAATGAGCATTTACATGTGGGTCTACTTCAGGATCCTGTTCTGTTCTACTGGTCGATTTGTCTGTCCTTGGGCTAGTTCCATACCGAATTACTGTTGCTTTACCATAAGTCTTGATATCTAGCACTATGAGTTTTCCAGCTTTATTTTTCTTCAAGTGTATCTGAACTTTTCTTGGCCATTTCCATTTCCATATAGATTTTGGGATCAGTTTGTCAATTTTCATTTTAATTAAGAGTGCATGGAATCTAGAGATTAATCTGGGGGGAAATTGACATCTTTACAATTGAGTTTTTCTGTCCTCGGCTCTGGTACATTTTTCCACTTTCAAAAGCTAATTTAATTCCATTTTTATTCTCAGTGTTTCAAAACAGTAATACAGATAACATTTCCCCCCATGGTATGGTTCTTCCAACCTCAGAATCAGAGATTGAAATGGATACTTGACTAGCCAGAACCGAAATGTAGACCAACAGAAAGACTAGCAAGGCAGTAATATTTTTCTGTAGAATCTGAGTCTTTTGAAGATGTAGATAGAGGAGTCATGATTGAATCAGAGTAACAGAGCACCTTTGAGTTCATCTCTAATTAGCAGTGTTGTGTCTCTGTGCATTTTTCCACAGAACCAGACCCACTTTCCTGGGTCTGTTAAAGTTGCCAGGTAGGTGTCTGTGTTTCATGCACGGGGCAGTGGCATGGATAAAAAAAAATGTGTAGATGCTGTTTGGCAGTAGATGCGCTTTCCAGGGCAGCTTTTGCTTTTCTTATATATATATTTTTCACTCTAGGATTGTCCTTTCATTGTCTGTATGACCTACGCCTTCCATACGCCAGATAAACTCTGCTTCATCTTGGATCTGATGAACGGTAAGCAAGACTTGGGAAGTCTGAATACACTGCAAGACTTTGCCATGATGTTGTTTGTTTGTGTTTTCATGATGTTTTATCTTAGCTTGCATTGCTTCAGACAGACTGGCCATTTGGGTCTTTCAGGTAACTAAATTCCTCCTGAAGTTTAAGGAAACCTTTTATTCTTCAATTTTCAGTTAAACTTCATTTAAAAATGTTGACTGCCGTTTCCCTGTGGCTCTCCCAGTCTCTCCCCAGGAAGTTGCATTTTCTAGAAAAGATTTTCATAAAATAGTTAAAATACAGTAAAACTTGATTTTCTGGAATGCAACTGGCCTGGATGTTTAGTTTGCTTGTTCCTGGCCCTCAACTTTTAGGAATGAAATGCCTCCTAAAGATACATAGGCTGAAGATAGAAATGTATTTAAAAACCAACTTTGAAGGAGTAACTTTGGACCAGGACAGATTTTAGCCCAGTCTTCTATGCCTTTAGCCCAGTTCCACTGTACATTGATCTTTTAAACTGTGACTGATGACCCAGAGAATGATGAAGGAGTTTTAGCTAGAAAAGTAGTTTTTTAATACTAGAAAGTGACATGATATATACTCAAAGCATTTTTAGTAACGAGAGCTGAAATTAAGAGGCGTACAGTTCAACAAATCAAATACCTTTTTTGAAATTCACTTGAAGTTTTATTACATTTTGAGTATTTGATGTAAAATCGGACCTACCCAACAGCATGAAGGAATTTCACACACATTATAATGAGGAGACACAGCCAGACACAGCGGCATGTACCCTGTGTGAGTCTATTTATGTGACAGTTAGAACTGGCAAAACTAATCTATGGGGGGAGAGGTTACAATAGAGTCTGATTGGCTTTAATTAGGGGCTGTGAGCTGATATACTGCCTGGGGTGGGCATGGGAAGCCTTCAGCAATGTTGGAAATCTTCTACACCTTGATCTGGTAGTGGTTATACAGGAATATGTGTGTGTGAACAGGAAGATACTTATAAAATCAAGGGCAATAAAGTTGGACACACATGAACTTTCGTAGATCAATTGAGGCTCTTCTTTTATAGTTTATAAGAACATTCCCTTACCCTGTTTGTGGCCTTCTGTGTCTCTGTAACTTGAGGCCATGTGACGATTTACCTTTTCCAACATTTTATTGTGAAAACTTCAAACATATGGCAAAATTGAAAGAATTTTACTGGGGACACCCGAATACACACCACCTGGGTTTTACCAGTTAAAATTTTACTGTATTTGCTTTCTCATATATCTATCAATATGATCAATGTGTTTGTTTTGTTTCCTTACTATTTATTGTCCACAGAATGAGTTGCTAAGCCACCTACTGGATCATTACATGGGTTGATTCAGTTATTAGACAGAACTCAAGTAATCAAAGCAGATTAGCTAACCCTCCCTCCCCCTTGATGGTACATCTGGGAACTGTGATACCTGTCAGAGAATGGTGGCTTTGTTTCATATCGTCCTGGCTATTGTCACATCTAAGTTTTCTCAATGTTTTAGTTTTCTCTAGAATTTTTAAAGCATTTGGTCAAATTACAGAAATCAATGATACATACATATATATAGAGAGAGAGAGAGCGACAAAGCAGAAGCATAGTTTACCTTTTTCGACTGTATCATAACTATGCAGGATGACAGTGATTTTTGTTCCCTTTAAACTGATGCATTGAATTTAAATTCCGCGTCTCTGATTCCAGGGGGTGATTTGCACTATCACCTTTCACAGCACGGGGTGTTTTCTGAGAAGGAGATGCGGTTTTACGCCACAGAAGTCATCCTGGGGCTGGAACACATGCACAATCGGTTTGTCGTTTACAGAGATTTGAAGGTAAGGCCATTGGACAGACTCCTTCCGTTTATCGGACCTGTGCAATAGGTGTTGTATTGCAGTTGTGGTCTTCCAGGTGTTGCCACCTCTTTCATGGTATCCTGTCATTTTCCTCGTCTCAGCCCCGATAAAGGCATCACCTTTGTGATGTTGGTCTCCTCCAGACTCTGAACTCTGTTCTAAGGACTCCATCCTACTTGTCCCTATTACCTCCGTGTCTGGTGCAGCACATATGCCAACTCAAAAACTTTAATTGGTTAATTAGTGAAAAGCAGGGTAGGGGTGTTTTGTCATCACCCATTTTACAATTGATTGTAATTCCATTAATGTTCACTAAGCAACTGATTTGGCCCTGGCTTGGTGTGAGACCAGGAGGTGTACAAAGGTGAACTAGCAGAGAACATATATGTCTTACGGGAAGTATCTACTTGTGAACTAACACGTAGAAGGGCTGAGTCATAACTCATTTGAGGCAAGCCTGATCCGATCAGGGCAGAGTGGCTGACAGCCTGGAGAATTTCCCCCGAAGGGCACTCTCTGAGGCTCAGATTGTTTGGAATTTGCCTTAAAAAATCACTAACGGATTTTCAGGGCTTCCCTGGTGGTGCAGTGGTTGAGAATCTGCCTGCCAATTCAGGGGACATGGGTTCGAGCCCTGGTCTGGGAAGATCCCACATGCCGCGGAGCAACTAGGCCCGTGAGCCACAATTACTGAGCCTGCGCATCTGGAGCCTGTGCTCAGCAACAAGAGAGGCCGTGAGAATGAGAGGCACCACAATGAAGAGTGGCCCCCACTTGCCGCAACTAGAGGAAGCCCTCGCACAGAAACGAAGATCCAACACAGCCATAAATAAATAAATAAATAAACCCAAAGTTTAAAAAAAAAAGAAATACTAGAGTTGAACTATACGAAATGGCTGTTTTTGTAAGAAAATGATTAAACATCAGCAATTTCAAATTGTTCAACCTATTATTGTTAAAAAAAAAAAATCACTAACGGATTTTCAGATCTCTGAACTACATAGCCCCAGTCTTCCATGCTTGGACTTCTTCACTGTGGTTCTGTTTAAAATCTTACTAGACTTGAAAAAAAGGAAATAAGTGCGTTCTGAGTTTTTCCATTCCAGACCATGATGCTTGGTCCCAGGTTCTGCATTAAGGAGGGAGTTGGGAGTTTGCTTGGTACATCCGCGGTGATATTCATCTAGCCAGCCACATGAAGATGGGGGAGGAGATAAACGGGACCTTGACAAACTATAGAAATGATCACGCATTTATATAAAGGTGTAAATAATGGTGAGAAGAAAAATGATAGCCGTGGCAACTTCCCAAGGAGGTTGGGAGGAGAGTGGGTTTGCCTCCTCTCTGCTTCCTTTTTAACCTGAACCCAGGTTAACCAGCTAAAATGTACAGATGATGTTCCTTTGCTCATGTGTTGTGATTAGCTTTTAAAGGTTACCTCCTAAGAATCTAAAATGGTGTATTTTAGTGTTGAGCATATTATGTTTTTCACAAGGGACTTTGTAACTTTTAAAGCCTCCTGCAAGGTTAAAGAATTACTCCCTTAGCCTTCATATGAACATAAAGAAGAAAAAAAGTATTTTCATCACATTAGAAATAATTAGACACTGGTTGGCACATGACATTTTATTTCCTCATGGTGAGTTTTGCAGAAGAATAAAATACACGCCGAAGGCCCATGAAGCGCCATTGTAATACATTTTAATTTAAATCTATAACTGGTTTCTAATCATCTTGATGCAGTATTTTTGTCTTCTAAGCTATTTAGTAGACAATGGTATTATCTAATTTCTATTCAGACTTAATTCTAGTCATTCATGATTATTCATGCTTCAGGTTTATAATGGCATGCCATTATTTTTATTTCAAGCAAAACAATAGCTGATCTCCAGCAGAAAAATATCAAGATGACTGTAATTGAATGTATATTAGGGAGAGGAGCTTTGTTTTCCATGATTATGCTGACTAAATCTAATCTTAATGGATACATTTCATCAGAGTTGTGGTCAAAATCATATTTGGTCATTTGGTAGGGCCCTCTGTTGATTCTGTACTAATAAACAGAAATGACATTTATCGGGATTAATGTGGCACCGTGGAATATTTTGATTTCTTTGGTCACTATTTGTATATTTTTACAAGGTTCCTTTCTGTGCTGTGCTTCGTGGCTTCATTCTCTGAAGTCCTAGTAGTTACAGAGGCCAAGGAGCCTGTGGACTCACCCCCTTTGTGGAGAGACTCACCGTTCTGGCTGGATTGCACTTCTTGCTGTGAAAAAGAAATACTTTAACTCCGATGGACTGTAGTTGTAACCCTCCCGTGTTACCTGCCCTGTGTTCCATCATCAAATAAGTAGAATCCTTCCCATCTGTCATTACCACTTTCCTGCTGAAAGTAACATGAAACATGTCATTGTTGGTATCATGCCCCACTTGGATGTGATGATATGATTAATGCTAGGATTCATGTGTAGGAATGAACTGTAATAAAATAATGAGATATCAAGCGCCAGTAGTTTTAGAAGTTAGCCCCTGGGACATCTTGGAGACTCTTGAAGATCACCTTCTCTTTCATTTTAGCCCGCAAATATCCTCTTGGATGAACACGGACACATTAGGATATCAGACCTTGGTCTTGCCTGCGATTTTTCCAAAAAGAAGCCGCACGCGAGTGTGTGAGTAGTATAGCACCTCTGTCACTGTCGTTTCCTAACTCAACTCGCCTATTCACTCAGACCCCGACGTGGTCATTTGTTCCCCCATTTTTTTCTTGCCAATAGCGATTTTCAGCATGTGGCAGTGCCGGGTCAGGGGAAGGTCCCGTATCCCAGGCTGTGGGAGAGGAGATAAGGGTGGTGGTGTGCTCGCTCTCACCATTTGGAGGAACACGCAGGGACCCACAGTGTAGCTGCCCGGGGGCAGGGTGGTCTAAGGGAAAGATAGGGGCCTCAGCAGCAGACCCAAATCCGTGCTGGCTGTGTGACCCTGAGGCAGTCAGCTCACCTGCTTGACCCTCACTCAGTCTCTTTATCTATAGGGTGGAGGTAGTAGTAGACCCCTGAAAGCTTATATGCCAAAGAAGGTGCACAGGCAATTGCATAGAACTTTCCAAGGAAGGCCAGAGGTCAGGTTTCTCTCTCCATCTACTTTTTCCTTCTTTTTCAAAACAGTTTGGTTTTTTTTTTTTGCTAAAAAGAAATTAGAGTTCTTTTTTTAATTTAAAAAATCATCTCCTTGCAGTTCAAGCTTTTAATGCAGGTCATATTGTTAGATCTGAATATTACATCCGTCCTCTAAACAACCATGCAGAGGAAGCTCCCTGACGCCCTGGCCGTTGGCCAGCACCTGTCCCCTCTCAGGGGACCCTAAGCTGCTTCCAGCAGTGGCCGTGCTTGTTCTGCAAGTGTTGACACTGGCCCAAGGACTTCCCTGAACCTGAGATTGTTAAAATGACAACAGGAGTATGAGGTAGCTGCCCCGGGGCTCAGCAGAAGCAGAACGGAATACGTACTGGTTTTTATTCCTATTTCTTTAGTATCAGTTTATCTGGGTGGAAGATGTGGACATATGTACAGTTTGTGGAAAAACAGGTGACTTTTGCTTGATTTTCCTTTTTCAATATATCAATCTTAGCAATGAAGCTCTTAAAATTCCATTTTATTGTGCATGATTGCTGTGTTGAATGATCTTGAAGTAACTCCCAGGAGTCTTATTTCATGCATCCGTGCAGAAAATAAACTATAAATCCTTTTGTTTTTTTTTTTGTGGGACTAGAAATAAAGTGGTTCTAAAACTGCAGTACTTTATGAGGGGCTGCGTTAAATCAGAATTGCCATTTAAAGCTCTGATCAGATGTTAATAGCGATTAGCACCGTTTCTGTAAACATGTTTCTCTCTTCCTACAGAATCTGGGATATGGTGATAAAAGCCTTAGCATTTTGCCAGCACTTGACAATTATGAGGCCAGAACCTGGGGTTGTATAAGCCTCTCCCAGGGAGTTCATCAGACAGTTTTAAGAGTCATTTGAATTTTTAATGCCACGGCTATTTGGTATGCTAATTTCTTCAATTTAGTATAGTCACAACTGAATATGAATCCGAGAGCTCAGAAGAGTTAATCTCCCAAAGGAATTAACTTTCAGATGCAGAGTTACTTATTCCCATATAGGGCCTCCCCCTCTTCTTAGTGTAATTCACATGTCAGATCTGAAAGACGGGCTTTTGTCCATAGCTGAACAGCATCTGTAAAGGGATGGGATCGGGAAGGTTGATTTCCATGTTTAAACGATGATAGTGAGGCCACTACTTAAAAAGGATAAACACACAACAAAATTCTGTATTTTTAAGTAGAGGAGGCATGTCATGGCTGAGAACAGAGGCTTTCAAGTCAGCAGATGTGGGTTTGAATCCTCCTTCCACGTGGCACCAGCCTCATTTTTCTCCTCTATAAAGAGGTAGTAACAATGCTGCTTACTTCACGTGACAGTTGTGAGGGTGAAGTCAACTCCTTCACATAATAAGTATTTACTTCACATTGGCTGTGTGCCAGGTGCTGGCAGTGCAGCGGGGACCGAGGCAGAAGAGCTCCCTGACCTCCTGGAATCAGCAGCCCTGGGGCTGTCCAGGAAGTGACCCGTGTGGGGGACAGCACTCATGCCATGAGTTGAACATCAGCTGTCCCAGGCCTGGGTGGCTGGCTGCTCTGAATATGTTGTTATCTTCACAGAAGACCCACAGGGCATGGGTATAATCATGTACTTTTACGGGATGGAAACTGAGGTTCAGAGAAACTAAGGAACTTGAACAAAGTCACATGCCTGGCACATCGTGGGGCTAGAATTAAGATCCAGTTCTGTCCGACTCCAAAGCTTGTGTTCCTTACACTCTGTCTGAACTCCCCGAGGCTTTGAGAGGATCGACTTGGTACGAGATTAAAGATTTGTGGCCAGAATTTCACCCTAGACTGGGCTTCTCTGGTCTTTTGAAAGCCGTAGGTATGATGCCAGGACTTCGTCAGACACTGGCCCATCTGCACAGCAGCGTTGTGGTTGGTTCTCCATCTAGGTTTAGACTCAGTCCATCTAACGATGGAATCCAATTCTGACAAACTGGGGCTTCCCTGGTGGCACAGTGTTTGAGAATCTGCCTGCCAATGCAGGGGACACGGGTTCGAGCCCTGGTCTGGGAAGATCCCACATGCCGCGGAGCAGCTGGGCCCGTGAGCCACAATTACTGAGCCTGCGCGTCTGGAGCCTGTGCTCCGCAACGAGAGAGGCCGCGATAGTGAGAGGCCCGCACACCGCGATGAAGAGTGGCCCCCTCTTGCCACAACTAGAGAAAGCCCTCGCACAGAAACGAAGACCCAACACAGCCGTAGACAAATAAATAAATAAATAAAAATTAAAAAAAAAAAATTCTGACAAACTGAAAGTGAACCATGGAGCAGGCACCAAATGACACAGAAAAACTTTGTTTTTGGAATCAAACAGATCATCAGTGACTCATTGAGTCCCAGCTTATTTTATCCAGGAACACAAAGCTCAGTCCCCTGTCACCATGTCTTCAAATGCTCAAGTGTTCTTTCAGCATGAACAGCACAGATCGTCAGTGGGAAGCAGCAGGAAGCGCTAGGTGCTGCCGTGTAGGCAGAAGCTGAAAACCATGGAGGTGGGCAGGTCCAGTGCTCTGCTGTGTCCAGTGTCCACTCAGAGATGTGATCTGCGTTAACCCCATGCATTTATCCTTGTTGAGATCTTCCCGTCCCAGAACTGGGTTTTGATCCCGAGAATCGCAGGTTAAAAAGGTCACCACAAAGGTTTTCCCAGCAACACCGAAGTTAAACCTCCCCAGAAAATGGCTTGGATGCCCCTTGAGGAAGTCTCTGACTCCCCCAGTGTGCCTTGCTGAGCGCACGCTGTCAGACTTTGGATTCTGGATGGCGGAGCTTTTCTGAGGGATGGACCAGTGCCCGTTTTCACTGTTTGAGAAAGTCTTTCAAGATAGAACTCTGAGGCAGAGAGGGTATCGGGCCCAGTGCTGATCCAGGATCACTTGGCGGAGCAGATTCTCACTGTTTCTGAGCATAAGTTAAAAAGGATTATAATAACGTAAGGATAGAGAATAAAATCCCTAACATAGGTTGAGTTCTTTTTAAGAGCCAGCACTATCCTAAGCCCATTACACACGTGTGATCCTCACGGCACCCCTGTGGGACGAAGGTGTCATTTTATCACCCATTCTATCAGTGAAGAAAATCAATGAAGGATGGGAACAGAGCTACAGTTAAAGGCTTTTTCGGGGCCCTTTCAGGCCACGTCTTTGAAAGTTCCCCACGAGCCCTCTCTTGCGCGCTTGGAACAGTGCGTGCTCAGATCTTTAAGGAGGGGTGGGGAGTCGCAGAATGGGAAAGGATTTTGAGTTGCAGATAACACATATTATATATAAATGGTTGTCCTCCCAAGTGATTTTTCTCAGCTTCCTGCAAGTCGCCTGCACATTTGTTTGGCTGAGTCCTTTGAGCTGTCAGCAGCTCTTTAAACCGGATACGTGATTTCTCCGTCTCCGTGCCTGTCGGCTTGTCCCCCCACGCCCGCCCTGCCTTGGAGACCATCGTGACCGTGGAAGGGTGGGAGATACGACGGGCATATGTGCGAGCCCCGGTCCTCAGCACGGGAGGGTGGCGCCACACAGGGACGCCCGTGCCCATCCCTTCCAGGTCACTGTTCATCACCCCCTTCCCCCGCTCCCTCCCCCAGCCCCACACATCTCCTCAGGGGCCTGCCCTTGACTCCTCCTGGCTGGAGTGAGGAAGGACTCCTGAGACTCACATTTCACCTCCGAGACCGTGGAGTGCGCGCATCGTTCATATTTATTTCATATGGTAATTTATTTATATTCAGTCCTATCCTAATGAAGACGGGAAAGGTCGTTTTCCCACTGGGTGTTTGCTGAATCATATTTGGTGGAAGCACTGTCGTCCCCGCCGCCTTGTTCATAGTTGCTGACGTGGATGCATGATGCTCAGACCTCTTGGTGAGCTGGGAATGTTTTATAAGGTCTGCAAGCACTGGTAACCGCACGTACCCTTTCTTCTCCCCAGGGGCACCCACGGGTACATGGCTCCCGAGGTCCTGCAGAAAGGGACTGCGTACGACAGCAGTGCCGACTGGTTCTCCCTGGGTTGTATGCTTTTCAAACTTCTGAGAGGGTGAGTGAAATGCGTCCTTTTAGTACCATCACCATGGCATGCACTTGGATCAAAATCAAAAATATGTACATGTTATTAGGTGCTAATATCGTTTTAGATCACACAGTGATCTTTAAGACACACACTGATCCAGGCGATGCCCACAGCTCTTTCTGCCCGTAAAAGTGAGAGTTTCTTTCCCATAAGCTTTTGGTATTTTTGTTCCATGCCAGGAAGGTATGCCAACACGTTTAGACCTAAAACAAGACTTTGTTGGAATATTTCCATTGATAAGCCTTATTTTGGGAATAAGTGTTATTTTTAAAGGTAGATAATCGAAGAGGGTAGGAGAATTTCTTTTCCCTAGGAATTAATTACTCATGATCGTCTTCTGAGGTTAAAGCATTTTTTACACAAAAGGATGAACACCCAAAGAGAATCTGTTTTAAAAGTGTGCATCTGTTTGTGAACATGCTGAAATTTGTAGGTTTTAAAAACACAAAAATGAAATTGTGTAATTCTGTGTTTTTCATTTGTTATACTTGACCCTTAGTTCTAATCTACCAGAGATGATGAAATACAAGCGGAAAGAGGATGGAATGAAAGCGCTCTCCAAATATGTTCTCATATTGAACGTTTACAAATTATGTTAATATTTCCATTAATTTTAAGAGTCTTTAGCCAATTTTAACAGAGAGCTGAATTGTTTAAGATATGTTTTTGATTATTCTCCATTCACAGAGATACAAAAAGCAGTTTACATTAAAATTTCCTAGTCAGGATCCTCCCTGTAACGTTGCTTCTATGAACACACAGGACTGGTAGTTTGCTAAACTTTCCATGTTTCCCTCGGAAAGCCTTATTGAGCATCGCTGCATCCTCTTATTACATTTAGCACAATCTGAAAAGAGGCTGGATTCCCTGTCTTCCCCCCAAACTAGGTTCCAAGCACCCCGGCTGCTTCCCCAGGACCTGGATAATCTAGTTGTTCTCTGCTCACCGCATTCACTTGGGAACTAAAATTGTATTATTGCTCAGAGAGTCAGGTCCTGTTGGTCCTTAATTGAATTACCATGTTTGTGGAGGCTGGATGGCCTTAATTCATGTCATCAGACCAGCTGACCTAATTAGAGATTCTGCAAAGCAAACCAGAGAAAACCACTTCCCGCCCGAGACGTTTCTCCAGCCGGCGGGAGTCCCTGCATACGTGGTGAGTGCATCCAGACACACCGTCTTCACTGAGGTCTCCGCTGAAGAAGGGGTTGGAGATTAGAATCCACACTTACGGAGTCACGAGATGATTTAAGAAAAACTCTGCACAACAGCAAAAGCTGAATGCATTAACTCAAGATTCAGAAGTCAGTTGTAAAATGTGGCAGGGAAACTTGCAAAGTCTTGCATTTAGGGCTTTGTTTGTTTATTGATTTTTGTTTAATATTGGTATTCTGTCTGTTTATAATAATGTCCATCTGTGTAGTCTAGGGATGATCTGGCATATACCACTATTTTTAAAAGATCTGAAGATTGGTTTGATCGGTATCTCTATGCCAGCAGTGTGATTTGTAGCTGATAAAGCCAGTTCCGTCTTACTTGGTCATGGTTCAGGTTTGGAGGATTGCATTGGAAGGTGGTAATTCCTTTATGACATCCTTGATCAGGCTTGACTGAAGCATTATGTTTGATGTGACCCCTATTGAGAGGAATCTTGGCCAACAGGAAGACATCCAGAGGATGGTCATGAGGATGGGATGGGGTGGATGGATAAGAAGAGATGAGAATGGTGACAGCTAGAAATCGTGGCTCCTATGGACAGGTTCAGAGAGCTGGGTACAGTGCTTCAGACGGCCATCCTGTTGGCTCCAGCTGTCAGAAGGCCCATCTCATTGAAGGAGGCATACTCATCTGTACAGCTCTAGACAGTGAGCATTTTCAGGAGAGAAAAGACTTCAATTTGATGCAAGAATGTCCATTCAGCATTTGAGCTGCCCTGTGAAGGCATGTCCTGCCTCACAGATAGCCAGCTCCCCGTCACTGCCTGGTGACCATCCACTGAGCCTGAAATGGCAAGAATCCTTCCAATGCCTAACAAAGAGAATAGACGAATCTTCCCTACAAAGATGTATGATCGTCTGCCATTCTTTCTAATACTTGTTCAAAAGGCAATCCCAGGAATGGAGAGAGCACTGAAACCAAAGAGCGGGGAAACATTTTTTGACTTAAGTGATTTAAATACAATTCGGTGAGCATTTATTGAGTACCTGCAGTATGCAAGAGCCTGTGCTTGATGCTGTGGGGGAGGGAAGGAGGGAGGGAGGGAGCCACACACAGTCCTGGAGGAACTCGGAGGAGAGTAGATAGGTACACACACATACAAAATTGTGAGCTGGATGGGCTGTGCTGGGAGAGCAGAAATGGGATCACCAGGTCTAACCTGGAAGCATGGGGCTGACTTGACAACTTCACGTAGGAGGTGGTATGGGAAGTGTTCTCTCTCAGACAGGATGGCAGGATGAAGACCTGGAGTGGAAGTAGACGACGGGGAGGGCACAATACGGAGCAGGTGCAGGTGGTCTTTCCCCATCAACGACCTGTGAGTGGGGGGGGTCAGCTGTTGGTCGCGGGGAAGGTGTGCTGAGAGAGAAGATGGAGAAAATTGGGGCAGGGCCGGGGGCCACCTAGAATTCCATGCTGTGCAGGTGGGGCTTTGTTCTTAAGGCCCCAGAGACTGAGGGCTTTTAAGCAAACGAGGGACAGAGAAAGGAAGCATCTTTTAAGCAAAGGTTGGGTTGCTCTCCAGTAAGAGGATGCTGGTGGGAGGCACGTCGAAGAACCCAGGCAAAGGCTTGAGTAGCGCTGTGGTACTGGGATCAGAAAGGCCACAAATGACTTAACAGTATCGTTCTTACAGTCCATAGCAGTTTTTGTTTTTTCAGTGGATGCTTGGCTATGGACAGATAGGAGTTTAGATTCAAGGTGATTGGGAGGATGGTCGTATCACTACCAATGTCAATGGGTATAAAGTATCAGTGGTTCATATTAAGCTGATGTTTACTGAGGGCCCTTCAGGAGCAAAGCATCACGGTGAGATCTGGAGGCGATGCAGCCTTCATCCCCTCAGCTTAAACAAGGGGTAGGAAGGTTCCATCCAGGCGTACAGAAGCATCCTATTCAGTTCTTACACACTGTACAGAGGGAGCCTGAGTAGCTGTCTTTTCTCAGACACAAGGGGCCTAAGGAACTGAAACAGTAACTCAGGAGGGGGTGGGAGGAGAGCGCGGCCAACGTGGCCTCCCGGGCGCGGGCTTCACAGGCCGTCTGTCCCCCGGTATCCTGGTGCTCCTCCGGGGCGGCCGCGGCGCCAGTCCTCATGGGATGAACCAGACTCCATGGCAGCCACTCCGCAGCGCTCGTCCTCAACCCCAGGCGTGCTTGGCAACGCCCGGGGACAGTTTTGGTTGTCACAACTGGCATCCAGCGGGTCGAGGCCAGGGTTGCTGCTAAGCCTCGTACAGTGCACAGGGCGGCCCCCGCTGCTCCAACAAAGGATCGCACAGCTGAGGATGAGAAACTCTGCTCCAGAGCAAGTCTCTTCCCCTCCTCCCCACATCTGCGCAGTGAGGGTGACCAGTGGTCACCAAGGGTCTTTTTTTCGCTTCTGTTTTCTCTGATCAGATACTTCTCGCACTGACCAGTGTGCCCCATTGCTTCTGCTGAAACACTTGTCTGAACCCCTAGTTCTGTTGTGACACCCTAGAAGGATCCCACAGGGTGCAAGGGACAGGAACCTGGATGTAAGGAAGCTGTCGAGGCCCGAGAACGTGTTTGCATCCCTGGGCTCAGTGATGGACCTGTCCGCTCAGGGCCGTATATTGGGTGGGGGTCACTGCTTCCACTTCAGCTGACTGTCAGACACTGAAGAGCGCCTGTGTATAAAGAGGTGTCCACGTTGCAAATGTGCGGAATCGCCGTCATGATCCTCAGTCTAGAGTTCAGCTCTCTGTGAAGGCAAAGAATTGACGTGACAGTAGCCTTGATCTTAAACTTGTCACCATTGATTGTCAGACACGAGGAGAGAGCCCAGGTGGTGGTCTGGGGAGAACTGAGCTCTGCCTGAGGTTGCCGAGTTGGTTCCCATAGGGAAAAAAGGAATGTTTATAAATATTTTGGTAGCTATTGGCTTAGGTTCAAAACTCACATTTGATGTAGCATGCAATCTTTTTGGTATTCTAAAATTAATTTTTGACGTAAGGATTTGTAGTCACTTGTATTTATAAATGGATTGTTTTTGAGCTCATCTTTTCACTGTGAATGATGTATCGTGCGTGCGTGTGTGTGTGTGTGTGTGTTTCCCCATCATTTAGCATGCCTTGAACGATTTCCCAACTCGTTTGGGGGAAATTTGCGACTCTCCCACTCTGTTATTCAAAAGCCACATCAGACCACTGTACATGTGAATTCTATTCCCATAACGTCCCCTGACGCAGCCGGAGTGTTGCATGTGCTGTTGGAAGAGCTTGGCCCACGTCATAAGCTGTTGACAGGCCCGTGTTACTGTCTCCTATTTAAAGCAGCTGTGTCGGGGAGCAGCTGTGATCACACAGGATCTGCGAGCACCACATGCCTCCCTCAGAATGGAGATCATTACTATAGGAGGTTTTCTTTAACATTTTCCAAAATAGAAACAGAATCTTGGGTTTTGTTCACAAAGAATAATCAAGAAGACATTGGAAACAGATGCACCTCAGGACTTGAACTTGAAAGACCAGACTTTCTCAGCACAACAGCCCAGAACCGAAGAACCGAAAAGCATTTCCGATTGTTTCTTATTGAGTCAGACGTGGCAGAGCTATATTTATCAAATGGTATTTGTAGCGATCAGGCCTGTGCGCCGGGAATGTTTTAATGTTTAACTTTAACTCCCGTCCCCTCGCAAAGCCCTCCCTCTGGTCACACGAAAGAGTTTTTAAATTTAGTACGGAGCATCTCTGCCAGAACACAGTCGTCCTTCTCTCCAAGTGTCCGGGCACAGCCCTCTGCTTCCAGCGTCAGATGCAGGCAGGCACATGAGGGTCGAGAGCAGGAAGGGGTCCTCCGGCTTTGCACACAGGAGCCAAAGCAGATGGATTTGCCGAAACACAGGAGACCTTCACACAATCCCCTTTTATACGTTAAGGAACTCTGTGGGGTAGGAGCAGTTGTGTCATGAAGAGAGACTGAAGTTGTAGTAAGATTTAATAAACCTATATTCCTTTTCTCTTGAACCATGAACATGTTAATATCTCTGTGTATTTTGCATACAAGAATGATACAAGTCAAGTTTTTAAAAATTATAGTATCTCATAAACAACAGATATCGTTTGTTATTCTATCCTATTTGCTTTTTAAATGCAGTAATTTTACATTTTTCTCCTTGGAAACAATTAGGATGCAAAGAATATTTCCAATCAAAATCTGTTTTAAAGATTGGCGTATGTTTGCTTGGTACTAATTTACCTTGTTTAGATTTTTTTTTTTCCAAATTAATACTTTCAAGAGATGGAAATTACTGTGTTTTTCACTGCATACGAAAGAAAGCAAGCGTTAGAGTGCCCTCTCTTGTACAAAGTGAAAATTGAAATATTTAAATAATAAATACTCTGAAGTGGAATCATCATCATAGTTTAACTTATTCAGTAGCAAGAGTGGGTGGACGTTTTAGTTCTTTTTTCTAAATCACATTGATTTATGTGCTCAACATCCGTATCCATTTTATAGAGTTAACTATTTTATATATCTTGCCTCAGATTATGTTATATATGCCTTATAAATAAATCTACAGGGTTGATCATTTTACAGGCATGTCTTACCATCAGAAATCTCAATCATATCCCTTCTTTAATTTTCAAGTGAATAAATAAGGCCAGGGTTTTCTAGTTTGCATGTTTACTAGTCTCTTTTAATGCTTAGAGTATCTATGTTTTTTTTAATTTATTTTATTGAAATATAGTTGATTTACAATGTTGTGTTAGTTTTTAGTGTACAGCCAAGTGATTCAGTTATATAAATATATATATATATATATATATATATATATATATATACACACACACACACACACATTCTCCTTCACACTCTATTCCATTATGGTTTATCATAGGATATTGACTATAGTTCCCTGTGCTGTACACTAGGAACTTGTTGTTTATCCATCCTGTATATAATAGTTTGCATCTGCAAATCCCAAACTCCCAATCCATTCCTCCCCCCTGCCCCCACCACCATTGACAACCACTAATCTGTTCTCTATGTCTGTAAGTCTGTTTTTGTTTTGTAGATAAGTTCATTTGTGTCATATTTTAGATTCCATATATAAGTGATATCTAAGGTTAACTTTAAAAGCCAGTTTATTCAGCATTTTAAAAATGTAATCAAGAGTAAGAATAGGGCTTCCCTGGTGGCGCAGTGGTTGAGAGTCTGCCTGCCAATGCAGGGGATACGGGTTCGAGCCCTGGTCTGGGAAGATCCCACATGCCGCAGAGCAGCTAGGCCCATGAGCCACAATTACTGAGCCTGCGCGTCTGGAGCCTGTGCTCCGCAACAGGAGAGGCCGTGATAGTGAGAGGCCCGCGCATCGCGATGAAGAGTAGCCCCCACTTGCCGCAACTGGAGAAAGCCCCTGCACAGAAACGAAGACCCAGCACAGACATAAATAAATAAATAAATAAAAGTAAAAAATAAAAAAATAAAAAAAGACATCAAAATTGATGAATTTAAAAAAAAAAAAAAGTAAGAATAATTTCTTTACACAGTTGATCAAGCAGACATTCATTTTGTAAAGTTAGACTCATCCTTATTAATTTCACAGATGTGTATCAGATACCCACTGTGTACTGCCATTGTCTCGGCTACTAGCACGTACATTATTTTATTCGTTCCCGTCACCGTTTTGGTGACGGATATTGCGTTATGCCGTTTACAGATGAAGAGACTGAGATTGGAGGTTTCCATGACTGGCTCACAGCCGGCAAACAGCCAAGTCACAGCGTGAACCCAGGGTTTCTGACTCTTAAGTCTGGGGCTGTTTGTAAGTAGGACATGAGGGAGCAGTTCTCAGAACTCTGGAGGGTCTGGGAGCACAGGGTTAGTTTATATCTCTTATCCTCAAAGGAATGTAGTGCTTAAAATTACTGGATTCTAGGGGGGGAAGTGTGTTCATCTTGGACGTGTTTTGATTTGACTGCAGTTCTTTGTATTGTTCGAGGAACTAATACCCATTTTTCTAAAAAAAAAAAAAATTTGAAAGTTACGATTATCTCAAACACTAATGTGACAAATGCCATGTGTATGACTTTCATTTTCATAAATACCTGTTTGCTAATGTTTTTTCCAAGTGATGGTTTAAATTATCACTTGGAATATATTTGCTAAAGTATATTTTGGTACCATGACTTCATTGACGTGAAGATCAGGAGTTCAAGTAAACATAAGCCTTGCTCCTTCAGGACCTAATATATCTGATCGTCAATCTGATCATCAGTTTTTCTCTGGAAATGCTTATATGTTTATGGCTTTTGTATTTCTGCAGTTTCATATGAGCAGTGACAGAACGTAATACCTTGCCCAAATATTAGTCAACAATGTTTGCTGTTACCTGAAACCATCTAGTGATGGAATTTTCTTTATTTCTACAGTCACAGCCCTTTCAGACAACATAAAACCAAAGATAAGCATGAGATAGACCGAATGACACTCACCATGGTAAGGAGGTCAAAAACTTTTTTTTTTTTGCATTATAATTTTCATGTTTCATTCCATCACAACCAGTATAAAAAAAAAAAAAGCTTTCTTAAAACACTGGAAATAGATGCCAAGGCAAATATCAGGGTTTGCTAACAATCAGTAAGAGAAAGATGTAGAAAATCAAGAACAAAACTAAAGAAGTCAGATAAAAGGAAAAATGACTGGGATGCAGAAGAGCGAGGAGACCTGATTCTTCTGGCTCCAGCCTGTCGATTGACTCTGAAAATGAGTAACCGTTCTCTGTTTCTTAGAGTCAATGTTAATTGGCAGTGAATCTGCAATTTTTTTTAACACTATCCTTATTGCAAGAAATGGCCTTTAAATCTGGTCAGGGGTGAGGGCACTGTTTCCCTGGATGCATTTTTGAGATCGTATTCTCCCCCCGTCCCCCACCCCCAGAATGTGGAACTTCCAGACATCTTCTCCCCTGAGCTGCAGTCCCTTCTGGAAGGCTTGCTCCAGCGAGACGTTAGTAAGCGACTCGGCTGCCACGGACGCGGGTAGGCCGTTGCTTCTGCCTTTCAGCGTCTTCACCTGGAAAGCAGAACAGTTCCTTTCAATACATTGAGAATCTCCCATTTCAATTAGAGGGGGTCGGAGGGAATCACAGGGGAACTCTGTATATTGGCCCATGTGTTTTCTTCAGAGTCTGCAACTTCTTCTGTTCCATGTGAACTGAACTTCAGCGACGATCTTTGGGAAAAACTGTTTCTTCAGTTTATGAAGGGGTTTGGCATGCACTATTCTACTAGATTTCTAGTTTGCTTCGAAATTAATATTTGGTGCTTCATATCCCTGCCATCTGATCTATGAGGACTTGTAGACATTTGCTGTAAATCTCTTTAATGTGTAGATCTCTAACTTAATTCTTAGTTAAATTTGTTCTCATGATTACAGAATCAGATATAGATATAATCTGTGAAAACCCCTAGGTTATCTCAGGCTGGGATAAGCATCCCCAATAAAGTAGCACATGAGATTATATTCCTAGGCTCAGCGTGCAGTATTTCTAAACATCACAGTGTTTCTTGGATTGCTTCGAAAGAAGCATATTTTACTTGCTGTCTTAAAGAGCTGGAAATAGTTGTCCCTGTGTGTTCTGTAATAGGAGATAATTTTTGCAAACCGTTTCTTAGATTTCCGAATGCATATTTACTTACCACTGCCGTGACTCCCTCTCTCCCGCAGTGCACAGGAGCTAAAAACGCACGACTTCTTCAGAGGCATCGACTGGCAGCAAGTCTACCTGCAGAAGGTACTCCTGCTGGGACCCCACCCCGGGTACCACCCCCACTGTGCTCTCCATCTGCATCTCTGTATGCATCTCTACGTCCTGGCTCTGTCTCCAGGGTCCACCCCAGCTCTCCATCCGCAACCCTGCTTCTTGCTCTCCTATCCACGTGCTGCCGCATGGCTCATTCCCTTTGGAACAACTTCTCCCTCTTTGTTTATATGTAAAAATGTACGAGAAACGTTTGTCATACACTTAGATACTTTTGAGCCCCGCACCCCATAATTTAAGAATTAGCATGATTGTATAGTGGCATAATCCCCTTGGCTTATTTTAAGCTACTTTTTAATATTCTCATTGATTCAGGAAAACACCCCAGATTAAAGTTGTTGTTTTTTTCTCAATGTTGATGATCATCTTTGGACTCACCTTTGCATGAACTCAGACCGTTGAGGAATGATGCTCTGTTAGTCCTGCCTAATTAGGAGTAGAGTTGGGTTCTGGTTCAGCCAGCATTGGCCTCGGGACGTTTGTGGGTGTGGGGCGCCCCACCCTGCCCCATTGCAGGCGTTAAGCTTCTAGCAAACTGGGTCGTGGGGCTGTATCTCCTTTGGGGGCATTGTGAACTGTGCACTGTGATTTGTGTGAGCTTGAATGAGCCCTGCACAGACTGTGACACCTTGATGTGTTGCACTGAGATCTCTTTATAGAATAGCAGGTTGGGACTGGGCCCTGAGTCACCTAGTAACTGAACCTTTCTTCTCTGGCTCTTCCAGTACCCTCCACCCTTGATCCCTCCCCGGGGGGAAGTCAATGCGGCCGACGCCTTTGACATCGGCTCATTTGATGAAGAGGATACCAAAGGCATCAAGGTACACAGGCAATGCTTGCTTTCAGGTTTTTTTTTTTTTTTTTTTTTGGAGGGTGGGGGATTTTTTAATTGGAAATCAGGCTTCATGATTGACTTAGTACTGGCCTGTTTATGGACTGTAGCTTACAGATGAATATCCATATATTTGGCGAATGTAGAAGAGGTCAAGACTTGAATTAGAGACTACGACAGCTTTCTTTGGACTACCTATTTTACGTTTGATAAACTGCAAAGTGGTCACATTCTTATTGCTTTGGATAGATTGATGGTTGATAGAAAACTCAGACGTGTTATGAAGCAGGGAAAAACAGCCGGGTGATGGCAAACGTACTTGGCCTCATGCCAGGACAGCCAGTCATCTTAGTTCTCCCAAATATCCCGGTTTCTCTGTGTCAGGATGAAAAGAGCAAACAGCGTGAATCATTTTGCATTTGTCAATCAAAAGTGAAATAATCACGGTTTTGTTTTTTTTTTAATATATGTAGCATCTTCCGCATTTTTCAAACTGGTTCCAATCATTATTTTCCAAGTAGACAGGGCATAATTAGAGGTGGTGAGCCATGGGAGAAAGTCACCCTCTTTTGGATGCCGAGTCAGAGCGTGTCACTACACGTCAAGTTCTCACTGCCCCCACTTTCTCAGCTTCTCCCAGCGTCTCCCCTCTCCCTCCGAGAGGCCCCCCTGCCCGTGTCTTCTCAGCTACCTGCATTTATGGCCTTGTGTCAGCCCCCCTGGGCTTTCCTGCCAGGCAGCTTTACAGGTGACTGGGGTGCTCACGTGGCCAGTTTCCCAGGATGGCGGGATGGGGGGTGGCAGGGAAGGTCAGGTGAAACACAGCGGAGAGGGCCTGGTCTGAGCCGTGGCTCCCCTGGGGACAGCAGCGTGACCACTGTGCCGACGCTCGGCATCTTCTGTGGCCTGGACAGACAGGACCACCCTATAGCTTCAGGAACAGTCCCTTTACAGAGTTATCTAAAAGGATCACTGCTGTCACAGTAGAATTTTGTCATCAGACATACTTCTCTCCAGCAAAGGGCACTAAAAGGAAAACGAATATCACGTGGGAGCCTGTGAAAATTTTGTTGTTCAAAAGAGAGTCTCATGCTTTCAATTTTGTCAACTGGACTCTGGGCTTTGGAGTCAGACGCACTGGCCTCAGATCTGCACTTATTACCTAAGGGAATCAGGGCCCTTTAGGGAACCTCGGGAGCATTGGTTTTCTTGCCTGTGAAGTGAGTGGTTTCATTGCCAGGCCTTCTCTGTGGGTGGGTCACCTGTGTCAGCGTCCTGGCATGTACACTAGGAGTTTCTGTTGTGGTGGTTTTGCTTCTTGCGGAACCAGAGCTGAGAAGGCTGTGTCTCTTAAAATGTAGCCAAAATAATACATTGTTCTTTAAGGAGAAAAAAAAGCTCACTTCATGTAGAGCTTTGTTTATTCATTTTTCACATAGGCTGAGTCATAAAGACCAAGGCTCTCTGACCTTACAGGAGATGGAACCGTTTGTATATAAAGCAGAGTTGTCCATTTCAGAGCAACTACTTTGGAAAGGAGGGTGTTTTCACTTTTGCCAAACTCTGCAGAATCTGCCCCAGTGTCCCTCATCACAGGGTGCTCTCCTGGCCTTGATGCTCTAACACTGCACCGCACACACACATACACACACACGCATGAGCGTGTTCACACTCAGGACACACAAAGGTTTCAGCGCCAGGCTTGGTTTGGGCGTCTGAAGAAAGCTGAAAGGGGAAAAACTGTACACATTTTGATCTCAGAATCAGCACGTTAGGATGACAAGTCAGTAAGGGTGGGTGGAGAGCATCCTGATTGGGACCAGGATGCAGGTTCCTCCAGTGGTTCAGTGATTCACTAAAGGCCTGTGGGCAAGAGCCTCACCCTTGGTCTTTCTCCCTTTTCCTTCTAAATAACTTGCCTCTCTCCCGTACTTATCTCTCAGGCAAGGGAGTAAACGAGTCAAGCTTCTAGGGAGATCCCTGCTTTTGAAAGACAGGGCTATTTTTTCCTTTCAGTAGGATCGTTTGTCTTTCTGCCACAAAACTGTAACTCAAATCTGTAAAACCATTTTCTTAGCTTGCTTTCAGAGTACAGGGTCACTTGGAGAAGAATGAAGAATTTTGAGTAATAGTTCGGAAGAGAAATGCTATCGTTAAGTGTAATTTTTCTTATAGCACCTCTGAAAGGCCACATTGCCTAAAGTCTCCACGTATCTCGATACTTATGATCATACTGTTCAACTTGGATTCATTGGAAGGCTCATGGGCTAAATGGTAAATTTGGCCTAGTGGACCTTTTAGTTTTTCTCACTTTACAGAATAATGGTAGGGTGGTTAGAAAGCCCTCCTGGCTTCTCCCTTGTAACTGTATCTAAAACCATAGGGATCTGTTTTCACAAATAAAATATCCTCACTATAATCGAAATTATTTTGTTGCCAGATTCTTGTCATCCTTTAAAGAAAACCCTATATATGTTAGTTTTCATTGGCAAAAATGCTATGAAGATGCTGTAGAAGATTGGGCTGCATCTGACTGACCCAGGGATGGAAGTGAAGTGCCCATAATATATCACCCTGTGTGGATCCCGGTTGTTGGATTGTCTTTCTTTTTTTTTCTTTTTAAAAGATTTTATTGAAGTATAGTTGATGTACAATATTATATAACTTACAGGTGTACAATATAGTGATTAACAACTTTTAAAGGTTATACTCCATTTACAGTCATTATAAAATACTGGCTGTCTTCCCCGTGTTGTACAGTATATTCCTTTGTCGCTCGATTGTCATTGGCAGAGGTTTATGACAAGTAATAAATTGTCTCTTAATGGTTATAGGCGGTTGTCTAGTTATCTTCCTACACGCAGTTATGGTACTTTTGAATCTGTTGCCTTTGTAAGCATGTTAAATCATACATATCTTGATTTCTTAAAATAATAAGCTTCTTGATTGCGACCAAGAACTCTACAAGAACTTCCCTTTGGTGATCTCTGAGCGCTGGCAGCAGGAAGTGGTGGAAACTGTTTATGAAGCAGTAAATGCAGACACGGATAAAATCGAGGCCAGGAAGAGAGCTAAAAATAAGCAGCTTGGCCACGAAGAAGGTAAAATAGCTGGTGTGTCTGAAGATATTTCTAAAGCAATGAATTTTCAAGATCTCTTGTAAAGCTGAAAATAGTATCTGGGTCATAAAGTACTTTCCAGTAGAGTGGGGGAAATGCCATAAATTGTTTTCGTTTTACCTGGCTTGGAAAAGATCAGTGTGAAATGATATTTCAAAGTCTTTAATTTTTTAAAAGTTTTTATTGAAATATAGTTGATTTACAATGTTGTGTTTCAAGTGTACAGCAAAGTGATTCAGTTATACATATATATATAAATATATACTTGATATTTCAAAGTCTTTAGTCCACATATAAATAATATGTATGGAGGTCGTCAGCAGTATTTTGTCAATACACCTTCTTATCTTGGAGTTTTGGGGCCAATTTGGAAGTTTTCTTCCTTGAAGATTAAGTATCACGGTGTCAGCAACAGGGCCAGCTTCCTGGGTGTCTGGCCTGTGTGGTCTCATCAGGCCGCCGACCCAGGTTAATGCTCCGCTGGCACCATCTTGACATTCTTAATAATTTTTTAACAAGCGGCCTGCATTTTCATTTTCCACAGGGCCCTGCAAAGTATGGTGAGGAACTTAGTATTACATGTTTACTTGTCAAGAGACATAAGTGTATATACATACATACATTTATATTATAAACAGCATGAAAGAGTCACCAGGGCTGAACTGTGGGGAGGGGCCGGAGTGGGCGCGTGGAGGACCCGAGATTATCTAAAGCCACGGGGAAGATGGTGGAAAATTCACCGTCACCATTGCCAGAAAGAGCGACTTATGGCTTTATTCTTTTCTTAAGCTCCCAATTTGGCTTCATACTATATCTTGTGTGGGCTTTTATTCCTGAATCTTGGCTAAACTCCTTAGGCTTGACCTATTGGCCTCAAAAATACTGGGCAGTTAGTTGCACTGCCTGTGTACCTCCTCATTACTGTAGTGATTGGTTACGTGCTCTTATTTGGAATAAACATGACGAGTACCTCTCCACTCAACTCCATTCATACAATCACAGATAACTATGCCAAAAACCAACAGCAGAAGAAATACCAAGAAGAAGCCATCCCAGCATTAAGAGATATTCCTAATAGTGAAGTAAACCAAATGTTCTTTCTTGCAGCCAAAGAACTTTACACCAAAAACTGAATTGTGTGTAGACTAATACCAAACACTTATTACAAATTTTTGATGTAAAAATTTTGACCATAGTAATTTTGACTATCTTTCTGATTAATATCCAGTATTGAAATGAAAAAAAAAAAAAAAGTAAGTTGAACTTCTCTTAGATTAAGTTCTATTAATATTATAAATGTTATCAAATAGTAGTTACTAACGGACAGAATAAGTAAAATCCTGCATTACCATATAGCAAGTATTCCTCCCCCAAAAAAAGAAAAAGAAAAAAGAGTCACCAAGCCATATTTTTTTTTTAATTAATTAATTAATTTATTTTTGGCTGTGTTGGGTCTTCGTTTCTGTGCGAGGGCTTTCTCTAGTTGCGGCAAGCGGGGGCCACTCTTCATCGCGGTGCGTGGGCCTTGCACTGTCGCGGCCTCTCTTGTTGCAGAGCACAGGCTCCAGACGCACAGGCTCAGTAGTTGTGGCTCACGGGCCTAGTTGCTCCGCGGCATGTGGCATTTTCCCAGACCAGGGCTCGAACCCATGTCCCCTGCATTGGCAGGCAGATTCTCAACCACTGCGCCACGAGGGAAGCCCGAAGCCATATTTTTATTTACCATATTTGAGTGCCCTATTAGGATTTCCAAAGGAGAATACATAACATCCAGTATTAAATAAATCAGTCATCTTTGATTCACCAAATATTGCCACTCTTGATTTTTCTAAGACTTTATGGATTTTGGATATTTAAACTTATTGTGGTTAGTGATGAAGATATAGCTTTTTGTTTTACTTCTAAGCAAAGACCTTTCTGAGGTTAACGTATAATAAGAATGACCGGAAACAATTTCAGTCTGTGAACAATTTGCTTTGGTGGGGGTATCTTGGTGCAGGATTCCTGGGTCTATTCGACCATTCCCCAGTAGCATTTATCATCTGTTTAGGAAAGTGTCCACCATCCTGGATGAATGACTCCTTACCTAAAAGTCGCCTGAGTGCACCAAGGGAACGTGACAGCCCTTTAACTGTGTTCACCTCCATTCTGCAGGGAAAGGGGCTTTATTTCTAAGCCGTTCTTGAGAGAACGGGTCCACTGAGATCACTCTGGACCACGTTTGCTGTTACGGACTTTACACAGGAAATTATAGCTTCAGTAGTTTGCTCAAGGGAGAGCCACGATGTCACTAGAATCTTGACAAACTGGACCCAGAAAAAAATATGTATGTTAATGACCTTGTTGAAGTGTAGCCTTTTAATTAGAGCTGTAATTAGAACGTCTAGCAAATTAATGAATTCTTCTCACATGTAATTAAGTAATTTAGGAATAACTAGATCTTGGTTGAAGATCTCAGAAGTCACCCTTAAAGTAAAATATAGTCTAGGATTAGATATCTGAAGTAAAAATATAAGACGTATACTTTAAATGTACTTGACAAATGCAGACACCTTTTCCATTAAAATGGCAACTCCGTGAACCACACCCCGTCACCACGGACCCTCCCGAGGCCCCCCCCCCCTTCATTCTTTTCCTTCCTGCTTGTGTCCAAGTGACACAACATGGGTTTTGCTTATTTGTTTATTACCTGAATCTCCCACTAGAATGTAAGCTCCCTGAAGGCGAGGACTTTTGTCTCTTTTATCCACTGCTGCGTCCAGAATGCCTAGCACGTGCCCAGCACCTTCCCGTCATCGTTGAACGAATGAGTGAGTGAGTGAATGAATGATCTTAGCACAATCACCAAGGCCTCGAAGGAAGGCAAAGTAAGCCACTTAAAATTGACCGTTTTTTTTTGTTTGAGACAATACTTTGCTGTAAAAATGTAATCAGAACTCAACATGCATGTGAATTAGCTTGGCCTCCCTACATAACCATATATATGAAAGATAATTATAACCTTAAGTGGAGGAAAGACCAGTTTTTGACCCTTGTGTTACTTTGGCTTCTTTGGACAAGAAAATCCCCTCTCTGTTATTTTTTTAAATAACATTAAAGGGAGAAGCCCAATTCCATATAAAGGCAAAGGTACTTTGGGCATAGCTTGAGTTTAATCACTCTCTATTCCCCAATTATCACCCTACATAATGAAAAAATATTTATCAAACAAACTTTGACCCTCTCAGAGCAATAGAGGAACATCATGAATTTATCAGAATATTGAGAAACAGCCATTTAGTATGTTAGTAGAGAGCTGAAGAGACCTGTTCTTTAATGTGTTTAAAACTGAAATAATGATTTCTATAGTGTGTTCTCTTTATAGAAACTTGCTCTTTTTCCAAAAAGTGTGTCATTCTTTTTTTCTGAGAAGCATATAGACATTCTGTTTCAGACCCTGCTAAATTTCATCGTTGTGTTCCGTGCCTCAGATTACGCTCTGGGAAGAGACTGCATCATGCACGGGTACATGCTGAAGCTGGGAAACCCATTCCTGACTCAGTGGCAGCGTCGATATTTTTACCTCTTTCCAAACAGACTTGAATGGAGAGGAGAGGGCGAGTCACGAGTAAGTCTGTAGCATCTTCCCGAGCACTCGTTTCCGTGGTGATTTCACATCGCCGGCATGTTTTCTCAAATCTCCCTCTAGCTCCCATATCTCTTTTAACATGTATACATGAGATTTTCATGTTCAGACATTAACTTTTAAACTTCTGAGTCAAGGAAGGATTTGGTGCTACCTGAAAATAGAAGGTGCCTTCCAGGGAGGTCAAAGCAGACAGGTTTGAGGAGGGCTGGAGAGCAGTTAGGTGGATCAAAAAAGGGGAAAAAACTGGGACTTTGGAGTCAGAGCTGTTTAAATCCACTTCTCCGTGTCTCTGGGACTTGGAGCACATTATGTCGACTGAGCCTCAGTTTCCTCATCTGTAAAACGGGAGAAGTAGAAATGGTAACAACTACTACAATTGTTGCAGATTTATCTTGGGCCTGGTGCTGTAGACACACAGACACAAACACAGACACGCACACACACACTTTTAATTTGTTTAGCAACCTTTGAGGTCCAACCCTTATAAAGAGAGAACCAGGGCTTAGAGAGGGAAGGTCTGGCACCAGTGACAGGTGTGGGTGAGGAGTGATTCCGACCAGGGTCTGCCTGTGCCCCATGTCTCCATTACGAGGCCTCCCTGAGTCGGGGTTGAGTAAGACAAGGTCTGCGGTGCAGGCCGAGAAGCTTGGCACCGAGGCCAGGGCACCTGACCCCCCTCCTGTTGTCTGCACCTTGCTGGAAAATCGGAAGTGGGTTTTACCGTATTAGATGGGAAGATACAGCCACCCTGTAAGGTCCTTTCAAGAGCTAATGTTAGTGAACAAGAAAAGAGAAATTTCCCATCTACACCGTCCCTCGTAGCAAGTGGGGCAGCATTTATTAAGCGTCTGCTGTGTGAAGCGCCCAGGGCTTGTCTCCATGGAAGGTGGCAACCCACGTGGAAGGAGTTCTGCTCTTGAGGAGGGAATGGTTGTCATCATAAGCAGGACAGTGGTCCCAACTGTGAAAAACATAGTTGGTGTATTGGAATATGGCCCCTGTATCAGAATATAGCTCTCTACTGGCCAGAGCATGGAAAATGGTGAGCCCAAATCTGGTGTGTTTGACTTTGGAATGTGTTTTGCAAATCCTTGTTGGTGAAGATGCCATTTAATTACAAGTGATTGCTACTGTGTATGACCACATTCTTCATAAATGACCATGATCTTCTCACTATTACTAGTGCTGTAGAAGTCATTTTCTAAAAATTCATACATCTAGGATCTGAGTTATGATTAATAAGACTCTGTGGGGGTCCTGAATTATAACTCAGGTACTGGTAAGTATTGTATAATATAAAATATACATATTACATAGAACATGTGTATATGATTATACATAAATACAAGATAATTATATTTTGTATTACATATGTATTTTTTACATTATAGAATACTTACTGGCACCTGAGTTATAATTCATACATATATCATTATGTAATGTTTATTTTCCAGATAATGAGTGGCCCTGGGCATAGTATGCGTTTACTGTGCTATCTACCGGTCAGTCACTGTTGTACACTTTGAAAGGAAATTGCCTTGCTTTTCAGGATATTCGAAAACTAAAACAAAAATCTTCTTTTGCTTACCACTGGATATGATAAATTATCTTGGTTTTAAAAGAGTCAGCATTTAGCGTTGATTCACGAAGCTACGTAACGTGCCTCGGTAGATTCGTAAGTTTAAGTAAGGGAAAAAGAAAACGTGGGTTTATGATGGTGTTGTTTTTCATTTAGGATTCCTGGAGTATTTATCCCAAAAAACATAAAATGGTAAGGTGCTCAGAGACACTGTAGCATTCACCGGGAGCGGTGATGCTGTAGACCCAGCGGGACAGTCGTTTAAGGACGTCACCTGTGTTTATAACATCATTTCGATGTGATCAAAATATCAGTCGCTTACAGGCTAGCGTGACCGAACTTCTACTGGGCTGCTGGGTTCAAAGCCAGCGACACACCTCTCGCTCACGCAGATTGTAGGTAGCGACGTCATTGTTCCCTCATAGCAGGATTGATCGTGTCTAGGCAAGTGTGTGATGCAGGAGAGGTACGTGTGATTCACGCTCATCCCCACATCAGTACTGTGCTGAGGGAACAGCTTTGCTTTCTGCCTTATAGAGACGTTCCTTTCTTTGCAGCTTTCTTTGAGATGTTATATTTTGAATTTTCGTACATTTCTTTTGTAGTCATTTCCCCCCACTTCTAGAATATCATCAAAGAAAGAAAGATGCTGATTTTTTTTCTTTACTTTTTCTAAGCTGGTAGTTTTCAGTATTATTTATTAACTTAATTTAAGAAGTCATGCAATAATGTGAAGTAACTTATCATCTTTTATTTTTACGGTCAGCAAAATTTACTGACAATGGAACAGATTGTGTCTGTGGAAGAAACTCAGATTAAAGACAAAAAGTGCATTTTGTTGAGGATAAAAGGAGGGAAGCAATTTGTCTTGCAGTGTGAGGTGAGTGTTTATTTGTATTTTTTCCAGAGGTGAAAGTTAGAGCAATTATATAAACATGCACCAAAGGTGCCTGCTGGTTATCAAACATTTTCTTACTCCATGCTTTATCACTCACGAACTTAGCAAGAATGTTGGAAGATACAAGGATCTCAGCAAATTAACAGTTATTTTAAAAGGAGTGTTTCTTAGAAAATGGCAGGAGGAAGGACAGGAAATAAAGTGATTACCCTATCTGGAAACCATCCAGTATTTAATAGGAGCCTTGAATTTTATTTGTTCACAGTTTTCCAGATCTGATCTGATCTTTCAGCATGTTTGAAGTTGAGGTTTGTGTGTTGAAATAAACATAAGATCCCCAAGTAACTCTTAACAGGGGAAATGCCATCTTTCTCTCCCCAAAGTTCTACTGTAGCCTGAACTTAATTCCTGAACACTTCTCTTGGGGTGTGGGGGGATGTTTGGGGGTGGTGGTGAGAAAAGAGCGTATTTAGAGAGATAAAGCAGTAGTAGATACAAAGACGTGTTTGCTTCACGACTTCAACACTTTACTGGGTGTGTGTGTATGTGTATACGTGCTTGTAAAGAGCATATTTAGAGAAATAAACTAGTAGTTGAAATTTGTCAAAACTCCTCGTGCATTATTTTCTAGACTCAAGTTATTTTAGACATCAGAGATCAAAGGTGATCTTTCAACAAAGTCAAGGCAGCAAGTCTCCTGTGGGGTTGTAGGAGGCTTTTCTGAAGGGCTTAGTCCCTCTTCTGGGCAAGGGGCCCCTGGAGGAAGTTCCTGCGTGACCCCCCCCCATTACTCACCGGCCGCGGGGTGGGACATGGGGTGTGCTTTCCCTGGGGGGAAGGGGGTTCCAAGGACTGTCCAGAGGCATCCATGTGTGTCGACGAAGCCAGTGACACTGTCCCAACTCCTCCGCCTCTTGTGTTTGCCTTCAGAGTGACCCGGAGTTTCTGCAGTGGAAGAAAGAGCTGACGGAGACGTTCACCGAGGCCCAGCGGCTGTTACGTCGAGCCCCCAAGTTCCTCAACAAATCCCGCTCGGCCATCGTGGAGCTCTCGAAGCCGCCCCTCTGCCACAGGAACAGCAATGGCCTCTGACCCCTGGCACGGGGAGCGTCCCACGAGACAGCACCTCCTCCGGGAAGTCTGCATGGGCTACTCGACCCGCGAAGTGGAGCCTTTGGGAGAAGTGTGAGGATGAGAGATGGAGTCGCTCACCTCCAGGGTGCTCCGTGGCTGGGGGGACCCAGGACTCTGAGATGCTCCTACTAGGAGTGGCGACCACCCTCAGGCTTGGGGGCGCCTCCTCCCCTCCTGAGGGCCTCCCGCCACGATTGCATCCATCCGCCCTCAAAACTACTGAAGAAACGAAGTTCTCTTTCTTTGCCACACACTTCTTTTGGTTATAGATGAACCTAGAACTTGAAATGATTCCTACTGATTGTGTCACTTTTTGCATCCGATATCCAGTGTATCTCAGGCTTGCCAAGATGGGATCAGTCTGCTGTTCAGGTTGCCCCAGCGTTGCCACGCTCTGTCCATAATCGGCCCCCGCTGGGTTTAGATGTCTTTGCTCCATAGTCCTGGCAGGGTGGCAGACCAGCTGGGTGTCTTCTGTGCCCTTGAGAACCAGCCTCTCGTTGTCTCGGGGCTTGAAAGCTGCAGAGGTTTTCTGAAAGGGCTGCACCTGGGCCCTCCCCGCGGGTGCCGCACCCACGGGTACCAGCCTGCCTCTGACCGGGAGCTTAGGCAGCTGGGACCAAGGGCGTGGGAGCCACTCAACATCGAAGGCGTCAGATGGTAGATGGTTGGAGGCTCACCGTGGCTCTGCAGGAGAGGCAGTGGCGTTTGCATCTCACGGTGACACAGCCATTTTCAAACCATCAAGTTGGTGCACTTCCCCTGGGTGCACAGGACCGCCTGCGGGCGCCCATCTCAGGCTTGGATGGAAGCCGTCGTGAGACACAGCAACTCTGGTTCCCTCTGGCTGACCTCAGGAAGCATCTGGGTAACGGATGTGTCAAGGAAGGAAACTCCGTTTTACCTTTTAGTATAATTTAAAAATGAATTTTATTGAAAAAAGAATGCTGAAGACGAATGTGTCAGAATGGGTTAACTGTGTATATTGACTTGCATTGTCGTTCAACTGTCATTAGCGAATGATTCTCTGCCCTGGCGGGTTGTTCTGTGACAGCGACGGCCTGATCCCAGTGGCCTTCTCTCCCCGTGGTTCGTTTCATGTCCCAAATAAGTGCTGGTTTATAAGAACCAGTGTGTTCCCCAGCCAAGTCCTCCGTGTCATCAGACTAAAAATAATAACAATAATTTTCAGAGTCCACATATTTGTCCTTTCTTAGTGCAATTTTATTGTCTGTTTCTGAGTCGACTACTAACAATATAAATAAGTTGACATCGTAATTATCTGCATCCTGTCCTCGATATTTTTAGTGGTTCCAAATCTTTGTGTTTATATTTGTGTGCCGCACTCACTGGGAAAGTAAGTCCTTTTTAATGAAACGATATCTTGAGAGTTTGGAAGATAATTACCGAAAGAGCCTTTTATTTCATAGGAGTTACCTTGGAAAAGAAACTTTGAGGTTCACTATTTATCTCAACTACTAGTTGGAATTTAGCATACATGTTCTACTATCTGCTGTTTCCAGTATAGAAGTTGGGGGCTACTATTTACATGGATTCCCCTGATTTAAAAGGGAAGAATAGTATTCAAATTGTGTTTTTAAAAAAAAAAAAAAAACCACCAGAGATAGAAAAGCTGTTCATGACAAGTGAGCATCTCCCCAGGCATGGTTGATTGTCACTGTCACAGCTGTAGTTACTGGCTCCATCACAAGGTCACATGTGCTCAGCACGTGTGGTTCAGAGATGGGTAATTACAGTTTAGAAATCGCTGAGCCTCCTGCCTCTGCTGGACAGAGTAGAGATGTAGCCTCGCGTGGAGAAGGTGCATGAACTCCTTGAGGGTCTGGGCTTAGCGTCTCACGTTCCATCCCAGGACACCAGCTACGCCGATTCGCATCTCTGAAAAATATCATTTAAGCTCTGGAGTAGAACATAAGGTTGTCTTTCCTTTGCAAAAGAAAAATGAATTGGAAATATTCCGAGAGCCCTTTCGCCTCGCCTCAAATTTATTCCAGGTGAACTTTTACACTCCCTCAAGTTTGATGGGTAACGACAGGGCTGAGAAGTGCATTACGTGGATGTGATTTATTAAAAGTGCTCTGTGAGGTTAGGATGAGTGGCTTTTTAGGGGGAGGTCCGTGTTTGTGTTTGGGGTTTGGCAGCCTGGAGAGGCCAGTCTTCCTCCTGAACTCGTGCCTGCAGCCCTTCTGAGGGGGTAAGTGTTTCTGCTGCCAGATGGAAGGCGCTTCCAGGACCCTTCTGTGCCAGCACCTGGTGCCCCCATGGCCAAAGAAGTCGGTTGGTTTAGGAGTCTTGGTATACGTGGCTGTTTTAGGTCTTAATGTTTGACCCTACCTACGTTTGGAGTGTTAAAAAGGGCAAAATTGAGCACACGTGTTATCATTATTTTAGATTTATTTGGTTGGGATATTTTCACATTGTCAGAAAAAATCATTGAAGTTGATATTTTTGTAAACTTATGTTAGTAGTGTCTTGATTTCATAATTCAAAGGAATCATTAAAGCAAAGCGTAAAAATAATAGATTAAGCTGCTCTACTCTACACCATATATGGAATGAATTAAAAACTTTTGGGAATCCAAGGTTATTTTTTTTTTAACCTAAAACATTCTCTTTGGTGCATTTATTCCTTTATGTCATTGGGGCTCATGGCTTTTCCTTCTCTATCATGTTTAAGTACAATTTTTCAGCAAAACTGCTAGAAATCAGCTGTTGTTTCACTTTCTAATGTGAATGTTTCACTTCCTGTGCCTCTGATTGGTCAATTCACGGACATGACAATTTCAAATTCTATATGTAAAGAGAAGGGGCAAATGTCCAGGCTCGCTGAAGAAAGGAAGCGTTCTGCTCAAGAAAGACAGCAACAAAGCTGGAAAAGCAAATAGAGCAACGACCACAAACAACCATCTGTTCAAAGCAAGAGTTAGCTTTGATTTGCGCTTTGAAATATGCTGTACAGATACTAGAAACAATTGTTTGAAGGCTCACACTGGCCATTAAAAAATATCATTGACCAATTGACAATGTGGTTTAACTCTCAAGAAGATCAAAGTGTGTTTTTTTCTGATGATTTTTTATTTCATTCAGAATTTATAGTTGGGCCAGTCGAATACAACATTTGACTTTTCAGCGGAATTGATTTTTCTGATGTTTCAAAATTTTAACCTATCAAGAAGAAAAGAAAATTCTCAAAGTTGGACTTTTTTTGCTTGATGTAAATATGTTAAAAAATTTGCAGTGTGCTGGTGTAAGATAAGGCTTATCTTGTATGATTTAATTTATATGTAATTTTTCTCAGTTTCATTCAGGGACTCATATCTGTGTCATTCAGAGATGCTTGGGGAAGGAACTCCTCCCCTCCCAGGGGATGGATGTGTTCTTTGTACCCAGAGAGGAGTTGGGCTTCATTGGGATCTGTGACACACGCTGGGACGTGGATGGAGTGGGGGTCACAGAAGGCAGGATCCTGGTAGAGATGGGGCAAAGGAAAAAAGGAGTTAATTCGCTGGGAAAAGCCAATTTCCTTACACCATAAAGCACCAGGGAAGTTACAGTTGAACTTGGTGCTTTGGGGTGGTTTTCCCCTTATAACAAGAAGAGTTGAATAGTAACTATTTTAAGACTCGGTCGCTTTAGTTTTGAATATGGAGCTGCTGGACTTATAAGAGGCTGTTTGCTTTCCGCCAGGACTTTCTGTAGAAATGAGGTTGCCGGTTGCCCCTCCTTGTCATCCAGCACCCTTGGGGAAGGCACACGGGACCCAGAGCTGATGCCCCATCTTGGTGTGTGCGCCTTGCGGCCGATCAGGGGAGGGGGAGAAGGCCAGAGGTGGGGTGTGGGCTGCTGTCACCCTGTCAGTCAGGTGGGGACATTGCTGCACACCCACTGAAGGTACCGTAATCCCCCTACAGTGACAAGACTGGGCTTGCTGCTTGAGCCAAGCAGAGTGAGCTTTACTTTTCAAAACATTTTTTCTTCCTAAAGCTCTAACATGATTTCGCTCCCACATCAGGTTAACTTGAGAAGCTTTAATTAATTAATCACTTAAATTCATGTTAATATGAATTTTTTGTATCCAGGCCACATTTTTAAAAATTTACTGTAGAAAGAATGAAAGTTGAAGTCTAAAATGATACTTCTTGGCTTCCTCGAGTCATAATGGCCTTTAGATTTCCTTCATCCTCAAAGACTAAGAGAGCTGTTCTTTGACAGCCGAGTAACAGGGATGCCCAACTCTGGCAGCGTCCAAAGGCCTGGGGGCATGAGTGACCGTCCACTTCACTGGCCTGGCCGGGTTAGCACTTACTGATAAATGTAGCACCCCAAATTTTAAATTGCCTTTATTTAAAAAAAACACGCACACACTATAGAAAATGGATTAACGTGTATCATTCCATCAAAACCATATAGGAAAACCCTGCATTTTAGAGTTAAATGACTCACGTTCTTATAATAAACTCTCTTACATCTAACAAATCTCAAAATCATCTCTGAAAAACTGGTAACTATGCTTCCAATTTTAATTTTGTCCTAATATAAAATGTCTCTCATGTAAGCGGTAGGGAATGGGGAAATATTTCTAATCGTGTATTCATATTCCAAAGGACTTGAAATTCAACTTCTTGTTTCTTAGTTGATTATATTCCATGATGTACATATTTATGTGGTTTATAAGCTAAGCACTGGCCTTTTTTTTTTTTTTAGTTCTATTGTTAAATTGTATTTTTCTATGTTTTAACAAATTATAATAGATTTGGCTTTTTTCTGGGTAGCATAAAGATTGCCAAACTACATATATATATATAAAAACAAGAGTTCTATTTTAGCACAAAAGCATTTTATATTATTTATTGAATCCTTCAGTTCTCATCAAAAACATTGCTTACCGCTTCTGCCCCTTTTTATTTGTATAGTTTGTTATTTAAGGAAATGCAGTCTTTTCTGTTTCTGTTTTTTTTTTTTTTCCACAAAATAAAATTGAAACAAAGCGTATAGCAATGTGGGGTGGACATCCCTTCTCACGGCCACGGACTGTTTTCAACAATAGCTTAACCCTCTGATCTGTGCTGAGAGGCAAGCGCACTTCTTGGGGTAACATCTGACAGTGAACTTGTGAAATAACTGCTTTCATCTACCTCTTCCGAAGGCCCCCTGCTTGTTGACAGGTTCCTCGAATGCTTGATTCTACACTGGCTCCATCATAAAAGAATTTCAGGAAAGTGTATAGCCATCCTTCCCTCGTGATGTAGATTTCACCGTGTCGTGTAGGGGCCCCAGCGAGCGGGGCAGGTAGGTACCATCCCTTCTGTGTGGTCAGCCTTCAGGAGCTGCAGTTCACCTGCAGAGCATCATTTCTGATTCTTCTTGTGCCAAGTCCCCCCAGTCGGTCTCGCCATTGCCTCTAGATTTGACTGTTGCACCTGATTCATCAACTACTAAATGGAAGCTGCTGCTTCCACATTCTTTAGAAACGGCCCTGCTGGGTTTTAAAACAGCACTTCTGGGAGCAGCACTTTCGAACGTGACTCTTCCCCCCTTGCCGTTTCAAAATGGTTTGGGAAATGGGCTCGTCTATGGTTAAAAGGGTCCACGTGAAATAGAGTGAAGATCGGTCCCTGTGAGACGGGGTCCCTCCTCACATGCTGATGTTTTTCTCTCCCTGTTGCCCTAGCTGCACAGCCATCCAGGTGGTCACATATTTGCTTTGTTCATGGCCAAGTGTAACGCCCTTTAAGAAATAAATCTGTTTTCTCTCGTGCATTGCTATACCAAGTGAAGCCAGTGAATTCGATATTGTAAGTCTAGATATTGTACCTATTAAATTACCATCTGTTTTTATCTCTTTTCCCATCGATTGTGCCAGTGGAGGTTTACGGTCGCCTCTTAGTATGCGTTTACTAGTGCACGTTTGAAATCGTATCCCACGTAAGATGCTGGTTCAAGTCCGCGGTCACCTGCCCTGTGTGTGGTGTGTCACCGTCGGTTAGTTTCACCATCTTTCACGGTTATTTGGGGGCAGTCGGGCTGGTTTTCTGTGTTGATAAATTGCTTATGTAAACCTCAATAAAAAGGATCTGTACAAAAAGACTTACTTCGGTGTGCTATCCCCCCCACCCCAACTAAAAACTACATTTCTTTATCAAGCTGTTAGGTCATCAGGAGGTGACTCATTTGTAAGAATCCTAACTTCGGAGGAAATTCATGCAGAGGCTGATTTTATTTTTAAAAAAAAAAAGGGGAAGGGGACTGCCAACAAGCATTTCTGCTGATTTCATGGATTCTTGGAGCACAGCCAACTTCAGCATCAAGGTTTGGGAGACTACCTGTTTGTGGAAGACATGGTGCCAGAAAAGAGTCTGGGAAAGCCAGGAGGTCCATCTCGTCTCCAGTTTTCTAGGACCTGTGCCAGGCTCCCCCATGTACTCCCGGGGTGACCTTGGCATCCCTCCCAGAAGTTACGGCCTCTCACTCTCCATCCCTACTCTCATGAAGACTTCAGGAGAGACCCCGTGGTACATGTCACTTTAAAACAGAAATCCAAGGAAGTGGTGGCCCCAGAGCCACAGCTGCCTGGGCAGAACTGTCTGCTTGTAGGTCCACAGGTCGAGGGTAGGGTAGGTACCTCTGTCCTTGAGGTGGAAACACCTCCTGTCCCTTGCGGGTTCAAGAAAGAAGGACATCACGATTGGTCCATGGAGCCATCCAGTTTCCCTGGAATGTATTTGTGTTTGCCGACTTGAAAACCTCTTAACAAAATAGTTGACGGGAGCCCCAGCTACGGAGCACGTAGTCAGCATCGTAGGCAGAGGTCAGCCGCGTGATAGGGCCCTTGGTCTGATGCCATATGTAGCCAAGGATCGCTCCTGAGAGCTGCAGAAATCCAGTCACCCCTTGGCGCCCAGGAGGAGAGAGAGCAGCCTGGGGACCCTGCTCTGAGCAAGGTCACTGGGCAACCTCTTTGGTCTTCTGTTTTCTCATCCCTAAATTAAGAGAGTTGAATTACATGATCTTGAAGGACCATTCTAGCCAAAAACACCCAAGTTTCCTACGAAGGGTAAATGTGAGGGACTTTGGCTGTACTTGTAGAGCGAAAAGGAAATGCTCTCCCGCACATCCCAGGGCTCCTCCCACGTCACCTTAAGGATCACTGCTGTGTCACTCTCCCCCTTAAACCGTGCCTTCCTCAACCCTGGAGCCCCTGCTGGTTTACCTGGACGGAAACCAGGTGTTGAACTGAAGGGGAGGCTTTCTTTTCCTGGCCACTTTCTAACCATGTTGGGTACTGGAGATTGAAAAAAAGGTTTTCAGTCCAAATTGTTCAGGCTGGTTATCTCCCGGGATCGGATTAACCAGATGAAACACTGAAGCTTCACTCTGTGCTCATGTACGCAGCTGTGGACATGCACGTAATCAAAAAAGCCCATGAGGGGAAATTTACTTAGTGGCTCATATTAATGGATCCCTAACAGGCAAAATGGGAGACAGAGCAGATAATCATGGCAAGGAGACATTTTGCCTAACTTATGGATATCCCAAATGAATGTTTTTTACATTTTTATTCTTTAACTTTGGTATGTGGGTAAAATGCCCAGGTCTTCAGGTGTAGAAACAGTGCTGATTTAATAGCCAGTAAAATATGTCTCTACCTGACTGTCAGTCATAGTTTTCTGCATTGGAATTTTCCAAATTTTCTGCCTTTTATGTGTATATTAGTGAAAGATGGAAGAAGATGCATCAGGGGCTACTAGCTTGATCCTGTTTTAAACCTAACTTCTGCCTCATTGTTTCTGTGTGACAGATTTGATGGTTTCACTTCTCTGTCTTGAAATGACCAAGGAGGAATGGAAAAAGAAAGGAACAGAATTATGAACATTCTATTTGTTTGTGTAAATTTTGGTCCCTCAATGCAAAATAAGGCCATACGGTCAGAGGCTTAGCTACATAAGCTTAACAAATACATTTGCCCTTTGTAGTTGCCATCGCAAAAGCTTACCTTTTGCATTATAACTTTAAATGGAGTATAATCTATAAAAATTTAGAATTACTATGTTGTACACTTGAAACTAAGATACTATTGTAAATCAACAATACTTCAATAAAAAACAAGTGCCACTTTAGTTAGGCTCAGTGATTAAGTTTATATGTATGGGTTACATGTAATATATATTTGATACAGTCACATTAAAAACAAAAACAAAAAACACAAAAAATAAAACAAAATAAAAAACCCAAATAAACCACAGTTACATGCACCAATGTCAAAAGGTAACACTGAGTGAAAGAAGAGTGCTCTATCCTTCCATAGGTGTTGATGCCAAGGGCACTCCTTAATTTAAAACATCTGTTCACTAAACTCTGGATACCTACTGGGTATAATCCCTTTCCTCCCGTATCAGGCCCACTGAGAAGCTCAGTGGCAGCTCTCCTCTGCTGGCAGCTCCGATGGTATGAAAAACTTTTACAGATCTCCATTCGGTCATTTAGTCACTCAACAAACATCCACTGAGTATCTAGCATGGGCCACACACTCTGGAATGGTCAGTGGGATCAGGATCCGCATTTTACAGAGGGGAGTCTGGAGGCCCAATGAGGCGAGGCCACCTTCCCGGGGTCAGGATTGAGCCAGGCTCTGTGCAGACATGTCATCTCTGTACCTCAGTCAGAGGGCAGGTGTCGGGGGGTTTCCTCTACAGGAGTCTCTCCCACTTCTGCACCCCAGGCTAGTCTTTTATTCATCGGTTACTTTGTTCTCCAGAGATCCCATGAGCACCTACTCAGTGCCTGGCCCTGTGCTGGGTGAATGGGAGACCACAGACTGGTGGGAGATGGACAGACATCTAGAGAAAGCATGATGTGGGACCAGACCCTTGGACACCTGCTCCAGCTCAGTTTCCATACATTTGATTATTCATTTTGTATGTATTTTTTGAGCACTTACTGTGTACCAGACACTTAAAGAGACATAGACAGTTCCCCTTTATCCTTAAGGGGATCATGATGTACAACACCGGGCCCCGCAGTGGTCACGTGAGAGGATTCTCATGATTGTCAAACGGACAGGCACACACGAGACTGTTCTCCAGTTTATCATCACACACACACGCATACACACACACACACAGCTCTCTGATGGCAGTGAGGATGGTAGGAGCCTCAAAATGAAAGAGGCCGATGATAGCACTTAACCATCAGACGCTGGGTGGAAGCAATCATCCTAGTGTGTGATGAGGTCCTGGGAGCAGCGGGGGGCTCCTAGCTCAAAGGACGGATGGAGATGATGAATAGCACCCCAAGGGGCAAAAGACATTGAGCTGCCAACAAGGGTTCCACTCAGAAAAGAAAATAAAGGATAATCAAGCGACTGAAGTCAATTGTCCCAATAAATCGTCACAATCCCTTGGCCATTTTGTGGACCCAGAACTCACTACCTGAGGAAGAAGAGGTCAGGTGTCCAGGATGAAGGACCAGCAACCCCAGGGCAGGTGTGATCAGTAACGATTCCCTGAGTCTTTGCCCAAGATGACCTACAGCCACTTAGACCACCTGGACACCCTGAAGAATAGCACCAGTGATGCCATGCTAATTGCACCGGAAGCACCAGAAGGGCCAGTTCATTTTCTAGTCCTTTCCTCCCACACCTAGGGAACAGAGCCTCAAGACAGAAAGATAAATGCTCAACCAGGTGACAAAATGTTGCTTACGAGGCTTCCCTGAATCATAGCACAGTCAGAGCAACACTTGAAAATCTACCACCACGGGTACCAGGGGAATAAAGCAGACTTGCCAGGGGCCCTCAGGGCAGACAGATCCAAGTTAACTTAACCGTCCTTGTAGGTCTCAGCTTATGAAGCACCCCCAGCCCCTGGCCCAGAGATCCACCCCACCATTTAAGACCAACAGCCATGAAAAGATACAAGAGGAAGAAAAACACCATGAAATGAGTTTCAGGACGTGGCACGAGGTGGGTTCATGTTTCAGTGTTAGATAATCCAGCACGACATGGAGAAAATAGGTCGAGGGGACTTGTCATCTTCAACCTCTTTGTGTGGAGCAGCCTAAGATGTCCCACACCACCCTCCGTGGGACCGCTGGGGACCCTCCTCAATCTCATGTTGATTGTATAGATAGCCATTTCCAAAGCTGGCGTTACTTTGTGTTTCTATGAACTTCTGTCAAACGCTAATTGTCAACAGCCAGAAGAAAATAATAGTTTCCTTTGGAAAACTATTGCTCAATCAGCCATGCGAACAGCAGAGTTACAACATGTACTGATGGTTGAAATGATTCTTCAGAGAAGCAGCATGTCATGTTCCAATGACCGTGGGCTTCAGAGTCAGCAGGACCTGGATTTGAGTCCTGACTCTACCCCTTGCTAGCTGTGTGGACCTGCACGATATACTTAATCTATGGAAGCCCCTACTTCTCTCCTTCCAGGTGAGATAGGCCGAGACCTGGGGCCCTTTACCAGAGTGTCTGCACCTGGACAAACGTCTTCTGGAGCAACAGAATACAGAGGAACTATAAGGGACTAACATTAACTGCAAGCATGCGCAGCTGGGGTAATTAGGAACAATAAGATACAGAAAGGCGGCAAACCAACCGCCATTTCTAAGGTGCCGGGAGCAAAAGCCGGCACTGCGCATGATCCCTGCACACGGCTCGGCACCACGAGCGGGTGGGCAGACCACCTAGGCTACGCCTCCTGCCCGACCCACTGATCTGCCCCTACCCTCACCTCATTTAAGGAATCAGCCCGCCCTCCTTGGGGAGCGAGCAGGGGCACCTGTTCCTTGTTCGTGCTGCAGCATGAGCCCCAGTAAAGCCTCGCCTGAATCTCTCATCTGGCCTCTTACCAGTTCCTACTGATTAGAGTCCAAGGAGCCGAGTGGGTCACGCAGGCAGTGGACAGAGCACTCTTTTAGAGCATCCTGTTTGCTGTTTAAGACTGTGCCCTCTGGGGTCAGAACTACGTGGGTTCAATTCCTGGCTCTCCACTGCTTTGGGTAAGTCGGTTCATTTTTCTGTGCCTCCGTTTCCCCATCTGCGACATGGGAATGGGGAAAACCCTATCTCCTAGGGTTGTCGAAAATAGGACGTGAGTTCATTAAAGACCTCAGGCTGCTGTCCGGGTGAGGGAGAGCGGCTGCATCTTCCTTACACCGAGAGACACCGGCATTCGGTCGAGCTATTTCCTTCCCGGGACCAGCCGGGACACGGAGCCGGGCGCTCCTCCTCACCCAGCTGCTGTGGCCTCCGGTTATCTGCGTGGAGCAGGGGCGGGAGTATGGCTGTGCTTCCGGCTGGGGCCGGGGCGGGGGGTGGGGGTGGGGGTGGGGGTGGGGGGTGGGGGTGGGGGTGGGGGTGGGGGTGGGGGGTGGGGGCGAAGGCGCTGGCGTCGGGAGCTGTCCCCGCCCCTGTTCCGCACCGCCAAATACGTCCATGCCCTCCGACTGCCTGGTCAGCGGCCACCCCGGGCTGCTGCCTCCTGTCCAGACCTGGAGCTCAGCGGCTAATTTTAGAAATGACTTGTCCACTCAGCTGCTGCTATCACATTGGCGTGGGGGAGGACGGAGAGGAGCAGTCAGGGAAGGGGGTATGAGTGCCGGCGCCGGGCGGGGAGCTGCTGCCGTTTCTTCTCTGTCCCTGCTCTCCTGGCCTGGTGGGTCTCTGCGCTGGGACCTGAGGAGACCCCTCGGACCGGAGTGGATCCCGTGACCTCAGCCCCGGCTGGAGAAGGTACCGTCGGGCTGGGTTTGACGGTGCGCGCCTTGTGAGCGGATAGGCCTAATTTTCCAGAATGTGCTTTGGGGGCTGCGGTGGCCTCTGGTCTTGCCATCTATTTCAGGCCTTTCGGCCTCTGAGCCCTCTTCCCTTTGGCTGGTTGCCTGCTTAGAAAACAAGAGTGTTTCATGGAAGGATTTTATGACCAAACGCTGGGGTGAGGGGATACTTTTAAAGATCACCCTGGTCAGGCCCCAGCTGTTTGCTAATTATTAAATATATTTAGAGTCATGAGATAACCTTCACTTTGGAATCTCAGCCGCCAGGCGGCAGGGGTTCGTATTTTCCCTCAGCTACCAGTGGTTTCTGCTTAACTGGGTGTCAGTTGATGGTCAGGAAGCCAAACGCTTCCCCTTTCACGTTTCCAACACTGTTGAGTCTAAGCCTTGATTGTAATGGTTTTTTATTCCATTTCTTCCAAATAAGCATGGGGCGGGAAGGGGGATGGTGGATGGAGGTTTGAGTTTCATGTGGCCCTGACTTGATCCTCTGTCCGAGAGGAGGGGTTTTCTCTGGCTCGCCCGTTGTGGGCATTTCTTTGAATGGAGAAGTGGCACAGGCCTCGGTGGGTGGTGTGGGCAGTGGGCACAGTGGGGAGGGGCTGTGTCTTCACATGGAGCTCCCTCCCTGGAGTTAGGCCTCAGGGCCATGGCCTTGGGAAGGCTTTTCCGTAGAGGTGGCCGGGAAGGGAAAGTCCAGTCGGTTCCAGTCTGGCCTCGACCTGCCGGGCCAGGAGAACTGGGCTGCCGCTTTCACTCTGCGGCCGGCCGAGCAGATGCCTGGCCCGCTCAGTGCACCGGCTCAGGGGGGCCGAGGGGCCCGCTGGGGCTTCCTGTGTCTGACAGGACCGTGGTTCCCTCAGAGTTGTCTTTGCTACTGACTCAGGCTCTCCTGTATCTGGGTGATACGTCCAGGGGGGGCTGTGTAGTTTAGGCTGTGGATGAGTTCTAGAAAATAATGACACAGAGAGAGAGACGGAGGAGGAGGAGAAGGAGGGTCTCCTGACTTTGGAGGGGCTGCATGTCACCAGTGCAGATGTCTGGTGGCACCTGCACATAGGCCCGGTGACCTTGAATAGCCAAGTTTGGGCTCTGCTGACTCTGCGACCTCGGAGCAGTCCCTTCCGGGATCTGAGCTTTGGTTTCGCCTTCTAAACCCTGAGGGCCTTGGCAAGACCATCCTGGAGATGGCAACCAGGATTCAACATCCAGGGCAGCGTTTCTCCAAGGATGGGTCGTTGATTACCTCGACCAGCCTCACGGGGCGTGGGTGGGGGTGGGGGGGGTTGTTAAACATGCAGATTCCCGGGACCATCTCAGAACTACTGAGCGGTCCTGGGGGGAAGGGGCCCGGAAATTCACAGGTTTCAAACCTGATGGGCGCGTCTGGTGCCCACCAAAGCTGGAGAAACGCCTTTCCTCTGTGGGAGCTGACAAAACCCCAGGGGGCTGCTGCTTAGCACCCACCTTGTCAAAACTCATGGTATCACAGACATGGAAAAGACGCACTGTCCTCTGTTAGGGTCTGATTATTGCAAAATTTCATAAGGCCCGTGTTCAGCCAGGGGCAAGACCAAGTGCTTCTGGGAGCTTTGTGAGATGAGATGAAAAGACCCCAACGCCGGACAGAACCTCCCGGCACAGCCAAAAGGATGGGAACTCTGGCTAGGTTCCTTCTAGGCCTTGATGACACAGCCCTTCAGCAGCTCCTGGTTTACCTAGGAGATACAAATGACTGTCTGAATGGGCTGGTTTAAGCAGGTGGTTAGTCGCTGTATGGTGACTGTGGTATATGGCATATCCTTAAATGTTTTTAACTAATAACTTTTATTTTTTAGAGAAGTTTTAGATTCACAGCAAAATTGAGCGGAAGGTACAGAGATTCCCATACACCCCCGTCCCCACGTTCACAGCCTCCCCCGTGGTAACGTTCCCCACCAGCGTGGGATGTTTATTGCAACTGATGAACCTTTACTGACACGTAATTATCACCAAATCCATAGTGTCTGTGATGGTTCACTCTTGGTGGTGTATATTCTATGGATTTGGAAAATGCATAATGATATGTATCCATCATTATGGTATCCTATAGAGTAGTTTCACTGCTCTAAAAATCCTCTGTGCTCTGCCTGTTCATCCCCCTCTCCCTCCAACCCCCGGCAATCACTGATCGTTTTACTGTCTCCACAGTATTGCCTTTTCCAGAATGCTGTATAGTTGGAGTCTACAGTACATACTCTTTACAGATGGGTCCTTTCATTTAGTAACATGCATCTGAGTTTCCTCCATGTCTTTTCACGGTATCCTTAATATTTAAGCTATGTGAAATTGAATTATTTGAAAAATGGAGAAAGTCGGCAAGTGGAGGGCCCCCTGGGTGCTGTCAAATCCAGCTCACCTGTTCACAGATCGGGCAGCCGAGGCACAGAGAGGGTTAGCGACTTGCCCAAGGACACATAGCTTTGCAGTGACGGCATTGGGCTTAGAACAGCCCCTGCCTTCAAGTTTGGCATTCAGGGAACAGCCTGGGGCTCCCCATTTTAGGAATAATAACCCAATTTTTCCTATTACCCCCACCCCCAAAACCTTCTCCACCATCATCCTCCAAGCCTCAAACGAAAGGATTAAATCTCAGCTCTAGTTTCAACAAAAATGAACTTTATTACACAAACAAGCTCATTGGGATGAGAGCTGCTAGGATGTCTCATAACCATCAAGGCAGAAGTGAGTCTCTCTAATTCCCTTCCCTTCCCTTCCCTTCCCTTCCCTTCTCTTCTCTCTCTCTCTCTCACACACACACACGCGCACACACACGCGCACACACACGTGTACACCATTCATTCTGAAGGACCCAGAGCCAACATCATCTTCACCTGAATCACCTCCCCTGGCCCCGGCATGACTCACCCAGCTCCGTAATTTTCCTTTCCTGCTCTACACTGTGCTTCTCCCTGCTACTTAATTACTTTGAAGAAGTACAGTTTCTGGCAATAAAGGAAAGATCTTCGAGTATCGGTGAGGTGGATTTACCAAATACTCGGCCAGTACTCACGCTCAGGGAGTCAGGGATTTCAAGGTCCGGGGTCCCAAGGGAATTCATCTCTGCCCATAAAAGATTGCCTGCATGCATTTTCAGCTGTTTCTTGGGTACCAGCTGGGGTTTAAATTTCAGTTTCATGGACGGCAACCAGATTAGCTGTCGAGTTGAGAGAGAGAGATGGTTGCTTACTGGGATTAAATGTCTCCTTCACACTGGATATTGCTGTGAGTTTGGGCATGAGTGATTAGCCCCATTTTACAGATCAGGAAGTGAGATTTAGAGGCTTAAGTGACTCAAGGTCATGTAGAGTGAAATGAAAGTGGGACTTGGTGCCTTGCTGCCAGAGACTTGTTTATTTAGTCTAGTCTAATAAACAACGTGAGCTAAGATAACCAATTATGCAACACTGTTCCACAGGGACAGATAACAAAGCCTATTCAAACTCATTATCTCATTTAATCCATTGACAGTCCAGGAGGGGGCATCATACTGTTCCAGTTTTATCGAGGAGAAAACTGAGAATCAGAGAGGGTTAGTGACTTGCCTGGGGTCACAGAGCCACTAAGTGGCGATGGGTCCAGGAATGACTTCTCCTCTTATTCTTCTGTCAACAGTGGGTTGACTCATTTTCTCAATTCTTTCTATATCACATCTATTTATTGTTTGAAGCAAGATTATTTTGCCCTTTTTTCCCCTTAACGCTCCTCTCCACTTGACATGATTCTTCTAGACCAGGGTTTCTTGACCTCAGCACTATTGACACTTGGGACTGAATAATTCCTTGTGGTGGGAGGACTGTCCTGAGCATTGTGGGACGTTTAGCAGCATCCCTGGCCTCTACCTGGTCGGTACCAGTAGCACCCCGTCTCCTGCTGTGACAACCAAAAATGCCTTCAGGCATTGCCCAACGTCCATGGGTGAGCACAATCACCACCTATTGAAAACCCTGATCTAGTCTAGTTCTGTCCAACAGAACTTTCTTCGATAATAGAAATATTCTGTATCTCTGCTGTCCAATATGGTAGCCACTAGCCACGTGTAGAACATGTGAAAGTGCCTGGTGCAACTGAAAAGCTGAAGCTTTTTTTGTTTGGTTTGGTTTTTAATAAATTTATTTATTTTTTAATTTTTGACCACATTGGGTCTTTGTTGCTGCATGTGGGCTTTCTCTAGTTGCGGCGAGCAGGGGCTACTCTTCATTGCGGTGCGCGGGCTTCTCATTGCGGTGGCTTCTCTTGTTGGGAGCACCGGCTCTAGGTGTGCGGGCTTCAGTAGTTGTGGCTCACCGGCTCTAGAGCGCAGGCTCAGTAGTTGTAGTGCACGGGCTTAGTTGCTCTGCGGCATGTGGGATCTTCCCGGACCAGGGCTTAACCCCATGTCCCCTGCATTGACAGGCGGATTCTCAACCACTGTGCCACCAGGGAAGCCCCTGAAGTTTTAATTTAATTTTAATTAATTTAAATTTAAATAGCCCCATGTGGCTAGTGGCTGCTGTATTAGACAGCAAAACTCCAGGTAACAAGGGAGCAGGGGTAGAAAGACAGCCCTGTGATGGAGCAATCAGGGGAGCCTCCCAGCAAAAGACTGACCAGTCTCTTGCCTCACTGTGGCAGGGGAAGCACCAGTCTGGAAATGGCAAATACTTGGCACAGGCACCACTCCTAACCATTCCTGCACCCATGGCAGACATTGCTAGTCGATCACCACACGCTTTCTTGCTAGTTCAGCCATAGCTCAGGATCCTTCTCAATACAACACTCCAGGCAGTCCCCAACTACACATCAGTAGATGCTAGCATTTGAGAGAAATATTACTGCTCATCCCTAGGCCAGGAGGCCCATCTGGGAGGTCCAGGATCTCACCAGGCTGTAAGGTGGCTGGCAAGGGACGTGTGGCCAACCTGGGTCAGTGAGGCAACCACAAATATGGAGAGTGGAGAGGCAGTGTGCTGGAGGAGCCAAGATTTTTCTGTTTCTTCAAGAAACACTCAGAGCATGATTTAGGGAGAGAGGAAGGGGGTGGGGGGAGAGGTGAAGACTTGTCAAAGCCAGCTGATGTGCAAAGCATTTGGAGATTTTTATTGAGCTGGGTGCAATATTGTGATTTATGAAGAAAAATACATATTTGGTCATTCAGACCAAAAATTTATATATTTGGTCATCTCCCACATGGCCCAAAGCTTACAATATTTACATTTTTGCCCTTTTTGGGGAAAAAAAAAAAAAGTTTGCTGACCCTTATTCTAGAGAGGGTTCTGAATTGCCCACAAAAGTGGACTTGCTGGATTAAAGGAAATATACATTGAAAATTTCAGCAGATGCTGCCCTTCATACTTGCACTAGCAGTGTATGAGATTGCCTGTTCCCCAGTGTCCTCACCAACACAGAGTAATATCAAACTTTTCCATGTGGCCAATTTGATAGGTGAAAATGGTATTTCACTGTAGGTTTAATTGTACTTACCTTATTAGCAGTAAGATTTAGTATTAGGGAGTCGGTATAATAAAATATATATTTGGTCTTTGTCCCTCGTTCCTGGCACAAAACTTCTAAAACCCGTGCAATTTCCAGATAGGAGTGTCTTTTGATATTCCTAACAAAACCCTTTCAACCACACCTGAGTTTGTGTTAATGAGGTGACTTTTGGAAAGCCCCTAAGGAAGGGGCTGGTTGCCAGGGGAACCAACCAGAATTAGAGGATTGGAACTTTCAGTCTCTTCCACCCTCCCCCCACCCCCTTGAAGGGGAGAGGGCCTTGAGGTTGAATCAGTTAATCCTGTCTACATAAGGAAGCTTCAGTGAAATTAAAAGAATGGGGTTTGGAGAGCTTCTGGATTGGTGTACACAGGGAGGTGCCGGGTGGGACAGCATGGAAGCTTTGCACCCCTTTCCCCATACCTTGCCCTGTGCGTCTCTTCCATATGGCTGTTCCTGAGTTAGATCCTTTTATAATAAACTGGTAATCTAGAAAGGAGAAAAAAAAATATATATATATATATATATTTTTTTGGTCATCTCATATATATTTGGCTTTCCAAAAGTCACCTCATTAACATAACAAAAGGCACCTTTTTAAAAAGATTAATTTTTATTCGAGCATAGTTCTGCTGTACAGCAAAGTGAATCAGCTATACATATACATATATCCCCTCTTTTTTGGATTTCCTTCCCATTTAGGTCACCACAGAGCACTGAGTAGAGTTCCCTGTGCTATACAGTAGGTTCTCGTTAGCCTGGAAGGGCGACGCTGCACTCTCCCCTCCCTTGCCAGGCAGGCTGTGCTTGTGTTACTGCAGCCCAAGGCCCTGAGAGCCTGCTCTGGTTCCTCAGGGGCCCCTGGGAGGGGTGTTTGTCACAGGTCTCTCCGCAAGCCCAGTTCTCTCGACCGTGACTGTCCTCGATTGCGGCGTCTGCTACACGGCCTGAGTCAAAGAGCCTAAAAGTGCGGGGATTGGGACCCAACCTGGTAGGAGGAACTTGAGTCCCGTGATCCCCCTAAGCCCCTGTAACCCTGCGGTGGGCGTGGGTCCCCCTCAAGTCACGCTGCCTCCCGCACCCACAGCTGCCTTGTCTTTGGCTGAGTCCCCTCTGGTTCCTCAAATGGCCACCAGGTGGGAGCAGAGACCTGCGGTGAGGCTGGGACTGAGGCCTCCTTGAAGATGGGCTAGGAGGGGTCCAGGCAGGGCTGGGGGCCTCTCTCCCTGGGGGTCTGGGCCTGCCGGGTGGCTGGGAGCTGGGTGCGTGCCTGGGGGTGCAGGCCTCTTTTGGGGTGAGTGTGCTGTGACTGCGTGGCGTGTAGATGGGCACACCTGTGTGCAGAGGCCTCTGCAGCTGTTGGGTGCGTGTGCCCTTGAGCGTGCCCGTGTGCAAGCATGCAGGGGTACCTGTGCGTGACTGCGGGGCCTGGGTCTGCAGAATCCTCCCTGTTCCCCTGCAGGCCTGAGAAGGCTGACGATTGGGATAGCCTGGCCCTTGAACTTTATGTTTCCAAAGCGGGAGGTGGCTCCGAGGCTCGGACCTCAGGACCCCCCTGCCCGCTGCGTTCCCTTAGGCTGTGTCCAGCCAGTGTGGCGGCTTGTCCTACTTTGCCAGCTTTGGGGTCCTGCTGAGCCTTTTTTAGTTATTTATTTTTTTAACATCTTTATTGGAGTATAATTGCTTTACAATGGTGTGTTAGTTTCTGCTGTATAGCAAAGTGAATCAGTTATACATATACATATGTTCCCATATCTCTTCCCTCTTGCATCTCCCTCCCTCCCACCCTCCCTATCCCACCCCTCTCGGTGGTCACAAAGCACCGAGCTGATCTCCCTGTGCTCTGCGGCTGCTTCCCACTAGCTATCTATTTTACGTTTGGTAGTGTATATATGTCCAGGCCACTCTCTCACTTTGTCACATCTTACCCTTCTCCCTCCCCATATCCTCAGGTCCATTCTCTAGTAGATCTGTGAGCCTTTTGATTTGTGTCAGGATGGGGACTCATTGCTGTTCCTGGGGGCCTCGGGGTAGGAAAGGCCAACAGTGCACTGGGGGTGCTCCTTAGCCCCAGGCTGGGGGTTCGGGGAGGGGGAGGGCCGCCACACCGGAGTTTGTGCCCCTGGTCCTGCCAAGCCACTGGGAGGGTGGATGCTAGTCCACTTGTCACCCGCTTAGCATCCTGGGCTTCCAAGGTCCTCCTCCAGCCAGGCCCGTTTCCCTGCTCCCTTTGGTGCTTTTCTACTGCCCTCACTACCTCCACCGCCCTCTTCCGTTCTCCCTGAAAACCACCAGGCTAAGCAGACATTTGTCAAGGTCACAGTGACCTCCATGCTGCCAAGCCCAGCGGACAATTCTCCGGCCTCCTCTGACTTGACCCTCAGCAGCACTTCAGGGGCTGGTCCTTCCCTCCTCCTGCCATCACTCCCTTCCGTAGCTCAGGAATTCCGCTCTCCTGGTTTTCCTTCTGTCCCGCTGGCCCTCCCTCTCAGCCTCCTTTGCTGGTCCCTGATCTCTCCAAGTCTGGGTGCCCCATCCCTACACCTCTTCTCTCTCCCTCTTTAACCACCCACTTCCTTAGTGATCTCATCCAAGCTCATGGCTTTAAAATGACTCCCGTTCAGTATAATTTAATTAGTTGGTTTTTTATCATCTGTCTTCTCCCAGATGAAAGCAAGCTCTACAGGCAGGGCTTTTTTTGTCTTAAGTCAGGTTTATTGAGTATAATTTACATACAGTTAACGTCACCTTTTTTAGCGTTCACTTCTGTAAGTTTTTGACAAACACGTATAGTTGTGAAACTGTCTCTGCCATCAATTACAGGACAGTTCCCATCACCCCCAAAAGTTCTCCATACCCTTGTGGTCATCCCCTCCCCCATGTCCCACCCTGGGCAGCCACTAATCTGTTCTTTTGTCCCTTTTCCCTAGTTGTGCCTTTTCTGAAAAGTCATATAAATGGAATTGTACTGCGTGTAACCTTTGGAATCGGCTTCTTCCACTTATCACAATGCACAGCGCCTTTGAGATTCACCCATATTGTTGCAGCTGTGAGCCGTTAGTTCTTTTATTCTATTGTATTTTATTGCACAGCTTTGTTTATCTGTTCAGAGGGGGACCAGTTGTCCTGGTTTCCGTGGGAGGGAATGGTTTTTTTGGGACATGGAACTTTCAGTGCTAAAACCAGGGTGGTTGGTTATCTTAGTTCTTTAGTTGAGGGACATTTGGGTTGTTTCTAGTTTGTTGATGATTTTGAATACCTACTCAATATAACCAGCGACAGAGGGTTTTTTGGTGAACACAAATGTTCATTTCTCTTGGGTAAATACCTAGGAGTGGGATTGCTCAGTTGTATGACGAGTGTACATATCACTGTAAAAGAGGCTGCCAAGCTGTTCTCCAGAGTGGCTGTATTGTGTAGCATTGTGGGAGAATTCCACTTGCTCTGCGTCTTAACCAGAACTTGGTAGTGTGTCAAAAAAATTAAAAACAGGTTTTTTAGCCATCTTAATAGGTGTATAATGATATCTCCTCACGGCTGGCAGAGATTTCCTTTATTCGCCTTGAGTAGTGTTGTGCCCCCAGTGCCTGGGTTAGTGCCTGCTATGTAGTAGACACTCGATGAATATTTTTTTTTTTACTGAGTGAATGAATGTATGGATGGATGAATGAATGAAGTCAAAGGGGCTTCCGGTATCTAAATCTGTTATAGCAAATACATAGCACACGTACCGCCAATTCCCCCATGCCCCATTCTGTTTCCATGGCAGATGTCACTCATCAATTGAGCTATTTTATCCACCTGCTTCATTTCAGACAGGTACGATCCGGTCCTTTGTGTAGCAAGTGAGATGAGCCCCATGAGCTAATGCAGCTCTAGTTCAAGCCTCTCATTGGCTGAAGAAGAGGTCAGGCTCAGAGCAGGGTCCAAGGCTGCCCAAGGACTCACAGCGAGCCAGTGGCAGGACTAGATCTCCAGGCTGGGCTCTCCCCAGAAAAATGCACGACGTCTCTGACAAGGCTGGAGTAGGATGGGAGGCATGGACGTGGATCTGGGCTTGAGGCCGGGTTGGAGCATTGTGGAGTGCTCCCTGGGCCCCGGCTGGGTGGGAAGGCTGATGCCGGCGATCTTCCTGCAGGTGCCCAGGAGCTGCCGGGATGGCCTACCCGCCCACGTTGGCTCCCTGGCCCAGCGGGCGTACTGGGCTCTGCTGAGCCAGCAGAGGGACCAGAGCATCGTGGCCCTGGGCCGGAGCGGTGCTGGCAAGACCACCTGCTGCGAGCAGGTCCTGGAGCACCTGGTGGGGATGGCAGGCGGTGTGGATGGCAGGGTCTCGGGTACAGTGGTCTCCAGGTGACGTGCAGCTGGGACGTGGTGGGGGCGGTGGCGTGGGGGAAGGGAAGGGAGAGTCGGAGGGGTGCTGGGCGGCTCTTCCTTCTGTCTGCTCAGCTAGCGTTCACTGAGCACCTGGCTCTGTGCAGACCCTGTGCTGGCTTCTGGGCAGGGCCGCCCCGAGGCTGTTGGGTACTTTTGTGTGAATTAGAAACAGGTACTCCTTGCCTAAGACACTCACTGCCACATGTGGAACCGTCGTCACGCATTGACATTGTTAGAACCAAACACTTGACCCCCACGTTCTGGGCCATCATCCTAATAAGTATGTAGGCCTATGGCTATCTGATATAAATGCTGTGCCCTTAGGTGTGGTGTCCTTGTGCAGCGCACAGCCCACTGGACTGTGCAGAGGACCCGATAAGTAAAAACAAAGACAAGGAGGCACCGACAGCCGGAAGGGAGACTCAGCTGCACATCTGTGCCAGACTCCAGTGCTCTGCACTGCTTGCTGGCCGAGCTGGGGAGGGGAGAGGCGGAGGGAGCACAGAGAAGGGGCCGGGGGGCTTCCTTGAGGAAATGATGTTTGAGCTGGGCATTAAAGAAAGAGTGTCAACATTGTAAATCAACTATACTTCAATAAAAAAATAGTGTCAATTGGTGATAATAATTACAATATTGATGGTGATCGTGGTAAATGCTTGCTGAGGACTTACGCGCCAGGCTCTATTCCAAGCAGGTTAACTTATTTATTATTTAAAACATCCCTGTAAGGTAGACATTATTATTATTTGAATTTTATAGATGAGGCCATTAAAACGCAGGGAGGTTAACCAGCTTGCCCAAGGCCACACAGCTCATACATCCTAGCACCGAGATTCAAACACAGACAGTTTGGCTCCAGAGCTGTTACCGCTGGGCCAGTGTTCTCAATGTATTGTTGCCCCTCTGAGGAGCCTTTTTAGTTGTTCTTTCTCCTAATCGTCTCCCACCATGAAAAGTTAATGCCATAGATTCACCATATATTTGTTTATGCAGTGTGTGTGTATGTGTGTATATATATACAGACACACACAGACATATATATATATATGTATCTGTGCTCTATTCTATACATAAGAAAGGAAAACTGCCCCCATCCTCAAGAATCAGTTTCTGCCCTCTTGGGGGCAGTATTCCCCCTGCTGAGAATATATGGCCCAGGCAGTATTGCTTTTCTAATAATAACAAACAATACTAACACCACCACATTTTGAGCATGTTCTGAGCACTTTACATTATTAAATCTTTTAGTCTTTGTGGCAACCACATGAGGTAAGTAAGTACTATTATTACCCCCATCTTATAGATGGGGTATCTGAGGCACAGGGAGGTTAATTTATTCGCTCCAAATCAGGTGACTAACAAGGGGGAGAGGCCATATTCAAGCTTGTTTAACCACTGTACTATCCTGCTTCTCCACTGGGGTTATTCCAATGCTTTATTGATCACCTGTTCTGCACCTGGCCCAGGTTAGAGCCCTGTTAGGAGCTGGGGATACAGCAAGGAGAGGCCCTCCCAGAATGTAGTTCTGCTGAAAGTGTGTGTTGGGGGCGTGGGAGTCAGGCTAGGCTGTATCCAGGTGCCTAGCACATAGTGGGTGCTCGTTAAATAGTTATGTTAAAAAGCCTGGGACTGCAGGGCTTTTTGAGCTGGCTGTGATGGGCGTTCCCCGAGAGCAGGTCCAAGAATGTGAATGCCCTGCCCTGCTCCTAGACTCCACCAGGCCCAGGAGGCCGTAGGGCAGCCCTTGTCACTCAGATCGTACCAATCCTAGCTGTGTGTATCTCCCCTTCTGGGCTCACTCTTGCTCCCCCCGCGCCCCTGCTTGCAGCACAGGGCCAGCCCAGCAGCGGAAGAGGTGTGGCTTAGAGCTGAGTTGGGGGAGTGGAGGGGGCCCTGCTGGGGCCTGGGGCCAGAATGGGGTCCTGTGAGAGGTGGGGGTGGCAGCACCCGGGCCACGGGTGATGCCCTGTCTGTGCCCCACCAGTGGAGAAGATTCGAGCCACCTTCACTGTTCTCCGGGCCTTTGGCTCCGTGTTCACCAGCCACAGCCGCCGTGCCACCCGGTTCTCCATGGTGATGTCACTGGACTTCAATGCCACAGGCCGAGTCACGGCCGCCCAGCTCCAGGTGAGGCCTCTGGGTGGGAGGGAGAGGGGGCTCTTTGGGGCTGCAGTAGCCTCAGCCCCCCTCAGCAGGGCCCACGCCTCCAGCTGGGACCCTGGAATGTGTCTAAATGGTCATCGCTCCCCAGGCCAAGGCCAGCTCCTCCCCACCTCGCTCAGTGCCCAGACATCTCCTCCCCGAGCACAGCGGCTCGTCTGTGCCTCGGAGTATCACAGGGATGAAATACTCATGAGTAGATACATAATTCAGCCGCTCATTAGCTGGGTCTTAAAAGCATAAGCTGAAATTAAACAGGCGCTCGCTGGCCTTCTACGGCAGCCCGTGTGTGACAGGCACATGGCCTGTTTGTTCCTCTCTCTGAAATCACCCGGCTCCTCCCCTTCCCCCCGCAAACATTCTGTTTGAACAGAAAACAGGATTAGGTTATTAGAAGGGTTGTTTGTATGTGGAGCTAGGAGAATACCCAGACTCGCTGGTGCACGATAAATCCCTTTCTGTCCCGGCCCTGAAAGTCTACCGTGCATCACCATGTGGGTCAAGTTATTAAGGGCTTCGGTTGCGTAAGAGTGTGTTGGAGGGCGGCTCTGGGTTAATTGTTAGTACCCTTGGATTCCTTCATCGGAATGAGCCCGTTGCATTCGTTGATTGCCTGCGTGGACTCTGAATCAGTGAGACAAAGGCCTGGCACGTTTTGATTTGGAGGCATCCAGCCAAGTTGGGGCCTGAGGTGCTGCCTCGAAGAGTGGGCCTGGCGGTTGGTGGGGGTGTGCGGGCAGCCTAGCGGGGCCTCGTGCTGACCGGCGCCTGTCCTCTCCCCTGGCAGACGATGCTGTTGGAGAAGAGCCACATGGCCCGGCAGCTGGAAGAAGGCAATTTCGAGGTTTTCTCCCAGATGCTAGCCGGATTGGACCTGGATCTCAGGTGAGCGACTGGGCTGAGCAGGGACGGCCGAGGGCAGTGAGACAAGGGGCCTCCGCTCTCCAGGGCCCCAGCCCTGCCTCTGCCCAGAGCTGAGAGGCAGTGGAGCCCAGTGGTTAGGAATCTGGCCTCTGATTCCTGCTGCCTGGTACTGCTCCTGGGCTGGGTGAACCTGACCAGGTGTCACCTGCTCTGAACCTCAGTTTCTTCCTCTGTAAAGTGGAAATAGTACCTTGACTGACCTTACAGGATTAAGTGAGATAATTCACATATGGCTCTTCATACACGCTGGGGGGTGGTGGTGGATGTCTGCTGTGACGGTGACATTTTGGTACAGGTTCTGACAGCAGCGTGGGAGGTGGGCAAGGAACAGCAGACCCCAAATCTTCCAGAAGCTCCTAAACTCTGTGAGAGCCTTGGGTGCACCTGAGGTAGCTCAGGGCGAGGAGGCACCAGGTGGAACAGCAGAGAAGCCAGAAGACTCATCTGGGAGGGCCTTCTGGGGGAGGTGGCCCAGGGAGTCATCTCTGCCCCTCGCTGACTCCTGGGAATTCTTGGACATGTGGCTCCCTGTCTCTAGCCTTGGTTTCCTCATCTGTTGAACGAATGAGTAAGGTTCTATCTAGTGAAGCTCCAGGGAGTGCTCACCCCAGGCGAGGGGTGATAATTTTCAATTTGCCTCTGCGTCCCCCATCATTTGTCTCCTGCCTTCCACCCCCATCTGAAGGGCAGGCCCAACCTGTCCTGAGCCTCCTGGCTAAGGCCAGAGGGGCACCTTACCCTTTGGAGAGAGGGCAGATTAGAGAGGAAACTCCCAGTTTTCAGAGCAGGGTAACAGAGGAGTAAGGAAGCTTCTGGAAGGCCTTCACTTAAGAAGGGCCCATTGAGGGCAGCAAGTGAGGAATATTTGGGAGGCAGGGCCAGGGCCTGAGGCAGACCCCGGGGCCACCTGGGGCACTCTGTGGGGCCCCGTGCCATGATGCCCACCTGCCCTGCCAGGCCACTGGTGTGGGTGGGTCCTCCCTTACTTCTGGTCCCTTCTCTGTTTCCAGGACAGAACTGTACCTGCACCAGCTGGCAGACAGCAGCTCCTTCGGCATGGGCGTATGGCCTAAGGTAAAGAGGAGGTCCTTCTGGGTGTGAGTGGGTGTCTGTGTCCCCATGGCCAAGATGGGAGGGTCCCCTGTGTGGCTCGTCCCTCTGCCACTGGGGTGAGTAGTTGGCAAGGGCTGGTCACGTGGGGGAGGCAGGGTTGCCTTTATGGGGCCTGGGCTTGTCAGGGAAATGAGTCTTGTGCTAATAAAGGGAACCAGGAGGTGGTTTGTGTAGAGGTAAGGGCGCGGTCTCCGGGACAGGCTGTCTGGGTTCAAACCCCGGCTCTGACACTTACTGGATATGTGACCTCAGGCATGGACCCTAGCCTCTCTGAAGGTCTGTGTCCTCCTCGGTAAAATAACAACAGTAGCTAGCGGTATCTGCCTCATGGACCTGTTGTCAAGATTAAATGAAACGATGTGCAGAAAGCAGCTAGCACTGGGCTTGGATTACATCAGTCAGTGGCAGTTTTCTTAGGAAATATTGTTGATGATTAATGTAGCTTCCTGGAAGATGGGGCCTGTGAGTAGGGCCTTGAGAGGTGGTATTCGGTTGTTTAAAAAAGCACATTGTTCACTTGTTTATTCTTTTATTTTTTTATATTTTAAAAATTGTTTTGAGTCACCCACCCCCACCCCCACTCCTACCATCATCCCCTGTGCCAGGCCTGTGCTGAGTGCTGGGATTATGGTCCTCATCCCTAAATTTTCACCCTATCAAGAGAGAAAGACTTGGGAATTAATGCAATCGTGTGGGATAAGAAAAATGCCAGAGTTTGTACAACATTCTGTACACCAGAGGATAGATGAAAGCTACTTGGCCTCAGTCAGGGAAGGCTTCTTAGCCAAGGGGACATCTGACCTGGGTTTTGAAGGATGAGTAGGAGCTTACCAGGCAGAGGGGAGTGAATCATTTCTACTCTGAAGCCCTTTTCCAAACATACGTGTCAGGGAAACAAATGGCGCTGGAATAATTTGGTATCGTCATGCAAAAAAAAAAGAATTTCGGTCCACAAATTCACACCATGTACAAAAATCGACCAAAAAAAATGGATCATAGACCTTAATGTAAGACTTAAAATCATAAAATTTCCAGAAGAAAACAGGAGGAAAATTTCTGTAACTTTGGATCGAGCAAAGGCTTCATAGATATGACCCCAAAAGCACAGTCCATGAGAGAACAAATTGATGAATTGCACTTTGAAATTAAGAACTTCTGCTCTTTGCGTGTCACCGTTAATATGAAAATACAAGCCACAGACTGGGAGAAAATACTTGCAAATCACATATCTGAAAAAGTCTTTGAATCCAGAATTTATAAATGACTCTCAGAACTCATAAATAACCCAACAAAAAAGATGGGCCAAAGATTTCAACATAGACTTCCCCAGAGAAGATACTTAGATGGCATGTGAAAGTATATTAAACATCCTTAGTCATTAAAGAAATTGAAACTCGAACCATGATGAAATAACTACTACACAATTACTAGAGTGTCTACACTTGAAAAGATTGATCGTACCAATGCTGGTGAGAATCTGGGGTAACTGGAGCTCTCATACCCTGCTGGTGGGAGTGGAAAATAGTGCACCATCTCGGAAAACGGGCTCTTACAAAGTTAAACATACACCTCCCACGTGGCACGCTAGTCTACTCCTAGGTATTTATGCAGGAGGATGGAAGTGTACATCCGTGCAAAATTTATTTTACATGAAAGTTCATTAGCAGTTTTATGTGTACTAGCCAAAACCTAGAAACTACCCAAAATGTCTATTAACAGGTTAATGGATGAATTCATTATAGAAAACCATAAAGGTAGGATACTACTCAGTAATAACAATGAACTGCTGATACATCCAAGGACATGATGGCTCTCAAAATAATTGTGCTGAGTGAGAAATCTCAGATGAAAGAGTACAACCATATAATCCCATGTATTTGAAACTCTAGAAAATGCAAACGAATCTGCTGTGACAGCAAACAGGTCAATGGTTGCCTGGGGTTTTGGTTGCAGGAGGAGGGGAGAGAGGATTATGAAAGGGAATTTTTGCGGGTGATGGATGTGTCCATTGTCTTGAGTGCCGACGCTTTCACGGGTGTAGATGTCAAAGCTTATCACAGTGTACTTGTTAAAGATGAGTGGTTTATTTTTGCCAGTTACACCTCAGTAAGGCTGTCTCACACTCTCTCTCTCTGCTGGGTACTATCCACAGAGTTACTGATTAAGTAGGTCTGGGCTAGGGCCTGAGAATCTGCATTTCTCACAAGTCCCCAGTTGATGGCGAAGCTGTGGGCCCAGGGACCCCGCTTTGAGAACCACTGTAGGTGAGTCTGTTTCGACAGTGAGTGGAGTGGGATGGAGTGGGGTGATGCGGCTCCCCCAGCTTCACCTGCCTGACACCCCCCTCCACGGGTGGGGGGGGGACTTGCAGTGTGTTCTTCTTTCATGCCTCTTCTCCCCCTGGTTTCCGCGGCGCTAGGAGCCCAGACTGGCCCCAGCACGGCAGGGGATGCGAGGCTGTCCCAGTGCTGGGTTTTCTTTAATGAGGTTGGGCCACATGTATCCATTTGAATCAGCAAGAGCATTGTTGTTTGTTTTCTTGGTTTTGATGAGGAGAAGGGCTCAAGCCAGGCCCTCGTGAGCATCCCAGCCTGACCTGTTTGTCCACAGTCTGCATACAGGAATGGGGCACAGTGTGAACCCAATCAAGGAGGTGCTTGAAGTGGTTTTCTTTTTTTGTGTGTTTCTGGGGGTTGTTCTTTTAGACCAGTTGATCTGTGGGAACTGGTAGGGTATTTCTTTGTTCTCACCCTGCTACCTGGCAGGTATGGAGAGTGTTTTCTTTGTTCTCTAAGAGCAAAAATACAAGCTGGAAATTCGTCGGTCTTTGATAGAAGCCTGGGCTAGTTTTCTGGGATTGGACCATCAGGTACTGACTCAGTGAAGGAATTCGGTGGTCAGGAAATCACCCCAAGAATGAGAGTTGCTAAGTACAAGCCCCCGAAGTCGCCAGAGTCAGCAAATAAAAATACGGGATACCTAGACCATATTCATCTTGTAACTGATCTAACAGCATGGTGACTATAGTTAATAATACTGGACTTACGGTACATTTGAAATATCCTGGGAGAGTAGAACTTATGTGTTCTTACCACACACCAAGAAACGGTAACTATGTGAGGTGATGGCTGTATTAATTAACTTCATTGCGGTAATCAGTTTACAATGTTTATGTATATCAAATCCTCACATTGCACACCTGAAAATATACAATTTTTATTTGTCAGTTATAATTCAGTAAAACTGGAAAAAATACACGATGCACAGTTAAATTCGAGTTTCACATAAACATCGAATACTTTTTTTTAACTTAAGTGTGTCCCAAATATTACATGGGCAGGCCTGGAGGCTTGAAGTTGTATCAGAGAGGGCTACCTGGAGGCGGTGAGTACAAGCTGGTCTTGGACTGTGAGAGAAGTTAGGCAGGTGCAGTGAGGCCAGCCTTCCTGCTGCACCGAGCTCCCGATGCAGAGGCAACAGCGGGGGAGAGCCAGCAGTGCAGTGGTTGCAGAGCACAGGGTGAGGGTGTGGGCCCGGGGGGCTGTCAGCTGGAGCGGCGGGGCCAGGTTGTGGGGAAGCCGGCCCTCGGGGTGGTGCTGGCCCTCCGTGGCCGCCTTCGCTCGCTGATGGTCAGCTTCCCCTCCTTGTCCCTGCGCTGCGTCCTCCCTGCCTGCCACATTTCAGCTTTTACTTACTTACTTATTTATAAAATTTATTAATTTTATTTTTGGCTGCATTGGGTCTTCATTGCAGTGCGCGGGCTTCTCACTGCGGTGGCTTCTCTTGTTGCGGAGCACGGGCTCTAGAGCGCAGGCTCAGCAGTTGTGGCGCACGGGCTTAGTTGCTCCACGGCACGTGGGATCTTCCCTTCCCGGACCAGGGCTTGAACCTGTGTCCCCTGCGTTGGCAGGCGGATCCTTAATCACTGCGCCACCAGGGAAGCCCCACATTTCAGCTTTAAATGGAACTTATTTGAGATCTGTTAGGGCACCAGGACACATTTGAAATCACAAAGCTTTCATATTATCTTCTCCTCTATAATTTATTTTTCCTCAACCTAGACTGATGTTTTAAAAAGTACCAGCAGCAGTGGTCATAATAATAACAATAATCCTTGCCTCCCAGCCGTTTGCTTCTGGCTGGCAGCAGCCAGGCTTTGGCCCGAGGCACATTTATTTTTTATGACCCAGGCATCAACTGTGGAGGAATGGGCTCCAGACAGAAGGATGGGGGATCAGGCCCTCCTGCCAGGGGCTCTGCCAGGAGCTTTCTCTTACTTGATTCTCCTAAGGACCCTTTGACAGAAGGGATTATTATCACATGTGTTGGTTGGGAGGAGTAATCAGGCTCAGAGAGGTGAAACTACTTGCTTAAGGGCACACAGCTTTGAAGTGGCAGAAGCAGGGCATCCAGGTTGGCCTGACTCCACATTGTCTCTCTTGTTCGCCCCTCGCTGTCGTCTCAGGTCTGTGCCCTGGCTGCAGACCGCGTGCTCTGGGATGTGCCCCAGTGTGCAGCCTTGGGTCACTTCTCCTCTCTCAGCTTCAGTTCCTCCCCCTGTGGAGTGGGTGGAGCAACACCCTGACCCTCGGTCTGCCCGTAGGGTGGGCGCTCAGTAGAGAATCTGGCGTATAGTGGCTCCGTCCCTCCCCAGCTGCGTGGCTTTGGACAAGTGCCTTAGCCTCTCTGAGCCTCAGTTTCTCCTCTGACAATTGTAGAGACTCACAGCTGCCTTACAAGGTAAAAGCACCTAGTGCAGCATTGTAGGTGCTCAGTTAACCCTTCTCTTCTCCCTCCTTAAATGGACTTGCAGTGCCCAGAGAGAACGTGGACCCGTCAGTGTTGAGGTAAAGGGAGCCCTTGGCTCTGGCTGGACACCTGTCCTGCCCTCCCCGTGGTCTCCGTCAAGTTCACCCACCTGTGCAGGTACCCATGTTTCTTTTGCAAATGAATAGAGTCAGTGTTCTGCATTTCCCTCCCAGATCCGGCTCCAGATCCAGGGGCTGGAACCGTGGGAATCCTTCCAGGCCTGGGTTGGTTGGTTGGTTGGTTGGTTGTAGAGACACAGGGGCACCCACCCTGGCCCTGGAGGAGGGGGTGTGGTTAACATCCCCGTGAAGCAGAGTGCGACCCCGGGCCCGGACTGTGCTTATAACCAGGGGCAGAACTCCAGGGGCCGGTTCCCTCGGCCAGGGAGGCCCCCGGTGCCGCGCCCTCCACCGGAGAGCAGCGCCCAGCTGCAGACCGTGGCTCCCTGCGGCCCTGCACCCTGTGAGAGAGGCCTGCACGTGCCCCCTCAGGGGGCTTGGCACCTAACGCACCATGCCTTCCAGCCCCGCGCCCTTCTGCTAGGAGACGCTGCCTGCCTGCCCGCCCAGCACCCGCTTCTCCTGCTCGTGCTGGTGGCTTCACTCAGTGCTTCTTCCCAGAAGTCGGCTCCCTACCGCTCCCCGGAGCCCCCCAGGCCCAGCACTCACCCTGTGCTGTCAGTGTCTGTCTGCACATCTGTCCCCCTTATTGGACTGGGAGACCCTCAAGGACGGGCCACGCCTGATTCACTTGCCAGGGACTGCTGTGCGGCAGCAGGGAAGGTGTCCCTGGAAGGCCTGACAGCCTGGGCAGAGGCACGGGGTCGAGCCCAGCATTAACTGAGTGCCACTGTGTGCCGGGCACTGTGCTGGTGCTTTACGCACTTCGACTCATTTAATCCTCACAGTGGCCTGGGAGGAGGTTTGGCTGTTATTTTCATTCTACAGTGGTGGAAACTGAGCCTCCAGCGGAAGGGCAAGAGATTTGTGCAGTCACACCGCAGGGACGCAGAGCCGAGAGAACACGCAGTTCTGTCTGCCTCTAAATCCAAACCTGGCCTCTCTCTGCATTGTCGGAATCTCCTGGGTGCTCTAAATGCAGCCCGGTTGAATGTGGAGAGAGCATTTTGGATTTTATTTTTTGCACTAAATTACCTGCCATCTTGGGTTAACCTTGCGTCTTTAATTGCATCAGACAAAGCCTGGGCATCTTCTGAGTCAGCTTTTACTTTTTCACTTTCTTTTTTTCAATTCAGTTGAGACATACAGTCAGATGTTTATGAAAGCACTAATTTTAAGTGTACAACTCAGTGATGATTATATTCTCACACGCACCTGCAACCCCACACCAGCTCAACATCTAGAACATTCCTCATTCCAGTAAAGGCTCCCTTGAGTCCCCACCCCATCAGAAGCATCCCTCCCACCTGAGTCATCATCCTAACTTCTCTTCCCATAGGGGAGTTTTGCCCACATCTGGACTTCATGTAACCAGAATCCACAGTGTGTGGTCTTTTGTACAGGGCTCCTCTGTCTCACGTGGAATCTGTGGGGTTCATACATGTGCTTGCATGATCAGTGACGTGATCTTTTTCATTGCTGCGTGGTACCCCATCACTGTGCCCTGGCTGGACCACCCAGTGTTTATCCATTCTCCTCTTGGTAGACATTTCGGCCGTGAGTTGATGTATCCCACTGATCTGATGTCTATTTTTGTGATTTTGAGGGAAGGACTGGCTTTTGTCAGGGCATTATGCAGAGGCATCTGGCTTCCTAGAAGTTTAGGGAACTGTAAACATCCTCGTGATTCTAATTGCTTTAGATCAGAAGCATATATATTCATCCCTCCGTGTCTTCTGTTGCAGCAGAGACCGGGGGGGAGGCGGGGAGGAGAGAAAAAGAAGCAAACAAGCTCTAGTGGAAGTTTTCTAATTCTTCTGTTCGTATGAGCTAAGTGGCAGATGATGGGGTCTGCCTGTAATTTAAAGTCAAATGCTCATGGCTGACAGTGGGAGCCATAATAAATGTGTTGCCACTGTCCTTTTGGTGTCCTTTCTCTGCTACTTTGAAGTCTCATAAATAACCAAGAGCATGTTGGTAAGATGCCTTCCTCTCCTCCGTTTGCTCCAGCGGAGCAGCTGCAGTTGCTAGGTTGAGCTCCTCGTTGCTAGGGTTTTTGTGGTCCTGTGGTGCCCCAGAAATATGATGGATCAGTGGAACATGCTTCTGCTATTAATTGAAATGTTCCCACAGCGAATCTCTCAATGTCACTGCATGCGTTGACGTTGTCCCAATAGGTCGATGATCCTTGCAGGTTTCTTTCCCAGTTAGAAGAATTGGCTTGAGTGGAGGGGACAAGTGGCCTGCACGGGGAGTCAGAAAGCCTGATTCTAATCCTGTATCTGATACTAACTTGCTGTGTGACCTTGGGCAAGCGTTGTCCCCTCTCTAAGCATTGGACTCCATAAAATTCAAGGACCTGCCAGCTTTGACAGCTTACAGTTCATCACCCAAGCTCTGTAAACAGGCCAAGTGCAAATCAGGTCCTCATTATCTGTTGGAGGATTATTGACAGAAGAATTCTCATCCCCAGCTCACTTCCTCTCAACCCAGCAGGCTTCTGGGTCGCATCTCCTTGGCCAGATGGCGTGTGTAGAGTTAGGAGTTTCAGACTAATTTTAATATTCAATCAGACATAATTGGGGGGACTTCCCTGGTGGCACAGTGGTTGAGAATCCGCCTGCCAGTGCAGGGGACACGGGTTCGAGCCCTGGTCCAGGAAGATCCCACATGTCGCAGAGCAGCTAAGCCCGTGCGCCATAACTACTGAGCCTGCGCTCCAGAGCCTGTGCTCTGCAACAAGAGAGGCCACCTCAATGAGAAGCCCGCGCACAGCAACGAAGAGTAGCCCCCGCTCGCGACAACTAGAGGAGGCCCGTGCACAGCAACGAAGACCCAAGGCAGCCAGAAATAAATAGATAAATATATAAATTTATTTAAAAAAAAACACATAATTAGGATCATAAATCTGAAAAAGGAAAAGTGACACCCTACAACCCATAAACATCTGGTCATACTATTTTCTCTTTCCTCCTGCTTAAAAATCTTTGGCAGTTTCCCTCTGCGTGCAGACAGGGTCTCTTTCAGTTGCTGAGGCAGATCATTGGGTGGGGCTGCAAGGGGGGACATCCTGAAGAGAATCTGGACTCGCTGGTTTGCTGTGGGATCTTCATCGATTGGTGTTGTCTGCCACGGGTCCAGGAGTGTAAATAGGGATGCGTGTTTGTCCATCATGGCTGGAGTTTTAAGCCTGTTCCCTTTAATATTGTGTTTGAGGCCTCCTCCATGGCACCGGCCAGCTTCTCGTGCTTATTTCCTCCCCCCCTCTGTCTGCCCCACCTCCAAAAATACCTGCTTCTCTGTCCACGTTCAGTTGAGCACCTGTTGTCTCCAAAGATGTCCTTTGTTCCCATTGTTCCCTCTGCCCGTCAGGCCTCTATTCCATCCAGTTGGTCAGCTCTGCCTATTTGGCTTTCAGACTTCAATCACAATCTTGTCTCATCTCCTGCGACATTCTCTTTGACTCTCTCGAGTGGGATTGATCGGCCAGGCCCTCCTCTGAGATCCCACAGTCCCCCACTTAGCCAGTTTCGCACTTAGTTGTTTTTACGTCTCTCTCCACTTCTAGCTTGAGAGGTCCTCAAAGTCAAGTTCTGGATTTCGCTCATCTCTGTCTCTCCAGAGCCCAGCACAGTGCAGAGCCTCAATAAATCTACTGAATGAACACACGAATGAATAAAAATCATGTCGCCTTCCAAAGTCAGATAGACATGATTTTTATAACTTTCCCAGCAGCCTGAGTTCTGTGTGTCAGTACTCCCCAGCTTAATCGTGGGTAATTGACCATGGTCATAAAATGACCACACATTCCCCGGAGACCGAGCCCTGCTTCCACTTGCAAGTTTGCATTTCCTCCACCCTGACGGCCTGTTTGTCTTCCTCTCTCCCCTTGCTCTCACCCTGAAGGCAAGCAGAGGGCGGCGGCTGCCTTCGCCCAGCTCCAGGGCGCCATGGAGACGCTGGGCGTTTTGGAGAGCGAGCAGAGGGCCATTTGGCGGGTGTTGGCAGCCATCTACCACCTGGGTGCGGCGGGGGCCTACAAAGGTACGTGCCTGCCGCCGGGCTCACCTGGGCTGCCGTCTGTCTCCGCCAGCAGGTGCCTGACAAGGCCCTTCTTTCCGTGAGGTGGGACAGGGTCAGCCTGTCATCTTCCACATCTCTGGGACTGCTCTCGGGGGGAGGGGCTGCCGAGCCAGGCGTGCCGAGAAGGAAGTGGGCTGGATGTTTCAAGCAAACCACGTCACCCAGCGCTGTCCAGTGGAGCTTTCTGTGATGACAGGGGGAGGTTCTCTGTCCAGCAGGATGGCCGCTAGCTGTACGTGGCTGTCGAGCTTTTGACATGCAGCTGGTGCAACCGAGGCGTTGAATTGTTCATTGCATTAAATTCTAAGTAACGTACATTTAAATAGGCACATGTAGCTAGTGGTTATTGTGCTGAGAAGAGACACCCTGAAACGGGGGAGAGAAGGCTGGGTCCACGCACTAAAGGTGACGTTTTCTGTCTGGACATCTTGGCGATGCTGACACCATATGCGCTGGAGCTGACCAGCTCTCCTTCTCCTCCCAAACCTGCTCGCCATCCTTAACTGTCTGTTTGCTTATTGTCCCTGCTTCAAGTTGGTCTCCCCGAGTGGTTCTCATCGTCCCTCTCCCTCCCCCATCCCTATCCAGTCGTTGACCTTGCCCCGTAGATACTTTCTGTGACGGCATTTCTGTCCTGACTTCTCTATTCTTACTACTGTCACCTTAGACTAAGTATTTGCTAATCCTTTTTTTGCTTGGACTGTTGCGGTAGCGTCACTGCCGATGGCTTGGCTCCACCCTCACTGTGACCACTGGGCTCCTTTCTAAAACGTAGACCTGGTGTGCCATTCCCTGCTTAGACTCCTCCCGAGGCGCTCTCCTGTCTGCTACGTCAAGTAAAATGCCTTGGATTGGCATTCAAGGCTCCTCGCTTCCCTAACCAGACTCTTGTGCCATTGCTTTTGGCACTGCGAAAGGTCCCGGGGAGACGGTCAATATCGAGAGCAGTGTGGCTCCTGCCTTCATGGGGCTTATGGTACCTTATACTGTGATTGTGTCCTTGTCTAGCTGTTTCCTGTAGAGAGTGGCTTCCTTTGGGCCCAGAACATAGAGTTGGAATTTACTTTTTGAATGGACACACGTGTTCATGGAGGTCTGTCCTCTGGAGCTCTGTGTTGACTCTGGCTGACATTCTGGGCCATTCCTCTGTGGGGCAGCAGACTTCTTTGGAATATGCTGGCATGTTATTCCTGCCATTCCCATACCCGTGGGCCTTGTGGCCTGTTCTTTTGATTTTCATACACTTGAGCTGCATTGGTCCACTGGTTTGATTTTGGACATTTCTAGAAGTTATGCTGAGTCAGAAATAGGGAAGGTAGGGAGTCCACAGTTGGTCCAAGCCAAGGGCAGACATGCTTAACTGGGCAAACATGGAAAAATCAAATGCCACTTGCCTTTTCCAAAACTCAGCCGTGGGCCATGCTCAACGCCCTGACCATTTGGAAATCAGCCAGCTTTGTAAATGGACGGGGATTGGGGATGTCATTGCACAGTTCAGTTCAGAAAAGCTGTTGAAGGTTTAGAGTTGGGGCACAGGCATCTATAGATTGGGGATGTGTGGAAGGAAGCAAACGTATTTTACCGAATAGAAAACTGAGGCTCAGAAGGTCTAGGTGCAATAAACTCCAGGCTGTGGCTTCCCTGGTGGTGCAGTGATTAAGAATCTGCCTGCCAATGCAGGGGACACAGGTTCGAGCCCTGGTCCGGGAAGATTCCACATGCCACGGAGCAACTAAGCCCGTGCACCACAACTACTGAGCCCGTGCTCTAGAGCCCGTGCTCCGCAACAAGAGAAGCCACCACAGTGAGAAGCCTGCGCACCGCAACGAAGAGTAGCCCCTGCTCCCCGCAACTGGAGGAAAGCCCACACAGCGACGAAGACCCAACGCAGCCCCCCAGAAAAAACTCCAGGCTATGGGCGCTTGAGGGAGGCAGATTTGAGTTCAAAACCAAACTTCTCTGAGCTTCAGAGAGGCCTCCTCTTTCATTGGGCCAAGACTGGGGTTGGTGTGAGGATTAAATGGAATAAAGAAGAGAAAGCTGAATTAAGCTGCTTTCCCCGGAGGCAGACCCTGAGACAAACATTGCATGTAGGCTTTGGGGGAGGGGGTATCATGAGGAACCAGTAGGGAAGTGAGGGAAGAAAGGCAGGTGATGCTGGACCCTTAAGGAGTGGATTAGCTCTGGGAAGTGGGGGGCCAGTATCTCTGGGGATCTCTGGGAGACTCTGAAGAACATGTCTCCTCATCGTGTATTACCCGAGGGACGAGGGAGCCGGGATATTGATCTACCGCCTCCTGCTTCTCCCTGGTTGAAGGTTGCTCCTGGGGAGCATCCCCCCTGCCCTTCCCGCCTGCCCCATGCATGAGCTGGCATGTGCGGCAGCCAGGGAAGCAGAGAGGCGCAGACAGGTACCTGTAGTGACAGGCCAGGGATGCGTGTGGGGTGGTGTGTACGGAATGGCCCGGGCGAGGGGCGGTGGACAGCTCATCCGTGCTTCTGGCCCCAGGCGGTCCCTCGGTAGATTGTGCTGTTGAGCCTGGGTTAGGTGACTCTCCCAGGGTGTCACAGCCACATGCCTCTCTGCTTTGCTCAACTCGAATAGTCTTGTTCCCTCCCGGCACTCAGCAAAGCCTAGGGAGAGGACAGTGCAGTTGGGACCTACCTTCCGATTTCCATTGTCACGCTTGAACCCTCTCTGCCTCGGATGCGACAAAACAGAGGCTAAGGGAGCCCCCAGTCTATTGACTTGTTACCAGAGAAGTTCGATGCCTGACTTTCTTCTCCTGAGGCTCCTGGGGCACCCCCTCTGATGGGGGCTCGGGACTCATACCTGTAGCTGCCTGTAACGATAAAAGAGAAAGGCACATTTATAAATATTTTATTAGTACATGATTATGGCAATAATTCCTCCCAGCCTCCCCCTACACCACCTGATAAATTATTTTAAGAGGAGCTGCTGTCAGTCTGCCTGAGAGGCCTGCTTGATGATTTACTTACTATATATTCTGCTTTGGAAGATTTCATAATAGGTTGCTCTAAAATCAGCTATTAAGAATTTCAAAGTCATATATAAATGTCTTTGCTTTGTGTCATAACAGATCATTTCGAAATATATTAAGAATCATTTCCATTAATCAGGGTTTTTTTTTTTTTTTTTTTCATTAAAACGATGCTCTCCTCCCAGCGCACCCAGCTTCCTTAACTTATTTTGAAAGTCCTGATCCTATTTTTAAAGACCAATATCAGTCCCTGTGGGGAGATTTCAGACCTTATAACTGGACTTAGGAGTTTTGAACTGTTTCAGCAGTAACGACAACCACCACTAATATTGGTTTCGCGTTTGATGGTTTCAAAAGCACTTGTACCTCCCTTGTGCCTTTTGATCTGATTGGATTCATACAATAACCTGGTGAGGAAGGATAGCGCCATGGGCAAGAGTCAGCCTCCTGGCTTGGCTTCTCTGATCCTCAGTTTCCTCCTCTCTAAAATGGGGCTAATGATGGCACCCACTTTGTAGGCTTGTCATGAGGATTAAATGAGTCAGTGCCAAACGTGTGAGCACAGGACTTGGCTCACGGCTTTATAAGAGGAGGAATGCGGTTTACCTGACGTCACACAGCTAGTATGTTCCAGAGTGCAGTTTGGAACCACGGCCGGTCTCCCTGCAAAGATCACTCCCCTGCCCTAGACTTTGCAGAGGGCTGTTAGGGTCATTCCTTGCTGGAGAATTGACCTGTTTTCCTGGGCCCTGTGCTGAGTGCTTACAGACGTGATGTCACTGCACAGCCTTAGACTAGCCCAGGAGGAGCGAGAACTATTAGATGCCCATTTTACAGATGAGGAGACTGAGGCCTGCCAGAGAGGTTCATCCTCATCCCCAAGGGCACACAGCTAAAGCCAGAGGTGGGATTTGGACCCAGGTCTGCCCAGGCACTGAGCCTAATCTCTGAGACGACACCTCTGGCCTCCCTGGCCCTGTGTGCCGCTGCTTCTGGCCTCACAGGCTCCAAGGGCTGGTGATGTCACTTTTTCACTGGGGTGCCCTGTTTTTACTCATGACACTTCTGGCACCAAATGTGTGGGGTTTTCCTTACACCAACCAGTCCTCTGATTCTCCGGACACCAACTGGGTGTCCTATAATTTAGTCCACTCCTGATACTACTTGGAGTTAGTGCAGGTTACGGGCTCGGTCCCACAAGACTGTACCACTTCAGACATTGTTCATAAGTTTGGGCCACCTGTACTTCTGATGGGCCGACTATAAAGTTGGGCTCCCACAGACCCCTTCTTGGTTTGATAATTTGCTAGAATGACTGACAGAACTTAGGAGGGCTTTTACTTACCAGTACCTGTTTATCGTAAGGCATACAACTCAGGAACAGCCAAACGGAAGAGATGCGCAGGGCAAGTTATAGAGCAAGGGGCTTCCCTGCCTTCACTGTGCAACCCTCCCGGCACCTCGGTGTGTTCAGTGACCCGGAAGCTCTCTGAGCCCCATCGTTCGGGGTTTTTGGAGGTTTCATTACACAGGCGTGATTGATTAAATCATTGTAATCAGTCATGGCCCCAGCACACCCCTGGGGGCCCCTGAGTCTCCTCTCTTGGGGGAGTGGCATTAGGCCCCCACTGACCCCTGAGTTCCTGCAGGGCGCTGCCACCGTGACCTTCCCCCACCACCTTCTGGGTCCCTCCAGCCCGTATGACTTGGTGTTCTTGACCCCAGGAGGCTGGCTGCCTGTGGGGCTCTGGATCACCCTGTCATCAGCAGTGCCCTGGGCAGCGTCAGAGTCAGAGAGGGCACCCCCCTAGAATGTGGCAGAGCAGCGACACGGGCGTCTCGAAGTCAGCTAGTCCTGGGTTCAGGTCTCAGCTTGGCCTCGTACTTAGCTGTGTGTGACCTCCGCCAAGTTCCGGGGCTCGCCGGAGCCTCCTCTGGAAGAGGGAGAAAGGGCGGCGGAGAGCCGACTGGGGTCTCACGCACGGCTGCGGTGCTAGTAATGCTTTCGCTCTGGGCTGCATCCCATGGGCAGGCCCGGTGGCTCCTGGCTCGGCCGGCCGGCCGGTCATAAAGAGGCCGCGTTCTTCCCTCTGTCTGCACTGTCTCCACCTCCTTTCTGTTTCTCAGGCTCACTGTCCCTGCTGGGTCCCTTGGGAAGGCCGTGGGAGGGGGCCCTGTGGGCTGCCTCGGTATGGCAGGCAGAAAACCCTGGGTGATTTGACGCGGGATGGTTTGCTGTGAACCAAGACTCATGGCCTGGGCCGTCCCTCAGGAGCCATCAGGGAACCATTTATCCAGCCTCATGTTTCTTTCCTTTGGCAAAATGTGGTCCATGGAACAGTCAGCTGGCACCCATGGGTTTTGAATGGCAGCAAACAGTTGTTCTCTGGAGCTCACTTGATAAGGAGAGGACGGGGGAGGAGGGACACGCTGGACCCTGCAGTGGGCAGAGCCGGCCTTGAGTTCAGGCTCCTCCACCTCCTGGCTGTGTGATTTAACCTGTGCAAGAGATTTCACCTCTCTGGACCGCAGCTTCCGTGCCTGTAAAATGGTAAAACCCTGTCTACCTTCTACATCGTTAGTCAGGTAATGGCTGCATCCCACCCACCTGGCACATGGGCGGGGTTCAGCAAGCCCTGACTCTCTTTTCTTTGCAAAGTGCTTTTTGTTATCTGTTGACTCTGTTGGCATCAAAGCCTGCCCTGACATGGGCCGGGTCGGGGTGGAGAACTCAGGCCTCCAGGGAATGCAGCTCATTGCTGAAGGGCACGTGGTGAAACCTCTGTGCAGCTTCAGAACCGGGGTCCAGTTCCGGACTCTCAGTCCAGTGCTCTTTCCACAGCTTCGAGGAAGGTTCTGAGGGCCAGGGAGAGTGTGGGGTAGTGGTCAGAGCAGTCAGGAGTGACACGGTCTTGTGCTCAAGTGGAAGTGAGGATTCCAGCACTTGCTAGCTTTGTGACTGGTCATGTGACCTTGCTGCCATGACCTGGCAGCCCCATGTTGTTCCGTGGCTTGAACAATGATCATTTTATTATCTCCCCAAGCTCTTGGGAGTCTGCAGTTTGGAAGGGCTCGGCTGGGCTGCGGTCAGAGGGTGGCTGACCCAGAAACAGTGGGGCTGGAGTCGCCGGGACTAGCCGGGCACCTCCGTCTCTCCGAGTCTCAGATCTCGGGTCCCAGCGTGGGCCTGATCGGGCTTCCTTGTGGCCTGGCGGCTTCGGGGCTCCATGGAAGCTTCCAGAGAGCAGCATGGAAGCTGCATCACCTCTTCTGAGCTGGCCTCAGCTATCATGCAGTGTCACTGCTGCCATGCTCTATGTCACAGCTTCAAGGGCCAGGCAGTCTAGACTCCACCCCTGGATGGGGGAGTGATGAGGTTCGAGAACATGTCGGGTGAAGAGATACTGGTGTGGCCATATGTTGGTCTTGAGCAAGGAACTTAAGCTTTCTGAGACTCAGTTTTCCGACCTATACAATGGGATTGAAAACAGTAGTGACTTCACAGGTCTGCTAAGCAGATGAAGTGAAATGTATGTCAAGGGCTAAGCTCAGTGCCAGGCACTTGTCACAGCTGCTGTTGTGAATTAGGGCGTCGCAAAGCTTGGAGATACTTGCCGGCTCCCTGCTGGGATGGCAGGAGGATGCTCCTGGGATTTCTGCTCCCTACTTTTATAACCAGTGCCCCCCAGTATCCTCTGATGCCCCTAAAGACCCTTTTCCCACAGGAGAGTAAATCAAGGAGGAACTCGGAGCCCTTTTTGCAGCAAGAAACAATTCTCTTGTCTCGGGACCTCTTGGCTGCGTGAGATTAAAACCAGTCACGACCCTCTTCTCAGGAATGTTCCCTGAACAAAATCCTCCCGGGGTCTTGCTGTCCTGCATGTCAGCCCAAGGCTGGGAGTCACTTACCTGTGTTCGCTCCTCTAATTCCCACGGCAACCGTGACAGGTAGGGAGGGAATTCCCACTTGGCAGTTCAGGCTGCTGAGGCTCAGAGAGGTTATGTAACTTTGCCGAGGCCAAACGGCGCCACGTGGTGGAGCCAAGGTTAGAATCAGTGCCTGTCTGCCTCCAAAGCTAGTGTCCTTCTCCTCTGTGAGGCCGCTCATCTGGCCCAGTCCTTGGGTGCATTTTGGGTGCTCGGACCTCCACCTCCCCTCTAAGAGCAGCTTCTCAGCTCCGTCCCCAGTCTCCAATCTCCGTTCCCTCATCTGGAAGGGCATCCGCTAAGCAGAACCGAGGCAGGAGAGCTCGGAATCGAGGCTCACAGCATGGGCTCTGGGGCCAGGCAGGCCTGTGTTTCACCCCAGTTCTCCTGTGTGATCTGTGACTCTCTTCACCTCTGAGGCTCAGTGTCCTCATCTGTAGACTGGGGATAACAGTCCTTGGGAGGCTTAAATTATTCAGTTTGAATGTGTAAAGCTCGGCCACCCTTGTTGTTATTGCTATTATTATTGTTAATGGAAAACCTGCCCACCATCCAGGCGTTTCCCCGGCAAAGCTTTGAGTCTACAAAGATGACTCGGGCTGGTCTTTAATCCTCTCCAATCCCTGTGGTCCCGTAGCTGTAAGAGACGTACACCCTCCCTAGAAAGTCTGAGACTCTTTGTCACTCTGCCCGCTGTCCCTCATTACTCCATAAAAATGACAGTACTGTTCAGAATCCAAAATAACAAGGATGCGGTATCTGCCTTGATGGCCGAGTTGCTTTGCTTTCCTTTGGCTCTGAAGGCTGATGGGAGGTTTAATTTATTTGTCTTTTACTAAATTTGCCAGTCTACTTGTTGCTGACCCCATTGCCTAATATATGATGCAGTCGGGCCCATGTATAACCCAGGGGGGGGCCTGTAATGGAGTGATGGAGGGAGGCTGCCCGTCGGCCACCACTCCGCGCCTGTTCTAATAGAGACATCAGTCCCTGAATGGATGGGGCCGTAACTCGGGGAGCCCGGAGGGGCCCGCAGGAAGAAGAGACGATTGTAATGATGACGGGAGCCCAGCCCCCTACCTTCTGCTGGGAACCTCCCCCCCCCCGACATCTAGCAGCCAGGGGAGTCCATCCAAGGATGGGAGGAGGTGGCCTGATGCTCCCCAAGCCGGGATAAGACCCTGAGCACAGAAGGCCCCGGGGAGTAGCAACAGTGATGCCGTCAACGCAAAGCAATCACCATGTATTCACGCACTTTACTCTTTTTATTGTTCTAAAATAACTGCACAAATGATACTGTAAAGTTGTCTTCCTATGAAAAATGGAAACAATACAGACGAACACAGAATGTCGAAAGCAGGTCCCCCCCACTCCCTTGATCCTCCTGACCTCAAAGGTGACTGTTGTTAAGGTGCAAAGGTGACATTTATTACAACTGATGAGCCAATAGTGATACACAGTTATTAACCGAAGTCCCCTGTTTACCTTGGGGTTCGCCCTTGGTGTTGTACATTCTCTGGGATTTGACAAGTGTGTCATGTCATGTCGTGTGTCCACCATGACCGTGTGATCCAGGCTAGTTCCACTGCCCTAACAGGCTGGCTTTTTTTTTTTTCTCTTAAACTTTTTCATTTGAAATCATCATAGATTCATAAGTAGCTGGAACAGTAACACATCGAGTCCCTGACCCCTTCCCCCAGTTGTGGCTGCGGACGTGGCTGGAGTCCCTCTCAAAAGCTGAGAGTGGCCATGGCTGTGTCACTGTCTCCCCAGTGTAGGCCTCACCCTCAGGCCTTTTAGACTGAGCACGAGCTACACCTGTGCACGTGACAACTACGGGGGTGGCTGGCTGGCGCTGTTACAATATAAACAAGTTCACACCGGCTCCACTTCCACGTGCTCTGCTTCTCCCCGTGCCGGCGCGGCGTGGGCCTCTCTGCCCGTGGCTCACAGCAGCGCCCCTTGTTCTCTCCCTTAACTTCAGGGCTTGCCCAGCGAGGGGGCCTCAGTCGATGTCGCACTTCTCCAGCTGATGAGCGTTTGGGCAGTCTCCTGCTTTGGGGGGTTCTAAACAGTGCCACGTGGGCATACATCCGTGTATGTGGAGGCGGTGCAGGGGTGAGTGTTCTGGAGCCATGGTGGCCTGGGCCTGGGCCTGCTGGACCAGGGGGCGTGTTTGAGGTTGAACATTTCCATGGACACGGCTCGATTCCCCTGCCTGTATTCACAAGGGTCGGCTCACTGCAGCCTCACAAGCCTGGGGGGGATGTGAGACTGGAGTCTGGCTCTCTGAACACCTGGGCCGTGGCTGCGTTCTTGCTGCTCCATCCTCCCGCCCCCCACCCCCGCGGCCTCCTTTTCTTCATCCTCCTCCTCCCCCCCCCCCACTCGCCCTCTTCCCCCTCCGCTCCCCCCTTACTGCTCTCCTTCCTCTCTCTCCTCTCCCTCCTTCTCTCTTCCTTTTCTTCTTCTCCTCTATGCCTATTGGATGGTAGGCCCTCGGCAACGCCGTTCTTACATTCCAAGACAAAACTTCCGTCTGATCAAGGGAGGGAGACCCAGACAGGCACGTTGGAGACGCCAGGAGAAAATTCTAGGCAGGAGACACCCAAAGTTCAGAGGGGTCAGGCGGGGCGCCCAAGGGGTCCTAGGGCCTGGGACCCTTGAACCGAATTTCCCAAACAGAGTGGAAATCAGGGAGGATGCTCCAGACAGAAGAGCCTCGGTGAGCAGAGGTGTGGTGGCCCGAGCAAGGCCTGGGGCCTCCATGTCCCCGTCTGCGAGGCGCCAACCTCAGACCCCGGCACCGGTGCTGCGGGATTGAGAGAGGATTACCACGTGGCCCTGGAGCAGGCCCCGCACCCCCGAGGCTGGTCCCTGCCTGGACCCTGTCCTCCGCCTGCCTTCCCACGCCCACAGGCCCCCAGCTGGTGGCTTGGCTCCCTGCCCGACAGCTGCCGCAGCCGGGCCTATTCTGGGCCACAGGCAAGGACTGATTCTGCATTTTCTAAGCATATTGAATTCATTTGTTGAGCTGGAATGGCGGCTGTGGGATGTAAACAGTTATATTATAAAAGCCACAAACCCCTGAAGTGGCTGATGCTAGAAGGCTTCCCTGCCGGCAGCCCCGGGCTTCAGGAGGGCAGGGGGAGGAGGATGGAACCCCCGAGAGACCCGACTTGAGGTTGGCTTAGCCACTCTTGCTGGGTGGCCCTGCAAAAGCCCCTCCCCTCTTTCTGGCCTCTGTTTCCCATAAGTAATAACAGCAGCTGACATTTATCCAGTGCTTACAAGGTGCAGGTACTATTCTAAGAGCTTTGGCCATCTCAGTGATCCCCTGGAGTAGGCACCATTACCCCATTTTACAGACGAGGAAACTGAGGCTCAGAGAGGGGAAAGGACTTGCCCAATGGGGATGATGGACACTCTCTGGCGTCTCGTTTAGCCTTGCTCATCAGAGACTCCAGGAGGCTGTGACTCAGTGAGGACCTCACCGTACATGCATGTCTCACCCTTCAGTGACAGAGCATAACAATACTGCTGACAGCAATGATGATGCTAGTGATGGGATTAGTAACTGTTACTGTTTACTGAGAATCTGCTCTCTGCCAGGCTTGATTTAAGTGCTGTGCATGGTTATTCCATTTAATCCTTGTTAACTCTATATGGTGGGTTATACCCATCTTATGGGTGAGTCAGTGGAGGCTCAGAGAGATAAAGGCAGTTATCTAAGGTCCTGGACTCAGGAAGGGGAGGAGCTCAATTTGGGACCGAGGAGTTCTGTCTTTGAAGCCTTTCTCCCTATTCTTCATGCCACGTTCTGCTGGATGATCCACAGTGGTCATCAATAAATGGGGAATTAGTCATCATACCTTTTCATATGGTTCTTACACTGATGAGATTAAGTGCTTAGCACAGGGCCAGGCATGTGGTGAGTACTCGGGAAACACCAGCTGTTGTTCCTGGGCTTCCCTTGGGCCCCAGCTTCAAAGGAGACAGTGTGATAAGTTGAGGGACCCCTGCTCAGTCTACCTTGGTGAGGGACCCTTGAATATGGAAAGAATGTTGGACTGGGGGCCAGCCAGAGCCGGGTTTAATCCTGGCTTCTGCCTCACTAGCTGTGTGACCTCACACAGGTCACTCACTGGCTGTTGGTCCCACCCCTGAGCCTTTGCTCCTGCAGTTCCCCCAAGGTGATGAGTGACGCCTTCGACTGAGGTCTCCCTGGTGACTCTGCTTCTCAGGTCAGATTACCTGCTCTGGGGACACTCCCAGGCAGTTTCACACCCAGTGTCTTGTTTCATCCTTCTAATGACCCATTGGGAGAGGAACCATCCCATTGTACAGATGTGGAAACTGAGGCTCAGAGAGGTGAGATTTCCTGTTTGAGATCTCGCAGCCAGGCGGAAACTGCCTTTGGATGCCCAGCCTCTGGTTCTTTCCACAACTGCCCACCATCCCAAAGATGCCACGCCTTTCTCCTTCAGCCTCTTGATCAAATTAGTCCAGGAGACCCCTACCCATGCTCCCCTTCTCCTGTCAACTCCCGATGCACATTGGCATACTCAAGGTTAGAGCAGTCCTGCAGGGAAGCAGCCCATTTTGGTTGGTTTAATTGGATGCTGCCCCAGCTGATTTGTCCAGCAAGCCCTCTTTGTCCAGAACGCTAGAGCATCAGGGGTGGTCCAAGTGTTGTCTTTCCAGTTGATAGGGCGTGAGCAGTGATTTATGTTGGATTATGAGTGACTCAGCAGCGATTTATTGACGGCTTGTTGGCCAGGTCTTACGGGGTGCGCTGACTGCAGGTGGACAGGTGACTTTATCTAAGGTCTGTCCAGGTTTGCAGGGCTGCGTGGCACCCGGGGGCAGCAGGAACAGGTGGGAGCCCTAAGATGCAGGAAGAGACTCAAAGTTTTGGCCTTTAAGACGGTCCCATTTTCCAGGATCCCAGCAATTGAACTTGACCTGACGCCCCTGGGCAGAATTCTCAGAGTGTGATCATAATCCTAGACATTTATCCAGCAGATCCTGTGCTAAGCGATCTGCACCTGGAACCACGCTGACGCTTCACGAGGACTCCATGGGGTAGAGTCCCATTTTACAGGGGAGGAAACTGAGGCTCAAAGAGGTGACACGGTTTCCCCAACATCACGTGGCTTTTGGCAGCGGAGGTGGGATTTGAACCTGTGCAGTCTGTTTCTGGAGCGCTGCCTTTTCTCGTAGCACCCACAGCCTTTTAGGCTTGTCTGTTCCCTGCAGGTGGCCTCCTCCTTCTTAGGCCTCCGAACTGTAAACCTCTGTGTGAGGAAATGTGAACCGGGAGTGCCGGCGTTATAAATAAGTCACATCACGTTCAGTAGTTCAGCAGCAGCATGGCTACTGTCGGAAGGAGAAATAACTTGGTTATTAATAAATGCAGGAGGTCACAGTAATTGATAGCAATTGAACTCACGGTGCATGAGGGGAGAACGGTCATGTTATTTTTTCCTCTTTCTCTCTTTCTCGTTTTTTTTTTTTTTGTATTGAGCATAAAGGGAAAAACCTGTCTTTGCAGGTGGATCTGAGCAGCTCAGAAACGACAGTTCCATAACTTTCCCTTACTCCTTCCTTTTTTTCTTTTTTCTTTTTTCTTTTTCTCGTTCCTCCTTTATTCATTCTTCTATTCAAATCCCCGCCTGCCTCTTACCGGCAGAGTGATCTTGGGCAAGTGACTCAGGTAAAGCAGTTTGCCTGCAGTCACCTGCGGCAATCGAGGCAATCGAGGGCTCTCTCAGCTAAGCCAGTATTTCCTAAACCGGTGTCTCCTGGGACATTAGATCAAGATCCTCTATAAAAGCATTCCAAGGCCAAATAAGCCTGAACAGAACATCCCCTTCTTGGAGTTTCATATGATATACTTTAAAGGCTCTGAGATGGCCCAAAGTTAAGAAACTTGTTTCACCAAAGCAATGCCCACATTGGTATAATGCAGAATTCATTTTTCCCCCGTGACGCTGATGAACGTTCCATGGAACAACCGCTATGAGGAGCCCCTTTGGGAAACTCTGAGCCCCGGCGTGTGGCTTCTGTGCCCCGCTGCATATCCCTTTGGCCACCCGGGGAGTTTCTGACTCAGCCCTGCCCTTGGTAGCACATTGGCTGGGGCCAGGCCTCACCTCAGATGTGCAGATGGCTTCTGAATGATAGACAAAGGCGCACACACAACAGAGCAGCGTGCCAAGAACTTGGCTCCCTTTCAGAGAAACTTCTGAGGCCCTCTCTGAGCCTTGGCACTTTAAATGGGTGCAGCTGCTGAGACAAGGGTTCAAGGGATAGACTTTCATGTGGGAGGTGCGTGAGGAAGGGAAGTAGGGAAGGAAGGCAGCCAAAAAGAGTGTCACCAAAACCAGCTGCCGCCGTGGGCAACTGGGGCTCCATCCCACTAGGGACCTCTGGGGGGCAGCATAGAGCACGCACCCAAGTTATGGCACTCAGAGGGCCTTACCTTCGTTGCTGCTTGAAGGCCAGGAATGTTAATCCGTGCCACATCCTCCCATGCCCTGTTCTGCAGCAAATGCCAGTACGAGAGAAGGTCCTGAGCTGTAGGGCGCACAGTGAGTGCCAGGGGGTACTGTGGAGAAGCAACAGCCCTGCTCTGGTCCGCCCACCCTGTTGCCTTCTGAAGTCTGCCCCTGTTTCCTTTTGACCTGACCTACAGCCCACGTGTGTGCTCAAGCTAGGTCTAACGTGGGATATTGGGAGTAGCAGAGCCACCCTTAACCCCATGCCATGACCTGGGGGTCCGGGGACCTAGACTCAAGTTCTAGCTCAGCCATTTACCAGTTGTGTGACTCGAGGCAGGGCAGTGTCCCTTCCTGGGTCTTGGTGGCCTCAACTATAAATCAGGCCTAACAGTATTCAGCCTGCAGACCTCGCAAGGCAGTTGGGAGATGAGCCAAGGTCATACAAGCGTCCTCCCGCTCCGCATAGACATGTCCAGGTGTGCATCCTCCAGGCCATGGCGAGGTGCATGGGCCATTTGCTACTGAGCATAGTAATAGAACTGGTATTTGCAAGTAGTTCTTTAATATAGAACTGTTTCAAGGGTGGGCGGTCTTATCAGACATGCATTGTATTTATGTAAATCCAGCCACGCAAAGGCAAATGTGAGGCCAGTGGTTACAGATACATATTTTTTCATATGTCATGGGCCCTAAAGGCAAGCCACCCATTTCCTTTGGTGTTCCACTGGAGGGGAAGCTGGCAGTGTTGGACTTAGGGAAATATGCTACAGTACTGTACAATTTAAGAGATCCTCAAGGGTAATTTTAAGGGTACTTGGTATTTCACCTTAGACTCTGGTTTCAGAACAATACCCCCTTATGAGAGAAAGCTCCTCTGCATGGGCCCATGGTTAGCATATTGAGAGCTGGAGTGAGAAGGCTTGAGTTCGGATCCTGCCTCTGCCACTTACCAGCTGCATGACCTTGGAAGGTCACCCTCTCTGCGGCTCAGTGTTCTCATAAGTCAAGGGGCGATATTAGCATTGACCTCGTAGGGCTGCAGGGAGGGTTAAATGAGGCAGTGGTGTCCAGTGCTCAAGCCCAGTGCCTGGCCCTGGGAAGGGGTACTGTAGGTGCTGCTGTCTGATGCTGTGATGTTACGGTCGCCTTTGTAATACTGTTGGGCGTTTGCGTTCTGATTCTTTTTTCTTGGATGGGTGAGACAGAGGATAGGTGACGGGTGGGGCACCAGGGAGCATTTCCTGTGGGTCACCATCACATGTCCTTGTGTGATGTTTGCAGAAGAAGAGGCAGAGGATTCCTAGATGGTGTGCATGAGAAAGCCCATCGCAGAGCCGAACCCTGGGCCCGCCTGCCACGGGGTCCTGTTTCCCACCAGTGACCAGCAGAATGGCTGCAGCCAAAAGCACATGCCTGAAATGATCTCTGCACTTGGCGTTGGGATCATTCTGGGCACAGCCTCCTCGCCTCCTGCTGTATGGCAAGAAAGCATCCTGATAGAGTGTGTGATCCCCTATGGGGTGGGCTACGAGGCTGGGAAAAATCCACAGACCCTCCCCTCCAAGATTTTTTTGGTCCTGTCTCTCTGTTTCCATCTCTGGCTCGTTGCCTCTCCCTCTCTGTGTCTCTCTGTGTCTCTCTGTGTCTCTCTGCCTCTCTCCCTTTTGTTTTATCTTCTGTTTGACCTTTCCTGTTAGAGAAGGCGGCTCTAAGGTTCAGATGGGCTGGTTTGTGGGGGAGAGGGAAACACAGTGTTTCTCTCTCCCAAATCTTGGAGATCTGCCACTTTGGGCAGAGCTGGCCATCAGTGAGAAATGTTAATTTCGTCGTTGACTCCTTGTTTCATTTCATCACTCACCATATTAATGTTTATTGCACGCTTCCTGGTGCCAGCTCTCTTAGGCCAGAGCAGTGATCACACAGACCTCTGCTGGCACAGAACAGCGGGCGGCTGCACACAGTGTGACATCAGCACGGGAGGGTGGGGCTCCCCCTCTGCCCCTCCCTCCTGGAACCACCTTGGACAGATGAGACCTTACCTACCCTGTTCCATATCTGAATGATCTCAGGGGCTTAGAAGAGGAAAGCGAGGAGGCGGGGGAAGTGCTGGCACAGTGCCTGGCACACGGCACACGCTCCCTGCTTGGTGGCTGTCCTCGTTCGTTTGGTGGTGGCTTCACGGGGGCTGGAGCCCTCTGTGTACTGGCATCTCCGACCTCGGTGGCATTCCGAGGATAGCTCTGTCCCCAGCTTTGGGTAGGTTGGTGGGGAGTGCTGAGCCCAGCGTGTGTCCGCCTTTCCTTGGAGGAGAAACGACCTCGGTAGGCTCAGAGTCAGTCCCTGGGCGTGACCGGCATCCGGAGTTCGCCAGTTCGCTGTCCCTTCCACACATGCTCTCCGTGAAGCAACAGACAGATCTGCTGGAGGAGTCCCTGCAGCCCCAGGACGGGGCAATCCGGGTTGGGGTGAACGGTGCCCTCTTTGGTTTTACAGGTGGAGAAGGGAATTCAGAGTTGTTCAGCACCTTCTCAGGGCCAGGTGCTCTGCTGAGAACCTCACGTGCCACCATCTCGCCCAGTCCTTGCAGCCCAGCGAAGAGGTGTTTGAGGTTTTATGACTCCGTTTTGCAGATGAAGAAACTGAGGCTCAAAAAGGCTGTGAGACTGGTCCAAGGGCTGACAGCTGGGAATGACGGGAACGGGACGCAGACCCTGCCTGTCTGCTCCGGTGCCTGTGTTCCTGCCCAGTCCCCTTTCTCCTCACCGCAGGTGCTGCCCCAGGGTTCTCAGCCTCCACTGAGAAGGCGTGGCCTCCACCCAGGTCTGGACGAAGACAGAGGGGCCCATGGGGTTGGATTTGGTGCCTGGCCAGCCTTCGGGAGCTGGAAGCAGAAATACATTTTCCCGGCAGAGCTCCCATGTGCCTCCTGGGTTTCACCAGCGGGCTGCTGCTCAGCGCATTTGGAAATATGCCCCTTAAGTCAGGCGGGACCTCGAGAGTCCTGCCCAGTCCATTTCCTGCTCCTCTTTTCAGAAACAACCATTGCCGAGCCCCTTCATGAGCTCTCCCCAGCTCAGCCAGGCTATAGGTCACTGTGGGCAGAGTGTGGGAGACTGTTTCAGAGGGTGGCAGTGGAGGTGATGGGGCAGGAGAGGGGCAGGACGTTGCCCACCTAGACAGTCATCTCCTGTTTAATTCACTTTCAACCCCATCACAGGAAGAAGGAAATCTCATTCAGGGCTAGTAGCCTTTAACTCCTCTCTGTAATACTTGCTAATCTCCCTTTTTCAACAAAGAGAAAGCAGACCTCAGACTCCCAGGTAACTGTATCTAATTAGAATCTAATGGTATTTCTGTACGCATATTGTATTTATTTCTACTTTCTATTTGTGACAAGTGATAACAGTGTTGGTTCAGAAACTGGCCCCCACTGTGGTGGAGAGCAGGGAGAGACTGAAGAAAGAGGCAGCCACTCCAGATTGGTGGGTGGCAGGTGTAATATGCAAGGGAACTGACATACAGGGCTTGTCTTGGATGCTGCAAGAAGGGTAGGTCTCCACCCCCGCCCGCCAGAGTCTTAAAGTTTATAGAGGCCGGAACTGGGCTCAGTCACGGAGACCTTCTGGATGGTCTCAGTAACACCCCGCTCTCTCAAGGCTGTGCCCTTGTAACAGCTCCCACTGTGGGAGTGGGGGAGGGGCTGGATGTATATTCCAAGGGCAGGGGAGGGGGTGAGGAGTTTCTAATTGCCCAGGGCCAGCTCGCAGGTCACCTGGTGGTCATATCCTCTCAAGGACCTCCTTCAACAAATGGGTTCGTGTTTAAGTTAGTGCTATAACATTTCCTTTCACAAGGTATTTATGTACGTGAAAAAGATTAGTGATTCCATTTAAAAGAAAGTCCTATCTAGGACTATCTAGGGACACAAGGATTTGACAAATTTCCTAAAGGTGACATTGGAAGGATTGATTCTGGGGAGATAGTTCTTCCACTTAGTCTGATTTCTGGTGACTTTTCCGAATCAGTTTTCTCATCTGTAAAATGGGAATAATACTGCTTTCGAGGACTTTTGTGAAGATTCAATAATAGTAATAATAAGTAATTACAACTTGCATGTATTGAGTTTTTTTCTGTGTCACACCTGGAACTCCAAGACAGGCTTTCTGACTCCAAAGCCCATGAGCTGAACAAAGATGACATGTTGAATAAAATGGGGTCACTGAGTGGTAACTGCTATCATCACCATCAACCACCGTCGTCATCACCATCATCTCATCATCTCCACCATCACCTCCACCATCATCACCACGTCATCACCACCATCATTGTTACCTTCTTCACCGTTTTTTAAAGTAGCAGGGGACTTTCCTGGTGGCTCAGTGGTTAAGAATCCGCCTGCCAATGCAGGAGGCATGGGTTCGATCCCTGGTCCGGGAAGATCCCACATGCCACAGAGCAACTAAGCCTATGCGCCACAACTACTGAGCATGTGCTCTAGAGCCCGTGAGCCACAACTACTGAAGCCCAGGCACTCTAGGGCCCACGTGCCGCAACTACTGAAGCCTGCACACTCTAGTGCCCACGTGCCGCAACTACTGAACCCACACGCTGCAACTGCTGAAGCCCATGCACCTAGAGCCCATGCTCCGCAACAAGAGAAGCCACTGCACTGAGAAGTCCGAGCACCACAACGAAGAGTAGGCCCTGCTCACCGCAACTAGAGAAAGCCTGCGCGAAGCAATGAAGACCCAATGCAGCCCCCCAAAAAAAAAAAATTAATTAATTAATTAAAAAAAAATAAAGTGGCAGGACCTTTTTACTAGCCATGTAACCTCTCTGATAAAGCTGAGATTCAGTCTCTAAAATGGAGGTAATAAAATGCTGTCCTTGAGATAATCAGTGCTGAATAACTGGCATGTAGGAGGACCTCGATAAGCAGTGGCCAGAGCTCCTTCTTCCTGGGTATTGTCAAGGCCCCAGATAAAGTCTTTTTCCAAATTTCCAAATTTATCTTAAACCAGGCAGATTCTTTAAGATGTCTGTTTGAAGAATTGGGCCCTTATGATCTCTTTCTTTTTTTTTGGTTGCCACTGGAATTCATTATTTATTGTTTTTTTTTTTTTCACACACACACACACACACACACACACACACACACACACACACACTGTATTTTATTTTTACAAGATAAATAGACTGACACCAAGCATTGTACATGGATGACCACAACAAAAGCAACAATGATTGCAATTACCAAACATGAAACACACTCATACTATGTCATAATATTGACATTCAGTCCAGTAATCCTCCACTGTAACAGCTCCTTTACTGTGCAGTGAAAATTGATTTGTATATTCTTTGCCTCTGAGTCCTTGTGGGATTTTTTTTTTTTAATTCAAACAGAAAGTCACAAAATTTATACTCATCCTCATCAGTTCACTCAGTCCCATGTAATTAATTTTTTTTTCATCTTGATCTTTTGTTAGCACTTTTATGAGTTCATCAGTTTTTCATTAGAGTTCTGAAAATGCTTATTCATTCAGTTCAGCAGTACAGTCAGTTACCAGAAACCTGTACTTGTCAGGGTCTTTTCCATGAATTTCTTGCAGATGAAACCCTTTTATAGGAACATATTTGCAAAAGCATCAGAGTACACCCAGGACTGTCTGTAAATGACAAAAGACTTAAAAATGACCATGGTTAAAGATTTGATGAAAGTTCATAATAATGCAGTTGACAAGAAAATTAGTTATTTCTGAGATATACATTTTAAAGTAATAACTAGGATTATGACTTATAACATTATACCAGAACATATAAGATTTTTAGAAATTTCATGTAATGTCTGAAACATTTATATTAACATATTTCCATACAAATAACCCAATGAAAGTTTAGTATTAGTTGTTTTGTTTGTTTTTTTATACTGCAGGTTCTTATTAGTCATCAATTTCATACACATCAGTGTACACATGTCAATCCCAATCACCCGATTCAGCACACCACCATCCCCACCCCACCGCAGTTTTCCCCCCTTGGTGTCCATATGTCTGTTCTCTACATCTGTGTCTCAACTTCTGCCCTGCAAACTGGCTCATCTGTACCATTTTTCTAGGTTCCACTTACATGTGTTAATATATGATATTTGTTTTTCTCTTTCTGACTTACTTCACTCTGTATGACAGTCTCTAGATCCATCCACGTCTCAACAAATGACTCAATTTCGTTCCTTTTTATGGCTGAGTAATATTCCATTGTATATATGTACCACAACTTCCTCATCCATTCGTCTCTTGATGGGCATTTAGGTTGCTTCCATGACCTGGCTATTGTAAATAGTGCTGCAATGAACATTGGGGTGCATGTGTCTTTTTGAATTATGGTTTCCTCTGGGTATATGCCCAGTAGTGGGATTGCTGGGTCATATGGTAATTCTATTTTTAGTTTTTTAAGGAACCTCCATATCGTTCTCCATAGTGGCTGTATCAATTTACATTCCCACCAACAGTGCAAGAGGGTTCCCTTTTCTCCACACCCTCTCCAGCAGTTGTTTGTAGATTTTCTGATGATGCCCATTCTAACTGGTGTGAGGTGATACCTCATTGTAGTTTTGATTTGCATTTCTCTAACAATTAGTGGTGTTGAGCATCTTTTCATGTGCTTCATGGCTGTCTGTATGTCTTCTTTGGAGAAATGTCTATTTAGGTCTTCTGCCCATTTTTGGATTGGGGTGTTTGTTTCTTTAATATTGAGCTGAATGAGCTGTTTATATATTTTGGAGATTAATCCTTTGTCCGTTGATTCGTTTGCAAATATTTTCTTCCATTCTGAGGGTTGTCTTTTCATCTTGTTTATGGTTTCCTTTGCTGTGCAAAAGCTTTGAAGTTTCATTAGGTCCCATTTGTTTATTTTTGTTTTTATTTCCATTACTCTAGGAGGTGGATCAAAAAAGATCTTGCTATGATTTATGCCAAAGAGTGTTCTTCCTATATTTTCCTCTAAGAGTTTTATAGTATCCAGTCTTACATTTAGGTCTCTAATCCATTTTGAGTTTATTTTTGTGTATGGTGTTAGGGAGTATTCTAATTTCATTCTTTTACATGTAGCTGCCCAGTTTTCCCAGCACCACTTATTGAAAAGACTGTCTTTTCTCCATTGTATATCTTTGCCTCCTTTGTCATAGATTAGTTGACCATAGGTGCGTGGGTTTATCTCTGGGCTTTCTATCTTATTCCATTGATCTATGTTTCTGTTTTTGTGCCAGTACCATATTGTCTTGATTACTGTAGCTTTGTAGTATAGTCTGAAGTCAGGGAGTCTGATTCCTCCAGCTCCGTTTTTTTCCCTCAAGACTGCTTTGGCTATTTGGGGTCTTTTGTGTCTCCATACAAATTTTAAGATGATTTGTTCTAGCTCCGTAAAAAATGCCATTGGTAATTTGATAGGGATTGCATTGAATCTGTAGATTGCTTTGGGTAGTATACTCATTTTCACAATGTTGATTCTTCCAATCCAAGAACATCGTATAGCTCTCCATCTGTTGGTATTATCTTTAATTTCTTTCATCAGTGTCTTATAGTTTTCTGCATACAGGTCTTTTGTCTCCCTAGGTAGGTTTATTCCTAGGTATTTTATTCTTTTTGTTGCAATGGTAAATGGGAGTGTTTCCATAATTTCTCTTTCAGATTTTTCATCATTAGTGTATAGGAATGCAAGAGATTTCTGTGCATTAATTTTGTATCCTGCAACTTTACCATATTCATTAATTAGCTCTAGCAGTTTTCTGGTGGCAGTTTTAGGATTCTCTATGTATAGTATCATGTCATCTGCAAACAATGACAGTTTTACTTCTTCTTTTCCAATTTGTATTCCTTTTATTTCTTTTTCTTCTCTGATTGCCGTGGCTAGGACTTCCAGAACTATGTTGAATAATGGTGGTGAGAGTGGACATCCTTGTCTTGTTCCTGATCTTAGAGGAAATGCTTTCAGTTTTTCACCATTGAGAATGATGTTTGCTGTGGGTTTGTCATATATGGCCTTTATTATGTTGAGGTAGGTTCCCTCTATGTCCACTTTCTGGAGAGTTTTTATCATAAATGGGTGTTGAATTTTGTCAAAAGCTTTTTCTGCATCTATTGAGATGATCATATGGTTTTTATTCTTCAATTTGTTAATATGGTGTATCACATTGATTGATTTGCGTATATTGAAGAATCTTTGCATCCCTGGGATAAATCCCACTTGATCATGGTGTATGATCCTTTTAATGTGTTGTTGGATTCTGTTTGCTAGTATTTTGTTGAGGATTTTTGCATCTATATTCATCAGTGATATTGGTCTGTAATTTTCTTTTTTTGTAGTGTCTTTGTCTGGTTTTGGTATCAGGGTGATGGTGGCCTCATAGAATGAGTTTGGGAGTGTTCCTTCCTCTGCAATTTTTTGGAAGAGTTTGAGAAGGATAGGTGTTAGCTCTTCTCTAAATGTTTGATAGAATTCACCTGTGAAGCAATCTGGTCCTGGACTTTTGTTTGTTAGAAGATTTTTAATCACAGTTTCAATTTCATTACTTGTGATTGGTCTGTTCATATTTTCTGTTTCTTCCTGGTTCAGTCTTGGAAGGTTATACCTTTCTAAAAATTTGTCCATTTCTTCCAGGTTGTCCATTTTATTGGCATAAAGTTGCTTGTAGTAGTCTCTTAGGATGCTTTGTATTTCTGCGGTGTCTGTTGGAACTTCTCCTTTTTCATTTCTGATTTTATTGATTTGAGTCCTCTCCCTTTTTTTCTTGATGAGTCTGGCTAATGGCTTATCGATTTTGTTTATCTTCTCAAAGAACCAGCTTTTAGTTTTATTGATCTTTGCTATTGTTTTCTTTGTTTCTATTTCATTTATTTCTGCTCTGATCTTTATGATTTCCTTCCTTCTGCTTCCTTTGGTTTTTGTTTGTTGTTGTTTCTCTAGTTCCTTTAGGTGTAAGGTTAGATTATTTATTTGAGATTTTTCTTGTTTCTTGAGGTAGGCTTGTATAGCTATAAACTTCCCTCTTAGAACTGCTTTTTCTGAATCCCATAGGTTTTGGATTGTCGTGTTTTCATTGTCATTTGTCTCTAGGTATTTCTTGATTTCCTCTTTGATTTCTTCAGTGATCTCTTGGTTATTTAGTAATGTAGTGTTTAGCCTCCATGTGTTTGTGTTTTTTACGTTTTTTCCCCTATGATTCATTTCTAATCTCATAGCATTGTCATCAGAAAAGATGCTTGATATGATATCAGTTTTCTTAACTTTACTGAGGCTTGATTTGTGACCCAAGATGTGATCTATCCTGGAGAATGTTCCATGTGCACTTGAGAAGAAAGTGTAATCTGCTGTTTTTGGATGGAATGTCCTATAAATATCAATTAAATCTATCTGGTCTATTGTATCATTTAAAGCTTCTGTTTCCTTATTTATTTTCATTTTGGATGATCTGTCCATTGGTGTAAGTGAGGTGTTAGAGTCCCCCACTATTATTGTGTTACTGTCGATTTCCTCTTTTACAGCAGTTAGCAGTTGCCTTATGTATTGAGGTGCTCCTATGTTGGGTGCATATATATTTATAATTGTTATATCTTCTTCTTGGATTGATCCCTTGATCATTATGTAGTGTCCTTCCTTGTTTCTTGTAACATTCTTTATTTTAAAGTCTATTTTATCTGATATGAGTATTGCTACTCCAGCTTTCTTTTGATTTCCATTTGCATGGAATATCTTTTTCCATCCCCTCACTTTCAGTCTGTATGTGTCCCTAGGTCTGAAGTGGGTCTCTTGTAGACAGCATATATATGGGTCTTGTTTTTGTATCCATTCAGCAAGCCTGTGTCTTTTGGTTGGAGCCTTTAATCCATTCATGTTTAAGGTAATCATCTATATGTATGTTCCTATGACCATTTTCTTGATTTGGGTTTGTTGTTGTAGGTCTTTTTCTTCTCTTGTGTTTCCCACTTAGAGAAGTTCCTTTAACATTTGTTGTAGAGCTGGTTTGGTTGTGCTGAATTCTCTTGGCTTTTGCTTGTCTGTAAAGCTTTTGATATCTCCATCAAATCTGAATGAGATCCTTGCCGTGTAGAGTAATCTTGGTAATAGGTGCCGTGTAGAGTAATCTTGGTAATAGGCTCTTTCGTTTCATCACTTTAAGTACATCATGCCACTCCCTTCTGGCTTGTAGAGTTTCTGCTGAGAAATCAGCTGTTAACCTTATGGGAGTTGCCTTGTATGTTATTTGTCGTTTTTCCCTTGCTGCTTTCAATAATTTTTCTTTAATTTTTGCCAATTTGATTACTATGTGTCTCGGCGTGTTTCTCCTTGGGTTTATCCTGTATGGGACTCACTGCACTTCCTGGACTTGGGTGGCTATTTCCTTTCCCATGTTAGGGAATTTTTTGACTATAATCTGTTCAAATATTTTCTCAGGTCCTTTCTCTCTCTCTTCTCCTTCTGGGACCCCTATAATGTGAATGTTGTTGCGTTTAATGTTGTCCCAGAGGTCTCTTAGGCTGTCTTCATTTCTTTTCATTCTTTTTTCTCTATTCTGTTCTGCAGCAGTGAATTCCACCATTCTGTCTTCCAGGTCACTTATCCATTCTTCTGCCTTAGTTATTCTGCTATTGATTCCTTCTAGTGTAGTTTTCATTTCAGTTATTGTATTGTTCATCTCTGTTTGTTTGTTCTTTAATTCTTCTAGGTCTTTGTTAAACATTTCTTGCATCTTCTCAATCTTTGCCTCCATTCTTTTTCCAAGGTCCTGGATCATCTTCACTATCATTATTCTGAATTCTTTTTCTGGAAGGTTGCCTATCTCCACTTCATTTAGTTGTTTTTCTGGGGTTTTATCTTGTTCCTTCATCTGGTACATAGCCCTCTGCCTTTTCATCTTGTCTATCTTTCTGTGAATGTGGTTTTTGTTCCACAGGCTGCAAGATTGTAGTTCTTCTTGCTTCTGCTGTCTGCCCTCTGGTGGCTGAGGCTATCTAAGAGGCTTGTGCAGGTTTCCTGATGGGAGGGACTGGTGGTGGGTAGAGCTGGCTATTGCTGTGGTGGGCAGAGCTCAGTAAAACTTTAATTCGCTTGACTGCTGATGGATGGGGCTGGGTTCCCTCCCTGTTGGTTGTTTGGCCTGAGGCGACCCAACACTGGAGCCTACCCGGGCTCTTTGGTGGGGCTAATGACAGACTCTGGGAGGGCTTACGCCAAGGAGTGCTTCCCAGAACTTCTGCTACCAATGTGCTTGTCCCCACGGTGAAACAGAGCCACCCCCTGCCTCTGCAGGAGACCCTCCAACACTAGCAGGTACGTCTGGTTCAGTCTCCCCTGGGTTCACTGCTCCTTCCCCTCGGTCCCGATGCACACACTACTTTGTGTGTGCCCTCCAAGAGTGGAGTCTCTGTTTCCCCCAGTCCTGTCGAAGTCCTGCAATCAAATCCCACTAGCCTTCAAAGTCTGATTCTCTAGGAATTCCTCCTCCCGTTGCCGGACCCCCAGGTTGGGAAGCCTGACGTGGGGCTCAGAACTTTCACTCCAGTGGGTGGACTTCTGTGGTATAAGTGTTCTCCAGTCTGTGAGTCACCCACCCAACAGTTATGGGATTTGATTTTACTGTGATTGAGCCCCTCCTACCGTCTCATTGTGGCTTCTCCTTTGTATTTGGATGTGGGGTATCTTTTTTGGTGAGTTCCAGTGTCTTCCTGTCGATGATTGTCCGGCAGCTAGCTGTGATTCTGGTGTTCTCACAAGAGGGAGTGAGAGCACGTCCTTCTACTCTGCCATCTTGACTGCTCTCTCCCATTTTATTCTTTTTTTAAAAAAATTTTTTAAGAATTTTTAAAAATATTAATTTAATTTATTTATTTATTAATTTTTGGCTGCATTGGGTCTTAGTTGCGGCATGCAGGATCTTTCATTGCGGCACGGGCTCTTCATTGCGGTGCACGGGCTTCTCTTTAGTTGTGGCCCACGGGCTCCAGAGTACGTGGGCTCTGTAGTTGCAGCACATGGACTTAGTTGCCCCGAGGCATGTGGGACCTTAGTTCCCCGACCAGGATCGAACCCACGTCCCCAGAATTGGAAGGAGGATTCTTAACCACTGGACCACCAGGGAAGTCCCTGTTTCATTTTATTCTTAAAGTCCCCACCCCCCAAAAAATAAACAAATAAATAAATAAAGTCCCCTGTGACATATACATTAGCCAATCTTACAGGCAGAAAAGCTGGGGTTTAAAGATACTAAAATAATCTGCCTCTAAATCCAGGATAACAATGATATCCAGCCAAATGAGGGATCTTCAGACTAAAGGTATCTCGTGATGCAGCTTCTACAGCAGGGGGTCCTGGTGCAAGTTCCTGAGATGGTCCTCAGCGCATTCATGACCTTTTTTTATGCGCAACACGGTATGCATGTGCACATGAGGATATTTTCTAAGGAAAGGCTCATAGCTCTGATAAGACATTGGAGGGGGTTCTAAACCCAAAATAGATAAAGAGATACTGGTCTAGAAGACAGCTTATAAATCCTTGTTGACTTCAGGCAATCAGCCGTCAACACACATATTTTCAGCACGTACTCTGCATGGAATACTAGAAAAATATAAAGATTGATATCCACCCATGTCTCCAAGGAGACAAATAACAGGAGGAACAAGATCAGGTCTTATCATTTCCCTGCTTAAGCCCTTCTATTGGTTTTCCAGCCCACTGAGAATAAAATCCAGACATTTCACTGTGACCTACCAACAAGGCTCAATAGGACTTCTACCTTCCCAACTCTTCACATATCGGGTTTCTTCTTATCCTCAGGACTCAGAACAAAGGTCATTTCGGAAAGACCCTCCTTGAACTCACGTGAGTCTAGCATATGCTGGGTTTCCCCTTAGCTGTTATCGCAATCTCTGATCATTGTGTCTGTGCGCTTACTTACTCAATGTCCATCTCCCCAGCTAGAATAAAAGCTCATGAGGGCACACTAGTCCATCCTGGTCACCATTCCCAACACCTGACACTGTGCCTGGCACAGACTTGGTGATCAACAATACTGAGTGGATGAAAGGGCATGTCACTTACCCCCTCTGAGCCTCAGTTTCCTCATCTATAAAGTACAGGTTTGGACGATGGGTGGTTTCCAAATTATGCTCCCCAGGTCCCAAGTGCCTCCCCAAAGTGCCTCAAGACCCCATAGGGAAAAAGAGGTACAAATAGTGATGTTCTTGGCCTCCTAGCCCCGCCCCAGCTATGTATTCTAAACAGTGCCACTTGGAAGAGGATTTCATCTGAATGCAAAAGAATTCTTCAGCTTAAAGCTGAAGTTTTAAACTGTTGGACTCTGAGCACCTTTGCAGCTCTAAAATCTATGACCTGTAACTAAAAACCACAAAGGGTGGTACAGAGGGGAAGGAGCCCCCAGGAGTTCTGGGGTTCGGGGAGAGATACCACGCAGATGGGCTAGTCCCAAAGACCTAATGGAGGGAGAAAGGACTTGAAGGACAAGTTAGGAAAACAAGAACGAGGAGGCGTGGAGTTCTGAATCATGGCAGTGAAGAGCATCTAGGGGGGACATTCAGAGGGCAAGAAGAGTCCTAAGACAGTGGTCCTGAAGGACGGTCCCCGGATCGGCGGCATCAGCATTGCCTAGAACTTGTTAGAAATGCAAATTCTCAGGCTCCATTCCAGATCCACTAAATCACAAACTATGGAGGGGGTGGAGCCCAGAAATCTGTGTTTTAACAAGCCCGCCACATGACTGGATGCACGTTTAAGTTCTAAGGTTAAGGGTAAGGCAAGAAGGGTGAGATATCTGCCCAAATCCAACTAGAAGGCAGTCATGGAAGAATCCTGGGGGATGACTTAGTGGTTCTAAGTGGTTCTAACCACCTTAGTGGTTTTCAACCCTGGCTGCACATTAGAATCACCTGGAGAGCTTTTCTGACTCCTAATGCCCAGGCCACATGCAGAGCAATTAAACTGGAATCACTAGGGATGGGAGCAAGGAGTCTGCATTCTTTTAAACCTCCGCATACAGCTGCACTGTACAGACATGGCTGAACAGCACAGTGTCTGTGCTTTCTTGTAGGACAGGTAGCAAGGGGAGCCAGGACCCAGTACACCTGGAAATTCTGCTTGCTAATGTAACCTGCTGGGGTTCACCCAGCTGCTACAGAGAGGTTGATGGTGGTACTGCTCAGGAGGGGGAATTAATTTATTACAAAGGGGAGAATGCATTTAGTTAATTAAGGATGGTAAATGTGCCTCATAAGTAGTTCTGTGAGAAAGAGGGTGGAGGGAGAAGGACAGGAGAGGTATAATCATGTGGTTGTTTAAGTTATCTCTTGCTGCTAGAAATAGAATGTACTGGATCAGTAGAATTAGATGAAAAGGCTTAATAATGAAAAAGAAGAGAATGAACACCGAGGACATCTCAAGAGGAAGATTTTAGAGTGAAGTTTGAGAGGATGTTATGCAGAAGACAAGGAAAGATCATGCCTGTGTCATAGTGGTCAGGACTACGAGATCTGGAGTTGGACTGCCTGGGTTCAAATCCCATCTCGGCCATTTCATAGCTCTGTGACCTCAGGCATGTTGCTCAACCTCTCTGGACCAGTCTCTTCATTTGTAAAATGGGTGGGGGGGGTAATAAAAATTTCTATCTCATTGGGTTTTTGTGATGATTAAATGGGTTAATCTACGCAACGTGTTTTTTACAGCAGCTCCTGGCACTCTACAGTGGGTTGCTATATTAATTGTTTTTGTTTATAAGGCTGTGGATAACAAGGGATGCACTGAACCAGGAGCTCAAGGATTTCTTGGCATGGGGCATGCTTCTTTTCTTCCCCCAGTAACATGGCTGTGACTCTTGAAATAAGCCATGTGTTCATGAATCCATGTAGTCTCAAGAGTTCTACCTGTGTTGACTTCTTAACAATTGCAGAGATTGTTGCTTCAACTGCTCTCCTGCCTCTGGCCACCATCAAAGAGTGTCAAATCAGCCCTAAGGGCATAGGAAGAGCTCAGAGACCTCCAACCAATACAGTAGCTGAGCTGACATCAGAGCCCTCTCAACACTCCAAATCCATAGGAATGCTGGATAAAATATAACATCAAAACTTCACATACATAGCTCAGATCAAAAATAAAGGAAAAGAGAATCCCAGGTGCCAGAAAGGACAAGCAAACTAAATGAGCCCAAAGGTCCATGTGATATCAGAACTGCATATACCTAGAGAGTCATAATACGAATGCCTGGAGAGCAGAGCTGCAGCCACAGGATGGGAGCTGATACGGCCCAAAGCAGGAAGGGCTTTCTATCCATGAAAGGGGCACTATAAAGCTCTACCTAGTGGCTTAAGCACATAGCTTTCAGGTGAATTGGCCACCCCCAACCACAGGTAGTAAGAGACGCACTGAGAGAAATTTAAATATCAAGGCTGTGCCATGAGGTTCCCCAATCTTGGCTCCCTGGGAATCCCAAAGAAAAAAATTCCCACTGAAGATGAGCTCACAGTTAAAAATTATAAAGTACGTAAAGAAACCAAGCCCCCACAAGAGTCAGAAGATGCAACTAATGAAGGAATTCAAACCATAGAAACTAAATTCACAAGACCTCTTTAAAAGTCTCTTTGAAGTTATTTGAGTAATAAAAAAACAAAGGAAAGAAAATAGAGTCAATAGTAGCTACAGATCATTAACCATAGACACAAAGCCTGCATGAAGGAGACTGTTGCCTGTTCAGTTTCTGCCTGCTGATTTTAAGGATGTGATGCAGGAGAGTGAAAAAAGGATACTCATACATGTGTAGGCTGATACGGTCTTTCTAGTCTTTCTAGAAAAGTCAAGTTATCAACATGGATCAGAAGCCTTAATTATTTTTGCACACACTTTGGAGAAACCCACTTTTAGGGATTTATTCTAAAGAAATGATGGATATGAGCAAAGATTAGCTACAAGGATTTTTTTTTCTTTAGTGTTGAACAATTGGAAACATCCTAAATGTCCAGCAGCAGGGATTTATCAAATAAATGAGGATATATCCAGATGTTGGGGTTCTAGGCAGGCATTGAAATGGATGCTGTAGAAGAATGTTGAATGACATGGAAAGATGTTCATAACATTGTAAGTAAAAAGAAAACAGACTTTTTTGTAATTGCATGGGCCATATAATTCCATTTTTATAAATGTAGGATACTGTGGTTTAATATTTAACTGTGGAAACTCAATTATGAAAAATAGATGTAATACTGGAAACAAAAGTCACAGGATTATCTGTGAGCGGTAATATATTATGTCATTGATGGAAATACACCACTGGCCCAGTTGAAAAATGAAAATTGTCTTTAATGGGAAAGGATATGAAAACTTTTGGAGAGCATTGCGTGAAGCAGAAAACAACACAGCTCCTCCCAGACAGACACAGATTTCCAGTTCTCCTGGAGCTCAGCATGAGGATGACAGCTGTCAATAATGTGATTGTGTGGAATGAAGGCTCTCCCCATGCATCGCCCTCCAAGCTTCTCCTCTCATCTGCCCATTGTGGAGCTCCTGGCTACCTGTCTGCTTGAATTCAGGTGGAAGTCACTGATGCAGAAGAGCCTAGAACACTCCTGAGAGTTCACCACAAGACTGAGTTAAGAGGTGGTGTCTTCTCCAGGACCATCTCACGGAGCATCATGGCCATCTGAATTCTAATAATGCAGGGATTACAGGAGATTTTCTTTTATTTTCCAAATATATTATTCTGTGTATTAGTCACCACAAGCTATAGGGTAACAAAATAACCCCTAAATCAGTAGCTTAGCACAAGAACTGTTTTTCTTCAGACTAAAAGCCTGATACTATAACTATACCATACGGGATACACAGCTATGAAGGTTGAGGCAGCAGGGGAAGAGAGAGCATAGAGGTGGCATAACAGCTCCTAAATACCTTAGGACAGGAGAGACACATCATTTCTGCTTACACTTCACTGGCTAGAATCCATTGGATAGAATTCCCAGTGCCCACATGGCAAGTTACTGGAAAGTATATTCCTCACTTGTACTAGAAAGTCTACTACACTATGTATAGAGAACACTGGTAATCCTGGCCACCTCTTTAATAAATACTATTTTTAACACACTTTCTAAGGTGGGGAATATTGTCCCATTAGACTTAATATAAGAAGTAAATCCGGTACGGACACCAGGGCGGGAAAAGGGGGGTGGGATGAATTGGGAGATAGGGAATGACATATATACACTGATATGTATAAAATAGATAACTCATGAGAACCTTCTGTATAGCACAGGGAACTCAATGCTCTGTGGTGACTTAAATGGGAAGGAAATCCAAAAAAGAGGGGATATATATATACATATAGCTGATTCACTTAGCTGTACAGTAGAAACTAACACAACATTGTAAAACAACTATACCCTAATTCAAAAAAAAAAAGTAAATCTGTATGTTGTCTCTACAGGAAACCCATTCACATAGGTCGCTGACTTTTATAAAATAAGTGGATGAATTTCCAGGTCTTGAGAAGCTCTAAACAACCCATTATTCAGCCCCCTCCCACGGATACCTAAACCTCCCCCTCCTAGGGAGAGACCAAAATCAGAGAACAATTCTCTGTATTACAGTGGGTCCAGGCTGGTCACCGGGGAACAACAGTGTCCTCACAGCCACAGTTGTTTTTCATTCTTTTACACTGCTACCTTCTGCAGGGCCTCAGGATGGCTGGTTCTGCTTGAGACATCCTGGCCTCCCCAGATTTCATCCAAAGAGGAAAAAGAGAGTCTCCTGGTACAACAACTTTTATCAAGAAAGGAATCTTTTACACCAGTCAGGATGGCCATCATCCAAAAGACTATAAATAATAAATGCTGGAGAGGGTGTGGAGAAAAGGGAACCCTCCTACACTGTTGGTGGGTATGTAAATTGGTGCAGCCACTATGGAGAACAGTATGGAGGTTCCTTAAAAAACTAAAAATAGAGTTACCATAAGATCCTGCAATCCTACTCTTGGGCATATATCTGGAGGAAACCATAATTCTAAAAGATAACACGCATCCCAATGTTCACTGCAGCACTATTTACAATTGGCAACACATGGAAGCAACTTATATGTCCACTGACAATTGAATGGATAAAGAAGGTGTGGTATGTATATATACAATGGAATATTACTCAGCCATCAAAAAGAATGAAATAACGCCCTTTGCGGCAACATGGATGGACATAGAGATTATCATACTAAGTAAAGTAAGTCAGACAGGGAAAGACAAATATCATATGATATCACTTTTATGTGGAATCTAAAAAAGTGATACAAATGAACTTCTATACAAAACAAATATAGACCCACAGACATAGAAAACAAACTTACGGTTACCAAAGGGGAAAGGGGGAGGAGGGATAAATTAGGAGTTTGGGATTAACATATATACACTACTACATATAAAATAGATAACCAACAAGGACCTACTGTATAGCACAGGGAACTATACTCAATATTTTGTAATAACCTATAAGGTCAAAGAATCTGAAAAAGAATAGATACGTATATATGTATAACTGAATCACTTTGCTGTACACCAGAAACTAACACAACACTGTAAATCAACTCTACTTCAATTTTTTTGAAAAAAGAAAGGAACCTTTTCCCAGAATCCCCCCACCAGGCACACTTGCTTTACATCTCATTGGCCAGGGTTGCACACACTCACACATCTAAACCAGTCACTGGCTAGAGTTGTGAAATGACCAAAATTGTATTTAAATAACCAACATACACCACCCTGGAATTGGGAAAGGGGCCATGAGGCACATGAAAGCCTACTACTTAGTCCAAATTGAGGTTCTATTAGCAAGAGAGAAAAGAGAAGTGGGAAATCAATAGTATTCTACAGATGTAATAGGCAGTACTTGTAGGTCAGGATCCATCTATATATTCCCTCAATAAATGTTTCTTGAGTGACTACTCAGTGCCAAGTGTCATGGTGGGCATTATGGAACCAGAGAGGGACTAGACACATTCCCTACCCTCAGTGAATTTTCAGTCCAGTAGAAATGGTTAGGCATTAATTACATAACCACAACAGATTGTGATAGATGGCCAGATTGATGTTTATGCTATATATGGAAGCATAGAACAGAGACTTGAAGGCAATCATGGAAGGCTTCTCAGAGGAGGTGACATTTAAGCTGGACCTCAAAGGCTGAGGAGTTCACCAGTTAGTATAGAGAGAGCAGTCCAGGGAAAGGCAGAAGTGAATGAATACATGATTGAATGAATGAATGAAAAAGACAACATGAAAAGATACTTCAAAGAAAAACAAGCTTGGTAAGAGAAGGCAGTGTGAGCTTTGTGAAGGCCTAACCAGTAAGGCCTTTCAGAATGTCAAGAGGAGTCTGTGGGTTGTAGTACCTGTGATTATATGCACTACTGACTATGTAACTTCGGAGTAATTGCAGGGAAAGAAAATGAAGTACATTCAAGTACAGGAAGACACCTTCACCAGAAGTAATAAATCTGAAAACCCTTCCAGACACAGACCTTTATGGGTGTGAAGTATCTTAGGGACAGTCAAAATCACGTACAATGGAGCAGTGCATCCTAATGCAGTGGAACCTAGGAACCACTTTCCCTCCTGCCTTGAATCTTTCCAAAAAGTTAACTCTTTGGTGGCCAGTCCTCTTTCTGGCTATAGGGGAGGTTTAAGCAGTCTTGTCAAAGCAAATGGGGGGACCTAGAGGAGAAAGGTGGCCAGGCCCCACTGCTGTGTCTCCCTGGGAATCTGGAAATGCCCAGCCACATGGACTGACTGGAGACTCTGCCAGCCTGTGTAATTTTGTTGTTGTCATTTTTTTCTGAAAATGATAATCAGCTGTCTTCAATGATTAAAATACAGGCTCACCTGGAGGCAGAAGGATGGACAGTTTGACCTCTCAAGATCTTCCTTCAGCCTTATATTTCAGGAGAGAGCATGGCAGAGGGAATGTGATAAAGAATGTATCTGCTTTGTTCTGGGTTCCTGGCACAGTGTTTCAAAATCCTTGGAATTTCTTAGTGATAGTAGTAGCTTTTGTTATTCATAATGAGCCCCTTTTGGCAGGGGGGTGGGGGGCGGGGGGGGGGTCTGGTGTCCAGGGGAACCAACAATGTGATTGGAGGGTTGAACCTTTCAGCCACCGTTGGAGAGGGGAGGGGAGCTGGAGATTGCATTCAATCACATGGTTTGAATTAAATCAATGATTTAATCAATCATGCTGACATAGTGAAACCTGGATAAAAACTCTTAGACACCAAGGCTTAGGGGAACTTTCCGGTTGGTGAACACATCAGTGTGCTGGGAGGGTGGTACACCCTGATCCCATGCAGAAGGAGTATGGAAGCTCTGAGCCCCCTCCCCTACCTTGCCTTATGCATCTCTTCCAATCAGCTGTTCTTGAGTTGTATCCTTTATAATAAAACTGTAGTTTTGAGTATAGTGCATGCAGTGAATTCCTTGAGTTGTTCTAGTGAATTACCAAACCTCAAAGGGAATTATGGGAAACCCCAAATTTGTAGCAGAAGCATGAGTGGCTAGGGGACACCTGGGACTTGTGGTTGGTGTCTGAAGTAGGGGCAGTCTAGTGGAGCTAAGCCCCTTAGTCTGTAGGGTCTGCACTAATTCCAGGGAGTTAGTGTCTGAACTGAATTGAATTGAATTGGACTGAAGTGAATGACACCCAGCTGGTATTGGAGCTTAGGGAATGAAGATGATGGTTGACACTTACTGAGTACTTATTATGAGCCATGTGCATATAAAATCTTTAATGTGCATTTTCTCAAATAAGAATCCAGACCCCGCCCTGCTCCCAATATTGATGGTCGCAGTTTACATCGTAGATTCCTCAATATGTTATATATAGCTTTAAATCAGGTCGTACATTCCTTAGAATGGCCTTCAACTGGCCAGGGATTTTACACCTTTAGTTTTAGGTATCCCTCCCCATCTTTGGCCTTTCCAGCGAGCAGTTACAGATTTGTAAACACTCCAAGGGATGCTATTTAAAGACAGCCCTTTGCAAATCAGAGTGCTTCTGAAACACAAATGGATGTAATCACTCCTTAATTTGCCTGGTTTGTGGGTTTGAATTTGCTTGCTTGCTTTATTTAGACTGTTCTGAATCGTGTTGTGGGCTGAGAATCAACAGCTTCAGCCATAAGTGCTCTGACTCTGTTTTGTTTTGTGCAACACCAGGTGTGATGTCAGACGAATAATGTTATTTTTTTCCCCAATGCTATACATTACACATCCAAGTGAGCCTTGTCTTTCAAAGTTCTCACCTCGAGGAGGCAAATGCTTTCCCCACCACTCTGTCTTGAGTACCTGGAGCACCCCTGGAGCACCCCTTCCCCCACTCCCTTCCCTAGAGCCTGAGGGTTCTGCCCGCACAGGAACTGTACTGTCTGATTTCATATCAAATGTAGCACATGACTGGATTCTACACACCCCCCACTCTCTTCTCCATGGGTCTCGACATTCCAGTTATGGGAAAGAATGGAAGCAAAGAGAAGAGGGTTGCGAGGGTTCAGGCGCAAGAGGGTTCTGGGGTTCAGGGCTCAGACAAGGGTGGTGGCAGTGAGGATCAGAAGAGGTGAACTATTTTTGGAGTCCACCACTCAATGGATGTATGGGATGTGGCAGTGAAGAAAAAATGGGTCACTTCTGATCTCTCACCAAAATTCTCAGTGACCTTCAGAGGCCTTGTCATATTTGGTAATCAGAATTATTTGTGACTGTTTTTCTGTTGTCTATCTCCTAGACTGTGAGCTCCAGGAGGTCAGTGAGTAGCAGAGGGCTTAGCACCCCAGAGGGCTCTAAATATTTGTGGAATGAAAAAATGAATGAACATCTTATCCCCCTGATAGAAGCCCGTGCACAAACACAGACTTGCTGCATCCAGTGATTGAGCTTCCTAATTTGGCTCCAAAGCTTGAAAGATCAGAGGTCATGGACACTTTTGAGAATCTGATGGAAGCTATAGAGCCTCTCCCCTTTACCAAATGTGAACAGAATTTTGCACAGTACTTCAGAGATTTCACTGACCACACATGGACCACCCAGAGTTCTTGGTTAAGAATTTCTGATCTCGGGTTTCCCTGGTGGCGCAGTAGTTAAGAATCTGCCTGCCAATGCAGGGGACACGGGTTCAAGCCCTGGCCCGGGAAGATCCCACATGCTGCGGAGCAACTAAGCCCGTGACCCATAACTACTGAGCCTGTGCTCTAGAGCCTGCGAGCCACGACTACTGAATCCCACGCGCCTAGAGCCCCTGCTCCGCAACAAGAGAAGCCACCGCAATGAGAAGCCCGCGCACTGCAACGAAGAGTAGCCCCTGCTCACCGCAACTAGAGAAAGCCCGCGTGCAGCAACGAAGACCCAACACAGCCAAAAATAATAAATAAAAATAAAATTATTTTTTAAAAAAATGAATTTCTGATCTCTTATCCAAAGCTCTAGTTTTATAAATGTGCCCAGAGAGGGGAACTGACTTGCCCAAGATCACATAACTAGAAAGAAAGAAGGGGAAGGAAACACTTTGTGAGCTATAAATGATCAGGACTTTCTCATTTTTCCAGATCCCTCACTTCCTCTGGGCAGAGACAGCCAGCATATTCATCCAGAGCTGGACTTTTCTGCTTAAAAGTCCTTTTTTTTTTGGCATGGAAATGTATTTTCAGAAATTTTTTTTAGACCCAAATCTCCCCAGACTAGGTTTGAGGCTTTGGGAAGAGAAGAGCCACATACTGATATGCATGTGTGTGGGGAGAGTTTGGAGAGAGTGGTTTCTGTTGTTAGTTAGGGAAAGTACTTTTCTTTTTGATTCTCTTTTTACTGTTTTCCCAAGTGTTTTTCTGACTCAGAGGTGAACCAGAGCTCAGTTCTGCTCCATAGGATTAGTTAACAATCTTTGACAGTGCTGCATTCTCAGTGGAAGTCAGAACCCCTGCAAAACACTGAATTATTCACACCAAACAGGTCACATTTGCTGATGGAGCAAGTAGAATTTTGTGTCATGGAAAGACTCATTAAACTGAGTGCTTTGGTAAAGCAAGCCCCACTAGGGTCTAATTTGTTGGTATTGCTTGACATCTGCCTCCCAAAAGTGATGGGGGCTGCATCTACCTAATGGGCAGAGAGAGTGAGCCCATTTCTGTCTGTGGCCAGAACACATGTCTCATGGACCTGCCCCAAGCCCTGTCCTTCATCCATGCTATCAGCATTTGGATCTTGGAGTTTTGCATGCTCAAAGCTCTGTGGAAGGCAGAAAGACAAGACTGGTCACTTTTTGGATGAGGATCACTAATCCAATGATGCTATCTTTATCAAGAATCATTTGGTTGCAGGGAACGAAAACCTCCTTAGACTGACTCAAGTAAAAGGAGATTGATTTAGTGGATAAAGGGTAATCTTGTGGATCTCAATGATGGAGAAAACCTTTTTTTAAATTTTATACAGCAGGTCCTTATTAGTTATCTATTTTATACAAATTAGTGTATATATGTCAATCCCAGTCTCCCAATTCATGCCCCCCCACCCCCAATGGACCTTTTGAGAATCAAAACTCATTAGATAAACTATGTGTTTTCTCTCCTCTTTCTCTCACCATACGACAAGATGCATGAATAAATCCAGTAAATGGATACATAGGAATCCAAGTGCATCAGTCATGGCACTGCTTACAAACAGCCCCTGATAACTTGGATGTAGCCTTACCTCAGTTGCTGGGGGCAGATGCAAACGCATGTTGCTGTCCATGGTCCTAAACAACCACTGAACACAATTTTCTTTTTCCCTAACACTGGGACCCAAATAACCTCATCCAAACTGGCTCAGGACATCTTAATCAAATTTGGAAAGAGGTGTGAGGGTAGAGAATGAAAAAAAAGGAAAACTGGGAAAAAAGACAGGCCATCAGAGGCAAGCATGCAGGACCACAGTCCGCTAAAGATGATAGGAACTAAGCATGACCATTGGCTAGGTTATACCAACGCACTCATGGGTTGTTTTGTTGTTTTATCTTCTATATTGATGAATAATCAGGTATTCTTCACACTTGCAGGACAAACAGAATTACCAGTCTTGCTTCTTTTTTTCTTTTTTTTTTTTTGCCACACTTTGAGTCTTGTGGGATCTTAGTTCCCCAACCAGGGATTGAACCAGTGCCCTCGCTGTGGAAGCATGAAGCCCTAACCACTGGACTGCCAGGGAAGTCCCCAGTCTCGCTCCATTCTGATGCCATACTCAGAAGTGTCAGGGAGCTCACCATTTTGTAATATCATCTAATCCCAGAAGGTATAAGAATCTCGGTTTTTGAAAACATTTCTTGTGTCAGACTTAACCTGCTCTCTTGTAACCATCACCCTCTGTTCGCAGTTCTGCTGCCTCTTCCACATGACAGGCCTTCAGACAATTAAAGCCCACCCTCACCTGCCCCCAGGTCATCCTTCCCCAATTGACCCTAGGACTCCTGTGCTATATCAGCTCATCCTGACTGAGCATCACGTGGAACCCAGAGATTAAAGTGAAACTTCTGAGATGAGAGTCTGTGCTAAAGACAGCATCTGAATGTTCAGTTTCAAGCAGTCCCAAGTCCTTCCCAGGTACTGATCAAAGATCCCCACACTCTCTGCAGAGAGCAGCGTTTCATCTGGATCTGCTCCTGGATGTGGGCCATGGCGTTAAGACATCAGCCTGGCCTCCTCTTTCTCCCTAACATTAGACAAAGTGGGAAATGCTGTCATTACAGCAGAAAGGAGGCTAAACTGATGGTCTTCATCTCAGTTCTCCTTGCTGCATCCCACATTCTACCCCATTGTTTCCATGAATTAGAAAATACAACCGCCTGGGTGATATCCACTGATCTGTGGTCCCAATCATAATATGTAGCCTTTTGTTCATGCAGTGAACATTCATTGAGCTGCTATTGTGGGCCAGGCACAGATGGTTCAAAGATTCCTAACGTCCAGACCCTGCTCCAAAGAAGCCCATGATCTGGTGAAGGAGACAAAAACATGTCAAAAACAAGTGATTACAATAAAATAGTCCTTTGAGATAAGGAGCAAATTTGACACATAAGCAAGTTGCTTAGAGGAATTATGGAAAGAGGATAAGTTCTACTCAGCAGATCAGAAAAGGCTTTGCAGAAGAAATGACATATGGTCTGGGTATTGATGGGTGAATCAGAGTTTTCTAGGGGGCAAAAAGGTGAGAAAAGATTCCAGACGGTATTTGTCAAAGCACACAGGTGTGAGAATGCAGGGACAGTTTGGAGAAGGACTGATGGCACCATGGGGTGAGAATGTCGGATTCACACCACTAGGTCAACCAACAGATAGGAATGAGCCCTCACTAAGGGCCAGGCACCAAGGATATAGTACTGAATATGCCAGGCTTGACCCGTAATTTCCTGGAGCCTCTACTGCTTAAGAGAAGAACTTCAGGAGATGATGTTCCCATGGAGATGCTTCCATAACACCTTGCACGTCCTGGGGTAGCACGCATCACTCTCTAGAGCTACTGTCTGTTGACCTATGATTAGACTGTGACTTCCTTAAGAACAGAATGTTGTGCCATTTACCACTTCTGCATCCCCTATGCCCAGCAGTTTCTGGCACATAGTGGCCACTCAATAGACGTGCGATGAAAGAATAAATGAAAAGCTTATAAGCCCAGTTTGTGACTGGCCTGTCTTTCCTCCTAAGCCTCTTGAGGGAGAACTATTACTGGTACCTGTATTCAATGCAACAAGGCAGGAATTTTTTTAAAGCAGCAATAATTGTATTTCCCTAACCCAGGACTGAATTAAACACTACCTTTAACATGGGTTGTTAAAAATGTTTTACTTCTCCTGCTGGCACTTAGAAGTCAGCTCTTTCTCAGCCATTCTCTTCCTTCATTTACTTCTTATCAGGGACATCAAGACCACTGGCATTTAAAAAGCACATTATGTTGTCTCTTTTCTTTCCAAGCACTGCAAAAGAAGCGATTTGACCTTTCATAAGGAAAATAGAACCCTGAGCTTCCCCTACATGGCAGTGATGTCCGGGATTTCTTATCTCCATGTCAGGAGACCTTCTCTCCAGCCTGGCGGGAGTGAGCCTGGGAGATAGATGGAGCCTATCTGATACGGTCCCTCAAGAGAAAATGCTGAGGGGAAGGTTTATTAATAGTGCAGACCAGCCCTGCCGTAGGCAACTGTGAGGAGGAGGTGGGAGAACACTGGCTCCAGGGTCACAGTGAACTCTGCTGACATTTCATTTCTTTGACATCTATGCAGAGAATCCCAGGCTGTTGTCCTGGGGGGATGAAAAGGAGAGGATGGCCACAGTCAGAAAACTAAAATGGAAAAAACTGACTGACCCAGGAGCCCAAACAGATAGAATGAATTCCCTCATGGGAAAGGGCAGGTCTCAATAAGTCTCCTGTTTGGCTTGGAAATATAAGAAATAGATCTATTGCCGTCCTCTGCTCATGAGAGCTCCCTTCTGTGATCACTTTTACATGTAGCAAGAATTAGGAGTGTGTGAGTCCTTGGAGTATATTGCTAAAATTATGGCAATTCTTCCTCTCACTGTGCCCATGCTCTTTGCAATGAGACTCTGCTGCTTCTCCCATCAAGGTGTGGAGCCTCTTCCCCACTCCTGGAATCTGCACTGGACCCTGTGACTAGCGTTGGCCAATAGAACATGGTGGAAGTGTTACTGTGTCAGTTCTAAGCCTGGGCCTCTAGAGACTGTGCTTACTTCCATTCTCTCTGGGAAACTTTCCTGGCCACCACATGAACAGCCTGGGCTAGCCTATGGGAAGATGAGAGATCGGAGCCATTGAAGAACATTTACCCCAGCTGAGATCTCAAACATGTGAGAGTCCAGCCAGGATCACTAAAACTGCCTACCCAACCTGTAGCTTGAATGTGGATGCAAGAATGTATCCAGGTAAGATCAGAAGAAACACCCAGCTGAGTCCACCCTAAATTGCCAATGGCAGAATTTTAAGCTAAATAAATTGTTGCTATTTTAAGCCACTGGGTTTTGAGGGCATTTTGTTATACAGCAATAGCTAACTGATACATTTGTATTCTTATTCGAGCACCCCTAGAGGACAGGAGAATTTAGCACTTAGATGAGAAGATACACGAACTCTAAGCTGGAATGTAAATCCCATGAAGGCAGGAACCATGTTTTCTTGGTTCAACCCAATGGGCACAGCAAGTGACACAGAGCAGATGACAAATAAATCTTGTTGTATTGAGTTTGAAAATTGTGCAGAAAATTGGGTATCTTCAAGAGGATGCCCTCGTGAGAATTTTCCCAACTTGCCTCCTGGAGTAATTATCACCCTGGTTAAAGCTTCAGTAAGAATGGCTGGCAAGATCAATTGAGCTTCTTGAATTTAATCTGAAGAATTGTGTGTCCTGGTTAAGAATAGCCAGCAAAGAGTTAAACATCTCTACCACATACACTCCCTGCCCCATCCATTACTTCCCCAGTTATCTAAACCTGTAGTCATTCTTGACATCCCACCCCCTCCTCTCCTTCATTCAGTCTCCATGTCCTGTTGTTTATGTCTCTTACATACATCTCAATCTATTCGCTTCTTGCCACCACCGTAGTTTAGGCTTGAACGATCATATCAGCTCTTAAACTAGTCTCTTAATTAGTTGCTTGACCCCTTCTCCCCAGAACAGCAATTATGATCTTTCCAAAGCACCAGTCTGATCATCCCTCCCCTGCTAGCCTTCAGTGGCTCCCCATTTCCCCCAACAGGGCTTCTTAGTCTGCCTGCGCCCACTGCTGACTTTCCTCCCTCCCTTCTCCTTGTTCTCTGTTTCCACCAAAACACAGGCCTTTCCTGTGATACTGAACTATTTGTAGTTCTGTGACATTCTTGAGCTGGGACAGTCTCCCCACTCCCTATCCTCCTGCCCAGCTATTTCCTTTCTTCTTTCAAGGACTTTCCTTAGATGCCATAGTTTCCTTCCCTGATCCTCAGGCTGAGCAAGATGGAAGGCTCTCCTCTGCTGTCCTTCAGCTTCCGGTCCACTGCCCAGACCTCACTGAAGCTCCAGTGCCTGTTCTTCTCTTCCCTCCCCCTGCCGCTAGCCTATGAGCTCTGTGAGGCTGGGGCTATTTCTTTCATCTCTGTGTCTAGCAAAGAACCTGACTTACAGTAAGTGGTTGATTGAATGAGTGAATGAATGAACCTAAAACAAGAGGGACAGGGACTGCCCTGGTGACGCAGTGGTTAAGAATCCACCTGCCAATGCAGGGGACACAGGTTCGAGCCCTGATCCAGGAAGATCCCACATGCCGCGGAGCAACTAAGCCCGTGCGCCACAACTACTGAGCCTGCGCTCTAGAGGCCGCACGCCACAACTACTGAAGCCCGCGTGCCTAGAGCCCGTGCTCCGCATCAAGAGAAGCCAGCGCAATGAGAAGCCCGCGCACCACAATGAAGAGTAGCCCCCGCTCTCCACAACTAGAGAAAGCCCGCGCACAGCAACGAAGACCCAATGCAGCCAAAAATAAATTAACTAATTAATAAAAAAAAAAAAAAGACAAGAGGGACTTTTGGCAGCCCCTCCTGAGAATGAATCAGACTTGAGGGAATCTTCTAGAGAGAACTAGAAGAACCAGTTCCCACTTCCAGGTTACATGATCTTCTGGGAAGTGGATTAGAAGGAAGGATGAGCAGTAACGAATGTCTGAATCAGGCACAAACTTGGAGCAAATTCACGAGTTGGTAGCTCTCATTAGACTTCAGTTGTCAAAGGTGAGATTTGCTAACAATCAATAAGGGTTGGTGTTGATCAACAACTTGTATCAGTCGCTGTGCTAAGAGCTTTACAAGTCTCATCGCATTTACTCATCTCAGCCACGCCGTGAAGTATGTTTTATCACCATCCCCCCCTTTTCAAGTGAGACTCCAGAAGCACAGAGAGGTTAAGTAACTTGCCCAAGGTCACTCAGTCAATGGATTAGGTTAAGCAAAGTCATTTTGCTTGAGTGCAGGTTATACAGTCTTTATCTGATCATCTGCTATGAAATGTATGATGTGGGAAATTCAATACAATTATACCATTTAAACATACTTTGCTTGCTTATGGATACAGATCAAAATAAAGCATCACATTTAAATAATTAACCTAGTCAATATAAGAGTAAACAGGATGCCAATCAATATACAGAGTTTTTTTTTTCTTTTGGAGATTATCAATGCACTTTTAAAACTGAAGTATAGTTGATTTACAGTGTTGTGTTAGTTTCAGGTGTATATCAGTGTACATTTTTTGCCAAGACATAAGCATTCTCTTTCTGGCCACCAGACTCCTAAGAGTGAAGAAGTGAAAATTATATATGCATTTAATGTGCCCAATTCGAGTACTGCGTGTCTATTAGTTTCTACATGTAACATCAATGTTGTTTCCCCATTTTCCCTCATATTAACTGGCCCCCACTATAAACTAGTCACTTTCCCTGCAATTCTACAAACCTTGCCACCTCCTGGGCCCTTATCCATGTGGCTTCCCTAGCCTGAAAGCCACCCCCATCTAAATCTGTCTTTTAAGGTCAAGTTCATGACCACCACCTTCTGTCTTGCCACACCTTCTCATTCTAGGAAATATGATATGGGGCTCAGTGCTCTTTCCATTCCATCTTGGGCTGATCAAGCAGCATCCTCCCCACCCACATGTGTTTTTATTTGGCCTGCATGATTTGGCTGCACAGAACGTTTTTAAAATTTGAATTAGTTGTCCACTTCCAAAAATCAAGAAAGTTTACATAAAGATCCAGCCTTCTGATTTTCTTGAGAGGTCACAAGATTTGATAACTCTGTAACCGTATACCTTCATGGCTATAAATATCCAGAACTGAGTAGCTGCTTCCTTCGACAGGGTACCACAGATGCTGGTGTGCCCCCAACCCCTCCTACTGCCTCATCACCTACCATTTATGGGCACCCAGCAGGCTGACTGACTTCCTGCTTGTCCACTCATGCAACTCTTTGGGTGAAGATTCCCTCTGTCTATGGAGGCTGCTCTGTCTCATTGCAGGACAGACCAGAAGTGCCAGGGAATAACTGTCTTCTCATCTCCTCCCGAGAGCAGCTCTCAACCAATTATGGCAAGACATTGGTGAGCTTCCCTCATCATCTAAATGTTCCTGAGTTCCAACATCCTGGTGGTCTGCTTATTATCCAGTGATGCATAATAATAACCTCCAAACATAGTAGCTTAAAACAATGTATTAACTCTCACTGTCCTGTAGGTCCCCTGGGCAGTTCTGCTCCACCTGGCGTCAGCTGGCCACTGGGTGGCTGCACTCATGTGCAGGTTCACTTAGGCTGTACCGACCAAGACGGCTGGAGTTAGCACCGGCAGGGAGCTAGTCCTGGAAGTCAGCTAGGGGTGCAGCTGGGGATGACTAGCGGCGTGCGTATACGTGACCTCTCCATGTGGCTTAGGCTTCCCGCAACATGGCAGCTGGTTCCCAAGAGGGGGTGATCTAAGAGTGAGCATTTCCAAGAGACCCACGCAGAAGTGAAAGGTGTCTCATGAACTGACCTCAGAAACTACATAGCGTCCTTCCCCCACCATCTCCCCACTGCTTCCTTCCTGTCTTTTGAAAGCTGCTGTGTGAGGCCATGAGGTTTGGCACTGCTGCAGCCAGCTCACAACCATGACGTGGGGGGCTGCCAAGTGGTCAGGGAATTGTAGAGCCATTCGGGAGCTCGGAGCCCAGCATGAAATCTTGGAACTACCTCTCTTCAGGCCTCTTCATGATGGTGGTAACTGTGCTTAGAATTTGAACCACAGTTAGGCTTTCTATTACTCATGGCCAAATGTGTCCAAACTGATGAACCAACTGATTTCAAATATGGGACCCAGGTGGGTGTCACTTTTCTATGTTCCCCAGATTCTGATTTATAGCTCCTGATGTAGTCGTTTGGAGATGTCAGAAATTGGGAGAAAAGTTGCGAGAAAAGGCTTGGAGGAATGTTTTCTTGCAAAATACCTCAAGGACCCTGATGGAGAAATAACGCACTCTGCTGAGTGCCTCTCCAGAAGTTTCCCCTGGAGACTAAAACCTCGAATGATCCAGTTTAAACAGTTTATTCTGGCTGCAGAGTTAAGAGCAGTGTATCTCAGTAACCCAGCACCCTTAGAATACTGCCTAGCCTTGCATAAGAGCGCTCTTCAATGGCAATTAGTATTGAAACCACCTTGGGGCCTTGCTAGAATTCAGATTCTTGGGCTCCCTCTCCTCAAGTATTTGGATTCATAGGTCTAGGGTAGGGAGAAAGAATCTACATTTTTATTAAGGATTTCAGGTGACTCTGATGTGAATGGTCGATGGATCTCATCTTGTGCTTTTCAAACTGTATTTTAAAGGAAGTAATTTGTTGGGGTGTGTGTGTGTGTGTGTGTGTGTGTGTGTGTGTGTGTGTGATCTATATAAACACCTGTGATCAGCTGAATTTAATTGGACCACAGCTGGTGTCGATTGCATATTTTTTAATGTGGCTTTTGAATACTCTCTCCCCTAGAAGGGCCTTTATGACTGAACATCGGCATTGATCCAACCTTGGCTGTCAATTTTAAGGTTTATTTAAAGGCACATGACAGCCAGAGCTTTTTATTCTTTACCTAAATGACACTACATATGGACTTGGGAGTTTTAAGTGCAGCATGTTGAAAGGAGAATTTCTACCATGATTGGGCAGCTGTCAGTTAGTTTTTTGTTTTTGTTTTTGTTTAATTTTATTTATTTATTTATTGCTGCTTTGGGTCTTTGTTGCTGCCGTGGGCTTTCTCTAGCTGCAGCTAGCGGGGGCTACTCTTCGTTGTGGTGCGTGGGCTTCTCATTGCGGTGGCCTCTCCTGTTGTGGATCATGGGCTCTACGCACGCAGCCTTCAGTAGTTGCAGCACATGGGCTCAGTAGTTGTGGCGCACAGGCTTAGTTGCTCTGTGGCATGTGGGATCTTGCCGGACTGGGGATCAAACCCATGTCCCCTGCATTGGCAGGCAGACTCTCAACTACTGTGCACCACGGAAGTCCTGCTGCCGGTTGGTTTTAAAAACTGTGAGTTGCTTGCTCTCAGAGTCAGCTTGGGCAGATTATGTCACGACCCCAGGTCAGCAGAAGGTTGTCTACCCTGAAAATAGTCATCAAGGCTGCTGCAAGCCTAGATGAGTCTCTGTATGTGAATCAGAAAAAGGTGCCTCTTTCCTCAGGCAGAAAGGACTTCTCCTGGCTTAGTGAGTGGTATGAAGGCTGAAGAGTGAAGGAAGGAGGCTCCTAAAACAAAACAAAACAAAACAAGAGGCAACCGAGGTATTGTTACAATGAAGGGGAAGGGACGTTGGATGTGTTCCCTGCCACTGGAAAAGAGACCTCAGTGTGCTGCCTTTGTATATGATCCAGGTATCCTTATGCAGTGCACAGCCCATACAACTACACACGACAGCCCTGCACGAGTTAACACAAGTCTCGTTCAGAATTGAAGAACTGGAAGGGCTCCAAACATCAAATTGGAGGCTGTGCATGTTGGTGGAAAAAATAAAAACACAGCAGCAATACCATTTAATAAGCCAGATGGTAGAGGCCTCTTCTGTGAAGGGTGACCATAGGGAGAGAGACCTGCGATGGCATTAACCTCTGAGCAGCCATGTGAGTTTCTCCCCAAGGCCACAGTGGATCATGGTCACTTGGGATCCATCTGAGAATGTGCTCTCCATCAGAGAACAGCCCATGGGGGTCTGGGTCCCGCAGGAGTGAACACACCCAGGATCCCTTCCCCACTTGGGGTACTAGTACCCTAAAAAGTCGTCCTTTGAAGAACTGCCTCACTTCCACTCCAGTTTTAGTGATTTGGGTGCTGAAACTCACAGCAGTTCCGGAGATGAACAAATGACCCAGGCTTCAGCCGTCAGGATAAATCTCCCGGGAAGAGCTTTACTTTGGATTTCACAGACTGTGGAATCAGCTGCAGGGGCAGCATAATGTTAAAAGTGTGGGCTGTGAAGTCAGATTTCAACTCCACAAACATCTAGTTGTGTGACCTTGAGTGTCTTAACCCTTCTGGGGCAGACAGACTCTGAAGTGGCCATGATCCCCACCTCCCAGTTACACCCTGTGTAGCCCACTCCCCTTGAGTGTGGGCAGGACTTTGGTCTGGCTTCTAACCAATAAATATGACAAAGATGATAAAATGATGTCACTCCTGTGATCATATTATATAAGACTGTAACATCTCTCTTGCTTGAAGTCCCTCTCTCTGTGACTTGGAAGAAGTAAGTGGCTATGTTGGGAAGGAACTGGGGGTGGGCCAGTTCTCTGGCCAATAGGCAACAATAAATAGAGATCCTCAGCTCTATAGCCCATGAGTAAAGGGCTGCTGCCAACAACTGTGTGAGCTTGGAAGCAAATCCTTCCCCAGTTGAGCCCCAGATGAGACCACACCCTGACCAACACTTCATTACAACCTTGTAAGACCCCAAGCAGAAAACTCTGTTAAGCTGTGTCCAGAGTCTTGACCCACAGAAATAGTAATATAATAAATGTGAGTTGTTATAAGCTGCAAAGTGTGTGGTAATTTGTTCTGCAGCAACAGATGACTAATACACCCTCTCAGGAAGAAAATGGAGAGATAGTCACATGGTTGAGAGTAAGGCTTTCAATATGATGTCAAGTACCCAGCAGATTGTTGTGAGACTGTAGGATACTGCAGGGGTGTGCCTGGCACACAGTAGACACTCAATAAATTGCACTTCCCTTCCTCCCCTCAGTAAGACCAGTGTCATAAGTTGGCAACCTTGGAATAAGTTGGCAAACTCTGTATCAGAAGTTTCCAGGGTCACCCTAGGAAAACACCAGCAGAAGTTAAAAAGCCAAACTTCTTTTGTGGAAGGTAAAATCATTTTACATCGTCCAAGAGGCTGCACACAAGGCAAAAACTGTTTCATAATCCTGCCATGTAAACCAGCTGGGATTTTCCTTCACATAAATTGGATTTTGATTTATATGTCAACAAATGCCCCTAGAAACCTCATCATTTGAAAGTTCATCAATCTCAGCTAGAACTGCAGATATGGCCCTAGAGGTAGCTCCCTGGGAAACACGGTCCTCGTTTACTAGCCCCACACGCTGACAGGGGCATGAAAGAGGGAACGGGCGGCAGGAGAGATAGGATCACCTACCGGGGCTTTGCAGTGTCAGGCTGAGGACTTGAGTCCCCAGAAGAGTGTGAGAGAGCCTGGTGATTTGGGGGACCTGCTTGAAGGTGTGGCACGGCTGGAGCATGCAAGGAGTGGCAGCTTGAGATCAGGGAGCTAGGGAGGGGCCAGGTTATGACTAGCACTGAATGCCAGGACATGGGGTTTGGGTTTTGAAACAAGAAACTGGCATAGCAGATATGAATCTTCAAAACAGCGTTCTAGCTGCAGTGTGAAGGACAGGACGGAGAGACAAGCCTGGGGAGAGAGAGACCAGCTGGGATGCCACTGCCATCCTTTATATGAGCAATAATGGCGTCCTGGATGGTGGTGGCAGTCAGGGTGAAGAGAAGGGGATGGATGGAAGGACTCTTGGGGGATTCATTTTGGCAAACCTGGTGACTGATAGGACTGGACAGAGAGGTCTGGTAGGATGACACTGATTTCTGACTTAAGTCAGAGGACGGTGGCAGCATTTAGAACCGGAATTGTGGAAGAAAAGTAACATAGTCAATGACCAACCGAAAGTCTTAGAATAGTCCCAGGAGAGGTTTTCATGGAAGAGAAAAGGAAATCTCAAGTTAGGAGAGTAGAGCCTCCGGCTAAGAGAAAATTGCCCCAAATCAGCTACTTCATGCATTACACCATGCAAAGCCCCCATAACAGACACTTTGTAGAATGTCCTCTCTGGGGACATTATGGCCCAGCTACAAATGAGTCACAACCTCCCTTTTAAAGCTAATAAGGCTCTTCCTATAGAGTAGTGGAGCCATGACTACTTTGGCAGCTCTGACATAAGGGATTATATTGATGTGGTTGAACATTTTACTGAACAAGGGAGCTGTTTGGCTGGCCAGTAAAACTGACAGATATGTGCTGTGGGTTTGGGGGCTTGTCAATTCCATTTCCATTGTCCTTTCTTAAGTGAAGACTATACCAAGTCTCAAAAGACTCCAGTCGTTCTGCCCTTCAATCCACCCGGCACATGGCCAATTATCCAGTATCCAAGCTCAGAGGGTCCTTGTGAGGACTAGAGGCCATGATGGGTGTAAAGGACTTGGCACAGTTTCTGGTACAAAGGATGAGCTTAGATCTCCCCGTCATCAGCACCGTCCTTACTGATGTCACTAACATCATCATTGTTATCATATAGTATGGGGCTGATCAGACCACTCCCCGGCTCAGAAGCCCTCTCTGGCTCCCCACCGCACCTAGGAGAGAGTCCACACTCAGCCTGGCCATCACTACGCGACATCATCATACCAGTCCAGGTTTAACTTCTTCAGCTCCTTAACACCTGTCCTACATTTTAACTATACCACCATGTAGGCATTTGCAACAATTTGCCAAACAATAGGGAAGGGAATTAGACATGAATTAGACTTTCACTGGCCTCATGAAACTCATGCTCTATCTGTAGATTAAGACACGCCTAATGAGAGTCCAGAGAAAGCTAAATGTTGGGCAAGGGACAACTTTATATCTAACTGGGGATTTAGTGCCTGAGCCAGGTGGTCCCTGATGAGCAGGAAAGAAGTCTGTGGAAAATCCCCTTGCCTAGACCCAGTGCAGGGCATGATAGCAGGCGTTCCACACAGTCACTCAGTTTGGGGCCAGGCACTACTCTAGGCATTTGACATATACTATCTCGTTAAATGAATCACAATGCTACGAAGTATACAATCTCATCCCCATTCTACAGAAGAGGAGCCTGAGGCTCAGGGAGATTAAGTAACTTGCCTAAAGTTTCCCAGTGGATAAATGGCAATGTCAAACAGAGTCTAGATATTTTTAACTGCAAATCTCTTAATACTTTCAAGACCACTGGAGTGGCTTTCAGGTTTGGATTGTCATTGGAATTCACAAGACACATGATAGGCTCCCCAGGCATGAGACTTCTTTCACCTTAAGAAGGGATACAGAATAAGGAGCACAGCAGCATCTTAGGCTAGCAGCATCACAAAGGCCTTGGACATCCAGAGCCAATGTCCAATGCCCTAATCACCATTCTGGTCTAAAGCATGAGAGCTGGTGTGACTGTGGGTCACATCGGCATAGGGAAGCTTCAGGATCTTGGAGCCTTGAATACCTTGCTAGTGATGTAGTGCCCTGAGGGGCACATGTTTCTCATTCTTCAGCAGCTGCACTCCATAAACTACAGGTCATGTAATAAGGAAACCCAACAACCAAGTACAGTGGGCTCCGAGACATCATTGGATCAGTGATGGGCATATAGCCACCCCAGGAACAGCATCATTTGTCTCTAGTGGATACATTCCTTCCGTCATTATCAGAAAGAGTCCAACTTTCCTCAAGCATCCCTGAGGACGGAAGAAAGATTTACGGTTCACCTGTGAGCCCCAGCCCCTTCCTTCTCATGATGACGATGATGACCAACACTTATGAAGAAGTCACTATGTGCCAGCTCTGTGCCAAACTTTTTATCTGCATTATTTCAACTAATCTCCACAAGCCAATAAAATAGGTCCAGTAAACATTGTTCCCATTCTATAGATGAGGAAACTGAGACTTAAATAAAGAGATTCTGTAACATTCCCAAAGTCACACCTCTAGGAACTGAAGGTGCCAGAATTTAACCCTGGTGCACTTGACTCCCTAACTGGTGTATCTAATCAGTCTGTGAAACTGGATAATGGAGTCAAAACCAAGTTCATCCCTCCCAGTTAAACTGGATGCGTGCCTGAGTCCTAAATCAAACAATAAACCAAGTCAACTGGAAAAAAACATGTTAAACTAGTAGATTGTCTAATTTGGTCAGTTCCTGAACCAAATTGACAAGTCATTTCATTCAAAATAAGTGAGCTAATAGTCGTGTGTAGAGATGCCATCATGGCTTAGTTACAATGATTAACAGCTTTGCCCAGTTTTATCGCATAAAAGCTGTATTCCTGAAAGCATTCTCTAAGGCACTAGAGCTTTTGCAGGGGCTGTGCTGTGGTCAGAGTCTGGGAAAAGTGGAATTAAGCCTTGTTAAGGGGATCACTTTAATCTCAAGAACCTTGAACAGGATGCTTCCTATACGTTGTGAATCTCTCTTCTTGTCAGAAGTGCAAGGATTCCCCCAAATCCTGTTCCCACGGGCCCCTCTTTGGGTGAGAACATATTCCCAACACACACTGGGAAACGCTGCCTATCCTTCTCATCTCCCTGCTCCTCTTGATTTTTCTCTTCTCAGAACTGGAGTCTTTCTTCTACTCCCATCAGTCCTCAGATCAGCTCCCAGCTTCCCAGAGCCCCATCTGCAGCGCAGCAGACATCACGAAGAGTACAATTACCCAGGGAACAGAGGCATGGACTTCACGTTGCATTATGTAGACCCTGCCTAGCCACTGTTGAGTACATCAGCTCAAAGAAATGATTTACAAAGGTTACTAGAACAAAAGAAATGCGAGTACACATAGGCACGCACACACACGCGCACACACACCCCTATAAATGTTATTGGGTTTCATCCATCAGGATGCCTTTGAACAGATCTCATAAACACTAAAAAAATGTTTATTACTAAGGTGAACAATGTACTTTAATATCTCCTGAATAATTTGTGTTGTCAGGAGCACCCACTGCAGTATTTTCTAGTTTTTGTCCTCTCCGGCAGCTGCTGACCACTCCGAAAGAAATGAGCTTCCAACTGTATTAATAGCTTTTTCATCTTCCTGCCACTGCTCCCTCTAAATGGCTTGCCGTTATCTATTCATGAAATAAATAACTGCTGCCTTTCATGTCTCCCAAACCTTCCTTGTGCCTGGTGAGATTAGAGAAGTCAAAATCTTTCCAAGGAGCTCTCCAAATGCCTGTGTTGCAGGAGAACCTGGGAAGGCTGGCTCTGTGTGAAGTCAGTGGAAACTAGGTAAGTCTGGACATCGTTTTGTCACAGGGGAGTTCCCACAGGGTCTCGGTATAATGTGCTTCAGTGTGCGGGTATGTTGGATGAAGCCTTCACCAGGTCTGTTATCCTATCCACCCATTCCCTGTGAGTTTTATAGCCACCCTCTCTCTGTGGGAAGCCACAACACGTGGCAGGTGAACATTCCATCCTCAGAGTCTAAAAGATGTGAATCCAAATCCCAGCTCTGACACTCACTAGCTGTGTGACCTTAGGAAAGTTGCTTTGCCTCTCTGAGCCTCAATCTCTTCTAGTTGATACAAACAACAACAAACCTATAATACTGCTTTTGTTGTTAATTTTATTATCCTCACATTGGAGCAAATGGATCCAGAGAAGTTCAGTAGCTTGGTCATGTGCACACCTGAGTGTGAGTGGCAAAGGCGGGAGTTTAATCCAGTTTTATCTGATGCCAAAATCTGTGCTCATTCCAACTACATGGTCAGCACCAGGAAGGCAAGGCCTTGTCTGTTTGTTTCTGCTATGTCCCTAATTACCAGTCACAGGAGGTGCCCAAGTCTTAATCACCTCTTACAACTTACTTGGTAGGCAATGTTCTAATCATTTCCTAATATGCCCTTATTTAATCCTTACAACAACCATATAAGCTGGGTACTGGTATTACCCCCACTTTAAAGATGAGGAAATGGGTGGATAGATGGATGCATGAATTCCATTACTGTTTTCCAGATTAGCCTGATCATAGAAATCACCTAGGTTCTTATTAAAAATCAGATTCCTGGACTCCTCATCACTTCCTCTAACCCCAGGGATTCTGTTTCAGTAGGTTTCGGTGGGCTCCAATCCTGGGATATGTATACAACAGAGCCCACCCATGAGGTCTGATGAGTTTTTTAAACTGAACGAGGGTCTGGTTCTCAAACAAAAATTTTGGTCCAAGGATGATACTCATAAGCACCTGCTGAGAAGGAGGCCAGTTCTTATAATTCAACACAGGCTGGGGAAGGAGAGCAGGTCTTGGAGCCCAGCTGACCTAGATATGACTCCCCACTTGCCCCTTAATAGATGTCTGATGAGAACCAAGTCACATAACCTTGCTGAGCGTCAGTTTCCTCAACGGCAAAGCCTGGATAATCGTCCCTTCCATGAATGGTTATGGTCACATTTAGCAACAATGTATTTACGATGTCTCCATGATGCCTAGAACATGGTCGGCGTTCAACAACTAAGAACTGATTACAAATGGTGTAGGACACAGCGTGATCCAACAAGGAAGCTTCTGAGCCAGGTAGACTTCATGTGTTTATTCAGCAAATATATAGTGAACATTTAGTGCTTACTGTGTGTCAGGCACTGTGCTCAGAGCAGTGAATACAGCAGTTAACAAAATAAATTAAATCCCCTGCCCTGGGGGATAGTCAAGTAGGAGTGAGACAGGCAATTAAATATATGCAAGATAAATAAGCAAATTATATAGTAAGAGATTGTGTCTTAGAAGGCAAAAAGTGCTTTGGAGAGAACAAAGGAGGGTGAGGAGAAACAGACATGGGGGCAGAGAGAGAAATTTTAAAAGGATGGTCATGATACGTTGCATTGAGCGAGGGATATCTGGATAAGATTTTAAGGAAGTAAGGACTCGTGCTTTGCCATATCTGGCATTTGAATTCTAGCTTTTCTATTTACTTTCTGTGTGATTTTGGGAAAGCCATCTTATTTCTCTAAGTCTGCGTTTCATGATCTGTAAAATGGGAATAGTGGCACCCAGAGTCATCAGATTTCCTAACAATGTATACTGGTTTTTGTGCATAAGATATTTTTAAGAAAACTGAACAAATAATGGCTAACATTTATCAGGCACTTCCTCTACCTACCAGGTCCTCTCCTAGGCATTTCATATGCAGTATCTCATTTTAATCCTCACCATAGCTTACTGAGGTAGCATTCTAGTCTCATTTTACTGATGAGGAAACTTAGGCTCAGATATTTGAAGTGACTTGCCCAACTTCGCTAAATGAGGAAATGGTACAGCCAAGACAGGGACCTGGATCTGACTCACAAATCTACTTAACCCTCTCCCTCACTTACTGACTGTGTGACCTTCAACAAATCACCCCCTAAGCCTTCATTTCTCATTATTTAAGAATCAGAGCACTATTTGTTTTCACATCAAATGATGTGAAATCAAATCATCATCAAATCTTCATCATCAAATGATGAAGCCTTGATTAGCATCTTAATTCAATCTGTGTATCTGAGGCTGTCTGATAGGAAAAGACAGATGCCTAAACTCAAAGAGGACATAAAACAGCATCCAGACACACTTGGCAAATTGATTTCACCTCTAACCCAATTTTGATCAGTGGCAGAAGGTGCCTGGTTCCCTCTACTGGGAAGGATTTTAAGATCACAACTAGTCTGAGCAGGCTGTACTGCCATGATCTATTAGTGATGTCTGGCACGGATGAAGAAGTGGAGAGCAGAGGTCTGTGTGACGCAAAAGTCACTTCTGTTGGTCCTAAATGGAAAATCCAAGTACCCTTGCAAAATTAAAACCTGCCCTCTTATTTTCTTTGATCCAGGTAGAGAGAAACTTAACTTACTTGAAGCCAGTTACCAACTTTGACAAAGTGAACATGAACTTAGGAGTCATCCTCTCCTCTCCATAATTCTCTGGACATTATCTAGTTCTTGACGTTTATCCATCAATTAAAACATTTTTGGCAACATGGCAAAGACACGAAAATGGTTTTCAACTACTTTTGAACTGAACATAGAGGGAAACCAAAGACATTTCCTTGGTTAGAAAGGAATCTAGTTCTCTCTAGGATTACTTAATGAATGGCAGCCCAAGAAAGGCAGAGAAGAGGGCGTTTCCCAAACTGCTGATTCAGGAACCCGTGTCCATCTCAATGAGGTCAGAGGATCTCCTGATTTACAACTCACAGCACACCAAGGAGACCTTAAACCAATATGCCAACCAGGGAATGCGCCAAGGCAAGCAGACTCCTTCCTACCTTCTGAGAAGAAGGATTTATATAGAACCGTGCTAAAAATAACTCCCAGGTGTGACAGGCTGCGTTGGGTCAGGCAGCTCTCAATTATCTGGGATGGAGGCAGCCTGGGATGCTGGTAAAGTGAAGTAAAGGAAAACCCAGCCATCGTGTCTATCTAGCCTTAGGGTTCAGTGCAAAGGCTTGGGAGTTTCAGACAGAGCTGGGTCTGGATCTTGTTTGAACCACTTCCTGCTGTGTGACCTTGGGCAAGTCATTTCACCTCTCAGAGCCTCAGATTCCTTATCTAGAAAGCAGAGAGCGTTACATAGAGTTGTCCCTCAGTATCTGCGGAAGATTGGTCCCAGGACCACGCCCCCTGCAGATACCAAAATCCCCAGGTGTTCAAGTCCCAAAGGCGGCCCTTGGTACTGGGGACGCAGAACCCACTGAAACAAAGGGCCAACTGTACCTTCTTCCCAGCATGTATTTTGAAGATTAAACGAAATAAAGAACACAGCACTCAGCAGAGTGCCTGCAACACGGTAAACCCTCCATCAATGTGAGTTTGCTTATTGTTTTCCAGATGAGGGAGGGGAGCATATTTCTATTTCTTAATGAGTGTGATGCAGGCTAATAGTAAAGTGAGTCAGAATCCCCGTATTAAATTCAAGAGATGCAGTGGGGAAAGCCGCTAGGTAAGAAAGATAGTTCTCACTCTGTCCGCACCTGCTGTTCAGGCTTGGAATTTTCCCCCACATCTCTAAGACGCAGATGGCCCATTTGTCACAAAGAAAAGGGTAGCACATGGTTCAAGACACGGACATAGGTTTCAATTCCCAGCTCTGCCTGTTCTGAGTGACTGAGTCTTGGTTTACGGATCTGTGAAATGGGGATGATGATAACAACACCAGCCTCCCAGTGAAATTAACAAAATAAGCACCACAAAATTTTAGCAATACTAATCCTTAGCTTCTTTAACAATAATATTATTATTATTATTATTTAAGTGATTATAGCTCAGGTACTACCTTGCTTCAAGAAGCCAGTGGTGGCAGCAGGATGGAAAGCAATCAAATTGCAGTGGACAATTTGCCCCAGATATGCTGCATGTAGGGAGCTGGGAATTGCACAGGGGCTTCCAACACCCCAAGGCTCTCCCTCCCTCAAACACCCCATTCTCCCCTCCCCTCCAAAAGCAACCAAGATTATTCAGAGAAACTTTGAAAAATGTAAATGCCCACTTCTCACTGCTCTGTAGTCCAAATTCCAAGAAAAAGCAAAGCTCCTATATCAGCATTAATTAAACTGCCAGCTAGTAACAGTCCCATTACTCAACCAGTAAATCTAATTCCTATCTGTTCGGCAGGAATCCCTGAACCACATAAACCCACGCTGGAGTTTTATGTAACCTTAAAGGACTCTTGATAGCTTCTGGAGTCTTTCTCCTCCCCACACATCTTGCAGCATCGAGAAGGTCTACTCTGTGAGTTAATGGGAGAAATAGCTTCCCTTGGCACTTTCCACATCTGTCTTAATTTTTTAAATTATATTTGTATTAAACCCTTAAGGAAAATGGACTTGCAGAGTTCTCATTAAACAGGGAACTATGCACTGCATAAAACAGAGAGACGAAAATTTTTTTTGAAAGCAACCCTCACAATTTGCCTTAATGAATTCTCCCTCCACTGCTGTATTACAGAGTGTGTGCAAATAAATAGAGCACTTTGTGAGTGGTGGATGGGCAAATGGACATGTAAGCAGCCGATAACAGTTCTGGCAGCCTCCAATTGGGATCTTTCTTCCTAGGAACTTAAAGCATTGGGTGCATTACGCCACAGTCTTTTCTACCTGGCTTAATGCTGGGGTGGAAAGACAACCCATCCCTGGAACCTCTCATGGAGGGAGAGTCACTCCCACACAACATTTTCAGAGGAAGCTGCGGGAGTCTGCTTCCTAGGAGAATACACAGTGTTTATCAAGCACCTACTCTAGCCAGGCTTGTTGCTAAGTGCTTTTCCTGGCATTCGTGGTTATCAGCTGGTAAACTGATTATGGCTCCCAATGCCAATTAAACTGGTTAATCCAGCTGGTAAACTGGATTACGGCTCCCAATGCCACATCCTCCCTTAAACACAATTATACCCCCATGCTCTTTGCCATGTGACTTGTGGGTGGAGTCTACTACCTTGCCGCATTAGCGCTTAGTCATGTGACTTGTCTTGGCCAATGAAGTATGGGAGGAAGTCTTAGTGTTACAGTTCCAAGCATCAAGAGGCATCACGTTTACAATCTCTTGCACTCTTGCCATCACCATAATAAGGGACCTGCCATCCCCCAAATGAGACACACAGCCTAGAGTTATAACCAACTGAAACTGGCCAAATATTAGCCCATCGGCACACACAAAAGTGAGAAAAACAAAGAAGGCATACAGATGGCCAACAGGCACATGAAAAGATGGTCAACATCACAAATTATTAGAAAAATGCAAATCAAAACTACATTGAGGTATCACGTCACACCAGTCAGAATGGCCATCATCAAAAAGTCTACAAATAATAAATGCGGGAGAGGGTGTGGATAAAAAGGAACCCTCCTACCTGTTGGTGGGAATGTAACCTGGCTCAGTCACTATGGAGAACAGTATGGAGGTTCCTTAAAAAACTAAAAATAGAGTTACCATATGATCCAGCAATCCCACTCCTGGGCATATATCCAGAAAAGACAAATGCACCCCAATGTTCATTTCATTATTCAAAAAGACACATGCACCCCAGTGTTCACTGTAGCACTATTTACAATAGCCAAGACATGGAAGCAACCTAAGTGTTCATTGACAGATGAATGGATAAAGATGTGGTGTATATATATACAAAAGAATATTACTCAACCATAAAAAAGAATGAAACAATGCCATTTGCAACAACATGGGTGGACCTAGAGATGATTATACTAACTGAAGTCACAAAGAGAAAGACAAATATCATATGATATCACTTACATGTGGAATATAAAAAGACAGATACAAATGAACTTATTTACAAATAAGAAACAGACTCACAGACATAGAAAACAAACTTATGGTTACCAAAGAGGAACAGGGTGGTGGAGGAGGGATAAATTAAGAGCTTGGGATTAACAGATACACACTACTATGTATAAAACAGATAAACAACAAGGTCCTGCTATATAGCAAAGGGAACTATATTCAATATCTTGTAATAACCAATAACAGAAAAAAATATGAAAGAGTATATATATATACACATTTTTTTAAAGATTTTTTTTTTGATGTGGACCATTTTTAAAGTCTTTATTGAATTTGTTACCATATTGCTTCGTTTTATGTTTTGGTTTTTTGACCCAGAGGCATGTGGGAGCTTAGCTCCCCGACCAGGGATCGAACCCGCACCCCCTGCGCTGGAAGGCAAAGTCTTAACCACTGGACCACCAGGGAGGTCCTGACACATATATATATACACACACAAATATATATATATAACTGAATCACTTTGCTGTACACCAGAAACTAACACAACATTGTAAATCAACTATACTTCAATACAAAAAAAAGAAAGAAACTAAACCAGACCTCAAACAAATCATCAGTAGGTTGGGTTTGGGTTTTTGTTGTTGTTGTTAATGTTGTCTTGGTTTGAGGTTTACTTGTTTGTGAAATGAAATGCTGACGACAGGGTGTTTTGAAAACAGCAATGTCCCTAATAAGGCTTAGACCAGTGCATGTCAACCTGTCTGCAATGAAGGGCCAGCTTTGTTTTTTCCCAGTACATCATGGACTAGTCCTAGTCGTGCATGGAGCTGCTACCCGTCACTCGATCCTACTCTGCATTAGTACCCACTCACGCCACAGGCAGCTCACCACTGAATTTCAACAACACTCTGACCGGGCTACACCTGGTTCAACAAGGCAAGTGCACTCGGCCCCTGTGCGGGGCTAGGTTGCTATAGAAGTTTCTACATGCCAGTTCTTGGTGTCTTACTGATCTTGTCCCAGAGTTGACAAAGCTCAGAGGCACAGCTCAGAGACTACACTTTGAGTAGCACTGGACTGGAGTCAAGCAGGGCTCTCACCCCTTCCCAGTCCTGGGAAGAGCCCAAAGATGACACCGACAAGCTGAAAACCCCTAAGTCAGCCACATCATGCTTCTTTCCAGCTCAGATTTCCCGAAATGCCAACTGAGGCAGGAAAAGGCTTTTCATTGTTGGAGATTTAGTGTCCAAGGTGGGATCCCACAGGAGCTTGGGGACCAGAGTGGACTGACCTTGACATTCACGAAGTATAAGTTTCAGGACTGTCATCTGAATGCACCTGCCAAATAAATAGGTACTCCCATACCTAAGTTTCATTACTAATTTTCTTAAGAGGGTCGTTCACATTGTATCAACCTCAGTTCCTCAAACCCGATCTGACCCTGTTGGGGACTTGGGCTGAAGTTCACCAAGCCATTAGGTCCACAAGGTGAACCAGCACATATGCTGCAAGTCTGCAGGCAGTGATGTTTTACCTGTACTCTAGCTGTCTTCTCAAGGAGGAAGTTTTAGGTGTGTGGCCAAAGACCCCTGGAGTGGAATTTTGGCAATGCCATCTACTTGCTGAACTTGGATGAGCAGCTGTACACTTCTCAGAGCCTCAGTTTCTTCACCTGTACAATGGAACAAGAATAGCATGCATCAAAGTTTAATGGGGATACAAGCTCATGGGCTCAGTGCAGGGCTGGATGTTTAACAGAGGCAGCGCATAGTGATTTAGCACTTGGCCTCTGGAGGCGGAACACTCAAGTTCAAGTCCTGGCTCTGCCATTGACCAGCTGTGTGACTTTGCAAGTTTTCCCACATCTCTGAGCCTCAGTTTCCTCAGCTGTGAAATAGGGCTAACATTATAATTCCCTCCTGGTGTCACTCTGAAGATTAATAAGATGATGCCTGAAAAGGATTAGCAGACTCCGTAGGGCAGAGTGGGTGCTTATAAATGGCAACTATTATTACTGTGCAAACGCAGGTGATGGCTTTGGTCTGAAGGATGTAGGGAAGATGTCAGAAGGCCAAGATTAGGGTTAAGGGATCCCATGACCCTGGAGCTGAGTTATGCCAACAGGCTACCCAGACCCACAACCTTGGGCTGTCGTGCCGACAGAGCCCGCGCCCCACAAAGCCAGCCTGCCATAGGTCGCCAAGCCTGTTTCCCTCTGCAGAGAGCTGGCAGCCATGTGCACCTGTTCTCAATTCACTCCTGTATCATTCCCCTTAATATCTCCCTGGGAGCTGATTGATGGCGACAGGCGACAATCTATAGCTATGTGACAGAATGTTTACTACCAGCCCTCTAGGAAATGATTACTTCGAGGTAATTTTGAACCTCCAGACTATGATGCAGTGTCTCATATATTAAACTGAAGCGAGCAGTGTATAAAAGTATTACAAGGAGACCTTGTATTTCACAGTTTCCTGGGGAAGGAGCACACAGGGGCTCCTTGGTCTGAAATTGGTTTCAGGGGAAGGCGAGCATGGAGGATTCAAATTCTTTGCATCCAGCCTTATGGAAGGAACAGAGAATTCAGCTTCGAGTCTACAAGACCAAGGTCAATGCCCATTTTATCCCCCTGGACTGCTCCAGGGGAGACCCTACAGCCAGTGCCACTGAGGACCCGCACTCTATAATCCATACTACCAAGGCTCTAGGACCCTGCCACGGCTGCTTCCAGAAGCTGGATGGATTTCTTCCTGCCCCTTGCACAATCATTACCAAAAATGGGTCCCTTGGGAGTACCTCCGTCTACACAAACCTCTCTTTCATATGAAAGTTTTCTAAAGGTTAGACATATAGACCAATGGAACAAAATAGGGTCCAGAAATCGACTCACTCATAGTCACCTGACTTATAACAAAATTCCCTGGAAGCAGAGGGAGAAGGATGTTGTTTTCAATTACTGGTGCTGGGTCAATCCATGCTGGAAAACAAAAATTCAGCTTGAACCCTACCTCACACCATACAAAGAAATCAGTATCGGATGGATTGTACAGCTAAATGTGAAAAGGAAAACAATAGAACATTTAGGCAAAAACACAGGAGAGCGTCTTCATGACCTTGGGGTAGGCAAAAATGTCTTAAATAGGTCACAAAAGTGCTACCTGAAGGGGAATACTGATAAATTGGACTACAGCCACAACTGTTGATAGTAATCAAAAGATACCATGGAGGGAATGAAAACACACCCAGGAAAGTGGGAATGGATATTTGCAAATTCAAAAAGGACTTTTAACCAAAGTATTAAAAAGAACTACAAATTAGTAAGAAAAAGGCAGACAACCCAAAGAGAAAAATGGGCAGAAGACATGAACAGGAAGTGCACAAAAGATGGTCACCAACTGGCCAATAAGTATATGAAAAGGTACTCAGATATTAGAGAAATACAAATTAAAACCACCATGTAATATTTCTCACTCTTACCAGAATAGGCTAAAATGTAAAAGGTGTAGACACCAAATGTTGGAGCAATTGCAAACTCTCATATATTACCGGTGGCAGTGTAAATTGGTATAAACACTTTATAAAATGATTTCGCAGTACCTGCTAAAGCCAACTATGCATATCATCTTTGACTCAGCAGTTCTACTCAAAAGAAATGCATACATATGTTCACCAATAAATATGTACAAGAATATTCATAGCAGCCCTACTTGTATTAGCTGAAAACTGGAAACACCCCAAATGTCCATTAACAGTTGAATTAATAAATTAACTATGGTATCATCACATACTGGAATACTACCCTGCAATGGGGATCAATGATATATAACTACATGCACAATATAATTTATATTTCCATATTCCATATATATAATTAATTCTATTAATTTCCATATATATCTTCATATAACTTTATACAATTCCATTTCTATAAAGTTCAAAAACTAGCAAAACTAGCCTATGCTTTAGAAATCAAGACAATAGATACTCTCGGGGTGGCTGGAAGGAGGCTCAGCCGGGTCTTCTGGGGAGCTGGGAACACTGTTTCATATTTTAGGCACTGGTTATAGGACTATGTTCAATTTATAAATATTTAGCAAGCAACATACTTAGGCTTTGTGTGATTTTCTATATATATGTTACTCTTCAATAAAAAGTTTACCCCTCCCCTCCCAAAAAATCCAAATCTTCCAGCATTGGGTCCCAAGACTGGACCACAAACTTACAAGGGAGATGGCAAAGTGAGTTTTTGGCTTTTCTCTTGGGGACGTGGGACTCTGGACAAGGGAAAATACCCCCACCCAGGAAGGACATTATACTGATGCTCAGTGACCAAAAGGCGTAAAAAATGTCCACTAGAGGAGATGGAGGGGGAGAGGAGAAGAGCATCCATCCTTAAGTGCCAAGCACTGTATTGAGTACCTTTGTGCACATCTATTCATTCAAGCCTCACCTGGGCTCAGGGGGTAAGTACTGCATCATCCCTTGAGCTAAGCACTGCTGAGGCAACTGAGGCTCAGAGAGGGGCCAGAACATGTGCCCAGGTCTCAATGGCTCCAAACCCAAGCTCCCAACCTCCAAGGGTAGCCTGTAGATTGGTAGCTGCTTACTGTGTAGGAGCAGCTGTCATCCCAGGGCCCTGTGTCTCCCTGATCTCCCAGGAGAAACGTGGGGACCAGGTGGGCAAGAGGAGCCTGGCCTTCTCAGCGGGTGAGTACGTGCTACCCTCCTGCTCAGCCTTGTCTCTGCCTTTAATTGGCACGACCTGCTCCATAGCAAGAGAAATGTTTACAGTTTTAACCAGGCAAACTGTTAATTAAGACAGCGGTACCTTCAGGGGGTTTTAATTTAGGGTAGGCACAAACCGGGATAAAGAAGACATTCAAAGCATAGGATGTGTGCATTTTCTACACCCAACTGGCTACCTTGCAGAATTTTAATAAAGATGATTTCTGCTTTCTAGTTATGATTTCCAGCTGCCTGCAAACAAGGCCTTTGCTGTCTCCGAAGGGTTTGGAGTCTGTACTTGGGGTGCTGATAACTAAGGGAGGATATGTGAGGCAGTGAAGGGGATAGTGAGGAGATAAGCGGTCCCAGTTCAAATCCCAGCTCCATCACCTACAAGCAGTGATGAGTCAGTCACTTAGCCTCGATGAGCCCCAGATTCCTCAGCTATAAAATAAGGTCAACATGCCCAGCTAATAGGGTTATTGAGATGATAAAATTAGAATATATATGTGTATATGTGTGTGTGTGTGTGTGTACACACATTATATGTGTACATATACATATAGATATACACATCTCATTTCGCATAGTTCTGGGCATATAGCAAGTGCTCAATTATTGTTAGGACTCTGCTCACAGCTCACTGTCCTGCGTTCAGCTTTGGGAAACTGACCTAGGTGTTGTAAAGACCTTAACTTCAGAGAAATTACCTAAGTTGCCCAAGGTCTCACAGCTAGTAAGGTTTGGTACTTGGCCAAAGTGAGGTTGGGTCCCAACTGTGTCTGACTTTTGAGTCCCTCCTTTTTCACGGCCATCTATTCCAGGTGTGACCTGAATTTAGATCTCCCAGTACCAGCCCAGAAGCTCGGCGTGGAGTAATTTGCACAGAGGTCCCAGCCAGGCACAGAGCGAGAACACCTTTTGTTAGAAAGCGGATGACCTTCACACCATTGGCTCCCCTGTCCCATGGGGCTTTCCACTCTGGCTGCTGTTCTTGGTCAAGGATGAGATGGGTTGTGGATTTCATAGCATCAGGAGGCTCCATTAAGGGTTGAGGCATAGGAAGAGGTCAGAATTACCAGACCCTCTAAAAACAGCTGCAAGGACTCCCCTTGGTGCAATCATCCCCTTCCCACACTCCCAGTGAGTGAAGAGGTGACCAGTGAGACTGGGTCAAAGTGTTCTAATGCTGGATTCCAAAATAAACAAAGCTGAGCCCCTCTAATGTCTAGATTTCAGCTGCTTGAGCTGCATCCCTGCCCATCCCAGCTCTGGCTTTTATGCATGACTGGATTCCAGCCATGGGACTTGGGATTCAGATGTGGATTCAAGTTCGTCTATATCCCGCAGGGAGTCAAAAAGACATGAGTTTTAACCTAATCCTCCACCACATTGATATATTTATTGTTAAATTACACACATAATCCTATACTAATACATCATGTGCATTATGGAGATGTCTATTATAAAACATGGAGAAAATACATAAAATGTAAAAGGAAGAAATGGAAAACAGATATAAATAGACAGCCTAATCCTTTCTTCCCACACCCCTGTACATATAGTCGACAGTCTTGGTGACCGTTCCCTTTCCCAGGGGGTATACTCATTCATAAAAGAGCTGTCCTCTCATCTGAGCAACTGCCCTTGGCTAAAGGGAGATGTCTCACTTTGAAGTTGACACCCCTCACCACCCTAGGGTCAGGTGGCTGACAGAGGGACACAAAAGGTCAACCCCCTGTGATGCAATTCACCTGCCAGAGATCCCGTAGGGACCAGGCTGAAGCTAGACTCCAGCTGACATCACACCCTTGCGTAGCTTTTTCCCTCTTCTCCATACTGCTTCCCTGACTCTCGCATAGGTCTCTCCTGAGTGCTCCCCACCCCAGTAAGTCACATGGATCCAAATCCTTGCCTCAGGCTCTACTTCCAGGGAACCTGAACTAAGACAGTACATTATAAACTGAACTAAGACAGTACATTATAAAACATGCCCAGAAGTATAACTTTCAAAACAGCTTTGATAGAAAATACACGGAAACAGAAGTTCTTATACCTTTTTCCCACACCTGGGAGGATCATCCTGCGTTGCCCCCAGTTTGCAGATGCCCCACTCCAGAGACCACTGCTACAGGCAAGCTGAGCCTTGGCAGGGTTTGAAGGAGGAAAGAGGCTGGGGTCAAATCTGTGGTTTGAAAAGAGGCCTCTGGTTGGCCAATAGAGAGTGGAATGGGACGGGGGAAAGGTTGGAAGCAGGCAGAGAAGTAGGAGGTGGCTACAGGCATCCAAGCAAGACACACTGGAAGCCTGGACGAGGGTGGTGGGAGGATGGAGAAAAGTGGCTGATGGGAAAAAGACTTAGGAGGTGGGATCTCCAGCATGTGGAGGCTGAGTGACTGTCAGGGTACAGGGAAGGAGGAAAGGGACAGAATGCCTGGGTGTCTTGTATCAGCAGTCGGTGCACTGTGCTGGGTTCACTGAAACCTTGAGGAGAAGCAGGTGCATGGGGTGGGGTGGGGGAAAGATGAGCTGCATTCTGGACTCACCTCCATCACCTGAGCCAGGTTCTCTATCCTTGAAGGGAACTAGGAGTTCAGAGAAGAACCACACCCATTCTCCATCATGGGAGTAAATACCAGGGTACACACCACAAAGCGTATTCAAGAACGCTACAAGACCAGATGCGGTTTATTTTGTTGGCCCTTTGTTAAGCACTTACTGTGTGCAAAGCTCCTTGCTAAGCCTGAGGCAGACACAAGGCTGAAGACACCAGGGGCGCTACCCACCAGAAGCTCGTGGTCCTGAGGGAGAGACAAACGCACTCAGGCAAGGCTCCGGGAGCCCTCACTAAGAACACTGCGGACTTTGGAACCACACCTCCTGCTGGGGTCCTATCCCATCTTCTCAATTTAATTATTGGTTTAGCTTGGGTATGTTACTTAATCCCTCTGAGCCTCAGTTTCCTTGCCTGTAAAATGAGGATGAAAATCGTGGTACCTACCTCGTGGGCTGCTGTGAGGGTCAAATAACAGTAATAGCAGTAACTAGCATTTATTGAGCCCCCAAAGCTCCAGCACTGTGTACCTAGCACATAGCAGATGCTTGACAACTATTTGTTGAATGAATTAATTGAGCACTTACTGTGCTCTAGATGCTAGGGAAACTCAATAAATGTTATTTTTTATCCTTCTTCTTTTATTACTGAATTTTCTCAGCAACTCTATGAGACCAACATGACTGTTTCCCCATCTTTCAGGTGAGAAAACTAAGACCCTGGGACTTTAAGTGCATCATCCAACATCACACTGCTAGTAAATGACCGAACAAGATCCAAATCCAGGATCCAGTCTAAGTCTGGAGCCGGTGCCCTTGGCCCAAAGATGATTAATAATTTAATATATGTGACTCACAGCCTGGTTCAGGGCGCGTTGTGTGTGTCCCCTCAATTCCAGAAGCCTCTCTGAGCCAGGCTTGGGCACCGGGACTCTTTCCTGTAGGTAATAGGAAGCCCCAGGAGGGATTCGATCAGGGGCCTGATGTGATCACATGTGTGATTAAGGGAGGTAATTCTGGCTCCCATGCAGGGCCGGAACTAAGGTGAGCTGAGCGAGGCACCTGCCTCAGGCACAAAATTTAACGAGAAGCTGAAAAGACTCATTAACAAGATAAATAAAGACAGAATCAGTATTACTGATATTTCCTTTCTCCCCAGGCTTCAGTATGGCTCAGCAAAGCCCTGTTATTAATCCTGTCTTAATTTAAAATGTTGATACTTTGTTCATCATAGATTTTTTGCAGTAATTAAAAAATATGGCATTAGAATATCATTGCTCTTGATTGCTGAGTTTTTCTGGTGTCCCCTTAACTTTGTGCCTGAGTTCAGGTCCTCCTCCCATGACTTATTTATTCACATTTCCTCAAAGCAAAACTTGTCCAAGTCTCATTTTCTACATCTGTGAAATGGGTATCTTAATACTTAACCTCTCAGAGTTGCCATGAGTACTAGATAAGATTCTGCAGGTTTAAGCCTTGCTTTGTGAACAATGAAGTGTGTGATTCAGGAAGGTGACTGATCTCATGAAACAAGGTCACCTGGCAATGTCCTTGGCAGACCTGGGAGTCATTCAGGATTTTCTTTCTAAGCCTCAATTTTGGTCACACTGTTTCCCATCCTATTCCCTCATCTGCACCTTCCAACCCCCGCTGCCCACCCCACCCAGTAAAGACAATCACACATTGTGGCTTATTCCCAAAAAAGTTCTAGAGCCAGAAGAGTTCTCCAAGAACTCACTGCAAAACAGTCTTGTTCTTTGACAAAATCCACTCTGAACCAGGCAGCTGAAAACAAACATTGCTTCTTCCACTGGTGTCAGAAAACCATTGTGTTTTGAGGCCTCCTGGAGAGGGCTGAAATATTCTTTTTCTCAGAAGTGAAACCTGGCCTCTTACACTGCAGTTGGGACTGCTTCCAACCCCACATTCAGGATATTTGCTATTCTGATTGTATAAGCCCGAGTCAGGTACACACGCTGGGGCTTCTGAATATATTTACAAGGAAATCAGCATAATACACAGTTAATATTCAGCATATGATTAATCCAAAAGCTCCGCTCCGTATTCCAATTACATCCACTGCTCCCCTATGTGGGCCGGGTTTTGCTTAAATGCATTTGAAGTCAATGGAGCGCCAGATTTACGGAGGCTGCCGAAAGGATGGTGCTCTGATGGTAACAAATTATATTCCTATTATGTGGTGGGCAATAAAGAATCTGATATTTATTCTTCTGGATTTTCGAGAAACTCTTGGAAAGAATCTAGGCTGCTGGAACACAGTGACATATTTCACAAACAAATGTCCCCACTGCAGTTTGACTGTTTAGAGGAGCTGCGGCTGCCTTAGAAACCCAGCACCCTAAAAAAATTTTTTGGATTTTAAAAATAATTTTAAAAATAAAAAATAAATTTAAAAATTAAAAATTTTTAAATTTAAAAATAAAGGGACTTCCCCAGCAGACCAGTGGTTAAGACTCTGCAGTCTCAATGCAGGGGACACGGGTTCAGTCCCTGGTTGGGGAACTAAGATCCCACATGCCGCACGGCACAGTCAATAAATAAATAAATAAATAAATAAATAAATAAATAAATAAGTAAGTAAGTAATAAAAATTAAAATAAGAAGTAAAAATAATTTTAAATTTTTTTTAAATTTAAAAAAATTAAATAAAAAAAAAAGAAACCCAGTACCCAAGTACTCGAGTAGGTCAACCAGCACCTCCATCATGGTTGGAAGTTTCTCACTACCCTTAGAGAGACACCTGGTTCTGTCCTCCTGGAAATCACAGGCTGTGTGACCTCGGGCAAGACCCTTACACCTCTCTAAGCCGTTTTCTCCATCTGTAAAATGGGAATAGCAATAGCAACCTCAGAGTTCTGTTGCCAGGATTAAATGAAATACTGAGCGTGCACCTGCCTAGGCCAGTGCCTGGCATGTAGTAAGCTTCTAATGGATGGTTTTCAAAGAAGAACTGGAATTTACAAATGAATAAGTGGATCAAAGTTAATTTCTTCAACTCATGAGGGCACGTATTAGAACAGTGTGTCCTCAAAAATGTGGTAACCGGGGACTTCCCTGGCGGTCCAGTGGTTAAGATTCCGCGCTTCCACTGCAGGGGGCATGGGTTCGATCCCTAGCTGGCGAACTGAGATCCCACATGCTGCATGGTGCAGCCAAAAAATGAATAAATAAATTGTATTTAAAAAACTTTTTTAAATGTGATAACCGTACCACTCGGGGGTGCAGGGAATGATTTTTGATGGAACATGGATGGTGAATTTTATTTTTAAAGTTATGTGCTTATTTTAGTGGGTCTTGAGGGGAAATAATAAACACTCAACCTCATGATTTTGTGAATATGACTGCTTGAGCCAAAACTATAGAGGGATGACTATTAGAACGAATCTTAAAAAAAAAAAAATATGTAACCAAAGCTAGGGTAAAAACCTTGAAGGTGATATTAAAATAACTGGGGTTTGTGAAGCACTGTTCTGAAAGGAGAAAAATAAAAACTCTTGGGGTTAGCAAAGCAAATCTTGGGGTCAGCATAAACATATGTTTATGTTTTAAACATGAAAAAATCAGGAACCATGAAGGGTAAGGTTGTGGGTATCTCAGGGTTGTTCCGAATTCCCCAGATGGTACCCACTGCCTATTCCCACCCATCCCCCACCTGCAGGAAAGCACATCTGGAAGTAAAGCACTGAAAACAGCATCATTATAGAAAGAAACGTGAATGTTCTCAAACTTATTTTTTAAGCAAATAATCTGCCAACTTTGGTATTTCACCAATAGCTCAGATTATTTTCCAACGTCCCTGATAACTTATGGCCACCCAGTGGTGATGCCATGCTGTGGCTGAGAACTGCTGGTCTCCACAACCATGCCACGTGGTTAAATTAAAACCAGCTTGGGTATCAAGAAGCTGAACTCAGACTGTAAACGGAGAGAGTTGGCTCCAGCTCTTTCTGCTGGTGTTTCAACATCTAGAGTGCTGCTAAGGCCTTTGTCCTCTGCTCTCCTAATTCCACAGCTCCCCGCTCCCTGGAAGAGAAAGCCATTCCAGGCTGGAAACTGCAGAATGACAAGCTTCTGAAGTAGCACGCATGGGGTTAGGTTGGTTGGTGGGGGAGAGAGAAGTTCTCTCATGCACATGGTTAAGAGGAGAAGCTCTTTTCCTTTGGCAAATGCTAAGGAGCTGAAGGCTTTTCAGATTGCCAATGGCAGGGGTTCTCACTCAGAAACTGGGGTAAGATTCAGGAGGGCTATGGACCCCCTGAAATGACTGGCAAACCAGTGAAACCAGTGGGGGGGGGGGGGTGTGTGTGTGTGTGTGTGTGTGTGTGTGTGTGTGTGTGTGTGTGTGTGTGTGTGTGTGTGTGTGTGTGTGTGTGTGTGTGTGTCTGCATGCACACACATGCGTTTGAGTATTTCCCCAGGGGAAAGTCCATGGCTTCCATCAAACAGTCAAAGGGGCTGCATTGGGTTTTGTCAGCTGTTTGGAGCTTCAGTGATATGGAATCTTAATGCAAAAGGCAAGAGAAGGGAAGCAGATGCATCAGTTAAGAGCGGAGAAGGTGGTATGGGGTGTGGCTGGGATAGAAGAAGAGGTTTAAGAAATACTTCTGTGGAGTAAGTTATTTTGAAATTATTCTTGGGATCATGAGACTCTCTTCTGTTGATCTCAACAGCTCTTGAGACTGGGTCATACGGAACCCTGCGGTATAAGCACTACATCAACACTCCTCTCCATCTCTCTTTTCTTCTTCCAGGTGCTCATCCCCTAGAAGGCAGGAACTCTGGCTAATTACACATCATATCCTCCACCATCTCCGAAGCCGGTGCTTGCTAAACCCTTGCGGAAGGAATGACTGTGCCGATCTTTAGGAGTCATTGGTCAAAAGGGCATGAGCTTTGCATCCAAATGGACATGGACTTAAATTGTGATCTCCATCACGTAGTCAAAAGGTTTTCTTGGGCAAGTTATGGAGCCATTTTCATCCACAGTTTCCCATTTGAAAGATGGGGGTGAACATTTCTAGTTGGCATGGCTCTCAAGATGATTAAATGAGTGAGTGGATTTCATGAGCTTAACGCCATTCCTGGTACATGTGAGGCACGCGGCCAATCATAGTTATTGCTCTAAAAACACATTTGTTTGAAAGACCGACCCTACTTAATTGTTTAAAAATCATTTAGGGTCAGCAGCATAAATCTCAAGCAGAAAGATTTGCTGAGAGCCTTCTGCATGCTTTCTGTGTAGGGCAGCAATGATGCAATTCTTGCTTTCATAGGCTCCCGAAGGAGAAGCGATGGGTAAGTTGCACTTTGCAAGCTCAGTGAGAGCTCGATGCCATGAGCACCCCCCTGGACTTGGGGTCAGAGAAGAATTCCAGATGCAAAGACATGAGAGAAGATGTAAGAAAAGAGCTGGAGACGTAGCGAGGGAAAGGTGCTGAAAGAGGATTGCAGGTGAGGGACCTCCATGTGAGGAACCCTGAGCCAGGAAAGGGCTTGGTAAGTTAAAGGATCTGCCAAGGATCCCAGTGGGATGAGACAAGAAATCCCTCAGAACGTCCTGTGCTAGGACTACTGCAGGGTCTCCTACCTGTTCTTAGTCCTGTTCTTCCAGCTGCCTTTTCCATCCTGCCCACAGCAATCAGAGAGAACATTGAACAATATAACTTGGATCCTGCTGCTCCTTTTTATGGCTCCCTGCTGCCAGCAGGATGAAGTCCAAGTTCCTTTTCTTACCCTAACTGACCCCTGCCGACCTCATCTCTGGCCTCCTGACACACCAGGCTCCTCTGTGATTCACCACACACACTGTGTGTCAGCCTCCTAACAGCATCCTTCCTCTTCCCTGTCTGGCCCACGATTGCTCCCACCCCAGGGCCTTTACACCTGCTCCTCCCTGTGCCTTGAATGCTCTGCTTCCTCCAGTCCTGGCCTTGCTGCCTCCCTCTCTCCATTCATGTGTCGGCTCTGCTGTCCTCTCCTACTTGTTTTCTCCACGTAGATCCCACAGTTGCCCTCTGTCACATCACCCTATGCTTCCTTCACATTCCTTACTATCTTCTAACACTTGGTTGCTCTGAATCAGACCTTTACATAAAAGGAAATAGAACTTTCTTCTCCCGACTCTACATTGGCTACATTTATCCAGCGTCATCAGGGCATCCATGGGTATTTGCCCCAATTGTCATGGAAAACTTGATTTCAAATCCAGAAAATCCCTGACAAATCATAAGGTCCAAGATTTAGAAATTCTGATTAACTGGATTTTCCAGTCAATTGAAGGTTAATCAGGAAATCTTTTGTGCTTTAACCCCTCTGGCTGGTTATCTTTCAATACGTGTTGTGGTTCTCTCCTGCTCTGAATCCCAGCTCTATCCCTGAGGAGCTCTGTAGCCTTGGGCAAGTTACTGAATATCTTAGTTATCTATTGCCACATCACAAATTTCCTCAAGCTTAGTGGCTTAAAACCACATGCAATCAATATCTCGCGGTTTCCATGAGTCAGTAGTCCAGGCATGGCTTAGCTGGGTCTTCTCAGGGTCCCACGATGCTTCAATCAAGGTGTCAAGTAGGCTCCTTCCCAGAGCTCAGGGTCCCCTTCCAAGCTTGCAGTGTTGTTGGCAGAATTCAGTTCCTCGTAGCTGTAGGACTGAGGTTCCCATTGTCTTCCTGGTTGTCATCTGGGGCTGCTGTCAATTCCCAGAGGACACCTACAGTTCTTTGCTATGTGACCCTCTTTCAACATGCTAACTTCCTTAGCATTAACTTGTTTAGTGTTCACCATGATCCTCTGAAGGAAATGCAATTATTATTCCTACTTAGCAGATGAGGAAACTGGGGTTTAATAATGTGCTACGATTGGTACAAGGATATCCATCTGGCAAGTGGCAGAGCCCAAAACAAAGTCAAGTTTGTCTGGCTACAAAGCCCATGTGCTTACGTAACCACTACAAGATCCTGCGTGTTGTGTCTTATTAAAACCTGGCTGAGGGCTTCCCTTGTGGCTCAGTGGTTAAGAATCCGCCTGCCAATGCAGGGGACATGGGTTTGAACCCTGGTCCGGGAAGATCCCACATGCCCCAGAGCAACTAAGCCCATGCACCACCACAACTGAGCCTGCACTCTAGAGCCCACGAGCCACAACTACTGAGCCCACGTGCCACAACTACTGAAGCCTGCATGCCTAGAGCCCGTGTTCCACAACAAGAGAAGCCACCGCAATGAGAAGCCTGTGCACCACAATGAAGAGTAGCCCCCGCTCACTGCAACTAGAGAAAGCCTGCGCGCAGCAACAAAGACCCAACGCAGCCCTAAATAAATAAATAAATAAATAAATAAATTTATATATATAAAAAAAACCTGGTTGAGCTTTATTTTGTCTTTTTTATTCTAGAGTATAGCTCTTGCACACAGGATAGAGATGTTCTTGGGGAAAGGAGCCAGGTCTCAAGTTATATGTGTCCTAGGTCCATAACGCAAGTTGTAGCACATAATGAGTAATTAATAAACGTTTGCTAAATGGATGGATAGGGTGGGCAAGTGGTGGATGTCTGGATGGATGGATGGATGGATGGGATAGATGGGTGGATGGATGGATGGATGGGATAGATGGATGGATGGATGTCTGGATGGATGGATGGATAGATGGATGGATGGATGGATGGATGGATAGATGGATGGATGGATGGATGGGATAGATGGGTGGATGGATGGATGGATGGATAGGATAGATGGGTGGGTCTGAAGGGAGATGGAGTGGGTAGAGGAATAGATGCATGAAGAATGGGGTGGGTATTAGGTTGGATATGGACTGGGCAGTGGGTGGAGGGATGAATGTGTGGCTGAGTTGGTGGGAGATGGGGATGCGTATGAGATAACTGGGTAGAAACAGAGAGTAACTTCTCCCTGAATAGCTTCCTAGACATTTTCTACTTACCCCCTGTAATCCTCTTATACTGTACACATCATGTATCTACAAGATTCAGGCTGGCCTAAGTTCGTCATTGGCTTGATACCCATAAATGTATATTTAGATTCAAGAATTCACAAATCCTAGGCTATTACAGGGACTGGCAGAGCCCTGTTTCTCAGGAATGGAGCAAGCTGAATGGCTGTTTAATAGGTGGATGATCCCAGACCAAGAGGCTGATCCTAGGAGAAATTCCCTGCCCAGTGCATCCCAGAGCTTTGGAGGGCTGAGGGATACCTCAGCTCCTACCTGCCTGGAAAGGAGAACAATTTTACTTTTCTAAGAGCCTATGATATCCCACTGATCGAAAAACTGTGCATAGCCCTCCCAATAGCAGGGGTGGGTAACCCAGTGCTGTAGCATCAAATGGAGCATTCTGTGATATCCTAGCCCCATTCCGGAGTCTCAGTCTTTACCCTGACCTCATTTAGGACATGTGTAGTTACAATAACAGTTTAACAAGCATTAGCAAAGTACTGTGCCAAGGGCATTAATGTACATCCCATTTAATCCTCAAAGTGGCCCTAGAACCTGGTACTGATATTCTCTCCATTGGTTGAGGAATCAGGTGAGGTCATCCTTCAAGGTCACCCAGCTGCCAAGAGGGGAACTTGGGCTTCACAACAACTTCGATCTGACTTTAAAACTCTCGTTCTGCACTTGTGTTCCAAACTGCTCCTGTCCAAGGAGAAGAAACGCCTTGTCTCTTGACTAGCAAGATACTTGGAGAGGACAGGACAGAGCTGGGCCTCTTGTGAACAATCTCTTGGAACACATGGTTTTGATAAAGACATTGGGAGGCAACAGATTCAAACAAATATTCTCTAAATCCCCCTCTCAACCCTAATAATCTTGGGAATGGCTCTTGCTTGGCTGATGTATTGCGGAGGGGGGAAATTCCTGAAATAATTGTAGGATTGTTCAAGGAAGCCCTTCTGGCTAAGTCCACGGAGAGATCCCAAAGACCGATCCCAATCACTGGCCAGAGCAAGAGAAAACCAGGGAGACTGAGAAGGTGCCCAAAGGGCTGTACATAGATGGGGCTCCTTGTGCAAAGCCCCACAGTGCTTTGTTAATTCAAGTGCCCCACACACCCTCTTTCGTTCTTAACTGTGCTGCCAGCTTGGGGTAAATAAGAATCAGATGGACAAAAATCATGCCATCTTCTTGCTGAGCTCACACTGTATCCTGTGCATGGTGCTGATTTATCTTTTTGTGCATTATCTCATTTAATGATCATAGCCGCCCTGGGCAGGGACTTCTATTACTATCCCTATATATGAAAACTGAGGCTCAGAGTGGTGGAGTAACTTCCCAAGGTTACTCAGCTTGGAGGTGAAAGAGGCAGGATTCCACGCCAGGTCTGCCTGACTCCACAGCCTCTTAAGGACTGCACTTGACGCCCGGCATTGCAGGAAAGACAAGGGCTTTGCAAACACGGACTCATTTCGTCCTCATCTGTGCAACTGGTTCAGTTAATTGCCCATTTTACTGAGGAGAAAACCAAGCATCAGGGAACAGAACCCAATTTCCTCAGAGAATCACAGGCAGAAAACAGCACAACGGAAATACAAATCCAGTTCTGTCCACTCCAGAACTTAATCTCTTTCTTCCATGCCTCATCGCCAATCAAATCTACTCTCTCAACGAGATGATGTCCTGAGCAGGTCCCAGTGGGAACTCTGGGCAGCTCTGTCCACAGCTCCCTGGACAGAGGTCGGCCTCCTCCACCCTCTGCCTCGTCTCTCCTCTAATAGCCTGGCCCCTCTCCAGGCCCTGCAAGCTCTCCACCCCCATGTCAACTGCTTTTCAGGCTGCCTGTCACCCATGGTTTACAGCTCACTCGATGAAGAGCAAATTTGTATTGATCTCAGAACAGCTCAAGCTGTAAATTACTGGTCATGATTGGCTTGGTCACCTCAAGATGAGGATCTATCCACTGCACCAGGGGTCTAAATCTAATTATCATCCCAGAAAACCCACTGGCACTGTGACCCAATGTCTACGTGAAAAGAACTATTAAGATGGCCAAGAGCTACCTGTAAAAATACATACCACATGATTCAGAGCTGGCCCTGGTCTTGGCTGATGGATCAAAGTCTTAGCGGCTTACTTTGGCCATTGAATTAAGTTTCAGACCTGACCGTGAGCCATTTCTGTTATTAATAATAGTGGTAATAATGACCATGGCACAACAATAGCTAATACTCACTGACCCCTTTCCATGCAGTATTTTATCCTCACAAAAGCCCTGTTACTTATTAGCTATGGGATTCTGGGCAAGTTACTTAGCTTCTCTGCACCTCTGTTCCCTCACCTGTAAAATGAGGAATAATATTAACAGCTCCCTTATCACAGTGGGGGAAAGGTTAAATGAAGTGATTTATGTAAATTGCTAAGATCAGGAGCTAGGTGTACTCTTACCCTCACTATTCATAAAGAAACAGAAGCTCAGGGATGTTAAGAGACTTGCCCAAGGTCACACAGCCAACATGGGGTTTTATTATAGATCGCAGTGCATTGTTTTTAAAATGTTCAACTGCCAACACCGAAAACTAGAGATGACTTCCTCTTTCTCTTGAACACTGGGGGAAAAAACTGGCAGCACCGGGCTCGCCTTTCTTTCTGCCATATTTTTCTGCTAACCAAATCTGTTCTCTCCCATCAGCTCAGCCCAACAATGCCTAAATCTGCCCACAGACTCTTGAAAAAAAAAAAGTCTGGGATTTTGAGGTTTACTAGAATGCCTGGAGCAAATGCCTGAGTGCCCTGGGGCAGGTGACTCTGGCCAGCAGCTGCCACCATTCCACGGGGTTAGGGCTCCTGGTTTACCACAGTTCCCACCACTCCCTGCTGCCCTACACCTGGCCTACTTCTCACGTTCACAATGCCTGCCTGGCCCCTGGAGGCACCTGAGACTGTGGAATACATTAGCACACTCGACCCTCTGAGGGATGTGCCATCGTCATTCCCAGGTGCAGAAGCACAATCAAGGAGACCGTGACTTGCCCAAGGTCACCCAGTCAGTGAGCCTCAGGACCAGAATTCCAACGCAAGCCTACCTTGTCCCAGAGCCAACCTTCTTTGTCCTTTGCCGAGTTTCCTTCCCAGGCTCGCGGGCTACGTGAAAGTCTGCAGGCAGAGACAGGAAAGAAAAATCAATATCAATCTCTCACCCTGGGGAAGGAATGTAAAAAGAGAGAGTCTTCAAGTCGTCTTTCAGGTCTCACAGCCTCTCCTGCAATGACTCTTCTGAGGACAAAGGGCTGTTTCCAGTGGTTAATGGCTTGGTCTGTGAAAGACCCATATCGGGGAGAACACAGAGCTTACATGTGTCCCTGTTTTGTGACCGTCACAAAAAGGCTCCCACGTTCAGGTTGCCGTCCCTTTTTCCATCTTCAGACCTCGCAGGAAAGAGGCAAGGAGGGCTGTGGCTGACAGACACCCCACGCCCAGCCCCGACCCCAGTAGGTGACAGCACCAAGGCCCGTGAAGAGACGGCTCCCCCCACCCCAATGAAAGCAGCGCCCCTTCCTGGCCCCAAGGTTCGGGAGGTGGGGCGGAAACGGAGGCGGCGCCCGGAAGAGAGATTTCATTTTCTCTCCTCTTCCAGAGCTGACAGCTTGGACAGTAGCTTCCGAGGAACAAACTTTATTCTAAGGCAGACCGACAGGCCTGAGCTTTAAGCGATGCCATGAATATTTATGGCTTTTCTCCCTGCTTCTTCCTCAGCTTTGGCCATTACACAAGGTTCCCGCTCACTGCCGGCAGATGCCTCGTTATTGCTCCGCGGAAGCCGCTTCTCTGTGCCCGGGATGAAGAGCCACCAGGTGGCGCTGTTGTCTCTCGTGAATGTCGGCGACGATAAATCTACATCAGCCTCTGTAGTTTATGGAGTGTGCTAAGGGCTTTACACAGGTTACATCATTTAATCCTCGCAACGACCCCGAGGAGGAAGCAGTGAGGCGCAGAGAGGAGAAGCTGCTTACCCAAGGTCACACAGCTAGGAAGCATGGAAGACAAGATTCAAATCTATACGCCGGCGGCAGAAAATTTCTGTAGCAAAAATGTCAGTGTACAAACACCAGCTGTCCCTGCCTGGGAAAGGCTATGGTTATTTTTTTTTTTCGTGAAGTTATGTCCTTCTTATGTTTAGGTGTTAAGATGGATTTTCTTTTTGGAAATGATGGAGATGGGATGCGTGGTGGGTTTTCATGTCTTTAATAAGTAAAATTTTAAATTTCCTATCCAATGGACCTAGAGATTATCATACTAAGTGAAATAAACCAGATAGAGAAAGACAAAAATATCATTTGATATTGCTTATATGTGGAATCTTAAAAAAAATGATACAAATGAACTTATATACAAAACAGAAATAGACCCACAGACATAGAAAACAAACTTAAATTACCGAAGGGGAAGGAGAGGGGAGGGATAAATTAGGAGTTTGGGATTAACACATACACACTACTATAGATAACCAACAAGGACCTGCTGTATAGCACAGGGAACTATACTCAATATTTTGTAATAAACTATAAGGGAAAAGAATCTGAAAAAATATATATACGTATAACTGAATCACTTTGCTGTACACCAGAAACTAACACAACTTTGTAAATCAGCTATACTTCAATAAAAAAAATTTTAATAAGTAAAATTTCCTATCCAAAACTTTTTCCCCCCAATTTTCAAGCCCCAGATATTCAAGATCAAGGACCATTTCCCTTAATGGACAAGCTCTGGTGTTCAGTTAGGAGGATATTCAAGTTTGTACAACAGAATTCTGTTGGTAACCCAGTCACACAGGAGTACAATCAGTAATGCATCGTCTGGTACAAGTGGATGTAGACAGGGGACCCAAGGTCTCTGGGCCTCCGTCTCCTCACTAGTAAAATGGGATAATAACAGCAACTCACGGTCTTGTGATGAGGACTCAGTGAGATGATGCGTGTAACTTGCTTATCACATTATCTGGCCAACAGTAGGTAATCTGGTGTCTGATTTCCTTCCTCTGTGAGGTTCGTCTATCTTGTTCCATGCAGTTGTGGTTTGCTCATTCTCTGCGTGTGTAGCGTCCCACTGTGTGAATATGCCACGCTTTATTCATTCTGCCATTAATGGGCATGTGGACTGTTTCACATCTGGGATTTCACAATCTTAGGGACTGTGGTCCTATGAACATTCCAATACATGTGTATTTGTGAACATAAGTACACATCTGTGTTGGAATTATGCAGAGGGGAGACTGTGGTATCCAAGGTATGGATGTACTCACTTTTAGGAGATACTGACACATAGCTTCCCAGAGTGTGTGTCAACTTACCCAACTGTCAGCCCTGGAGGAGTTCCAGTTCCTCCACATCCTCAGCAACACTAGATATGACAACTTTTATATACTTTTGACATTCTGGCAAATGTGTGGAACTGTCACATTGGGGTGTCAAACTGCATTTCACTGAAGACTAATGAGCACATTTTCATTTGAGTTTTAGCAATGGATATCCTCTGTTGGGAAATGTCTATTCACGTCCTTTGTTCATATTTCCTTTTTTTTTTTTGCCACATCCTTTGTAGGAAATGTGTTTTGCAGAAAGTCTTTTCCATTGCACTTTACTGTTTCTTTCACTTAATTGTGTCTATTGATGAATGGAACTTCTTATTTTAAAATAGTCAATTTTTTCCCTTCATGGTTAGCACAATTTTATCCTAGTTATGTAATCTTTGCCTACTCCCAAAGTCATGAAAACATTCTCCTTTGTTTTAGTCTACAAGTGTATTGTTCTACCTTGCATAATTAGATCCACAATAGACCTGGAACTGATTTTGAGGTCGGTTTAAAGACTTCCATATGGAAAATTTATTGAAAAGCATGGTCAAATTTATTTTTATTTTCACTTCCAAGAGTGAGGTGTTTTAGCTGCAATCATCTTTAAGTGCTTGTTGTAGAACCTGCACTAGTCTATTCATTTATTCAGCCAACATTAACTGAGGTTGTACTTTGTGCCAAGCTCTGTGCTGGGCACTGTGGACACTCGGGTGCTGCCCTCAAGATTCCCTGGGGAGTGGACACAGGACATACTGTCCATTGAATGGGTCTGTCATTCACCTCTGTATTCTCCAAGCCCCACACAGTGCCCAGCCCATAGTAGGAGCTCAATAAATAGCAACTGCCTTGGGCAACAGAACAATATTATGTCTCTGGTATCTGGACTTGGACAAAAACTTTGTCAAATCACAGCCTGTCCAGTTATGAGCTGTGTGACTCTGGGCAGGTCACACCATCTCTCTGAGAGTCGATTTTCTGGTATGTAGGATGGGAATTTACATCGCAGGGTCTCCTGGGGGTTTAAGGAGCTAATCCATGAAAAGAGCCTGGCACACACTGAGTGCGTGACAAGTTACAGCTTTTGGAGTTAATATTGTCACCATGATGTCAAGAAGCCCTGGTAAATACTACGGTCTCCATTCTCCCTTCTGGAAAATAAGGAGGACGGACCACATCGCCTCTGTCTCCTCCACACCAGGACCCTAAGGGATCAGACATGGCTGCTGTGAGACCGTCAAGATGGCGGAAGAGTAAGACGCGGAGATCACCTTCCTCCCCACAAATACATCTACATGTGGAACAGCTCCTACAGAACACCTACTGAACGCTGGCAGAAGACCTCAGACCTCCCAAAAGGCAAGAAAACTCCCCACGTACCCGGTTAGGGCAAAAGAAAAAAGAAAAAAGAGACAAAAGAATAGGGACGGGACCTGCACCTCTGGGAGGGAGCTGTGAAGGAGGAAAAGTTTCCACACACTAGGAAGCCCCTTCGCGGGCGGAGACAGGGGATGGTGGGGCGGGGCGGGGCGGGGGGCTTCAGAGCCACGGAGGAGAGTGCAGCAACAGGGTGCGGAGGGCAAAGCGGAGAGATTCCCGCACAGAGGAGCGGTGCCGACCAGCTCTCACCAGCCCGAGAGGCTTGTTTACTCACCTGCCGGGGCAGGTGGGGGCTGGGAGCTGAGGCTCGTGCTTCGGAGGTCGGATCCCAGGGAGAGGACTGGGGTTGGCGGCGTGAACACAGCCTGAAGGGGGCTAGTTTGCCACGGCTAGCCGGGAGGGAGTCCGGGAAAAAGTCTGGACCTGCCCAAGAGGCAAGAGAATATTGTTCCGGGGTGCGTGAGGAGAGGGGATTCAGAGCGCCGCCTAAACGAGCTCCAGAGACAGGCGCGAGCCGCAGCTATCAGCACGGACCCCAGAGACGGGCATGAAACGCTAAGGCTTCTGCTGCCGCCACGAAAAAGCCTGTGTGCGAGCACAGGTCACTCTCCACACCTCCCCTCCCGGGAGCCTGTGCAACCCGCCACTGCCAGGGTCCCGTGATCCAGGGACAACTTCCCCGGGAGAACCTATGGCGTACCTCAGGCTGGTGCAACGTCACGCCGGCCTCTGCCGCCACAGGCTCGCAGCGCACTCCGTACCCCTCCCTCCCCACCGCCTGAGTGAGCGAGAGCTGCTTAATCCGCTGCTCCTTTAACGCCGTCCTGTCTGAGCGGGAACAGACGCCCTCACGCGACCTACGTGCAGAGGCGGGGCCAAATCCAAAGCTGACCCCCGGGAGCTGTGCGAACAAAGAAGAGAAAGGGAAATCTCTCCCAGCAGCCTCAGGAGCAGCGGATTAAATCTCCACAATCAACTTGATGTACCTGCATCTGTGGAATACCTGAACAGACAACGAATCATCCCAAATTGAGGCGGTGGACTTTGGGAGCAACGATATACATATTTTTTTCCTTTTTCTCTTTTTGTGTGTATGTGTATGCTTCTTTGTGTGATTTTGTCTGTATAGCTTTGTTTTACCATTTGTCCTAGGGTTCTGTCTGTCCGGTTTTTTTTTGTTTTTTTTTTTCAGTACAGTTTTTAGCACTTGTTATCATTGGTGGATTTGTTTTTTGGTTTGGCTGCTCTCTTCTTTCTTTTTTAATTTTTTTCTTTTTTTAAATTACTTTTAAATTATTTAATTTTAAATTATTTTTTAATAACTTTATTTTATTTATTTATTTATTTTTCTATCTTTTTTTCTCCTTTTTCTTCTAAGCCGTGTGGCTGACAGGGTCTTGGTACTCTGGCCGGGTGTCAGGCCTCTGCCTCTGAGGTGGGGGAGCCGATTTCAGGACATTGGTCCACCAGAGACTTCCCAGCTCCACGTAATATCAGATGGCGAAAGCTCTCCCAGAGAACTCCATCTCAACGCTAAGACTCAGCTCCACTCAATGACCAGCAAGCTCCAGTGCTGGACACCCTATGCCAAACAACTAGCAAGACAGGAACACAACCCCACCCATTAGCACAGAGGCTGCCTGAAATCATAATAAGGCCACAGACACCCCAAAACACACCACCAGACGCGGTCCTGCCCTCCAGAAAGACAAGATCCAGCCTCATCCACCAGAACACAGGCACCGGTCCCCTCCCCCAGGAAGCCTACACAACCCACTGAACCAACCTTAGCCACCGGGGACAGACACCAAAAACAATGGGAACTACGAACCTGCAGCCTGCGAAAAGGAGACCCCAAACACAATAAGTTAAGCAAAATGAGAAGACAAAGAAACACACAGCAGATGAAGGAGCAAGGTAAAAACCCACCAGACCAAACAAATGAAGAGAAAATAGGCAGTCTACCTGAAGAAGAATTCAGAATAATGATAGTAAAGATGATCCAGAATCTTGGAAATAGAATGGAGAAAATACAAGAAACATTTAACAAAGACCTAGAAGAACTAAAGAGTAAACAAACAATGATGAACAACACAATAAATGAAATTTAAAAATTCTCTAGAAGGAATCAATAGCAGAATAACTGAGCAGAAGACCAGATAAGTGACCTGGAAGATAAAATAGTGGAAATAACTACTGCAGAGCAGAATAAAGAAAAAAGAATGAAAAGAAATGAGGACAGTCTCAGAGACCTCTGGGACAACATTAAACACACCAACATCTGAATTATAGGGGTCTCAGAAGAAGAAGAGAAAAAGAAAGGGACTGAGAAAATATTTGAAGAGATTATAGTTGAAAACTTCCCTAATATGGGAAAGGAAATAGTTAATCAAGTCCAGGAAGCACAGAGTCCCATACAGGAAGAATCCAAGGAGAAACACACCAAGACACATATTAATCAAACTATCAAAAATTAAATGCAAAGAAAAAATATTAAAAGCAGCAAGGGAAAAGCAACAAATAGCATACAAGGACATCCCCATAAGGTTAACAGCTGATCTTTCAGCAGAAACTCTGCAAGCCACGAGGGGGTGACAGGACATATTTAAAGTGATGAAAGGGAAAAACCTACAACCAAGATTACTCTACCCAGCAGGGATCTCATTCAGATTCGATGGAGAAATTAAAACCTTTACAGACAAGCAAGAGCTAAGAGAATTCAGCACCACCAAACCAGCTTTACAACAAATGCTAAAGGAACTCCTCTAGGCAGGAAACACAAGAGAAGGAAAAGACCTACCATAACAAACCCAAAACAAGAAAATGGTAATAGGAACATACATATCGATAATTACCTTAAATGTAAATGGATTAAATGCTCCAACCAAAAGACATAGACTGGCTGAATGGATACAAAAACAAGACCCGTATATATGCTGCCTACAAGAGACCCACTTCAGACCTAGGGACACATACAGACTGATAGTGAGGGGATGGAAAAAGATATTCCATGGAAATGGAAATCAAAAGAAAGCTGGAGTAGCAATTCTCATATCAGACAAAATAGACTTTTTTTTTTTAACATCTTTATTGGAGTATAATTGCTTTACAATGGTGTGTTAGTTTCTGCTTTATAACAAAGTGAATCAGTTTTTGGTCACAAATACATATACATATGTTCCCATCTCTCTTCCCTCTTGCGTCTCCCTCCCTCCCACCCTCCCTATCCCACCCCTCTAGGTGGTCACAAAGCACCGAGCTGATCTCCCTGTGCTATGCGGCTGCTTCCCACTAGCTATCTATTTTACGTTTGGTAGTGTGTATATGTCCATGCCACTCTCTCACTTTGTCACAGCTTACCCTTCCCCCTCCCCATATCCTCAAGTCCATTCTCTAGTAGGAAATAGACTTTAAAATAAAGACTATTACAAGAGACAAAGAAGGACACTACATAATGATCAAGGGATCAATCCAAGAAGATATAACAATTGTAAATATTTATGCACCCAACATAGGAGCACCTCAATACATAAGGCAAATGCGAACAGCCATAAAAAGGGAAATCGACAGTAACACAATCATAGTAAGGGACTTTAACATCCCACTGTCACCAATGGACAGATCTTCCAAAATGAAAATAAATAAGGAAAGACAAGTTTTAAATGATACATTCAAACAAGCTTTAAATGATACATTTAAAGACAAGCTTTAAATGATACATTAATTGATATTTATAGGACATGCCATCCAAAACCAACAGAATACACTTTCTTCTCAAGTGCTCATGGAACATTCTCCAGGATAGATCATATCCTGGGTCACAAATCAAGCCTTGGTAAATTTAAGAAAATTGAAATCGTATCAAGTATCTTTTCCGACCACCATGCTATGAGATTAGATATCAATTACAGGAAAAAATCTGTAAAAAATACAAACACATGGAGGCTAAACAATACACTACTTAATAACCAAGAGATCACTGAAGAAATCAAAGAGGAGATCAAAAAATACCTAGAAACAAATGACAATGAAAACATGATGACCCAAAACCTATGGGATGGAGCAAAAGCAGTTCTAAGAGGGAAGTTTATAGCAATACAAGCCTACCTCAAGAAACAAGAAACATCTCAAATAAACAACCTAACCTTACACCTAAAGCAATTAGAGAAAGAAGAACAAAAAAACCCCAGAGTTAGCAGAAGGAAAGAAATCATAAAGATCAGATCAGAAATAAATGAAAAAGAAATGTAGGAAACAATAGCAAAGATCAATAAAACTAAAAGCTGGTTCTTTGAGAAGATAAACAAAATTGATAATCCATTAGCCAGACTCATCAAGAAAAAAAGCAAGAAGACTCAAATCAGTAGAATTAGAAATGAAAAAGGAGAAGTAACAACTGACACTGCAGAAATACAAAAGATCATGAGAGATTACTACAAGCAACTCTATGCCAATAAAATGGACAACCTGGAAGAAATGGACAAATTCTTAGAAAAGCACAACCTTCCAAGACTGAACCAGGAAGAAATAGGAAATATAAACAGACCAATCACAAGCACTGAAATTGAGACTGTGATTTAAAATCTTCCAACAAACAAAAACCAAGGACCAGATGGCTTCACAGGTGAATTCTATCAAACATTTAGAGAAGAGCTAACACCTATTCTTCTCAAACTCTTCCAAAATATAGCAGAGGGAGGAACACTCCCAAACTCATTCTACAAGGCCACCATCACCCTGATACCAAAACCAGACAAAGATGTCACAAAGAAAGAAAACTACAGGCCAATATCACTGATGAACATAGATGCAAAAATCCTCAACAAAATACTAGCAAACAGAATCCAAGAGCAGATTAAAAGGATCATACACCATGATCAAGTGGGGTTTATCCCAGGAATGCAAGGATTCTTCAATATATGCAAATCAATCAATGTGATACACCATATTAACAAACTGAAGGATAAAAACCATATGATCATCTCAATAGATGCAGAAAAAGCTTTTGACAAAATTCAACACCGATTTATGATAAAAACCCTCCAGAGAGTAGGCATAGAGGGAACTTACCTCAACATAATAAAGGCCACATATGACAAACCCACACCAACATTGTTCTCAATGGTGAAAAACTGAACCATTTCCACTAAGATCAGGAACAAGGCAAGGTTGCCCACTCTCACCACTATTATTCAACATAGTTTTGGAAGTTTTAGCCACAGCAATCAGAGAAGAAAAAGAAATAAAAGGAATACAAATCGGAAAAGAAGAAGTAAAGCTGTCACTGTTTGCAGATGACATGATACTATACATAGAGAATCTTAAAGATGCTACCAGAAAACTACTAGAGCTAATCAATGAATTTAGTAAAGTAGCAGGATACAAAACTAGTGCACAGAAATCTCTTGCATTCCTATACACTAATGATACAAAATCTGAAAGAGAAGTTAAGGAAACACTCCCATTTACCACTGCAACAAAAAGAATAAAATACCTAGGAATAAACCTACCTAAGGAGACAAAAGACCTGTATGCAGAAAACTATAAGACACTGATGAAAGAAATTAAAAATGATACAAGCAGATGGAGACATATACCATGTTGTTGGATTGGAAGAATCAACATTGTGAAAATGACTCTACTACCCAAAGCAATCTACAGATTCAATGCAATCCCTATCAAACTGCCAAAGGCATTTTTCACAGAACTAGAACAAAAAATTTCACAATTTGTGTGGAAACACAGAAGACCCCGAATAGCCAAAGCAACCTTGAGAAAGAAAAACAGAGCTGGAGGAATCAGGCTCCCTGACCTCAGACTATACTACAAAGCTACAGTCATGAAGAGAGTATGGTACTGGCACAAAAACAGAAATATAGATCAATGGAACAGGATAGAAAGCCCAGAGATAAACCCACGTACCTATGGTCACCTTATTTTTGATAAAGGAGACAAGAATATACAATGGAGAAAAGACAGCCTCTTCATAAGTGGTGCTGGGAAAACTGGACTGCTACATGTTAAAGAATGAAATTAGAACACTCCCTAACACCATACACAAAAATAAACTCAAAAGGGATTAAAGACCTAAATGTAAGGCCAGACACTATAAAACTCTTAGAGGGAAACATAGGCAGAACACCCTATGACATAAATCACAGCAAGATCCTTTTTGACCCACCTCCTAGAGAAATGGAAATAAAAACAAAAATAAACAAATGGGACCTAATGAAACTTAAAAGCTTTTGCACAGCAAAGGAAACCATAAACAAGACCAAAAGACAACCCTCAGAATGGGAGAAAATATTTGCAAATGAAGCAACTGACAAAGGATTAATCTCCAAGATTTACAAGCAGCTCATGCAGCTCAATATCAAGAAAACAAACAACCCAATCCAAAAATGGGCAGAAGACCTAAATAGACATTTCTCCAAAGAAGATATACAGATTGCCAACAAACACATGAAAGAATACTCAACATCACTAATCATTAGAGAAATGCAAATCAAAACTACATTGAGATATCACCTCACACCAGTCAGAATAGCCATCATCAAAAAATCTACAAACGGTAAATGCTGGAGAGGGTGTGTAGAAAAGGGAACCCTCTTGCACTGTTGGTGGGAATGTAAATTGATACAGCCACTATGGAGAACAATATGGAGGTTCCTTAAAAAACTACAGATAGAACTACCATACGATCCAGCAATCCCACTACTGGGCATATACCCTGAGAAAACCATAATTCAAAAAGAGTCATGTGGGGCTTCCCTGGTGGCGCAGTGGTTGAGAATCTGCCTGCCAATGCAGGGGACACGGGTTCGAGCCTTGGTCTGGGAAGATCCCACACGCCGCGGAGCAACTGGGCCCATGAGCCACAACTACTGAGCCTGAGCGTCTGGAGCCTCTGCTCCGCAACAAGAGAGGCCGCGATAGTGAGAGGCCCGCGCACCACGATGAAGAGTGGCCCCCACTCGCCGCAACTGGAGAAAGCCCTTGCACAGAAACGAAGACCCAACACAGCCAAAAATAAACATAATAAATAAATAATAAATACAAAATTAAAAAAAAAAAAAGTCATGTACCACAATGTTCATTGCAGCTCTATTTACAATAGTCAGGACATGGAAGCAACCTAAGTGTCCATCAACAGATGAATGGATAAAGAAGATGTGGCACATATATACAATGGAGTATTACTCAGCCATTAAAAAGAAATGAAATTGAGTTATTTGTAGTGAGGTGGATGGACCTAGAGTCTGTCATACAGAGTGAAGTAAGTTAGAAAGAGAAAAACAAATACCATATGCTAACACATATATATGGAATCTAAAAAAAAAAAAATGGTTCTGAAGAACCTAGTGGCAGGACAGGAATAAAAACGCAGATGTAGAGAATGGACTTGAGGACGTGGAGAGGGGGAAGGGTAAGCTGGGACGAAGTGAGAGAGTGGCATGGACTTATATACACTACCAAATGTAAAATAGATAGCTAGTGGGAAGCAGCCGCATAGCACAGGGAGATCAGCTTGGTGCTTTGTGACCACCTAGAGGGGTGGGATAGGGAGGGTGGGAGGGAGACGCAAGAGGGAGGAGATATGGGGATATATGTATATGTATAGCTGATTCACTTTGTTATACAGCAGAAACTAACACAACAATGTAAAGCAATTACACTCCAATAAAGATGTTAACAAAAAAAAAAGAAAAAAAGAAATGGCTGTTGTGTTGGGTGGGTGTAGAGTGGCATCTAGTGGAGAGGAAGAAAAAGTGACAAAGTGTCACAAGGATATTTGGAAGAGAATGTTTTCAAGGCTGGCAGAAAATCCAGGAAGGTGACTGGCACGTGCTTGTGTCCCCAGCCGGGGAGGTAGACAAACTGCCCTCGGCAGCACTCAGGGCTCCCTCCCATGTGCCTGAGCCCCATGTACTAATGGAAGACTCCCCCCTCCCCCTCCCCAGGCCTCTCTGGGTGCTGGGTCTCTGGGTCCTGTGGGCTCAGAGGCTCACCTTCCCTGTTCTGCTCCACCTGCCCCGTGTCCAGCTAAGGGCATTGCCTCCGCTGCCCCCAAGTCCCCAGCTCTCAGGATAATTAAGACCATGTACGTTAGCAATGTTCAAACACATTTTTCTGTTTCCACGTTTTGCTACTCCGAGTGCAGGAGCAATCTAAGGCCTGACTCCAGCCTTTTGTTTTCCCTGTTTGTAAACAAATCAATTTTCTTTGTGGTCCTGACAGGTCATTGGTCTGTAACACCTTCATGTGACACAGTCAGGCAGGACCTCTGTAGGTTCAGATCACAATTTCACTGGAAGCAAAACCTGCAAAGTCTTCTTAAATAATGTATCACAAAGTCTTCCACTCTGTGAACACAGGATATCTTTCCATTTATTTGTGTCTTCTGTATTTTGGTTTAACAATGCTTTGTAGTTTGTGGGAGATGGGATATCTCTGCAGATGGCAATATGGGGACAGAGGTACCATTGCTGGACACCAGTAGGTGTCTATGGACAGAAGGAGGATGTGGAACTAAATGGAAGAGTATTTTTCATACTGTGTGAGAGGTGAGGCCTTAAGCAAAATAAAGAGGAACAATGAATCTCCAGATATCATGGAAGGAACTGGTCTGATTAATTTGACTGATTAAATTGTGCTTAATTTGTGAAATAACAGTTTTGTTTTCAAATTACAAACAACTTGAACATAATCTTACTGTTTTTCCCCACCTAAAAATGTATCATAAATTAAGTATCTTTTCTTTCTTTGTATACATTTTTTGTAAGACCGAATTTTGGTCCTATCTGATAATGATTTATCATGTGATTAGTAGACACAGAGAACAGACTTGTGGTTGCCAAGGGGTAGGGGGGTAAAGGAGGGATGGATTGGGAGTTTGGGATTAGCAGATGCAAACTATTATACATAGGATGGATAAACAAGGTCCTACTGTACAGCACAGGGAACTATATTCAATATCATGTGATAAACCATAAAGGAAAAGAATGTGTATATATATATATCTATATATATCTATATATTTCTATATATATCTATATATATCTATATATATCTATATATCTATATATATATATATATATCTGAACCACTTTTCCATACAGTGGAAATTAACACAACATTGTAAATCAACTATACTTCAACAAAATTTTTAAAAAAATTTTTTTTAAATATCAAAAAGAAATCATGTGATTAGATGACTCTTACAGATTCAATGTTTTAGCAGTGGGAATAAAGACTCAGGGAGATGGTCTGAAAGAGGCCAGGTTAATTCTCAATGGTTGGATTAAATTGTATTGCATCTAGAAAGTAATCACCCGGTGTTTGCTTTTTGCTGGATCCTTCGGTCATTGTAAAGACAGAGCCCAGCGCTCCTGTATTATCTAATTAAGAAAAACTGAAAAAGACGCATCTCTAGCTAAAAACCGTGACCCGTGTTCTGTGAGGTGGGGGCTAAATTTCAAGTGTAAGAACAAAAGACAGTGGAAAGCATTTATCTCAGTATAAGAACAAGTTTATACAGAGTGCAGCCAGTGAGCTGGGCTTTCAGTTTTCGTGGAGCCAAATACGCTCATCTCTGGGCTGAAAGGAGGGTATGTGGATGTCGCTGGAAGAGTGAAAACAACATAGGCTGGCTTTTTGTTTTTTACCTTTTGGCCCCGCTACGCGGCACGGGGGATCTTAGTTCCCTGACCAGGGATTGAACCCACGGCTCCTGCATTGTGAGCGTGGACTCTTAACCACTGGACCGCCAGGGAAGTCCCCTGTTTATTAATCCTGTAGATGTAACTTGTAGGGAATAGGAGGACCCTGATGACCGCGCTAATGGGAAAACGCACAGTATGTCCATGAGGTGGTGCGAGGACCATATTCTGTGACCTGTGGAAGGATGTACAGTATTTGCCTGCGGTGCTCCCAGCAGCTGTGCTGGTGAGCATCCTGCGTGGCGGGGACGGCTGGGTGCTGAGACCAGGATGAAGGTAGTCATGGTTTGGGGGAAAGTTAACAGAGAGCAAGGAGCTGAAGTCTTGGAGCAATGACGGGGTAGGCCCGGCAGCTATTGCGTCCCTGCGGTGAATCCATGTATGGCCCTAAGCAAGATGCTGAAAGAGCACAGTCCCCAGCAGAGAGGTCCAGCAAGGCAGCAGTGTAACCAAGGAGACGCCAACTCCGGTGATGGAAGCAGCGGGTGGAACCTTCAGAGAATCAGCTCAGGACACGTGGGAACTGTGGGTGAGTGTCCACGATTCTGAGGCAGCCGAAGGAGGGTGGACGGGAGGCCAGGGGGTGAGGCACTCCAGGCCCCACCTGCACAGAGCCAGGGGTGATCCAGGCAGTGGGTGGGCTGTGAGGTCGACACCTGGGGGCATCAGACAGCAGGTGTGCCAATTTTTCAGATGCTGGTTACTACTATAATTAATTTTGTGAAGGATGGAAATATTGATGGCATCATCGCTTAAAATTCACTGTGGGTAACGTTTGCTTTGTTTTACCAAGAGCCCAAATTGACCTTTTTTAGTCTTTTATATTATGTACATATTATTTTGATAATGTTATTTAAAAAATAAAATTTCCAAATTGTGTTACATTTTTAAACAATATTGAATATTTTTAAATTACATTTTCAGAAGTTTCTTTCCTGAGTGTTCACCAATTTCACCATGTATTGCTTTCGTCCAGTGTTTATTGATGTTGCTTTGACCTTGAGGAAGAAGTTTACATTATCAACAAAATTAAATCTAGACATTCTACGTCATTGTTGCATGTACATATATAATTATTACTGTATAAATACATATATAAGTACAATATAAATATAACATTAGATACATATATGTGTGTTTGTATATGTGTGTGTAAATATTTCATGCTTAATCTTTAGCCAGTGCAATAGTGGGTTTTTAAAAAAAAAACAACTCTCATTTTAACTTCACTTGATGGCTTTTTAAGGCTTTTTAAGATTTAAAAAGTTCATTATCACATAAATCATATCAATGTTTTGTTAGGTCAGTCTCCCAAGGCAATAGAAGTAAAAGCAAAAATAAACAAATGGGGCTTAATCAGACAAGTTTTTATACAGAAAAGGAAACCATAAACAAAATGAAAAGAAACCTACGGAATGGGAGAAAATATTTGCAAATGATGTGACTGACAAGGGATTAATTTCCAAAATATCCAAACAGCTCATACAACTCAATAACAAAAAAACAAACAACCCAATCAAAAAATGGGCAGAAGACCTAAATAGACATTTCTCCAAAGAAGACATACAGATGGCCAACTAGCACATGAAAAAATGCTCATGATCGCTAATTATTAGAGAAGTGCAAATCAAAACTACAGTGAGGTACCACCTCACACTGGTCAGAATGGCCATCATTAAAAAGTCTACAGATAACAAATGCTGCAGAAGGAGTGGAGAAAAGGGAACCCTTCTACACTGTTGGTGGGAATGTAAATTGGTGCAGCCACTATGGAGAACAGTTCGGAGGTTTCTCAAAAAAAACAGAATTGCCATATGATCCAGCAACCCCACTCCTGGGCATATATCTGGACAAAACTATAATTCAAAATGATACATGCACCCCAATGTTCATTGCAGCACTATTTACAATAGCCAAGACATGGAAACGACCTAAATGTCCATCAACAGATGAATGGATAAAGATGTGGTGTGTGTATACACATACACACACACACACAACGGAATATTATTCAGTCACAAAAAAAGAATGAAATAATGCCATTTGCAGCAACATGGATGGACCTAGAGATTATCATACTAAATGAAGTAAGTCAGAAAGAGAAAGACAAATACTATATGATATCACTTATATATGGAATCTAAACTATGACACAAATGAACTTATCTATGAAACAGAAACGGACTCACAGACAGAACGGACTTGTGGTTGCCAAGAGGGAGGTGTCGGGGAGGGATGGATTGGGAGTTTGGGATTAGCAGATGCAAACTATTATACAGAGAATGGATAAACGACAAGGTCCTATTGTATAGCACAGGGAACTATATTCAATACCCTATGATAAGCCATAATGGAAAAGAATCTGAAAAAGAATATATGTATATGTATAACTGAATCACTTTGCTGTACAGCAGAAATTAACGCAACATTGTAAATCAACTATACTTCAATAAATTTTTTAAAAAAGATTTTAAAAGTTCAGTGTTGTTATTATTCACTCCATTGTTCATTCATGATATAAATTTTCACTTGCTTTAGCTACAGTACTTAGAAAATGTAGGTCCAGGAAGAAGAACGGATGGCATGTTTTCCAAATAATCATGTTGTATTGTGATCTAAAGTAAAGTGAGATGGAATCTGAAAATGTTTTATTGCGATCTGATTCTTTTCCTTGGCTTCATTTCCAAGCAGAGTAGAAAGAAGGAATCTTACTGTCTTGTTTTACCCCTTGATTAAATGTAAAAAAATTTAATGATCAAAAATAATGAAGCTGATTCTCTTCTTATAAATTTATTTATTTATTTATTTATTTATTTATTTTTGGCTGTGTTGGGTCTTCGTTTCTGTGCGAGGGCTTTCTCCAGTTGCGGCGAGCGGGGACCACTCTTCATTGTGATGCGCGGGCCTCTCACTGTCGCGGCCTCTCGTTGTGGAGCACAGGCTCCAGACGCGCAGGCTCAGTAGTTGTGGCTCACGGGCCCAGTTGCTCCGTGGCATGTGGGATCTTCCCAGACCAGGGCTCGAACCCGTGTCCCCTGCATTGGCAGGCAGATTCTCAACCACTGCGCCACCAGGGAAGCCCCTGAAGCTGATTTTCAATATTTTTTAAACTCATAGAAATGAATAGGCCGTAGGGGCAGTTCACAAATTGCAATAATTATTTAATATCTTTAGAAATTACTGGGCACTCTCAATGCAATTTGATGGTGTGTGTGTCAAAGATCCTGCACAGGTGTTAGTGACAACTGCAGACCCTTTGAACATAGTAAATGACCCTTTGACTAACAAATTTGTGCTAAAATGAGCAGCAACCCTCAGGGGTCGTTATATCACCATTTACAAAGGGATGGGTACCTCCCTCTTCTGATGCAGGTTCCAGGACTCCATTCTACTTTCTGAACACCCACCACAGTCCAGGACTAAGGTGAAACCATCTCTGCTCAGTTCAGTAAACATATGTGTCTACTAAGACCTAAGACTTGACCCTGCTCCTTACAAGTTTATTTGAAATTACAGCAGTTTCAATTCATATGCAGCCAATGTTTTTAGGAGAAGATGCACCTACACTGCCCTCCCTTCTGCTTCAAAACCTGTAATTCCGGTTATAAGATAAATAAGTACAAGGGATGTAATGTACAACATGATAGTTATAATGATCACAACTGCTGTATGGTATATATGAAAGGCGTTAAGAGAGTCAATCTTAAAGGTTCTTATGAACCCAGGAGGAAATCAGGCTGCTACCAGATGAAGGGGGTGCAGTCTCTGGCAGTCAAATGTACCAGCCCTTATACTTGGGCTTCCCGAAAACACTTCCTGTGCTTGTCCCTGGGGGAGGGGCCTCAGCCACCCACGTCCAGGTATTTGCATGTAGTCCCTAGAGGGCGTGGAGATCCTGGCTGAAGGACCGTTCAGGGTGGGGCTGCTGAGATTATGAAAAATGGGGCAGGCAGACCCCTCCGGTTTCCAGATCTGGGTCTTTCGCAACTTATCTGGGTGGCCACTTATTTATTTATTCAGATCAGGCCCTCCATTTCACTGAATTGCATGTGTTTATTTCATGCCTCTGAGCCTTCACTCCATTTCTTTTAAAAGAAGCAGAGAAAGGCAAAATACAATGTCGCAGTTCTGCTTAATCCGGTGCAAGGCTTAAAAACCAGACTTTCCTCAATTTCCTCATTCGTTGAAATGGAGACGACATAAGGAAACCACTAGAACAGTAGCATGCCACGTCATTTAGGGGCTGAAACGTGACACTATTTAAGGACAGCTGCCCCCTGTTAGGCCCTTAAAATACTGAGCACCTGGTTTGTGGTGACCCCGCCATCATTGAACGTTAATTGAGTAAGTTCGTTCCTTAAAGACGCATTTATACATTGCCGCCTACAGATGGCGCCAGAGACCGCGATCCGCGGCCTAGGGCCCAGAGCACTTTCTGGTCCGGCGCGCTGGAACCCCACATGTCTCAGCCTTCGACCTTCTCACTCTCGCAGGACACACTAATCACGCACACGAGCCCCTCACCTCTCATTCACTCTCTCTCAAACGCACTCGCACACTCTCACCTGTACCGTCTCTCTCTGATACATGCTCTAGAAGTTTCTCCCAATATACAGCATTAAGTAGCCCTGGCAGATCCCATGGCCCGGAAGCCTAAAACACGTGCTCTGGCTCCTTGAGAAAACATATGCTGACTCTTTCAGCTGGCGCTTTGCAGGACTTCTCGTGCCCGTCACCCACAGCACCTCCAGGCCATCAGTGGGCCCAGTCCCCGTGACAACCATCCGGCTCCCCGTGGGTTTCCAAGAGGCTCCCACTGAGAAACTGCTTTCAGGTCTTTTGTCTCCTATTGACTGCCTCTCCAAATCTTTATCCTACTTTTAGGGATAATGCTTAAACAGTAAAATATTATTTAATTATTTTACTTAATTTGCACACTTACGATTCCAAAGCCTGGGGCTGTCAGGAAGGGCTTCTGAGAGATGCGGTCTGAGCTGATGGGAGGCAAGGGGGGAAGCTGCCGAGGAGGAGAGGTAACAGGAGTTACAACCACTTCTTTATGGGCACTTTCTGTTTGTCAGATGTTTTCTCGGACTGTTACTGCTTCTCTAATCAGAGTATTACTGAGAAGGAAATGAAATCAGAGGTTTGAGGGTGGGGACTTAAGAGGAGATAGAAGAGCTGGGGCTGGAACCAGTCTCGCTGTCCAGCCGGGTACTCTTAACTTCTGGGCGTCCTCCTTTTCTGAGGCCTCTGCATCCTCAGAGGCCTATGGGGTGCCAGGAGATCCACTGCTAATGTTATAAAAGGAGATGAGGCCAAGATCCATCTTCAGGAAAATCCATGAAGGTCACTAGACCTGGGCTGCCCAGTACTGTAGCCACCAGCCCCATGTGGCCGCTGAGCACCTGAAATGTGTCTTATCTGAATTGAGATGTGCAGTGAGTGTAAAATGCTTCAAAACTGATTTTGAAGACGTTATAAGAAAAGTGATTTCAACTATTTCATTTTGAGATCTTTTAAACATTGATGACTCATTGAAATAACATTTTGCCAAATAAAATTATTTTGACTTGGTTTCTTTTGCTCTAGTTTAATGTGGCTACTAGAAAATTTATAATTAGATATGTGGGTTACATTCTCCTGGACATCCTGGTCTAGACTCAGAGACCCTCCAACTTCCGCCAGCTGGTCCGACTCGGCTGTGGCTCAGATCCCCAGCAGCAGCTGAGAGGTTGAATCAGTCAACGGGGGAAACTCGGTTCACCATGTGGTAGAGGACTCCAACCAGGATCTGATTAAGGAAAAAGAGCATCATCTCTCCAGCCTGGGTGCTGAAACCTAGTCCTGCCTACAGCTCCTGGAGCAGAGGGCCCAAGGGTCCCTAAGTGTACACACTAGGTCTGGGATTGAGCTGGCCTCGGCATCACTTGCTGTATTAATAAATTACTCCATTCCCCAAACTTTGTTCTGTCATATTTGCCTTTTGTAGAAAACTGAGAAGCAAAAAAGAAATTACATAAGATTGGACTTGCCTCTCTACTAGATCCTCCTCTGGCCTCCAACTCCTTCTGAAGGTGATTCAGCTCTTGAGTGAGATCCACCTACAAGGGGCTTTTAATTTTTAAAATTTTTTAGAAGATTCTTAGTCACACATTTAATGAGACTTGTATAGGACTTGTACAGGGTAAAATCTGTAAAACTTTGCTGAAGGATGTGAAAATTGATTTTTTTATTGAAGTATAGTTAATTTACAATATTAGTTTCAGGTGTACAGCATACTGATTCCATATTTTTACAGATTATACTCCATTAAAAGCTATCTATTCTATACATAATAGTTTGTATTTCTTAATCCCTTAATCCCATACCCTCCTCCCTTCCCTCTCCCCACTGGTAACCACTAGTTTGTTTTCTATATTTTGAGCCTGTTTCTGATTTGCTATATACATTCATTTGTATTATTGTTGAGTTCCACATATAAGTGATATAATACAGTATTTCTCTTTCTCTGTCTGATTTATTTAACTAAGCATAATAAATACCCTCTAGATCCATCCAATTGTTGCAAATGACAGAATTTCATTCTCTATGGCTGAGTAATATTCCATTGTATGTATATACCATATCTTCTATAAGGGGCTTTTTATACTGAAGGATCTCTTCCCACCCTATTCATACCAGGCCTCTTTAATCTGATTGTATTTTGATTTACTTCTAGCAAAAATGAGATTTTTACTAAAGACAAAGAAGTTACCACAAACATTCTTTATTGAAGTAAATTATCACAAGCATTTTTACTCAACATTTTAAATGAATTGCACGTGCATTAATTAATTACAATTCATTAATATTACTTCATATATATTTGTAAATATGTCATGCTTAATCTGTAAACCACACAATGGTAGGTAAAATTCTCATTTACTCTGACTCATACATTTTTAAGATTAAAACATTCAGCTTTGCTAATTAATATTGACCCTTCACTAATACCTGATGTAAATTCTCACTTCAGCTAAACTATTTAGAATATGTGGGTCCAGGTTGATGGACACACAACGTATTTGCTAAGGAATCACGTGGTACCAAGGGGAGGTGAGATGGGATTTGGCCGTGCTTAATTCCCATCCTATGAGATAGATTCTTCGTCTTGATTTTATTGTCAGTCAATGACTAGAAAGAAGATATTGCAAATTGCCACCTTGTTTTACTGTGCATTAAAATGTAAGAGTGAAGATGTAGCAAAAATCATGAAGCTGATTTGAAATAGTTTTGAGATTCAAAATATGAGGTCATAATGGCAGTTCATAAATTGTACATATTTTAAATACCCATATTACTGAACACTCAATGAAGTTTGAGAATTTGTTGTTGTTTTTAGACACTTCCCCACATATTTTGACCTTCTTTCTTCATATATAAAAAAACATGGACAGGTTTTAGTTCTTGAGTGACAGTTGCAGACATATTTAACATTTGATTAATGAAGTAATCATAAAAGGCTCCAGCCATCTCACAGCTACCCGCTAGGTGGCGCTATGTCAAAGTCTATGAGACGATTTGGCTCTTCCCTGTTCTGATCCAGGTTTCCTGCCTCCTAGATTCTACTTTCTGAAATGCTCACCAGAAAGCAAGGACCCATCTGATCCTGTGACGGCTCAGTTTTGTAGACATTTCTGTCTCTTGATAAATAGGATATCCTGACTATCTGCTCCTCACAAGATTATTAAAAATTACAGCAGTTTAAATTCGTAGGTAAATGTTCAGCCTTCCTTCTTCCTGGAGACCTTTCACCCTGAGTGACATGGCAAAACTCCGCCACACCCAATGCCTGGATCAGCTGTTCCTTCTTCTAGGAACCGTTCCTTTTGTCCCAAGACAAAACACTGCTTTATGTTGCTCTCCCAGGACAATTTATAAACATTTCTAATAGAATCTGTTACCATTTTTATCTGGATTGGTGTGGTCTTAAAAATTCTTTAATGAGACAAACTTAGTAGAAAGCTGAGTCTGTGGCCTTGATTTTGGATATGAAATACAAAGATATCCAGCAAAAAGTAGACAACAAACAATTACCGTTGGATTGACAGACAATTGTATGTAATAATTTGAAATCAATCTGACTTCCTTCATATTTTCTCCTGATTTTCATCCTCCCCACACTCTCCTGGTCCTCTAGGTGTCATCTAAAACAATAAAAGAACTCAGCTGGCCTCATACCTCCAGACCCTAAGTATGGAACCCAGGTTAGCCAGAACAGACTTCTGACTTACAGAACTGTGTGATAATAAATGGCTATTGTGAAAGAGGAAAACAAATATCATATATTAACGCATACATGTGGATTCTAGAAAAATGGTTCAGATGAACCGGTTTGCAAGGCAGAAATAGAGACACAGATGTAGAGAACAAACGTACGGACACCAAGGGGGGAAAGTGGGGATGGTGGTGGGGGGATGAACTGGGAGATTGGGATTGACATATATACACTAATATGTATAAAATAGGTAACTAATAAGAACCTGCTGTATAAAAGATAAATAAATAACTAATCTCCTATAAAAAATGGCTATTGTTTTAAGCTGAAAACAAAATTTGTGAATTAATAATGTAATTTTATTCATTGATTAAGTGGGTGGTATTTATCCACTCATATTTATTTTATAACCCAGACAGACGTACTGTATGTTACTTTGTCCATTGTTTAATTCATTGAAGACGCCTAGAGAAGACAAGGCTTGTTTTCAAAGCTTGACCATGGTGTAAAAAATTAATAAAGGGAAACCTCAATTAAATAGAGTTGGGAGACCAGAGGGGGAGCTCTCGTGCCCTGTGACCATAGCAGAGCCCAACAGGAAGAAGAAAGACTCCTCTTCTTTCCTGGCAAGACTCAGCCAGTGAAAAGCTGTGAACTCTTGACTAGAGCCCTCCCAACTTCTTTGTCCCCTCTATAAAAGCATTCTCCTTCCCTTGCCGCTTGGGGACTTACACAAAGCTCACCATGGTGGCCGACCCTGAACTGCAATTCTCTGCTGACCCTGAATAAACCTGTCTTTGCTGAAGAAATATCTGGTAGTCTATCTGTTTCAAGTCAACACTTTCAGAATATATAAATGCCAAGGTTTTCTGATTTAGAAAGTACCCATTTTGGCCAATTAGTTTCTATTTATTGTCTCCTCTGATGCTCATTTTAAAAAATCTGATTTTTTTTTTCTAAAGACGAGTTTATCTTTAAAACACATGTGGGGTTTTATTGTACCTAGAGATTTTACTGTGGGATGGACTTTTAAAAACTGCAATAATAAACAAGTGCAGAGTTTTTAAAAATCATGAAGCTGTAGCAAGCAAACTTGACTGTACATCATACAAAGGAAACTGATATGAGTTGTGGTACAACAATGAGAAGGGGCAATATTAAGATTATATATGAATTATTTGTGATTTCCTGAGAAGTAAAGACCACACTTATCATTATTCTTGTGTATTTTCAAACATTTCCAAACTTGAAATGAACAAAAGAAAGCAAGTACAAAACACATAAGATGCCAACATTGAGAAACAGTGGTTACATTTGACTTTTAGGTTCATTCTACCATATATATTTCCCAGTCTCTGTGGGAGAGTGGAAACCTAACTTTGATGGGCACTAAATACCACACAGAGATGTCCTAATCACAGAGAAAAACCATTGCAAACTCAGGAATAACTCAATGCTCTGGAAGCACCCCATAGATCAACCCCACCTCAGCACCGAGAAACTCTCCTGCCTTTTGTTTCAGTGAAGCTGAGCCCAGACTGAGTCCTGGTCTTTCTCCCTTATTACAGTAGTCTTCAATATCATCTTCCTTCCCTATTTAACTCTTTTGGGTGCAATTTTTAAAATTAATTAAGTAAGTTATTTATTTATTTATTTATTTATTTATTTAATTTATGGCTGCACTGGGTCTTCGTTGCTGTGTCTGGGCTTTCTCTAATTGTGGAGAGCAGGGGCTACTCTTCCTTGCGGTGCATAGGCTTCTCATTGCGGCAGCTTCTCTCCTTGCGGAGCACAGGCTTCTAGGCACGCGGGCTTCACCAGTTGGGGCACGCGGGCTCAGTAGTTGTGGCGCACGGGCTTAGTTGCTCCACGGCATGTGAGATCTTCCTGGACCAGGGCTTGAACCCGTGTCCCCTGCATTGGCAGGCGGATTCTTAAACACTGTGCCACCAGGGAAGTCCCTGGGTGCAATTTTTGCTTTGACGAAAGTAAAATGTATTACAGAAGTCTTACAGCAATATAGATTTTCTTACCCTTTGTTCTTTATGTTATAGTTGTCATATGTAATACCTCAGCATGAATTGAACTTGACCTTCTGAGATTGTGGTGTAATTTTTTCCTTCAAAAGTCATACTTATAAGTAAAAGAATTTAAGAGGAGAAAACTAAGCTATCTCATTTATCCAGATGCTACCCCTTCTGTGGCTCTTTCTTTCTTCCTGAAGTTCCAACTTTAGGAACTCTTGTGTCATTTCACTTCAGCCTGAAGAAGTTCCTTTCCCATGATTTTATATCTAGCCACCTGATAATTGACTATTTTGTCTTCTTTCATCTTCATCAGCCTTTGTTTTATTTTCATTTTTGTTTTGCCTTCAGTCTTTAAGGATATCTTGGCTACATCAGTATCCTGAGGTGATAGTTTTCTTTCAGTAGTTTAAAGATATTATTCCGATCTCTTCTAGCCTCCGTTTTCAGATGAGAAATCACGTCTCGAAACTGATATTCTTTTACATTTAACTGACTGCATTCAAGGTTTTTCTTCCTCTTTGATTTTTAGCAGGTTGATAAAGATGTGTCAGGTTGAAGGTTTTCTGATTTTATTTGAGATGAATGCCAACCTCGGACACTCCTCAGGTTGTCAGAAATCACGAGTTGTCATCGGCTGTATCTACATGCGAGGTCATAGCCACTGGAGAGAGAAAATAATTTAGCAGGTAGACTGAATCCTTGGCCCAATCAGAGAAGGCACCCACATATCCCATTTGCATTTAAGTTGGTTTATTTCTGCTCTTTCCACAGTCAATAAAACCTTTCCCCAGAAATCCTTCTTGAACTCCCAATGTAGGACCTAGGAACTGGGCCTAGATGAGATTTTTCAATACCCAACCTGAAGAAGTGGATTATTTCCTTATTTTCATAAATGAAAGTATAGCCTGGGGTATATATCTTGAACAGACTGTCCAATATATATTTCTGTGATGGAAATGATGTATATCTGTGCTGCCCAATATGGAGGCAATGAGCTCCATGTGGCTCTTGAGCCCTTGAAATATGACATTTCTCCTGCCACATGTAGAAATTCTAACATTTTGCAGATACTGAATTAAAAATCTATTATTTACATTGACTTCACCATTTTCATTTTCCTGGTGTGTTCATTAGAAAATTCAAAATTACATATGTGCCTGGCATTATGTATTTTTTGGTGAGCAGTGATCTAGAGGATGGAAATGTATGCCTCCTTCGACTCCTTAAACTTAACCCCACTCTGGGGCAATGTCCCAGCCAGGCAGAAACTGCAGGTGGAGCTGGAGACCTTGAAAAGTTTGGCTATACTTCCAACTCAGCCCAAAGCCCAAGGATGATTCTAGACTTCCATTCTGACTCGTGCATTTCAGATCTTTCTGGGTTTGGACCTGGTATATATGTCCCTCCTAGCCCGCCCTGGCTGCCCCTTCAGTTGTCACCCCAGCAGGATCTGGGTGGCTTAGGCACTTCTGGGTTTTTTTGGGGTTTTTTTTGTACTTCTGTTCTTAGCGGCTCTTCCCTCCAATGTTACCAGGCGGGAGGCCAGGCGGACGCACAGGCGCTGATGCCGAAGCTGCCACCTCGGGCGGCGGCTGCTGAGCCAGGTACCCTGCTCTTCAGCTTTCCCGCTCTGGTGGCCGGGGACCCATCCTGTACAGTTAGAGCCGGCCGAGGGAGAAGGGGCAGCTGCCCTGCCAAGAAGCTCATCACCCTCAAGGCAAACACCTCCAACCCGCAGACCCTGGGAGATCTGGAAGCACCTATGCAGCCCCAGGGCCTCACATGTCCTCTGCGCATGCGCCACCCCTCCCTAACCTTTTGCGCCCTGCGAACGCGCGCCCATTATTCGCTCACAGGTTCCAGAGCTGCATCCCAGCAACAGGTCAAACAGTGCGCACTTCGCCTTTGGCCGAGTTGGCAGCTGAAGGAGAGCGCTCGGAGCCCAGCTCTCTGTCCAAGGACCGACCTCACCCAAGTTCTCTAGGGACAGTTACCTAGGCAGGCCCTGCCCCTCACCCCCGCCCAGGGCACTGGGGGACCAGCACCTCCCAGGAGGGCTCGCCGCCCCCAGCCTGCTCCCCGCGCCCACCGACTTCCCGTGGCTGGCCCGGGTCACCCAGTTGTTCATGGCCCGCTATCCACTCGCAGGCCAGCCCACAAGTGTCCAGTGACTCTGCATCTGCGCTTTGCCACAGAGTCTCTGAGACCCCATTGCAGCATCCCGCAGACCCTGCGCTCCTTTCTGGGGGTCCTTATCTCCATCTGCAGGCGAGGCCATCGGAAGAAGGCGGTGATGGGTGCTCACACCTCCACGATGTCCCGCAGCTCAGTGTCTGCAGTGGACACAGTCCCTGTCAGTGTGGCGCGGGGGCAGCCAGTGCCGCCCACGACACCCAGGTGTGTTCCGAACAGTAGTCGGTGCACAGAGAAGACGGCATTGAGGGTCCTGGGAGAGAGCGGGAAAGAGATGGCCAAGCAGGAGGAAGTCCCCACAGTCACCGGGAGGAATGACGACCGGAGAAGCGGCCCCGATGGCACCGGGGGCACACGATCTGCATTTAGGCCCCTGGGGGTCTCTTTCTTAGTGCCCAGGCCTGGACCTCTGCAGATACACCTCGACGCCAAGAGAGCAGAAGACAGGTACAAGAGGAAACTCCAGACCTCTTTTATGAGCTCCTGCCGCCAAAGAAACGCCATCACGAGCTCATATAGCTCCAACCCGAGGTTTCCCGCCAGTGCAGAGAAGGAGGGGTCCCGCCATACCGCAAGGGCTGCCCCAGAAGTCCTCAAAGAAAGGGAGCAGGGAGGGCCGTCCATCGCCCTCTGCAGCTCCGGTGGTTTCCCAGAGCAAAAGCCAGCCTGACAAGGATGCAGAAGCAACAAGAGGGCAGAAACGGACCTGGAGGAACTGCTCACCCACATCTGACAGTCCCAGGCCCCGAAAACGCAGGATTCCTCTGCTGCCGCACAGGCGAGGGGAGCCTCTGAGGCTGCCCTCACCCCCTGAGCTGGGTTTCCGGGTCACCGCTGAACACCTAGACGCGGAGAAGGAAGCAGCGCTCCAGCGCATCAACAGTGCGCTGAGGTGAGACCCAGGCCATCGGGGGCCTCGGCGCCACGCAGCCTTCCTGTCCCTTCCCCCTGCCTGCCGCAGGGGCTGCTTCTCCACCAGCCGTCCCTCCAGACCCCAGCAGGGATCCACCGCTGGAGAGATGCGGTAGGAAGCAGGACTCCCCAGCCCCAGTGGACATCCCGGCATCCGCTGGAGGGGCCTCCTCTGTGCATCCCTTGTCTGGGAGGCAGCACAGCTCACCCGGCCGCCTCTTCTCCCTGCCGCAGCCTCTTCTCCCTGCCGCAGCCTCTTCCAGGTACCTCTTCACACTCACGGCCCTCAGCCCCTCTCACCTTGCTGACCCCCGCTTCCCCCCCAGTATCAGGCAGGGCTGGCCTGTGTGCTAGGCCCCCAGACCCCTCCGCCCCTACTCCCTCCCCTGTGCCAGGCATGGCCGGTGCGATCAGAAGCCTGGCTCCTGACCGGCCCGCTCCTCGGCTGCTGCGGCTTCCCTTCCCTGCTTCAAGTTGAAGCTCATCTCGGGGCCTCCTACGAATGGGGCAGGAGGAGGCCGTTTACAGCCCAAGGCATCCGTGATGCCAGACCTGCCTTCCCTGCAGCTCCCAGCACCTCCCGAATGGAGTCCCGCACACCCGTGTGCGTGGGGTCTCCTGTCTTCACCCCACAGAGCCTCCCTCCTGTCACCAACCCTACTGCCCCCCCCCCAGCCTGCCCATTATGTGTACTGTCAGTTCCAGACCCTCAACCAGCACATCTGCAGGCCTGGCTCCCCAGGCCGCTTCTGACCCTGAGGTCACCCCCATGGACACCCCTCCACCCTCCCAGCCTCTCCTCTTGGGGTCCGCCCCTGGCTCCAATGGGAACCTCTTCTTGTCTACCCAGGCCCTGCAGACGCCCCCCCAGTGACAGCACATCCTCAGTCACCGTCACCAGCGGCCTGCCTGCACTCAGGTTCTGCGGCCCCGCCCAGACTCTGAGGTTTCCTCTTCAGCCTGGAGCCACTACCCAGCCCATCTCTGGGGCCCCTGATGGGCAGCAGCGGGGAACCACCGCCTGTGGCAGCTCTCCCCACCGTAGAAAACGACAGCTCCAGCCTTAGCCTCTGCTCCGGGCCCCCCAGCTTCGGGCAGCCCCACACAAGCATCTTCTGGGAGTTCATCATCCACAAATTCCACCGTGGGCACCCATGCCAGCACCTAGCTGGGTTTTGGGAGCGGAGCGGCTGCCCTAGATCTGAGCTGCATCTTTGCAGCTCTCAGCATCACAGCAGGAACCAGGGGGCCCCCGAGCACCACACACAGCAATGGGGAAAGCGTGGGCCTGAACTCCTGGGGCCCTCCTCACCAGAGCACCCCCATGGTGACCATGGGACCCAGCACTAAGAATAAGCCTGGGTTTGGAGGCACTACTGCCCCCATCTTAAGTCACATCTCTGGGGGCGCACCCAGGCAGGACTCCCCTACTTCCAGCCGAGGGCCAGCCCATGCCAGCCAAGGCTGCCTTTAGGGGCATGTCGGTTCCAGCCTCTACACCTAGTAGCCCCGCCTCCACGGTGGTCACAGCAAGGTGCAGCCTTCTTGTTAGGGCCCCCTCATCACCTGCCCAGGGGACATAAAACCATTGGGCCATCGACCAAGTCATTCTCCTCCAGGTCGGGATTCATTACCTTGGGGTGTAAGAAGAGAAAGTTGGCCTGAGCCAATAATTTTGGGGAGAAGCCATCAGTGTCCACCTCCTCCCAGGCTGGGCCTTGTGTGGACCCTGTTTCCATGTGAAACGGACATCTTAGCCCTAACCTCTGTAATCCTGGAGCAAACTGGGCACCCAGAGATACAGCATTCCGTTCCCACCCCCGGCCTGCAGTCTTCCTCCCAAAGGTGGGTGGTTTGAGTCTCTTGTCCCATCCCAGCGGTCAGAGTCCTCAGGACAGTAGACAGAGGCCCTAGCTTCGTCTCCTTCAGTCCTGGAACAAGGGGATGCCCTCTGTTGCCTGGAGCTGAGTCCTCCCCTCTCCCTGTTTTCCTTCCAGAACCCTTGTGTTGTGTTCATAACTTATAATAAAGCTTTGTTCTTGTTTATTTGCATAATCCTCACCTGTCTGTGATCTGTAGATCAAGTGCGGAAAAGCACTGGCTTGTATGAGTGGTAACATGGAAAGCCAGACCTGTTTACCGTTTCCTGTGACCCTGCTCATGGGTTGTGAAGAGTAGCACAACAAGATGGCTACAAGGGCCCTGTATCAAAAGTGTGTTTTGAATTTAAATGATGCAGTCCAGAATAAAATGGGCCCTGGGGGAGGGGTAAACAGGGAGGATCATCCTTGTCTGTTGTAATTGCTGCTTCTCACCCACCTCTCTGACCTGGAAGGGGCTGGATCATCCCGAGCATACACCAGCCGCCCATACTCTACACGTTTAGTCTTTTCTAATGTAGCAGTTTCTTTGACTTTTTTTGTTTTGCTTTAATAAGTCTTAGGCAAATCACCTACATACACGTCTCACTCAGAGAGTATATGTCCATACAACCTAAAGCAATTTACAGATCCGGTGCAATCCCTATCAAAATTCCAATGACTTTTTTTACATAAATAGAAAAAACAATCCTAATATCCGTATGGAACTGCACTAGACTTCAAAAGCCACAGCAATCCTGAGAAAGAAGAACAAAGCTGGAGGCAACACTTTTCCTGATTTCAAATTATCCTACAAAGCTATAGTAATCAAAATGGTATGGTACTGGTATGAAAACAGACACGTACACCAGTGGAACAGAATCAAGAGCCCAGAAATAAACCCACACACATACAGGCAACTAATTGACAGGGATCCAAGAGTACTCAACAGCGAAAAGATAGTCTCTTCAGTAAATGGTGTTGGGAAAACTGGATACTTACATGCAAAACAATGAAACTGGACCCCTATCTTACACCATTTGTACAAATTAACTTGAAATGGATTAAAGACTTCAATGTAAGACCTGAAACTGTAAAACTCCTAGAAGAGACAATAAAGAGAAAGCTCCTTAACATTGGCTTTGGTGATGATTTTTTGGGTATGACAACAAAACCACAAGCAACAAAAACAAAAAGCAACCAATGGGACTACACCAAACTAAAAAGCTTCTGGAGAGCAAAAGAAACAATCAACAAAATGAAAAGGCAACCTAGGAATGGGAAAAAATATTTGCAAACCACATGTATGATAAGAGGTTAATATCCCAAATCTATAAGGAATTCACACAACTCCATAGCAAAAAAACCCCAAATAATCTGATTCTAAAGTAGGCAAGGCAGAGGACTTCCCTGGTGGTCCAGTGATTAAGACTCCACGCTTCCACTGCAGGGGGCACGGGTTTGATCCCTGGTCAGGGAACTAAGGTCCCGCATGCCATGCAGAGTGGATTAAAAAATAAAATAAAATAGGCAAAGCAAGACTAGGAAACAACTCAGTGTCCATCAACAGGTGAATGGATAAAGAAAATGTGAGAGAGATATATATAATGGAATTTTATTCAGCCACATAAAAAGAAGGAAATCTGCCATTTGTGACAACACAGATAGACCTTGAGGGCATTATGCTAAGTGCATTAAGTCAGATGGCGAAACACAAATACTTATGAGATCACTTATATGTGGAATCTTTAAGAAAAAGAAAAAAACCTCACAGATACATAGAACAGACTGGTGGTTGTCAGAGGTGGGAGGTGGGTGAAATAGCTGAAAGTGGTCAAAAGGTACAAACTTCAAGTTATAAGATAAATAAGTCCTGGGGATATAATGTGTAGTGAAGTGACTATAGCTAACAATATTGTTGTATATTTGAAAGTTACTAAGAGAGTAGATCTTAAAAGCTCTCATCACAAGAAAAAATAATTTGTAACTATGGGTGGTGATGTATGACAAGCCATGGAAGAAGCTTAAATGCATATTGCTAGCTTAAAGAAACCAGTCTGAAAAGACTACACACTGGATGATTCCAACCATATGACATTCTGGGAAAGGCAAAACTATGAAAATAAGAGGACATGTGGCCCCAGTGGACATCACTGTCTCTCCTTTCAGGAGACTCCAGATGCTGGAGACCTTCCCTCCTGAGATCCAGGTCTTCATGAAGGACTCCAGCGGCCAGAGCAAGCCTTATGCCATTGACCCTGAAGACTCCATCCATGACTTGAAAGAGAAGATTGAAGAGGCTGGAGGACCTTACATGGAGGATCAGATACTCAGGTTCTGGGGCCAGAAACTGTGGAATCAATAGCTTCTCAGACCTGCACATCAAGGATTGTGACACCATCATGCTTGTTAAGAGAGGCCCCACATCCTCATGAGTGCCAAGATCTGGCTGTTCATTTTGTAGACTTCTATGGTCCTCTCCCCCTAGCTCACCCCTTTCTACCCAGACCACTGTGCTCTTTCTGAAGCATAAATAGAAACAGAATCCTCCCCTGCTTAAAATCGTCCAGTGGTTCCTATTACCTGCAGAATCAAGTTCAAGTTCCTTTGCTTGGCATTCAGGGTCCTTGACCATTTAGCTCTTGCTGACTTCTCAGTCTCTCCCCATCACTCTCAAAACACACCAGACGTGGCCAAACACTTGCAATTCCAGAACACTGAATGCTGCTCACAACTCCATGACTTTGAGTCAACTGTCCTTCTCCCCCATTTTGTCATCTTTCAAAGCTCAAACCTCTAAGTTATTAATTCTCAAAAGTATGGACCCCAGACCAGCAGAATCAGCATCATCTGGGAACCTCTTTGAAAAAAAAATTCTCAGCAACTACACCAGAATTACCTGAGTTAGGTTCTCTGGTAGTGGGACTCAGCAATCTGTGTCTTAACAAGCCTTCCAAGTAATTCTGAGCAAATATGGAAGTTCCAGGGAGTTAACACCCCAGGGGGTAAGCCTTGGCCCATTGAAAGACAGGAACCAGCGAGTGCATACTCCCCTCCTCCACCTCTCAGGTGGATAATTTTGAGGCACGTTCCTCAAAAGTTTTTGAGGCATTTGCTCCTTACGCGTTGCTCCTTAGAGAGTCCGCAGTGGGATCAAAGCTCAGCTGCCCACAGTAGTGATCAATTTCATGATATTTCTTGGACTGGTTTTTCCTCCTTCTCAATCCCCCACACCTGTCCCTTGGGATCATTTCCCAAAACAAGTCTCATGCAAATCCTTGTCTCAGGCTCTGCATTTAGAGGACCACAAGCTAAGAGAAAACCCATCTTTATGTATCTTCCTCCTTCCTAAAACCCAGCCCACACCCTTCCTAACCACTAGCTCTTCCCCCACCTCCATAGGAATGTGCCCAACTGGATGGCATTTCTACAAACCATAAAGCCAATACACAATCGACTTCATGTTCCCTTTTTAAATCTTTTTTTTTTTCTTTTTTTGGCCACGCTGCAAGGCTTGCAGGATCCTAAATACCAGACCAGGGATTGAACCCCAGTCCCCGGCAGTGAAAGCCCAGAGTCCCAACCACTGGACCACCAGGGAATTCCCCCTTTTTAAAACTTGAAAGCTGCTGAACTCCCAGATATTTCATGAAAATCAATAATGAAAATGAATCAAAACTAATATGTAAAGTCTATTGAGCAAAGTGGTGGCTACCAGTGGGGAGAAGGAAGGGGGGAGGGGCAAAATAGGAGGAGGGGATTAAGAGGTACAAACTACTGTGTATAAAATAGATAAGCTACAAGGATATATTGTACAGCACAGGGAATAGAGCCAATATTTTATAATAACTATTTTTTTCAAAGATTTATTTATTATTTGTTTATTTATTTTACTTATTTTTGGCTGTGTTGGGTCTTAGTTGCGAGATGCAGGATCTTCATTGAAACATGCGGGATCTTTCATTGCAGCGCATGGGCTCTTCATTGTGGTGTGCGCGCTTCTCTCCAGTTGTGGCCTGCAGGCTCCAGGGCTCATGGGCTCAGTAGTTGTGGCGCGCGGGCTTAGTTGCCCTGCGGCCTGTGGGATCTCAGTTCCCCAACCAGGGATCGAACCTGTGTCCCCTGAATTGGAAGCAGATTCTTTACCACTGGATCACCAGGGAAGTCCCTATAATAACATTAAATGGAGTATATAACCTGTAAAAATATTGAATCACTATGTTGTACACCTGAAACCGATATAGTGCTGTAAATCAACTATACATCAAAAAAAATGTTTTAAACTAAGATGTAAGGTCTGAATGTTTATTGTTTGAATAACTTGTATATTGCCTTGAAGCTCATTATCTGTCATTATAAACATAGGGCAAATGTTTGGAATCTCACTTTATTGTCGACTTTGGTTTGCGAAATTGGCCACTGCTCTTTAAACAGTTACAATATAGGACTGTTTAAGGACCAGGCACTACCAACCTCTGAAAATATGGAGACTTTTAGAATTCATGTAATTAAAAAAGTGATTCTTTCTGTTTGGGGTTAGCCAGTTGGAAAATTTAAATTGAAACGTGTCATGATTGAGGGTTTTTTTGTGTTTTTTTTCCCCCCAAAATGGTATTTAAGACAACAGACACCCTCCACCGCACCACTTCCTCCAGCTAACGCCTGTCTTTCTCCTCCCTTTCACGACAAAGTTCTTGAAAGTGTTATCTACACTCCTGGTCTCCATCCTCCTCACCCAACTTACTCTTCAACCCCACCCCTAAAATCTGGCTTCTGCTCCCAGCTCTCCTTTACATTTCGCCCACAATGATCACCAGTAGCCTCTTGGGTGCTTCTCAGACCTATATTCCTGAACTTATCAGAAGCATTAGGCAATGTGGACAACTTTTTTAAGCTCTCTGGCTTAAACAGCTACCCTTCTAGACCTCTCCCTTTCCCATTCCTCCTTGTATCTTCCTCCCTTTGTTAATAGTACCCTCCATCCGTTACCCAGGTACCCAAGCCAGAGAGCTGATAGCCATCCTGTCTTTTCCCTCACCTCCTACCTGTAGTCATCGAGTCCTGTCCACCCTTCCTCCAAGGTAGACCTAGAATCCCATCCCTTCTCCAGCCCAGTCCAGGTCACCTTCCCTCTCACGTGGACCACAGTACAGTGTCCTGACACGTCTCCCTATATCTACCCCTGCCCCCTGCAATCCATCCTCCCCACAGAAGCAGCCAGACCAATCTTTCCAGAATGGTAATTTCACCTCTGGTCGCTCCTCTGATTTGCCAATGCCCTCAGGACAAAGTCAGCACAGATTCACCTGATATTTGACCCAGTGGATCACTTTCTCTTTCCTAGAACAATGTTTCCACTTGGCTATCAAAACACACTCCTGATTTTTCTTCCACCTCCCTGGCTACTCCTTCTCATTCTTGTTTGCCGGATGCTTGCCTCTCCCCAATCACTTAATACTATTAAGTATTTCAGGGCCCAGTCATTGGTCCTTTTCTTGTCTTACTCTATACTCACTCACTTGGTGATCTCATCCAGCCTTATGGCTTTAAATATGTCTATGCTGGTAATCTGTATCTCAACCCCAGATTTCCTCCCTGAAATCCAGACTCAAATATGCAACTCCCTACCCCATTTGGATCTCACTAGTCACTCAAGTTCACTTCCAAAACCGAGCTCCTGATCTTCATGCCTACACTGTGCCCTTGCCCAGTCTTTCCCTTCTCAGTTAAGGACAATTGCATCCTTCCAGTTGCTAAGGCCAAAAGCCTTAGAGTGGTCCTTGACTCTAATCTTTCTCTCACATCACACTCTATCCATTAGCAAGACCTGTTTATACTCAAAATATAGCTAGTGAAATGATATGATGTCTGGGATTCACTTCCAAATAATACAGGAGGGGAGATATGGATGGAGATATCGTTGAAACAAGATTGTCTATAGGCTGGGACTTCCCTGGCAGTCCAGTCGTTAGGACTCTGCGCTTCTACTGCAGGGGGCACGGGTTAGATCCCAAGTTGGGGAACTAAGATCCCGCGTGCTGGGCGGCCAATAAAAATAAAAATGGGCAGAAGACCTGAAAAAACATTTTAAAAACTGTCTACAGGTTGATGATTGTTGAAGGTGGGGGATGGTACATGGAGGTTCATTATATTATTCTACTTTTGTTCATGTTTGAAATTTTCCATAATAAGAAAATTGAATCATACCACTTCTCCCTACCTTTCACTGCTACCATTCTGACCCAAGGTGCCACACCTCTTGTCTGGACTGTTGTAGTAGCTTCTTAACTGAATTCCTGCTTCTGCTCTCACCTCCACTCCCCACCCTCTGCTTTTAATCTAATCTTCCCACCAACAGTCAGTGTGATACTGTTAAAATGAAAGTCCAACCATGTCCCTCTTCTGCTTGGAACTCCCCAGTGGCTCCCCATTTCAATCAGAGTAAAAGCCAAAGTCTTAATAGTCTTCAAAATCCTACACAATTTACCCCCCACCCTTGTACTCAAACCTCATCCCCTCCCACTCTCCCCCCTTGATCATTCCATTCCAGTCACACTGCTATTCCTCAATCCCACCAGGCATACTGCCGCCACAGGGCCTTTGCACTTGCTGTTCCTTCTCCCATTCTTTTTTTTTTTTTTTAATATTTATTTATTTTTTTCTTTTTGGCTGAGCCGGGTCTTAGCTGCAGCACACGGGATCTTTCGTCGCAGTGTGTGGACTTCTTAGATGCCGCATACAGACTGTTAGTTGCGGCATGCATGTGGGATCTAGTTCCCCGACCAGGGATCGAACCTGGGCCCCCTGCATTGGGAGAGTGGAGTCTTACCCACTGGACCACCAGGGAAGTCCCACCTTCTCTCATTCTTCCCTCTGACATACATACAGCTCACTCTTCGCCTCCTTCATGTCTTGGCTCAAATGTCTCCTTTTCAGACCTTCCCTAACCACCTTCTTTGAGACTGAACCCCTAAACATCGCCACTTCTCACTCCCCACACGTAGTCGATACCTTTTAACCTCTTTCCCTGCTTTATTTTCCTGATTAGCACTTATCACCGTCTTAATTACTATAATGTTACTTATTTATCCTGTTTACTATCTGTCTCCACCATTAGAGTGTAAGCCCTCTGCGGTCCAAGAATTTTGCCTATTCACTGCTGTATCCCCAGGACGCCTGCCTGGCACACAGCAGGCACTCAACAAATGTTTGTTGAATGAATGAATGAATGGCATTCTGAGTCTCAATCCCTGCCCACCTGTCCAGGCACAGCTCTCACCTCTCCCCTCCCTGCCCTCCATGCCAATGTGGATCTGAAAGCCGAGTCCTGGCACATACCAGGATGATTCACACTTCTCAGCCTTATCCCGTCTTGTGCCCTCTGTCTCCTGGCCGCATTCCCAGTCTTTTAAGACTCATCTCAAGCAGGTGTCCACTGACACCACAGGTGACCCCAAAGAAACTCTCCTGCCTGAATTTCCACCAGGTTTCTGTGCCCTCTTTTCTCCTAGTTCACAGGACACTGGACTCTCTGTGTCTCCTCTGTCTCCCCTACTGCTCTGGGAGCCCCTGCGGCAGGAACCACGTCTCATGTTTTCTTCTTAGCACAATGTCTGGCACCCAGCCAGCACTCACTAGATGTACAGTGAACGAATAACAATACTTGCATTTACTTAATGTTTTCTCTGCTAAATGTTCTCACGCTTAATCCACACAACCTATGGGGTAGGTATTATTCTTAAACCCATTTTAAAGATTATTTATGTGAGGATCAGAGAGGTTAAGAGTCTGGCAGAGGGCAGAGTGGAATTCTAGAGTTTGTTCTGCGGGACCCTAGAATTCCCACTGTTCAGCCCAACCTCGAGCGAGTCCCTGCTCTTACTGACCTGTTTCAGGTGACAAGGTGGTGGGGATGGGATTGGTGGATACCGTCCAATTCCCATCTCCTGGGGGAGTTGCCTTTCCCAGGGCCATCCTCAAGCCAATTTCAGTTTCCAAGTTGTAAAAGGGAAACTAAAAGTTGAGAAACGAAACCTACAGCAGAAAGGGTGACTAAAAGCCACGCCTGTTAAGGTGGTTTCACTCAGTGTCCCTCGGTGCCCCAGCTGCAGTGAACGGCCTCCAGGAAGAGGATCGCCTGGTCAGCCAGACACCCCTTGTTTCCTCTCCACTCTGATCCTTTATTCCACAGGGTGCTGGAGGTCAGCTGAGGAGGAGTCCCCTTAAAGAAGAGTGTGTGTGCCAGGAGCTGGGTTGGTGTGTGTGTATATATCTAGCCACCAGTGGTACTCTCAAGACAGAGATGGCAGTGCCCCCGGAGCTGTTTGTCACCCCGGCTTCCAGGCTGAACTCCTTCGTGGCTCACTCTCTGCATCCCAGCCAGGAGTGGAAAAAAGAGGTGCTGGAGACTGTGCAGACTGTGGATCAGTTCCTGAGAGAGCAGAGCTTCCAGGGGGAGCACAGGCTGGACCAGGAATTGTGGGTGCTGAAGGTGGTCAAGGTGAGACTGGTCCCCTCCATCCCCAGACCAGGGCTGGGCAAAATGCAGCTTGTGGGTCTACATCCCTGAGGATGCTGGGACCTCTTGCCTCATTATCCCTAGCCCCTGCTACTGACATCTCAAGACACTCCATCCCAGTGCACTGCTGCCTTGAGCAGAGCAAGTCCAGTAAGGAAGCTAATAATAATAGTGCACTTTTTTGGATGCACTACCCTAACCCCTTAACGTATATTATCTCTAATTTGTGTACCCTGTGAGGTATGTACTATTCTTTTCCCATTTTACAGATGAGCAGAATGGAAACTCAGTGATTTAAGATCCATAATGACCAAATACAATGCAAATTCTCTGATTGGATTTTGGTGTGAATGGACCATCTGTAAAATATAATTTGGGAACAATTGGGGAAATTTCAATATGGCCAGAATATTAAATAATATATATAAGGGAATTTTTAAAAAATATTTATTTATTTTATTTATTTCTTTTCTTGGCTGCGTCAGGTCTTAGTTGTGGCAATGCAGGATCTTTCGTTGCAGCGTGCGGGCTCGGGCTTCTCTCTAGTTGTGGCGTGTGGGTTTTCTCTCTCTAGTTGTGGCGCGTGGGATCCAGGGTGTGTGGGCTCTGTAGTTTGCGGCACGCGGGCTCTCTAGTTGAGGCGTGGGAGCTCAGTAGTTGTGGCATGTGGGCTTAGTCGCCCTGCGGCATGTGAGGTCTTAGTTCCCTCACCAGGGATCGAACCCGAGTCCCCTGCATTGGAAGGTGGATTCTTTACCACTGGACCACCAGGGAAGTCCCAGGGAATTGTTTTTTTGAGACATAATAGTTTTGTGATTATGGGGGAAAATGTTCTCCTTTGTTGGACACAAATGCTAAAGTATTTAGGGACAATAGTCCTTAGCGTCTGTAATTGACTTTAAAGTGGCTTAGTTGAAGCAAATATGGCAAAGAGTTTAGACTTGTTGAATCTGGATGGATGTATAAGTGTTCATTGTATTCTCTTTCTATTTTTCTGTTTAAAATTTTTGATAATGGAAAATTTTTTTAATGGAAGCTCAGAGAGGTGAGGTCACTTGCCCAAGGTCACACAGCTAGTGGTGAAGCTGGGATTTCAACCAGGATCTATCTTACTCCACTCCAGGCTGAGCTTTTTTCCCCCAAGCCCTTCCTGCAGCTGCCTTATGTCACCTCCTGTCCTAGCTAGGATAATAATGCAAGAGGGTCAAAACTAGAAAGGCATGATGAGAAAAACAACTTTTGAGGAAAACAATTTTGTTTTTCTGAGTGGCTGCCTAGGCCTTTTACAGTATGGTGACCCTACTAACACCAAAAGTTCAGAGTCTGGACTTGTAGATAGGTTTAGGGTATCCCCACAGGTTCCTGCTTTGCCTTTCCCAGTGGAACCTTTTAAAATAACCACTGAGTGGGCTTCCCTGCTGGTCCAGTGGTTAAGACTCTGAGCTTCCACTGCAGCAGGCACGGGTTCGATCCCTGGTCAGGGAAGTTCTGCATGCCACACTGTGTGGCCAAAAAACATAAATAAATAAAATTTTTTTTTAATGTAGAGCTAAGAGCGTTTTTTTAAAAAATTTTTTTAATTAAAAAATAATAACCACTTAGAGTTAAGCCTGTGAAAAGTTAGTAACCTCTGCCCCAATCACCTTGTAAGTACTAGGTGCTTGCTACCCTGCTCTATCTCCTGCTGGCTTGTGACCTGGGGCGGAGAACTGCCCTTCCCCCAGCTCACTGCGTCCCCTTGCTTCTGGGATCTGTAAGTAATAAATCTTTTTTTTTTTTTTTTCTTTTTTTTAAAAATGGTGCTGAAAGAAAGGTTGTAACCAAATTAAAGGTTGTTGACCAAATTTTTTTTTTAATTTTTATTTATTTATTTATTTATGACTGTGTTGGGTCTTCGTTTCTGTGCGAGGGCTTTCTCTAGCTGCGGCAAGTGGGGGCCACTCTTCATCGCGGTGCGCGGGCCTCTCACTATCGCGGCCTCTCTTGTTGCGGAGCACAGGCTCCAGACGCGCAGGCTCAGCAGTTGTGGCACACGGGCCCAGTTGCTCCGCGGCATGTGGGATCTTCCCAGACCAGGGCTCGAACCCGTGTCCCCTGCATTGGCAGGCAAATTCTCAACCACTGCGCCACCAGGGAAGCCCTAAATTTTTTAAATTAATTTTTGTTGGAGTATAGCTGCTTTACAATGTTGTGTTAGTCTCTGCTGTACAGCAAAGTGAATCAGTTATACATATACATATACCCCCTCCTTTTTAGATTTCTTTCTCATTTAGGTCACCACAGAGCATTGAGTAGAGTTCCCGGTGCTCTACAGTAGGTTCTCATTAGTTATCTATTTTTGAAAGTAATAAATCTTATGACTCTACTCCCTTTGTATGGGTGTATTGAAACTGTACCTTTCCTCCAAATGACCCCGTGGGTTTCATTTCCCCACGGAGGGAGTTTGGATGCTGAGGGAGCTACCTGCCCACCCTGTGTGGGCGGCTTGTGCCCCCCCAACACCAATGAGAAATTAACACTTTATTTGGGCTTTAAACCCTCCCCCCACCCCTGAAAATCTGGTGAGCTGTGCTGGTCCACAAGAGTGAATGCTTGTCCTTGGGTTTGAATAGGTTTGGACTGAAGCAAGTCATGAAGCCTGTTCTAGAACGCTCTTCCCTCTCTGCCTGTATCTTACCACTGGAAAAGGTGGGAAGGGCAGCACAGGCACAGCCTTCAGCGGGATGTGCTCTTCATCTGCACCCAGGGTGCCATTCCCAACACTCTCACATGGGGCAGAAACGCTGAGTCCGAATGCAGGTGGAGAAAGAAAATGGAAAAGGAAGAGGAAAGAAAAGATGGCGGACTCCTGCACAGAAGCAGGGCCTGCCACATAGACTTGGGTCACAGGGAAGAAAGAGGTAGAACCACCACACCTGGTGTTCTGACTCTATCTGACTGTGACTATCACTCCTGGCTGTGAGTCCATGGCAAGTTGATTAACCCCCAACTGCCTCCCTTTTCTCATCTGTACAATGGGGATAATTATACTAGTCCCCCCACCTCAATTAATGGGGGTGAGGATTAAAAGACATTGTGTGTATAAAGGGCTTTCAGTGGTGCCAGGCACAGCGAGGGCTCAACTGGCGGCAGCTGGGTCATCATCAATGTTCCTTGACTCCACCCACCAGCAGAGGTAGCCGACCTGTGGTCTGATGCATCCCTGGCAATTCCACCTCCCGACCTGGAGTGAGAAAGAGAGAAGGCCAGAGAGTTGGGGGACTTAGTATACCAGAGGCAACAGTGCTGGAGAGCAAGTTTAGGATCTCAGAACATCAAAAAGACCCTTTCAAAATCATCCAGCTCAGGCTCCTTCAATTCAGATGGGGAAGCTGAACTCCAGGCAGCAGAAGAGATGATCTAAGTCAAGTAGAGCAGAAGGAAGAGAGATATATTGCTGACTTCCTGTGTGCCAGGCACCACGGCAAGCCCTTGGCACACATTGTCTTATCGAATCCTCCCAATCACCCAGTGACTCATGTGCCATCATTACTCTGAGGTGACAGATGAGGGACGGCGTTCAGAAGGATCACGCAACTGAGAAACAGGGGCAAGAGGCGAGGTCAAGATCAGGCTGCCTCATTCCCCAGCCCGTGGTTCTTATCCACCAGGCAATACTGTGCCCCCCTTTTATTTTTATTTTATTTTATTTTTTAGATATTTATTTCTTCATTTATTTATTTATTTAGGCTGTGCCAGGTCTGAGTTGCCACAGGTGGGATCTTAGTTTTGGCATACAGACTTCTTAGTTGCGGCATGCATGCAGGATCTAGTTCCCCAACCAGGGATCAAACCTGGGCACCCTACATTGGGTGGGGGGGGGGGGCAGAGTCTTACCCACTGGACCACCAGGGAAGTCCCTGTGCCTCCCCCTTTTTTTTAAAATTTATTTATTTATTTTTGGCTGTGTTGGGTCTTCGTTTCTGTGCGAGGGCTTTCTCTAGTTGTGGCGAGCGGGGGCCACTCTTTATTGCGGTGCGCGGGCCTCTCACTGTCGCGGCCTCTCGTTGCGGAGCACGGCTCCAGATGCGCAGGCTCAGTAGTTGTGGCACACGGGCTTGGTTGCTCCGCGGCATGTGGGATCTTCCCGGACCAGGGCTCGAACCCGTGTCCCCTGCATCGGCAGGCAGACTCTCAACCACTGCGCCACCAGGGAAGCCCTGCCCCCCTTTTTAATGTCATGAAATTATTCAGACCCCCCCCCCAGAATCCTCCTACCACCACCCTGTGGAGGATGACTGTTCCCTTGGAGTGGGGATCACTCTGCCGATAAGGCTGAGTCTCAAAAGCGAGGCAGTGGAGTAAATAAGAAACGTGGGCTGTGGAGTCTGGCTCCCTGGTTGGAAGCGCCCACTGTGTGACCCTAGAGGAGAGGCTTGCCTCTCGACATCCCCGTTTTCTCCCCTGTAAAGAAGGGATGTTAATACTCCCCACCCGGACATCCCTGGTGGCACAGTGGTTAAGAATCTGCCTGCCAATGCAGGGGACACGGGTTCGATCTCTGGTCCGGGAAGATCCCACATGCCGCAGAGCAACTAAGCCCATGTGCCACAACTACTGAGCCTGCGCTCTATAGCCTGCGAGCCACAACTACTGAGCCTGCCTACCGCAACTGCTGAAGTCCGTGCGCCTAGGGCCCGTGCTCTGCAACAAGAGAAGCCACTGCAATGAGAAGCCCGCGCACCTCAATGAAGAGTAGCCCCCGCTCGCCGCAACTAGAGAAAGCCCGCGCACAGCAACGAAGACCCAATGCAGCCAAAAATAAATAAATAAATAAATAAATAATTTTTAAAAAAGGAAATACTCCCCGCCCATCCCTCAGGGCGGTGGTGATCATCCGTGGAAAGAGCCTCAGGGATTGCCTGGTCCAGGCAGTGGCCTCGTGGTGACGGGACTCTGTGCTCTGCAGGTGGGCTCTTTCGGGAACGGCACAGTGCTCAGGGACAGCTCGGAGGTGGAGCTGGTGATGGTCCTGAGCGGTTTCCACAGCTTCCAGGAGGAGGCCAGGCGCCTCGACGACGTTCTGAGCCTGCTATGTGAAAAGCTCAGGTACTGCCAGGACCTCCGGAGCCTCCAGCTCCAGGACCTGAGGCTGGTCCAGGGAGTCCCCTCTGCTGTCGCCTTCACCATCCAGTCCTGGGAGACTGCGGAGCCCATCACTGTCACCGTCGTGCCGGCCTACGGGGTCCTGGGTAAGGGGAAGCCCACCAGACTCACACGACCGCCCTCCCGGGGGACCCGCAGCTTCCTCACCTCTCCTTCGTGGCCACGTGCAGACACCTGTATTCACCCATTCAACCCACGTCCTGTGCTGGGTGCTGGGTGACCGCAGTGCCTGGGACTGACTCAACTCTGGCTGTCCTGTGGCTCAACTTAGGAAACAGATTTATCAAAGAATCACGCAGATAAATATATGGTTGGAGAGGAAGTGAGAGCCATGGAGGGGAAGGAGGAAGAGCAACCTCGGGTGCTTCTGGAACATTTACCGCGGGGCCGGGGGCCTGTCATTGTCTGTGCTTTCCCGGAAGCAGACCCTGAGACAGGGATTTGGGGATAAGCAGTCCCAGGAGATGCTGGTAGGGAAGCAGCGGAGCGAGACGGAAGGGGAGGAGCCTGACAAGGTGCACGTGGAACTAGTCACCACGGTGAGCAGCTGGGCTTGTGCCCCTGCAGAGCTCCGGTAAAAGTGCAGAGCACGTCTCCCAAGTGGGTTGTTGAGTGTTTCATCCACGAGCTTCCCATCGGCCATTGGCTGAGGGCTGCTTCCCGGGAGCACCGATGGCAGTAGCAACGGTATCAGCTACAAACCCAGATGATACAGCTTTCACCTGGTGCACCAGCTCCTCTTAACTAGAGTGGCTGCTGGGAGTTGCTCCATGGAGAAAGTGTCACAATTGGGATCCCATCTGAGCCAGAAAGAGACAGTGGGAGACATTAGTGGTAGTGATGTACGCCCCACCCTTCAGCAAACGTGCTCTCTGAGCCCAGCTTTCTTATACGGAACTGGTCCTTCCCTACAGTGATGGAAGCTTCATATAAATCGCTGAGAGATCCAAAACAGACATTAAGGGAAACTGAGGGTGTTGGGCACATCAAGAGAGGACAATAGTCCTTGAGTAGCCTGAGGAATAGAAAACCCACTTTTAAAAAATATGTATTTTATTGAAGTCTAGTTGATTTACAATGTTGTGTTAATTTCTGCTGTACAGCAAAGTGAGTCAGTTATCCATATATACACCATTATGTTTTATCACAGCATATTGAATCTAGTTCCCTGGGCTGTACAGTAGGACCTTGTTGTTTCTCCATCCTATGTATAATAGTTTGCATCTGCTAATCCCAAACTCCCAATCCATCCCTCCCCCACCCACCCTCCCCCTTTGGTAATCACAAGTCTGTTCTCTGTGCCTGTGAGTCTGTTTCTGGAAAACTCACTTTTGATTCTCCAGAAGGACAATCAAGAAGGCAAACTGTTAGTCTCTTAAGCTATGTGGTCCCAGGTTTCCCTGGAGAGATACTCCAATAATTACCAGTCTCTCCCCCATGGACTAGTCAGCAACCTGGGGCTTCCTGAGCCCTCACTCTCTCCCTTTTGCCTCCTCTCTCCTCAGGGCCTTCTGTTCCCAACCCTCATCCCTCCCCAGAGGTCTACGTGAGTCTGATTAAGGCCTGCGGTTCCCCTGGACATTTCTCCCCATCCTTCAGCGAGCTGCAGAGAAACTTCGTGAAACACCGGCCAGCCCAGCTGAAGAGCCTCTTGCGGCTGGTAAAACACTGGTACCTGGAGGTGAGGAGGCTGCCAGGCTGGGGGCAGGAGCGGAAGATGGAGGAGGGAGGGGAAGAAAAAGGCAGGAACCATAGCTGTTATCTCGGGAAACTGCACCCAGAAGCAATGAAGGTTGGGTGGGAGGGAAGGCTCATCTTTTAAAATGTAAACCTGGCAGAAGATGCAGATGAAGAAGGAGGAAGGAGAGGAGGGGGAGGAGAAAGAAACAGAGGAGGAAGGAGAGAAATAAGGAACGTACTGTATTTCAAAGAACGAGTGCTTGTAATGGTCCAGCTACAGTCCAGTGCTGGCTAAGGTCAACTTCTCTGGGCTCTCTGGACATTAATCTCAGCTGATTAAGGACTAACAAGAGGAAAAATTCGTTTAATTCCACACTGCACCAATTCCCCCTCCAAATGATTGAATTCCTGAGTATCATGATCATTACTGAGTGAATACATCCACAGCAGCTACTTTTTAGATTTCACATATGATGTCTGCATGGTACCAGGTATATTTCAAAATACCCAGATGAACATGTCATCTGAATTTATGAAAGGAAGACTCAGAAACAAGCAAAAAATGAGAAAGAAAGAAAAAAGATGCTTTCTTATTTTTAAAAAAATGATAAGGGTCAGATTTTAGAAAGACCGGTCCAGTCCAAAAAGAAAAAAAAAGTATTTAAAGATAAAAATCAGAATATTACCAAAGTTAGTTTATAGTTAGTATGTTTATGGTGGGAAAGCAGTCATTTTCTTACATGATTATCACTTCTACCGAGGTTGTGATGTATCTTCAGATGTTAGCATCACAGAAGCCAAGAATGAAATTGGTTTTTTTGGTCAGTCAGGCACTTAAGAGGAATTGATCCAAGATTTTGTGGATTTGGAGAGCTAGAACTCAACAAAATGATCTGTTTGCTTTGTTTGTCTGCCTGTCTAAGTGTACAAAGTGTTTTCTTCCTGTATATGACTTGCACGTTTATTGTAATGTCCACAGAACAACATATCAGCTTTACTTCTATAGCCCTTTCTTTGTTCAAGTCTCTGCCACTAAGGGACTTCCCTGGCAGTCCAGTGGTTAAGACTCCATGCTTCCACTGCAGGAGGCACAGGTTTGATTCCTGGTCAGGGAAACAAGATCCCCGCGTGGCCAAAAACAAACAAAAAAGCAAACAAAAAAACCCCAAAAGTCTCTGCCTCTAAGACAAGAATTTGTCTGCATATGGTTTTTTGAAACAGTTTTTTGATTCAGTATTATTATTTATTTATTTATTTATTTATTTTTGGCTGCGTTGGGTCTTCGTTGCTGCGCCCAGGCTTTCTCTAGTTGCGGCGAGCGGGGGCTACTCTTCGTTGCGGTGCGCGGGCTTCTCATGGCGGTGGCTTCTCTTATTGTGGAGTACGGGCTCTAGGCGCGTGGGCTTCAGTAGTTGTGGCTCGCAGGCTCCAGGGCGCAGGCTCAGTAGTTGTGGCGCACAGGCTTAGTTGCTATGCGGCATGTGGGATCTCCCTGGACCAGGGCTCCAATGCGTGTCCCCTGCATTGGCAGGCGGATTCTTAACCACTGGGCCACCAGGAAAGTCCCGATTTATTCTTGATTTATCTAAGTCTATCCTGGTAGGAAGGAGGACAGATTTTTTTGAACGTATGTAAACACTACATATTCCTGAAAAGGAACTTAATAAAGACACTTTGTGAATATTAAGCCATCATTCTGAATAGTTTTATAAACGAGGCCAATTTACGTATGCTATTATTTTACAGAATAATTATTTTTGTTTTCCTGAGGATTTGTTAGTTCATAATCTATAGTAGGAATTTTTATAGGGATTTTTTTTAATTCTGAGGTGTCAGTTGGAATAATATATCATTTACAGAATGTATCTTAGTTTGCACATGTATTTCCGTATATTGAGGGTAGGAGAGTAAGAAAGAAAGGGTTTTTTTTTTTTTCTCTCTCACATAGTCATCAATAGAACATTAACCTGAGTAATTAATTCTCATTTTGTTAAGCAATCTGTTCTTATGAAGTTGCCTACTTCTGAAATAAAAGATTCTGGTGAAATTCTGACTCAGTCCCCTTTGGTGGCCATGAGTCTTTATCCACGAATTTATTACACTTCATAAATTTCCCATAGTGGAGTTGGGAGGAAGAGATTTGCTGGCAGATAGATTATATTGTAATCAGACCATTCTTTTATGAAATCCTTTTTTTTTCATTTACATACATAAAAACAAAAAGAATTGGCAGCTGTGATTTTACTATTTTAATTATGTGTCCAAAATAAACACAGCATAAAATCTAACAGTCCATCAGCTCCTAATTTTACAGGGCGGTTTTCCAGGAATCACATGTGTGTGCGTGCACACACCACACCCCTACCCCCCAATTTTTGAGTGATTTAAATTCATAATGGCATAGAAGACAACAATAACAGGGCTCCCAGGAGATATCTGAATTCTCAAGACAAACTGACCAAACGAGAGCGAGAGAGAGAGAGAAACACAAAATACAATCAAATTCTCATCGACTGCCACCCAGCAGAGAATAAATTCCTATCATCTGTCTCCCGATAGAGACCACCAGATGGTCAAACCATAAAAGCAGAGTTACAGATTGTAGTCATCAGTGGGGACATAAGTGGCCCCATACAAATACGTACAAGAACCAGAATCAGACTTGTCCAAGAATCAGACAATCTAGAATCAGAAATAAAAACAGAGTAGAGGTGGGGAGGGAGGAGAGAAACATCAGAAGAGTAAAAACTATTGTACTACAAGATTCACCCTCAGAGTTGAAAAAAGGGGCACATCTGAGTGTAAACAGCCCATGGGGCGCGTTTCTCAGGCAACACAGTTTACTCAGCTTTGGAACAGTCTCAGTGGAACCTCCAGCTGCAAACAGAAACAAGAGGTAAAAAGTCATTTATTAAATAAGAACTTGCAGAGAAGTTGCAAGGGAATCAGACTGCAGAAGGAAAGGCTTAATCCAATAAAAAATATATAATAGGTGTTTAAAGAAAAAACGATTACCAAGATTACTAGGTTTATAGTTCATCTCTGTTGGTGGTGGAAAAATAGCAAATTTCTCACATGCTTATCAGATCTAGAAAGGTCATGAAGTATTGCAACTTCGCAAAAGTCAGAGAAATCCAAAATAGGAAGAAATCAGAGCATCGCTAACATAAATCAGCACTGGAAGGGAACATAAATCTTTTCTTCTGGTTTGCTCTTTTTTTTTTTTTTATGTACCATTAAATAGTCTATCAAAGGTCCTAAAAGAAATGAACGGCTCATTTTTCCTAAGGCTTACATCTTATGATTACAGGCATTCTGCATTTTCTTTGTCATGTAAATTTAAGAATCTAGCTAGTAAAATTTCACTAGTATTGGAGAAAATAAATTGTCTTGTCATGAGTTTACATTCTTAACAAAATTATAATTTTATTAGTTAAGATTTACAGCTTTGTGAGATGTGAATTCACAAAATGTTACAAAAACAAATTCATTAATTTATGAATAAGTTTGAAATCAATTAAAAAATTTTAAAGTCAAGGATAAAGTTGTTTTTGTTAGTGAGTCAATAACTTACAGGAAAGGCACAGGTTTCATTTATTTTGGGGACTAGAACTAGACCAGATGGCCTCGTTTCTGTTTGTTTCAAGGTCAAAGTGGGTTTTTGTCCCTTTGAGGGGTGTGATATAAAACTTATTTATAATGGCCACAGGACAAGATGTCAATTTTGCTTCCACAAACCAAATAGCTGGATGTTTGACAGAAATTTTCATTTCCTAGCTCAATGTTAGAGAGGTTCTTTAGACAGGAGGTGACTGGTATCCGTTAAGATGCTTTCTTTTGCAAGTAACAGAAAAACAGAAAAACCAACTCAAACTGGCTTAACCAATAAAGAGAATTATCAGCTCATGTGTGAAAACCCACAGCAGTGGAGAGGAGGCTTCAGGCACTGTTTGATGAGTGCTCCAGCTCAGTTTCTCTATAATACTCTCAGCGTCTCTCAATTCTATATGTCACCTTGGTCCTCAGGCTGGCTTCCCTCATGGTGGCAAAATGGCCACATCTGTTCCTGCCCTCACATCCACATACAAGAGAGGACTTCTCTTCTTTCAACCACTGAACAAAAGAACTAAGCTTGACTCAAATTAGGCCAACTTAGATTACAAAGCTTCTCTTGAACCAATCACTTGGCAAGGGGAATAGGTTTATACTGGTGACCCTGTCCAGTCAGGGCCAACCCTGGACAGGAGGATTGGGTCAATCCCGTCCAAACAGCATGGCTACTATACAATGGGGAAGGAAGAAACGCCTGTTAGAGAGGCAACCCCGATGTTCACCATGGATTCTCAGCTATTACCTAGTCCTATAGTCCCCCAACACACTCATACTATTTTTTTTCTCTTTAGCTAAGAAGACTTTTCTTTAAAAGAAATCTTTCAGAGGCCCAAATAGATTAAAATGGAGCTGCTTAGGCTGGGGTGCTGGTGACAGAGCCCAACCTGCTCACTCCTTGGGACACCCCTTTATCATTCAATTTCCGGGAGTTATGTCAAGCACAGTTTGAAACCAACTGGACTAACCTAGCTGCTTAATTCTAAAATGGAGAAACCCATTTAGGGTCAGAGAGGGAAAGTGACTTGGCCATGACTACGCAGCCAGTAGGTAGCAGAGCTGGGACCAGAACTTGGATTTTTCTAGTTTCTGGTCCAATGTCATCCTTATAAGGAATCTTGGGGTCTCGCTCTCTCTTCCCATGTCTTTCAACAGTGCGTGAAAGCCTGGTGCCTTCGGGCCGAGCTACCCCCTCTCTATGCCCTTGAGCTACTGACCGTCTACGCCTGGGAAGTGGGTACTCAGGAGAAGGAATGTTTCCGGTTGGACAGAGGCCTGGCCACCGTGATGAGCCTGCTCCAGCAGTATCAGTTCCTCTGTATCTACTGGACCAAATACTACACGTTCCAGAACCCAATCATTGAGGACTTTGTCAGAAAACAGCTCAGAAAAGAGAGGTACTAGATCACTGCATGCCAACCACATCTCAAAGAGAAAAGAAAGAGAATTAAGGGAAAGGTGGTATCGAGTTTTCTGGGTGGGCTTCATTAAGTAGGAAAGCTGATACCTCACGCTGACACACTTGACATCTCAAGTTGACTGCCTTTCAAAATTGCAAGGACCTTAGGGGCTATAAGCCTTTTCCTTGTTCCTCGAGCCACCACCCCACCCTACCTTAGCCCTCTTGCCCTCAGAAGACCATTTCAGAAAAACATTTCAGAAAAGCTAAGCTACCTTAGCTTTTTAGTGACAGCACAGGAAACTGGAAAGAAACGTGGAGACCCAAGTGTGAGCCCAGCTCCACCATTTTCTCATCTCTGTGAGCCTCCGTTCCTCATCCGTAAAACAGGAGTAATTGGCACCAACATGCAGGACTGTTGGGAGAGTCAGACAAAATATTTGTAAAGGGCCTACAGTATCTAGCCTATGGTAGATGCCAGACAAATGTTGTAGCACATGCTGCCTGTACCCATTCATATCCCCTGGGCCTTTACCGTTTCCAGGAAGGCTGGTTCAACCTCCAGCTGTCAGCACCTGCGTCCCTTTGCCTGTGGGTTTTCAGCTTCCCCCAGTGACTGATGGAAGTTGGTGTATAAATACCCCAGTTCCCTCCCATCTCAGATGGAGGGACTCTCTTTGGGACACATGTTCTATACTACTTCCCAGAGTCCACCCTGGGGGACTAACCCCCAGTTGCTCACAGTGGTAATCACCTTGACACATACCCTTTATTGGCATCCTTCCCTTCCCTGTCTCACTTTCTCACTCTCTTATTGGTGCTTCCTGGTATCTCCTTCCAAATAAATGACTTGCACTCAAATCCTGATCTTAGGATCTGCTTCTGGGGGAACCCAACCTGGGACAACTCTTTACATTAGAAGTTTTAGGTCAATGCAAGCAATATCGCAAGATTGTTTATTATTCCCTTATGTGAGTGTTGGGTCTTTTTTTACAAGGGAGAAAATCCCGGCTTCCTAATGAAAAGAGGATTTATTGTAAGGATGACCAGAAAATTGACCTTGGAAAACCACTGGGACCTGAGGCAAATCTATAGACTCCCCCTCTCTCTGTTGCTCACTCTCATTGCCCACGTGCTCCCTTTCCTCTCACTGCTTCTCTCTCCACACCTGTTCGGCTCCCCTCTTACTCCTAGTTGATGAGGAACCTCCATCATTCCTGGTCCAAACTCCAGAGGGAACCAGTCTGATCGCTGGGCACGGGCCCTGCATATCAGGTCACCTGGTGGGTCACTTTGGGTCGGGTGACCCCATCCCATAGGACAGCGTGTTATGACTCTAAATGAGGCAGGACCATTCAGTGAGCCAGGGATGTTGGGAGTTGAGAGCATGGAGCCTAAGGTGTCTAGTTCATGTCAGTAGCCTGCTATCACATTCTGTCACTTAGATCAAATCTCAGCTCCCATCTAAGTCAAAAGCTCCTGGAGTACAAGGGCCGGGTCTTGATCATGGGCTTGCCATCCAACACATGTGGTCACCCCAAGCAACCCAAATAGGCTATTAGACCCCCTTCAAGCCAATATTCTTTAAAGTATTTATTCAACATTTACCTAGAGGAGAGATGCTTGGAGACAGCCCAACCTCTCCTCTGTTGAGGCAGAGGACATGGGTAAGAACCTCACCTTCAGGTTGGGAGAACCTAGGGAGGTCTGTGCCTCAGTTTCCTCATCTGTAAAATGGGGGAAAATCATCATCATCACCATCATCATCATCATAGTCCCTACCTTATAGAATTGTTGTAGGGATTAAAATAGGTTAATTCACTTAGGGTTTGAGCCCGTGCCTCAATAAACATCAGTAAATAGTGGTGGTGGTGTTACTGTCATCCAAAGCAATTCAGCAGCTCTAGCCTTGAACTCACTTCCGTAGCCTGTTCAGCAAAATGAAAGCTCTGAACTTGAGGCCCACCTGCCTGAGTGGGCCGCTGTTACTGTTCCAGCATGCCTTTGGGGCTCTCACCCTCCATACACCTCAAAACTTCCTTGCAAACACCTAAAGTACTCTCCCCAAGAGGAATTCTTGGAAAAAGAATCCTCTCCATTCTGTTACTCTCCGGCAATGTTTCTGGGCCCTCCTAGACTGATAGTCCTGGGCTCTGGACATAGCAGATGCTCAGATGATTGCCAAGAAGGTTTCTTTCTGGCTTGCGGGCCTCCAAACCAGAAAGAACCTGGGCGCCTTCTCTCTGTGTTGCAGACCTATCATCCTGGATCCGGCTGACCCCACCCATAATGTGGCAAAAGGCTACAGATGGGACATAGTCGCTCAGAGGGCCTGCCAGTGCCTGAAACAGGACTGTTGCTATGACGACAACGAGAACCCAGTCCCCAGATGGAACGTGAAGGTAATGGCTCCTCTCTGGGCTGCCAGGGGCTTGAAGCTCAGAATGAGATAACTGCATAGTATTTACTTCTGTGTCGATGGAGCCAAGAGGACTCTAGTGTCAGTTTGAGGCCTGGCTGCACCACCTACCAGCTCTGTGAACTTGGGGAAATTATTCAACTGTCTGAGCTTCAGATTCCTTATCTTCAAATTCTTGTTTTCCTGTTTTTTCTTCTTCCCATAACCTACCAAAGAATCACTGGGATTCTTTGCTCTCAATCATTCTCTGCATAAGCTGAGCCCAGGCAAGTCAATTCAATCAGCTGTTTTGTGTTAGCACCAGGCTTGGGGTTGATGGGGGGTGACGAAGGGGGCAACAATGGTTCAGAAATAAGACATGGCCACAACCCTTAAGAAACTTGCCAGATGGAAGCAAACTTGCACAAAACTCCTAAATAGAATTACCAGAGAAGATACTCAGAAAACAAAAAAATGCCATATAATATTATAATGTGATGTCAAACCCACAGTACAGGTAAAGAACATAATAATCTATTTTATTCACATTGTGCTTTACGACTTGCATAGCACTTGTTCAGGGACAAGTCTGTAAAATAGAAAGGTCAAGTAGTATTATTAGCTTATCATTATTATCCCCATTTTACAGATGAGGAGATTGAGGCTCAGAGAGGTAAAGTGAATTAACCAAGGTCACACTGCTAAGAAGCAGCAGAGCCAGAATTCACACCCAGGTCTTTGTGGGGCTGTGGAATCGGAAAATAAATGTCATCATCATAAGTCACCAAGGAAGATTTCTTGAAGAAATTAAGCCTTGAGGTGGGCCCTAAAAGCCAAGGAGGGATGTAGACACTCAGAACAAAGAGTACTCCATCCAGGTAGAGGGTCAGGTAGGGGATGAGGGGCAAAGGACTAAAGTTGTGTTCAAAAGACTGAGGTGCTTAGAGCAGAAGGCAGAAGCAGAATCAGAGGCTCCCTAATAAGGAGCAGAGATTACAAACTGGGGGCCCACCAGCCATATGAGGCCCACAGATGGGCTAAAAAGTATATGCCTTTGGATTTTTCCTGAATATAAAAAGCATCATGAAAAGATTTTTATCTTGACAAATCAGAAGACTTGGCAATGCTGGGCCTATATTCCTTCTTAAAAGGATCAGCTAGAGGTCTGCCCACCATTCCCCTCCCCCAGCACCTTCCAGATGTTGCTCTTCAGACATCTGGGGCTCTCAGGCCCTTGAGTGTGGCCTCCAGTGGTGAAGAACAGACTTTGGAGTCTGGCTGACCTCAGTTCAAATACCCGCTCTTGTGGGCAGAAGACCTAAATAGACATTTCTCCAAAGAAGACATACAGATGGCCAACAAATACATGAAAAGATGCTCAACATCACTAATCATTAGAGAAATGCAAATCAAAACCACAATGAGGTATCATCTCACGCCAGTTAGAATGGCCATCATCAAAAAATCTAGAAACAATAGATGCTGGAGAGGGTGTGGAGAAAAGGGAAGCCTCCTGCACTGTCGGTGGGAATGTAAATTGATACAGCCACTATGGAGAACTGTATGGAGGTTCCTTAAAAAACTAAAAATAGAACTACCATATGACCCAGCAATCCCACTACTGGGCATATGCCCTGAGAAAACCATAATTCAAAAAGATACATGTACTACAATGTTCATTGCAGCACTATTTACAATAGCCAGGACATGGAAGCAACCTAAATGTCCACCAACAGATGAATGCATAAAGAAGATGTGTCACATATATACAGTGGAATATTACTCAGCCATAAAAAGGAACGAAATTGAGTTATTTGTAGTGAGGTGGATGGACCTAGAGTCAGTCATACAGAGTGAAGTAAGTCAGAAAGAGAACGCATATATATGGAATATGAAAAAGCATTACTGATGAACCTAGTGGCAGGGCAGGAATAAAGACGCAGACATAGAAAACGGACTTGAGGACATAGGGGGTGGGGAAGCGGAAGCTGGGATGAAGCGAGAGAGTAGCACTGACATATATACACTACCAAATGTAAAATGGATGGCTAGTGGGAAGCTGCTGCATAGCAAAGGGAGATCAACTCGATGCTTTGTGACAACCTAGAGGGTGGGATAGGGAGAGTGGGAGAGAGGCTCAAGAGGGAGGGGATATGGGGATATATGTATACATATAGCTGATTCACTTTGTTGTACAGTGGAAACTAACACAACATTGTAAAGCAATTATACTCCAATAAAGATGTGGAAGAAAAACAAACAAACAAATACATGCTCTGCTCCTCACTACTTTTGTGATGGTCAATAAATGGCGTAACCCTGCTCAGCCACAGCTTCCTCATCTGTAAAATGGGCTAATAGCAGAACCAACCTCATAGGGCTGTGAGAATAAAATACATTAAGAAGAGTATGAACGGCGCCCAGCACAGGGCCTGGAAGGTGATTGGCACCCCCTAAATATTTGCAGCTGCTGCTGTCGTTGTAAAGATGAGGGCAGGTAAAGGGCACTTTTGTACTCAGACAGAGGGATGTGGACTTAACCCCTCTTTATCCTCTCCCTTCCAGGGGGCACGAGACATCCAAGTGACAGTGGAGCAGTGGGGTTTCTCGGATTTCATCATCACGGTGAACCCTTATGACTCCATAAAGAAGGTTAAAGGGAAGATCCAGGGGAACCTGGGCTCCACAGCCCTACAGCGTCTGTCCTTCCAGGAGCCCGGTGGGGAGCGACAGCTACTCAGTAGCCAGTACTCCTTGGCTGATTACGGGGTTTTCTCCAACACTCGCATCTGTCTGCTGCAGACCATCTCCCCTGAGATCCAGGTCTTTGTGAAGAATCCCAGTGGTGGGAGCCACGCCTATGCCATTTGCCCTGATAGCCTTGTCCTGAACCTGAAGCTGCAGATTGAATTCAAGGAGGGGCTGCTCAGAAAGGAGCAACAGCTAGAGTTCCAAGGCCAAGTCCTGCAGGATGGGTGGAGTTTGAGGAGCTATGGTGTCCAAGACAGCACCACCTTCACGCTGAAGAAAGAAGAAGAACGTGGAAAGAAGACGAACCCAGCTAGTTCCTCTGAAAGACCTCTCTGTGCATTTCTGCCATTTAATCCAGACCCCATCAGTTCCACCTAACCTTGCCAGTGGACGGATGACGAGGGATATGAGAGACTAGATATACAAACGAACAATGGCCAGACTATATTCGACAATAGAACTCTGACCCACAAGCTCTGTAGCTACCAGCCCGAAGCCAAACCACAATCCCTGCATCAATCAACCCCAAACCATCAGGATTTGGTCAATAACTGCCAGCTTCCTTATTCCCTCCCTTCCAATTTAGGATCAATGAAAGAAAGCCAAACAAGCTCCCTAACCAATCACATAGGACACCCTGCTTCTGCTTAGCCCACCTCCAGCTTCCCCATGCAAACAACCTCAGTCAGGGTATGCATGAAGCCTTCTCTTTTTCCCACTATATAGCTGTCCCACCGCCCTGCTTGACTTGGAGTCTCTGCCAAAGGCAAGGGATGGTGGCTGATTCCCTGGTTATGGCAAGTTGGGAATAAATAATCTTTGTTTGTTCTCTTTTGGATGGTCTTCATTTCTTTCCACAGATGCTAAGGCTGTCCTGGCATTATTGCTGAAACATTTGAGCCTCTTAACTCTGGAAAGTGAGGACTGTAGGGAAACTGAGATGAAGAAAAGCAAAGTCTGGGAGAGCGAGGATGATGTGGTGTTAAACATCCCCTTGGACTTCCCTGGTGGCGCAGTGGTTAAGAATCTGCCTGCCAATGCAGGGGACCACGGGTTCGAGCCCTGGTCTGGGAAGATCCCACATGCCGCGGAGCACCTAAACCCGTGCGCCACAACAAGAGAAGCCATCACAATGAGAAGCCCGTGCACTGCAACAAAGACCCAACGCAACCAAAAGTAAAAATATAATAAATTTTTAAAAATCCCCTCAACTTATTTACAAAACAGAAGTAGAGTCACGGATGTAGAAAACAAACTTATGGTTACCAGAGGAAGGCGGGTAGGGGTGGTGAGGGATAAATTGGGAGATTGGGACTGACATATACATACTACTATATATAAAATAGATGACTAATAAGAACCTGCTGTATAGCACAGGGAATTCTACTCAATACTCTGTAATGGCCTATATGGGAAAATAATCTAAAACGAAAAAAAAGAGTGGATATATGTATATGTATAACTGATTCACTTTGCTGTACACCTGAAACTAACACAACATTATAAATCAACTATACTCCAATATAAAAACAAACAAACAAAAAAATTCCCTCAGCTCCTGCAATACACACACAAACAGTACCTAATGGTCCAAGGATGTAAGGACAGTAATAGCATCTTTAGCATCAAAGGACATCATGTGATCAGGTTTACTCCAATCAACCCATTAAAAAGTTTGCTTTTCCTCCCCTCCCCTTTGACCCACTTTCTAAAGGACTACTCACCGTAGGGGGGAAAAATGTACTTTATAATTGGTACTCAATAGTCTCTGGGCAATTTATCAATAGCAGCCTGTTTCCCACCTCTTTTTGCCTTCAGGGGCGGAAAGAGTGCCTCCTTTCCATGGAGCAGACAGGTGAGTCCATCCCACACCCTTTGTATCCTTTATAAAGCCCAGTGTAGCCCACATTGTAGGTAGTGGACCAATTCTTGTTTAATAGAATGATGAATAAGTTACCTTCCTCTCTTTCGTAATAGGAAAGCTGAGGCCAGAGAGTTTATTTTTTTTTTAATTTTGACACACTCAGCTTCAAAGATAAAACACAAAGAAAAGCATTCCAAAGACAAAAGTGATTTTGTTCATATTTTATATTGGAGTATCTTAACTGTGGAGATTCTAATGTGTCGGTCTTGGGGGGATCTTAGGAGTCAGTATTTTAAAGTTTCCCAAATGTTTCCGATGTGCAGGTTGAGTGAAGTCCTGAGCTAGAAAACTGCAGAATGTTTCCCAAACCATATTGTGCAACAGAATCACCTAGGATAGTGCCTCTCAAACTTTAGTGTGCACACAAATCACTTGGAGATCCTGTTTAAATGCAGCTTCTGATTCAGGAGGTCTGGGCTGAAGCCAAGATTCTGCATTTTCTAACAAGCCCTGGAGTTTGCCGGTGCTGCTGGTTCACGGATTATACACTGAGTAGCAGCAAGGCCCTAGGATGTTGGAGGAAATACAGATTCCTGAGTCCCACTCTCGGAGATTCTGATTCGCCTAGTTTTTAGTGAGACTCAACAATCTGCATTTTAAAAAGTTCCCTAAGGTGCTTCTGATGCCCAGACGGATTTACCAAAACCTGGGAACCAATCCTGGCTCATTAACCCCTTGTGTGACCTTAGGCAATTCTTTCCTCTCTATAGGTCTCACTTTCCTCCTCAAGGATAGATAAGTTGATTTCTTAGGCCCTTCCAGCTCTCACGTTTAAGGAAACCCCCATAACAGTTTAGGACCAATGGCGGCCTGAGTCTGAGAACTACAATCCCCACAATGCCCTGTGCTGCTCCGCTCCCTTGTGGGATCTTGGAAGAGGATCGCTCCTGGAGGCGCTCCCCACAATCCTTTGCGGTGCTTCAAGGTGGCGGCGCCAGGGCGCCATGAGCGATATGGAGAGCAGCAGCAGCAGCAGCGATGCGGAGGAGCTGGAGCGGTGCCGCGAGGCGGCGATTCCGGCCTGGGGCTTGGAGCAGCGCCCGAGGGGCCCGGAGAAGCCAAGAGTCGGTAAGGGACTATGTTCGGGGAGTCTGGCCGAAGGGCGCAGGATCTTCCCCTGCGGCCTGAGAGGATGGATGGTGGGGAGGGAGTCCCTGGAATTCGACTTCTTTCCCCGAGGAGGCTCCAGGGTCTGGGTGGGGTTCAGAGTCAAAGCGCGGACAAGTTCAGCAGGGAGGGTTGTTCCATTATCCCCGTCAGAAAAACCAAAGCACCTGAATGTCTCTTGACTTTGCTTCCCTGGGTCCATCCTAGCTGTCGCACCCTGGGCAGCCCACCACCTGTCCGAGGTGAATGCGACCCTTACTGGATTTTCGCATCCAGGCTTTCCCCGCCTCCAACACTTTCTCACTCCCTGGGGCTGCCAGCGAGCTGTGTCCTACACGTCTCTCTGACCGTGACTCCCTAGTGCCCTGGGAATAAATCCAAATCCCCATAACTTAAGGGTCCCTAATCCCGGACAGAATCCAGAGGGTCCGTGAATCTGAATGGGAAAAATATTTCATCTTTACCTTCATTAATCTCTGTTTGAAATTTAGCATCTCTTTCCATCATGCATGTGAACAACAAGCCACAGTAGTTTTGGTAATACCTGTTAACTTTGTCTTAACAAAAGTCACAGATTTTCAAATCCCATTACAGTCTTTGCAGATATATCAAAAATATTTTATTCACAGTAAAATGTTGAAAAAAATCATTTCCACTCATCCCTGCTTTAAAATTACAGTAATTTTTAGACCCATCAGTAGATCTTATACATTAATTAAGAAGCACATATATTAATAATATCCCAAATTTGGCTTTTTACTATTAATGATAACTGAATTTCAGTATCATTGGTTTTCTTTGTAATCCTATGTGTTACATTTTTTGCATCTAAAACATTCTGAGAAGGGATCCAGGCTTTACCAGACTGCCAGAGCAGGCCGTGGCAAAGAACCCCTGCTTTTGTTGAGAAGGACTTACAAGCCCTTTGGTAATCTATTTTTTTGCCTTCCTGCCATACTGCACACTTCCCGTAGGTAGGCTCCAGACCATACTGTGCCCTCTCATCTGTGGGCACCATAACTCTGCAGTTTTCTCTTCATTTTCTATAGGCAGAAATGCCTTTCCATCCCCATCACTTACTGGCAGTAAGAAATTTGGGCAAGGTACTTAAATCTCACTGTACTTAAATTTCCTCATCTGTAAAGTGGGGGTAATGGTAGTACCTACCCCGTAAGGTTGAGAAGGAACTGAGATGATGTATCTGCAGTGCTTGGCGCATATTAAAGGCCCAATAAATAGCAGCAATTATGTGATCGGTCTCTCTTCGTGGACTGCTTTCCCCCTCCTGTCTGACTCCCACTCATCCTTTAATACTACAGCTGAGACACCATCTCTTCGGGAAAGCTGGGTTACACGCCTTCTCTCCACCATCATCATACTTTGTGTGATTCCCTTCGTATATAATGCTTTCCTTTCTTCTACAATTGCCTCTTTATTTATCCTGTCTTTTTTCCTTTCATCCCCTGCATCCCCAGCACCTAGAGTCAACTCTGGCCTGTACTTGATCCACAAATATTTATTGAGCGAGAGGTTACATGATGTGAACTTCACGAGGGCTGGTATCCCTTCACCATGGTATCCCCAGGGCCTACACAGTGGTCAGGAAAATAGTTCTTAAATAAATGAACTTGCTGGAAAGGCACCTCTAATGAGTGGAGGCTGAGACCCCAGCCAGACTCTGAGTCCAGTGATCAATATAACTGAGCCCCCTTCTTCTCTCTCTTCCACAGCACTTAGCACACAGCCAAGCACATAGTAGGCACTCAATAAATGCTGGAATCAAATTACACTTGCTTGTTCAGCATAGTGGTTAAGGGGGGACCTTTGGAGCCAGATGGCCTGTGTCCTCATCCCAACTCTGTCGCTTATTAGCTGTTTGACCCTGGCTAAGCTATTTTACATCTCCTTGCCTCAGTTTCCTCTTCTGCAAAATGGGGATAATGGTAACCCCCACCCCCCACCCCATGGGGTCATTGGAAAGATTCAATGAGTGATACATGTAAATCACATAAAATAGTGCTTGACACACAACTGATGCTATAGTCGTTTCCTCTATAAATGCTTTGGTGTTCGTTATTTTCACAGGTGCTGCAAATACTCAGTTGCCAACCACCCAACCGAGCCTCAGGTACTGTGCACTTTGGGTTCACGTTTCATGCATTCATTCATTGATATTGCTCCCCTGCTGTGTGCCAGAGGCTATTAGACCCTGGGATGTCAGTGCGAACCAGACACATGTGTTCCCCGCCCTCATGGGGGCAGCTTCTGAGCTGGCAGGAAGTGAGGTCCTTTTCGTGTGTGTTGTAGGCACAAGGTGGATGAGCACGAACAAGACGGCAACGAGCTGCAGACCACCCCTGAATTCCGAGCCCATGTAGCTAAGATGCTGGGAGCCCTGCTGGACAGGTAACCTGCCCTTATTCATTAATACGAAGAGTAAGGGCTCCCATGGCCTGGAAGCTCAGCGTGTGTAAGTCGACATCGCGGCAAGCACGTGGCATCTGTCACATCATCGCTTTTCATAATCACCCTACCACGGAGGTCCTGTCGTTGTCCTTCTCTAGATGTGGCAACAGGCTCCCCTCTGTGAGAGGACGCATTTGCTTGAAGTCACAGGGAGGGAGGAGCAGAGTGGCTTTGACTCCAAAGGCCCTGCTCTTAACCACTGTGGAATCCTGCTACCACGAGAGGAAGAGGGGAACCCGAGCTCATTCCCACTGCAAGAGGGCAAGGGACCAACTGTATTCCTATTTCTTGGGTGCTTTCTGTATGCCAGGCACTGTGAGAATACAATCTGTAAAGATCCAGGTCAGCATTCCCAAAATAGGTGCCCAGAAATGTGAGTCCAGAGTGTGGCTCTTGACAAAAGGGGTCCAACAGCAAAGAGGTGGAGAAACGCTGCACTCTGCATACCCCCATGCCTGGGAGATTTAGATTCCTAATAGTGTATTCAAGGTCCTGAGAAGTCCTGCAGTAAAGAGACCTGTGTAACTTTGTTTAGCCCAGCATCTTGCGAATTCATTTGGCCACAGTGCCGCTGTTCCATGGATGACTGATAGTGTGTCATGGGACGTGTTCCAGGATAGGCTGGTCTACATCCATCCCCACTTGACAGAGCCCTAGCAGGGTTTTTGTTGTTGTTCTTTTTTAATATTTATTTATTTATTTGGTGGCACCGGGTCTTAGTTGCCACTCCAGGGCTCCTTAGTTGTGACATGCAAACTCTTAGTTGCAGCATGCATGTGGGATCTAGTTCCCTGATCAGGGATCGAACCCGGGCCCCCTGCATTGGGAACGTGGCGTCTTATCCACTGTGCCACCAGTGAAGTCCCCAACCTAGCAGGTTTTGAAAAGGAGATTGAGGGTGTTCAGGCCATAGTCCTGCAATTTGAAGTAGTCATTGAAAAAGGACAAATAAGCCTTCCCAAAGTGCACACCAGCTGCTCCTCCCAGACAGAATGTTGGGCCAGGCCTCAGCAGCCTGCACCCCCATGGCGTTAGTGCCAGTCCCCCAACCTGGGAATGTGTTAAACATGTTTAGGAAGGTCAGTTAGCATCTCACCCCACGGGAGCGGTTTTTCTCCATGACAGTTCGGCTTCAGGGTGACCAGGGCCTGCCTGGCGTTGCAGTGATCCACAATGGATGCTTCCCTAGGTGGACATCCAGCAGGATGCGGGTTACACGCGGTCAGGATATTCCCTGCAGCGTTCCCATATTTCTCTCCAAAGAAACGATACTCCAGTTGGTCCCTTGTGTTAGATCAGGGTTTCTCATCTTGGCACTATGGACGTTTTGGACTGGATCGCCCGTGGTTGTGCGGGGCTATACCGTGCACGTAGGATGGTTCGCTGCATCCTTGGCCTCTACCCATGAGATCCTAGTAGTGTCTCTCCACCAGCCGTGACAACCAACTGTGTCTCCAGACATTGCCTGGTGTCCCCTGCGGACCGACGTTGAACCACTGGGTTAGATACTACCCGGGTCAGGGGCGGCGCCCAGTTGGGCCAGACCGCGTCTCCGCTCCCTCTCCCCAGACCCCAGACCGCGTCCCGCACAGGACTTCGGGGAGGCCTCTGGCGCCTACAGAAGGCAGTTAGGAGAAGCACCCAGTGCATTGCTGTGTTCGCTGCGAGGATGTTGCTGAGAGCGTCGGTCTCTGCGGTGCGAGGTGACTGCCCCACCAGCATTCCCCCAAGACCTGCTTCCTGGTCTCGTCAGTTCTCCCCGCTCTCTCTGTGCTTCTAGAGAAAGGGGGTCCTGTGAAGCTCATTGCTTATCTCGACAACAGTAATCGTCTTCAGCATCGTCGTAGCTGCTGTTTACTGAGCACTGGCTTGCAGCCAGGCTCTGTGCTCAGGGCTTGGTACCCACTGTCTCATTTAATTCTTGTGGCAGCCCTCGGAGGCGGGGACTCTTATCACTCGCAGTGTAGAGACAGGTAACACAGGCTCAGAGAGATGAAGTCCCTTGTTAGTAAGTGACAAAATCAGGATTCAAAACCCAGGTCTGAAGTCTGAAAAAGGTCGGTGGGTTGTAGCAAAGTCAGTTTCCCAGTTGTGATAATGGACCCTAGTTACACACAGTGTCACCAGAGGGAGAAATGGGGTGGGGGGGAGTCCGTGGATCTCCCCGTATTATTTCTTGGTACTGTATGTCAATCTACAATGAGCTCAAGTTTTTAAAAATTTAAAAATGAAAAAAAAACAAACAACAAAAAAAACAGGTCTGCCCTGCTCTAGGAGCTGACCTCTGAACTGTTTTTTGCTAGACTGGTCATATTTCCCTTTTCGTGCTTGCTGCCAGGAAGTTCACAACGAAATGTGTACCCTCTGTCTAGCAAGTGTGTAGGGCTTCCTGGCCACACTTCTGGCTCTTTCTGTCCTTCCTGCTCTTGTTTTCTCTTTGCCTTATTTGAAATTGCACTCATTTTGTTGTACTGTATCTTCAAAACTTCTTCAGCACTTTCTGGAATAAAGTAGGGTTTAAACCAGTGAGGCACCGCAGTTTGAGCTGGCACTATGGACATTTGCATCCCCATCAGGCCGGGGTGCTCTCCGCCTTTGCACTTAGTATCGCGTTACCCTACCCCCTCCACTTAAAGGGAGAAAAGCAAGTTTTAATTAAAAAGAATTTTCGTTGTTACCCAGAATCTCATCTTAAATCCACCCTCTCTTCGCTTAGCTCCATTACCATCTCAGAAGTAGTGAAGGAGCCAAGAAAGGCTGAGGTACCGAGAGGCGTCCTGGAGGATGATGGTGAGCAGTTATACTTTCCTTTATCAAGCACCTCCCGTGAGTCTGGAGCTGGGAAATACATTTTTGGCATTTTATCTTCTTTCATCCCTGCAGCCCCTGTGCGAGGCATGTATTATGGTGATCCTGTTCACAGGGGGGAGTCATGAGGGGACTGGGGCTCTGGGGAATGCAGACACTGGCCCGAGGTGACCCTAAGCAGGAGCGCCTAGCCACTGCACCCTGCAGCCTCTCCTGCATGAGTCTCTGTCCCCTGCCCAACTCATTAGCCACTCTGAGGGCTGCCTTAGGCGGGAGGCTCAGCTGCTGGCTCCCTGAAGCCTCTGAGGGCTTGCTGACTTGATTCGGCAGCCGGCATCCCCTCAAGCACCCCATCCTCTCGCCGCAGCAGGTAGCAAGTGAGCCTCTCATCCTACGAGGCACCGTTTTGTAGTTAGGAGCGATGCCCGCTGGACTGGGAGCTCCTTGAGGGCAGAGACGGGGCAGCCTCGGCCCCTGGGGTGCCCCTGGCGGTGCTGACTCCGCCCCTGTGGGTTGCAGGCTTCCGCCTTTTCTTCACGTCCATCCCTGGAGGCCCTGAGAAGGAAGCTGCTCCCCAGCCCCGCCGGAAACGGTTGCCTTCCAGCTCCAGGTAAGATGGGACACCCATTCCTCAAGTTCCCTCGTTGTTGCCTGTGTTCTGTCTTGGCTAGTCCCCCCTGCCCCCCAAATAGCCAGGCCAACTCCAGTCAGGTCCAGGCCCAGAAGGAGCCCTGCAGTAGCTGAAAAAATAGTACCTCAGTGGAAGGGGGAAGAGTTTCCACTGGGCGTTGGCTTTGGATGTTTACTGCTTTTCCAGCACCCATCTTGTGCTGGACACTGCACTCCTGGGACATCCCTGTGAGGCCTGGGCTCTGTTAAGATCCCCGTTTTATAGATGAAGACACTGAGGGTCAGAGAGGTTAAGTCGCAATATGAGGTCACACAGCCAGGAAGCAGAGAAGCCAGTATTGGAACCCAGCTCTGCCTCACTGCCAAGCCCGAGTTCTCCAACCGCCACCCTCTGTCCGTGGCCTCTCTCTGGTGGCTTGGACTGAGGGAGTGAGAGGCGGCTTTGGGGCCCCGTCCCGACTCCAGCTGACCTGGCCTGCACTCCCGTTGCAGCAGCGAGGACGGTGACGAGGAGTTGCAGCGCTGCCGGGAGGCGGCTGTGTCAGCCTCTGACATCGTCCAGGAGTCCGCCATCCACGGCCCTGGCAACGTGGAGAAAAAAGCAAAGAAGAAGAAAAGGAAGTGGAAAAAGAAAGCCAAGGAGGACAGCACCAACCTTGCCCCCGTGGCCACCACTGCAAGCAAGGCCGCATCTGGGGAGCAAGGAAGGGAGTCCACCGGGCTCAATGGAGACCAGGCGCCGTTTGGGACCAAAAAGAAGAAAAGGAAGAAAAAGGCAAAGAGGGCCAGTGAGGCCTCCCCATCCCCACCAGCAAAGAGCGCGGCAGCCGTGCCTGCAAACTGAGCCCCGCCTGTGAGCACGGGGCCCAGCTCGGGCACCTGCCGGGGACAAGGCATGTCCAAGCCCCGCCTCCCTCTCCAAGTGCAAGGACTTGGCTAGCAAGTCTAGACTTCGCCCATGACTGGGGCTGGCCCAAGGGTCGGGGCAAAGCGGTTGTGGGGTGAGCAAGGCCTGCCCTTCTGTGCTCCCACTGGGGCTGGGGCAGACCCGTGGTACCAGAACATTCTGTGGTCTCAGGAAGAAGGAGGAGCCTCCCAGTTATTGAAGGCTGATGGCCAAGTGGTAGAGCTTCCACCTCCTCAGCCTGGTGTGGGAGACGACCTGAAGAAAACGAGGGAGGGGGTCTCCGAGATGCCAAGCCCCAGGAGGAGTTTTGTGCGTCCCCCCTCCAAGCCACACAGACCTGATATAACACTGTCTGGAAAAGAAGGAGAGAGATCCCTGCCTCCACCTGGTTTTCCAGAATTTTCTTTCTTCACATTGTGAATACGCCATGCATGATCATGTCTCTGAGCCAACCAGATAATTGAAAATAAATTGTCGAGGGACCCAGAATGTAACAGAGGGATTTGGGTGCTACCCTCGTGTCCGTGCTGAATCCTGGTGAGCCACTGTAAGTAAGCATCACACAGGAGGGGTCCTGCCTGCACCCCCAGAAGTGTTCCACTGCCCCAGCGTCAAGACTTCAGGAAGTGTCACAGCACTCGTCGCCTGGGGGATTCATGGACCCATGTATCCTGCAAGAAGGAGCAGAAGTTCAAGGTGAAGGTGAAGTGCTGGCTTCGTTGCCTGGCCTTGGAGATTCGGCAAAGCAAGGAAGACAGAGGTGGGATGTGAGAGCGTGTGTGCCGGCCCCATCCCTCCTTGGGCTCCTGGTCCCCTTCCACCCCCCTCTGCCTGCCCAATCCCATCTGGGCGATGTGTGGACAAGCAAGACGTTTCAACATGTTCCTCATTTACTTTACTAAAAGTTAAATAAATGTACAGGCTCGCCCTTAGCCGGCTGCAAGCTGCAGGGGATGCCAGTTCTCCCCTGGCTCCTTCCTCAATCCAGGATGGAGGCAGTCCACTGGGGCTGGGTTATCTGCAGCAGCCCCAGGGAGATGAGCCCTGCGTTGGCACGGCTCCCTTGTCCCTCAGGACCTCAACCTCCCCGGGGTGGTGGGCTGTGATCGCCTTCCCTCAGCCAGCTGGGCTCCAAGCTTCCAGGCGGCAACCTCTTCTCTGGTCTCGCCTCTCTTCTCCCTCTGGGCCCCTCAGCTCTGCCAGCTGCCCTGGCCTTACCGCCTTCTGAGCTCAGCAGCTTCTCCCCCAAAGCAGGGAAGGGTCTGCTGCCCCACGACCTTGACTTGGCACCAGGCACAGAGTCACGAGTCTCCCATAGGAGCAGGGACAACACCTAGGCCTGCGGGGGTGGGGGCTTTCCAGTAGAGGCGAGATGCCAGGCTGGCATCAGAAGGTGTGATGCACAGGGGGACAGATGTCCAAGAAAACGGGAGATCATGGCGGCCGGGGAGAGGGATGGCTCAGGACGAGGGAAGCTGGAGAGGCCTGCTTGCCCCAGGCCCTGGCACAGAGGAGCCACTCAGGCGATGCTTATGTGATGGGGGACAGGTGGGTCCAAATGGGTGTGCGGGTTAAAAGCAGGAAGGGGGGCTGGGTGGAGTGGCCTGATTGGGGCACAGGTGACAGCATGGGGCCACGTTGACCTATGACCTCTCTCCCAGCTGCACAGCCTGGTGTCCTGAGAAGTGTGGCCTCTCCACAGGCCCGGCCTGGGGGTACCAGAGTCCAGGGCTGCCCCCTTCTGTTCCAAGTGACAAGATTTACCCTGAGCAGCAGGGACAGTCCCTCCCGAGTCCCACCAGGAGCAGGCTCTGCTTCCCAGCTCTGCACGGTTCCCTCTCGTGCACTGAAGCAGCCCTCCTCGGGTTGGGGCGCCTCAGAACCCCCCCCCCCTTTTCTGAGGGGAACAGGGTGGGGACTGAGGCACAGTTTTCCAGGGAAGAGCAGCAGCCTGGGGGCAGTGAAAGTTTTGCAGGCTCAGATGTCTTGGTCACCCCTCCAGCAGTCTGTGTAGGCTCCAGGGCCCATCCCCTGGGAGGCCGTGTCCATGGTTACTGGGAGGAAGAGGCCATCTGCGTGGAGATGAAGGTCTCAATGACGCTGTGGTTGGACGGCAGCAGATGGCCATGGCCGTTGGTGGAGTCGGAGCTCTGGTACAACACCAGGCTGCTGGAGGACACTGCAGAGGCAGAGGAGGCGGCTGGCTTCCTGCCATGCCCGTCCCGACCCCTCCCCACCCACCATCCCTAAGGGGTACTCGGGATGGGAAAGTGGCACCTCGCCACCTCCTAAATCTCAGCAGGTGACCGGACCCCAGAGTCACACCTCTGCCCTCGGGCCTTATTAACCCCCAGCTAGGCTCCAGGGCCACGAGGCAGTGGTCTTCCCAGCACATTTTAGTGGGAACATCACAGAAGCGCTGGTGAGCTGGCTTCGTGGTTAGTTTTATGCGTCAGCTCGGCTGCCTTTTAGTACCCAGTCATTGAGCCAAACCCTAATGCAGGCGTGGCTGTGCAGGTATTTTGTAGATGTGGTTAACACCTACGCAGTTGACGTTAAGTAAGGGAGAGTTCCCTTGATAATGTGGGTGGCCCTCATCCAATCAGTTGAAGGCCTCAAGAGCAAAGGCTGTGGTTTCCCAGAGGAGACTGCAGCGTCACTTCCTACCCTGCAGCTCTCAGACTCACCAGCCCTCACAGTCGTATCAGCCAATTCCTTATATATATGTGCGTGTGTGTGTATTCCTATTGGTTCTGCGTCTCAGGAGAACCCTGACTGATTCAGATGGTTAAGAGCATGGATGGGCTTTGAGTTTGGACCTGGGTTCAGGTCCTGGCCCCACTACCTAGTGGCTGTTGGAAGCACCGCCAAGTCCCTCTCCTCCTTGAGTGCTTTCTCATCTGTAAAACGGGGATGCCGACACACACCTCATGGGTAGAGCACAGAGCCTGGACCGTGGAGCCCTCAGTGACTGTCCCTGCAGCCACCAGCGCTGGGCGGAGGATGCTGAGGCTCACACTTAGCAAGCGGCTGCCCTGGGTCTCAGAGCCCAGCAGCCTGACTCCAGAGTGCCTGCTCTTCACCCTGACGTTGTGGGCTGCAGACTCAGGTCTTCAGGGAATGGAAATGTGTGGGTTGGGTGGGACGTGGTGGGCTGGAGAGCCCACACTGTGGTTGCCACGGGGCAACACGAGTCCTTCCGACTTTCGAAGAGGAGCCAGAAGTCTATGAAAGCTCTTAATTTTTAGCTGTTGGCAATGAATTCAAAAAAATGCTAAACCCTGAGCTAAAGCAACACATCCATGAGTCACTTCTGGTCCCCAGCAAGCCCAGTTCTCGCCTCCTGATTACCCCCTACCACCTCTTCCGGTTATCTTTTTCCTCAACTGAGTTAATAGATGTTCCTGTGAGACAGGCCCATTTCCTGTGGTTTCACACCCCCCTCGGCTCACTTCAGGGGAGCACAGGTGCCCCCTCGCATTTATCCCCTCCCTGCCCCCCGTCTGCTGCTCACGTCTTCCTCCCCAGCTATGGGGACAGCAGGGGGGCGGCAGGGAAAGGCCACTCACCGGTGGGGCTGGCGCTGAGCCGATGGGTGGGCTGCAGGTGCTGGATGCCAGCAGGGTCCTGGCTGGGGATGTGGATGGTGGCGGCCTGGGACGCTGGTGTGTGAAGCCCGGACTCACTGGAGGCCTCAGCGTCTGAGGTGAAGACCTGGCAGAAGGGCAGCTCTTGAGCCGCCAGGGTGTGCGCTGGGGCAGGACCCAGGGAGGGGCCGGGGCAGGCCTGGGCCTTACCTGCTTGGTGGGTGTGAGGCTGGCCAGGGCGCTCAGGTTGGTGGTGTCGGTGATGAGCATGGTCTGCGGAAGCAGGCCCGTGTGGGTGTACTGGGCCACCTCGGGCTTGTGGCTGTAGAGGGCTGGCCGGGAGGGAGGGAGGAGAGAGGACACAGACTTGGCACCTGGGCTGGGCTGAACCCCTCCCAGGAGGGCCTCAAGGTGGGGGGCTCCGGGGAAATGGGGCGTGGGCCTGGTGAGCAGCCCAGTGGGGCAGTGTCTGGGGACTCAGGGCTGATTTCCCAAACTGGGGGCTCCAGATAGAGGGGTTGGACACTCTCCCCAACCACAGGGGCCTGCTCCGCCTGTCTCAGTGGAGAGGAGCCTGGGCGAGGCCGGGACCCCAAACCCAGCTCCTGCGGTCACCTCAAGAGGACAGGTGTGAAGGGCAACGGGAGCATAGGTGCTGTTAAGGCACTACGTACCGGCCTTGGAGGGAAAGGCCAGGGCTCCTGTTAGGGGGTGAGGAGGGGGCAGCATTTCTCCATCTCCAGGACCCCTCTCCACAGTGTAACCCAGAATTTCACCTGCAGTCCCCAGCCCCACAAATATACACACAGATGCCAGTAGAAAACAACGTAAATCACGTATTCTCACATGGACTCAGATGAAAACACAACCACTCACACACATAAATGGTGCCCTCAACCAAATACACAGATGTTCAGGTCCACAAGCCCTTATCCAAGAGTCCAAGTTCCAGAAAGGTCTGAAAGCCAACAGGTTTTTGTCTGGTTGGCACTAGAGCTCATTTGGTGGCAAAATCTGACCTGAACCTGATGTGAGGCTGAGTCTTTATTAACCCACTTCGTGGAATTCTACCTTTTGCTGCAGGAATCATGGTGTTTGATGACAGAGTGTTGCTCCAAGCCCTGCTGGGAGTGTTGTGTCATTCATGGTGTATGCTCCACATTACCTTTCTAAAAGCTGAGAAATACATATGGCCCCAAGGGCACACGTGGGTGTGCACACACAAACACCCACTCACACAAACCCATGTGCGTGCACATGCAGCCACACACTGAAACGTATTCCAGCCCACAGACGCTCATCTGAGCCCCCGCAGAGCCTCCGCCACAGAAGCACTCACGCTTGTATCAGACACACACACAGACCACAGCGTCTGCCATGCCGCCCCCTTCCCCTGGGCTCAACGACAGCCAGCCTCTCCCACCACCTCCCCCAGCAGGGGGGCCGAGGGGTGCTCACCATGGGGGCTCTGCAGCTGGGCCATGGTGGCCATGAAGGGGCTCTGGGCCACGTGGCTCTGCACGGAGGGCATGAGCGGCTGCTGGTAGGAAGGGTGCAGAGGCTGCGAGAACTGGACGGGCTGCAGGGTGGTCAGGCTGCTGCCCATGCTGTTGATGACCGGCACACTCTGCGCCTGCGTGGAGGCCAGGCCTGGAGCGGGAGCGGCAGGAGTCAGCCAGACCTCCTGCCGCCTCCATGGCCTCCTCAGGCCCAGCCCCGACCCCCAGGGGCACCATCTCTCCCTCCTGGAGCCAGTGGGGTGGAGGAGGGGACAAGGTAATCAGGAAAGAGCCTTGCACTAGGAACCTTCACTGAGTTACAGCCCTGGCAAGTTAACTCCCCCTCTGAGCTGCTAGCTCATCATAAGGGCAGGGGGTGTGTCAAACTAGGGTCCCTGGAGCCCTGCGCTTCCACAACAATGCAAAGGCCCTGGGGCTTAACTCTCTGTACCCGGCTCCCAGCAGCTCCCTGTCTGTCTTATATATTGAGTTTCTGCCTAATAGTTCTGAATAAAGTTTTTCTGGGCTTTTTAAAAAAAAAACTAAAACCTAAAACCTAGAAAACTTCAGTCCTCCTTGCTCTGCTCTGTTTTCCCATAGCTGTTTTACCTTTATAAGGTACTCTATAACTTACGTATTGGATTGGCCAAAAAGTTTGTTCGGGGTTTTCTGTAAGATGTTAGGACAAACCTGAACGAACTTTTTGGCCAACCCATATTCTGCTTATTGTCTGCCTCCCCACTTGGGTGGCTGAGATTTGGCGCTGTTTGGTCCACTTGTGTATCACTGGTGGAGCACGGAGTGGGCACTCAATAAATACATGAAGGAATGAGTCCCAGTGGCTCTCCCTGCTCCTGGATTCTGTGGGAGACCCGGGAGCCCCTCCCCCAGATGCCCCCGTCCACCCCACCAGCTTACCAATGACCAGGGTGGAGGCGCCCGTGTTGGTGAACGTGGGGCCCAGGGAGGCAGGCTCACCAGGCCCTATGGCCATGACCCCGGGAAGCGAGGCCATGATGAGGTTCTGGGGCTGCTGGCTGAGGCCCGGGGATGTCTGCTCCAAGCTGTGCAGTGCTGTCAGGGTGCTGACCGGGGGCAGCGGGCCCCCAGTGGCTGAGACCTTGAAGGGGAAGCCGAACTGAGTCAGGTGGGGTCCCACCCTACCTCCCTGGGGACTGCTCCAGAATCTCCCAGCCAAGGGGAGATTGGCGGGGGTGGGGGGGATGGGGCAGGACACTCACCAATTTGGCTTCTGTGCTCAGCAGACTGTGACTGGGCTCCAGACCAGTGGGGGACACTTGATGCAGGGGTGCAGACACTGTCACCAAGGGACCACCACTGCTTGAGGGCACTTCTGCCCCCTCACTGCTTGCAGGCTGTCCGTAGCGCACTCCTGGAGCGGGAGCAGTGTCCAGCCTCAGCACCCCGCTTCCCTGCCCGCCTCCATGGCCCCCATCATTCCAAACTGCATTGGTTTGCGCAGACCCCTCACCCCATCCCTATGCAGCCAGCAGACTTTGCTTGAGTGTCCACTTCCTGCCAGGCCCTGTGCTGGTTGCTTCCAACTCCTTGAACACAAGGGCCACGTTTTATTAGCTCTGTGGCCCTCACTGCCCAGGGCTATACCTGACGTGAAGTAGGTGCTCAGTAAAAGACAACTGAGCCAGGGACTTTCCTGGTGGTCCAGGGGTTAAGACTCTACGCTCCCACTGCAGGGGGCACGGGGTTTGATCCCTGGTCGGGGTAAGATCCCGCATGCCGTGCGGTGCAGTGTGGCCAAAAAAAAAAGACAACTGAGCCAAACTGAATTGACGGTAGTGAAATTAAACCACAGCAAACTGAGTTGAATAGAATGAACTGGAATTAGTTGAATGAAACTGAGTATCATTGAATCAAACCAGAAATGAATTGAGATTGATTGAGTCGAATTGGATTGGAACTGAACTGATACAAAATTAACTGAATTTCCTTGAAATACATTTAGTTAAACTGAATCAACTGGGAATTGGATTGGATCAAACTATTCCAAATTTAAATGAACTAAATTAGATTATAATGAGTTGAACTGAATTGAGTTGAATTGAACTGAGCTGAAATGAATTGAGTTGGTTTGATCTGGAATGAGTTGAAGTAACTGAAATCAAATGAGGGTGGAGTGAATGGAGCGGATGGAATGGAGTACAGTGGGCAAAGTTGAGTGGTCAATGGAATGGAGAGGGGTGGAGTGGATAGAGCAGTGCAAATAGAGTGGAGTTGGAGCCGTAAGGAAGTGCTAAGAGGTTTGGGTGGCTGCTGCCACTGGGGTGGTGCTCCCCAACTCTCCCACCCACCCCCATATTCTCTGTACCCACCATCCCAATCCCCCTGCCCACGTGGCACTCACCGTGGACCTTACCGGGGGAGAGGGCCGGTGGGGGCAGGCCAGGGGAGCCGTGGGCAGGCAGCGCAGGGCCTGGGCCTGGCCCTGGTGGCGGCCCGCTGTACGTGTCCATGGCCAGCTTGTGCCGAAAGGCTTCTTCCTTGCGCCGATTGGCAAACCAGTTGTAGACGCGCACCTCTGTGACGAGGTTGGAGCCCAGCCCCTGCGCCTGTGATGGTGACACCCCCCTCTGGATGCACTCCGCCCTGCAGAAATGGCCACTCATGAGCCTCTGGATCAGGCACAGAAGAACCCTCCCTTGGGGCTGGGGGGAGGGTTCTGAGAAGTAGGGCTCTACCTGAGTATTTGCTGAGGCTGGCAGACCTGGGTTCCGAGCCCAGTCTGCTGTGCAACCTTGAGCAAGTGACTTAGCCTCTCAATCTCTTCAGTTATAGAGTGAGCCCAGTAAGTGTAGGGTTGTAGTGAGGATGAGTGAGACGAGCAGCCACTCAAGGGCTGCTTGGGTCAGTGGGGGGTGGGTGCCAGGAATGGAGCTAGGTGTCAGACACTGAACAGGAGCTGAGAACTCCTGGGCCAACAGCAGGAGCTCTCAAAACCTGGGGAGCCTCCCTCAGGACCCAGAGCCCCCCTCGCCTTCCCCCAGCCCAGACCAAACCAGCCCTGCTGACCACCAGCCATTCTACCTGTTACACTCCTCCACCAGCGCCTCCCGCTCCTCCTTGCTGGGGTTCTTCTGCCTCTCGTAGGCCTGGAACAGGATCTGCTGGGATGCTGGGCCCCATTTGAAACGGTTTCTCCGACCCTTCTTGGTTGGTAGCTCATCGCCCGTGGGCTCTTCAATCAGCCCACCCTGCCCTGCGTGGGTGAACTCTGTGGGCACAGAGAGCCATTAGCAAGACACTGGCCAATCCCACCTTCCAGCATTGGTTCACCATGCTGGAATTGGTTCACCTAACCATGCCTCTGGTTCTTTCTCATTCCTAGGATGCTGAGCCAGAGGAGCTTACAGCTAGAACTTAGAAATCATCTAATCCAGTGATGACAGACACATAGCACACACACCACCCCTTTCCTAACCTGTGTCCAAGGCAGACATCACTAATCAACCCCTGCATACTTTGCTACTGGGCCAAGATATAATCTCACAGTCTTCAATACAAGGCTCCAGGTAAGCATTAAGCATTTGTTCACATTTGACACATATGCCGTCCCATTTTATAGATGAGGTAGCTGAGGATCAGGGAGGTTAAATATTTTTCCAGGGTCACACAGTAGAGCAGAAACTTGAACTGTATCTCCTGAGTAGATTCCGCGCTATTTTCAACATTCCAGACTTGAAAATCAAGCTTAAAGTATAAGAATTAGCCAGGAGAGAAGAGACCCAGGCACTTTCTCAGCTGGTTCTTTGGTAGGAGGCCAGTTAATGGCGCCTCCAAATAACAGAACAGCTAGCAGCCCTTCAAAGAGCAGGGGAAATATGTATATAGCCAGTATATACATACAGTACCCCTGGAAGGTTACGTATGAGACTGGGAATGCCAGTGGCTGCCTTAGGAGAAGGACACCTAATTTTTATTGTAAAATCTTTACTTTCTTCTATTTTTTTTTTAATTAAGTGTGTATTACCTTGAAAACCTGGATAATTGTAAAAGAAACATCAAAAACATTTTTTTTTTACACTTAGGCTCAAAAGTGTGGAAGTGCACTTGGGATTTTGTGGGGTATGAGGCCCGGGTAGTGAAACCCACCATCCCCGGAATAATAGTGCACCTAGCTCTTCCCAGGTTTGCAGTGGAGGATTCCCTAAGCACGCACCTCACCTCTGAGCCTTTACTCCTGCTGTTCCTTCTGCCTGAAACCCCATCCCTGCATCTTCATGGGTCAAAATTCAACTCACACTTTAAGACTTAGTTGAAAGATCATACTTCTAGTTGATCCTTCCTGATGCCCCTGCCTCCCTGAGGAAGAGATTATTCTCTCCTCCTCCACCAGCTCAACACTTGGAAACACTGTCTGTAGTGCCCTGCCCTGGGCCTGGCGCACGGTGAGTGCTCCATAAACACTAGCTTTTGTTGTTGGCGTTATCACATTTTAATACTTGTCTCACCGAATCATGATGATTTGTTCTCCTGCTTCCCCTCTACACAGGGAGCTCTTGGAAGGCAGGGGCCCAGTTCACCCACCCAAAGAGGATGCCCAAGACCAACCCTCCTCCCCTCCCCCAGAGCGCCTTGCGCAGAACAGCTGTCACATGCTGGCTGAATCCTCCCGACTTCCTCTCAGTCTGCCTGTCCGAGGAATGGGGTGGGAGTCTTCCAGCTCCCACCCTCGAGCTGCAGGTAGTCCCGGGCCCTGCTGGGAAGACAGGGCTGCAGTCGGTTATTACTTACGCTGGGCCACCTCTCGCTGCTTGCGGACGTACCAGGTGTACAGGGCAGCTCGCTTCTGCGTCTTCATGGGGGTGCCCTTGTTGAGGTGCTGGGACAGGTGGGATTGGTTGAGGCCGGTGGTGTCGACCACCTCCCGCTGCGGGATGTTGTGCTGCTGCAGGTAGGACTTGACCATCTTAGCCACACGCCATGGGTCCTCCCTGGGGTGGGGGGGGCGGGGGCGCAAGGACAGGCTGCTCAGCCCAGGGTGGGTGCTGGGAGCCCTGTCCACCCGGGGGGTGAGGATGGTAGATGGAAGCAGGCGTGGAGCCCAGGAGCCTGTACCTAGACTCAGAGACAGGAGATAAAGGCACTCATGCCAGGACACAAGGACATGGGGACAGAGACTTGCAGACACATGCACATGGCAGACGTGGACACAGGCCCCAACCAGTCCCACACAGACATAGGAACAGATAAAGTTTTCGAAACACGGACACACAGAAACGTGGACACAGATGTAGACAAAAACAGACCCCCTGGGAGCTGCCCAAGCCAGATGGGGAGGGTACTCATCTTTGTGCCTCCTTTAAAGATTTCCCCCGCCATTCTACCTAGAAATGTTATTTGTGGCTGTGTCTTAACCACTGTGAGAGACTATAAACACCTGGAGGGCAGGAACTGTCTGGTTCTCGGCACCCAAAATAGGCCTGGCATAGAGTCTGCCCTTGGTGAATGCATGAATGAATGAGTGGATGTGTGTATGTATGTATGGATGGGTGGGTAATGGGATGGTCAATGGATTGATGGTGGATGGTGGGTGAGAGGATGGATGGATGGATGGATGAATGGGATGGTTGATGGGTAGATGTTAGATGGATGGGTGGATGGGTGGGTGGATGGATGGATAGATGAGAGAGATCTACCGGAAAAAAATTTGGGTCTGAAAACAAGGAGAGAAACATGATTCTCCCACTTTACATCCAGGGCCACTGAGGCTCAGAGCACTGTGTCACTTGTATCTCTTGTCCAAGGTCACAGGGCCAGCCCAGTAGAGTCCCACCCCAGCTGAAAGGATTTGGTTCTAAGTCAGCCTGTCAGATAAAAATCACATAGCATCAAAACGCCTCCTGAAAATCTGCACTAAACCCTAGATGGTGGCGCGGCCAGTCTCCCCACAGCACTGAGACGGGTGGCTAATTTCTCAACAGAGTCCCAGGTGAAGGGGTTAGGGGCTGGCATCCCAAGGCCTTGTAAGAAAAATGAGCGTGTCTGAGCATGGAATCGCACTCTGTGGGCTCAGTTCTCTCACTCGAGGGATTCAAGGGGACCTGAGGCCACCTGTGGCTCAATCTCCTGTTCTCTGCTCACTGTGGGGAATGGAACGGGTCAGGTTGCCTGTACGATATAAATTCTTCTCTCTCCCTCTTCTGCTCTGTCTCAACCCTCCTCTCTTCCCTTCATCCTCTCCTGAGCTTCTATTACAACCATGTGTCAGATACAACAGTGCTGAAACAGGCAGAGCTGGGATTTAAACCCAGGTCTGTGCGATCCCAAGCCTGTGTTCCCACAGCCTTGATGCAGCAGTTTGCTTCTAGAATTGAGGCATATGTGACAAATGGCGTGTGTAGGAAGTGATTCATCTCCATGTCGTTTGCCACAGCCAAAGATTGGAAACAACCTAAGCGTTCAGCAAAAGGATGCTGATTAACCAAATTGCAGTGCCTCTGTACAATGCAGCCATGAAAACCCACTGAGAAAGCTCTGTACAAGCCCAGATGGAACAGTTTGTGTGATAGGTCTACTGTGCTATGTGTGTAAAATTTTAAGTGGGATAAAAGAAGATTTCTACGTATTTGTTTTGTTCACATGAAATACCAGAAGTATACGGAATGAACTGGAGTCACTGATTGGATGCTGGGGACAGGGTGAGAGGGGAGGGTTTTCTCTGTTACTCTTCTGTACTTCATAAATTATGTATCAATAATATAGTATCATATAATATACTACATATGCATATATAATGTTTAAAAGTGAATTGTGAAAAAAAAAAAGAAAAGAAGCCCCCCAGTGCTCTGAAGCCCACCCCACACTGCCTTCTCCCCTGGCCCTTCTCTCTTTCCTCAAAGAACCAGCCTCGCCTGTGTCCTTGACAATGCCCTTCCAAGACATGAGGGCACAGAGCCTTTCATCCACTTTGGCCCTCTGACTTCCTCCTTTTTTAATCAGCAGTTCCCATACAGGCAGGGAGGAATGGAAGGTGGGGACAGATATAGTTAATCAGCAGTCGGTCCAGCAAAGTCCCATTTGTGTAGAAATGATAGCTGTGAGAATTCATGCTTCTTGAGTATTTATGGTGAGCCAGGTAAGGACTGGTCATTTAAATCTTAGAATAACCCTAGGAAGTATGCCCATTTCACAGGTGAGAAGATTGAGGCTCAGAAAGGTGAACACTTGTCCAAGGTAACTTCGCTGGGACTCAAGAATATTTCACTTTCCTGAACCCCGCAACCTCTCCCCAAGCCCTATCTCCCTGCTTTCCTAGGAGCTTCTCCTCCCCACCTCCCCCGTTCCCCGGGTGCCAGTCAGAGCTGGGAGGGAAGGGCAGGACAAAGTCCAGCCTTGTGCTCCGTGGCAAACATGTTTATCTGACTCCAGGGCTGGGCTGCCCGATGGCCTCCCTCCTCCCCCAACTGCAGTCATCACCCTCCTGAGAGATCCTCCCTCCCTCTGTCTCTTCTCCAGAGAGAAGGAGCCCAGTCTTCCTTCAACAGGGCCTCTCCTGGCTCAAACTAAAGATTTACTGTCTGTCTCTGTCCTTCTGACCCCATGTGTCTCTATCTGTCTCTGTTTCTCTCACTCTCTCTCCTTCTGTCTCTGTGTCTCTCTGTTTTCTGCTCTCTTTCTCTCCCCCCACCCCACCCCGCCCCACAGTCTCCAAGAACATGGCTCTTTTCCGGACATTTTCCCCAACGCAGAACTAAGAGGCCAGGTCTCCAGGCATCTCCTGCTTTCACTCTAATGGGTTTGAGAGTCGAACCAACCTGGGTTCAAATCCCACCACTGTGACCTCGCGCCCAATGTGCACATGGCCCGCATCTCCCCTGTAACACAGCGGCAAATTCACCCCTGCCTCCCTGTTCTCTGTTGGGAGAACTGAATGAGTTTCTAATAGGAGTGAAATGCTGAGGACAGGGCCAGGCACACAGTAAGTGCTCAGTAAGTGGAACAATATTGTTACCATCAGCAGCAGCAGCAGCGACCTAGTCCTGGGACCTCCAGCCCCACAGCAGAGGGAAGAGGGCCCAGGAAAGGTGAAGGTCTGCCCACATCCCTCCTCCTCTTGCCTCCTGTCAGTTCTAGGGTCAATCAGAGGTTCGAGGCTTTGGGCCTCTTGCTCCCTGGCCCGTGGGGTTTCAGTGGGTCCAAGGCTGCAGAGCTGGGAGACCAGCCTGAAGGCCACTCATCCGGAGGGGGAGCTGAGTTCTCAGTGTGAATCCCAGCTCTGCCACTCACTCTCCGGGTGGCCCTGGGAAGTTTCTTAACTTCTGTGTGCCTCAGTTTCCTCAGCTGTAATAGGGAGCTAATAATATTTAATAGGCTGTCAGGAGGAGAAAACAAGCTTAATGCACTTGTAAGCGCTTCGTGAGCCCTCGAGCACTACGCAGAAGTGGTCGATGGTGACATTAACAGCAAGAATGACCCAGGAGGGTAAAGAGGGAGATAAATGTATCAAGGACAGGCATGCGACCTCAGGGTGCTGTGCAAAGTGTGGGATTAGGAGGACCTGGGTCCAAGTCCTGGCCTTACTGCTTTGTAAGAGTTACTTTGTGCAGGTCACTTTGCCTCTCTGAGCTTTAGTTTGCTCATCTGTAAAATGGGACCACTGATAATAGCAACTGTTCGTTGCACTCACATGCTTACCCTGTGGGTAAGCGTTATGATCAACTCTGCCTTGCAGAGAACACTGGGACTCAGAAAAGTGAAATTGCCTGCCTGAGCAGAGCTGGGGTTCAAGCCCAGGCAGGCTGGCCTCAGTTAGGGATGTCAGATTGCCCCACCTTGGCCACTGTCTTCCTGGGTCTCAGTGCCTTGGTGCTGCCCAGTGGAGAGGACCAGAGACCCTCAAGATTGAGTCTGAGCTGCTCAGGGACAGGAGGGCCCAGGAGGACACTGAGGAAGGAGCCCTGGGAACATGTTACTCCCTTGGCCATTGCAGCAGACATCCCCAGGGCTCAGAGAAGCCTAGTCCCTCGTTCATTCATGCTGTGTGTCAGCACTGGGCTGGATATCAGGGGTCTGAGTGGTGAACAAGCCTCTGGGAGAGCTTCTGTTGTCATAGCAGGAGATAGAAAACAGACAAATAAGGTAATAAGTAATGATAAGTTTCAGGGGAAAGTCAATGAAAGTAGTGGAAGAGGGAGTGACTGTGGTGGAATTTGAGCAAAACGAGAAGGAATTGACCGTGGGAAGATCTGGAAAGAGGGTTTCGGGGAGAAGTTACAACACATGCAAAGGCCCTGAGGTGGGAATCAGCAAAGTGTAGTGTAACTGGAGGAAAGTGAGGGAGGGAGAGAGGTCCCTCAGGAAGAGATCAGGGAATCAGGGCAGGGAGTTTGAATTTTACTCATTGTCCAGGTAGGGAAACAGAGGCAGGAGGAGAAGAGACTTGCCCGAGGTCACTCTTGGTCACACTTGGCTTCCACGGGAAGCCCTGCCTCTTCACCATCCTTTCCAGCCTCAACCTCCCCCACTGGCCAGGCCTTCATGGGGGTCCCCCACCCCTCTGCAGCCTGTGCCCTGAGGCTCGAGGCCCCACTTATTCCCCTCGGGGCGTTTTCAGATCCCTTTTGTTACCTGAACAATAAGTAACCCAGGTAGTTAGTTATAAACCCCGCAGGAACAAGGAGCTGGTTGATAATTTATAGCAACATCTCAAATTTAAATGGAAAGTAAATAGCATGCTGTTAGCATTAAAGAAAACCCAATCGGGGCGGGAGGCAAGCACTCCAGCTTCCTCGCAGCTTGGGGCGCCTCGCTCTCTCCCCAGCCCATTCTCCCAGCTGCGTGTCAGCCCCTCTCCCCTCCCGGCTCCTCCGCTCCACTCTGCTTCTCCAGGCCTCTCTCTCCATCTCCCCTGACGCCCTGTCTCTTCCTCCATGTCTCCCCTCTCTCCCTCAGTTTCCAGGTCTCTGCTGGTCCCCAGGGAGCACTTTGACCCCTGCTTCCTGCTCGAGTGCTGTGGATCAAGCCTTTCCCTCCACCCATCATCCCACCAAAGGGGCTGCTGATCAAGAGGCCCCACCCAGCCAGGTAAGGCCTTTGGCACTCCCTGCCCCCAGTCCCCCCCGAAAGCCCCCAGTCCCATCTGGGGCCCTGAGCAGGTCTGGCCCTGCCCCACCCTTGTCCGAGTTGCCCTCGCCCTGGGTCTGGAGATGCCAGACTCTTTGCCCCTCCCCTGCAACGCGGCAGGGCCCTTTGCCCTCCTCTTCCTGCCAAGTCAGGGGGCCCTGGCTACTCCCCTGCCCCCTGCCCAGGCCCTCACAAGGCCTGGCAGGCCCTGAGAGCTCCCTGAGGCAGGGATCCAGCCCTCCCCAACCCCAAGCTGGGATCAGGACCTTGGACAGAAAAGAGGTGGTCTTTGGGACTCTTCCTCAGAACCCCCAGCCACCCCCCAGCTGGCCCCTGGACCCGGTCATGGTGATTGAGGACACCGAAGAGAGTGGGTGTGGAGCCCCAGCTGGGTGGCCTTAGTCCAGCTCCGCCCCCCCTCTGAGCCTCAGTTCCCTCATCTGCGAAGCAGTTGTCCCCAGGTGCCTCCAGAGTTCATCTCAACACTACCCGAAATGATACCTATGAAACCTCAGCACGTGCCCCCCTGGCTGTTAAGATGGAGGTTACAGAGCCTTAGGGGAGGGGCAGTCCCTGCAGCCCCCAGGTTCCCCTTCCCTCACCTCCAACCTCCCCCACCCCCGCTCCGTGCGAAGTTGGTTGGCCCAGGCCTCACCAGGCTACCAGCCCTCCAAGTTAATGATCACAGGCCTTATCAGAGCCTTTTGCCATTTATAAATTTATAAAACAAAAGAGAAATAATAAAGCCCGTGGGTAATTAGTAACCAGGTCAGCACTGCTGAGGAGAGGGGAGGCATCGGGCTCAGACCCACCCAGTTCTCCAGGAGATGGGGAGCCAGCCAGTGGGTGGGGTACAGAGTGGGGAGGCTTCTAACGGTACCCACTGGTGAGGGGCATGGCCTGAGGCTGTGCTGGAAAGGGGAGCAGCTCCCATCCTAAGGCTCCATTTCCCTCAGGTAAGAAAGACCTGGGTTCTGCTGGCTGAATGCTTGAGTTCCGGGGAGGCCAAGCGGGGCGCCCAAAACCCCGGCCTGGGCTCCCCCTCCCCACTGGTGCATCCGGGGGCCTAGCAGGGAAGTTGGGATTGGGAGAGTCGAAATGGGCATGGTAGCTAAAAATTCCCTGCCTCCCCACCCCCGTTGTCCAGGGACTAGAGTCGTGGACTCTCCTGCTTTGTCCCCACCTTGGGGCTCCCCTGGGGCATGCCCCACTTCCCAAGCACTGGGCTGAAAGCCTTGGCTCATGGAGACTCGGGACCCCTCAGAGGGCCGGGTCAGGGGCTGGAGGCTCCAACCTCCGAGCTAGGACCCCACCCCACCCCCGCTTCCAAGCTCTAATGGGCCCTGTCCCCCTTGCCGACAACCAGCCTAAAGGCTACAGCCCATGGGACTCTGGACTGGCAAGGGCTGGTCAGGAGCCGAGGCTGGGCCCCTCCGGGCTCCTTGGGAGCTGGGGACAGGGGAGGGGTCCTTACTGCAGCAGGGTCTCCACCACGGCTTTCTGGTGGGCTGCCTCCTCGGGGCTGAGGTTCTCCAGCTCTCTGAGAATGGGCGGTGTGAAGTCTTCACCCTCGTCGTCCGTCTCGTCCTCGGAGCCCCTCGTCTCCCCCAGCCCATTGGGCAACTCGGCCAGCTCCCCTCGACCGCCGCCACCGCAGGACTCCCCCTTGTCCGGGGGGCCGTCTCCGGCCAGCAGGTAGGGCCCCGGCTCACCCAACGCCTGGATCAGCGCCTCTTTGCTCAGGCCCGACTCGAGCAAGGCCGCCAGGAGCTCCGTCTGCAGCTGGCTCAGTTTAGAAACCATGGCTCCACTAGCGCGGGCCACGCGGCCCAGGGCCACTGAGCCGGCCGCCTCCCCGCCGTGTGGGCTGGCTCCGTGCTGGCCGGCCAGCAGGCAGGCCCAAACCAGGCTCCTTGCGCCCGCTGCCCCCCCAAACCCCACTAGCCAAGCCCTGTGGGCACCCCCAACCCCCAACCCTGGCCCCAGTGGCCAGTGAATCAGGGCCCCTGCCCGCTCTGTTTACATTGGAGCTGGGGAAATTCTCCAAGGTTCATATTTATCCATGTGCTTAGCGAAGGGACTGAACTTTGGACTTCACCCTGCAAAGTGCAGGCCTCATGGCAGCGCAGAGGGATGGGGAGCCGTGGCCTTCCATGGGAGTGGGCAGAGTGGAGGGCGGGGGAGGCAGCGGTGGGGGGCCCAGGACAGCTGGGATGGAAGGTGCTGGGAGCCGGGGAGGCCTTCGGGTGAGCAGCATCAGGTCCCTCCCCCAGTGACCTCGTAGGGGGCCAGGCTGAGGCAAGAGAACAAAAACAGCCTTGGGAACAGAAGCAGCAGAGAGTTCTAGGCTGTCGGGTAAACTCTCCTCAAGGGCAAGGCTAGGACACATCCATTTGAGGACCCCCCACTGCCAGCCCCAACATCTGGCCTCCCAGGAGGGAAAACGCTTCGACTTAAGTCTACTGTGGGCTGGGTCTGTAACGTGCGTCATTACCTCAGTGTAGCCCCCTAACAGCTGTGAGTAGGTACAGGGATTATGCCCATTTTACAGAGGAGGAAACTGAGGCTCTGCGAGGGTAAGCAACTCGCTCAAAGTCACACAGCTAACAGGGACAAAATTTGTGGAGTGGGAGCAGGGTGAGGCCAGTCAAGCACTTGGTGCAGGTGCAAATTTTAAGGGGACGTCGAAAAACTCAAGATGAAAAAATATTTTTATATACTCTATTAAAAATTCAAAATTAATGCAAAACCCAAAAGAACTTAAAAGAAATGTCCACACGAAAACTTGCTTGCGAATGTTCTCAGCAGCATGATTCACAAGAGCTAAAAAATAGAAAAAACATAAATATCCATCAGTGGATGAATGGATAGAAGAAATGTGGTCTGTCTGTGCAATGGCATATTATCTGGCCATAAAAAGGAATGAAGTCCTGATTCATGCTACAGTAGGCATGAATCTTGAAGACATCATGCTAAGTGAAAGAAGCCAGACACAAAAGGCCATCTATTGTATGATTCCATGTATAGGAAACGTCCAGAATAGGCAAATCCATACAGACAGAAAGTAGATTCGTGGTTGCTGGGGGCTGGGGAGGTGGGGGTGGGCACAGGGAATGGCTGCTTAATGGGTACAGGGTTTCTTTGGAGATGATGGAAATGTTCTAATATTGATGGGGTGATGTTACACAACTCTGTAAATTTACTAAAAACCACTGAAGTTTGCAATTTAAAAGGGCAAATTTTATGATCTATGAATCAATAAAATATACTTTTCATTAATTTGAAAAATTAATGCCAAAAATCTGTGATGAACAAAAAATATCAAAATGTTAAATAAAGGCAGGTTCCAACCCTCACTCACCTCCCGCTAATGCCAGTCCTAGGCAAAAACTCATCCTCAACCCCCACCCTTCCCTCTTCCGGTAAGAGCCTGGACAAAAATTCCTGCTGTCTGTCCCCTGGGGTGGCCCTAAGCTCCCAGAACAAGGGGTGTGCGCCATTGCCTGGAGCAGGCAGGGTGGTGCTGAGGGGCTGCCCCCAGGCTGGGGCATCTCTCAGGGGTCTGCAGAGCCAGGGTCATGCTTGGCAGCGGTGGAAGGGAAAAGGCGCCCTTGGCCAGAAGGCCCTCCCTGCAGGCCAGGCTAGGCCAGCAGGGGGACAGGGGCTTCTCAGTTCTTCATTTTTGTACTCACCTGACACACTCGGCAGCTGTGAGGCCCGTGCGGCCACTGAGCACTTGAAATGTGGCTAATGCCTCTGGCTGAAATGATAATATTTTGGATCTATTGAGTGAACGTTTTTAATTTTAAAACTAAATATTTTAAAAATTAGAAAACTTAATTTCACCTGTTTCTTTTTACTTTTATAATGGTACCGCTGGAAACTTTTGAATTACATTTGCGCCTCACATTCTGTCTCTATTGGACAGCACTGCTCTGTAATTTACTTACACGTATGATGTTTATTATTTATGGTCTGTCTGCCTCTGCTAGAATGTCGGGCCCCCCACCCCCGCTCCAGAGCAGGGCTTTTGTCTGTCTTGTTCACTGCTGTATTCGAAGTGCTTAGTATGTTGCCTCATCCGTACTTAGTAGGTGCTCAGTAATATTTGTGGAATGATAAATTTCATTGCACACCGCCCAACGTATACTTAGCTCCACACCAGGCTTTAGTAATGTGTGAAATGCTCAGAACCCCTCTATGAAGTAGGCACTGTTATTCCCAGAGCCCGGCCGTCTGCACAGGATGATGCTGGCAGTTGCCCCTTGAGAAAGTGGGCCCCCCACATTTCTCTCAGTGCTTCCCTTCTCCTCTAGCACAACTAGCTTTGGGGTCAGGCAGCTCACTACTGGGGGCAGAATTCTCAAGTCCAGCTAAAGGACAGGGAAGATGCGGTGTGCTGTCCCTTCGCGGTTTCATGGCTCTCCTCCTTGCTACCCCGTCCAGGAGGCTGCTTGCTGCCTGCAGCTGCCCTCGGAGACTTTCCTCTAGAAGAGGGAGCCAGACAGGGTGGGGCCCGGATACTTCGCACAACTTTTGGGCTCATTGACTGCTGGGTCCCCCCGGCAGCCAGGTGGCTGAACTGGTGACTCCGGGACTGAAGGTGGATTTAGTTGGGAGGAGGAGAGTGGCGTGGGGCGGGGGGAGCCTCTAAGGTGTCTAAGGAGAGAGACCCCCCAGGGTCCAACTTCAGCTCCAGTACACACAGAGGCTATTGTCCTGCCCCCCCACCCCGACTAGGGCTCCCTCTGAAAATGAGAAGAGTGTTGGGTATTGATACTTGGCAACAGACAATGGAAACGGCGGTTCCAGCCCCCAGCCTGCCCTTCCCCACAATCAGGGGACACATCTAAACAGACTCAAAGGTTGGGAGAGGCATTTTGCCTTCTTGAGAATCACTCAGGACCTAGTGTGCGTTTCACGGGCCCCCCACACACACACCCCAAGCCCGCACTGGGTGGCCTCAGGCACTGAGTTCGCTTTTCATGACTTATTTATAAAACAGAGGTGTTGATCTCCTAGGGTTGCTTGAGACAACTTTATACACCTAATGCAGAGATTCCAAACTTTCTTGGTTCCAGGTACCCCCAGTGTCTCAGTAATGTATTCTTATGACAGCTCCTACCCATATCCTCCAACCCCCCAGCCAAAAAACTAACAGTTCTGTTTAGTAAGTAGTTAGGTCAAAACAACTAATAAGTATTTATGTCCTAACAACTTAGTAGCCACTTGAAAATGCACATAAACTGAAGAAAAGTAATATTTTAGTTTCTTCTTAAATAATCATAAGTATGTACTAATATGAGTGGATTTGTTGGGCTCTACACAACTGCTCAAACTTTGGAATTAGATTGGACATGACCACCTTCATTTCCTGTTCCACAATCATTTTTGCATGATGCTTACTTTTTTTTGTTGTTGTTAGAACAACTGCCGTAAACCCAGCTTCACAAAGTTATGACATCATCTTAACATTCAAACTGCAAACTACCTTGAGCTAGCGCAAGGTGGCCGACAGATGTCGCTGTGTTCCTTTCAAAAATCCTCTAAAATATTCTGCGGCGCCCAGGGGCACCTCGAGGCGTAGTTGGGAACTGCGGACCTAAGGGATGGTCTTGGACACAGAGGGTGTTCGGTAAACCGTAGTTGTGAACTTTATCACCATTCTCGCCTACTGAGTGAGCAAATGTTTGCAAAACCGAAGTTCTGGCAAGGCACAAGTCTTCTCCTTGGCCTTAGGAAGCGGCGCAAGAGGGGTGCCCCGTCAGCCAATCTCAGGGCTCTCTTGGAATTTAATCGCCAACCCTACCACCCCACCACCCCCACCTCGGGGCCCACCTGTATTCATACTTGGACTATTCTTCCTCCCAGCCCCACTACCTTTAACCTTTTAACCTTTATTGAGCAGTCGCTGGTATATGCAATTTTCATGCTTTTTCTCATTTAACATCTCAACAGCCTCATGAGGTAGGTACTTTTATCCCCATTTTACAGATGAGGAAACTGAGGCTCTAGGAGGCTATGTAACCTGCCCAGCTAGTGCTTGGCAGAGCTAGGATTTGAACGCCGATCACCCTGATGCCAGAATCCAAGCCCTTGACCACTATTCCACGCTACCTCTTTCTGTGAGGCAGTTCACTTTCACTAAATACTTGTTACTATTATTTTGTTGTCATCATTGTTTTGTTGTTCTGGTTAAGCATAACTCTGCTTATTGGACTTGTCACCTTTGTGTTGGTTTTACAGATGAGGAGACTGAGGTGCTGAGGGAATAAAAGAGTGATTAAAAACCAGACTGCCTGGGTTTGAGCCTGGCTCTGACATTTACCAGCTTTGTGACCTTGAGCAACTTGCTTAACCTCTCTGTGCCTCAGTTTGCTCTTCTGTACAATGATAATGAAAATACTATCTGCCTCGTGAGTTGTTAGGAGGATTAATGAAGTAATACACAGACAGCACTGTGCCTGGCACATTGTAAGCACTCCCCACTACTGAATGATAATCGTTACCTGATTACTAAAACAGCCGTTCCACTCCTATTACCCAGGCTGAGTTTTCTTCGTTTGCGAAAGTTCTCCACATGAGTCCCTGCCACCCACTTTATTTGACTCTTAAGCCCTGCCTACTCTCTATCCAGTCACACTATTTGCCATCTCCAGAGCATACCTGAAACTGTCTCCCATCTATGACTTTTGCACAAGCTGTTTTCCTGGAGACCCTCACCTGTGAACCTCAAGATCCTCAAGATCCTCCTGGGTCTCCTCCTGATCCCTTCTCCTTCCCACAGCAACATGAGCCTTCACTAGCCAGCCTTCCCTGACTCACTGGAGCAGGACCAGCAGCAACAGAAAGCCTTGGGTTGAGGATTAGAAACTCAGATTCCTGACTCCACACTCAAAGGGTTTCTTTAGTAGATCTGGGGTGAAGCCCAAAGTGTGCACACTCCTTGCATCAAAGGGCAGAGAACTGAATAGTGTTCTCTGCAAATCAACAGTAAGTGTGGTTGTATGTATGTGTTTGAGAAAGATGTGAAAGGACATACTCCAAGCTGTCAACATCAGTTATCTTTGGCAGAGAGGTATACATAAAGAAAAACAAAAACAATAGCAGGAGGAGAGGAAGAGAAATAAAGAAAAGAAACCTCAAAAAAAAATTGTAACTCTATGAGGTAACAGATATTAACTAAACTTATTGTGGTAATCATTTTGCAGTATATATGGACGTATATCAAATCATCATGTTGTACACCTTAAACTAATGTGATGTTATAAGTCAACTATATCTCAATAAAATTGGGGGAAAATTAGTTTATGATGATGGTTGCACAACTCTGGTAATATACTAAAACCATTGAACTGACACTTTAAATGGGTGAGTTATATGGTATATGTATTATATTTCAGTAAAGATCTTAATAAAAAAAGAAAGAAAAGGGGACTTCCCCGGTGGTCCAGTGGGTAAGATTCCATGCTCCCAATGCAGGGGGCCTGGGTTCGATCCCTGGTTGGGGAAATAGATCCCACATGCATGCTGCAACTAAGAAGTCCACATGGCACAACTAAAGATCCCACATACCGCAACTAAGACCCGGTGCAGCCTAAATAAATAAATAAATATATATTTTTTAAAACTAAAAAACAATGGACCTTCCCAAGCTTAAAAAAAAGAAAGAAAAGAAGCCTCAATAAAATATTGCATGTATAATGAAGTGACTGGGTGTGTATACGTGTATCAGTATAAAAGCACAGTGAGCCATGTGGAAAGATGGTCTTCAAAGGTATATTTGCAGTTATTGCTAGGTGGTAAGATTTCAGGTGATTTTTACTTTCTTGATTATCCTTGTCTGTATTATTTGAATAGTTTAACATGAATATTTATTTTCATAGATATAAAATAGAAAAACAATAAAGTTATTTTTATTTGAATGGTACCTCCTCCCCCCCCCCCACCCAATGAGCCAGATTCCCCAGGCTATCGTGATGCCCACAGTTCTGTCCCCCATCTCAGGTGTTTGTCCCTGGACCCCCACCTGGCTGTGAGCCACAGATGGCAAGAACCATGGTATGTCTATTCCTGGGCGCCCAGGGCTCCCAAGTGCTATTACCTACGCTAGTGGAGTTCCAGACACAGCTCATGCTCAGGAAATAGTTGCCGGATGGAGCCCCATCCAGTGTTTCCGAATGCATTTCTCATGATTTCCTGAAGATGTCTTGTCAGTTCAATTAGATTGTAAATTCTGTGAGATCAGGGAGAGCCTTTGCCTTCCTTTTACTCCCCTTGCCCCTGCCCACCTCTGATCTGGGCACATAGTGACCTTGAAGGGTAAAAAAAAGACTCGAGGCAGGAAAAACACCTGCAGGAGGAAGGGACCAAACAGCCTGGGAGTGCCTCCGTCCGTTTTATTGTCATCCTCTTCATCGACAGCAGAGGGCGCTCTAATTCTACGCAGCAAAAGTTTCCAAATCTGACTTATGTTTAGAACTCCGGGTCACCAGGGCAAACAAACAAATAACAACACCAAAAAAACCCCACCAAATCCGAAATCCAAGGCCCCACCCCCATTGTTTCTGAATCTGCCTCTTTAGCAGAAATACCAGAGAATCCCTCCTTTGAACAAACACCTCAGGCAATTTTCTCAGGATCAAGCAAGTTGCAGAAACTCTGTCTCACACAGCCCTCCAGGTGTTTACAAGATAAATAACGTGGTTTTGTGGTTTCGACAAGCAAAAAGCCCAGAGAGACTTACAAGGGTGTGAATCAAAGTGAGCAAACAAATTCTTTAGCCAGGATGTCACACTTCAGCCCCAGGGCTAGGTGATGGTGCTGCCTAGAGGGCAAACTATTACAGGCTTTGCTGTTGACTCTGAACAAGTCCCATAACCACTTTAAACCTGTTTCCTCATTTGTAAAGTAGGGACAATGTGGGCCTGAATGGGTTGTTGTGAGAATTCAGTGAGATAAACTGCAGTTGTATTTATACAGCAAGCAGGCATTTGGACAAATGTGAGTTTTCATCCTAGTGAAAATAGCTAGTTTTTGAGCACCTACTACCTGCCAAGCCCTGCATAAGTGCTTTACATTTATTTGTTCCTTTAAACCTCGCAGAAACCCTATGAGGAAAGGTCTGTTATTCTCCCCATTTCACAGATGAGGAAACTGAGGCACAGAGAGGTTAAGCAACTTGCCCATTGTCTCCCAGCTAGGAAGTGGCAGAACTGGAATTTGAACCCAAGAAGCCTGGCTCCAAGCCCCAGGATGAACTAGCCCCATGGGAACAAAACTATAACACCTTTGGGTTTTTTGTTTGTTTTTGTTGTTGTTGTTGTTTTTGGCCGTGCCACGCGGCACATGGGATCTTAGTTCCCCGACCAGGGGTCGAACCTGTGACCCCTGCATTTGAAGGTCAGTCTTAACCACTGGACCAGCAGGGAAGTCCCAACAACATCTTTTAGGAGTCATGAAAATTGCCCCTTGGCTTCTTTGGGGAAAAGTAGACCACCCAGATGAGCGAGTCCAGAAATTAGCTGAGGGGCCAAATGCAGATGCAGGTTGCCGGCTGGGATTCCTAGTCCTACAACTTTTCTCAGATTGGCTTACACACATCTGAATTCATGGGACCAGGAAGTGCTTGGTCTTGCTAAAGCTGGTTCCCGTTGGCGGACTTCCGACTCACTGCTGGACTAGTGTCAATCAGTTGCAGCCTCAATATAGGACATGGGTAATTCCAGAAAGCTGTGGCTTCTGGACACCGCCCCCTGGAAACAAGGCTTTTGTGAGGATACAAAGGGACAAGAGGGAAATCAAGCTGAACTAGTGTCCTCGGGACCTGGCATTGGGGTCATGTCCACTCACGTGCCTGGCTTGACTCACAAGTTATTGATAATCCCAAACAAGCTAACAGAAACGAGGCAATCATGTTTCTGGATGGAGAGATGCAAAGGAGCCTGGGAACACTTTCTGGGGAGGGGAAACCAGAGCCTGGAGGACAGGGTGGGATGAAGGCTTTGCTTTTGTGCAGCTTCATTTTTACACCCTGAGCGAGTTGGTCAGGGTCCTGGCAGGATACAGCTGGCACTCTCTCAAATGAAATGATGCAGCCAGGCTTTCCTGCCGGGGCTCTTTACCAAAGTGGGAGCAGATGTAGGGAGACCAAAGGGATGGAGTGTCCGGGGTGGGGCTGGGGCCAGTAACAGTGGGGAACTGTTGGCAGGCCTGGGCCTGGCTGGGTGAGGGCTGGGATGGCCACCAGTGCCGTGGAAAGGGCTGCCCTAGGAGGACAGGTGACTTAAAGCGTGGAGGCGGGGAAGGGCAATACATACCTCCACCTCTGCCTTGCTCCAGTCCTACCCTCCAGTCTCCTGCTGGCCTCTCCACTTGCCGAACCCAACCACCAGGCAGAGACAGGGGGAGACTCCGCGGGCACGGAGCAGGGTGGAGACGGGCAGGGAGCACCTCTGTGGAGCAGACCAGAACACTGAGCAGTAGGCATAGTTATGGAGATATGGGGATGTAATACGAAATATATATTTGGTCTTCATAGAGCTCCTAAATCCTTGTAAAATTGAGTGATGGGGTGAGCAGAGCATCTTTTGTTAGACCGTTTGATCTTAGTCCCCATTCCTGACATAGAGTTCCTAAGACCTTCGAACCTCCAGAGTGATTAAGAGCGTCTTTCTGTATGTTAAGGAGGCGATTGATGACTGGGGGCTGCAGGGAGTCCTCACCAGAACCAGAAAGACCGAGGCATGGTTAGAGGGTTAGAAATTTCAGCCCGACGCCCACTCCGACCTCTGGGAAGGGTAGAGGGGCTAGAGGTTGAGTTAATCACCTATTGCCAGTGATTTAATCAATCATGCCTATGTAATGAAATCTCCATGAAAATCCTAAATGAAAGGGTTGGCACTCCTTGCACTTGGGAATATATTCATGAGCCCGGAGGGTGGTACACCCCTACTCCACGGGGATAGAAACTCCTGCACATGGAACTCTTCTGGAACTCACCTATGTACCCCTTCCTCTGTCTGGTCATTTGTGTCCTTTATAATATCCTTTATAATAAACTGGCAATTGGGACTTCCCTGGCAGTCCAGTGGTTAAGACTCCTCACTTCCGTTGCAGAGGGAGCGGGTTCGATCCCTGGTCAGGGAACTAAGATCATGCATGCCGCGAGATGCAGCCAAAAATAACGACAACAACAATAAACCAGTAATAGTATGTAAAGTGTTTCCCTGAGTTCTGTGAGCTGTTATAGCAGATCATCCAATGTGAGGAGGGGGTCAGGGGAAACCCTGATTTGTAGCCAAGTTGCACAGAAGCATTGATGCCCCAGTACTTGTGAACCCAATACCTGTGACTGGCGTCTGAGGTGGGGACCATCTTGTGATATGAAACCCCTAACCTGTTAGGTCTGCGTGAACCCCGGGGGTTTAGTGTCAGAACTGAATTAAAGGCTGAGGCTTCTAAAAGTCTCATGCAGGGAATTCCCTGGCGGTCCAATGGTTAGGAATCGACGCTTTCACTGCTGTGGTCTGGGTTCAATCCCTGGTCGGGGAACTAAGATCCCACAAGCTGCACAGCGCGGCCAAAAAAAAGTCTCATGCAATACTTCTACCTACGGTTCATCGAACTAAATGCAGTCACGTGGCCTTGCCTAGGTTTGAGAGAGGCTGGGAAGTGTCTTTATTCTAGGCAATGAGAGCAGGGTTCTACTAAAGCAAAAATGGGAAGAATGTATATTAGGAATGTAACTGGCTACAAATGATAAAAATAGCATCTCATTGAGCACTTACTATGTGGCAGACCCAGTGCTGAGCACTTAATAAGTGTGGTCTAGTCAAACAAGATTGCCCTCTTGTAGCCAGGAAGACGCACACACACACACACACACATACACAGAAGCCTCTTGGACATGGCCCCTTCACTGTGAGCCATTGATGTGAGAAGTCTTTGTGACCCAGCAGAGAGGGAGGGGTAATATTCCCTTAGCATAATAAGGTCAGGATTACTGGTTCTCATGAAATTAAATCAAAATCTGTACCAGGAAGAATATGAGTGTTCCATGTACAAGATAGGGGGGAGGGATGTTTTCAAAAGGAAATTAATCTTTGTGGTTTGAGACGTGTTTGATTTTAAATACATGGAGAGAGAACCAGCCACTACCCGGCAATGGAAACCCCCGTTCTTCCAGCCTACCCCATCCTCCCCACACCTGCCCCCAGAGGAGTCAACAAATGATGAGACCAAAGTCCCTCTGTCCCCCTCTGCGTGTCAGCAGAAAACTCGGAGAAGAAAGACTTTTAACAGTCAGCAGACTCTGGGAACTGTGTACTTAGCAATTTACAAAAAGGGGCTTCGTGGGGACTTTGACATTTTTACAGAGAAGGGTGATGTTTCACGAATAGTGAAAAGGTCAGAGACAGAAGTAGGCAGTTCAGAGAGGAAGGGAGCATCACAGGGCTGCCATTTTGCACAACTCCAGGGTAACGCCCACCCACAGAGAAGAGAGGACGACAGTGGTTCTAAAGGCTTATTGAAAGGAGATTCCACAGGACCTAGGGGGTGGGGGCAGGGGCTTGGAAGAACAGTTGGAGGGTTAGAGGCTGAAGTAGTGGGAGATACCCCAGGACTGGAGACAGGTTTGGGGTTCCTGAGCATCTGGGGAGACTGGATCTGAAATATGAGTAGCCAGTCTGAACCAAGACCCCTGTGTCAACACTTGGCACAGAAATAGCGATGTTAGCAGCCTTCAGAGGATCCACAGGCTTGATCAGAGAGCACATCAGGGTAACCAGTGTAGACCAAAGGCCAGAAGGCTTCCCCCAAACCATTTTGCCTGGATAGGAATCCTACCACCCTTGTACAAGACAAGAAATAGGAAGCCCTGAGTTACAACTAGGCCTAAATACCACCCCCCTAACACGTGGAAGTCTTGGGTCAGGAATAATTTGATTTCAGAAAACTTAAGCGATGTTCCCAGATTCCAATCATCATCATCATCATCATCATCATCAATCACAAAGTTGGGTGGGCTTGAGATAACATTAGGATCCCAGGTTCTCTCCATCCTCCCTCTCAGCAGGCCACAGCATCAGCTTCCCTGAAGGCCAACTCCCCTGATGGTCACAAAGTGGCTGCCACCACTCACTGAGGCATCTTGGTTTTGCGGAGGGTGGGCGGGGAGGAGAGGGAGGAGCTGCTCACGCCCATTAGCTCAGACCACGCCCCCCTTGCATCTCATTGGCCCACCAGTTCAGGCCCACTCTGAATCAATCACTAGCAAAGCGAGATGGAATTGCCGTGATTAAGTTAGGCCAGCTGTTCTCCCTGTGGTCCCAGGACCAGCAGCATCAGCATCACCTGGGAACTTGTTAGAAAGGCAGGTCCTTCAGCCTCATCTCATATATGCTGGATCACAAACGCTAGGGATGGGACCCAGCGGGCTGGATTTTCACAAGCTCTCCGGGGATTCTGATGCACGAACCCCTGCCTTAGGTAAAGGTCTTCTTAAATTGCTCTCAAGGTCTGTGCGTGAGGATGACTTTGGAGGAAGGTAGGTGAGGCGGGCTGAGGGTGGGGGATGGGAAGAATACCCTCTTCAGTGGGCAGTGCAGCTCCCGCTGTCGACAGTTTGATGACAGGGACCATGTGGACCCAGGAGTCCTCACCTGCAGTAGGGAGACAGCAAGACTAAAGTCTCCTCTTAAGACCATCCCCCCCCCCACCCCAGAGGGAAGGGAAAAGCCCAACGGACAGGAAAGAAACCCAAAAATCTACATGCATATTATGTCACTTGACCTCTCTGCTATCCTCTAGAAGGGATATTATTAAATTCTCATTTTAGTGACGAGGAAATTGAGGTTCAGAGAAGTCGCTGCTACACGGCTACACACAGCCACCCATTCCACGTGAGATGTCCAATCTCTTGTCCGTGTGATGTAACAATGGCGGGGCAGTGGGAGTGGTCAGGCAGCAAAGGGGAACATTTTGTGTAGAGAATTTTAAAACAGTAATAAAACAGGCTAAAAGTCCTTTATTGTGAAAGTGTAATGGCAATTTTAAAGATCAAAATGCAATAGCAATTCTAATTATTTCTCAATAAAACTGGGCAAAAATAATAAAAGCAAAAAAAAATGCAATAACAATTCTAAACAGTTCTAAACAATGTCAGTGACAAGACTCTCTCCCCTGAGTTGGTTTGGGTTCTAAACAATTTCTGTGGTTGCTGTTGAGTTTTAGTAAGAGAAATGATGATATAGGGAATTCCCAGGTGGTCCAGTGGTTAGGGCTCCCACACTCTCACTGCCGAGGGCCGGGGTCCAATCCCTGGTCGGGGAACTAAGATCCCACAAGCCGCGTGGCAAGAAAAAAAGAAAGAAGGAAGAAAAAAAGATGATATAATGATAGAAGTTAAAATATAACACAAATAATACAAATTAAAAACGAGCACTTTTTAATAACCCCTCTTTTAATAAACATTGTAGTCTCCATGTAAGAAGTTAATTCAGAGAATTTTCCCAGTTATACAGCTGGTCCCTGACACAGCTGGTCTCAACTATCTTGGTTTCAAAAGTAAGTTTATAATAATATGAAATCACTGGACCTGGTTTATGACTCCAACCCCTATGGTACTTCATATTCCTCATTTAAACAGTAGATTAAAAAAAATAATAATACAGTGATTGTAAAGATGAAGGAACAGAACCTAGCCTACTTCAGTTCTGTCAATCTATATGGCCACTTGGAGTTTTTGTTTGTGTTTAAAATTTAAAACAGTGAAACAGCATGTAAGTGACAAAGTGTCATACTTTTTTGGTCGGTCAATGCTAATTGTGGTTCATGCATGAAATATTTTACTGAATTTCAATAATATCTTTAAAAGTGAAATATATACCTACTTCCTAATTGTTAATGGTTTTTAAATGAAAGAATGAATCAAGAAAATGATGATGATTGATTGTTACATGATTAATACTGAAAATATTTTTATCACCTAGAGGAGGAAAGTGTTAAATACGGTCTATTCTGGGTCGAGTACAATTATTCAAATGTCTGAAGACTATTTCATGCCACTGCTGAGAGTTCTCTCTTCCTGGCTAAATGGCCCTAATTCCTTTGTCCACTCCTCAGCTGACACATTTCAGACAGTTCACTTGCCCAGTGTTACTCCTGGAGCCTAGAGGAGATCTTCTAAGATTGTGGCATCCAGAACGGAGGATTCTGCAGGAGAGGAGAGCGAACACAAATTTTAGAATCAGGTGTGCCAGGATGCAAATCCAGGATATGGCCATGTGGCCTCAGGCAGGTCATTTTGTCTCTGAGCCTGTTTCCTCATCTCTACAATTTGATTAAGGATCTTTATAATCTCTTGGGGTTAATACGAGCTAACTTATTTTTATCTAGATGTGATTATTCATACTGTTTCCCTCCCCACCCTCTAAGGGGAGAGGATTCTTGCCAACTCAGCTCCATGATACCTTCCCTTTGTTTTGCAGGATCCCAGCCACGGGTTACAGCCTGGGAGAAAAGTGGTCAGGGAGTCTGAGATCTGAGTATGGGTCCAAGGGACTGCCTTTCCCAGGGAGACCTCTGTAAGGGAAGAAGGAGTGTTTTGGAGAAGTTTTACTCTGCATTGAAAATGAGCTCCCTCCAAAACCACACCTATGAGAATGGCTACAATGAAAAAGACTGACCTAATCAAGCCCTGGCGAGGATGTGAAGCAAGGGGAACTCTCATGCCCTGCTGTTAGAAATGTAAAGTGGGGGAATTCCCTGGTGTCCTGTAGTTAGGAATCTGTGCTTCCACTGCCAGGGACCATGCGCTGCCAAACACACACACACACACACACACAAGAAATGTAAAGTGGTGCAAATACTTTGGAGTTTGTAGTTTCTTTTCTTTCTTTCTTTCTTTTTTTTGGCCGTGGGGCATGCAGGATCTTAGTTCCCCAACCAGGGATCGAACCCAATGCAGGGGCCACGGGTTCGATTCCTGATCGGGGAACTTAAGATCCTGCATGCTGCACAGCGCAGCAAAAAAAAAAAAAGGAGAACATACCATGTGATTTCACTTAGATAAAAGTCTAGAAAATGCAAAGTAATCCACAGTGATAGAAGGCAATCTAGTGGTTATCGGGTATGGAGGGAGGGTGGCAGAGGCAGGAGGAAAGGATTACAAAGCACAGGAAGAAACTTTTGGATGTTACAGGTATATTCATTATCTTGATTGTGATGATGGTTTCACAGGTGTATACTTATGTCAAAACTTGTCAAATTATATACTTTAAATATGTGCAGTTTATTGTATGTCAATTATACTGCAACAAAGCTTTTGTTAAAATGTACTCACCCCTTTGCATTCTTTGAGAGATTGGGAAAAGATTATAATTACTTCCGTTTTTCTGACAAATAAGTCACCATGCAGAGACAAGGCCACCAGAAGCCCTGGGTATATTTGGTTTACATATATTATGCAGAAAGCCTGGTTCCTGGCTCAATAAATAGCAGTGATTGGAATTATTAATGCAACATTCTAGGTATCATCTGACCCGCACAGAATTCTCTATTTAGACCAGAAGTTGCAAGCTCAGAGGACTTTAGGGGCCAGGCAGGTGAATTAAAGCAAGAGTGAGACAAGCATATATGGCAGAGACCATGGCAAAAATAATTTATGTCCATTCTAAATGCATCCAAGTTCTAAGTGTTAAACAACAGACATTGGTGGGCTGAACTGGGCAAGTTTGGGGCTGGGGGGAGGGGCAGTCCCTGCACTATCCCTAAGACAAGATACCTCAGGTCAAGTAGGTCCATGAAATTTAGTGATTCGATAGCAACAGGTGACATCTTACAAAATGCTTTTATCAATATTTGGTCCTCCCGACAATGCTGTATGCTCGAGAGGATTATATCCACTTCTAGATGAGGAAACTGATGTTCAGAGAAGTCACCAAGACTCCCACCCAGGGCCAGTGAAACCGAGACACCCCCTTGCTGCTTCTCACCCCAGCTTGAGTTTTTTTCCCCACGCAGCTACAGCTATGATTGTATTAGCTTTGTTTACTCCTGTGGATAAAACTCCACTGTCTCTTCCTTCCCATGGTGGTTACCTCAGGGGCTGAGGATATTTTGAAAGGAGAAAGAGCTCAAGAAGCCCTCTGGTGGACGTTCCAGGAAAAAAAAGAGTTGAAAACGCACTGCCTGTTACGACTCCAATTTTTTTTTTTTTAAATAAACTCCCTTTATAAGGAGTTCATCTGTGAATATCCTAGGATATTATGCAGGTAAGTTCACTTTAAGAAAACTATTATATATGGTCAGTAATTATGTAATATCTTTATATGGTGCCAGGTACCCAGACTTATCGTTGTGATCATTTTTAAATGTATAGAAACATTGAATCACTATGTTGTGTAACAGGAACTAACATAGTGTTGTTGTAGGTCAATTATACTGCAAAAACAAACTCATAGAAAAAGAGATCATATTTGTGGTTATCAGAGGTGGGGGTAGGGGGAGGAGGAATTGGATGAAAGCAGTTATAAGGTACAAACCTCAGGGAATTCCCTGGTGGTTCAGTGGTTAGGACTCCACGCTTTCACTGCTGAGGACCCAGAACCCTGGTGGCGGAACTAGGATCCCTCACATCGCAGGGCGTGGCCAAAAAAAAAAAGAGGTACAAACCTCAGTTATAAGATAAATAAGTACCAGGGATATAATGTACAACACAATAAATATGATTAACACTGCTGTATGTTACATATGAAAGTTGTTAAGAGAGTATGTCCTAAGAGTTCTCATCACAAGAAAAAAATTTTTTTGTCTATTTCTTCTTTCTTTCTTTATTTTTATTTTATTTATTTATTTTTGGCTGCGATGGGTCTTCATTGCTGCGTGCAGGCTTTCTCTAGTTGCAGTGAGCAGGGGCTACTCTTCGTTGCAGTGTGCAGGCTTCTTATTGCAGCGGCTTCTCTTGTTGTGGAGCACAGGCTCTAGGCGCGTGGGCTTCAGTAGTTGTGGCACGTGGGCTCAGTAGTTGTGGCTCGTGGGCTCTAGAGCACAGGCTCAGTAGTTTGGCGCATGGGCTTAGTTGCTCCGTGGCATGTGGGATCTTCCCGGACCAGTGCTCGAACCCGTGCCCCTTGCCTTGGCAGGCGGATTCTTAACCACTGCGCCAGCAGGGAAGTCCTTTTTTCTATTTCTTTACTCTTGTATCTATAGGAGATGATGGATGTTCACTGTACTTATTGTGGTCATCATTTCATGATGTATGTAAGTCAAACCATTATGCTGTACACCTTAAACTTGTACAGTGCTGTGTGTCAATTATATCTCAAGAAAACTGGAAGGAAAAAATTAAGGGTATTAATCCTATTCATGAGGGCTCTGCCTCCCAAAGGCCCTATCTCCTAACATCATCCTATTGGATGTTAGGATTTCCAACATGTGAATTTGAGGGAGACATAAACATTCAGATTATAGCACCATTCATCACACAAAAGGATAGGATCCTCCCCCAAAAAACCCAAAACCATTACGTAAGAACGTAAACTGCAAAATAGATCTGCAAATACACCTGGTGTGTGACAATCTTAACAGTTGATGGGCTAACTATGCGCCAGGCTCAGTTTTAAGTGCTTTACAGGTGTTAAAAATTAGTCCTGAAAAAACAATTATTTAGGTGGATTCTGTTATGTCTTAGTCCGTTTGGCCTTCCATAACAAAATAACCATTGACTGAGTGACTTAAACAACAGGAATTTTATTTCTCACAGTTCTGGAGGCTGGGAGTCCAAGATCAAGGTGTCAACAAGGTAGATTTCATTCTGAGGTCTCTTTTCTTGACTTAGAGGTGGCTGCCTTCTTACTGTGTGCCCACAGGACCTCTTCGTGCTCTGGGAGACAGAGAAGGTGAGCTCTCAGTTGTCTCTCCTTTTAAGGTCACTAATCCTATTGGATCAGAGCCCCAACCTCATGACCTTGTTTAACCTTAATTATTTCCATAAAGGCCCTATCTCCAAATACCATCCATTGGGGGTTAAGGCTTCAACAAGTGAATTTGGTGGTAGTAGAGGGGGGCACAAACATTTGGCCCATAGCAGTTCCCATCCCCATTTTACAGATGAGAAAAATAAAGCAACCCTCCTGAGCTGACAGTCTGGTGAGAGAGACTGGTATCAAATTACAAATTTCTATCATCTCCGTGGAGGAAAAGCTTGGGGAGTTATGCAAGCCTAGGGAAGTGGAACCCTGTCTAAGTTTGGGGAGTCAGAGAAAGGGACTTTCCTGAGGAAGTGCTGGTGAGCAAAGGAAGGGGGTGGGGCGGTGGAGTGGAAGGCAGAGTGGAAAACCCAGAGGCAGACAGGAGCAAGGCACATTCTAGAAACCAAAGAACTGTGGACAGGATGCAGAAAGCCAATGGAGGACCCAACAGAGGACAGTGGTTGAATTGGGTTTGTATTTTGAAGATAGGTGACTTAGAGGGACAGGGAAGAGCAGGGGATGGCCCTGTATGAGTCCCTGCTTCCCTCAAACTGTTATTGGGGGACTTCCCTGGTGGTGCAGTGGTTAAGAATCCACCTGCCAATGCAGCGGACACGGGTTCGAGCCCTGGTCCGGGAAGATCCCACATGCCGCGGAGCAACTAAGCCCGTGCGCCACAACTACTGAGCCAGCACTCTAGAGCCTACGTGCCACAACTACTGAGCCCACGTGCCACAACTACTGAAGCCCATGCGCCTAGAGCCCGTGCTCCACAACAAGAGAAGCCACCGCAATGAGAAGCCCGCGCACCACAACGAAGAGTAGCCCCCACTCTCCGCAACTAGAGAAAGCCCGCGCGCAGCAACGAAGACCCAATGCAGCCATAAATAAATAAATAAATAAATGTATTTTTTTTTAAAAAAACTGTTATTGGGAGCAAAGCAGAAGCAGCAGCAACTGTGGAGACTGTAGCAGAGTCGCTGGCTCCCCAGTGCGAGCTGCTTGGGGCGTGGAGAGACCTTGCAGCGTTGGGACTCAGATTTTGATGCCTCCCCTCAATGGCTTATTGGCTGTGTATCCTTCTGCAAATAGCTTGCCCTCTCTGGGCCTCTGAGCCTCTGGGTGGACTGCAGGAGATGAGGCTGTGAGGCTCTGAGCTGCCTTCTCAGCATTACGCAGCATGTTGTACTCTGAGCGCATCATGACAAGCCCCAGGCTGTGCTGATAACGGCAGGAGTCCCCACGCCACCGCCTGCCTCCTCCGAGTGGCTTCAGAGTCCTCAGGTAAATACCTGAGCTCACCTGGCCAACCCCAGCTCTTAAACAACAGAGCTGTGCGTTAGGAGAGCGTGTCCCCCCTCCAGGACCTCACCTCAGTCCCACAGCTTCTTGAGCCCAGGCTTGTCCCCAGTCCACCTCCAGATTACTCCAGGCTCTTGTCTTTGCTGAGTTCAAATCCCACTTCTGCCGCATCCTAGCTATGAGCTTGGGCAAAGAACAGGCTCTCGAACCCCAGTTTCACCATCTGCATAATGAGGACTTGTGAGGATTCAAGGAGATCTTACTGTACATAAAGTGTTCAACACACGACATGGTACACAGCAACCCCAATAACTGTCTCCATTGAAAAAAGACATTGTACTATATAATATTCAACACATACCATATAACATATTTATTCCAAAACCATTTATGAAGGACGTGCTGGGTACCAGACCCTGTTGTAGATGCTGGGGATACAGCAGGGACTGAGATTTCATTGCTGCTTTTGCAGAGCTTACCTTGTAGAAAGAGCTATAGATGATATACAAACAAAAACTAACATTTTCATCTCTCACATGGGAATAAGTGTTCCAGAAAACTATTAAGTAGGGACAAAGTAAAGGAGCACAGAGCGGGCGATGGGGGTATAATTTTAAAGAGGATGACCTTAAAAAGCTTCACTGAGGAGATAATTTTTGAGCAAAACCCTGAAATATGTTATAAAACTTAATCACAAAATAAACATCATCCTGGAACCCACCTCCTAATTTATGGCCTAGAACATTATCTCCTGTGAAGCTATTATTTTTATTTTTTATTTTTTTTGCATTGCTTTCCCCACACTGAATAGGCATTGCTTTTCAAACTTTAATGTGCTCTGGAATCACTTGGCAATCTGGTCAAAATGGAAGCCAGGCCTCAGGCTCTGCATTTCCAACAACAAAGCTATGGCTTTCATATTATGGTTTTCGTTTCTTTATTATGGCCTACCCCAGCTTTAGCCATCTTAAGAGGTCTCTCCTGGACTTCCCTGGCGGTCCAGTGGTTAAGACTTCGCGCTTCCACTGCAGGGGGTGCAGGTTCAATCCCTGGTCTGGGAAATAAGATCCTGCATGCTGCAAGGTGCGGCCTGGAAAAAAAAAAAAAGAGATCTCTCCATCTTTCTCCATCCTCCTCCGTCAAGAGGGCTTCCTGTCTGCCATACCTCACATTTGTCTCCTTTCTCATGAGTTCTGAAGTGCTTTACAGCTCAGTTGGAAAACCTGAGTCGGGAGGTCTGGGTTCAACGTGTGGATTGACCACAAGCTCTCTCTGTGACCTTGAGCAAGTCATTGGCCTGTGCCTCAGTTTCTCCATTCTGAAACTGAAAGATAAGAGGCTCTTCAAGACCCCTTCCAGCTTAGACCATGGATTGGACCTTGTGCGTGTGTATGTGTGTGTGTGTTTTGTCTTTCCAGCACGGGAACCTCATTCCTGTGTTTGGAGGATCCACCTTGTAGATCAAATCAGATTTTGTGTGGAACAAAAGTATCAAATACTTGTTCTCACCAAGCTGGATCATTTGGAGGGAATCCCTCGAAGCACAGGCTGAAGGCTACACAGGAGGAGAGGTGGTCTGGACTTCAGGTGGCCGCCAGTATCCAGAAGAGGCAGCAGGCTGTTTGTGGTGAAATCCTTAGCTGTGGTTCCAGCCATCCTGCTCCTGTGGGTTTCTGCCAATTCTCAGATCCTGTCTCACCCATCAGTTCTCTAAGCTTCCAGACATCCTTCCAACAAACTCCTTTCTGCCTAAGTTACCTAGAATTGGATTCTGTTGTTGGCAACTGTTGGGCTCAGAACTTCAAGTGATCCTGTGACATAAGCATGTGTCTTTAAAAAAAAAGCAATCATTTTAATTAATTAATTAATTAACTTATTTATTGGCCACACTGTGCAGCTTGCGGGATCTTAGTTCCCTGACCAGGGATTGAACCTGGGCCCCAGCAGTGAAAGCACTGAGTCCTAACCACTGGACCCCCAGGGAATTCCAGCATGTGTATTTTCTTAAGTGTCTTGCCTTTTGGATGTGTATGATTTACGTCTCACCACCCCCAGCTTCCCCTCCCCAGATAGAGGGGTATCTTGAGGGCCCCAAAGTAGTGCAAAACTCAAAACCGGGTGGTTCAGAGACATGGAATCCTTCCAAAGATCGTGGAGCATCTTCCAGGGGACCAAATTGTCAGCCCGATACAGCCAGCATGTGGATACCCTTTGTTTGCAAATTTCACACAAAAGTTTCAGATTTCCAGATTTTCTCAGAAAATCAGAAGATCTGTCCACACTGACCCAAAGTCCCACATGGCAGCATTTGATTAGAGCTGAGTAGCACCTACTCCCTTTGGATGGAGTGTGACTTCTCCAGTTATCCACAGTCTCCACTCATCCCTTTTGTGTTACACCTGGACGGCTTCACTCATTTAAATGATCTATTGGAGTCCAGGAGGCACTGGAGTTTGCATCCCTTGTTTAGGTGGGCAGAATGCTATAGTTCCTACCTTGTTTTCCTTGAGCATGTCTTTTAAGGCCACAGCTGGGGATAAGATGCGGCAGTGTGAGATCAGCACAGACTTCGGAGTCATTTACTAGCTATATAACCCTTGGAAAGTCCCTTAACCTCTCTGACCCTCAGTCCCTTCAACTCTCAAATGGAAATAATAGTTCACAAGAATGTTGTAAAAAAGATAAGTGATAAAGCCTGACACAGAGAACGTGTTCATAAAAGTTTATGGAAGAGGGACTCCCCTGGTGGTGCAGTGGTTAAGAATCCGCCTGCCAATGCAGGGGACACGGGTTCGAGCCCTGGCCTGGGAAGATCCCACATGCTGCAGAGCAACTAAGCCCGTGTGCCACAACTACTGAGCCCACGTGCCACAACTACTGAAGCCCGCACGCCTAGAGCCCGTGCTCCACAACAAGAGAAGCCACTGCAGTGAGAAGCCCGCGCACCGCAGAGAAGAGTAGCCCCCACTCGCTGCAACTAGAGAAAGCCCGCACGCAGCAATGAAGACCCAACGCAGCCAAACATAAATAAATAAATAACTTTATAAAAAAAAAAAAAGTTTATGGAAGAGTTAGGGGATTCTGAGGTCTTAAATTTGGAAGGGCTCAGTAGGGCCCAGGCTCAGAGCCGGTGCTTTGAAAATGTGCTTTCTCTTCCCCCAGCTTCTTGATTGCTGGGCAGAGTCCCTGGGTACGTATGTTATGGCTGAGACAGGCTTGGGCAGTCAGGCCACGGTGCCCTCCAGTGGAGTCTTGTGGGCTAGAAATAGATCAGTCCCTGAATAGCTTTGGGACATTAGATATGAGGTATGGCCAGCCACACTCCCTGATTTGCATGGGACTCGAGGGCTTCTTGGGAAAGAACTGATATCCTGTCCAGGTGTGTGAACCTGGGATTCAGACAGGTTCAGACCAGCCCAACAGTCTTGGTGGGGCAGAAAGAAGCTGGATAGAGGGAGGAATGGGGCCCGAGGGAAAATCACAGGAGGAAGACAACTGGCAGAGAGGGCCTGACAGAGAGCTGGGCCTGAGATTGGAGAGAACAGATGTTCAAGGAACAATCTGAGGCTGTGTTTGCCCTCCTTCATGCCCACGTGGTCCTCGCTTGCTCCGGATGGAGAAGCCTGTGGTGTGAAGGCTAGAAGGGGCTCACGTGGAGCCCAAACAGCTCTGCCAAGGGATCCCCCTCCCTGTAGAAGCTCCACAGAAAGCGTTGCAGGAGTCAGCAAATAGCCTCCTCAGTCGACAGGCCGGGGGAGGCCAGCAAGGGGCACAGGGCCTGAGAACCCCAGAGAGCAAACAGCAGCTTGAGTCACACCTGAGGCAACTCCTCCCTTCCGGGACCTCGGAAAGAGCCACAGCGCCTGTCAGAACCCGGAGCATCCTGGGATGCTTGCGGAAGGGGACCCACGTCCAGGACAGGACTTCCTGCTGGTCCAGCTCAGGGTGGGGGTGGGGTACGGGGGTTTGGGGGGGCCTTGGAGTACCAAGACTGTAGGTAGAGGCGTGGCTGTACCCGTGGTCCCTATTATATTTGCGGCTCATCTCCACCTATTCACCACCTGCTCTGTGCTAGGCTCCGTCCCAGGTGTACAGCGGGAGCAATGGGCGAGAGCGTCAAAGCAGCGGGGGAGATAACAAGCAAGTGATCAGATGAGTCAAGGAAACAGGAAGTGCTATGTGTTGTGATGCGTCGGAGTGGCTGAGGTAGGTGGGGCTGAGTGTCCAGGGCAGACTTGATCCTTGTGTCACCGTGGGATGAGCTAGGTAGAGGCAGAGAGGCCACCGCTGTTTCCTCCCAGGTCCTGCATTGCGGGGGCCCCTGTCCCTCCTGAGAACTCAGGTCCATGGAATGGCCTGCCCAGGAGGGCAGGTCAACCCTGCGGCCCTCTCAGCAAGCCAACCCCGGCTGTCTCATTTTAGGAATAAGACCAAATGGGTGGGTGTCCTCAGAACCACTGGTGGGGTTGGCAATGTGCTCCTACCTGCCCAGGTAGGCCCAGGCTCCAGGGCTGGGGCGTCACCTGTGACTCATCTCAGGTAGCACTTGGGGAGCTGCCTGCTGCACCCCTACCGCCCACCAAACACACACACACATACACACACACACACACACACACACACACACACACACACACACACAGAAACTCTGCCCCGGCTTTGGGCTTCTAGGAGAGGATGTGACCAGAGATGCTTACGGCAATAGGGGTTTATGATCGCTGGGGCAGCAGCCGTACCCTAACCCCCTGCTGACCCCATAGTGGCCGTGATGAAATTTAAAGTTCATTTCCACCCCTTCCTGTGGTCAGGGGGTGTGGTCCTTGAGGACATGATGTCAGCATTTCTTAGGGGAGTGGCCTGGGCTGTCTTGCAGCATCCAGAACACTTGCTCTAGGAGGCGGCCAGCCAGCTGCCCCACACAATGCCCACCCACCCCCTGCTTGCTCCTTCTCCCTCAGAAGCGCCTCCTCCAAAGTCCACTCTGTTTCTGCCTTTGCACCCCCATCTCATTCCTCAAAGCCAGACCATAGCCTCCCCACCCCCCCACCCCAGATCTTTCACTTCCTAGGTCATCACCTTTCCCTGGATTCAAAGCCTGGCCCCTGTCCATTTATTACCTGTCTGCCCTTCGACCACATCTTATTTCCCTCTCTGCATTTTCAGTTTCCTCTTCTGTAAAATAGGAAGAAAGAATCCAGCCTCATTTTTCATCCAGCCAACATCGTGTGAGTTAAGAGACCCAAAGCACTTTGAACAGTGCCTGGCATGTAATAAGCATTCAATAAATGGTAGCTATTTCACTATTATCATAATTAAATAGCGAGTGTCTCTTCTGCTAGGTGTTGGGGACTCAGTGGTGAGGAAAACAGCCAACATTACAGTGGCTGAGGTAAGATAAAGGACGTGCAGGATCTGACACATAGAGGACCCCCAATAAATAGGGGGATCCTCCTGCCTTCCTTCCCGGGAGCATTCCCAGCTCTGAGCATGCCTCTGGTCCTCAGTGTTCACCAAAACCTACAGACCTGACACGGGATGGAGGCTGAGGGATGTTTCTGGCTGGCAGTAGAGTCCCAGGAGGGTCTAGTCACCTTGGGGCGGGCCATGTGCCACCCAGTAAAGGTTTCCCTGGGGAGGAGTCCTGAGGAGAAGTCTGGCAGATGGGGGGCCAGCTCCGAGGGTGGTGGTGAGTCTTTTCATATTCCCCGAGCTGCCTATCCGGCTTCTAGAAATGAGGTGTTAGGAGCTTGCCTTCCGTGGGTCCTTTTTTTAAAATTTTTGGCCACACCGTGTGGCATGCGGGATCTTAGTTCCCCAACCAGGGATCAAACCCGTGCCCCCTTCATTGGGAGCACGAGTCTTAACCACTGGACCGCCAGGGAAGTCCCTTCTGTGGGTTCTCTTAGTCGGGCCCAGGTTCCCCTGAGTCTGACTCAGGCCTGACTCTCAGCAACAGAGGTGGTTAGTTTCAACAATTTAAGTCTGGTTTTGTGATTTTCACACCCCATTCTGGTATTCAGAGTTGCCACTCAGGGCTTCACTGAGGGTGTGACCTAGAAGGTCCCAAACATAGGCAAGAAGAAGCACAAGCTGAGGCCAAGGGCATCTGAGTCACTTCTAAGAAGCTCTCCCAGGCTCTGGGCCCAATTTTAAATGCTTCTTGCTCCAGGGCAGAGGGAGTTGGTGGGGATGGGTCAGTGGCAAAGATAGAGGTTGGGTTAACTTTTGGGAGAGGGGGATTTTGAAATACCTTAGAAAACGTAGGTCTGGTTTAACTCTGCAAGTCAGATTTAGGTAGGAGACAGAACAGAGTTCAAGGTGGCAGAAAAGCTGAGGAGCTGAGGGTGTGTTAATAATAATAGCTACTCTCTGTGGAGTGCTTACAGGTGTCAGGTGCTGTGCAAAATGCATCATGTGCATTATCTCATGGAATCTTTACAACAGCCCTGTGAGGTTGCTGCTATTATTATCTCCATTTAAGAGGAAAGAAGACAAAAGGTTCAGAGAGGTCTGGTCACCTGCCCAAGGCCACCTAGCTAACAAGTGATAGAGCCAGGATGTGGATCTAAGTGGAGTGACTTTAGAACCTTCAGCCTTAACCCCAGCACTGGTATCACTACCTAGGTGAAGCATGATGGAAAAGTGAGAGTCCTGAGCTACAGTAGACAGAGGAATACTGGTGGGAGGTACTTTGCCTTTACCAGAGGGATTTTAACCCTGACTGGGCATTAGAATCATCAGGAAACAGTATAAAATGTAGATTCCTAGTCCCTACTGTTAGAGATACTAATCCACTAAATGGGGCCTAGCATCTCTATTTTGCATAGTTTTGCAAATGATTCTGATGATGTGGGTTGAAAACTACTGCCCTAGCCTGAATAGGGGTTTTGAGGGATCTCACCTCTTCCCATCCTTGGATATTTTCCAGTGGGCTCTAGGCTGGAATCCAAACCACCTTGAAGATGTTTGGGAATGGTTGTGAAGTGCAGCAAGGATACGGTTATGTCATTTGGTTGGTTTCAAATTGTGACTCTGCCATGAACTAGGTATGTGACCTTGGGCAAATGGCTTCACTTTTTTCAAAGCCTCAGTTTCCTCCACTTAATAATGGGGGCTAATTATACTGACCTTAAGGGGGTACCCTGATGAATAAAGGGTTAAAGAATATAAGGGGTGGTAATAGCAGAATTAACCTTCCCTCAAATAATGATAAAATCTGAACAAAATATGTACCAGAAAACCCCAATTATTTGAAGGCACTGGGACAACATCCACTAGCAGGCAGAAAGGTGAAGGAAGTCAACACTTGAAAGATAAGAGCTGCATTGGATGAGATTTGAGTTTTTGTGGCCTCTTACCTCTGGCACTCTCTAATCTGTGTGGGAGGTGGGGTTGTGTAGAAAGCTTTGATCTCACTGGTTTGAGGTGTCAAAGGTACAGAATTCCAAGCTAATTGCTGGAAAATTAAGCAGGAAATCCCAGGGGAAAAATTAGCTGTAGAGGAACCCCAAAATCTGTATATAAACTCTGTCTAAATCCTTGCCTGTACAGGGACCTACACATAGGCACAGGAAGCTCCAGGGATCCCAGTGAAATCAGTGGCTGGAAGCTGAAAGAACGGAGTGGAAATTTCAGCTGCTGCCCTTTACAAGCGATACAAAGTTTGGAGTTTGAATCCAGCCAAGTTAATTGACTGCTAGAATAAGATTAACACTCTTGAGAGAAACATAATAGAATCCAGGATCTCTACAATGTATCATTGACAATGACCAGCACACAAAAATCAAGTGCTAGACATAGGAACAAACAGAAAATGGACTCAATTTCAAAGAGAAAAAGTGATTACCCAGATGTTGGAATTAGCATCAAGAATTTAAAAGCAACTCTTATAAATATTTTCAAGGCCCCTCCCCGCAAATATAGTCATAATGAAGGAACAGATGGGGAACCTCAGCAGAGAACTGAAACTATAAAAAAAAGTCAAATGGAAATTCTAGAACTAAAAAGTACAATAACTGAAATGAAGAATTAACTTGATAGGTTCAATAGTAGAATGAAGAAAAAGAAATAACTGGAAAAAATTAAGCAGAGCTTCATGGACCGGTGGGATAGCATTCAAAGATCTACATACCCCATGCAATTCAAATTTCAGAAAAAGAAAAGCGGGAGAATGGGACATAAAATTATTCGAAGATAGGGAGTTCTCTGGTGGCCTGGTGGTTAGGATTCCAGGCTTTCACTTCCATGGCCTGGGTTCAATCCCTGGTCGGGGAACTGAGATGCAGCAAGCCATGCGGCGCAGCCAAAAAAAAAAAAAAAAAATCGGAGATATATTTCCTGCTGATTTCTCAAATTTAATCCAAGATAAATTTACAGATTCAAAAAGCTCCGTGAAGTCCAAACAGGATGAATGCAAAGAAAACCAGGCCCAGGCATAGTGTAGTCAAACTACTGAAATCCAAAGATAAAGAGAAGAATCTTGGAAACAGCTAGAGAAAAATGGCGCATTATAAGCAGGAGAACTATGATACAAATGACGGCTGACTTCTCACTGCAAACAACGGAGGATAGAGCCTAATAGATCAACATCTTTAATGTACTGAAAGGGCAAAAAAGACCCTCTCAAACCAGATTTCTACATCCAGTGAAGGTATGCTTTAAACATGAAGGCAAACTAGACACATTTTCAGATAAACAAAAACTAAATTTGTCACCAGCAACCTTGTATTATGAGAAATGCCAAAGGAAGTTCATCTGGCTGAAGGGAAATGACACCAGATGGACACTCAGATCTATAGGAAGGAATGAAAAGGACTTGAAATGGTAAATATGTGAGTGAATATAAAACACTTTATTTTTTTTCTTCTCTTTTTTTAATTTTAATTTTTTAAATTGAAGTATAGTTGATTTATAATGTGTTAGTTTCAGGTATACAGCAAAGTGATTCATATATGTGTATATATATATATATGTGTATATATATATATATATATATATATATATATATATATATATATATATGATTCTTTTCCTTTATAGGTTATTACAAGATATTGAATATAGTTCCCTGTGCTATGCAGTAGGTCCTTGTTGTTTATCTTCTTTTCTTCTCTTGATTCCTTTAAGAGACATAGGACTGTTTATTTTTAATATTTATTTATTTATTTGGCTGTGCCGGGTCTTAGTTGTGGCACGTGGGATCTTCGTTGCTGCGTGCGGGATCTTTAGGTGTGGCATATGGGATCTAGTTCCCTGACCAGGGATCAAACCTGGGCCCCCCTGCATTGGGAGCGTGGAGTCTTAGCCACCGGACCACCAGGGAAGTCCCCATAGGACTGTTTAAAAGCTAAAATTATGACTTTGTATTGTGGGGTTTATAACATAGAGAGATGTAATTTATATAATAACAGTAGCATACAGGGTGAGAGTGGGGATAAGTGGAGCTATATTGTTGTGAAGTTCCTACATCTTATGTGAAGTAGTAAAATACTAATTTTAAGTAGATTGTGATAAGTTAAAGACTCATGTTGTAATCACTAGATGAACCATCACAAATACATTCAAAGAAGGTAGAGCTAAAAAAGCCAGGAGAGGAATTAAAATGCAATACTAAAAAGTATTCAATTCGGGGCTTCCCTGGTGGTGCAGTGGTTAAGAATCCGCCTGCCAATGCAGGGGAGACGGGTTCAATCCCTGGTCCGGGAAGATCCCACATGCCGTGGAGCAGCTAAGACCATGCGCCACAACTACTGAGCCTGTGCTCTAGAGCCTGCAAGCCACAACTACTGAGCCCACGTGCCACAACTACCGAAGCCCGCGCACCTAGAGTCTGTGCTCCGCAATAAGAGAAGTCACCGCAATGAGAAGCCCATGCACCACAACGAAGAGTAGCCCCCGCTCGCCACAACTAGAAGCCCATGCACAGCAACGAAGACTCAACGCAGCCAAAAATAAATAAATAAACAAAAATTTTTAAAAACAAACCAAAAAAACACTATAAAAAGTATTCAATTCACCCAAAAGAAGGCACGAAAGGTGGAACAGAGGAACAATAACAAAAAAAGATGGAAGAAGTAAAAAGCAAATAGCAAAATGGTAGAATTAAACCTAAACATATCAATAATTACATCAAAGGTAAGTGGGCTAAGCATTCTAATTAAAACAACTGAAATTGTCAGACAAGGCAGAGAAGCAAGATCCCCGAATATGCTGTCCACAAGACACACACTTTATTTATTTATTTATTTATTTTTAAATTTTATTGAAGTATAGTTGATTTACAATATAGTGTTAATTTCTGCTATACAGCAAAGTGATTCAGTTACACATATATATATTCTTTTTTAAAAAAGTATTTACCTATTTATTTATTTTTGCCATGCTGGGTCTTCATTGTGGCACGTGGGATCTTCGTTGCAGCATGCATACTCTTAGTTGTGGCATGCGTACTCTTAGTTGTTGCTTGTGGGATCTAGTTCCCCGACCAGGGATCGAACCCAAGCCCCCTGCATTGGGAGCACAGAGTCTTACCCACTGGACCACAAGGGAAGTCCCCATATATATATTCTTTTTTATATTCTTTTCCATTATGGTTTATCACAGGATATTGAATATAGTTCCCTGTGCTATACAGTAGGACCTTGTTGTTTAACCATCATATACATAATAGTTTGCATCTGCTAATCCCAAACTCATAATCCTTCCCACTCATAATCCTTCCCACCCCTACTTCCCCTCCCCCTTGGCAACCAGAAGTCTGTTCTCCATGTCTGTGAGCTTGTTTGTGTTTCGTAGATATGTTCATTTATGTCGTATTTTATATTCCACATGTAAGTGATATCAATATCATACGGTATTTGTCTTCCTCTTTGTGACTTACTTTCCTTAGTATGATAATCATTTAGTATGATAATATCTAGGTCCAACCAAGACACATACCTTAAATACAAAGCCACATTTAGGTTGAAAGTAAAGGAATAGAAAAATAAAACCACAAATCATAAGAAAACTGGAGTGATTCTATTAATATCAAATAAAGTAGACTTCAAAATAAAGACTGTAACAGAGATATTTTACAACAATAGAAGAGGCAATTCGTCAGGAAGATATAACAGTTTTAGGTGTGTATTAACCTAATCATAGAGCTTCACACATGAAATCCAGATAGAATTAAAGGAAGAAGTAACAAACTCACAATCATGATTAGAGATTTTAATACCTTTCTCTCAATAATTGATACAACTATTAGATAAAAAACCCATGGTGGGGGTGGTGGTGGTGGGATGAATTGGGAGATTGGGATTGACATATATACACTAATATGTATAAAATGGATAACTAATAAGAACATGCTGTATAAAAAAAAAACAAAGTAAGGACAGAGAAGACCTAAACAACATTAGCAACCACCTTGACTTAATTGACATTTATAAAACACTACATCCCAAAATAATGGAATACAAATCCTTGTCAGGTATACACAGAATATTCACCAAAATAAGTCACATGCTGGCCCATAAACAAGTTTAACAAATTTCAGAAGGTTGAAATCTTACATAATATGTTCTCTGACCACAGCAGAATTAGAAATTAATAACAATAAGATAGCTGGGAAAGCCCCAAATATTTGGAAATTAAACAACACTCTTCTAAAAATCCCATGGTGGGACTTCCCTGGTGGCTCAGTGGTTAAGAATCCGCCTGCCAATGCAGGGGATATGGGTTCGATCCCTATTCCGGGAAGATCCCACATCATGGAGAAACTAAGCCCATGCACCACAACTACTGAGGCTGCATGCCACAACTACTGAAGCCCATGCTCCTAGAGCCTGTGTTCCGCAACAAGAGAAGCCACCGCAATGAGAAGCCCGCGCATCACAACAAAGAGTAGCCTCCACTCGCTGCAACTAGAGAAAGCCCGTGCGCAGCAACAAAGACCCAACACAGACAAAAAAAAAAAAAATCCCATGGTATTCTAAAGTAAATTGAAAGTTATGTCCATGCAAAAACTTGCACATGAATATTTATAGCTGTTTTATTCACACTTGCCAAAACCTGGAAGCATCCAAGCTGTCCTTCAATAGGTGAATGGTAAGCAAACTCTGGTACATTCATACAATGGAATATAATTCAGTGATTAAAAAACAACAACAACAAGGTATCAAGCCACGAAAAGACAGAGAAGATTTTTTTTTTCCTTTGGCTGCATTGAGTCTTAGTTGTGGCACACGGGATCTTCGCTGAGGCAAGCAGGATCTTTCATTGCGGCACGTGAGCTCTTCGTTGCAGTGCGCAGGCTTCTTTCTAGTTGTGGCCTGTGGGTTTTCTCTTCTCTAGTTGTGGCACACAGGCTCCAGGGCGCATGGGCTCTGTAGTTTGCAGCACGCAGGCTCTAGCTGAGGTGCGTGAGCTCAGTAGTTGTGGCATGTGGGCTTAGTTGCCCCACGGAATGTGGGATCTTAGTTCCCTGACCAGGGATAGAACCCGTGTCCCCTGCATTGCAAGGTAGATTCCTTACCACTGGACCGCCAGGGAAGTCCCACAGAGAAGACTTAAAAGCATATTGCTAAGTGAAAAAAAAGCCAATCTGAAAAGTCGACATATTGTATGATTCCAACTATATGACATTCTAGAAAAGGCAAGCCTATGGAGACAGTGAAAAGACTGGTGGTTGCCAGAGGTTTAGTGGGAGGGAGGGAGGGAGGGAGGGATGAATAGGGGGAACAAAGGGGAATTTTAGGGCAGTGAAACTATTCTGTACGACACTGTAAAGGTGGATACATATCATACATTTGTCAAAACCCGTAGAATGTACAACACAAAGAGTGAACCCTAATGTAAACTATGGACTTTAGTTAATAAGAATATACCATTATTGGCTCATCAATTGTACCGAATGTACCATACTAATGCAAGATGTAAATAATAAGGGAAACCTTGTTGGGGAAGAGGGAGTATGTGGGAACTCTCTGTACTTTCCCATCAACTTTTCTGTAAACCTAAAACTGCTCTTAAGGGACTTCCCTGGTGGTCCAGTGGGTAAGACTCTGCACTCCCAACGCAGGGGGCCTGAGTTCGATCCCTGGTTGGGGAACTAGATCCCACATGCTGCAACTAAGAAGCCCAAATGCTGCAACTAAGAAGCCCACATGCTGCAACTAAGAAGCCCACATGCCGCAAAGAAGACCAGGCGCAGCCAAAATAAATAAATTTTTTTTTTTTAACTGCTCTTAAAAAGTAAAGTATTTTTTTTGGAAAGAAAAAAAGCCCTCATGATCAAAAACTGCAAGTGACCTGATACCTAATAAGCTTACCATGTACCTTACCTCCAATCATCTGTCTTCCTATAATGTCTCTAACAGAGATTTCTTTGCCCCTAAGGATTCTCTTTCTCAGCCGGGAGGAGGTCGTGGGGGACGGGAGAGGGTGCTGAATTTGAGATCATGGACAGAATCATGGGACTATCAGGCAGAACCAGTTGTTTCGAAACCTGGTTTGCCTTCTCACTCACTCAAGCATTCATTCCACAAACTTTGAGCTTCTCTGAGCTGAGTTCTGCGCTTGACACAAAAGATGGAACTAGCAACAAGCCACAGTCCCTTCCCACAAGGAATTTGCAATCCAGAGGGAGAAGATGACAAGTAAACAGGCAGTGACCATTCTCTGTGCTAAGTGCTAGGACACCGGGAAATTCAGGGGTCTGTGGGAGCGCGGGGGAGGAGTACCTAACCCAGCCTAGGTTTGGTCAAGTGAGACTTCCTGAAGGAGGGGACATAGAAGCCAAGCTTCAAACTTAATGAGCAGCAGTTGAGAAGCAGAGATTTAGAAGCAAAGAAGAGCATAGCCCATTGGAAGCTGCAAGCGGTTCAGTGTGTGTGTGTGTGTGTGTGTGTGTGTGTGTGTGTGTGTGTGTGTGTGTGTGTGTGTGTGTTGGGACCGTTGCACAGAGGTGAGAAATTGGCTGCAGAGGCAGGCGGGGACCGGTCAGACCAGAGCCTTTGACCCTCTCAGAAGCAGCACCTAAGCAGCCCAGTCAAACCTGGCAATGCCTGCTCCCTGGAGTCTGCACCTGAGGCAGATGACATGTCCTGGGGAGACTCACCAAGTCTCTTTTGAACACTCTTGGTAGAAAGAGCAATCCTATAATTACCGTGGTGATAATTAGAGGAACTTCCATTGCCTCTTTCAACAAATATTTCGCAAGCTGTGGCCCTCCCACCTGTGTGGCAGTTGGGGGTCAGTGGGGGGAGCCAGTGCCTGTGCCTCCTGCCAAGCACACCTGACTCTCCAGCTGAGGCCCAGAGGTGCCATAGATACCACCTGGGACCACTCCAGCCTGGAGCTGAGTGCTGCTGGCAGAGGGGCTGAAAGTCACTCCCCAAGTACCCCAGGCTGGGTGGCCTCCAGCCAATGGACAGACTTCAGATTTATTTCAGCCTGGCCTTCTCCAGGGGACTTCAAGCCTGCAGAGGTCCTGACCAGGACCTGGAGGTGCCTTCTACATCTGGGCAACCTTAGCCTGAGACACTTAAGCCACCAGTTTCTGGGCTCACACTCCAACTGCCTGGACCATGCACACAGGCTTTCCATGGCCTGGATACCTCCCAGCCCTGCCAAATGCTGTTTGGCTTCTTATACGGTCTGCGTTCACATGTCTTCCCAAGAGATGCTTGGAGGGCCTCTGGTTTACACGGAGAGAAGAAAAACTTACTTCTCATTTCGGACCCCATACCTTCACCCAGACCCCTTCTCCCTCCTTTCTTCCACCAGATTTTTCTCAGTGCAAAAAATGGTCCCTTTGCTTCTGGGAAGGCCTTGACTTTCTTTCCTCAGCACCTCCTGTTCCATCCCTCCAATACCAAGTTTGCCCTTAGCTTTGCTTTCTCTGACTCACTGGGAACGAAAGCCCAGGTGAATTGCCCAGGGGCTCAGTGTGTCTTTTTGTTTCATTAGTGACATGTCTGGTCTGTTTTGTTCTTAGCTCTCCAGGGAAGGAGCCTCTGCACCTCCCAAAGCCATTTGTGCCAATAGCTTCTGGCCTTTCTCATGGGGCCTGAAGCCTCACCCATTTGAGACTCAGAATGACTGTATATCACATTCAAGCGTACAGCTGACATTCTGTAAGAGCACCTGGAAAAGCTGTAAGAGCTAAATGAAATAAAAAATTTAGGCTCTTTGCTTTCCTGTCTCCCCATGATATCTCCACATCCAGTGCCATTTAGAGCTGGGCAGATATTTGCAGGCTGGTACCTTTCTGTGAATGGTCAGGGGAGTGGCCCTTGGTGGTCTGGTATATTCTTGGGGAAACCTTGATCTTATCATCTTGCCCTTTCCCAGGGCTCTCTGGTGGAGCTTCAGGAAACACATTGAACCTGACTGGTCCTAGTCCCTGGCAGTGGGGGAAGGAGGAAGAAGGAGAGATGGCTTCTGAAGGAAAAGTGTACTTGGTTTTCTCATGAAAGGGTTCCCCCTGGGGAATGGGCAAGTGGCAGATGTATGGGCAATGGCCAACTGATCCATTTGGAGATAGATTCAGGGCATGGTGTTCCCCGTAAGGCTGGGCAGGTCTTGGGAAACTGGAGCAGCGCTAGATCCTGGCCTGAAATTGGTCCAGCTGCAGAGGATCTTGAGTATGCTGGTTTCAGGTGTGCCAGCTCTGCTCCCTGTGGAGAATGGGGGTCTGGGAAGTCTAGTGTGTCTGTTGCCCAGGCATGCTTCTGAAACCTGGAGCTGCACTGCTCATTTTCATTCGTGAACATAGAAATTGGCAGGGAGGCTTAGCTAGGCCCTTCAAATTCTGGCCTCAGAGCACTTTTTCAGTCTCTCAACACTCTCCAGAAGGAATCATCCATCCCTCTCCTGGATCCAAGCTCACTCCAAGCCTTCACATCTTTGGGCCTTTCCTCATGTCATTCTCTTTTTCTATAATGTCTTTTCTCCTAGTAAGCCTCTCCTCTTTCAGACTGCCTCATCAGCTCCTGGAAATGTATTCTGCAGTGCCCCTGGGCTCAATTCATCTCTCCCTCCTCTCTCCTCCTAAGCCCCAGATTCACTCTGTCGGTCTCGGGGTCTAGCTCTATTAAGTTTACTTCTGTGCCTGCCTCCAGTCCTCCAGATGGGCTGTTCCCTGAGCTTTCCTCTTGCATGGTCAGCTCCTCCTCATCCTCAGATGTCACCTCCTCCACCAGGCCTTCCTTCACCATCCTATCGAAACTAGTCCCCACCCCTACACACTCTTTGTCCCATTACCTTGTGTTATAATCTTCATAAAACTTAGCATCTGAAATGATCTTCACTTATTTGTCGGCTTGGGCTATCTATGTCGTTTCCTCTAGAATGTAAGCTCTCAGAGGGCAGAGACCCAGCAGAATGAATTGATACATAGTTGGCACCCAGTAAATATCTGCTGATTGATTACATGAAGGCAAGTGTGGCGTATTCGACTTGGCCCCAGAGGACTTGGCAGAGTCTGGGCGCAATAAAAGCTGGCTGCGTGGAATATTTGCTAAACGAATGAATGAACCAACGAACATGCGAACGAAGGCATGCAGCGCTCCGCCTGCTGACTGACAGGTTGACTGACAGCTGGGAACCCGAGGCCAGCAGACTCTTGATTGATGGGTGACAGCTGAGTGGCAGCCAACAGACGCGCATCGGGGCCCCTGATTGGCTGGCTGCAGCAGCCCCTCGGAAAGGGTAAGGGGAGGGGGTCCGAGGCGACCGCTCCGCGTGGGGAGGGTGCGGCACCAAGCGGCGGGAGGCGGCCGAACAGCCAGAAGCCGAGAGAGCAACTGTCGCCTCGAACTAAGGAACCGACGTCTCCGCGCATGGGCCCGGCGCGAGGGGCGGGGCGCGCGCATCACGTGAGCGTGTTTTGGACACGTGACCCGCGCAGGGCCAAGGCTCGCCCCCGCCCCCTCCTCACCTCCCCTTCGCGGGTGTGAGCGGAGCGGTCTCGGCTCACCGCTTAGCGCCCCCCTCAGCCGCCGCCGCCGCAGCCGCCGCCTCCGCCTCCGCCCGCTGGCCATGTCCTCCGGCCGCCGCCGCCGCCGCACGAGCGCGGGGCTCCCGCGGCCCAGCGCGCAGTGAGCGCGGGACCCTCTTGCCGTTCGCCCGCCCCGGGCCCCCTTGTTCTCAGCGCCGCCGCCGCCGCCATGTTGGGTTCAGAGCCGCAGCGGAGCCGCCGCCGCCGCCGCCGGTGAGGGAGGCCGAGAGCGGAGCCCGCCCCGCCCCGGGGCCCAGGGAGCGGGGCCGCCTCGGAGCCCGGCGTCTCCCCGCCAGCCGCCTTCCCGGCCCGCCCGCTCGCCCGCGGTGTAAGCGAGCGAGCGAGCGCCGGGCCGCGGCCGCGCCTTCCGTTCCCGGCCCGAGCGAGCCCACCGTCCGTTCGTTCTCCCGCCGCCGGGCCCGGCCACATCCTGCAGCGGAGCCCTTGAGAGTCAGCGCCATGGCGGAACAGACCTACTCGTGGTGAGTGCGGGGCTCCGGGAGACCGGGGCGCGGCGAGGGTGGGGGTCGGGGCGCCGGCGAAGCCAGCCCGGGGGGAAGAGGAGGAGGAACAGGTGCCTGTTGGGGGGGCCGCGGGATAGGGGTGCACGCCCCCCTCACCCCCACCGGAGGGGACAGCAGGCTCTTGGGGAAGGCGTTGAGCGGCCGGGGACCCAGCGTCCGAGGAGGGGGTTGCAGGAGGAGGAGGCCTCCGCGGCGGATGTCATCTGGTCATGGGCGGAGCAGGTGATGGAGAAGGGGAGCTTGACTCCGGGGTGGGAAGCCCACGGAAGGGAAGTGGATTCCCGCGGGCACCCCGGAACTGGCCTGAGGGGGTGGCTGATGGGCAGGAGCAATGGAAAAGGTGGAGAGGGGCGGGCTGGGGCAAAGGTGGGCCACGGAGCTGAGAGGCATCTTCTGAGAACAGGTGATAAGAGGCCGAACTTGGAAGTTGTGAGAGAGGAGGAGCCACCTCTACTGGGGCTGCTGCTTAGCCTTGGGATGGGGAATGAATGGAGAGTTGGTAAGGTGGGCAGAGGCCCAGGTGTGAGCGGAGGAAAGCTGCGGAAGGAGAGAGTCTTGGGAACCCTGGAGGGACACCCTGGTGAAGAGGTTGGAAGGGGAGACTGTTTGGATAACTAGATTCTGGACAGGAAGTCATTGGTGACAGTGGGGCCTGGGCAGGATCTTTGTAAGGGTTATATGAAGTGGCCCGGTGCCCTGGGTCACATATGGGGATGGAGGATCTACAAGTTATGTCCATTTTAATGGGACTTTTTAAAGTTATAAAATAGCTTGTTAAGGACTGAGAAGCGTACTATGTAGTTTATGGAGTGAGAACATACCTATCTTGAGAAGGGAGTGCTGCGGTTTGGGGAAAGGGGGATGAGACACCTCCCTTTAGCAGGCGGAGGTGGAATATTTTCAGGAGGGAGTTGAAGGAATGGCGATAGTATCCTTGAGGAGTGGAGTGGGGAGGAAGCAAGAAATGGGATGATGGTAGGTGCAGGGATGGAAAATCTGGTTGCAGTCTAGAGCGATTGTTCGAAGATGGTTTACTCTGTGAAGCCAATGTGGTTTGGGATAGAACTAGAGGCTTTCCCTTCTTAGAAAAGAGCATAGTAGAGTGGGAAGAGCATGGCGTTTAGAGTTGGTTTGGATGTCGGGTTCACCACTTAACTCGCTTTACAACTAGACAAGATAGTAAGTTTTCCATTCTTTTCTCCTTACCTATAAAATAGGGGGATTACCTTTTTCATAAGCTGTAAGGATTAAATGAATAACTTTACAAAGCACAGGGTAAACTGTAAGGTGTCATATTTTACTATATTATAATTATCTTAGGGAAACAGCAAAGAAATGGATAATATCTGAAAATGAGGAATGGCTTTGGATAGATGGCTTTAACTGAGTGGATGATTTGTGGTGGTTGGGGTTATGTGAAGTCAGGAACTCATTGTGTCTTCACATAGGGGAAGAGGATTGGTGATTGAAGACGATAATTCAAAAGGGAACTTCAGTGATGTATATACAATCTCAAAAAGAAGATAACTGAGAGATTGAGAGAAAGCAATGCTAAAGCAAGAATTAAAATCTTAGTGAACAGTTGTGACAACATATATATTTTTAAAAGACGTTTAAACTACTTTGTTGTGAGCAGCAGTGAGCTGCCTCTCTGTAGCAGGTGATTCGGAACACAGGATTAGCATGTTTCTGAAGAACTAGAGCTTTCTTATGGACAGAATAAGAAAGGAAGTGAAGGTGCCCCTGCGTGCCTTGTGCTAACTAACTCATCTTGAGCGTCTTAACACTCTGGCCCAGCTGAGAGTCCTGATGACGATCCTTCTGTTTGTACTGTGCTGTAGAGAGGCGGTGGATGGTTCAAAGAGTAATAAGCACAGTGGCCAAGAATTGGGGATAATGAGAGTGTTTTTACTAGGTAGGTTGGCCACACACTGTGTGATGTTGGATGGCTCTGCTACTTAGAGGAGGGTTGTTTGGTGAAGTTTGACAGTTTATAAGATTTATCCTCCTGAAATACTTCCTTCAATCTCAGGTCCCTTAGTTTGCTTTACAGGTAAGGAAAGAAGCTCCTTGACATCAGAATGCTTAGCTCCTCACCTTTAGCATGTTTTGAGATGGAGAAAGTTTTTACAGCATCTTGGGAGAGGGTGGTGTATGGAGGGAAAGGATTGGGAAGCCAGGCAGCTTTCTTCCTGACTAGTTCTTCCCAGGTCAACCAGGCAATAATATAAAGAACTATCCATGTGGCATTTAATATATACGCTCACTTGATTCTCACAAGTCCCTGAGGTAGGTGATCTTTCCCTGTTTTATAGAGGAGGAAACTTAGGCTCAGGAGCTCAAATGATTTGTCCAAGATACTTCAACTGTGGTGCTTTTTGTTGTTGTTGTTTGGCATGAATTCTCCATGATTTTATTCATTCTCATTGAAATATAAGTATGGAAAAGGTATGCCCAAAGTACATGTAAACCGTTTTGGATTGTCTGTCATTTTGCAGTATCTTTGTCACTGTTCCCTTGGTTTGATCAACAATCAAGAGTTGATTTTCTTGAAAATAGGTTTGCACTTTATTTGTATGTGGCCTTTAGGAAAATCAACCTTGTGGAGACTACTGTGGTGGTATGGATTTGTCTGAGGTGGAGTCAGTGAAGAAGGTAGGGACATATGAAAATAGGTTCCTTTAGGGTTTTTGTGGAGTAAGACATGTAAATTATAAAACAGGATTGGCTATGAGTTGATTATTGTTGAATCTCAGTGGTGAGTCCATTTATTCTGTATACTTTTACATGTTAAACATTTTCATAATAAATAGATTAAAAAAAAAAAAAGCCGCTACACAGAAGTTCATGCTGTTCTCTGGTTTCTTGTGCCTGCTTTTTTCCTAGCAAATTCTATCAAAGTTCTGTTACCCAGCTGTGAAGCATTTTCTGACTGCCCCAACTGAAAGTAAGCTCTTTGTTTTTTTTTTTAAGTTTATTTATTTTTGGCTGCGTTGGGCCTTCGCTGCTGTGTGTGGGCTTTCTCTAGTTGTGGCAAGCCAGGCCTACTCTTTGTTGTGGTGCTTGGGCTTCTCATTGCGGTGGTTTCTCTTGTTGCAGAGCATGGGCTCTAGGTGCGCGGGCTTCAGTAGTTGTGGCAAGTGGGCTCTGTAGTTGTGGCTCGCAGGCTCTAGGGCGCAGGCTCAGTAGTTGTGGTGCACGGGCTTAGTTGCTCCGCAGCACGTGGGATCTTCCCGGACCAGGGATTGAACCCGTGTCCCCTGCATTGGCAGGCGGATTCTTAACAGCTGCACCACCAGGGAAGTCCCAGCTCTTTGTTTTTGACACTTGTTTTGTCTGCCTCACTTCTTCCTTTTCAAGTGTGAATACCTAGTCTCCTCACTGGATGGTAAGCTTTTTGAGGGTAAGGATGCAGTTACACTAACCTTTGTCCTCCTCTAGTGCCTAGCACATTGTCTTGCCCATAGATCCTGTTTAGTAAATACTGAACGATTGAATATGATAGGTTTTCAGAGTGGTTCGTCCTTTGTTGAAAGAATATTAAGTGCAAGAGGAAGCTACAGATAGATGAGTGTTTGTAATAATTTACTTATAAAAGAGAGCTTTTGGTAACTTAGTTTCCTGGTGTCTCAGTGTTGTAAGAGTGAAGGGTACCATCCCTTAATAGTTTTAAATAAAAGCGATTGACAGAAGAAATTAAAGTAATTGGTAGTAACACCACAATCTTTATCACGGGTTACGATTAACCACAAGATTCTGCTTGTATCCTTTTTATTCGTAAAAACTGAGGAAATAAAAGCATGCATGTGAAAACACACTGAAGGTGCAAACTAGACTTTTATTAATTTGAGAGAAACACCTTGCTCAATGTATATTTATGAGCAGTTGTTTTAGCATAAGTTCTGTGAGAAACAGTACCTTCTCTCTTGTTGGAGTCAATGCAGTACTTGTATATACCTACACTTGAATCTTGGTAAAAATTACTTATATTAGGGTTAATGTTGGTGTGTAGGGGGAAAAGGAAGTCAGTCCATGTGAACCTCATTCACATGAATTTCGTTACCAAAGTAGTATCATCATAATTTATTGTGTGTTTTCTGTGTGCTGGGGCTTTACAGTCATTGCTCAGTAAGGAAACTGAGGCTCAGAGAGTGTAAGTGACTTGCCCAAGGATATAAATAGAAAAACGGTTCTAAGTCAAGACCGTTGGACACCAAGATTCCAACACTGAATCTGTCTGCTTCCTTGTCCACAGTCACTACTCTAAGCCAGCCCTCTTTTGCTTCAGTTCCTTGTTAGCCTCCTCACTGGTTCCCTCCATTCTCTGCACAGTGGCCATCCATTCTCCTGCGTAGTCTTCTGACAGCCTAACTCAGGTCATGTCAGTCCTGCGTTTAAAACTCTTTAATGGCTTTTGGCCACATTTAGAATAAAATCCAAATTCATTAGTGGGGCTCTTCATGGTCTCATTTTGTGTGTGTTTTTGAGGGATGACAGATAGTAAACAAACTATAGGTTACACAGAGGTAAAAGTTTTTCTCTTTCGGTGCTCTGTCCAGTGCTTGGCATATAATAGGTGGTTTGGCAAATATTTACTGAACAGTGAATGAACATGCCTCCCCCTGGGCTGCCTGTCTGAAGATCTGTTCTAAGGACTGCATTATATTGAGGTGATATGTTGTGTGACAATGGACATTGTCAATGTCAGGTATTTGCAAATAATGCTAAACTGGATAATGAAAAGCAAAGCAGATCTCTAGAACAAATGGAAGTTATATCTGGTTTTGGATTTCTGTTATGTATCACTGTATCTGTTATGATCATATCTGATTGTCTTGTGATCATCGCATCTGGTGAAAGTTTTTCGGAGAGAAACTATTTACTTGAAAATGTATGTCTAGCATTATAGACTTTAGATTTGCTTATTATTTTTAAAACATATTTTGCCTGTAAAGTGCTATGATAGTAATGTTTTGGGGACTTCTTGGTGGCGTGGTTAAGAATCCGCTTTCCAATGCAGGGGACACGGGTTCGATCCCTGGTCGGGGAACTAGAGCCCACATGCATGCCACAACTAAGAGTTTGCATGCTGCAACTAAGGAGTCCTTCTGCCACAACTAAGACCTGGAGCAACCAAAATAAGTAAATTTAAAAAAAAAAGATAATAATGTTTTGGCGATACATGATTCAACCTAAAATTAGCCAAAGATAAGACCATGAATTTGTATTGAAATAACCTTCTTCAATGTTTCTTATGTGTCCTCAGTGTTGGGGAGCTGGGGACTTGGTAACCATATAAGCCTGTAATTTATGAAGTAGTACTACAAATTAAAACGCCTAATGTTCATGCATTTCTCAAAATAGATTTCTGTGATCATTTATTTTAGAGATGATAAATGCCACTGAACTGAGGTGTTATGTAGTTCTGTATAATTGTATTTTACTTCAACATTAATAACTTATTTAGTTTTCATCATTCTTACCTGTTTAATCAGACCATCTCGTGAAAAATCAAGGATACCCTAAGAAGAAAACGTCTAATGAAGTGCTGTTTTAGTTGGCTGTATTTAGTACCTGAAACTTTATGTGATTGCTGTCCTTGACAGTAGAGCCATAAGTATAATTTTATTTTCAAAATTCTATAATATATTTTCTGGAGTTTAATGGTTCCTTCTTAGGAGTTAAAGGAAAGTAGTGGTTTTATTTGTTGTATGTATAAATCAAGAAACGTTTGCAACTTTGAGTTTCTATAGCATATTTTCTAATCCTCACTTAAAGAGTTAGAGGCAGAGTGCTCCTTTTCTGGAATTTTAACCTCTTAGATGTCTAGAGGGGCTCCATGTGACCAAATTCAGTTTTACAGGGAAAATCTACAGTTAGTTCCCATGATGCTCACAATGAATTACCTCTCAGATTTTGTTAGTAGGTCTCATTAGGGCCACAGCTTAAAATAAATCAGACCCACTCATTTGCTGTGATAAGACTAGATTGAGCTCCTATGAAAAAGTTAGGTTTGAAAATACTTTTAAGGCATTAGACCGATGAATATTAGCCAAATAGAGACCTAAGAGAAAATCCCATTTCTTGATTGGTCCGGTTCACTCTAACTTGGTAAGAAAACTTGATAATCTCTGTTTTGGAGTTCCAGGTTTGATAATGAAGAACCACTAAAGGATTTTAAAAAATGCACTAAAGTAGAGGTGTGTTTTAATTGCTTTTTACATGTTTATAAATTGTACTGAATATAAGTGATCACTCAAAGTATTCAGTTCTGTCAGTACCACTCATTAAATTTTATTTGAAATCCTAAGATAGGATCTAATTCTGTTCTGATTTTTTTTTTTTCTTTTCCTTTTTTTTTAAAATTAATTTATTTTTGGCTGTGTTGGGTCTTCGTTGCTGTGCGCGGGCTTTCTCTAGTTGCGGCGAGCGGGGGCTACTCTTCGTTGCAGTGCATGGGCTTCTCCTTGCAGTGGCTTCTCTTGTTGTGGAGCACGGGCTCTAGGTGCGTGGGCTTCAGTAGTTGCAGCACGTGAGCTCAGTAGTTGTGGCTCGCGGGTTCTAGAGCACAGGCTCAGTAGTTGTGGCACACGGGCTTAGTTGCTCTGCGGCATGTGGGATCTTCATAGACCAGGGATCGAACCTGTGTCCCCTGCATTGGCAGGTGGATTCTTAACCACTGTACCACGAGCGAAGTCCCATGTTCTGGTTTCTTTAAATTGAGAAGTCTTTAGTTTGAAGGTGATTTTCATCTCTGATTAACTGTGACCTAGTCTTGTCTTAGTCCCAGTGTTGAATTTTGTACAATGGTTATGCCTGTCATACTCCACAGGGTTGCTGCAAGGATTCAGTGAGGTAATATATGTGAAAATGCTTTGAAAATTGCTACATGCAATATAGAAGCAAGTTATTTGTTCTCTACATTTTTAGACCCGGATCAGCTCCAGACAGAGTTCCTCACTGCAGATAAGATTTTTCTTTTTTCTTCTTTTTTAAATATTTTTTTAAATTGAAGTATAGTTGATTTACAACATTGTTAGTTTCCGCTGTACAACATAGTGATTCAGTATTTTTTATAGATTATACTCCATTTAAAGTTGTTGCAAAATATTGGCTCTATTCCCTGTGCTGTGCAGTATATCCTTGTAGCTTATTTATTTTATGCATAGTAGCTTGTACTTCTTAATCCCCTATCCCTATCTTGCCCCTACCCCACAAAAAAGATTTTTCTTGTTTCACAATTTAAACAGCATTTAAACTTTGAGATATCTATTCTAGTAAGAATTCTATGGAGATGTTTGAATAATGCCATATAAAAAGAAATAGAAATATTAGTTTGCAAGTTGTCATTGATTTCTGTTGTTGCCTTTGAAATGTGTTATAAGGTCATCTCCGTTTAGTCACAAGTTTCATAGTCCAGTGCTGCTTACCACAAAACAAGAAAAATTGTGACTTGAATAAAGGCTAAATTTTTTCGTAATAATTGTATTTTGATCTTTTGAAGGCAGTTTCCCTCATAATCGTGGATAATCCTAGTCTTTGTCTCTTTTTTGTTTTTGTTTTTGTTTTGTTTTTAAATGCACAGGAAAATTTTCTACCTTAAAATGCCTGAGGAGGGGCTGTTAGTGGTGGGTTATCTGTTTTTCTTACCGCACACCAAGTCTGCCAGGCACTCTCACTTCCCTTTATCTGAGGGCTTCAGGCTTGGGCTTCACTCTTGACCTAAATAAAACATGTGTAGTAAAGTTTTGTTAATTGTTTCTTCAACCTGGTTATACACACATTTTGACCTAAGTACAGTGCTTGACCTTTTGTTATTTCCTTGTCTTAATTTTTGCCCAGAATTGTCTAGCTTGACCTTCCAAACTTGACTAAATCTTCACACCTTGCCTGACAGTCTTAACTTTTAAACCTTTGACTGTACACTCTGATTTTATAAATGCCCAGAAATTTACATTAATTTCTCAGAAGTGCTTGCAAAAATACTGTTAGAAGTAAAAGCTAGTTTTAGAGAGTGAATGCTCTTACGCTACTGATTAGTACAAGCACTGATACCTTGAAAATATTAAGGTCTAATACCTTAAAAAACATTTTCAAACGTAACTTCATAGGGTTCAATCTAGTTTTATTACAGGAATACATCCTGGGACCACAGGTAGGTTAGCTAGAGTTAGTTTAAGATTTGAGATGAGGTCAGTTAACCAAGAGGGAGAGTGTAGAGAGGACAGAATGGAGGACTAGAGTTGAGGCCTGGGAAACTCACAGTTGAGAAATGGGAGGAAGAGGAGGAGTCAAGGGAAGCTCCATCAGAGGTAGGATAATTAGGAAGGTGCAATGGTGATGAAAGAAAAGGCACAGAGAATTTTTAGGGGCAGTAGTGTAAAAAGCTTCAGGATTCAAAGAGAATGAAGGAAAAACAGGCTATTGACTTTGCAAAGGAAGTCGTTACTGAAAGTGCTCTAATAAAGATCAGAGTAGTGAGGGTGAAACCCAAATTAGGGATGGATAGTGAAGAAGTAAAGGTGTCCTTTGGGTACTGGCCATTTGTTTGAGAGATGGGATGTGAAAGACATAAGGAAAGAGGATGGTTGATATAGACAGCAGAGTCATAAGGATCTTTTGTTTTTATTTATTTTATATAAGGGAGAGAACTGTGTATTTGAAGCCAAGGAGGAGAAATTGATCTTGGAAAGAAATTGGTTTTTTACTGTAGTTTAAGTTTTAGAGATTTCTACTTTTTTTTTTTTTTTAAGTCATGGATTTCAGTTAGAGTTGTGGAGAGGACTTAATGGGGAATGAATGCTATGTAGTGTACATTCAGTCTTTGTTTCTTTTGATCTTTACATTGTCACTAGTTTGGATTGTATTACATTTGGATTCCTAGGGCTTTTAAAATTGCCTACAGTATAAAATCCAATCTTCGGTCTGCTTTTCAAAATAATCTGGCCTTGTAACCCTACTTTTCTTTAAAAACTTGTTATTTCAGCCAAACTGGGTTACTCACTGTTCCCGTTTTCTTTAAGCTGGCTGATACACCTGGTTAGCCTTTCTCCCAAGTCTCTGAAATATGTGAGTCCTACCTGTCTTTTCAAGGTCCAGCTGAATTGCTGTCCTCTTGTTACAGAGCCTTCTGATTGGCCCAGGAGAAATATTCTTCTGATGGCTGTAGTTCTTTATCTGATCCTGTCAGATGGCAGTGCTTTTACGATTTTCTGACCTTGTATTGAATGTATTTATGTGGCTCTTTTCCCATGTTGGCAGTGAACTGTGTAAAGGTAGGCTCAAAGGCATTAATTTCATGGTTTAATGACCTATATGCATAATAGAGGCTCAGATTTTTTTTTTAAATTTATTTATTTATTTATTTATTTATTTTTGGCTCCATTGGGTCTTCGTTGCTGAGTGCAGGCTTTCTGTAGTTGCGGCGAGCAGGGGCTACTCTTCGTTGCGGTGCGGGGGCTTTTCATTGCAGTGGTTTCTCTTGTTGCGGGGCACGGGCTCTAGGCGCATGGGCTTCAGTAGTTGTGGTGCATGGGCTTAGTTGCTCCGCGGCATGTGGGATCTTCCCGGACCAGGGCTCGAACCCATGTCTCCTGCGTTGGCAGGCGGATTCTTAACCACTGTGCCGCCAGGGAAGTCCCTTTTTTTTTTTTTCTCTTTTGAAGAATGAATACTTTAGAGGTGAAGTTTGTCAGGTGCAGGATTTTACGATAGAATGTGTCCTTAAAAATAAAATGGCAGGGCACATAGAAGAGAGAAAATAATAACTTGCATAACGTCTCATTCCTCTTTGAAGAAAATACAAAAGTAAAATTGTTACTGTTAAATTGTGTCATGTGTTGTGGCGAGATTCCCCTAACTTCTTAATATCCATACAGCACCGAGAGAATGAAAGTGGCTCAGCCTGGGAACTGAACTCCTAAGGGAGACATTTACAAAGGACCACAGGCCCTTTAGAGTAGTCATCTCTATTTATCTCCAGTCTTCTTCAACTGCCCACAGACTGACTGCTAACTATTTATAATTTATCTCCCAAACAAGTATTGGTTAAATATGTGACATATATGACACATATGTAAGTGGAGAAGCTCTGCTATTTTGTTTCTGCAATTAGCAAAACAGTTTAAGGGAAATTTTTTTCAAATGAAAATATTTTGCAGGAAACTTCCTTTGAGGTGTGAGGAGAGCTATAAGCTATATGGAAACTAGCTTCTGAAGAATTTAACATTTTCTCTTTTGTTTCTATTTCAGAAATTCATATTTTTTTGTATTTAAGCTTCTGTTTAAAAAGTTAACATTTTTAAAAGTAGAAACTTACATTTCATTTTTTTCCTGTTTCTAAAAGACTGTTTTCTCTTTTGACTCATTTTTTTTGTCTCTCGTTTAATAATTAATATTCAGAAAGGGAAATTAAAATTTTTTAATTTTAATTTTTTAAATTTTTATTGGAGTATAGTTGATTGAAAATGTTGTGTTTCTGCTGTACAGCAAAGTGAATCAGTCATACATATACATATATCCACTCTTTTTTAGGTTCTTTTCCCATATAAGTCATTACAGAGTTTTGAGAAGAGTTCCCTGTGCTATGCAATAGGTCCTTATTAGTTATCTATTTTATGTATATATTATAGTGTATATGTCAATCCCAATCTCCCAGTTTATCCCTCCCCCACCTCGCCTCTGGTAACCATAAGTTTGTTTTCTACATTTGGACTCTATTTCTGTTTTGTAAATAAGTTCTTTTGTACCATTTTTTTAGATTCCATGTATAAGCGATATCATATGATATTTGTCAGAAAGGGCAATTTAAAAATATATGGCTTGGTGTGTGCATATTTTAAATTTCATAGATACAGTAGTGATTCAATCTTAGGTCCGAATTAAATAACCTAGTCAGGACTTCCCTGGTGGCGCAGTGGTTAAGAATCTGCCTGCCAATGCAGGGGACACGCGTTCAAGCCCTGGTCTGGGAAGATTCCACATGCTGCGGAGCAGCTAAGCCCGTGCGCCACAACTACTGAGCCTGCGCTCTAGAGCCTGTGAGCCACAACTACTGAGCCTGAGTGCTGCAACTCATGAAGCCCGCGTTCTTAGAGCCCGTGCTCCGCAACAAGAGAAGCCACCACAATGAGAAGCCCGTGCACTGCAACGAGGAGTAGCCCCCACTCACTGCAACTAGAGAAAGCCCACATGCAGCAACGAAGACCCAACGCAGCCAAAAAAATAAATAAATAAATAAAATAACCTAGTCATCTGGAATAGGCATAAACCAGAAGTTTGGGGGATTAGGAGTTTGTTTTTGAACCTTTGCATGCTGCACGATGGTGAAAATAACCTGCAGGCCTAAGGATGATGTATTAGGCTGGTATTCATGGATAGCAGAAATTCTAAAAGCCAAACTAAAGATAATCAACCAACTTAGAAAAAAGGGAGTAACAGGTAACCTCTTCATTCTCTCTCATCTTTGCTCCTGGATGACCCTTCATTGTGTTCTCTTAGTACACTACACTTGCCTCTTTCAGTTGTTTGTTTCCTTGTTTCTCTCTCCGTAAAGTTTTGAGGACATGGGTTATAGTTTGTTCATGTCTTTATCCTCAGTGGTTTGGTACCTAGTTTATTTAAATTAGTATTATTCTGTCTTTAATTTTTTAAAATAATAACTCTAAAATAATAAAATTAGTAAGATGGAAGTGTATGTAATATCTTAAATTGCTCTCAACCTTTAAGAGCTTAAAGGGACAAGCATTAAATATCTTTTGAGATATATAGATCACTCTCTTAAGCTGAGTAAATGAAACTATTTTTATTCAAGGTGCTAAGCTGGACCTACCTTGATAATCACTTTCATTCTTGGGACCTCTTCAAAATACAGTGGGAGAATTGGGTACTGTATTGGTTAACTATTGCCACCATAATACTGCCTAACAAATTGCCCCATAACTCAGTGCTTAAAATAGCAATTGATCTGCACGTTGGCTGGAACAACTTTGCTTCTTGCTTCAGATCTGTAAGTCAGCTGGGTGACTGCTTCATGTGTGTTCATTTTGGAGCCCAGGCTGAATGGGCAGCAGCTACCCAAGGGAAGTTCTTCTCATGACAGTGGTAGAAGCACAAGAGGGCAAGTGGAAACATGCAAGACTTCTTGAAGCTCAGGCTCAGAACTGGCACACTGCCATTTCTGCTTCATTCTTTCGGCCAAAACAAGTCATGTGGTGGAACCCAAAGACAAGGAGCCACAAAACTAAACCTTGCCCTTTTTGTGGGAGGAGCTGCAGAATCACAGGGCTAAGGAGCAGATTTGGGGAGGGGTGAGGAATTGGGGCCAGTAATGCAGACAACCATAGTTGAAATTCTCTCTTCCTTTTCATATGGCTAGCTTTCATTTGTTCATTCTGTTCTATCTAAAATGAAGGATTTCATATAGGTCCCTTTCTATAACAGTATTGTTTTCATTCTAATGTTTTATGTTTTTAAAATGGCTTTTTTGAGATATAATTCACATACTATACAACTCACTAAATATACAATCCAGTGGTTTTTAGTACATTCACAGAGTTGTGCAACCATCACTACAGTCAAATTTAGAGCATTTTTTTCATCCCAAAAGAAACCCTGTACCTGTTAGCAACTACTTCGTTTCCCCCTTTTCCCCAGCCCTGGCAGCTGCTAATGTGCTTTTGTTTTCTGTGGACTTGTCTATTTCATATAAATGGAGTAATAAAATATGTGATCTTTTGACTTATTTCACTTCGCATAATGTTTTCAGGGTCCATCATATTGTAGCATGTATTAGTGCTTCATTCCTTTTTATTGCCAAATATTCAATTGTATATATTACCACATTCTACTTATACACATTTGTTGATGGTTGTTTGGGTTTTCACTTTTTGGCTATTATGTATAATAATGTTGCTGTGAACATTTATGTAAAAGTTTTTGTGCAGATATGTTTACATTTCTCTTGGGTAGATACCTAGGAGTGGAATTGCTGGCTCTTAGGGTTTCTGTGTTTAATATTTGGAAGAACTGCCAAACTATTTTCCAGAACGTCTGCACCATTTTGTATTCCCACAGCAATGTCTGAGGGTTCTCATCTCTCTAAATGCTCACCAATTCTTGTCATTGTCCTTCTTTTTAATTATAGACATGCTAGTGGGTGTGAGTGGTTTTTGTGTAATACTTATATCTTAGGGTTTATAAAAGAGGAAAAAAGCAGTGGTTTTAGAAGGTTAGATCTGTTTGTTCTTAACAGTGTAGTACCAAAGTTGAACCTCAGTTTTAGTTATCTAAAAATCTAGCATTGAGGGAAAAAATATAATCTTTTGGCTCACAGATTTTTCTTCAGACTACTCCTTGTATTTTTTACATGCTAGAATCATTTAGGAAGAAATTAGCCTCAGATGATTGTTACTTCCCTTTGGGTAAGTGAATGACCAGATTGCTCTGGCAACCTGCTGCATCGTCAGTAGTCCTGGGACCGGTTTAATGACTGAAGTTGTTGTGGTTTTGTGTGTGGGGGGTGGGTGGGGCTCCATATCTCTTTTTGCCAGGAAGGTACTCACTAGAGGAATTAGTTGTAAAATATGACCTTCTCTGGGGAACCACTGTCCAGTAGAAATATAATGTGAGGAACGTATATAATTTAAAGTTTCCTAGTAGCCACATTAAAAGCAACAAGTGAAATTAGTTTTAATAATGTCATTCATTTAACTCAGTATATCAAAAATATTTATCATATCATTTATTGTATGTAATCAATAAAAAAATTATTAACGAAATATTTTATGTTATATTTTTAGCACAAAGTCTTCTCAGTTCAGACTAGCCACATTTCAAGAGCTCAGTAGCTACATGTGGCTAGCAGCTACCATATTTTACAGTACAGTCCTGGAGGTCTAAGAGTTTATGATCTAGATTTCTGCTCACATGTATGATGATTGTGTATCTTTAGGAAAAACAGATGAGTGCTTAATCAGCCTGTATTTCTGGTTCTTTAATTTTATGTTGTTACTGACCCCTCCCCAACCCCCCCCCCTTTTTTTTTTTTTAATGTGGAAGACAGTCTTTAGAAGGGTACAGAGAGGCAAGCTCCTTACAGGTCAAATTTTTTATTGTGAGTAGAGATTAGTTAGCAAGAGGAAGAAAAACATTGGTCTCCCTCATCATTAAGGATGTATGAGGTTCCATTGTTCTTAGCAAATGAAAGAAATCTGTTGGATCTGCTGTTGTTTGGTCCTAATTCTAATTGTTCTGTATGTTCAGGGTCTGCTTTGGCCTGTTCTTTATCAGTTATGCACTGCTTGTACTGTTTGACCACATAACTCACTTGGTTAGACAGAAAAAGTTGTAGATTTGATCTCTATAATTAATGAATGACTTTATGCCTGCTGGGACTCCAGCATAGTAACTAAAGCAGAGTAAACAGGATCCTCTCTCTTCCATGAGTTTGCGGTGTTGTTAGAGACTGTTTGGCATTTGCTGGGTCAAATGCCAGCAAATGTAATTAAGACAGTTTTGAGAGAAGGGAAATTTCAGGGTGGGCCATTATATAGACTGTGTGTCCCAATCATTTGATTACTGGAAGGACTGAATTTGGTCAAAAGTGTCTTAATATTTGAGTGCCTTTACTCATAGTATATATTTTCTTTTTTCTTTTTTTTTTTTGGCTGCACCTTGCAGCATGTGGGATCTTAGTTCCCTGACCAGGGATCGAACCTGCACCCCCTGTGGTGGAACTGCAGAGTCTTAACCACTGGACCACCAGGGAAGTCCCTCATGGAGTACATTTTCTAATTTGCCTCAGTCCCTACCACCTTCTGCTCCTGTACACTGAGTCTCTACATCACTAGTTTATATTATTTACCTAGCCCCTGAAGGCAATCAGGTTGTGGCCCCCTGGTGTCTGTAATCAGTTCGTTGCCTCAAGGATGGGCTAGGGATAAGGAGATAGCGATCAGTGCCCCAGTGACACTGGATATGGGCACTTGCATATTGAAGACACAAATCCTTTCACCAAATTTGACCATTGCATTAAGTATCACTGACAGTCGGATACCTTAATGTTCTAACAAATGTTCCATCAGCCATTGTTCTGGTTTTCTAAGTGTTAACATGCAGTTATTCTAAGTGGAATTCACATGCCTTTGGATTGGGGTCTATGAATGGTATCCTGACCAAGAAAACAAAGATCACTACTTAATTTACATGGAATAGCCTAATGCACTCATCTTTGAGCTCTTGGCACTTTTGATAGTGTGGACCCAGGGCCTGTTTGTGAGTTCATGGATTTGAATTTGAAGGCCATGTGAAATCCTTGTGTATTGTAGGTCCTCAGTGCACAATTGTGGGATTAAAGAATACTGTGAGTGGTACTATTTTTTTTGGTCAACAGTTTATTTGGTGGCTTTGTTGTGTTTTTGATATACATTATGATTTTGATAATTTCCAAATAAAGTTTGTCTCTTGTTCATTAACTTAATTTTTTGAAATGGGCTTGAAAGCTTTAGCCAAAGAGGGAAATAATGTTTTTTAGTTGTTGAGTTTTAAATGCTTTGGTTTGTTGGTAGGATGAAATATTAATTTAAGGGCTATTTTACTTGTTCTCAGCTGAATGCACAGTCTGCAAGTGGCTGTGCTTCAAGTTTGTTGGGCCAGTGTGGACAGAATTGGAAGCCTTACTTCTTCTCTGGTCTTGTATACTAAATAATTCCACTCCTCTGGTAGTAAAACCTAATTTAGATCTCTTCTGGCAGTAAAAACACAAGACCTTAACTGATGTGAAGTTAGTTATATGACCTATTTATCCCACTTAGTGTAACTCTTCTCTTTGCTGCAGGAATGTTTTTGTTTTTGCTTTTTTTTGCCATGCCGCGCGGCTTGCAGGATCTTAGTTCCCCCACCAGGGATTGAACCGGCCCTGGCAGTGAAAGCACCGAGTCCTGACTGCTGGGTCGCCCGGGAACTCCCGGGAATGTTTGTGTTTGGTTGTGGAGCACTGCCTGAAACCCTTCTGGGGATGTTGGGCAGTGCTAATGTATGTGCTGTGTTGCCTTCCTTAAAGTGAAAAAATCAGCATCCTGAAACATCTTTAGTTGCAGGAATATCAGATAAGGAATTATGGAACTGTAATACGTATTTTATTGGTACAGTTTTGGAAAACGTAGATAAACGGAAAATGGTAAGAACACTACTCAGAGTCCCACCAACCCACAGAAATCCTTCATTAAATTTGTTGCTTGTCTTTCAGTTCTGTAAAAAAAATGCATATGCTTGTGACCCCCCCCTTTTTTTTTAAATTTACACGAAAGTTCGCTGACGATCAGAAATCCCGAATAAGGAGTAATTTAAAAATTACAGCTACCTAGAATTTAAATTGCCTAGAAAACTCATGGTAACATTTCATATTACCCTTTGGGGTAGATCATTTTTTACACAAAAATAGGAACAGCTTCATACTGTGTTTTCATTTTTATGTGATGTTTAATATCTGCAGAAGAATGTGTTCTGTGTATGTAAGTTATGAAGCATAATCAACACTCATGAACATCACCAAATAACTAAATAACTACGGGATTACGAATACTCTTGAAGTTCTCTATGTACTCCTTGATCCCTCCTCCTGCCTCTGTCCCCTACCCCTGCAGGGTAACCTCTGTTGTGATTTTGTGTTTACCATATCTTTGCTTTTTAAAAAATGAGTTTTACGTTTACTGTGTTTTTATGTTTTACTGTACAACATAATGTTTAGTTTTGCTCTGTTTTTATAAACTTGAGTATTATAAAGATACATATTATCTTTTATAATTTGCTTTTTTCAATAAATATTGTTCCCAAGACTTGTCTGAGTTACAGTATTCATTTCCGCTGCTGTATATTGTTCCATCCTGTGCATATCCCATACTTTATTCATCTGTTCTTCTGTTGATGGATATTTAGGCCTCTAGTTTGGGGCTATTGCAAAGAGTTCTGCTGTGAGCATTCTTGTATGTATTCCTGGTGTTTGTGTTTATGAGTTTTCCTAGGGTTTATACCTAGGGCTAGAATTTATCAATCTCTTTTATGGCGAGTGCTTTTGTGTCATAAGAAATCCTTTTCTGGCCTGAGGTCTTAAAGGTATTCTCCGGGCTTCCCTGGTGGCGCAGTGGTTAAGAATCCGCCTGCCAGTGCAGGAGACATGGGTTCTAGCCCTGATCCGGGAAGATCCCACATGCTGCAGAGCAACTAAGCCCGTGCGCTGCAACTACTGAGCCTGCGCTCTAGAGCCCGTGCTCCGCAACAAAAGAAGCCACCGCAATGAGAAGCCCGCGCACTGCAACAAAGAGTAGCCCCCGCTCGCCACAACTAGAGAAAGACGGCGCACAGCTACGAAGACCCAATGCAGCCAAAAATAAATAAATAAAGTAAATTTAAAAAAAAAAAAAAGGATATTCTCCCATATTTTTCTGTAAGTAGGAATGGGTTAGGGTTAATACTTTGCCTTTCACAAACTTAGAATTTAGTCTAAATTGAGATGGCTTTAGATAAGACTAAATTAAGACGTCTAGAATAAAGTTTAATTTATCTGTGGGTGAGTTAGGAATCCGGTTGTCCCAGCACCATTTACTGAATTGTCCCATCTTTCCCTAATGATCTTTAATGTCACTTCTTAGACTCTTTCTGGGCAGGTGTGTGTGTGTGTGTGTATGTAAGTGTAAGGTTAAATGGTAAATAATATTTTGTTATCTGCTTAATATATCATGAACATCTTTTCATACCATTAATATTTTATAGATCGGTTTTTAGTGCATACAGAGTAGACCACTATATTCAACCCCTCTTTATTGTGTTCATTCTTGATCCTACAGCCTCCCTCTACAAGAAAATTTATAACATGTGTTTTCTCTCCATTCTTCTAGAAATATATGCATATAGGCACATGTATGTGTATAACCCTGTTTTTTTTTATTATTGTAAAATATACAAAACATACAGTTTTTCATTTTAACCATTTTTTAAAATAAATTTATTTTATTTATTTTATTTTTGGCTTCATTGGGTCTTTGTTGCTGTGCACGGGCTTTCTCTAGTTGCAGCGAGTGGGGGCTGTCTTCGTTGCGGTGCGCGGGCTTCTCATTGCGGTGACTTCTCCTGTTGCGGAGCACGGGCTCTAGGTGTGTGGGCTTCAGTAGTTGTGGCTCGCGGGCTCTAGAGCGCAGGCTCAGTAGTTGTGGCGCACGGGCTTAGTTGCTCCGCGGCATGTGGGATCTTCCCAGACCAGGGCTTGAACCCGTGTCTCCTGCATTGGCAGGTGGATTCTTAACCACTGAGCCACCAAGGAAGCCCAGTTTTAGCCATTTTTAAGTGTAATTTCATTGACATTAAATACATTCACATTGTTGTGCGACCATCACCACCATCCATCTTCAGAACTTTTTCATGTTCCAAAACTGGAACTCCATATCCGTTAAACACTATTTCCTCCATTCTTCTCTCCCCGTTCCCTGGCAACCACCATTCTACTTTCTGTCTCAATGAATTTGACTACTCTAGGTAAGTCACATAAATGGAGTCATATAATATTTGTCCTTTTGTAACTGGCTTATTTCACTTAGCATAATGTCTTCAGGATTCATCCATGTTGTAGCGTGTGTCAGAATTTCCTTCCTTTTTAAGGCGGAATAACATTCAGTTGTATGGTTATATACCATATTTTGTTTATCCATTTATCCATCGATGGCCATGGATTGCTTACATTTTCTGCCTATAGTGAGTAATGCTGCTATGAATGTGGCTGTACAAATGTCTCTTAAAGACTTTGCTTTCAAATTTTTTGGATGCATACTCAAGTGGGATTGCTAGGTCGTATGGTAATTCTCTGTTTAATTTTTTGAGAAGTTATCATACCATTTTTTATAGTAGCTGTACCATTTTACAGTCCCACCAGCAATGCACAAGGGTTCCAGTTTCTCCATATCTTCTCTAACACTTGTTATTTTCTGGTTTTTTGTTTGTTTGGTTGGTTTTTTTAAAATAATAGCTGTCCAGATGGGTGTGAAGTGGTATCTACTGTGGTTTTGATTTACATTTTCCTGATGACTGTTGATGTTGAGCATCTTTTTATGTGCTTATTTGGCTATTTGTATATATTTGGAGAAGTGTTTATTCAAGTTATTTGCCCATTTTTTATTCAGGTTGTTTAGTTTTGTTGTTGAGTTGTGGGAGTTCTTTACATATTCTGGATATCAGTCCCTTCTCAGTTGTATGATATGCAAATATTTTTTCCCATTCCATAGGTTGCCTTTTAATTCTGTTAATAGTATCCATTGGTGCACAAAAGTTTTGAATTTTGATGAGGTCTCAATTTATTTTTCCTTTTGTTTCTTGTGCTTTTGGTATCATATCTAAGAAGTCTTGCTAAATCCAAAACCATGAAGCTTTTTCGTATGTTTTCTTCTAAGAGTTTTATTGTTTTGGGTTTTTACACTTACAACTTTGATCTGTTTTGAGTCCATTTTTGTAGATGGTAGTAAGTGTTCAACTTCATTCTTTTGTGTAATGCCTTTTTAACAGAATGATAGCATACTATACACTATGATGCTGTATCTTGTTTTTTTCACTTAATAGTGTATTTCAGCCCCACTAACTTGTTTCCTTTTGTACTATAGTATTCAGTTGAAAGGTGTGAGTCAATACATAGAAGAGCTTTTGAGTATGACTTTAGTAGTTAAATTAAAAGAAAATCAAATAGGAATGTTAAGCCCAGGAATGACCACTGAAAGGAAAAGACAAAAGTAAGGAGAGAGGGAGTGTATGGGAATAAGTATCATCAACTTTTGTTCTCAGGAGGACAAATTGCAGTATTGTTGAAAATTTATCAGGTACATTTGTTAACACTCTCTGTGTGTATAACCTACCCTTAAGTCAAGTCCTCTGAAGTTTAAGTATTGTTTCCCCCATTTTACAGTTGAAAAAACTGATTACTCAAGATTATATAGTTACTGGGTGGCAGAGCTAGAATTTGAACACAAGTATTTTTAACTCCAAATCCAGGGCTCTTTGCCATTAGTGGTTCTCTGAGAATAAAGGGAACCTTTAATCAAGTAAGCTTGAGAAAGGCTGCATGTTAAATCCCTCTTTTGGAAAGTCATAGTTTGAATTAGCATATTATGAGCTCTGGTAAGTTGGACAGTAAAAAAGAAACCTGTTTAATTTTATTTTAAATGTTAAAAGACACTTGCTCAAGGGAGGAGTTTGCTTGGCATCTTAACAGTACCTGGAACAGTTCTCCTTTAACACTGTTTTGGGAAGTGCCACTCACAGTTGTGTTCTCTTTCTTGTATCAAAGCTCAAAGGCTAAGGACAGGAAATTAAATCCTAACTTAGTGAAAAGGAACAGCCTATAGAATTACCAAACACAGACCAGGGTTATTGCTTTTTGGAGAGTGAGGGTCAGCTTATACCCCAGAGTCTACTGTGAGGTAACTCAGAAGGACAGGTGCTCTTCCAGAGGTGAATTGCATGTGACTACAACTTCCCTTGTCCACATGACGAGTATTAAGTTCTAGCTTTATTTCGGTGTGTATGATATGATAAAACTGTAATACAACAAAAGGATCTAAGACATTCATTTAGAGATATTTAAGAAAAAATAACATTTGATCTGCAGTACTTCTTACACATGAGCTTTGTGTTAAAGATTCTGTCTTGGTCATGAATTGTTCATTTTAGCTGTACCACAGGTAGCATAAGCTATGATTTAGGAAATGAAAGATTGTGTCTATTATGAGGGTAACATTTAAACACTGGACAGAAACTAGTGTTAGAGATGGTCAGCAAATGAATGACTCAGCCATCTATTTGCATTTATTTTGTAAGAGAAAGTCATTTATCAGTTTGAGACCCAACCCCTCGATTAGGTATTGCTTTTAGTATTCCAAAAGGCTAATCCTATTTTTTTTCACTGATTGCTCTTTGATTTTTTTTCCCATTTATTTTTTCAAGTTCTCAAGTTCCGTAAAGTATGTTGTTAATGTTTGTTTTTTTTGTTTTTTGTTTTTTTGGGCCTCACCATGCTTGTGGATCTTAGTTCCCCGACCAGGGATTGAACCTGGGCCTTCGGCAGTGAGAGTGTGGAGTCCTAACCACTAGACTGCCAGGGAATTCCCTTGTTAGTGTTTTTATTTTTATTTATTTATTTAATTTTTAAAAGAATATTTATTTGGGCTGCACCGGGTCCTAACTGCAGCATGCGGGCTTCCTGGTTGCAGCAAGTGGACTTCTCAGCTTTGGCACATGGACCTCTCACTTGCAGCATGCGGACTCCTAGATGCAGCATGCGAGGTCTAGTTCCCTGACCAGGGACTGAACCCAGGTCCCCCGTTTTGGGAGCACGGAGTCTAACCCACTGGACCACCAGGAAAGTCCCTTGTTAGTGTTTTTAATTGGGAGTACATTACATCTGTATTTTTTAATTTTTGCATACTTATTTATTGAAGTATAGTTGATTTACAGTGTTTCAGGTGTACAGCAAAGTGATTCAGTTATACATATATGTATTTTTTCAGATTCTTTTCCATTATAGGTTATTACAAGATACTGAATTTAGTTCCTTGTGCTGTCATAGGTCCTTGTCTATGTATTTTATATACAGTAGTATCTGTTAATCCCAAATTCCTAATTTATTGCTCCCCCGCACATCTATTTTTTAACTTGTGCAAAATTGTCTCCTTCATGATGTTATGGTATATTTCTTCTCTGCAACTAACCAAGTTTTTCTCCTGTTAAAGTTTACTACACTAATTTTATATTCACTACACTAATTACCAAGTATTTTATACTTTTTGTTGCTGTTTTAATGGAGATATTTCCCCATTTTTTTCTAGGTTATTACTGGTATATAGAAATAGCATTGACTTTTGCAGATTTGCTTTATATCCAACAACTATAGTAGACAGATTATTCTAATGGTTCTTTGCTTAAATTTTATATAAAATCAAGTAGTGATATATATTTTTCAGTAAGTTTTGTAATTCTCTTGTTTTATCTGTCCCTTCAAAAAAAATTACTGTGCAGTAAAGAGTCTGTAATATACTATTATAACTAATTGAATCAGGTGTCCCTTGGTCTTTTAAGTGGAAGACCGCTAATGTTTAACCATCATATTTGTAATGTGGATTGTTTTAATTATATTAAAAAAGAAAAGTTCTTTATTGCTTTTTATAAAAAGGGAGAGGAGCCAATAAAAATTGTGAATCACATTTTTTTAAAAGAGTGTGGGATTCATTGAATTTTATAAAAGTTAGTCTTTTTTTAAATAATTAAATTTATTTATTTATTTATGGCTGTGTTGGGTCTTCGTTGCTGCACGTGGGCTTTCTCTAGTTGTGGCGAGTGGGGGCTACTCTTCGTTGCGGTGCACGGGCTTCTCCTTGCGGTGGCTTCTCTTGTTGCGGAGCAGGGTCTCTAGGCGTGTGGGCTTCAGTAGTTGTGGCTCGCAGGCTCTAGAGCGCAGGCTCAGTAGTTATGGGTCACGGGCTTAGTTGCTTTGCGGCATGTGGGATCTTCCCGGACCAGGTATCGAACCCGTGTCCCCTGCATTGGCAGGCAGATTCTTAACCACTGCGCCCCCAGGGAAGTCCCTAAAAGTTAGAGTCTTGCTGTCATGACATTTTTTTTTAATTTTTATTTATTTATTTTTGGCTGTGTTGGGTCTTCGTTTCTGTGCGAGGGCTTTCTCTAGTTGTGACAGGCGGGGACCACTCTTCATCGTGATGCGTGGGCCTCTCACTATCGCGGCCTCTCTTGTTGCGGAGCACAGGCTCCAGACGCGCAGGCTCAGTAGTTGTGGCTCACGGGTCTAGTTGCTCTGCGGCATGTGGGATCTTCCCAGACCAGAGTTCGAACCCGTGTCCCCTGCATTAGCAGGCAGATTCTCAACCACTGTGCCACCAGGGAAGCCCCCCCCCTTTTTTTTTAAAATAAATTAATTTATTTATTTTTGGCTGCGACGGGTCTTCCTTGCTGCCATGTGGGCTTTCTCTAGTTGCGGTGCACGGGCTTCTCATTGTGGTGGCTTCACTTGTTGCAGAGCACGGGCTCTAGGTGCGTGGGCTTCAGTAGTTGTGGCACACAGTCTCAGTAGGTGTGGCTCACAGGCTCTAGAGCGCAGTCTCAGTAGTTGTGGCACACGGGCTCAGTTGCTCCGTGGCATGTGAGATCTTCCCAGACCAGGGATTGAACCCATGTCCCCTGCATTGGCAGGCGGATTCTTATCCACTTCTTATTTTCTTCCACCAGGGAAGTCGTGTCGTGACATTTTGCATGAATCTTTTGCTTGTATGATATCAGTAGTTATACTTATTTAAAACCCTTGCATTCTTAGAACAAAACCTGTTTAGTAGTATTTAATAAATCTCTTGAGGTATTGCTTTATTTGCTTGAGTTTTATTTAAGATTTTCACATCATTATTTGTAAACAAGATTGTCATATAGTTTTCTTTTTTCATTTTATCTTATCAGCTTAACGACCTGTTTCCTCCACAGCACTTGGAGGTGAATATACCTGCCACATTTTTGTTAGAAACCTTTAAATTTTCGTGTAATGCTGTTGGGTTTTAGTGCTCTCGTGGGGGTAAAGAAGGGATGGTTGTGTAATTTTTTGTTATATTGGTCAGCGTCTTCTGTTATGGATTTGTTTCATGTTTTCTTGTATCAGTTTTGGTATTTAACATTTTACTAGCATACTATTCATTGAACTTAAGTTTTAAAGTTTATTAGCATGTAAGTGTGTATGGTATTCTCCAATAATTCTGAGCTCTTTTATTTTGGCTCTTATGATTTCTTTCCCACTTCCAGCTTTGAGATTTTTCTTTTCCCATGTAGTTTTTAAAATTTTAATCAACTTTCTGAGGTATATTTGCCTACAGTAAAATTCACTCATTTTAAAGTAATAATTTGTGAGTTTTGGACAAGTACATGCTATTATTGTGAGACTACAATCCCAGTCAAGAATAGGACATTTCTTCCTATCACTCCAAACAATTCCCTTGTGCCCCTTTACAGTTAATTTTCTCCTCTCACTCCTAGGCCCTTAGCAACCACTGATTGCATTTTGTCTCTCTCTCTCTCTATAATTTTGCTTTTTCTAGTATTTCATATAACTGGAGTCATACAGCAATAGTCTTTTGATTCTGGCTTCTTTCACTTAGGATAATGTTTTTGAAATCATGTATTTTGTTGGGTGTATCAGAAGTTTGTTCTTCCCCGCCTCAAGGCTGGCAGGATCTTAGTTCCCCTACCAGGGATTGAACCCAGGCCCTGACAGTGAAAGCGCTGAGTCGTAACCACTGGACCTCCAGGAAATTCCCCAGAAGTTTGTTCTTAATTGCTGTGTGGATACATCACAATTTGTTTACCATTCACCAGTTAGTTGATGGACGCTGTTTCTTTCTTTGTTTTTGGCTATTATAAATAAAACTGCTATGAATATTCAAATACAAGTCTCTCTGTGGACACATGATTTTATTTCTCTTGCATAAAACCGGAGAGTGGGAATATTGGGTCATATTGTAAGTATATGTTGAATTTTTAAAGAAACTGTCAAACTGTTCTCCAAAGCCTGTAGCATTTTGCATTCCCACCTGCAATGTGTAAGTTCCAGTTGCTCCATTCTCATAGTGGAGAGTTTTAGTTGCTTCATTTTCTAGCCATTCTAGTGGTGTGTAATGGCATCTCATTGTTGGTTTAAATTTGTATTTCCATGGTGACTGATTATATTGAGCATCTTTACATGTGTTGAAATGCTATATAAATATCTATTAGGTCAAGTTGATTGATAGTGTTCAGATCCTTGCTGATTTTTTAAAATTCTGTCAATTACTGAGAAAGGTGCGTTGAAGTTTCCAGCTTTGCCTGTTTCTCCTTTCCGTTCTGTGAGTTATTGAACCCCTTATTAGGTATATACATATTTAGGATTATGTCCTTTTGATGAATCGACTCCTCCTTCATTATGTAATATCTCTCCTAATATTCCTTGTTCCAAAGTCTACTTTTGTTGTAGAGATATAGTATAGTCTTCTTTTATCTGTTCCAGGATCCCCAGTGGATGCCTGAAACCATGGTAGTACCAAAACCTGTATATACTTTTTTTTTAAATGTTTTTTCCTATACGTACATACCCATGATAAAGTTTATAAATTAGGCACCGTAAGAGATTAACAACTAATAGGACAATTATATTGTAATAAAAGTTACGTGAATGTGGTCCCTCTCTCTCTTAAAATACTTTATTGTACAAATTTAATGTTTTTTCCACCTTGGCTAAGCACTTATCACTCCCTATAGCTGTAACTTTTGCAGTTTGAGGTGTGACATCAAAATGAGCATGAATTTCTTTTTCTTTCTGTACAATTTCAGAAATTCGTTCTTACTGTAGATCTTAGCAACCTCAGCATATGATTGTTTTTCTTATGAAGTTGAAAACTTTCACCTTTTCACTTAAAGGAAGCAGTTTGCAGCTTGTCTTTGACGTGTTGGAATTGCCAACATCACTACTCTTGTGCTTTGGAGCTATTATTCAGTAGAATAAGGGTTACTTAAATACAAGCACTGTGATACCTCAACACAGCTAGATGGCTGGCTAGTAAGTGACTAACAGGTGGATATTAGAGCACACCTCTTTTTAATAGTCTGTGTGGTGTAGTGGGAAGTTATAAGGCGCTTATAACTTCTTATAAGTGCCTTAAATTATAAGGCACTTACTTCTTCTGCAAGTTGAAGTTCCGTGGTGGTTTTAACATGGAGGATTGATTGAGTTGCACGCTGACCTAGCAACATTTTTCATGCGATACCATTTTTACTTGAGAGAATAATTGACAGAAAAACAGTGGTTATTCAGATTTGAATATTTGGCAAACATTTTCTCAAAAATGAAGGAGCTGGTAGTATTTGTTGCCAATGATAAAATTTGAGTTTGACAAATTACCACTATTTAAAGACTTCTCTGATGAGATCAGTGGTAATGTTAAATAGGGATTTTTGGTATTGAATAATGAAGTGTATCAATGTTTTAGGAGTCACACAACACTAGTGGACTATTTGCTGAGTAAAGATTCATGCAAAGTGCAAAATAGACTGATGGTTTTTAATGTAACAGAGTACAGAAAGTTCATTGGTAGGGTTTCAGATTCCACACTGCATGTAACCTTTAAGAAGCTACCATTTGTTGAGTTTTTTTTTAATTTTTTTATTATTTTAAAGTTTATTTATTTTTGGCTGTTTTGGGTCTTCGTTGCTGCACGAGGGCTTTCTCTAGTTGCAGCAGCGGGGGCTACTCTTCATTGCGGTGCGCGGACTTCTCATTGCGGTGGCTTCTCTTGTTGCGGGGCACGGGCTGTAGGCACGTGGGCTTCAGTAGTTGCAGCATGTGGGCTCAGTAGTTGTGGCGCACGGGCTTAGTTGCTCCGCGGCATGTGGGATCTTCCCGGACCAGGGCTCAAACCCGTGTCCCCTGCATTGGCAGGTGGATTCCTAACGACTGCACCACCAAGGAAGTCCCCATCTGTTGAGTTTTGTTGCAGTATTAAAGAAGAATATCCAGTTATCTGAAAGGCTATTAAAATACTCCCCTTTCTTTATTCTTGGCTGTGTCGGGTCTTAGTTGCGGCCCGCGGGATCTTCATTGAGGCATGCGGGATCTTTCTTTGCGGTACACAGGCTTCCTTCTAGTTGCGGCCTGCGGGTTTTCTCTTCTCTAGTTGTGGCACGCAGGCTCCAGGACACGTGGGCTCTAGTTGAGGCGGGCGAGCTCAGTAATTGTGGCGTGCGGCTTACTTGCCCCGTGGCACGTGAGATCTTAGTTCCCTGACCAGGGATCAAACCCACGTTCCCTGCATTGTAAGCCGGATTCTTTACCACTGGATCACCAGTGAAGTCCCAATACTCCCCTTTAAAACTACAGATTTGGGTGAGGCTGGATCTTCTTCATATACTTCAACCAAAACAAATGATCACGTCAGATTAAATGTAGAAGTAGATATGAGAATGCACTTGACTTCTGTTAGAGTAGGCATTAAAGATATTTGCGAAAATGTAAAACAGTGCTATTCTTCTATTTTTTGTTTGTCTTGGAAAAGTTATGTTTCATTAAAACATGTGATTTATGTAATATGTAATACTGTTTTTTGTTTTAAAATATTTTTAATGTTCACAGTTTTAATTCTAACATAAATATCAATAGATATAATGTACATAAACAAAAGTTTGAGAACAGCTAGCTACTTTAGACATTATGGACATTATTTTACAGTAGTACTGATTGCATTATACTTATTGTTGACTAAATTATTGTTGTTTTTGAGTCTTAGTCTCTTCAAGTACGTTGCCCAAAATTCTAGAATTGAAACCATGAGGAAAATATGAAAATGTTGAGAGCTACCACCCAAAGCTGTGGTCTCAGTCCTTTGAGAGTTATCTCTTACCCCTAACTCCCTCTTGTCCTTCTTTGGTATCTCAGAACTCTTGGGTATCAGGGATCCGGGTCATATTTTGAAGGGTACTTTCTGCTCTTCCCTCCTTCTCTGCCACATCGATTACCTGTGTTACTCCTGTAGTATAGTTATTGGCCTACAGTTTACAGTTGAGAGATTGTTCTTCAGAGGTATTTTAGGTATCTTTTAAGTTTCATAATTTTATTTAAGATGGTTGGAAGTCTGCTGCTGGTGGAATTTTGTTCTTTACATATATTGAGGCAATCAGGGTCTGGTGGGAAACTGAATAATAGGGGTTAGGAAATCTGGATTGTGGTCTTGAATCTGCTTTTAACCAGCTATAAAATTTTTGTTCCCTTAGCTTCCTCATCTTTGAAAGGCAGGTAGCAATTACTCACCCTTACTCACACCTTACTCATTCAGCAAATGGTTGGTTGGTTGGTTGGTTGGTTGATTTTATGTGCTTGTTAGAAGAGATGGAAAGAAGACTCAGACATGAATCCTGCTCTCAAGTAACTTAGGGTCTAGTAGGAAAAGTAGTGTCATTTTTGCGTTGCATTTTGGTTATTTATGGGTGTATCTTACTTTAATCACTAGGATGTAACTTTTTGAAGGCAAAATCTTATTTTTATACCCTTAATAATGCATACCACCGGCAGAGCTTTGCAACTCTTAGGCACAAAAACTATTCCAAAACACAAATAATGAGGGACAGAACTAATCTGTTAGGAGATTGGATTGTTTTATATGTTCTGATTTCAAGGATGTGATTTTTTTTTTAAATCAACCAGAGATTTGATTATATAAGTGTAATGTCAGACAGTGTTCTCCCCTGCCAGTTAAACCAGAATTCAGTCCTTTGCGAAGAAGTATATAAACAGAGACATCTTACCTGTGTAGTATCATCATAGTGCACTGTAGTTTATTATAACAAAGCAAGAATCCACCACAGCCTGTTTAACATATGACTAGAAACATGGCTGATGGCATAGCTAAATGAGATCTAGACCACATTGATAGCAGTCTCTTCAGGATTGGTTTCCAAAAATCTTACTCTTTTACTTTATTGCCAAAACCCTTCCCAAGGTTCTGTCCTTTTGGAACATTCTGTGCTTTGTCTCCTTTCTTATTCTATTTTTCTTGAATGTTACAGTACGGGAATCAGCAAACTGTGACCTGCAAGCCAAATCTGACCCACCGCCTGTTTTTGTAAATAAAATTTTGTTGTAACACAGCTATACCCATTTTGTTTACATGTCATCTATTGCTTCTTTCATGCTGTAATGGCAGAGTTGAGTAGTTGCAGCAGAGACTGTATGGCTTGTAATGCCTAAAATATTTACTATCTGGCCCTTTACAGAAAAAGTTTGCTGGCTTCTGCTTCTCAAACTATTTCTGGTAATGTACCAGTTCCTCTTTCTTCCCTCCTCCCAGTTTGTCACAAACAGATTTTTTTGTTAAAATACACTAAAAATAAATTACCAGATTAAAAAACCTTACAAAACGCATGCCCCAAATTTTCATTATCAGGGTCAACAGGCATAAAATTACCAAATTGCTGTAAAGGTTTTGAAACATTTATTGTTTTTCTTTTTTTTTTTTTTTTTTAACTTACCTTGAAGTGGATCAGTTACCAGTGGTTCGTGGACCAACACCAGGGCTGAACTACCCTTTGAATAGTCCTGTTCTAGTAGTCAATGTATTACTAGAAAACTTTGACATTTATACAATTTATTCACCCCTTTCGTACAAGTATTTTTGTAGACCAGGTATATTATATGTTATATACACTTGTGGTTAAGTATGATGAAGATATATCATGCAAGTGATGGGACTCTTCCAGTGGTGAGCCAGATCCTTCCTAGGTCATTTGTATACTTTTATCACCTCAGTGATTGAGAGGACTTTTGGACTCTATATGTTTTTCTATTATGTTGAAACTTAACATAGCTTCCTTATTAATAGGGACAATATGACTGTAGGCATAAGTGTTCAAAAAATTCTTTTAAATCAGTGGTTCTTAAATAATTTCTGTTTCAGGTACTGTTGGTGGGTTTTTTTTTTTTAAAGAATTTAGTAGGTTCTTTTTAATTTTTAAAAAAATTGATTATTTTTGGCTGAGTTGGGTCTTCGTTGCTGTGCGTGGGCTTTCTCTAGTTGCGGCGAGTGGGGGCTACTCTTCCTTGCGGTGCGCGGGCTTCTTATTGCAGTGGCTTCTCTTGTTGTGGGGCATGGGCTCTAGGCATGTGGGCTTCAGTAGTTGTGGCACGTGGGCTCAGTAGTTGTGGCTCACAGGTTCTAGAGCACAGGTTCAGTAGTTGCGGCACATGGGCTTAGCTGCTCCACGGCATGTGGGATCTTCCTGGACCAGGGCTCGAACCCGTGTCCCCTGCATTGGCAGGCCGATTCTTAACCACTGTGCCACCAGGGAAGCCCCTGTTTTGTTTTTTTTGTTTTGTTTTTTTGGGGGGTTTTTTTTGGTGGGAGGGCAAAGTAAACTACATACACACACACAATACTATATATAGTATGTATACTATACTATCACAATTTTAACCTCAGTTACTGCTTGATAAAAGCATTTAGATTTGGCAGTCTTTATCTTATTTAGGTGACATGTTAGCACTTATCTTTATATTTTGCTTGTAACATGCTATAAATTTATACATAAAATCTCCCCATTGGAAAGTTGTTTTACTGTGTCTCTGAGAAACACGATGAGACAGAATAGAAAATGAAAATATAACTCTGTACTATAAGGATCCTAAATACAGTTAATAAGTAAGGGGAACACTAATAGATTCTAAAAAGCAACTGGCTCTTAAGAAGTTAAACAAATTTACCATATGACCCTACAGTTTCACTCCTACTAGTTTGACTGCCTGTAAGTTCTTGGCTCATGTTTGGTTTCCTCTATCGTCTTCTGCCATGTAGCATTGCTTTCAAAGACTAATGATGTTCTGATAGTCTTAACATTACAAGTGACTTGGACTTTTTGTCAGGATGCCAGGACTTCTGCTTTTTAAAAGATCCAGTAATTATACTAGACTGTTTCTCAGAGCTGGTCATTAGGGATTGATTGATTCAATGTAGAATTTTTTTCGTGGAATTTTTCTTAAATTGTGATTTTTTATTATTTCTTAGGTCGCATTGCTTTGATTTTTTTTTTCCCCCCTTTGGGGCATTACGGCATTATGTCATTTTCTTAAATTTTTAAAGCTGATTTTGAAATATAAAATTATATTCATCTGTTTTAAACTATTGTTTTTCTAGTATGCTTTCATTGTTTTTAGGAATACTGTCTGTACCCCCCATCCCCTTTTTTTTGGTTTTTTGTTTTCCTTATAATGACTTTTAGGTGTAACCACACTGCTTTCCCGTGCTCATTTTAAAATTAGATTAATTTTTCTAAACTATTAGAAAAAAGAGGTGAGTCGTGAAAGTTTTTCTAGCTTCATGGTTCTAGAGCTCCCTCTTCTGAGTTTTTTTGTGGGGACCTTGTACTTTCATACATTTCCTGGCCCTTTCTCCTCCCAGTTCCTTATCTGGGCTGCCTTCTTGCTTTACCGCTCTTGTCTCTGTTCTGCTTAATTTGGATTCTGTTCCCAGTAGTTTTTCCTCAGCACAAGACTTTGTTCTGAAAGGAACTTCGGATGGTTAACTTTGAGTTCATAGGGCCCAGGTTACTCCATCCCCTTCAGACTGCCAGTCTCCTTGTGCTCACGCATAAGTTGAAATGTGCAAAACTCCTTTCCTTTTCAACTGCTGTTCTCAGTTTCGCCCAGTGCACTTTCCAGTGAGTATCTGTTGTCTCTTCGGGGTTTTCCTAAGTTCAGGTTCATCAAATACCCTGTTGCTTCCCTCTGCTTTTTCTCACACAGATGGTAGTTCCACGTGAGTCTTTAGCAGTCAGTAGTTTGTCTCCACCCACTTGTATTCTGGGTTTCATGAGATACCTTATCTCTTAGTATTGTTGTAAATGCAGGCTTTCAGTTTTGCTATCCAGATTGCTCCATGTGTTTTTTATGGGAGAATTCAGGAGGATTCAAAAACAACTGTGCCCTGGCTGCTGCCATCATTCTAGAATCCTGTCCCATAATTAAATTTCTTTAATTTTTTTTTTTTTAAGCAGGAAAGTGGCAAAAATTGAGGACAATAGTGTTCTGGTTTTGTTTTTTAATTTCAAATGTGCATGTAGTCTGTTTAACACAATATGGTGGAAAAGCTCTAGTGTGGTACACTTAACTTGATCCATTAGGGGTACCAAACAGATTTAAATTATTTCACTTTGGAAAACGGTAGAGAGGGAGTTGAATGGAGGAGAAAGTAAGTTAGAAAATTTTTCTGTTTGTACCTACATCTTTTTTTTTTTAAATAAATTTATTTTTGGCTGCGCTGGGTCTTCGTAGCTGTGCAGTCTTTCTCTAGTTGCGGCTAGTGGGGGCTACTCTTTGTTTTGGTGCGCGGGCTTCTCACTGCGGTGGCTTCTCTTGTTGCAGAGCATGTGCTCTAGGCACACGGGCTTCAGTAGTTGTGGCTCGTGGGCTCTAGAGCGCAGGCTCAGTAGTTGTGGCGCATGGGCTTAGCTGCTCTGTGGCATGTGGGATCTTCCCGGCCCAGGGCTCGAACACGTGTCCCCTGCATTGGCAGGTGGATTCTTAACCACTGCGCCATCAGGGAAGCCCTGTACCTACATCTTAATAGTGATAACTTTAAATGAGTCCTTGGATGGTAGTGTACAGGTGGTTAGTTTACTGTTAACCATATTTATTTATTTATGTTCCTTAGTAGTCTGGCCTTAATATTTGCTAACAAATGATTTTTAGCAAAGTACTTATGATCCATTATTTAGGATATATTTGTTCTAGAATTACTCTCTTTGGAATTGACATCAGTATCTGATCTTTAAATACCTAGGTTTATTTCACTACTGCTCCAAGGAGGACAGTTTACTTCATCTGCTTTTACTTTGTGTCTCTTGTGAATTAGTATATCTTCAGCTATGGTTAACCAAAAAATTCTGATTTGGCTGACTTAAACAGTAAGAATTTGTTTAATTCTTATGGACAGGAATTTTTATCTGTGAGGCTTATTGCTGTATCTCTAGTCAGTGCTTAGGAAATATCTGAATAAATGAAAATATCTAAAATATCTTAAATAAATAGATTAAAATGTTATCTCTTCGACAGTGGTCAGGCAGCTAGCTCATTGATAGTTTCAAGGGGTCGTGTTCTTTGCATTCTTCTGTTCTGCTCTCTTCAGCGTATTTGTCTCATCTGTAGGTTTGCTGCTCTACTATTTGCAAGATGGCTGCAGCATTTCCTACATATTACATCTCAAGACCACATCCAGAGGCAGAAAAAAGAAACTTCTCTGCCTTGTGTGTGTGTCCTTTTTTTTTTTTTTTTTCCCAATACAAGAGAAATCTTTTCCCCTTATCTCATTGGTCAGAACTGCATCAAACGCCTAAGCCAGATCACTGCCAAGGGGACTGGAATCCCCAGGATTTTCTTAGATCTGTGCTGTCCAATAAGGTAGCCACTAGCTGCACATGGCTATTTACATTTAAATTCATTAAAATAAAATTACAGGGCTTCCCTGGTGGCGCAGTGGTTGAGAATCTGCCTGCTAATGCAGGGGACACGGGTTCGAGCCCTGGTCTGGGAAGATCCCACATGCCGCGGAGCAACTAGGCCCGTGAGCCACAACTACTGAGCCTGCGCGTCTGGAGCCTGTGCTCCGCAACAAGAGAGGCCACAATAGTGAGAGGCCCGCGCACCGCGATGAAGAGTGGCCCCCGCTTGCCGCAACTATAGAAAGCCCTCGCACAGAAACGAAGACCCAACACAGCCAAAAATAAATAAAATAAAAATAATTATGCTTGCCTTTATTTAAAAAATAAAAAATAAATGAAATTACAGTTTCAGGTCCTCAGTTGCGCTCACCACTTTTCTAGTGCTGACTTATTGGACAATGCAGATATAGAATGTTTTCATCATCACAGAAAGTTCTGTTAGACAGTGCTGGCTTACATTAATCATGGGTCACCCTTTGGGCCTTTCAGAATTCCACTCACTCTTAAGACTGGAATTCTCTCAGCTGCCTTCCAGGGACATCTATGTGGTGGATAGGCACAGTATCTGACAATGATTCCATCCTGGTGTGGCTCTTGGGCTTCAGGTACACTCCACTCCTTGGAGGAGTGACATATTTTCTCCATGTATGAAAAAGAGTAAGGTGGTTTTACTGCCAGAAAGAAGACAGCGCATTTCTGAAGCAAGTATTATTTTACTTGAGACCAATAAATTTTTTTGAAAATAAAGCTTTGGGGTTTGCTCGTGGCGCAGTGGTTAAGAATCCGCCTGCCAATGCAAGGAACGCAGGTTCAAGCCCTCGTCCGGGAAGATCCCACATGCCACGGAGCAACTATGCCCACGTGCCACAACTACTGAAGCCCACGCACCTAGAGCCTGTGCTCAGCAACAAGAGGAGCCACCTCAATGAGAAGCCCGCGCGCTGCAACGAAGAGTAGCCCCCACTCGCCACAACTAGAGAAAGCCCGGGCACAGAAACAAAGACCCAATGCAGCCAAAAATAAATTTTAAAAAAAAATTTATAAAAAAAGAAAATAAAACTTTTAAGTCATAATGCTAAATAGCAGGGACCTATGATTTACTTGATAAAAATTGGTTTATATATGTTTGCCAGTTTCTAGTTGTGTGGTTGAAAAATACCATTAATCTGTGTTATTTCTGTTCATTTATTGTGCTATCTGGAAGCTCTTCTACTGGGAAAGTCTACTTCATAAGTTATTAGAATCAGAAGTTGAGAAGTTGTGGAGTACCCAAAAGGTGCGAAGTTAAGTTGTTAGGCCATAAATGCTTATTAAGTTTGGACCTAACAGACTATTAGGCATTCCTTTTGGCCTAGAGCGTGCTATGAGAAAGTGACCTACATTCTAAGAGAGCAGTGACCTGAGAAGGTTTAGGAACCTCTGGTGTGGTCTAAATTTTTTTGGTGACTTGAATTTTGGACTTTCAGTGTGTTAAGTTGTCCAAGAAAAAAACAAGGGAGAAAGGCCAGGGAATTATAAACAGCACTGTGGAGGAGAAGGCAGTATGTGGTTCTGGTTTTGAGTTTTAGTTCTTTGGCTAACTTTATGATGCCCGAGAAATTAACTTTTCTAGACCTACTTGATCATTAATAAAAAAGTAATGATAATACTGCATGAGGTTTAAATGAGATATTGTAGATAAATATGCTTTATAGAATTTAAAATCTCTATACAGGTGTGTGGTAGGCTGAATAATGGCCCCTCAAAGATGTCCATATCCTAATTCCTGTTACTTGTGAATATTGTAAAAAGAGACTTTGCAGATGTGATTAAGTTAAGGATCTTGGGATGGGAGAATTAGCCTGGATTATCCAGGTGGGCCCAGTATAATCACAAGGGTCCTTAGAAAAGGGAGGCAGGAGATCAGAGTGCATAGTAGAAGATTTGATGATGGAAGCAAGAGGTTGGAGTGATGTGATGCAGAGTAGGTGACCTAAAGCGTACAGGCAGGCCTCTAGAAGCTGAAGAGGCAAGGAAACTAATTTTCCCCTCAGAGCCTCCAGAAGGAACCAGCCCTGCCAGCACCTTGATTTTTAGCCCCGTAAGGCTCGTTGTAGGTTTATGACCTCTAGAATAAATTTGTGTTGTTTTAAGTCACTTAGTTTGTGGTAGTTTGTTACAGGAGTAATAGAAAACTAAAATAGGGTATTACTCAAGTTGAAAAGGGGAAATTTTCTTTAAGAAACCATTAGTTCATTATTCAACATTCTTTTTCATAGTGTGAAGTCTGGAATAGCAGCAGTTGGCTTTTTAGACTTCCCTGCACTGTGGCATAAACTTCCATGGTGTGGGCATGTTGGTGATTTCATTTGGCCTTAACACTCGGATGGCTCTAGAGACTGAGTAAGTAATTAGATTTGAAGGGGGCAGTGGGGAGGACTCATTAGCCTCTGGTACATCTGAGATAAAGAGTGTCTCCAGAAGGCTTAATTTAATGGAAAAGGTTCTAGGAACTGAGTTCCCTTGGTAGCTTCTGGAGCTGATCCTTTACTGATCATCCATCATATTTCCAAATCTAGCCTGGTCCAGCAACTTAGTTTAGAACAGTTTCTCCAAGCTTAATATACTTTAAGTTTGCACACCAGAGGGTAGTATTTCAGAACCTCTCTGAGTGCAAACTTGGGGTTTTCCATGGCCTGATGATTCAGCTGAGGGAAGCATCTGACCAGCGTCTGCCTAAATGTATCTGTTACACTGTTAGGAATGGTTATTTTTACTGAATCCTTGTCCACATTTTTTCAGTCTTAACTTTTCCAATGAAAATATTTTACACTAGAGTTATGGATTTATAAAGCAACAGCTATCATAAAGAAGTGGTGAGGCTTGAGGACATGAAAACTCTAGGGGGAGGGTATGTGTGAGAAGATTAGGAGCCTATAACCCAGAGTTGTTTTCAGGAATCTCAGCTGAATAGGATGTGCCCAGTCCTAAAAGGTATAGACCACATGTATTAGTCATAGCTAACTAGCATGCCTGGGACAAAGCCAGATATTTTCTTGGAGATATTCTCAGATGCCACATGCAAAAATCACACAGAATATGTTGGTCTCTGTTTTTTAGAGCAGTTTTGATTTTCTAAGTAAAACTCATGATTTTTTAAACAGTTGCTGTTGTAAACAGATCACCCATTTCATCTGCCTCTGTGGTGGCCCATTAATCCATTAGTAGCTACTTAAACAATAGTTTAGGAAATGTTCTGCCAGTTGGCTACAACTTTGTAGAAGTTGGTACAAATTACATGAATTTTTTTACCTTTAGAAAACTGACTTAGATGGTTTGATATACAAGAAAGCTTTTTAGAGTTGATGATCCCATCTCTGGTAACTTTGTTAGAGGGAAGGGAGAGTATTGGGGGGGGTGTATATGTAAGTTTAATTCTACTGTCATTAATATAAAAATATTTACATACACTAATCAAGTTTGCATTACATCCTGGGCCCCGAAAGATGGTTAAAAACAAATAAATAAATAAGTAAATAAGTAAATAATTGAATGTCATACAGATCATCTCTAGCGTGCTTTTTTTTTGTCATTGGTGTTACATCACAGAGGTAATAAAGAATAGTTTATATGCAGATTTTTTTCTGAATTCTTTTCCTGTTTGCCTACTTTCTTCATTATTTCCTTATTCTTTAGATATAATAAGATATGCTACAAGAGCAGTATTTTAAAATACCTGTGAAAAACCTAGCCTTTCCCTTTGTCGCCTTCTGGGTTAAAGTTTGACTTTTGGAAATGAAACCATTAAAAAGTAGTTATAAAAATTATAGGGGGCTTCCCTGGCGGCGCAGTGGTTGAGAATCTGCCTGCCAATGTAGAGGACACGGGTTCGGGCCCTGGTCTGGGAGGATCCCACATGCCGCGGAGCAACTAGGCCCGTGCGCCACAACTACTGAGCCTGCGCGTCTGGAGCCTGTGCTCCGCAACAAGAGAGGCCACGATAGTGAGAGGCCCGCGCACCGCGATGAAGAGTGGCCCCCGCTTGCCGCAACTAGAGAAAGCCCTCATAGAAACGAAGACCCAACACAGCCAAAAATAAATAAATTAATAATAATAAAAAAAAAGTATATTTAAAAAAAAAATTATAAATTTGGCTTCCTTTTATCTTAAATATATAGATTAATTCCACAACTAATCTGTATGTGAGATATGCAGATGATTAAAGTAGTATAACAATTCTAAAATAATACTTGTTAAGCTAGCTCACTTGGGTGGGGGGAGTGGGGGCAGGTAAATTAGTTAAAATAAACTCTTGCCATTCTCTCAATGGCACCACTATTCTCAGTCATTCGGACTGGACAAAAAGTAGCAGTGCTCATGTCCCACCTTCCTTGCGGCCCTCCTGTTGAGAGAAATTAATTTGAGGCTCTGTGAGTATGACAATAATTCTAGACCCATACGCATCCCTGTAGTCCTCAGCCCGCTCCAGGATTTTAGGATCCAGTGGCTGTGGTTTGGCCTGTTTTCTGAGACTTTCCTTGAGATTTACGTCCTGATCCTGGTATATTAGAAAGAAGCCATTGGAGAAAATGAGGTTAGACATTGCAAGTACAGCTTTGCTTACAGTGCCAACTAGAACAGCCTTGAGTTTCTCTGTTCTTTAATTGTTCCTTCCCTCGAATGGATCCTGGCTGCTCTTTTCATCAGGAGGTGGTTTATAGTCTAGGTCAGAATCTACTCTTGTACACATATACCACCTTCTCATCCCACTCCAGTGTTGGTGAACAAGACTAGTTTTGTTTTGTTGCATAATGCCTTACTTCTCCTTTTCTGTCACCAGACATTCAACTGCTTATAAAAATGACTCTGTCCAAATAGAGGTTTTCCCCTTTATCTGAGCAGTTCAGGTGAACACTGGTTCATATTCACTGTGGCATTTATAAAGTAGGAGTACACACCCAAGCTGATTATGGTATTTAGGTACAGAAGAACAGGAAAACCAGTGCTCTGCTATGGAACATTAATTATGAACATTGGCATTATTTTTTAAATTAGTTTAAAAGCCGGTTCAAATGGCTACTTTAAAAATAAACCTAATCTGTATTTCCAGCCTCCCCAGAGAGACTAAATTAGTTTCCCCCCCCCCCATTTTTCTTGTTTTCTTTCTCTCTTGTTAGTGTTGAAATCAGTGTTACATTTTTTTTTTTTTTTTTTTTTTTTTTTTTTTTGGTGGAGGATCTCCTTTGTTTGTTTGACTCTCCTTTTGCCTGATGTTTGGTTCTGTGCATAGGAAGCTTGAGGCTGTTGGTGTGGGTGTTCAGTGACCTAAAACTTCCATTTATTTGTGTTTATAAGTCAGAATCCTATTTCACTTCTTCCTGAGCCTGAGGGGAAGTCTTAGAAAAGTCCATTGAGATTTAAGTTATAAACACACTGCTTAATTACTGCACAAGCTTAACCACAGAGTTTGCTGTCACAATATAAATACCCATATGAAAGCCTGAGAAAAGCCTCCACACTTCCACCCCCGTGAACTCTCGTGGGTTTTCTAATCCTGCCCTCTGTCTGGCAAACAAAAATATGAAATCCATTCCAAGAGCTTCTGTGAAGCTGGTTTAGAAGCCTTATAAATGGCTCAACTAAATGCTCAAAACTCTACTACTTCCTTTCTGTTTTGCCAGCTTTCTCCAAGCCATTTTTTTTTAATTAAAAAAAAAAATTGGTTATTTGTCTTGAAAACCTACTGTATTTTACCTAATTTGCTGCAAGGATTTTTAAAAAATATTTACTTATTTATTTGGTTGCATCGGGTCTTAGTTGCAGCCGGCGGGCTCTTTAGTTGTGGCTTGTGAGCTCCTTAGTTGTGGCACACGAACTCTTAGTTGCGGCATGCGTATGGGATCTAGTTCCCGCACCAGGGATCGAACCCCAGCACCCTGCACTGGGATTGCGGAGTCTTAACCACTGCACCACCAGGGAAGTCCCTGCTGCAAGTTTTTTAAAACTCCAATTTTAAAACTTGTTTCTCTTTTTTTTTAAAACTCCAGTTTTAAAACTTGTTTTTCTTTTTGGTCTTAAGTAGCATACACTAAATAAGCAAAACAGCCCTGGCTCACTATTTTACTCTCCAAAGCCTTTATAGGATAAAATGTGTTCAGGCTTTAGGATTCTCACACAACTACTTTAAAGTGAAATAGCAGCTGTGTGAGTAAACCAGAAACTAGGATATTTCATCTTAAAACAGTAAATTTTTTTAAAAAATAAATTTATTATTTATTTATTTGTTTTTGGCTGTGTTGGGTCTTCATTGCTGCGCGCAGGCTTTCTCTAGTTGCGGCAAGCGGGGGCTTCTCGTTGCAGAGCTCGGGCTCTAGGCGCGTGGGCTTCAGTAGTTGTGGCACACGAGCTTAGTTGCTCCGTGGCATGTAGGATCTTCCCGGACCAGGGATCGAACCTGTGTTCGATCCCTGCATTGGCAGGCGGATTCTTAACCACTGAGCCACCAGGGAAGTCCCAAAACAGTAAAATTTTGCTTTTACTATAATTAAAAATCTATTTGAAGAGCTTGACATATACCATTGATAAAATTAAGTGACACACTAAACAAATGTGCCATACTGTGCATGCGTTTGAAATGAATTTATGAAATGAGAAATTTTTTCGTTTCAAACGCTTTATTTTTTTGTTTTTGTTTTTTAATTTTTATTAGAGTATAGTTGATTTACAATGTTGCATTAGTTTCTGCTGTACAGCAAAGTGTATCAGTTAACACATTCATATATCCACTCTTTTTTAGATTATATTCCTATATAGGTCATTACAGAGTATTGAGAAGAGTTCCTTATGCTGTATAGTAGACCCTTATTAGTTATCTATTTTATATATAGTAGTGTGTATATGTCAATCCCACTTTCCCAGCTTATCCCCGACCCCCTTCGCTTTCCCCCCTAGTAACCATAAGTTTGTTTTCTACATCTGTGACTCTATTTCTGTTCTGTAAATAAGTTCATTTGTACTGTTTTTTTTAGATTCCACATATAAGCGATATATGATATTAGTCTCTCTCTGTCTGACTTAACTTCACTCAGTATGACAATCGCTAGGTCCATCTGTGTTGCTGCAAATGGCGTTATGAAATTATAAAATTATTTTATCAGTCCCCTTAGTGTGGCCCTACTTTTCAGTTTTTCAGTCATGTAAAATATTTACTGAACTCCAGTTATGTGCCAGGCACTGTTGTAGGTGGTAGGGATACAGCAGTGACCAAGATGTCAAAGCCCCTGCTCTAGTGGAGCTTACTGGCTCATGGGGAGCAGTAAACAAGTAAAGAAGGTACCAGGAAGGAATTCTAAGCAGAGAATGAATAGAGAATGATATATAGTGATTGGGATGGCCCTGAAATTGGGTGGGCAGGAAGTGCCTGTCTGAGAAGGTGACATTTAAGCTGATGTCTTATTAACAAGAGCCAGCCATACAAAGATCAGAGGCAGCATATTCTAAGCAGAGGGCCTAGTCCTACGGTGGAAATGAGTTGGGTATTCAAAACAGAAATATGGTCGCTGAGGCTGAAAGTGTTTGTGTATAGCATGGGGTGAGGGAGGGGATGTTTTTAGGGAATAAGGGTAAGTTTGATGTCAGATAGGCAGACAGGAGCTAGGATTTTATTGGTACAGTGGGATGCCATTGGAGGATTTTAACACAAGCATAAAGAATGGAAGTAAGACCAGTTTGGAGGCCATTGCAGTAGTTTAGGGTAGAGATGGTGGTGACTTGAATTAGGATGCTTACATTGGAGATTGAACTGGCAGGATTTGGGATAGGTTTTGGAGGTACGGTTGATTTACTTGTGTTGTAGATTTTGACCTGAGTACCAGGATGGCTGGTGTCTTTACTGATATGGTAAAACGGGGGGAAGAGCAGCTTTTTGGGAAAAATCAAGAGTTTCTGTTTTGTCCATTTAAAGCTCAAGATACCTATTATTAGATAGCCAACTGGAGATCTCAAATTAGCAATTGAATATTGCTAATTTGAACTCAGGAGTTCCCAGGAGAGGCCAGGTCTATGGGTATAGATTTAGGATTAAGCAGTAGAGAGCAGGTACTATTTAAAACTGTTGGACTTTATAAATCATGAGGGCAATTGTGTAGGTTGAGAAGAGGAGAAGACCTAGTACTGCCGACTTAAAAAAAAAAAAAAAAAAAAACGCACAACGTGAGAGTTGTGAGTTAAGTTTTATTTGGAGCAAAATGAGGACTGTAGCCCGGGAGACAGCATTTCAGATAGCTCTGAGAAACTGCTCCATGCTCCAAAGAGTTAGGGGGGAAGGTCAGTATATATGTAATTTTGGTGAAGGGTGGAGTACATGTAATGAAGCACATAGTTTTGGAGTAGTTTTCTGGTAGTCACGAGGAGCAGATGTCACCATGAAAGATTTTAGTGCTTTTCTAGATATGAGGACATGCAAGAATTGGGCTCGTAAAATCGTCTCTTGAAAATATCTGTTTGAAGACCTGTTCTGTGGGTTTTTCCCAGAGCACAGAGGGCCTCATTTATGATCTCTGCCCTGAACTCCTTTCAGGGGTTGTTAAAGGTCAGCAGCTGCAGCGGCTCATAATTTAATCCTTGTAGAGGTAAACGGCAAGTGCCAATTTGTAGGTGACAGTACCCTGGGGACTTCAGGAGAAAGAGCCAGCAAAGATGACTGAGGAGGAATGACCATTGAGGTGGGAGGAAGCCAGTGGATTGCGGCATCAGAGAAACGAAAAGTTGAAAGTTTCAAGAAGGAGGCCTAGAAACCAACATGCTACTCAGAGATCAAGTTAAATAAGAATGACAGAGACACTGGTTTTGAGAATCACTCATGATCTTGACACCAGCATTCTCAGTGGAGTCAAGGAGAGAATAGACCTGAGGAAGGAGACAGTGATTATACACAACTCTTGAATCACAACGGATTATATCAAGAATAGATACAACAGGTAATTATGTTTTCTAAGAGAGAAGAGGGATAGCAAACATATACTGTGTTCCTAATGCAAATCAACAGAAATATCACTATATAATTTATACATGTGTATCCGCCACCTGGGGACCCAGACACAGATTAGAACTGTAAACTCTCGTGGTGTGAATGCTATTGAATGGAGCACAGGCACAGTGGTCCTTCATGTAGCTGCACTCCTGGGGATGTGCTAAGGAACTCACTCTACTAGTTTGAGGCTGTAATTCAATATATTTCACGCTAGAAATAGTGCAAAATGCATAGTTGGAAGGTGTGTGTGTGTGTGTATGTATGTGTGTACTGCCTCCTGCAGCTTCCAGATCACTGATCAGGTCCTGTTTTGCATTTTTAAAAATGCCTTCTTGGTGTTTTTTCCATTAACTGAATGTTTGTTAGAGCTCTGTCTTTAATACTGTATTTTTTCTTTTCCAGTATTTTTGAAAAATAATTTGTTCAGGAACCTTTTTACATAGGAACATCTTCTAAGCTATTGGTAAGGTTCCCCCCACCCTCTGTAACTTGGAGAGTAGTGTAATGCTCTGCCACTATCTTAGGTTGAGGAACACGAGTTTCTGATATTTGTTTGTAGATGTCTTTAACTTTGTGGTGCCCGTTGGCATTATTACTTTTATCAATCAAGTAGACCATCAGAGGACTTTTATCAATCATGTAGACCATCAGAGAACTTTTATGACTATTTTCTCTTATTACTCTACCTAAAAAGTATCAACTTCTTGTGTGTGCTTCTGACCCATCATTTCAAAAATTGAGCTCTTTTTTTCTGTTTGCCATCACAGCTTATAGCTACACTTTATTTTCTATCTGTACAGAGATAGTCCAGCAGAAGAGATACAAGACAGTCTGTGTTGGTGATCAAAATAAATTCAGCCTGCAGATACTTAGATTTACTCTTCCAGATAGTAAGCTAGTATTGTGGTGTGATAGAAGCTTAGAATGTAATAGTTATTATGTCATATTTTGCCTTAAATGCCTAACAGTACTGGTGCACATTTAAATGTGCAAGCCAGTAGTTCTGTGATTCAGGCTATTGATTAGTAGTAATAGGAGAAAGATAAGTTATGTTGATGCTTATTTTGCTTTGAAGAAAGAAGTTGTAATTGCTAGGTAGTCAGATACTGAGACTGTCTAACGGAAGGAAAATTCAGTTATCACTCTTGTGTCTGACCTTTCACTTTCCAAACTCAGAAACTGAATAGATTTGGATAACAAAGGGTAGTTGTTTCTGTAACATTGGGCTAATTGTGTAAAGCACAGACTGGGACTTGCTTGGTTAACACATTTTGTTTCATATTCCAGAACTTCTGACTTATACAGTCAAGTAATTTAACCTAATTCACATGAAGGAACAAACTGAGGCAGTTTTCTCTTTTCACTCTTTTAAGGAAAATATGTAACTTAGCCTTTTATTTTTCATTCTCTTACAACATGAAGGTTTCAGAAATCTGTAAGAATGAAAAACTGAGTTGCAGGAAGGAGACAACCCAGATGTTTTGCATATAAGTATTCTTTTCACTTAAAAGTGCATAGCAGAGAAAACCAGTGAATAATAAAGATATGAACAATTCAAAGCTTTTATTGTTTCTTTTTTAAAATAACAGCTTTATCGAGATGTAATTAACATACCATAAAATTCATCCTTTCATAGTACACAGTTCTGTGGTTTTTAGTTGTGTCGCCATCATCATGATCTTATTTTTATTCCCGCCATAAGAAACTCGTATATACAATCACTGTCCATTCTCCTATCCCCCATCCCCCACCCCAGCCCTAAGCAACCACTAATCTACTTTCTGTCTCTATTGATTTGCCTCTTCTGACATGTCATGTAATTGGAATCATACAATATGCGGCCTTATGTGTCTGACTTCTTTCACTTAGCATAGTGTTTTCAGGATTCATCCACATTGTAGCATGTGTCAGTACTTGATTCCACTTTATGGCCCACATTATCCATCACATGGATATACCACAATTTGTTTATCCATTCCTCAGTGGTGGACTTTGTTTCCACTTTTGAGTGATTATGAATATCTATGTACATGTTTTTTCTGTGTGTGAACATGTGTTTTCAATTCTCTTGAGTATATACCTAGGAATAGAATTGCTCCATTTTATAGTCTTATTGTTAAGTAATATAGTTGTTGACTAGTCCATTGAATGAAATTATCAGATGTATCTACATAGTGAAAAAATAATTTAACCCTGGGGCTAGGGGTATTATTATACTATTTTCCATCTTTGGTTATTTAAAGAGAAAGACTCTTAAATTAAAGATGAGTTCAAAGTAGCTCATTGGGTTTTTCGAGCTGCCCGCTTTCTTGGAATGATAGCTTATGTATATAGTACTTTGGTACTCTAATTCTCATTTCACATTTGCTCCTTGGTAACTCTAAAAATTTTATCAGTTGAATGTTTGGAAGCAAATAATAAAATAGAAAGCCCAATGGCTTAAGCAGTAATGAGGCTTTTCTAGAACAATAACTGAAAAGTCCAGGTAGCGCTGGCTTCGGGCAAGACTTGTTCCTTCACTCTTAGAGTTCCTTGGTGGCTTAAACAGAGGGCCCAGTTGAATCTTATTTGCCCTGTTGATCTATCTTGGGTTGTGTGCTTATCTTTGGTCAGGATTTGGAATAAGCTAGAGCTGGGAATGGGTACAGTCCATGTCAGTGTTCTGTTAGGAAAGGAAGGAAGAATGTGTGCTGGAAAAATACCAACAAGGGTGCACTGCAGAGTCACACCTCTCTTTCTGTAGCGCTGATAGGAAAAAATAAGTACGTATTCACTGCACTTGAGTCTGTATCTGATAACCTACTGAGTTCACAAAGCCCATCTTTCCTAAAAAGACCAACCCTTTTCTTTTTCTAGCCTTTCCTGCAGATCCTTTGGATGTCTGTGCCTTTTTATTCTTAAGTATTTGTTTGGTAAAGTATATTATAGCTTTGTTAAACAAAACTGGTTCTTTTGTTTTAAGTGGTAAGTGTGGGCTGTATTCATAATCACTGTGTCTGAGATTTAATTCTAAAGAGACAGTGAAGAATGTTTTTATTACTTTTGCTCAACGATAGTCTTGTTTGACACAAGGGTTGGGCTTTTAGTGACTGGTGCAACTTGAGTTTTGTCTGAAGCAGCTTCTCTACATGACCCTTCCACTTAATTCAATAAGTAACAGGACAAAGAAGTGGGCAGATTACAAATGATTAAGCAATGCTAATTTACAGTAAATTGCGGTCTTAAGATGGGGTGCACAGTACTAGTTGTACTTTGGTTATTACATGTCAGTGACCGACTAGGTGCTGATTTTTTTTGTGTTGTAGTGGTAGTTCTATGTTCACCCCCACTGTAGAAAGAGTACCACAGTGTTATTTGGCTTTTAGGTATTAACTACCACCTTGCTCTTGACCGTAAGTACAGCTGTGGTCTCCACCTGTGCTGAGGGCCCCTTCTAGGTTTCCTGACCTGTGTTGCTTTCTTGCCTGGGATCCGGAATCTCAGAGCCTGATCACCTGCAATTCTAATCTACATCCTGGCCCTGGCCCTGGCCCTAGTTTTTATTGTGCCCAGCCAGGTCTTGTCACTGCCCTACCAGCCCATCTGATTGCCCCCTATCCTAGGGTACCTCAAGTCTAAGCCCCGGTTTCCTGATTTTATTAACAGATTTGTCATTACTGGTTGGGCTGGCTGACAAAACAGGCTCTCTCAGCTTTAATTGTTCTAGCTGTAAAATGAGGATAACACCCGCTGTTCCATCAATCTTATAAGAGATTTGTGAGGCTCAAAGGTTTTATATGTGAAAATACTTTGTAAATTCCTGTAAAGAACTAAAAAAAAAAAATACTGAGTAAGGTGGCTTTAAACATCCCCCTCTGGGCATCAGTGAGGAAAATGAGATGAGCATTAGGTGAGTTTCGGCATATCATGTGAATTGTATCCAATTTAATAACTTTCCTTGTATAGTTCTGTTGGCCTTTTTTTCCCCCTGCTGGGTAACAGCCTCAAAACCTCACAGTGAATTACAACCAACAACATTTATTTTTATTTATGGGTATTCAGGTTGGTGTAGTTCTGCTGATCTAGGCTTTTCTAGTCTAGGCCAGGCTGGGCTTAAACTTCTGGCCAGGTTCAGTTCTCTTTCATGAGTTTGTATTCTGGAGCCTAGGCTGAGAAGCAGTGGCTCCCTGGGCATGTGGCTACATGATCTTCTCATACAGGTTTGCAGGAGTTTAAGAAGGGTGAGTAGAAACATGCATTGTCTCTTAAGGCTTCATCTGGGAACTAGCACGTTGATAACTTTCTCCCAGTTTTAATAGACAAAGTAAATTATATGGCTAAGCCCAGTATCAGTGGAGCCAGGAAAATACTGCTCCCACAGTGGGAGATTGCAAAGTCACACAACACGGGTGTATAATTCTAATAAGGATGGAGTGAAGAATTGGGAATGAAAATCTACTTAGCCATAGGTATTATCCTAGGAATAAAGGTGCAAAAAACTGTGTGTGACAAAAGCAGATTTCTCTGTAGAGTGAGTAGATTAGGATTATGTAAGAATATACTTGGGTACATTTTAATAATCTGATTAAAATGATTAGTAATGTTCACACTAAATTAATAAATGATGTTTTGTTTACTGCTATCTCGGAGAAAGCAACCATGGTGGTACCGTGTTCAATTCCTCACCTCACTGTCTGAGGACCCTTGCTAAGTTGCTTAGCAATTTTTAATACTAGCCTCTTGTGTAAATTTTTTTTAATTTATTTTGTTTTGGGCTGCGTTGGGTCTTCGTTGCTGCACGCGGGCTTTCTTTTCTCTAGTTGCGGCGAGAGGGGGCTACTTTTTGTTGCGGTGCACGAGCTCTAGGTGCGTGGACTTCAGTAGTTGTGGCTCGCGGGCTTAGTTGCTCTGCGGCATGTCGGATCTTTCCCGGACCAGGGCTCGAACCCGTGTCCCCTGCATTGGCAGGCGGATTCTTAACCAGTGTGCCACCAGGGAAGTCCCCTCTTGTGTAAATTGTAATAGGGCCTGAAATACTAGCCTGTGGTCAGTCTTAAATTATTAACCAATTCTTATTCCCATTCTTTCTCTAAAACTTAGCAAACTACTAATTGGTCAGTTTATACATCAGCCGTTATAAGACTTTCATGACAGCTAGAATATAGAAACAGTGAAAAGGTGAGGCATTTAAAATTATATTTAGAAACATCTAGGTCATCTAAGGAACATTTCAGGAACGTTGTATGTAGTTCCCATAGAAAGAATTATAAATTTGTTTTTGTCTTTTTTGAGAGTTTACAATGCTGGCAGAGAAGTGACTTTTGTAGACTTTGAGGAATCTAGGTTTTAATGGCTAGGACAGTATTTTCCCTACTAATTGAACTATGGAACTCTTCCACAAGAAAAGGATATTTTGAAAAACTAAGCTTCCATGAGGTACATTTTGGATAATACTGTTGTAGGCCATATTTATTTATTAGGATTAGGTTTAACTATATGTAATAAAAACTCAAGGTAATAGTGGCTTATACAGGAAACAACTATAAAAAAACACAAATGTTTTGTGTTTAAAATGCAGCTAAATAAATATTTGGACTTTAAAAAGCTCATATTTTAATATAATGTATTTCAGCTAACCTAGACTGCTAATGTAAAATGGCTCATTATTTTGTGCCACTAAAAAAGAAAAAAATATACTGTCAATTGTAAAACACACTTCACTTTCAGAGATGTTAAAATGTGGGAAAGTGTGTCATTGACAGTATTAAACATTTTCATGTCTGGCTTTTGTCTCCTCCCATTTTTCTCTAACTAGCCCATTGGAGGTGTCTTTATTGTGTGTAATTGAGAGCTGTTTGTTCAAATGCAAATAAACTAGGTAAAAATTATGCACCATACCACTACTAATAGCAATTGTTAACATTAATTATATACCCAATAAGTCTTCTCTTATAAAGCTGAGCTGTTAGTTACATTAAAGTATTACTACTCTGTGTCACTTATCTATTACTGTATAACAGCCTACCTCAAAATCTCATTGCTTAAAATAACCATTTTTAAAAAATTTTTTTTTCTTTTAATTAATTAATTAATTTATTTATTTTTGGCTGCATTGGGTCTTCGTTTCTGTGCGAGGGCTCTTTCGACTTGCGGCGTGCAGGGGCCACTCTTCATCGCGGTGCGCGGGCCTCTCAGTGTCGCGGCCTCTCTTATTGCGGAGCACAAGCTCCAGACGCGCAGGCTCAGTAGTTGTGGCTCACGGGCCTAGTTGCTCCGCGGCATGTGGGATCTTCTCAGACCAGGGCTCGAACCCGTGTCCCCTGCATTGGCAAGCAGACTCCCAACCACTGCGCCACCAGGGAAGCCCCAATAACCATTTTTAATTGACATTAAATTTAATTGAGATAATTGTAGATTCACATGCAGTGGTTAAAAAAAAAAAAAAGAAAGAAAAGAAAGTAATATGGAGAGGTTGCTGTGTATCCTTTGCCCACTGGTAAGGTTTGCAAAACTCTAGTGTAATATCACAGGATATTGGCATTGATACAATCCACTGATCTTATTCAGGTTTCACCAATTTTACTTGCACGGGTGTGTGTGCACATGTGTGTGTTAAGGTCTGTACAGTTTTATCACCTGTGTGTGTTTGCATCTACCACCAAGTCAAGGTAGTGAGCAGGACTAACACTAAAAGTACCCCTCATATTGCCCTTCTATGAGCATACCCCATACTCACCTCCCTCTCCATGCTGAGCTGCCACTCTCAGTCTCATTCCTAACCACAGGCAGCCACTGTCTGCCATTTCTAAATTCTCTCCTTTCAGAAATAGCGTATTTGTATTTGTCTGTGGATCCGCAGTTGGGGCGAGGCTCAGTTGGGATTGTTTGTCTTTGCTCCATGTGGTATCTGCTGGACTCTACTGGGACTGGAGAATCCAATGTGGTCTCACGTCGCATGCCTGGAGCCTCGGTGCTGGCTTTCTGTTAGGGTGTCGAAGTGCTCCTCCCCACGGCCTCTCGTATAGTCTCTTCTCCTCCAGGGCCTCTCTCTCCACGTGGCCTCTTGCTTCTAGCAGTAGAGCCTGGACTTCTCTTTTTTTTTACATGCCAGCTCAGGGCTCCAAGAAGGCACAAATGGAAGCTGCCGAGTCTCTCTTGACCTAGGCCCAGAACTGGCACAGCCTTACTCCTGTAGTAGTCTGTTGGTTGGAGCAATCACAGGGGTAACCAAGGTCCGAGGGGGAGGGGAAACAGACTCTGCGTCTTGATGGGAGGAGCAGCAGGTGTGTGCAGAGAACAGTTCCTTTGCAAGGCAAGTTGCTGAGTTCAAGCTAGCAACCAGATCTGAGGATTCCCAGGGGGCCTGTGGTATTTGTAGAACAAGTGGTTGCTTGAAGTGTCTGTTAAGATGTTAGGAATGGTTCACCTCTCTTTTATTTTCCCAGGCTAGCTGTTTTCTCGTGATCTTACAATAGCAGGGGCTTTGTATACATAGTTCCAGCTTCCTATATTACTAACTTCAAGAGACCGTACAGATTTTCCTCCTTTCATTAAGCTTTTTTAGGTAGGGTGTAAGGATATTGTTTTTCAAGATATTTTCAACTTCATAGAAAAGATCTCTTAAGAGGGAATAAGATTGTAGAAGGAAAGAGATACTCATTTCAGCTAAGGATTTAAAACCAGAAGAGCATTTTTCTTTTAAGATTTTTTTGACTATCAAATGTTACATTTCCTTTGTTTTGTTTGAGAGTGGCAGTAGAATGGGTTAAAGGTTAGAGATTCTGAACTTTGCTGGAAGAATTCTTGATCATCTATTATATTGTAAGGAATGAGCTTTCATAGAATTTGTGGAATGAGAGGTAACTCAAGAGCTAGTGCTCAGTGAGGGCTACATGCTTAGAGAGCCTTTAGTAAATCATGGGGATGATTAGGTATAGTGTGGTTGCCAATATAGAAATGACCTTTCACTCTGAGCTTTATTTAGAACAATATGTTATTTGGCTGAGAGTTTCCTTTCCTCCTTCCTTTCTGAGTGGTAACTGATTTCACAGACATTTACTATGCACTCTATATACATGGGACACTCTGTTAGACATCATTAAAAGAAAGTTAGAACAGGGTCCCTATTTTCCAGGAGATTGTGGTCCCACGGGGCGAATAAGATGTTCACAAATAGCTGTTATGTAATACCAAGGTGATAACATACAAGTTCAAAACAAGGAGAGAATGTTACAGACAGCAAGCTAAGTAAGCTGCCTGAACCTCATTTTTCCATAGCTGTAAAATAAATGTGGACGGGTTCTCTTCCATCTCTAAAGTATTGTGATTCTGAAACATAGGTTTCAATTATTAGAGGCTTACACTTTTTTTATAAGATGCATCAGATTCCACGTGATGGTGTGGAAGATTTATTACTGTGTATTTTTGGCACATTTTACCCACGGTGCACACAGGTGAACACTTGTTTTATTATTCGTTAATGAAATACAGAATTACAGAAAGGGAAACACAAATGTTGTTTTTATCTTTGGTTAAACCAGAGTAGTTCAAAACCTTCATTTAGTGCTTTTCATACCATTCATAACAGCTGATCCATATTCACTGTGATAGGAAAGGAGAATGAATTTAAAATTGCAGAAAGAAGTATCAAGACATAGACAATGGGGAGGAAATGCCTTCCCTTGTTTTAGTAGACATTTCTAACTTCTCCTTCTTAGGCAACATCCATGGTCCTCTTTTGATTCCCACCTCCTGACTGTTAGGTGTCCACGTGGAAGCTGTCATGGCCCATCTGTCTGTCTTTCAGACAGTCTCTCAAAGGGTGCTTCAGAGGGCAGGATCCTCACCCACCACCCCACTCACAACCCCTGTTGGAGATGACTGAGCAGACTTCTGGACCACTGAGCCCCTCTCACTACTCTGTGGCCCCCTTATTAACCATGGCACAGCTGCCTTGAAATTGGTTAGCACAGGTGATTGTGCTGAAAATGAACAGAAAGATTCTCATGCTAGCTTGGTTGCCTGTTATGAACTGAAGACTTTTAAAACTCAGTCTAGTGAGGTTTCCTTTGTTTCTGCATTCCAGATTGTGATTAACATAAACTAGTTATGTTAATCACAACTAGTGAACTCATTAGCTAGGAAGAATTTATAGGCCAAATACTAAAATTTCAGGAAATGGTGATAAGTAATCTTGTGAAATAAGTATTATCTCATTAGGATTAAAGGAGAATATAAGTGAAAGTGTCTGATCCTTGACACATATTTATTCTGAGTCTTTGAAGGTCAGTGCTGTGCAGATTTACAGTCACCTTTCATATATGTGTGTATGTTAAAATGAAATCTCAATCCTGAGCTCTAGCCCCACATTTGCAGCCCACTTTAGTTGTATAAAACAAAAGTGGGGGCTTCCCTGGTGGCACAGAGGTTGAGAATCTGCCTGCTAATGCAGGGGACACGGGTTCGAGCCCTGGTCTGGGAGGATCCCACATGCCGCGGAGCAACTAGGCCCGTGAGCCACAACTGCTGAGCCTGCGCATCTGGAGCCTGTGCTCCGCAACAAGAGAGGCCACAATGGTGAGAGGCCCGCGCACCGCGATGAAGAGTGGCCCCCGCTTGCCACAACTAGAGAAAGCCCTCACACAGAAACGAAGACCCAACACAGCCAAAAATAAATAAATAAATTAATTAATTAATTTAAAAAACAAAACAAAAAAAAACTTAACCTGAGTTGCCAAAACTCAGGTTAAGATAGTGGTGATTCTTCAGATGCCTTTAAAAAAAAAAAAAGTGGATCTCACTGCTTATATATCTCTCTATCACTTGAAGCTCAGTATATAAAGAGCAACTCTTTTCCCTGTCCCTACTCGCATGCATTCGTTTCTCCTCCTTTGCACCACACTTTTATTATTTTTGTTACTGTACTACCACCTTCTTATTTACCCAGCTTCACTCCTATTTCTCTCTTGCTCTGCTATAGCAAGTCAGCTGCCAAATGCTGTCCATTCTACTTCTCTTCTACCTCTTAAAATGATTCGGATATTCTTCCTGTCTAGACTCCCTCCTAGTCTCTCTCCCTTTTTTAAGGCCTGTCTGTGCCCAGCCTAACCAACCTGACCAGGCTTCTTTTCCTCTATTTCCTTTCTGGTCCCCGTGCTCCAAGTAACCTCCAAGTACTTAGCACATCCCATACTTCTTTGTCATTATGCCATCATTCCTCTTGTATCCTTTGCTTGTGAATGTTCTCCCTGTTGGATTCCACATATCCAGATCCTACTCATCTTTCAAGAACAACTCAAATATCATGTCTTCAGAAGAGGCTAATTTGAACTCTGCAGTTGGAAATAGTCTCTTCCTCCTCTCCTGTAGCTGTCTGTTCCTTTTACTGAATTTTAGATGTCTTTCTGGTTCATTTAGAGTTGTTTACGTGCGTTTTCTTTTCCCACTTAGATTGTAATCTTGAGGTCAGGAGCTGTGAGTTATCACCATATCCCCATAGGGCTGATGTAGTACATAAAGCATTCCTTATACTTCGGAAGGGCTCAGTAAAACATCTGTCCCAAACACTGTTTTCAAAGAGTCTTCCTTGTAGTTCAGATATCTAATATTAAACAACAGCATGGCAACAAGTTGCCTGTATAGTATAGTGAGCTCTGACCAGCTATGAGAGCAACTTGACATTTTCACATGATCCACTTTCTTTAAGAGGGGCATGCCTCTATTTTTTTTTCTTTTTTTTTTTTAATGTTAGAGCCAGGAAATAATAGTATAAGGCATAAACCGATCTCTCGTGATCCTTTGAGGATTAATTAAATGCCATACTCCTTAGTATACTGCCTAAATATTGGACATTCAAACCAAATTTTAGGTACTTGGTGCTTGCTTATTTTATTTCTAAGGTTGACATAATACCTCCCGTTTTTATGAATGTTATCTTAAATTGAATGCTATCTTTGCATGTGTAACAGTAATGATAATTTTGTCACAGGATTATTTTGAGTATTAAATGGGCTGATTTATTTAAAGCACATAGCACAGGGGAGACCTTCAAGATGACGGAGGAGTAAGACGTGGAGATCACCTTCCTCCCCACAAATGCATCAGAAATACATCTACATGTGGAACAACTCCTACAGAACACCTACTGAACGCTGGCAGAAGACCTCAGACTTCCCCAAAAGGCAAGAAACTCCCCACGTACCTGGGTAGGGCAAAAGAAAAAAGAAAAAATAGAGACAAAAGAATAGGGACGGGACCTGCACCTCTGCGAGGGAGCTGTGAAGGAGGAAAAGTTTCCACACACTAGGAAGCCCCTTCACCGGCAGAGACGGGCGGGGGGCTGGGTGCAGAGGGGAGGAAGCTTCGGAACCACAGAGGAGAGCGCAGCAGCAGGGGTGCAGAGGGCAAAGCGGAGAGATTCCCGCACAGAGGATGGCTGCCGACCAGCTCTCATCAGCCTGAGAGGCTTGTTTACTCACCTGCCGGGACGGGTGGGGGCTGGGAGCTGAGGCTGAGGCTTCGGAGGTCAGACCCCAGGGAGAGGACTGGAGTTGGCTGTGTGAACACAGCCTGAAGGGGGCTAGTGCGCCACAGCTAGCCAGGAGGGAGTCCCGGAAAAAGTCTGGACCTGCCCAAGAGGCAAGAGAATATTGTTTCGGGGTGTGTGAGGAGAGGGGATTCAGAGCACTGCCTTAACGAGCTCCAGAGACGGGCGCAAGCCGTGGCTATCAGTGCGGACCCCAGAGACTGGCATGAAACGCTAAGGCTGCTGCTGCCGCCACCAAGAGGCCTGTGTGGAAGCACAGGTCACTCTCCACACCTCCCCTCCCGGGAGCCTGTGCAGCCCGCCACTGCCAGGGTCCCGTGATCCAGGGACAACTTCCCCGGGAGAACACATGGCGTGCCTCAGGCTGTTGCAACGTCACGTTGGCCTCTGCCGCCGCAGGCTCGCCCCACATTCCGTACCCCTCCCTCCCGCCGGCCTGAGTGAGCCAGAGCCACTTAATCAGCTGCTCCTTTAACCCCGTCCTGTCTGAGTGAAGAACAGATGCCAGAAGGCGACCTACACGCAGAGGCGGGGCCAAATCCAAAGCTGAACCCCAGGAGCTGTGCGAACAAAGAAGAGAAAGGGAAATCTCTCCCAGCAGCCTCAGGAGCAGCGAATTAAATCTCAACAATCAACTTGATGTATGCTGCATCTCTGGAATACCTGAGTAGACAACGAATCATCCCAAAATAGAGGCAGTGGACTTTGGGAGCAACTGTAGACTTGGGGTTTGCTTTCTGCATCTAATTTGTTTCTGGTTTTATGTTTATCTTAGTTGAGTTTATTATCATTGGTAGATTTGTTTATTGATTTGGTTGCTCTTTTTTTTATATATATATAGATATATATAGATTTATTTTTTTCTTTTTCTCTTTTTGTGAGTGTGTATGTGTATGCTTCTTTGTGTGATTTTGTCTGTATAGCTGTGCTTTTATCATTTGTCCTAGGGTTCTGTCTGTCCGTTTTTCTTTTTGTTTTTTTTTTTTGTATAGTTTTTAGTGCTTGTTATCATTGGTAGATTTGTTTTTTGGTTTGGTTGCTCTCTTTCTTTCTTTCTTTTTTTATTTTTTTTATGACTTTTTAATATTTTTAATTTTTAATTTTAATAACTTTATTTTATTTTCTTTTTTTCTTTCTTTCTTTTTTTCTCCCTTTTCTTCTGAGCTGTGTGGCTGACAGGGTCTTGGTGCTCCGGCCGGGTGTCAGACCTGTGCCTCTGAGGTGGGAGAGCCGAGTTCAGGACAGTGGTCCACCAGAGACCTCCCAGCTCCATGTAATATCAAATGGCGAAAGCTCTCCCAGAGAACTCCATCTCAACGCTAAGACCCAGCTCCACTCAATGACCAGCAAGCTCCAGTGCTGGACACCCTATGCCAAACAACTAGCAAGACAGGAACACAACCCCACCCATTAGCACAGAGGCTGCCTAAAATCATAATAAGGTCACAGACACCCCAAAACACACCAGCAGACGCGGTCCTGCCCTTCAGAAAGACAAGATCCAGCCGCACCCACCAGAACACAGGCACCAGTCCCCTCCACCAGGAAGCCTACATAACCCACTGAACCAACCTTAGCCACCGGAGGCAGACACCAAAAACAGTGGGAACTACAAACCTGCAGCCTGCAAAAAGGAGACCCCAAACACAGTAAGTTAAGCAAAATGAGAAGACAGAGAAACACACAGAAGATGAAGGAGCAAGGTAAAAACCCACCAGACCAAACAAATGAAGAGGAAATAGGCAGTCTACCTGAAAAAGAATTCAGAGTAATGATAGTAAAGATGATCCAGAATCTTGGAAATAGAATGGAGAAAATACAAGAAACATTTAACAAGGACCTAGAAGAACTAAAGAGCAAACAAGCATAGATGAATAACACAATAAATGAAATTAAAAATTCACTAGAAGGAATCAATAGCAGAATAACTGAGGCAGAAGAACGGATAAGTGACCTGGAAGATTAAATAGTGGAAATAACTACTGCAGAGCAGAACAAAGAAAAAAGAATGAAAAGAATTGAGGACAGTCTCAGAGACTCTGGGACAACATTAAATGCACCAACATTCGAATTATAGGGGTCCCAGAAGAAGAGAAAAAGAAAGGGACTGAGAAAATATTTGAAGAGATTATAGATGAAAACTTCCCTAATATGGGAAAGGAAATAGTCAATCAAGTCCAGGAAGCACAGAGAGTCCCATACAGGATAAATCCAAGGAAAAACACACCAAGACACATATTAATCAAACTATCAAAAATTAAATGCAAAGAAAAAATATTAAAAGCAGCAAGGGAAACGCAACAAATAACATACAAGGGAATCCCCATAAGGTTAACAGCTGATCTTTCAGCAGAAACTCTGCACGACAGAAGGGAATGGCAGGACATTTAAACTGTTGAAAGGGAAAAACCTACAACCAAGATTACTCTACTCAGCAAGGATCTTATTCAGATTTGACGGAGAAATTAAAACCTTTACAGACAAGCAAAAGCTAAGAGAATTCAGCACCACCAAACCTGCTTTACAGCAAATGCTAAAGGAACTTCTCTAGGCAGGAAACACAAGAGAAGGAAAAGACCTATAATAACAAACCCAAAACAATTAAGAAAATGGTAATAGGAACATACATATCGATAACTACCTTAAGCGTAAATGGATTAAATGCTCCAACCAAAAGACATAGACTGGCTGAATGGATACAAAAACAAGACCCATATATATGCTGTCTACAAGAGACCCACTTCAGACCTAGGGACACATACAGACTGAAAGTGAGGGGATGGAAAAAGATATTCCATGCAAATGGAAATCAAAAGAAAGCTGGAGTAGCAATTCTCATATCAGACAAAATAGACTTTAAAATAAAGACTATTATAAGAGACAGAGAAGGACACTACATGATGATCAAGGGATCAATCCAAGAAGAAGATATAACAATTGTAAATATTTATGCACCCAACATAGGAGTACCTCAATACATAAGGCAAATGCTAACAGCCATAAAAGGGGAAATTGACAGTAGCACAATCATAATAGGAGACTTTTAACACCCCACTTTCACCAATGGACAGATCATCCAGACAGAAAATTAATAAGGAAACACAAGCTTTAAATGCTACATTAAACAAGATGGACTTAATTGATATTTATAGGACATTCCATCCAAAAACAACAGAATACACTTTCTTCTCAAGTGCTCATGGAACATTCTCCAGGATAGATCACATCTTGGGTCACAAATCAAGCCTCAGTAAATTTTAAAAAATTGAGATTGTATCAAGTATCTTTTCCGACCACAACACTATGAGACTAGATGTCAATTACAGGAAAAAAAACTGTAAAAAGTACAAACACATGGAGGCTAAACAATACGCTACTATGTAACCAAGATATCACTGAAGAAATCAAAGAGGAAATTAAAAAATACCTAGAAACAAATGACAATGAAAATACGATGACCCAAAACCTATGGGACACAGCAAAAGCAGTTCTAAGAGGGAAGTTAATAGCAATACAATCCTACCTCCGGAAACAAGAAAAATCTCAACTAAACAACCTAACCTTACACCTAAAGCAATAGAGAAAGAAGAACAAAACCACCCCAAAGTTAGCACAGGGAAAGAAATCATAAAGATCAGATCAGAAATAAGTGAAAAAGAAATGAAAGAAACGATAGCAAAGATCAATAAAACTAAAAGCTGGTTCTTTGAGAAGATAAACAAAATTGATTAACCATTAGCCGGACTCATCAAGAAAAAAGGGAGAAGACTCAAATCAACAGAATTAGAAATGAAAAAGGAGAAGTAACAACTGACACTGCAGAAATACAAAGGATCATGAGAGATTACTACAAGCAACTATATGCCAATAAAATGGACAACCTGGAAGAAATGGACAAATTCTTAGAAAAGCACAACCTTCTGAGACTGAACCAGGAAGAAATAGAAAATATAAACCAATCACAAGCACTGAAATTGAGACTGTGAGTAAAAATCTTCCAGCAAACAAAAGCACAGGACCAGATGGCTTCACAGGCGAATTCTATCAAACATTTAGAGAAGAGCTAACACCTGTCCGTCTCAAACTCTTCCAAAATATAGCAGAGAGAGGAACACACCCAAACTCATTCTACAATGTCACCATCACCCTGATACCAAAACCAGACAAAGATGTCACAAAGAAAGAAAACTACAGGCCAATATCACTGATGAACATAGATGCAAAAATCCTCAACAAAATACTAGCAAACAGAATCCAAGAGCAGATTAAAAGGATCATACACCATGATCAAGTGGGGTTTATCCCAGGAATGCAAGGATTCTTCAATATATGCAAATCAATCAATGTGATAAACCATATTAACAAATTGAAGGAGAAAAACCATATGATCATCTCAATAAATGCAGAAAAAGCTGTTGACAAAATTCAGCACCCATTTATGATAAAAACCCTCCAGAAAGTAGGCATAAAGAGAACTTACCTCAACATAGTAAAAGCCATATATGACACACCCACAGCCAACATCGTTCTCAGTGGTGAAAAACTGAAACTGTTTCCTCTAAGATCAGAAAAAAGACAAGGTTGTCCACTCTCACCACTATTATTCAACATAGTTTTGGAAGTTTTAGCCACAGCAATCAGAGAAGAAAAAGAAATGAAAAGAATCCAAATAGGAAAAGAAGAAGTAAAGCTGTCACTGTTTGCAGATGACATGATACTATACATAGAGAATCCTAAAGATGCTGCCAGAAAACTACTAGAGCTAATCAATGAATTTGGTAAAGTGGCAGGATGCAAAATTAATGCACAGAAATCTCTTGCATTCCTATACACTAATGATGCAAAATCTGAAAGAGAAGTTAAGGAAACACTCCCATTTACCATTGCAACAAAAAGAATAAAATACCTAGGAATAAACCTACCTAAGGAGACAAAAGACCTGTATGCAGAAAACTGTAAGACACTGATAAAAGAAATTAAAGACGATACAAGCAGATGGAGAGATATACCATGTTCTCTTGGATTGGAAGAATCAACATTGTGAAAATGACTATACTACCCAAAGCAGTCTACAGATTCAATGCAATCCCTATCAAACTACCAGTGGCATTTTTCACAGAACTAGGACAAAATATTTCACAATTTGCATGGAAACACAAAAGACCCCGAAGAGCCAAAGCAATCTTGAGAAAGAAAAACAGAGCTGGAGAAATCAGGCTCCTGGACTTCAGACTATACTACAGAGCTACAGTAATCAAGACAGTATGGTACTGGTACAAAAACAGAAATATAGATCAATGGAACAGGATAGAAAGCCCAGAGATAAACCCACACACATATGGTCACCTTATTTTTGATAAAGGAGGCAAGAATATACAGTGGAGAAAAGACAGCCTCTTCAATAAGTGGTGCTGGGAAAACTGGACAGCCACATGTAAAAGAATGAAATTAGAACACTCCCTAACACCATACACAAAAATAAACTCAAAATGGATTAAAGACCTAAATATAAGGCCAGACACTATCAAACTCTTAGAGGAAAAGATAGGCAGAACACTCTATGACATAAATCACAGCAAGATCCTTTTTGACCCACCTCCTAGAGAAATGGAAATAAAAACAAAAATAAACAAATGGGACTGAATGAAACTTAAAAGCTTTTGCACAGCAACGGAAAACATAAGATGAAAAGACAACCCTCAGAATGGGAGAAAATATTTGCAAATGAAGCAACTGACAAAGGATTAATCTTCAAAATATACAAGCAGCTCATGCAGCTCAATATCAAAAAAACAAACAACCCAATCCAAAAACGGGCAGAAGACCTAAATAGACATTTCTCCAAAGAACATATACAGATTGCCAACAAACACATGAAAGGATGCTCAACATCACTAAAAACTAAAAATAGAACTAACCATATGACCCAGCAATCCCACTACTGGGCATATACCCTGAGAAAACATAATTCAAAAAGAGTCATGTACCGCAATGTTCACTGCAGCTCTATTTACAATAGCCAGGACATGGAAGCAACCTAAGTGTCCATCAACAGATGAATAGATAAAGAAGATGTGGCACATATATAGAGTGGAATATTACTCAGCTATAAAAAGAAACGAAACTGAGTTATTTGTAGTGAGGTGGATGGACCTAGAGCCTGTCATACAGAATGAAGTAAGTCAGAAAAACAGATACCGTATGCTAACACGTATATGTGGAATCTAAAAAAAAAAAAAAAAAAGCTTTTGAAGAACCTAGGGGCAGGACAGGAATAAAGATGCAGATGTAGAGAATGGACTTGAGGACACGGGGAGGGGGAAGGGTAAGCTGGGACGAAGTGAGAGAGTGGCATGGACATATATACACTACCAAATGTAAAATCGATAGCTAGTGGGAAGCAGCCGCATAGCACAGGGAGATTAGCTCCGTGCTTTGTGAGCACCTAGAGAGGTGGGATAGGGAGGGTGGGAGGGAGACGCAAGAGGGAGGAGATATGGGGATATATGTATATGTATAGCTGATTCACTCTGTTATAAAGCAGAAACTAACACACCATTGTAAAGCAATTATACTCCAATGAAGATGTTAAAAAAATAAATAAAGCACATAGCACAGCACCCCACACATATTAAATGGTCAATAAAGCCAAGGAGCTATAATTACTATTAGGAATTTACAATTTGAGAGTTAAGATTGTTGGTGGTATAAAGGCAAGTGTACTGCTGGTTTTTATGTATTGAACTGTGCCAAGTAGTTTCCTAGGAATTAGATTAGCCCTGAAATGTTATGTCAGCTGAGAATTTTGGTTTCTAGGTGACAGTGCTACCGTAGGAAACAGCACTGGCATGCTCTTCAGAGAAGAAAACCTTTCAGGGGAAATCTATAGTAGCTTTTTCTTTCTTCTCAACTCTCGGATTAAAATGATAGTCAATGTAAAGGAGAGAATAGAGAGACTCTGCAAAAAGGATCAGGAGCTACAGAACTTAGGAGAAACTGCTAACAGATGGGAGAAATGAGAACAAAAGTTTTTGTTTTGTTTTTTTTCTATTAAGCACGCACTTTACTAGTAGAAATGAAAAACTCCATAATAGGAAGGAAAAGCTGTATCAGAAATATAAGTGATTCAGACATGAATTCCCAAAGTATACAACCTCTCCTTCGCATAAACTAGTGGGATAAACATTGAACATAAGGAGTGAAATATAGAAATAGTAACGGAGGAATTTCTTCAAGAGGGGTGTAAGTGGAACCTGATTAAAGGAGCCAAAGATAGTGAACACATTTTTCCCTTTTGTAAAAGAGGAGCATGTTTAACTTGGGGGTGAGAGCTGGTAGACCCATCAAGCTGCAATGAGCAGAACTGTATGATGGCTGGGCTTCCTTCTAGGGTCACAGCAAAGTCTGCATAGTAGGACTTCCAACTGAAATGGAGAATGCAGTGATGTTTACAGAAACAAAACAAACTATGAGTTAACTAATGGCATAATCTCTATTTTACAACAAACTAGAACTTAGAACTGAGTTCCTGATCCCCACTCCCCAACCCCCCTTCCTCCCCCTCCAACACTTGTTCCATCTGTAGCCTTCCCATCTCTGTTGGTGGTGGCTCCATCTTTGCACTTGGGCTAAAACCATGGTAGTCATCCTGTGCTCCTCTTTCTCTCGTGCTCCATGTTCAATGTATCAGGAAATTCTGCAGAGCTTTATCTTCAAAATATAACTGGAATCAGATCACTTCTCACCATTACCATGACTTTTACCCCAGTGCCAGCCGTCATCTGTCATCTGTCATCTTGTGCCTGAATTATCACAGTAGCCTGTTCTCTCTGCTTCTGCGTTACCGCGCTATAATCTGTTCTTTCCCCCCACAAGGTTGATATTTATTTATTTACTTAGTATAGTTGATGTATAATATTACATAAGTTTTAGGTGTACAACATAGTGATTCACAGTTTTAAAGGTTATATTCCACTATACTAATTTATAATGAGTATAAATTTTTGACTGTATTCCTATATTCCCTGTGTTGTATTATATATCCTTGTAGCTTAGTTATTTTATACATAGTAGTTTGTACCTCTTAATCCTCTACCCTCTTCCCCTTCCCTCTCCCCACTGTTAACCACTAGTTTGTTCTCTATATCTGTGTTTCTTTTTTGTTATATTCACTAGTTGTATTTTTTAGATTCCATATATAAGTGGTATCATACAATATTTGTCTTTCTCTGTCTGACTTATTTCACTTAGCATAATACTCTTCAAGTCCATCCATGTTGTTGCAAATGGCAAAATTTCATTCTTTTTTTATGGCTGAGTAGTCATTTTATTTATATATATTTTTATATGAAATATATTTTATATATATGTTCCACATTTTCTTTATCCATTCATCTGTTGTTGAACACTTAGATTGCTTCTATAATCTGTTCTTTTTTTTTAAGATTTTTTTTTTTGATGTGGACCATTTTTAAAGTCTTTATTGAATTTGTTACAACATTGCTTCTGTTCTGTGTTTTGGTTTTTTGGCCGCGAGGCATGTGGGATCTTAGCTCCCCAACCAGGGATCGAACCCGCACCCCCTGCATTGTAAGGTGAAGTCTTAACCGCTGGACCGCCAGGGAAGTCATAATATGTTCTTAATACATCAGCTAGTCATCCCTTTTCCCCCTACTTTTCTAAAACTCAGATTTCTTTAGGTATAATTTACAAACAGTAAAATTCACTCTTTTTAGGAGTAGAGTTCTGTGAATTTTGACAACACACATAGTCTTGGACCATCATAGTCAAGAAATAGAACATTTCCATTGCCCCCCAAAGTTCCCTTATGCCCTTTTGTAATCATCCCTCCTCCCACCCCCAACCCCTGGCAATTAGTCTCTTTTTTCTTCCTTCAGTTTTGTCTTTCCTAGAATGTCATATAAATGGGATATATTTGTAGTGTTTTGAGTCTGCCTTCTTTCTCTGAGCATAATGCATTTGAGATTCATACATACACAGTGCATTGCTCAGTAGTTTGTATCTGTTTATTGCTGAGTAGTTCTCCACTGTATAAAGGTACCACAGTTTGTTTATCCTTTCACTAGTTGATGGACATTTGGATTGTTTCCAGTTTTTGGCAATTTTGGATAAAGCTGCTTTAAACATTCACATTTAGGATTTTGTGTGGATATGTATTTTCATTTCTCTTGGGTCAATATGCTAACTTGTTTACCTTTATATGACACTGTCAAACTGATGCTAAAGTGACTGTACCATTTTGCTATAAATTAAGCACGGTAAGAGAATATCTTACTGTGGCAGTATCACTACTCTTGCGCTTTAAGGGCCATTATTAAGTAAAATAAGGGTTACTTGAATACAAGTACTATGATACCATGATAGTTGATGTGATAACTGAGAAGGTTAAGTGACTAATGGGAGGGTAGGTATACAGAGTGGATATGCTGGATGAAGAAATGATTCACGTCCGGGAAGGACAGAGCAAGACGGTGTAAGATTTCATCACACCATTCAGAATGATGTGCAATTTAAAACTTATTGTTTTATTTATGGAATTTTCCATTTAATATTTTCAGACTGCAGTTGACCATAGGTAGCAAACTGTGGAAAGTGAAACGGTGGATAAGGGGGTTACTACTATATTGTGAAATGGTTTAGAGTGTGACCTCTAGATCTGGAGACAGGCTACCTGGGTTGGCATGCTAGCTCTTATTCCTCCTTGGGCAAATTAGTTCATCTCTCTGTGCTTCAGTATCTTCATCTCTAGAGCTGATAATAATAGTGCCTTTTTCAAAGGAATGTTGTGAAGATAAAATGAGTTAGATGTAAACAGCTAGTACAGTGTCTAAACACATAGTGAGAGCCCCAAGAGCATTAGCTATTGTTGTTGCTGTTACTGTTACTATAACAGCAGTTTTATTTCTCGGTCTCCTAGGCCTTTCAGATAGGGCTTTGGACACTTTTTAATGAATTACTCACCTTTTAAAGGTTGTTCTCATGTTTATTATTTACGGGAGGCCAGGTAACATTTGTCTGAGTGTTTGCGGCACCTGTGTGTAGAGGAAAACTGAAAGTTTTGGGGAATTTATATAGCCCAACCTTTTAAAACACCGTAATTTAATCTCTGTTTGTAAACAGGAGTTTGACTTGTACTAAACCAACAGTTTTCTCTGAAAATATTCTCACAAGTGGCAAAAGTCTCCAACTATAGAATAGAGTCCAGCATCCTTTATAACTACCAACTAAAAGTAGTCTTTTCTTAGTGTGACTTTAAAATTTGGACATTCATCTTATGAATGTCTCACTTTTTGTCAAGATTAATTAGAAAATTCACAAGTAAAATCACCCAGGGCTTCTCATTATTGTTTAGGTTTCTAACAGTATATTTGTATTGGGGTTTTTCCCCTCCTCTTGGAGCCCTGGACAGTAGTTATTTGATCTGAATCTTTTTAGAGGTGTGACAGTGGATTAATTCGAGCTAAAGACTTCAGTCATGAATTCTTTGTGTATATCTCTAGAAAAAAACAAGGGTATTAAATATTCTTATTACTGCTAAGGACAGAAGAGCCCTCTCCAGACAGCTGAGTGTCTGCTTTTGGGAGATATTTAGCACAGAGTACTTTAGAGCTCTGGGCTCAAGCTGGATTTGAATCCACACTTTGTCACCTACTGTGTTGTGAAGCTGGAGCTGGTGTATTGAATTAAGAACATGTAGATTTTGACCTGATGGATGAGGGGGACAAACCACCCACACGGGGTCCCCAGGTAGTTTCCTCAGCATCTGAGCTCCCACTTTGGGGAAGTGAAATCCACAGGGTCGTTCTGATGGAGGGTGCAGTTTCAATACGCCCACACCAAGGAAATAGTCTTAAGATTTATTACTTACAGACCCAGAAGCAAGGGGATGCAGTGAGCCAGGGGAACAGCAGTCCTTCATCCCTGGGCACAAGCCAGCAGAAGATAGAGCAGGGTAGCAAGCACCTAGTACTTCTAAGGTGATTGGGGTGGAGGTTACTAACTTAGGTCAGGTACCCTTGTGCAGTAACAATAGTAAACAGCAAGGGTTGACATACTCTTTCTGTATAGAGTCAGATAGTAAATATTTTGAGCTTTGTGAGCCATATGGTCGCTGTCACAACTACAGTTGACCCTTGAACAACATGGGGGTCCACTCGAACTGTGCGGGTCCACTTTATAAGGCAGATTTTTCTCAGTAGTAAGTACTACAGTATTACACGGTTCGTGGTTGGTTGAATCCACAGATACAGATGAACCTCGGATACAGAGGGCCACCTCTAAGCTGGCACCCCTAACCCCCACGTTGTTCAAGGGTTAACTGTTTTCACCTCTGCCAGTGAAGCTCTAGAGCAGCCATAGACAGTACCTGAATGAATGAGCTTGGCTCTGTTTATTGGAATAGCAGTAGGTCATGGTTTGTCCACTCCTGGTGTGTGGCAACCCATAGCGCTATGTGTAGGCTGGTGACTCCCTCCTCTAAGTAATAACAACAGTCTTTTATTGAGTAGTGTGTCAAGTGCTGTATTAAATACTTTACATTATTATCCCCCTTCTATAGATGAAGTTAACTGAAACAAGTGAGGTGAATCAACTTTTTTTTTTTTTGGGCCGTGCAGCGTGGCGTGTAGGATCTTAATTCCCCGACCAGGGATCGAACCCGGGCCCCAGCAGTGAAAGCGCAGAGTCCTAACCGCTGGCCTGTCAGGGAATTCCCTCAACTTTTTTTTTTTTTCCTACAGTCATTGTGTTTTGTTTATGAAGAAATTTAAAAGAACAGCATGGAAAACTGTTACAGGAAGAAGCAGGCTGAAGACCAATATATCACATAATCCCACTTTTATTAAAAATGGGACTCATCATTTCACATTTCTTATTATTTGAATTTTTTAAATAACACTAAATTTTTTTAAAATGGTGTTTAAGATCTGCACGTTAAGAAAAGGACAAAGAAGTGTTTGTGGTTTGTGATTTCTGATTTGGCTATACTTTTCATTTATTTTTGACCAAATGCTAGAAGCTTGTTTTACAGTTAAATGTAACATCCCATCTATAGTACAATTTTATTTCAGAGAGCCAAATTTAAAGATGAAGGTTTTCTAAAACTTTAAAAGCACCAACATTGCAATTATATATGTATTTTAAGATTTATTTAGTCACATCACATCAGTTGATATCTTGATTCAGCACTAAATACTATTGCAGGTAAATATTGCTATTCTGATTACTGATACAGCTTTTCACATAGGAAACAGCAGCAAACTTCCATACCTTAATTCATCAAAAGGCAGCTAAAAAAAATTTAAGCAGCTACTATAACACAGGTCATATTTGAATTCCAGGTTCCCCAAACCCCATCCCACCCTCATTTGGAAAGCAACCCAACGTCTGCTCCTGAGCTTGCACCGCGTAATCTCTTGTAGGAAGAAATGCAGTGTTTGCTTCACAGCTGCCTTGATTATACTGGGGACTTGGTCCATAGGTTAGCTTTTCATTTTATTTATGGTTTCCTTTTCTGTGCAAAAGCTTATAAGTTTGATTAGGTCCCATAGCACTTTGTTTCTCTATTAAACATTACATTCTGCCGCCTTGTACAGTGTGTCTTTACTAGATTGTAACCTTCTTAAATGACTGTCTTACTTTTTGTCTTTTTGTATCTTAAACATGGATTTAATTTATTAAAATTTTATTTGATGAGACACCTATTCCATTACTATGCTTAGAATACATACTTGGTTTTTTCCCTTAAAATAAGAAAAGATGTGGAAGATAATTATTGTGGACCTTGTGATAGACAATATTTTTGATAAAAATACAAATTAAATTCTGTTTCAGTATACTCCACCATGAAGAGAAAGATTGTAACATTTCTTAGGCCTGGAATATGTCATTTTCTGCATATTGTATTTGAAGCCAGATATTTTGCAAAGCACAAAAAAATTGTAGCTACCCTTGGTGTTTTGTGGTGTGTTAGCATTGCATGTGAGAAAATACTAGCAGTTTATATAGCCAGGGCTTGTGGGGAAATGTATAAGGCAGCAGCTCTCAAATTGTGGCCTGTGGATCACTGGGGTTTACTCAGACCCTTTCAGGGAGTCTACAAGGTCAGACTATTTTCATAATGCTAATAAAGTTATTTACCTTTTTCATTTTGACATTTTTTTTCTTGCAGTGAAAAGCAGTGGCGCGTTTAAAAAAACCATTGCTGTGCTGCTGTAACATGAATCAACACAGTGGCACCAAACTGAACTAATAATCATTGTATTCTTCACCACCATGCACACACTGCTTAAAAAAAAAAGAAAGGCAGTTTCACTTAGGGCAAAGCAGTGAAAATTGCTTTTATTAAATCTCAATCCTTGAGCACACTTGTTTTTTTCTAATAAAACGCAGAGTTTCCCCCGATTAAAAAATGGGCAGAGGACCTTCTTTTCCAAAGAAGATATACAGATGGCCAACAGGCACATGAAAAGATGCTCAGTGTCACTAATCATCAGGAAAATACAAATCAAAACCACAGTGAGGTATCACTCACCCCTGTCAGAGTGGCTATTGTCAAAAAGACAAGAAATAACAAGAGTTGGTGAGGATGTAGAGAAAAAGGAACCCTTGTGCACTGTCAGTGGGAATGTAAATTGATGCAGTCACTATGGAAAACAGTATGGAAGTTCCTCAAAAAATTAAAAATAGAACTATCATATGATCCAGCAGTTCCACTTCTGGGTATTTGAAGAAAACAAAAACACTAATTCGAAAAGGTAACGCACCCTAATGTTCATAGCAGCATTATTTACAATAGCCAAGACATGAAGTAACCTAAGTGCCCAACGACAGATGAATGGATAAAGAAGATGTGGGGGCATGTGTATGTATACATAGACACACACACTGTGGAATATTACTCAGCCATAAAAAAGAATGAAATCTTGCCATTTGTGACAACAAGGATGGACCTGCTGGGGGCGTTTAGCTTAGTAAAATAAGTCAGACAGAGTAAGACAAATACTGTATGTGGCATCTAAAAAACAGAAACAGATACAGAGAATAAACTAGTGGTTACCACAGGGGAGAAAAGGGCGAAATAGGTGAAGGGAATTAAGATGTACAAACCGGCAGTTATAAATAAGTCACAGAGATGTAATGTATAGCACAGGGAGTGTAGTCAATATTTTATCACTTTGTATGGTGTGTAATCTATAAAAATACTGAATCACTATGTTGTACACCTGAAACTAATATATTGTAAGTCAACTATACTTCAATTAAAATTTTAAAAGTTCTTATTAAGCACTTCTGCTATATAGTAAAATACCATTGGTTTTCTTAAGAAAAACACTTGTGCAGTCATTTAAAATGCTAGCTGAACTAGCTACTTTTTTCTTGGAACCTTCCATTTTTACTTGAAGGATGACTAGTGGACAAACTATGGAGTTATTCACACTTGGGTGTGTGGCAGACAGTTTCTCAAAAATGAATGAAGTGAGCCTGTTACTTCAAGGGGGAAAAAAGTTATTTTTGCCAGTGATAAAATTTGCATGAAAATAGGAATTTTGGAAATTTTGTGCCCATTATCATTAGCCTCAAGAGTGAAATTAACAGGGCTTCCCTGGCCGGCGCAGTGGTTAAGAATCTGCCTGCCAATGCAGGGGACATGGGTTCGAGCCCTGGTCCAGGAAGATCCCACATGCTGCAGAGCAACTAAGCCCGTGTGCCACAACTACTGAGGCTGCGCTCTGGAGCCCGTGAGCCGCAACTATTGAGCCCACCTGCCACAGCTGCTGAAGCCCTCATGCCTAGAGCCTGTGCTCCGCAACAAGAGAAGCCACCACAATGAGAAGACTGCACACTGCAACGAAGAGTAGCCCCCGCTCGCCACAGCTAGAGAAAGCCCACGCACAGCAACAAAGACCCAATGCAGCCAAAAATAAATAAAATAAAATGTTTTAAAAAAGTGAAATTAACAAATGTGGTTTTTCAGATATTGTGTAATGAAATGTAACAGCATCTGGAAGAGCTGCATAACTCAGTGACCAGTGTCTTCCAGGTGACCAATGCGTGATGTTACAAAATCATCCATGGGTAAAAGATCCATTCAACTGTAATATAGTCCATGGGATTTTAATGTAATATAGTTTTTTTTTTAATTCACTGATAAGGTTTCAGATTCCATGCTGCAAGTAACCTTTAAGAAATTACCACTTGTTGAATTTTAGTATAGTATCAAAGAAGAATATCCTCAGTTATCTGAAAAGGTTATTGCAATATTCCTCCCTTTTCCAGCTACACATCTGTGTAAGGCCAGATTTTTTTCCCCCCATAAAGTTCAACTAAAGTAACATACAGCAACAGATTGAATGCAGGAGCAATTATGAGAATCTGGCTTTCTTCTATTTAAGCCAGACATTAAAGAGGTTTGCAAAAATGTAAAAGGATGCCCCTCATCTAAATTTTTTGTTTGGAAAATAGTTATCTTTCCTTTAAAAATGTAATTTATGTGCTCGTGTAATGGTTTTATTATATTTAAATGAATTAGTAAATAAGCATTTAAATTTTTTCTCACTTTTAATTTCTAGTATTGTAAATATCAATAGCTGTAACCCACAGGAACAAAAGCTCTCAGGGTCCTTGAGAGTATAGATGGTCTCAAGACCAAAAAGTTTGCCAAGTGCTATTCTAGGTCAGTGTGCAGGGTTGGAATAGTAGTTGCTTGGTTTGTTGGGTGGACAAGAATGCTTTCATTGTATAGCTGGCAGGCTGACACATAGAACACATTATAGAACAGAACTCTCTGTGTCTCAGTTTGGCATGATTTTTAGCAGGATATGTGTCTAAGCACTTGCTGGTAAAGCAGCTAGAAATAGATGCTTGACTGTAGAGCAGCTCCTAAAATCCAGCATGGTTCTAAAAATCTTAGGGTGTGAAATATAACTTTATATATGAGAGAACTTTCTGGTAGCTCTTTGTCTATTAAGACTTGGGGGAATGTAGTTAAAGAATTAATGGTTTTCGTAATGACCATATAAAATGTTTCAACTCAACAGCTGACCTATACTAATACTTTATTTGGCAAAGTCTTCAAGTCTGTTTTTAGTACGTTTGGCTAACCTGCTTTCTGCGTGTCTCAAATGCATGTATGTAGTTTCTTTTTGCATTTCTGTAAGAATTCCTTTACTTCAGAGTGTAGAGCAATTCCTCCTTTCTTTATCGTGAATCCAGCATCTCTGGAAACAGTCACTTCAATGGGAGGGCCTGAGAGATGATACATTTCTGTTGATGCTTTGGTAGAGTCTGAAGTATAGGATACAGAGGGCTGTAAAATAAGATTGCTGGCCTTTGATTTTAATCCATGTTCTGTATTTTATAATAAATTCTTTTGGTTAAAAGGCTTTTTGTAAAACTTCCATAATGATAGTTTGAGTTGAAATTTGTGAAATTACAAATAACACTGTGAAATAAATTATAACTTCTAATTATGTGATATTTGGTAGTTTGCAAAGTTGTTCAAACTTTTTAAAAAGTTTTATTATAAATTATAAAATACCATGAGCTATATTAGGAGTCAGTTTTAACCAGATTTTCTTGGTACAGATTTATTTGAAAAATAAACTGGTCCAGTATAGAAGAAACCATTAAATGAAACATCAGAACATTTTTTCTGAAACCATACATTTAGCTCTGCAGTGGGTAGCGTGCTTATCGCCAGAAAGTGGAGATGAGAACTGTAGTGCTTATCAGTCTCTTCGTAAGGTATTTAACACATGGCCAAGACTGCACCTTGAAAAACAGGTTGTGAGGAGAGTCAGTGACTAAGTTTGGTTAGTCACACAGAGTAGAGCACAGCATAGAGAATCTGTGGAGGAGGAAGAGCTGGTTTAACCAAAATTCAACCCAGACTTCTAGAAGTCTTAAGTGATGTCTCTGGAGAGTCTCCATTGATTTGAGAGTTATAGCAAAAGAAAGAAACAATAGTACCAAACCTTAAGACACTGAGTTTGGGAAGTTTAAATGTTTAATCTACCTTTTAGGGAATGGCAATATTCTTCAGAACATGAAGGGTACAGAAAAGCTAAGTCATCTAAGTAAAACACCATCAAAAGAAAAGTGCCCCCCCCAAAAAACAGGCTCCCTTCATGTTTTATAGATCAGGAGTCTGAAAAACTTTTAAATTGCTTTTTAAAATGCCTGTTGGCCCTTAATTATACGAAAAGCTGCTCAATCTCACTTTAATTCACTTTAAAATTAATTACATCAGCAAAGTAATTAACGCAAATGAAAACTAACTGCTGGTAAGGGGTAGAGCAATTTAAGTTCAGGCAGCATCTCATCTGATCCTGCTGCTCTTTGAAGACACTTCATCAGTTACCGTGCTATCCTGGGTTTTCTTCCTCCTTCTCTGTTTCATTTTGTTTTCTTTGCAGCTCCTCCTCCCTTCTGATCTTTAAATTTCTGAATTTTCAGGCTTTCATCCTGGGTCCTCTTCTCACCCACACCCGTGGCTTCAATTACCATGTGGAAGGTTATGAGCTCCCAATATGTATCCTTAGCTTAGAGCTGCTTCTGAACTCTAGACCCAGATAGCCAACTGTTTCCTCAGCACATCCAGAACTTCAAATCTGCTCCTCCTGTTGCCTTTTTTGCCAAATGGTATAGCCATCCATCAGCTGCTTAGCAGAAACCTGGGGATCCTCTCTTAGCCTCATAAACAATCACCAAATCCTATTTTGTTGAGTCTTGTGTCTCTCTCATTCATCTGCCCCCACTAAGGAAGCCCCCCCCACCCCTAGTTCTTAGGTAGAATCCACCTATTATATATTTTCAAGGTACCCTGTACTTGTTGAAAATTTATAACATTTTCACCAATTATATTCACTTGCTTATGTTAACTTTTGTTTTCATTGCTTTAGAACAAAATTTAATTTTTAAATTCCTTTAGAAAAGACATTCAGGGACAAGACCAAGACAGTCTTGTTTTTTATTACATCCCTGGGGGCTAGCAGAGTGCCTGGCACAGAAGCATCATTAAATATTTACTGAGGGAAAAAAATGAAGAGAAATTTGTTTTAGGAAAATCCATAACATGAATGGATAGTGTGCACGGTGAATTCCTGAAGACAGACTTGCAAACGTTGGGAATTCCCTGAGACTCTGCGCTTCTACTGCAGGGGGCCTGGGATCGATCCTTGGTCCAGAAACTAAGATCCCACGAGCCAAGCGATGTGCCCCTCCCCCCCCCCCCAAAAAAAAGATCTCTGATAGTCAAGCCATACAAGGGAGCTAAGGAATTGGCAGTAGGATTGAGAGAAGTAGGGTATTTGCGGAAGTGGAACTTGTGAGACTTACTGTCGTCACATGTGGGAGGTAAGAGAACAGGGTGTCGAGAATGCTGAGGGAATCATATCATTCCTTAAGACATTTGGGTATGAAGGGAAGAATAATGACTTCAGTTTTGGACCTGTTGACTTTAAAGAACCTTCTGTGGGACACCTAGATGGAGAGAACCAATAGGCAGTTATAAAAATAAAACTAGAATCCAGGAGAGAGACACAGGCTTTACTTCATCACTGAGCAAAACCAGTAAAATACTATTGATAATTCAAGTGTACAGAGTTGGTAGATGTTTTGGTACTTTTTAACTTGGGAGTGGAAGCACATATTGCCTATCATACGGAGATGGCATTTTTTACATTGATGTCATTTAACATCCTGTGAATGAATGTTAACTAATAATAGCTGTGAATCTATACGTTTACTCTTTATGTTAAGCTAGCAGATCTATGTTTTAATTATGTATTTTGTTAATGCTAATTTATACCTGTTTTCCTTCCTAAAGACAAAAATAAAACTTAGTGGGGTTTATAGAAATCCATTAGACTGTAAACTCCATGAGGACTTGCTGCCATGTGATTAAAATTTTTTTCCTCTTATTTCTCTAGGGCCTATTCCCTGGTGGATTCCAGTCAAGTGTCTACATTTCTGATTTCCATTCTACTTATAGTCTATGGTAGTTTCAGGTAAGATGCTCTCAAAATGGGATTGATTTCTATTGGAAGTGGAAGAAGCATTGCTCTGAAAATGTTGGCACCAAAACTTACTGCTTCTGTGAGGAAAAACATGACTTTGACAGGAATTGAGTTGAACAAGATAATTCTGATATTTATTCTTTGGTTGGCTTCTGTTAAAACACTTCTTGGTTTTGCTTATGGCTTTGGCATTTTAATGCAAACAAGCAAAAACTAATTGCTTAAATTCTGGTTCTGAAAAAAAGGATTCACGTAAATACACTCATTGAGAGGGTTAAGGAGAGTCCTTGACAGTGATTCTGCAGAGTCTCAAAGGGGACATAAAGTTTTTCTTAATTAAAAAAAAAGGCACTGACCTACGTTGAGCCATATGAGACTGCTGATAGTCAAATTTTTGACCTACACAAATAATTTCATATGGTTCAACCTACTTTTATGAGGATTGTGTACGGTAGCATTTACCAAGTATTCTCTCTGCTGACCTCGAAGTTCCCATCCTAGCAAACAGCCATAGAAATACAAGGAAAATCAGGAAGCTAGATACTCTGTTCTTTTCACTATTCTTACTTTAGAGGAAATTTGGTGGTTGTATAACTCAAATAGTTTTGTGGCTGATACATTTAAAAATGAAGGCTGCCTGAGAAATTTTAAGTTGAGAACTTGAAAGGGAGCAACAGTGATAAACGAAATAATGAGGCATAAGGATTTTGAACTATCCAGTATTATATCTGGATTTTAATGGGTATTTGGTAAAATCATAAGACTTTCAGGCTTTATCTCAACACTGAGTAGGACAAGTAAAATACTGTTGATAATTCCAGTATCAGTTGATAAAAGTTTTAATCATTGAGACTTCAGCTGGGAGCCCTAGGTTCATAACCACTCTTAGGAGGCATTAGTCAAGCCAGGGCAATTTAGAACCTCATCAGCATAATCCTGATATTTTGTATCTCTATCCTTTGGACAAGTTTTTGGTTTTTTCTTTTTGAGTATATAATGTTTCAACATTTCAAAAGTCTTTATAATTAAAAAAAACCTTTAGACTCACAACTCTAATACTCCTTTCATTATAGCTCATATGACATTTTATTTGGCACATACTTATATACTGTGTACATTTTTATAGTTTAAATCATTTATATTCTGATTATTATCTAACAAAAATATTTTTCATTATCATCTTCATACTAATTTTTAATAATTTGATATTTCTTTGTATTACTATCTTATTCCACTCTTTTTGGACATGTGAGTTGTTAAAGTGACCATCTTTTTATGTATTCTTTTGCTTTGGCTGAAAAATATCCCTAAGATAAATATCCAAAAATTGAAAAACTTCTCCAAAGAGTAGGAACTGGCTCTTACTACATATTGCCATGTTGTTTTCCAGAAGGGTTATACCAACTTAGAATTGGGCAAGATTTAAACAAAATTTTATGTAATAAATGTACCATAGAATTATATTATGTGGATGGAAAGGATTTCTCTGGTACGTCTCCTTATTTTACAAATGAGGAAACCGAGGCCCAACAAGATGAGGTAACTTGCTAAAGATTATACAACTAGTTGGTAACAAAATCTGGATTGGAACCCAGTTCTCAAGACTTGTGGTCCAATACTTTATGTCTTTTATACTTTAATAATGCACTTTCTGCAAAAAGTAAATCATTTTGCCTTTAATTATACATTTAAATTTACCTCATTTTAAGTAAATTTGGAAGTATTTCCTCCTCTTCTGTTTTCTGGAAAAGATTACGTGAAATTGTGTTACTTCTTTTTTAAATATTTGATAGAAATCACCAGAGAAGCCATCTAAAGATGGAAGATTTGGGGGGGTTTGGCTTTGGTTTTTCCTGCTTTTTTCATCTTTTTTTTTTTTTTTTTTAAGTATTGGTAAAGGCTTTGTGTGTGTGTGCAGTAAAATATACATAACATAAAATTTACTATTTTAACCATTTCTAAGCATACAGTTCAGTAGCTGGTATAAGGGCTTTTTAAAACACGTTACTATTTTTTTTTTAATTATTTTTAAAATTTATTTTATTTATTGTTTTTGGCTGCATTGGGTCTTTGTTGCTGCGCGCGGGCTTTCTTTAGTTGCTGTAAGCGGGGGCTACTCTTCATTGTGGTGCGTGGTGGGCTTTTCACTGCGGTGGCTTCTCTTGTTGTGGAGCACGGGCTCTAGGCGCGTGGGCTTCAGTAGTTGTGGCATGCGGGCTCAGTAGTTGTGGCTCATGAGCTTCATTGCTCTGCAGCATGGGGGATCTTCCCGGACCAGGGCTCGAACCCGTGTCCCCTGCATTGGCAGGAGGATTCTTAACCACTCCACCATCAGGGAAGCCCACTATCTTTTTATTATAGCCGTTCTAGTGCTGGGGTATGAAATATCTCATTGTGCTTTGATTGCATTTCCCTGATAACTGAGATCAGGTTGAAAAGATGTTGAGCATCATTTAATGTACTTGTTAGGCATGTGTTTTTCTTCTTTGGTGAAACGCCTATTCAAATCTTTGCCCATTATAAAATTGGGTTGTCTTATGCCAAATTGTAACAGTTCTTTAAATATTCTAGATCCAGGTTCTGTCTCAGTCACATGATTTGCAAATATTTTCTTCCAGTCTCTAGCTTGCCTTTTCATTTTCTTAACAGTGTCTTTCAAAGCGTAAACATATTTTATTTTGATAAAGTCCAACTTACCAACTTTTTGTCTTGTGGAGTATGCGTTTCGTGTTGTACCAGAGAACTCTTTGCCTTATCCATGAGCACAGTTTTTCTCCTATATTTTTACGTTTTACATTTAAGTCTATAATTCATTTTGAGTTGATTTTTGGGAAATACAAATGAAGTACAAATCTAAATTCATCTTTATGAATATGACTATCCAGTTGTCCCAGCACCATTTGGTGAAAAGACGATCCTTCACCCATGGTCAAAAATCAGTTGTCCGTAAGTGTAAGGATTTGTCATGGGACTCCCCATTTCTTTCTTTTTTTTTTTAATAAATTTATTTATTTTAGTTATTTATTTTTGGCTGTGTTGGGTCTCGTTGCTGCACGCGGGCTTTCTCTAGTTGCAGTGAGCGGGGGCTACTCTTTGTTGTGGTGCGCAGGCTTCTCATTGCGGTGGCTTCTCTTGTTGAGGAGCATGGGCTCTAGGTGCATGGGCTTCAGTAGTTGTGGCTTACGGGCTCTAGATCACAGGCTCAGTAGTTGTGGCATACGGGCTTAGTTGCTCCGTGGCATGTGGGATCTTCCCGGACCAGGGCTCGAACCCATGTCCCCTGCATTGGCAGGTGGATTCTTAACCACTGTGCCACCAGGGAAGTCCGATTGCTAGAGCTTTTATAGTAAATGTTGAAATCTAGTAGTGTAAGTCCTACAACTCTGTTCTTTTTCAAAAGTGTTTGGCTATTATGGATCCTTTGTATTTCCATATTAAGTTTAGGTTCAGCTGGTCTGTTTCTACAAAAATTCTTCTGGGATTTTGATAGGTATTGTGTATCTATAGATCAGTTTGGGGAGAATTGCTATCTTAATAATATTGAGTCTTTCAGTCCAGGGACCTGGAATGTCTCTCCATTTATTTAGATAATCTTTAATTTTTCTTAGTAATGTTTTGTAATTTTCAGTGTACAAGGTTTGCACCACTTCTGTTAAACTTATTCCTAAGTATTTTATTCTTTTTGATGTTATTGTTGATGGAATTTTTCCTTGATTTATTTTTAGATTTTTCATTGCTAAGTATATAGAACTATGAATGATTTTAAAATATTAACCTGGTATCCTGTAGCTTTGCTGAACTCATTTATTAGTGCTAGTAGTTTTTTGTGTATGGATATCTTGGGGTTTCCTACATGCAGGGTAATGCAGCCTGCAAGTAAAGACAGCATTGCATCTTACTTTCAAATCTGAATGCCTTTTATTTTATCTGTTAATTTCTAGGGTAGTTAAAAGTATTCAACTGTGATTGGAATTAGTCTGTTTTCCCTTATATTTTTGTTGATTCATTTTTAAAGTTATGTTATTAAGTACAAAGAGGTTTATGATATTATATCTTGGTAGACTGTATTTTCAAATTATTATCCAGTAGCCCTTTTTCTTATGTTTTATGCTTTTTGCTTTGAGTTTTATTTTGTCTGACATTAATATTGCTATACCTGCTTTCTTTTGATAGTATTTTATTTTTAATTTCTTTAAAACATTTATTTTGAAATAATTTCAGACATAAAAGTTGTAAAATTAGTACAAAAAATTCTCATATACTCTTTACCCAGATTCCTCAGATGTTAGCATTTTACCATTGCTTTCTGTCATTCTTTGTGTGTGATAAAGATAAGTACATTTTTTTTTCTGGAAAAAAAAAATCTGACTGCCTTTAATCTTTCCTCCTCCTTCTCCTCCTCTTAATTTCTGTTCATCAGTAGTGATGTTCCCTCTTCCATTTTCTATTTTAGTCATTTATGTCTTCTGTCTTTTTTTTCTTTGTTAGTCTAGCTAAAGGTTTGTCAGTTTTGTTCACCTTTTCAAAGAACCAACTTTTGATTTCATTGATTTTTCTTTTTCTTTTTTCTATTTTCGCTTTTCATTGATTTCCACTCCAATCTATCATTTCCTTCTTTCGGCTTGCTTTGAGTTTATTTATGCTTCTTTTTCTAAATCCTTAAGGTAGAAGCTCAATTTACTGATTTGAAACCTTTCTTCTTTTTTAACATAGGCATTTAAAGCTACAAATTTCCCTCTAAACACTGCTCTAACTGCAACCCATAACTTTTGTTATGTTGTATTTTCATTTCATTCAATTCAAGATATTTTTCCTGGTGATTTTTTTCTTTGATCTATGGGTTCTTTCTAAGTGTGTTACTTACTTTCCTAATAATTGGAATATGTCAAAATTCTCTCTGTTATTTAAAAGAATTTCAACAGCCTCACTTCTGCTGTGTTCAGAGACATACTTTTTATGACTTCAATCCTTTTAAATATTTGCGACTTGTTTTATGGCCTAGCGTATGATGTGTCCTGGAGAATGTTCCATATGCAGTTGGAAAAATCAACCTACAACAGAGTGTTGAGAGCAGGGAGTGATATTATCTGGTTTGTGTTTTAGAAAGGTTGGTCTAGGTTCTGTATGGGAAATAGATTGTTGAGTAAGAAGGAAGAGTGAAATAAGGGAAACCTGGGAGACTGCTGCCCTAGTATAGGCAAAAAATGATGGTGCTTTAACTAAGCTAATAATGGTGGAGTGAGATATCAGTGGATTTAGGACAGGATTGCTGATGGAATGGATATAGTGTGTGAGAGAGAAGAGTCAAGGGTGACTCCAAGGTTTATGGCCTGAAACAGCTGGACCCAGTGATGGTGCCATTTTTGAGATGGGAAGCTCTGTAAGAAAAGCAGATTTTTCATGGAAACTTGATACACAAAGTAGACACAATTTGTTAAGAGACTGATACTGGTTCTAGTTTGGCTCTTCCCACTGTTTAATTTGGGGCAAGTAACTTAACCTCTGTGAACCCATATCTTGAAAGTTGTTATTTCATTAATTATGAGTATTGTAACTATAATTTATAACAATAGTGGCATAGTGTTAACTATATTCTGACTTGTAATGCACTCTCTTTAAGCTTTCCAGAGTGATTTGTAAGTGTATTGTTTTAGTAGCGCTTAACCAAATAGTTTTACCAGAAATTTTCACATCTCTTTCTAAATATTTAATAAACAAACCATACTGAAATTACTGTTTTGATAGGTCAAAACTTGTCAAATATTGTAGTTCAACTGATAGTTTCTTTTTACTCATTGACCTGTGATCACGTGGGAGCTTTTAGGAATGCCTCTTATCAAAAATATCTCTTTGTGGTAACAAAATGAAAATTGCAGTAGTCAGTGAGTTAAAACTGGTAGCAGCAACATCACTAATTATTAGAGAAATGCAAATCAAAACTACAATGAGGTATCACCTCACACCAGTTAGAATGGGCATCATCAGAAAATCTACAAACAACAAATGCTGGAGAGGGTATGGAGAAAAGGGAACCCTCTTGCACTGTTGGTGCGAATGTAAATTGATACAGCCACTATGGAGAACAATATGGAGGTTCCTTAAAAAACTAAAAATAGAATTACCATATGACCCTGCAATCCCACTACTGGGCATATACCCAGAGAAAACCATAATTCAAAAAGACACATGCACCCCAATGTTCATTGCAGCACTATTTACAATAGCCAGGTCATGGAAGCAACCTAAATGCCCATCAACAGACGAATGGATAAAGAAGAGGTGGTACATATATACAATGGAATATTACTCAGCCATAAAAAGGAACGAAATTGAGTCATTTGTAGAGATGTGGATGGATCTAGAGACTGTCATACAGAGTGATGTAAGTCAGAGAGAGAAAAACAAATATCGTATATTAACGCACGTATGTGGAACCTAGAAAAATGGACAGATGAGCCGGTTTGCAGGGCAGAAGTTGAGACACAGATGTAGAGAACGGACATATGGACACCAAGGGGGAAAAACTGCGGTGGGGTGGGGATGGTGGTGTGCTGAATTGGGCGATTGGGATTGACATGTATACACTGATGTGTATAAAATTGATGCCTAATAAGAACCTGCAGTATAAACAAACAAACAAACAAAACAACTAATACTAAACTTTCATTGGGTTATGTGTATGGAAATATGTTAATATAAACGTTTCAGACATTACATGAAATTTCTAAAAATCTTATATGTTCTGGTATAATGTTATAAGTCATAATCCTAGTTATTACTTTAAAATGTGTATCTCAGAAATAACTAATTTTCTTGTCAACTGCATTATTAGGAACTTTCATCAAATCTTTAACCGTGGTCATTTTTAAGTCTTTTGTCATTTACAGATAGTTCTGGGTGTACTCTGATGCTTTTGCAAATATGTTCCTATAAAAGGGTTTCATCTTCAAGAAATTCATGGAAAAGACTCTGACAAGTACAGGTTTCTGGTAACTGACGGTACTGCTGAACTGAATGAATAAGCATTTTCAGAACTCTAATGAAAAACTCATGAACTCATAAAAGTGCTAACAAAAGATCAAGATGAAAAAAAATATTAATTATATGGGACTGAGTGAACTGATGAGGATGAGTATAATTTTTGTGACTTTCTGTCTGAATTAAAAAAAAAAAAAATCCCACAAGGACTCAGAGGCAAAGAATATACAAATCAATTTTCACTGCAAAGTAAAGGAGCTGTTACAGTGGAGGATTACTGGACTGAATGTCAATATTATGACATAGTATGAGTGTGTTTCATGTTTGGTAATTGCAGTCATTGTTGCTTTTGTTGTGGTCATCCATGTACAATGCTTGGTGTCAGTCTATTTATCTCTTGTAAAAATAAAATACAGTGTGTGTGTGTGAAAAAAAAAAAACTGGTAGCAGGGTAATTTCCTTGATTCTTGCTTTAATGTAAACAAGGGATAGCTAGATGAAGAACTGACCTGTTACTTATTTGGATGTGGATTCCTTGATGAAAATACTTAAGGGAGTTCTTCATTAAGACACAGCCAGTTGGGTACCCTAGGGTGCTGAATGATGCTTCCCAATCTATCTTGCTCTCTGACTTCTACCATTTCTACCAGTGTAGATGCCTCTCAATTGTTGTGAGTGACTTCTTTTTCTTACTCTGAGGGGATTGGGTAGCGATGTATGATTTTTATTGGCTATTATAATTTTTTTTTTACTTAGACCTTGACTATATTAAAGAAACCTGATGAAGAAAATAGCTAACATTTTACTGAACATTTATGTACCAAGTACAGTGCTAAGTGCTTTACATAAAGTCTCATTAATCCTCACATCAATTCAACAGGATAGGTATTGTTATTCCCATTGTATAAATGAGGAAACTAGGGCCCAGAAATGTCAAGTAGCTTACCCAAGTAATAAGTGATGGAGCTGGGATTCAAACTCAAGCAGTACTTTACTGCTGCTGGCTATTGAGAACAATAATAAAGTTTTAAATATGAAGCAAATAAATTGATCTGGTAGTAAAGTCAGAAGGAATGAGAAGCTTTCTTAAAAACCCCTTTTTTGGTGATTTTTTTTCTTCAGCAGTGGTTCTCAGACCTTATTGTGCATAAAAATCACCTGGGGAAGATTGTTCAGTAGGTTTAGGATGGGGGCCCAGCACCTCATTCAGGTGACCTACACAACACACTGATAAACTCTTACCTAACACTAAGTTGTTGGTTCTTCATTGCTGGTAGCATTTTACGGACCCATTCACTGATATGTTATTTACCTTTTACAACTCTGTTGAAGTTCTCCTGAAGTTCTCAGAGTTTCCCTTTTTGCTAAATCAAAAAAGTTTCCCCTCAATCCTCATCCTTGATAAGCCTTGATGGTTTACCACCACTTACCTATTGCAAATTTCTCCTCCCTTGGCTTCCATGATTCACTTTCATGCTCCATTCCATATAGGTCATGCACAAAAAAATCCTTCTTGAATTTGTTTAGCCCTGTCCCTATTGCCCCTCCAAATGCCCAGCCAGATATTAATATGTTCTTATCTCCTCTGATTTGGGACCATAAAAATATATTATTTGCTCACTTAAATTATTCCATTTTATTTGTTTAGAGCTGGGATGACATGGAGAAAATCATAAAATACAGGATAAAAGATTTGTGAATTGTACTGGTTAATTACCCCCAGGCTTTCACATTTCAAAGTACAGAGGGGAAAACTGTGCCAAATAAAATGAGATTCTAAAGCCCAAAACAAATCCTTGATTTAGGAACCTTTAACGTTCGCCATCCCTTGGCTGAGCTTTGCTAGCTGGACTTCCTATATTACTTAAAGATGACACCTGTCTCTCCTTAATCTTTCCAGCTGCTCAGGAAAAAAATAGCATAATTACTCACCTAATATGTATGTCCCCAAAGCCTTTGACAAATCAACAGGAAAACATTAATGGAGGGGAGAGGGGAGGAGAAGGGGACTGTCCTGATGGGCATATGGACCCAAGAATTACAATGTGAGGATGGTTTAGAATTTCTTAGACAGCTTATTACTGTCAAGACACTTAAGTTCTGTCCCATCAGGAATCATAGACAAAAGAATAACAGGTTGGAAGTAGATGTAGGGACTTCCCTGGTGGTGCAGTGGTTAAGAATCCGCCTGCCAATGCAGGGGACACGGGTTTGAGCCCTGGTCTGGGAAGATCCCACATGCCACGGAGCAACTAAGCCCATGCACCACAACTACTGAGCCTGCGCTCTAGAGCCTGCGAACCACAACTACTGAGCCGGCGTGCCACAGCTACTGAAGCCCGCGTGCCTAGAGCCCGTGCTCTGCAACAAGAGAAGCCACCACAATGAGAAGCCTGCGCACCGCAACAAAGAGTAGCCCCCCCTCGCCACAAGGAGAGAAAGCCCGCACGCAGCAACGAAGACCCAATGCAGCCAAAAATAAATTAATTAATGAAATAAATTTTAAAAAATGAAGTAGATGTAAAAGGAAATCAAAAGGAAGATACACTTTATGATCAATAGACAAATAGATAATATATAATACATATATCTCTGTATATGTGAAGTTGCTATATAAAGGAATAATGGAACTTTTATAGAGTAACTACTACCTTTTTTTTAAGGCAAGCACCTACCTGTGCTTTCTTTAATGGTGAGGATAGTTTATTTGCTTATACCCAAACCTACTTTAGGAAGACAATGTCATCAGGTTAGTAAGACCGCAGAGATGATAAGAAATGCACTTCATATGATTGTGTTGCCCTTCATACTAAATGCATGTAATTAAGTTAGATCAGGTTAACCAAACTAAGTCTGACTATGGTTCACAAATGTCATGATGTGTTTATCACACACTGATGTGTGATATGCTTATCTTTTGAATTGTTCTTTTTGCCCTCTCATAACCTGTCCTACTTTAAGAAAACATACAGAAATCTGAATTTATTAGATAATGTAGGGAATGGTTATGTACATTGTAATGTATATGGACAAGTTCCTTGATATATTTAACAGTTTTATCAGTTCCTTTTTCAATGTTCCATTTATAAAATCCACTGTAACTTTTCTAGGAACACACATTTAGCGTAAAGCCAAGTTCAGCCATGTAGTGTTTACCTTGACCAAGTGAATTCTCCCCTTCATTGTGCTTGCTTCCAAAACTGAAATGATCAAAAAACATGGTACTTTTAAATTAAAATATTAAAATAAAAAAGTTCAATTTGCCTTTCTCCTCCAATATTCACAGTTGTACTCCGTTATCAGAATTCAAACATGAACAAGTATAACTTTCAGTAAATGTGTTCTCAGCTCCATTTTGCTTCCTGCAATTGTTTATTTTTGCTCTGCCCTGTCCAAAAGGATTTCAGACCATTTATTAAGTTTTACAAGTTGTGATGAGATAAGGTAAATTAAAATGGGGCCAAAGAAAAGTATGGGTGGAGACAAAGTAGAGCCAAAAATAAGTCTAAAAATGTATACCATATTGGCCAGCACGCTTACTACTGGTGGTCCACTGACACCACAGTAAGCTTTCTAGCAGCCAACTTTCAGAAGAAAGAAAGAAAAACTTTACAATGTCCTTGAATAAAAAGAACCCAGTTGTTCAGGTGAATTGCAGTTATTCTTGGTCTTAAGATCAGACAGACCTTTATCCCAAAGACCCTCAGAAGGAGGATGCAACATTGAATTTCATAGCATTCATAATAGGCATTCATTGTTTGTTGAATGAATTATAGTACCCTTCAATATAAGCTGGTAGCATTTTGTGAAAACAGATTTCAGCAAAAGCAATTTCGCCAAAACTGGGGAGACACAGCCAGCAGCAGAAAGCTGTGGTCTAGATTGCTAGCTTACTGTGGTCTAATGTTACATTGTACAATACCTGGAGAAATTAATGGGTTATTAATTCTTCAACTGATTATTCCTGAATATTGATTTCTTGATAAATGTGGGCAGTGGTCCAGATGTGTACTCCGTGGCTGGCTGAATACAGACCTTTTTGTCTTAACAGTTCTTACAGCACATTTGCATTTTTATCACAACCAAGGAATGTAAAATGGCCTAACTATAAGCCCATATTTCCCCTTGTCCTCAGCAAGCAGTGGAAGTTCTCATGGGCCTAGGACTTTCTCAGAAAACCCTATATAATCCAGTCTAGTACCTAAAGATACTAATAGTTGATTTCCTAAAGTTCTGTTCCTTACAACTGAATTAGTTTTAGCCTGAAAAAAATTTGAAGCAAATATAACCAGATCTCTACCTCAGCCACAATAAAACCTTATTAAAGCACTCAGAGAATGTTAAACTACTTCCTGATGTACTGTCTGTGATAAACTACTTGTTAAATGTACATCAAAGTGACCAAAAAATGCACCCTGGGGTTTATACTTATACATCAACTTAAATTTGAACAGTGTTGATCAGTTGTCATTCTTTCTGACACTACTTATCTAGCAGGCTCAGTTGTCGGTTATACCCCATCCATCAAGATCAAACCATATCATCTGCTTGGAAAAGGTTGCTTTTCTTACTATTTCTCTCTAATAAGGCAGGATATATGCAATTCATCCAAAAATAATGTCAGATCAAGTTAACCCAAGGAGAAATAGTCTTAGCTTTTTTTCTTGTTGTTTTTAAATGAAAAGGAGTTGTATGTATTGATGTGGAAAGATAATCTTGGCATACTACTGAATGAAAATTAACTTGTGAGATGACATATTAAGCCTCTTTTTTTTAAAAGGCAAAATATATACCAAACATATATATCTCTGGAGATAGGGATTATAGGAGTCTTTTGTTTTGTACCATTCTCTATTGTTTGAGTTTTTAAATAATCATATATATTACTTTTTCAGAAAAATATATAGAAGTTTGGTTGTTTTGTAAGGGGAGATGATACAGCCAGGGCAGAGTGGTATAATAAGAACCTTGGTTTCCTTACTATAGGGATAATAATAGAGCATCTCTGTATAGTTTGCTAGGGCTACCATAACAAAGTACCACAGACTGGGTGACTTAAACAGCAGAAATTTACTTCCTCCCAGTTCTGGAGGCTAGAAGTCCAAGATTGAGGTATTGGCAGAGTTGGTTTCATTCTGAAATGGCTTACAGATGACCATCTTCACATGTAGATGGTGCCCTTCCTGTGGTCTTTTCTCTGTGTGTGCATGTGTCTAGTGTATCTGTCTCTCTCTCTGCCTTTTTTTTTTTTTTTAATTCAAACAGAAAGTCACAAAAATTATACTCATCCTCATCAGTTCACTCAGTCCCATATAATTAATATTTTTTTTCATCTTGATCTTTTGTTAGCACTTTTATGAGTTCATGAGTTTTTCATTAGAGTTCTGAAAATGCTTATTCATTCAGTTCAGCAGTACCGTCAGTTACCAGAAACCTGTACTTGTCAGAGTCTTTTCCATGAATTTCTTGAAGATGAAACCCTTTTATAGGAACATATTTGCAAAAGCATCAGAGTACACCCAGAACTATCTGTAAATGACAAAAGACTTAAAAATGACCACGGTTAAAGATTTGATGAAAGTTCCTAATAATGCAGTTGACAAGAAAATTAGTTATTTCTGAGATACACATTTTAAAGTAATAACTAGGATTATGACTTATAACATTATACCAGAACATATAAGATTTTTAGAAATTTCATGTAATGTCTGAAACGTTTATATTAACATATTTCCATACACATAACCCAATGAAAGTTTAGTATTAGTTGTTTTGTTTGTTTGTTTGTTTATACTGCAGGTTCTTATTAGGCATCAATTTTATACACATCAGTGTATACATGTCAATCCCAATCGCCCAATTCAGCACACCACCATCCCCACCCCACCGCAGTTTTTCCCCCTTGGTGTCCATATGTCCGTTCTCTACATCTGTGTCTCAACTTCTGCCCTGCAAACCGGCTCATCTGTCCATTTTTCTAGGTTCCACATACGTGCGTTAATATACGATATTTGTTTTTCTCTCTCTGACTTACATCACTCTGTATGACAGTCTCTAGATCCATCCACATCTCTACAAATGACTCAATTTCGTTCCTTTTTATGGCTGAGTAATATTCCATTGTATATATGTACCACCTCTTCTTTATCCATTCGTCTGTTGATGGGCATTTAGGTTGCTTCCATGACCTGGCTATTGTAAATAGTGCTGCAATGAACATTGGGGTGCATGTGTCTTTTTGAATTATGGTTTTCTCTGGGTATATGCCCAGTAGTGGGATTGCAGGGTCATATGGTAATTCTATTTTTAGTTTTTTAAGGAACCTCCATATTGTTCTCCATAGTGGCTGTATCAATTTACATTCGCACCAACAGTGCAAGAGGGTTCCCTTTTCTCCATACCCTCTCCAGCATTTGTTGTTTGTAGATTTTCTGATGATGCCCATTCTAACTGGTGTGAGGTGATACCTCATTGTAGTTTTGATTTGCATTTCTCTAATAATTAGTGATGTTGAGCAGCTTTTCATGTGCTTCGTGGCCGTCTGTATGTCTTCTTTGGAGAAATGTCTATTTAGGTCTTCTGCCCATTTTTGGATTGGGGTGTTTGTTTCTTTAATATTGAGCTGAATGAGCTGTTTATATATTTTGGAGATTAATCCTTTGTCCGTTGATTCGTTTGCAAATATTTTCTCCCACTCTGAGGGTTGTCTTTTCGTCTTGTTTATGGTTTCCTTTGCTGTGCAAAAGCTTTTAAGTTTCATTAGGTCCCATTTGTTTATTTTTGTTTTTATTTCCATTACTCTAGGAGGTGGATCAAAAAAGATCTTGCTGTGATTTATGTCAAAGAGTGTTCTTCCTATCTTTTCCTCTAAGAGTTTTATAGTGTCCAGTCTTAGATTTAGGTCTCGAATCCATTTTGAGTTTATTTTTGTGTATGGTGTTAGGGAGTATTCTAATTTCATTCTTTTACATGTAGCTGTCCAGTTTTCCCAGCACCACTTATTGAAGAGACTGTCTTTTCTCCATTGTATATCTTTGCCTCCTTTGTCATAGATTAGTTGACCATAGGTGCGTGGGTTTATCTCTGGGCTTTCTATCTTGTTCCATTGATCTGTGTTTCTGTTTTTGTGCCAGTACCGTATTGCCTTGATAACTGTAGCTTTGTAGTATAGTCTGAAGTCAGGGAGTCTGATTCCTCCAGCTCCGTTTTTTTCCCTCAAGGCTGCTTTGGCTATTCGGGGTCTTTTGTGTCTCCATACAAATTTTAAGATGATTTGTTCTAGCTCCGTAAAAAATGCCATTGGTAATTTGATACAGATTGCATTGAATCTGTAGATTGCTTGGGGTAGTATAGTCATTTTCACAATGTTGATTCTTCCAATCCAAGAACATGGTATATCTCTCCATCTGTTGGTATCATCGTTAATTTCTTTCATCAGTGTCTTATAGTTTTCTGCATACAGGTCTTTTGTTTCCCTAGGTAGGTTTATTCCTAGGTATTTTATTCTTTTTGTTGCAATGGTAAATGGGAGTGTTTCCATAATTTCTCTTTCAGATTTTTCATCACTAGTGTATAGGAATGCAAGAGATTTCTGTGCATTAATTTTGTATCCTGAAACTTTACCATATTCATTAATTAGCTCTAGCAGTTTTCTGGTGGCCGTTTTAGGATTCTCTATGTATAATATCATGTCATCTGCAAACAGTGACAGTTTTACTTCTTCTTTTCCAATTTGGATTCCTTTTATTTCTTTTTCTTCTCTGATTGCTGTGGCTAGGACTTCCAGAACTATGTTGAATAATAGTGGAGAGAGTGGACATCCTTGTCTTGTTCCTGACCTTAGAGGAAATGCTTTCAGTTTTTCACCATTGAGAATGATGTTGGCTGTGGGTTTGTCATATATGGCCTTTATTATGTTGAGGTAGGTTCCCTCTATGCCCACTTTCTTGAGAGTTTTTATCATAAATGGGTGTTGAATTTTGTCAGAAGCTTTTTCTGCATCTATTGACATGATCATATGGTTTTTATTCTTCAATTTGTTAATATGGTGCATCACATTGATTGATTTGCATATATTGAAGAATCCTTGCATCCCTGGGATAAATCCCACTTGATCGTGGTGTATGATCCTTTTAATTTGTTGTTGGATTCTGTTTGCCAGTATTTTGTTGAGGATTTTTGCATCTATATTCATCAGTGATATTGGTCTGTAATTTTCTTTTTTTGTAGTGTCTTTGTCTGTTTTGGTATCAAGGTGATGGTGGCCTCATAGAATGAGTTTGGGAGTGTTCCTTCCTCTGCAAATTTTTGGAAGAGTTTGAGAAGGATAGGTGTTAGCTCTTCTCTAAATGTTTGATAGAATTCACCTGTGAAGCCATCTGGTCCTGGACTTTTGTTTGTTGGAAAATTTTTAATCACAGTTTCAATTTCATTACTTGTGATTGGTCTGTTCATATTTTCTGTTTCTTCCTGGTTCAGTCTTGGAAGGTTATACCTTTCTAAGAAGTTGTCCATTTCTTCCAGGTTGTCCATTTTATTGGCATAAAGTTGCTTGTAATAGTCTCTTAGGATGCTTTGTATTTCTGCGGTGTCTGTTGTAACTTCTCCTTTTTCATTTCTGATTTTATTGATTTGAGTCCTCTCCCTCTTTTTCTTGATGAGTCTGGCTAATGGCTTATCAATTTTGTTTATCTTCTCAAAGAACCAGCTTTTAGTTTTATTGATCTTTGCTATTGTTTTCTTTGTTTCTATTTCATTTATTTCTGCTCTGATCTTTATGATTTCTTTCTTTCTGCTAACTTTGGGTTTTGTTTGTTCTTCTTTCTCTAGTTCCTTTAGGTGTAACGTTAGATTGTTTATTCGAGATTTTTCTTGTTTCTTGAGGTAGGCTTGTATAGCTATAAACTTCCCTCTTAGAACTGCTTTTGCTGTATCCCACAGGTTTTGGATCGTCGTGTTTTCATTGTCATTTGTCTCTAGGTATTTTTTGATTTCCTCTTTGATTTCTTCAGTGATCTCTTGGTTATTTAGTAATGTATTGTTTAGCCTCTATGTGTTTGTGTTTTTTACGTTTTTTTCCCCTGTAATTGATTTCTAATCTCATAGCACTGTGGTCAGAAAAGATGCTTGATATGATTTCAATTTTCTTAAATTTACTGAGGCCTGATTTGTGACCCAAGATGTGATCTATCCTGGAGAATGTTCCATGAGCACTTGAGAAGAAAGTGTAATCTGCTGTTTTTGGATGGAATGTCCTATAAATATCAATTAAATCTATCTGGTCTATTGTGTCATTTAAAGCTTCTGTTTCCTTATTTATTTTCATTTTGGATGATCTGTCCATTGGTGTAAGTGAGGTGTTAAAGTCCCCCACTATTATTGTGTTACTGTCAATTTCCTCTTTTATAGCTGTTAGCAGTTGCCTTATGTATTGAGGTGCTCCTATGTTGGGTGCATATATATTTATAATTGTTATATCTTCTTTTTGGATTGATCCCTTGATCATTATGTAGTGTCCTTCCTTGTCTCTTGCAACATTCTTTATTTTAAAGTCTATTTTATCTGATATGAGTATTGCTACTCCAGCCTTCTTTTGATGTGCATTTGCATGGAATATCTTTTTCCATCCCCTCACTTTCAGTCTGTATGTGTCCCTAGGTCTGAAGTGGGTCTCTTGTAGACAGCATATATATGGGTCTTGTTTTTGTATCCATTCAGCAAGCCTGTGTCTTTTGGCTGGAGCATTTAATCCATTCACGTTTAAGGTAATTATCGATATGTATGTTCCTATGACCATTTTCTTAATTGTTTTGGGTTTGTTTTTGTAGGTCCTTTTCTTCTCTTGTGTTTCCCACTTAGAGAAGTTCCTTTAGCATTTGTTGTAGAGCTGGTTTGGTGGTGCTGAATTCTCTTAGCTTTTGCTTGTCTGTAAAGCTTTTGATTTCTCCATCAAATCTAAATGAGATCCTTGCCGGGTAGAGTAATCTTGGTTGTAGGTTCTTCCCTTCCATCACTTTAAGTATATCATGCCACTCCCTTCTGGCTTGCAGAGTTTCTGCTGAGAAATCAGCTGTTAACCTTATGGGAGTTCCCTTGTATGTTATTTGTCGTTTTTCCCTTGCTGCTTTCAGTAATTTTTCTTTGTCTTTAATTTTTGCCAATTTGATTACTATGTGTCTCGGCGTGTTTCTCCTTGGGTTTATCCTGTATGGGACTCTCTGCGCTTCCTGGACTTGGGTGGCTATTTGCTTTCCCATGTTAGGGAAGTTTTCGACTATAATCTCTTCAAATATTTTCTCGGGTCCTTTCCCTCTTCTCCTTCTGGGACCCCTATAATGTGAATGTTGTTGCGTTTAATGTTGTCCCAGAGGTCTCTTAGGCTGCCTTCATTTCTTTTCATTCTTTTTTCTTTATTCTGTTCCACAGCAGTGAATTCCAGCATTCTGTCTTCCAGGTCACTTATCCGTTCTTCTGCCTCAGTTATTCTGTTATTGATTCCTTCTAGTGTATTTTTCATTTCAGTTATTGTGTTGTTCATCTGTTTGTTTGTTCTTTAATTCTTCTAGATCTTTGTTAAACATTTCTTGCATCTTCTCGATCTTTGCCTCCATTCTTTTTCCAAGGTCCTGGATCATCTTCACTATCATTATTCTGAATTCTTTTTCTGGAAGGTTGTCAATCTCCACTTCATTTAGTTGTTTTTCTGGGGTTTTATCTTGTTCCTTCATCTGGTACATAGCCCTCTGCCTTTTCATCTTGTCTATCTTTCTGTGAATGTAGTTTTTGTTCCACAGGCTCCAGGATTGTAGTTCTTCTTGCTTCTGCTGTCTGCCCTCTGGTGGATGAGGCTATCTAAGAGGTTTGTGCAAGTTTCCTGATGGGAGGGACTGGTGATGGGTAGAGCTGGCTGTTGCTTTGGTGGGCAGAGCTTAGTGAAAAGTTCTTAACAACACTAGTCATCAGGGAAATACAAATCAAAACCACAATGAGGTACCACTTCATACCCACTAGGATGGCTGTAACCAAAAAGTCAGATAATAATCAAGTGTTAGGAAGGCTGTAAAACTGAAACCATCACACGTTGCTGGTGGGAAATGTAAACTGGTGCAGCCACTTTGGAAAACAGTCTGGCAATTTTCAATTTCTTTAATAAGTATAGGGCTATTTGGGTTACCTATTTCTTCTTCTTTTTTTTAATTAATTAATTTATTTTTGGCTGCATTAGGTCTTCATCGCTGTGCGCGGGCTTTTCTCTAGTTGTGGCCAGCGGGGGCTACTCTTCGTTGTGGTGTGTGGATTTCTCATTGCAGTGGCTTCTCTTGTTGTGGAGCATGGGCTCTAGGCACGCGGGCTTCAGTAGTTATGGCGCACGGGCTTAGTTGCTCCGTGGCATGTGGGATCCTTCTGGACCAGGGCTCGAACCCATGTCCCCTGCATTGGCAGGTGGATTCTCAACCACTGTGCCACCAGGGAAGCCCTATCTATTTCTTCTTGAGTGAGCTTCGGTAGATTGTACCATTCAAAAAATTTGTCCGTTTCATCTAAGTCGTCAAATTTTTTGGCATAAAGTTGTTTATAGTAGTCCCTTATTATCCTTTTAATATCTGTAGGCTCTAGTAATATCACCTCTCTTACCCCTGATATTAGGTTTGTGTCTTCTCTTTTTTTCCCCAGATTAGTCTGGCTAGAGGGTTACCAATTTTATTGATTCTTTAAAAAAATCCGCTTTTAGTTTCACTGATTTTTCTCCAGTAGAGGAAATCTATTTGATTTACTTTGGCTTTGATCTTTATTCTTTCCTTTTGTCTACTGAATTGGGTTTCATCTGCTACTTTTTTCTAGTTTATTAAGAAAGGTAAAAGCTTAGGTCATTGATACTTTTTGCTCTATTCTCATCCAGGCATTTGGAGCTACAGTTCCCTAAGTATTTGCTTTTGCAGCATTCCATAAATTTGGTGTGTTGTGTTTTCACTTTCTTTTCATTCAAAGTATTTTCTAATTTCCTTCTTGATTTCTTATTTGATACATGGAAGTGTGTTATTTTTGTTTCCAAACATCTAGGAATTTTCCAGAGCTCTTTCTGCTCAATTCAATCGTGATTTGTTAGGAGTTGAATGTTTGTGTCCCCCACAAAGTTCATTTGTTGAAGCCCTAACCCTCAATGTGATGGATGGTATCTGGTGATGGGGCCTTTGGGAGGTAATTCTGCTGAGGTCCTGAGGGAGGGGCCCTCACGATGGGATTAGTATCCTAAGAAGAGAAAGCAGAGAGTTTGCGTGCGTGCTCTCGCGCTCTCTCCTTCTCTCTCCTGGAGCATGCACACACTGAAGAAAGACCATGTATGTGAGCACACAGTAAGAAGCGGGCCATCTGCAAGCCAGGAAGAGAATGCTCACCAGAACCCACCCATGCTGGCACCCTCACCTTGGATTTCCAGCCTCCAGAACTTGAGAAAACAAATTTCTGTTGTTTAAGACACCCAATCTGTGGTATTTTGTTATGGCAGCCCCAGCTGACTAATAGAGATCAGAGATCATACTTTGTATGCCTTGAATCCATTTACTGAGACTTTTTTTAATGTCCCAAAATACATTCTATCTTGGGAAATGTTCCACATGCACTTGAGAAGAATGTGTATTCCACTGTTGAATGGAGTGTTCTATAAATGTCAATCAGGTCAAGCTGGTTGAGAATATTGTTTAAGCCACTATATCTTTACTGATTTTCTGACTACTTTGTTCTATCGATTACTGAGAGAGAGGTACTAAAATCTTCGGCTACATTTGTGGATTTGTTTTATTTTTCCTTGAAGTTATATCAGTTTTTGCTTCATGTATTTTGAAAATCTCCTATTAGATGCACAAACATTAAGGATTATTATGTCTTGTTGCTTAACTGACCCCTTTATCATTATGAAATAAGGTTTTTTGTCTGTGGTAATATTCCTTGCTCTGAAAGTTGCTTTGTCTGACATCAATATAGCCACTCCAGCTTTCTTTTGATGAGTATAAGGTGTATCTTCTCCCAACCTTTTACTTTAAATTCTTTTTCTGGCTTTATATCTATAGTGTGTTTTTTGTAAGCATCATGTAATTGGATCTTGCTTTTTAATTCAATCTGACAACTGCTGTCTTCTAACTGGAGTTTTTAGGCCAATTTCATTTAATGTGACTATTGTTACGATTAGGTCTGAGACTATCATGTTTGTCCTATCTCTTCTGTTGTTGCTCCCCTTTACCTGTCCTCTTTTGGATTAACACAGTATTTTTTATGATTCTGTTTTATTTCCTCTGTTGTCTTATTAGCTGGAAGTCTCTGCTCTTTTGTTTTAGTGGCTGTTGTACAGTTTATAGCATACATCTTAATCAGCACAGCCTACCTTCAAGTTATATGGCAGTACTGCATATATAGTATTAAAACCTGATAACAGTTTACATTTATTCCCCCTCAACCTTTGTACTATTATTACCATGCATTTTATTTTTACATGTTATGCTATGAACGCCATACTATATTATTTTTGTTTATACAATTATCTTTTAAGGAGTTTTAAATAATAAGGGAAAAAACCCCTTTTATATTTATCACTGTAGTCAACATTTCTTTTTCTTTTCTTTTTTTTTTTTTGGGCTACATCCTGCACGGCTTGCAGGATCTTAGTTCCCTGGCCAGGGACTGAACCCAGGCCAGAGCAGTGAAAGCACCGAGCGAGCCCTAACCACTGGACTTCCAGGGAGTTCCCATGTAGGCGTCATTTCTGGTGATCTTCATTCCTTTGTGTAGACCCAGACTTCCAACTGGTACCACTTTTAATCTGCTTGAAGTACTTCCTTTAACACTTCTTGTGGTGCAAGTTGGTTGGTGAAGAATTCTTTCAGGTTTTGTGTGTCTTAAAACATCTTTATTTTGCCTTTTCTTTTGGAAGATACATTTGCCATAGAATTCTATGTTGACAGTTTTTCTTTCTGTACTTTAAAGCTGTTGTTCCACTGTCTTCTCACTTATGTTGTTTTCAGTGAGAAATCGGATTCCCTCCCACCTCCCATCCCCTCCCCCCTCGGCTGCTTTTTGGATTTTTTTAATCACTGGTTTTGAGCAATCTGATTATGATGTGCATTGGTGTAGTTTTCTTCATGGTTCTTGTGCTATGGGTTTACTGAATCTGTGGGTTATAGTTTTCTTCAAGTTTGGAAAAATTTTGGCCATTCATTCTTCAAGCCTTTTTCAGTCCCCCTCTTTCTTCTCTTCCCTTCAGGGACTCCAATTACCATATTAGGCCACTGGAGATTGTTCTTTGATGTCCAACGATAGCTCAGTGACACTTTTCATTAAAAAAATTATTTTTTTCTTCTCTAATTCTCTTTGGATAGTTTTTATTGCTGTGCCTTCAAGTTCATTAATCTTTTCTTCTGTAATGTCTAATTGCTGTTAATCTAACCCTATGTATTTTTGATCTCAGACATTGTTGTCTTCATCTCCAGAAGTTTGATTTGGGTATTTAAAAATACCTTCTATGTACCTACCTAACTTCTTGTACATATGGAATATACTACCATGGGTCACTATTACACAAAACAGAAATCTGGCTAAATGAGGTTGTGAGGCCCCATATATTTGCTCAAACACGGAAGATACATGCATTCCAGCTTTATAAAATGACATCCTGGACCTAAGTTTAGCAGATCCCAGGCTTCTATGACTGGGGTCTAGTAATGGTTACCCACACTGCATAGCTGACAGCAAACTTAAGCTGTTAAATAGAGCCTTTGTAGAAGACCCTGCCTCCTGAGCTATCCAGGGACCACTGTGGATTATGCGCCTTTATCCCAACTTACTTGGTAATCTTTCTTAACTCTACAGATATGAAATTGCTTGGCTGGACCTAGAACAGTTTGTTCCATCTTCATAGAAAACTACCCTTCAATCCCCCCACCCCTGCCATCACAACCCTATTGTTATTACTATGCAATAACATACAATATGATATTTATACATTATAATATTATTACTAGATATTCCATCCAGATTGTATCTTAGCTATCTGCTTAACAAACAGCAAGTCTAGTTTACTGAAATCAATGTTTAAATAGTAACAGAAAGACTTGAGCTATGGCTGTTCCATCACAGACAACCATTTACCATTACGGAAAAAGCCATCTAAATTATAGCATATTATTTGCTATTTTCAATTTGTCTTTTCACCAACTATGACTAAACAGGAAATAGTTACGGGTGTCAAGTTGTAGGAGGCAGACAAATTTCTAATTATCGATGCTCATATAGACCTACATTAAGAACCTACTACTAAGAATCCAAGTAGAAGAGATGGTCTTCTGACTATGCAGCCGTGGATTAAAATATTTTTAATAGTTAACCTTTATTGAGCTTATACTGTCAGGCACTATGCTAGGAGCTTTGTAGTCAATATTTCTTTTGATTCATAGAATAACTATAATTAAAAATGTGACTGCATTTGGAGACAGAGCCTTCAGAGAGGTAATTAAATTAAAATGGGGTTGTTAAGGTGGACCCTAATCCAATATGACTGCTGTCCTTATAAGAAGAGGAGATTAAGACAGAGAGAGAGAGGGCAGACAGTAGAAGCAAGAAAAACTACAATCCTGCAGCCTGTGGAACAAAAACCACATTTCCAGAAAGATAGACAAGATGAAAAGGCAGAGGGCTATATACCAGATGAAGGAACAAGAAAAAACCCCAGAAAAACAACTAAATGAAGTGGAGATAGGCAACCTTTCAGAAAAAGAATTCAGAATAATGATAGTGGAGATGATCCAGGACCTCGGAATAAGAATGGAGGCAAAGATCGAGAAGATGCAAGAAATGTTTAACAAAGATCTAGAAGAATTAAAGAACAAACAAACAGATGAACAACACAATAACTGAAATGAAAAATACACTAGAAGGAATCAATAACAGAATAACTGAGGCAGAAGAACGGATAAGTGACCTGGAAGACAGAATGCTGGAATTCACTGCTGTGGAACAGAATAAAGAAAAAAGAATGAAAAGAAATGAAGGCAGCCTAAGAGACCTCTGGGACAACATTAAACGCAACAACATTCACATTATAGGGGTCCCAGAAGGAGAAGAGGGAAAGGACCCGAGAAAATATTTGAAGAGATTATAGTCGAAAACTTCCCTAACATGGGAAAGCAAATAGCCACCCAAGTCCAGGAAGCGCAGAGAGTCCCATACAGGATAAACCCAAGGAGAAACACGCCGAGACACATAGTAATCAAATTGGCAAAAATTAAAGACAAAGAAAAATTACTGAAAGCAGCAAGGGAAAAACGACAAATAACATACAAGGGAACTCCCATAAGGTTAACAGCTGATTTCTCAGCAGAAACTCTGCAAGCCAGAAGGGAGTGGCATGATATACTTAAAGTGATGGAAGGGAAGAACCTACAACCAAGATTACTCTACCCGGCAAGGATCTCATTTAGATTTGATGGAGAAATCAAAAGCTTTACAGACAAGCAAAAGCTAAGAGAATTCAGCACCACCAAACCAGCTCTACAACAAATGCTAAAGGAACTTCTCTAAGTGGGAAACACAAGAGAAGAAAAGGACCTACAAAAACAAACCCAAAACAATTAAGAAAATGGTCATAGGAACATACATATCGATAATTACCTTAAACGTGAATGGATTAAATGCTCCAGCCAAAAGACACAGGCTTGCTGAATGGATACAAAAACAAGACCCATATATATGCTGTCTACAAGAGACCCACTTCAGACCTAGGGACACATACAGACTGAAAGTGAGGGGATGGAAAAAGATATTCCATGCAAATGCACATCAAAAGAAGGCTGGAGTAGCAATACTCATATCAGATAAAATAGACTTTAAAATAAAGAATGTTGCAAGAGACAAGGAAGGACACTACATAATGATCAAGGGATCAATCCAAAAAGAAGATATAACAATTATAAATATATATGCACCCAACATAGGAGCACCTCAATACATAAGGCAACTGCTAACAGCTATAAAAGAGGAAATTGACAGTAACACAATAATAGTGGGGGACTTTAACACCTCACTTACACCAATGGACAGATCATCCAAAATGAAAATAAATAAGGAAACAGAAGCTTTAAATGACACAATAGACCAGATAGATTTAATTGATATTTATAGGACATTCCATCCAAAAACAGCAGATTACACTTTCTTCTCAAGTGCTCATGGAACATTCTCCAGGATAGATCACATCTTGGGTCACAAATCAGGCCTCAGTAAATTTAAGAAAATTGAAATCATATCAAGCATCTTTTCTGACCACAGTGCTATGAGATTAGAAATCAATTACAGGGGAAAAAAACGTAAAAAACACAAACACATAGAGGCTAAACAATACATTACTAAATAACCAAGAGATCACTGAAGAAATCAAAGAGGAAATCAAAAAATACCTAGAGACAAATGACAATGAAAACACAACGATCCAAAACCTGTGGGATACAGCAAAAGCAGTTCTAAGAGGGAAGTTTATAGCTATACAAGCCTACCTCAAGAAACAAGAAAAATCTCGAATAAACAATCTAACGTTACACCTAAAGGAACTAGAGAAAGAAGAACAAACAAAACCCAAAGTTAGCAGAAAGAAAGAAATCATAAAGATCAGAGCGGAAATAAATGAAATAGAAACAAAGAAAACAGTAGCAAAGATCAATAAAACTAAAAGCTGGTTCTTTGAGAAGATAAACAAAATTGATAAGCCATTAGCCAGACTCATCAAGAAAAAGAGGGAGAGGACTCAAATCAATAAAATCAGAAATGAAAAAGGAGAAGTTACAACAGACACCGCAGAAATACAAAGCATCCTAAGAGACTATTACAAGCAACTTTATGCCAATAAAATGGACAACCTGGAAGAAATGGACAACTTCTTAGAAAGGTATAACCTTCCAAGACTGAACCAGGAAGAAACAGAAAATATGAACAGACCAATCACAAGTAATGAAATTGAAACTGTGATTAAAAATTTTCCAACAAACAAAAGTCCAGGACCAGATGGCTTCACAGGTGAATTCTATCAAACATTTAGAGAAGAGCTAACACCTATCCTTCTCAAACTCTTCCAAAAATTTGCAGAGGAAGGAACACTCCCAAACTCATTCTATGAGGCCACCATCACCTTGATACCAAAACAGACAAAGACACTACAAAAAAAGAAAATTACAGACCAATATCACTGATGAATATAGATGCAAAAATCCTCAGCAAAATACTAGCAAACAGAATCCAACAACACAGTAAAAGGATCATACACCATGATCAAGTGGGATTTATCCCAGGGATGCAAGGATTCTTCAATATATGCAAATCAATCAATGTGATACACCATATTAACAAATTGAAGAATAAAAACCATATGATCATGTCAATATATGCAGAAAAAGCTTTTGACAAAATGCAACACCCATTTATGATTAAAACCCTCCAGAAAGTGGGCATAGAGGGAACCTACCTCAACATAATAAAGGCCATATATGACAAACCCACAGCCAACATCATTCTCAATGGTGAAAAACTGAAAGCATTTCCTCTAAGATCAGGAACAAGACAAGGATGTCCAGTCTCTCCACTATTATTCAACATAGTTTTGGAAGTCGTAGCCATGGCAATCAGAGAAGAAAAAGAAATAAAAGGAATCCAAATTGGAAAAGAAGAAGTAAAACTGTCACTGTTTGCAGATGACATGATACTATACATAGAGAATCCTAAAGATGCCATCAGAAAACTACTAGAGCTGATCAGTGAATTTGGTAAAGTTGCATGATACAAAATTAATGCACAGAAATCTCTTGCATTCCTATACACTAATGATGAAAAATCTGAAAGAGGAATTAAGGAAACACTCCCATTTACCATTGCAACAAAAAGAATAAAATACCTAGGAATAAGCCTACCTAGGGAGACAAAAGACCTGTATGCAGAAAACTATAAGACACTGATGAAAGAAATTAAAGATGATACCAACAGATGGAGAGAAATACCATGTTCTTGGATTGGAAGAATCAATATTGTGAAAATGACTATACTACCCCAAGCAATCTACAGATTCAATGCAATCTGTATCAAATTACCAATGGCATTTTTTACAGAACTAGAACAAAAAATCTTAAAATCTGTATGGAGACACAAAAGACCCCGAATAGCCAAAGCAGTCTTGAGGGAGAAAACGGAGCTGGAGGAATCAGACTCCCTGACTTCAGACTATACTACAAAGCTACAGTAATCAAGACAATATGGTACTGGCACAAAAACAGAAATGTAGATCAATGGAACAGGATAGAAAGCCCAGAGATAAACCCATGCACCTATGGTCAACTAATCTATGACAAAGGAGGCAAGGCTATACAATGGAGAAAAGACAATCTCTTCAATAAGTGGTGCTGGGAAAACTGGACAGCTACATGTAAAAGAATGAAATTAGAACACTCCCTAACACCATACACAAAAATAAACTCAAAATGGATTAGAGACCTAAATGTAAGACCGGACACTATAAAACTCTTAGAGGAAAACATAGGAAGAACACTCACTCTTTGACATAAATCACAGCAAGATGTTTTTTGATCCACCTCCTAGAGTAATGGAAATAAAAACGAAAATAAACAAATGGAACCTAATGAAACTTAAAAGCTTTTGCAAAGCAAAGGAAACTACAAACAAGACGAAAAGACAACCCTTAGAATGGGAAGAAATATTTGCAAACGAATCAATGGATAAAGGATTAATCTCCAAAATATATAAACAGCTCATGCAGCTCAATATTAAAGAAACAAACACCCCAATCCAAAAATGGGCAGAAGACCTAAATAGACATTTTTCCAAAGAGGACATACAGCTGGCCAAGAAGCACATGAAAAGCTGCTCAACATCACTAATTATTAGAGAAATGCAAATCAAAACTACAATGAGGTATCCCCTCACGCCAGTTAGAATGGGCATCATCAGAAAATTTACAAACAGCCAATGCTGGAGAGGGTGTGGAGAAAAGGGAACCCTCTTGCACTGTTGGTGGGAATGTAAATTGATACAGCCACTATGGAGAACAGTATGGAAGTTCCTTTAAAAACTAAAAATATAATTACCATATGACCCAGCAATCCCACTACTGGACATATACCCAGAGAAAACCATAATTCAAAGAGACACATGCACCCCAATGTTCATTGCTGCGCTATTTACAATAGCCAGGTCATGGAAGCAACCTAAATGCCCATCGACAGACGAATGGATAAAGAAGATGTGATACATATATACAATGGAATATTACTCAGCCATAAAAAGGAATGAAATTGGGTCATTTGTAGAGACGTGGATGAATCTAGAGACTGTCATACAGAGTGAAGTAAGTCAGAAAGAGAAAAACAAATATCGTATATTAACGCATATATGTGGAACCTAGAAAAATGGTACAGATGAATTGGTTTGCAGGGCAGAAATAGAGACGTAGATGTAGAGAACAAACGTATGGACACCAAGGGGGGAAAGCAGCAGGGGGTGGGGGTGGGGGTGTGCTGAATTGGGAGATTGGGATTGACATGTATACACTGATGTGTGTAAAATGGATGACTAATAAGAACCTGCTGTATAAGAAAATAAATAAAATTCAAAACAAAGAAAGGAAAAGCAAGATGCAGAAAAGTGTGAATAATATGATCCTGTTTTTGTAAAACTAACAGCAATAAAAATATTTCATGTACATGTATATATGTGTAAAAAACAAAAAAAAAAGAACTTTTCATGTGCTCATTGGCCATTTGCTTATCTTCTTTGGAGAAATATTTATTCAGAGTCTGCCCACTTTTTAATTGGGTTGTCTTTTTATCATTGAATTGGAGGAGTTCTTTCTATATTCTAAATGTAAGGCCCTTATCAGATACACAGTAGCACGTATTTTCTCCCATCCTTTGGGGTTGTGTTTTCATTTTTTTCAAAGTGTTCTTTGCAGCACACAAGGTTTTAATTTTGATGAAGTTCAATTTATCAAATTTTCACTTGTGTGTTTGATGTCATATGTAAGAATCCACTGCCAAATCCAAGGTCACAAAGATTTTGTCTAAAGTTTTATAGTTTTAGCTCTCCAATTATTTAAATTTAAATTAATTAAAATGAAATAAAATGTAGAATTCAGTTCCTCAGTTGTGCGCCCACATTTCAAGTGTTCACGTGGCTAATATCTACCAAATAGGTCAGTGCAGGTACAGAACATTTCCACCATCACAGGAAGTTTGGACGCACAAACACTTTAAAGGAACGCAGTAGTAGAAAATGAGCTAAGGACTTGAACAGTTAGTTCACAAAAAGAGAAATGGGCAAGCTCAGGTACATAAAATTGTTTAATAGTTAAAGAATTCTAAATTAGGACAGAGACAGCATTTTTAGTCCCCCAGATTGACTGTGTCTACTTCCTTAAGGTCTTGACTCAGAAATCACACCAGTGTGGCCTTCTCTTGCCTACCCTGTTTAAAATTTCAGATCTACCCTCTCTATTTCCTGCCTTTTCTCCTTAGCTCTTACCATTAGCATACCCTGTATTTAACTTATTTTTCTTGTTTATTGTCAGTCTCCCCCCTCTTCGAATGTAAAATCCATGAAAGCCTATTTTACTCACTATTTATTGTCTCTCCAATACCTTGAATATTCCCAGATATAGCAAAAACTCAAATCCATGTTGTTGAATGAGAGCTGACAAGGTATAGAGAAACAAGTGCTCTTATACACTGTTCTCAGAGAGTGAATTGGTCCACCCTCTTTGGAAGCAATTGTGTGGTATGTAAAAGTCTCAAAATTGTGCTTGCCTTTTGACCCAATATTTCTCCTTCTAGGTATTTAGCATAAGGAAGTAATTAAAGAGGTGCACAGAGATATGGCTGGAATATTCAGCCACAATGGAATGCTTTTACCTGCAGTCAGGAAAACTCTTGAACTGACACTGTAAGGAATGTAGATTGTTTTTTTAAATGTGGCATCAAGAAGTGTTTTGCAGAGCTGTTCAAAAGAGATCTTCCTTTCTTTCCTAATGCTTTAGCATTTAAAAGTATGTCTCATTACTGACTTTTCTGGTCTGCTTCTTAAGTAAAACTAAAACTTACCTATACAATTTTTTCCCACAGGTCCCTTAATATGGACTTTGAAAATCAAGATAAGGAGAAAGACAGTAACAGTTCTTCTGGGTCTTTCAATGGCAACGGCACCAATAATAGTAAGGCATTTTATGACAATTAGCTTTCTACATGTAGTTGTCTTAATTTGATTCTTTCTATAACCCCAGTAGATAATTTACTGGGTTCAAGGATTATGTTTGGTATAATAATAAAATTAAATCTGTATGGTATAATTTGTTAAAGTCTTATGTTCTGAACCTGAACTGTGGATTTCTTGTGTACTGCTTTTAATTCATGCCTAAAAGCTTGCTGCCGAGATTCTTTATTTTCTTTTTTAAAATAAATTTATTTATTTTACTTTATTTATTTATTGTTTTTGGCTGCATTTTGTCTTCGTTGCTGTGTGCGGGCTTTCTCTAGTTGTGGCGAGCGGGGGCTACTCTTTGTTGCGGAGCGTGGGCTCTAGGCACGCGGGCTTCAGTGGTTGTGGCTCATGGGCTCTAGAGCACAGGCTCAGTAGTTGTGGCACACGGGCTTAGGTGCTCCGCAGCATGTGGGATCTTCCCGGACCAGGGCTTGAACCTGTGTCCCCTGCATTGGCAGGTGGATTCCCAACCATTGCATCACCAGGGAACTCTACATCTTTGTTTCATGTACCTTTCTGTAGTGTGTTATGTTTTACAGTAAAAACAGTTAGGAAGTGGAGGGGAGTGAGTTCCTTCCAGGTCCTCTCTGATTTTCCCTAACCTTGTCCTAACTCCTGTCTTATCCCTGAATCTGCCCCAGGAAACCTATATAGAAATTTCCCCCTTCTGGCACACCAGTCCTTCATCTAATTAGCATTAAGAGGGTTTAAAAAAAAAAACAAAAAACCCAACCCCCCCCACCTCCAATTATCTGATATCTTGAAGTTCTTTACTAGGCTTCCCCTATAATTTATTTGAACTGTGAAGATTGATGGAGATGTACGGTTAGAATTCTCTTCATTAATAGAGAAACACATCTTAATCTCCCCACCTAGACTGCAAACCCCATAAGCTCTGGAAATGAGTTTTTTAAAAAAATCCCTTGCTTCTCTCGTGGAGGTGCAGACGCAGTAACTTTCATAAACAGTTACCAGTACATCGGTGTATTGCTCTGCAGCCTGTTCACCACATACAGAAAATAATGTCTCTGTACATGATTTTTAATGCCATCATCATGCCTGTTTCTTAACGTTGATTTTGCCTTTAAAGGTAATGCCACTGCAGTTGAGCAAGTCGGCCCAATTATGGCTGCTCTGTTTTGCTTTTGCTCTGTTTTGTTTTGTCACTGGAGTTTGGCTAAAATTTCTAATTAATTAGCTCCTTCCCCTTCAGGACCATTATTTCCAGACCTTTAAGAAGTGCAGTATTAAAGTTGTGTACATTATTTTTGGTAACATATTGTCAGCAACTAAAGGAGCTTCACTTGCCCTGTGACATTGCTGTTTGATAAACTCTCTTGGGCAGTCCTTCTATAAAACTAATGGAAATAATGTCTAATACTTACTGGTTTAAAAATCTGTGCTTTCAAAAAACAAAAATCTGTGCATTCTATCTAATATTCTAGAAAAGTTCTTTGTATTCTGTTTCGCATTTTAATTGCAGACTGAACTTGTAAAATATAGATTGATTATAAACAAATACTTCTCATAAGCCTGCCTTAGTAAACAGTCTTAGTTCTAGCCAGTCATTTGATTTTTTTTCTTCTCATATTTTAAACCAGTATAATTAATCTGTAGAGTATATGATGCTTTGTTTTACAGAAGGAGGGGGGTGTGGGTGTGTGTTTTCAGATTTATAGATTTCTTTTCAAAGATTTGTTTCTTATATAACAAATAATCATTTATTTGAGAAACTATTATTTTCTGTTGTGAAAGGCACCTGAAAATCTAGCTTCCTCAAGTAGTTCTTTGAACTACTGTAGAGCACTCAAATAAAAAAAACTATTTAGGTGAAATTTAGTTAGAGATTTCATAGAGTTTTGCCTTACAAATGCCCATAAGATACTTTAAGATATGCGCCCCCCCCCCCAAAAAAAAAAAAAAACCTATCCATGGGCCAAGATGAATGGGTTTGACTGCAGTTCAGGTTAGACTCTTCTCCAGATCATTTGTTTGTCTTGACACATGGCTCACTCTTCTGAAATTGAATTGCCCTGTTCCTTAGTGAATTATTTGACCCATCTACCTAGCCAATATGAAGCAATTTTGTTTTGTAGAAATATTTAATATTCATTTCACAAAAATCCCTAAATAGCCTTCTTGAGGACAGGTAAATTTGAATACTGATGAGCAGGGTTTTTATTTATTTATTTATTTATTTTTGGCTGTGTTGGGTCTTTGTTGCTGCGCGCAGGCTTTCTCTAGCTGTGGCGAGCAGGGACCTCTCTTCGTTTCGTTTCGGCCTCTCATTGAGGTGGCTTCTCTTGTTGGGAAGCACGGGCCCTAGGCGTGCAGGCTTCAGTAGTTGTGGCACGTGGGCTCAGTAGTTGTGGCTCACAGCCTCTAGAGCGCAGGCTCAGTAGTTGTGGTGCACGGGCTTCGTTGCTCCGCAGCATGTGGGATCTTCCCGGACCAGGGCTCGAACCCGTGTCCCCTGCACTGGCAGGTGGATTCTTAACCACTGTGCCACCAGGGTAGCCCCCAAAATAAAATCTTGTGGGGAGTTTTTCCTGGACCTACTAACCCCTTGAGATTTCAGTTTAGTTGGCTCTGGGGTTGGGCCCAGGCACTGTGATTTTTTTAAAGCTGTCCTGTGATTTTTTTAAAGCTGTCCAGGTGATTCTAATGAGCAGCCAAGACTTGAGAACCACTGTGCTAAATCCTGCTCTATCCCAAGAGCTTCTGGTTCCCCCATTTATCTCCTATTTACTCTTTAAAATGTTCCCACAAAGAAGTGTTTTTGATTTACTGTTTCCAGATATATCTTGTTCTCCCCTCCTCCCCCACCAAAGTCAGTCCTCAACTATTAGCAACAATGGGGAAGAATGAACATGAGTACATTAAATCCACAGATGATGAGAAATTATTTTAGTCAGGGGGTTTAAACCACCTCTTTTACCAAACCTATATATACAGGACCACAGATGTACTCAAATTGACTAAAATGAATTTTTACTACCTCTTAATGTTCTTGTTTGTTGTTTGTTTGTTTGTTTTGGCACCCTGTCATCCAGATGGTTAGCACCAGGAGGTAGTAAGTCAATTCAACAAGTATTTCTTGGGCACCTACTATAATAAAGGCACTATGAGGACAGCAAGGAGCTCATAGTCTCACTGGGAAGGAGAGAATCCAAGGGCCTAGATAATCTATATTTTATATACTAATCCCTAGAACTGTCTGCATTTTATGAGTTAATGTATCTGAAGTACATGGGTACAGTGTCTATTAGGTAAGTCGTTGATATGTCCCTTTTTCTCTTTCAGGTATCCAGACTATTGACTCTACCCAGGCCCTGTTCCTTCCAATTGGAGCATCTGTCTCTCTCCTAGTAATGTTCTTCTTCTTTGACTCAGTTCAAGTAGTTTTTACAATATGTACAGCAGGTAAATGAGTTCCTCTATCTACTCTTAACATTAAGCTAAAAGGAAATTTTTAAACCTTTTTTAAAATCATCATTCAAAAATTAAGATTTATACACTGCACCATGCAAGTTTTTCTTCATAAGTCTGGCTTTTTCTCCCCCCACTCCTCCTTGAACCACTTGATACCTGTATCATCAGTTCAGACCTGCGAGATACTTGATACCTGTATCATCAGTTCAGACCTGCCAACCCAATCTGAATGAAAGGCCAGGAGTTGAAAACTCACGAGCTTTGTGGCACCAGAGCAGAATTGCTTTGGCTGTGGCTCCTTGTCTGATAGGTTACCAGAAAGTCCAGTTTGGCAGAGTAGTCATTGGCAACCCCTACCCATGTTTCTGCAGATAGAAACACTCATAGCTAATCACAGTAATTCGACTGTCATCTATCTGATCAGTTTTCAAGCTGAGCGATGATGGACATGTGTGAAACATCAAAATGCTAGACATGTTAGATCATACCCTGGCCCGCTGTTTATCATTTCTTGTTGAGATAGGTGAGAAAGAGAAAACCTACCAATGCTACCCCTACTTCAAATCAGGTAATATTTTTTTTAAGAGGTTGTCTGTGCGGTGCTAAAGAAAGATACTTTTCTTCTCTAGTTAATTAATACTATTGTATGCACTTGTCGAGAAAAGTATTCTGGGCAATGATTGTTTCCATAAGTCATGCCATTTTTCTTATACTTAGTAAAATAATAAACAACAAAAAATTAACCATACGTTTTCTTTCTCTAGTTCTTGCAACGATAGCTTTTGCTTTTCTTCTTCTCCCGATGTGCCAGTATTTAACAAGACCCTGTTCACCTCAGAACAAGTAAGGACTTGGGATTTTCCTCTAAATTGTAAACTTGTATATGTATGTTTTTGTCTCATACTTGTTAGCAATATTAGGGGTCTAAATTTTTGGTATTGACTGAAGCACACAAATGCCAGAAGACTGGAAAGTGAGATGTTTGATTTTTTTAAAACTGTAGGATAGTACTTCTTTTTGCACCTTTTCATAGCAGAGGAAATATAAACAAATCTTAGGAAGTCAGAGTCACTGTAATATGCTTCCTTGCTTTGATTATATTGAAAGATGAGTTTTCTTTTGAAGCAGCATTTTCATTCCTTTACTAGTTAATGGAATATGAAAATAGTGCTTGACTCAAACATTCTTTGCCTTTCATCTTTGATGACCTAGAATATATACTAGCCACTTAAGTTTAATCCCAGTGTTCACACCTTAACTCCTAAAGCCGTTGCTCCATGGAAACAAAATGCTGTGCTAATGGAGAATGCTGTGTGCACTTAGGAAATCAGTCACTTGGGGCGGCTGATCTTCCCAGGAATTAGTGATAACCAAATAGATGTACCATCTTAATTTTATTCATCTTTGCTTAATGAATTGAATTGTTGACTTTCTTCATTTTGTTTTCCTCGTAAGAATTAGAATTTCCCCTACATTTAGATTTTCTAAAGATTGATATTATCACTTTAAACTTCTCAATACCCATGTTGATAATTTGGGATAAAAAGTACATTATCTAATTGGTGCAGAAGTATAATTCCTTTGAACTTTCTGTAGCTTTTTCCAAAGAGATTTGGGTATTTTGGATTTCTGGGTATCTAGGTATTGCCTACTATTTTAATCTGGCTGTCACAAATTCTGATCATGAAGAACCAAAGGAGAGTTTGATTATTGAGTATAATTTATTGTCCATTAGTCCAATAAATGTTGTGTATTTTCCAGGATTTCCTTTGGTTGTTGTGGGCGTTTCACTGCTGCTGAATTACTATCATTCTCTCTGTCTGTCATGCTCGTCCTCATCTGGGTTCTCACTGGCCATTGGCTTCTCATGGATGGTAAGTAACTACTGTGTGACAAGTTGAAATTTTAATATCATTTATGGTTAAATTTGTCCTCTCTTCCTCTACTTTCTGTGTTTTAGTAGTGGTACCTCTGAATACCCTGAAAATTAGGTGTCCAGAGATGGTGTTATGTATCAAATTTTTTATTATTTTTACCTATATTCTTTTTTGTGTGTGTGTGATTTCTTTTTTTTTTTTTAATCAGTCATCAATTTTATACACATCACTGTATACATGTCAATCCCAATCGCCCAATTCAGCACACCACCATCCCCACCCCACTGCAGTTTTCCCCCCTTGGTGTCCATACATTTGTTCTCTACATCTGTGTCTCAACTTCTGCCCTGCAGACCGGTTCATCTGTACCATTTTTCTAGGTTCCACATACATGCATTAATATACGATATTTGTTTTTCTCTTTCTGACTTAGTTCACTCTGTATGACAATCTCTAGATCCATCCATGTCTCAAAAAATGACTCAATTTCGTTCCTTTTTATGGCTGAGTAATATTCCATTGTATATATGTACCACATCTTCTTTATCCATTCGTTTGTCAGTGGGCATTTAGGTTGCTTCCATGACCTGGCTATTGTAAACAGTGCTGCAATGAACATTGGGGTGCATGTGTCTTTTTGAATTATGGTTTTTCTCTGGGTATATGCCCAGTAGTGGGATTGCTGGGTCATATGGTAATTCTATTTTTAGTTTTTTAAGGAACCTCCATATTGTTCTCCATAGTGGCTTTATCAATTTACATTCCCACCAACAGTGCAAGAGGGTTCCCTTTTCTCCACACCCTCTCCAGCATTTGTTGTTTGTAGATTTTCTGATGATGCCCATTCTAACTGATGTGAGGTGATACCTCATTGTAGTTTTGATTTGCATTTCTCTAATAATTAGTGACGTTGAGCATCTTTTCATGTGCTTCTTGGCCATCTGTATGTCTCCTTCGGAGAAATGTCTATTTAGGTCTTCTGCCCATTTTTGGATTGGGTTGTTTGTTTCTTTAATATTGAGCTGAATGAGCTGTTTATATATTTTGGAGATTAATCCTTTGTCCATTGATTCGTTTGCAAATATTTTCTTCCATTCTAAGGGTTGTCTTTTCGTCTTGTTTATGGCTTTCTTTGCTGTGCAAAAGCTTTGAAGTTTCATTAGGTCCCATTTGTTTATTTTTGTTTTTATTTCCATTACTCTAGGAGGTGGATCAAAAAAGATCTTGCTGTGATTTATGTCAAAGAGTGTTCTTCCTATGTTTTCCTCTAAGAGTTTTATAGTGTCCGGTCTTACATTTAGGTCTCTAATCCATTTTGAGTTTATTTTTGTGTATGGTGTTAGGGAGTATTCTAATTTCATTCTTTTACATGTAGCTGTCCAGCTTTCCCAGCACCACTTATTGAAGAGACTGTCTTTTCTCCATTGTATATCTTTGCCTCCTTTGTCATAGATTAGTCCATAGGTGCGTGGGTTTCTCTCTGGGCTTTCTATCTTGTTCCATTGATCTATGTTTCTGTTTTTGTGCCAGTACCATATTGTCTTGATGACTGTAGCTTTGTAGTATAGTCTGAAGTCAGGGAGTCTGATTCCTCCAGCTCCGTCTTTTTCCCTCAAGGCTGCTTTGGCTATTCGGGGTCTTTTGTGTCTCCATACAAATTTTAAGATGATTTGTTCTAGTTACGTAAAAAATGCCATTGGTAATTTGATAGGGATTGCATTGAATCTGTAGATTGCTTTGGGTAATACAGTCATTTTCACAATATTGATTCTTCCAATCCAAGAACATGGTATATCTCTCCATCTGTTGGTATCATCTTTAATTTCTTTCATCAGTGTCTTATAGTTTTCTGCATACAGGTCTTTTGTCTCCCTAGGTAGCTTTATTCCTAAGTATTCTATTCTTTTTGTTGCAATGGTAAATGGGAGTGTTTCCATAATTTCTCTTTCAGATTTTTCATCATTAGTGTATAGGAATGCAAGAGATTTCTGTGCATTAATTTTGTATTCTGAAACTTTACCAGATTCATTGATTAGCTCCAGTAGTTTTCTGGTGGCATCTTTAGGATTCTCTATGTATAGTATCATGTCATCTGCAAACAGTGACAGTTTTACTTCTTCTTTTCCAATTTGTATTCCTTTTATTTCTTTTTCTTCTCTGATTGCCGTGGCTAGGACTTCCAAAACTATGTTGAATAATAGTGGTGAGAGTGGACATCCTTGTCTCGTTCCTGGTCTTAGAGGAAATGCTTTCAGTTTTTCACCATTGAGAATGATGTTTGCTGTGGGTTTGTTGTATATGGCCTTTATTATGTTGAGGTTGGTTCCCTCTATGCCCACTTTCTGGAGAGTTTTTATCATAAATGGGTGTTGAATTTTGTCAAAAGCTTTTTCTGCATCTGTTGAGATGATCACATGGTTTTTATTCTTCAATTTGTTAATATGGTGTATCACATTGATTGATTTGCGTATATTGAAGAATCCTTGCATCCCTGGGATAAATCCCACTTGATCGTGGTGTAGGATCCTTTTAATGTGTTGTTGGATTCTGTTTGCTAGTATTTTGTTGAGGATTTTTGCATCTATATTCATCAGTGATATTGGTCTGTAATTTTCTTTTTTTGTAGTATCTTTGTCTGGTTTTGGTATCCGGGTGATGGTGGCTTCATAGAATGAGTTTGGGAGTGTTCCTTCCTCTGCAATTTTTTGGAAGAGTTTGAGAAGGATGGGTGTTAGCTCTTCTCTAAATGTTTGGTAGAATTCACCTGTGAAGCCATCTGGTCCTGGACTTTTGTTTGTTGGAAGATTTTTAATCACAGTTTCAATTTCATTACTTGTGATTGGTCTGTTCATATTTTCTGTTTCTTCCTGGTTCAGTCTTGGAAGGTTATACCTTTCTAAGAATTTGTCCATTTCTTCCAGGTTGTCCATTTTATTGGCATAGAGTTGCTTGTAGTAGTCTCTTTGGATGTTTTGTATTTCTGAGGTGTCTGTTGTAACTGCTCCTTTTTCATTTCTAATTTTATTGATTTGAGTCCTCTCCCTCTTGATGAGTCTGGCTAATGGCTTATCAATTTTCTTTATCTTCTCAAAGAACCAGCTTTTAGTTTTATTGATCTTTGCTATTGTTTTCTTTGTTTCTATTTCATTTATTTCCACTCTGATCTTTATGATTTCTTTCCTTCTGCTAACTTTGGGTTTTGTTTGTTCTTCTTTCTCTAGTTCCTCTAGGTGTAAGGTTAGATTGTTTACTTGAGATTTTTCTTGTTTTTTAGGTAGGCTTGTATAGCTGTAAACTTCCCTCTTAGAACTGCTTTTGCTGCATCCCATAAGTTTTGGATCGTTGTGTTTTCATTGTCATTTGTCCCTAGGTACTTTTTGATTTCCTCTTTGATTTCTTTAGTGATCTCTTGGTTATTTAGTAACGTATTTTTTAGCCTCCATGTGTTTGTGTTTTTTATGTTTTTTTCCCTGTAATTCATTTCTAATCTCATAGCGTTGTGGTCAGAAAAGATGCTTGATATGATTTCAATTTTCTTAAATTTACTGAGGCTTGATTTGTGACCCAAGATGTGATCTATCCTGGAGAATGTTCCGTGCGCACTTGAGAAGAAAGTGTAATCTGCTGTTTTTGGATGGAATGTCCTATAAATATCAATTAAATCTATCTGGTCTATTATGTCATTTAAAGCTTCTGTTTCCTTAATTATTTTCATTTTGGATGATCTGTCCATTGGTGTAAGTGGGTTGTTAAAGTCCCCCACTATTATTGTGTTACTGTCAGTTTCCTCTTTTGTAGCTGTTAGCAGTTGCCTTATGTATTGAGGTGCTCCTACGTTGGGTGCATATATATTTATAATTATTATATCTTCTTTTTGGATTGATCCCTTGATCATTATGTAGTGTCCTTCCTTGTCTCTTGCAACATTCTTTATTTTAAAGTCTATTTTATCTGATATGAGTATAGCTACTCCAGCTTTCTTTTGATTTCCATTTGCATGGAATATCTTCTTCCATCCCCTCACTTTCAGTCTGTATGTGTCCCTAGGTCTGAAGTGGGTCTCTTGTAGACAGCATATATATGGGTCTTGGTTTTGTATCCATTCAGCAAACCTGTGTCTTTTGGTTGGAGCATTTAATCCATTCACGTTTAAGGTAATTATCGATATGTATGTTCCTATGACCATTTTCTTAATTGTTTTGGGTTTGTTTTTGTAGGTCCTTTTCTTCTCTTGTGTTTCCCACTTAGAGAAGTTCCTTTAGCATTTGTTGTAGAGCTGGTTTGGTGGTGCTGAATTCTCTTGGCTTTTGCTTGTCTGTAAAGCTTTTGATATCTCCATCAAATCTGAATGAGATCCTTGCCGTGTAGAGTAATCTTGGTAATAGGCTCTTTCGTTTCATCACTTTAAGTACATCATGCCACTCCCTTCTGGCTTGTAGAGTTTCTGCTGAGAAATCAGCTGTTAACCTTATGGGAGTTCCCTTGTATGTTATTTGTCGTTTTTCCCTTGCTGCTTTCAATAATTTTTCTTTGTCTTTAATTTTTGCCAATTTGATTACTATGTGTCTCGGCGTGTTTCTCCTTGGGTTTATCCTGTATGGGACTCTCTGCGCTTCCTGGACTTGGGTGGCTATTTGCTTTCCCGTGTTAGGGAAGTTTTCGACTATAATCTCTTCAAATATTTCCTCTGGTCCTTTCTCTCTCTCTTCTCCTTCTGGGACCCCTATAATGCGAATGTTGTTGCGTTTAATGTTGTCCCAGAGATCTCTTAGGCTGTCTTCATTTCTTTTCATTCTTTTTTCTTTAGTCTGTTCCGCAGCAGTGAATTCCACCATTCTTTCTTCCAGGTCACGTATCCGTTCTTCTGCCTCGGTTATTCTGCTACTTATTCCTTCTAGTGTAGTTTTCATTTCAGTTATTGTATTGTTCATCTCTGTTTGTTTGTTCTTTAATTCTTCTAGGTCTTTGTTAAACATTTCTTGCATCTTCTCGATCTTTGCCTCCATTCTTATTCCGAGGTCCTGGATCATCTTCACTATCATTATTCTGAATTCTTTTTCTGGAAGGTTACCTATCTCCACTTCATTTAGTTGTTTTCCTGGGGCTTTATCTTGTTCCTTCATCTGGTATATAGCCCTCTGCCTTTTCATCTTGTCTGTCTTTCTGTGAATGTGGTTTTTGTTCCACAGGCTGCAGGATTGTAGTTTTTCTTGCTTCTGCTGTCTGCCCTCTGGTGGTTGAGGCTATCTAAGAGGCTTGATGGGAGGTTCTGGTGGTGGGTAGAGCTGACTTGCTGTGTCTACCTACATTCTTAAGATCTTTTTTAGTAACAGCTTTTTGGGGATGTAATTCACATATCATACAATTTACTTATTTAAAGTGTACAATTCGGGGAACTTCCCTGGTGGTGCAGTGGTTAAGAATCCGCCTGCCAATGCAGGCGACTCGGGTTCGAGCCCTGGTCGGGGAAGATCCCACATGTCATGGAGCAACGAATCCCGTGCGCCACAACTACTGAGCCTGCGCTCTAGAGCCCGCGAGCCACAACTACTGTAGCCCATGTGCCTAGAGGCCGTGCTCTGCAACAAAGAGAAGCCACCACAGTGAGAATCCTGCGCGCCGCAGCGAAGAGTAGCTCCCACTCGCTGAAACTTGAGAAAGCCTGTGCACAGCAATGAAGACCTAATGCAGCCAAAATAAATAAATAAATTAATTAATTAAACTTATTTCAAAAAAATTAAGTGTACAATTCAGTGGTTTTTAGTATATTTGCAGAGTTGTGCAACCAACACTACAATCAGTTTTGTGTTTTTTTAATTTATTTTATTTTTTTATTTTTGGCTGCGTTGGGTCTTCGTTGCTGAACGGGGGCTACTCTTCATTGCAGTGCCCAGGCTTCTCATTGCGGTGGCTTCTCTTGTTGCAGAGCACAGGCTCTAGGCACACAGGCTTCAGTAGTTGTGGCACGTGGGCTCTAGAGCACAGGCTCAGTAGTTGTGGCGCACGGGCTTAGTTGTTCAGCGGCATGTAGGATCTTCCTGGTCCAGGGCTCGAACCTGTGTCCCATGCATTGGCAGGTGGCTTCTTAACCACTTTGCCCCCAGGGAAGTCCCCGGTTTGTTTTTTTGTTTGTTTGTTTGTTTTTTAAATTTATTTTGGTTGCGCTGGGTCTTAGTTGCTGCTCACTGGCTCCTTAGTTGTGGCATGTGAACTCTTAGTTGCGGCATGCATGTGGGATATAGTTCCCTGACCAGGGATTGAACCCGGGCCCCCTACATTGGGAATGCGGAGTCTTATCCTCTGCGCCACCAGGGAAGTCCCCTACAATCAGTTTTAGAGCATCTTCACACCCACCCTCCAAAACCCACACCCAGTAGCAGTCACTCCCCCATTCCCCCACCCCAGCCCCGGGCACCCACTAATCTACTTCCTGTCTCTGTGAATTTGCCTCTTGTGGACATTTTGCATAAATAAAATCACATATGACCTTTTGTATCTGCCTTCTTTCACTCAGCATAATGTTTTCAAGGTTCATCCATGTTGTAACTTGTATCAGTACTCCATTCCTTTTTATGACCAAATACTGTTTAATTGTACAGATGCATCAATTTTATTTATCCATTCATCAGTTGTTTCCACTTTTTTGGCTATTGTGAATAATGGTACTGTGAAAATTGGAATGCAAATTTTTGTGTAGACTATACTTTGTTAATATAAATGGGATTATACTGTAATATAATACCCATATTATTTATAAATATATGTGGAATATATAATGTATGTCATATAATATGTTATATATGATAGAGACTTCTTTTGTGTAATTACATAAATACATGTCTATATCATTTTATAAAGGTACTAATAGCTAACATTTATTGAGTAATTTTTATACATTGGGCACTCTGCTGGGTGGTTTTTTTTTGTTTTTTTTGTTTTTTTTGTTTTATTTATGGCTGTGTTGGGTCTTCGTTTCTGTGTGAGGGCTTTCTCTAGTTGCGGCAAGTGGGGGCCACTCTTCATCGCGGTGCGCAGGCCTCTCACTATCGCGGCCTCTCTTGTTGCGGAGCACAGGCTCCAGATGCGCAGGCTCAGTAATTGTGGCTCACGGGCCTAGTTGCTCCGCGGCATGTGGGATCTTCCCAGACCAGGGCTCGAACCCGTGTCCCCTGCATTGGCAGGCGGATTCTCAACCACTGCGCCACCAGGGAAGCCCAAGAATTTTTTTAAGGGAGGAATTTGGAAAGCAGAGATTATGGGTATGGATCACACTTTTTCCTGTTACCCATTCCAAGCGACCACGAGGCTAATCCAGACCTTGGAACAGAGCTCTTTGGAGACAGTGCCAGGTCTGAGGGGCTCCTCTCCTCTCCAGGCACTGTGTCCCTGCAGCTCTGAGGACGGCTCAGCTACAGTGGTGCTGTCATTGAGTGTTCAGGGAGGCTCTCCAAACCCTTACTGGCCCTAACTTGTAAACTTTTATATCATTTTCTGTCATTGTTGCTACTTCCCAATATCTACTTGTCCAAGGATCTCTTACCGGTTTACACTAGTTAAATTGCCCTTGTGACCAAGCTTAGTTTTCCCTCAAAAAAAAACAAAAACAAAAAACGGAGAGAGTCTTTGAGCTTTTTAGTTGTTTGTTTCTCAGATTGGTATTTGATGTGTGTTTGACTTGTTTTCTGCCATTAACAGAAAAGATAGCCTTCTAGCACGTGTCTGTAACATTCTGAAATATGTTCTTCTTTGACTTGGAAATTGTCTTTCCAGACTTCTTTGCAGAATCAGAAATCATTTTGTTGTTAGCGATAATGTGGTTGTAGAGTTTTTTTAAATGAGTGTTTTTTAATTAAAGCCTATTCCTTGAAGTTAATTTACAGTGAAAACAGAATGATAAATGTGGTTATTTTAAAGGGCGAGGCATGAAGTATGTTTTCAGAGTTATACCAAGAAGCATTAATATTAAGAAAGTACTTCAGAGTTTTTTGAACTAAATCTGTAACTTTTTTATCTACTCAGTTTCATCTTACAAATTAATCTTTTAAATTTGGGAAGACTTGAAAGAATTTGACCAATAAGTGGTGTGGTATGTTTGCAAGAGCTGATGAATGAAGAAAAAGAGAGGCAAACTGGATGAATAGTTGAGCGTGTGTTTCAGGGATGTGACATGGCTGGTGGCACTGTTCAGTTGGCGGTGGGAGTGATTCTCATTCAACATGCTTGTATTAAGAACCTTCTCTGAAGTAGTCAGATGGGATGCATGCTGCCTCTTCAAACATGGACTTGGAGTACAGTGGGGAGACTTGGTTGGCATGATTGGAAAGAGGTTATCGCTCATCTTAGAGAGAAGGAGTAGGTGGAGGCATAGGAGCAAAAGAAGAGGCTTGAGGCCAAGCCCGTGTGGTGCAGCGCCATTCTGTGTGAGTCACGCCTTTACAGTCGGACTTGATCAGAGAGTAGGGGACCTCGTGATTTAAGGCAGGGAATGATGTGAACTGATTTTTGACAATGGCAGTGAAGAGTAAGTGGGGGAGAGGGACAGAAAATGGGAAAGGATACACACATCACACTAGGAAGTACGGGAATCATGACCGAGGTGTGCCGTGACAGTAAAGAGGAGCACCCCGAAGTGGTTGCAGCCTGAGTGTGCGTGATGAAGGTTGCGATGAGATGAAAAGGAGCCCAGAGTTTCTTGTTTGGACGATTAGGGATAGAATGACATTGTGTGGAGTCATGCAGAATCCTGTCATTGAGCAGTTCTGTCTTGTGTTTAGTTTAGACCCAGGTGGGGAGGATGAGCATAAAATGAGTGGCTGGAACAGTGTCCTTAAGTGAAAAAGATGTGATCTAGGGTGTGCATTGGCTTTAAAGGAGCAAGGGTGATGCATCTGAAGTAATGGGGGGAGGCAGGAGACGAGAGCTGGGAGGCCAGAACTGAGCTTGGCTTAGAGCTTTAGCATTCAGAACAGTCCCCTGGGTCTTAGATAGTTGAGCACCATCTATAGCATGAGAAAAGGGATTTCCCCAAATACGAGCCGGTCACAGTGGGCCAGCGGTGGGCACTTTGCACTAGTAGGGTGTAAACATCTTAGACTGGGGTTTAGGGCTGCCTGATTTTTTGAGGGACTTACAAACTCTGTTAGGTTTATGAGCTGAATAGCTTGTGGAGAGAAGCTGAGCCTGTGCTCCACACTGACTGCTGTCTCCTCCCCAGCCCTGGCCATGGGTCTCTGTGTCGCTATGATCGCCTTCGTCCGCCTGCCCAGCCTCAAGGTCTCCTGCCTGCTTCTCTCAGGGCTTTTAATCTACGATGTCTTTTGGGTGAGTGTCTGTTTCCCCAGAGCTGCTGCTGTCCTTTGTGTTTAATTGGAACATTCACTCCGGAAAATTTTTAACTCTAAATATCCAAAGTCTGCTGGCCAGAGTACCTCCTGTCTGAGACCACTCCCGGCTGCACTGTACCTGTTAAAAGGTGAGCAGGCAGCTGTCCGTGCCTGGGTTTGTCGAGACTTGTTACAGTAGAGAGTACACGTGTGACTCTCGGGGTGGAAAAGGGAGCAGGCAGGCAAGGTTCTCTGCCCTGGAGCGCTGGCAGCTCTGCTGTAAGGGCTTCCTCTGTGGGTGTGGAGAGAAAAAATCGGCACGTACACACAGGAGCAAAGATTTTCTTTCTCCTCAAAGCGTGCAGTCTAAAAAGCTTGATGATGCAGTACTGAGACTCTGCTCTTAAGAACAAAGAGGGCTGGTGCTGAGATCGGGGTGCTTCCAGCTCCCTCTGGTAAAGGTGACTCTCCCCTCGGCAGGTGTTTTTCTCTGCCTACATCTTTAATAGCAACGTCATGGTGAAGGTGGCCACACAGCCGGCTGACAATCCCCTTGACGTTCTATCCCGGAAGCTCCACCTGGGGCCCAATGTTGGGCGCGATGTTCCTCGCCTGTCTCTGCCTGGAAAACTGGTCTTCCCCAGGTAAGACTGGCGTGTCGGCCTCATCTCGTGATGGTGAGGACACTGCCTTCCTCTGCCCCTCTGTTCCCCAGTTTGTCTGTCTTTGTCATCAGCATTCTGATGCTGGACTGGAAAAGGGTTGTGAGTCATCTCCATTTTACAGATGAGGACAAGAATACTGACTTAACTTGCAAAGACTGATCATTAAGTGATACAGGTGCAGCTTTTTAATATTGAATAATGTTATCAAACAACCCTATGTTACCGCTGTTAGCATAGTTTAAAGTTGGCTAGAGGGAATTAACGGGAGAATCTGGATCTTTTTTACTTCTAATACATTTGTAAAAATGTCTTAATGCTAAAATTATACAGTTCCTGGAACTATAATCTTGGAAAAATTAATGTGCTGCTTTAATCTCCCATGTCTGGCAGTAGTAGGTGCTTATTTGAAGTCTTAGCAGTGAATGTGTGACACATAGTGAGCTGCTTGACATTTCTAGAGGTGGCAGCGCTCAAGCAGATGGCTCCAGCAGTCACTTATGCGGTGCTCTCCCAGAGCGCTGAGCGTGGGGCTGAAGACCTCAATCGCCAGTACCCTTGTGGCTCTTAATCTCTGAACTCTTAAAAACCAGTGTTGTTAAACCCATAGAGATTGCCATCTACCATTCAGATAAGTTCTTTGACTTCTTAGAAAGTGAACAGACTTTGCGCAGGAGGAGAAATGGGGTTGTAGAAGGTGGCACCCCTGACATGTGACACTACGTTCCAGCTCCACTGGCAGTCACTTCTCTATGTTGGGCATTGGAGACATCGTGATGCCTGGACTCCTGTTGTGCTTTGTCCTTCGTTATGACAACTACAAAAAGCAAGCCAACGGTGACTCCTGCAGTGCCTCTGGACCCGCCAACATCTCCGGACGCATGCAGAAGGTTTCCTACTTTCACTGCACCCTCATTGGATACTTCGTAGGTAAGAGAACCAGAGACTGCATGCAGTCCCCCCTCTGGCTGTCCTCCAACCCCTGGAATTAAATCAGGTCTTCTAGCTGCAGATGCCAGATGAAAGGAGAGCAGTGACTGGTTGCTCTTATAAACAAACACAAAGGAAAAAAAACTGACCCACGAGATGAAAGATGCTCTATGTGTTGGCCAGCAGCCTAGTTCCCTATCCAATAATATGTTTGAAGAACATTGCAGGAAAAGTGTGGTCAGGCCTCAAAGTTGAGAAGACCTACCACACGATGATTGTGGAGCAGTCTGTGTGCTTAATTAAATCTTCGGCTTGAGTTTAACGAATGTCATGTTTATTGCCTACTTTATTAGACAGATACTTCCCTTCATCTGCTCTAACATTTCCATCACCTCTGACCTCGGACTCTCCCTCGGCCAGCTTTTCTCTAGCCAGCTCCGTTTCGGGCAGACAGGAAGAGACGGTTGTAATTGGGCTAGTAACCTGTCTGTACTCCAACAGCTACGACAGTGAACGGAAAGGAGCACCTTTCTTGCCTCTGTGCCTTCTACTGAAGGAGCACTTCACAGTCCACGGTGCTCTCATAGGCGTGGGTTCATTGCCACTCCACTCCACTAGCTCTGAGGGGGGCAGGGCAACTGTGGTATCCCCATTAGACGGATGAGGAGGCTGAGGCTCAAGACGTGAAAGGCCTTAGCCAAGGTTATATGGCTGTCATAAGCAGCAGAGTTGAAACTTGAACCCAGGTCTTTTGCCTCCAAGTCTATCATCATATACCACAGGAGACAGAGGGAGACCAGGCACACTCAAGGCTGAAATGAGGCCTGGAACCAGGGACCTGGGCACGGAGTGGGACTTGGGCTACTCACAGGTCCTTGGAATTCTACGCTTTTAAAAGCTGTGCTGCTCCCTGTTTCTTTACCTGCTCAAGCTGGGCATTTCACTCCCCACCATTGGATGGAATGTGTCACATTACAGCTATACAATCTCAGGACTGTGCCAAGAAGCAGCCAGGTAACAGCGGCTCTCCTCTCTCGGGGCTGTCCCCTTGGAGTTATTCACGAATGTTTCTCTCTCCCCGCAGGTCTGCTCACTGCTACTGTGGCGTCTCGAATTCACCGAGCAGCCCAGCCCGCCCTTCTCTATTTGGTGCCATTTACCTTATTGCCACTCCTCACGATGGCCTATTTAAAGGTGAGAGAGGCAGTTATAAACCAGTGAAAGCAATAACATGGCATTGACCCTGGACTTGGGTATGTATTCTCCTTGCTGGAGGTGGTTCTGCTTAAGACCCTAAGCTCCTGATCTTGAGAGTGGGATCTTTTTGTTTTTGTTGTTTGGGGAGGATTTTGTTTGTTTGCTTGCTTGTTTTTGCTAACCTGATAGTAGCAACTTCTTCCAGGTTCTTAGAGCCATTGGCTGAAAACACTAATGAGTAGACCCCTTACCACCTGGTCATGATTAATTAACTGAAATCCCTAAAGCCCTGCTACAGAGACTTCCTGCTTCTCTTAAAAAACAGCACCCTGTTGCCACCTAATAGCCCTTTAATACTCTGCATTAAAGTTTGGAAATAATTAAGAAATGCATTGTAAAAACTAAGGGCATTATCTGATTTACAAGATTTATATTATCATCCACATTTTACAGATGAAACAGGCACAGAGGTTAATTATCTTGCCTAGATCATCTGAATCATAAGTGATAACACTGCCACGAGGACACCCGCTCAAGGGGCCTAAGAGCCCTTCTAGGAGTTCTTCAAAGAATGAGGGGTTATAACCTTTCCAATGAGTAAAATTTGAATGTTCTTTGATTCTCCACAGAAGCAATCTGATCTGAGATCAGGAGTCAGAAAGGACTTGTAGGTATGTATGCCTCGAGTTGAAACCTGTGACTTAGTGAAGTTCCTTCTTTCCCAGGGTGACCTACGGCGGATGTGGTCTGAGCCATTCCACTCCAAATCCAGCAGCTCCCGATTCCTGGAAGTATGATGGGTCACAGAGAGCGACCAGAACGGCCTCTCAGTCCTTTTCTGTCCACGCGTGGTTTTGTTTCCTCTTAGAGCTGGCCTGGTACTCGGAGACGTACCTGTCTAAGGACTGCCGTGTGACCGGATTACGCATTTACAGGAGCGAGGTGCCGGAGCCTGCGCGGTTCCTTCTCTTCCTGCCGTTGGAGAGGCGGAGCCCCTCCTGAAATGACAGGCCTTCCCCAGCGCTCCTCCCTCCCCCGTTTGTATGGCTCTGCACCAGACTGTTAACCTTTGGGGGACGGAGATGTGACTCTTTAAACTGACAAGGGCAAGGAGTCGTTCTGTACCTTTGAACACTAAAAGGATGAAAAACAGTAGCAAACTGGTTTCTTCAGTGAACCCTCAAGAACTTTTGGGACCAGTTTCCTATGGGGGACTCAGTTTCAGAGAACTGAGACAGAAACTCTTCTGTCATTATATTCTTCTTTCCGTTTTTTGGATTTATTAAATATTTTCTGTGGTGTGAAGTGACTTATTAAATCCACAGACACTGAGTGACTTCTTACAACATAAACATAAGAATTTGTTGTAATGAGTTCATGTCCACCCAGATGTTGTGTTGGCAGTGAACGAGGGCACGGTTTTTATACATACATACACACACATGCACATGGATATATATGAATAAACAAAAATTAAAACCTGCTAAGATCATGCTGTATAGCAGACAGGGGCTTGCTGTAATTTTTAGCATGTAGAGCAGTTCACTCTGGCTTCCTTGTATATGGATAAGCGGCTGTCTTTCCCTCCACAACTGAACGTGCAGTTAAAAAACAGTATAGTATTTGTACTGATATACTCATGGACTTTAGGGGATGCTCATTTGGTTTTGATCAGTGTAGCAAATTAGGGATGAAAAGTTAAAACTTTTTGGCCCTTTTTTCGTTTTTACAGGCTTCTCCCTTGCAGGGTTTTTGATAGTTTCTTCTTGAACCAATGCATGTATTATAGCAGCAGGTGTCTTTGTGCTTTCTGATCATAGTAATGTACTACTTGTAAATACATTTTTCTATTTTCTATTTTTTTGTATTTTTTTTGGCATTTTGTTTCATTGGTGTGCTGTATTTTCCATGCCCTCACTCCTTTAAGAAAAAAAAAGGAAAAAAGCAACACGATCCTGTCCTTGCTGTTGTGATTATAGTCTTGGTTTACCTGTTGTGACAACTGGGTATTGGGGACAAATGTCAAACGCCCCCGGAGACGGGCCCTACGTTCCAGGAATTGTGGCAAGAATGAGCTGCTGTGACCCTTAAATCCGCCCGTGTGCTGTGGCCTTGGCTGGAGACCCAGTGTCCCAGCAGTGACTAGTGGGAGTGGTGTCCACAGCCTGAGAGGAAATTGCCCGTTGTTTGGAGGCAGAGAGAAGCCGGGGATTGGCCTGCCCACCTGAGAGCAGGGGTTGGAGAAGGGCCCATGTTTCCCGGGCTCTCCCTTAAGCAGGTGACCTGTGTATAAACTGGGGCGCTGTGGGCCCCGTGGCTGGAGGTCGCGGTGGGTGGCACTCACAGGTGGTGCACGTGGCGGTCAGGATGGTGCGCTCCTCCGTCGTGTCTTCAGATCCTGCTGAAGGCTGTATGTTTTTTGTTGTTTTGTTGGGTTTTTTTTTTTTTTTAATAAATGACTCCTTTCTAGCCTTTGTTACCTCATCTTCACTTTTGGTTGTTGGTACCAAATGGAGCTCCTGTCCCCTCCTACCTGCTCTGCCTGTTCAGGAGACTGACTTCAGGAAGCCCCTGTCTGTCTCCAGATGGGGTCCCCTGCAGCTCTGGTTCAGCCTACAAACGTCAGAGAACGGAGGCTTCTGCTGTCCGCAGAACCCAAAACAGCCTCTGGGTTTAGTGAAGACCAGAAGTACACCCGTGTACTCTCTGCTGAGCAGCTGTACTTCTTTCTTAGCCCTCAAGGATGCTAATGGCTACTTAAACAGGGAGCAGAGCAGGAGGTGGGGGGAATCTTCCAGAATGACTCTGATTAACGGCAAGTGCCAATAATAGTTAAAAATAATATCCTGGCGGTTTGTCATTTTAATTTTTCTAACTTTTCATTACAAAACTAAATTCCAGACAGAAAGAATGTAAATTTTTGTCATCGCTTTTGTGCAGGTTTCAGGGGAAAATACGCATACAGGACTCCTGAATGTAATTTGGATTCCAGTTGTAGTCTTCAGAGCCCTTGAAACTTCTGCAGAGTAACTACAAATGTTCCTTTTGTTTTAAATTAAACACAGGAGACATGCTAGAATTTGCCCGGTTCTGGAGGTGTCAGGCTCTTCTAACGGGGAGAGGTTGAGGGTGGGGTGTGCAGTTAAAGCACATGCTCTCAGTTTCTCCTACAGCCTCCCTCTCTCCTCTGCTTCGTATACTTACGTCCTGGTCTTATTTCTCCTGGTTTCTCAGATACTGAGTTTTGGGGGTTTCTGTCTAAGAAGTTTCTTGCATTAGGCAAGACATGTTGACAAAGTTCCAGCATGGACCCCCTTCCTCCCTCCCTCCCTGGTCTGGGGATCTTCTTCCCCCAAAGAGTCTGCATGTTGGAACTCTCACTTTTTCACAGTAACTTTCTTCTTTCTAATTTGAGCTAATGGAGATATGGCAGCAAAGTTTATCCAAAGCCTAGCACGTTCCATTACTATTATTACCACTTATGCCTTTTCTGAATAAGACAGCTGCAGAGCTCCCTGTGTAGGAACAGTTCAAACTGAAACTGGGGGGGCTTTGCAGGGGGGTGAGGGGCGGTAGGCTACTATCTGAATTGCCTTTGTAACATGCCAACACAGGCCTTGGTTAAGCAGGTAAGTTATGTTACCCACAAGAAAAGCAAAAGGACTAGTTCTCTGTAAGAATGGAGGGAAGGGAGTTTTGCCAATAAAGTATTAAAAATAGAATCTGCCGAGTCTGCAAAGCAGCTCTCACATTACTGCTGACCAGATCCAGATCCAGTGTTGTATGTAGACATTTGTGTTTTGTAAAGCCTAACATTTATGTCAGAGCCTCGGAATGTAGCAGTTTTGTACATATGTGAGTGTCAACTGTGTAATTCTTCTCCACAGAGACAGGTCAGACAGCACAGGCTCAGAAGGGAACCAGCCCATTCCGCTTCTGGCCTTTCAGTGCATTCTGGCCTGGACAGCCTCCTTCCTCCACTCAATCCCATTTTTCTGGCAATTTCCGTCAATGAAATCAAGAACAAGGGCTCCTAACACAGGTGTCAACCTTGCTACAGGAGTTTGTACTGAAGCGCTGCAAATCTAGTAGTAAAACTCGGGCCCTCCCCTCTTCTCAGAGGGATAAGCCAGGTAAGAGGGGGTTTTTTGGGTTTTTTTAATCCAGAAATTATTCCTATTCCTGTGCAATTTACAGACTTTCTACTTGCAAGGCTCTTAACTTCTGCAGGTTCATAATCCAGCTTCTCGTGTATGGAGCCTCTCCCAGGACAGTATTTTTCCCCACTCCTTCTTTTGACTGTGGCAAGCCATAATTTGTTTCCTCCCCAACCTTTTCCTTGGAATTCAAAGCCCTTTGCTCTCCATTTGAGGTAATTCCGTTATGTTTCACTTAAACTGTGTTAGTCACTGGGTGCTCCTTCAACAGAACCAAACATCCTGATCCCTACCCTCGTGGTCTAACGCAGGCCTTGCTTCAACTCGCTTGATGTGTGGGCAAAGTGGGGTGGCGAGCATCCCCCCCACGAGGTTACTCAGCGGCACAGCACAGAGCTGCAGTCGTAGCTTTCTGTGCTTGAATCTGGGTTTAGCTGTAAATGGCAAAGGCGTGGCTGGGAATGCTGATTCACAGGGCTGGGTGCGCCTGGCCAAGAGAAGGTTGAAAGCACGGTTTATAAGTGCTTTTTTCCTGTACCATTTGTGCAGGTGAAGCCCGGTGCTCCTGAGGGACACAGGCCAGCACTGGGCCAAATGTATCCCTGACAGCTGAAGGCAGCGCCAAGCGCAGTTCGGAAACCTCACTACTTAGAGCCAGCGGTTAGTTAGCAGGTGCTTTATCTCAGTGTCCTACGGTCCTTTGTGGAAATTCTAACTTCATGTGGTGCTCTTTAGCAGTGATCCCTTTGCTGTGATGTAGAGCTCTTAGACATTTGAGTTATTGAAGATTCACATAGAAGGCTCAGGCTTAGTTACGGTTTCTTTCATTTGGATTCTGCCTAGTCAAAATTGTTGGGTGGAACCTGTAAAACCTGCCACTGGTTTGCAGGCGAACAGAAGCTCTGAGGGGTCCTGAAATAGGGGAGCCCCTGGGCTTCCTCCAGCGCCCACTGAGTCCTAGGGTTCTCACTAGACCCCAGGAAGACAGAGGAGTGGGAAGTCTGTTAGGGAGAGGAAACACGGGTTGGAACTGGGAGTCGGGAGGTCTGCCAGGCGGTGGGCCGCAGACTTCTGCCTTGTGAGGAATGAAAGACAGGAAGTGGGTGTCCAGAGGACAAAGGCGGAGGGCAGCAAGGTGGCCACCTGCCAGCATTCCAGCCTCAGGATTCTGGGGGCCAGTCCTCTGCCTTGCAACAGACTTGCTCCTGCAGGCAGGTTGCAAGTCAACTTTCTAACGAGAGTTCACTCAGCCCGCTGGATCTGCCCGGGTGCGGCAAGCTCGTGCACCTAACTTCCAGTAGTTGAACCTTTTCCATTGGAGACAGTGGAGTTCTTCCCACTTTCGGTCAGTGTTGTGGCTTGATTGTTTTAGGTTTTTTCCCCGGGTATACAGTAGCCGTGCCCAGCTATGCAGGCTTACAAGGGGAAGGCAGAATCCTGGCTTCAGAGAGGAGATTGAGGACTTGGTAGTTCAGGGAGGAGCAGCCCAGCCTTGGCCTCTGAGATGACGAAGCGCTCTGCAGGTGAGTCATGGTCTTGCCAGCTGGACCGTGGTGGAAACAGTGCTGCGCTCCCCAACGCTGTCAGCAGGTCGGGCCCTGGCCCCAGCCCGAGCTCTGTGAATGGAGAAACACCCTAAGCCACCCCGCTACCACCTCCCACTGCCCTGGCCCGTTCAGCAGCCACTGGTGTTTTCGGGGCCTGCGCCATTGGATGTCACCTACTGGGTCTCCCTGCCTCCATCTGGCCTTCACTGTGGTCTTCCCGTGAGAGCTGCCCCGGGCTACGGGGGGGTGGGAAGAACAGACAGAACTTGGTGCCACATTGGATGCAGAATGTGGCGATTAGAAGATGACTCTGGCTTCTGACCTGAACAATTAATTGCCAAAACTGAGGTAAGGAAGAGAGTGAGTCCTGTTCTAGCCAGTAGAGTAACTAAAGCTAAAAAGTTGGGATGAAAGCATAGAAATGGTATTGAAAGCCTTAGGGGGAACATACAAGCTGTTCTCAACAGTGAGAGGCAAGAGACTGGCTCCCACAAGGTCCTGTGTGTCGAGGCGCCCGCCAGCACACATCCCTCACAGCCACACGGGACCTTGCCTTGGTGACAGAGTCCCTCTGAGCCCTAGTTTCCCCATCTGGAATGGGAATAAAGGTGCACCTTACTTAAAGTATTAAGTGAATATTAGGCACTGTTCAGGTTTACTGAGTTTTCATGTACTCCACAATTTACCAGTCTTCATGCAGTTAAAATACAATTTAAAAAATCAGACTTAAACAGATATACACACTTTCTTTATTCAAGTGACCACAGCTTCTGTAATACTTTCAGTTCATCACTGAGGAAACTGGTTATCCTTCCACTGTTGAGGGGTGAAGGCTCTTCAATCCTAGTCTAGGCTTTCAAAATTGAGTGGCTGCTGGGTAGATAATAGGGTCTCTACCATCAGCCTAGGCCAGTCCAGGATCTTGACGTTTTCCTGGACACGCTGAAGGACTTGGCGCAAGGAGTGGGGGGGGAAGGAGGGGGCGAGGATGAGTGAGCCTGAGTAGAGGTGGTCCAGGTCTGCGTGTCCTAGGATGTCTGGGCATTCCCTCTGCTGCCACAGCTCCTCTGGGGAAGGGCCCAGCCGGTCACCCTGGTCAGGTTTCAGGAGTGGCCCTTAGGAGCCATTCCTTAGGAGGTCAGCTTAGGCCTTGATCATTTGGCAGCCCAGTCCGAGCAGAAGGCTCACAACGGAAGCATGAAGTGTCGTAGCTACAGAGCACAGAGGGGGCCTGCAGAGGGTCCTGGACTTGTTCCTGCAGTAACTCAGCTGGGACAGAGTCTGCCTAACGGATCCTTAACATTTTGGCTGCTTAAAGCCAAGAGTATCAGCCTCTAACCAGATTCTGCAAACAAACCAACGTTGACCTTTCATTGGTCCAATGTTGACATTTTTATTTTTCTATACTTTTGATTTTCTTTTTCATAATAAATGCTTCCCTCTTTTACTTTATTGTACTTTACAGCTCTGCTGCTTGTTTTGAGGGAAAAGGTAACTGCTACACTCACTGTAAAGCTACCTGGTCACTGTGGGCCTGTATTCTCAAATCTCAAGGCTTGTCTTGAACACACTTGGAACAAAAGACTCAATGGGCCAAACTCCCAGCCTGTTTTCACATAAAGAGCAGCGTCTTTCTAAGCCTCTTGGCTCTAGTCAGCCCACAAGACAGGAGAGGAACAGGAGCCAGACTAGGTAGAGGGTGAAGGCTACTCTTTGTTTTTCTTTTCTTAATTTTTATTGGCGTATAGTTGCTTTACAATGTTGTATTAGTTTCTGCTGTACAGCAAAGTGAATCAGTTAAACATATATCCACTCTTTTTTAGATTTCCTTCCCATTTAGGTCACCACAGAGCATTGAGTAGAGTTCCCTGTGCTATACAGTAGGTCCTTATTAGTTATCTGTTTTCTGTATAGTAGTGTGTATATGTCAATCCCAATCTCCCAATTCATCCCACCCACCCCCTTCCCCCCTTGGTAAGTTTGTTTTACTACATCTGTGACTCTGTTTCTGCTCTGCAAATAAGTTCATCTTTACCATTTTTCTAGATTCCACATATAAGCAATATTATATATTTGTCTTTCTCTTTCTGACTTCACTCTGTATGACAGTCTCTAGGTCCATCCATGTCACTGCAAATGGCATTATTTCGTTCCTTTTTATGGCTGAGTGATAGTCCATTTATATATGCATCACCTCTTCATCCATTCCTCTGTCGATGGACATTTAGGTTGCTTCCATGACTTGGCTATTGTAAATAGTGCTGCAATGAACAGTGGGGGTGCACGCATCTTTTTGAATTATGGTTTTCTCCAGATACATGCCCAGGAGTGGGATTGCTGGGTTATATGGTAGCTCTATTTTTAGTTTTTTAAGGAACCTCCATACTGTTCTCCATAGTGGCTGTACCAATTTACATTCCCACCAACAGTGCAAGAGGGTTCCCTTTTCTGCACACCCTCTCCAGCATTACTGTTTGTAGATTTTTTGATGATGGCCAGTCTCACTGGTGTGAATACCTCATTATAGTTTTGATTTGCATTTCTCTAATAATTAGTGATGTTGAGCATCTTTTCATGTGTTTTTTTTGGCCCATCTTTATGTCTTCTTTGGAGAAATGTATGTTTAGGTCTACCACCCAGTTTTTGATTGTGGTGTTTGTTTTTTTTGATAGTGAGCTGCATGAGCTGTTTGTATATTTTGGAGATTAATCCCATGTCAGTTGCTTCATTTACAAATATTTTCTCCAATTCTGAGGGTTGTCTTTTCATTTTGTTTATGGTTTCCTTTGCTGTGCAAAAGCTTTTAAGTTTAATTAGGCCCCATTTGTTTATTTTTGTTTTTTTTTAATTACTCTAGGCAGTGGATTGAAAAAGATCTTGCTGTGATTTATGTCAAAAAGAAAGTGTTCTGCCTATGTTTTCCTCTTAAGAGTTTTATAGTATCTGGCCTTACATTTAGGTCTTCAATCCATTTTGAGTTTATTTATATTGAGGTATAGTTGTTTTACAATGTTGTGTCATTCTGAGTTTATTTTTGTGTATGGTGTTAGGGAGTGTTCTCATTTCATTCTTTTACATGTGGCTGTCCAGTTTTCCCAACACCACTTATTGAAGAGACTGTCTTTTCTCCTGAAGTCTACTCTTCGAAGACTTCAACAAAGCATTTGGAAGATTCTCTATCCTCTGGGTCAAGGTGGGGAAATTGGGGCATCAAAATATCGTTGATGAAGTAGATTAATAACTAGTTGAATGACCCTATTTTCCCAAAGGCCCTTGCCTTTGTCCTCAGCCCTGCCCTGCCCAACATTTCTCTTGACAATTTGGCTGAGGACACAACTTCCAGGCTTAGCAAGTTTGAGGAGGATGTGAAGCAAGGAGAGGGAACCTAACCATGATCCAAAGAGAGCCCTGAGGCCTAGGACAGGGGGTCAAATCAAACACGGGGAAGCCTGATGGAGAGAGCTACTGCAAATGAGAGCACCGGATATCGGATATCGGTGACAGCCTGCAAGAATCCCCTGAGGTAGGTGCTACTATCACCAGTTTTACAGAGGAACTCACCCAGCCCCCGAGATCACCACCTGGTAAGTGGCAGAATAAGCCCTAAACACTGGCCTGTGACCTTAACCACTGTATATCTCCCCATCACAGAATTGCTGATAGCCCCTACCCTCAGAAAATACAGCTGGGTCATTAAACACTGCTGGCTCAGTGGCCTACGCCTCACTCCAAAACACTTTCAATCCAACCACTACCCAGAGGAGACAAGGACTGTTACAGCCACCTCTGCCCTGTTCTTCCCAAGTCCAGTGTATGTTCCACATTGTGGGCCAGAATGGTGGTCAGTTATCTCAGACTTGTAGTAAAATCTCATGATACAATTATAGGCAGGGCAGATTTTATTACCAGTGTTATAGACCAAGAGTTTCAAGCTCAGCTAATTTTGCCCCAGGTCTTCCTGCCTCCAGAGCGTGAGTTCATTCTCAGAAGGTAATCTCAGAAGGTTTTTTTTTTTTTTTGGCTTAAACAAAAGCAGGGAAGTTTCTGTAAACAGAGAAGGGCTGTGCAAACAACTTCCTATTGGAAGTGGAGGACCACTGACCCTATTAGGAAGCAGGGAAGAGCTGGAGTTGGGTTGCCTGAGCCCTATGTGACCCAGCTGCTGCCCAGAGGGGTGTGCAGACCTCCCTGCCAGTAATGCTGTAGCAACATGGACTACTACTCACTAAAATAGGGTTCTGCCTCACACAGGGACCAGGACGCATGCCTCCTAGCAAGCCACGACCAGACAAACTTCAGTGTTAAAAGGAGGAGTCCCCCATCGCTGTCATTAAAACAAAACAACAAACCATGAAAACAACTGTCAGCTGCTGTTCTGATCTCCAATAATGGTGGACTGTAATTCAAACCAATCCTCCTGCTAAAAATAACTTTAAAATATAGATGAAATACAGACAATATCTTTTGAAAAGCAATGGAGAAGTTTCTGCTTCTGCTCATGATGGAAGAACTCCTATTTCATCCAACCCTCCCACAAATGACAGCTATAAATTCTCAACAAAATGTAGAAAGCAACCTTAAGGCAGTGTAGAGCAACCGAACTGAGGAGAAACTGGAGGGGAGCTGACAGTTGGAAATGAACGGCACTGGGTAAGTTCCCACTTTTATGGCTTTTTGCCTGATAACAGGCCCCAAGTGGCACTCTGTGGGGTAGTTAAAACTTATATAGAAACCTGGCTTCAATAACCAGCCAAAGGAAAGGGTTCGAAATGATCCCAGCACTGTGAGGGAGTAAATCCCAGAAACAAGAGAGGGAGCCCCACATGCCCAACTCTATGATCCCTAAATATAGACTCCAAGCAGCCAGCTAAAAGAACTAAGGAGACGTATCAGCTGCTGCTCACCAAAGAGGAACCCAAGTTTTAAGTCTGAGTTCAGACAAGTTAACTGCCTACTTGAAAAATATTCATCAGCAGAATTTCTACAGTGCATTATTAACAATATCCAGGATGTAATTCAAAATTACATACGAAAAAGCAAGAGAATGATCAATACACGAGAGAAAAAGTAATTAATGAAAACTGACTTTGAGATGATCCAGATGTTAACATTAACACTCAAATTTTTTTTTTAGTTGGCTGCGTTGGGTCTTCATTGCTGCGCACGGGCTTTCTCTAGTTGCAGCGAGCAGGGGCTACTCTTTGTTGCAGTGCGCGGGCTTCTCATTGCGGTGGCTTCTCTTGTTGCATAGCACGGGCTCTAAGTGTGCGGGCTTCAGTAGTTGTGGCACGTGGGCTCTAGAGCGCAGGCTCAGTAGTTGTGGCACACGGGCTTAGTTGTTCTGTGGCATGTGGGATCTCCCCGGACCAGGGCTCGAACCCGTGTCCCCTGTGTTGGCAGGTGGATTTTTAACCACTGTGCAACCAGGAAAGCCCAACACTCAAGGTTTTTAAATCAACTGTTATACATTTGCAGCAACATGGATGGACCTAGAGATTGTCATACTGAGTGAAGTAAGACAGAGAAAGACATATGATACCACTTATATGTGGAACCTAAAAAATGGTACAAATGAACCTATTTACAAAACAGAAATAGAGTCACAGATGTAGAGAACAAACTTATGGTTACCAAGTGGGGGAGGGATAAACTGGGAGATTGGGATTGACATACACACACGACAATATATAAAATAAATAACTAATAAGAACCTACTGTATAGTACAGGGAACTCTACTCAATACTCTAATGGGAAAAGAACCTAAAAAAGAGTGGATATATGTATAACTGATTCACTTTGCTGTACAGCAGAAACCAACACAACATTGTAAATCAACTATACCCCAATAAAAATTAATTTAAAAAATTTTTTTAAATAATAAATCAACTATTATAAACATGCCTGAGAATTATCAATGCACAAATAGGAATTGTGAGCAGGGAAACAGTAAAAAAAACCAAATAAAAATTGTAGAACTGAAAAATACAATACCTGAAGTAAATTTAATAGATGGGATTAACAGCACATTGAAGATGACAGATTAAAGAATCATTACGCTTGAAAAAGAGCAAGGATTAGTAAACCTTTTCTGTGAAGGCTCAATAGTAAATACTTTGGGCTTTAAAGGTCAAAGATCCATTACAAATACCCATCTCTGCCATTCTAGTGTGAAAGCAGTTATAGTAAATGAATGAGGTTAAACAGATTCAACCTGGGGTGGTCCATAGTTACAGATAGAGCAAATAGGCATCCAAAATGAGGAAGACAGAATAAACAAATGGGACCTAATGAAACTTAAAAGCTTTTGTACAGCAAAGGAAACCATAAACAAAAGGAAAAGACAACCCACAGAATGGGAGAAAATATTTGCAAACGAAGCAACTGACAAGGGATTAATCTCCAAAATATACAAACAGCTCATGCAGCTCAGTATCCAAAAAAAAAAAAAAAAACCCAATCAAAAAAATGGGTGGAAGATCTAAATAGACATTTCTCCGAAGACGACATACAGATGGCCAAGAGGCACATGAAAAGATGCTCAACATCACTAATTATTAGAGAAATGCAAATCAAAACTACAGTGAGGTATCACCTCACACCAGTCAGAATGGCCATCATTAAAGAATCTACAAACAATAAATGCTGGAGAGGGTGTGGAAAAGGGAACCCTCCCACACTGTTAGTGGGAATATAAATTGGTGCAGCCACTATGGAGAACAGTATGGAGGTTCCTTAAAAAAACTAAAAATAGAGCTACCATATGACCCAGCAATCCCACTCCTGGGCATATATCTGGAAAAAACCATAATTCGAAAAGATACATGTACCTCAGTGTTCATTGCAACACTATTTACAATAGCCAGGACATGGAAGCAACCTAAATGTCCATCGATGGAGGAATGGATAAAGAAGATGTGATACATATATACAATGGAATATTACTCAGCCATAAAAAAAGAATGAAATAAGCTATTTGCAGTGACCTGAATAGACCTAGAGGTTGTCATACTGAGGGAAGACAAATGTGATACCACTTACATGTGGAATCTAAAAAAATGGTACAAATGAACCTATTTATTTCTGTTTTGTAGAGTCACAGACGTAGAGAACAAACTTATGGTTACCAAGGGGGAAAGTGGAGAGAGGGATAAATTGGGAGACTGGGATTGACATATACACACTACTATATATAAAATAGATAACTAGTAAGAACCTACTGTATAGCACAGGGAACTCGACTCAATACTCTGTAATGGCCTATATGGGAAAAGAATCTAAAAAAGAGTGGATATGTGTATATGTATAACTGATTCATTTTGCTGTACAGCAGAAACTAACACAACATTGTAAATCAACTATATTCCAATAAAAATTAATTTTAAAAAAGTTTGAATGTGGCAAAAAAAAAAGGAGAGAGAAAAAAGATAGAAAAAATATAATCAGTCTTGTTGATCTGTGTGACAGCATCAGTCTAACATACACATAACTGCAGTCCCAGAATGAGAGGAGAGGGAGAATTAGGGCAGACAAAATTTTTTTGAAAAAACAAATGGCTGAATTTTTCCAAATTAGGGGAAAGTTCAAGAATCACAGCAAACCACAAGTAGAATAAATGTAAAGAAACCCCTACCCAGGGACTTCATAATCAAACTGCTAGGAACTAAAAATTGAAAATACTGAAAGCAACAAGATAGAAATGGAGCATTATATAGGGAAACAACATTTCAATCATATGAAATATCCCACAACTTTGTGAGTATACCTAAAAAAACTACTGAACTGTATACTTTTAAAAGGGTGAATTTTATGGTATGAGAATTATATCTGAACTTACCAAAAAAAGGCCACTTCCATCTTACTCTCCTGGATCACTCACACTGGGGGAAGTCAGGTGCCATGTCATGAGGACACTCAAGCAGCTGCATGAAGAGGTCCACATGGTAAGAAACTGAGGTAGGTCTCTTGCCAACAGCCAATATCAATGTGCTGTGATGTGAAATTCTGGAGGCAGATCCTCCAACCTGAGTCAAGCCTTCAAATGACTACAGCCCTGGCCAATATTCTGACTGTAATCTCACAAGAAACCACAAGCCAGGATCACCCAACTAAGCCAATTCTGAATCCCTGACTCAGAAACTGTGGAAGATAATAAATGTTTACTGTGTTAAGTCACTAAGGTATGGGGTGATTAGCAATAGATAACTAATAAAACTGACAATGGTAAATACGTGGATTAAATATAAAAGGCTTTTCTCTTAATTTCTTTAATACATACAGCTGAGCAAAAATTTTAACATTGTATGGTATACATTGTATGTATTATATAGTGTATAAAGATGAAATACCTATAACAACTATTACATAAAATGCGTACCCTTCCCCCATACCTCGCCATATGCATCTCTTCCATCTGGCTGTTCCTGAGTTAATCTACCTGTAACAACCTGTGTCCATCGATGGGTGAATGAATTAAAAAATGCGACACACACACACACACACACACACACACACACAATGGAATACTACTCAGCCATAAGAAAAGAATGACATTCTGCCATCTGTGACAAGATGGATGGACCTTGAAGGGAATACACAATACAATCACCTATGAACACTAGACCAAATCTCCCTGGACTGTTGAGATTTATTAGAAGGACAGCTCCCTGTGGTGCTAGCAAATCTTGAATCTCAGGCAAATGGGTAATGTGCAGGCTGAGGAATATCATCACGAGTTTGAACATTCACAGGAGCTTCTGTCCGATTATAATGTAAGTCTTTGGGGATGAGCATTTCTACCCAATGCCAATAGGTCACACTGACCTTATAAAGTATAATATTAAACAAGAGTGCTAGAGAAATTAGCCTTTAAAGATCTTGAAATGCTCCCCTTATCTTCCACAATTAACTTGTTTTATTTCCCTTTGTCCTAACTACTGAAGTAGAAATAGTTATTTTTATGGAAGATAGATGATAATTGACTGCTTCAAGCAAAAGTAGTAAGATGTGAGGTTCATAATATATAGAAGTAAAATGTATGACAGCTATCACACGAAGGTTGGAAGAGAGGAAACGCAAATATACTGTTTTAACATTCTTGTATTACGTATGAAGTGGTATAATATTATTTGAAAATAAACTGTGGTAAGTTAAAGAGGTATACTGTAAATCCTAGAGTAACCAATAAAATAAGAAAATAAGCCAATGAAGAGATTAAATGGAATCATAAAAATAATCCAAAAGAAGGAAGGAAAGAAAAAAAGGAAACAAGAGATGAGGCGAATAGAAAACAAATTGCAAGATGCTAGATATAAAACCAAACATATAAATATTTGCATTATATGTAAATGGTCTAAACACCCCAATTAAAAGGCAGAAATTCTCAGATGGGATTTTGAAAGCAAGGTCCAATTATATACTACCTTTGAGAAACCAACTTTAAGCATAAAGACACATAGATTAAAAGGATGGAAAATATATATAATGCTAACACCATTACATTAGAAAGATGGAGTGGCTACATTAATATCAAAATAGGTTTGAGAACAAGGAACATTATTAAAGCAGATCATTCCATAATAATAAAGTGGTTAATTCATCTGAAGTACATAATAATCCTGTTTATGCAGCTAATCGTAGAACTTCAAAACACATGAAGCAAAAACTGACAGAAATAAGAGGAAAAATAGTCTAATCCACAAGTATAGTTGAGGTTTCTATATCCCTCCCTCAGTAATTTATAGACCAAGTAAATAGAAAATGAGAAAGGACATAGAAGATTTAACACAGTCAAACTTGACCTAATTAACATTTACAGAAGACTCTACCCAACGATAACAGAATACATATTCCTTCCAAGTGCACAAAGAACATTTACCAAGAGAGACCATATTCTGAACTGTAAGATAATAAATGAAAAAGGACTGAAACAATACAAAATATGTCCTCCACCACGACAAAAGTAAAACTCAATAATAAAAATCTAGAAAATCCTCAAATATTTGAAAGCTAAATAATGCACTTCTAAATAACCCATGGATCAAAGAGGGAGGGCAGATCACAGAAAAAATTAGAAAAAACACTTTGGAAAGAAATGGAAACATGACATGTCAAACTTGTGGGATACTGCAAAAGCAATGCTTAGAATTTGTGTGTGTGTGTAGATGTGTATATATCTCTATATATAGATTTTTTTTTTCACCACGCCACGCAGCTTGGGCAAGTCTTAGTTCCCTGACCAGGAATTGAACCCAGGCCCCAGCAGTGAATGTTCCAAGTCCTAACCACTGGACTGCCAGGGAATTCCCAAGAATTTATATTTTAAATGCTCATATTTAAATGAAGAAAAATCTCAAATTACCTAAGCTTCCATCTTAAGAAAATAGAATATGAAGACCAAAGTAAGCACAGAGGAAATAATAAAGGCACAAAAATCAAATCAAATACAGAAAAAAAATCAGTTAAACCAAAAGCTGATTCTTCGAGAAGATCAATAAAATTCATAAAAATTTAACCAAACGTATGGGGGCAGTGGGGAGACACAAATTACCAACATCAAGAATGAGAATGGGAACATCCCTCCCCAGAGATTCTGTAGACATTAAAAGGATATTAATAGAATGTTACGGATAACCTTATGGCAATAAATTGGAGCATTTAATTGAAATGAACAAATTTCTTTTTTTTTTTCCTCCTCATCCTCCTCCTCTGGCTGAATTTCTTGAAAGATAAAAACTACCAAAGTTCAATGAAGAGGTAATAGATAACCTGAATAGCCCTACATCTATTAAATTGAATTTATAGTTAAAAACCTTCCCACAAAGGAAACTCCAGGCCCAGATATCTTCAATGGTGAATTCTAACAAATATTTAAGAAAGAAATATTACCAATTCTACACAAATTCTTCCAGAAAATTGAAGAGAAGGAAATGCTTCCTCTATTGGGGAAGCATTTCCCTGATACCAAAACCAGAAAAACACTGCAAGACAAGAAAACTACAGACTAGGGACTTGCCTGGTGGTCCAGTGGGTAAGACTCCATGCTCCTAATGCAAGGGGCTCGGGTTCGATCCCTGGTCGGGGAACTAGATCCCACAGGCAGCAACTAAGACCCGGTGCAGCCAAAATAAATATTTTTTAAAAAAAGAAAACTACAGACCAGTATCCCCCATGAACACAGACATAAAAATTTCTAACAAAATTTTAGCAAATTGAATCCAAAAACATACAAAAAGGATAATATATCATGATCAAGTGGAGTTTATTCCACGAATGCAAGTTTGGTTTAACATTCAAAGATCAGTCATTCATATCAACAGACTAAAAAAGAAAAAAGCAGATGCACAAAAGGCATTTAACAAAATACAATATCCATTCATTATAAAAACCTTTCAGCAAACTAGCAATAGAAAGGAATGTCGTTGTTTGATAAAGAGCACCTACAAAAAATAAAACACGCATCATACTTAATACTGAAAGAAATCAGCAGAAAATAGGAATCTGAGGGGAAAAAAAGGTTATTCAGAAATTTATGTTTTGGGATGTGCAAGGATAAATTTTGCTCATGATTTCCCTAATCATTGCTTTAATCAACTATATAATTGACATTGTCAGATTTTTTAATCTTGTATATGCTTGTGCTTGTAATTATCCTTAAAATCTTTTATATATAAAAATAAACTTACAAGGGGACTTCCCTGGCGGTCCAGTGGTTAAGACTCCCTGCTTCCACTGCAGGGGGCACGGATTCAATCCCTGGTCCGGGAACTAGGATCCCACATGCCGCGTGTCACGGCCAAAAATAAACAAGCAAACAAACAAACTTACAAATTCTAAAACAAACACAAAAGAAGATTTTAATAGATGGACAGGATAAATGGAGACTGAATTACTTAAAGCTGAAGATGGCTGAGGGAATTACCCAGAATGTAGCACAGAGACAGAGACAGAAATGCGAAAAAGAGGTGAAGAAACATAGAAGATAGATGCCATTCAGACCTTCTCTCTATTAGGAATTCCAGATGGAAATAACAGTGCCTGCCACCCGGGTTTGTTCTGAGAGTTAGAAGGGAAAGATGACCATAAAAGCTAGCACCCATAATGTTTACATGTGCCAGGGATGTTGTGTGCAGTCATCACTGGAATGAAGAAGAGCTAACGAAAATGTCTCATCAGTGAATTTACATCCTGGTACCTCCATAGAAGTGGATGCCATGGAGCTGTTAAAGCAGCACAAGGCAGATCTACAAGCACTGATATCAAGGTGATCTTCAAGATACATTGTTAACTGGAAAAAGCAAGGTGCAGAACAATACATAGTGTGGCCAGTTCATAATTGTCCAGGCATAGACAGCTCTAGGAAGTTTCAAGGAAGTAACTTAGAAGGCAACAGTCACTGCGCTGCTGGGAGTGGGGACAGGAAGAAGGCTGGCTTCACTCTGGGCATTTCTGTACTGTATTGAGTTTTTTAATTCGTGCCTGTATTAAGTAATAATAAAAATTCTATTAGAAGAAAATTGGGGTAAGTTCCCTGGTTGCCTAGTGGTTAGGATTCTGGGCTTTCACTGCTGTGAGGCGGGTTCAATCCCTGGTCGGAAAACTGAGATCTGCAAGCCACGCGGTGCGGCCAGAGGAAAAAAAGAAAAAATTTTGCCAGGTGGTGGGGACAGCCAGTGCAAGGGCTGGCGGCAGGAAGGAGCCAGTGATCACCGAGTGTATGCTGACTGCGGTCTGTGTCCCCAGGAAAGCCCTGCTGTTGACCACAGACTCCAGGCCACAGGCCAGGCTGTTGGCCTGTGTTTCCCGGGACTGGACGAGGCTGCCAAGGCTGTCCTTGTCCCAGACGCCCTCCCCACGGGGCAAAGGTGCCTCAGGCCAGTCCCACTCCTAGAGGTGAAGAAAAGCAAGACATCCACCTCCTCCTCCTTCTCACGGAAGGGAATTAGTCATAAAATGATACCACTTGTCATCATTCTTGAAGTAGAAGATACATGATGCAGTAATAAAAAGTGCAGTTTAAAAAATGATAAAAAATGCAGGGAGGCACCAACAAAAGTGCGAGGTGAAAGGCAGAGAAGGAAGCAGAAATGCATGGTGATTTCTTGTGTCTGGGAGAAATGAATATCCTGTTCCAGTTCTGAAGATGAGAAACTGGAAATATAGCCCAAGTATATTAAAGATAATGGGGGGGGGTATAAATTGCAAGTTTGGGATTAACATATACACACTACTATATATAAAATAAACAAGGACCTATGTGTAGCACAGAAGACTATGTTCAATATCTTGTAATAACCTATAAGGAAAAAGAATCGGAAGAATATGTATATATACATATGTATGTATAAGTGAATCACTTTGCTGTACATCTGAAACACTGTAAATCAACTATACTTCAATTAAAAATAATTTAAAAAAATAAAGACAGCAACGAGAAAAACTAAAAATGCCTTAATTTTCCAAATTACCCAGGGGAAGACATTATGGCAAAAGATGAAGAGCAAAGAAAGCAATATGGAAGCCTTAATAAAGGGGATATATGAAAAAGGGGAAAGTTAAGATCAAGAATCTGGTACTAATGTAGGTGGGATAAAGTCATTGATTAGAAGCAAAAGTTCATATTTGACCAAAAATATAAATCCAACCACTTGTGACTCAGTTCCAAAGTAAAAGTTTGAGCAAAATACACCAAGCAAATAAATACACAAGAAAAGAAAACAAGGACGTGATAGTCATATCCAGCAATGCTGAATTTTGTTAAAAAGTATGAAGCACAACAAAAGTTTCATTAAGGTGAGGACCATAATCCACACAATATTTCATTATTCACCTCAAGCTGTGAACCAGCATTACTTTCAGAGAGGGGAATGGGGCTGGGGATCATAAATATGGACCGTCCATAATTTCAAATCTTTAATGATAACATTTTCAGTTATTACTATAATAATTAAAAATAGAAATCTTAAAATCTGACATTGGGGCTTCCTTGGTGGCACAGTGGTTAAGAGTCCGCCTGCCAATGCAGGGGAGACAGGTTCAAGCCCTGGTCCGGGAAGATCCCACATGCCGCGGAGCATCTGGGCCCGTGTGCCACAACTACTGAGTCTGCGCTCTAAAGCCCACGAGCCACAACTACTGAGCCTGCGTGCCACAACTACTGAAGCCCACGTGCCTGGAGCCCGAGCTCCACAACAAGAGAAGCCACCACAATGAGAAGCCCACACACCACAATGAGGAGTGGCCCCCACTCGCCGCAACTAGAGAAAGCCCGCGCGCAGCAACAAAGACCCAGTGCAGCCAAAAATAAATAAATAAAATAAATAAATTTATTAAAAAAAAACTGACATTGTTATGAAACTTTACTGTCAAACATATCAAACTGTAAGAGAAGTGCAAGACAAGAAATTGACAGACGTTAAAATGTGGTTGAAGGGACTTCCCTGGTGGCACAGTGGTTCTGCCTGCCAATGCAGGGGACACGGGTTTGAACCCTGGTCTGGGAAGATCCCACATGCCGTGGAGCAACTAAGCCCGTGCGCCACAACTACTGAGCCCACAAGCCACAACCACTGAAGCCTACGCGCCTAGAGCCTGTGCTCCACAAGAGAAGCCACCGCAATGAGAAGCCCGCTCAACGTAACGAAGAGTAGCCCCTGCTCGCTGCAACTAGAGAAAGCCCGCACTCAGCAATGAAGACCCAACGCAGCCAAAAATAAATAAATTTAAATAAATTTTTTTTTAAATGTGGTTGAAGAATTGCATAATGTCTTTCAGTCCTGGACAACACAAGTCGGCGGGGGCATGGGGGAGGAGAATGGGTGTAGAAAGAAAAAAGGTCATCATGCCTAAGCCAGGTCTTGTGCTCTCCCCAGCACCACCTCCGACAATGGTGTCCCTCTTCTGCACGAATGACACCACCATCCATGCAGCTGGACAAGACCCTCTACCCTCATGACCAGTCAATCGATCGCTGACTCCTGTCCATTTAACCTCCTGAATGCCCTTGGAATCTGTCCATTTCTCTCCATCACCTCTGTCTCCACCCTGATCCAAGATACTAGCATCCTGCTCCTAGATTATGACAGGAGCCTCCTAACTCACCCTGACAAACCTTCCCTTCCACCTCCCATCACCTGCTCTGCACACCACAGCCAGAGTGATCTTTTCAAAATGGAAACATTCTCATACCACTCCTCTGGGTCCATGAGCCAAGGGCTTCCTGTTGCTCTAAGGATAAGGCAGAAATCCATTACGTGACCCTCAGGGCCATGCCCACCATGGCCCTCCCTGCCTCCCCAGCTCCTCTCACACCAAACTCCGTCACTCTGTCCTCCAGACATCCTTCCATTCCTTAAAGACCATGTTTCTCTCCCGCCACAGGGCATTTATCTGCCCAAGCCATCTCCTAGACCTGGACTGCTCACCTCTGGGCTTTTTGTCGCACTAAGGCCAACTCCTTCAGATCTCAGCTCAACTGTCACCTTGTCGGGGAAGCCTTTTGTGACCCACCGGTCTAGCTCAGATGCCGCTATTTTTTATGCTCTCAGAGAACTCTCTTCCTTTCCTGCATAGTACTTATCCCATTTAGGCTATTACTTGATTAATGTCTGCCCCCACCACTACCACCACCACTAGCCTATAAAGACTCTGAGAAAAGGAATCCTGTTTTTGCTCACCCACTATTTCCCCCAGTGGCTTGCACGGTATCTCAAATATAGTAGGTGCTGCAATAAACATGAGAACCGTGAATGAATCTGAATCAAAGCATCAATATTAGTAGATCAATCTTATTAATCTCTACTGTCATAGAAAACATAACCTTTTTAGTTTCTCATGGAATATCAGTGGAAACTGACCATAAATTACACCCTCACAAAGTCTCATATTCTGAAAAGTGGAAACAACTGATTGCTTTCTCTGACCAAAGCACAATATGACTAGAAATACACATGAAAACTGGAAACTAAAAACAGCAACGGCAGTATCTTATTCACTGCTGTATCTCCAGCACTTTAAATAGGTGTTCAATACATATTTGTCAAATGAACAAATAAAAATAGGAAGATGAAATTGACCCCCAAAGAGTAGGACAGAGAGACAAAGAAAGAAAATAGGAGAGAAAAGAAAATCAAGAGGGAAAAATAATAGGAATTTTAGAAAGAAAACAAAAGAGACTAAAATGATCAAAGAAATAATGTAATTTTCCAAGAAATTGAGAACGTGGATCCCCAGATTGAGAGAGCCCACCAAATACCCAGCTAAATGGATGAAAAAAAAGATGGGGTGTGTGTGTACACACACACACACACACAGTGGAATACTACTCAGCCATAAAGAATGAAATAATGCTATTTCCAGCAACATCAATGGACCTAGAGATTATCATATTGTACTAAGAGAAAAATATCATATGATATCACATATGTGGAATCTAAAATATGACAACTTATTTACAAAACAGAAACAGACTCACAGACACAGAAAACGAACTTACAGTTACCAAAGGAGAAGAGGGGCAGATAAATTAGGAGTTTGGGATTAACAGATACACACTATATAAAACAAATAAACAACAAGGACCTATTGTACAGCACAGGGAACTATATTCAATATCTCATAACTACCTATAATGGAAAAGAATCTGAAAAAGTATACACACATATTATGTATACGTATAACTGAATCAATTTGTTGTACACCAGAAACTAATACAATCAAATATACATCAATTAAAAAAAGAAAAAGAAAAATCACCCACACCAAAAATGACCACATATCACCTTAACATTTCAGAACACGGGAAACAAAGGAAAGATGCTACAAGCTTTCACAGAGAAAATACAGGTCGCCTATAAAGATTCAAGAATCAGAATGGCTCTGGACTTCTAAATGGTAGCACTGGAAGCTAAAAAACAATTGATGCCTTCAAAATTCTGAAGAAATATAATTCCAAACTAGAGTTCTACACCTGGCCAAACTATTAAGGGTTTAATAAAGGATAGAATAAAAATATTTAAGATACACAAGATTTTTTTTTTTTTTTTTTGGCTAGGCCACATGGCTTGTGGTATCTTAGTTCCCCGACCAGGGATTGAACCCGGGCCCCTGGCAGTGAGAGGGCTGAATCCTAACCACTGGACCGCCAGGGAATTTCTGCAAGGTCTTTTTAAAAATGCCTGTCATTCCCCTTTTCTCAGGAAATTATTGGAGGAAATACTCTGCCAAAACTAGGTAATAAAACAAAAAAAGAGCCAGAATCTAAGAAACAAGGAATCTAACCCAGGAAAGATGTTAAGTTCCAGAATGACACTGTGGGAAATAAGTACAGATCGACATGAAGATGGAGGTGTGGAGCCGTGAAAATGCACCTCTCAGACCTCCACACCCAGGAACACGACTGACCAAGGCCTCAACAGCTCTCCCTGAAAATCCATGGTAGGGTTTGCACCAAGACCTCACCTCCCACACATTACTCCCAGTCAATGACCAAGTGCGACAGGGACACTAAAGCAGGCCTATTCCTGGGAGACATGGGACTCCCCTGATGGCTGGAGACCCTGGAGGCTTTGCTGAAGTTTCCTTAGACTGCACGGAGGTCTAGGATGCTTCCACCCAACCTCCTCTCCTTCACTTGTGGTCCAATGGCTCTCCCAGCATTTGCCGGCTCCCTCCCTATTTCCCATCACTGAGGCGTTGCTCTTAACGCATGCATTCTCGAATGTTTAATCCCATCTTGTTTTCTGCTTCTCAGAGGACCCAGAGGAACACGAGTGGAACCAGGAGCGATCTGAGAAAACAGGGAGTTGGAACTGCCTTGCCCACCACCAGCATGGGAAAAGGATACAGTCCTGGCTGGCAGGTGGCATGGACAGATCCTGGCACACTCAGGGCTCCATTACTAAAGATCTCACCAGTTGTGACCTGGGGAATACCATGGTGGAGGGAAATGCTGTGGTGGGTGTAATGGTGCAGGCATTTGAAAAAATCGGGTGGAAGCTGAGGGGACAATGCCTACAAAAAATAGCGTTGACTATTAATATTATTAAGAATTGTATAATTGTACCGATGCCCTGCAGAAAGATAGTGAGGAACTGAGCTGTTAACATGCAGTCAATGGCTAAGTGGGGGCACCTGAGGGCGTTGGTGTAGAGTAGAAATTAAAGAGGATCTTTTTTGAAAAATTGAGATATAACTGACATCCAACACTGTGTAAGTTTAAGGCAGACAATGTGTTGATTTGACCCATTTATATATTGCAATTTGAGTCACTGACAAAGAGGCCCTTATCACCTGCAGCAGAAGGGCAGACACGGTTGAATGACAAGCTAAAGCCCTAATTGAAGGAGTCAGAGCTCCAGAGACTGAATGCTCAACCAAGGCACGTCTGTTATGCAAACGAGGGGCATGGGGAGGAGAAGGTCCTCAAAACTGAGACATCTGGATGGATGCCCTCAGGGATGTGGATTCCACACCCTCCACCCCCATCCCTTTTTCCAGGTAAGGTATCATATTCCAGGAATTAGGGTGTGGGCATCTTTGGGAGGCCATTATTCTGCCTGCCACAGTCATCCCTCTGGCCCCAAAAGATTCAGTTCCATCCACATGCAAAATCCATCCATCCCATCCAAAAGTCCCCAGAAGTTTCAACCCGTTACAGCATGAAAAGAACAAGCTCAAGCAGTTAATGATTAGGACAATAGAGTCACAGAATCTTTAGTTCCTTCCTGAAGGACATAGATAACAGTGTCTGATGAACATTCCTGAGTGGTCTTGCAGATACTAAAAACGCCACCAGAGGGAAAAAGCTAACTGCATGATGACCAGACTGTAGCCAAGACGTAAGTTTCTCCATCTTGCACAATTCCAGGAACTGGTCTCAAGGAAATGGGAACAAACAAACCCTGGAGTTGAAGATGAAGTGAGCTTAAAACAATCAAGATGGGGCTTCCCTGGTGGCGCAGTGGTTAAGGATCCACCTGCCAATGCAGGGGACATGGGTTCGAGCCCTGGTCTGGGAATATCCCACATGCCACGGAGCAACAACGCCCGTGCGCCACAACTACTGAAGCCCACGTGCCTAGAGCCCGTGCTCCGCAACGAGAGAAGCCACCGCAATGAGAAGCCCGTGCACCACAACGAAGAGTAGCCCCCGCTCGCTGCAACTAGAGAAAGCCCGCACACAGCAACAAAGACCCAATGCAGCCAAAAATAAATTTAAAAATAAATAATTATATATATTTAAAAAAAAAAAACACCAAGATGGCCCTGACCAGACCTCCGCATGACCAATTTCAAGATGATCGTCAGAGCTGACAGTGCTGTTCTGCACGCAGTCCCCACCCGCACACCCTGGAAGCTTTCCTTTAAAAGCTCTTGCTCCCGATCGGCAATGGGGAGATGGTTTGGGGGGACACTAGTTCCCCGTCTCCCCAGGTTGCCGGCTTCCTGAATAAAGTATCTTTTCCCAGCAACCCTGTCTCTCGAACATTGACTTTTGAGCAACAAGCAGCCGAACCTAAGTTGGGTTCTGGCTCTGGCCAGTTACAGGCCTGGAGTCCCGCACAGCACAGCACGCGGCCATGAAGGAGGTGCATTGTGTGAGGGCATCCACCATCATGGGAGCCGCTGGCTGTGTCACATCCTGTGCCAGGAAGGACACGTGGCTCTTGATTGAAACAGAGAGTGGCAACAGGGTGGCCCCACTTGCCGTTTTGGGGGAACTAGCCATTCAATGGGGAAAAGGCAGTCTTTTCAACAGTGGTGCTGGGAAAACTAAATATCCACAGGTGAAAGAATGAAGTTGGACCCTTACCTTACACTAGATACAAAAATTAACCCCAAATGGATCAAAGTCGAAGTGTAAGAGTCAACACCATAAAACTCTTAGAAGAAAACATAGAGGGAAATCTTCATGACATTGGATTTGGCAGCAACTTCATGGATATGACACCAAAAGCACAGGCAACAAAAGAATAGACAAATTGGACTTCAGCAAAATTAAAAACTTTTGTACATCAAAGGACACCATCAACAGAGTAAGAAGGCAACCCACAGAAAGGGAGAAAACATTTGCAAATCACATATCTAATAAGAGATTAATATAAAGAACTCCTACAATTCAACTACAAACAACCCAACTGAAAAATAGGCAAAGGAATTGAAATAGACATTTCTCCAAAGAAGATATCCAAAACAGCAATAAGCACATGAAAAGATGATCAACATCCTTAGTCATTAAGGAAATGTAAATCAAAACCACAGTGAGAGACCACTGCACACCCATCTCGATGGCTATTATCAAACAAACAAAAAACAGAAACCACCAAGTGTTGTTGCCAAGGATGTAGAGAAATTGGAGCCCTTGTGCATTGTTGGTAGGAATGTAAAATGGTGTAGTCACTATGGAAAACAGTATTCCTCAAAAAAGTAAAAACAGGGACTTCCCTGGTGGTGCAGTGGTTGGGAATCTGCCTGCTAATGCAGGGGACATGGGTTCAAGTCCTGGTCCAGGAAGATCCCACATGCATAGCAATGAAGACCCAACTCAGCCAAAAATAAATAAATAAATAAACAAATAAATAAATAAATAAAAAGTAAAAACAGAATTACTATATGATCCAGCAATTCCACTTCTGGGTATACAACCAAAAGAACTGCAAGCAGGGAGTCAAACAGATATTTATATAATCCATGTTCATAGCAGTATTATTCACAATAGCTAAAAGGTAGAAACAATCCAAAAGTCCATCAATGAATGAATGAATGAACAAAATGTGGTCTATCCATACAATGAAATATTATTTAGCCCCAAAAAGGAAGGCAATTCTGACACACACTACAACATGAGTGAACCTTGAAGACATTATGCTAAGTGAAATAAGGCAGTCACAAAAGGACAAATATTGTATGATCTGATTACATGAGGTCCCCAAAGTAGTCAAGTTAATAGAGACAGAGAGTAGAACAGTGGTTGCCAAGGGCTGGAAGAGGGAGAAATGGGGACTTATTGTTAAATGGGTACAAAGTTTCAGTTTGGGAAGAAGAGAAAGTTCTGCAGATGGATAGTGGTGATGGTTGCCCAACAATGTGAATATGAAACCGCACAACTCAGATCTGACTCGTACCCAGCCAAAACCCAGATTGGGATTTGAACCCACGGGCTGGGACTTGAACCCACTGCCTTTTTTTTTTTTTAATTTTAATTTATTTATTTTTGGCTGCGTTGGGTCTTCGTTGCCACACGTGGGCTTTCTCTAGTTGCGGCAAGTGGGTGCTACTCTTCGTTGTGGTGCGCGGGCTTTTCATTGCGGTGGCTTCTCTTGTTGTGGAGCACAGGCTCTAGGCGCCTGGGCCTCAGTAGTTGTGGCACACGGGCTTAGTTGCTCCGCGGCATGCAAACCCACTGTCTTTTGATTAAGATTGCACACCTGGTTTCAGGACTTAATGAAGCTCAGGTTCTTTATGTCTCAGCATAGAAGGAATTCAGCAAGAGGCAAAGTGATAGGTAAGAAGTGGATTTATTTAGAGAGATACATTTCATAGACAGAATGCGGTCTGTCTCAAAAGGCAAGACCTGCCCTGGGAGAAACACACTCCACAGACAGAGTGTGGGCCCAAAATATGGGGTGGTTGGTTTTTATGGGCTGGGTAATTTCATAGGCGAATGAGTGGGAGGATTATTCCAACTATTTTGGAGAAAGGGCGGAGATTTCCAGAAACTGGACCACCACCGCCCACTTTTTGGCCTTTTATGGTCGGCCTCGGAACTGTCATGGCACGTGTGGGTGCATCGTTTAGCACAGGCTAATGTATTACAATGAGCGTAATGAGGCTCAAGGTCCACCGGAAGTCGAATCTTCCACCATCTTGGACCTAATTGGTTCTGACAAGTTTATGTCGTATCTTCAAGGGCTCTGTCATTCTTTTGAAGGTGGTGCCCTGCCCCCTTCCCTCCTGTTTCAAATATACTTAATGCCACTGAACTGTATGGGTCAGTGGCATTAAGTATATTAAAAATGGTTAAAATGGTAAATTTCTGTCATGCATATTTTACCACAACTTTTTAAAAAGGGAATATGTGTAGACAAGCTGGCTGGCCCACGAGCAACCTCTCCTCTCTCTGGTGCTGGGCAACTCTAGGGTGTGTGTGTGTATGTATATATGTGTAGGGGGAGAAATCTTTGTGCTAAGGAGAGGTACAGAGAGGACACTTGATGTAAAGGCCGCATAATACATAGAGCATTCATCCCATTTGTGGGGGAAAAATACATAACTGAGCTATTCGGAGATGCAGAGGAAAAGGTCTGGAAAGATGTACCCAAACTACCCCCCCAGAAGGGGACTGTCACTTTTTATCATGAAGAGTGTATTTGAAACGTTTACAGAGTATAGATAAAACTTATGAAAGTTTTTTTTTTTAATTTTCAAAGTGGACATTAAAATGTAAAACCACTTTAAAAAGTGAAAGTCACACACTGTATGAGCCTTTTTGCAACTCTACAGCTGGCAAGTGATTAGCATCCAAACTATGCCCATGGGACGATTACAAATCAATAAGGAAAAGATAACCCATAGAAGAAACAAAGGACATAAATGGCAATTCACAGCAGGAACCAGAATGGCCAATAAACAGTGAAAAGATGGGCAACTCCTCTAGCAACCAGGGATGCAAGTTAAAATCACAATCAGTTTGAAGAAAAATTGTCAAGTCTGATGGTACCAAGGGATGGACACTCCTCCCGTTAGGAGGCTGTGTGCTGATGGAACCACGGTGGAGAGCTGGCAAATATCTGTAAAGCCGAAGCAACAAACAGCCTGAAGCCAACAAGCCCACTTCTATTTAAATGCTCAGAAGATCTCACACTTGAACAAGGAGAGACAGTCTAGAATGTTCACTGCACCGTGGTTTATAACAGAGAAAAACTGGAAACTACCTAAATATAGTATATGTATACAATGGGACACCATACAGCAATCAAAATAAATGAACTAGAGCTATGTGTATCAATGGGGAAAAAAGAATCTCTTAAAAAATATTCGGGGGGGCTTCCCTGGTGGCGCAACGGTTGAGAATCTGCCTGCCAATGCAGGGGACACGGGTTCGAGCCCTGGTCTGGGAGGATCCCACATGCCGCGGAGCAACTAGACCCGTGAGCCACAACTACTGAGCCTGCGCGTCTGGAGCCTGTGCTCTGCAACAAGAGAGGCCATGACAGTGAGAGGCCCGCGCACCGCGATGAAGAGTGGCCCCCACTCGCCACAACTGGAGAAGCCCTCACACAGAAACGAAGACCCAACACAGCCAAAAATAATAAATAAATAAATAAATAAAAATTAAAAAGAAAAAATTCGGTTTTTATAGAAAATGACGTGGGGCCATGATGCAAATCTCAACAAATTTCAAAGAATTTAAATAATGCAGAAAATGTTCTGAGACTACAATGCAATTAAGGCAAAAATCAATAGCAGTTGGGGGACCTCCCTGGCGGTCCAGTGGTTAAGGATCCGCTCCCACTACAGGGAGCATAGGTTCGATCCCTGGTCGGGGAACTAAGATCCCACAAGCCAAACCACAGCATGGCCAAAAAAAAAAAAAAAAAAAGAAGAAAAGAAAAAGAAAAATCAATAGCGGTGGGTATGGAGTTGCCTTCTGGGGTGATGAAAATGTTCAGGAACTAGATAGCAGTGATAGTTACCAAACTCTGTACATGAACTAAATGCCACTGAATTGTACATTTTTTTTTAAGAAAAATGGTTAAAATGGTAATTTATTATTTTTTTGCAGAAGAGCAAGTCATTTATTAAAATTGGAATTCAGAGTGCACATGGGGGTGTACTGATCAGATTTGCATTTTAGAAAGCTCACTTTGCCATCATGCACAGGATAGTTCATCTTTTTTTAGTAACTTTTGATATTGAAGTATAGTTGATTTACAATGCTGTGCCAATCTAAAATGGTAAATTTTATGTGATGTGTATCTTACCACTATTTTTTTAAAAATCAATAACAAAAAATACTGCAGAAACCCCATCTTAATAAAATAATACTCTTTCGGGACTTCCCTGGTGGCGCAGTGGTTAAGAATCTGCCCGCCAATGCAGGGGACACAGGTTCGAGCCCTGGTCCGGGAAGATCCCACATGCCGCGGAGCAACTAAGCCCGTGCACCACAACTACTGAGCCTGCGCTCTAGAGCCCGCGAGCCACAACTACTGAGCCCACATTCCACAGCTACTGAGCCCGCGCACCTAGAGCCCATGCTCTGCAACGAGAAGCCACCACAATGAGAAGCCTGCGCTCCACAACAAAGAGTAGACCCTGCTCACTGCGACTAGAGAAAGCCCGTGCACAACAACAAAGACCCAACGCACCCAAAAATAAATAAATAAAATAATACTCTTTGAAACAACTGATAAGTCAAAGGAGAAAGCATAATGGAACTCAAAAAACTTAGTAATAATGAAAATACAATCTATTGAAATTTATGAAATGAAGCTAAAACCATGCTTAGAGAGAAATGCATAACTTTAAATTCATTCCTTAGAAAAAAGACTGAAAAAAACCAATGAACATTCATCCCAGGAAGCTGGGGGGGGGGGGAAAACAGCAAATTAAATCCAAAAAAATTAGAAGGAAACTATCAAATTAATTTAAAAACCACAATACTGAATGTCAATAGTCAAAAATTGGTATTTTATAAAGATGATAAACCTCATCTTAATTAAGAACAAGATAAAACACTAATAGTCGAAGTCAGATATAAAATAGGGACTTCACTACACTATCACCGCCCAAAAATACACACCATGCATTTTATCACAGAGAAACCATCAGACTAATCTGGACAGAGGGACAGTCTACAAAATTAACCAGCCTGGACACTTTAAAAATGCCAATGTCACCAAAAACAAATTCAGTCTGAGAAACCGTCCTAGAATGAAAGAAACAAGAGACCCCTGAGCTAAATTCAACGTGTGATCCTGGACCTTAAACCACCATGAAGGGCATGGAGAGGACTGGCAAGTCGTGAGTGAGGTCTGCGGACCATGGTTAAGCTTCCCAGCTTTGGTAACTGTCCCCCTGATGTGTAAGTGAGTGTAAGTGACTGTCCTTATTCGTAGGAAACACACACTGGGCACAAAGTGACATGATGTCTGCGACCTACCTGCATAGTTCCAGTTCAAGGGGACCCAGGGCAGAGTTCAGCATTCAGTTCTGAGCTGGAGAAGCTTCAACTAAGAAAGGCCTGCTCCCTGTCAAAGCCAAGGGTTGGTCGTTGACTCTCCCCACCTCCTGTCCCCCGACAGGAGAGGGAGACCCCCAACCCATGAGAGCATCTGGAAGACCTGGAGCGCACAGACTGGACCTTGAGCGGAAACTGAGGACAGTACGGCCCTCTATGACCCTGAGGCTGAGGTTCTTCCCAGCCCCATCTAAGAAGCAGACGTCCAGCTGGGGCGGCCGCTGGGGAAACAGGCCTGTTCCCCGGCTGGGGCTGGCTCTGATGGCCCAGCCCTTTGCCGTGGAGAAGCGCTGTGGCTCTCGCTGGCCGCCTGGCCCTTCAAGGCCCAGAGGCTTTTCAACAGGTACGGCAGACTGGCCCAACCAAGACAGGAGGGGCCAGAGTCCCGAGCAGGAGAGCTGGGTTCCCAGCCTGGCGTCCCAACCTGGGATTGGGGCTCAGGTCGGGCTCTTCTGAGCCTCAAAGCTCCCTCCCCCTCCCCATCCCCCACTGCCTAGAGGAAAGGCCCAGAGACAGCTTCAACCACGTGCCTGTCCCCTCACTCTCACCTGGGCCAGGAGCCAGGACTACCTCGCTGGAGGCGTAGTGGAGCCATCTGAACGCCGCTGCCCCTGTTCGTGGGGTCAGCGACTCAGGGAGAGGCCGCCCTTCACCTGCCTCCCAGGTGGGATGGGTCAACCGTGGCTGCTCCGGGGGAGAAGCCTTGAATCCCAGCCTGCTCCCCGCACCCTCGGCTTGCACCCGAGCCCAGGGCCCCGCAGAGGTGTGAGCTAGCTGCTTACCCGGAGCAGGAGGCGGCGCAGACCACCAGGCCCCAGGGCGGCAGGGAAGCGGTCTCTGCGTGTCGTTAGCGGGATCCCGCTCCTGTTACCCCCTCGCGCCCCGCCCGCCTGCGCAGTTGGGGAAAGCGGGCCGCAGCTGCGCCTGTCGGCCCCGCGGGGCCCGGCTCCTCCATCCCGCACACCTGGGTCAGGTGCCCAGAGCCAGGAGGCCCGCCCCGCCAACAGCGGCCCGTGGAGGCGTGTGCGCTCGGAGAGCCGCTGGTGACGGAGTGTTTGCTCGGTCGGCCCTGGCGCGGGGCGAGGGCGGGCTGGAGGCTGCCTCCCTCGGCCGCGCGGCGCCCCTCACCCGCACCCCTGCACGTGAACCCGCGCGCGGCGAGAGCCCGCGCGGTTGGGCGCCCACTTGATGGTGTCGCCAACTGGTCAGGTTCCCGGCGCCTCTTCCCTCCAGAGACCTCACAGCAGTGGCAGGTCAGCTTCCCGGCCCTTCCCGCTCTGCGGAGGGCTGTCCGCACCTCTTCTGAAACTGTCTGCGGGCTCTTCCCGCCGCCCTCACCCCTCTGTTCCGTTTCTCCCCCAGCAGCTCCGCTCTCCACACCGCGCCACGGCGGTTAACAGCATGGGCTCCCGCGCAGAGGCACGTCGGCCCAAAGCCAGCCCCGCAGCACCAGGACCCAAACTGAGTCCTCCTTAAACCAGCTCCCTTGCTGAGCTGGTGATTAATCTCTATCCAAAACTTTATCCCCTTTCTTATACCCTCTGGCCTCAATCCTGTGCTAACTGAACACTAATCAACCAGCGTCAGATGACTACAAACTGCTGTTGTCAATAACATTGTTAATGTGCTAAAACTGCTATCATAGATACCATTACCACACAAACTCAGGGTGTTTCTCCAGGGCAAGATGAGTTCACAGACCCCTGAGCCATGGGCCACCCGGCCAGAGAATCCTAAACCAGAGACATCCTGACTCCCGAAACTACCATTAATCACAGAAATGATTAATCCCAGCCTCTCCGTTCTTCCCCTTAAGAAACCCCCAACTCCAGGACCACCTGGAATGGATCTGAGGCTTGTCTCCACTCCATTGCTTGGGGCCTGCAATAAACACTGTATGTTCCTTCATCACAACCTGGTGTCAGCAGATTGGCTTTGCTGCATGTCGGGCGAGTGGACCTGAGTTGGATTTGATACAGGACCCTCTCACTACAGGCTCAGTGCTGGCCCTCGGTGAACAGATAGTAAGCAAAACAGACGCTTTCAAAGTCTCCATTTCCTCAGCTTTGCTCCTTCCCCTCTCCTCTCCCCCCAGCCCCTCTGGCATCCTTCCTCCTGCCCTGAGGCTGGCACTCACTCACCTGCCTGCCCGCCCGCGGCCCTAACCTGGCTGGCCCTCCAAGCTCAGCAGTCCTAGACACCCAAGCCCTTATTCTCCTGAACTGCGTCAACCCTGCTTCATGCTGGAGCTCTCCCAGGGTGGAAATGGACCCTCCCGCTGCAGCTGGCTTCACATAATCACACACACACATACACACACACACTCTCTCACACTCACACAGAGTGGGGGGTGTGCAGGAGAGCAGATTAAAGGACCATCTTTCCCTCCCCAGCAGCACCCAAGCAAGGACATGAGGGTCAGGGGACAGATACGCTTTATTACTTAGTTCCCACAGGTGATCATCCCACAGCACGAATCAGACCACCCACCTGCACTCATTTATACTTTACGAAGAACAGGTTAATGGGAAGAACAGGTTAATGGGACGCAGGGCAGCTTCCACAATGACCCAGCCCTGAGGCTGTAGGGCCTGAGAGAACACCACTCCTGCTTTGAGGCCTGGTCATTCCGGCCCCCACCGCACCCCACTCCTCCAGACCCCTGACCTCAGAGGAAAGAGTAGACACTGGGTCTCACGCTAAGCGCCAGGACCCACAGAAGAGAAATGGGGAGTCCCCAAGTGGTAATTTCTCTCTTCCCACGGCCCAGCCTCCAGATGAAGAGAGTAAGGCACAGTCGGTGGTGGAGAGGGAACAAAGCCAAGAACCTGAGCTGAGGACGGGCATCCTCAGACCACAGCCCCGCTTTTCCTTTCTCCCAGGCAGCTTAGTCTGGGGCGGATAGAGCTGAGGGCGGCAAGTCCACCCAGAAGACTGGGTCTGGGGACCCTGGCGAGAGGAGGCGTGGCTCCCGCCCTTCTGCCCCACAGGCCTTGACTGGGAGTCAGGGGGAAGGCCACATGGCTCCTGCCCACTTTCCCCTGGTCCTCAGGCCAGCCTGGATCCCGGCGGGCACTCTCGGCCCTACCGAGGGTTCAGCTCCGGTAGCTCCTGAGCAGGTGGCCGGCGATCACCAGCCTCTGGATCTCACTGGTGCCTTCATAAATCTCAGTGATGCGAGCGTCACGGTAGTGCCGCTCGGCTGGCATCTCTGTCACGTAGCCCATGCCACCCAGGATCTGCATGGCCTAAGGCGGAAAGCAGGGGCTCAGGAGGAGAAGACCCCCACTCGAGGGGAAAAACAGGACAGGATCAGCCACACCGAAGGAATACCCGGGGGAAGGGCAGCCGGCACACTCGCTGCTACTCAACCCTTGGGACCTCCCTCGCCCAGGCACCGGGGACACTCACCTGGTGGGTGATGGCAGTTGCGGCCTCCGAAGCAGCCAGCTTGGCCATTGCCGCCTCCTAACCACAGGGGATGGTGGCGTCAGAAACTCGACCTTGGGGGGAGCGCCCAGCACATGGCCCTCAGCAGGGTGGGCCTGGGGGAGCCACCCCTTGTAGCAATAAACCCACAGGCCCGAGGAACCAGGACCCCGCCCAGATGTTTCCCTCAGTCCCTCCACCACCAAAGCTCTGGGCCGTGCCCAGGGAGACCCCAGCCCCACGGCACCTTGATGAAAGGCCTCTTGTTATCCTTCAGCACCGCAGCGCGCCAGGTCAGCAGCCGGGCACTCTCCAGGGCCAGGGCCATGTCCGCCAACTTGAACTGCAACAACCCAGTCCCACCCCGGCAGGCAGTCGGTGTTTGCCCTCCCTCCCCTCTCCCTGCAAGACAGGAGGTAGGAGGGCAGAGGACACGGAAGCAGGTGAAAGCCATCTGGGAGGCAGAGGGGAAAGGCCAAAATTCTCTCCCTCCGCGGCATCGTGCCTCATTACCTGGATGACCTGCAGCTTGGTGAGGGGCGCCCCGAAGGCCGTGCGGTTCTCGGCGTAGTTCACAGCACAGTCGAGGGCAGCCTGGGCGATGCCCAGGGCCTGGGAGGCGATGCCGATGCGGCCCATGTCCAGGGTTTGCTGTGAGGACCGCCCTGTCAGTGGCCGGCCAGCCGGGCCCCAGGGCCTTGCCCCAGGGACCCCACCCCCGTGGCTGGGCTCACCATGGCAATCTTGAAGCCCATCCCTGGCTCCCCCAGCAGGTTGTCCTTGGGGATGCGACAGTCCTCGAAGATGAGGTTGGCAGTGGATGAGGCCCGGATGCCCAGCTTGTCTTCCTTCTTCCCTAGCGTGAGCCCAGGCGTTGGCATGGGAACCAGGAAGGCACTGATGCCCTGGAGGCCAGACACGCCCAGTGACTTTTTCACCTGCTCGAGGCCACGCCCCTCACACAAACCACCACAGCCACCGACCCCTGTCCCTTCCCTCCACCTCCCTCAGGACCTTGCGGTGACGCCCTCTGCCAGCTCCTCTGGGGAAGGCGCCACCCAGGGAGGGAGAGGGACAGCGGCAAGTGCCCCAGAGCAAGAACAGCTCCATCAGACCAAGGAGATTTGGATCTAGAAACTCTGAACGTCTCACTGACCCTCCCTTCGGGGTCCCCACCTTGTTCTGCAAGGATCTGTCCGTGCTGGCGAAGACCACGGCGGCCGAGGCCTCCCAGGAGTTGGTGATCCAGGCTTTGGTGCCACTCAGGACCCACGAGTCACCATCCACCCAGGCAGTGGTGGCGGCGGCCCCCGCGTCGCTGCCGTTCCCTGCCCCACACGCAGACTCAGAGTCCACCGCCACCAACTCACCCGGAACCCAGCCTCACCCCTGGCTGGTGAGCCAGGCCCGGGTCCAAGGGATCAGAGTCTGGCTCCTGAGAGAAGGCTCGAGGGCCGCACCGGCTCCCACAGCTCTCGGGGTGTGGGGATGGGGGGGATGTGACAGCTGGGTGTCTTCAAGCCAAAGGGACCCCAGGGCCCAAGTCCCTCCCTCCCAGCTCAGCCGAGGCGAGCCCCAGCTCTGTGGTGATCCCAGCAGCCAGAGCTCCACCCCAGGCCCTCACTCCTGCCCTCCTGCCCTCCTGCCCCAGGAGGCAACGAGCAGCTGACCCAGCTCAGCACTGGCCCCAGCCTGAGTCTGTCACCCCGATTCTGAGGGGAGGGGACAGGGGCAGGCCCTGTCCCACGGTGATACCTGGTTCACTGAGGGCAAAGCAGCCAATTTTGTCGCCGCTGGTGAAAGGAGTGACCCACTGCTTCTTCTGCTCCTTGGAGCCAAACTTCAGGATGGGCCCCAAGTAGAGGGACTGGGGGGACAGTGCAGAGCGGTCAGAGGCCTTCCAGCCCAGAAACCTGCCCACCCACGTACCCACCCCCAGGCCTCCTCTCTCCAGAGGCCCACGCAAGGGACCAGGTCCAGAGGCGGTCAGGGGCAGGGAGCCAAGGCCGGGCTGTGCCCCGGATGTGGGGCTGCGTGGCAGAGGGCCTGCCCACCCACAGGAGCTTCCCCTCCACTGGTGTATCCAGGGCCCAGGCGTGAGACTCACGTTGTTGACGCTCATGATGACTCCAGTGGAGGCGCAGCCCCGGCTGATCTCCTCCATGGCGATGGCGTAGGCCAGGTAATCGAGGCCGGCACCCCCAAACTCCTCGGGCACATCCATGGCCATGAGCCCCAGCTCACCCATCTTCTTCACCTGGCCCCAGGGAAGGATGTCATGGCAAGGGCAGCTGCCGGGGGACGGTGCCCAACCTCTCCAACCCCAACTCTCCTGCCCCTGAGCCAGTGCCTGCAGAAACTCAGGTCACATGGCCACATCCACCTACCCCGGGACCGCCGAGGCTAAGTCTGCAAGACAGCACCATTCATTCAAGCCGTCCTGTCCCCAAATTCCGCCCCAACTCTACCCTGTGTCTACAGACACAACCAGTCAGCAGGCAGAAGGCACAAGAAGGCTTTGGGGGCCTCTGAGGTAAGGAGCAGAGCAGGGCAGCACAGTGCCACACAGACCTTCTTTCAGTCCCTTACACGTACCACACTCCCCCTCCCCACCACAGGGTCTTTGCACATGCTGTTTCCTGTCAGTGATGCCCTTTATCAACTAGTTATTATCTCCTCCCGTCCTTGGGGCTCAGCTCAAGCACCACTTCTGCTGCATGGCCATCTCTGACCTCACTGAGTCAAATCCTTCAATCACACGCTCCTGCGGCATCTGTGCCTCTCCTTAGTGGTGCTTGTGCAGCTGTAATTTCACACCTATTCATGTGCTTGTTCTGATTAAGGTCTTTCTCCGTGACCACGAGGGCAGAGACAGTGCGGTTTTGTCCACTGCTATATTCCAATGCCAGTGAAACAATGAATAAAGGGGAAGAAGCTTGGAATTTTGACTTGGAATACCAGTGGTGGTCATGGTTAATTATCAATGCCCAACGCTGAAAAATGCTTTATGTGTACTCTTCAATTTGAGTCTCGCCAAAGCTCTGTGAGGACAATGCTGAGTCAACCTCATGTCACAGGTGAGGAAACCAGAGCTCAGGGAGGTGAAGCAACCAGTTCGGGGCGGAGCTTGTAAGTGGCGGGGATGGGACTGAAACCCAGCACTGACCCCAGGACCTCAACCAGCTCAGACCCTTCAGCAGGTTCCTAGGACAGATTCCTTACCCTCTGTCAGCCTGCTCCCCACCTGGGAAACAGGGACCACAACAGAACCTGCGTAGCTTTGAGACGAAACAACTAAAACCAATGGCCTCTAGGGAGCAGGCTGGGGTAGAAGAGGGACCACTGCTTTTCATTAGAAAATCATTTCAGGACTTCCGTGGTGGCGCAGTGGTTAAGAATCCACCTGCCAATGCAGGGGACATGGCTTCGAGCCCTGGTCCGGGAAGATCCCACATGCCGCGGAGCAACTAAGCCCGTGCGCCGCAACTACTGAGCCTGCGCTCTAGAGCCCACGAGCCACAACTACTGAGCCCACGTGCTGCAACTACTGAAGCCTGTGTGCCTAGAGCCCATGCTCCACAACAAGAGAAGCCACCGCAATGAGAAGCCCGCGCACCGCAACGAAGAGTAGCCCCCGCTCGCCGCAACCAGAGAAAGCCTGTGCACAGCAACGAAGACCCAACACAGCCAAAAATAAATAAATAAATAAATATATAAAAAAGAAAAAAAAAAAAGAATCCGCCTGCCAATGCAGGGGACACGGGTTCAATCCCTGGTCCAGGAAGATCCCACATGCCGTGGAGCAACTAAGCCCGTGCGCCACAACTACTGAGCCTGTGCTCTGGAGCCTGCGAGCCACAACTACTGAAGCCCACATGCCTAGAGCCCGTGCTCCACAACAAGAGAAGCCACCACAATGAGAAGCCCATGCACCACAACGAAGAGTAGCCCCCGTTCGCCGCAACTAGAGAAAGCCTGCGTGCAGCAATGAGGATACAACGCAGCCAAAAATAAAATATAAATAAATAAATTTATAAAAAGAAAATCATTTTATATCATTTGATTCCTGTAACCATGTTCTTAGACTATGCTGACTTCAATGAAGCAAATCAGTAAGAATGTCTGCCATATTTTCTCACTTGTCTATAATTAGTATTACTTCTGTGATTATAAAAGTTTGATTCCCCCCTTCCCCAAATAGTACTTACTTCATAGAACTGTTTCAAGGACTGAGACAACATATATATATAAAATGCTGAGCCCAGTACCTGGCACGAGGTGAGTGATCGGTGAATGGCACTGTTTAAAAAATTTTATTGACGTATAGCTGATTTACAATGTTGTGTTAATTTCTGCTATACAGCAAAGTGACTCCGTTATACATCTATATAGTCTTTTTCATATTCTTTTCCATTATGGTTTATCACAGGATATTGAATATAGTTTCCTGTGCTATACAATAGGACCTTATTGTTTATCCATCCTATATATAATAGTTTGGATCTACTAATTCCAAACTCCCAATCCTTCCCTCCCCTTGGCAACCACAAGTCTGTTCACTACGTCTGAGTCTGTTTCTGTTTTGTAGATAGCTTCATGTGTGTTGTATTTTAGATTCCACATATAAGTGATATCACATGGTATTTGTCTTTCTCTGACTTACTTCGCTTAGTATGGTAATCTCTAGGTCCATCCATGTTGCTGCAAACGGCATTTCATTCTTTTTAATGGCTGAGTAGTATTCCATTGTATATATGTACCACATCTTCTTTACCTATTCATTGGTTGATGGACATTTAGGTTGTTTCCATGTCTTGGCTATTGTAAATAGTGCTGCTATGAACACAGAGGTACATCTATCTTTTCAAATTATAGTTTTGTCTGGGTATAAGCCCAGGAGTGGGATTGCTGGATCACATGGTAGCTCTATTTTTAGTTTTTTAAGGAACCTCCATACTATTCTCCATAGTGACTACACCAATTTACATTCCCACCAACAGTGTAGGAGGGTTCCCTTTTCTCCATACGCTCTCCAGCATTTATTATTCGTAGACTTAATGATGGCCATTCTGACCGGTGTGAGGTGGTACCTCATTGTAGTTTTGATGGGCAGTTCTCTAAGAATTAGCAATGATGAGCAAGTGAACAGCATTTATTATCATTAAGTGACTGATAAGTTCTTGTCTTGACAGTGATGTCTGGGAGGAGGGGCACTGGTGAATCTGCTGAACTTCCATAATGATTTGTGTCCCTCTATGAAACTGCTTGTTTGATTCTGCCTTGAGTTGTTCCCATGGGAAACTCTTGTAAGACTCTAAGCTTGGGGTGGGCCTGACCGTGCTCAGGGTCTCCCGTGTAACACAGGGGAGGAGACGGCCAGTGCGTGGGAGGCAGAATGACAGCCCCCCAAAGACGAGCACGTCCTAATCCCCAGGACCTGTGAATATGTTTCCTCACGTGGCAAAAGGGACTCTGCAGGTGAGATTAAGTGAAGGATCGTGAGGGGGCTGCCCTGGATGATCCAGGGGGGCTAATGTCATCGCAGGGTCCTTGTAAGGGAAAGAGGGAGACAGGAGGGGCAGAGAAGGAGATGGGACAATGAAAGCAGAGGCTGGAGTGACCGGGATGCTGGCTGGAGGGGTGTGAGTCACGAGCCAAGGAATGCAGGCGGCCACTAGAAGCTGGGAAAGGCAAGGGCGTGATTCTCCCCTAGCGCCACCGGAAGGGACGCAGGCCTGCCCACACCTTGATTTTAAGCCCAGAGAGACCCACTTTGGATTTCTGCCCTCCAGGAACTGTCAGATACTAAATGTGTACTATTCTAAGCCACTGAGTCTGTGGTAATTTGTTACAACAGCAACGGGAAGCTAGTACACAGTGATAAATGGGACTCAGAGCTCCCAGGGATGTGTCATTTCAAGAATCGCTTAAAAAAATTCTGTGGTCACCGTGCACCTGGGGCCAGCGGGGGCGATGCTGCTCAGAGAAGCTGCATCATTGCAGCCGGTAGGAATCAAGGAGGGGGTGGGCGTGGACAGGAGACAGTGGTTCAGGCAGCGTCGTCTCTGAACAGGACCCGGAGACTCACAAAGCCCTGTGCCAGCACGAGCGTGGCCTCAGAACAGAGCCCCTTTCTTTTTTTCTTTTTTTTTTAATTATTTTTGTTTTTTGGCTGCACTCACAGAATGTGGGATCTTCGTCCCCTGACCAGGGATCGAACCCATGCCCCTGCACTGGAAGCGCAGAGTCTTAACCACTGGACCGCCAGGGAAGTCCCAGAGCCCCTTCTGAACCCACACTTAGGGCCTGCAACAAACCTATTCCAGGGTGGAATAGTGTTTTATGGGGAATGCCTGTGCTGGGTCAGGAGCCAGGGTCGTATTCTACCAGGTGCCAGAAATAAACAGGGTCCCCAAGATTCATGCTCAGGCCTGGACAGGAACCCCGCTGAAGGGCTTTCTCTGGCCAAACAGCAAAAGAGACTGAGTTAAAAAAAAACGCCCCGGACTTCCCTGGTGGCATGGTGGTTAAGAATCCACCTGCCAATGCAGGGGACACAGGTTCAAGCCCTGGTCCGGGAAGATACCACATGCCGCGGAACAGCTAAGCCCATGAGCCACAACCACTGAGTTCGTGTGCCACAACTACTGAAGCCCGCGCACCTACAGCCCGTGCTCCACAACAAGAGAAGCCACCGCAATGAGAAGCCCGCACACCGCAACAACAAGTAGCCCCCTCTCGCCACAACTAGAGAAAGCCCGCACACAGCAACGAAGACCAAACACAGCCAAAAATAAATAAATAAATTTATATATAAAAAAAAAAAAGCCCCAATTGTCTCACCTTACACGCACCACCCAGCTTCCCTGGACACTAAGACCCACCCCCTCTTCAGCCTCTATCTCCAGTACACAACCCTGGGATAAACGACAGATCAGCCGATCACACCATGATGCCATTTCACCCCAAGAAACAGAATGGGAACCAAAATTCCCAGACGGAGTGTAGGCAGGACAAGGACTACCCCATTTTCCTGTTACGGAAGGGGGCTCATGTGCAGATGCTGCCACTCCCGGGACACCTGGATGGGGAAGCCAGAACTCCTGGCACTGGTCTCTCTACACCACACCGCTGCCCCCTGGCTCTCCTGACAGTTCTCTCTGTCTGAATAAAAAGCTGTAGGAGTTCACAATGACTGCACCCAAGCGACTTCACTAGCATGCTATTTCCCCCAACCTTTCTCATTCTGAAGTATATCTTGAGATTTCTGGCAATATGCCATGGCCAGCTGCAGGAACATTCTAGAAAAAAACTGGAGACACGGACTTCCCTGGCGGTCCAGTGGTTAAGACTCCATGCTTCCACTGCAGGGGCCACAGGTTGGATTCCTGGTTGGGGAACTAAAATCCCACATGCCGCACGGCGTGGCCACAAAAAAAAAAAAAAAAAAAAAAACTGGAGACAATGGCAATGGAGAGAAAAGACAGTACAATCAAAAAGAAGAAGAAATCAGGGATTTCCCTGGTGGAGCAGTGGTTAAGAATCCGCCTGCCAATGCAGGAAACATGGGTTCGAACCCTGGTCCAGGAAGAAGATCCCATGTGCTGCAGAGCAACTAAGCCCGTGTGCCACAACTACTGAGCCTGCGCTCTAGAGCCCGCAAGCCACAACTACTGTGCCACAACTACTGGAGCCCGCGCGCCTAGAGCCCGTGCTCCGCAACAAGAGAAGCCACCGCAATGAGAAGCCCATGCACCGCAACGAAGAGTAGTCCCCGCTCGCTGCAACTAGAGAAAGCCCGCGCGCAGCAATGAAGACCCAATGCAGCCAAAAATGAATAAATAAATAAATAAACTTATATTAAAAAAAAGAAATCAAAAACAAAATAAAAAGCAGCAGCACACACACACAAAAAGACCATATGTTCAGTTGTATAAATCATTTCTGATCTAAGTATGCTGATGGTAACTGGCTAACAGCTGCCAGGCTCCCTAATATTTTCCTCTAGCAGCCTGACCTTCAGAGCGACCTCAAGGGGAACCCCTCAGAGCTGCTACCCACGGTGGTTACTCTCGGTCCCCTGTGTCTGTGAACCGGGAGTCCGGATCTGCATCCCTGACTGGGCCAAGCCTGGTGGTCTCCAAACTCCCAAGAGAAAATGTGAGAAAGAGAAGGACCCCTTTCCTAGCAGAGTGAGCCTTCAGCACCTGCTGCCTTCATATTTGGGACACGTTTAGAGGGCACTTCACATAAAAATAGTGCTTTTAAGTCACTTCTAAAGCTCACATATTTAAAAAATCAAATTTGTCCTGGGACAAAGTCCCAGGGAGTCTGGGACTTCCCACCAGGGAAGTCCCGGACTCCTTTTAGAGAATCAAATTCCCTAACTTGTTGAAAATTTGTTGCTTTATTCAAGGGGAAGGGGCCGCGGGAGCCACCACCGCAGTTCCCGCACTGGGTCAGTGTGTGCTAAGTGCTGGGACAATAAGGACATTCAGGATGACTTAACCATAAAATTCAAGTCCATAAGGTTCAGCAAACATCTGCTGAATGCCAAGCACTTACGGAGGGCGAGGAGGTAGGGGTGTAAACAAGACCAATCCCGGCCTTCAGGGAGGCAACTGTGGGAAGTAACTGCGACATAGGATACACACCGTCACATGACAAGCACACCCAGAGAATTAGGGATTATGAACGAATGCTCCTGAAACACAGAGAGATGAATGCTTGCCGGGAGAGGTGAGAGGCGGTGCCATTCAGGGGACACTCCCGGGGTGGAATTCACAGAAGTCTGTGCACATGAGGAAGAAGAAAAATGGATTATGATTTGAGAGGTTTCTATGTGGTTAACTATCATCTGAGACAGGGCAAGAGGACGAAGAGCACGTTTTGCACCTGATATATTAAAGTTACTCAATAAGGGACTTCCCTGGTGGCGCAGTGGTTAAGAATCCGCCTACCGATGCAGGGGACACAGGTTCCAGCCCTGGTCCGGGAAGATCCCACATGCCACGGAGCAACTAAGCCCGTGCGCCACAACTACTGAGCCTGTGCTCTAGAGCCCGCGAGCCACAACTACTGAGCCCGTGTGCCACAACTACTGAAGCCCGTGTGCCACAACTACTGAAGCCCACACGCCTAGAGCCCGTGCTCCACGAGAAGCCACCGCAATGAGAAACCTGAGCACAGCAAACGAAGAGTGGCCCCCACTCACCGCAACCAGAGAAAGGCCCACACGCAGCAACGAAAACCCAATGCAGCCAAAAATAAATAAATAAAATAAAATTAATGAATTAAAAAAAAAAGTTACTCAATAAACATTCACTGAGTGAAGGAAAAGAAACTGGGTTCAGTTTCATACATATAAATATGCACATATAGGGACTTCCCTGGCCGCCCAGTGGTTAGGACTCCACGCTTCCACTGCAGGGGCCCAGGTTCCATCCCTGGTCAGGGAACTAAGATCCCACAAGATGCTCAGTGCAGCCAAAAAAAAAAAATGCACATATACATTTCCAGGTTCCGGAGTCCAAAGCTGGTTTGGAAACACCATTCTATTTCCTATTTCCCTTTATAACATAATAGCATTATAAATTCATAACTGTTTCTTTTTTTTTTTTTTTTCCTCGGGGGCAGGGGTTAGGTTTGGACACAGAAAGAGTAAAGTTCCGCTTAGATTACAAAACAAGCCAAGTGAGCAGAAACTGGCACTAGCCTTCCACCTCCTTCGTGGCCTACCCACCTCTCAATTCTTCTCCCCTTGACTCTTCCCCAGTAAATCCACTTTTCTTGGGGGAAAAAAATTCTTCAGGAAAAAAATATTAGAAATCACTAACTAGGGACTTCCCTGGTGGTCCAGTGGGTAGGACTCCGCACTCCCAATGCAGGGGGCCCGGGTCGATCCCTGGTCGGGGAACTAGATCCGCATGCACGCCGCAACTAAGACCCGGTGCAGCCAAAGTAAATAAATAAATTTTTAAAAAGAAGAAAAAAAAAGAAAGAAAGAAATCACTAACTAAGCATCTCCTGTAGGCTGGGTGGGGGGGGGAGCTCAGAGTCTACATCTGGCTCCTCCAATCCCAGCTGTGTGACTGCTGACCAAGAAATGTAACCCCTGGCTTCAGTTTCCTCATCTGAAGACTGGAGATCAATGAAGTAACTGCCTCAGGGTGTTTTGTTGAAGATTTAATGGATAAGTACCTGGAATACAGTAACCTCCAAATGATAGTTACTCCTGTTATTATTACTATCGTCATTTTAAAACACTAGTGGACACACAGCACAGGGAGATCAGCTCGGTGCTTTGTGACCACCTAGAGGGGTGGGATAGGGAGGGTGGGAGGGAGGGAGACGCAAGAGGGAGGAGATATGGGGATATATGTATATGTATAGCTGATTCACTTTGTTATAAAGCAGAAACTAACCATTGTAAAGCAATTATACTCTAATAAAGATGTTTAAAACAAAATAACAATTAAAAAATAAAACACTAGTGGTATTATTTTTAATTTTGCAACCTGCCCTATTATCCCTGTGTCTACTGCTTTGATCCTTCTGCCTGTTTGAGCCCTGGATTCCCTTCTGTAATGGGGGGAGCTGAGTACTACCCACAGTAACAGAGAGTGATAAAAGCAAAAAGCCAACCGGCTTCAATCCTTAGCGAAGGGAAACATTGAGCAACCTCTGCATCCCATCAGCCACCAAAACGACAGAGTCCAGTTTGTGTGGGGCAGGGGCAAGATCAGAAGATCTATTTCTCCCTGAGCTCTACGACCTCAGGCAATTCCTACAACTGCTCCTACATCCTCTAGACAAAGGAAATAATAGCAGGACTCCTGATAACCTAATCAGATTACAGATATGAAAACACCTGTCCAAGATAAAACCAAATAAATGCTATCACTACTCTGAGCTAGGTCATGCATTCAGCAAGTCTGGACTGAGCAGCCTCCGGGTGCCAGAATGTGCCAGAAGGAAGGAGGCTGATGCTTTTGATCTCTTCCTTCCACATCCATTTCTGCCACTATTTAGTGGCAGGATTAATCTGCAAACTTCCCCACCCTATAAAGCAAGTAAGAGATTACAAAGCCAGAGGACTGGTGAAGAGTTGGTTGGTAGAAAGCCTGTTTCTACTGCCAGCTTTCTTGCACAAAGCAAGTCTATGTCTGTAATATAATAAGTATTATAATTTGAGGGAATATAGGAAAAATGAATCAAGTGGTCTGTCATTTGGCCAGAAAAGCCCCAATATACAGCCATGTCTTGGACAAGTGCTCTGAGGGCAGCACCAGAGTGTGGCGGTATGGAGGATACAGGGGTAGTTTAGGTCTTTGACGATAATATTCCCGATTAGAACAGGGCTTCCCAGCTGGGCTTCTGGGACAAGCACGTGGCTGGTGGATGGAGTAGGGTTTTGGAGCCAGTCACACCAAGTCTACCGGTCCATAGACAGTATGCCTTGGAAAATCACTTCACCTCTCTGTGCCTCAATTTTCTCAACTGTAATAAAAATAATAATAGTATTAATAGCTTCTGGTTTTCAAGTACCAGGCACCATGAACTTGACATATGTGATCTCCCACAGTCCTTGTAAGCATTCCAGGAAGCCAAATGGAGATTAGACGTGCAGCTGGGGATGTCCTCAGGACTAAATGAGATGACATGATTTCAATGCTTAACACCTAAACGTTACCCAACTAATTTTGGTGCTCAGAATGCCACTTGCCTACCCCACTTTGAGCTCCTTGGGTATTCCCACAGTCCAGGCACAGTGCCCGATACATTGTGAACACACAACATTCACTAAGCTGGAAAAGTGGCCCCAGAGCCTATGAGGCATGTTAATGGTGATCACAACTCCTGAATTCCTCAGAATGGAAAACAGGCGTGGAGAAGAGGCCAGTAAGACTGGCTCTTTCACAAGTTATGTACTCAACAAATATCTATTGAGTATACTGTGTGCCAGACATCTTGCCAAGCCAGGGGATGGAGACAGCAGAAACATCTCAAACTTGTCATTACAGACGGAGTGATGCAATGGCACAGGCAGGAGGGCACTGACTGGGACCTCAGCAGCTGGCAGAAGACAGACTTGGGTTCAAACTTTAGCTCTGTAACTCATTAGCTCCATGACCTTGGGCACATTATTTAATCCTCTCATCAATCTGAGTTTCATCAACTGTACAAAAGGGTATGTAATAATGGCACCTTCATCTCATAGGACAGTTTTAAGAAACAGATAAGCTAGGGACTTCTCTGGAGGTCCAGCGGTTAAGAATCCGAGCTTCCACCACAGGGGGGCACGGGTTCTCTCCCTGGTCGGGGAGCTAAGATCCCGCATGCCGCGTGGTGCGGCCAAAAAAAAAAAAAAAAAAAAGAAACAGATGAGCTAACCCATCAGAACTCAGGACAATGTCCAGCACATGGTCAGCATTGTATAAGCGTTAACTATTACTATCAACACAACACCCAGTACGTAGTAAGCATATCAACCATCCACCATTATTACTGTTATTCCAGAAGTTACATCCTGGCTATAGGCCTCATGCTGGACAAGGGAAACCTCCAGGGCATTTTCTGGGTCCCAGGAACACCCCCCACCCACTTAGGGTTCCTTGATTGCAGTCCCAGTGCCCCTGGCTGTCACCGTCACCAGTCATCCTGGAGCTGATGGCACCTGTACTCTTAAACTCTCACCTGAGCCGCCGGGAAGCGATGTTCCTTGTCCACCTGGGCCGCGATGGGAAAGAGCTCCTTCTCAGCAAAGTCCCGGCACGTCTGACGAAGCATCTGGTGTGTCTCGGGCAGTTCCACAGACTGGTAGATGGTATGTAAGCAACGCCAGTCCCGAGGCCGGAGAGCTGCCAACGAGAAGAAGAGTAGTCAGTGGAAGGGGAATGTAAGAGGTCTTGCGTAGTAGTAATAATAATAATAATAGTAGTGATCCACTAACTGGGTGGTTCTCCACCACGGTTGGTTTTGTCCCCCAAGGGACATCTGGCAATGTCTGGAGACATTTTTGGTTGTCTCAACCAAAGGGTGGTATGGAGTGGGTAGAGGCCAGGAATACTGCTAAACATTGTACAGGACAGATACCACGACAAAAAATTAAAGGCCCAAAATGTTGATAGCGCTGCTGTTGGGAATCCCACTGAATGCTTGCTAAATACTTTGTACAACGATCCCACTCAATCACCAGTATTACACCAATAATAGTAAGAGCACAGCTCTGTGACCTCAGGCGGGGATCCTAACTTCACAGGTTTCTCTAAATGTGGAGGACAGCAGTACTCAGCTCCCGAGCTGGGAAGATGAGATACTGACTGCAGCACTTAGCACGGGGCCTGGCAGAGACAGCTCTCAAAGAGCGTCCCCTTTATTATTATTCAGGGTGAGTGGGTCTTGACCAGGCAAAGGAAGCCCTGGCTACAGGTGTCACTGCTGCTACAGCTGGAGAGAAATGAGAAGATGGGAAAGGTACTGTATGCAATCAGCCACAAGCGCTAATACTGAGCACCTGTAATATGCCAAGCACCTGTGATTTAATCCTTATAACAACTCTATGAGAACAACAGTATTACTGTGGTCATTTTACACAAGGGCCAGCTGAGGCTGACAGGGGCCCAAGGTCACAGAAGCACAGTCTGGATTCAATCCCAGGGCTGGCTCCCGAGGAATGGCGCACCCTGAACCTCCGCTGAAGGTGCAATGAAGGGAGGGGAATGTGGGTGTAGCGGTGAAAACTGGGCTGGGAGTGGGGGGTCAGAGCAGGTGGCGGGGCCACGCAGGCGCAAGGAGCAGCCCAACTGGGGCAAAGGCCGCGCGTTGCCGGAGGGGCACCGCCAGCCCGCCTGCGTCAGGCGAGAATCGGTCTCCGGGACCCACGCCCGCCCGGCCCGCCCCGGACCGGAGCGCACTCACCTCCGCGGACGGGGCCGCAGGCCCGGGCGAGCAGCGCGGCGGCCATGGAGGACGGAGACCGGTGACTGTACCGGGTTTCTTCCCGGCGACCTCGGGCCGCGAGCGCGGGTTCCGGGCTGCGGGGGGCGGGGCCGGCGCGGGGCGGGGGGGCGGGGCCGGCGCGCGCTCGCGCTCCGGGGGCGGGGCCTGCCTCGGGTCCTCCTGAGCCCCGCCTCCCTCCCAGGAGATAAATCAAACTGTCCCGGGTTTGGGGGAAGTCTCCGAAGTCGGTTCCAGGCCGATCTTAAAGCTCTTCGAGGGGGGGGGGAAGGGGGGCCTATCTCTCCTAAAATCCAATTCCGTGGCCTAAAAAGCCCTATCTGGCCTTCCCCCGCCTCCCTCCCCGGCCCCACGCCCGCCATGCCCTTGCTGTAGCCTCACAGGGCAGCTTTTCTCCAATACTTGCAGCTGGTTCCTGCCTCCAGACCTTTGCAGTCACCGTTCCCTCAGCTGGAACTCTCCTTCCCTTCATCACTCGCTGAGGCGGCCCTGACCACAGGAGGCCAGTGTTTCCCCCCACACACTCTCCATCCCGTTGTTTTATTTATTCCTGGCACGTAGCATCTGAAATCTTATCAAGTCCCCTATAAGTCTGAGCGCCAAGAGGGGCAAGGATCTTGTCTTGCGCTGGTGCTCATTATGTAGACATGGGGAGTTGGGTTGCTGGGAGGCTGTTTAGGTGGGGTGGCACTGCTGCTTCCCTGTTCCATTGTGGTCCCACCGTCTCACTCCCAATTGGGGGGCAGAGCCCCCCACCCCACCCCTCCACCGGGAGCAGGGGGCACTGGTCTTAGCGTCCGTCAGGACGCCTTCACCCTGCCCAAAATACTACGGCGGGGGGCTTCCCTGGTGGCGCAGTGGTTGAGAATCTGCCTGCCAATGCAGGGCACACGGGTTCGTGCCCTGGTCTGGGAAGAACCCACATGCCGCGGAGCAACTAGGCCCGTGAGCCACAACTACTGAGCCTGCGCGTCTGGAGCCTGTGCTCCGCAACAAGAGAGGCCGCGATAGTGAGAGGCCCGCGCACCGCGATGAAGAGTGGCCCCCGCTCGCCGCAACTGGAGAAAGCCCTCGCACAGAAACGAAGACCCAACACAGCCAAAAAAAAAAAAAAAAAACTACGTTGATCTCACTTGCCTGCCAAGGGTCTTGCATGGGCACAGGTGTGAGTCAGACTTCCACAGGCTCCAGACACCTCCCACACGCCCCCAGGAACCCAGTCCCTCCAGCTGCCTTTCTTCCCCCATAACTCAGCAAGGAGTCTGTCCCCACCACTGACCCACACGCCAAAAGTTCTGTCTTCCTTCAAGACCTTGCTCTGCTTCCTGCAGGAGATCTATTAAAAGATGCGGCAAAGTCTTTCAAATGTTACCTTGCACTTAAAAGAAATGCATTCAAAAGAAAGCCTCTAAATCCACAGTACTTTTACTGTCGTTGGCAAATGCTCCGAAGCTTCCTCACCTTTCATCACCCTACCTGGGCACCAGGAAGAAAAGAGCAAGAAGCAGGAGAAAGGGGAAAATAAGTGAGTGGTGTTTGTGGGCAGAGGCCAATAGACCTTCAGGTGCCACAGACCATCTAAACCAGACTTATTTTTAACTTGTATTGTTTGTGAGCTTAAACATGGTTGTAAGTTTTATATGAAAAGTATACAAGTTTTCCGAAAGAGACACAAATCAGAAGATGGTTGCAAGGGGCTGGATAGAGGGAGGGAACGGGCTGCAAACACCAGGCACTTGAGGGAACTTTCTGAGGTGATGGAAATGCCCTGTGTCATGATTGTGATCATGTATCCATTTGTCAAAACTCATCAAACTGTACTCTTAAATGAGGTGAATTTACTCTTAAATGAGGTATAGTTAAAACACACCTTAATGAACATGTTTTAAAAACATGTATATACATTTTTAATTCTCAAAGTACTCCATCAAAATGTAAAGCAAAAAATACCAAGCCTAAAGCTCAGTACTGTGCCCTTATCACCCTAGAAACCAGCTCTACTCATTAAAACAATATTTACAGAAAGGCCACGTAAAGAAACTCAGAGCCCACCCCTACTCCACACCTGCCCGCCCCGTGACCCAAGGGGCCCAGTCAGGAGACAAGAGAGGGTACGCGTACTGTGAAAATCTTTCTTTTATTACTGTCTCTTGTGGCAAAATAACATTTTATACAAATAAGTCACCTAGTTTACTTTGGACACAAAGACAATACAAACTGGAATGAGGACCTCAGGTGAAGGGGAAAGGGGAAGAAGGACAGACCAGGTCATTAACGTTTCTTACATTCTGTGAAAAATAGATATACAGGGAAAAAAATAGACTTTCACAAGTTCAGTGACTTTACATGATCCTTTGTGCAACAAGGGGTAAATCCACCTCCACCAGACCCTTCTTGTACCTAAGATGTCCTGTGACGCGGAATGTGAGAAACATAGTGATCTGACGATTGGGCTCCTACGCCAGGTACGGCAGCACCCTCTGCATCAGGGGTCCGCACACACAGACGAGTCTGTGCTATGATTCTGAGAACTGTCCCCATTCCCCAACCTCACTGACATCAGAGTGACAACGGCCACCAGAAGAAAGGGACTTTACAGAGAAAAAAAAGAGAGTACCCTGGGAGCCTATCGAGGGTGGCAAGACACACTAAGGCAAGACTCACCCAATCTGCACATGAGACACAGCCTATTAAGTCCATTCCGGAAATGAGTCCCACTTCAACTGAAGAAACAAGCTGAAGATCCCCCCAGCTACTGCCACGTCAAGAATCTCCAGTCTCCGCATAGCCCCAACACCCCCAAATCACCGCTCCTATTTGAGAACTGGATGGCCCAAAGACTGTGAGGTCTTCAGGAAGGCCGACACGGCCCTGGAAAGTACTTTCCCTGCAAGACAGCTCTGAGCTAACACACGAGGAGAGGATGACCTACTTTATCCCAGGACTACTTTTAGTTATTTCCTCTGTTTACTCTTTAAAACATAGAATAAAATAAACCAGGATCTTCTTTGCAGCAGCTAAAAGGGCATCTTAGCCCAAAGGCTCCACAGGAAAAGAGAGTCGCTCTCCCAGGAGACCCTAGGCCAGAGGGACAGGAGCAAGACACGAGAGGGAGGGGTGCAGGCAGCAGGCCCCCTGGCGCCAGCTGGGCCTGTCTGCTGGAATGTGTTCCCTTCAGGAGCTGCCTCTCAGGTACCAGCTCTGAACAGAGGGCACGGTCTCCCCAGGCAGGTAGGTTTTTTCCCCCCATTTTACTGCCCACAGGTAACTGCTACCAATAGCCCAGACTCCTTAACAACATGGCCTCCTGATTCAACTTCTGATGAGTTCAGCTACTTTCAGAGAAGGTATGACTTGTATCCAGTTCGGATACAAAAGCTTGAATTTCAGACTTACCCTAGCTAACACCCCAGGGTGGTAATGCTTCTCAAGGTTTCCTGAGTAGCTAGACACAAGAATCCAGAGTCCCAGGTACAGAACACCAGACCTTCAGGAGCAGAAGATCGCAAATCCCTGTGCTGTTGGGCACAGACCAAGCACTTGGCCTCAAAACGGCCTCCAGTGAGACTAAAGCAAGCTCTTGGGAAGAGGATACAGCACTATTCAAGCCAGAATGCCTGCCTCCTCGGCCCTCTTCCCAGCAAAAGCTAACACTGCAGGTAAGAGACAGCCCACTAGCCTACAAGACGTGGTCTGCCTGGGACACATTTCCAAGACACACTCTACTCAGCAGAGTTCTGGGCAGCTCCAGAAACCACATCCTAGATAATAATTAAACATCAAATAGTAGAAAAACTCTCCCGACTGGGCTTCTGTCACAGAGAGAAGGGGTTATTCTGAAGCTCAATGAACACAAATCTGCTGAGGGAGCCCCAGTGAGAAACAGAAGGTGAAGAGGCAGTGCTGATGTCTGTCTGGCAGTGTATGGGATGGAGCCACACATAAGGCACCTGGATTTGCAGCCGACTCCAGTTCGGGGATTCACAGGTCTGGGGATGAGTAGCCCACCCTGCAGGGAACCCGGTCTCTTCCTCCCTCGGGGGTTGGGTGCAGTGCCAGCACACAGGGCTAACCAGGGTTTTCTCAGTGAGGAAGTTGCCAGCATCTGGCACAGCCCAGACTCTGGCCTGGCACAAAGCACTGGACCACGGTTCAAGGCCACTCACGCTCTAGAATGCAAACAGGGAGCAGCACTGGTCAGTGAGAGCACAGGAGCATCTGAGGCAAAGCGCTGGCCCTTCTCTCCCGGGCTCCACCTGGCCTTTCTCCCAAGCACCTAGGGAGACAGCTCTCCGGTCACAGATACCACGTACCTGGGCCCTTCCTACTGTGACCTTTCTAGCAATGCTAAACCCTGGCCGCAGCAACAGTCTATTCAGAGGGTCAGGAGTTTGGCCTGAGCACTTAAATCACCCACACAGTCGGACAAGAGTAGGGAGCTGAAGCGCGGAGAGTCCATCCAGCAAGGGCCTGAGGGATGTGTGAGGAAGCTTTTTGAGAACATGTCTCTCTGATAGGCCACCTCAGCTGATTTCCCCCTTTCCCAACGCCCAAAACCATTCCAAGTGGCAGTCCAAAGGACCAGAATACACATTACCTTAGGTCCGACCGGCCAGGATGGTTCCAGGAACTACTTCAGTACAAAAGCAGGTACGACATGACCCAGATTAGCCCCGGGAGCCTGATTGATACTATCAGAAGTCTGGCCACACATCCTATATGCTGGGAACGCCACTGACATTTTAATAAAGCCTCCCCACAAGAAGCCTAGAGATAAGAAAGCAAAATACAATACGGCCTGCTCTGGCCTCGAGAGACACTACAGTTCCAAGAGCAAAACTGACACACTGTATTTCAGGAGAAACTCAGAAGTCAGGAGCCAGGAGAAGCAGAGCAAGCTCATCTTTCCTCTGGAAGGGGAACAGGAAGGCACTGGCAGGTTGAAACCTCAGTGGAGCCCCAGGAGGAGCAGCTGAGGATCCGCAAGTCAGACAGATAAGCGGCGCCCACGTAAGACAGATCCTTCAGTTCGGCAGCCTTGCCCACCCCAGTGCCTCAACTCCTGGCACCACTCCTTCCCTCTGCCCCCCCAGTTGGTTTAGGACGATGCACAGGCTGAGGTCAGAGCGTGCTGATGGCGACCCCGCAGGCGAGAGAGGAGTCTCAGCTTCCCACAGCACCCCTGAACCTACAGAAGAGCCTTCTCTCCCCGGCACGGCTGTGCCTGGAGAGACCCAGGCTCATCAGGACAACCCAGAGGAGCCATGACTACATGAAAATAAACTTTCTTTTTTTTATCTGGATTCCAGGAGCCTTATGCTAAGTTTTACTATAGTACCTCTGTGACCTAAAGGGCAGGGAAAAAAGGAAGAAAAAATACTGGGGAAGGAAACACAGCACTGCTTGGCACCTCTCTTGGAGCACAGGAAACTGCCACCCCAGCCTCGGCTTCCTGGGGCCAGGTTCCAGATGTGTGTCGACAGACCGCAGCTTCAACCACCTCCATGCACCAGGACCTCGGGCCACAGCAAAGCACCTCCCCGTCCGCTCCTGCCACAGCTACTGGCCCCCGTTATAGGCATAGTCAGCCTTGTTGTGCATTATCAGCTTGTTGTCGACAAAGTAGAAGCTGTCAGAACGGGTCTCATAGGGATTTTCAATCATCAGACGAACTGCAAGTCAGGAAAGGAAAAAAGCAAAGACTTATGTGTGAGTCTGCCCCATGGGCCAGGTGGGAAAAAACTTAGCATTCCCTCTAAAATTCGTAAGCCAGCGCTTCCTGAAAATGTGAGCACACACTGTCAGAATAATGAGGTCAGAATAGAGGGAGCCAGGCCTTGAGAGCTGGGGAGACCTGGGGACCACAGAGGCCCCCAAACTGAGCATGCTGTCCACTTCAACAGAAGGATGCAACCAGCTCTGGACCTGGCCCTCCGAGGCCATCGCCAGCCTGGTGCTCCGTCAGAACCCCAGGGAGAGGTGCTTGCCCGTTTGCCAACAGGCACCACAGCAGCCTATGGACTTGGTGCTTCTGGTCCCCACCTCTAGACACTCTGGTCCAAATTCAGAAAGCTGCGCCTCACTGTGCTCACGTCCCACAGGCAACCCTGACAACAAAGGAATCCCAGATGTGCACGGACGCAGGGGCACAAAGGGCAAGGAGCCTTCTCCAGAGATGGCTCGGGGTATTAACCTGCCAACAATCCAGCAAAGGGTGAGCTTGTCTTGGGATCCAGATTTAAATCTTCTGTTTGTTCAGGCAGTTGCCCCGACCTCTTTAACCATAACTGGAGAGTCGAGAGAACTGCGAGTCACTGCCTCTGGCTGGTTCTGAGTCAATGGTCACAGGCTATTCTGCATCCTCTGGAGGAAATGCTGCTGCTGACCACAGTTCTCAAGAGGCGAGCTGACTGCTTCAAGTTCTTTGAACTCAGCCAGGCCAGAGTCATTTAGTTCATATCCAGAGTACTGACCCCCACGCTCCTTTAGCTTATTTGGCTTCAAGAAGAAAAAGTTACATGGCCTTAGATAAAAACTTGAAATACTGTATATAATCTTTTCTCACAAGTATCTACATATTCCAGCCCAGCCTGGGGAGTGGGCTTCAAACGAGGATCCTAACAGTTGATGCGGTCATCAACGCCCTGCCCACTTCTCAGCAATCCTCACTTTACCTGGGAACAGTACTGCTGCACCAGTCAAGAATACCTGTCAGAAAATGACAATTTTAAGGACCTGGGATTCTGAGAAAATTGGTCGGTGTATGTAGACCTTCCCCAAAGATCCAACTAAACTCCACCACTACTCACAGGATCCCACTCACATCCTGATTGCTCTAGAACAACCTTCCCTAATTCCTCACAGGGGATGCTAATGTGAGAGGGCCAGACTGAAGCCATGGGAATACACAGCCTGTTCTTCCTCTGTCACTCAGTCCACCTCCTCCCCGGCCCAGCCTTCTCCCTCCGGTGCCTTCCCCAGTTCTTCCTCCCCAGAACTACAGGATGACTCTTCCTCAGACACTGCTGCCCTCATGCCACTCCTTCTGCTCCAGAACCTCTAACAGCTTCCTAGAGCCTGCTGCATCTACTCTAACAGTTTTATCTAATTAACCTTCTACCTGAAGAGAATGAGAAAGAGGTAGTCCTCAGGACTAGAATTCTACTTAGCCCACAGTTTCCCATGTAGTTCTGATTAGGGAAAAAGCAAAGGGCTAAAGGAGTGCCGAGCAGGAGCCGGTGACTAGAACACAGTGAAACCATGACTGGCCGTGTATCAAATTGGACTCCCAGGGACTGTCAGGGGCCTCCTCTTATCTCCCTCAGCCACTCTCTTCCCCGCAGCAGGCATCTAAAAGGGATGGCCTGTATTAAAACCTTCAGTGCTCCCACGCAGGCAGAGTCAGAGTTTGAAACATGAGACAGGAGCAATAGGAAACGAGAAGCCTGAGGTCAAAAGACTAGAGACGCATCATGTCCCTATTTCTCTGCAAATGAGGTAGTTGGACTAGATGGATTTCATTTCAAGGTCTGTTCCTCTAGCCTGAAGAATCCAGAATGTTGTGAAAGTCAGGGGATACGTACTGACATCCTCAGAAAGCTGGGGAAACTCATAGATATGTTCACAAGTGTTCCTACTGCTGGGGATGCAGAAGCCGAAATCAAAGTCAAAGTTTTTCAGCAGGCGTTCCCGGAAATAGTGCCGTTCGATCATCCGGAAGTTTGACACAGGTTTGTCTCCCACCGTGAACTCCACCCTGCAAAATAAATCTCTGTGAGCCTGACTTTGCCTCCTCCCTCCTCTAAAGCCAACCCCAAACCCAACGGAGAACATTCTTCTCTGAACCAGAAGAACGTCCTCCCTTCAGGAAATGCTGGTACTCACGTGGCGCCCACAGTGCGGAGGCGGAGAAATGCTGGTGTGAACTGATAGCGGACGAAGCGGCCCGCACTGACATCCACATCTCCACCTGCCGCCTCCTCCTCCTCCTCCTCCTCCTCCTCCTCCTGGTCTGCAAGAGCACACGGAAGCTGAATCACCATCTCGGCAAAGAGCACAACCGATCAGCAGTACCGACACCGACACCGACACCGACACCGACGTGGCAGGGCAGCCAGTACTCACTGAGCACCTGCTGTAATTCCAGGCCCCGTGCTGCACGCCTCACAGGATCCTCACAACAGCCCTGTAGGTGTTGCCTTCATTTTATCTCCACTTTACAGACCAGGAAGCTCAGACTCAGACAGATTAGCTAACGTGTCCAAAGTCCCCCAGATATAGGCAGACCTCAGAGAGATTGCGGGTTCAGTTCCAGACCACCATGATAAAGTGAGTCACATGAAATTTTTGGTTTCCCAGTGTATACAAAAGTTATGTTTACACTTTACTATAATCCATTAAGTATGCAATAGCATTATGTCCAAAAATAACAATGCACATGGCTTAATTTAAAAATAATGCTGCTATATTCAATATCCTATAATAAACCATAATGGAAAAGAATATGAAAAAATATACATATGTACAACTGAATCACTTTGCTGTACACCAGAAAATAACACAACACTGTAAATCAACTATACTTCAATAAAAAAATTTTTTTTTAAATGCTGTTGAAAACAATGGAGCCAATAGACTTATTCAATGAAAGGTTGCCACGAACCCTCAGTTTGTAAAGAACACAATATCTGCGAAGCACAGTAAAGTGAAGCACAATAAAATGAGGTACGCCTGGGCTTCCCTGGTGGCGCAGTGGTTGAGAGTCCACCTGCCGATGCAGGGGACACGGGTTCAAACCCTGGTCTGGGAGGATCCCACATGCCGCGGAGCGGCTGGGCCCGTGAGCCATAATTGCTGAGCCTGCGCGTCTGGAGCCTGTGCTCCGCAACAAGAGAGGCCGCGATGGTGAGAGGCCCGCGCACCGCGATGAAGAGTGGCCCCCGCTTGCCACAACTGGAGAAGGCCCTCGCGCAGAAACAAAGACCCAACACAGCCATAAATAAATAAATAAAAATTAAAAAAAAAAAAAAAATGAGGTACGCCTGTAGTAAATGGAGGGAGCAGGGATGTGAATCCGGGTCCATCAGACTCAAGGCCTGTTCTTAAACAATCAGCTGTTTGCCTTTTACATAATTTGGGGCCTTGGGCCATATCCTAACGGTGATGCCTGAAACACCAGCGGGGTGGCCGTGACGTTGTCTCTGCTATACAGACCAGGTCTGCTGTTGACCCAGTTAAAGTGCTTGCTGCTAACCAAAAGAATAAGGCTATAAAAGTTGAAACTATTCAAAAGGCACTTTCAAAGAATGCAAAAATTTCTGACACAGCAAAGACAAATCCCTAGAAATAATATTTCTATTTAAATGGAAGACACTGACCTATAGCCTTGGGGTACTGCACTTCCTTGGACTAATGCCTATTCCAGGCCATACCAGGCCCAACACTCTGAGCACCTGGGAAAAGGTGAAGCAGATGGGCCATGAACGAACATGTGAGACCTGAGAGGGTCCACAAGAGTAACGACGGGCTCTGGTCTAGTCCACTCCTGAACCCAGGAATGAAAGATTTGTAAAATGAATCAGAGAACAATCTAATGTAAACAAGGAGTTAGTTCTCTCTCTAGTAGCTACAGCCACCCAATATCCAGCAAAGGTATTTTTTCCAGTTCTAGGCTGAACATAGGTGCAGTAAAAGAGGAGTCTTTTTTAGCATCAAACATCTCTGCCTGTGACAAGCCCAAGAGGAGCTGGGCAACCAGACTGAATAGGGGTTCAAAGCCAGAGACTCCACAGCCCTGGCTCCAACAGTGGGATTCAAAAAGGATCAGACCAAACCTTCTCAGGGATTCGAACTCATCAGAACAAGTGCTGTAGGAGGGCACTGAATCAGTGTGTGCGTATTCTTAGTGAATCAAGATCCTTAAAGGTAAAGACTGGATGGGTTGTAAATCAAGGCATTTTTACAGTATCTGCAGCTGACCTTCTTCTTGAGATTTAGTTTTATACTGAAATGACTATTCTGAGCCCAGTCTCATCCAAATCCATACACCTGAAGTAGCCCTGGGGTCCTGGGAACATCTTAAGTACTAGGACCTGTGGCTTAGAGATACGAACAGCACAGACCCAGGAAGCTGGCTGGCCCTGACCCTCCCAATACAAGATTTAAGTACCCACAAGCTTGAGCCTTTAAATTTTTTTTTTAAATATTTATTTATTTATTTATTTATTTACGGCTGTGTTGGGTCTTCGTTTCTGTGCGAGGGCTTTCTCTAGTTGTGGCAAGTGGGGGCCACTCTTCATCGCGGTGCGCAGGCCTCTCATTATCGCGGCCTCTCTTGTTGCGGAGCACAGGCTCCAGAAGCGCAGGCTCAGTAATTGTGGCTCACGGGCCTAGTTGCTCCGCGGCGTGTGGGATCTTTCCAGACCAGGGCTCGAACCCGTGTCCCCTGCATTGGCAGGCAGATTCTCAACCACTGCGCCACCAGGGAAGCCCGCTTGAGCCTTTAGGCGCCCTGGTCAGTACTAGATTATGACAGCATAAAGAATACTGGGTGGTGAGACTTCCCTGCTGGTGCAGTGGTTAAGAACCCGCCTGCCAATGCAGGGGACACGGGTTCAAGCCCTGGTCCAGGAAGATCCCACATGCCGTGGAGCAACTAAGCCCGTGCACCACAACTACCGAGCCTGCGCTCTAGAGCCCGTGAGCCACATCTACTGAGCCCATGTGCCACAACTACTGAAGCCCGCACGCCTAGAGCCCATGCTCCACAACAAGAGAAGCCACCGCAATGAGAAGCCCGCACACCGCAACGAAGAGTAGCCCCTGCTTGCCGCAACTAAAAGCCCGCGTGCAGCAACGAAGACCCAAAGCAGCCCAAAAATTAATTAATTAATTAATTAATTAATTAATTAATTTTTAAAAAAGAATACTGGGTGGGGTGAGGAGACCAGTGCTCTAGCCTTGGCTGTATAATTAACCTGAGCTGAGACTTTTTCGTGAAAGCATTTTGACTTATCTGGGTTACTAACAGCTGTCTTACCGAATTTACAGGCTCTTTCTGAATAGCAAATCAGATAAGAAAAGCTTGGCAAAAAGAGTCATCAACACAGACCATGGCTGATACTCTGAAGGACTATCTAGGCTGGTGTTCTAGTAACTAACTCCAGGGGGTGCTCCATTTCCAGTGATGTGCTCCAAAGACCTACGTGTGGTCCCCTGGTCAGAAATGAATCACCCTGGAACTGCATCACAAGCACAGGAAGTGTCTATTCAAAGCTACCTTAAGGGGTCCCAAGTAGATGAGTTCACAGGTCTGGGCCTTCTGTTCATCCAGAAAATGGCGGACATTAAAGTCCAAACTAGGACTTACTGGGAAATCTGAGACACTATTTAAAGAAAAGGGCGTGAGAAGACACTGCCTCATGGTCTGGACTGGAATCCTCCGTATCACCCTTCCAGAGTGTCCCCAGGACTCAAGGTTCAGGTACGCTTCCTCATTGGAGTTTAATTTCAAGGATTCCTTTCCTAAGTGGAGGCAACATGGTAAGATCAAAGGGCAGAGGACCTTAGGAAAGTCACCTGGAAATTCTGGGCCTCAGTTTCCTTATCTGTAAAATAAGGATAATAACCCCTCACAGAGGTGTGAGGATTACATGAACTGATGTAAACAGAAAGATGTGGGACACAGTGACCGGCGCAGAGTAGATACTCAACAAACATCAGCCTCTCAGCACAGCTTCAAGCCAACAGGCCCACAGGCAGGCTTCAGGAGGCGACTGGAAGCAGGCCGCCGGAGTCTGTGACACAGGACGCAATGGCACACAAAAACTCAAGCGTGAAAGACCTTTTGCTCCAACTGTCAAGTGGCTACTGCAATACTAAGGCCTACCTGACACACAAGGTTTGGCAATCTCAAAAAGCACTGTCCCGGTCTCCAAATCTCGAATTTTGAAGCGTGTGAAATCAATACTGTAGACGTTGTCTTCGGGTTTACATAAATAATCTGAAAATGAGAGAGAGAGACCAATGCCGTTAAATAATCCTCCAAATCTACCATTTCTTTCTCAAGTTTTGAAGCAAACTCAGGTTTTTTTCTTACACAATTCACTTAAAATACACCGCAAAACTTCCTTTTATGTTATAAGCAAAAGTTGTGTGGAGAGAATTAGGGGATCCAAGAAAGAAAAAAAGTGCATGGGCTTGTGTGGATGAAAGATTACTGTAACACTTTAGAAATAGGGATGGTAAAAGGGGATTTCTTCGGAAACACTTCAAAAATGGCCTATAAACCTTTCATCGGATATCACAACAGGATAGAATTTTTTTTAGAAATCCATTTTAAAACATTTATGCTGATCTAATGGCTAATATGGTGCATGTTTGCTGACCGTATCACAAAGCACGGATCAGCAAACTTTTTCTGTAAAGGGTCAGATGATGAATAATTTAGGCTTTGAGGCCACACAGTCACTATCACAACTACTCTGTCGCTGTAGCACAAAGGCAGCCACAAACATGGAAATGAATGGCGTGGCTGCATTCTAATAAAACTATTTATAGACACGAAATACAAATTTTATATAACCATGTGTCCCAAGACTTTTTTTTTTTTTTTCCAACCATTTGAAAAGGTAAAAACCACTCTTAGCTTGTGGGCTGCACAAAACCAGGTGGTGGGCCATACCTACCCAGGCAGCAGGACAGATCTGCTGTGGAGGGCGTGAGGCCAAAGTGAAGTAGAGCCCCCAAAAACCTGATCAACTAATCAAAACAGTACTGATCAAAGACAATTTCATTGATTTCTTTCTATCATGACTCCTGAGAGCATCTTCTCCACAACTCACTTTGGCACTTTATCTTATACTGCCTGCTTGTGTTAGTTGTTTCATGTTTTACAAGCTGACTCTCCAATAAGATGGCAAACTTGAGAGCTACTGATTATTCTGTAACTCCCAAAAGTGCTGAGATTGGTTCTGCACCTTTAGAGGGGACTCAATAAATAACTTGCTGAACGGAACAGATTTTAAGACGAGTAAAAAATCCAGAGGTCACCAAGCTGACTTGTGACTTTCTCCAATAAGCTGCTGAGGTGTGTTTGAGCAATGGCACCAAGCTCAAGTTCCTGCACAGGACCTGAGTGCTCTCCTAGAATGCCGCTTAGGGCCAGGCATTAGAGTGGCCTAATTCACGTTTGGTATCAGGAGAAAGCATGGGGTGAGAAAGGTGAGGTGGTGAGCATTTCCGTACCTTCAGAGCCCCAAATGAAATCTGGGTCAGAACAGAAGCAGCTTTTTCACAATGTTTCTATGAAACAGAATAGCAAGACCTTCTAAAGATATACTCAGGCATGCAAAGGACAGTCCCAACCCAAAAAGTGATGGAAAATGGGGATATGAAAATACCCAGACTCAAATTAAAGCTACTTTATGAGATGGGAATTCCCTTTCATACAGGCTGGACCAAGGCCTATCCCCCCAAACTGTCATTCTCAAATCACTGGGACGGCCTCCATCTCCCTGAGGGACACCTGAGCACCCCTGGGCTGCCGACTAAAGCAATTCAGCAGATAATAGGACGGCAGCCTTTCATCCATCAAGGGAGTGCTGGTGCTTCAACGTTAGAAGTGTGGAGGACAGGGCCGGCTGGGCAAGCAGGGTCTAACCAACTGACTGCAAACTCTTAGGGGGAAACAGCAGCAAGAAAAAGGGCATCAAGTCAGGGGTTGGCCTGGAAAAGAACAGAAAAGAGGAAAACCAGGACAGGGGGTGAGCTATATATTTCTCCCCACCCCTCATACTATCAATGAAAAGGTGTAGGACGGTTGCATTTTATGCAAGAAATGCATCTCTGACACCCCGACATATTCTTAATTCACTGGAACAAGTGTCAAAAGCAGGATTCACATATTGGTTTTGTTCGTGAACTGAAACTTTATTAATATTTTTTTTAATGCGGCACGAAATGCCACGGCAATGTATTTGAGGGAGGAGGAGCCCACCTGCACACAAAGGGGCAACGCTAGGGGCCCAAAGAGGTAGGGGGCCAAGGCAGGCTGGAAAGGGGGCGGGGCTCTCAGGGGCCGGAGGGGAGGGAAAGGCAGAGAAAGCAGCTAGGGTAGGGGTCTGGGCTGGCAGAGGGCGGCAGAAGCTGGCTGTAGACAGGTTGAGGGGGCCTAGCTGGGCAGGAACTTCACTGATAGCTGGTGGGCAGCGGCCCACTTCCCAGGGTCAGGAGGATCCGGTTAAGCCAAGGCGGGTCTTCACCCAAACAGATGCAGCTGAGGAGGAGAACGGCCGGGCCTGAGGGCTCAGCGGGGACGGGCCACAGGGAAGCCTGGCGTGGCCGGACTCAGAGGAGGGCAGTCAAGCCCCAGGAGAAACCCTCCCGACCAGGTCTAGGTGAGTGTGGGCAGCGCGGCCCGGCCGGCCGGGGGCGCCTGGGTGGACACTCTGGGCCGGCCGAGCGGCAAGCGGCCGGCTCCGCTTAAGGCTACAAGGGGCCCGGGGACCGGCGCGAGGGGAGGGCGCGGCCGGCCCCGCACTTACTCTCTGTGACCCGGCTGAGGCGCAGGACGTGCTCGGGCCGGATGGTGTCCAGAGCCAGCAGCTCCTGCTCCGTAACCGCTGCCCCGATGCCGTCGTCGGCCGCGCGGTGGGGCGCCTGCCGCCGCGCCTTAAGCCTGTTCAGGACGCCGCCGCCAGCCTTCTTCTTCTCCTCCTTGCCAGTCACCAGCCCCCCGGGCCCAGCCACCGACCCCACGGCCGCAGCCTTAGAATTCGACCCGCTCATCGCTCCGCCGCCAAGATGGCCGCCGCCTCCGCAGCCGTAACTATGGAGAGCGGGGGCGGGGCCGGGCCTGTGTGGGCGGGACCTGCGGGTCGCGTCGCTAGCGCCCTCCCGCCAGCGTTGGTCCAGCCAGGTGGCTGGCACCTTAGTACTCCAGATTCTCCATCAGGCCCCCGAGGTCACCCCAGATGTCTAAAAAAATATTCCGTACAGTGAAATGACTTTCCATCACATAAAATGTAGACGAGGCATCTTGAGAAAATGTTTTTTCATCTGTAGTCTAGAAGGTAAGACAGTTCTTGCTATGCAAAGGCAGCTTTCCAATTAGATTGCCATTTCTAAACCGTACTGTGTCAGGCTTTGGGCTAGACGTTGGGCTGGGCTACAGGGAATATAAGAATACGAAAGAGGGGGGGATTGAGTCTGCTGTATTCACCACTGTATTCAGGCTGTCTAGCTAATGCCTGACACATGGTAGGTGCTAAATGATGATCGAATGAATGAATGAGTGAAGGAAGGCCTGAACAGCACCGGGCTATGGAGGAGCTCCCACTTTGTTGGGGAAGACTGTGAGGTACACAACTCATCATGTGGCCCTTCCTGTAGACCAGCCCAGTAAGTATGAATGAACCAGAAGACAAAACAGACTGCTAATTGCTGCAGCAGAGGTCCTACCAGAGTACACAGGAGGGGTCTAGGGGGTAGGGGAGAGGCTTCAGGGGTGACAGCTGCACTGAGCCATGGAAATTAACCATGATTTCAAGGACTGGAGGAGGTGAGTGGGAGGGGGGAGGACACTGCCCTCTTATACCCCAAGTGGCTCCTTCTCTAGAGATTCTGGATCCACACTCTTCTCTGTTGGAGGCTTGGGCCTGACTGATGCAAAGTGTGTCTGCTAGGTTGATGTCACCTCATAGATAGATTCAGGCCGAAGTGAAACTCTACCCCTCTCCCCACTGGTCAGCCTCAAAGCCTTGATTTATGCAGGACTTGCTGGATCCCTCTCATCCGATATGAGGGGTTTGGGCATGGCTGACAGGCCTCGCCTGTTTCCTGGACAAAATCCAAACCTGACTCCACCTCAGCTGCCCAGCCTGGTGGAACAGTATGTGGCCAAGTTCCTATCTAAATGCCGTCCTGTCTTTGAGAGATTACCACCCGGGGGGAGACTTCCCAAACTGTTCAGGGAAATTTTAAGATGTGTACAAGAATTACACATTTGCACACTGCAATTTCCCTTTGCAAACAATTCTTTTTAAACTACTCAGCAGTAAGTGGTTACTGAAGAATTTCCAGAACTCTTAATATGCTACTTGATTGTGAATCACCAAGAAGGGAGTTTAGCATGGAGCCATTTCCCACAATCACTTGCTCACTGAACATTTGTTCTCAGAGCACCAGGACTAGAGTTACCTGGATCCCAGCTTTTCTCTTTTTAGGGATGATAACAAACGTATTGACCCGTTTACCTGCAATTCCACATCCGGGAATTTAGCCTACATGTATGCACGAAGATGTTTACTGCAGGAACATTTGTAACACTGAAAAATTACAATAAGTTACAGTTGCACCCATTCATGTTATGCAGTTGTTAAAAAGAATGAGATCCATCTCTACTTACTAGTATGGAGAGATCTCAAAGACAGATAGTTTGGGGGGGGGGGCGGGGAACAAGGCACATAATCCCATTTGTTTAAAATTTGAAAGTATATGAATATTTCTATCTGTAACTACACGGGAAGGGGTTTGGATATGCACTAGAGTTAAGTGAGGTTCCCTTGGGGGAGGAGAGTATTGGAAGGGATTAAAGGGGGATATATTCACTTTTGACACTCTTTAGAGCTACTTCTATACTATTTTATCACAACAAGCATATGATCATGGGCTGCTTGTATATCTTTAAATAAATAAATAAATAAAAATAACTAACTAACTTAGGATCTGTGTCTGGAAGGCAGACTCTAAGTCAAAGTAGCCTTATTATAATCTCTTAAAATTTAAAAGCCACCTCAAACTTGATCACTTTTTTCTGCTCAAAAATTTTTAAATAAATACTGCCATATAAGGGAGTTGAGGCCTGTACTCTCTCTGATCACTACCTACAAACTCTGGTTAAAAAGCAAAAGATTATGTCTTTAGGAGAATAAAAAACACAGAGAAAGAAAGGAAAAATATCTATAAATATTCCTTTTTAAGAAGGAGTAGGAAAAATTAGGGCCGTAACCTCCAATCTGCCTCTGCCTCTCCTCACCAAATCTTTCTAAGGTATGTCAAAAGGCTCTTTAAAAAAAAAGTTTTCTGAAAAGTACATATACTAATTCCCTGTTGGGTGGAAAAAGAAAAATAGAGATTGACTGCATGAAATAGCAACCCCAATGTCTCCCTTGGCCAGACATGGGAAGACTGGAGTGGAAAGGCTGGCCTCCCTTTCACCGCAGCTTCGTGCTCTTCAAGCCCCTCTCCTTACGCTGGTTATTTTCCTCACGGTAAGAGGTGTGACAGTGGCTGTTTTCCAGGGCAGTCCCAGAGTTGCCAGGCAGTCTGCCTCCAATCAGGCCAGGCAGGTGGGGCCCAGAGCTGGTGCAGCCAAGGTAAGCAGGACATCAGAGGGCTTTTTTCTGCCAAGGCAGGGAAGTTCAGTCCTCCTTCCTGCTGCCTCCCTAAAGGTGGCATCCACCGAATCAGCAAGTCGTGGCTGGGACTGCAGGCAGGCCTTGTGGTCTGGGAAACTGAGAGCTAGTGATTTCCCTAGTACCCAAGTCACTTCTCTCCCTGGCTGAGGGCTGTTTTTTAAAAGCATTAATTTATTATTTATATCCCACCTGTTTCCAAAAAGGATTCGTGGCGTATTCCAAAGTCGTACAGCACAAGACTGGTGGGTGGAAATTCACATAGCCTTGCTGAGGGCAGAACTTTCAAAATTTTAAGTGCATATACTGTTTTTCGTTTTGTTTTGTTTTGTTTTTGGCCGCGCTGTGCAGCATGCAGGATCTTAGTTCCCCAAGCAGGGACTGAATCCGCACCCGCTGCAGTGGAAGCACAGTCTTAACCACTAGACTGCCAGGGAAGTCCGTGCATATAGTTTGATTCAGTAATTCCTTAATGGAATTCTAAAGGCACACTTGCACATGTGCAAAATAAATATATTATGTAAATATGTGTGCATGTACACATAAATATATATACATATAAAATGAAAGATATACACCAAAGATAATACACCTGTATATCCTCTAGGGATTAAAGAGGTAGGACTAAGAAAGATGAGTTTTCACATTCTGCACCCCAAATAAAATTTTTTTTAAATATTTTATTTATTTATTTATTTTTGGCTGTGTTGAGTCTTCATTGCTGCGTGTGGGCTTTCTCTAGTTGCGGTGAGCAGGGGCTACTCTTCATTGTGGTGCGCGGGCTTCTCATTGCGGTGGCTTCTCTTGTTGCAGAGCATGGGCTCTAGGTGCGTGGGCTTCAGTAGTTGCAGCACGCAGGCTCAGTAGCTGTGGCTCGTGGGCTCTAGAGTGCAGCTTAGAAGTTGTGGCGCACGGGCTTAGCTGCTCTGTGGCATGTGGGATCTTGCTGGACCAGGGCTTGAACCTGTGTCCCCTGCATTGGCAGGCGGATTCTTAACCACTGAGCCACCAGGGAAGTCCCCCGATTTTTAAAATGTACTTACGCACTTTGTATCACTAAGTCTTAAAAGATTACTTTCTTTTTAGAGAAAGAATAATATAATGAACCTCCACGTAACCATCACCCAGCTTCTTCAGTTATCTACATTCAAAAGGTTCCTTCTTAAAAGTAGTACATCATGACGTTAAGAGCACAGGCTTTGCGGTTAGACAGAGCTAAGTTCCAGCCTCACTCTGCCACTTACCAGCTATGTGACTTTGGGCAGGTCATTTATGCCCTCTGAGCCTACGTTTTCTTATTTATAAGTTAGGCTAGTCACTGGTCTTTCCTAGGGTTGTAAAGAGGAGATGAGGGTTTCCCTGGTGGCGAGTCCTGGTCCGGGAAGATCCCACATGCCGTGGAGCAACTAAGCCTGTGCGCCACAACTACTGAGCCTGCGCTCTAGAGCCCACTAGCCACAACTACTGAGACTGCGTGTCACAACTACTGAAGCCCACGCGGCTAGAGCCCGTGCTCCGCAACAAGAGAAGCCACCGCAATGAGAAGCCCGCGCACCGCAACGGAGAGTAGTCCCCGCTCGCCCCAACTAGAGAGAGCCCGTGTGCAGCAACGAAGACTCAACGCAGCCAAAAATAAATAAATAAAATAAATTTTTAAGACAGGAGATGAAAACAGCAATGAAAAGCATTCTGCTGGCGCCAGGGAGAGTGTTTCATGAATGGTCGCTATGACAATACATTTAAGTGGCCTCTTCCTCCAGGACCCCTCCGCTGAGGGCAGCCACCCTGCGCAGGGAGAAGCATGGAGCTGGATTGGAAAGTGCGGTGACCGAAAAGAACAGTCAAGTCAAGAGCAGAGAGGAAATGAGCTGGGGACCAAGGCTTGAGGAAGCAACAGACGGAGTCAAGTAGAAGCCATAAGAAAACCCAGGAGAGGGAGTCTTAGGACAAGGCCCAAGCCAAAAAGTAAGTGGGGTTATTTTTCACTAATATAAGTGGTTAGCAACAAACAAAACTAAGACTCTTGGGCCAGAGTACCGCAGTGAGGTGCCTACCATCTCAGGTTGCTAGAGAGCAGAGGTCTGCCCACTCCACACCTCTGTGCTTCACCTCTGTTCTGCCTTGACCCCTCACCATTGCTATGGCAACAGGCTTTCCAGTAAATGTTGGAAAAACTCATCTCTCTTCCTCTATGGGGAGTGGAGGGGCATGGGGTACTAAGTATGGAGAAAGGTCCGACACACCGGCTCCAGCTAACTGGGAGCCTGATTTCCTTAGTGAGATTAACATCTGGACCCAAGAGTGGTTTAACCCAACCCCTCGCACTTGGCCCAAGATCTTCTGTCAGACAATTTTCCTCCCTGCGAGTCCTTAGAGCAGGGCTTCTTCAGGTCTCTTCCCCATTTGGCAGCTCATGGGAAGCTACCTGAAATAGTAACAGCCAAGTCTAAATTAGTAAAGAACTCCAGTTATGGGTGGGTTCAAGCTAAGAATGAGGCTCTGTGGGCCTCCTGGCTTATTTGGGCCCTGAGAACAGACTCCATCCACACAGGCTTCATTCTTGGAGCTGAGCGCTGAATTCTGCCCTTCAAGGGATAACTGAGGGAGGCAGGCCAAGCTCTCCGTCCCATTCCCCAAACCAGCAGCCTCCATTCCTGCTTGGAGAAACGCAGCACATGGCATCAGCGGGGAGTGGAAGGCTGGAGAGAATAATGATTAAGAGCAAGAGTCCTGATGTAAAACCTCAGTTCTGCCTTTTGCTGGCTGTGTGGTCTTCGGCAAGTTGCCTCACCTCTTAAAGGTGAGTACCAGCTGGTTTGTTGAAGATTAAACAGAGATAACATCTGTAAAACTGCTTGGCCTTGTGCCTGGCCCATTTCAAAGGCTCAATAAAAGATATCTGTAATTATTATTCTTATAGCCTTAGAAAGATCATGGGCTTTGCAGACAAATAGACTGGGTTTGAATCCTGGCTTGATCATTTACTGACTAGCCTGGGGTAAATTACTAAAGTTTTTTGAGCTTCATGTTCCTCAGCTATAAAACGTGACGGATAAATTATAGGAAAAAAAAAATCCTTCCTGCTCTTTCTGCCCCTTCCCTTGTCAACACTGACAACACATCAGAAAAGGAGAAAGCAGAGAAAACAGTCCCGTGGCTTAGTCTGTCCACAGGCTATCGTGGAAGCTGAGGGGAAAACGGCAGGGGAGGCAGCAGGCTCAGTGTGCCTTGGAAGTGAAAGTGTCATGGCCTGGTGTTCCAGTGAAAGTGGAAACAAAACAACTGTTTATTTTTTCTTGAATGCGCTGCTGGTTGAAATGGCCGTGCAGCATTTAACAAAACTCCGTTCCCTTAACCAAACATCCTGGTAAAAAGAAAAGAAAGCTCCCAGATTCATCACGGAAGAACCCTTAGCAGCCAAGAGAACCCCTGGGTTTCCCTCTTCCCACCCCATCACGTCACTTCTTTGCAATCAAGTTCAAACTCAATCCCGACACAGAGTGTCACTGCAAATTGTTTATTAAAACACAAAGCAATGGACAGTGAAAAACATCCTGATTTTTTTACTTTTTGGTGGGAGTAGGGTGGGGCATGGAAGGGGTAGGGACAGATGGAGACAGCCCAGAAGGAAAGAGCTCTATCCACCCCTACAGCTTTCCCGGGCCAGCCAGGTTCAAAGCCCCTCAATCACATCTCACTGTGTCGCTGGAAATGCGTGTTGTGGCTACAGACAGAGAGTAGGTCTGGCCTGTGCAGGGAGAGGATGGGAATCTAGAGTAGGAGCTACGGAGGCTACTAAGAACTTGACACTATCGTCCAGTACTTGGTACAGAATAGAGCAGCCAGGCCCGATCTAGAGGGGCGGGGTTGGTTACCTGACGAGCCAGGTTAGGCCAGTAGTGGTTGAAGAGGCTGCCCTGAGCTCTGAATGGGCAGCTGGTCCAAGCGTGGGAGAATTTGGTGGAAGGAAAATCCAAGGAGGGAACTAATCCAGGGTCAAATTTCTTTTCATTCCCTGGATCATGACATACCAGGGAAGACAGGAGTCAAGGATGTCTCATTCCTGGTTCTGCCATAATGCCTCTCCCTGCCAACTCTCCCCTCCCACCTGGCAACTCAACCCTCCTTTCCCGACAGTTGTCCTTTGAAAGGACGGAAAGCACACTTCAGATTGTTGTTGTTTTTCCTCGTACTGAAATAAAGCCCCGAAGCTCAAAATAGAGGTGAGAATGGAGTTCTGCTTTTCCTGGTGCTACGTGCTCCCCTCTCACAAGACTGCCTGGATGCAAGAGGTGCCAGGGCCCTCTTTGCCAACTCCAGCAGGCACTACTGTTTCCCAGGCTGCCAGCACAATCCTGGCTCCTTGTTTTTATACTCCTGGGGGGGTGGGGAGGGGGGAACCCGTCCCAAGAGATCCATCCTGCTCTTTTCCTGCCAACCCAGCCAGGCCCCAAATCATCTGCCCTTATCCAAATGATTTGGCAGCCTACAGCCAGCTCGCCAAAGGCAGCTGGGCAAGGACAAACCAGATCGGCAGCAAGCCACCCATGTACAGGGAAGAAACCGCCCTCACTGGGAAGCGGACCCATTGGTGCCTAGTCTTGTAACAAAATGAGGAAACCTAGCCCTCTTGCCCCAGGAGAGGTATAAATACAGAAAGAGTCCTAGCTTGGACTGAAAGGGAAAAATTACTCTGATCTCTCCGAAGCTTGAACGTGAAGCCTTCTTTGCAATTTTCTTAGAGCTCTTTGATCCCTAATTACATCTTCCCATAGAAGAAAAGCAGATTCCTTCTCTGGTTTCTGAACCGATCCTGGGTGTTTCTGGTTCTGCTTCTGCACCATCACTTAGCCTCGCCCCAGGCTCCTTCCCCAGGGGCCACAGCGGAAGGAGGCCCAAAGCTTACCCTCCCTCCCCAACTTGTTTTTTTAAAACAGGAGCATCTATTCGTCTCTCACTCTGGAAAGCTCACCTGCTCTTCTAGGTCCTTTTGGAGAGGCATGGAGGACAGTATTAATGTTGCCACTTGATGCCATTAAGGCTCCTCGAGGCAAGAAGACACCTGAATTAGGTCAGAGCCAGCCAGCAAAGGGGAGGGGGAGGAAGGGACCGTGAGACCCCCTGCCCAGACCTGAATCTAGAGGGAACGCCCACCCTGGCTCAGAGCAGGAGAGGACAAGGCACTGTGCTGACCGGGTAGGTCCTTCCCCAATCCCCAGGGAGGGTCGAGAACCTGCTGATTCTCCCCCTGTGCTTCCCAAGGTGAGCCAATTTCTAGGGAAAGGAATATAAGTGCTAGGAAAGGGAAAATACTGCTGCTGTTTTCTGAAGTTCAACTGAGATTCTAGAAGCCATGGCCAGGCCTTCTCAGGAGAGGGCAGAGGCAGGATATGGAGGAAGAGAAATTCCTTAAAACAGAAGCTTCTCCAAAAAGAAAAGAAGTCAAATCACAATTCTAAAACTAGATTAAACAGTTCCCAGGCAAAGAAAGGGGGGGCGGTAAACTTAACTCAAACTTCACCCCATCTCTTCCAAGCCTAAGTGACCTCTACTGTGATCCTCCAATCAGGCCAGTATCTCTTAGGCAAACAGTGGGAACAAGAAAACAAGATCACACTCTCAAATCAAAAGGTGGGCCTGCAGGCCCTGTGGTCCTCCTGCAAGTCTGACACCACTGACACAAAGAGAACCACCTTTCAAGTCACCAGAACGTAAGGTAAACACTGAGCAGCTTCTCCTCAATAGTGGAGGCTTTTTTAGAAAAACGTATCTGGTTTAGGGGACATGGGTCCCAAAGATTGTTTCCTGGCATGATGTTCCCGTCAGCATGAGTGAAGCCCCCAAAAAGTCTGATTAGAGGCCAGTTGGTCCCTGACCCAAATCAGGGGTACACTGCAGACTCTCAGCCCACCTCCCTCAGACATCTTTGCCCAGCCCACCTGGAAACTGAACCCAAGCCACACTTCTGGCAACAAGAGTTTCACCTTGGCTGTCTGCTCTTGGCTTTGGCCAGCTGGGCTCAGGAAGATCTAAAACCCTAGGACGAGTGTGGACCCAGTAGAAGAGCCCAGGCCTCTCCTTCCCCACGCCTAACGGGCGTGACTTCTCACCTCCCCAACCCCAGCCAGACTCCCCTACAGCGCAGCCTCTCAGCCCCTAGCACCAGCTCACGATACAGACGTGGGCACAAACAGTGCAAAAAGCAAAAGATGAACAACAGAGTGATTCTTGATATACACAATACAAAAATAAAAATAAAGAGTACCCCATCCCCACCCCTTTAACCCAAACTTCATGTACCTATATCACCTTGAAAGAGCCAAAAAAAAAAAAAAAAAAAACTTTCAAGTTCAGCATCACTAGCCAACCGTAACCAGCCCTGGGCAGCTCTGTGAGCTGGGTGTGCTTGGCTCCAGGGGACTCTACCCCAGCGCCCCCCATACTTCTTCCTGTTTCCTCACTTCCCCTTTAGTTTTTGTGAGCCACAGAAAGATGTTCCTTCCTTTCAGACACAACCAAAGAGGAAAGTGCCCGTCCCTATCCCTGAGCTCAGGGGGAAAGGGTGGGCTGGGAAACAGAGGCAGAAGCAAAGCTGCTTGGCTTACAGTACCGTTAGGAAATGGCCCCAGGAGCCAGGGTTTCCTTCTGAGACTCTGAGTCACCAAAGGGAAGGGTTGAGGTGAGGAGGCGGGGAGCCCTCCTTCCTCAGAGAGACCCAGGCAAACTAATGAACAAGGCAAAATGGAGGCAGCAAGTCCTCCCGCATCCTGTTTACTCCATTGGCAGTAGCCTACGGCTTTGGAGAGCTGTGACGGAATGGGACTCGAAGCCCCTGTCAGAAGCCCAATTAACAGTCAGGATGTCCACTGCCCAGGCAGGTGGTGCCCAGGACCAAGGCTTCAGGACATCATCCTGTAACGCAGGGAGCTTCATGAAGCACTCCAGAAGTGTGCCTCCAATTATAGCTTCAGGCCGCAGCTGTCCAGCTGCCTGACTCAGTACCCAAGTATCGAGGCCTAAGTCACAGCTGAAATAAAGGGCTACGACTCTCAAAGAACTAAATGCTGACCTGGAGTAATTCATTAAGAACCAAAACCCAGGACATGGGCCCAAGGGCTACTTACTTTGTCACATAATGAGCAGTTCAAATATATGGAGCTCTTAGAAAACATATCCAAAGAGACAAACTCAAAATTAAACGCATTCTAAAAAGACGGGCCTGGCCTGAGATTCTATGCTGCTCCAGCCCAAGCATAAGCTAATCCTGCGGCTTTCCATCCACAAAATTCCTTGTAGCTTGGCTGGGTCCTCCCTCATTGCTCCCCTAACTGGGAAAAGGATGACAGGGACCAGAAAGGAGAGGAACAGGGAAGTCTCACTTCCTGCAGAAATTTTCCCAGGGAATTCAAGACAGACACTTAGAGGCTAAGGGTGGCTTCAGAGCTGCCAGGACTATGGCTGACTGGCAATCTTTCAGCCCCGTCACATCAAGAACCTGGCTGAGACCTGGACAAGGAAATGAAAGGACAAAAAGGGCACGCTACTAAGGTCAGTGAGAGGCGTCACTGGGCCAGATACAGACAATCAGTCTAGCTCCTTGGGGCAGCTCTAGGCTTAAACCAAAACTGGTTGAACCGTGACATGGAAGGATGTGGGAATAAATGAACATCGGGTACTAGATACTCTCAACAGTGGTCAGTCACTTAGTAGGGCTCAAGTCTCCGAGGTTGCTCTTAAGTTATGCTAACATAAGCCTTTTCTGATCCAAAGACCAGAAGAGACTTTTAAGGTCAAGTGTTCTGTTGCTGCAGGCTGGAAAGCATCCCTGTCCCCTGGCAGCAAGACCCTACAAAGGGGCCAATAAAAGAACTGCTGGGTCAGGTCCTCCTGGCTGCTGGCTCAGAGATCCAGGGAGGGAGGTACCAGTAAGGTGAGGTGGTGGAGGATAAGACATTCAAGCAGAGGGAACCCCAAATCCCTATGTCTCCTTCCCTTCTTGGCAATAACTTAGCAGGATGGTTGAGAGAGAGATTTCAAATGAGCCAGGTTCAGAAAAAAAGAGAGAGAGAGAGGAAATCAAGTCCCCAACAGGCACTGAAATCAAAATGATTTGTTTGTGGTAAGAAGTCAGAGGCAACTTGAGGACCTGATATAAACTAATCGTCTCGGATACCAGACAGTTCTCTAACTGGCACATGTCAGGGAGACAAGCAATGACAAAGCTCAAACACTTAAGGTGGAACCATCATTGGGCTAAAACCAGAAAGGCTTCCAAGTAAGGAAGTATCTACTTTTCTTTCTTCTTTTTAATCCCCCTTCCGTTTTCATCTTTATCATACAAATTATACACCTTCACACACACACACACACACACACACACACACACACAAACCACACACACTTTGAATCCCAGGACATCTGAAAACTTATCTGGACATAACTTCAGAACATACCCAACTCCCAGCGCTAGTCTTCTCAGGTAAGAAGATGACATTTCCCTGCTGTTAATTTCTAACCTAAAAAAAGGAACCGTGTCTGCTCTGAGTTCAGAGTCCTTTCCACTGCGTTTACGGACGAAGACCCTGGACCAGGTAGGATCCAGTTTACCCTACGTACCCTGGAGAGGAAAGAGACGGCTGGGGGCCACCACAAAGAGAGAACTAGGACTGGAGCAGGTCTAGGACCAGGTGGTGGATGAGGGCTGCTCTCTACTCACTCCGCCTCTTTTCATCTCCTTTAATTGTGTGTGTGTGTGTGTGTGTGTGTGTGTGTGTGTTTCGTTTGTTTGTTTTTGTTAATCACGGTAAAAAATACAGAAACCCAAACCAACATGTTTGGTTTCTTTCCCACACCCCTCCACCTGTTCAGGATGGTGATTTGTTCTCACAACCGGCAGAGGCAGAAGAGGGTTGGAATGAAGACTCCGAAGGCCACCAGGATGGGAAACATGAGGCTGCTGTTGTCCGAGGCATAGGGGTTGGGCGTGCGGGGGCCCGACTGCACCCGGTTCTTATTGGTCTGTCTTTTGAGATTAGACCCTTCATCGTATTCTTCCTCCTCCTCCTCCTCTTCTTTCTTCTCCAGTCCTGGATGAGGCTGCAGCTTTGGTACATCTGATGCAAGAAGAACACTTTTTAAGTAGGACCCATGGCATTTAAGTGAGGCCCTTAAGGACAGTAAATGAGTCACAGTAAAGAGACCCTGTGACCTAAGCAGGATCCACAGGAAGATGCAGAAACAGTTCCCAGCCTAGAGAACAGCAGATTGCTGCAAACATTTGTCTTCTTTAGATTTAACTAAAACGTAGTAAAAGCCTTGAGCACAGAGAGGTTCACTATCTCCCCTTCCTGTCCTACTTCTTCAGAGCCCAGAAAGAACCAGATTGGACAAGGACAATGACCCGACACCCAAAGATTAACCTTTTCAAACCTCTCCTCCTCCCTCCTACCATCCCACATTTCCTTTTGATTCACACAGCAGTCAAGGAAAAGCTGATCCACAGAGTCGTGGGTTCTCAGCACACACTACTCCTCTGTTCTCTGTCCCCTCCTGAGGGACTCTGGCTACAAATCAGTTTGGTGGCAAGACATCCTCTGGGATGTCAAAACAATAGGATGCGAGCCTCGGTGCATCCAGGATGAGGTGGGGAAAGGCACAGAGGTGGGATGGGGGAGAAAAGTCACTAAGACAGAAACCTTCTCTGCAAAAATCAGCCTGGGAAAGCTGGCAGCCAGGACCCTCAACCCTGAGAAAGAGATGTACTCTCAGGCTGGATCCCAAGGACAGGGAGACATTAATAAATGAAGTTTTGCTCAGTGCAGCCCAGCAATGCTGCACTCTCTTGGAGCACACCAAAACACTCAAGGACCCTTCCTTCTGCCTTTTTCTTCTTTCTGCCCCCAGGACACAGATGTCAAAGAAACAGAATAAGGATGAGTTCTAGGCAATTCCAAATGACTACAAGGCTCAGGGCACACCATAGGTAACATTATTAATCCCAATTTACAGTAGGGTTAAAGGATTTTGTCCAAAACCAATCCGCTGATTAATGGCGGCAGCAAGATGTGAACACAGATCTTACTCAGAAGCTTATGGCTAGCACCATGCTACACTTCACCCCCGGCCACCGGACTCTGGGTTCCCCACAATCTGGCTTGAAGTATTAGTGTTTTCAAAAGAGCGATCAGCTCAACCATCCCCCAAGGGCTTCCTCAATCATATCCTTCAGACCACGTCAAAAAGCAGATCAGAAACACAACTTACCATCCACTGTCCCAGCCATGATGTAGAGTGCACAGACTTTGGGATTGTCATAGTATCCCTAGGAAATGGGAAACAGCGGTCAACCCCACACAGCAGCAAACATCCCCCCTGCACCCATCCTTCTGAGCTCGTCCTCAGCTGTGAGGGCAGAGTAGGAGCGTTACCTTGACAAACTCGATGTAGAGTTTCCCTGTGAAGGTGGACACCTCCCCCTGGACACTCAGCTTCCCCTTTCTGATGCTCATTGGGATGATTTCATCATGAGCTGTACTGTGCCCAACGCGATCAAAGATATCCAAGTCCTTCACCACAACATGGCCATTCAATCGCACATCAAATACCTGCCAAGATGAGAAAAGGAGACAATGTCAAAACCACCCGCTTCACACCCCTTTGCCAGTTGGACATCAGGTACCTGCCTGGGCTTCAAGTTCAAAAGTAATTCAAGGAATGACAGGACTGGATATACTCCAGGGTGGCTAGAGTCCTTCACCTGAGCCAAATCAAAGCCATGTTCCTTCACTGTCAATGTCGCACACTGGCCGTAGGGAACAAAGAATACAAACAAAAAGCTCAACATGGAAAGAAGGAAATTCAGAGGAAGGGACAGGAAAAGAACAGGGCTAAAAACAAGAAGGTGCTGACAACCAAGAAGGGAGAGGCTATAACCAGGAGGGCCTTAAGAGGATTAGTTAGTGGCCAAGAACTAGGATTCTGGCGTAGCCTTCTGTCACCAACCCCGAGGCAAGTTCAGTCATGTAGTAATGGGACACAGCTGGGCCAAAGGAATCCAGCTTTGGGAGTTCCCTGGTGGCCTAGTGGTTAGGATTCTGGGCTTTCACTGCCATGGCCCGGGTTTGATCCCTGGTCGTCGCAGAACTGAGATCCCGCAGGCCGCATGGTACGGCCTTTAAAAAAAAAAAAAAAAAAAAAATCCAGCTTTTCCTCAAAGCTCATCTGTTCCTCCCTTCTGTGAAAGCGTCTCACACTCTCTGGTCCTTAGCAGAGGGCTATCCGAAAGTGGTAACGTCCCACTGGTCAAGCAGGGGCCTGACCAGGCCTCACCTTCTGCTGGGACTGTGCAAAGTAGACCTCGGCAAATTTCAACACCAGTACGTAGTCCCCCTCCTCCTTGATGGGCACTTCGTAGCCAAAGGTCTCCTCATTGTACCGCTCTGTTTGATACAGGATCTGGTCTTCGGGGTTGGAACGCAGGATTGGCAGTTTCATGCCATAGTCAGAGGCTGGGCACAAAAGACAAAGAGAAACCATGTCAGAGGCAAAACACAAAAGAAGAGTGGAGACCCCAGAACCACCAGAGGCATTTCCAGAGCAATGCTAATAACCCTCCCAGGGGAAGGGGCCACCCCCATTGCACCTGGCTCTAAAGAGACCAGCCACAAAGGCAAGAATCAGATACCCATTACCAAGGAAGAGTAAAATGAAAGAAACAAAGCACTAATCACCCCAAGAAGCTCCCATAACCCTCATAGCGGAACTTTTTGAAAGCATGTGAAAATGACTTTTCCCCAGCTATATCCAGAGTGATGGGAAGGGAACAAGTCTAACTCATTACTAGAACAAAGCACTATGCTACAGCTGCTGGGCTCCCTGGTGAGGGAGAGCGTCAGAGAAACCTCATAAAACCAGGGGGATGGCCAGGAACACCGCAAGACAATTAAGTTCAAAGAATGTTTTTTTTTTCTCATTCAGAAAAACTCAGTCTAAATAAAAAACAGGATATCTGTTAGGAAAGTCATTCTTCATTGTCTTTACTACAAATAAGATACCAGCTTTAGCTGCTTTTTATAATTATTTCATTCAGAAAGTTCCAAGGCTGGTCAAAAGAAATATGTTCATTAAAAAAAGGATGTGATGCTCTCTAATTTCCTTTGGGTCCAAACATCTTACTTCCCACAGACTCATAGAACTCAACCTCAGGCAGGCTCTTGAACTTTCCCCCAGACAAACCGAAAGGAAAAAAAGCTCCTACTATATCCCCAGCACCTGACACAGGCCCTGGCGCATACGCAGGCACTCAATATGATTCAGGCACTCAATATGATTCGCCGACCGAACAAATGGCAACAAAGGAGGTGCCTGCAGAGCCGTCAAGCCATGCACTCCTCTCCACAGGAGGAGAGGCCTTAAGCAAATCAGAGGTAGCAGTGTCTCTCTCACACTATCTCCCCAAACCCTAGCAGGGAAAGAAAATGTGCCACGGTCCTACTGGCACCTCTGGCCTAAGATGCCCAGGTCCAGAGGGAGCCACCTTTCCCATTTCTGACAGACAAGGAATAAGGTGGGGTAATAGTAAAAAGTTCTTACTTGGGTGGGTATCAGAAGAGCCAAAAACCTCTGTTGCCCTCAGCCTGCCCCCAATCTTAGTAGGAGACGGGTCTGTACATGTTTTTCTTTCCCCCACGTTACAAACTATACCCAGGTCTTTCCTCAAATATAAGATTCCACACTCCAGCCCCAGAGATGACTAGCTATGCTTTCCAGGGCTCCATCAATCTATTGATACTTTCCAAACCACAGACTTAGCAGTGATTTCAGTACATGGGCCTAGTCTCTCCTCCACCTTGGAGGAGAAGTCTTGGAATTAAGATTTTAAGACCATCTTCCAATCTCACACGGTGACTCTGAAGACATCTGGCACCTTGATCCTTTGGGTGACGTTTGAGAGCGGTCATCCTGGGAGCTTTATCTTCTGAAACTCCAAGGGAGAGGATCTTTTATCTCTAAGGGAGGTAAAAGAGTAACTAAAAGATCCAATGGCTAAGGTCAAGACCTCAGAAAAATAAACAGAAGTGTTAACAGTTCCTGTAAGTGAACGGCAGCGGGGAGATCAGATGGACCGATGAGACAATGAACAGGAAACTCATTGCACTTTTGTCTCCAGACATTTTTTTCTTCCTATTTCTCCTCAAAAAATCAAAGGGGGGGGGGGGTCTGAGTAGCACTGCAAAGGATGTACTGCCAACTGCCCCAGCTGTGTCCCAGGCTCAGACCACAAACCTGCAAAGATTAAAAGATTGCCAGTCCTCTTCCAACTGAGTTCTAAGAATCTCCCTCTTCCCCAAGGACCGTGATCCATACAAATTTGGAACGGTCACTAGATTTGCTTTTCAGAGACACAGAAAAGTTGTGCATGTGTGGAGAATCATTTTTCCCCCTTTCCAGCATGGAAAAAGTGAGAAACCGACGGTAATGTAATCTGTGGCACTCTCAGTCCCACGGCTATGAAAACTCAGCCATGTGAGCAAAAAACTACTTAATCTTGGAACTACCTTTAAATATTTTCCCAAGTGGCTTTCCCACGAGATTTGCCATAGGCAAAGTTTTGCCCAAGTCCCAAAAGAGACAATAGCAAAAAGGACTTTTTCTCCCCCCCGAGCCTTTATGCATTCACAGCTAAGTTTCTCTGACATACAGTATATACACGCAGCACACCACTGCAGCTGGCACGACATGGTTCAGATAGTTAACCAAAGAAGGAGGGGGACCAAAGGGCCCACACTATGTCCACAGCTTTTTAGCTCTAGACAATGGAGTCACCAGGTTACTTGAAAAATTCAGCCCAGGTTTGAAGGTAAGATGGGCCTGGATTTGAATCCTGGCTCTGCAACCTACTATGTGATGTGGAACAAGCTGTCTTCTCTAGGTGTTTTCTCACCTGGAAAATGGGGTATCACCTACCTAAATTCTCTACCAGTGAACTGCTCCTAGGATGGCCTGCAAACAAAGCCTGCCCCTTATGTGGCAGTATAGGAAGAGAATTCTAAGCAAATCCCTTGGCCTTAAGCAAATCAGAGGTAGCAGTGTCTCTCTCACACTATCTTTTCAAGCTCTTATCTCCCCAAAGCCAAATCCTTCCCTAGCCAAAAGGAAAGGGTCTTCGTTAGGTCTACAGAATTAGTCATCCGATGGGCTCAGGCCCCTGGCCAGCTTTTTTCCTCTCCAGAGCCACATTCTGCTCCACTTTTAATTCCATGTAAAAGGTCACTGAGCAAAGAAAAAGATAGAGACACTTTAACCTACTCTGGACAGGAGAACTTTCAGACTCGTGTCACTGATTTCAAAAGCATGACAAGTTTTATGAAGAAGGAAAACAAGGCTCAGAGAGGGAAAGCGAATAGTTCAAGGTCATACAAATGACTAGCGGGCATCCTTCTATGAAGAGGAAATATCTCCTAAAACCAAGCCAAGTTCAATGCCCTCAAGCCAAATAACCAGGTCTTTTCCACCACAGAGTCAAGAGGAACCCAGAAAGAGCAAGTTAAAAAGAACCTGGAATGCAGAGCACGCCAAAATCCCACACAGACCGCTTCTGAATCACTCTCGGTGGTGGTACCTCCATCTGCTGAAGCACACAGGTTGAAAAAAGCCTTTCCCAGGCTGTCAGCATCTTCTATGAGCACTAACTATCCTCAAGGCAGAAATGAAATTCAATAAACATTATGAAGTGCCTTTGAAAGCAAAAGCCACTAGGTGCCCTGGGCCACTCACAGTTACGAGAATGCTGAACTACAAAGACGCTATAGAGAAACAGCAAGTTCAAAAGCAGGCCAAACTCTTATCTGGATTAACTTGCCAGCAAATACCTAAATTCATTCAACATAAAAATGGACTTTCCTCGCGTGCTGGAAACAATATCACAGGCATGTGGGAAAGAAAGACGTACAGCTCCTACCGCAATTAGTATAATTAGCTGCACGAGGCAAGGGTCTCCAAATACCTGGCAACCCTTACCCAAACAGTGCCAGAGAAGGGCAGGCAGAGGGAACCGCTGCACCACCCTTGGCGGTGCTGACTCCTTCGCACAGAAAGAAACTAGAGAGCTGCCTTCTGAGAGAGGAAGATAAATCACTTCTCAGCCCCAGACCTAAAGCCAGCAAAATGCTACTCTCAGGAGCCCTCCAAGTGCAATGTTGCAACTGGCTGGTCCAAGCTACAACAGCCTACAAGCCGACAACCGCCCTCTACTCTCCATCCACGCCTTAATACTGCTACAATTCATACCCAAATGGACCGCCAGAGTGGAGCAGGGAACCTCCCTTTATGGAGTGGCAGGGTCTGAGACAGGACTCCAGTACACATGAGCTTTGGTAATTTGGTAAGTCGCATACTTTTACCTGCTACAATAAACTCTTCCAAAGGAACTGCGACCATGAGCCTATTACAGAGAGCCTGGCTGACCGCTGACCAGACCAAAAAAAAAAAAAAAAAAACCAAACCCACCGGCACCAGCAAATTAAAACCAGGATTTCTGAATAAGGGGAGTAGCTGGGGACTAAGCCTGTGTGGTCTTAGCTCCCTCCTCTGCACAACGGACCAAAGAGGATAATGTAACCTATGTAAAGCCTGGTATCTGTTAAGTGAAAGGAACCATCTGCACACTGTCTCACCATGGCTATCTCTAGAGGCAAAGTCCACAAACGGTCTCCTTCCTCCCTGCCCACACCCATGAAGAAAGAGGAAGGGTCCAGGATGGAGATAGCAATGACCTCCTGCTATTAAGTCTGGCTTTGGCTGCTGTTACAGCTGCTAGAGACCAGGGCCCTGACTCAGCTGAACCCAGGCTACTGAGACCTACATGCCAGGGCTAAATAAATTCCAGAGCTAAAGACAAACATAGTGCTTCAGAAAACAGCTCTGTGTCCCAACACCCTGACATGTATGGAAGCAATAAACTCCCCAATATAACAAACTCCAGGACACTGCAATTAACTTGGTTGGAAGAACTAAGTTAAACCCTTTAGGAAAGGCAAGAGCCAAATCTGGCATCATGGAAAAAAGAGTGAGAAAGTCTGTCTCCTACTTTTCTGGAGATGGCATATTGCCAATCTGGCAAGCCTCTGAACCCAGCATACGGCATAAATCTCCTTCCAACACATGAAGCAAGGAACTTCCTTCTTAATCCTGTTTTCCAATCCTACTAACAGAAGAAACAGAGTCTAGAGCAGATTTTCGCAAAGAGTGGTCTGCAGATGTCCTACATCAGAAGCCCTGGGTGCAGAAACCTGGGTTTAATCTACAGGTCTGGAATTTGTATTTTTAACCAGCTCCCGTGGCAGTTCTTACACTAACTTTGAGAACTGTGCAGCTCTGTCAAAACTACTGCTGTTCAATCAATTAAGTCAAAATCATTTTTCCCATAAGCTGGAATCACACCACTCAGGACCACTTAGGGTAGGTTCTCCGCACTCGCAGACGAAATATTCAGACCTTACGCTGGCTGACCCAGCTGACACACCACCAGCCCCCTGTGCAGTATGGTTTCGACATAACCGCCCTCTGGGAAGGGCCTGCAGCTTCTACTTTTATGCACACACATGCCCCGCTCCAAAGGGGGTTGGGGGAGGAGGCTACAATCAAACTTTCCTGGCCCATCCTCTTCCAAGATTCCTTTCCATTCTGGCTAAGAATCAAGCCCCGCTCCTGCAGAGAGGGTAAAGAAAGCGGCCCATTTCTGGGTCGGCAGGAATAGACCAGAAACTGAGTTGAAAGGCGAACAGAACCTCCGGGTCAAGGACAGCGATAACCGAAAAACCCGTGAGGCCTCAAGGTGCCAAGAGGCCGCCCTCGTCTTTACTTTCCTAGCTTGGGTGGAGGTGAGGGGTTAAGAAAATGCAGGATGCGAGGTCCAAATATCACTTCTCGCCAACTCTCTGCCTCGACGGCTCTAGGTAGCTTCGAGCCAGTGCCAGGCTCTGGGCTCTGATCGGGTTCCCGAGGAAACCGTAGAGAGAAACTTCGCTCCAGAGACGTGGCCCCAGGGTCGAGGAAGGGGCTCGGGGCTCGGGGCTCGGGGCCCGCAGCCCTCGGCGCGCTGCGCCGGGCACGGCAGGCCCGGGATCCGGCGGCTCAGCCGAGGGGCTCTCACCTCGGCCCACTCGGCCTTCCAAAGGGTCCTTGCGAAAGTGGATGCCGTGCACGTCCACATGCGCCTCTCCGCCGGCGTTGACGGCCCAAATCACGCTCTCGGGCAGCCCGGCCCCAGCCGAGCCCACCACGCCGAGCCCCGGTCCCCGGAGCGCCGGCAGCAGCAGCAGCAGCAGCAGTCGCCTGAGCGCCACGGCGGCTCCCTCAACCGCCCGGGCGCCCAGCATGGCGGCCTCCACAGCGGGGGGCAGCCTCCGCCGAGCCTTGTCCTCAGCCCCGCCAGGCCGCCCCGGACTCAGAAAAACAGCGCCACGGCCCGCTGTGCCTCAGCCGCCGGAGACATATCGCTCTCAGGCCTACTTCTCAGCCACGGGTGCCACCTCCCACCTCAGGAACAACCTACCCCACCTCCCAGCCCCGGCCACGACCCTGCAGCCAATCAGCACCCGGCCCTCATTAACTACCCACCACCCCGCCGGGAGGCGCCCGCCCATTGGCTGCCAGGCGCGGGAAAGGGCGTGGCTACTCCCAGGCGCCGGCCCAACCATCAGGCACGAGAGGGAGCGCGCGCAGAGTTGGGTTGAAGCGGCGGTTCAATGCGGAAGTGGCGGGGTGCAGCGCCCAGGCGGCCCCGGAATCCCGCAACTGAATAGGAAAGGGGGCCTAGCGGGGAAGGTTTAGAATAGGGCGCACTGACACGTCGCCAGCACTTCCGGTGTTCCAGGTTTTGGGGACCGAATAGGCTCCCGAGGGGGCGCTGCCGACTTGCCCGCCCCCTTTCTTTCTCAGGGAGAAGCATGAGCATACGCTCTAGTAGGAGACGCAATGATCACTCTTCCGACCTGAGACTCGGCCTTTTTCCCCGTGTGAGAAGACAATTCATCCTCCTCTAGAAAGGCCACAGGCACAGGTTTTCAGGGCAAGGGGTCTCACGAAGACAAGATCCCGCCCCCACCCCTTAGCGGGCTCGGGGCTGGTGGTAGCGTCCAGACGGCCGCCCAATCAGAAGGCTCCAACGCAGCGGAAACGCGTGGCCTTGGGGGGCGGGGCTCCAGGCTACCCGTATCTCCATGGCGACAGCCTTGGGCAGGCCCCAGCTATGGAGGGGCGGGGCTGGGGCTTCGCCGGCCCCGGCAAGGACTTGCAGGTACCCAGTATGGAGGTCCAGTCTGTCCCGTACAGGCATGACCCTAGCTTCCTCCCTGCTCTTTAGCAGTTCACCCAGCGCTCTCCTGCCTTGGCGATCCCTGCGCTGTGGTCGCTGCCCGAACTCCCACTTCTCAGAGAAACTGAGGCCCAGAGAAGGACGGAGCGTTGCCCAAACGGTCAAACCGCAAGTTTAGGGCGGAGCCAAGGCAAAACCCCATTTATCCATTTGTTCCACATTATTTATCAAGACCCTGCTACTAGGGTTGTCAGATTTAGCAGATAAAATACAGGAAGCCCAGTTAAATTTGAATGTCAAATAAATGGGACATACTCATACTAAAAATAATTTATTGCTTGTCTATAATTCAAATTTCACTGGGCTTTTTGCATTTTATCTGACAACCCTGCCTACTACCTGCCAGGCAATGAGTTTTGTGCAGCAATGAACAAAACTACACCCAGGATCTCGCACGAGAATCACAGTCCTGACTCAATTATTTAGTTAGAACAATGAGGAATGCTGTAAAGGAACAAAGTGAGGTACGAAAAAGGAGTATAGGTGGGGAATTTAAATGCACCTGAATTCCTTCCCCAGACCCCAAGAGCAGATTCCCACAGAGACAATTTTTGTAGTATCCTCTACTGGTCCCACTTTTTTCCCCCGGTTTTGCAAGGATCTGGACTTGCTTCCTCCCACAGACTTGTTTCCCCTCCCAAGGCCTCTTTGGGGCCCTGCCCTAGAGTGTCTAATCCTACTTTCCTCTGAAACCTGTCATCTTTGGAGGAACCTGACAAGTCAGAGCTTGAAGAGCCCTCAGTGCAGGGGCGTGGTGCAAATGGGGGAACACAGGCACAAAGAGGTGATGGAGACTTCCTCCCTCCTGGGCAGTTGACCTGTAAAGCCCATGTTCTGGCCATTTACGACACTGCTTCCAGGAGCTCATGTTTATCCTCAAGGCAGTCTAGTCTAGGAGAAACTATCACAGAAACGATTAAACTTTTGAAAAGGACCCAGAAACCCTAACCTTAAGCCTTCTCCCAGTCTCCTAGATCCTTGGTCACCCCAGGAGGTGAACAAGATAACTGGCTAGCCCCCCCTCCCCCAAACTAGGCCCTTCAGAGTTCATGCCTGGCTGGGCTATCCTTGTACCAAGGGGCCTGGCCCCACTTTTGAGATTCAGGTGCTTGTCGATAAGGCTACCTCTTAGGTAAAACAAAAGTTCTGATACCCTGGAGGCGGGATGAGCATGGGATCTGAGTTAGACTTCCTGGGTTCCAAACCCTGCTCCACCATTCACTCACCATGTGGCCTTGGGCAACCTCTCTGAGTTTCAAGTTTCCTCAACTGTGACATAATAATAGTTTCTACTTCAAAGGGTAGATGTGAGAATTAGAGAAGGTAATGCAACCATTTGACTCAGCAATTTCACTCCATTTCACCCAAGAGAAATGAAAACATATGTTCACACAAACATTTGTACATGAATGTTCATAGCAGCATTATTCATAATGGCCGAAAAGTAGAAGTAACCCAGATGCCCATCAACAAATGAATGGGTTTTTAAAATGTGGTATATCTATACAATAGACTATTCAGCCAGAAAAAGTAACAAAGTACTGCTACAGACTACAACATAGATGAACCTTGAAAACACTGTACTGAGTGAAAGAAGCCAGAAAAAAAAAAGGCCACAAAGTCTATTACTGCATTTATATAAAATGTCCAGAATAGGCAAATCTATAGAGACAGAAAGTAGCTTAGGGTTTGTCTGGGGCTGGGGGAGCAGGGAGATTGGGGCGTGATAACTAAAGGGTATAGGGTGTCCTTTTGGGGTAATGAAAATATCTAAAATCAATTGTGGTATGGTTGCACAATTCTGTGAATATACTGAAAACCACTGATTTGTACATGTTAAATGGATGAATTGCATGGTATGTGAATTATATCTAAATAAAACTGTTACCAGAAAGAAGAGGGAAGAGGAGGAAGAGAAGGGGGTGGGTGGAGGAGGAAGGGGAGAAGGTGATGTACATTAGAATAGAATAGACATTAGAATAGTGCCTGGCACAAGCCAAGCACTCAACCAGTTGTTATCCTGGAATGAAAGGGTCCCTGACTTTTTGCTTTCTGCAATGTAACCCCACCTGCACTGTGACAGACTGCCAGAGTTAGGCTTTTTTAGGAATGCCCAGAGCTCATGATAAGTATAATCACTGAGGTTGCAGCCTCCTCAAACTCCTTTCTGCTGAAGGACTCTGTGCCCCTTGAGGGTGACAATGTCTTCTGTAGGCGGCACCCCCTCACCCTGGGGCAGGTGAAATTGGTGGTACCATTTAACAGGGTATTTCCTAACGGAAGAATTGGGCCCTTCAATTCACCAAGCTCTTTCTCTTATCTCATGAGATTCTTACAGTGTTTGAAAGCCCCATAGCCTACTATCCCCATGTATATAACAGAGGAAACAAGCCCGCAGGGATAGGGGCCAGCAGTTTTCAAATGATGGGCATTGCTCCTGCAAGCAGAAGTTGGTTGCTACAGAATGGGGTCTCATCTGAGAGATTCTGGCTCAGGGACAGTGCCCTGGTGGCAAGGCGACTTGACTGGGGTGGAGGGAGTCAAGTTTCTAGCAGCTGAGGGGTTATCAGGAGTGGGACTCAGGGCTGGGATGGGAGTGGGGGCAGGAGACAAAAGGATTAGGGTCGCAGCTGCCAAGCCAGACTGGAGGGCCTGACCCCAAGGCAGGATTACATCCAAAATCCCTGACCTAGGGACTTCCCTGGCGGTCCAGTGGTTAGGACTCCGTGCTTCCACTGCAAGGGGCATGGGTTTGATCCCTGGTCAGGGAACTAAGATCGTGTGGTGTGGCCAAAAAAAAAGTCACCGACCTAGAGGAGTGAGTCCCCAAATAGCCCCAGGCCTGCTCTGAAGGCTGGCTGTCCACACGGCAGGGAGTGTGAGCTCTAGGAAAGCAAGGGTGTCAGTTCCCTGGTGGTACTGGGCCCAGACCATTTCTCTCCAGCCTCCAGTGTCTCCTGCCTGCTGTGGAAGGTCAGCCCCATTTGAGAGCCCAAGGACCCTCAGAGTGGCTGCATCCCCACCTCCTTCAGCTGGGGCTGGTTTTCTCCAAAAATTACTTCAAGTCTTCAGAGGAGCAGAAACTCTCATTCATTGCTAGTGGGAGTGGCCAGCCACTTTGGAAAACAGTTTGGCAGCTTCTTACTAAACAACATACTCTTACCATGAGATCCAGCAATCAAACTCCTGTGTATTTATCCAAAGGAAGTGAATACCCACGTCCACACAAAAACCTGCACACGGATGTTGACAGCAGCTTTGTTCATAACTGCCAAACCTTGGGGGCAACCAAGATGCCCTTCAGTAGGTGAATGGTTACATAAACTATGGTACATCCAGACAATGGGATAGTCTAATATTATTCAGTGCTAAAAAAGAAATGAGCTATCAAACCATGAAAAGACACGTAAGAATCTTAAAAACATAATACTAAGTGAAAGAAGCCAATCTGAAAAGGCTACATACTGTATGATGCCAACTATATGCAGCAAAACTATGGAGACACTAAGATCAGTGGTTGCCAGGGGTTATTGCGGGGGGCGGGGGCATGAATAGGTAGAGCACAGAGAATTTCTAGGGCAGCGAAACTACTCTGTGTGATATTATAGTGGTGGATACATGTCATTATACTTTTGTCCAAAGCCGTAGAATGTACAACACTGAGTGAACCTTAGTAGAAACTGGACTTTGGGTGATAATGGCATGTCAATGTAGGTTCATCAATTGTAACAAATGTACCACTCTGGTGGGGATGTTGATGGCGGGACAGCTGTGTATGGGTCGGGGGAGTGGGGGCGTGGTAATACGGGAACTCTATGTACTGATGCTTTCCACTCAGCTTTGCTGTGAACCTAAAACTGCTCTAAAATATAAAAGTCTATCTAAAAAAACTCTACTTCAAACCCTCCAGAACCTTCTCAGGATGGAGGATCTGCCCTCCATGGAGTGACAGGAATGGAGATTTGAGGGTCAGACAGAACTGGGTTCAGGTCCTTTCTTAGTGGCTCCCCAGCTCTGTCACTCCTTTTCTCTCTAATCACTTCTCTCCTAAAGTGCAAATAAGATCATCCATCTCATAGTTGTTGCAAGGATTAAATGAGATGGTTTAAAAATGTACATAAATTATTTTTCTCTGTTTGTGGAAGAAAGATAAATGTTTTGTGGAAAACTCGGAAGAGAATTTTACAAAGATAAAATTCACCATAATTCCATCCAAAACTGGGATAAGGCATAAACTCAGGCCCTGAGGGAGCAGGTTCTCAAGAACCATTGTTTCCCAGCCATTTGATTCTCACCTCAGGAAGGTGGGAAAATAGAATGTCCCCATTTTGCATTTAAGAAAATGAAGTTCAGAAGGGTTAAGTGAATTGCCCACACAATGAGGAGGCAAAAGCTGTGGCTTTTTTGGCTTCTAATCTACTCCTTTTCCTCTGAGCCAGGCTACCTATCAGACACAGATTGGTGCAAATCACAGCTCCACCATTAATTGCTGTGTGACTTTGGGTAAATGAATTCACCTCTCTGAGCCTCAGTTTCCTCATCTGTGAAATGGAGAGAATAATTATGCATGCCATGTAGGACTGTAAGAAGTAAAAAGACATGTTTTAAACAAGGAAAATAAAAAGGACATGTTTTAGAAGCTAGCATCATGCGACCTTTGAGCCCAGAGCTAAGTACTCAATAAATATTAGTCATGGGTGTGTGGAGGCATGGAGCCCTAGATTCAAAGCCTAGCTCAAGTTCTTAGAGTTGTGCGGCCTTGGGAAAGTCATTTCTCCTCTTTGGGCCTGTTTCCTCATCTGTAAAATGGAAATAAGATCCACCATGTAAGGGTGTTAGGAGCCCTTAATGGAGTAGGTCTTCAATACATAGTAGCTGTGAATCATTTAAGAAGAAATAATTATAACATGTGACACTGGTAGTTTGGTAAATAGAAAAGGCCTTGGTGAAATTCTCAGGCTAAGGAGTTGGGAAAAACCTTTCCACCCCAGGGAGAGAAAAGCCAAAGGGTCCCACAGTTCAAAAGTAGAAAATGGAGGAGCTGTTTGGAAGCCCCCAGGGGCAATTTCACCTTGACCCACAAAACTGAAAAGGGGTGTTTCTTCCTATATAGATAAGGATCAGAAGAACAAAGCATGCTATTAATTAAGTCTTGCCTATTTTAAGTTTATGGAATATTTTTCCCCTTTAAAGATAAGCTCACAATAAAAGTTCAAAAGGTAAACACAGAGAAGGGGTGGGGGCCAGCCCTGCCTTCTGCTGCCCTGCCAGCCCTTGGTCTTGGAGATGGGTGGGTCTGGTCCCAAAGCCAAGTTTCCATGCCTAGGGCCTCTAGTAGTTAGATAGCAGGGGGACCAGAACCACCCAAAGAGTCAAGGAACCAGCCCACGGTGTCTCCTGGTCCTGCCCCAAGTAGGCAACTTGAACCAAGAGAAACCTGGCTGGGTCTCCAATGTCATGGGAGGGAGAATGGACTTGGCTGTTCTTTGCTTCCCCCAGGAGGATATGAGTCACAGGAAAGTTGCCTGGGACAAGGACAGAAAAAAAACAAACGCCTTCCCATCTGGGTGGCCTTGGGCAAGTCACTTCCTTTCTGCATTTCGGTTTCCTCACCTGTAAATGAGGTGGCGAGAACCCTCAGCCGCCCAGGGTTGGAATGAGGATTACATAAAAGCAAATTTCCAAGAGTGCCTTACACAGCCATCAGCAGCACTCCCTATATATTAGCTGTTCTTATTATCTCCCAGACTCTTCTTATGTTAAGGACACAATTTTTTGGAGTCAGGAACACCAGGGACAGTCTTGGCAAGTCACAACCCCTCTCTGAACTCCAGTTTCCTCATCTGTAAAATAGGGTGGTTGTATAGATGGAGTGAGATGATAAATGAAAGGGACTTAACACATACCCAACAACACCGCATAAATAAAGCAGCTGCTGTATCCTTTCCATTCTCTCCCCTTGACCTGGGCAAATTAGGGAAGCAAGAAGAAACACAATAGCCAGTGTCTGCACACCAGTTTACTTGTCAGCTGTCCCTTTAGACTTGAACTTTCCACCATGATGGAAATGTACCATATCTGCACATCTAGTACAGCAGCCACCTGCCACACGTAGCTATTGAACTTGTGAGATGTGGCTGGTACGACCAGGGAACTAAATTTTTACTGAATTTGAATTCACTTCAATTTAAATAGCCACATGTGGCGAGTGGCTACCATATTGGATGGTATTACAGATGAGAAAACTGAAGCTTCAGCAACTGACTTAAGGTCCCAGAGATTGTTAATGATTGATCATCAAAGACTAGCATCTAGGTCTGCCCAACTCCCAATCCTCTGTCTGTTTTCCGATTCCATGGCACTGCCTGTGACTTTGAGACCCCTGTAGCACATGGACATGGTCCCCAAAGATCCAGCATTGGAACAGAGTGAGACCTGAGGTCAGGAAGCCACCAGGGATGGGGCCTGGAGCCCTTCCTGCACCCGACGGCAGTGGTCACAGATGGCTGCCACCCTTCGCACCCCCAGGCTTGTGTCCACCAGACAAGTATTGTATTCACTGTATGCTGTATGCACTGGCCAGTACAAGGGATTCAGGAGACACAGCAGAGAACAAGTCAGACAAGATCCCTGCCCTTATGTCCCTCACAAGCCAGTCAGGAAAACAGACTGAGGCAGGAGATAGGGCCCCAGGCTGGGTAGCTGGAGTTGTCCCCTGTGGACAGATACTCCAAAATAGCAGGAGCAAGAGAGGAGCTGAGTCCTGCCCAGATAAAAGATAGAGACCACATGTTTCTCATTCTCGAGGTCAAGGAGACATTCCTGACTATACATGTGCAGAAAGGCTCCTCAGAGGTCAAAAGAGAGGGGGAGTCACCTCATAGTAAGTGATGTCAACCTACCCATAGGCCTCTTCGCTAGAATCCACCTTGGCTAAGAGATGTGTGCGCACACAGGGGAGGACCCTGAGATATACCAAATACGGACTCAGAACCAGGCAATGCAAGATGATTGGCCAAAGGAAACCCGGAAGAAATGCCTCATATAAGTGATTCAAACTACCACGGGGGCATGACTCTTTCTCTGAGTCCGCCCGTGTGTCTATCCACACGTACCCTTTTCCTCCTAATAAATACTTTACTTGTTTCGCTACTTCCCATCTCTCTTTGGAAGTTCATTTCTACAAAGCTGACGGGTTAGGACCTTGTCACTTGCCGCTGGTCTAGTGGCTAGGATTCAGTGCTGTCACTGCTGTGGCCTGACTTCAATCTCTGGCTGGGAACTGAAACCCTGCTTCAAACCACTGCAGGCCGAAGCCACCCGAGATCAAGAGATAGAGAAGTGAACAATACATATTTATATATTTGTGGATTTTGTTCATTTGTTCAGTAAATAATTGCTGAGTACCTACTAGACACCAGAGATACTGCAGTGAACAAGGTAGACGTGGTCTCTGCCAACATGGAACTTACATTCCAGTGAGGGGCAGGGGGCATCAAATGATAAAAAAAAACCATATTGTAGTATAATAAATGTATTAGGCCAGAAATTTCATATATGCTCTAAAGAATATAAATGAGATGTGGCAGTGGCTTCCTTCCTTCCTTCAATAGGGAAGCCAAGGAAACATTCAAGCCCAGCCCCAAGAAATGAGAAATATCCAGCAGCTACTCAATGAATGCAGGGAAAAGCATTCCAGGCAGAGGGAACAGCATGTGTGAAGGCCCTGAGCCAGGCCCTCCATTAAGCATTATGCATGGATTATTTCTCCACAACCCCCCCAGCTATGTGCAGTTATTATCATTAATAATGGATAACAAGGCTCAAAGAAGAAGAGGGACTCCCTTAATACCTATATCCCTTAACTTCTCTAAGCGGCAGAGATGGGTTAGAAAGCAAGTTCATGTTACCACCAAAGCCCATCCCTTGATCATGAAACTCAGCCCCTTTGTCCTCTTTCTAGGAAAGACAGACATCAGTAAGATCATTGGAGCAGGTGGCAGGCACCTCCAGAGGGGTGAAGGGACATTCTGGCCCCGCAGCCTAAGCCACAGGCACAGCCAACAGCATCAGGGCCGCTTTGCAGGACCATACTGACCATACTGTGCAGATCGTCACTCCCTGGTCATAGAGCCAGATCCCAGACTTAAGCTGTGAGTATCTTGTCACTGTCAATGGAGGTTCAGCCACAGTTATTAAAGAATGCCAAGGCTGGCTCTCCCTTCCCCTTTCCTTGAGAGGGGATCACAGAGGCATGAAGACACATGGGAGAAGGGATAGGGAAATAGGGAATAACAATGCAATAATCATAAAAATAGCAAAAACTTGTATCAGGCTTACTGTGTGCCAGGCACCATTCCAAGGGCTTCAAGTATACTAGCTTATTTCATCTTCAAAACAACCCTGTAACCTCATCCCCATTTTGCAGATGAGGAAACTGAGGCCCAGAGGGTCTTATAACTCACCCAAGATGACATGGCTTATAAGTGGCAGAGCTGAGATTTGAAACCAGGTGGCTGACTCCTGAGTTCACACTTTAAAAAACAAACAACAACAACAAAAAAAAACTTTTTATTGTAAAATAAGGCAAACAGAAAAACATACAGAATAAATGTACAACTTAGCAAGAGGCAAACACCCTTGTAACTACCACATGGATCAATAAATAGAACTTTGGGAGTTCCCTGGCGGTCCAGTGGTTAGGACTCGGCGTTTTCACTGCCATGGCCCTGGGTTCAATCCCTAGTTCGGGAACTAAGATCCCACAAGCCTTCCACAAGCCGCATGGAGTGGCCAAAAAAAAAAAAAAAAAATAGAACTTTGCCAGACTCCCCAGAGACTCCCCTCTCTGTGCCCCATCCCAATCACAGCCCCCTCCCTCTCTCTACCTTAAAGGAACCACTGTTCAGACTTTTTTTTTTTTTTTGGCTGCACAGGCATGTGGGATCTTAGATCCCTGACCAGGGGATCGAACCCACGCCCCCGCTATTGGAAGCGCAGAGACTTAACCACTGGGCTGCCAGGGAAGTCCCTATTCAGATTTTTATAGGAATAATTCCCTTGTGTTTCTTTATGTTTTTTTGTTCCACTGGAGTGCACATCTCTAGACACTGACATTTATTCAGGCCCATTTTTGTTTGTTTGTTTGTTTGTTTGTGGCCATGCCACATGGCATGTGGGATCCAGGATCTTAGTTCCCCAACCAGGGATCAAACCCATGCCCCCTGCAGTGGAAGCACGGAGTCCTAACCGATGAACTGCCAGGGAAGTCCCTATTCAGGCCCATTTTTTAAAAAACCTTGATACCTGGGACTTCCCTGGTGGCGCAGTGGTTAAGAATCCGCCTGCCAACGCAGGGGACACGGGTTCGAGCCCTGGTCTGGGAAGATCCCACATGCTTCGGAGCAACTAAGCCCGTGTGCCAACACTGCTGAGCCTGTGCTCTGGAGCCCGCGAGCCACAACTACTGAGCCTGCAAGCCGCAACTACTGAAGCCTGCACGCCTAGAGCCCGTGCTCCGCAACAAGAAAAGCCACCATAATGAGAAGCCCGCGCACCGCAACGGAGAGTAGTCCCCACTCGCCCCAACTAGAGAGAGCCCGTGTGCAGCAACGAAGACTCAATGCAGCAATAAATGAATAAATAAATAAATAAAGGTTAAAAAAAAAAAAACCTGCTGTATAAAAAATAAATAAAATAAAATACAAAAAAAAGAAGTCCCACCTGAGCCGCTCTACCCTCCAAGGTCTGCGGTAGGGTCAGGTCTTGCCTCTCTGACCAGCATCATCTCTGCTCCTCCCTCCAGCCCAGTACACCAGGCAAGTGGAATTCTGCTTCGTTTCCCAAAGGAGCCACACTCTCCCTTATCTCCAGGTCTTTGCTTCTGCTGTTCCTTCAACCGGAAACACTCTTCCCCTCACGTCCTCTGACTGAGCATGGCTGAGCCTTCAGGTCCTAGCAGATTTGTCCCTTCCACCCCACTAGATTTGGTGGGTATCTTTTAGTACCCTCACTTCTCCTAGGCTAACCTCATAAGTAACCTAGTAAATAGCACTTATACCACTACATTAGCCTTGTCTGTTTTCTTATCCGTTTCCCCTTCCAGTCTGAGCTCCTAGAAGACAGGGACCCTGGCACAGGACCTGGCACATAGTAGGTGCTCAATAAACAGTGGTTGAATGCATGCATGAATGAGTGAATGAGTTGCACTTTACAAGTCACAAGGAGGCAAATCCAGGCCCAGTTTAAGACCTTACAGACAAGGAGAACTCTTCTAAGATGACACCCACCCACCCAGATGTGAAGATGCAGAAAGAATTCCTACCTGGGATAGGGTCCATCTAGGAAAATGGGTCTCAGTTCTTGGAAAGTAAGAGAAACTTTTCTTCAAATGATCTTATTAGGAACCCCTAGATATAAGACAAAGTCAAGGGGAGAAGCACTAGTTTCAGCATTGGCAGAGGCAGAAGCCCCACCTCTGGGCCTCCCCTTGACTTGAGCGCTCCTCTGAACAGTGGCCTGTCATCTTCTCAAGTCACTTTATCACAGCTGCCTTGTCTATGATTTTAGGAGGCCACAATACTGAGGACAGAAGTGTCCTAGCTGACACCCTAACTCTACCCTCTCCCTGTGGTGCCCCCAAGGGCTCATCCTGTCAGCTGACACAGATGCCCCCAGAAGCCCCCTTTCTACAAATGGCTCCTCTGGCCCTCCAGGGTCACTGGATTTCTGAAACAGTGTAGATCTGGGGGTCTTTGGGCAGAGCTAGGTACAGGAGCAGGCAGGGCTGCAGGCCTGCCTACTGGGGCACAGAGCCAAGGGCTTAGTCTCAGAATTGGATTATTCAAGTGAATTTGGAGCTCCCAGCCACCCTGGCCTCGGGGACACGAGGATTACCCAGGCCTCTGGCGGGGGGCGGGGCCCACAGTCCTTCCCTGCCAGATCGGAGAGCACGAATCCTCCACCTACCTCTGCTTCCGGCCTTTAGCCCACAGCACACCTGCCTCCCTCGTGTCTGGGATTTACAGCAGTGTTATCCAAATTGAGGTCCTGACAGCATCAAGCGTGCCCTGGAACTTGTTAGAGATGCAAATTCACTGAATCTGAATCACTAGGTGGGGCCCAGATCTGGGGGCGGGGCTAACAAACCCTCCAAGCGATTCTGATGAAAATACTCAAGTTTGAGAACCACTGGCTTGGAGAACATGGGTCCATCCCACACACCTGTCCGATTATGCCGCAAGCCTGTCAAAGATTCTGGGCGACTTCTACCCACAAACTTCTCCTTTGGATTCCTTCAGCCCTTGGCTTATAGAAATTAATTACAATGATTACAATGGATCCTGTTTAATAATGCCACTTTGCACAATTTCACAGCCCCTGGAGGTGGGCAATGCAATACCCTGAGATCATTTACTGTGGACTTTATTATCCCCTTATTGCACATGAGGAAACTGAGGTTCAGAGAGGAGACGTGACTGGCCCAAAGTCACACAGCAAGTAAATCCAGCACCTAACTACTATACCATCCTGCTTTTCACTCAGCAGAGAGGCTGGCAGCTGATTCCATTCTAATACATTCGTGTCCTCACACGCACTGGGATTTCCTCCAGGGCAAAAACCTTGTTATCACTTCCTCAGGAAAGCCTCTCCTGATCTCCCCAGAGAGTAGTCCAGGCCTCCTTATCCTACCCCACCAAAGGTCCCTGCATTTTTCCTTAAAAGCAGGATCACAATTTGCAATCACATATGGATGTGATTATCTCGACCAGTGTGAAAGCTCCAGGGAGGCAGGAAATGAGGCAGACCCTGCTAAATGCTTACCCAACCAATATCCAGTCTCCTTTCCTTACAGAACTTGACTTTGTTTGGGGTAGCGGCAAATCCAGCTACATCACTATATGCCCCAGTCTCCCTTTCAGTTAAAGGTGGAAGAGGCTGGGTGCCTAATGGGAACTCAGTACAAGACGAGTGCAGGGAGGTTCACCCAGTTCTGGGCGCGCAGCTGGTACTCAGGAAACGCGTGTGTCATCCAACCAGGCTGGAGAAGCAAAGACCCCCCCCCCCAACCCCCGCCCAACGGCTGCCTTTCTCTTGGAAATATTTTTATTGGTTCTGAGATAACAGGGCTGAGGCGAAGGGGGGACGGGCACAGAGCTAAGGAGGGCGGCGAGAGGCTCTGCCCCGGGGGGCAGACATGCTGTGTGGGGCGCCCCCAGCCAGCAGCGGCTGGGTCTATGGCACTCGGCGCCCGGCCTGACTTCCGCCGGCCTGGCGCGGTGGCCTCCTGGTCGGCGGGCGCCCCCTTTCCAGTTGCAGGAGTTGTGAGTCTTTCACAGTGCGGAGGGGCGGGGGTCCGGGGTGGGCACCTCCCCGGGGTGCAGGCAGGCCCCATCCGCCAGTACGTCCCGGGCTCTGGGCGGCGGCGGCGGCGGCGGCGGGATGAGGCGAGCTCCGGCTCCTCTTCTCCCCGCCCGTGGAGCTTGGCAGTCCTGGAGGGGCCCTGGCGGCCTCAGCGGGACATCATCCGGACAAACTCTGCGGTGGGGTGCACAGGAGGGGGTGCGGAGAAAGCAGCAGTCAGGGCCCAGGACGCTGCCTCCAAACCTCCCTCGGATCGGCGGCCCCGTGTCTATTGCCACGGCCCCTGACCGATGCTGGTCCCCAACGTCCACCCAGCATCTTCTTTTTTTTTTTGCCCGCGCCACACGGCATGCGGGATCTTAGTTCCCCCACCAGGGATCCAACCGCGCCCCCTGCAGTGGGAGCGCGGAATCCTAACCACTGGACGGCCAGAGAATTTCCCGCATCGAGCATCTTCCAATCCACCTTCTACACAGCAGCTAGCAGGAGCTTTCTATCTGCATATCTGACCCCTCTCAAACCTCTCATGGTCCCCACTGGCTAACGTGCTGGATGCTGACACGACCCCAGGGCCTCCCTGTCCCGGCCCTAGCTGACATCTCCAGCCTCACCTGTCACCACTCACCTCCAACCGCTAAGCTCTGACTCCACAGAGCTCCCTGTCAGCGCCTCAGGGGCGACCAACCCTCGCCCCTCCCGCTCACCTCGCAGCGTTCCTGCGGCCTATCCCTGCTCCCTTCTCCTTTAACTAGACTTCACTTTTTAGACCAGCTTTAGGTTCATAGCAAAACTGAGCAGAAAGTACAGATTTCCCATACGCTCCCTGCCTGCCATACACACGCACGGTCTCCTCCATCGTCAACATCCTCCAGCAGAGGAGGACGTTGGTTACAGTCAATAAAGCTACGCTGACACGTCATTATCACCCCAAGTCCACGGTTACATTAGGATTCATCCTTGGTGTTGGACATTCTGTGGGTTTGGACAAATGTATAATGACATGTATCCCTATTGTACTATCATACAGAATAGTTTTATTGCCCTAAAAATTCTCTGTGTTCCCCGTCTTCATCCCTCCCTCTCCTCACAACCCCTGGCAACCACTGATCTTTTCACCGTCTCCACAGTTTTGTCTTTTCCAGAATGTCATATCGTTGGAATCACAAAGTATATAGCCTTTTCAGACTGGCTGCTTTCACTTACTATGCATTTAAGGTTCTTCCATGTCTTTTCATCACTTGATAGCTCATTTCTTTTTAACGCTGTACAATATTCCATTGTCTGGATATACCATAGTTAATTTATCCATTCACCTACTGAAGGACGTCTTGGTTGCTTCCAAGTTTTGGCAATTATGAGTAAAGCTACTATAAACAACAAATCGGTTTTTTGTGTAGATATAAGTTTTCAATTCCTTTGGGTAAATATCTCTTCCTTCTTTTTCACCTGCTGGCTCCTACTCATCTCTTAGGGCTCTACTTACTTATAGCCTCCTCCAGGAAGTCTTCCCTAATCCCCCCTCCCAGCTTGGCAAAGGTGCCCCCATTGTGCTCCACAGCCTGCTGTACTTCCCTCAAACAGCATGCACTATACTGCTGGCTTCGGCTTTCCTTGCTGGTCTTGGGCTTCTCAAGGCAGGGATCAGGTCTCAGCACACACTAGGTGTACAACACATGCTGGTAGAATGAATGGGGGATGCTGGGCTTTCAGGGAAGAGCTGGCATCTGTGGGAGTCACTACCTGGACATGGGGTGACCTGAAATGTTCAGCTCTCATGGTAGCAAAGCCTTCTCTCCATTGCCACACTCTCTTTGACCTTGAAGACCAGCTACTCCCCAGAAAAGGCCTCCCAGCCTTTGTGTTCTGGACATATTCACAGTCTTGCTCATGTTTATCTTGCCTTTCTGCTCAGAATGCACATTCCTGGAGTGCAGAATCAATGGTTTGCTGTTTGGGTTTTTTTCTGTATCCCACGGTGCCTCGGACGGTGTCATGTACAGTGTAATGTATGTAGTGGTTGAGATTCCAGGCCTGAGTTTATGACCCGGCTCTGCCTCTTACCAGTTAGCAAGTTATATTACTTCTCTGAGCCTCAGTTTCCTCATCTATAACATGAGGTAATAATGTGCAGTCCCTAGAGTCATCATGAAAATTAAATGAGATAATATGTGTAAAGCTACTTAGTACAGTGACTGGTATACAATAAGTGTACAGTTATAGATGATCACTATTATGATTATTATTGGTTATTTTAAAAACACTTTTACTGAGCATTCATTATGTGTCCGGTACTGAGTTCTGTGGGAATGACAGAGATAAAGAAAGTGGGGTTCCTCTTCTCCAAAAGTTCAGAGTCAAGCAGAGATATAACTAGCATTTAGGGGTCAGTGTGAAGAATGAGGGTGAGCCTGAGGTGCTGTGAAAGCCTAGAAAAGAGGAAGTTCAATCTGGGGAATGAGGAAAGCAGTGTTGGAGGGAGTGGCCCCACTGCTGGGTCTTGAAGGATGAATAGAATTTAGGCCCAGCGAAGAATAGGACAAAAGGCATCCTGACAAAAAGAACAACATATTCAAATGAGAGCTTAGGAGGTTCATGGACCACCTATGGCTTTAAGGTGGAGTGTGAGTGAAGGAATGGTAGGAGCTGTGGCCAGAGAGGTGAGCCGTGGAGAGATTTTAGGGGGCCTGAGTGTCAGGTTGAGGAATGTGGTATTCAGAAAATACCTACATGGATGGATGCAGGAGTAGGTGGACAGATAGATGGAGAGAGATGGATGGGGGCAGATGGACACAGGGATGGATGGATGGATGAGTACATGGATAGAGATGGGAAAATGACTGTACAAACTGATGGACAGATCAGTGGAAGTATGGGTAGAAATATAGGCAGATGAGTAGAGATATACAAATGTATGAATGAATGTTGAGAGGTAGAGATGCATGGATAGATGGAGAGAGGTACATGGGCAGATGAATGCATGGATGAATGCATGGGTGAATGTAGAGAAGAATGAATAGGTGCATGGATGGATAGATAAGGCCATAGATAAATGGTTCTATGGATAATTGTTTAGACATGGGTGAGTGGGCACCAATTATAAAACAATTTATAAATAGGCACCTGGACAGATAAAGAGATAGATGGATGAAAAGATGGAGAGATAGATATGGAAAATGGACAGATGGTTGGATGGATGGATGAGTGTAGGGATGGAAGGCAGATTAGAGGGGTGGCAGGATGGAAGGGTAGGGGGATGGAAAGTTGGAGTGCACTGATGATTGCATCATGGATACACACGTGGAGGGCTCTATGGATGCCCACTACTGCCCTGGTTTCTCTTCCACTCTCAAGACCACTTCCACCTACCTTCAAAGTCCACTCGTCCATCCCCATTGAGGTCCACATCTCGGATAATTTCCTCTATGTCTCGGTGTCCCACCTGATGACCCAGGAGTTTCCTCATGGCCTCTCGTAACTCACTGGTACTTATCTCCCCATCACCATTGGTGTCAAACTAGAGAGGGCAGGAAGGAGGGAGGAGTAGCTACAACATGGAGACTGTTGGAAACAGATCCCGAGGTTGAGCCCCTTCTCCAGCACCACTGTCTCGCCTTCCCCGGATCCCTTCTCTGTCCAAGCTCCTTCCCCTGGTCTGGGATCCAGAGCTCACGTTTCCATCCCGGGTTGGAATTCTAACAAGCTCCCTGCCCCTGCCTGTCCACTGCCCATCACTCACCTCTCGGAAGGCATCTCGCAGTTCCTTTACTCCAATCATATCTGCTGTCTCCGCCAGGAGTTTAGGTCCCATTAGCTCCACAAAGTCATCAAAATCCACATGGCCACCCACTGGGGACAGAGAAACAGGCTGGATCATCCATCTAACCACTGCCCATCTGGGACTTCCCTGGAAGTCCAGTGGTTAAGACTCTGCACATCCACTGCAGGGGTCACGGGTTCGATCCCTGGTCGGGGAACTAAGATCCCGCATGCCGCGTGGTGCGGCCAATAAATAAATAAATAAATATTTTAAAAAATAAAAATTTAACCGCTGCCCATCTCCAACTAGGCAACCGAGGGAACTGCCAACCCTCCTTGACCTGCCCAGCTCCAGGCCCAGGGTATAAAAGCAAAGGCCAAATGAGGACAGAGAGGTGACCATGGACGGGGGGTTGTCACAGAATGGCTCAGGGGAGTGGCTGGAGGTTGACTAAATGAACAAGTCAGGAAGTTGACAGGGGTAGATATGGAGGGGAGAAAGAAATATTAGGTCACAGAGACAGGCAAAGAATTTCAGAGAAGGAGAGACAGAGACACATATGCAGAAAAGCAGAGAAAGAAGCAGAAGCCATGGGCACCTGGCCCACCTGCCCCTGCCTTTCCCTCATTGTGCAAATAGAACTCACCTTCCAACCGGCCCTCAGTGGGGAGAAATACAGGGGACCTGCCCCCTGGGGCCTGCTCACAGCACTTTGAGCCAGTGACTGAGTTTGGGGGATAAATACCCAGCCCGAGAGGTAAGGGCCGGGGACAACTCCGAGGTGGGCCTGCTACACCAGCTTCCCGAGCTCCCGGCAGAACTAGACTCCATCACCCACAGTGGCAGCTGCTCCAGCGCCTCCTGCCTTGGCTCCTTGTCTTCGCCCTCTCATCTCGCTACCCTCTACCGATGCCGTCCTGCCCCTATGGAGTAAACTACCGCACTCAAACCCCTGTCTCCCGGTCTGCTCCTGGGAAAATGAAAATGAAGACAGAGAAAAACATAATAATGGCATCCTCTGTTCACCTCTTACTGTGTGCCAGGTATTTGGCTCTTTTAAATACGTCCAAAAAAAAACAGACTCACAGATACAGAAACAAACTAGTGGTCACCAGTGGGGAGAGGGAAGTGGGAGGAGGGGTGAGATAGGGGCAGGGGATTAAGAGATGTCAACTACTATGTATAAAATAAATAAGCCACAAGGATATAGTATACAGCACAGGGAATAGAGCCAATATTTTATAATAACTTTAAATAGAGTATACTATATAAAAATTTTGAATCACTATGTTGTACACCTCAAACTAATACAATATTGTAAATCAAGCATACTTCAATAAAAATAAAAAAGAAACTTCCATAATAGGCAAATCTGCTTAGACAGAAAGTAGATTAGTGGTTGCCTAGGGCTGGGGAGGGACTTGGGGGTAATGGCAAAGTGATACAGGGTTTCTTTTGGGGGCCATGAAAATATTCTGAAATTGATTGTGGTGATGGTTGCACAATTTTAAATATACTAGAAGCCACTGAAGTGCATGCTTTAAGTGAGTCAGTTGTATGGTCTATGAATTATATCTCAATAAAGCTGTTACCAAAAATAAAAATAAATGAATAAATAAACCAAGAAAAAGTAATAAAGAAATAAACATACCCCCAATTGACTTCCTGTGCTCTACTCCCTCTATTCCACCCCTCATTTTACAGGTGAGGAAATCGACGCACAGAGAGAGTGAGTGGTTTGCCCCAGGTCACAGAGCTGGGAAGAGGTGGGCCGAGAACTTGAACCCAGGCAGAGGACAGCAAGGGCGAGGCCGGGGAGGAAAGGAGGTACCCGGTGGAGGGACTCACGGTTCATGTTGATCTGCTGAGACAGCTCGATAAGCTCCATCTCGGTGGGCATGTAGCCCATGGTGCGCATGCAGTTGCCCAGGTCCCGGCAGTTGATGTAGCCGTCCTTGTCTTTGTCAAACTCTCTGAAGGCCTCCCGGAGCTCTGGGGAAGAGAAGGAAGGGGGGGAGGGTAGAGTCTCTGGGGCAGAGGCAGCCCGAGGGCCTGCTGACTCTTGCATTCCTCCCACGCCTGGCTCCACAGAGGAGGCCCGGCTCTGCACCAGGCCCCGTTTGCAGGAGGCCTAGATATCTCTGCCTCTCTTCCCACCCACCTCCCTCTCCTCATCCTTCTGGATGGCTGAGCAACCCTCTCCCCTAAGGGGCCAGTTCTTACCTTCAATCTCCTCTGGCCGCAGTGATCTGTCCTGAAACAAAAGAACATGTCCTATTAGCAGCTGCAAGGGGCCCAGAAGTCATACAATGCCCAGCTGAGGGCCGTCCCAGTGGCAGCAGGCACTGGGCGGGAGGTGATGGGGCAGCAGCGGAGGCGTGCCTGGACCATGTCCTGGAGGGGAAAGGATGCAGCCCCACCCGTCCCACAGACATGGGAGATGCCCAGGGAGCTAGGAGCCCTCTCCAGCCTGGGTACAGAACCTCTGGGCCCCCAGCCCCTTATTCCAGACACAAGAATGTGTCAGCGAACAGAGCTGGTCTGGAGGCCAAAACCTGTAAATAAAACAGGGTTAGCGGGAGGTCACAACAGAAGGAAGAGGGCTCTACCCAAAGAAACCAGGAAGAGCAAGGGAGAAGAGGCCTGCAAAGCAATGGGAGAAGCGAGGGGCTGGGGGGGGAAGTGGGGGCCCAGACAGGCACCCAAGAGGGAGGAACAGGAGGAGGAGGAAGAGCCGAGGGAGTGGAGGCAGGATGAGGGCGTGCCCTGCTTCCTGGGCACCGCCCCACCTTCTCCAGTTGGACCCCCATCCTATACCTCGCCCTGTCACAGGACACAGCATAGGACCCTGGGGGCTGCCAGTGCCTCTGGCGGCTGCCAGGGTCCAAAGCACACGTCTGCAGCCTCAAACAGTGCCCAGGTCTCCTTGGGGAGTCAAGGAAGCCCTGGGGCGAGGCATCTGAACGGATGGCAGAGAAGTCTCCAAAGAGCAGGCCCAGAGGAAGCAGGGGGCAGGCTCCGGCTGGTGAGGTGCCAGTCGCCCCAGGCCTGCCCAGGAGGGAGACAGACTGGCATGAAATAGATGCGGTGCCCAGATGGACATGCTTAGCAGGCTCCAAAACTGGTCCACGGGGCTCATCCTCTCCATATGTCACAGCTCTCTGCCTTTGGGCAGGGAGAACACGGGGCAGGGTGTGTCTGCCCTGAGGAAGTGCACACCAAGTGTGGGTACACCGATCACGATCACAAACACACGGGTGTGCCACAGCGAGCGTGCCACAGCGAGCGTGAGGCATCTCAGCTGTGCACACAGGCTGTTCTAGCCAACAGGGCCAGGGCGGGTGAGAGGCCGCTGCCCACCTGCTCCAACCTAGCCCCAGGGCAAGGGACCCCAGTGCTGGAAAATCTGAGAATCTTCTAGAAAGGGGCTGCTGAGCAACATTTTGTGGGACCACCAGCTGCGCAGGAAGGACCCGGCTCTCAGAAGTGGCCGTACGTGGCAGGACACTGCTGAGAGTGTACGTGCGCCTGGAACAAGTAGGCTGCAGGCTACCAGGTCCTGCTAGCGGCATTTCTAGCTGAAGGTAGGATTCACCTGACGGTGTCTGTTTCTGTGAAATGATTGTAAGGACTTCCACTTAAAAAACCTGTCACTGTGCACAGGGAGGGGTTGTCGCTCCCTCTAACACCTACGTAATCCTACCTCTATCACCCACTAGCTGCTCCTAGTCAGACTGGGATCTTGGGTGACCAAAAAGAATGTCTTTTACAATGCCCGGTACCCCTAGTAAGTGAAAGTGTCAGCGACTATATGCGTGCACTCACACGTGCAGAGTATGCTCACTGGGACAAGTGACACAACCTTTCCCACCCTGCAGGCCTCAAGTAGCCTCTCACATCTCCAGGACCCAGCTCTGCAGCCCCCACCATACTTCTTATAAACCCAGAGTCGGGGAGCAAAAAAGCTGGGTACCCCTTGGCAGTGTGCCCGTGGCCGGAGCTGGTCCAACTGAGTCCTGCTGGCTGGTCCCTGAATCATACACTCCCCAGGGCAGAGCGGTGGGAGGATGTGTAGTAGAGCCGGGGATTCCCACCGATGGGGCAGAGAAAAGATGAGCACCGATTTGGGGGGTCAGGTGGGAATGGAGCCCACCACACCCCTCACTCCTCAACTTAAGCAGTCGAGGGACGAGCTTGGCCTCTAGAGTCAGATGGACTCAAGGGCAAAGCCCAGATCTGCTGCTTCCTAGATGTAGGACCTTGGGCAGGTCCCTTCAACTGTGTGCGCCACAGTCTCCTCATCTGTAAAATGGGTTAATACCAGTACTCACCTTACACGGCCTTTGTGAGCATCTGTGAGGCAAGATGTGCAAAGTGTTTAACAGGTGGCATTTAAACCTACTGATGTTTGAACATGTAACATCACTATTAATACCCTCCTCTCTGTGACTGTTCAGATACCCATGGGAGGCTGTCCAAAGCAGTGGCCACATGTGACTATTTAAATTGGAATTGGAATCAAAGAAAATTAATAATTCACTTCCTCAGTTGCACTAGCCACATTTCAAGGGCTCGGTGGCCACATGTGGCTAGTGGCTACTGTAGAGGGAGGGCAGCACAGACTGGACAGTGTTTCCACAGAAAGTTCTACTGGATGGTGCTGCGTATTCAGTACTGAATATGAATCCCACTTCTATCACCCACCAGCTGTTACCTTGAGCATGTTACCTCTCCAATTCAGTTTCCTCATCCATAAAATGGGGAGGATAATGGTACCTACCTCTTGGAGTTGCTCTGAGGCTTAAGGGAGGTGATGAGCCAACGCACTTAGCACAGTGCCTGGCGCATAGTAAGTGCTCAAAAAAAAAAAAATCCAAAAAAAACACCCAAGCAATATTAGCTGCTATTATTTCTTGCTGGTGGATGTGGACTCACCAGGGCTTTGCAGCCATCAGTGGGAAACTTTGGGGGTCAGATTCACAAGTTGCGGGTTTGAGGTGTATCCGTTGGGGGACACGCACTGCTGAGTACAGAGCCCCCTCTTCTTCCCAGCACCTCCTTCCTCACGCCCTGTGAAGCCAAGTCGAGCGCGGCTCCACCGGGGCCAACTTACGTACAGGCTCCCTGTTCTCCGCGAAGCCCTTACGCAGGAAAATGCAGGCCGGCCCCAGCAGGTTCTGCATGACGGCGCAGTTCTGGGCCAGCATCAGGAGCGGTCCGGGGAGCTCGCCGCTGGCCGCCAGCCCCTCCTCACTCGTCTGCACCACCGTGTAGCTGGTCTCCTCCTGGCGCATCTTCAGCCAGCACCAAGCAGATACAAAAGAGAGGCAGGGCATCACCTCCCTGCCCAGCTGGGTCCTCCTGGCCCCAGCCTGGCTCCTGGTCCTAGAAGGGGTCCTTCTCAAGAGCAGACCTTGCGAGGCAAACAGCAGGGTGCAGAGAGCCCTCAGGATGCTCTGGGGCAGGCATCAAACTGGTCCAACAGGTGGAGTCCCCGATCCTTGGCCAAAACGGATGCTCCAGGGAGAGCTGGGTCTGATACCCTCTGTGTGGCCCATGTGTGCGCGCACACACACACACACACACACACACACACACACGTACACAGAACCACACACACTCGTGTGCATGCAGAAGCTCAGAGAGAGAAGCAGGCAGAGGGAGGCTTCTGTTCATTCAGGGAATAATGTCCTTTCCCAAGACGCTCCCAACGTCCCAGCGCAATTCCCTGGGCTAAGCTCCCCGACTGACCTCTGACCCTACCCCCACGGGAACCCACTGGAAGGCAGTGAGGACCATCAGAACTGGTGACACAAAGAGCAGGCTCAGCTGGTCTGCGAGACCGGAGGTTGCAGACACAGGGGCCACAGTGAATAGAAATGAAGCAGGCAGGTGTGAGAGGCGGGGCCTGGGGCAAAATGGATGCTGTGTGTCCCCTTTGAAGGGACAGCATTACGTAACTCCAGCCCGGTGTTGCCAGATCTTCTGATTTAAAGCACCAGGTGGGCTAAACAAAGCACATCTGTGGGTCAGATTCCACCTACTGTGTGGCCTCGAGACTAGACGCTCTCTACCACCAGCAATTCTCCTCGTCCCTCCCGCCTTCACTGGCTCCCTGCCCAGCCCAGCCTGCAGGACCTCTAGAGACTGAGGCAGAGGCCCTCTCTGCTGGCCGAATATAGCTGTGCTCCCAGGTCACGGCCAGCCCACCCTCTTCCCTGATGTTTCCCATGCAGCTATAAAAAGTCAACACTGCCCACAGACCGTCCCCTTAGGGCAACAGCGGCATCCAGACACAATATTCTCTTCTACCCCAGCCTCCCCCCCAGAATCCAGGTCAGGGCAGTCTGCCTTTGGCCCTGAGCTTGATGCCTCCCCCCCAGCGTGGGGATTTGGAGCCAAACCTTCCAAGGAAAGAGAGAGTGGTGGAAACTTAGAGGGCTGTCTTTGTCCAAGAACCCCAGAGCTGCATGCCCTGCCCGTCCGTCCTGCTGCACCCGCTTTCTGACAGTTTCCTCCAGCTCAAGGAAGGCCACGCCCAGGAGACGATCCCACGACCTAACAGGTAGCCTGTCCTCCTAGGCGGACAAGCAGAGCAAACTCCCCCATCTCACCCTGTCCTCGAGCTCCTCCTCCCCGGAGCCCCACACTGTGGAGCTATAGTCTAGACTCTCTTACAACTTCCTAAGCCTCTTCCAGGCCTAGAGACGAAGGAGCAATATTCTGGCTCCTCAAAGGGAAAGCAGCAACTCAGACCCGAGGTGCAGGACCTCAGTCCAAGGCCTGAGTCCAGTGAGTGCAAAAAAGGGTCACTCTAGGTAATCTTAGAACTTGAGGGGTGTCAGACATGACCAGGGTCCATTCTGGTTTGATGACCAGGAGAGGTTCAGAGCCTCGGCCACACTCACATAGGCTTCGGGGACCTGGCTAGAGCCGGGGCAGGACCAGAGAGACCTTCCTGACAGAGGGAGCCCAGGAGTCGACCGTGGCTTAACCCCAGGAAACAATCTCAGGAGATGTTTGTAGAGAATCAGCCTTTTCGTTTCTGGTTGATTCTCACTCACTTGGCTTGGATGAGCACACCCAGAAGGAGGCAGCAGGCAGCACAGAATTCCGAGAGGAGCTTAAATATAACTGGCTTTGGACTCAAACAGTCTTGGGGACAAATTCTGGCTCGCCACTTGCTTGCTTTGTGACCTTCGGCAGGTCACTTGACCTCTCTGCGCTCTGGTTTCCTTCTCTGTCCAATGGGTGTGATCAGGGCAACTCACAGGATTCTGTGAGAGGTAAATGGGCTATTGCACGGTGCCTAGAGCATCGTAAGAGCTGACTATGTGGCGTTGCCATGGTGATGACAATGATGATGACAACGATGATGACAGTGATGATGATGATGCAACTTAAGAGATGCTGGATGCCAGAAGGCATTTACTTCTGGCTGCAGAAGAAGTGGGAGAATATTTGCCAATCAGGAAAGAAGTGAGAAGGACAGAGAAACATTTGCTCCCACGAGGGAGGAACCAGTGATGGCTGGGAAATTTCCACTGCATCTCTTGATCTTAACCCTGCCTGGCACCAAGTTGCCCCGGGGCGCTTCTGTTCTTCCCTGGCCAGTGATGGTACCTGACAGCCCAGTCCTGCCCTGCTCAGAGCCTGGAGGAGGCCTCCTCTTTCCATTACCAATTCCCAGCTACTACTTAGGAAGCCAAGTGGGCAGCGGCCCACAGGCTGACAATGTTTCCTGGCACTGAGGGTACGTCTCCTGAGTGTGGCAGGGTAACAGGAGGGGCTGGCACGACTCATGACCTAACAGCTCTCTAACAGCACAAGCTCGCCAAGCGCGTGCTCCCTCTCACTGAAGGTATTCAAGGAGAAGTTGAGTGAGGAAGCACTTGGTGAGGTGGGCGAGAGCATTGCCCAGTGAGTGGGAATTTGGACTAAGATGACCTGTAAGGTCAGGTTCGCGAATCTATGAATAACATCTCTGACAGCAGGAAAAAGAGAGAGGCAGCCTCTCACAGAGGCAAAAATAAAAACAAAATACCAGATTGGGATTGACATATATACACTAATATGTATAAAATAGATAACTAATAAGAACCTGCTGTATAAAAAAATAAATAAATAAAATTCAAAAAAAAAAAAATACCAGCTCTGGATTTACACAGACCAGGGTTTACATCTCAGCTCTGCTTCTGGTTGGCTGTGGGATCTTAGGAATGCTCTTATCTCTGAGTCCAGCTCCTTTCTTTAGAAAATAGCCAAGAGAACTACTTGGTGGAAAAGAGCAAATGAGATAACAGGTGTTGGAGCTCTTTCAGATACTCAGGAAGAAGCAATGATTACTATTACAAAAAAAACCATGAAATTGAATGCAATATGTTTTATGATCTTTTGCCCTATTCCATGGACTCAAAACCTCTCCTATTTCCCTTTTTACTTCCATCCCCCTTCTCAGAAAACCCAGAGTGGAAAAATTATGATTATGATGCTAATAACACTAGCTAACATTTACTGAGTACTATATTCCAGGCAGCGTTCCCAGCTCTTTCTTTAGCCTCCAAAATCACCTTTGGAGGTAGATGTTAGTATTTCCACGTGATGGACAAAGGAACTGCAACCCAGAGGGGTCAAGTAACTTATCCAAGGTCACATGGCTAGAAAGAGGAGACCCGAGAAGTCTGACTCTTAAGTACTCTGCTGTATAAGGGAAGATGGGTTGGGTAGGACAGAAGGACAATACTTGTTCTTGAGTTCACCTCTTTAAACTCTGGACAGAACCCAGGGAAAGGGCCTTCGCCCTGTGGTCCTCTAAACTAATTCAGATCCGTTTCTGCTTTTCTGCAACAGTGTGGAGGCCACCTCTGATGCAAAAGACTCTCCTTTAAGATGACAGATGATTGGGGGGTGTGTGCACAGAAGAAACAGTCAACCCTCAGAAGGATCCAAGGAACAGTGAAGATTAAAAAGAATTTGATGTGAGCAGCTTAGCTAAATGAGGAAGATGATGAGCAGAAAAGCCTGAAATGTCCTAAATTGAGAGGCTGTCAAACTAACAGAGGAGGTAGGATGGGGTTGGGGGTAGAGGAGCCATTAGCTAACCTGAGACCTTGGGTAAGTTACTTAACCTGAATGGCAATCAAGTTCCTCATCTGGTAAATAAAATAATTTGGAAGAAAGCATCCCTCACATTACTTCTTCCTTTAAGTAATATCTATGAGTTTCTTCTACGGCCTGACTACAGAGGGCTAGAAATACAGGCAGAGCCCACTTAAAGCAAGACCCTACAGATGTAAGCCCAGGCTTGCAGGAAAGATGCTTTGGAGGTGATTATTTGCTTTCCAAAAAGGATTCTTGCAAAAAGATACTATCGTGGTGTATAAGCAATACATCCACTACAGTAAGCAACTTACAGACGCCTTTGCTGTACACTCTATTTCTCGATGGAAACAACCCTGGGGCCCCAAACCAGTCTGGTCCTAGCTGTGAGTCTCTGACCTGACTCAAGAATTATCAAGGGTAGAAGGGGACACCTGGCTTGGTTCCTCTCAGGAGCAAGGCGATCTACTTCAAAACCCACAACTCTGAAGGCTTAGAGACCACCAGAGAGGCTCAGAGACCCTCAAAGGAGATGAATGAGCCCCCATCCTACTGCCGGGAAGGAACCAGCAGCAGCAGGGTCAAAGCCCAGCTCAACCCTCTTCTGATCCTGTTGGCTCCACGGGGGTCTGTCCACTCACATCCTAAAGATCCACGCTTTTCATGGAGCTACGTGGTTTCTTTCCTAAATCTTGCACAAATTCCCAAACACAACGCCCCATGCAGCTTTAAGTCCCAACTTCAGCTCAGAGCCTGGGACATAGAAAACTGTGATAGGAGGGAATCTGGAGGTAGAAACAGGGAAGCAGCTCTAGACAGAACCCAGGGGAAGGGTAGCAAGCTTCAGATGCCCACCCTCTCTGCTCCCAACTTCTGGGGCAGAGGGCAAGATGCCCCAATCCCCCGCCCCAGGTCTTAGGAACTCCAGAAACATACCTTCCTTGAGAGATTTCTCAGGGGAGACTTGACACAGTTGCCCATCCTAAGCTGAGGCAGCCCCTCTCAGGATCCCCGGGTCCATGGAGGAGGCTCCTGGGGGCTAAGAGACCTTAGCCTGGGTCCCCACCAACCCTAGCCTCCCTCTGCCTGCGCCGTTCTTCCTCCAAGACCGATCTGAGTCCTCTCTCTTGCGCGCGTGCTCTCTCACTTGTCTGCCTGCTCCTGCTCCCAGATTTTTTTTTTTTTTTTTTTTTGGTAGATTGTGTGTGTGTTCATGTGTGTGGGTTTAACTTTCTGGACACTTTCTTAAGGAGATGAAGGAAGGAGGGGAGAGTGCAGGCATAGAGGAAATCGCCCGGAGAGCTGATGGCAAAGGGCAGCCGAGCTGGAGAAGGCTGCCGGATCATCTACATCAGATTACAGCTGAGTCCTCTCCCCGGTCCATTCCCCTTCCCTCGGCCCCTCCTCTCCTGCTGTCAAATCTGCAGGGAGATTGCCTCGGGGAGGGGAGCCCAGAATGGCAGCTGCAGCTGGGAATTAGGCCAGCAGACCCAGAAGGGGAAGCAGGCTAGTTTGGGCCCCCAAAGCCAGGATGCCTCCCAGCTTCCAACCTTATGTGTGCATTCACACACACACACACACACACACACACACGCGGGCTCAGGGACAAACACGCATCTTAATCGCCCCCGGCCATCGCAGCTGGATTGAGAGCAGGCAGCTCCAGTGAGGCCCTGGGAGATCTTGTGACGACTCTCCATCACGCTCCGTTTTTCACACTTGCCTCCTCACGGAAATGGGCTGAGGCTCCAGGGCTGGAAGCACAGCTGAGCCGACGCAGCTCCTTCCTCTCCCTTCACTGTGCGTGGTCTCTCCGACCCAAGGGAAATCAAGAGCCGGCCCTGATGGAGGCAGTGCTGGCACGGCGGGCGGGCGTGAGCGAGCGAGGGCGACAGACCTCCTAATCCTCTGCCTGATCCCCATAGAGGATCTTTCACCGGTTTCCTTGGGGGTGCAGAGAGGCCGCCCTTTGCAAAGCGGTCTTGAAGGTCCCATGAATGAAACTTTTTAGGTAACTGGCACGTCCTCGTCCCTCCAGCTTCCAGCTTTGACGTGAATTCATCTCAAGCCTCAGATGTCACCTCTGTGACCTACAGCCCCAGCCAGATGACCCAGGAGAGGAAGCGTCCCCGCTTCCCTGCACCCGGCTTTTCCCAGCAGGGGGCACCAGAGATAGGCTGGGAAGCCGCGCTCTTCCCAGGCCCTGAGGCAAAACCCTTTACACGCACGGCTGAAAGAGTTCCGGTCCAGAGAGGCTCCTCTCGCAGGAGTTTTTGTCCAGTTTTGGGTGGCTGGTCAGAGCTCCCGTTAGGGGAAGACGGGTGGGGACGCGGCCCAGAAGGTGCCACAGGCCAGCTCCCAGGGAGCAGGGGAGGGAGGTCCCTGGATAGCTTGTGAGGACCGTGCTGCTGCCGACGATGGAATGGTTTAATCGGGGGGAGTCGCTCAGCAGCCTGGTGAGCACCCCCTGAGGACAGAAGGAGGAGCCTGGGGGGGGCTGGGGGGGCGCTGCTACACTTAAAGGGCAGGAAAGGGGGTGAAGGTGCTGCCGGGGAGCTGGTATGGGAAGAGCCAACAAAAATGCCTTCTTCAAAGACCTGTTCCTCGGAAACAGAGCGTGAAGGCAGGGTCGTGGGAAGAGAAACGGACTCAGATGGATGCGAAGGATCTGGAGGTCTGGGGTTGAGTCCTGGCTCCGCGGCTCCTGAGTGCTCACATGGCGGCCCTCAGTGCCCTCGCCTGGTGATAAGGTGCGTGTGGGGAAAGCGCGTGGCACAGGACAGGTACTGGATAAGGAATTATTAAAACGGAAGAAGGAAGTATCATTTGTCCCACGTGCTCGGCTCTGCGAAAGTTGTGGGAACAAGATATACACGGTCCCTGCTTTCAGGGAGCTCACATTCTGGCAGGCGGGCAGGAGATATTAAAGGGCTATCAACATACTTAATCTCAGTTCAGGTAAATGCTCTGAAGGAGAAACACAAACACTCTGAGAATGTGAGACAGGGGTCTGACTTAGTATAGAGGGAGCAGGAAAGACTTGTAGACAAAATGTAGAACACTGACCATCTGCAGACTCTTTTGAAAAGCTAGGTCTCACCGCGGACCCCAGAGGGGAGATGAGTTAGGCTCCAGGTACAAATCCAATTCATATGAACTAAATGGGTGTATACATGAAAAGGCAGCACAGTGTGAAGCAGGGGGTCTGAATGCTGGCTGCAGACTAGAATCACTAGGGACCGTCCCCAGAGATGCTGATGGAGTAGGTGTAGGTGAGCCCCGGACGCTGCTGTTGTTTAATACTCCAGGTGATCCTAACCTGCAGCCAGTGTTGAGAACCACTGATCTAGAGGTAAAGAGCTCAGCATACAGAGTCAGACAGACCTGCGTTCAAATCTTGCCGACCTGCCTACCAACCATGTGACCTTGAGGACTTCTTAATCTTTCTGAGCCTCAGTTTCTGTATTTATAAAGTGGATACTCTAATAACCCTTCCTTCATAGGACTCTTGTGAGGAGTTAATGAGATAATACATGCAAAGGGCTTGGCACAGTTCCAGGCACATAGAAGGTGCCCCTTCCCCTGCCCGGTGGCGACGTTAGTCCTAAAGGGCCCAGCAGGGCCTCCATTCACTCAGCAGGGCACCCACAGGCTCAGACCTGGTGACTCCTGCCCCCCGCAGGCCAGTCCAGAGCACAGCACCCATTTGTCGACCTTGGGATATGCCTCTGTCCTTAGAGACAAGGAGACAGGAGACAGCAAAACCAGGCCCTTGTGGAAAAGTCCATGCACTTGGAAGAAATCCCATCCTTCTTTAGCGAAGAGGGTGCTGACACCAGCTTGAGGCTTAAGGGCAGCCAGGGATTCGGGATTCCAACCCAGAGCTTGCTTAATCTATTTTAGGTTGAACAGATGGGGTGTGTGGTGGTTCTGTGTGACGGGAGTAACTACTGATCTTGAGGAGGCAGATGGCTTGACCTTTGGCAGAAAATTTCACAGAGGGCTGAATGGTGGGGGCTTCCCTAAGGAGTAAAGCACATCCCATGGCCCCGCCTCCCCATCCCTATGCACTGTGGCAGCAGCCCCTGGGCCTCCAGAAGCCACACTTAAAGTTCTGGAATGGAATAATAGGATCAGAGGGATGAGAAGGATAAACCCATTGCTGATTATTCCTGATTAGGAGGGAGGCTGGCTTTGGGCCCTGATCAGTCCTGGCACCAGCATTTGAACTTGGATGGCAGCCCAGTGTTAAGACACTTGGGGAAAGCTGGGTCGTAACCTGAGAAGTGCTTTGTGGATGCTTCTGACAAATAGGAAACACGCTTCTGTGACTTTCCACCGGCCAGCATGGTGTGGCACTGGCAGGTTGTTTGGAGACAGACCCACCACATCACAGTCCTGCCATTTACTTACACTGTGACCCTTGGACAAGCCACTTCCCCTTTCTTGAGCCTGTTTCCTCATCTCTAAAATGGGGCAAGATAATGCTAAGTTTCACAGGTTGCTATGAAGATAAGATAATGAGAAGATACTTTGTCCGTTGTTTACTGGGCTCTAGACAGAGGTTGAAAGTGCCAATGTTGCTTTTGCAAAACCTACGAACTGGCACCAAGTGATTCCTATCATCTATGATTGATCTCAACCACAAACTGACCTTCTCTTCCCCTTCCCCAGGACCCAGAGAAAGGCCACAGGGACTCCCAGCCCTCTCAGAGAGCAGTAGGGAGTGACTTGGCTGGACAGGAGTAAGTAATATACACAAGCCATCATTCTAGGCACACAGGCCTAGTGCACTTGAATCCATTAGGATCCGAACTGTATGGTTCCTCTCCCTCATCTAAGCTATAGGAACCAAGAAACTGAAGTCCAGAGGCTGGAGATTCATTCATTCACGCATTAAATACCTTGATCCTCTTACGTACAAAGCAGTTTGGGAATTGGGCTAGCCTACTCAAATCAGAAGAGATGTCTCTATAGTGAAAGAAAGGGGAAGGATGGGACGGAGCTATGGGTTTTTTTCCTCTTTGCCTTGTCTACAAGAGGTGCTTCTTCCCAAACTTAGGGTAAGGAACAGAAAGACTATTCTTAAAATAGTTTTCCAAGACCCAGTGCCAAGAGTTGCCCCCAAGTCATGCCTATTCTGAGTTAATTTCTGATACCACATCTTCTCTCTAGGCAGCTGGGTGGCTTGTCCTTAGCTGGCCACAAAGAGGGTACTAGAGGAGGTCCTTTGTCATTCAGCTCCTTTTTTTTTTTTAATTTATTTAATTTATTTATTTTGGCTGCATTGGGTCTTCATTGCTGCTCGCGGGCTTTCCCTAGTTGCAGCGAGCGGGGGCTACTCTTCGTTGCGGTGCGCAGGCTTCTCATTGCGGTGGCCTCTCTTTGTTGCGGAGCACGGGCTCTAGGCACGCGGGCTTCAGTAGTCGTGGCATGCGGGCTCAGTAGTTGTGGCGCACGGGCTTAGTTGCTCCACAGCATGTGGGATCTTCCTGGACCAGGGCTCAAACCCGTGTCCCCTGCATTGGCAGGTGGATTCTTAACCACTGCGCCACCAGGGAAGTCCCTCAGCTCCTTCTTTTAATGGCCTTCCTCACTTGGCTCAGAGACAGCTTTCAAACTACCTGACGCAGGCCCTCGTTCTGACAATTACTCTATTAATAATAGTATTAATGAAGCCTGTGCCCTTTTCCAGCACTCACTCTGAGCCAGCCCATTTGACATCCTTAATTTTGTATAACCCTCATAAGAGCTCTGCAAGGTAGTTTTTTGTCAATCTTATTTCTGGACGAAGAAACTCAGACCAGAGAGAGAAAATAACAGGCCCAAGGTCACAGCAATAGGAAGTAACATTGCTGGGACTGGAACCTGCAGCTCTGTCTCCTAAGCCACCGTCCCATGCCTTAGCCTCAAAACCACACCGTCTCCCTGCAGGCAGTAAGGATGCTCTGTGAGGTCACTGGAAGAACCCTAATTCCTGTTACCCCTAATGAAGGAGTCCACCTTGGTACCTTCAGTGTCACTTTGGCCCCTGGCCCTCCCTGACTATATTACAAATGGAAAGAAGTTCTGACACAGTCCTTGGTAGTTAATCAACAAAAACAACAATAATAATAACTAACATCCATAGACCCTTGCTCTGGGCCAAGCTCTGTGCATATCTCCATAACCCCTTTAATTTCCCCCGAAAATCCATTGAGATACTATGATTATCCCTATTTTGCAGATGAAGAAACATAGGCTTACTGAGGTCAAACGATTCACTGAAGGTTAAAAAAAAAAAAAAAAAAAGGAACTTGGGAGACATGAAAAATATACTTCCCCAGGGCTATATTTTGCCCAAAGCAGATCCTATCTGAAAGTTTCTATATTCAGAACCTCATTTCCCTTCTCTTTGTCCTGACCCTGTCTCTAAGGACAGAAATCTCAATGCAAAGAGAAGGGAGGGAAAGCCTAATTCCTGCAGGAGACTGGAGACTCTGACACAAAGTCCCAGGCCGGGTTTTGTTGCTGTTGCTGTTGCTGGAGCAGATGCCTTAGAGCCATCAGCAAGAAGGCCAGACGGGATGTGCCCAGCTTTAAAGAGAAAGCCTGAAGCTCCAGGGGCAAGAGCTTCCAGAGGGAGGTAGTAAATATTTGATGGGACCTTCCAGTTCTTCCTGACTCAGGTGACCCTGGTGACATTTCAGAACATGGGGCTGGAGAACAGCCTTCATTTTATGACTGAGAAAGTAGAAGAAGGAAGAAAAGCACATGAGCTGAAATGCTCTGAGCTCACAAAGGGCCCAGGCAGGCAACTTCGGCAAGACTGGAAAGAAAGGGCCCTTTTTCCAGAAACAAAGTCAGATCACCGGCAAACTAAATAACCAGAAAGTGTGTGATCCTGGGCCAATGACCAACCCTTCCAAACTGCTAGATTGTAAGCTCCAAAATAGCCAGAACCCCGGCTATCCTGTCCACTTTCATCTCCATAGTGCCCAGCAAATGCCTGGGCAAAGTAGGCGATCAAAATACATTTGATAAATGGATGAAAAGTTGTCACCAATTCAACGACACAGTATCCCTTTTGCAATCCAGACCACTCCTGCCCTAACACCTGACACCCCCTCACTAATACAGAAGCCACCGCAGTCAACTCTTCAACACATCACTGCACTAACTTTCACAGCTCTGCATTCAAATCTCTACTCTGGAGAACCGTTTCCAGATAACTTGGCTAACGAGGGCTCCTGGCAGGAACAAAGCCACACTGCTGCCCTATCACGCCACCACAGCAGCCCCGTGCAACCCGAGTCTACGTGCAGCTGCCTTCATGTCAGACCTCCACCGGCATCAGCCACTGCAGAGTAGTATTTTGAAAAGGAATGTGCAGATCTGAAGCAAAACACGCACGGCCTCCTTGGAGTTCTGATCCAGCATGGCAAGCCAGGAGCTTGAAACGGCTTCTTTACGCTACATCCTAGCACAGAAACGCACAAGCCCCACCTTCGCCCACACACCACGCAAACACTCTGATCAGACCTGTGTTACACCCCTCCTCGGCTGCCGCAGAACTGTGTCCATGCTGTGCCAACGAGTTTGACTTAATTATGGACTCAGAACTAGAGGAAATCCTGGCTTTGCTCAGGAGTTCACAGGTTCCTTTCTGCTGAGCCTCTCTCCCCAGCAGCACAGCCCCTAACTGTAGACCTGGATTATGACCACGGGGCCATTTTTAAAGGGCAGATGCCCAGCTGCTTGGGGTTCTTGAGAGAAAATAAACAAAACGAGCCACTCATGACCCCTTAGTGACCTTTCTGACCCTAGAATACACACTAACTCAGACTAGGGGTCTCTGGGTGTTATTCGATGTCCCACAACTCGACAACTGCCCACTACTGTCTTAATCGCATCTCTAGATGACAACCTCCTTAAAATACCCCCAAAGTTCCAGTTTGAGCCATAGCTCTGCACATCCCTCCATGCCTACCCAGACACTTCTCTTTTCTCATATTTTTAGCTCTCCTAACTTTTCCCAGGTCTTTGGGGCCACCACAGGCAATGGCTAGGGTCCCTCATCCCCAAGCAAAGCTGTGTACCCCGAGGTCCCCACTCTTGATCCCCACACTCCATGCCCATTGCTCTCTTGGGTCGCTCATTGGCCGTCTTGGCCAGAGGCCGGAGGAGTGGGTTTGGCGCCACCTGCTCGGAGCACCCCTCCTTGACCCCTGCAAATTTCCAGGCGGTTTGTGGAGGTCGCTCCCGTCCAGGACTGGCTCATTCTGGCAAGTGGAGGGAAGCTAGGCGGTGGGGCCTCGCCCTGAAGACGCCCGGAGCGTGGACAGCGCACAGGGTGCTGAATCAGGCACGGGGGAGGAGGCGCGCGGGCTAGGGCGCCGGGCGGCGGGAGGACCAGAGGAGCGTGACCCGGGGACCCGCGGGCAGCGGGAGGAGGGCTGTGGGCGCGCAGCCGCGGCAGGGTCCCGAGCGTCTCTCCAGGGAGCAGGCGGGAGGCGCGGCCCTTACCTGGCCGAAGGCGGAGCTGAGCATGGGGCGCAGCTGGTGGAGGAACGGGTCTGCCTCGGACGCGGCGGCTGGAGCGGAGTCCCCGCGACCCGGGGCTCGTAGAGAGCCCCGGAGGCCGAGCGCCGGGGACAGCCCCCGTTCCTCCCCATCCCGCCCGCGGGCCGGCGGCAGCGGCGACGGCGGCGAAGGTCGGGACGCCGCGGCCGGCGGCGCCTCCCGGGGCCTGCAGTGCGCCTGGGGGAGCCCGCGCCGGCTCCCCCGCGCGCCCTCCTCTCGCGGCGCCGGCCGGCACAGGGGCCTCCGCGAACTGGGGTCCCCGGACGGCGGCGGCGTGCCCGGGCAGGGGCCGGGCAGCCGGCGGCTGGACAGCACTGGCTCCCGGGCAGGGCCGTGGCGGGGAGCCCGGCTGCCCCCGCTCGCCGCCGCCGCCTTCAGCAGCGACGTCTTGGACTCGCTTTTAGCGATGTGCGAGCTCATCGCGGCGGGGCCCGCGCTCGCATGGCCCGGCGGGGGCGGAGCGGTGCGGCGCGGCGCTGGGCCCCCGGCGGGCAGAGAGCGGGGCGCCCGGCGGGAGCCGAGCCCGAGGACGCGCTGGAGGCGGGCGCCGTCCCCCGGCCGCTTAAATGCGGCCCCGTCGCCGCCGCCCATGTGACAGCGCAGCCTCTACGCCTGGAGCCCCGAGCTCCCCGGCGGCTGGCGGTGCGAATCTGGGGGGGCCGCCGGCTGTCCCAGAAGAGCCCACCCCCGGCTCCCCGGCTGCCCAGGTACCGCCGCGCCCCGCCCCTTGCCCCGCCCCGCGCTCGAGGAGCCCCGCTTCCCGGCGGCCCCTGGCGGCTGAGGGGGCGCTGCGGCGCGTAGCCGGGAGCGCCGGGAGCGCGAGGGAAGGGGCTTGGCGAAGGGCCCCAGAGATGCCCAGACCTTGGTGGCGCCGGCAGTCCCCCTTAACACGCCCGGAGGTTCCCAAATGACCCAGAACCGCCAGAACGTCCAGAAATGCTGGCGGGGTTCACCGTCCACGGGGTACAACTTTGGAAACGATGACGAGAGAGGTGAAGGAAGTAAACTCAAGACCCAAGGAGGATGAAAGCACGCTATGCATGACACCACCACTACAAAGCCCAGAGCCAGAACGGCGGGGAAGGACACTGCTGGAAGGAAAGACTCCACTCTATGGAGGCTTCACCCACTCCCAGTACCCTGGAGTGGGACCAGGACGACTCTGGTGAAGCAGCCACAGGATGTTCAGTTCTCAGAACAGAAGCCAGGTGGTATCCACTTAACCTGGGCTTTGCAGGGTCTGGTGATGCTCAAGTCTCAGGTAAGACCCATTTGCTGCCCCTCCACCTCTTGTCCCCCCTCTCACCCTCTTGCCCTTCTAGATGTTAAAGAAATTCCTGCTCTTGGTAGGCAGCCAGGAAGTCACACAGGCCTGGTTTGAATCTCAAACCCCAGCTCTGCCACTTACCATCTGGGTAACTTGGGCAAGTGTCATCAGCCTCTCTCAACCTTGTTTTCCTCTTCTGTAAAATGCAGATAATAATCATAACTAACTTCTCTTTGACATCCGATGACACCATCGGATAAAAGGCCTAGTCTAGTGTTTGCAACACGGCCGCACGTGCAGTTAAGCTAGTTCCCTTCCCTCTGCGCCTATGAGGCCCCATCCCCTACTCTTGTTTAGTAATGGGGTACTGGAGATTTGAAGGAGTGGGGTGTGAACCTCCCAGGCTCTCCCTGTTCTGGTCTCTGGCCCTGATGCCATCCATGCAGGAGAATAGGGCAAGTCTGGTCACCGCTTGGCCTCAATAGAAGGACAGATGGACAGATGCTACACTTCACTCATGCCAGGGGTTCATCCTTCTCTGCACTGTCTGCATATGCAGACATATCATTCCATATGCAAGGAATTAAGAAAAACAGGATGGGTGGGAAAAACAACTGCCCAGAGGCCAAAGCGAACAAGGGAAGTTCCTCTTGCTCTCCAGCAATTGTTCCCCAGCTCACCTACTCTCAGGGGCTGAATTGCCACATCAAAGCCTGGGAGTTTAGGAACTCCCAGGTTCCTAAAGCACAAATACTGAGGCTGGCTGGGGTGCAGTAGCCCTGAAGCCTCATTGCCATGTCCACTCTCTCGGAGTCTGAGGTCAATCAGTGTCTTACCTGTTCCAGCCCTGAGAATAATCAGTGTTGGGCAGGATTAACAACAAATGTACATTCTGGATAAATCACAGGAGATAAAGTACCTTATCCGAATCCCCCAGGAGCTTTTGAAAGCAGTGGGCTGAAGGGTATCTAAATCCCCACTGTGCCCCTCTTGGTGAGCTTTCTGAAATTCCCTAAATATTCTTGGGCAAGACCTCAGTCAGAGACTAGTTTCTAAAAAAGTGAAGAACTTGGTTACATCACCTATGAACTTAGAGTAAATAAAACAAATCAAAATTATGTTCGTGGAGCAAATGGATGAAACACATGCCTCCAGATCCTGGATTATCGTGGATATAGGCCAAGATGCCATTTCATTTGTAAAATTCGTTAATTTGGTCATTTACTTAACAAATCCATCTAGAACCAGGCACTGTGTTAGGCACCTGGGATACACAGATTCATCCATTCATTCCACAAACACTTGAGTGCCTGTTGTTTGCCAGGCACTGTGTTAGGTACCAGGGACACGTTGGTGAACAAAACAAAGTCTGTATCCCTAGCAACAAATGAACAACTAGAGATGCACAGATAATTAATAGTGACCAGCTGGTGGTTTAGTGCCGTGAAGAGATTAAAAGCAGGTAGGAGAGGAGGGCTTAATGGAGGGTGCTATCTTAGCTGGTGATTAGGGAGGGCCTTTCTAAGGAGGGGATGTTTGAGCAGAGGTCATAATGAAGGAAGGGAGCGAGGCAGGCATATATCCAGGGGAAGCAATTTTCTGGCAGAGGGGAGACAGTTCAAAAGTCCCAAGGAGGGAATGAGCACAGTCACAGAGAAGCAGAGACCAGTGGGGCTGGCATGAGCAAGGGGGAGAGTGATAGAGATGAAACTGGTGAGGAAGGCAGGGGCCAGAGAGTCCAGGGCTTTGGGGTTTTGTTGTTGTTGTTTGTTTGTTTTTTGGTCATGCGGCATGCGGAACTTCCCCGACCAGGGATCGAACCCGTGCCCCCTGCATTGGAAGCACGGAGTCTTAACCACTGGACCACCATGGAAGTCCTCTGGAAGTCCAATTTGGTTTTTTTTTAAGTGTCAAGGGAAACCACTAGCAGGTCTGTAGTAGAGGCGAGGCATCTGGTTGTTTACATTGTTTGAGGAGCATTGGCGGCTTTGCAGCAAGTCCATTGCTGGATGGCGGTGTGGCAAGGGGGAGACGGTCGGGTGCTGTCGTGTGGCACAGGCGAGAGAGGGTGGTGGTTTGGACTAGCTTGATAGTGGGGGAGGCGGGAAGGAGTGGTCAGATTCAGGAGATGTGTAAAGAATCACGGTACGATTCAGTTCCTGCTCTCCGGGAATTTGCAAAAACAAAAAAGAGAGGATAAACCCCGCTATAATATAATGGGTAGCATGCAATAAGGGAAGGACGAGCAGGCTTATATGGGAGCGCCAAAGTGGAACCCTTACGGGAGTTGGAGAAGCATCAGAGAGGGTGACATTTGAGCTGCGTTTTGAAGAAGTGAAATTCCACCAGGTGAATAAGGAAGGTAAAAGGAAGGTCATTCCAGGCAGGCGGGACAGCTTTGGTGAAGGCTTGGGAGTGTGAACCTGCAGAGGGTGTTTGGAAACTATCTAACGGTTTGGCGGGGCAGGGGGATAAGGGCTGGAAGACAGGCCTGGAAAGGTGGTTGGAACCAGACCATGAAGGCTCTGGAATGTGATATTCAGGAGTCTGTCCTTTATTCTACAGACAACAGAGAGTCCTCGAAGGTTTTATGAGTGTATATAGGACATAAGCAGAACTGTGTTTTTGAAGATCATGCTGATGTATCGTGGAGTAAACTAAAAGGACACTGAAGGCAGGACCAACCAGGAAATTAGGTTCATTTATGTAACAAAATGCTTGAGTGCCCACCATGTGCTAGGCATTGGGAACAGAGCAGTAAATAAGGGAACATCATGCCTTTCTTTATGGATTGTAAGCCTGATGGGGAGGTAATAAGGCCTAAATGTAGAGGCTGGGTCAGATTCAGGAAATATTTCAGAAATGTCACTGTTAAGACATGGGAAGTTCTGCACGTGGAAAATGAGAATGGCTTGCCTCTCTGATTATTGCTATAATGGGAGTATAGTTACTGCAAGGTGTCCTGCCACGTAGAAATAATTTTTTAAATAATCCTTTTGGATTATACATATTTTTATAGCTTTAAAAGCACTTTCACATAAAGCCTCTCACTTGCCTTTAAATGTTATACAAATTATAATTATTAAGTAATTACATGTTGCTATATTATTTGACTGCAAAACCCTTGGTGAAAGTTATGCAAAAGAAGAGCTGTTTTGGAGTGCTGGAAAGACACAAGGGCAGTGAAATAGAGAAGATGGGTCTGGGACCACGACATTAGTCTAGAGAGAACAGTGTGTTTAGCTATCTTTGCATCTCATTTCTTTCTTTCTTTTTTTTTTTAAATAAATTTATTTATTTATTATTTATTTTTGGCTGTGTTGGGTCTTCGTTGCTGCGCGCGGGCTTTCTGTAGTTGTGGCGAGCGGGGGCTACTCTTCGTTGCGGTGCGTGGGCTTCGCATTGCGGTGGCTTCTCTTGTTGCAGAGCACAGGCTCTAGGCGCGCAGGCTTCAGTAGTTGTGGCACGTGGGCTCAGTAGTTGTGGCTCGCGGGCTCTAGAGCGCAGGCTCAGTAGTTGTGGCGCACGGGCTTAGTTGCTCCGCGGCATGTGGGATCTTCCTGGACCAGGGCTCGAACCCGTGTCCCCTGGATTGGCAGGCGGGTTCTTAACCACTGCGCCACCAGGGAAGTCCCTGTGTCTCATTTCTAAGAGCATCCATTCAGATGAGTAAGTCAGGGTTAAGGGCAAAATTCTTAAAATGTACACGGATCTCTCATTTAAAATACCTCAGTCTGATGATATCATGTCCCTGTAGCAAACTCCTTTAAAAAGTTTTCTGTCCTGAACAGAACCATATGTCACATTCAGAGTCGTGAAAAAGGTGGGGAGCATTTGGACAGCGGTGCTTGGATTACTTCTCCAGGACGTTTCTTGTCTAGCTGGTTCCTTTCTGCCATTGTCAGAATCAAATTCCGTACTTAATCTCTTCCTTGTTTTCAAATGACAAAAATCTCTCTGTTAGGTTTCAGAAAGCTGGGATTACAAAATGTTCTTATGGCTTTAAGTCCTCTGTGGTGATTGGGGAACTCGGGAAAGGATTGGATGAGAATTTTTTTCCAGGGGGTGGGGGGAGGGGACAGTCAGTGGACTGAATAGGGGATTCCTTTTCAGAAATCTGCCTTTGGACTCAAATGTTCATCACTTAAGAGGATTCCAAGATTTTTAAAATAAAATGAAAAGGGATGTGGGTTATAAGAATATATATGCATATGTCAAAACTGAACTGTACATTTGAGACTAGACATCCTGCTGTGTATAAATTATAACTCAATACAAAGAAAAATCAAACAAGCGGGACAGACAGAGCAAAAATAATTAATACTGACAAGTATAACCAACTACCAAACTGTTTTAGGGATATGAATTATGATTTTCAAAATAATGGTGACTGAATTCCATTGGGAAGAGGCTCTGACAGTGAGGCCGAGGTTGTCACGAGCTGATTCCTACGTAGGCCATTAAGCATCCATGGTTTTGGGGGTGCAGTTTGTACCCCTCCTCCTAGCTAGCAAGTTCTATATTTATTTGTTCCCTGGTTTCAAGGGCAAAGGAGAGAAAAAGCATAGATGAGAGAAATTCTATCCCCTACCGATGACTGATTGGTCAGAAGTTACCATCTTCTTTTAAGAACAGCATACCTGATCTCCAAATATTAAATATATCATCATCATCATTCTCATTCAGAATATTCCTTATTTTCTTTCCCTAATCCAAAGCAGTTCTCAGCCTCTCTGAGATCTTGACTGGATACAGGAAGTGAACTCACCCCCCGACCCTCGCCCCGCCATTATTCCTTTAATACTAATGCCACACACCCCTGTACTCTAGCAGTGTAGACACATGCACTCCATATACAATTCACCGGAAGTCACCATTACATCCATACAGTTTCCATCAGCTGAAATGCAACCCATGTTCAGATGACCTAAGGACACTCCAACCACGGTGGCCTCCTTTATTATCTGTCTCCCCCACTAGACTGTATGTTCCATGAAAGCAGAGACAGGGTCTGTTTTATTCACTAGTAGATATCCAGCACCTAGCAAGGTGACCGACACCTAATAGCATAGTAGGTACTCACCTGACATTGAGGGAATGAGTCACAAATTGAAAGAAGCAAAGCATTCATTGTTTTTATAGAAATTAGTTCCCTATGCTTGGACTCAGTGCGGGGCAGGGGATGGAACTGAAAGAAGATTCTACACGATTTGGTTTGTTTTCCTCCTTCAGACAGATCGTTTCTGTCATCTGTATATACAACCTGGATCCTGAGTGACCAGCCAACATAAAGGTACATGTGACCCTCAAGGACCAGCCATGTTTGTGCCACAGGCAGGAGGGCTCTATGCTTTAATTGCCTGGAGGTTCCATCCAAAATCCGAGTCAGCCAACAGTCCAGTCTGTGAGCAGGGCAGTTACATCTGCGGCACTTGGAGTTGAGCCTGGCCCGACACCAAGCAGACCTCCTGGTACCACACGGTTGGAAACAAAGTAGCAAAGGAGGTTCACAGTGCTGCATGGAAAGGTAGAGCTGCTCATGAAATCACCTAGGGACTTCCCTGGCGGTCCAGTGGTTAAGACTTCGAATGCAGGGGGTGCGGGTTTGATCCCTGGTCAGGGAGCTAAGATCCCACATGCCTCGCGCCCAAAAAACCAAAACATAAAAACATAGAAGCAATATTGTAAAAAATTCAATAAAGACTTTAAAAATGATTCACATCAATAAAAAAGAAATCACCTAAAATAAGAGCCTCTCAACAGACTTACGTATTAGCAGAAGGATGGGAGGCACTTGGGAGTGCAAAGATATAACTATTTACCAACTGATATGGACGTATTTCAATATTTTCACAGCCAGAGCATGTCAGCTGATTTCCGGTCCAAAGTATCAGTAGAACTATACCCACCACAGGGTGCTCAAGAAGCCTTTGCTTCCTTGGAAGCTGCCGTTTCCACGTTTTTAGATTAGCTACATAGGCAATATCTTTGCCTGGACATCTAAACATCGTGGTTCTCGCTGACAGGGCCTTGCTGGGAGGCTCCTTCCCTTACAGGGTACCGAGATAATTTTCCTGAAGCAAGGATGACATCACTGGCCTGAAGGCGGATCCAGGCAATTGCCCTATCTGGGGAACAATCATTCCTGCAGGTATGTGACTCACAGAGAGCGAGAGCGAGAGCGAGCGAGCGAGCGAGCGAGAGAGAGAGAGAGAGAGAGAGAGAGAAACAGAGAGAGAGAGAGAGAGAGAAATTCAGAGACCTTATCAAGCAGATCTCTGGTCTCCCAGCTCTGTCACAGCCAGCCCCGTCCCTGGGCTATGTGTAACCCAGCAACAAGGATGGACACGGGGACCAGCTGGATGAGGAAGGTCTGGAGCTAAACTCTCCAAAGATGCTCAGCCTTTAATGGAGGAGGCCTTTTAGAAGAGATCTGGCAAATGCTCTGCCCTGGCAACTTCACTTTCTGTTCTCTTTTTTATCTGCTTTCTGTATTTCCAATTAATCTTGGAATGAGAGCCCAAGGCAAGAAGCCAGCGGTGCCTGAGGAATGCTAAAGAGCAGACTGAGCCAGGGAAACAAATGCCAGCGAGGGACCCCACAGCAAAGAGACAGACACCGTGAGCAACTCTCCCGTTACCATGAGGCTTGCGAGGCGTGTGTGCGGGTCTCCGCGTTGGCACCATCTGCCAGTTCCTCAGGAGGACAGAACAAACCAGTGAGGCATGGAGATTAGATTATGTAACGCTCGAGGATTGCTGTTTTCAAAGAGGAAACAAATGGAACGAATTGATTTGCTTGTCAGAGTCGTGTCACTAAAGGAGACCCGTTCCCTCCTCTTCCAAGAGGACCTCATTAAAGAGGGTAATGATTTTACAGATTGAGAAAATGTGAGACCACAGTCGACTCCATTCACAAGAGCAAGTCCTATTTCCAGAATTGCACTGATAAATCCTCTTCTGGTCCCCTAGCCTGAAAAAATGACTATTCAGCCACTACCTAAAAGGTACCAACACGGCAAGGAACCTAACTGCCGGTTGCCAGCCACCAGATTCGGAACCTGGGCGCTTTGCCTGAACTGAACTCTCTTGCTTCTGGGGAAGGAAGCAGCATCTAATTTTGAGTCCAGTGGGGTCACAGGTATATTCAGAGCTCTAAACAAGTGCTTCTTTGATAGAGTGGGAATGTGTTCTTAAAGTACATGCATCAGGAAGGAGAATTCGTTGCATTTCTGGGATAATTTTGTCATTGCCGGGCTTCTCTCAAAATGCCCAGCATAATACTTTTTATAGCATGTTCAGTAGACCCGAAGAATGAACGAATGATAACCTTGAACCTACTGCCAAAGGGCCATTCCTAAAGATACATTGTCTAAGACACCAAGATTTAAATGTCGGGTATTTATTCAACTTGGAAATGAAGCCCGCTGTACCAGATGTTTTCTATTTGCCCTTTCCGATCCACCATCTAGCCTGGGATGCTCCCCTGTACAGACTCCATCAACTTGACCCTCTAGCTTCCATTTGGGTACAGCCAGCGGGAGGTGGCAGCAGCAGACTGGAGGGCAGAAGGGCAGTGAGGGTGAAGTATTTATTTCCCTGGTTCTCTCCCTGCCAGATCGCCTCAGGTTGGTTATGTCTTTTGATAAAAGGTCACTGCTCCCTCTCAAGGCAGCCCTTTCCACACAGCTCTCTTTCTGGGTTCTGGAATTTCTCCCTCCCTTCAACTTTTAGATCTAGGAATGGTAAAGACCCCAGCTATCCCTAGCCCCCTGGGTACTGCACTACCCCTGTGGCTTCCCCTACACTCTACCCAAACCTTTGTAAATAGTCCCTTTATTAAAACCTCCTCAAATTATCTAATTTGAATGTACCATCTGCTTCTTATACAGAACCTGACTGATACACCTACCACACATGTCAGTCTGTTCCAGGCCCTGCACCACAGTTTAAAAAAAAAAAGTGTAGCAAAATTAATAATACAATATGCTACTACTTTATAGTTGTTCTCAGTGTTCACCTTTTCACAAGGCTATAATAACAACTTAAAGATAACACCTAATTCTTCCTTACAACATAATTGTGCAGTAGTGTTTATATGAGCTAAATATAATTCGAGAACAAGCTTTTTCATGCCATCAAAATTCATGTGAACACCTATAAAGAGAGAATTGCAGAACTGATGCCCCCGACTTGAGATTTAGCAGATTTATTGCAATATTTAAATCAACCATGCAAATATTCAAATGCCTACTACGTGGCCAGAAAGATGGAAATCTTACAGTGAGGAATAACATCGCCACGGGCTCTGACATGGTGAAATGCGGTCTTGTTTTATGCTGTAAATGTGTTCCTAAAAAGTTGAATAGAGATTGTGTTTCCATAAATCAGATGATATGTTGTATGATCAGGGGGACCTCACTATTTGAATAATAATTTGGTAAAATAATCACCCTTTGATCTTTTGAACCAATTCTGTTTTTTCATCCATCTAAAGTACTTCAAATGAAATTTATCTTTAGTCTGTAGGGAGGATTGGTCTCCTTCCGTGCTCTTGGAATAGCAGAAATTGTGAAATGGAATTCAGAGGAAAGATAAGGGAACTACCATTTATAGACCACACATAGAATGCTAGGCAATTTGCATCTGTTAGCACATTTAATCCTGGAGGTAAATGCATATTCTACCATTCCCTTATTTTCTCCTTCTGAAAAATAAAAAAACCCAAAAAATTACTTTGGCAGGTGTGGAATTCAAAATCCTTTTTTTTTTTTTAATGAGAAAGCAAGGCAAAAATATTATTCAGTGAAGGATCATAAACACCACATCATTCCCCAACCTCAATGGCTTTCCACTGCTCTTAGGATCAAGTCCAAAATTGTTCACAGGGCCACCGTTGTGCCTCAGTTCTCTCGACCATCCAGGCTTCTTCCCACTTGAAGGCCTTTGCGCTCTGTCCCCAGATCTGTCTGCAACCTCTTCCTCTCCTTTCTTCTCCAGACTAACTCAGACTCACCCCTCCAGTTTCCACTGGGTTGACACTTTCCAGGGAATGTCTGTCTCCCCAGCTGGGCCTGTGTCACTGTGTCCCTAGATCCGAACACCAGTGAAGAGCTGAAAGCTCAGTTGTTGCCTGACTGAACCCAGGAGGGCTGCCCTGCCTGATGGTGGCCGTTTCTACCAATTCTTTGATCCCAGGGGCCCAGCAAGATAGCTCTCAAAAATGAAAAGGTCGAAAGAACCTCTTTGAGGTTCTGGAAGGTCTTTGCTTTCTCTCTCCCCCTCAAGTGTATACCTAGGCGCTGCAAGACCTGGAGCTCCAGCTGAGATGAGAACATGACAGTACCGAGTCCCAGTGGGAACATAACGTTCCTTCAGCCTCGCACCTTGGGCTTGTCTGGCGTCCAGCCACGTGACTTTTGGAGGCTGCGCATGCGCGGGAGGATTAGTCCGCTCGTTATCTCTCCACCCTGGCCCGGATGTTGCAGCTGCGCATTTCAACTTGGTCCGCTTAAAAGCGGGAGGCAGTGTAGGAATGGGAAAGAGATTCAGGAGGTCAGTGGGGGCGGTCAGGGTGGGCTTGGGATGTATTGAGCATGGCCCAGTGGCAGGCATTGGACTAAATTACCCCAAGGGCTTTATGTAGTAGGGATTGCTGTGTCTATTTACAGATAGAGAAACTGAGGCTCCTGTGGTTTGGGGGACTTGTCCACAGGCATAGGTAATGACAGTCCTGGGATTTGAACCAAGTTTCTATGGCTCCCAAATGCCCAAGCTCTCTTAGGCCCTCCCTCATCTTTCAAAAGTAAAGTTGGTTTTCCCGAAGTGTGGTCACCACTGGGAAGTGATTCCCTCTCTCCATCCCTAGTAACTCTGAGCCAGCTGCCTGCCTGGGTTCATGTCCTGGCTGTATGATTTCAGACAAGTCATGTCACCACTGAGCCTCATTATCATCTGTAAAATGACAATGTTGCCTGCCTTCTGCTACTCAGGAAAATTAATTCTTCTAACAAAAATGTAGTGACGCCTACCAGATGCCAGGTACTGTACTATGTAAGTTCGGGGTGTGCAAAACCAGAAAAGATCGTGTAATTAAATGAGATAGAGTATGAACATGCTAATAATCTCCAAAGCCCTTTAATAATATATGTAGTGTGTTAGATGGTAGCAAGTGCTATGGATAAAAATGAAGCAAAGAGGACTTCCCTGGTGGCACAGTGGTTGAGAATCCGCCTGCCAGTGCAGGGGACACGGGTTCGATCCCTGGTCCGGAAGGATCCCACATGCCGCGAAGCAACTGGGCCCGTGTGCCACAGCTGCTGAGCCTGCGCGCCTGGAGCCCGTGCTCCGCAACGGGAGAGGCCACCGCAATGAGGGGCCCGTGCACCGCGATGAAGAGTGGCCCCCGCTCTCCGCAACTCGAGAGAGCCCGTGGGCGTCAACGAAGACCCAATACAGCCATAAATAAATAAATAAATAAATTTATAAAAAAAAAAAAATGAAGCAAGGAAGGGAATAAGCGTATCGCATGGGTGCAATTTTAAGTGTCAGGGCAAGGCCTCCCTGAGATGTTGGCATTTGAGGAAAGACCCGAGGAGATGAGGGAAGAAAATGTGCCAGGGATTGTTCTAGAAACCTGGGCAAGTTTGGATCCATTTCCCCTTAAGAACAGATGAGATCTAAAATGGGCCTGGCACCCCCAGTGAAGGCTGCAGTGCTCCTGCGGGCCTCCCTCATCCAACAGTGGGCAGTGCTGCTGTGGGTTTCTCACAGCTGGTTCCAGAGGAAGTGAAAACAGCCTGTTACAGGTATGAGGATTCACAGCCAACAAGCTCTTCCCTTGCATCTCCAGAGGAGTTGGTGTTTCCATCAGTTAATTGGAGAAGGGTCAGCCATGCCCTTGGAAATGTCTACTTTTTGCTCCATTGAAAACAAAAAGAAGCAGGAAGACAGAATTAGGACCTGTACTGACATTTTGCTGGAATGTCCCATCCCAAACACATGTAGAGGCTCATTCACACAGATGCATCTGCTCAAAGCCCCTAACGTAGATATAAGGGTGCTGGCATATGCCTGATTACAGACCCGAAAGCTCTGCACAGAGAAGCCTAGTCTGGGAGAAAAATATCAAGCCAGGCCTTGGCCAGCTCTCCTTTCAGCAAATGTTAAAAAAAAAAAAATGTATATCACAGGAAGCAGGATGAAGGGATAGAGCCCTATGACTATCCAAACTGGGAGGCCACTGAATCCAACAGACTGAGTCCCAGAGAGGGGAGGTTAGCTGTCCAAGGTCACACAGCAAGTCTGTGAAAAATCCCAGTGAATTCATGCCACCAACAAATACTTTTTGAGTGCCATATATGTGCCAGGCATTGTTCTAGGCAGTAGGGTTACAGCAGTAATCAAAAGAGACAAAAATTCCTGTCCTCCTGGAGCTGACATTCTAATTGAAGGAGACAGAAAATAAAATGATAACTTAGTAATATATGTAGCGCGTTGGATGATGGCAACAGACACAGAGAGAAATGAGGCAGGGAAAGGGGATTGGGAGTATACTGTGTCGGTGCGATTTTAAGTAGAAGGGTCAGGGAAGGCATCACTAAGAAGTTGGCATTTAAGCAAAGATCTGAAGGAGGTGAGGGAGGAAGACAGGCCAGTATCTGGGGAAGAGTGTTCCAGGAGGAGGAAGCAGAGCCGAGGCCCCCAAGGCAGGAACATTCCAGTAGTGTTCCCAGGAGCAGCAAAGGAGCCACATCATGTATGAACTTTGTAGGCTGCTGTGAGGACTGTGGCTTTTACTCCAGATGAAATGGAAAACCACTGGAGAGTTTGGGGCAGAGAAATGACATCATCTGACCCAACAAAAAGTCTGAAGCTATGGCTGTTCATTCGTTCGTTCATTCGATCATTTATTGAAGCCTCTTAGGTGCCAGGCACTTTGCTGATGAGAAGCCAGACTCCCCCAGAGCGAGCCACAGGGTACTTGAGTGTGTATTCTGTGCTGACTGGAGAGTCCAGAGCAAGGAGAAGGGAGGCTGGGCCATGGCCTTCCCTGACCACTTGCCTTCCCTCCTTGCCCTGAGGCCCAGGGCAAAGGGCCCCAGGTAGCTTCAGGGCTCCGTGATCCGGAGGCTGCTAGAACCTGCGGGTTATAAATAGCATCTCCTGTGGCTGGGAGTCAAGCTGCTCAGTCTGAATGACTCAGAGGCTCAGAGCCACAGCCCCCTGAACTGTAACATCACTTCCCAACCCCACCACCCCATCCTGGGCTCCCTTGCTGACCCCCTAATCAAAGCCGGGCCTCTGCTTCTCACCATGACCCTCTCTGGCCCTGTCACTCTCCTCTGATTCCAGGCTCTACATCCTGGAGCACCAGGAGGCCCACTGCTTCATTAGCTCTGGGAGGCAGAATTGTATAATATTTAAAAGCTCAAGATCTGGACTTGGGGACTTCCCTGGTGGCACAGTGGTTAAGAATCCGCCTGCCAATGCAGGGGACACGGGTTCGAGCCCTGGTCCGGCAACATCCCACATGCTGTGGAGCAACTAAGCCCGTGAGTCACAACTACTGAGCCTGCGCACCCAAAGCCCATGCTCCACAACAGAAAAGCCACCGCAACGAGAAGCCCGTGCACCGCAATGAAGAGTAGCCCCCCACTCGCCGCAACAAGAGAAAGCCTGCGTGCAGCAACGAAGACCCAACGCAGCCAAAAATAAATAAAAAAAAAAAAAAAAAAAAAAAAAGATCTGCACTTGGGCCTACCTGGATTTCAGGCCCAGCTCTGCTGCTTCATGGCTGTGTGACCTTGGGCAAGTCACTTCACCCCGGGAGCCCCATATTCCTCATTCATAATAAGAATAGTATTATAGTGGGACTTCCCTGGTGGCACAATGGTTAAGAATCTGCCTTCCAATGCAGGGGACATGGGTTCGAGCGCTGGTCCGTGAAGATCCCACACGCCGCAGAGCAACTGAGCCCGCACCACAACTACTGAAGCCCACTCTCCCTAGAGCCCACGCACTGCAACTACTGAAGCCTGCGCTCCAGGGCCCGTGTGCCACAACTACTGAAGCCCTTGCACCTAGAGCCTGTGCTCCGCAACAAGAGAAGCCACCACAGTGAGAAGCCCAGGCACCGCAATGAAGAGTAGCCTCTGCTTGCCGCAGCTAGAGAAAGCCCGTGCACAGCAACGAAGACCCAACGCAGCCAAAAACATTTAAAAAAATTTAAAAATTTAAAAAAGAATAGTATTATAGTAATAATATCAATACTATTGTGATGTTATGGTGATGGTAATAATAGTACCTACTTCATGGAACTGAAGTAGGTACTATTCAACAAGATACTCCACATAGAGTGCTTAGCCCAGAACCTGTCTTATAGTAGCTGCTCAATTAATAGACTGACCGTCCCGGTGCTCAATTAGACTATAATCCGGAGAAGGGTAATAATAAATAAGAAAATGACAGCTTTTATCTAATCTACAGAACAACCATGTGTTTGAGGTATGGGCTCCTGACATCTAATGCTGTACATCTAATCTTCATAACCAAGCCAATTTCACCATCTCCATCTTACACAGGAAGAAACAGACTCAGAGAGAGCCGTATGACTTGTCCAAGCCATACGGTACCCGGTGAGGCAGAATCTGACGTCAGCAGAAAGGCTTAACCAGCCCCCGTCTGACCGTGGGGACATGTGCAGACACTTGCTCCTAGCCCACCCCACACGTGATGTGCCACTGAGTGGAGGTAGGGGGTCAAGGGAAAGAAGAGGGCAGGTGGGCGGGGGTGCAAGATATCTCTGCTTCCTCTGACCATCCCTCCCACCTCCTGAGATAAGAAGCCCTCTCTCTGCCACCTCCCCAAAGCCTAGACTAGCTCTCCTTTGGGTGATATTGAATAAAATTCTCTCTGCCTAATGGCTCCCCAAAGATGATCTGTCTGTTTAATAATTTTTAGATGTTACACACATTGTTTAAGGATGAAGGTGATGGTGACATTATGGCTTCATTGACCACCCCCCACTTTGATCCTCCAGAGTTGTATCTCGTCATTCTCCAAAACCCCCAGGTTCCAGAGAAATCTCCTTAAGTCCCCGTCCCCTGCCCTCACCATGCTGGAAGCCTTATAAAATAGTAGAAACGGCATGCCTTTGGGAGTGAGATAAATCTGGGCTCCCTCTTGTCTCTGTCATTTCCTAGCTGTGTGACCTCGGGCAAGTCACTTCACCTCTCTGAGCCTCATTCATTTAGCTAATGCATATTTAGCAACGTGGTCAGGAGGAAAGTGACATTTATTCTGAGACTTGAATGGTGAGAAGACCTAGAGGCACAGAAGCCTCGAGAAGGGAATAACTTTGGTGTGTGGAGCTGGTGTGGTGGGAACAGAGCGAGCCAGGGGGAGAGAGGGAGATAAGGTCAGAGAGGCAGGCAGGGGCTAGATCACAGAGTGCCCAGTGACGAGAATCCCAACTTCTCACGCTTGTGCGCGTTTCGTGGGATGATGCAGAGATCTAGCACAGGACCTGGCATACTGTGGGCGCCCAATACGCAGTAACTATCATGATGATGAGTTTTCCTTGTCCTCCTCCTCCTCCCAGGGACCCTCGTGTCCGTCTCCTGCCTCTTAACCCCCTCTGCCCCACGGTCTCTCCCTGATCCCGGGAAAAGGACAAGGAGTCAGCAAGTATCACAGCAGGAAGGAAGAAGCATTCCCCATTCTCTCCCCCGCCCCAAACCCTCCCACCGTAGCCCAGTGATTTTCCTGCCTCTCACAAGGCGATTTTATTAAACATCTCGAAAAAATATTCTCTCACTCCCTCTCTCTTTATTTATAAAAATCAACTTAACACCCTGCTCCTTTGTTCTATTTGGAAACTGGAACAGCCTGGTTTATATTTAGCTGAAATCCTGCTCCTTTCCCCACAGATTCCAGCACAGCCCAATGAGCTAGAGGGGCTAAGGAAGGAGAGGGGGAGAGGGGGCTGGGGGAGGAAAGGGCCATGGGAAGAACGGGAGGTGCTGTCCCCCAGGGGCCCAGGTCTCCGCTAAATCCGAAGGACCTGGAAGGGTAGGAGCTGAACAGTCCCTCCCAAGACTTGGGATGATCCAAGTCCAGGCTTTGCCCATCATCCTGTCACTCTCTAGTCCCGTTCAGGTATCCCCAGAACAAGAGACGGGGAGATAGAATATGGAGAAGAAAGACCCCAACCCTAATCTGGAACCAGGCTTGGAAAGGCAGTATAAGGCAGTCATTAAGGATGTGGGTCTGGGTTCACATGCAAACTCTCCTCTGCCCCTCACTAGCTGGCTGCCGCCAGGGAAGTTGATGTGCTCGTTACAGTGCCTGGCACATAAACAGTGGCCATCATTATTAATCACTGTGGGCTGAAGGAAAGCTCTCACTCCTCAAACTTCAAGGCTCTCCTCAAAAGCTGCTTCCTCCATGAAGCCTTCCCAGATTAAAACTCATCTCTTCAGTGGCTTCCCTGGTGGCGCAGTAGTTAAGAATCTGCCTGCCAATGCAGGGGACACGGGTTCGAGCCCTGGTCCAGGAAGATCTCACATGCTGCGGAGCAACTAAGCCCATGCGCCACAACTACTGAGCCTGCGCTCCGCAACAAGAGAAGCCACCGCAATGAGAAGCCCGTGCACCGCAACGAAGAGTAGCCCCCGCTCACCGCAACTAGAAAAAAGCCTGCGTGCGGCAACAAAGACCCAGTGCAGCCAAAAATAAAATAAATTAAATAAATAAATTTTTTTAAAAAGAAGAATCTATCTGTGTATACATACACCCCTATGCTCAGAGTAGCACTATTCACAATAACCAAGACATGGAAGCAACCTAAATGTCCATTGACAGACGACTGGATAAAGAAGATGTGGTACATGGGACTTCCCTAGTGGTGCAGTGGTTAAGAATCCGCCTGCCAATGCATGGGACACAGGTTTGAGCCCTGGTCCGGGAAGATCCCACATGCTGCGGAGCAACTAAGCCCATGCACCACAACTACTGAGCCTGCACTCTAGAGCCCATGAGCCACAACTACTGAGCCTGTGTGCCACAACTACTGAATCCCGTGCACCTAGACCCCATGCTACGCAACAGAGAAATCACCACAATGAGAAGCCCGCGCACCACAACAAAGAGTAGCCCCCACTCGCCACAACTAGAGAAAGCCTGTGCACAGCAACGAAGACCCAATGCAGCCAAAAATAAATAAATAAATAAATAAATAAAGTTTATTAAAAAAAATAGATGTGTTACATATATACAGTGGAATACTACTCAGCCATATAAAAGAACAAAATAATGCCATTTGCAGCAACATGGATGCAACTAGAGATAATCATGCTAAGTGAAATAAGTCACAGAGAGAAAGATAAGTATCAGATGATATCGCTTATACGTGGAATCTAAAATATGACACAAGTGAATCTATCTATGAAACAGAAACAGAATCATGGACATAGAGAACAGACTGGTGGTTGCCAAGGGGGAGGGGGTTGAGGGAGGGATGAAGTGGGAAGTTGGGGTTAGCAGATGTAAGCTTTTGTATATAGAATGGATAAACAACAAGGTCCTACTGTATAGCACAGAGAACTATATTCAATATCATAGGACTTCCCTGGTGGTGCTGTGGTTAAGAATCCGCCTGCCAATGCAGGGGACACGGGTTTGAGCCCTGGTCTGGGAAGATCCCACATGCTGCAGAGCAACTAAGCCCGTGCGCCACAACTACTGAGCCTGCGCTTTAGAGCCCACAAGCCACAACTACTGAAGCCTGCACACCTAGAACCCATGCTCTGCAACGAGAGAAGCCACCATAATGAGAAACCCGCACACCGCAACAAAGAGTAGCCCCCACTCGCTGCAACTAGAGAAAGCCCGCGGGCAGCAAAGAGGACCCAACGCAGCCAAAAATAAAAATAAATAAATAAATAAATTTATTAAAAAATATATATCCTATGATAAACCGTAATGGAAAAGAATATTTAAAAAAAGAATGCACATATATGTATAACTGAGTCACTTTGCTGTACAGCAGAAATTAACACAACATTGTATATCAACTATACCTCAATAAAATAAAAAAAACTATCTAGGTAAAGAAATTGTGGTGTGTCCATACAATGGAATATTATTCAGCCAAAAAGAGGAATGAAGTACTGACACATGCTATAATGTGGATAGGCCTCAAAAATGTTATGCAACGTCAAAGAAGCCAGACATGAAAGGTCGAGTATTCCATTTATATGAAGTGTCCAGAATGGGCAAATCCATAGAGAAGGAATGCAAATTGATGGTTGCCAGGATCTTGGGGAGAGGGAATGGGAAGTAGTAACTGCTTAATGGGTGCAGGGTTTCCTTTTGCAGTGACTAAAGATATTTTGGAACTGGATAGAGATGGTGGTTGTGTAATGCCACTGAATTGTTTGCTTTAAAATGGTTAATTGTATGTTAATTTTATGTTCACCTCAATTTAAATATATATACATATCTGGGTTGACTTCATGGTCATGTTAATTGATATGAAAAAACATTTGATAAAATTAACACCTAATCATGATTTAAAAACAAAAACAAACAAGTCAGAATAGAGGAGAACTTCCTTAACCCATTAAAAGGCAAGGCTTCAAAATACCTCACATATATAATGCTGAAAATCTACACACTTTCCCCCCTGAGACTGGGAACAAGGCAAGAATATCTGCTCTCATCACTTCATGCAACATTGGGAGGTCCTAGCCAGGAAAATAAGGCAAGAAAAAAAAAAAATGGAAAAAGGACAAAGTTAAATCGTCTTTATTTTCAGATGACATGATTACGCATGTAGAAAAGCCTAAGGAATTTACAAAACAAAACTAGAACTAATCATTTTATTTAACAAGATCAAAGGATACAAAGTGAATATATAATGTGTTTCTATATACAGTTGTCCCTTGGTATCCACAGGGGATTGGTTCCAGGATCCACCACCCTGCCCATGGATACCAAAATCCACAGATGCTCAAGTCCCTTATATGAAATGGGATGATACAGTCAGCCTTCCATATCTGCAGTTGCAGAACCCCTGGATACAGGAGGGTGGATTGTACTAGCAAGGAACAATCGAGAAGTTAAATGTATAAAAATATTTCCAATAGCATCAAAAAACATAAAATATTTAGAGATACATTTAACAAAACATGTGCAAGATTTGCAGTCTGAAAACTATAAAACCTTACTGAGAGAAATTGACGACCTAAATAAATGGAGAGATATACCATGTTCATGTATAAAATGCCACTCTCCCCAGGTTGATCTTAGATTCAATACAGTCCTGATCAAAATTCCAGCAGGGGTTTGTTTTTTTTTTTTTTGTAGAAATTATCAAGTAGACTCTAAAATGCATATGGAAATGCAACAAACTAGAGTAGCCAAAACAATTTTGAAAAACAGGAACAAAACTGCAGCACTTAATGCTACTTGATTTTGAGAATTACTATGAATCTGTAGTAATCAAGACAATGTAATATTAGCATAAGGATAGACATATAGATCAATGAAACAGAATAAAGTCCAAAAAATAGATCCACATAAATACAATCAATTGATTATTTTAATGAAGTTCCACGATGATTCAGTGGAGAAAGGATGTTAGTACTGAAACATATCAACACAGAAGAGAAAATGAACTATGACCCCTACCTCACATCATACATAAAAACTAACTCAAAATGGATCAGAGACCTAAATGGAAAGACCAAAACTATAAAATTTTTAGGAGAAAACCTTTGTGGCCTAGGGGTAGGCAAAGATTTCTTAGGACACACAAAAGCACAAACATTAAAAACAATTCACTGGGGACTTCCCTGGTGGCACAGTGTTTGAGAGTCTGCCTGCGAATGCAGGGAACATGGGTTTGATCCCTGGTCCGGGAAGATCCCACATGCTGTGGAGCAACTAAGCCCGTGTGCCACAACTACTGAGCCTGTGCTCTAGAGCCCGTGAGCCACAACTACTGAAGCCCACGTGCCCTAGAGCCCACACACCACAACTACTGAGCCCACGTGCCATGCCACAACTACTGAAGCCCGCGCGCCTAGAGCCCGTGCTCCGCAACAATAGAAGCCACCTCAATGGCTGCACCCCGCAACGAAGAGTAGCCTCTGCTTACCACAACTAGAGAAAGCCTGCGCACAACAACGAAGACCCAATGCAGCCAAAAATAAATAAATAAATAAAATTAATTTATTTTTAAAAAAATTTTAAAAAAGACTTACGCTATATCTATGCAGTGGAATACTACTCAGCAATAAAAAAAAAGAATTACCAATACATGTAACAATGTAGATGGACCTCATAAGCATTTTTGTTCAACAAAAGAAGCCAGTCACAAAAAACATACTGAATGGTTTCATTTATATGAAGTTCTAGAACAGACAAAGCAATCTATAGTCACAGAAAGCAGATCAGAGCTTGCCTAGAGCAGGGTCCAGGAGGATTGACTGCAAAGGGCATGAAGGAAAATTTCGGGGGGTGGGGGGGATGAAAATGGTCTATATCTCTACTGTAGTGTTTTTATTGTATGTAAATTATAGCCCAATAAAATTGATTGAAAAAAATACTCCATCTGCATTCAGTTCCTGGGTTTGCCACTTAGGTGTTTAATCTTGGGCAAGTTATTTCACTTTTCTGTGCCTCTGTTTCCTAAACAGAAAAGTGACAATAATAATAATAATACTCATAGGGATTTTTGTTTTGTTTTGTTTTGTTTAGATAACCTCCTAGGGATTTGCAAAGGATTAAATGAGTGAATGTACTGGGAACTGGGGTAGCCAACCTCCAAAAAGGCCTCCAATGATACCTGCCTCCTGGCATTCCTGCCCCCATCTGCCCCCACCCCCCACATTGAATAGGCTGACCTGTGAAACCTACAGGGTATTGTTGAAATGATGGTCTGTGGTTTTTGAGACGAGGTCAGAAAACATCTTGAGGATTCTGCTCTTGGATCATTCTTTCTGAGGGAAGCCAGCCACCCACCACACCATGAGGACTCTCAAGCAGCCCTGTGGAGAAATCTGGATGGCAAAAAACTTGAAGCCTCCTGCCAACAGCCAGCGCCAGGCTTGCCAGCCTCAGGAGTGAAATTATGAGATGAGCGGCCAACAGCTAGGCTGTAACCTCAGGAGAGACAGAGCCAGGACAATCCAGCTGAGCTGCTCCCAATTCTTGACCCACAGGAACTGTGTGAGGTAATACATGTTTATTGTTTTAAGCCACTAAGTTTTGGGGTAACCTTTTTTTTTTTTTTTTTTGGCTGCATGGCTTGTGGGATCTTAGTTCCCCAGCCAGGGATTAAACCCACGCCCACTGCAGTGGAAGCGCAGAGTCCTAACCAATGGACCACCAGGGGCGTCCCTGGGGTAACTTGTTACACAGCAGTAAATAACTAATACAAGCACTGATAATAGTAGCTGACATTTATTGAGCATGTCTCATGGGACCTACTACTACTTCTACTATTACTAACCAGATAGTGATAAGTCGATAATCCTCCATCTGTCCATCTAGGAACACTCTGCACCTTTTCCCACCCTGCTCTGTGCCCAGGGAGACCGACCTCTTCAGACTCAACATCCCCTGACTTCTAATCAGGTTTGGCCAATGGGGAGCCCCAGGAGGAGGTGGAAAGGGGAAGGAAGAGGCAGGCCAGGATGTTTTTGGGGTTTTTTTAACATCTTTATTGGAGTATAATTGCTTTACAATGTTGTGTTAGTCTCTGCTGTATAACAAAGTGAATCAGCTATATGTATACATATATCCCCATATCCCCTCCCTCTTGCGTCTCCCTCCCACCCTCCCTATCCCACCCCTCTGGGTGGTCACAAAGCACTGAGCTGATCTCCCTGTGCTATGCAGCTGCTTCCCACTAGCTATCTATTTTACATTTGGTAGTGTATATGTGTCCAAGCCACTCTCTCACTTCGTCCCAGCTTACCCTTCCCCCTCCCCGTGTCCTCAAGTTCATTCTCTAAGTCTGCGTCTTTATTCCTGTCCTGCCCCTAGGTTCATCAGAACCTTTTTTTTTTTTAGATTCCGTATATATGTGTTAACATACAGTATTTGTTTTTCTCTTTCTGACTTACTTCACTCTGTGTGACAGACTCTAGGTCCATCCACCTCACTACAAATAACTCAATGTCGTTTCTTTTTATGGCTGAGTAATATTCCACTGTGTATATATGTGCCACATCTTTTTTATCCATTCATAGGTCAGGATGTTTATTCCTCTGCTCCCTCAGCAGAAGATCACAGGTTCTCTCCACACATCTCCTTCTGGGTAGTAGAACTGCTCCCTGGGCCCAGCCTGCCAGGCCTGACAGCACTTTCCTTACCCCCTGCTCACACCTAAACTGTCCCTTTATTCAGCCTTCCTGAAACTGCCCAATTTGAACATGCCATCTGTTTCCTTGTGGGACTGACTGGCCACCCTAATTAAGATCCCCCACTTTAGGGAAGGAAGTGGAAATTCAAAGAGAAGCAGGGAGATAGCTCAGAAACAAATGAGAAAAGAATAGAGGCCACCCAGAGGTGTGCTCTGCAGATAGCAGGAGTTAATGATGCTTGTTGAATGTCTGAATGAATGAATGACTTGATGGGCACCGGGGAGGACCCTGCTACCTTGAAAGTAATGGATGCTAGACCCAGATGTTAGCATCTGAACTACTTCAGACAGACAACCAATGACCTGCCCCTGGCCCAGCCTGAGTCGGCTTCAGGGAGTCTTGCCTTGAAAGGATTAACACACAGACTATGTGGGACACCAAGGAAGCAGCCCCCCACCTCCGTGAGAGACTCCAGATTTATTTTTGAAAAGCAAGCAAGGCCTGCGGGTGGCCCTGGCAGAGCTCAGAACTGGAAGGGAGAGCCAGGCACAGAGAGAACAGACAGGGACAGCAGAACCCATGCCGCGTCCCTGTGACGTCAGCCCCGCTCTCTGTGACATAACATTACCCATTCCCCCCCCCCCGCCGCCCCCCATCCTGAGTCCCCTTGGGAATTTTTTTTTAACTGTGGTAAAATTTACATACCATAAAATTTAGCCTTGGAAATTTCTGAGCCGCTCCCATCCCAGGCTGAATGACATTGGGGACTGGATACCAAAAGGAACAGGGAGAAAATACTTGCATCCAAATGGTGTGTGATGTTTTGCTGGAAAAATCCTGAAATTGGAGGGAGGGTCACCACTCCAAGTGAGGCAAAGTCTGGGGACCAAGGATTAGGAAAGAGTTGATATCCCCACCCTACCCAATCGCGGGGAGGCAGAAGCGGCTGTGGAGCGGGGAGCGGAGAGCAGGTGTCAGGCTCGAGTCTGAGCTGCAGGGGCAGAAAGTGAGCGGTGGGGAGGCAGCTAACAAACCCTAATGTGTGCAGTTGGAAGCAGAGGTGTTTGCTACCGGGTGCGGGGGAGGGGGAGTGAGGCCAGAGGGAGCCATCAAGGCCCCGGAATAACTCCTGCTTCTGCCAGGAGACTCTGGAACTAATCAAGGTGGGGATAATCCGAAAATCCATCAGAGAGAGGTTGCGAGAGCCCTCTTGTCTCCAAGCGGGGATTGGAGGGGAGGGAAATGAACAAAAGGTGTGGTTTTCAGGGAGGGGCTCTTGTCCTCAAAGATGGTTCGAGGCTTTCCTAGGGCCTCAGTCAGAGGGGTACCCGTAGCTACCCTCTGTTGGGTGCCTGTTGGGTGCCTGCTGTGTGCCCAGGGCTGGTGCACCGGCTGAGAATGTGAGCTCTGTCGTCAGCCTGCTGGATTCGAATCCCTGTTCTATTTTTTGCTGGCTCTGTGATCTTGGACAAGTCACTGTGCCCCCATTCTGAGCCTCAGTTTCCTTATCTGGAACATGGGCATAAAATTCATACCTGCCCCGTGGGGTAGTTGAGAATAAGTGCTCGATACATGAGGATTTTTTTTTTTTTTTTTTTTTTTGGCCATGCCACACAGCTTGCGGGATCTTAGTTCCCCGACCAGGGATCGAACCCGGGCCCCAGTGAAAGCGCTGAGTTCTAACCACTGGACTGCCAGGGAATTCCCTGAGGACTTTTAATACAAATCTTTCTAGTGACCCCAGAGGGTGGGTTTTCATCTCCTCGTTGTCCAGGGGAGTAAACTGAGGCTCAGAGAGCCCAAGGCCACATGGTTACTAAGTAGAAGCGTCAGAAGTGTGTCCCTTCACTAGGCCCGGCTGCCCTGGCCCCTACTCCCTGGGGGGGGGGGGGGAGGGCAGTAACCCAAAGCCCCTCACTCACCACCTGTCTCCAGGCCCCATGCAGGGAGACAGGACCAGCATGGACACTGAAAACAGCCTCCAGGTGACATACGTGGGGTCCAGTGGGGAGAATGTTGCCCTCAGCTGGCTGTGAGACCTTGGCCCAGTCCTTTCTCCTCTCTGGGCCTGTTTCCTCAGTTTCAGAACACGGGGGTAGTGACAGGTGATTCTAGTCCCAGAGCGTCTAGATTCTCACTCACTGCTCTCTTGTGGATGTCTCATGTAGGGGGCAGTGAGGAGGGGGTAAGAGAGAGACCTGGGCAGCTGCAAGGCAGTCTTTTTTTTTTTTCCTGCAGCATGTGGGATCCTGCAGCATGTGGGATCTTAGTTCCCCAACCAGGTATTGAACCCGCACCCCCTGCATTAGAAGCGCAGAGTCTTAACCACTGGACCGCCAGGGAAGTCCTAAGGCAGTCTTTCTTCATTGCTCCCCTCCCTTCCTCTGGGGAATGAATGGCTCCAGGCAGAGGAAACGGCAAGCACAAAGGTCAAGAAATGAGAGGGAGCGTGGCATGTTTGGGGAGCTGCAAGCAGAATCATCTAGCGGCCTGGCTTATTCGTCCATTCGATTTATTCGACCCAAGTTTATTACTGCAATCCAGGCACTGTACAGGGCACAGAGCAGTGGACAACATAGACGGACCCAGCATCTTCATGGGGCTCACTTTCTAACTGGGGTAACAAGTAAACAAACCAGTAACCAAGATAATTTCAGAATGGGATGAGTATTGTGTGAATAACAGCAAATTTTTATAAAGCATCTACAATGGGCCAAACATTGTTAACAGATGTTAAGTAGTTTCATCCTTACTACAACCCTATGAGGTAGGCACTATTATCATTGGCCCCACTTTACAGCTGAGGAAACTGGCACAGAAAGGTTAAGTAACTTGCCCAATGCCACCCAGCTAATAAGCAGCAGAGCTGAGATTCAAACCCAGGCCATCTGGCTCCTTTGTGCTGGCTGGTGGGAAGGGCATTAAATAGGGCAATTTGTACAGGGAAGAGCACTCTGAAGACGTGACATTTGAGTGGAGACGCATGATAAGACACCAGCCCTAGGAAGTCCAGGAGGAAGGAGGATCCAGATGGAGGGAACATTGAGTACAAAGGCCCTGAGGCACGTAGGAGCTTGACAGGTTGGAAAGAAAGCAAGAAGGCCAGTTTTAGCTGGAGCACAGGGACAGGAGAAGAGGTCAGAGGGGTGCAGGGCACATAGAGGTGGGAAGAGGTGCAGAGGACACTCCTGGGGTCCTCCCAGCTGCTCCCGGGATGCTGAGGAAGTGGTCCAAAGCCCCCTCCTCTCCTCACTTCGGGCCAATCAGGTCCAGGCAGAGTTGAGCTTTTCCCACAGGGCCTATTGCTGGGAAAGGACCCCAGCTGGAGTCCTGCCCACTGTTCATCCTCCGTGACTGATGGGGACCGGCACAAGGAAGAGCTCGTTTCATTCCTCTCTCCTTATCCTAAATCTGCATCCTCCCTGGCCCTGCACTCCCCACAAAACCACAAATGAGGGACTTCCATCCTTCAGCAGAGGCCAGCTCCTGCCTTCAGGGACCCCCCAGGCCTGAGTCCAGTCCCAGCCCAGTGGGGGGTAAGGTGATCCTCAGCCTGGTCTCAGAGGGCCTGAGAGTCTGGAGTCTGGCCTCTGGGAGAAATCTTGGGGTGGGGGGAGGTGGAAAGGACTCCAAGCTCCTAGTCCTATAGGCCTGAGTTAGAATCCAGATTCCACTCCCGTGTGGTCTTGGGCAAGTGGCTTCACCTGTCTAAGCCTCAGTTTCCTCATCTGAAGAATGGGGACAATAATAATACCTACCCCTTAGGGTCACTGTGAGAATTAAATATGCCTGAGAGGGAGTTTTCAGGGGGCTGGAAATGTTCTACATCTGTACCTAGGAGGTGGTATATATAAAATTTAATAAACAAATTTGAGATTTGTTTGGTTTACTGTATGTACATTATAGCTCAATTTTTTGAAAAGTGAAAAAGCCCAGATCTTGAAGAGAGAGGGTCTGCGGTTAAATTCTGGCTCTGCTGCTAATCTGCTGTGCAACTTCAGACAGGTTGAGGAAACAAACTGAGCTTCAGTTTTCGATATGAAAAATGGAGCTAGGAATACCCATCACTCTGAATTTTTGTAAGAATTTTAGATTAACATTTGTAAAGCACCAAGTAATGAGCACATAGTAAATGTTAAAAAAAAAAAAAAAGTGCAAAGTGCCTGGCCCATGGCTGGCACCACATAAATGTTTTGTGGTATTAGTATTAGGAGTCCTATAGCTATTCGTTAAATGAATGGAACCTTAGCATCCTTCTATGTTTCCTTGATCATTTATTTGGTGCCTGGATGCCTGAGGAAGCTCAAACTCAGCATGTCCAGGACTGAGTTCTTATTCCCTTCACCTAAGTCTTGCTCCTCCCCCAGGCTTCCCCATCTGCCCAGTGACACTGACTCAATCCAGAAAGGTGGATGTCACCCTGCCTGCCTTCTCCACCCCCTTCCCTCCCCAGCCCCTCATGGCCAACTCATCACCAAGAACTGCTGTGTTGAACTGTCTCTAAAGATGGCCTCCAACCATCCCTCCCCTCCCTGTAAGGGCATGCTGACCTCCCGTCAAGAGGTAGAGCTTAACCACATGCAAAAGAATGAAGTTAGACCCCTACCTCACTCCATATACACAGCCTCCTGGACTTCCCATGGCTGACATCTTATGTGTCTCCACTCAAATGTCATGTCTTTAGAGTGTTTCTTCCCTGAACAAATTGCCCTATTTACTGCTCTCCCCTCCAGTCAGCACAATGAAGCCAGATGGCCTGGGTTTGAATCTCAGCTCTGCTGCTTATTAGCTGGGTGGCATTGGGTAAGTTACTTAACCTCTCTGTGCCTGTTTCCTCAAAATTAACACAAACTGGATCAATGACCTAAAAAGCTAAAACTATAAAACAATTAGAAGAAAATATAGGGGTGAATCTTCATGACCTCTAATTTGGCAATGAATTCTTAGATTTGACACCGAAAGCATGAGCAACAAGAGAAAAAATAGATAAATGAGACTTCATGAAAAGTAAAAACTTCTGTGCGTCAAAGGACATTATCAAGAAAGTGAAAAGACAACCTATAGGATGGGAGGAAATATTTGAAAATCATATACCTGATAAGGATCTAGTATCTAGAATATGCAAAGAACACTTACAACTCAACAACAAAAAGACCAAACAACCTAACTGAAAACTGAGCAAAGTACATCTCTCCAAAGAAGATATACAAATAGTAAAAAAGCACATGAAGAGATGTTCAACGTCATTGGTCATTAAGTAAATGCAAATCAAGACCACAATGACATATCACCTCACACCCGCTAGGATTGCTTTAATTTAAAAAAAAAAGTTGGCAAGGATATGGAGGAACAGGAACCCTCATACATTGCTGATGGGAGTGTAAAATGGTACAGCTGCTGTGGAAAATAGTTTGGTGGGTCCTCAAAAAGTTAAACCATACCACATGACCCAGCTCCTAAGTATATACCCCAAAGAATTGAAAACAGGTGTTCAAACAAAAACTTATACACAAATGATCATAGCAGCACTATTCACAATCACCGAAAGATGGAAACAACCCAAATGTCCATCAGATGAATAGATTAGCAAATTGTGGTATATCCATACAGTAGAATATATCAATAATTCAGCCATAAAATGGAACGAAGCACTGATACATGCTACAACATAGATGAACTTCAAAAACATTATGCTAAAGAAACCAGACACAAAAGTTCACATATTTTCTGATTCCTTTTATATGAAATATCTAGAATTGGCAAATCCATAGAGACAGAAAGCAGACTAGTGATTGCCAGGGTCTGGGGAGAGGGGGAATGGAGAGCAATGGCATAACGGGTACAGGGTGTTCTTACGAGCTGATAAAAAGAAGTTGAAATTAGGGGAAAGTGTTGGTTGCACAACATTGTGAATGCACTAAATGCCACTAAATTGTACAAATTTAATAAAAGAGGTAGTGCTTATTTCCCCTCGCCTTGAACGAGGCTGGTCTTAGGACTGGCTTTGATCATTATGATTCAGCAGAAGTGACGTTCTGGGACTTCTGAGCCAGGCCTTAAGGAGCGTGGCAGCTTCCACTTCTTGGAAGCCAGCTGCTATGCTGTAAGAAGCCCAAGCCCCATGGAGAGGCTACATGGAAGTGATCTGAAGCCCCCTAGACAATAGCCCCAACTGACGGCAGCCAACACCTACTACCAGACTTCTGTGGGTGAGGCTACTTCCGTACCTTCCAGCCATCCCAGTGCCCCAAGCCACATGAAGCAGAACTGCCTTGTCACCTGACAGAATCATGAAAACTAATAAGTTGTTGTTTTAAGCCGAAAAGTTCGGGGGTGATTTATTATGCAGCAACAGGTAACCAATTCTACCTCTAAAACCTTCACAAAGCCACCCATTTCTCTCCATCCCCCCCTCCAGCACCCTAGTCCAAGGCTCTCTTTTCCCCCCAGGCAGCACCCTCTTCATCAAACTTCCCACCTTCAGTCCAACCTCCTGAGGTCCATCCTCCCTTGAAACCAGACGGAAACTTCTAGCCCCCAATCTCATTCTCTCAGCTCTCCAGATGGTATCCAAGCCCCTTAGTGTGGACAGCAAGTCCTTGAATGACTGTCCCCATCCATCTCTACAGCCCCAGTGTCCCTCACCCCCACCTTTAGCCCCTGCTCCTCAGAGTTCCCAGAATTCAGCACTTCCTCTCCTAGCACAAGCTGTCCCTCTATCTAGAACACTCTTTCCTACATCTCTTTCTTCTCCTGGCTAACCATTTTTCTCCTTTTGGGCCTCAGTTCAGACATCACCGCCTCCAGGAAGCCTTCCCTGACTTCCAGGCTGAGTTAGGTACCTCCTCCCGGCAGCCACTTGCTCCTGTTCTTACACCCTCATCACAGCAGCTGCCCTGTATTGCTCTTGCCATTTGGGCAACCTCTTTCTCTCACCACATCCTGAGCAATTTCAGGGCAGAGACGAAGACTTCCTTGTGTTTTCAGAGCCTAGCACAGGCCTGGCATATATTGGGTGCTCAGAGAAACCCAGGGGAACAGAGGTGGGAATTCCGTAGTGGGGGCTGAGGACCAGCTCACATCTGACATGGGACTGCTGTGTGAGTGAGACTCAGCTGTGGACTCCCCCTGCCTCCGCGCTGAAAAGGCCCTGGCTACTAGGAGGGGCCTGGAGAGGAAAGAAATCAGGGAGGTAGAGTACAGCCCTCCTCCATGCATCCAACACCTCCTACCGGGGACTCCCCCGGTGGTCCAGTTGTTAAGACTCTGTGCCTCCACTGCAGGGGGCACGGGTTCAATCCCTGGTCGGGGAACTAAGATCCCTCATGCCATGAGGCACGGCCAAAAAAAAAAAAACCAAAAACCTCCTACCCAACCTCTGGACTGCACCAACTGAATAACTTTGTCCGTCTCCCCAGTAAAGAGACAGTGTCATGCAGTGGTTTGCATGAGCTCTACAGGCAGGCAGCCTAGGTTTCAAATCCTGGCTCTGCAACCTCCTGGCGGTGTGACCTTGGAGGAGTGACTTCACCTCTCTGAGCCTCACTCCCTTCAGGCCTAAAATAGGGCAAGATTATGGCTCCTCATAGGTTGTCATGAGGAATAAATGGGATGCTGTAGGTAAAAATGCTTTGCATAGTAGCTGGCACATGGCAGATTCCCTGAAATATCAACTAGTCTCTTCTTGCCACTGCGTGAGCTGCACCGATCTAGGCCTAGCACTGTGCCTGGCACACGGCAGGTATTCAGCCAATGCCTTAAGGATGAACGAGTGAGGAATCTGATAAGAAAACACTAGCAATCATAATAGCCACAAGTATTAATTCACTCAATCTTCACAACCACTAAAGAAGCTGGGAACTATCATTGTGCCCATTTTATAGGTAATGGAATTGAGGCCCGAGAGTATGTATACAGGTCATGTAAGTAGTAGTGGCTGGATTTGAACCCCTATATTCTGAGTCCTTTAACCCTTTAACCACCACCCTATAAAGCCTCTCAAAGCCCCAGGGCCTGCCTCTCCTGTCAGCTTGGCTTCTAACCAGCTTTGTGATCTCGAGCATGTGAACCTCTCTACGGGTCTCAGTTTCCCCACCTGCCAAGAGAAGATTGTGAGGACCAGTGTTGAAGGGCACTTCCTACTGGTCTAAGAGTCCAGGTTCTGGCCAGGATCTAGCCAGTGCTGGTGACCTGCTGACCACCCAGCCCAGGTGCGGCAACACTTGGCATGGGCCGGATTGTCACAGGTGGGTCACTGCATACTGACAGCTGCACTGTCCACCTGCCCCGCACTGGGGGGAGTCTGGCCTCTGCCTATTCCCGGTCCCCCAGGGCTCCTGAGGGAAGCTGAGGCGGCCACCCCCAGATGTCTATTCCTGTCCCTGGCCTAGTGCCGTGCTGGGGAAGCAACAGCTATTTTGAGACCCTTCTCCCTCCAAGCATGAGCGGTGGGAAGGCGCTGGGAACATCCCGAACTGGGAGGCCGCCCGTCGCAGCCTCACCCTGGATCTGGGCCACACCAGCCCTGTGGCTCTGCCCCTTTTTCCAGCTCTGGTGATCAATTCTGATCACAGCAACCACAGTGGGATAACCCAGGAGAACAGATCCTAAAGGACTTCTGCTGGAGGCTGGGGCACGGGGCAGGCTGGGCCTTTCCCTTCAGGGAGGGGACTGGAGCAGCCACAGCTGAACCCACCAGCTGGGAGATAGAACTGCTCTGAGCTTGAAATTGGGGAAGACAGCATTCAGGACAATATATAAAAATACTCAACATTTCTTGAGCGTTCACAATGAGACAGGCCCTGTTCTAAGCACTTGACATGGAGGTAATGTTCTAAGCACTTGACATGGAGGTAAGTCATTTAATTCTCACAGAGAGGAAACTGAGGTTCAGAGAGGGGAAGTGACTTGCCCAAAGTCACACAGCTGGTGAGTGGCTGAGTCAGGACTTGAACCCAGGTGAGCTGGCTCTGGAGTCCATGCTTTTAACTGCTTTTCTCACCTCTGGACCTTCCAAGCCCAGGAGGCTAATATAAATTAGGGGAATGAGCACTGGGTTGAGGGTCAGTACCCCTTTGCCATTCCCAGGCATGTCACCCAGCAAGACCACCTCGGTGAGCTCAGCTTCCTTACCTGCAAAATGGGGGTCATGATAGAACCCACGGCCAGGGTTGAGGTAAGGATTAGTAATAACATACTATAGTGACTGGGGCTCAGTAACTCCTCTAAATTATGAAACTAACATATGCACATGGTAAAATAATATGATATAAAAGGGGACACAGTAAAAAGTGAGGTCCCCCTCCTACGTCACACCTGTAATTCTTCTCCCCACAGTTAACCACCATCAAAGCTTTTGTGTCACCTTGTGGAAATTTTCCATGCACATAAAGAAAGAGAAGCTGAATAGGATAGTGGTTAAGGACAAGAACCGCCTGGTCCAAATCCTGGCCCTGCTGCTTACCAGCTATGTGAAGCTTCGGCAAGTTACATGTCATATGGGGTTAATAAAACTAAGTCCCTGTTTTACAGGGTAGTTGTGAGGATTAAATGAGTCAATCTATGTAAAGCATTTAACAAATTCTCTGGCACATGGTCATCTAATAAATATACACATACAGTGGATCCTTTCTGGCGGACATTGAGGTAGACTTTTGCTATCACAAACAATGCTGCAAGACGCGTCCTCGTCCACCTGTCATCAGGCACAAGTGCAAGAATCTCTGTGGGATAAATTCCTGGTGGAGAAATTGCTGGGTCAAACAGTAGTGCCCTTGTAATTTCAATTAAGTTGGGGGTGAATGAATCCTCACAGCAGGCAGGGCAGAGGGAAAGAGGTCCACAAAGCAGGGAGGATGAGGGAAGAAGCAGGATGGTTCTGTCGCTGAGGTCCAGGGAGGGTCGTGCCTGCCCCTGCAACCCGGTGGATACAGCAGCTCCCAAGGCCCCTGGCCAGGCAGATGGAGGGTTTAATTTTATCCAGATTGTCCCCATAAAGGTTTTATAGGGAATTGGCTGATTGGATTAGAGGAGCAGGAGCCCCTAATGAGCAGCGGCTGCTTAACAAAATGCTGAAGCTGAACAATTTTCCTTTGCCACCATCCACCACAGCAGCATCCAGGCTCTGATCGAGACCCCCTGGATGCCAAAGACACTTCAGAATGTATATGCCTTCTTTGAACATTCTTCTAGGTCCCAGACATCCCAGAAGAGGTAGAGAGCAAGGGCTTAAGAGCACAGGTTTGGGGGTAAGACAAAAGGTCTCTGTCTGCTGAAATTACTGTGTGACCTTGGACAAGTCACTTCCCTCCCTGAGCCTCAGAGAATAATGGGGCCTACATTCATGGGGTTGTCCTGAGGACTAAAGGAAGTCAAGCGCATGAAGTGCTCAGTACAACGTCTGGAACAGAGAGCCTAATAAATGGTAGCCGGCGGTGGGGTGATGGGGAGGGATAAATTGGGAGACTGGGATTGACATATACACACTACTACATATAAAATAGATAACTAATATAGCACAGGGAACACTTCTCAATACTCTGTGATAACCTATATGGGAAAAGAATTTTAAAAAGAGTGGATATATGTGTATGTATAACTGCTTCACTTTGCTGTACAGCAGAAACTAAACACCACATTTTAAATCAACTATATTCCAATAAAATTTTTTTTAAAAAAATTGGTAGCCCAGAGCGTAAGGATGAAGAATAAAGCCAGCTACTCTGGATCCCACCCCAGAAGGCCCTGAGAACAAGGTACATAGGTATAGCTTCCCACCCTCATGTTATGGGAGCATTTTAGCAGTTGCCTCAACTACCTCCTAGGGAACGTGCCAGGTTTCCCAGTCCAAGAAATGGGTTGTGTGATTTATGTTTCCAAGTAAGCTTTAAAGGACTTACTGGAGCTGATACTCGGCTTTGTGACTGATCCAAAAGGGCAAATTGACAGTGAGAACCTTCAGATGGGAAGGAGGGGAAGAGCTCAAAGGAAGTTCCCCCCCCACACACACACCCATTCCTCTTTTTATCTGATCTGAGACCCACTCTTCTGAGAAGTCCCAGGAATCACACAACAGCAAGTACCCCATTGATCTAGGCAGTAGCCGGTTAAGAGCACAGGCTCGGGGGCAGGGAGGTAAAGATTAGACTATTCCAGCGTGAGTTTCGCGCCTGTGAGTTCACTTCTCCGAGCCACAGGCCCCCTCCCCACAGGCCCCTTCCTCACCTGTAAAAGTGGGATGATAATGGTTCCATAGACTGACGGGCGCGCATTCGGGGGGCAGGCACGGCCGGGGAGCACACCCGCCGCCGCCAAGCGGATCTCCTGGCCGGGGAGGCAGCCGCTGTCCACGCCCCAGCGGGCGGATTCCCCCGCGGCCTCCCGCGCCGCGCGCCGGGGACCCGGGTGATTGCAAACAGCCGCCGGCCTCATTAGGAGACGTGTAATTAGCGGCTGGCGCAGCCGGAGCAAACATCGGCTAATTACCGCGGGGAGCGGGCTGAGCCGCCGGCGCCGCCCCTCCCGGCTGCCCGGGACCCTCGTGGGGTCTCCAGGCAGGCCGCCCGGCCGGGTCGGCGGAGGGGAGGCCCAGGACCGCCCCTCTGTGCTTCCCCTGGGACTACGCCTGCGGGTAGCAGTAAATCATTCGTTCAAATCCGCGTTTACTGTGCACTCACTGTGCCAGGCGTTTGCCCACGATATCTGGTTTAAATTTCATATGCACCCATGAGGGAGGAACCATTATTATCCTGTTGCACAGATGAGGAAACAGATCTTGGAGACGCGAATTAACCGCCTCGACAGCACGTGGCTGGTAAACGACGGAGAAGAGATTCTAATTTACTTCTGTAGTCTCTCCAATTTATACGAAGTGGACAGCGAAACCGTGCACCGGAGGACATCAGCGGTGTAGACCGGAGCAAGGACCACGGAGTCGGATGGCTTGGAGTTCGAATTCTGATCCTGCTCCTTATTGGATGTGTGACTTTGCTCAAAGCCCCAACGGCATCTATGAAATTGGCGCGGTGTTTGGATTAAGTGAGTTGAAGGCTGGGAAGTGTTTAGAGGAGTTACTTTAGGGACGGGAGGGGACGGGGGAAGCTCAGAGGCTGAGACTTTCTCCACGCACTACGAGCCTCTGACGCCCCCTGCTGACCAAAGGAGGACGCTGGCGGGAACAGTTTTTGGATAAAGAGGTGGTTCTTGGGTGAGGGTCAAAGAGCCCTGGTCCCTCAGCAGGACCACTGCTCTCCCTCTTCTCCTTACTTCCTTAGCATCCTTCCTTTAAGGTGATTTAGAGTGAGAGATGGAAAAATTGAGAACTCATTCCAGATCTTGCAAACAATCGGTTGCCCAACTCCCTTCAGGGACCTCACAGAGCCCGCCAAGTCAATGACAGGTCTACAGATAATCAGGGATGGATATAAAGAGCTAGTTACAAGGCTGGGCATCAAAGTGCTGGGTATAACAAGAAGATCTGGAACTAATTTAAACGTCCATCGTGGGAATATTGACCAGTTTAGCAGCTGAAAAATAACCTTGAAGAACAGTTGACGTAAAAATATAGTCAAGTGACAAGAATGAATCGTACAGACAATATGTTGAGAGAAAGGAGCCAGACGCGCACACACAAACATGCTGTTGGAGATTTATATCTATATAAAGTTCAATGACAGGCAAAGCTAATCTATCATGATAGAAGTCAGAATAGAGGCCACTTCTGGGAAGGTTTATGGCTGGGACAGGGCATGGGAACATTCCTGGGTGCTGGAAATGCTCTCTTAATGTGGGCAATAGTTGCAAAAGTCTATACGTATGTAAAAATTCAATGAGTTGTACACTTAATATGCGCTTTATGTATGTTATGCCACATTAAGACAATTTTTTAAAAAGATATTCAAGGGGAAAGAAAAGAAGAGTACTAAACCGTATGATCCTATTCTTTTTTTTTTTTTTGTCTGCTTTGGGTCTTGTTGCTGCGTGCGGGCTTTCTCTAGTTGTGGCGAGCGGGGGCTACTCTTCCTTGTGGTGCACGGGCTTCTCATTATGGTGGCTTCTCTTGTTGTGGAGCACGGGCTCTAGGCACGCGGGCTTCAGTAGTTGTGGCCCGCAGACAGTAGTTGTGGCACACAGTCTCAGTAGTTGTGGCGCAAGGGCTTAGTTGCTCCGCGGCATGTGGGATCTTCCCGGACCAGGGCTCAAACCCGTGTACCCTGCATTGGCAGGCGGATTCTTAACCACTACGCCACCAGGGAAGTCCAGTATGATCCTATTCTTTAAAAGAAAATAAAAGGAAAAATATAATTTAACATACGGCAGAAGTTCTCATCTCATACTTTTTTTTGGTCTCAGGACCCCTTTTCACTCACTAAATTATTGAGGATCCCAAAGAGCTTTTGTTTTGTGGGATATATTGATACCATGTCTGTTAAAACTGAGAAATGTTTAAAACACAATACACAATTCTCTTAGCCATCAGAGCGATAATGTCAGCACATGTTATGTGGCCTCCGGGAAACTTCACTGTCCACTCTGAGACAGTGAAACAAGTAACATCTTAGTATTATTATGAAAGTAATTTGATCTTGGGGAATCCCTGAAAGAGTCTCAGAAAACCCAGTGCTTCCGGGACCTGCCTGGAGAACTGCTGGCACAGGGGGAAAATGAAGGAAGAAAACCCACTACATTATAAATTATTCTCTCTCGGTGCTGGGATTATAATTTATTTTTATTTGCTTCTTTGTGCATTTCTGTTCCACAAAGAAAATATAAAGACTACGGATGGTTTTTGCAAACAGAAAACGAGACAATACACCCGACTCCATAAGGTTGTTGAAAGGCCTAAACAGTAATAACATATTTGGCTGTATGGGGAAATTAAACCGAGCTCTAATCTGAAAATAAGGGTCCGATTTCCCCTCTGTCAATCCCTGGCCTGTGAGTGCAAAGTCTTGCCCTCATTCCACCGTCCATCTTGGGGAGAAAATATAAGTGCACACACGACTGTGTTGCAAGCTAATAGAAGGTAAACGTCCTGGAGGCTCCAAATGCCGCGGCTGCGTCCTACACAGCGGTGGAAACTCCGGCGTGGGGCGTAACCACCCATCACAGCACAAGGTGTTCAATCTCGGAATCCAGCTCCCAAACACCTCAATCAGCGAAGAGCTGAACAGACCGCCTGCGCTCCTCAGAGGGAGGCGGAGCTCGAAGGAGACCGACACGGGGCTCCGCCTACATTCTAGCTCCGCCTCCCCCTCTGAGTGGCTGCCAGGCCAACTTCCCATTGGCCGCCGACCAGAAAGCAGACATCCGGTTTGCGGGTCCGGCTGCTGAGGCGGAGGCCGCAATGGTGCGGTTCAAACACAGGTAAGCAGACCCTTGCCCGGACCCCGGCGGCCTGGCCCCGCCCGCGCTCACCTCCCTCTCGCCCGCCCTTAGGTACCTGCTCTGTGAAGTGGTGTCTGACGACCCCCGCTGCCGCCTGAGTCTGGAGGACCGAGTGCTGGGCGGCCTGGTACGGGACACGATCGCCCGCGTGCACGGGACTTTCGGCGCGGCCGCCTGCTCCATCGGCTTCGCGGGTGCGAGGGTGCTGGGGAACCGGGGACCGGCGGGATGTGGAGGGGGCGGTGGCCAGAGGAGGGAGAAAGAAGGGGCACGAGCGACCCCAGCAACTGCCAAACCCTGTGCACAATCCTATGTAAGATATCGTCCTTTGGGACTTTCCTGGAGGTCCAGTGGTTAAGCCTCCTCGCTTCCAATGCAGGGGGCGCGAGTTCGATCCCAGGAGGGGGAACTAAGATCCCACATGAGGGGGGTGGGGGGTGGGGCAAAAGAAAAAAAAAAGAGATATCGTCCTTTTTAGGAATCTCGGATCCGAGCCCGAGGTCTGCGTGAGTCCAAAGTTAGGCGGAGAGCTAAGAGCAGTAGGCAGTGAGACTTTGGGCAAGAACCCCCTGTACCTATTTGACATATGTATTGAGTTTAACAGGATGGTGAAAATTAAATGAGGGAAGCCGTGTATGGCTCTAAGTTACTTGACTGGTTACGTTGACATCACATGGAAAAAACATTGTCAAAATTAACCCTGAAAAGGGCCTGTGAAGTACAGAATGTGTGTAGGTAAATGCAGAAGGCCCTTTCAACAGGCACACTATGTAAACTCATTCTCTTACCATACGCTCGAAATTGAATCCAGTAGAAGGTAATGCACGTAGGCACAACTCTCCTGCATCAGGTGAGACCCAGTTGGCTGCTATGAGAACCTGCATAGCCCAGTTGCAGAGCAACCTGCTTTTCAGCCAAGTGTTTTCTGAGGAAGATGGATCTTTGCGCTCCCCACCCATTCATTGAGTCAACTAGTCAGTGGATTAGACAGTTTTAAATTCTGAATTCACCAATTCTGAGTGGTGTGCGAGGCACTGGATGTTGTTTCTCTCCCTTCTGTAAATGAAGGTCTGTCCTAATTTTTTTTTCTTCAGAAATGAGTTTTTGCTTACTGCTGCATCCCAACTGCCACTGCCTTGAATGATCTCTAGTGCATAGGCTCTCAATTACCCCAAGATGTTTAACCCATTCCCGAGAATCCAAAGTTTCCCCAAATGATTTTTTTTTTCCTGCTGTAGTGCGATACCTCAATGCCTATACCGGAATAGTGCTACTTCGATGCAGGAAGGAATTCTACCGGCTTGTGTGGTCAGCTCTTCCCTTCATCACATACTTGGAGAACAAAGGACACCATTACCCGTGTTTTCTCAACACCTTACACGTGGGAGGTATGGGTGCATGCGGTATGTCTCATTTTCAGTAGGTAACAGGTTCAGTGTTCAGTCTTCAGTGGTGGGTGGGTCTTCCTGCTCTCCTGCGAAGAGCAAGATACTTTTTCCTAGCTCTGCAAGACTCTTGAGGCAAACGCTTTTCACAAGCTGTTGACCACGAAGCTCTTTCATGTGCCAGGTACAATTAGAACATGTCAGAAGTTCCTGATTCAGTACAACAGGAGACAGCTGTTGATCCTGTTGCAGAACTGCACTGATGAAGGTAAGGCACGCTAGCCCTGTGCCCACTGAGCAAGTGACTGGCCTCCTCCTCCAGCCGAATGAAAGGCCACTCCCAAAGACATCTTTAATCACCTGTACTGTACTCTTTCTTCAGGAGAACGAGAGGCTATCCAGAAGTCTGTCGCAAGAAGCTGTTTACTAGAGGAGGAGTCGGCTGGGGAGGAGGTTTCAGACAGTGGTGGTGAGGAGGCTGCTGAGGCAATGGAGTGAACCTCTGCAGACTGCCCTGTGCCCCAGCCTCAGGGCCCACTTGTTGGGACAGGACATTCTGGGAGGCAGCAGCATCTTCTGCCTTCTTCTCAAACTGGATGACTGCTGACCAGAGGCCAAGTGACCAGCTCAAAATGGACTTATTTGCTTAAAACTAATCGAAGTCACCTTTACCCAGCATTGCCTGGTTAAGTGGTTCTGGAGGTTGTGAAGCCCCTGTAGTTATAGACATCTTTGTATCTAACTGCCTGGCTGAGAGCAGGTTTAATAAATGTATTTGGCTTCTGTAGCATTTAGTGCGCATGTGAAGTTCACGCTTGGCCTAGTCTCTTTCACCCCTCCACCCTCGGCCTCGGCCGGAAAACTGGCTCCCCATGTGGTACTAGATGCATAGCCTCCCACTTGAGACCTTGTACCCCTGCCCCTAGGATGGGCCCTAAGTAATCCAGGTCATTCAGAGTAGCAGTTTTAGTGAGACACAGCAACTAAACTGGCACAGATCTATAGCTGGTCTCAGTACTGACCGACAGGACCATAAGAATTCCAGATTCCTTGCCAATACTTAACCAAGTAACCTGACAAAAGATACAGTTCTTGCACTTTTGAGTGGGGAAAAAACCTGGTCTCACCTGACCTCATTATTACAAAGTCAAGTAGCAGCTGCCAACTTCTGGTAGTTTTCCGCAGTTCCACCCTTCCCTATTGCCTTTTGCCTGCCTGGCACCTGAAGGCAGGTGAGACAGTGCACTCACAGGAATTAGGAAGGACAAGAGACTATAATCAGTTTTGATCTGCTACCTATGAAAGACATTTCTAGGACCTATTTTCTACTTAATGAAATGGACATCACTCAAAGTCCCTTAAATATTTAACAAAGATTTGTGATTTTTTGCTTCACATGCCCCTTCATCTACCCAGAAGAGTTCCTGACCCAGGATCTCTTCCTTTTAAGAATGGGAGGTTAGAGCTAAACCCAGCTCAAGAACCCTTTAGGCCCGACACTAGGAAAGACATTACTCGAATTGCTCAAGCTCATAGTAGCTGTTACTTTAATCTATCAAGAAGTATATGTCTAGCAACTTCCCTGGTGGTGCAATGGGTAAGCCTCCGTGCTCCCAATGCAGGGGGCCCAGGTTCGATCCCTGGTCAGGGAACTAGATCCCACATGCATGCTGCAACTAAGAGTTCACATGCCACAACTAAGGAGCCCGCCAGCCACAACTAAGACCCAGTGCAACCAAATAAATAAATATTAAAAAAAAAAAAAAAAAAGCTGACCTGAAATCATCTTAAAGAAACCAGAATGCTCACAATGCTTGTGCAGGTGATTTATTGCAACTATTTGCCTTCATAGTCTATTACACCTAGAGGTCACTTTATTAAGCAGCAAAATAGTTCACATCACTCAACTTCAGCTGAAACCAAGGCATAAGACTGCTCTAGGCAACAGGGAGGCAGTGGGCAAGCCCACCGCTTTTAAACCTGCCCTGCTCTTCCTCCCGGTGTGCCAGGCTCCTCTGTTCCTGTAACTCAGGCCACTGTCACTTGAAACAAGCTTTATCTAAAGGTTGCCAGGTCCCCAGGCTTCCTTCGTCAATGACAGTTACAGCTTTCCTTGCCAAACAGAAGCCACGTTCAAGAGGCAAAACCCTCCATCACACATGCCAGTGCAACCTGGGTCTGACACCACAGCGTGGTTATTTGTCAGAAGAAAAACTGCAATTTAAGCTGGGTGTCCTAAATCCATATTATTCCCATCCCTCTGTTTCTTAAAGATAACAAGAGGAGAACTGAACAGATAGAAAAGATTCAACTATGAGGTGTGCTGAAAGCATGGTGCCCTGACCCAAGATGTCACAGCAGAGCAGTGCTGTAACACTAACACTGGTTTGGGCTGCTCCAAGGGACTCAAACTTAGTTCGGGTTGAGAAAAACTAACTACACATGGGTCAAAAAGACTAACCTGGCAACAAACTAAAAACCATGGCAGGAAGAGATCTCTTGTGAGTGTCAATACTTTATTTTGGTGTGAAGATGGGAAGCTGGAAAATACACTGTATTTAAAATTTTCTTGGTTCCCCCTCACATTGTGGAAACCCCCTCCCCCCAGAGCTAATCTGTTCAAACTCAAATACTTAAAAATTACAGCAGCAAAACAAAAGCGCAGAAAAAAGAAAACCAGATGGAGAAGGTAGCCAGGCCAGTAGTGTCACTTGGTGTGGACGACTGAGGTGCTGAACAGGAGCTTCTGTTTCTGTTTTTTTCTTTTCTTTCCTCCTTTCTCTTCTAAACAGAAAACAGCAACAGCTTAGCTTAGAATGCCATCGCCTTGCCCCCTGGCCAGTTTTCATTAATGATAGTCGCAGACAGCTAGGAGTGCAGGCTCTGGAATTAGACCTCCTGGATTCAAATACCAGCCCTTGCACACTCTGGTGTTTGTCTTCAGGTACATCACTTACGTCCCCAGCCCAGCTCCTCATCTGTAATGTGAGTTATACCCATTTAATATGGGTATTGGGAGAATAAAATTAGCACAACGCCAGGCACACAGGAAGCACGCCATAAATGCCAGTGTTGTTCTTATCTAGTTCATGACCACCACAGAGCGGGGATGTGCTTCAAGCCTGACCTTCTCCATCTATTAGCCACCCTCCACCACTGTGTCTTAGAAGGTTAAAAAAAAAAAAAGGTCCTCAGAATTTCACACCAAGGCCTCAAAAGAACTAATCTGGGGTGCAAAAAGGTGCTAACGTACCAAATGGAATGTTAGTTGACACTAGAACGTGAGCCCTGAGGCTCAGAGGGAAAAGTGCAACTGATTAGTGATGTCTGCCACTGGATCCAGGAGGGAATGACAGCCCTGAGCTGAGCACCCCACTTCTGTGCCTTTACCAGAGAGGGGATCTGAAGTAGCTGGCGTGTCCAGTTTCATGAAGGCTGCTTCAATAGCTTGGCTGAAGGAATTCTGGAAACTGGGCACAGGAACACGGTCTGAGTTATCACTCTCCCCATCGCTGTCCACAGGGGCAGGAGGACCTAAGCTGTTTTCATCTAAAAAACACCAGTGTTAAAATTGCAGAAACAACACTAGAGCCTTTTACTTTCTGAAAGGGGCCAAATTTCCCCTTTACCAGAGGGCTGTTCTCACCTTTCTTTGGAGCAGTTTTGGGCCACACATCTGCTTTTGCTTTTCCAATTCTCAGCATCTGCCAAAGTGTGAAAGGGGAGGAAAGAATTTAAGTAACTGACCCCATTTCTTCTCCAGACTCCTACCTTGACACCAACTGGTACAGGGGACAAAGAACCAACTACCTCCTCTGGGAAAAAGATTTTCTAGATACTTCTCTCCTTAACACTGTTTTGGTCATGTCCTCTATATCCTGACCAATGGAACTGGCAATGAAACCCACAAGGTGGGAAACCAGTTGTTCCTTAGGAAAGAAACAGGTAAAGAATATTGCAAAGAAGGCACAAGAGATTCATACTCAGATTCTGAAGTTGGGAATCCTGACTCTGTGTCATTGCCTGCTTCTGACAAATTTTCCTACTCTTCTGGAAACTCCTAAAAACATCAACCTCTTAGAATAAGGAGTATACAGGACCTTCCAATTTTAAAACAAACCACCTGGTTATCAAACCTCAGTTACTTAAGGCCACAAAAATCAATTTAACTTTATCCCGAAACTGCTCCCACAGCCCTCATTACCTTGTGGTCTTTGCTTATCCAATAGTTCCTTAACTATTAACTTTTAGATCCAGCCATAAACCATATCCCTGCAAGTACAGTAAAATCAGAACAACTATTCCTCTTGCCCGAGTGAGGAAATTTTTCATCCCACTTGGCCAAGACCAGCTTCGTAAGTGCTGAGGGCCACTATGCATCCCAGCTGCCACACATACCATGCCACTCAAAGCAGGGTGAATTTTACCAAGAGACAAGCCCAAGAAGATACAAGTAGGAATGCCTGTCCTAAATGTTTACCAAAGTGGGGCTTGCATGTTGTGCAAGATGAGTTCAACTGGCAGATGTTGATTTCACTGATAAACTTTCTTCATCATGTACCACACTTTGATGATCTGCTCCCTTGGTCCCTGGGAGTCTGGGGTCCAATAGTACGACATCTGAATCATCTTACTCTTCCAAGGTCATTAAAATATATCACCTATATTTTAATCTTGACAAAAATGTTTAAATGTTTAACCTGAGTCCACTCATGAAAAAACAATCAGAAAAATCTCAACTATAGGATAATCTATAGAACAACTGGTCTGGATGCTTCAAAAATATCCATGTCACAGGTAAAAAACAAAAAAACAGAAGCCAGAGGAACTGTTATGGATCAAAGGACACTAAAGAGACTTGAAAAACTAAATGCAATGAATAGTCTTTGATTAAATCTGACTAAAAACAATACAGGACACTGAGACAAATGGGAAAATAAAAATATGTGCCATCTTAGATAGTATTAAATCAGCTGTCTTTGATGTGATAATGGTAATTGTAGTTATACAGGAGAATGTCATTTTGGGGGCATGTATCTCCCAAGTATTTAGTTGTGAAGTGTCATTCATGAGGTCTGTAACTTACTTTCAACATAGAAAAAAAAAAAAGAGAGAGAGAGAAAAGCAAGCAAATATAGCAAAATAGTAACAACTGGTAAATCTGGGTGAAAGGTATGAATGTTCATTATACTATTCTTTCAACTCTTTAAGTCTTAAGTTTTTCAAAATATAAAGTTGAAAAAAGCAATGGCAGTAAAACCTAGCTAAAAAAACTTAGGCATTGACCTAACTCCTAGGAGCCACTTGCTTTTAACCTCTGAAACCTAGCAGTTCATTCTCAGGATTGCTCTCAATTATTTCATCCTCCTTGACTTCAAGGACTCTCCTCACCAAAGTTCAACTCCTGCTTATTCCTCAGCACAAACTGCCATTTGTACGTGAGAAATATCCATATCAACTAACTGCTCTAAACTGTTAAGCTAATGATTCCAAACTAGCCCCAAAGAAGTGAATACTAACCTCCTACAAGGCTGCTTGTCAAGCTGTCTGTCCATCTTCCTCAGTTATCTGAATGCAGGAATGCTGAGTGTTTTGCTTGTTTTAAAGATTAATACTGATCTGACATCAAATGTCACTAGCCTAGTGTTGCCTCCAACCCAACTCCTCAAGAAAGCTGATTTGGCTACTTACAAGATAACCAAGACAACTTTCCCTTTCCCAAAGTGAGGAAGAATGGTTTATTATATGTAACAGATACCACTGAATCAGAGGTCCTAGAACCAGGGACCAGTTAAAATTGACTGACATATCCCCAGCCCCTAGAACAGTGCTCAGTACAAAAGTATCTATTGACTTGTTAAATAATTAAAGCTCCTGATTCTTCCTCAACTACTCTTGGCCTCTTTCCTTGGTAAGTCTATGGTAATATCTGAGACTAACTCCATGACCTTCCGTCTTTAAAAAGCCTTCCATGGTTATTAGAGTCAGTGCAACATTAGCCTGTAAGTCTCCCCATCTCCAACAGAGGGATTTCCAGAAAGAACGAGCATCAGAGTTCATGTTAAATACCCTTGGGCTGCTTCACAAGCAACGGGTTTACCTGGGCAAAGGAAGGGAAGGGAGAGTCTTCTTCCAGACTCCCAACGCAGAATGAAGAACTGCCCTGACTGGCAGTGGGTGACAGAGGGGTCAGCAGAAAGTCTGAAAGGGAACCAGAGACCTGATTATACAAGTCAAGTTCCAAAGAGTTAGTGTCCTGTTAATAAGAGAGAAGAGACAAACCCAGAATCGGGTCTGGATAATTACCAACCCTGCCTCAGAAAGCTAACTGTGATCCACTTTCAACTCTGCCATGTGCTTATAAAGCCAAGAACATGGCCTATTGTTCACATGAGTGATCAGCATAGAGAGAGAAAAGTTTCATGGTTACAATAACACTAGAAGGCATAGCAGTATCTATTCCCACGGTAAGAAAAATCCTCTCCACATCAGCCAGTTCTCAAGGCCTAGGTATCGGACTGTCATAGAATGGTTTTATATGGATGAAAAAGCTCCAAGAAAAAAAGATATAAAATGTAATCATGTCAGCCTTTATGTTCCAGCCAAAAGAAGTCTATGACCTGGGAATATTCAGTTAGAATCCAAAACACATAGAGCAGCAAAATCCAGCAAGATGCAAGCTTTTCCCTGATACTCCCTAGGTAATAGTCTTTTCCATCCTTTCTGACCTAGGGTTGAACATTTCCCACAGATCAGTCTACCCACTGCCCTGATCACTGCTGGAAGGGAGAGGCCTATTCACTCTCCCAGCAGCAGGCCCTGCCATGGTCAGCCAGGGCTCTGTGGTACTTTTATTCCTAGGACCATCCAACTGCTCTTGCCTGAATACATTAAAGCCCACATAACTTCAGAAAAGCTAGTATGTGAAAACGCAGTCTTTGTATCACAGATGATGTAGTCGATGTTTTGCCATGTTCCTTTGTTTAGTAGCTCTCTTCTCATTATGAAGAGCAGAATGGCTGTGCAGCCCTCAAGACCCAGATTCCAGTCCCAGTCCCTGCCACTAACCAAGTCCCTGCCTTGGTGTCAGGCTCCTAAATCTGCCAAGTGATGGGCATATGATCACAAGGGTCACCAAGAGTTTTAAATATTCTGATCTTGGACCTTTCATTGAAAATGCCTGACAAAAATAAATTTTAAGTATCAAAAGCTATCTGCCAGCAGGATGAAGATCAGAAAAGACAGCTCTCTGAAATTACAGTAACTCCTTTTAACTGTTTCATTTCATGACACATTAATACATTCTATATATAAGGAAAAACATTTTTAAAAGGCTGAAGGCCTATACCCTGAGAAAACCATAATTCAAAAAGAGTCATGTACCACAATGTTCATTGCAGCACTATTTACAATAGCCAGGACACGGAAGCAACCTAAGTGTCCATCGACAGGTGAATGGATAAAGATGTGGCAAATATATACAATGCAATATTACTCAGCCATAAAAAGAAACGAAATTGAGTTATTTGTAGTGAGGTGGATGGACCTAGAGTCTGTCATACAGAGTGAAGTACGTCAGAAAAACGAATACCGTATGCTAACACATATATATGGAATCTAAAAAAAAAAATGGTTCTGATGAACCTAGGGGCAGGACAGGAATGAAGACACAGACGTAGAGAATGGACATGAGGACACGGGGAGGGGGAAGGGTAAGCTGGGATGAAGTGAGAGAGTGGCATGGACATATATACACTACCAAATATAAAACAGATAGCTAGTGGGAAGCAGCCGCATAGCACAGGGAGATCAGCTCGGTGCTTTGCGACCACCTAGAGGGGTGAGATAGGGAGGGTGGGAGGGAGATGCAAGAGGGAGGGGATATGGGGATATACGTATGCATATAGCTGATTGACTTTGTTATACAGCAGAAACTAACACAACACTGTAAAGCAACTATACGCCAATAAAGGTGTTAAAAAAAAAATTAAAAAAAAAGGCTGAAGGCCTCTCAATCCTGATCTCACTCCCGGTCTGGAACACAAACATCCCAGTATTTTTCTATACATTTAGACATATAAACCCATATTGAAATGCTTTGTTTTGTGTGGCTTTTTTAACCCAAAAATGGTGTCATGTTTTGTCTTGTTCTACAACCTCCTTTTATCTTAAAGGTCTAACCATTAGTTCAGGAAGACAGCTATTTTCTTTTTCAGTAGGTGTAAAGAATTTCATAGTATAAATGCTGTAATTTAGCCATTTCCCTACCAGTAGACTTTTGTAGGCTGTTTTCTCCCCCTATCATAAATAAGATGACATAAATAAAGATGTTTACACAAACAGGGGGAGTATCTTAAAGGTAGAAACTAGAAATAAAACAGCTGGGTTGCGGAGAAAAATCTAGGTTTAACCATCCTGCTGTATGAGCTGCCTGAGGTTTTTGGAAGCTAAGTCGGTACAGCCAATGGAAAAGTGAATCAAATGGTAGGAATTTGATGGATCTCAGGAATCTATTAACCACCCAAGTAAGGTTAGTCCCCTAAAGACCCCCACCATGCCGAGATCACAGCTGTAAATTCAGACACTAGGGCTTTGCTTAAGGTCTGTGGCTGGTGGTCAACTTCATTCTTTAAATCCCAACTCTATTTACCTGCTTGGGAACCTGGACTTCTGCTAAGAGGAGAAAGGGAGAGAGCCCCATGGCCCTCAGTGCTGGTGGGACCCAAAGCAGAATCAGAGGAGCAGGTATAGGAATTGAAGGCAGGAAACTGCTGTAGATTCTCGAGGGGAATGTGGACTTCTGGGTCTGCAAAGCAAAGACGAGAATGGTAGGCCCACGTACAGAATTCCTCAAATCTTTTCCAACAGTTGTGGACAGTGAGTATGAATCCCCCAGGGGTCTGAATGATGGAGACAGAGCTTTAAAACCCAAATTTATAGTAACTGTCATTTTATAATATGTCTTTGTTTTAATATAAAAGCCTTGTTCTAACTCTTCTTGGTTGAAACTAGGTGATAAACCTGGGGGTTAATTACAATATTCTGTATACTTGTGTTTGAATATTTCCATAATAAAAAGTTAAAACAAAAAAGCCTTCGTTCCTGAAACATCACTTTTCTCAACTATTCAGGACTTGTGCTAAACAGCTACACAACATTGGTATGCCGGCTATATACTTATCCCAGTTGAAGAAATAAAATTTATGTTTACCATACCACATGGAGTCAAAATAGTTAAGTCCTTTCCCTAGCCAAGGACTCAATTCCTTGTTTTCAGGAGGTTAACTAGACCCTCATGTCACACAATCCTTGGTTCAGTGAAGCTTATGTTTAAGAACCAGATCAAAAGATTCTACTTACTGGTATGAAAGAGCTCAAATCTAACTTCCTGCACTTATTTCCTAGTTTGTCAGTAGGTCTCTACTATTTCAGACTCTCCTGGTAGACTTGCTATGTATAGATGTCTCCAGAGTCAAAGGTGAGGCCAACAATGTATCCAGAGAGCACAGGGCCAGTTATCCCCAACATGCAGCAGATCTCCAATTCCCTTCCCCCACCCGCCCAGGTTTTTTTCACCCACTATGCCAAGGATGAACTTACTATGTGCTATGCACTTTGACCAACATCAACTCATTAATTCTCATGTAAGCCTACAAGTAAGGAGGTACTCTCACAACTCACATTTAAGAGCTGAAGAAAGCAAGTGGCAGACCTGACATAGGACCTAAACAGTCTGGCCCCTGGGCCCAGGCACGGGATCTCTGTACAATGATGCACAGTTGTGCTCATCATTCAGATGAGAGTTCTTGAACTTACACTTGCCCTGTCTCTTGTTCTCCTCCATCTCAATCCGGCGCTCTCGGCGACGTTCCTCCCGGGCCTTCTTCTGGCGCTGCCGCTTCCTCTTCTCAATGTCATCTGCGGGTTGGTGAGGTTGTGAGGAGGCAGACCCAGGACAACCTGGCCAGTAACTCCTCCCACTTGGCTAGTAGCTAAGGGCACACGAGTGGGCCCAGCTGGATTGGATGAATGGATGGAGTGTATCAGGAGGTTCTGAGACTCATGACAAAAGCTCCTTACTTCCTCTTGTGGGTTTCTAGTCACAAGAATCCCTGAACTCCACTAAAAAGGGAAGCAAAGTAGGGGGCATTCTCACCTGAGAATAACTCTAGGGTTTCCTTAGAGACCAGAGGAGGCTGCAGAGCCAGTTCACAGATGCTGAACTCGCAGGTGAGCGGCAAGTGAGAGAGGTATCTATGACGCTGTCGCACATCCTACAAGGGAAAAGGGACCGATGCTCAACTAAGACCAGGCCTAACTCTAAGAGCAGAGGTTCCCACCCCAGATATCCGGCAGTATACCACACCCTCTCAGATAGCAATGGGGCTCAAAGAGTTACTGCTCAAGTTATCAGCTTTTGAAAAGCTGAATAGAAATTGTCAATTAACCTACCATAAGGTAGAATAAGCAACCAAAAGCAGTTTTTTGGTTTGTGCTGCAAATGAATGAATTGAGGCTGGTAATGAATGATCTAAAGCTGATCAGCTGTTTCAGCTTTTCTGGGGGACCACAACAAACAGGGGAGAATAAGGAAGATAAGAGTTATTTACTGGGAAAAAAATCTGGGAACCACTGACTGAATTAATGATAACTGGGAAGGCAGATAAAGCAGGTTTCCCTACTGAACAAAGCTTGGCCTAAAACAATAAAAAATGAAGGCCATTAATTTAATTTTCTTTTTATTCTTTTTCTGCATGTTTGATGGAAAGTTCATAGTACTTAAACAATGTCTAAATTTAAGGCTTTTAACAAATTTGTGATCAATACAACGATAACTCTCAAAGAGCAAAAATTCACATATGTAAATTATCAGACACTAATTCATAGGTACCTGCTAAGCCAAAAATTCGTAACGAGCTTGTGTAAGCTACCTTAAAGCCTCCAAGGACTTTGTTTTCTTGGCCATTTCTCCCAAGCAATAAGGAGAAACAAAAACAAACTCATCTCGGAAAGTAGGAGACATCTCTATTCCCAAACCACAATAAATGAACCTGTGATACAGAGAGCAGTGGTGAGTGACCTAACAGAACCCTGGCATGGTGGGGGAGGGTCATTTAACTTTTAAAAAATTCACAGGCACCATCACTAACAAAAAGACTTAAAACCTTTCAAGACTAAAGGCCTTGACAGTCTGTGAACTTGGATCAGCTAGGCCCACCACAAAGAGATTAGGTTAATGCCGCTTCCTGCCCCTCCACCTCGCAAGGCAGGCCCTTACCTCAGACATGGAATACCCAGCGATCTCCACCACCGTGGCTGAGATCTTCTCAGGGCTCTGTTCCAGGCTGCCATACTCCCGCACGAGGCAGCGCACGTTCACGGGGTGCAGGAACATGTGCTGCCCATCCTCCGCTGAAGACAAGTGGCTCTATCACACAATACTCTTGGCCAGTCCTCAAGTCAGGCCCTCCTTATCCCAGGCCCAACTCTCCCCCCCATAAGCTGAAAGGCACAACAGACCCAGCTGCCCAGGAGCTAGCGGCAACACCTCCCTCTGCTTAGAGAGCCAGACCACTTCTCTGAAACATTAGCCAGCAGCCCAGCCCTCCTCCTCAGGGACACTCACCTTGGTAAAAGTAGTAACAAGGAGAGCTGCTCAGGCGTGTGATGCTTGGCTTGGTGACGGGTTCCTGCTGGCTGGACTCGGTACAAATGGTCCCCTCTCCGAGATTGTCTTCTGCTAACTCCGAGTCCTCACAGGCCTCTGACAACCCTTCAGGCTCTGGTTCAGAAACTGCTTCCTCTTCCTCTACCAGAGGGAGAGCAAGAGGACGAGGAGGAGAGCCCAGAGGACAAACTCCTGCGGTCTCTTCATCAAAAGCAGACAGATACTCCAGCATGCCCTGTTGGGACAAACTGTAGGTCACAGAAAGAACATGTGGCAAAGGCAGGCACAGGAAACAAGCTCTCTTGAGGTTTACCTTACTTAGCTGTCACGTTCACTGATTTAACATCACTGGGGAAAGAACACACATAGAAAAAGCACATAGGAAAAATTTAAAAATAAATAAATAAATTAATAATTAATTAAAAGGCACATAGGAAATACTCATAGTTCCCTCTTCTCCCAAAAAAGTTCAGACCTCACAACAGGGCCTAACAGCTGAAGAGCAGCACTTGAGGAACAGCAGCCATTTAGCCTGTAACTGGGACACTAACCTTCCTGGGTTGAAAAACGGACTCCTTCGCCAAGGGAGCCATCAGCACCAGTTGTTCCAGAGCAGCCACGACACCAGCGACCTCCCCTCTGCTTTCAGCCAGTCCTGACAGAGCCTCTTCCCGAGTCTAGAGCACCGGAGAGAAAACCAGAAACATACTTAGTTTGAAGGGCCAAATCTTACAATGGCCTTTCTCAACAGGAGCAAAAGTTAAAAGGCAAAAAGGAAGAGTCTAAGTACTTAAAATTCTCAATCTTTAAGGGAAGCAGGAAGCAAAAGTGCCTAATACTCAAATGGGATGTTACTCTGCTTAGCATCTCTGACAAAGATAACGACAACACTACAAAAAAGCTTCCTGAACAGAAATCCCAGGACACAGAACTAGTCTTCTAGTTTTTACGAACGAAGCTTTGAGAGAGCCCCAGTGCAGGAGATAAGAGTCTGGGCAACCCTCACCTCAACCCGGACAGCTCTACTTCTACGCAGCTTTTCTTCTCCCTGAAATGCATTTGAAAAAATGCTCCGCACTACAGAAAGAAATTAAAAAGTATTGGGTTGGCCAAAAAGTTCGTTCGGGTTTTTCGTAGGATGTTACAAAAACCCAAACAAACTTTTTGGCCAGCCCAATAAATACAAAGAATGCTGCCCAAAGAGGACTTATGAGTCAGAGAGATAGAAATTCAAATACCAGCTTCACCTCTTATTAGTTGTATGTCCTCAAGTAAATTATCTAACCCATGATTCCATTTCCTCATCTATGAAAGGGGATAGTTGTTCTATCACACCAGGTTATGGAGCTTAAGTGAGATAAAAATAAGTACAGTACCTTAGCACAGCCCCTTTCATGTGGGCTTTCATTGTTCTAATATATGTCAGTGATTCTCAAAATGTGATCTGGGGATGAGCAGCATCAGAGCCACCCTGGAACTTGGGATAATGCAAATTACTAAGCTTACTGAGCCCAGACCTACTGAACCAGTCCCTCAGGGTGGAGCACAACAACCAGTGATTCTGATGCTTGTTCCAGTTTAAGAATCTCTATTGTAGAGGATACAGGACATAAGGGATTCTATATTTGGATAATTCTTGATGCTCCAAAATCCTCAGCAGGCATTGCTAGAGCCTGTTGGAGAGGCCACAGTAATTTCTCCAATGTCCCTCAAATAAAACATCTCCAAAAATAAATCCAAGTGTTTTCCTAAAGAACAAAAAAACCCACCTTGCTTAATTAAGAACACAGCTAATCTAGAAACTCAAGGGTCTCAGTTATAAGATCACCTTGACTTGTTCCTTTCAGCTCCAGAGAGCAGTTTAAAAATCCCTAGGTCAACCCCCTTCCCTCCTATCACCAAAGCCCAGAGCAAACCTACTTTTTTAGCCATTCCCCGCTTGTAATCTTAAACGTGGGGCTGAAGTAACTAATCCCCACCACCCCGTCCCATTTCCAGTGTATCGTCTCACCTTGAGCTCCTGGATAGCTGCCTCAATAAAGCAGGACTCGGGAGTGTGCTTCTCCTCTGCCAGCTGCTGCTCTAGTGCTGCTTTCTCTTCCTGAACCACCCGGTGCAGCACCTGCTCCTTCGAGGCCAGCAGCAATTTGGAGTACTGGCTGTGCTGTTCATCTACAAGAAAGCCAACAAGATGACAGAAATGCCGGACTTCCCTGGTGGCGCAGTGGTTAAGAATCCACCTGCCAACGCAGGGGACACGGGTTCGATCCCTGCTCCAGGAAGATCCCCACATGCCACGGAGCAACTAAGCCCTTGCGCCACAACTATTGAAGCCTGCGCACTCTAGGGCCCATGTGCCACAACTACTGAGCCCGAGTGCTGCCACTACTGAAGCCCGCGAGCCTAGAGCCCGTGCTCTGCAATGAGAAGCCACCGCAATGAGAAGCCCGCGCACCGCAAGGAAGAGTAGCCCCCACTTGCTGCAACGAGAAAGACCACGCGCAGCAACGAAGACCCAATGCAGCCAAAAAAAAAAAAAAAAAAAAAAAAAAGCTCATGGCTGTGTGACTAAATAGGAACGTTCATACACAGCTTTTTTCCTAAAGTGAAAATGGACTGATTTAGCATGTTTTCCTTAAAAACTTTTAGCAATGACCTTAATATAAGGTTTGTAACTCTGACCCCGTAACACAAGAAAGCTATCCTAAGAAAACCAAAGATGTAGTCAAAAAATTAATGTTCTCAGAACGCCCTGGCGGTCCAGTGGTTAGGACTCCGCACTTTCACTGCTGAGGGTCTGGGTTCAATCCCTGGTTGGGGAACTAAGATCCCACAAGCGGTGAGTTGCAGCCAAAAAAAAAAAAAAACTATGTTAATTATAGCATTATCTTTAGTACCAGAAAAGCTGCAACCAAACAGTAAGTCCAATAAAGAAACAGTTAATGATATGATGGTATATTCATTAAAGAGAATTCTGCAGACATTAAAAATGCTTTTCTAAGAAGGAGGCATTTAGTGACACGGAGAAATAGCCACATTACATGGGGAAAGAAAAGATGCCAAAGAAGAAAACAATCCCAATCTCACAAAAACATACACGCATAGAAGAAAACTGTACAATTAACATTTGGCGGGTACCTCTGGGTAAAAGGATCATGGATGATTTATTTCCTTTACTTCCCTCCCCCCGATTTTGTGGACTTTAAAATGTAATATACAGATCTATCTCATTTTTACCTTCTGTATTGTGTTCGACAGCATGATATACTCTAATGAAAGTTTCTTGTGGAACATTTAGGTTATTGCCAATTTCTATTACACTGTAACAAAAATATCCTTATACATGCTCCTTGGTACAAATGACTTCTTTATGATATTTAAGTACAAATGCAAAATCAAAGGTTGTGCATATTTTTAATACTACCAAATCCACCCCCCCACACACACACACACAAAAGGCTGTATCGATTTAAACTCCTACAAAGACCAAGAGTACCCAATTCCCCACCCCTGCCAAAACCCAGTACAGGCATACCTCAGAGATATGCCTGTTTGGTTCCACTGCAATAAAGTGAGCATCACAATCAAGTGGATCACAAATTTTTTGGTTTTCCAGTGCATATAAAAGTTTTGTTTACACTCTTCTGTAGTCTATTAAGTGTGCAATAGCATTATGTCTAAACAACGTTGATACTTTAATTAAAAAATACTTTATTGCTAAAAAATGCTAACCATCATCTGACAACAGCAGGGTTGCCACAAACCTTCAATCTGTTAAAAAAAAAAAAAAAAAAAAAAACTCAGTATCTGTGGAGCACAATAAAACGAGGTATGCCTATATTTGCTTCATCGTGTGCGTGTGTGTGTGCGTGCGTGAGAGTGACTATGATAGGCATTTTGATTTGCATAACTCTAGGCAAAGTTAAGCCTCTGTAGATACTTGGAGTTATTCAGATATCCTTTTCCGGGAAATGCTTTGCCAGATGCTTAGCCTATTCTACTAGACTGTTCATCTAATTTATAGAACACCTGTATGTTCTGGACATTAATCTGTATTTTAAATGTGTAAATCTTCCCCTAAGTTTATTTATCACCTGTTGACTTTGAGGAGTCTTACTGGATTTTATTCTTATAAAATCAAATTCATCAATCTTTTTCTTTTATAGCATCTATGGTTTCAGCCTGGTTCAAAATTCCATCCAGGTAAAAAACCTGAGGATTTATAAAGATATTTTCTTGTATTTTCTTTTAAAAGTTTTGGATTTTGTTACATTTAATTCTTCAATCCATCAGAAATTGATTTTTATGAATGGTATGAGATAGAGATCTAATTTCATTTTATTTTTTCCATAAGACTCAATTGTTTCAATACTGTTTACTGAAAAATCTCTTTTGCCCAGAAATTGAAATGCCACTTTAATTCAATGCTCATTTCCATGTGGAATACAGAGAATACAACCTCTTGCACTTCTCCCACTGTAAGCACTGCCCACACTCTAGATCCGAACTGCCTGGCCACCAGTCTGTCTCTTCTATGAGACACGGAGTTCCTTGATGACAGGTGCCAAGACTGGCTGACTGTGGAACCCCCAAAACCTGGGCACAGAGCCAGACACTATTCAACAAAGCTTTATATGTATTTTAATTTTTCATTTTACAACTGAACCAAACTTGAAACCAAGAGTTAAACCACTTTCTGCAAACTCCACCCCAACCTACTGGAACACTATGAATAATTTGGAAATGCTAGAAATGGCTTGCTGAAAGGCTAAATCTCTGACACTAGAAAGATATATTCAAGTAACCTTAAAGGGTATATACCCACCATTATCTGCCCCCAAATTAACCAAACTTACCTCCAAGATGAATAGGATGTTCTACATTCATCCATTTGGATTTGGGCAAGGCCACCAACACCCCTTTCTCCCTCTTCATCAGCTGCATTGTAATGGTATCACCAACAACATACTGATGTGATTCTGTGGCAACAACACTGTAACATGGACATTTATATGTAGCAGGGCAAGGAGTTACCAGACTGGGGTTTAATCTAGTAAATATCTCCGTCTTACCTCTTGAGATCCTTCTTATGCACAGAACTGTAACAGATGGGACATTTACTCCAGGTCTTCTCGCTCAATGAAAGATAGTGCAGGATGCATGCCCAGCAGAAGATGTGTCCACAACGGGTTATCTTGGCTGCAGTAGGTGGATATAGGCATATTGGGCAAGATGGCACTTCATGGCTACAAATGCGCTGAAACAAAATGCCACCACAAGTTAAACTACTTTCAGAATTGACTAGAGATTATCAAAGTTAAAGCCTCTCCTCTTCCATCCCCATCCCTATACAACTCTAACAACACATCTTCATAAAACTGTTCAACAGTGCAGGTGTATGTACAATAGCACTTCAAGCAAATCATAAAGGAAACAGTAATAATAGTTTAATATACTAAAACAACTATACAACAGGTATTTTGGGGGTTCTACATCAAAGGGAAAAAATGACAGAAATCAATATATGATCCCATTTACAAAAAAAAGATTTATATGTACGCATACATAAAGGCACAAAAAGGTTCTAGAAGTAATGTACCAGTAATTTCCAACAGAGGAGTCAATGAGACTTCCACTTTATACTATATGTCTCTACTTTTTTTTTTTAAACCAATGCATATAAAACCTAAGTTTCGTAGACCTTCTATGTCATTTTCAGATGATTTTATGAATTTTCACAGTAATGGAAGTCCAGGCTTTGGGTCCATCATTTTGAAACTACATCATATAACCTAAAAGTGACAAGGGGATACCCAGAGCCCATAACTTCAAGAGACGACAAACACAGCAGTAGCTTGGACAAAGTACAGCTGTGTGGCTCATTTCACCTGTCACAAGGCCAAGGCCTAATCTGATACTGATTACTACAAATGGCTACCAATGAAGCAGTGTCCCTGTAATGAGTCCATCCTGGGTCAGGAGGGTAACCAGAGTTCTCATATTCCCCTGATTACTTCTTCCCAGAAGAGAAGAGGTAGTAGACAGGACTGCTTTTATCCTACAGATCAGAGCCCTCCAACACCCAGTCCTGCAGGCCAGAGCCAATTACCACAAAATGAACTCCAGAAGAAACCAGGACTGATCTCTGGAAAATGTCTACTGTAAGGCCAGGCAGAAAGGGGGATCAGCAGTAAACCCAGCCAAAAGCTGCTGTCACCACGGTCCCTTTCTTTAGTTCTCTCTCCCACTAACAGGTTATAAGCTTAGCTGAGCTACTCACCACTTGTTCCACAAAGTCCCAGTTGACTAAGGTATCAGGATCAGCAAAATGAACTGTGTAGTCTTGGTCTTCAGACACCACAAACTGGCAGCTAAAAACAGGGAGAGACAAGTAAAAGGCAGACTGTCAGAATCCACCAACAAGCCTTCAGCAGAAATTCATCATCTCTTCACTTAGAAATCAAATGCAGGCCATTAGCAGCCATGCTTTGTGAAGCACTAAACTAGGACTTCAGCCTCAGTTCCAAGTCCTGGCTCTGGAAAGAATCCAAAGACTCAGCGGGTAGGCGTCTAAATCCATGAACTCTGTTTCTTCTGCTTCCAGGCCCAGCCAAGCTGCCTGCAGGCCCTCCTCTGAACTAAAATTAAGCCAGACTGTGGCTCCATCAACCAGAAGGGAAGCCAGATCTCCTCCCTCACCCCCAGAAACCACTAGTCTTCCAGGCAGTAGAAAAAACTGTCCCCACTCAATCTTTTGAGTACTAGTTTTTTGCTTTTTGGTTATTTTGGCCACGCCACACGGCTTAGGGGATTCTCAGTTCCCTGACCAGGGATCGAACCCAGGCCACAGCAGTGAAAGCCCGGAATCCTAACCACTAGGCCACCAGGGAACTCCCACCAGTTTATATAAAGTACTAAATGGTTACTTCAGTCTAGATCCAAGGTCAAACCTTACATTATAACTAATGCCACACAAAAGGAAACAAAAGAGAATCAGTATTTGAGCAAATGTATGCCAAGCACTCCAACTTGGCACTCGATTCTCCCTTAAGTAATTTCTCCTCCTTATAGAGGAAAAACTGAATCTCAAAGTGGTTAGGTAAGTTACCCAAGGTCGAAGGCCAAAACAAGATTCAAATCTGGATTCAATTCCAAAGCAAACACTTTTACTACCTCATCATGATACTAAAGCATTATTTAATTTTAGCATTTATTTATTTAAGCTAAATATTCTTCTGAGCACCAAGAACATCCACTTGAAACACATCCGTGTTTTCAAAGCGAGGTGAGAGAGAGAGAGAGAGAGAGAGAGAGAGAGAGAGAGAGAGAGAGAGAGAGAGAGAGAGAGAGAGAGAGAGAGAATCAACTCCATTTCTGCCTCTCTCCCACAGTAGTTTAAACGAAGCCTCTTTGCACCATAAATGCCCAAAGGCTCAATTTCACTTCCCTCCTAAGAGTAGCCATACTCACTTGGCTTGTAGAAACAATTCCTTGTTAAAAGGCTTATGCCCCCACTTGTTCCTTTTTCCCCAGCTGCCATGTCCACTGCCTTCAAAATGACCTGCCTGGCCACGGGGTTCAAAAGTGAAATTCAACAAGTGATTCAGGTTGATCTTCTTCGGACCAGAGAACTGGGCAGGGCTAAACTCTGCCCGCTGAGCCTCTGCTACCTAGAGAGAATGAGAATAAATCAGAGGATTTTAGATTAGGATGACACTTGCTAAATGACAGCAGAAACCTGCACAACCCCTCCTTCTACACGGCTTAAAATATTAACTAAATAAAACACAGGCTTATATTTAGTAAACAATTTTCCTAGGATGTGGTAATGCAAAAGTCTACCTAAGATCTAGATGGGAGTGGAAAAGAGAAAAAGAGCCTCTAACATACAATTACTTATAAACTATTTAGACTGCCCTAAGTGGCAATTAACCATTAAATGACAAAACCCAGCATGAACTCCTCTAGCTATCTTGAAGCACAAAGATTTACTTACTGGATTAATCTTTCCACAGTCCCGTAAGACTCCTACACCTTCACTCTTGTTAGCTACTTGCTCTCTGGTTTGTTTCTGGTCAACGTGAATCTGTGGAACTGTGCTCTGGAGGCGGCCTGCAGGCAGCTACTAACTGCCATAGGCTTCAGGATCCTTCCAGAGACCTCCTGTCTAAGACACACACTGCTATTCATTGTTAATTAAAACTGACAGAATTAGAACATGTAGGCAGACTAGCTCTGTGTCCAGAAATAAATCCACTCAGCACATTCAGAAACAGCTTAGAAAGTGACAAGAAACCACGTATGAAAAATACCATTGCACAGAGATGGAAGATTTATTGTGTCGGAGCTTTTGTGGTCCTCTTGACGTTCCCAAATTGAATTGGTACAGGTACCTGCTATAAGTCAGCTAGTGCATTTTCTAATCCCACTTTCCCATTTAATATCATAGGCACTTGGCCCTGTCACTAAATACTAGTGAACAGTCACTTTTAAAAAAAATTTTTTTTGGTAAGCCAGTTTTATTTTTTTTAAGATTTTTTTTTTATGTGGACCATTTTTTTTTTAAAGTCTTTATTGAATTTATTACAATATTCCTTCTGTTTTATGTTTTGGTTCTTTGGCTGTGAGGCATGTGGGATCTTAGCTCCCCGACCAGGGAACAAACCGCGCCTCCTGCATTGGAAGGCGAAGTCTTTAACCACTGGACCACCAGGGAAGTCCCTAAAGAGTAACTTTAAATAGCTATATACCATTATATTACGATGGGTATACTATAATGCCTTAGTGTAGGACACAGATTGCTCATGGCTTTTCCAGCAATAACAAAATAATGCTATGATAAACAGCTGATAGATCTTTGTGCACAAATATTTGAGCACCTACAATTATTTCTTTTGAACGTAGAGTAGGAATTACTGAGTCAAAGGAAATGCAAATTTAAGGCTTTTGCTGCTTGTTAGTAAAGTCAAATTTAGAGTTTAATAAGCAGCACTTGCATATACATGATAAAGAAATCTAAAGAGTACAAAAAAGCGGATTTCCCTGGCAGTCATGTGGTTGAGGCTCCGCGATTCCACTGCAGGGGGGCGTGGGTTCAATCCCTGGTCGATGGGGAACTGGGATCCCGCATGCCTCGTGGTGAGGGCAAAAAGAGTACAAAAAGGGATACAGCCAAAGATACCTTCTATTCCAGAGGCAACCAATATACCCTCTGAGATATTCTATGAATACGGAATCAGAGTATACAAACGACCTTTATGATTAAATACAGTGGCATATCACACAGTTAGGCAATCTCCTTTTATCTTAACAGATCTTGGGAGACAACACCTCCCCCTCACTGTTTATGTAACTCACCAGAGGAAGCCCAAGACTTCCAGGTCATCCCTTATCTCTCACCCCTTAGACTCTCATCTCCATATGGCTCTGCCTCCCCTAATCAGTCTTCCACCCCAATGCCCCAAACTGAGATAAGAGCTCGTGTTCACTCAACAAAATTTCCCACGTTCTCAACCTTCTACCTTCATCTTTTTACCCTAACTGGCCCACTGTCTCTAATACTGCCCATCATAATTCCTGATTACACTTCCAACACGTTCACCTCTCAGTTCCTTGACTTCCTCTCCTCCAATCAGCTTGCCCTCCACTCTACCTCTGCCACCCACTCCCATGGGCATACCATCTAGAGCTGTGCTGTCATAACAAAGCAGCCACTACTATCCAGATATGATGGCTACTGAGCACTTGAAATGTGGCCAGTACCACATCATGAAATAGCATTTTAGCTATACTGGATTAAATATATTAACATTAATTTCATCGTTTTTACTTGTTTACTGTGGCAACTAGAAAACTTTGTTACATATTTGGCTTGCCATTTCTATCTTAGCATTTCTACTGGATGGCACTGCTCTACAGTCTAGACCACGGTGGTAATAACTGCACCTCTTCCACCATCTTAATTTTGGGCACCCTACCAGTAACACTCCTTTCTCAGCTTGTTTCCGTTAGTTCTGATTCTAACAACTTTTCACCTCCACTGGGATCTCCAAACCAGTGATCCAACACCCTCCCCCCAAATTTTCTTTCCTTATTTGGCTCTGATCCTATTCCATTGCCCTCTTCTCTTTGTCAGCTGTACTCACCGGGCAAAACTTTCCCAATTAATCCACACCGGCATCAGAGCAAGTAAACATGGCTAAAGAACACAACCACACCATACCAACCAGCCTCACTAAAGTAGACCTTTGTGCGGCCCGGCGGTCATACTGCAATCCTATTACACTTCTGTGCTCCACGGATTCCCCCCGACGCCCAGACAAATCCTCCAGTCCTCTCTCCTCTCTCGGCTCATCTTTTACATTTCACTGAGACAGTTAAGAACAATCAGAAAAGAACTCCAACGTGCTCCTACCAGCAGTCTGCCTTCCTCTTGTTACTGTGGATGAACTGGCGAAGCTCCTAAGCCAACTCCTCCACCTGTGCACTAGACCCCAACTCCTCAGGAACTCAAGGACACTATTAGCAATTCTCTCTCTCTCCTCTGCATCACGTTTTCCCTCTTACCAGAACAATCCCATTAGCAGAAATATGCTGCATTTCTCTAAGCTTAAAATCTATCTTGACCTCACATTCCCCTCAAGCTACTGCCTCACCTCTCTGGTCCCCTGTAAGAGCAAAACCACTAGAAAGTAACTATCTAAACTTGCTGTTTCTTCTTCATATCCTCTCTAAAGCTATGCCAATCAGGTTTTTGTCCTCACTACTCCACCAAAGCAGCGCAAGGCCAAAAACCTAAACTACCTTCCCATTTCCAAATCTAATGGTCAACTTTCCACCCGAATCTTCTTACCCAGCCTAATAGCAGCACAGGACAAAACAAGCCATTTCTCCAAATGGCTTTCAGTTCTCTTCCTCCCTTTTTGCTGGTTCCTTATCATCCTGACTCCAGGCTCAGTCCTTGAATCTATTCCCTTTTTGCAACACTCACTCCTTAATGATCCTACTTAGTTCCATAGTTGCAAACACCAAGTGTACATACATGGACAGCTCTCTAGCCAGGGTCTCCTCCTTGAACTCGACTCAGTTATACTTAGAGATCCAACAGGCATCTCAACGCAAATTAACACTTCCAAATGACATTCTTTATCTAAACATCCCTCTTCCCTCCCCATCCCAAAACCCTGTACTCCTCTTGAACTTGCCCCCATTTCAGCAAACAGTACCTGAATTGGGCCCCTACCAAAAACATTAGTCATTTATTTCTCTGCTCAAACCCCACATCTAATCTATTTAAAAGTCCTGCTGGCTCTACCTGCAACTATCTCCCCAAATATGATCCCCTCTCATCACTATCACTGTTTCAATCACTCTCACCAGGAATACCTTAATAAGCTCCTAACTAGTCTCCCTGCTTCCACTCTCCCCTTTACAACTCCAAATTAGATTACCTTACTTCTCTTCTTAAGCCCCCCAAAAGCTTCCCATCTCTCTGAACAAAAGCCAAAGTCCTTCAAGGGCCCATGTGATCTGATCCCTCTGTCTTACTCTTTGGCTTCATTTCCTGCTTCTCCACCCATAATAGCCTATTTGCTTTACCTCAAACACACGAAAAACATTACCATCTCTGGTCCCTTGTACTTGTAAATTCGCTCTTGCTAACACACCCTTCCTCAAATTCTACTGTGTGCTCCCTTGCTTCATTCAGGACTCAGAGAGTCCTCAGAGAAGCTTTCACCTCCTCAGAGAAGCTTTCCTTAGCCACCTCCTAAAACTACTCTTTGTTACTCTCTATCCCTTTACCGCTCTCAGTCTACTTTTTTTTAATTTAATAATTGTATTTATTATATAACAATTTGTTTATTGTCTCCCCAAACTAGATTATAAGCTCCACCCAATGCTGTATTCCAAACTCTAAATGATATTTAGTGCATAGTAGGTGAGGAATAAATTTCTGGTGAGTGAATGAATTCTTCCATTAGTGCATCCATTAAATCTTGTTCTATACTGGTTACATAGTATGGAACATTCAAACAGCAGGATAATATAATTAACCAATCAATAATACATTTAACTTTGATAGCATTTAGTCTGTTTCCTAAATTGTGCAACTACAAACAATGTTGCGATGACCTCCCTTGTACATGAGTCTTTATGCACTTACAGAAAGATATCTAAGAAACTCCTAAAATCAGAGTACCTGGGACTAAGGATATATAGCATTTTACATTTTTCTAGATACTATAGGGCAAATTAATGTCATTAATTAATGCCATTTTATTACCTAAATATTCCAAAGGGTACCTATAAATCAAGAGTGATAATAAAAGGATGACACAAAATTTTTTTAAAGGATGATACTAATTAAGGTACCCGAAATCTGCTATAATTTCTCACAATCCATGATTACAATGTCTTCCAAGAAAATGTTCATAACCTTCAAGGGAAGAAAGGAGGCAAAGTTCCAAACCTAGTTAATCCTCAACTACTCAAGTAAGTCAGAAAGGGGGGGACCTCTTGCTCCCACCCCTGCCCAACCACTAACAAACTGGGGATAGGGGATCAGACCTCATGCTTATGTTCTAGAAAGGACATTCTAAATTCCATACCTCATCTCGTCTTCCACCATTAAAAGAAGAGCTAAAGAGTTTGTTGCTGCTGCCGCTGCCCCTTTGAGGAGGCATCTTATTAAAAGTTTTGCTTTTCTGTGAATTGGAACGACGGGACTGGTTGACAAAATTTTCATTTTTGGGGTAGCAAGGTTCACGTTTGCGATTATAACGCTTGGATCCACTTGAGTTCTTTCCATCTGAAAGCAAGAAACGTGAAAAAATTAGTTAAGAAACGATACATATACTTGGCGAATTGCTCTCCACCTCCCAACAAAATTGTGTTTAAACAAAGGTAAGTAGGCCCTTCCATGACCTCCAAGAAATCTGGGTTGGACCAGAGCATCAGTGCTTTGGGCAAGACATTACACAGTAAGGTGAAAAAAAAAAATTTGCTTTTGGAATGAAGCCTAAAGGGTCCCTCCCTCAGGAGGGACACAATATAGATCAAACCACATAGACTCTCAGTTCACAATGTCTTTCTTTGTAACAGAGCTTAATCACTGCTCTTGTATTGATAAAAGTCCATTCAGACAGAGTGACAGAAAAAGAACAGCCTATCTATATTGAGGAAAAGTACTTTATCTGGAGGCAGGACAGAAGGCATTCTTCTTAAATTACTACAACACAGTTAGACCCTATACCGCAATGGTGTGGCCTAGGTCTTAGCAGATATACAGAAGGCACAAAAGCAAAACAGTATTTACATACATTTTAGAGGTCAAACTGAGAAGCTATTAAATTGACAAAACAAAAGAAGTTGGACTCTAAGAGTATATCAGCGTAAAGTTATACCCTTTTAAAAACTGCTTCTTGCTTTTTTTCTCCAGTTACAAGAACATATGTTCAATTTTGGAAACAAGAATAAATTCGCCAGTGCCTATGGAATACCAACCTATGAAGTGTTTAATTTCCTTTTATTCTCCATTTTATACACTCATCACACATCTTCCACAGAATGACAGGCATATAAGATATATTGTCTTCCACCTATTACTCCATGAGCATTTGCATGCACCCTTAGGCTTCAAAAACATGATTAATGGCCACACTGTTGTCTACCATATGTTTACGGCGTAACATAACCAATTTGTTGTACATTTAGGTGGCTTCTGACTTTTTGTTTATTTAATATGATAGTATTGGGAACCTCTTTATACAGAGGCCTGTGTGTATAATTATGTCAACTTCTCAAAGTAGAATTACCAGATTAAGTATGATCATAAAGCCTTTTACACATCCTCAAGTTGCTTTCCAGAACCATACTAATTTACTTATATTCTAACAACAGTATAAGAGAGAACATCTAGTTTACTACATTCTTTATAATACTGAGTTGAATAAACTTTCTTAAATTGAAGGGTCAAAATAATTTGTTTCGAATTTGAATTTCTCTGATGACTAGCAACAAACATTTTTTTAGTCTGTTAACCATTTGTATTTTGTGTAAAGAGCTCATTTGTATTCTTTGCCCCACTTTTTCTACTGCGGAGCTGAACTGCATAGATTATTTTGTCCAAATTGAACAAAGAACCCTGACCAGACACATTTAACATGTGCCAAAGTTTACCAGCTTTAAAAAAAAAGCGGGGGGGAAAAAAAAAAAAGCGGGGGAGGGGGGGCAAAATAAAACCTATCTGAGAACCTGAGAACCATACCAAGTAAATAACGGTGAAAGGTCCCCAAATTAGTTTTTGGACAAAAAAAGACTAATATTTCTTGTCCCTTCACTCACTCCATCTTGCCTTATTTCAACACAGAAATCTGACCAAATCAAGTCTGTACCCTACTTTAATGGCTTTAAAAGCAAAAACAGAGAAAACAGAAGTTGGGGGACTTTTGATGAAGAAGTCCATTAGGCTTACCCTCAAACTTTAAAGGGGTGGTAGTTTATAAAGTCAAGAAGACTCCAGCGGGCTTCCCTGATGGCGCAGTGGTTGAGAATCTGCCTGACAATGCAGGGACACTGGTTCAAGCCTGGTCTGGGAAGATCCCACATGCCGTGGAGCAACTAGGCCCGTGAGCCACAATTACTGAGCCTGCGCGTCTGGAGCCTGTGCTCCGCAACAAGAGAGGCCGCGATAGTGAGAGGCCCGCGCACCGCGATGAAGAGTGGCCCCCGCTTGCCGCAGCTGGAGAAAGCCCTCGCACAGAAACGAAGACCCAACACAGCCATACATACATACATACATACATAAATACATAAATAAATAAATAAAATTTTAAAAAAGACTCCAGCATGAGCCTCAGAAACCACAACCCCTCCCAACTGCCAAAATATAGCTTAATCCTGTTTATGTTAAAAATATATAATTAATAGAAACATGTCTGGAAAGGCAACAGAGCAGGCTGTTAATGACATTTACCTCTGGGAAATGAAGCTATTCACGCTGGCCTAAAACAGTGGTTCTCAATCCTACAGTTCGTAGGAATCACCCAGATGAGCTATTAAGGGATTCTTGTGCTCAGGCCTCACGCTCTAAGATTCTGACCTAAGTAAACAGAATTACTGTTCTGTATACTAATAATTTGGATAATTAAAAAACTGTAAGTACCTACAAGAAATTATTTCTAGACAAGGTGACCAGCTTCTTTTACAGCAGACAAAAATAAATTCAAGGTGAAGCATATCCTCAGGGAAAAGGAAACATTAGCTGATAAACCAGAGTCCAAATTTTCAAAGCAACCACTTCACACTCAGTTTGCCAGCAACATGGGATAAATGAGAGGTATGCCATCCTCTCCAAACCTGACCAAATAGTCATGTGAGATGGCAGCACTGTAAACAGAACAGACTGTCGAAGAAAGACTGCCAGGCTAGGGTTCACTCCTACCAGCCACCTTTCAATCTCAGTTAGGGAAAGTGACCAGAGCTTAAAAGTTAGAATTTAAGAACTAGACTTTTACCTACTACTTCAGTTCGCAACAGTTACTGTCAAACATGGCATCAGGGTAACAATTAGAAAATGAAGCTTCAGATCTCAAATTCTGCCTTGCTCTCAACCCATGGAATTAGTTTATAGTAAGATTTCAAATAAATAGAAAATTCAGAGGGATACAGAACCCCAGCTAACTTTACCATGAAAAGAAATGAGGTTTTATGAAGAGGATAGGCATATGCAGGAAACATATGTTCCCCAAACCATATTATCCAAGACTATTTCAGATGATCCTGCATTTGACCCTGTTGTTTTCAAGACCTAACAGATTTAGACATAGATTTAGGTAAAGCCAGATTCTACACTTCAAGGGCTCAAAAAGGTAAGCTGGCACTCAGGAGGAGGGCTGTTTTCATTTCTTCACTTATTACCACACTGGCAAGGAAACGGTTTCATAATGCTTACAGAACTGCTGACAGTGAACTGCTCACTTCTAAAACATTACAACTGACCACATAAGAATTCATGATTTTAGTTGCTAAAATCCACTCCCTCATCTTGTCTTTCACTTACCTACAGGCATGAAGTCAGACATCTAAAGTGAGAGGCTGGCTCTTATCTCTAGACCCAGGCAGCTAAAGATTGAAGGTACAGTCAGGCCTGGGACCCAGAGATAAAACTCGGAGTGCTATTTTTGAGGTGTCCTACAGGCAACTTGCCAGAATATACATGTGAATAAGTTGGGGGTTGAATCTGTCCTCCTTTCTCTAATAGGAGATAGCAATGAGGTGATCTGCTTTAGATTTTGGAAAACAGACAAAAAAGTCAAACTAAGTTCCTAGGACACACATATTCTCTGTTGAAAGTTTTAAATTTCAAAGTGGTTGTTCACAATCCTGGCTGCACAAGAGAATCATCTGCAGAGACTTTTAAAACTATGGATGTCAGGGCCCAAACCAGACCTAAAGAATCAGAAAGAATTGCTAGGGAAGAGCCCCACACATCCTTACTTAAAAAAAAAAAAAAAGGTCCTTAGGAGATTCTAATGCACACCCAGAGCTGAGAACTGCCAAAAACTGTCAAGACACATTCCAAAATGGACCATTAGTTAAATGGCTCAAATCCAGAACACAGGATCCTAGTTTCAAGAGACTTGAAAACTTAATCCACTGTGTCTCAGCTGTCCCACATTTCCCTAAGAGAAAGGTCTCCACCAAGTAACAGTAAGCATATCTCAGTCTCTTCCCCCGGATTACCAAATTACAGGCCATAAACTTTTCAGTTAAAAAATTTGGCATCATCAACACTTCTAGCTGTAGTTGTAACAGGTGGCACAGTCTAGAGATCAGAATACCAGCCAGGAAGTTTCTGCTGCTGATTCATGCTATGTCACAAGCAAGCTGCTTACCCATCGTCCAAAGCGGTTGACAAGCACCTCTGGAGGGGCAACATATGGCCTTACTACAGAATCAACTGATAACTGAATCCAGCTGAAATTAGTAATTCTGAATGAAAGGAAGAGAGAGGGGGTATCAGGAATGACGCATATGCCAATAAGTTACTTGCTTGTTAAGTGAATTTATATAAAGTGTATTTAGTAACATTGCCTGGGACTTCTTAGGAATTTACTTGGACAATTACTCTAACTCCTGGTTTTCTCGTCAGTAAAATAGGGCTAATCCTCTCCCCTCCCTCCTTATAGAGTCATGAGGACTAAGAGAAAACTTCTGTAAAATGCCTACCATGGTGGTTGGCACATAGTTGCTGTTGTTATTTGAAAGCCTATTATTAATAAATCTAAAATTCCTATCAAGAGCACCTATTAGACTTTCAAAAAGCCACAGAAACCAAGGACTCAAGCCAACCAGCCTGGAAATTCTTTTAACTTCCCTAAATGGTGTTTATTGAAGGCTTTAAGTCACCTCAATTTTCAAAGCCATCAAAACCTCCAGGTCCATTTACAGCTCAGAGGCTTTCTTCAGAGCAGATTACCCCTAGTAACCTGGCTTCTGGTATCGGAATATAAGAGGAAGAGTGTCAGGACAGTGCTTCACACCACCAACCTCAAAATAACTGCTTCATAATACCTGACCTTCCTTTAACCTCCATGGCAGTACCATCCCCCACCCAGAAGGATGGGGCAAGAGACTGGTTCCGGGCCAGGGTCCACTGTTTGCCCCCAAACAGCCAGGTCTCTCTCTTGCCTCTTTTTACTTTCTTTGTTCTTTTTTTTTTTTTTAAATCAGTTTACTGTTTGTTTTTTTTAGTATTTATTTATTTATTGGCTCTGTTGGGCCTTTGTTGCAGTGTGCGGGCTTTCTCTAGTTGCAGTGGCTTCTATTATCGTGGAGCATGGGCTCTAGGCACGTGGGCTTCAGCAGCTGCGGCATGTGGGCTCAGTAGTTGTAGCTCGCAGGCTCCAGAACGCAGGCTCAGTAGCTGTGGCACACGGGCTTAGCTGCTCTGCGGCACGTGGGATCTTCCCGGACCAGGATGGAACCCGTGTCCCCTGCACTGGCAGGCAGATTCTTAACCACTGTGCCACCAGGGAAGCCCCTCTTTGCTCCTTCTAAACAACTTTCCCCAAACTCTAATCCACCTCTCTCCTCTGGGCTACATTCCTGGGATATTTACTGTTGAACGTTCTTAGAACTACATCTTAGCCCTACTGGAACAAAACTGTAGGAACAGATCCAAGAAAAGGAGTATTATGCGAATGTTTGAAGCAATTAGCCAAGGCAAAGAAACTGTGGTATGCCAATCTGGCCAGAAAGATCAAGTAAATCCTGTTAGCCAAATATACTTATTTCCTGTGTGCATGAAGGGCAAACTTAAGCCAGTCACAGGAACAAAGACTCAAGTATATTAATCATGTAACTAGGAAGCAAATGACCATTTATTATACACATGGTTTAGAGAATAGAAACCAAAGGTTTTGTTCTCATGTGAGGTAGGGAAAGGAGAGTGAAAAAAGGAATTAAATATTTAAAAACTGAAAAACTCTTGTTCTTGTTACTTTAACAACAGAAAGACAAGTTGTAAGTCATGTCTTTTCACCTCACCTTTCCTGTTCTTCCTTCACCTCAGTACCATGAAACTCAAGAGGTCCCTTCAACAATTTCCAGCTGAATCAAGTACATCAAGCGTTGAGTCAGCTTCTGAAATCCTACAGAAATCTTTTTACGGAATTATGCAGAATTTCAATCTACTCTTTTGTTAGAGCAGCCATCTAGAAGTAGAATTCACTGTGTAAGAGGTCCTGAACAATATCTGCTGTGGTAGCATTAGTCTTAGTTGTAATGTTCTTAAGGCAGTATATGCTACCTTTCAGCTCAACTTTAGCCAATATCTAGCTTCCTAAGCCATTTTTAATCTCTATTTACTCTCTTTGAATTTGTTGCTAAATGCAAACAGGTGATTATGGTTGATGAGGAACTCTATTTAGCTACAGGCCTATCCTTCCTTTTTGCTAAGGGAATATACATAGCAGTAGCCAGAAAAGTATGCAATAGCAATGGCAAACATATTCAAGCTCTCTTACAAACACATTAAACAAAAACTAATGCTACCAGAGGGCACACCTGTGTATTTCATAAAGCCCAGCAAAAAAGTCCTTTCCGTGAGTTTTTACTTCCTTCCTCAGAAGCTTTCAATTGATAAGGTGAATAGTGTTTTAAAAGTATTTTATGTTTTTTTGGGGGTGGGGGGGAGAGGGGGACTTCCCTGGCAGTCCAGTGGTTAAGACTCCATGCTTCTACTGCAGAGGGCATGGGTTCCATCCCTGGTTGGGGAACTAAGGAACCCACATGCCCCATGGCAGCAGCGGCCAAAAAAAAAGAGTATTTTATGGTTTTCTTTTTTTTTTTTTTTTTGCCGTGCGGCGTTGCATGCGGGATCTTAGTTCCCCAACCAGGGATGGAACCCGTGCCCCCTGCAGTGGAAGCGTGGAGTCTTAACCACTGGACCAACAGGGAAGTCCCTTTATGTAGTTGCTTAAAAAAAAAAAAAAAATTCACTTTAGTCAGAATGAACCTAGCAATTAATACTCTATACAAGTCTGACTGAAATGTTAACACTGACAAATATTTGCTTTGGTCAAACCACAATAGAATTCTGTATCATCCTGTTGCGTAATGAGAGTTAGTTCCACTAATCAACATATTCAAAGTCAGGACAATACAAGTAAAATGCCTTACATACCTCAGTTTTGTTGCTGTTTTATTTTGTTTGAGTTGGGGCAAACTTTCACCTACTGTTTCACTAAATAATAAATCAACTTAAGGCATTTACTGCAACTGACTCATGACTGTATGTTAGTGGCTTAAACAGGAGCCCCAGAAAAATTAGTTGAGAATTAAGATAGCTGGAGAACCAGAATCTTTAACATCTAGGAATAGAATGCAAAAGTTATTTATCAGCTACACTGAAAAATATGCAGACTGTTCTAAACTAGTTCCAACACTGGCCAAGAGGACTGGCAAACCTCTGTCTCTAGGGGAGATCTCCGATAAACCCACGCATGTGCAAAACCCCAAAATTAGTCTACATAATACTGCCTGACGTGGCCTGAGAGTCTACGCTCATCCCTGTTTACATATTTAAAGCATTCATTCTTATCAAGACAACTGGTCTCCACCTGAGTTCCAAAAGCAAGCTCTAGAAGACCTTGACGTACCAGGTAAACAAGTTTGCTATATCCAGCAGAAAAACTCTGAACTCAACTCAGCCTTACAGTTGTTCTTCTGGTTTTTAAGTCAGCCTTGCAGTTTTCTTAATCTTGGAAGTTTTAAACAACTGGAGTTCCACATTTGGGGACTCCAAATGTTCCCCTCTCTGCCACACATCCCCACTATTCCCACTGAAAACATTTCCTATTACTGCTAATATAATCAAAATACAAAAGAGCAGAGCTTTGAAGTAAGACGAAGACATTCAACTCCAGACTCTGCCAACTCCTGAACTCCTGGCCTCTCACCTTTTTCCTTCTTTAGATGTGAACAATTCCACCCTGCTGGACAGGTGACTGGAGTATTGAAAAAAGAGGTAAAAGCCTAGCCCAGTACCTGGCACATGGTAAGCCCTCAATAAATCGTAGCTATTATCATCATGATGGTCATATTTTAATATTGAGAGGCATGACTACAGAAATGACAAAATCTTCCCCATAAGACGACACCACCCTAGTCTAACAAGGAAATAGACATGATGTGCATTTGGTGCATAACAGGTGTCAGGTACTCTAAGCATTAGTTCATTTGTTTCCTAAGTTAATTTATTTTCTCCACCTTTACAGGTAAGGAAACTGAGACACTCACTCAAGGTCTGGCAAACCTAAAAAGACTGAATCCAGAGACTGTTCTCTTAACCACTACTCCACACTAAACAAAGCCATTCAAAGATGAGTCCTCTTCATCTGAGGAGATCTGGGACCAGGTTATTCAACATGAGATTTGAATTTAACAAATCTCTGGGCCCCACTCTCCCCTGTTTAAACTTGAACACTACCCAATTCTAATTCAACATTAAGGGTAAATGAACTTAGTGGTTTTAGGAGCGTACGCTGATGCGTCAGACAAACCAGGTCTTCAGGCCTGCTACACATACTAGGTGGTGACCTCACCTTTTCTGAGCCTCAATTTCCTCATCCGCAAAATGGGGATAAGAATAGCACCTACTTCACCGAGCTATTTCGAGCTTTAATGCAAGGATGTACTAAAACCACGCAGTACAGTTCTCATTAAGTGTTAACTAAAAGTAATGGGAGCCATGGAAAAGAGAAAGATATGAATAGTAGAAAGCGAAGCTTGTCCCTGGGTGACCCAGCTGGCACACGAGCGAGGATCCTCCCCAGCATTAGGAGCAGTCGCCCCCCGCCCACCGCCACAGGGGCCCGCCCTTACCGCTCTTGGGTTTAGACTCGCCGGCCGGCCCTGCAGAGGCGGAGCGGGGCGGCTGTTGCCCTTTGCTGCTGCCCGAAGAGGCGGAGGAGCTGCTGGAGCCGCTGTTCTTGTCCATGTCGGAGGCGGTGGCGGCGGCGCTGGGGGAGCTCTGCGGCATCAAAGGGGGCCTTAGCGGCGGCGGCGGCGGTCGGAGCGGAGCGGGCGCGGCGGAGACCCAGGCTCATGGCGTTCGGGGCCGGCGGGGGTCGGCGGCGGCAGCGGTTCTCGGCCTTCATGGCGACATTTTTCCCTGTTTCCTTCCTCGGTTTCTCAAACTGGAAGGAGAAGCGGCGGGCGAGGCTCTTGAGCCCGGCGGCGGCGGTGACCGAGAAGGAGGAGGAGGCCGGGGCTCGGAGGTCCGGGCCGGGCCTGGCGGGGCGGAGGCTGCGGGGAAAGGGGAGGCGAGGGAGGGTGCGCGAGCCCCGCCGGCCGGCCGGACACGCTCTCCCGCCGCGGGGCAGGGGAGAGGGCTGGCTGTCTTGGTGTCGGGGACAAGTGTCTCCGACACAGCGACCGACACTCGCCCCTGGGCCGAGGCCGAGCTGCTCTGGGAATGGCGACGAGTCGCCAAACAGCATCTCGAAGAACCCGGATGAACTATATATAGCGGAGATGTGGGCGTGAAGCACGCTGGGAAATGTAGTTTTCTGCCTACATCCGGGTCCAATGGGTTTTTGTTTGTTTTTTTTTCCTTTTTTTTCCTCAATGTGTGAGAGATCTTACAGGATGATGGGACTTGCAGTACAGGTTTTGGTCTTAGTACACTAATAATAATATATACCACTCATAATGCATCCAAACATTGGAATACCTGTGGAATTCCTTTATTGACTCGTAAGTTATAGTTCTTATTCTAGTATTAATATCAATTTATTTATGGCTCTTATTCAATCTCCTAATAATGATAATAATGACAATACTTTACATTTAATATCACTTTACAGCACTTCCTCATACAATTACTTCATTTCATTGTCATTTATTAATTAATATAAATCATTGTTAATATTTCATTTCAGTGTTAATAATAATAGTTATCATTGAGTGCTTATCATTAGCAGACACTGCTCTGTGCAGTTTTTATGGAGTATCACATCTATCCTCACAATAAGTCAAACTTAAAGACAAGGAAACAGGCTCAAAAAGCTTAGATCATTTGCCATGATCACACAGCTAATAAGTGACATTCTCAACTACCTATAAGATAAGCAGTTCTCCATTTTACAGATATGGACACTGAGACTTAGAAAATCACATATGTATTTTAGAAATCATATGACACCCATCTGTACTTTGGAAAATTATAAATGATTCTTTGCAACCATAGCAGTTCAAGATTTAAAGGATCACAGAAAAACACTGTGAAAAAGATAAATAATTCTTATAAATATAACAATAAATAAGGCTAACCTTATCTAGTTAGAAACCTATTATATGCCAGGCACTGTGCTCAGCACAAAGAATTCCAAAATACATTAATGCAAGAATGTGATAAGGACTATAATAAAGTTAACGCAAAATGCTGACCAGAGCAGAGGCCTCAAGGAGAGACGTACAAAAATTTAGGAGGAGTAGAGGAGGGCTTCCCCAGAGGTCGTGTTACTTGAGCTGAGCATAGAAGGATGAGCAGAATATCAGCAGTCATAGATGAACAAATAAACAAATAGACAAAATCCTAGACTTCCCCTAATTAGGCCCTTTTGGGTTCCTTATTAATCGTCACATGTTATACAAAACATTAATAAGTATATACAAGTCAATCAATCTTGAAGTTAACAGTTTTAACTGGGATAAAGGAAATTGGATACTAATCTCATTTTTTAATTAATTTATTAATTAATTTATTTATTTATTGGCTGTGTTGGGTCTTCGTTTCTGTGCGAGGGCTTTCTCTAGTTGTGGCAAGCGGGGGCCACTCTTCATCGCAGTGTGCGGGCCTCTCACTATCGCGGCCTCTCTTGTTGCGGAGCACAGGCTCCAGACGCGCAAGCTCACTGGTTGTGGCTCAGGGGCCCAGCTGCTCCGCAGCATGTGGGATCTTCCCAGACCAGGGCTAGAACCCGTGTCCCCTGCATTAGCAGGCAGACTCTCAACCACTGCGCCACCAGGGAAGCCCCCTAATCTCATTTTTAAAATTTCCTTAAATGCCCTCCACAAGTCCTTATCTTGCTTTCCCTTTTCCAGCTTTTTTTCCCCCCACAAATCATATCGAAATGAGAGAATGGCTACATCATGCATCAAACTAAGTCTAGAAAATCCTAAAGTGCATTCTTATGTATGAATAGATGTGGAAGATACACTAAGATTCCTGGATGATTTTTTATTTCCTTTAACAAAGATGTGGGAACTCTGATTACATGGGTGAATCACTCCTTTCTTCTATCACTCTTAAAAGAGAGGGAAAGAGAGAAATCCCAGTGTAGTTCTTCCAAAATAAAGCACTAGGTGTCCATCTGTCAGGTTACATTAAGCCAAGAAGAGATTTTTCCTTTTCAAAGTAGTTTCTTAGGGTCCTTGGCGCTTTCTCCTTGTGAAACATTTACAGGAAACATACTTTAAAGAAAATTAAAGCAGAAACATACGGAAATCCAAATAAAACTCACCACCTCCATTCTCTTTTGCGCAAGATGCTCTACATTACCCTTACCATAGAAAAGAATGGGAAAATCTGGGGTTGAAGTAAAGCACTCATTCTATACCAGTTGGAGCTAGAAATGTAGCTTTGTGATAGCAGGAGAGGGAGCCTGAGTGGTGTTTGCTTGTGCTTACTAAATAGACGCCAGAGCTTTCCTTCCCACCTATGAACTTCCTAGGTTCATAAAATGGAAAAACCAATGAACAATCTTTCCTATGTTTATTATTCAGAGTAGTCTAGCATATGTTTCTCAAGACTGGTCTGCCAATCCCTCTCATTGAAATCACCAGAGAAGTTTGGTCAAATAGATTCTCAGTATCCATATCAGATTTACTGATCCAAAATCTTTGGTATTTGGGGCCCGGAAACGTGCACTTTAAGATCAAGCCAAGTGATTCCTTATGCACGCCAAGGATTGCGAGAATTGACCCTATAATATTAGCCTTTTACCACACTGTACCTCCGTTTGCCCTCTTCTGCACCAGAAAACAAGAGTTACTCAATATCTTGGAAGTTAGTACTACAGGTTGGCAAGATGCAGAGACGTGGCCTCTGAGAGGTGATTGGGGGTTCTCCCTAGGGCCCGCTCATTCCTGGTGAATTCTATATTCAATTTGGAGAGAGTGAGAGAAAGGGATTTCGGGTACTCAAAGACTAAATAGCCTCAGAATCCCAGAGGTCCTGCAGAACTCCTTAATATCAGGTTTCAGGACGCCTTCAGCTAATAATGTCTCCGGCCGGCCGCCGTCAGCCATCTAGTGAGGCAACACGACATCCTGTCTGGCGGCGGTCACCCGACTGTCAAGATGGCGGCCCCCAGGAGCTGGGCTTTATGGAGCTTCTGCTGCCGTGGGTGGTCGCGGGTGTTGCCGGGCTGCAGGCTTCCCGGGCTTCGTAGCTCCTGGCCCAGGGGCCCGCTGGGTGCGCGGCCCTTGTCCCAAGAGAAGCGGGCAACCGAAACGCACTTCGGGTTTGAAACTGTGTCGGAAGAGGAGAAGGGGGGCAAAGGTGAAAAGGGTGAGAGGGTGGAGGTGGGGGAATCTGACCGTCTGCGATCTGGTTTCTTCTGCCCATATTAAGGGTTGATTTAACGTCCCGTCGGCTCTGATGCATTATCTTCTGCAGTCCTAACCTCCAAGGAGTAGCCCCAGCCTAACTGCCAAACTGAGACGCCTCCTCTTTTTAAGTAATTATCACAAAACCCCATCAGTTGAGCGTTTATGATGTGCCAGGCAGTGTGCAGACATTGTTTACAATTCTCATTTCAACTTCCCGATGATGAATATTGCTATCCCATGTTACGTATGAGGAAATTGAGGCTTAAAGGTTAAGCAAAAACTTGCCCAGTTTAACATAGCTAGTAAGTGGTGGAACTAGTATTCCACCCCAGTTTGGTCCGACTACAGAGCCCACGTTCTTAATCTCTTGCTAAAGGGATAGGCCATCTTTTATACAAAGAAAGAAGGAAACTATTTTCTGTGTGCCTCAGCTTCCAAATTTGCCCGGTAGGAATAATAGTAACTTTTTTCGTAGAGTTCTTGTGAAGATTAGATTACTTCATACACTGAAGAATTTTGAATAATGCCTGGCACTTCATAATTGCTCAGTAAATGTTAGATATTGTTGAGCAGTTTTTTGTGTTCACCATAAGCATGGGAAAGGAAAAGAACTTTTTAAAAACTCCAACTGTACCATTTGTAATGGGGAAGGTATTATGCCCATATTACAGATGGATGAGGTGAGACTCTGAGAGGTTCCTTAACTTGGCCTATGGTCACCCAGGAAATAAGAGAAAGAGCCTAGAACTGAATTTCCATCCTCTTATAGACTAGTACGTTGTATTACCTCTCACCTGAACCTTAACTAAATATTATGCATAGCTCTACTGTAACTCTTTGAATACTGAATTTAAATTAACATTTATTTCACTGTGAATCCCCAGAAAGCTAGGACAGTGGCTCATTCACATCTGTATCCTCAGCACCTGATGCACATTGGGAGCTTGATAACTGATTGTGGAGTGAAATAAATGGAGCCAAGTAAAACGATAGCAAACTTTTATTGAGGCCCTGAAACCTTTTAAAAATATTTTACATTAATTCTTATAAATACAAGTGTATGAGGTAGGAACTCTTATCCTGTTTGTATAGATGAATAAACTGCTAATAAGTGGCGTAGCTGGAATTTGAATCCACATGGGTTGCATCCAAAATAATAATAATGCTTAACCTCTGTATTGTGCTTTACAATGTATAAACAACATTTCACACAATGACAGGGGGAAGAGTTACCCATTAAGCTAAACACAGCTTCCAGATTGGGACCCAAGATTGAAGTACAGGCAATCTTTGCTTTGCACAATGATGCGGGACAGTAAAAATGTCCATGCAAGCTGAAATCATGACAATGATCTTAAGGATCAATGGGGAAAATTGCGATTGTTCCAGAACCTTTAAAAATTATCAAACATCAAAAACTCTCTTACTGTCAGTTATAAATGTATAAGGAAATGAAAAAATAGTAAAGTTGATATTTATTTAGCACACTGTCATTTAAAATTAGATTTAATTAATGCAGTTAGAATTTTTAATTGTTTAAATTTAAAATTTTAAATTAAATTAAAATCTAATAAAAAATTAGAAAGATTGAGAATTAAGGTGTTTTATTCCTTTGTAAAAAATTTACCACGAGTAGTTTAAACAGTGTTTGCGTCCTTTTCGTCATATAATTTACAGTAGGGAGAGAGCACCTTCTCCATGCCTCAGCAAACGGCCATACTTCTTTCTAAGGTTCAGTCAGCTTCTAACATTTTATCCTTTCACTTTCAATGTCATGAAATATCTCCAAGAATTCCTTTAATGTGAAATTTTTTGCTGGCATCATTTCCTCTGGGACATCTTCAACCTTTTCATCACAACCACATTCTCATTTACATCCATTAGTTCATTTTCCCAAAGTTCCTCTGGCTGCATATCTAAAACCTCTCGAGGGGCAGCAGTATCAACATTCCCACGGTCATGTTTCTCCTGTAACTCCATTGACATTCTATTCAAATTTCACTTCCAGGGTTATCACTTTTCATTATTTTGTTGCACTTTCATTTTCATTGGCCAGTTTCCTCTTTCAGTTATCTAGTTTTGTAAAATGCCACAGAGATTTACAGCTGAGATAAGAAGATAACACAACTACATGCTTTGCTGTCTGCATGTGAACTGAATAACTGATGTATAGTAACCAACCACCTACAAACTGTGAGAGAAGTGACATTATTGGCTTCTGATCATGATGCATATCTGTTATTTATGTATGATTTGTGGACTGAAGAACTACTAGCAAAATTTGTACTTTATGTAATTAGTCACAGTTAATATACCACTGTATTTGAATGATGTTGCTAGAGGACTGGTATTATTGAACTAAACCACAGTAACTGAAATTCTTGTATATTAGAACCATGTAAAGCAAGAAGGGCTTATACTTAGTGAGTTGAGCCTTAGTGTCCCTCTAAGTACCCCAAAAGATGTTCAAAAGCAAAGAGCAAGCTTATAGGATCCCAAGGTTGAGAATAGACATTCAAGATTGAGTTAAAGGAGGGGGCTCTATAGTCTGCTGATTCAGCAGAGGACAGTAATGTTTTGGGTCTAAGCAGCACATTTTATCTGAGGAACTCAACGTGTCTCTCCTTCATTACCTAATTCAGCCTTATGGTAGGCAGGTAGCGGGCTGGTGCTGATATTCTCATCTCATGGGCAGAAATTGAGGTGCAAAGAAGTTAAATGTAGCCTGTACTTTAAAGTGTATTGGATAGTAAATTCCTTAACTCTTCAGCTGGCCCAGATTCCACATTCTGCCTTAATCCTATGGAGGGTCATGAGGACCCTCTACAGTGTGACTTGGCCCTGATTCACATCCTGCCATCCATCTGCCCACCAAATTTTACATGAGGTTTTTCTCAGTGATGCTGGCAGAGATGAGCTGAGGTCTTCCCATCCATTTGTCATGTGTTTCTAATGGATTTTGTTGTCTTTTATTATAATAATATTAGAAACATTCCAACCACGCCCCCCCCCCGCCCCTTCCTCCAAGAAACAGAAACTGGGGAATTCCCTGACGGTCCAGTGGTTAGGACGCAGTGCTTTCACTGCTGAGGCCGCAGGTTCGATCCCTGGTCAGGGAACTAAGATCCTGCAAACCAAGCCGCGTGGCCAAAAGAAAAAGAAAAACAGAAACTGATTCAGTACTTAAGTATGTGCATGACATTATTACAAGGTAATGGTCCTAGGTAAAGCTAACTAAGATAACAGAAAAGAGGTTGACTTCTTTCTTACATGATGTAATTTAAGCCTTTTTTAGAAGGGGTAATGTTAAGGTGCAGATTTGGGCATCAAGCATTATGACTTGGCTCCACCTTGCAGACAGTTAATTTCATGGGGGGGAAAGCTTTCTCCTCTTTCATTTAGGACTTTTCCAGGTTAATCTTATGAATAGTCCAATCATGTTGTATTTCTCTCAAGTCTATCAGGTGTTTGAAAGTGTGGCCAAGAAGTATGATGTGATGAATGATATGATGAGTCTTGGTATCCACCGTGTTTGGAAGGATTTGCTGCTCTGGAAGATGCGCCCGTTTCCGGGGACCCAGCTGCTGGATGTTGCTGGAGGCACAGGTAACATACAGTTCTGTATCCTGGGGTACCACTAAGCTCCTTTTATAAAAATTAGTGTCTCTTGGGACTTCCCTGGCGGTCCAGTGGTTAAGACTCTGCACTTCCGCTGCAGGGGGCACAGCTTAGATCCCTGGTCGGGGAACTGAGATCCCGCATGCCTCGCAGTGTGGCCAAAATAAATAAATAAGCAAAAAATAAAAATAAAATAGTTTTAAAAAATTAGTGTCTCTTGTTGGAATGAGCTAGCTCACCTACCATTAGCCTGAAGATAGTAATTGAAAATCAGTACACTTCTCAGAAAGATTTACTCTTTTCTTTTTAACTGAATGTCAGTCAAAAGCACAGAATATCAGCTTTGTGCCTGTCACTTTTCTAAAATTCAGAGGATTACAAAGTAAAACGACCAATTTTTAACTCCAGTGGCATTTCCCCATCTAAACAACCATTTTACCTTCTGTTTAACCTTTATCCCACTTTCCCTCTTTCTTTGGTGTGGGGAATGGGGAGAGCTTTTATCATGTTATGTAAGCTTTCTAGGCAGACTTTTCTGCCTAATCTACTATGATATCAGATATCAAAAGCTCATTGATTTATGCATGGTCCTTTGTTATTTGGTGTACACTAGGCATTTGGAGAGAAAAATGTCATAATGTGTAATATAATGTAATAATGTCATAATCTATACTAATAGGATAATGTATAATAATAAATCACAGTAGAATAATGTACATGTTTGAAACATGTTTATGTGTGGCTTTGTTGGTGTGGCCCTCTACCCAAAAGGAAGCTCAGAGGGCAGTAAGGTGGAGGACAATTTAGCAGAATCTATCAAAATCTAAAATGCTTACAGTCTAGGATCCCACAATTCCAATTCTAGACATCTAGTCTGAAAACACAAACAAAAACAAAAACTTGCACAGAGAGATAGCTACAGAAGGGGGTCAGTCAGAGCTGCTTCCATCTCCAATGTACCCCAGCCAGTAACATTACCACATGCTGGCAACTGCCCATTTAGAAAATGCAATTGAAAAGTAATCCCATATATTTAAAAAGACATTGAAAAAGTAGAGCTACAAATATGCCCACTGCATAATTTTTAGTCATAGTGAAAAATTGGAAATAACCTATTTCTACCTCAGTAAAGAAATGGCTTTAGGGACTTCCCTGGTGGCACAGTGGTTAAGAATCTGCCTGCCAACGCAGGGGACACGGGTTCGATCCCTGGTCTGGGAAGATCCCACATGCCACGGAGCAATTAAGCCTGTGCGCCACAACTACTAAGCCTGCGCTCTAGAACCTGCAAGCCACAACTACTGAGCCCGTGTGCCACAACTACTGAGCCCACGTGCCACAACTAGTGAAGCCCACGAGCCTAGAGCCCATGCTCCGCAACAAGAGAAGCCACCGCAATGAGAATCCCGTGCACCGCAATGAAGAGTAGACCCCGCTCACCACAACTAGCGAGAAAAGCCCACACACAGCAACGAAGACCCAACACAGCCAATAAATAAATAAATAAATATATTTTTTAAAAAAGGAAATGGCTTTAAATTAAGATACATCAATACTATAAAATATTAGGTAGCTATTTAAAAGAATGAGGAAAGCCTATAAGTACCAATGGAATGGTCTCAAGGACATATTAAGTGGGAAGAAAAAGAAAAGTTGTATACAATGCATATAATATGATCCCCATTTATGTTTTTAAGTTGTTTTATATGAGTACATATAATTATATTTAAATATATAGGAAAGTGACTAGAGAATACCTAATTGGATGGAGAGAATGGAAAAGCTTAAGGATATATTTCGTACAGTGTAAGAAAAAAACAAAGACAAGGAAACCGCATTATAAAAAGGGAAATGTGATCCCGTAAAGCACTGGCTTTGCCCGAACAATATTTACCTGGTCACAATAATGTACACACTTGATTTTCAGCTTTTAGACTCAAACCATCAACAAAGCACAGAAGACATAGCTATAGAACAAATAAAATGTTATCAGGCTTGACAGAATAAAAATATATATATGATGGAACGCTGAAGGGAGTCAAGAGATACTGTCTGTAGTTGGTGGAATAAGAAATAAAATACTGGGGTGGAGGGATAAGTTTGGAATTGGGATTAACAGATGGATTCTACTATATATAAAATAAACAAAAAGGACCTACTGTATAGCACAGGGAACTGTATTCAATATCTTGTAATAACCTATAATGGAAAAGAATCTGAAAAAGAAAAAAAAATGTATATATATGTAAGACTGAACCACTTTGCTGCACACCTGAAACATTGTAAATAAACTATACTTCAATAAAAAAATAAAATATTGATTAGTTTATTACTCTAGGTTACAAAGGTATCTGTGAGGAATTGTGGAAAGTGATAAAATATATTGGGAGGATAAAAGCAAGCAGAGATGGGGGTGAGTAAAGAAGTAGCTGGTGAGTAAAGAAGTAGCTATAACCAACAGAATAAACAGTTAAAGGAGTTGGGAAGGATGGTCTGTGGGGAACTGAACTGGGAGTAGGAAGTGGTGTGGCAGGGAACTGTTGCTTGTGACTGTGCCTTTATGTTACTGTCATAAAAATTATTAGAAAAAGACTAGAAGGCCGCACACTAAACTCTTAACACTTGTTATGTCTGGAGAGTGTGGACAGAGAATTCAACTTTCATGTTTTATTCTACATGTTTAGGTATTGAGTCTTATAGTAAGAATGTGTCCATGCATTACATATGCAATTTTTTAAAGCTTTTTTTTTTTTAATCAATTAATTTATTTATTTTTGGCTGCTTTGGGTCTTCATTGCTGCGCGCGGGCTTTCTCTAGTTGCGGCAAGTGGGGGCTACTCTTCGTTGTGGTGTGTGGGCTTCTCACTGCGGTGGCTTCTCTTGTTGCGGAGCACGGGCTCTAGGCGCACGGGCTTCAGTAGTTGTGGCACGTGGCCTCAGTAGCTGTGGCGCACGGGCTTAGTTGCTCCGCGGCATGTGGGATCATCCTGGAGCAGGGCTTGAACACGTGTCCCCTGCATTAGGCAGGCGGATTATTAACCACTGAGCCACCAGGGAAGTCCAGGATTTTTAAAGAATCTTAGACGTTAAAAATTTGCTGTTAAAAAAAAAAGTTACTGGGCTTCCCTGGTGGCGCAGTGGTTAAGAATCCGCCTGCCAGTGCAGGGGACATGGGTTCAAGCCCTGGTCCCGGAAGATCCCACGTGCCGTGGAACAACTAAGCCCGTGCGCCACAGCTACTGAGCCTGTGCTCTAGAGCCCACGAGCCACAACTACTGAAGCCCGCGCACCTACAGCCCATGCTCCACAACAAGAGAAGCCACCGCAATGAGAAGCCTGTGCACCACAGTGAAGAGTAGTCCCCGTTCGCCGCAACTAGAGAAAGCCCGCGCGCAGCCACGAAGACCCAACACAGCCAAAAATAAATAAATAAAATAAATTAAAATTAAAATTAAAAAAATAGTTACTGTTGAGATGAGTACAAACTTCAATTTTCATACACTCCTCAACCCCTGTACCTTTGTTGCTCCTTTTGGATTTAAGAAATGCTGGGTTTTTGCTTTTGTTTGTGTTTGATCTTTCCTCCTGTTGGCTTCCCACAGGTGACATTGCATTCCGGTTCCTTAATTATGTTCAGGCACAGCATCAGAGAAAGGAGAAGAGGCAATTAAGGGCCCAACAAAATTTATCCTGGGAAGAAATTGCCAAAAAGTACCAGAATGAAGAGGATTCTTTGGGCGGTTCTCATGTCATGGTCTGCGACATCAACAAGGAGATGCTAAAGATTGGAAAACAGAAAGCCCGTGCTCAAGGATACAAAGCTGGTAAGTCCTGCAGAAAGTGGACCCAGAGGAGATGTTTACATGTTTATAAAATAAGATGGAATACGTACAATGCTGAAGTGCTTTCTTTTCCAGGTTTCAAAAACTTACAGATAGGGAGGAGTGGAAGATAATTTGTGTGGCTGCGTCCAGCATGTGTGCTGTTATGTACATTATTTCAGCAACCCAGGAAGTTAGATTATCAGCCACATGTGACAGGGGAGATAACCCAAACCCAAAGAGGTTAAGTATCTGCTTCAACTAACACAATTTAAATGGCAGATCCGGAATGGAGGCTGACTTTTTGGATCTCAGCTCTTGGACACTGAGACAAGTTTGGCTTTTAATTCCCAGCAGCTCCCCAGTGACACCCATGCCCTGTTCTTGAGCCATTTCGTCCCCCTCCCAAAACTAAGCTCTGCTTCAGCTTTCAAACCAGGGCTCCTGGGGCCTGGACATTTCCCACGTGGGGCTCCTTTTACAGGCAGTCTTTGTTCCAGAGCACCTCCACCCCACCCCCGCCATTGGGTGGGCTGAGGCTTTCTCAGATCTTCATCCAGGTCTAATGGCTTTGTTTTTTGGGGGAGGGGGGGTTTTGTGATTTATTTATTTTTTTTTTTAATACATCTTTATTGGAGTATAATTGCTTCACAATACTGTGTTAATTTCTGTTGTACAACAAAGTGAATCAGCCATATACACACATACATCCCCATATTCCCTCTTGAGGCTCCCCCCCACCCTCCCTATCCCACCCCTCTGGGTCATCGCAAAGCACCGAGCTGACCTCCCTGTGCTATGCTGCTGCTTCCCACTAGCTATCTCTTTTACATTTGGTTGTGTATTTGTATGTCGATGCTACTCTCACTTCGCCCCTCACCCGCTGTGTCCTCAAGTCCATTCTCTACGTCTGCGTCTTTATTCCTGCCCTGCCACTAGGTTCATCAGTACCTTTTTTTTTTTTTATTCCAAATATATGCGTTAGCATACGGTATTTGTTTTCCTGTTTCTGACGTACTTCACTCTGTGTGACAGACTCTAGGTCCATCCACCTCACTGCAAATAACTCAGTTTCGTTTCTTCTTATGGCTGAGTAATATTCCATTGTAGATCTAATGGCTTTTCCCACACAGCCTTGCTTCCTCTCCTTTTTATTTTTCCCAGGTGTCTCCTCTCACCCCCTGCCCCCAAAAAAGAAAAAAAACCTTTTGCCCTCCTACCTCTATTTCATCGTGGGTTTCTCAGAGGGCCCAACTGATGCAGTTGAAGAATCACCCGTAAATGGTACTCCTCAAATTTCCCTAGCGCGGTACTCTCAACGGCCAATGGGAGAATGCCTGGGTATCTCCAGGAACCTGTTGCAGCCGCCAAATAGACAGTTTCTGCTGTAGCTTAAAGATATACATTTTGCATTTGGCTTTCTGTTTGTTTTCATATTTTGAAATACTTTTGCCCCCGGTTTTTTGCCCCAGCAGAAGTACTGATCTGGCAGCTGCAGCATGTATACCCAGCTCCTCAGAGCCGCTGCACTGCCCTCTTCCACGCTGGCCAAGCACTGCAGGCAGCCCCCGTGAGAGGCAGCGGTGCACAGCAAAGGAAGCCAAGCCCCTTGGGTCCATATCAGCACTTCTCCCCTCCCCCACCCCCACCATGAGTGTCTATGGTTATTTTAGCTCAATTCTGCTTCCTCCTCCTCCTCCCACCCGCAGAATGAGCTGCCTAGACGAACTGCAGCCCACTTGGCCCCCCAGATGAAGGGCTCTTTTGTTAACCATCAACACTGATCAGAAGGCTGACAATCACTAGTGTTTCTAGACAAAGGCACCGTGTTCTTACTCCTACTGAGAAACGTGTTTCCCTTCTCTCTGGTGCTTAGCCACGAAGAGTGGAGAACAAAGATGGAAATGATGGGTAATGTTCCACCTCTGGAATCATCTCTTCCATAGCATAGCTTGCCCTTCAGGCTGTCCTAACAGACCCACCTGCATAGGAATCATTACATGCTGCATAGTATGGTTTTATCTTTCCTCCTTGCTTTATCAATCTCCAATAATAATGCCTTTGCAAAAAATATCATGCAAAAAAAATTTGAAACTAAGTAGGAAGATCCTAGAAATGATTTAATAGTTTAAAAAATTAATGTGTAAAGGCATTTTTGTGTGTAGTACTATTATGTGTTTTACTTACATGTAGCACTTCCTCCCAAAATGGAAGCTTGGAGGGCAGGAACCTTATAAGGATTATTTGATGGGTTATAAAAATGATATATTTGGGAAAATTTTGGATATTAGAAATCAAAAATTTGAAAAGGTACTAAGAAGTAAATATTAACCAGAGTTTCAGCATCCAGAGATGACCCTCAATATATTTCCTTCCTAGCTTTTTCCTAATTATTTTCTTTTTATAAAATTGAGAACATCTTACGTATATAATTTAGTATCCTGCTTTATTTAATTCAGCATTGTATCATGAGATTTTCCCATGTTATTAAAAACTCCTGGGAATTCCCTGGTGGTCCAGTGATTAGGACTCCACACTCTAACTGCTGAGGGCTCAGGTTCGATCCATGGTCAAGGAACTAATATCCCACAAGCCACATGGTGCGGCCAAAAAAAAAAAAAAATTCCTTAAAATCATTTTTTATGATATTCCCTCATATGGATGTTTTATGATTTGCATAACCAATTTACGTAACTAGTTGATCTTTCATTTTTTTCTGATGTTTTTGCACGTAGCACAATGTTGTGACATCCTTATTTGTAAATTTTTGCATGCATTATTATTTTCTTTTTACTGACTATATATTTGGACAAGTGTTTAGGCTCTCTAGATCTCAATTACCTTATCTATAAAATGGAGAAAATAATAACCCTTCTCACAGTAGGAGGTACTATCCCATAACTGTTAAAAACACAGGCTCTGGAATAAAACTTCCTGAGTTCTCATCCATCTGTGTGACCTTAGGCAAGCTACTTCAATCTTTCTGATACTCAATTTTGTTCACCTGAAACATGAAGATGATAGTACGGCTGTCTCAGAGTTGGTATGAGGATGTGAGAAGATAATGTACGTAAAGTGATAACACAGACCCTGCCATCATGGGCTTAGTAAGCAGTAGCTTTGATGATGATGTCATTAATGTCCTCCTCCTAAAATTCAAATAGCTGGGTCAAAGGATATACTTATTACTAAGGCTCTTGTTAAATACTGCTGGCGTGCTTTCCAGGAGGGTTATTTCCATTTACCTTCCCCTATAGTGCCTTCCTTCTATATCATACTTTTTTTTTTAAGTTCCATTGAGACACTGAACGTGACAGTGCTTTTATTTTATTTATTTATTTATTTATTTGTTTAAGGAAGCCAAGTGTTTTATTTTATTTTTAATGTATTTATTTATTTATTTATTTTTGGCTGCATTGGGTCTTTGTTGCTGCGCGCAGGCTTTCTCTAGTTGCGGCCAGCGTCGGCTACTCTTCATTGCAATGCACGGGCTTCTCATTGCGGTTGCTTCTCTTGTTGTGGAACATGGGCTCTAGGCGCGCGGGCTTCAGTAGTTGTGGCTCGCGGGCTCTAGAGCGCAGGCTCAGTAGTTGTGGTGCACAGGCTTAGTGGCCCCGTGGCATGTGGGATCTTCCCAGACCAGGGCTCGAACCTTGTCCCCTGCATTGGCAGGCGGATTCTTAACCACTACACCACCAGGGAAGTCCCTATATCATACTTTATGTCTGATTCACTGCAAGTTGAATAATATTAAAGCCAAATCAGGATCCTCAGAGGACATAGCTACCCTGATGGGGAGCTCCCTTGGGTGTTTTCTGAATTCATGACCAGACTTGCAGTCAAGACACTCTGCTTCTCTATGACTCCAGTAGAACCAATATAATTATACTAAATTATGTACTTAGAATACTTCCAATGACTGTCTGAAGTAGGTACTATTATTGACTCCATTTTACCGATGAGGAAACAAAGTAGTTTATTAAAGATTATATAGCTAATAAATGGGGAAGCTGGAATTAGAACACAGGCAACCCCAGGACCTGGGCTCTTAACCACAGTGCTTTACACAAAACACCTAGTTGGATAAAAATTGCTTAAGGGTAAGGCATAACTAAGTAACCAGTGTCTACTCTGAGAAACTTGGGGGGACTTCCTGCTAAATTTCAAGGGCACCAGCTTCACATTCTCAGGACTGGAGGACACCGTGAAGACGGTGGCCAGGAATCCACTGGAGAAGGCAGGTGTGTATTTTCTGACACCACTTCAGATACCACACGTGTGATGTTTGCCCAGCACCAAACAGCTCTCCAGTTCTCCAACGCCAACCAGCTGTCCAACAATTCAGTTCAGTTCTGACACTAATTACCCAGAGTTAGTGTCAGATTCCACAGGTTTAAGGGCTAATTGCCACAGGACTGCCCCCACTTCACAAGCCAGCCGCAAACAGGGTGTCCACGGTACCCACAGTTCTGTCCGGCCTACTGCAAATTCAGGGATTCCCACGACCCCCTCCTCAGGTTTGACAGTTCACTGGGTGCAGAGGAGACAGCTATCCAGACTGAGGCCAGAACTGCTTTTCTCTTTCAGGACTTGCTTGGGTATTGGGAGATGCTGAAGAACTGCCCTTTGATGATGACAAGTTTGATGTTTACACCATTGCCTTTGGGATCCGGAATGTCACACACATTGATCGGGTAATGAATGGCTGCATCCGCTTGCGTGACTCAGGATATTAGTTCTCCTGGAGTGGCTCCACGGTGAATGAGGAAAGGGAGAGATTCTTCTCTGGGCTCAGCTCCTGAGTTGAATGTTTCAGGCTTAGAGGTCTTAATCCTTTAAATTGCCAATTTTCCTGCCTACAAAATTGAAAAAAAACCACAGAGCAGATCTCCACAGAAGCCTTTGTTGCTTGGGTTGGTATTTACATCTTTTTAAAAAAAAAAAAAAAAATTTATTTATTTGGCCGCATCAGGTCTTAGTTGCGGCAGCGGGCTTCTCTCTAGTTGTGGCGCGCGGGCTCCAGAGTGCGTGGTCTTAGTTGCCCCGTGGCATATGGGATCTTAGTTCCCCAACCAGGGATCAAACCCGCGTCCCCTGCATTGGAAGGCGGATTCTTAACCACTGGACCACCAGAGAAATCCCGGTATTTACATTTTTGAGACTGTCAGTCTTGCTCTCTCATTTCATCTGCTTCCTCTCGCTTGTGAAGCCACCTGACTCTGACACTGCAGATCCGAGGGATTTCCAAGGCTGACAGAGAAAAAGGCACTCAAACCCTATTGTGGCAGAAGGTAGCTAGATTCATGGTTCCTCTGTAGGAAGAAGGGAATGTTCAGCTCTTAATCTGATGCAGCTCTTCTTTATTTCTGCTTGAACATTCTGTCCAAACATTTGAAGATGGTAAGCAAGGCACCCAGTTTCATTTCTGTAATGTGGACTCCAGTTGCCTAGTTGCCTGCTTTGGGTGGGACATCCTTTATGGTGTACTTTAGCTTCATTTTTATGACCTGTCCTGTGTCTGTAGCCAGTTTATTATTCCTTTTAAATTAAAAAAATAATAATGAATTTTAGTAGATTCAAAGTTCAAAAGGCACAAACGGATATATCAGTAAAAGTCTTCACCTTGTGTCCCAACCATTCAGTGCCTCCTCCCCCTGCAGTCACCAATTTCTTAATGTAGCTTTGCAAAGATGTCTTGTGCATATAAGTGTATTTATTTTCTTTTTTTATACAAATATTAGCATATGAAACATTTTTCCCATTGCTTTTTTTCCCTTAAAAATATACCTGCAGACTTTTCCATGTCAGCACATAAAGAACACTGGCTCTTCCTTTTTTTAATAGCTGCATAGATTCCCTTTGTATATATATTCCATAATTTAGCCAGTCTCTCATTAATGGTTAAGATGCTTCTAATCTTATGCTGTTCAAATCGTGCCATAATGAATAACCTATGTCGTTTCCACAATAGAAACATTTCTGTAAGATAGATTCCTTGAAGTAAAATTGCTGGATCAAAAAGGAATATCCATTGTGATTCTGAGACGTAATTCAAAAATTGCCGCCTGTGGGGGGTTGTACCAATCTGAGTCAGTTTAGATTACTCCAGGTAACCTTCTCTAGTCACGGGCAGCAGAATGCCTAAAAAATTTAGGAGACTGTGGGTTATTTCTGCTGTTACAGCCTCCCAGCTGAGAGAGTGAACAGGGGATCTGTGGGAAATAACTTTTATAATGCCCACAGAAGCTGATGCCGCCTCAGCCTCCCAGAGTTGAATGAGGGCTGCTGACAAGTGTGTCCTGTTGTTCCTGTCTTGCTCAGGCGCTCCAGGAAGCCCATCGGGTCCTGAAGCCAGGAGGACGGTTTCTCTGTCTGGAGTTCAGCCAAGTAAACAATCCGCTCGTATCCAGGTTGGTATTGTTAACAGGGCTTGATTTTCATCATCTAGCCAAGGGTTTCCCATCCCAAAGTGGACAGAAAATAGCCAGTAAGCTATAAGCATGAACCTCATAGTTCAGTGTCCCAGAGTCCCTGAGGGACAGTGCCACCTCTGAGGTCAGCCAATTCTGAATGACAACACTTAGGCCAGAAGGGTCTCAAACCAGTAACCAGAGACTCAAGTGGGCCCACATATGTATTTTGTTTGACTCATGGTATTTTAGAAATTGACTTAGATGTCCATATTTTAAAATCAGGAAATTTTACATAAAAATCTAGATTTCCAGCTTCACGTGAGAAATCAAATATATGGCAACCCTGGTTAAGCCCATATTCCCACATGGCAATAGTCGGAGCTGAGAAGTAACTGCCCCTTCTCCACTTTTCTGGTACTTCCTGTGCCTGTCACCACACCCTCACTACTCCCTATGGCTCTTGCACCTGGCCCACTTCACTTATTTCAGGTACTTGCTTGACCCTTATAGGCATTTGAGTTTATAATCCCAGGCTTAGACCTTCTTGCTTATTAACGGTCATGTTCTAATCTTAATCTTTTGCCTTTTTGTTTAGGCTCTATGATGTATATAGCTTCCAGGTCATTCCTGTCCTGGGAGAGGTCATTGCAGGAGATTGGAAGTCCTATCAATACCTTGTAGAAAGTATCCGACAGTTCCCATCTCAGGTACAAAACTTCTACAGCTTACAACAAAGGCCCTACAGTTGAAATCCAGGCGATTTTTACTGTATCCTTCTTTGTGTTTTAGGAGGAGTTCAAGGAGATGATAGAAGATGCAGGTTTTCAGAAGGTGACTTATGAAAATCTAACATCAGGCATTGTAGCCATTCATTCTGGCTTCAAACTGTAACTCCTTTAAGATCCTGGAGTGTGAACCAGTCACATCCTGTCAAAAGGCTGGAGCCGAAGGATAATGTGGTTAGTGAGACCAGCACAACATCTCCTCTTAAGGCTGTGTGCCTTGGACTCCTGTTCTGATGTGACCAAACTCAAAGTGAAAGAAACAAGCTTCTGTCACTTTATTGCAGCTTTCCTTTGGGGCTGCTTCAGGCCTTCTCCCAGAGGTATTTGGTCTGTACTTTTTGCTTAACTCCTACTAATTTTTCTTGGCTCTGTAGTATGTGGTTAAGGAAAACCAGCACTAAAACTCAGTTTTGAAGTGTATTTGTGGCTTCTCTGCCAGTGCTGCCTTCCAGAGGGATAATGAATCATTAGAACCCAACGATGATTTGAACCAGAAAACTTCCTAGCTGTACCCAAGTCCATCTTTCAGCCTAGGACTAAGTCTGGGGCCAAAAGCCAAGGCCCAAATTAGAGGGCTAAGGATCACAACTAGAATTGTGCACTGAAACACTAAATGAGTTTACGATTTTCATGGGTTTTGTCATTTTTTTCTTGAGGGAGGTGAAAGAAATACACTTTCATCATTATTCATTCAGTCCTCTTCTACCAAAAGCCACTATTGTGTCCTCAGTGCCTGTCATGAAGGAAACTTGACAAATCCCTGTTGAAAGAATAAATGTACCTGATTTCACGTCTTACACAGAGAGCTTCTTTGTCAGGATACGTTTGAAGTTAGGGTCTTATAGCCAAAAAAAAAAAAAGTTTGATAACTATTTGTCTAGCCAAACCCCCTCCAGTACTCAGCAGAGCTGGACAGAGCTCTTGTCTCCTTAATAGTTAAAATGAGACCATAAATATTTTCAGTGCGGATGAAACTTAAGGGTTTTTTTGGAGGTGGGGGAGGGTTGGTAAGAAATTACAGAAATCAACCTGTGAGTTGGCTGGCAGTTGAATTGCAGAGACCTTAGTTCAAGGCTATTTGAAAAGTCTTCAGATATGCTGCCTCTCTCCCCAGCACAGAAGGGGTCATTTACCCCTTCACGTGAGTCACGACCTTCACTCACAAGATTGTGCCCTTGTCACTGAAAAGCTTCCAGATACAGCACTCTATACACCTGTCTCAAAGAACAGCACCTAAGAACGACTGATAAAGTGCTAAACCTTAGAAAAACTTTTAAGTTTTGTTTTCAGCCAGCTGGTGCCTTTGAAATTAACAAGGAGCAGGCACTAAAAAAACCTTCATAGGTCATCAACCCAGTCCCCTCTCAGTGGCAATGTGATTCTCATATCTGAATCAAGAAGGAAAAGTTAAAAGGTGTCACTTCCTGGCGATAGATATGGGCCTGATCAAATTAGAACTCCCATTGTCCAGCTGTTTGTGGCCTGAAAGCAGCTGGAGACTGGAAGTAGAGCTAAAATCGACAAGATTGATGCAGCTTTGAAAGCCAAACACCTGTTGGGCTTCAAACAAATATAGCCAGGTCACAAAAGAGGAAAAGGAGGTAGAAAAAAGATGTATTACAGGAACATTCTCAGTCTGTTCATATAAATACAAACCTAAACCACTGCAATTGCAGTCCCGTTCCACAGTACCTCCTCCTCCTTTCCTCCAGAAAGCAGGGGAAAAACTTCTCCCATTTTAATTGCCGTAACAGTAAAACAATTTTTTGCCCCTCTACCCTGAAACTTTCCCAGTCCTAACACTGATCAACTTCACTAGAACTTTTAAGACCCCAAGTTCTGGTAAAGAAAAACAACCTCCCAAAGATGTTACAGACCTAATACTGCTCTTAAGATGGACCCCCTCTGTGTAGCATTAGCCTGGTTGCTCAGACACCCTAATTGTATCTCATAGATCCAACGTCTACAACAAAAAGGCTTACCTCATGTGAACACTGAAAACAAAGGGGAACTTAAAAGCCAGGACCTTCCTTGCAGCTTCCCAGGATGGGCGTGGGTTGTTTCAGCCTCTGGAATATTTCCTATCTACAAAAGCCAAGTCTGCCGTATTCGCTTTTATTCATAGAAAAGATTTGTCTTCCTAAAATTGATAGCAGGAAACCTTTAATGAAGTTTACTTATCCAGTTTTAATTGGGTCTTTTAATGAAAGCTTCAATTCACATGTGAACACAGCTAGTTAAAGCACAGCACAGCAGGCTTATAAGTTTAAATTCCTGCAGACTTTATTAGAATCACATGGAGGGCTGCCTCAAAAGTTTTCCCTTTTAAGACCACCTTTAATCTTTAGAGTATACTTTGGCCAAGGCAGGGGAGGGGAAATTAGTCTAGAGCCCAACTTTCTTATTAGCTTTTTTCCATTTTACAACCATGGAACTACTATACATTCATCACCACTTGAGGCCTAAGGCCCAGAACACTCTATAGCAGTATCTTTTAACAAAATGAGCACTTAAGAAAAGCATCAGATTAGGAGTAAGAGTTAATTCAGTAGTTTCTCTGCCATGCATTTCTCAACATGCACTTCTGAGTAGTATTCTTCCATGCATAACAGTAGCAGGATGGGCAAGAATGAAACTCAAGAGCGTTGAATAGGCTAGTCTATTATATCCCACAGAAACTTCAAGGAATCACCCCCACCAAGCTACCCAAGATCAAACAATAGGCCATCTTTAACCCTAGATTATTTGAACAAATCGTTATTAACGCACACTTCTCCAACACATTTATTTCTTTAAAGGAATGGATTTTGAAGAGAAAAAACATGGGGCAGAGAGGTATGGAATAGAAAATAAATACAAATGTAAGCTGTTTTGCTAATTGCTTTATAACCACAACAAACTAGTACAGAGAATGCCCTGTACAAAACAACACAATAAAGATCGAGGTGTTCCCTTAGGCAAGGCTGAAGGTTTCAGTCTCTGGTATTTGGATAGGCTGCAGTCCTTGTTTTTGGATGGATCACTGCGTGTGTGGCACAGTCCATGCTTTTAACCAGATTTAAACAGGAGAATGGCCACTTGGCCCAGGTAGAAGTAGATGAAGTGTTTGGTTTCATGTGTCACATAACTACCGAAGTTCCTCCCCACGATGCAGTGCCAGGTGGGGTTGTACTTCTTGTCAAACTCCTGGGGGAAGGGGAGGAGAAAAAGAACACAGAATTTTAGTGCTAAACCAGAGGTCAGAGTTTGCCTCCTAGATAAGCAGAGCAGAAAGAAGGAACGTCAGCATCTGCAAATTCTTAGAATGAAAGAATGTTCCTCAGCTCCAAATCGCCTACATGGTGCATTAATGCAAACATACTTGCAATCTGAGCTAAGCTGGGAATGGGGGCTGGGGAGGTAAAAGTCAGAAAGGGCAGCCTCAGAGACAGAGTGCTTTGTTATCATGGCAATTACACCTTCATAACTTCTAGAATATTCTTATTCATTAACAGCAGGTGACATTAGTTCTAGTTTATCCTCTAGTTTTTAAACAGAGCCAAACTATCCTCCTACTGTACGACATGCACCTACAAAAGCCAAGAAAACAGTAAATATTTAGCTCAAAATACCCCCATTATAACTCATTTCAGTATTATTGAAAACAAAAGACTTCCAAAAGAACAAAGCCTGAATGAGCTTCTAAACCACTGTGGATCAAAATTTAAACGGACAAGACACTTGGCACTCCACTGTCCCTATAAAAAGAATGCTGGAAGCAGAACCTGACAGCTACCTGGGCAAATTTTATCTTTACTGTCAATAGCCCTTCTTCCCACATCTATCCTGATAGTGCTCATCTACCACCTGGTCCTCAAGGAGAGCAAACTGCAGTAACAACTTTTCCCTATTTTCCCCACCCCCAGAGGCTCTAGGCTTCACTGGGTAGCTCTAGGCAGGGGCCAAAGCTAGTCCTTCTCTATGAAACTACTACAAGTCTCTGGTGAGTTAAGCAAAATTTGGCTACTATTGTATTGTACACAGCAAGAACGTCTTTTAGATTAAGGGGAATAAAATTCTTACAAACTAGACCAACGCACTGCTGCTGCCTTTGTCAAAAAGGTATTTATTTCTGCTCCATCTTAAGTCTTTCATCTTCTCATTCTCGACTGGAACCCTCCCACGGCTTAGGCTGCCAGCTTCCTTCCCTTCTAGAAAACATAGCTCGAGAAGTTGGCAGGCCTGCCAGCTTTCTACAGACTGCCATTTACCAATCCCCCAACCTAGTACCCAGCCATCACTACCACCCACTTTCCCTCAACTGCCGACTGACTCCCCACTGAAGGCTGGCAAGATCTCCCTTCGGCCCTGCTGGAAACACCCACGCAGCTCCCCCCTCTCGAGCACCCAGATGGATCCTGGGCGCAGCAATCATGCAGAAGGGGGAACCGCTGATGCCTGATCCTAGAAACCGTTACTAGGTGGCGCTTTCCCCGTGGAGCTGGGTAATTAAAAAAAAAAAAAAAAAAAAACTTCGAGCGCTGAGGGGCCGATCTTCAAGAGAAGCGCAAAATTCATTTGCGTCCTTTTCTGGAAACCTCTACACCCGCGCTACTTTGCGTGCCCCCCCCAAGTATCTCTGCCATTGCTCAGGGGACGCAGGATCGAGGAGAAGGAACTAAGTTGTGACTCGCCCCAGCTGAGCGCAAACCGCCCGAAACCCCACGCCCGCGCCCTGTCCTCACCTTCTTGATATGGGCCGCAATGTCCTTCTCTATATTATACTTCTCCAATGCCTGAGTAGCACACTCCACCGAGTCTTGTTGCATCTCCTCCGACATATCGGCATTTTTGATCACGGCCTTTCGGTCACACATGGTTACCTGGGGGGCGAGGCCCGGGCAAAGGGTGAGGAGTTGGGGTATGGGCTGCGCCTGCGGGGCGCCAGCTTCCCCGGGCCGCTCCGCCCGCCCCACGCCACCCCGGGACGACCCCCCACCCCACTTCTCAGGAAGCGCGGGCCGCGCGGACCGAACGGCGGGATAAGTCCGGCAGGGGACGAAGCCAGATAGTGGAACCCCCCCGAGTCTCTCACCAAAGAGCAGGGGCTGGCCGACTGCAACGGTCTCCTGGGGGAGGGGCTGGCGAGGCTCAGACCCGTCGAAGTAAGCGGTCCCGACTAAAACCGTGGCGCATCTATGGAGCCCCACGCCACCCGCCGCCGCCTAGTACCTAAGCCCCGCCCTGCTCCCGCCGGCCCCGCCCCTCACCGAACGTCCCTATTGGCTTGACACAGCCCCCAGAACTCTCCCATTGGCCCATGGACTCAATGGTTCCCTCAGGATCTTTCTCCCGCATTTTGTTGCAGACCACAATGCACCGCTCTCGGCGTCGGTTGCCCCGGCAATGGGCCGCACGAGATGAGGCCAAACACCCCGAAGGTGGTGCTGGGGTGGGGTCGCGAGGACCGCCCAGCGGCTAGAGAGGTGCGAAGGAAGCTTCCGCCCAGGTCAAGAGAAGTGATTCCAAATTTACGGAGGTTGTCCCAGAGTGTGTTCTCGAATAAGGATTGTCTTTGGAAGTTGGTTATCCTACGTCCCTTCCTCCCATCCCAGGTCGGAAGGATTTACCCTTTCTGAGGTAGCCAATCGCTTCACTAGAAGGGTATCTCTTAAGCAGGGCTGGCTTCGTGGGCAAGTGATCCGTGCAGTCGCAGAAGAGGAGCAGCAGGGTTTGGTTTAATGCTCTGCTGTCTCATTTTTGAAATTCGTTTTTTTTTTTTTAAACAAGGGACGCCACATTTTCATATTGCATTGGGCCATGCAAATTATGCAGCCGGACCTCCTCTGAAATATGGGAGTGAGGGTGTCGGAGGTCCTCAGAAATGGGAGAGGGTTTCCTTACGAATTAAGAGATTATCCCCGAGAGTGGGGTCTCCCTGCTGGGCAATGCAGACCTCATTTAAGGGGGTGGGGGGCCCTCCGGGTGGATTTGGGAGTGCTGATCCCGGTGGTGTGTGTCCAGGGTGGGGCTTCTTGCTCAGATGAGGCAGTCTTTCCTGTGTGGGAGTTTCTTGGTGAGGATTTACCTCTAGGGCGGAGGTGCCCTAATGAATAGAATGGCATCCCTCAGAGGTATTTCCTCTGGTTTAGGGAGACTAACCACTAAGTGTTTAAAAAAGCAAGGACTTGGGGTGGGGTTGGGGAGCAGGATCAGATCTGGATTTAAATATTTAAATCCTAGCCCTGTCATTTTACTAGCTGTTTGAACCTCAGTTTTCTAATCTGAGGGATTAGAAAACAAATCTAATTAGAAAACTAATTTAGTAAAGGGACTAAATATAAAAGGAAACCACGTCATAGGCATGTTGAGAGTATTAAATAAACTAATGCATTTGAAGTTCTCAGCACAACTTGTGGCACATAGTAAGGGCTGGAAGAATCTTACCGATAGCTGTCAATTTATGGAACTGTCCCAAGAGTCATGGCAAGGTTTTGAACAACCAACCCTTAAATGCCTAAAATGTGTTTTTGAACTTCCATAAACAAGTTATCAGTTTAATCATGTAACCAGAAGCTTTCTGTTTACATTTCTGCCTGTTTCTACTTGACCACCCACTCTCATTAATCCAGAGCCCCTTACAATTTGATCAGAGGCACACAATGCCAAAGAGAAACCAGCTGGGAATAATGAGAAACTCGGGTACAACATATGCATATCAATTAAATCAAGTTAAGAGACTTTTCCCAGTTTCAGGTTTCCAGTGGTGGGATTATGGGTTGGAGGAGTTAAAGTAGTTCTACACGGAGTCGCTGTTGGGGAAGAAGTTGGATTGGCAACAGGAGTGAGTCTGGGTTAGTGCTTCTACCTGACTTGGATGTATGATTCAGAACTATGGAATCTAATGATGATGCCAGAACCTGAATCTCTCTTGGGGGCCTTTACTTTTCATGTATATAGTTTTAAACCCTCTGATCTATGGCTTGGCCAGCTTCTCCTTGTTTGAACAGAAGGAGCTGAGAGTCGTTAAAGGGGATGAGGTCATAAGAACAGCAGCTGTGTATTGAGTGGTTGCCTATCACCAAGTGCTTGGCATTTACTCAGTTGCTCCTCACAACAGCTGTGCCTGGGACCCCTTTCCTCCCATCTCCCTCCTGGCATAACTTCTGCTCATTTAGATTTGAGCTCAGATGCCTCCTTCCCTAAAGAATCATCTCTACTTACCCCCTACCACCACACTTCAGTTACTCTCTACTGAAGTAACGTTTTTATTTCCTCCATTGTACTTGCCTCATTTTTTCCTTCAGAATAAATTCACATGAATTATCTCATGTATTTATTTGCTCAGTTATTGTCTATCTGTCCCTGCCTGTCTTCATCACTGCTGCATCTTCATCATCGAATTCAGCGTCTGCCACATAGCATGCACTGACTTAGATATGCATTGAATTAAGAATTCCAGGTCTTATATCCCCATTTTACAGATTAGGAAATTGACTTTCACAAGGTCAAGCTGTTAATAAAGGAATAAATTCCAGGTCTGGATGACCCTAAAGTCCATTCTCTTAACTTCAATATTACTTTACTACATTTAGCTGAGGAAACAGTGTGCCTTTTTCTTATTAATAACTTTGAAGAAAAGGAGTTTGAAATGGGATGATGTTAAGGTTTTCTAACAGATAAGAGGATTTTGCTCGATAAATGCCTGTAGGTTTTTCTCCATTTGTAGCACCTGCCTTCCCGAGCATCTTCTGTGTTTACTGCTCATCTCAACCAGCTCTTGACCCTAATTATTTTCTTTAAAAGTGAAGGAAGAGGGACTTCCCTGGTGGTCCAGTGGGTAAGACTCCACGCTCCCAATGCAGGGGGCCTAGGTTTGATACCTTGATCGGGGAACAAGGTCCCGCATGCAGACGGCAACCAAGAAGTCCACATGCCACAACGAAGATCCCACACACAGCAACTAAGACCCGGCACAGCATAAATAAATAAATAAATAAATAAAAATTTTTTTTAAAAAAGTGGGACTTCCCTGGTGGCACAGTGGTTAAGAATCCATCTGCCAATGCAGGGGACATGGGTTCGATCCCTGGTCTGGGAAGATCCCACATGCCATGGAACAACTAAGCCCCTGCGCCACAACTACTGAGCCTGCAAGCCTAGAGCCCATGCTCCGCAACAAAAAGAAGCCACCGCAATGAGAAGCCCGCACACCGCAGCGAAGGGTAGCCCCCACTCATCGCAACTAGAGAAAGCCCGCACGCAGCAACGAAGACCCAACGCAGCCAAAAATAAATCTTTAAAAAGTGAAGGAAGAGCACTATCAAAAACCCATGCTGGGACTTCCCTAGTGGTCCACAGGTTAAGACTTCGTGTTCCCAGGCTTCCCCGGTGGCGCAGTGGTTAAGAATCGCCTGCCAATGCAGGGAACACAGGTCCGAGCCCTGGTCCAGGAAGATCCCACATGCCACAGAGCAACTAAGCCCGTGCAACACAACTACTGAGCCTGCGCTCTAGAGCCTATGAGCCACAAGTACTGAGCCCACGTGCCACAACTACTGAAGCCCGCACGCCTAGAGCCCGTGCTCCGTGACAAGAGAAGCCACTGCAATGAGAAGCCCGTGCACCACAACAAAGAGCAGCCCCTGCTCGCAGCAACTAGAGAAAGCCCGCGTGCAGCAACGAAGACCTAACACAGCCATAAATAAATAAATAAATAAATAAATAAATAAAATAATTAAATAAAATAATAAAGACTTCGTGTTCCCAATGCAGGGGGCCTGGGTTCGATCCCTGGTTGGGGAACAAGAGCCCACATGCCGCAACTAAAAGATCCTGTGTGCCGCAACTAAAGATCACGCATGCCCCAACAAAGATCCTGCACGCGGCAACTAAGACCTGACGCAGCCAAATAAATAATAAATATTAAAAAAAAAAAAAAAAAGAAACTCATGCTTTTCTGGCCTGTGTTTAACCCCAAGAGACCTTTTAGGGATATTATTTCTAGGAACCAACGGCCTTTTTCATTCTGTTACCACTTATTTTTGCAGAATCATTTCTCATTTCCTATCTGCTTATCGCACAGTGAGGCAGGAAATAAATATCCCCTAGTTGTAAATGAAATGTTCTGTGCAGGATTTGGATGCTTGAAATATATACCCAGAGTCAGTTACAGCCCCATCCTCAAGGAGTTTCTAGTCAACAGTAACCTAATCTTTCCAATATCATGGGTTTGGGGGTTTGAAAGGGCTTTAGAAGTACAGAAGCCCAGCAGGTAACATTAATGAGTGAGGTGAGGTAGGTGGTACAATAGGGAGTGGAGGGGACTGTGGCAAATAGAAAAGCCCTTTTTAAAAAAAATTATTTATTTATTTATTTTGGGCTGCATTGGGTCTTCGTTGCTGCACGCAGCCTTTCTCTAGTTGTGGCGAGCGGGCTCTAGAGCACAGGCGCAGTAGTTGTGGCGCACGGGCTTAGTTGCTCTGTGGCATGTGGGATCTTCCTGGACCAGGGCTTGAACCCATGTCCCGTGCATTGGCAGGTGGATTCTTAAGCACTGCACCACCAAGGAAGTCCCTAGAAAAGCCCTTTAAAAGGTGCCAGGCAGATGTTGCCATTTGGGATTGTTGACCCAGTGTTGCTAAAATCATCTGATTTTCAAGAGAGACCAGAAATCTGAATTATTTTTATGGGAAATGTCATCATTTTAATGTTGGTCACAAATTCATTTCTTAAAACACAGTGCAGTCTAGATATGGCCTATGGGCCTCCAGTTGGCAACCTTTTATTCCGCTGAATACTCTCTTTTTGTAACCAGAAGACAGACTCAAAGAAGTATAATAAAACATATATATATATATATATGTATTTGGTCTTTGTCCAAAGATCCAGGCACAGAGCTCTTAAACCCTTGAAATTATTTGAGTTATAAGAGCATCTTTTGTTATCATAATGAGTCCCTATCAACTACGCTGGAGTTTAGGTAACGAGGTGACTCTTTGGGGGGAAGGAGGCAAGATGCCTTCAGATATACAGATAGTTTCATATATCTAGATAGCTGGTCATCAGAGGAAACAACCATATGATTAGAGGGTTGAAACTTTCAGCCCCCTTTTCCTACCCATGTCCCCTTCCCCTACCTTCCCCATCTCCTGACCTCCTGGGAGGGGAGGGGGCTGGAGATTGAGTTCAATCACCAGTGGCCATGCCCATGTAACAAATTCTCCATAAAAACTCCAAAACCATAAAGTGCTGTGCAGGTGGTGCACCCTGAGAGGACACTGAAACTCTGCACCACCCTACCCCCCAATACCTTGCCTTATGCATCTCCTCCATTTGGCTGTTCCTGAGTTGCATCCTTTATAATAAATCTGTAATAGTAAGTAGAGTACTTTTCTAAGTTCTGTGAGTCATTCTAGAGAATTATCAAGCCTGAGGAAGTGGTTGTGGGAACCCAAATTTGTAGTCAGCTGGGCACAGTGAGGGTAACCTGGGCACCCCATTTGCAGCTGGCACCTGAAGTCGGGGCAGTCTTGTGGGTCTGTGCCTTTAGCCTGTGGGTCTGTGCTAACTCTGGGAGTCAGCGTCAGAACTGAATTGTTAGACACCCAGTGGATGTTGGAGAATTGATGTGGAAAAATAAGTATTTGGTGTTAGAAAAACAAACAAACAAACATAGTATCAGAAGTGATGTCATGGAATTCCGTGGTGGTCTAGTGGTCAGGATTCCGAGCTCTCACTGCTGAGGGCGTGGGTTCAATCCCTAGTTGGGGAACTAAGATCCTGCAAGCTGTGCGGCTCAGCAAAAAAAAAAAAAAAAAAAAAGTTGTCAGAAAAGCAACCACAGCAGACGGGAAAGGACCTGCCTGTGATTACACAGCGTGTTAGTTATGGAACCAGATTTCTAAGATCCTGGTCTGTTTGACTCCAAATCTAGTGCTCTTTCCATCACCTCAGACAAGTTGGCTTTACCCTTGGGTGCTGGGGATTTCACACTTTCTGGGCCTGAATGGAGCATGGCCTATGCTTGCTACTTGGCACATGGTGTTTGCTGAATAAATGAATGGGTATGGCACCAAAATGCTTGCACTTAGATCTGCATGAGGACAGTATCTGGTGTAGTTTTGATTGGCAGCAGGGAGGGTTCATCTCATCATAGGCACTAGGGGAATTCCATGGGAAGGTAAGAAAGTGGAGACTCAACAGCATTTTTGGTTGATCAGAACCATGCCATCAACGTAGAGAGCCCAAGAATAGGTCATTTCCAGGGTCCTCTGGAAATTCAGATGACGCTAGAGTAAACCCACTATGACTCCACCAAGGAGAAACCCCAGAGACATTTCCTAAATCATCCTCATGATTTTTGCCATACCCGCACCCTACCTCTACTATTATTTCTTCAATATTTTTCTTTAATTAAACTCCCTATTTTTAATAAGTATTTTTAAAAGGCCAATTTATATTATTACCATAAACAGAAAACTAGTCTCATTCATCATAAATAGAAGGTAACCATAAAATATAAACAAATACTATAATATAAAACGTTTTGTCCTCATATTGCTAAACTGATCTGGGACCCCGCCAGTGATATGTGTCCCACACTTGGGAAACGCTGCCCTAGCAGAGGGTTCTTAAAGGGGGTCCGGTGGATGGATTGCGAAGGTTTTACAAGTCCCCAGGAATTATGTATGCACAAGATGTGTGTTGTGCTCACAGGCATTTTTTCAGGGAGAGGATCTATACTTTTCATCAGAGGCACAAAGGGATTCAGAACCCAAGGAGGATAAAGAACAATTGCTCTAGAATAACCTATACTCTTGGAATGAATGCAAGATTCCCTCACCAGGTCCCACTGAACTGGCCCATCAATTGGGTTCTGTAGCATCACATGTCTGGGCAACTCACTATATTCCACTCCTAGCTGCTAAGTTTTCTTGAGAACCCTTCTGAGCCTGAAAACATGCATTTTCTATTCTTATTACTGGAAATCATCATTAGAGGGAGGCAAAGCTTCTGAGATCATAGGCTTTGGAATGAGACAGACTTGGGAAAAACCTAAGTTGTGTGCCCTCCTACGAGTTAGCCTCTCAGAGGTATAGGTTCCTGATTTTTAAATGGAGATAATACCTTCATTGTAGGGTGGTGGCAAGGTTTATATTAAATAATGCATCTAAAGACCTAGCCAGGGACTTCCCTGGTGGTCCAGTGGTTAAGACTCTGCGCTTCCACTGCAGGGGGCACGGGTTCAATCCCTGGTCGGGGAACTAAGATCCTGCATGCCGCGCGGTGCAGCCCAAAAAAAAAAAAAAAAAAAGACCTAGCCAAGGTCCAAAAGATGGTAGCTACTGCTGTTATGTACTGAGAACTTACTATGTGCTAAGCATTTGGGACACATTATCTCCTTGACTTCTCACAACTCTATAAGGTGGATGTTAAGAGCTGTTGATCTCTCCATTACACAGATGAGGAAAAATGAGGTGCGGAGAGGTGAGGTCCCTTGCCTAAAGTCACATTGCTAGGAAATGACAAGGCTGGAATTTGAACCCTGCTCTGTCTGACTGTACAGTCCCACGTGGTAGATGAAACCTCTGAGCTGCCTCACCTCCCCAGACAAAGGGAGATGATGTGTGTCCCCAGAGACTCTCAGCATCCGTGGCTCCTGCTGGGAGCTCCCTAAATATATGTTGGACGGATGGATGAATGGATGGATAGATGAATGGATGGATAGATGGACTGAAGAAAGAATGGATTTTTCAAACTAATTCAGAGTTGTTTCCTCTCAAATTTGACCCCAGATTGGTCCTTGACTGTCTTGATCTTCTCTGAACAAATTCTTTGTACTTTAGCCATCAGACTTTCCCAGGGCCCTCAGAAAGCCCTTTGGATTTGTTCACAAGCACACTGAGGGATTTCTTGCAGGGACTGGAGGTCCCAAAACAAGCTAGAAAAAGCCACAGCCTGCACCCTGCCACTGGCCCAGGACTCCACTGTTCCCAGCCCTGTCCAGCAATCACTTTCCAAGATTTTCTGGGACCTCAAGCGCTTTCTTGGACCATGAGTTCTGTCACCAACCTAGCAGCTCCAGCCCTCCCTTACCTGAAAGGAAGTGTGAGGAATGTGACCTTGCAGTCCCCAGGGTTGATTCAAGAACTCCTGTACAGAAAGGAGAGGCTCAGTGGGAGAGTGTGCAAGGCCTTGGTCTGAATCTAGAAGCTTTCTTCCTATGGAGAAGGGCTGGCACTAGCCCGGGGCTGGCAGGGGAACTGAGCTGTGGAGCCAAGTACTGTACTGCAGTGCAGGGAGAGTGAGGCCAGACAGACTGGGACAACTCAGGGAAGGAAAAGCTTCCCTCTGGCCCATAGCCAAGCTTCGCCTGAATGGACAGATATCTCCGAAGCCTGATTGCTCAGCCCCCTGTCCGGGGGGGCAGCAGATAAATTCAGGCACGTCCAGAGAGGCCTAGTGGGCCCCCCTCAGCTCCCAATCAGTAAGCAGAAAACCCAGAGTAGAGGCTAAAAGTACAGACTTTGAAGCCAGGCGGACCTGGGTGTGCGGCCTTACCCTGCCCCTACTAAGGTGTCTGACCCTAGGTAAGTGACTCTACCTCTCTGAGCCTCAGTTTCCTCACCTGTAAAATGGGGATTGTAATAGTCCTTGTTTCTCAAGGACAATTTGGAGATTGAAATGGTGCATATAAAGTAGGTGGTATAGGACTTGGCACATGGCAAAGGTCAATGATGCTGGCTACCAATTATCATTAATGGTACCCTAAACCAGGATTCTTAAACCTCAGAAACAACGTTTTGGACCAGAAAGTTTTCTGTTGGGGGACTGTTCTGTGCATTGAAGGATGTTTAACAGCATCCCTAGCCTCTAACCACTGGATGCCAATTGCACCGCACACCCAGTTATTAACCAAAAATGTCTCCAGACAGGGAATTCCCTAGCAGTCCAGTGGTTAGGACTCTGCACTCTCACTGCTGAGGGCCCGGGTTCAATCACTGGTTGGGGAACTTAGAGCCCACGGCCAAAGATAAATAAATAAATAAAAGTCTGCAGACAGCATCAAATGTCCGCTGGAGGGTGAAATTGCCCCCTAGTTGAGAACCAGTGCCCTAAATAATCTAGGATGGGACCTCCCTGGCGGTCCAGTGGTTAGGACTCAGCGCTCTCACTGCTGAGGACGCGGGTTCAATCCCTAGTCGGGGGATTAAGATCCTACAAGCCAAGCGGTGTGGCCAAAAAATAAATAAATAAATAATCTAGGTTGAGTCTGAATGCCACAGATCCCAAACTCACAGCCCTGAGTAAGGACCACAAGGCAGGCGGGCTTACTTACAGACAAAGGGATGGGATGTCCAACAATTACAGAACAAGTTCCCTCCTGCATAGACTATGAGGCAGGACTTGAGTCTGCTCTAGGAGCCCCCTCTGACTCACTAGGTGACCTTGCTGTCACTCTTTAATTATATGCAAAGTGGCCCCAAGTTAAATCTCAATTATTCTAGGGCCCCAGACAAAGGAACAAGCAGTTGGTATCTGATTTCTGGCATCTCCATTCTTATTCACTGACTGGAAGAAAACCTGACTCTCCAGAACTCAAGAGTTCATTCAGACCTTCATTCATGATTGCTGAGAGAGAACCAGGTGTCAGTCACTGTTCTGGATGCTGGGGATTGTGACATGATGATTTAGTTAAGAAATATACATTATAAACATATTTTATATATTTATATATATATATATATATATCTTGTTATATATAAATATAACAAGAGCAATGGAAGCATCTTTTGTTATAACATTTGGTCTCTTGTCCTCAGTTGCTGAAATCACTTCAGAGCTATAAAGGTGAAATGAGTGTTTTGTTATTCATAACAAGCCCCTTCCCACTACAACTGGGTTTCTGCTGATGAGCTGACTTTTGGAAAGCACCTAAGGTGGGGCTGGTTGTCAGTGGAGCCAACCATGAGATTAAAGGCTTAGAACTTTCAGTCCCACCCCTGGCCCCTGAGGTGGGAAGAGGGGCTGGAGAGTGAGTTCAATTACCAATGACCAATGATTTAATCAACCATGCCTATGTAATAAAGCCTCCATAGAAACCCAAAAGGACAGGGTTCAGAGAGCTTCCAGGTTGGTGAACACATGGAGGTTCAGGAAGGGCGGTGTGCTGCAGAAGACACGGAAGCCCCCCCACCCTTTCCCCATACCTTGTGTCTCTCCCATCTGGCTGTTCCTGAGTTACAGCCTTTCATAATAAACCAGTGATTTAAAGCAATTATACTCCAATAAAGATGTTTAAAACAAACAAACAGTGATTTAGTAAGTAAAATGTTTCTCTGAGTTCTGTGAGCTGCTCTAGCAAATTAATTGAACTCAAGGAGGGGGCCGTGGGCACCTCTGACTTATAGCCAGTTGGTCAAAAGTACAACCTGGGCTTGCAACTGGCATCTTAAGTGGGGGGAGGGGCAGTCTTGTAGGACTGAACCCTTGACAGTGGACTCTGATGTCATCTCCAGGTAGATGGTGTCAGAACTGAGTTGAATTGTAGGACACCCAGCTGGTGTCCAGAGAATTGCTTGTTGGTATGAGGGAAACTCCATCATAATTGGTGACCAGAACCCTACTAGGGATCCACAAGAGAACAAAACAGGCAAAATCCCTTCTTCATGGAATTTATATTCTAAAACGAGGATAAAGATAATAAACAAGCAAAAATATGTCTGACCCTGCTAAGTTCAATGGATAAAAATAGACTAAGGGAACCAAAGGGGACAGAGTGAGAGATCTTGTCTTAAATAGAGGTTTCCAGGCAGGTCTCTCTGAGAAGGTGCCATTTGAGCCAAGACTTGATGACCTGGCTATTGGGTGGAGGATAGAGTGTGGGGAAGCCAGTGGGAGCAGAGAGGCCAGGAGGAGGCTACTGCAACAGTCCAGGTGAGAGGTGATGGTGGCCTGGACCAGGACGGTAGCAGCAGCGGTAGGATGAGAGGTGGTTGGATTCTGGATATATTCTGGAGGTGGAACTGACAGATTGGCTGATTAATTGAATGCAGGGTGTGGGGGAAAGAGAGGAGTTAAGCATGACTCCAAGACTTGTGGCCTGAACAATGGGAAGAATGGATTGAGATAGGGAAGGCTGGCCAAAAGAGAAACAAAAAGTTGTTTTGGCTATGTTAGTTTGAGATGCCTATTAGACATTCCAAGTGGAGATGTCAAATATGCAGTTGGAAAAAAAAAATGCAGTTGGATATATGAGTTCTGGGAAGAGGTCCAGGTTAGACCTATAATTTGGGGAGTCATCAGATTATAGATGACACTTAAAGCCATGGGACTTGATGAGATCACCACCAATGGGAGGAGTACGTGCAGATATAAGAGGTAATGCTTATTCAGCTAGCAACATTCTCTGAGCTTTCACTGTGCGCCAGGCCCCGAGCTAGGTGCTAGGTACAGAGATGTACCTCCCTCAGCACCTGCCGAAGAAAAGCTCCATTACTTATTTAATTTTTTCTTGCCTAAGTGCTTTGGCCAATTAGAGGATAAACACTGAGAGTTCCTGCCCTGTGTCTTAGTCACTTGTTCATTATTTCAAGAGATACTTATTGAGCACCTACTTGGTACAAGGCCCCCATCTAGGCACTAGGGACATGAAAGGGAGCAACTCAGACCTGGCTCCTGTCCTCATGGAGTTTACGTTTTGTGTGTAGAGGAAGTGGACACTGAATGAGATGCACATGGTATTTTGTTGTAGGAGCCTGAACAGACTAAGACACTTCCCATTCACTCTCCAGTCCATTCCACCAAAGCAGCTTATCAAGGTTACCAGTGACCACCACGCTGCTAAATCTAGTGGCCAGTTCTCAGCGTCCTTCATTGATGTACTTGTCACAGTTGCTCTCCTCCTCTCTGAAGCTCATTCTTCGCTTGGCTTCCAGTATCCCCAGGACTCTCCCTCTTCTCCTGGCTCACTGGCTGCTCCTCCTCAGCTTCATCTACTTGCTCCACCTCTTCTCCCTGGCCTCTAAAGGAAGAAGTGTTCCAGGCCTCAGTCTTTGGACCACTTCTCATAGTTTCCATTTTCAAGGCTTTGAATAACACCTCCATGCTCATGACTCCTGTCTTGGTCTGTTCAGGATGCTGTCACAGAATATTATATAGACTGGGTGGCTTATAAACAACAGACATTTAGTTCTCACAGTTCTGGAGACTGGAAGTCCAAGATCAGGGTGCCAGCATGGGCAGGTTCAGGTGAGGGCCCACTTCCTGGTTCATAGATGGCCATCTTCTCTCTGTGTCCTCACATGGTAGAGGGGGTGAGGGAGCTCTCTGAGGCCTCTTCTGTAAGGGCCCTAATCCTATTCATGACCTAATTATCTCCCCAAAGCCTCACCTCTTAATACTATCACATTGGTGGTTAGGTTCCAACATATGAATTTTGGGGGATAAACAGTCTATAGGAACCCCAAATTTATAGTCAGCCTGGAAGAAGTGTGGGTAGACTGGTAACCCCATTTTCAGCTGGCATCTGAACTGAGGGTAAGTCTTATGGGACTAAGCCCTTAACCTGTGGGGGTCTGCACTAACTCTGGGTAGTTGTGAATTGTTGGACACAGAGTTGGCATTGGAAAATTGGAGAACTGGTGTGGAAAAACGACACATTTGGTGTCAGAGGTGGTGTCAAAAAAAGACACCGCAGGTAGTCCCTGGGTATCAGCACAGTGCTACAGATATAGATTTCAATAAATATAAAAATTATAAGCCACAAATAGGAGAAAAGAAGAAAAAGGATGTGAATAAACAGAAAGTGATACCAAACTTCTGGGTGGGAGGGCCAAATACAGCAAGAATGGAAAAATTTTCCCCATGTAAATTTATAGATATAACACCATTCCAATGAAAAAAACTAGAAGATGCCATATAGAACTTGATAGAAAGATTCTAGAATGTGCTTAGACAAATCAACTGGCAAAAATACTGAGGGAATGAAAGGAGCAGTAGGGGACACCTAGGCCTTTCCGAGGTACAAACTGGGAGGAAAGTTCTAGGCTGGGGTCACACAGGTCTTGGCATCACTGAATACTAACTTACTAAGTCAGGGACCTGAAGGCCAAGGAGGATTTGGTCAGGCTAAAGACTGGGGAGGCAGAGGTGGAGAAATTAATGTTCCAAGGAGAAGAACTAGCCCCTGCAAGACGCAGTACAGGCTTTCAGACACAGCAGATCCTGGAGAAGCTGGCAATCTGGGAGTAATGGGAGATGAGGGAGAGACTGGTGAAGGCAAATCACAAAGGCCAAGATAAAGGGATGCAGACGGGGTTCTCTCTGGGAGGCAGACACTGTCCCCTCCACCGCTGGCACCCTAGCATCTAGCGCAGTGCCAACAGTAGGCATTCCATAAATATCTCGCACATCTTTTCATAACTACGTATAGGGACTTGCTCTTTTTCACATCTGCATGGTATTCAGAACTGCACGTTTCCCATGTAGCAAGTCCCCTCTGGGTGGACCTCGAGGATGCTTCCAGTTCCTTAGGGAATTATAGTTATTAATAAACATCCTAGCATTTTGAATACAGCACCCCCTGCGGCCCTTCTTCCTCAGGCCCAGGAGGGATCGCTGGATTTCTGCTTGGTTCTCTTCTGCTTTCCTTCTGGCTTCCAAACAAGCACCCTTTTGCTTTGCACAGCTCCCCTAGGAGACTGTGAGACTATATTCCCCTCAGGCTCTCCCCTCCCTCCAGCCTATCTCATCCCCTTTACAATCATCCTAGTCAGGGATATACAATAAACATTTGTATGAGCAGCTGAAATATTTAGGATTTACATGTATAATCTAACCCAGCCAGGCTCTGATTTACATTAGGGCTTCTCACCCTAAGTCACTGGCAGCTGTAGAGTGAGAAAGAAAGAACACTCCTCAGCCCCACCTAACTGTGCTGAGCTGGGTAGCTTCCCCAAAGCGACAGAAGTCGTCCCAGCTTTCTTTGCACATGCTTTTCCTTCTGCCTGGAATGCTTTTCTTCTCTCCTCATGTACCTGGTTAACACCAGCTGGTACGTCAAGTCTCAGCTCAGAAGCCACTCCCTCCAAGAAGTCTTCCCTGAACACCCCATTCAGCTCTGGGTTAAGAGCTGCAGGAGCACCCATTGCCATTGCCCCTTTGTCTGTGAACAGTGGGGGTCTTGATAACTCTTGTGTCCCTGGCGCCCAGCACAGAGCCAGGCTATTCTGCGGCTCAGTAAATACCCAGTGGAATGAATGAACAAATGTCAAGTGGGCAAGGAGTGGGGAAAACCACCAAAGTCCCAGATGCCACATACACAAGCCTGGGCTTTTAGAGCTGGGGTCAGAGTGTTCCACGAGGGAAAAAACCCTAGTCTCCTGCAGGCACTGTCAAGGAGTGTGCCATGACAAGAAAAACTGGCAGCCCACGAGAAGGAGGGACTAACAAAAGAAACTGGTCCGCAGCTGCCTAGCTCCAGGGAACGTTTGTCAATGTGACATTCACAGAAGCCCTGCACATGTGCTGGCTGAGGGGGAGAGCCAGCCTCAGCCAGACAGAAGGAAATTTAGCTACTGTGCACATGTTAGCACTGGGGGAGGTACAGCTTCGAAGGTTGGGGGTTTGTTTTTGTTTTTGTTTTGTTTTCCACTCTTATAAAATCTGCAGGTACTTCCCATATTTGTTTTTACCTTTAAGGAATGTGTTTACTTTTGAGGTGCTGTTACCAAATTATATCGATGCAGTTCATTAAAAATCTGCTTAGTACAAGATTGAGTGCAAAAGCGTTAGGATTCTATTAAATCAGTGCATCCTCTTGCTGCATCAAAAAACATTATCAGCACTGTTGTTAATCTTTTCACACCCCTTCCACCCTTTGCTTGTGCTTCTGGTTCACTGTACCATAAAATAAGTTTCCAAGGTATGTGACAGAGTGGAAAATGTTTAGGGAAAAGTTTTGGGTCAAGGGTAAGGAACTTAGGGCTTAGAAAATAAAACTTGGTGAAATTGAGAAGCCCATTTGTCATTTTGTACTTCAGCTCCCTTTTTCTGGAGCTAGAGCTACTCTTCTTTAAGTACTAGTTAAAAAATTAACAGGTGTTTATTAAACACTTACTATGTGCCAACACAACAGGGCTATAAAGGGATTGGTCCTAGTGGTTCTTAACTTTTCTGGGGGGGAGTTTGGGGGGTATAGGTTTACAAACCCTTGAAAATGATAAACTGCACTGTCCTGTATGGTAGCCACTAGCCACATTTGGCTATTAAAATCAAAATTAATTACAGTTAAATACAATTAAAAGTTCAGTTTCTCAGCTGTAGCAGCCACGTTTCAGGTGCTTAAGAGCTACATGTAGCCACATGGGGTTACCATATTGCACTCAGATAGAGAATGTTTCTATCATCATGCAAATTCTATTGGATAGCCCTGCGTGAATATTCTTCCAGAATCAAGACTATCTTGCTCACGTGCAATATTTTGCATCCAACTTTACAACTTTCACCACTTTCAACTTTTACAACTTTCGTGGGGGGGTTGGGAGGGGAGGCAGTGCTTCACTGACCCCTGCAGCCCACGGATCCGAGAAAAAGCAGCCCTGACATGACAAGCTATTTGAGGCCTCCATCTCACAATACAGCAAGTTGGCAAAAATGAAGCAATGAGGCTGCTACAGCTTCAGCATGCTTACTGCTTTAGATGTACCTCATATGAAACCAGGCCCTCGTGTTCCTACTTGTCTGGCCACATTCAAAGAAACATCAGTTCATTACCCCAAAATAATTGAAAATGTTACCGATTTTCTGCAGTCTCTTAAGAAAACACCAAATAGTCACAATGTACTGCAACTCTTCTTGAATTATCTTTCCCATCTTTCTTCTCTTCTCATCCACCTACACATGGCACTTGCTTCCCTAAAGCTCTCTGCACCCCCTTCCACACTCTCTCCAGATCTCCTAGTTCTGCTGCTGCTTGTCCCCTTCCTCTCCTGCACGGCTCAGTTCTTAATTATGTAGCTCTCCAGAATGTTTCATTTTACTCCATCGCACAAATAAAGTGGCAAAGAATGACAGAAAGCTCCTAGGGTACAGTGGCCAGAAACACATTCCACAGCGACCCAGCCCAAGCCCTCTCTGCCAGCCTGGACCAGTTTCTCTGAGATGACTCATTTTCCCACCGATGGTTTACTCCCCCATCACTTCCTCTTCTGCCCACTGCTCCCAAGGGCCAGGGTCTGGGAGAAGCTCATGACTGAGGCTGGCAGAGAAGAAAACATTTTGCTTGGATGCCAGAGGGGACTGATGTCATAGGGAAAGGGAGGAAACCAGATGGGCAGGTTCGTAGAATGTTTTATCCCCAGTGTTGCTTTATTATTTTTTTTATTGGGCACTGCCCTACTCCCTAGTAGGGAGTAAATGGCTTGCTGTGGGAAATGCATTAACTCTTCACAGTCTGCCAAGGCCAAAGGCTTCTTTTCAATCTGAAGACAATCCCACTGGTGCCATTCTTATCATCATATTAGGAATGATGAACTTTATTGAGCTCCCATACAGCTTAAGTGAAAGCCCCACCCTGTGGGAAGGGCAGGCCTATCCCACGTATCAGAGGACTCCAATGCCCATCCACCATCACCTGGTCATGCACCTGGAATTCTGTTCTCGGAGAGAGCACATAGAGCCTAGAGCCATCACACTTCTTATCCTTCCTTCTTACCTCCTCCACACGTATCTGAACTCATCGTTGTTCATCCTCTTGCAGATCAGTTCCTTCTGCTTTATTCCCTGTCTCAGAACGATACCACTGCCTAGCCAGTACCCCAAGCCAGAAACCTGGGAATCGACCTGGACTCCTCCTCCTTCCTCAGCTCCCACGACCAATCTATCTCCAAGTCCTATGATTTTTGTCTTTGGAATATCTCATCTCCTTAGTATCTATCTCTATCACCTTACATCAGACCACTGGCATCTCTGGCTTGGATGACGGCAGTGGTCTCCCCATTGGTGTTTCCCTGCACCCAATCCCATGTTACTTCCCCATGTAACCTACTAGTCAATAGGCCACCCAGGGCTATCCCTGTTCTTACCTATACTCACCTTTGGGCTAATCTGAGCACACTGTCATATCTTCCTGGAACAATATGAATCCAACTCTAAAATCATTAATGGATAATGCAGATTTTTTAATGAAGTCACAGGAGGGGGCTTACACTGCGATTACACAGCAATACTTCCTACACTGACCCTTTAATTATCTCTCCTCTTTCCCCAAGTTTCCCTATAATGGCAGCTGCTGCCACTTCTCTCCCTGACTCTCTTTCCTTTCCCTACTATCCTGCAGTTACCCTCCATTCAAATTAGCTCTCAGTCTCCTCCCCTACTTGTTATCTCCCATCCCGTCAGCTGCCACTTCCTTCTGAGAAGGTCTCATCCCAACATAACTCCTTAAAACCCTTCAATGGCTACTCACTGCCCTCAGTAGAGTCCAAACTCCATAATATGGTCTACTAGGCCTTGCAGGCCCCGGCCTCAGCTCCTTTGCCCTCCATTTTCCTACTTGAACTCTTTGCCCCAGCCATACTGTAGGGAGGTGGGGGTTGCCCCTGGTCTGCCATAATCTCATGATCTGAGCAATTGCTCATGCTGTCCTTTTTGTCTAAAAAGTCTTCTCCTTCCCTACGGTTAACTCCTACTGGTCCCTCAGGGCTCAACCTAAATATCTCCTCCTGGAAGCCTCCCTTATAATCTCTAAAACTGCATTAGGTGGCCTCACAGCAGTTTACCCTTATCACAACTGTGCTCTAAATTGACTGTTTGAATAACAACTTGAATATACACCTTGAGGACAGAATGGTATTACTGCATGCAACCAGGGCCTAAATTATAGCATGTACTTGATGATGTTGAATAACCAGATGAGCAAAAGCTCAAAAGGGTGTCCCTGCTTAGCATCTGTGGCCTTGGTAGAGAATGGAGTCCATGGGCCTCTTTAGCATTAGGCCATAATTTGGGCTTCATTTGGGTTCTAACTTGCAAAGGTTAGTACCTGGGCTCACAGAAACAAAATCCACCTTTGGGGTTCCCTGGATGATGCCTCTTAGCGATTTAGCTGCCTTCCTCCTAATCCAGAAAGGCTGTACTTGTCACATCCCCAGATCTGGGCACATTTTCTAGGCTACATATGAACTTCTTTGGTGATCACAAGCTGCAAGACTTTGCACAAGACGAGTTGTATCATTACTATTTACACCTAGAGTTCTGTTAGGTCACTTAGCTGACTCCACCTCTCTCACCCTAGGAGACTACCCAACTGTCTCCACCAGCACATTCCAGGCAACAATCACGTAGGAGTGGTAGGACTCAGAGGGTGGTTTTAGTACACCTAAGCACCCCCCCAAATGAGGAGGCATCTGGACTTTAGGATGCCTTTAGGATACATAAGCTCCTACATACTCTGGCCAGGGCTCTTTCCTGCTTGCTTTCTGAAGGCCAGGAAAGAGCAACTAGAAGTTTTACATAATCCAGAATACAACAGATGGTTCTGATTGTTTTATTTTAGAAATAATTTACTTTTTTATTCCAATTATGAAAGTAGTACATGCTAATTACAGACAATTTCATAAACACAGAAAAGCACAAATAAAAATATAGAAATCAGGGAACTTCCCTGGTGGCGCAGTGTTTAGGAATCCGCCTGCCAATGCAGGGGACACAGGTTGGATCCCTGGTCTGGGAAGATCCCACATGCCGCGGAGCAACTAAGCCCGTGCACCACAACTACTGAGACTGCGCTCTAGAGCACCTGAGCCACAAATACTGAGCCTGTGTGCCACAACTAGTGAAGCTCGCGCTCCGGAACAAGAGAAGTCACCACGATGTGAAGCCAGCGCACCGCAATGAAGAGTAGCCCCCGCTCGCCACAACTAGAGAAAGCCGGCGAGCAGCAACGAAGACCCAACGCAGCCAATAAATAAATAAATAAATTTACAAATTAAATATTTGGTTTTATTCTCTTGCTATTGCTAGCACTAACAGAGTTTGTCTTTGTTTCATAACTCCCCCCAACATTTTATTATGAAAGTTTTCAAATATATAGAAAGGTTGAAAGAATGGTACAGTGAACACACTGAATACACCCACCATCTAGATTCTACTAGTTCTACTAGTTAACCCACCTTCTAGTTAACGTTCTACTGTATTTGCTTTCTCATGTATCTACCCATCCATCAATCCACAGAGGTTTTTTTTTTAAACAAATTTATTTATTTTATTTATTTATTTTTGGCTGCATTGGGTCTTCATTGCTGCGCGTGTGGGCTTTCTCTAGTTGCGGAGAGCGGGGGCTACTCTTCGTTGAGGTGCACGCGGGCTTCAGTAGATGTGCTCGCGGGCTCTAGAGAGCAGGCGCACGGGCTTAGTTGCTCCGCGGCATGTGGGATCTTCCCGGACCAGGGCTAGAATCCTAGTCCCCTGCATTGGCAGGCGGATTCTTAACCACTGCGCCACCAGGGAAGCCCCAGAGGTTTCATGTTTAACATGAAAAATCTTTTTAGATCAAGACTCTAGATGCAAGACCTCATTCTTGTAACGTCCCCAGGTTCAATGCTCTGCCCTGAATGTAAATGCATTCAATGGAATGTAAATGTGGAAACGTTCCAAGGTGGGAGTCTACCTGAGCTCCCGAGATTCTGAAGGACTCAGCGCATAGGCTGGAAGCATGGCTCTGGGTTCTAATCCTGACCCCATTATGATACCTCCGTTTTCTCACCTGTAATATTGGAATCTCTCCATACTGCGTGAGGATTAAAAGCACAGTTCGCGGGAAGCACTCTATAGTGACAGTCGCTACAGTTATGATCCTTTTTTTTTTTTTTGGCCACGCCGCGCGGCTTGCAGGATCTTAGTTCCCCGACCAGGGATAGAACCCGTGCCCCTACAGTGGAAGCGCGCGCCAGGGAATTCCCAGTAATGATTCTTTTACTCCCTCCTTGTCTCCGATAAATTTCAAGTCCAGTTATGGAGCCCATCTCAGGTCTCTTACACCCATTTTAATCCACCTAACACCCTCGGTTCTAAGCAACTGTAAAACAGGGACAGGGTGGCCCAGAGGGCTACAGACCTGAGGCCGTCGAGGACTCCTTCAGTCCGCTGCGGGGTCAGCCTGAGCCCCTGGCCGACTCCCTGCGGCGCCCTGCACGCGGAGTGACGACCCGCGGGGCCCACCCTGAGCGCTACACCCGTGTCACCTCAGCAAATGTTCACAAAAACCTGTGAGGTAGACAGCGCTACAGAGGGAGAAAACTGAGGCCCAAGGAGCCTGAGTCACTTGCCCAAGTCGACGCAGCTGGCGAGTGACTTGCCTTCGGGAACTGACTCCAAATCGCCTGACTCCAAGCTCTCTCCCGGTTGTCGCCCCCCGACCCACTTTGCACCTACAGGGGACGCACGCGCACGCGCAGTCGTCGCAGCCGCGTCCCCTTTAAGAGGATTCCTTTTGCCTCCTCCGACCCTTTCGCTTCCGTTCCCGTTCCCACAATGCTGTGCGGCTGAGCGCCTCCGAGCCCGCGGGGACGCTGCGGGGGGACCCCGGCTGAGGCGGCGGCGGGGACGTGGGCTGCGGCAGGCCCGCGGCGTCGGGCGGTGCGGATGTCGGGCTGGGCGGACGAGCGCGGCGGCGAGGGCGACGGACGCATCTACGTGGGGAACCTTCCGACCGACGTGCGCGAGAAGGACCTGGAGGACCTCTTCTACAAGTACGGCCGCATCCGCGACATCGAGCTCAAGAACCGGCACGGCCTCGTGCCCTTCGCCTTCGTGCGCTTCGAGGACCCGCGGTGAGGGCCCCGCGCCGCCCGCCAGCCCGCCGGCCGGCCCGACGCCCCGGGCCCCCGCCTTCCCTCCCCTCCCCGCTCCCTTCCAGGGCCTCCCCTCCCCCCTCGCCGCAGACCCCTCACGGCGCCCCCGGGTGGAGGCTGAGGCCTCATCTCGCCGCGGGGCTCCGGGCAGTCCTTTGCTCCGTCACTTCCTCTATTATTATTTTTTTTACTTAGAAACACAAAAGCCGGGTCTTGGGAGGGCCCAAGCCCGCCCAGACCGGCCTCAGGGATGGTACAGATGCCCGTTCTCTCCCTCGCGGCAGGACAGGCACCCTTCGGAGAAAGCGGCCCAGGGCTTGGGAAGCTTGGCCCCTGAGCCGGCCCGGAGAGGACTGGGTGAGGAGAAAAGGGTCGCCCTCCCTGCCCACTCCTCCCCCCAGCTGGGACCTGCCGTTGTGGGGCGCACAGTGCCGGGGTGTGGATGCCTTTGGAGGGCGTAAAGGGGCTCTTTGATGGAACGGATCTCCATCCACGCGCGCCCCGCCCCACACGGCCAGGGCCTCGTTCTGATAAAAGCGTCAGGGATCTGGGAAAACTTCTAAAACAGTCTGATGGGGGTCTCTGATTTCACTGTTCCTCCTCTAATAAGGGAGGCACCGCTAGATGCTAAGGGCCCCGAGGATGTGGAAGCTCTAGATCCCGAAACCGGCTCGAAGGGGGTCTTTGTGACTTTGCAAAGAGTGTCGGCCCTTGCCCCAGAAAAGGCCTGGGAACTTTCAACACTGCGCTTGTTGGTTCGCACTGTGTTGGTTACTACACTCGGGGTAAATCGGAACTCGCTCGCTGGTTTCCAGCATTGGCTGAGGGAGCGCTTTGCCTAGTCTGCGCCCTGCGGGCTTCACTCCGAGGACTGCCCGTGGGGTGTCCTGCCCATCTTGGGGGGTGATACGAGGCAAGGGGAGCGTCTGAGGATGAGGAGGCTGGACGCACCCTAAGCCTTTGATGGCTGAAGACTCTGACGGAGCTCATTCCTAGTGTCTTGCCATTTGCCTCAAAAAATGGAACTAGGCATTTTCACACACACCTAAACTGGAAAAGGTTGCACGTCTATTAATTAGTAACAGTTTCCGTGTGTTTCTTAAGTTGCTATGTGTCATGTACCATACTATGTATCATTTAGCATTTTCAACAGCCTATAAACTAGGTGCTACTAATCACATTTTCAGATGAGGTAACAGGATTTAGAGTTGATAAAAGGGAAGGGTACTAGGGAAGGTAGGATTTGAACCTCCTGCCCTATCGAATACAAACGTACTGTATGATATGTCATCTTTTCCCTCATTCCTTTCATAATGAAAAGCTATCTTTTGCTATTGCTAGATGCCAAGTTTCAAGCAAAGCACTGCACACGTAGTATCTTATTTAATCCTTACAAAAACCCTGTGAGACAGGCATATTACTCACATTCACATGTAAAATCTTGATCACATACTTACACAGAGACAACTACTAGTAAGTAGCAGGAGGATGATTTGAACTGAGGACAGTTTTTATTCATAGTCTTAAACCCTGGCAGTTCTGCCTCTCTCCCACTGTATTATGAATATAGCTAAGGTTGAACTGGATGTGGTCCTCCTTGCTCTTAATCCTGGGACTGGAATCTTGATTAGTGTTTATGTGCCTGTGACAACTGAATGCTGCCTTCATTAGTATGTCTTCAGCTGTTTGTCCTCTCAACCTCTGAGGGCATTCTCTCTCCTATCAATATTGGAGAACCAGCTTGGTGTTCCTAACTCTCCTAGAGCCCTAGGAAAGACTTTTAAAGTATTACTTTATTGGATATTTACCTCTTTTGATGAAACTGTACCCAGAGTGGTTTTGACAACTTAGTCCTCCAAACCATGCTGAAAAGGTACACTTGAAGGAACTCCATATTCCTCACGAAACACTAATTTGCATTTGTCTTTTGAGCCTTACCTCTTTTTAAATGGGTTTTTCTTTCTATAGACTTGAATGTACTAGGCCTTGAGGAAGAATATTAAAGGACTAGTGTGTGGTGTGCATTTTGAGAAACAGCTCACCAAGGTTAGAGAAACACTTTATTGGCAAAATCAACCATCTGTCAACAGTTTATTTTTTTCTGAATTAGTTCTGTTATCTGTTTGTCTATTCATTATCATTTCATACCTAGAGAACCCTGTGTGTGACAGCTGTAAAGTTTAATTCCAATATCATGAAAGGTCTTCAGACCAAAGCAGTAGTGCATCAAGTTCCGGGTTTTTGTTCTTTTGTTTTTTTTCTCACTTGAGGTTTTCCTTTTATTCTTGTTAGTCATGTTCCTCACTGGGAAGTCAGTCGGCCCTCCTGAGCAGCACTAACTCCAAACTTTTCTTTGCAGAGATGCTGAGGATGCAATTTATGGAAGGAACGGTTATGATTATGGCCAGTGCCGGCTTCGTGTGGAGTTCCCCAGGACTTACGGAGGTCGGGGTGGGTGGCCCCGTGGTGGGAGGAATGGGCCTCCTACAAGAAGATCTGATTTCCGAGTTCTTGTTTCAGGTATGTTCCTTTCAAACTAAATAAGATGATGCATGTAAAATACTTAGCACAGAGTCTGGCCTCCAAGAAATGTTAGCTGTTATTCTTCAGTGCGTGGGATGTGTGGGGTTTTCTTTTCAACAGCCCATGCACAGTGACAGTCTGAAGCCCTGCCAGTGAGGCAGGTACCTTGCCAGTGAAATTGCACTGATAGTGCAGCCTTGATAGAACATAAACTTTCTTCTTATAATGGAGTTTTCTAGTGTTGAAAGGGAAGATGATGGCAAAACCCCCTGAGCTGGAATTCTAAAGACATTTTCTTTTGGAATGTACCCTGGTGTCGGACTTGCTAGAAAGACATTGCAGAAGCCAGATTTGAACAAATTACCTAGCCTTGGATCCTAAAATAGGCCATATTTTGTGGTGGTTTTGGAATTATGTAAAAAAGAAACCAAAACTACAACTTGGAGTCTTAGTGATTGTATTGCAAAGTATAGAACGAAATGTCTAGTGTTGACAAGTGATGAAATGCTAAGCTCAGAGGTTTATGCATCTTTTTGAAATATTAACACACTGGTAAAAACCTGGGGCCTTCTGCACATTGCAGGGGTGTTTTAGGGCCCTGGTGGAGTGAAGTGTATTGAGGAGCCTGGCACTGTCTTAGATGTGAATGTCACACAGTCACATCAGACTCCCATGGCGCTTAAGAGTGATCCTGTCAGTATCTGCCTATCTGTGTCCCTTTGTAATTTTTTAACCCCAGAACTCTATTCCCTCCTTCAGGATGTCATGCATATCTTTTTTTCTCTCCATGCTGCTCTGAAATCCTGCTTAGAAAACTATTAGGAAATGGCTGCAGTCCTGAGCTGTGAGCGGTAAACACAGCCTTTGAGAGCAGGAGCACATTTCCCTTTCATGACATCAGGTAGGGTTGTATGACTCCCGACTAGTTTTAGCGTCTGAGTCTTACCTTTTCCCCTACTGTATTGAAGAGTGTTGGTGATCTTTTAAGAGGTACTTTGTCTAGTTTGTCAGTCATTCACACCTACAGGAAAACAAAATTTCGATTTTCGTTGTGTTAGTTCAGCTACACTTTGGTTATTTTATTGGATGGTTTCAAAATTCCTATGTCCTGGGAACCCAGTCAGGCAAGAAATAATTGGTACCGATAAATTTCATAATGGAAAAAATTAGAGCTCAAAGTCTTGGGAGTTTGTTATTAATTATGAAGGACAAAGAAAGAGAGGCTCTGAATTCTTAGAGGTACTAAACCTATAATGGGATGAACTTCTTGGTCTGTCGGAAAGGCTTGGTCTCTGGAAGATTATCCTAGGACCAGCTTCTTATGGTGGTTTACCACACATACTTTAGTGTTCTTCTCTGGTTTTGTGTCCCTTATTAAAGTTTGTGATTTGGGGACCCTCAGGATTTAAAAGTAGTGATTGATGGAGAAGGGACCCTAGGTCTTGATGGCTCTTAACATAGATGAAGGATGTGGCCTCTCCTCTCATGTTCTCTGTGCCTAGGACTTCCTCCATCAGGCAGCTGGCAGGACCTGAAAGATCATATGCGAGAAGCTGGGGATGTCTGTTACGCAGATGTGCAGAAAGATGGAATGGGGATGGTTGAATATCTCAGAAAAGAAGACATGGAATATGCCCTGCGTAAACTGGATGACACCAAATTCCGCTCTCATGAGGTGGGTCCCCACCTTCTGTTGAGGAGCTTGTACCTAGACCACTCCACCTGAAGCTGACCTAGCAGAAGTAGCAACAGGCCATGCGTTTGCCATTTGAGGACCTCACAATACCATAAAAGATCTATCTTACGTGGACAAAGCCAAGGAATTCATCATGCCTAAGCCCTGCAGGGTCATAACAGAGAGAAGTCTGCAGTCATAGTATTTTTAACCTGGAGAGAATACTGGTGCAGTCTGTCATAATGTGGTGAGCTATTCCATGATAACACCCTTTCACAACTGGCTTAATCCGCAGTGTCCCTCCATGAACCTAATTATTATGGCTCTCCCTCCTTTGGGTCTAGTCTGGGCTCTGCAAGCCAACCTCATCATCTCAGCCCTTCTAGGTACTGCTACTGGGGCTGAGTTGTCACTTCACTGTGCCTTTCCCAAAGTGATGCAGGAGCCTCTTTGAAACCTTAGCCCTTGGCATTTTCTTGTTGTTCATCCCCTCACCCTGGGGACTTAGTTCTTGATGTGCTTCCTTTCAAGTAGGTGGATGCTGCTTTGGATCTCAGTTTGATTCAAATGGTGACTATTCCTTTGATACCATTGAGACCAGATACCAGGCCACCAATTGGACATTTTTGCTGGTTATCCTGTCCTGACTTGCTATGGGGTTTAGGGATGTCTGGGGACATGAATTTCTGGGCCCATTTCTTTTTCGAAGGATTCATATAATTCCCTAACTTTATGGCTTGGAGGCTGCATGGGTTAACAGTGCTTTTGCTCAGACTGTCCTCTAAGACTTGAATTTGCAGCAGAAACAAAACAGCACCTGGTCGTCAGTTATACTACAAAGCAGAGTCTCAGTAAGGGTAATCAAATTACTGACTTCACTGAGGGAAAAAGCATCTGGCTTCTTTCATCTTAGGGTCTTTAGATCTGAGAATGCTGGCTGAGGGCAAAGGGCCTGGAGGTAGGCCTGCCTGGACATGACTCCTCTGCTGCTTATTAAAATCTTAGCCGACCTACTCCGAACCCTGGTTCCTCTATATGCAAAATAGTCACAATAATAGCATTATCTTAAAAGACTTGCCAGGAAGCCAAATAATGAAGATAACTAAGCATCTAGCCCAGGTCCTGACACCTGGGAGGTGCTAAATACAGGTTAGCTCCTTCATAGGTACCCACCCAAAGAGGCATATGTGAGGTGGCAGAGGACTAAACTATATATCTGACCTCTGAGATCTTTCCAGTTCTTAGATCCTGGGGGTTAGTGGCAGGAATTCAGATATGTTAACAGTAGTAGCTAGTAGCTGAGTTATTTACCACATAATCGAGTTGCCATTTATTTGTGTCACCTTGGGCAAGAATACCTACCTCCTGCACTATTGCGAGGGTTTAATGAGATAGCATTGTGCCAAGCAAACAGTAAATGCTCAATACTTAACTATTATTGTTAGGCAGCCATGTTAGGTGTTGGTGTGCTTTATTCTTCTGGGTCTTATTTTTTCCTTTACCTTTTGTTTGAATTTCAGGGGGAAACTTCCTACATACGCGTTTATCCAGAGAGAAGCACCAGCTATGGCTACTCACGGTCTCGGTCTGGGTCAAGGGGCCGTGACTCTCCATACCAAAGCAGGGGTTCCCCACACTACTTTTCTCCTTTCAGACCCTACTGAGACAGGTGATGGGAATTTTTTCTTTATTTTTTAGGTGAACTGAGCTGCTTTGTGCTCAGAATCTACATTCCAGATTGATGATTCAGTGTCTTAGGAAATTTTTTTAATTTTTTTTTTTTTTAAGGAAATAAAACTACATAATTTCTACCAGGGCCATATTAGCAGTGAAACATTTTTAACTGCGGAAATTATGGTTTTGGTTCAGAAACAAGTTGTATATTTTTCACCCCTGATGATGGGAAAAAAACCAGTGCTGTATCTTTGTGGGTTGCTCTTCTACGGAGATCAGCTGTTACTGTGACTTAAGTCGGCCCATTCTGTTTAGAAATATATTTTAAACATTTAATAATTGACATGTGTGATTGTCCTTAATTACGTTCATAGATTTCACCAAACAGGCACACTGAAATAGTAAAAAAAAAAAAAAAAAAAAAAAAAAAATCATTGAGTTGTAGTGGCAGCTTGTACCCAATTGGTAAGGAGCAGGAGTGGATTACTTTATTTGGGGATAAAGATGGTGGTCTGAGAACTTCAATCCCAAGGGCAGGTTCAGGGTTCTCTTATAATTCAAGGCCAACTGTGTAAATTAAGCTGCTTTAAAGAAAAGAGGGCGCATTGCAGATAGGGGAAGGGAATGGGAAGGCTAAAAACAGACTTTTAAAAGTGGGCACGAGCATAAAGATCATTGGGAAATTCTTAGCCAAAACCAACTTTGGCAGTTCGTTAGGGAAAAAAAGACCAAAAAAGTTTTGGTTCTATCACTTTCACTCCTAAATTTGTCTCATTTGTCCCTGGTACCTGAGCTTTAAAAAACAAAACAAACCCCAAAACAAAAAACCCCACTGTCTTGGATTCTGTTCAGTTCAGTAATCATGGGGCAGGGGGCCTACTTTGTCACAGGCCCAGGGCTATTTTTTTTTTTTTAGACCACTTTATTGAAATACAGTTGACCTGTAAAAAGCTGTACTTTTAATGTATACAACTCAGTGAGTTTGGGGTTAAGTATACACACATGAAATCACAACCATGAAGGCCATAAACATATCCATCACCTCCCAAAGCTGCCTCCTAACCTTAGCAGAAAGTCAGCCCTCTGCTTGGAACAAAGTGGGTACCCAAGAACAAATTTAAGTGTGTTCAGTAAAGATAAAAGGCTGCTCAAGTCAATGGAAGCAGCAACTGAAAAGGACAACTCAGGTTGTCACATAGTGATCAGATGCAATGTCTAACAGTTACATAAATAGAAAAATTCACTTAAATGCAGTTTGGTAGACAGTCTTTTGGGGAGGGGATAAAGTCTTCCATACAGAACAGCCTGTGAGTACACTGATCCATTTCCTTGGAAACTGGCAATACCTTCTACTTCGGTTGGCATCAGGGACTATTTGCCTCATTTTGGCTAGATCTTTCCCAATTCTGTCTTCAAAAGAGTTAGTTACTAAAAGATACCTAACCATCACTTTTTTCAGGTGACTGAAGGAAGTGGGAACATTAGTGTTCGTAACAAAATAGTCATTGCACTTCCATGTTTTTAGAGGGCACCCCTTCCCAGAATAGCTACTCAGTGGTGTGAGAAGGGCTCTTTTTCATCCAGCTTTGGCCAAGAGATATTACCTGTTTGAAAACAATAACAAAAAGGAATGTTATAGTTGAGCCTGCTTTCCAACTGGCTCTACACTGAGCTAACTGGTTTGTCATGAAAAATAAGCAATGGAAATAAGTGTAGCTATTACACTGTTTTTCTAACTATGAGTATCTGAAAGAACCAGTTATAAGTGAAGCCTAATCAATGCACACTTTTCAGTAAGTAGCAGAGACAGGTTAATTAGACATTTATATGCATATGGGAGAGGAAGGAGAGACTGACTGTGAACTCAGTTTTTCCCAAGAAGCAAAGTCTGACACAAGGTTCTATTTGAGAAACAGCATATGTGATCAAATGGATATGTCTGCTGAAACAGCAACAACTATCAGACACTGAGATTGAGAGATTATAAAATCTTATTTCTCTCCACAGTTAACTGAGGTGGTTTAGTTAATCAGAGGCATGAGCTCAAAATTTTTTTAGCTTTCCTTCCCATCCTTGCTTCAACCAGAGCTTTTCTTTAATTGGTTGGTCTTGATCAAAGAGGTATTCCCTGAGCCAGAGGACTGATGTTTGTCTCTGGAGGCTGCTGAGGATTGTTCTCCACTGAGGGGCATCTCCTGAACTTGAAGCTGGCACTTGGAAAGCCATCTACCTGGAGTGCTTAGGCTAGTCCCATTCCCCAATGTCCAGAGGGGTGCAGCAGCTCTGAGGGCTCACCTATCTGCAGTTCAGCTACCCAAGGTTCTGGGTTTTATTATTGGCCCAGAGTTTTAAAATAGTTACAGTGAGGTTTAAAGATGCAAATCTCTACACTAGGGGTTGCAAATTGATCACAGGATGCACCTGGCTTGCAGCAGGTATGTTTTATTTTCATGGTATTTTATTTTTTTAAATCTTGAATTAACACTTAAAATTTGGGAAATAGCACACAAAATGCTAGATGTCCAGGTTCTCTGGGAAAATCGGCTCCCATTCCTGCCTGGCACTGAATGAGAAGCAGCGCATGCCAGCTGCCCCTTTAGGCATAGCTTGAGCTCCAGATGTGCCACTCTACACATCTCTCCCTGCCTCAGTCCTGTTTTTGTTTTGCTCATTCCTGTTAACACCTGGCCCCTAGAGGTGAATGTGACCCCTGGAATCTACTGCCACCTTAGTGTCACCACCTGTATATACTTTGTTTTTTGTTGTTAATACATGTGTTTTTTTTATTTCCAGTTTTATTGAGATAATTGACATACATTGTATAAGTTTAAGGTGTGTAACAATGATTTGATACATGTATATATTGCAAAATGATCACCATAATAACATCCTAGAGTCACCACGCTGTACATTATATCCCCAGGACTTATTTAACTTATAACTGGAAGTTTTTACCTTTTGACTTCCTTCACCCTTTTGCCACTTTATACTTGTCAGTGTGCTTTCACATAGCAAATCTGGGCCTCACAGTTCCTACTGCATTCTTAGTTTACTGTGGGACAGTCTGTTAAGCCATTTTGGGCAACACATACCTGGGGGAGCCACAAAATACTCCTCCACAACTCGATGGGAGTTTTGTAGTAGTTCTTCAGCACAGTTGCCTTCTACCACATTGTCGGATCTCAAGTACAGACATCTACAAAACCAGAAGTTTAAGGTTACCTTCTCAGAACATGGCTTCTAGGGCATGGGTGGAGAGGGTCAAGTATGGGAGAACAAGGGAGCAGCATATTCTTGAGTTACAGTCACTGCTCAAAGATGGAGGAGCTGTGGTCAACAGTAGACCAAATAACAGCCTACCATTTATAGATTCTCCCAAGAACCCTGTGAGGTAAGTGGTAGTTATTCCTCAGGATTGATATGTTTAATATTTTTGATGATTACTATGGGTAAGTTGCTTTTGGCGGAGATAGGTAAGAAGGCAATTACAGTATAACATATTAAATCTAACAGAGGTAAGCAATGCTTGCCAAGGGACTAGGTAGGGGGACCTAACCCAGCCTGGGTGAGGGACAGGTCCTCAGAACAGGTGATGTCACTCCTTAACCATGGTCAAGGAACAGCTGGGTTGGGACTTCCCTGGTGGTCCAGCGGTTAAGGCTCCACGTTCCCGATGCAGGGGGCCCAGGTTCAATCCCTGGTCAGGGAACTAGCTCCCACATGCCGCAACTAAGAGCCTCCATGCTGGGCTTCCCTGGTGGCACAGTGGTTAAGAATCCGCCTGCCAATGCAGGGGACACGGGTTCGAGCCCTCGGGAAGATCCCACGTGCCGCATAGCAACTAAGCTGTGTGCCACAATACTGAGCCTGTGCTCCTCAACAAGAGAAGCCACCGCAATGAGAAGCCCATGCACCGCAACGAAGAGTAGCTCCTCACTGCAACTAGAGAAAGCCCACGCACAGCAACAAAGACCAACGCAGCCAAAAATAAATAAGTTAATTTAAAAAAAAAAAGCCCGTATGCCACAACTAAAGATCCTGCACACAGCAATGAAGATCCTGCACACAGCAATGAAGATCCCATGTGAGACCCAGCACAGCCAAATAAATATTTTAAAAATATGTATACACTTAAAAAAAAAAGAGAAACAGCTGGATTGGGGGGATGATGGGAAATGAGCAAGGTACAGAAACTTGCTCAAGAGTGGTTATAAATAACTTAAGCTGCTAAGTGACAGGACTGGGATCCGAGCCCGGTTCTGGTACCCCTAAGATGAGTGCTTTTTTCATCACAACCACCTTTGTGGATGTAAAAGTACCTGCCCTTGCCAGATGTACCACGAACATAGCTCAAGAATCTCACACTGTTTTCGGGGCTTAGTGGTTTCATTAAACTATCCAGATGGCAAACTAGTGAAACCAAACAGGAGTTGAACACATCTGTGGGGCTTCCCTACTGTTTTAAGGTTTAAAAGTGCATGACAAGAGGTTTGAGTTGGCTTCCAGATACCTGGGCTGAAAAATAAGCAGTCTGCTCAATCACTAAGAGGGTAGCAGCCAAGCTCTTTCTGCTCTGAGCCAGACACAGACCGCGGGCTAAACCTAATGGGACAACGGGGCAAGGGTGTGACGTGACCATCTGGGTAGAGGCTGCATAGAAGGCCAAGTTGTAATGATAAGATTCTTTTAGGAAAGGATTGGTTCTTCTATTTCTTTGGGGCACCCAGCCCTGGGCAAGACACGATAAACACTTATTCATGGTACGAAGAGTGGAAAGCTGGACTCTATTCCAGGACTGGCACCGTCTTAACTGTGTCACCTTGAACAAGTTTGATCTTTCTAAGACCTTAAGCTTCTTGCCAAAAAAAGGGAAGGTTGCACTAGATTTTTTTTTTTTTTTTTTTACCATACAAGGATTATGCACTCATACTCATTCAAGGAAACTTGGAGAACAAAAATAAAAGTAATCTGCAAAGGTGACCATTGGACTTTCTGGGGTTTATATTTCTGTTCGGCAGTATAACAAAATGGCTAAGAGACTGGGCTTCTGAATCACTGCAGAATTCAAACTGAGAGCTGCACGTGGCCTGTATGCAAGTTACTTATCCTTTCCATGTATCAGTTTCCTTGTTTGTAAAATGCTTCAGAGAATTGCTGGGACAATTAAATGAAATGATGTTTAAAAAGAAGGTTTGGTAATGCTGGGCTTGCATTCTTAGGGCCACAGGAGGTGGGCGCTGAATAGCACCTGCTCTTTTTTCGAAAAGAGTTTGTACACCCCAGGTACCCCTCAGTCCCCACTACTCATTCAGAGAATATCTAGGCACTTAACCTGCTATAATCACTCACAACCCTCCCAGTCCACAGGGACTGGAGGCTGCTAATTGTTCCTGGGCACTTGGAGATTTTGACAAAAAAGACTATACAACTGCCAAGAGGTGGTTAAAAGCTACTGCTTCCCAACAGTAGGTAGCAATTGATTTGTTCACTCATTTGGTAACTGGGTTTCCTATTAAGTGACATTTCCAGAAAGACAAAATTCACCTCTTTAAATATCACAATTTCCACCTAATTACTATTTAAGATGGAGTTGTTTGTAGAATAAATCCACACCTCCCTATTTTCTTAAACACAGGCTACTGAACACAGGGTCTCTGTGAGGGTGGCACACCAAGCAGACCCCTCACTTGGCAAGTCGCTTAACTTTTCTTGACCTTGGGATCATGCATAAAACACCAAACAGGACCAGATGAGCTCTTTAAGTGCCTATCAATTATGACTGACTGAATGTCTACCTCACCTCATCTTTCTCAGTCAGGGTTCTATTATAAGAGCGTTTAGTCCAGATACGTAGGACAACTTCTATGCATCTGGGCTAGTTGTTAGTTATGTACCATCCTTGGGAGACTTGAAAAAAGAGTCCATTGATCTTTCTGTGTCCTCAATCAGATGAAAGACCCTGGCTGAGAAAACTTTTGACTGTGAATTAGAAATCCCTGCCCTCTAAAGCTCACAGACAAGGCACTTAGACCAGTAACTGTGGGAAATGCAGTTAATTTCATGGACAGCACTATGGCAGCATGGCAGAAGAAGTGCCCCTGCTGGCCCCTGGGCTGACCAATGGAACAGCTCTGCTGTTGTTTTAAGTTTCTTTCTGCCTCTTCCCTGCTATCAGGCTGCCAGGAGTTGTTTCTCTGGGCACCACTCTACTTCCATCTACAAGCCTTTTAATTTATTTCTAGTTTCAGGCGGACTGAAATGAGAGCTAATCGATTTGGCAAATAAGGCTCTGAGGGACATCCTAAGCATTGAAGTTATTTGGCTGCAATCAGAGATGTCACCTGAGTCAGTCTCTGGATCTGAGATGAAAAAGGATAAAGTTTCTAGGGGCTGACTTTATTACTGATTGATTGATTGATTTTTTTGGCTGCGCCATGAGGCTGGTGGGATCTTAGTTCCCCGACCAGGGATTGAACCCGGGTACCGGCAGTGAAAGCACCGAGTCCTAGCCACTGGACTGCCAGGGAATTCCTGGGGTTGACTTTAGAGGGCATATCTAGAGCAGTATTTGAGAGAAGCTCTGAGTTCCAAGTCCTGGATTCTCCTCTTAATACCTGTGAAACTTTGGCACAGGTTACATAACCTTTCTGAGCCTTGGTTTCTTCATCTATGAAAGAGATACTAGTATTTGCCTTTCGGGATTATATGTGATTACTGAGATATAACGCATATAAAATCTTAGTGCCTGGTACATAAGCATGCTAATGCTTTTTAGCTCAAAACAAATGATAGGTTATTAATGGGCCAAGAGATTTCTGTTAGCCAGTCAGGACCTTTACAGCTAGTGCGGCTATCACCTAAAACCATTTAACACTTGTCTTCACTTAACTGGGTTCCATTTCAAATGTCAGTGAAGGCAGTACACTCAAAACATGAAAATCCTACAAATGTCACATCTAAAATGGAATCATTACCCCAAACTGGTTTCCTAATTTATGGCAAGACTGCAAATCACTGAATACTAAGTCACTATTCCAGTTACCAGAACCAAATCCCTCTTCATCTTTTCCACAAACTCTTCCCTGAGTAATAGCTGCATTTCTTTATAGTTACCCTCTAGATGCCTTGGGAAATTCTGACTGCTCTTTGCGCTTCTATTCCCACCTTTCCGATAGATAATAAAGAACATTCAACAAACATTTACTGAGTGTCTGCTCAGTGCTAGATGAAGATGAGCAATAACAAACATGCTCCCTGTGAGGTGGACGAGCAGTAGGAGAGGGGCAGAGAATCAAATATCAATTAAATAGATGTATAAATACATGTAAAATTACAGCTCTTTTGAATACCATGAGAGCCACAGGTCCTGAAAGAGAACCTGACTCAATACAGAAGAATGAAAACTTCCTTGAGGAAGTGGCAGTTGAAATCTGAAGAAAGGAAATTAAGTAGGCAAAAAAAAAAAAGGAATGTGGGGACTTCCCTGGCAGTCCAGTGGTTAAGACCCCGCGCTTCCACTGCAGGGAACACGGGTTTGATCCCTAGTCAGGAAACTAAGATCCTGCATGCTGTACAGTGAGGCCAAAAAAAAAAAAAAAAGGAATGCATGGGCTGAGATGGGGATAAAGGCAAGAGCCCAGAATTCTAACAAGGGGAAAGAATGGAGAGCTCTGGGAAAGCGATGTCTTGAAGAAGTGGGCAGAAGCTTGGTTAAATGATGCCCCACAGGCTATGGTGAAGCTTTCCTTTTTATCCTAAAGAGCACTAGGAAGCCACCTGAAGGACTTGGGTAGGAGAATGACATCAGATTTCTGTTCTGAAACACTGTAACTTTGGGCAAATTGGTTAACCTCCCTAGACCTAAGCATCAAGATTACAAAATAGAGGATTTGAAGGAATCAAAGACTGGAGTGAGACCATGAGGCTAGCAAGCACTTTACATGAAGGTTATGGTTACAGATAAGTGTGGCTCTCCCTACCGGCATTGACTAATGGCAGCTTTCTTTCTCCCACCTGTACCAGGAGTTTATTTTTTAAAATTCCATCAGGAAAAGGCTAGGACAGAGTTGTAGACTGCCCATATCTTTATAGGCTACATACCCATCCTTTCTAAGAAGCTGCAGTCCCAAACAGCAAACAAGTCTGCTTTTCAAAAAAGATCATTTTCTTTTAAAATGTATTAAGATTTGGCAACAATTGGTAGAGGTGGGTAGATAGAGGCTGCACCTTTTTAGTATTCATAAGCTGCTTTGTCAAAGACCCACCCCTCCCTGTTGCATTACACTACTTCACTACTTGGGTTATTACTCTGCCCCCTTAGGCATTTGTGTTTTGGGCCCTAGGTATAAAATGAAAAGTTAAAACTTCCCTCTGGGCTTCCCTGGTGGCGCAGTGGTTAAGAATCCGCCTGCCAATGCAGGGGACACGGGTTTGAGCCCTGGCCCAGGAAGATCCCACATGCCACGGAGCAACTAAGCCCGTGTGCCACAACTACTGAGCCCGCGTGCCACAACTACTGAAGCCCACGCGCCTAGAGCCCATGCTCCGCAACAAGAGAAGCCACGACAATAAGCCACGCACCGCAACGAAGAGTAGCCTCTGCTCGCCACAACTAGAGAAAGCCTGCACGCAGCAACGAAGACCCAACACAGCCAAAAAAACAAAAAACAAAAAAAACTTCCCTCTGCATTCCCATCTTCTTTAACACTAACCATCGTTAATAGTTTCTTGCATGCCCTTTCAGGGAACAAAACAAAACTTAATGCATACACCAGAGTATATAAAATAGATTACACATAAAGTATCGATAATACCATATACGATGTCCTGAACTTTGCCTTTTTTATTAAGTATATCTTGGAGACCTTTCCATATCAGCATATATAGTTATTTCATTATTTTTAACTGCCAAATACTCCAGTGTACTATGATGATGTATTTAGCCATGAAGGACACTTAGATTGTTTCTGGGGTTTTTTTGTTTCTTTTCTGTTGTTTTGTATTATAAACAGATCTGCATACCCTGGGCGCTTGTGAACACATCTTGATGCACTTTCACAGATATTTCCATAGGGAACCACTAGGTCAGAAACTATGTACATTTAAAATTTTTGAGACAGGAATTCAGCAGCAAGGAAATCAGACATGAGCTCACATTCTATTAACAAGAAACATTACAAATCAACAAAAATAAGATAATCAAGAAAAATATTAGAAGAAAACCCTGGGACTTCCCTGGTGGTCCAGTGGTTAAGACTCCGCGCTTCCACTGAAGGGATCGCGGGTTCGATCCCTGGTCCGGGAACTACGATCCCGCATGCCGCACGGCCAAAAAAAGAAGAAGAAAACCAGACAGGATAAGGAGTTAATGCAAAGATCCTAGAGGAGCAACGAATCTGGCGTGTTGGAGAAACGGTAAAGAAGCCAATGTGGTTGGAGTGATAAAAGCAGTACTTCGGTGCGGTAGGGAGGGACTCTAGGAAGTTGGGCCTCGAAAGCGAAGCTTAGCAGTTCGGATTTTGTTCCTAGTTACACGGGGAGCCCTCGAGGATTTTACAAGGGAGGGACAGGATCCATAATGAACAAGGGAAAGAGTGAAAGCACCCGCGGGGTGACCGTGGGCAAGTTCTCGCATCTCGCTTCTGTGAAATGAGACACTAATCTTCATCTTAACTGGGAGCGAAGGCGCCGCAGGCAAGGCTTCGAGGGCCGTAGTCGCAAGCTTACCTGTCCTCCAGAACTGACTCCATGGGCTCCACCCCGTCCGTGTCCACGGCGCGGAGCCGGTCGGCGAAGGCGATGGCTTTCTCCAGCCGTGCCACGGCCTCTTGGCTGCCGAAGTCCACAAGCGCTAGCCGTTCCAGGTGCTCGATCAACTCGGCCGTGACCCGGCGGCTTCCCTGGGGGAGGATGAGGCGGAGGGCTTGGGTCACGGGTGGGGCCTGCTCCGCCTCCCGCCCCGCTTCGGCACCCGCCTAGACGCCCCGGCCTCTACCTGAGGAGCGGCCTTGGAGGGGAAGCCCCGGCGCCCGCCCGCCGACGCTCGAAGGCCCAGCCACACGGCCCGCGCCCACATTTCTCTCCTTCTCGGCTTCCGTAGTGCGTCCTCTCGTAAAGCCTAGCGACGCGCTTAAAAGTGATGACATCCGAGAGCGCCGCCACCGCCGACGCCATGAACAGCGTAGGGGAGGCTTGCACCGACATGAAGCGTGAGTACGACCAGTGCTTCAATCGCTGGTTTGCCGAGAAATTCCTCAAGGGGGACTGCTCCGGTGACCCGTGCACCGACCTCTTTAAGCGCTACCAGCAGTGTGTTCAGGTGAGCTGAGGCCCGGATCCTCTCGCCTCTACCCCAGGCACCGGCTTCTCTCTACGGTGTCCCTGGCCTCACGCATCGCATCTTGAGGGCGTTGGGACTAGCAGGGTGAAGAAAAGCCTCGATGAGACCAGTGACAGTAGTTCTCTCCCCTACCATCACCAAGGCTGCCTGGTATCTCTCCGAACGACAAAGTTAAATATTTTTGCAGCACTTTACTTTTTACGGAGCCCAGTAACATTCTTTGGTTCATTTGGTGCTCAGCCTGAACTTGCAAAGTGGGCATAGTTATTCGTATTTTATGCATGAACACTCACGCCCAGAAATAGGAAGTGATTAGTCGAAGTTCACTAGAATCAAGTTTCCTTGGATTTTGCGGTGGTGCACTTTTCCAATATTGCTGAGGGACAAGGAGGGGTGTTAACCTCTCTGGCCTGTTAGACATTATGGAGGATCTCCTTTTGTTATATTCCCTTCATTGGCCTATTTTATTCTCTCTTGACTAGCTAGAACATCTTCATTCCAGCCCAGTGAATGTGAAACTGATCTGAATCGTAAGAACAGCCCTGGGCAAGGCACTCCCAATTAGTTAACTTAAAAAACATCCTCAGTAATTCCAGGTGGAGCTGCTGTGTTTACCCAATATACAGATAGGAAAGTTAGGCTTGATCAAAGTTACATAGCCGGTAAGTCCTGGGACTGATTTGAACTTGTGTCTGTCACAATAGAGTGGTGATACTGTTTAAATTCCACTTTTGAACTTTGACGTTAACTCTTTCCAATCTCTCTGGTTTTACACTTAATTTCTTTGTAATCTTATGTTTAAAAGCATGGGGTTTGAATCATGTTTGGTAGTCCTTATGGTCCAGTCAGATTTACTTTTGTACCATCATATTTATAAAGTTTGGTCCTCAGGCTCCATGTAGACCTTTATCATGTGTTTTCTTCCATCAGAAAGCAATAAAGGAGAAGGAGATTCCTATTGAAGGACTGGAGTTCATGGGCCATGGCAAAGAAAAGCCTGAAAGCTCTTCTTGACCTTGACACTCACCTTGAAAATGGACTCCTCAAATCAGGAAATTGAGGACTCTGGATCATATCAGTTAAAGCTGTGAAGATAGCATCGATTTGATGAATTTAGGAGAGAGGAGTTTCCTGTCCTCCTTCTTGATATTTTTCTCTCATTTGTAAATGATGAAAAAAATCACTCTTGGCTTTGAAATTTCTGGCTTTGGCATCAGCAGGAACTCAATGTGCTAAATAATGGGATTATGGTTGCAATACTTGGTCTGGGATCGGTTTTAAATATACCTTGTATGTAAATGCTGATAAGCTTGTCAGGATGACCAAGGCTGCCAGAGTTATGCTTCGAAGGACATTACTTGTACACTGTACTGGGGTTATTGTTCATGGAAGCAACTGGTTAGGATCTCTCTTTTCTCTCAGGGAGATAATGCTTTGGAAAGGGTTCCCAGCACAACAGTTTGGATCAATGCTTGGGAGCACTTTTATTTTTATATAGTAACTTAACTGTTAAGATTGCTGGTGGACTGGGTTAGCCAAGAGGAAGACAGCTTTTAACAGTTCCCTACCTTAAGAAGAGGTGTCAGATCTCATATTAAGATGTGAAAGCTTCAAGAACACTGTGAACACCATCTCAGAGCTCATGGTGTAGTTCAGCAATTAAGATCCTTGGAGTGGCTATGCAGGAGGATCCTAAATTGCAAAGATTTGCTGTTGCCAGCTTTCAACTTAAGTAAATGAATTTAAGTCAACCTGTGTATCATAAAAGTGCCAAAATGCTGCATCTGGTTAAATGGGGGGAGAAAAGAGTTCGCTTTGCCTCCTTTACCCACCCTGCCCTGTAATGCCTGTAATCATGAAGATGGAACAAATTGTAACATTTAGTTTCTATCATTATTTGCCCCTGAAACTCAGTGCACTTTATGGAACTACCACCCTGTAACCCCACACATCCCATATATACACTGGGGGGAGTTTTATAATTTAAAAATGAAGATTTATCTAAGCTAGGTAGTATCATATAGCAAATGGAAACCACTGATTTCTAAAATTTCCACAGTAAGCTACACAAATATCTTAAAATGTTTATATAATGGCACCCCAAAAAATGTCAGGATCAGGTGAGCACTTACACACTTTAGAATGTCATGTAGTCTCCACAGTTGCGTATCTTGAGTAATGTGGTTCAATTTTTTTTGTGCCTATATAGTATGAAACTTGATTTACAGAAGTCCTAGATCCTATTATCTCTTCTCCACTTTACCAGTTATTTTATAAATAACTTCATATTTAATGTGACCAGTTCTTAATGTCATTGCAATACATTCTGCATTTATATTTTGACAGGTTAAGGTCCATTATACAAAAGATATTTGGAACCCAGTTGAGGGAGTCCAGGCAGCAAGCTGGAGTTAAGTATAACTGTCCTGAAGTAAGCCTGGCCACAAGCCAGTCAAAACCTTATAGGCTCTTGAATCTTACCACAAAACTGTCTGGTTGAGCCTTGAGAATAAAACAAATGTTATTATAATTGCTACTAAGGGAATAATTTTTTTCTGATTGTTCCTCATGCTATTTTGACTTTATCCTGCCCTTATAAAATGGCTCCCACTATCTCAACTACTTAAAAGGTTTTAAATTTTGAAGAGGAAATCTTAATTGCTCTTTAATGGTGGTCTCTCCTAATTCCCATGGCTACAGGAAGGTTTTAATTCCAGAAACAAATAAAGCCAGTTCTATATGCAGAAATGTGTCACACTGCCTTTATTTCTCCAAAAGTTTCTGATCCTTCCAGCCTTAAGGGAGCTGAGAGATGACCCAAGATGAGAACTTGACACCTTGGGAGAAAATTATCTGACTGTAGGGAGAATTCTTCAGCAAATGCTGGTGTCTTTGCCATCCAAAGTCTGCCAGGACCCAATTTTGACCCTTAATTAGCTTGACTTGTGGTATCTGCTTTATCCACCCCAGGCACAAGAAACCAACGCCAGGCCTGTTACAAACATTGTTATTTGGAGGCCTGAATTGGACCTGAAACACTGTAAACAGCAGCTGCAGACCTTCACTGCAGAAATAGAAATAACATCAATGCTAATTTCTGAGGGAAAAACACCACCAAAGAATGCAACTCTCAGCTCATGACTAAGTTATTTATTTAAGCCATCTCCTGCCATAAGCAAAGGGACGGAAGATCAGTATAATGGTCATCAAGTATAATGGTCATCACTGGATACAAGAAGGTGAGCTTAACGTCTCGAACACTTTTCTGGTCCATGTGTGCAGAGTAATGGTCCAACCAGTGCTGTGGTCCCCACTGGGTAATGGTCCAGGTTCTCTTTATTCGTCTTCATAGCCAGTTGGAAGCGGATTCACATGAGGGTTATGGAATAGGGTATGGTTACCATCTCCCCAGGGAAAGGGCTGTGGAGTGAAGATGTCAATTAGGCAATTCCAGAAAATAGTTCAGAAACAGCACTACCACGAACTGCCTAAAGTAGGGTGAGTAACAGATAATACATAAAAACAAAATGGAAATTAGTCCTTTAACTACTGGCATATTTCAGCCCTCCCATAATTTAAGGGAGCTCTTATAAATTCCAGGGGAGCCTGTAAAGTAGACAGTATGAAAAGCAAGCTCAAGTTCATTACTCAAAAGCCTCTCCCTGGCAACTGTACATCAGTGCTGTGTTTCTGAAAGTGCAATCCTCCCGTCACCTGTATCAGAGTGGTAGAGGTGGGTATGGGGGCAGAGATGCTTACTTAAATGCAGATTTCTGGACCTGAAACAAATCTCTGGATTGGAAACTGCAACATACCCTCAGTTATTTTGCATGCTACTTTTGAAAAGCATTGCTCTAGGGCAGTGATTTCCAGCCCAGGATGATTCTGCCCCTGTGGGGACGTAAGCCAGTATCTGGAGACATCTTGGGGAGAGAAGCGGATACTACTAGCACCTAGTGGTTAGAGGTCAAAGATGCTGCTAAACATCCTATAACTCACAGGACAGCCCCTCCTCGCCCCAACGAGAATTATCCAGCCCCAAATGTCAATAGTACTGAGGTTAAGAAACCTTACTGCACAGCTTCTAATTCTATTGTACAAGGGTGGGAGTGGCGCTCAAACTCAAAAATTCTTTCTGAATCTAAGGATCCTGCTTAATTTTCCAGTCCTACCTGAGCTAAGTGACGTAATAATTATTATAATATATCTGCATCAATAGCCAAAGGATGACATAGTTGGGATGATAACTAGCAGAGAGGTGAACAGAAGCTGTCGATCTCTTCATTATGCAGCTAGTAGCTTCCAGATGCCCAGGTTTTAGAAAGGTGAACCGCCTTCCGACTTTGCCAGTCTAAGGGAGTTTCCCAAATCTCCAAGTTTTGTACCAGCGACAACTGTTTCAGAACAGTATCAGAAGGCAAAAGATGGGATGACTCGGAGAAAGGAAAACTGAAGGGCACTTATTGTACGACCTTGAAGAAAAGTAAGATACGACCGGAGGAAAAAAAAATGTGTTTGGGAGGATTAAATGAGAAACTGTACACGCACGGCACCCACGCTTTTAGAGAATGAAGAACTTGGACTAGGGCATTTGGAATGAAAAGCGAAGAGACACTCGAAGAGACTGCAAGGGGTACCTTGGACCTGATGCGGAGATGGGGGTAGGCGACGAACTCGGGTCTCTCCTCCTCTCCGTGGTGCGACTTAAGGAACACGTTCAGCATGCTCACTCCCACCCCGGGGAGCGCCACGAAGTAGGTGAGGGCCTTCCACATGCGAGCTGCAGAGGGGGCACGACGCTCAGGCCTGGCGGTAATACGCCCGGGTCTCCTCTCCCTCCCCCAAGGCCTCAAGCCAAGGTCACAGTCCCGCCGCTCTTCGCTCCAGTGGGGCCGAGGCCCGCCCTGAGCACCCAGCCCCAGTACCTGAGCCCTCCTCGCCGTGGGCGCCACTCGACATAGGCCGGCTCAGCAGCCGGGAACGACCTAGCAGCCCAGAAACCCGAGTTGCAGCTGCCGTCGCCATCTTCGACGAGAACCGCTGCAGCGCCGGAAGCGGAAACAGAAAAGTTGACTGTGGGGGCGGGGCCACAACCTCAAAAGGAAGTTCCTATTGGGCGGTGCCTTTTAACCCGAGGAGCCTGCGCACTGTCTTCCGGGCCCGCAGAATCCTAGCCTGAAAGCTCGGAGCCGCAGAGCTGGAGGGAGCATGCGCTCTGCACTCCTGCGTGCACTCCCTGCTCCCTAAGGTCAGCACCCTGGGGAGGTTAAGCGCAAAAGAAAGGTTTGTGGAGGACACCCTGGCATCCGGGGTCGCTCCCTTCGTTGAAGTCCGTACACAGCAACAGGAGGTTCCGAGCACAAACCACTCTATCTAAAATGCCATTTCCCCTCCTCCCTATCCTTTGACTCTGCGCTATTTTTTTCATGGCACCAGGACATAATAATAGTTGTCATCATCATTATTACAATATTTTGTCGGCATCACAGAGTTTATGTTCAATCAGGGGAGACAAAAGATTTTGCCACTGCAGCATCCCCAAACTCTGGAATCGTGCCTGGCAGGTAACAGGTGCTCAACACAAATTTGTTGAATGAATGAAAGAATGAATGAGTGAATGAATGAATAGCAACGGGAAACAATTGGCATCTGTTATATTTTATCTCTACAGTTCTTTCCCACCCCTCCTGTCATTTTTCTTCCTTCTATTCATCTAAAAACAGTTTTAAAAATAAAAGTTAAAAAATAGATACATAAGATAAAATGAAAGTAAACTTTTTTTTTATTTTATTTATTTATTTATTTATTTTTGGCTGCGTTGAGTCTTCGTTGCTACGTGCAGGCTTTCTCTAGTTGTGGCGAGTGGGGGCTACTCTTCATTGTGGTGCGCGGGCTTCTCATTGCGGTGGCTTCTCTTGTTGCGGCGCATGGGCTCTAGGCACGCGGGCTTCTGTAGTTGCAGCACGCGGGCTCAGTAGTTGTGGCTCAGGGGCTCTAGAGAGCAGGCTCAGTAGTCGTAGCGCACGGGCTTAGTTGCTCCGCGGCATGTGGGATCTTCCCAGACCAGGGCTCGAACCCGTGTCTCCTGTATTGGCAGGCAGATTCCCAACCACTGCGCCGCCAGGGAAGTCCCAAAAGTAAACTTTTTGACCATAGGTTCCTTTAAGGATATAATGAAAGCTATGAATCCTTTCCTCACAAAAAATGCAGCTGCTCCTAAGCACACACAGTTTAAGCACGCAATGTTGGGGGAAGAAGGTACTATAAAGTACATCCAGACACCCGCTAAGAGTCCTGTGCCCCAGGTTAAGAACCTCTACTTAGAGGAATAAACAGGGACTCTGGCGTGGTAAGACTGGATTCACATTTTGTTTCCATCCCTCACAGCCTGTATGACCTTGAGCAAGTTAGATAAAACGAATGCTTTAAGGTCCTGCAGTTTCATGAAAACAAAAATTTAGGATCATATTACTAGAGCTTCACAATCTGATCTTTCTTTCTCTGAGTAGCCTGGGTTTTTGCATGTTATGGTGAAATTAGGATTGTCAAATCCCTAGGCATCCTCAAACACAGCCAGAGGGGCTGTGAAGCCCCACAGTGTAGCCATGGAAAGGGTCCAAGCTCAAGGATCAGGAAATCCTGGGTTTAAATCTGGTCTGTCCCCAACTGTTCCTCTTCTCTAAAATGGGAATGTAATATGCAGTTATTCATCCCTTTATCTGACAAACAATAATTTAAGACACAGCCCCACCTGGGGAAGTTACTCACCCTCTATCCATAATAATGATGGTTCATTTAATAAATATTAACTACGGTGGCTACTATGTGCCAGGTGTACACAGTAGTATGCAAGAGCTATAAGATCTCTCTCATGCAATTTACAATTCAGTGTTAGAGACAGGATTAAGTGAAAAATGCCCAATGCCTGGGATATGTTAAAAATTCAACAAATGTTTATTTTCTCATAGGACTTTCATACATCTTACAGGGTGGTAGTGCTAGGTAAAGATTCTGTCTGTCGTATGCTTGGCCCACAGTACATTCTCAGGCACGATGCCTATGATGTTATTGCCAGGTATGCTCAGCATTTGCAAAGCTTTGGGTGACTGAGTTTAGACAGCCCAGGAAACCAAAATCATCAATACAACGAATAGCTAATATTTACTAAGCACTTATTTCATGCTGTCATCTATGCTAAACACTTTACATAAATTGTCTTCTCCACCTCAGTAAATGGGCACTCCATTCCTCAAGTTTAACACCTTGGAATCACCTTTGATATCCCTCTCTCTCTCTCTCTCTCTCTCACACACACACACACACACACACACACACACACACACACAATTTTCTATCCAGAATCTGACAGCTACTTACCACCTACTGCTACCAATTTAATCAAAGGTGTTATCTCTCACCTGGGCAATTGCAACAGCTTCCTAACTGGTCTCCCTGCTACCTGGCCCTTCTACAGCCTATTCTTACGTGGCAGCCAGGGGAATCCCTTAAAACCTGTCAGATCATCTTCTTCCTCTGCTCAAAATCCTCAGTGGTTCCCATCTGAGAGTAAATGCCAAAGTCCTGACAGTGGGCTGCCAAGTCCTACACACCTTGCCCCCAGCCACCTCTCTGACATCATGTAGTCTACCTGCTCCCTTGCCCACTTCACTCCAGCTACATTGGCCTTCTTGCCTTTCCTTGAACATGCCAGGCATGCCCCTGCCTCAGGACTTTTGCACATGCTCATATCTCTGCCTAGAAGAGTTTCCCCCAGGTAGCCGCATGAATTGCTTCCTTATTTCACTCAGGGCTCTGCTGAGAAGCCATCTCTTATCAGAAAGGCCTTCCCAGGCCACCCTGAAGTGAAATAGCTCCTCCCCACCCTGACACTCTATCCTCCTTACTGCGCGTTATCTATCTTTGTGGCACTTACCACCATCTGCTGTATTAAATATTTATTGGTTTATTGTCTGCCTTTCCTCACCATACACCGTGGGGGCAGGGACTATGTTTTGTTCACTGGTGTGACCACTTGGCACATGATAGGACCTCACTGAATATACATTAATCCCAACCATGATCCTGTGAGCTAGATACTATTCTCCCCATTTTTCAGATAAGGAAACTGAGACTCAAAGTTGTGAGGGAAATTGCCCAAGATCACAAAGCTTTAGGCAAGTGGTGGACTCAGGCAGTGTGGGACTCAAGCCAGTTCTTTTAACCTCAAAGCCATACAGACTTTGCTTTAGGTAGAATGACACCAACTCCGAGAGGTCACCCTGTCAAGCTCATGCTAATCTGATGCTCTGAATAAGGATTAGTAAGAAAAAAAAAAGAGCTAATAATTTCTGACTTCAGTAGGTTTGGAAAGAAAAATATTTCAAGTCATGGGGTCCTTGAGAATGGATGGAACCATCAAATGTGTTTTCAAGGTGCTGAGCTGGCAGTTCCCAACTTGTGCGTCCTCTCACAGTGAACCCCAGGGCATCTGGCCTCTCTGTGCAGGGAGTCTCCCCAAGGCCATGGCCAGCCAGGCCTGGATTTGACGTCATCTTCTCTGGCAGCTGGTGATGTTTACACTCATGTTGAAGCCACTAAGGTCTCTGGTGCTCTGTTTCCTTGAAACAGGGAGCTGGCAGGCAGGCACCTCAATATTGGGGCCAGCTGCTGATGCGGGGATTGGAGGGAGGTTGGGGGAGGCTGCCTAGCCAAGGACAGGGCTTGCTTAGGGGGAAAGCTTATCTGGGGCATTCTGCCTGCTACTTCTGCTGTGGTTTCTCCCAGCTAAGAGTTCATCCAGTTCCTGGACCAATAAATATTTGTCTGCCAAGAGACTAATCCCAAGTCTCAATTAAGTGCTCAATTATCGTTCATTATTATTTTTGGCATGGTCAGGGGAGGGGTACAGGTTCTATGGAAACAGAGCAGAGGGGTATTTGGCCTGCACTATGCAGAAGGCACCGAAGCTTTTTTCCAAGCACGCTGCAGGGGTGCTATGACCACCACTTCCATCATCTGAATAACTTGTCTGAGATGCTTAGCATCATTAATTCATTTAATTAGGGTCTCAACTGTGTCCTTGGACTGGGGCAACAGCACCGACCTCATGGAACACCCAGTCTAGAGGGAGAGACTGACAAGTAAACAGTTACTACAACCAGTGTGATGGGTTCTACAATGGGGGGCAGTACAGCATGAACCTTGGTATCAGGTTCTAGTCTCAGGTCAGCTACTTAGCTACGTAATCATGGGCAAGTCAAGTGACCTCTTAGAGTCTCACTTGTGAATTGGAGTTATTACAAGGACTTAACAGGATAATAGTTATTAGCTAATATTTATTAAGCATTTACCATGTACTGGGCCCTTCACGTGCATTAGTGTAGTCATTACAGCATTGCTATGGGATAGCTACTATTCTTATCCCCATTTCACAGATGAGGAAACTGAGGCACAAAGAGAGGTGAAGTCATTTGCCTAAGTTCCACACCCTCTAAGTGATTGAGCCGGGATTCAAATCCAAGAAGTCTGGCCTCAAAGTTTGCACGTTTAATCACTCTGTGATACTGCCTCAATAACTCAAGTGACCAAGCAAAGGAAATTACAAACAAGACGAAAAGACAACCCTCAGAATGGGAGAAAATATTTGCAAATGAATCAACGGACAAAGGATTAATCTCCAAAATATATAAACAGCTCATGCAGCTCAATATTAAAAAAGAAACAACCCAATCAAAATATGGGCAGAAGACCTAAATAAACATTTCTCCAAAGAAGACATACAGATGGCCAAGAAGCACATGAAAAGCTGCTCAACATCACTAATCATTAGAGAAATGCAAATCAAAACTACAATGAGGTATCACCTCACACCAGTTAGAATGGGCATCATCAGAAAATCTACAAACAACAAATGCTGGAGAGGGTGTGGAGAAAAGGGAACCCTCTTGCACTGTTGGTGGGAATGTAAATTGATACAGACACTATGGAGAACAGTATGGAGGGTCCTTAAAAAACTAAAAATAGAATTACCATACGACCCAGCAATCCCACTACTGGGCATATACACAGAGAAATCCATAATTCAAAAAGACACATGCGGAAGATTGGGATTGACATATATACACTAATATGTATAAAATGGATAACTAATAAGAACCTGCTGTATAAAAAAATAAATAAAATAAAATTCAAAACTTAAAAAAAAAAAAAAAACGACACTTGCACCCCAATGTTCATTGCAGCACTCTTTACAATAGCCAGGTCATGGAAGCAACCTAAATGCCCATCAACAGACGACTGGATAAAGAAGATGTGGTACATATATACAATGGAATATTGCTCAGCCATAAAAAGGAACGAAATTGGGTCGTTTGTAGAGACGTGGATGGATCTAGAGACTGTCATACAGACTGAGGTAAGTCAGAAAGAGAAAAACAAATATCGTATGTTAATGCATATACGTGGAACCTAGAAAAATGGTACAGGTGAACAGGTTTTCAGGGCAGAAATAGAGACACAGATGTAGAGAACAGACGTATGGACACCAAGGGGGGAAAGTGGCGGGGGGGTGGGGCGGTGGTGGGATGAATTGGGAGATTGGGATTGACATGTATACACCGATGTGTATAAAATAGATAACTAATAAGAGCCGCTGTATAAAAAAATAAATTAGGGGCTTCCCTGGTGGCACAGTGGTTGAGAATCTGCCTGCCAATGCAGGGGACACGGGTTCGAGCCCTGGTCTGGGAAGATCCCACATGCCGCGGAGCAACTACTCCCGTGAGCCACAACTGCTGAGCCTGCGCGTCTGGAGCCTGTGCTCCGCAACAAGAGAGGCCGCGATAGTGAGAGGCCCGCGCACCGCGATGAAGAGTGGCCCCTGCTTGCCGCAACTAGAGAAAGCCCTCGCACAGAAATGAAGACCCAACACAGCCAAAAATAAAAATTTTTAAAAAAAAGTAAAAAAATAAATTAAATAAAATTAAAAAAAAAACCTCAAGTGACCTTAGCACAGTGCCTGGCACAAAGTGAGTGCTCAATAATTTTTTGTTAACTATTATTATTGCCATGATTAGGGGAGGGGGAACAAGGTCTATGGAAGCAGAGCAGAAGGGCATTTGTCCTGGACTAGGGAAGGGCAGTCAGGGAAGGCTTCTTGTAGGACGTGACATCTAAGTCATGCCACCATCCCCCCAAATAAATATGAGTGAGTCAAGGACAAGTTTTGGTTGGAAGGGAGATGGGAGAGTTTTCCAGGCAGACATCACCACAGAGAAAAGATATGGGTACTGTATCCAGGATTCCAAACGGTGCCTTAACGTTGGAGGCATGAAGGGAGAGAAGGAGCAAGAACTTAGAGTCCTGCAGACATAGAGAATGGACTTGAGGACATGGGGAGGGGAAAGCGTAAGCTGGGACGAAGTGAGAGAGTGGCATGGACTTATATATACTACCAGATGTAAAATAGATAGCTAGTGGGAAGCAGCCGCATAGCACAGGGAGATCAGCTCAGTGCTTTGTGACCACCTAGAGGGGTGGGATAGGGAAGGTGGGAGGGAGACGTGAGAGGGAAGAGATATGGGGATATATGTATATGTATAGCTGATTCACTTTGTTATAAAGCAGAAACTAACACACCATTGTAAAGCAATTATACTCCAAAAAAGATGTTAAAAAATAAAAATAAAAAATAAAAAATAAAAAAAGTACTTAGAGCCCTACAGTCCTACAGGCTATGATGAGTTAGGATTTTATCCAAAGGGTACTAAGAAGACTTGCTTTTAAGCTAGGAGAGAGGTGATCAGCTTTGCACCTGAGGCTTTGCACAGGCTGGCCTCTCCTGTCTGGAAATGCCCTTCCCACCCTGTTGTGCATCTCTGTCTGCACGCACCCCACTCGGTTCTCACCTCCTACAGGCAGCCTTTCCTGGTTACACCGTGCCCCTGGCCTCTGGTACCCCAGTGAGGTTTAAGTTCACTACACTGTGTTTGAAAACTATTCCTTCTCCTCATTTCCACTCTGAGCTCCAGGAGAGCTCCCCTCCCCCCACCCTTTTCTAAGATTCCTCTGAATTCCCATACAGCCTGGCACAGAGCAGTCATAACAAAATGGTTAAGAACTCAGTTTCTCAGTCAAAGCTGGATTTTTAAAAAATATTTATTTATGGGCTTCCGTGGTGGTGCAGTGGTTAAGAATCCGCCTGCCAGTGCAGGGGACAGGGGTTCGAGCCCTGGTCTGGGAAGATCCCACATGCTGCGGAGCAACTAAGCCGGTGCACCACAACTACTGAGCCTGCGCTCTAGAGCCTGCGAGCCACAACTACAGAGCCCACGTGCCACAACTACTGAAGCCGGCGCGCCCTAGAGCCTGTGCTCCGCAACAAGAGAAGCCATCGCAATGAGAAGCCTGCTCACCACAACGAAGAGTAGCCCCCGCTCACCGCAACTAGAGAAAGCCCCCGCACAGCAACGAAGACCCAACACAGCCAAAAATAAATAAAATAAAATTAATTAATTTTTAAAAATATATATATATTTATTTATTTGGTTGCACTAGGTCTTTAGTTGCAGCAGGCGGGCTCCTTAGTTGTGGCATTTGAACTCAGTTGAGTCATGCATGTAGGATCTAGTTCCCTGACAGGGATCAAACCGAGGCCCCCTGCATTGCGAGCACAGAGTATTAATCACTGCACCACCAGGGAAGTCCCTCAAAGCTGGATTAAAATCCTGGCTCTGCTACTTTTGCTGGACAAATCACTTCACCTTTCTGTGCCTCAGTTTCTTCATCTGCAGAATGGGGAAAATCATAGTACGTACCCACCTAATAAGATTGTTGGGAGGACTGAATGTGATGATATGTGTAAAAACACTTAGCATCTTGCTCAACAAATAGAAGCAATTTGTATTGTATTATTATTAATCATCTGCTGTTACATTAAGCTAAAAACAGAACCAGTGTATGGTCTGTGAAATATATGTCAATAAAGCTGTTAAACACAACAAAGCAGGCTACGAAACATGATGAAATGTATATTTCCATTTTGGTAAAGTGCATGGAAAAATGCTGTAAGGGTTATACTTACGTGTTAAGAGAAGTATGTCTGGGTTTTAATTTTCTTTTAAAAATTTCTACAATGAATATTTATTACTTGTGCTATAAAAACAAAGGCTTTCACCAAAAAGCAGACTGTGAAGTTGATACCAGAACTTGTGCTGTTGGTATTCTTCCCATTAGACTGTAAGCCCCATGAGGGCAGGGACCCCTTCTGCCTGGCGCAGGAAAAGCCCTGAGTAATTGACGGAAGGGTGACTGGATGAATGGGGGCTTCTCTGGTACCCTCACCTGCAGTACCGCACTCTCCCTGTGGGTGGCAGGCTCCGCATGTGTGGGCGCCGCCCACGAGTCTGGCCACAGATGAGTCGCGCCAGCGACCTTCAACGTGGCTGTCTTGAAGGAGGGAGAGAGGTGGAACCTGAGAGAGGGGTAGAGAGAGCTTGGGCTCAGGGACTCCTTCTTAAGGCCTTGCCTCTTAGACGTCTCCTGAATCTTCCCCGGATTGGAACAAGAAAACTTCACTTTCTAGAGAATGTCCCCTCACCCCACCTCACCCCACCCCACACTGGGGGGCAGAGAGGAGAGACTGACAGGCCCCTGGGGCCTGGGAGGTAGAGGAGGAGAGAGAGAGGCCATCCCGAAAATCTTCATCTTCGCAACTCATAACTCACAGGGTGCTGCTCTTGGCAGTTGACTAATTGCCTCCATCCAGTAGCTCTTTGATCTTAGAAGGGAGGTGTGCTAGCATCCCATTTTGCAGACGAGGGTCATTGTGGCTTAGACAGGTAGTGCTCGCTTAGAGAGGCAGACCTCAGCTGAGTCTGATTCCAAATCCCTTCCCTTGACTCTGCCTCCTCCCCCACTCCCCCCTCCCCTCCCCCACCGTGTGTCAAGCTGAGACATCCTTGGAGGGGGTGTGTACCCATCTAAGTTACCATTATTAATTGTTAATACTAACAGCATCTGTTTAGCCTAGACTTCCTGTGGTACTGGCACTTGACATATATTATCTCATTTAATCCTTCCAACAACACTTTGAAGTAAGAACTACTATTATCCCCATTTTACAGATGAGGAAACTGAGCCTCAGAGATGCAAATATTGACAAATCTGGAGACAAGTTTGACAGAGCCAGGATTCAAATGCATGGCTGTCTGACCCCAAAGTCTGCTTTTTACCAGTACATGTTTTCCCTTCATAATTATTTTAAGTATTAGAGTATCGAATACATACATCTATATGGTACAAATTACAAAATAATAATAATAATAAATAATAAAGAATGAAAAGCCTCTCCATCCCTGTTCTCCAACCACCCAGTTTTACTCCAAAGAAGGTTACCATACTAGAGATTTCTGATGATCCTTCTAGAGATATTCGGTACGTAGATGAACACCTATTTTACTGCCTCTTACGCACTGATCAGTGACTTTCTAAACCATAAGAAGGACCAAGTCTTCTTCTAGAACATGGTGTAATTTCTCTTCACTGACTCCTTGGATTGGCATGCAGGGCCTCCCAGGGGCACCTCCACCCACTTTATGCATCAGCCACATAGGTCTTCTCCAAGCTCCGCATCATGTTGCCATCTTCCCAGCCTCCTTGCCTCCAGCCTCCTTCCAACTGCTTCATTTATTGTGATCTCTTTCCCTTTGAGGCTCCCCAGCCAGAACCTATCCCCCCTCCCTCTCTGCCCCCAGAGGCCCTGTTAGCCTCTCTCTTTTAGCACATTTCACTGTACCGCCTGTGATGGTGGTTGTCTCCATGGTTGACTCTCCGACTGGATCATTAATTTTAGGTGTCCCTTGTCATTGGGTAGGTGGCCTTATAATGGTGCCACCATCCACACAGTCCCCAAGCTAACAAAATAGGAGTCGATCTTTCTCATTGTCTTCTCTTTCATTTTCACAGCCAGTCAACCGCCAAGTGGATTTTACTTTGGAAATGTCTGTCTAATGTTCTCCATCCCTGTTTCGTCATGGCTACTCTTCTCTCTCCCCTGGACTATTGCATTAGCCTGAGGGCTGGTCCATCTCCTTACAGCTTCACCGCCTTCAATCTGTTCTCCACAGGGCAGCTATGGTGATTCTTCTAAAGGGCAAGTCTGACTAGACCTCTCCTCTCTGCAACCCTTCAATGGCTTCCTGTTCCCTGAGGTTAAAACCCAACACCTCACTCTGACCTTCAAGGTCCTGAAGGATATACAGTCACTGCCTATTGCTACCATTTTCACTAAGGACACCTCAGTCATCCTCTGAGCTAATCTTCTTTTTGTTTCTGAAATATGCCAAGTCCCTTCCAACCTCAGGGCCTTTGCTCATGCTGTTCCCTCTGCCAGGAATGCTCTTCCCACTCCTCATCTCACTAAATTCTAAGTAGCTGGGGAGCTCCATGAGAGCAGGGACCTTGTCAACTTTGCTTACTCCTGTATCCCAACACCAAACCCAGTGCCTGACGCAAACCAGGTGCTTAATTTTTTTTTAATGAAATGATTCTGCTTTTTAAATTTTTGACACAACTTTTGCTCTCTACCATGCAATATAACATCATGTCTTCTGTGTTTTTTCTGGGTTTTTTTTGGCCACATGGCTCGGCATGTGGGATTTGAGTTCCTTGACCAGAGATCAAACCCGCGCCCCCTGCATTGGAAGCGCGGAGTCGCAACCACTGGACCACCAGGGGAGTCCATGTCTTCTGTTTTTATCTAACAATTTCGTGTGCCCCACAGCTACATCCTAAACTGCACCCAGACAGTCACCCACTGTCTGCATTTCCCATGCCAGGCTGCACAGTAATAAATACTAATTGTTCTAAAATTTTTTTCACATTCAAGATTTTTATTATTTTTACTATTATTATTAAATTTTAAAACATCTTTATTGGAGTATAATTGCATTATTGTTAATTTTTTGGCCGCGTGGCATGTGGGATCTTAGTTCCCTGATCAGGGATCAAACTCATGCCACCTGCAGTGGAAACACGGAGTCCTAATGACTGGACCGCCAGGAAATTCACTGAAGATTTTTATTATTATTTTGCTGTTGTTCTTCTTCTTCTGGTGACAAAATGCCAACTGTAAAAACTTCAGACAGAAATAAATTAGAAGGTATGAGTTCCCCAGGGGCCCACCCTTTAGAACCATTGCTGATTTAAATGGCACCTGTAACCTTGTTTCCATTTGTAGACTTTGCAGGGAAGGAAGACAAGGCTCACCTGCCTGCCTGTGAGGATACTGCTTCTTTTCTTATTTTGTAGCCCACACCCCGCCCCGTAGTTATGCACACAGCATTGATCCCAACATTACACATTTTCTGTGAAGTTGGCAGTCATTGGCACCAATGACTCTGATGGAGAGGAGGTCTATTTAAATCTCACCAGGGATGGAGGCCCATTCTCAGGCTTACATCAGACTCCAGGCTTACATCAGACTCTAGGTCTCCATTCAGGTTTGTAAACATTGAATGAACTTGAACACTGCTGGAAAAAATAAAATTCCTGGGTCAAACTGAACCCAGGTTCAAATCTTGCCACCAGCACTTCCTGTGTGCCCTTGCGCAAGTCATTTGCTTTCTCTGAGCCTCCTTTCTTCAGCTGGAAGATGACAACAATAAGAATAGGATCACACTCCAGCTGTATTGGCTTTCTTTTTTCTTGAGCAAGCCAACCTCATTCCCACCTCAGGGCCTTTGCAAACGCTGTGCCCCTTGCCTGGAACCGTCTTCCCCCAACTTGTCACGTGATATGCCTCCCCTTAAATATCAGCCTTCTTGGGGAGACCTTCCCTGGTCACTCTCTCTAAAAGAGCTCCTCTTTGTTTATAGCCACTATCATTTTTTTTATAGCACAAATCATAATCTGTGCTTTTGTTTCTTATTAATTACCCAACTTTTTTTTTTTAGCAAATGTATTTAATTAATTAATTTATTTATTTATTTTTGGCTGCTTTGGGTCTTCATTGCCGCGCGCAGACTTTCTCTAGTTGCGGGAGCAGGGGCTACTCTTTATTGTGGTGCGAGGGCCTCTTCTTGCGGTGGCTTCTCTTCTTGCGGAGCACGGGCCCTAGTAGTTGTGGCATGCAGGCTCAGTAGTTGTGGCTCACAGGCTCTAGAGGGCAGGCTCAGTAGTTGTGGCTCTCAGGCTTAGTTGCTCTGCGGCATGTGGGATCTTCCCGGACCAGGGCTCGAACCCGTGTGGCCTGCATTGGCAGGAGGATTCTTAACCACTGCGCCACCAGGGAAGTCCCTACCCAACATTTTCTGAGGTCCTGCTGTGTGCCAGGCACTCTTCTAAGCATTTCATAGGAAAATTCATTCCATTCTCAAAATAACACTTTGGAGATAGTAAGTATTCTTAGTAGCCTCCTTTGCCGGAGGAGGAAATTGAGGCATCAAAATGTCAAGTAACATAGTACGAGGACAGGTCATTAGAAAATGGCTGGGAGGGGATTTTTTTTTTTTTTAATAAATTTATTTATTTATTTATTTTTGGCTGTGTTGAGTCTTTGTTGCTGTGCATGGGCTTTCTCTAGTTGTGGCAAGCGGGGGCTACTCTTCGTTGCGGTGCATGGGCTTCTCATTGCTGTGGCTTCTCTTGCTGTGGAGCACGGGCTTTAGGCACTTGGGCTTCAGTAGGTGTGGTTCGCAGGCTGTAGAGCACAGACTCAGTAGTTGTGGCCCACGGGCTTAGTTGCTCCACGGCATGTGGGATCTTCCCGGACCAGGGCTCGAACCCGTGTGGCCTGCATTGGCAGGCGGATTCTTAACCACTGCACCATCAGGGAAGTCCTGGGAGGGGATTTGAATCCAGGCTGGTGAGGGCCAGAGTCCTACTATCCACCTAATATGAGTCATCAATGGTGTCCAGGAGGGTCATTCCAAGAGGGAAGAGATCCTGTGCTTCTTCTGTAATTGGGTGGATCTAAGCAGGTGTTCTCCGGGTCCCATTTCAAAGGAATTCTCCTCCACCATTTACTACTGTGCACTAAGGACTCTAGATGGAAGGACTTAGTTCAAACAAGCGAAGGCTTAGCATTGACAATGGAGGTGAAAACAGCATCCAGATTAGAGGATGATGTGGCTTCCGCCCACTGTTAGTAGGCTGATAAGAGGCCTCTAACGTCCTGGGAGATGACACCTCTGACCAGCCCTGGATCTCTTTCATGCCCATTCTCTTCACTCAAGATGTGATGAAGCAGATGTTTATACCTGGGTGTTGGAAAACAGTCACCTCCTCTGCAGAGTCACCCCTGATTCCCCAGGCTGAGTCAGGCACCTTTTCCACATTCCCAGAGCCCCCTGGGCACATCCTTCTGCTAAGCTGCTGCCGCTTTCCATCCCGTCTCCCCTCACTCCCCCCTTCCCCCCTGTGAACTCCCTAAAGACAGAGACTGGCTTCTTCCTTGCTGTGTCTCTTTCCCCTTCCCCTTGGTCTATTCACTCCTACTCACCCTTCAGGTCTCATCTTAAAGGTCCCCTCTTCCAAGAAGCCTTCCCTGGCTACCTCCATAATCCATAGAGAAAACTTTTCTCTGTGTAACAATTGCTTGGGACTTCCCTGGTGGCGCAGTGGTTAAACATCCGCCTGCCAATGCAGGGGACACGGGTTTGAGCCTTGGTCCAGGAAGATCCCACATGCCGTGGAGCAGCTAAGCCCGTGCGCCACAACTACTGAGCCTGCACTCTAGAGCCCACGAGCCACAACTACTGAAGCCCACCTGCCACAACTACTGAAGCTCGCGCACCTAGAGCCCGTGCTCTGCAACAAGAGAAGCCACAGCAATGAGAAGCCCGCGCACCGCAATGAAGAGTAGCCCCTGCTCACCACAGCTAGAGAAAGCCCGTGCACAGCAACAAAGACCCAACGCAGCCAAAAAATAAATAAATAAATATATTAAAAAAACAAAAAAACAATTGCTTGCTTGTCCAGGTCACCTCACCCTCCATCCAGGAGTTCCCACATCTCAGTGTCTATGAATCAACCCGGGAAACTTGTCAGATGCAGATTCCCAGCTCTAACCTCAGAGAGTCTTATTCCACGGACTGGAGCAGGGCCTGAGAATCTGCCATGGAGCTGCTCACACCCTGAATCTGGTGCTGGGGGTGTCAGAGGAAAGATGCAATAAATGGGGCTGCTTGAGGGGAGGGACCGTGATCATTGTGAGCCCCCGTTAGCCAGTCTGTGTCTGGCACATGCATGATTGTTGAATGAATGCTTGAAGGAATGAATGGTTGCCAGCATTATATTGATATGTTCTCCAAATACAGCAACTTGATTTTGGCCTTGAAAGAGCCCCATGGGGCTCATTTGTTTATACTCTCCTGGATTGGAGGTGGGAGAGTTGAAACTCTGGTGTCCACAGTGCTGAATTGGAAACCAGGGCCCCTACTGCTTGGCCATGCTACCTGAGCAAGTTAATGAGTCCTTCTAAGCCTCAGTTTCTTCACCTACAAAGTAGAGATGATAATGACAATGCCTGCATCGTTATTATTCACAGGGCTGTGAAGAGCTTAAACGAAGTAACAGTGCCTGGCCCAGAGTCAGTGTCCGAAAACTTCTGAATCCTATGATTATTGCTCTTGTTGTTATCATTACAGCTATTAGTAGCAGAGCTAGAGGGACCTCAGATCCTCAAGTTCAGGGGTTCCCTACTCAGTGTTCCATGGATCACCCTCTCCTAAGGAATCTGTTGCGGGGGTTCAGGAGAGTGTTCTGTGAACATCTGGAAATGGAGTACAAAATTGTCTACGTTTGCCCATTTTTCTGAGTAGGAGAACCTTAGCTTTTAACCACTTAAAGATGGGAAACTGAGTCCAGAGAGAGCAGGGGCCTTGCTCCAAGTCTCTCACTTCATTCATTCATTTATTCATTCACTCCTCATTTCTTCAACCAAGCACCAAAGATTTCTCGAGGGCTCACTGTGTGCCAGGATCCAGAGATGAACCAGTCACATCCTAGTCTCTACCCCTTACCTTCCACCCCAAGGCATCTCCTCCTCACTTTGTAAAGGTTTCGTGCTTTTATTCTGATTCCTTTGCTACCCACGATGCCCTGGTGGGTAGTTACTTCATCGAGTAAGTCTAAATTCTTGCCCTAGTTGAATGCCTTGCTGGTAGTTTTACTTGAAGCCTTTACTTCCCTTCTCCGAGCCTCGGTTTCCCAACCTGTAAAAAGGGGGTAACCCCCGCTGCCCAGAGTTGTAAGAATGAAGTGAAACAGATTTGGGACTTCCCTGGTGGTCCAGTGGTTAAGATTCCGTGCTCACAATGCAGGGGGCCCAGGTTTGATCCCTGGTCAGGGAACTAGATCCCACGTGATGCAACTAAGAGCCCACATGCCACAACTAAAAAAATCCCCATGCTGCAATGAAGATCCCGCACACAGCAATGAAGATCCCATGTGCCGCAACTAAGAACAGTGCCTGATGCACAGCAGACACCCAGTAAACCTTAGGAAGAGTTAATGTTATTATTAGGAACTCACAAGAGGCCTCTCTAATTAGGGTGAAATACGTCTGGGAGAAAAGGGAAAACATGTTAGGGGGTTGAAAATCTTTCTGAGCAGTACAAAATAGCAGGCATTTTGACCTCATTATATCCCTTTGCCCTCCTAATAAACGTGTTGAGGTAGGTATGATTCTATTCCCTGCCCATTTCACAGACGTGGAGACTGAGACTTGGTGAGGCGGAACGACAGCTAAGAAGGAGGAGAGCTGGGACTTGACAACATTCATGTGCCTCACATGTCCCACCCCAAACCCTGCCCCAGACAGATGCAGGCAGGTTGCCAGCTCCCAGTGCCAGGGGAGCTCCGCTCCAAACCATCTGCTCTCCAGAGTCTGACTGTTCTCCTCCCCGGCCCCCCTGCCTGGTGCAGGAGGAGGCTTGGATTTCCTGCAGAGGTCACAGCAGGATTGTTTTCTTGGTGCTCTAGAAGTAAGGCCTTTCAACTCGTCTCTGCTGCACAGGGATTTCCTGGTTCTGTGCCTTGGACTGTTTCTGCTGCTTTAGACCCTTGCCCAGCTCCAGCCAACAGCAGCATGATTCAATTTTGGACCTCAGACCAGAACTAATAAATGCATTAATTCATTAATTCATGAGACATTCCACCTGCTATGTGCCACACACTGGGAGTACAAAACAGACACAGGCCCTACTGCAGAGAACCTGAATATTCACATGAAGGACACACAGAACCAAGAAATAACATACAGTGTGATCAGTGCAGAGATGGGAGTATAACCTGGCTCTTTGAGAGCCCAGAAGAGGCACCAGATCCAGCCTGAGAGTGGAAGGGGATCTAGGAAGGCTTCCCTGAGGAGGTGACCTCTGAGCTGATTAGCAGGAGTTCACCTTAGTGTTTCATCAATTTCTCATTTTGTAGATGGAGAAATGGATCCAGGGAGAATTATTTAGCTCATTCATTCATTGAAGCAAGCAAACATTTCCCTAGTATCTACATTTCTCCAATATCAGGCCCTGAGCCTGAGGATACAGAGGTATAAGGAAACAGCCCTGCTAGATGGAAGGGTACAGAAAAGCCCCAAGCAGCCAGGGGACCTCACCCTTGGCCCATGGGCGCCTTTGATTTTTGTGTGTGTGTGTGTGTGTGTGTGTTTTTTTCTTTTACCTTTTTGAAGTCAGGGTTATTACAGTATGCTTTACATAGGGTAAAAGTCTCCCTTTTTAGTGTATAGTCCCATGAGTTTTGACAAATCCATACAGTCCTGTAACCATCATAATGGAGGCCTAGAACACCATTTGTATCTCATGCTCAACCCACTTCCTGAGCCCAAGCTTTCCCCCTTATTCACTGTGGGACCTGAGGCAGGTCTTCCCCTCCCTGAACCTCAGTTTCTTATCTATAAAATAGGGACCATCATGTCTGTCTTATAAAAGCGATGTGAGGAGGCCAAGCACAGAGTAAGCACTCAATAAAAAATACCAACTCTTAGTGGATGTCCCTTTTTCATTCTGTTTCTGTGGTCTCTCTCTCTCTCTCTCCGTGTCTCCCTCTCTCTCTCTCACTCACACACACACACACACACACACACACACACACAAAGACATTTTTGAAGCCTCTCGTTTCTCAGAGAGGTTTTATTTATAGGCCGCGCCTCATTGTGAACGTGAAAAGGAGAAAGCCCAGGCCCTCCGTAGACCTTTCATGTGTAAATCAGCCCGGGCCAGGAGCACCGGGGTCACCAGGAGGAGGATTTCACTCTTAATTACTCCTAGAGAAAGCGGGCGGGAGGGAGGCCGGGCACAGGCTCCACCCACGTGGGAGGGAGGCCTCGCCCGCAGCCCTGGGCCCGCTGGGTCCGGGCCCTTCGCCGTCCAGCGCGGGTAGCCAGACTCTCCCAGGCCCGGGCCCAGCGGGCCTGGGGCTGCACCAAGGCAGAGGCGCAGGTGCCCCTGGGGAGCTGGACCCCAAGTGGGTTTCTTTGAAGGCAAGTTTGGACGTGGAAAGAGGGCGCACAATTTGGCAGAGTGCGTGGTAGGGAGGGGATGGTCTGCAAAAGGGCAGTGGAGGTCCTAATTTGAAAAAAAAAATTCTTTTTTAAGGTCTTTTATTCATTCTTTCTTTTCCGGTGTAAAAATAACCTGCTCTAGAAAAGGAGTATGGAAGTATTCTCACCAGGCCTTCAACATTGTTAACCTCAGGGAATGAATTTGGACGTGAGGAGAAGGACATTATTAACATTTTTTCTAACACATTTCTTTATTTTTGACTTAGTACAATGACTATGTATTGCCTTTTGTAATTTAAAAAAAGGTACTTTTCATAATATCTGTGATACTGTTTTCTGATTAGAAAAGAAATTTATATTCTGCGTAAAACACAAATAAAACTACCCATGATCTCACCCAAAGAAAGTCACTTTTAATATTTAGGTATATAGCCTTTGATGATTTATTTCTGCACAAAGTTTTTCGGTTTTATTTTTGTTTATTTTGCATACTTATACTGCACACTTTTGGCACTACTTAACATATTGAGGTTTTCTTCCATTTGTCTTTTCTCTTCATGTGTTTCAAATACATATAGTATATATATTTAAATTTGTATAAATATATATGTATATAAACAGACGTATATTCATATAATGTATATTTCATATTTTATAAATCCATTATATATTATACATTATATAAATACATTATATATTTATATAATATTTAAATATTATAAATGTATATATCTATTTATGTTGCTGGATGGCAATATCTTATATCTTTTTTTTTAATACCTTATATCTTGACATTTAAAATACACAAACCATTTGGCCTCAGCAATTCCATATCTAAAATTCTATTCTGGGACTTCCCTGGTGGCGCAGTGGTTAAGAATCCACCTGCCAATGCAGGGATACGGGTTCGAGCCCTGGTCCGGGAAGATCCCACATGCCGCGGAGCAACTAGGCCCGTGCGCCACAACTACTGAAGCCCGCGCACCTAGAGCCCGTGCTCCGCAACAAGAGAAGGCACCATAATGAGGAGCCCGTGCACCGCAACGAAGAGTAGACCCCGCTCCTCGCAACTAGAGAAAGTCGGCGCACAGCAACAAAGACCCAACACAGCCAAAAACAAATAAATAAATAAATTTATTTTAAATAAATAAATAAAATAAAATAAAATTCTATTCTACAGAGAATTCTCTGGCGGTCCAGTGGTTGGGACGCCGCACTTTCACTGCCAAGGACAAGGGTTCGATCCCTGGTTGGGGAACTAAGATCCCACAGGCCACACGGTGTGGCCAAAAAATAATAAAATAAAATAAAATAAAATTCTATCTACAGATATAGTCACACGAATGGGAAAAAGTTAAATAGTATAAACAAATATGTTCATTGCAGCAGTGTTTATAAAAGCAAAAGCTAGCAACACCCTTGATGTTCATCATCAACCTTGATGGTCATCAGTCAGGATTAATTAAATAAATTATAATGTCACATTACAGTGGAATGTTGTAGTCATTGCAATAGAATATCATACATGCAAAGATACCCAAAAATCTATACTGCATTGAATAACAAAGCACGTTTCAGAATCATTTATATTGTGTGAATCTCTCTCTCTATATATATATATTTTAATGGATAATCATATCTAAGTATATATGCACAGAAAATTTCTGGAAGAACACACATGAAACTGGTAACAGTTACTTTTGGGGAAAGAGACTAAGGGATAAAGAGAGGTCCAAGAACTTTTACTTTCACCTGATACTTTTGTGTACTGATTGAATTTTTCTTTTAATGTGACACGTTATATTTATAATTTTAAACTAGTTGACAAAAATGTAGTTTAGTTATATATAATTCTAATATATGTTCATTAAAGAAAGTATAATATTCATTAAGTAAACACAAAGTTCATTAAAGAAATACAATGTTGATTAAAGAAAATATAATCCCCTATACCATCCAAAGACAACCACTGTTAACATTTTGGTTTATTTCCTTATAGTTTTCTTTCTAAAGTTTTTTATTTTTAACTCTGAAGAATGTACTAGTGGAAAAATATACACAAAGGATATATTTGCAGAAAAGTTAGGAAATAAATACCACTCAAACCCTACTATTCAGAAATAACTACTGTTTACATTTTAGTGTATAAACTTTAAATGCTTCCCTGCAGCATTTTCTTTGGGGAGTTGATTTTGTTTTTTTCAACACCATTCTTTCTATATATGTAAATTTGTATTTTCCCTTTATTCATTAGCTTATTTTTATATGCTCTTCTATGTTATTATAAACGACTTGCAAATATGGTTGTTTAATTTTGTTTGCTCCCCTTCCTCTAGCCACGGAGCTTGCGGGATTTTAGTTCCTCGACCAGGGACTGAACCCCGGCCCACGGCAGTGAAAGCGCGGAGTCCTAACCACTGGACCACCAGGGAATTCCCTATAATTTTAATAGTTACAAAATATCCTTCACTCAAACATTCCCCTCTTAAAGACGGCTAAGTTGTTTCCAAGTTTTTGTGATTATAAACAACTCAGATGAGCACTTTATACTTACATTTTTTCTTCTATGTCAAATAATGTGCTTGTATCTCAGCAGCGGAGTTATTGGGCTAAAGGCAATATTCATTTTTCAGGCACTTTAAAAGCATTGTCCAGGGACTTCCCTGGTAGTCCAATGGATAAGACTCTGCAATCCCAGTGCAGGGGGCCCAGGTTCCATCCCTGGTCGGGGAACTAGATCCCGCATGCATGCTGCAACTAAGAAGCCCGCATGCTGCAACTAAGACCTGGTGCAGCCAAAATAAATAAATAAATATTAAAAAAAAAAGCATTGTCCAATATTTCTCAAGTGTTACCCTTCCTTACATCACCACCCACAATCTCTGAAATGTCCTGTCTGTTTCACTCTGTATGAAGGGCACAGGCATTCTGGAGCCAGGGAGGGTTCAGCTTGGTAAGATTGGATGTGAACACCTGGAATTTAAATATATATCTCTGCCTGTCTGCTGCCAGCTAGCTCCTTTCTTTCTCTTCTCTAACACTGCAGCAGCCACTACCAATTACTAAGTGTTTACTTTGTGCTTTGCACTGTACACACATTATCTCATTTACTTCTTACAAGAACCCTATGAAGTGGGTGGTCTTACCATCCCCATTTTACAGATGAGGAAACTGAGGCTTAGAGAGGTGTCATTCCCAAGGTCACGTAGCTGGTAAGTGGTTCGGCTGAGGTTTGAGCCAGGTAATCTGCTTCCCTTTGTGTGAATTTATAGACTGATCAAGCTCTCATTTTACAGATTTAAAAAACTGAGGCAGAAAAGAGATGTGAATTGCCCAAAGTCAGAGAAAGAGCCTAAGCCCAGATTGCTGAACTTTTTCCCCCTTTGCTCCATTGTCTGGTCACAGGGCACTAATCCAGGGAGTTAAGACTGTAGGAGTTCCAAAATTCTTTGCCTTAGAAAATCTTCCTGTGGGGCTTTATGGTTCCAGCAAGATTCAGAGTCTCTTAGAACCACAGCTCCAGCTGTGCATCTCCCCTCCAGGGCTGGGTGCTGCCTGTCAGTCATTAAAAAAAGGAAATAGCAGTTAAGCACCCACATGCCCAGACAGGGAGGAAATCGGGCAGCCCCAGTGCATGTTCAGCAATGGCCATTCCATGGTTGGGAGCATGAAGTATTAAGATGAACAGAAAAGAGGTGATAGAAGAGGAGAAGAAAAAATGCTTTAAAAAGGAGTGCATTCTGGGGGAAGCCTGCAAAAACAGGCGGTAGAGAAGGAGATGGTGCCTGGAAGAAATAAATTAGAATTGGCTGGTCTCCACAGATGAAAGAGGACTAAGTGCCTTAGCCTGAGTTCTCACTTCAAAGAATTGTAGTGTGTCTGACCTAGAAGTTCCAGCCACTGCATTTTACAGATGAGACCTCTGTAGCCCAGACAGGTAGGCTCTCCCCAGCCACAGAGAGGGCAAGCCTGGGATTCTGCCATTGCTTCTGAGGTCTCCTTCTGTTACATAGTCCCATCATCATTTGGTTAAAGGTCAGAGCTACAGGAGGTAAAGGTCTAGATCTGTCTTCCTTGCTCAGGCCTGGACCACACTCCCTGCTCATGTGGACCCAGTTGCTCTAATGGGGAAGCAGCTACTAGAATGGAAAATTCCAAGAAGGCCAGGACACTAGATATCCATCCATCCATCCATCCATCCAACCATCCATCCATCCATGTATTCATCCATCTGTCCATTCAACTCTCCACCCATCCATTCATCCATTCATGCATTCATATATCCATTGATTTGTTCATCCATTTGCCAGTCCTTCTCTCTGTCCGTCCAACCATCCATCCATCCATCCATCCATCCATGGATATACATCATCCATGCTAACACTAACCACTAGGCACAGGGGCTGGTTAACACTGAGTGCTGGAATCAGACTCTCCAAGTTAGAATCCTGGCTCCACCGCACACAAACTGTGTGATCTTAGGCAAACTACCTAGCCTCTCTGGTGTCTTAGTTTCTTCATCAATAAAGTACAGATAACAGTATTATATTCACCTCATAGGGTTGTTGTAATTGTTAAATGAGTTCATCCATTTAAGATACTCAGAACTGGTTCATATCTATTGGGCAAATGCTCCTTAATGTTAACACCACTTATTATTACTCAAGAATGTGCTATATAGGGTCCTGAGGTTTGAATAAGGTGCCATGGAATTCGGAGGCAAAAGCGAACACCCTGGTCCAAGTCAGGGAAAGCTGAGGTTGCTGTTCCTTGATTCATTATTTTCAGGGTCCTTGTTTGGAGTCCAGAGATGAGAGGAGGGGAGAATGCCCCCTCCCCTAGCTGTGGTCTGGGGGCTGTGTAGCAGATGCCATGGTACACTGCCCTGATGCCCCTTTATGATGGAGGTATACATTTCCCTGGAGTTGGTGGCTGACAGGTCATGGCTGAGTCCTCTCTGTGGCTTACTCGCAGTTGAAGGGAGCCATTGCACCAAGGTCATGCCCTTTTCTCAGGGTAGTTCATGTCCTTGGACTGGTAAATGTAGCTATAAATGCTCAGCCCCCTCATGTCAACTCAGGACAACTGTGATGGACCGTCTCAGCTTCAGAGCTCTCCAGAGGGTTGGCTGAGGCCTCCATTGAGACTGCATTACAGCCCAACTCTTCCCTCTACCCATTCCTGCTTTCTTCCTTTCCTTTCCACAGGCGTTGGTGCCAGGAACAACTCTTAATAAAGTTCGGCATGCCAAGCTCCATCTCTGAGTGTGCCTCTGGAGAAGCTGATGAGTTGGATGAAGGATACAACATCACTTATATATACTATGTGCTATATATAAAATTCCTGATAACACCCTCAGGGAGTAGATACTATTATTGCTCTCATTTGCAGATGGGGAAGTCAAGGCACAGAAAGCTGAGAGGATTTGCTCAAAGTCACACAGCTGGTGTGGATTCAAACCCAGCAGTCAGGGAATTCCCTGGTGGTCCAGTGGTTAGGACTCTGTGATTTCAATGCCAAGGGAGCGGGTTCAATCCCTGGTTGGGGAACTAAGATCCCGCAAGCCCTGCAGCACAGCCAAAAAACAAAACAAAACAAAACACACACACACAAACCCAGCAGTCAGGAGCCAGAGTCTGTGTGCTTAACCTTTACATTACACTGTTTAATGAGGTCTGACCAAGCCCAGGAATTCAGCACAGGGTGGGGTGGGTGGAGTGTAAGTGTGGAGGGAAGATGCATGTACTTGTGAGGTCACACATACTCATGTGTTCCCTCTGTGACTGCACGGGTGCATGCCCACGTTAACACATGCCTGTGTTAACATGTGCTCTGCTGTCATGAGGGTGACTGAGCAAGGCATGTAGGGATGTATGTGCACACAGAGTCCCCCACTCAGGTTCCCACGTGACCTGTCTCCCTGGTTTCTCCCCTTTCCTCTTGGTATACAGGAAGTGTGATTATGTGTATGGGGTGGGGGGAGGATTTGGATTCCAAACCTAAATTACTGTGTCCTTATTCCCACCATGCCTCTCAAGAGTAGAGGGGTCTGGACTTTGGAAACATCAAGTTCTCTGTGGAGTAGACTTGGCCATCAGGGCAGGGAAGTCAGAATGATGTGCTTTGCCCCAGGAGGCAGCAACCCAGCCTTTGGCCCTGCCTGGCCTCCAGTGGGGGTGGCTGGTATCTGCTACCTCAGTGAGGACTGTGTACTTATGGGTAAGAGAAGGCTGTGGAGTGAAACTGTTGGGTTCAAATTCCAGCTTAGCCTCTGAGCTGTGTGACTTCAGCAACCTACTTACCCTCTCTGGTCCTCTACTTCCACCCCTGTAAAATGGGAGCCTAATAATAGTAGCTCCTTCATAGGGTTTATTGTAAGGCTGAATACCACTTGAAATAATGTTGATAGTGAACAAACATATGGACACCAAGGGGGAAAGGGGGGTGAGATGAATTGGGAGATTGGGATTGACATATATACACTACTAGATACAAAATAGATAACTAATGAGAACCTGTTGTATAGCACAGGGAACTCTACTCAGGGCTCTGTGCTGACCTAAATGGGAAGGAAATCCAAAAAAAAAGGGGATATATGTATACATATAGCTGATTCACTTCGCTGTACAGTAGAAACTAACACAACACTGTAAAGCAACTATACCCCAATAAAAAAAGAAAGAAAGAAAGAATGCTGCACCCATAGTACATACTCAATAAATGCTAGTTTTTTATTGTTTTGAACCCACACCAGGTAGGTAAAGAGCACAGGAAAGTGCTTTTCCAGAGGATAGTGATTTTGTCTAGCAGCTATGTTGTCCAACCTTGTGAAGCAGGTACTATCATGCCCATTTTATAGATGAGGAAACTGAAGCTCAGCAAAATGAACTAACTTGCCCCAGGTCACACAGCAAGTGAGCGAAAAAAACAGATTTCAAAAGTTGGTCTCACTCCAATTCCAGGGCTTTTCCTACCACCCCACATCTGCCTCCTTGTTTGGCCTAGAAGCTTCTGGGTTGTGACAACTTGTCCTGTAAACTCTGTTCAACACAGATATTTTGCTGCCTACATGGTTTTCTCTCATGTTGCCTACTCACAAGCGAATATGTAGGGATTTGCAGGTGGTCAGACTTTATGGGAAAAAATAGACATTTCTCTTTGTGCAGAAAGAAATACAGTGAGACAGTTGAGACAGTCAAGCGGGGAGCTCTTAGAGGAAAATGGGAGGTTCAAAAGGCAATTAATGTTTCTGTCTGAAACTGTAAACAGATAGTTACCAGCTCTGACACCACCAGCACACAGACAAAAGGCAGACAGAAACAGTGCACCACAAGGAAGCTGGGATAGACTACGCCCAGGGTGGAAATTAAATGTTTTCCTGAAAGCAGAAAGGAAAACCATGGTTGAAGCCAAGCCATGACTCTAAGTCTGTGACTCCATGGCAATATAAGTTTAGTGAGTTAAAGGCCCATAATTTGTACGTAGGTGTTGTGAATCTTAAAGTCTTACTTGGCATTCCCTCTTGACCTAAGTTTGTAAAACAAAAGTAATAATTAGAAGTGAGTCTTCAACATACACTGTCATTTTAATTAAAGATATATATGCACATATATATGTGTGTGTGCATATATATATGTATATATATGTGTGTATATATATTATATATACACAGAGGGAGAAAGAGAGGACATAATTGGTATATTTAGTCAGAACTCTTAGTTGTAAGCAACAGAAAACTCAACTCAAACTGATGCAAACAAAAAAATTAATCATTAATTGTAATTATTATTTAGTGGCTCACAACTGGATCCAGGTGTTCAAAGATTTCAATGTCCTTGCCATGTCTGGTTGTGCTTTCCTCAGTGGCTTCATTCTCTGGCAGACATGTTCCTCCCCAGGGTGACAAGATGGCCCTCAGAAGCCCCGTGCTTGCTTTCTCCTCCTAGTGGAAAAGAGATTGCCTCTCCCCAGCCAAAATCTCAGGGCTCTCTCTGATTGGCTCTCCTTGGGTCACAGGTCCATCTTTCAACCAATCCTGTGGCCAGGCTGGATCACAGGGGTAGAGTAAGTGCCATCCAAGGTTCAGGGACTGATATTGGTGGAGGGAGAGCTCCTCAGGGAAACTGGGGTGCTATTTCCTGAAGAAGACACATGTTTATCTAGTAGTTCCTGCCTTTCTGTTAACCATGCTTAAGGAGAGGCTGTTATCAGGAATAATAATAATAAATAATTCTTATTGAGAATAATAATGTCAGTGTGCCAGGCATTATGCTAAATGCTTTAGATGCATTACCATATTTACTCTTCATATTTTTTTCCTTATCATCCTCTAACTTCACCAACGGGCAAACTGATGTTTAGAGTGCTTAAGGAACTGTCCCAAGTTTGGTATAGATAGTACGGAGTGGAACCAGGCAGTCCTTTTCCAAATCCTATTCTCTTAGCCACTCTGAGAACTACATTTAGAGCTGGTCTATCTCAGAATTACCAGCTTCATGCCACAGTGAAAGCCCTGAGCCTTCTAAAGGGCTACCTTGCCAAGGCTAACCAGTGTGGGATGGCAGATAGCATCCTGAGGCTCATTTAGAGTCATTCATGATTCTCAAAGGATTTCTCCTGGAGCAGAGCCATGGATCCAGTGCCTTGGCTACCGAGAGGTTTGACAACAGGGAAGTTGGATCCAAGGATCATTGTGGGTTTAAGAGCCAGGATCCCTTGCCACCCCTGCCTTCCCACCCACCAGGAATGATGGAAAAAGAGTGTGCCATGGAGGGATGTGCTAGGTTTGAGACCATTCTGCCTGCCACTAACCAGCTGTATGTGTCCTCAAAAAAACTCCCTTTATCTCCCCGAGCCTCAGTTTCTGCATCCATAAAATGGGCATAATAACACATTCCTCAGAGTGTTGTGAAAATTGAATTGTCTCCAAAATAATTCCTGCTTGTCACCCAGCTGGTGCTCCATGAAATTAGTTTTCTAACATTATCTCCCTTCTCAACATCCCAGAGATTTAGCAAGGGCGGCAAGGAGAGAAAGGGAAGCACCTCTGCCTTTCCTGCTCCCCGCCCCCGACTCCCTGGCCCTCTGTCCAGCCTCATTCCTGGGTTTATATCCCAGCTCAGTTGTCCTCTTCCTAGCATTGTGACCTTGGGTAAGTCCCTGTCACCCCCTTCAGCTGAAGAACACACCTCCCACACGGGATGCAAACCCCCCTCTGTAAACACACCTGGAACACAGGTTGTTTATTCTCTGGGTCTGAACCAGAGAAAGGGGCAGAGCTGGGGGGTTAGTCTGCTTTGGGCAGGGCCTGAGATGTCTGGTCAGCAGAGGGGCCCTCTCGACTCCACTTCCCATCTCCTGAATAATTCATGACAAACAAAATGTCTGGCGCAGACTCGGGCCCTCCTCCTCCCAGCTGGGGAAGGGAGAAAAGTTTCTAATTACAGGTCAGCAGCCCGGCTCCCTGGGGCCCCTGGGTGCTGCACACAGGGGGTATTTATGGGAAGAGACAGGAGGGAGGGGAGGGCTCAGTCCCAGCCCCTTTCCAGAAGGAACTCAACTCCTTTTGAAATTGTAGCCTGGGCTTGCCAAGGCCCAGGGAGTGACTGGGAAAGAAACTTAGAATCAGCAGGAAGAGAAAACCGTGCTGAGGGGTCAGAAAGGAGAAGTGCCCAGAAAAATGGCAGGCCAGGGAGGGGCTCTCAAGAAGCCTTGGAGAGGGAGCACACAGGCTGGTGAGGGAAGAGACTTACCAGAGTTCCGCGGAGAATGTGGCCATGCCGGGCTTCAAAAGGAGGGTGTCCTGGCTCCAAAATCGCAGCCTCTCAGCCACCTCACCTGCAAAATGGGCAGAAACACTGAACAGACCTTACAGTGTAGTTGGGGAATTACATTAATTAATATATATGAAGGGCTCAGAATACTGTCCAGCACATAAACTCAAAAAATATATTAGTGGTAATATAGGTGTTCTTTTTTACATTATGTTGCCTCCATGGGGGGTCGGTAAAGATGAAGGTGACAAAAAGTTTCAGGGAGATAGTGGGAGAGGAGAAAAATGTTTGTGAGGCAGTTTTGTATAGTGATTAAGAGTAAAGACCCCATAGGTTTTGACCCCATATTTTTCACAACAGTAAAAACAACAGCAATAAACAGTAAGAATCCCAGGACTAGGCTGCCTGGGTTCAGTCTCAACTCTCTGCCTCTTATTAGCTGTGTGATCTTAGGCAAGTTGCTATACCTCTCTTAGCCTCTGGATTCACCATCTGTAATAAGGTCCCTGTCCTCGTGGAGCTTACAGTCTAGCAGAAAGGTTATGACAATCAAGAGTATTTACTGAATGCCTATGGTGTGCAGGTCCCGTGCCTACTGTGTCATGGAGCTTGCTGTCTACCAGAATCGCTATACTAATCTAGAACATTTATTGTGTACCTACTATGCGTAGGTCCTGGGCACTCTGCAGACAGTCTCTCAAAAACCCTCACAGATGGGACTTCCCTGGTGGCGCAGTGGTTAAGAATCCGCCTACCAATGCAGGGGACACGGGTTCGATCCCTGGTCCGGGAAGATCCCACATGCCGCAGAGCAACTAAGCCTGTGTGCCACAACTACAGAGCCTGCGCTCTAGAGCCCGTGAGCCACAACTACTGAAGCCCGCGCACCTAGAGCCCGTGCTCCGCAACAAGAGAAGCCACCACAGTGAGAAGCCTGCACACCACAACAAAGAATAGCCCCTGCTTGCCGCAACTAGGGAAAGCCCGCGCACAGCAACAAAAACCCAACGCATCCAAAATAAATAAATTAATTAATTAAAAGAAAAAAAAAAAAACCCTCACAGCATCCACTCCCATCTTATAGATGAAGAGAGTGAATCTCAAAGAGGTCAGGAAAGAGGGGATTTGAAACTAAGGGGTCATTCAACAGCATGGTTGAATCTCCAAACTAGCATTTGAGCGAAAAAAGCCAGACACAAAAGAGTACACATTGTATGATTTCATTTATAGGAAATTCTAGAAAATGCAAACTAACCTATAGTGACAGAAAGCAGATCAGTGGTTGCCTGGGAACCAGGGTGGGAGAGCGGGCGCTGACTGCAAAGGGGCACAGGAGAACTTTTTGGGGAGATGGAAATGTTTTACATCTGACAGGGATGCTAGTTCCATGGGTGTATGCATTTGCCAGTCCTCATTGAACTGGACACTTAAGATGGGTGCATTTTATTTCATGTAAATTGTATCTCAATAAAGTTGATTGTTTTTAAAGGGGAAAAAATTGTGCACCAGACTCCGGAGCACTCCCGAGCCCTGCAACCCTTCTTATATTATTTGAGTGTCTGATTTCAAGCTCATTTGTGGGCAGAAACTGTATCAGATTCACCTTTAGGTTTTCCTCCCTCTTCCCTCTCCCAGGGCCTAGCAAAATGTTCTCAAACCCAGTAGTGCCGATCAACAAATATACCTTGGGCACCTTTATTTGTGCTGGGTGCTGAGGTCACAGACCTATCCCTCTAGTGGGGAAAACAGAAGAAAATGGGCAAATAGACACAATAAGACAGTGCAGTCAATGTTCTGAGGGGGTAAGTGAGACATCAGGGATGTGCCAGCTGGGTCACAGTAATGAATCCTGAACAGAGCCTGGAAGCTTGCACAGTGGGGAGGATGCCTGGGCTCTGGAATCTACTGCCTGCGTTCAAATCCTCACTCTGCCCCTTGCTAGCTGTGTGACCTTCAGTTCCCGCCTCTGGAAAGTGGAGATCATAGCCGCTCCCACCTAGAGGGCTGTTGTGAGGATAAAAGAAGACAGGTAACGTCACATGCTTAGCACAGAGAGCATAGTAAGCGTTCAATAATTGTCAGCTGTTCCTACTATGATGGAAGGCGGCACACACAGTGAGAGAGGGGGAGTCCCTACCTGACCTGGGAGTGGGAGGGGAGTCAGGGATGCTTTCCCAGAGAGGTGATAACTTGGAAGAGGAGTTTAAGTGGCCAGTTTAAATGGCCATGGGGGCAGGAGAGTGGGAACAGCTTGGAGCAAATGCTCAATAAATATTTGTTCAATAAAAAAAAAAAAAAAAAAGACTGCAAGGCCTGCCTGTAACCAGGGAGACAGAAGGCCTGACAGGGCAGACTGGGGCATCCTCAGGAGACTGGATGTGGGTGGCAGACCCCACTGGCAGGCTCCAGACCTTTCTGGGCTACGGCCTTCCTTGGCCTGGTCCGACCCCACCCTGTGCCCTGCCCAGTGCCCCTGAAGGGATCTGGACACCCCCCCAGACCTGAGGCCTGGAGCCCACAGGAGGGGGAACAGTGGGGCGGGCTGGCGGGGCGGCGGTCCTCCTGGGCCTTAGGGCCTCTCCCCCTAAGGAGAATGGGCCGAGTACCCGCGAGGCGCCGTGCCCCCGTTTGTCCGAGCCACAAAGGGTCGGGATCAATGGAAGGCGGGAGCGGCCGAGGGGCCTCCTCTTTGTGCGCCTGTCTCAGGCCTGTTTGCGCCGCCGTCTCCGCGCCCCCATTGATCAGGCATGTGGAAAGATTCCGCCTCCCGGGCTCCCTTTGTGGCCGCGTTGCCAGGCTGCGCCCGGCGTGACTGCACCGCGACGGGCGCTCCCGCCTGCGGTGGGCACCGGGCTGCGAGACCGGGTGGGGTCCCGAGAGGCTAGGGTTGCCAGATTTAGCAAATAAAAATACAGGACGCCCAAATAAATGTGAATTTCTGGTAAACACATAAAAGCAAAGAAAAAAAAATCAGCGCATGTCCCAAATATTGCATGGGACATACTTATACCTTAAAAGTGTTCGGTTTTTTATCTGAAATTCAAATTTCACTAGGCTTCCTGTATGTTTATCTGGCACTCTACGAAAAGGGGAAGCGGAATAAAACTTAGGCTGGATACTTCTCCCAACTTCAGTCACTGGAGTTTTTTTGCTTTTGCTTTTTGGCCTTATCTGCATATGCCCTGAACTATTTATTCACTATTTTTCTTTAAATGAATTTATTATTTTTAAACTTAAATTATTAACAGTGATCTACTGGTGCAAACATTACATACATCAACTTGAATAAATATTAAATGTACCTCCAGATGCATTTTTACCTACGCAGACACCCATGTGATCACACCAGATCAAGATATACTGTATTTCCATCACCCCAGAAGGTTCCCTGTTGAGACCCTCCCCAGTTGGCAACCACTAATCTGACTTCCCTCTGTTCTTGAACTTCATATAAATGGAATTGTATAGTATGTACTCTCTTGAATCTGGCTTCTTTCATCCAATATTCTGTCTGTGAGTTTCATCCACTTTGTGGCTGGGATCAGTAAGTTTATTCCATTGTATGACTGTACCACGGTTTGTTCATCCATTCTATTGTTGATGGATGTCTCAGCTGTTCCCCGGTTTTTGGCTACTATGAATAACACTGCTATGACCAGACTTGTGCAAGTCATTGTATGGATGTAAATATATTTAACCTAAGCAATACTATTTGTGAATTCATAGGCTTGAAATGCCAGTTTTATTATTATTTTTCTCTTGCACATTAAATATATAACTATTACACATGTTTATGTGAGCATCTTTCAAGCTCACCTTCTGCAGGGTGGATGGCTACATGCCAAACTGCAGAATAGAGGTTAAGAGAACAGGCCAGCTCGGGGTGGATCCTGGGCAAGTGAATTTGCTCCTTTGAGCCTCAGTTTCTTCATCTGTAAAATGGAGGTGATAATGATAATTACCTCCCAGGATGGTTGAAAGGCAAAATAGGATAATGCCGTAAAAAAGGACTCAGCACAAGGCTGACACGCTACACTAGGGCTACTATCAAGCTCTGGATTGATAGTAGCGACTGATGAGCTGGGTATGTTCAATGCCAGCTCTCATTCCACCTGCATTTCAATCCTTTGTGATAGGTACTATTATCATCAACCTATTTTACTGATGAGGAAACTGAGGCTCTGGGAGGCAGTCACTTGCTCATGATGGCATAGTTAGTAAGTGGCCAAGCCCCAGTTTCCAGATGGGGGGCAGGAAGGACCCAGGAAAGATGAGGCTCAGTGCCAGAAATGAGAGTGAGCTATAAGGAGGAACTGGGTACCTTCTCCTCCTGCATCTGCATCTCCCACCAGCACCCACTCCACAGGCAAGCAGGTGACAATAAGATCCATTTCTCTTTGGAGAGTGGAAAGAGCTGGGCTGGACATTTCTAGGAGAGGCCAAGCATCCCAGCCACCAGGCAGGGTGGAAGACAGACAGGGCGAGTCCTACGGGGTAGGTTGGAGCGGGGAGGTAGAGGAAGCAGGAAGCAGGAGGAAAAGGCCGGCTCCCTTGCAGAACTACAGCCACAGCCGCTGGGCAGAGCCCGGCATCACTACCTGCCATCTGAAGGGCACGGGAACTGCTGATCTCAGGCGATTAGCATAACAATCCTCGATCCCACGTCCTCAGGGCCCAAAGCTGGGTCTGCACAATCCCATTTCGAGCCAGCTCTTTCTTTAGCTGGCTAATTATGAGGGGGTGGGGGGGGTGGTGGCGGGCGCAGAGAGGGAGGGGGACACAATCTTCTTAAAGGGACCCTGCACGCAGGGCCCAGGCTGGAGCTGGGAGCAGGAAAAGGCCCCAATAATACCTTCAGCTCTGGCAAAGTGTGGGTGCCATCATCCCAGGCCATAGGGAAAATGATTATCCTCACTAGGGATTTCAAAGTGATTGTTTCAATCCTCCTTGGCTCCATTAGTGCACAACTGTAGGATATGTCCTGTTCAGAGCTGTATCCTGGTGCATGGCACAGAGTAGGTGCTCGAATACGTAGCTAAAGCACAGAGCCCCTGGCTTCAGAACACAGGACTCTACCTACCCATACAATGAGGCCCTGGGCTGGTCCTAATTGAGGGCCTCATCTTTGCGCATCCCTCATAGTCTTTCTTCTGCCCATTCCTACCCTCAGGATACTGAATCTCTCCTTGCCCCTCCAGCCTCCTGACACCGGAAGTCAAAGAAAGACTTTGGATGAGAATGGGCGGAGCACAGGGATAGAGCTGGTTTCAAATCCTAACTCTGCTGCTTATCGCCTGTGTGATCTTGGGCAAGTCTCTTAACCACTCTGAGGCTCAGTTTTCTCATCTGTAATATGGGGACAATCAAAACCTGTTTCAGGGGAATTCCCTGGAGGTCCAGTGGTTAGGACTCCGTGCTTTCACTGCCAAGGGCAAGTGTTCAATCCCTGGTCGGGCAACTAAGATCCCACAAGCCACCCGGCGCAGTCCTCCCGCAAAAAAAAACAAAAAACAAAGCCTACTTCAAACATTATTTATAAGCATTCACTAAAATACCATATGGGAGTGCCTGTCACATGGTTGGGGACAAGCAAATGGGAATCCTTTCTCTGCCTTCCATAGAAATATCTACTGTGCTATTACCTACGTGGCTATTTTTTATCAGGTGCTCATTATATGCCAATCTTTGCTCAGTGCTTACATTCTCTCTTCAACTCTCAAAATACCCCTGCGAAGTGGGTTCTGTACTGTTTGAAGAAGAGGAAAATGAAGGCAGAGAGTGACTAGCCCAAGGCCACCCAACTAGAAGGTTTCAAAGGGAGTCATGAGCCCAGCTGACCCTAAAAACCATGGCTCTGGGGGCTGGGAAGTGACAGCAGCCACTGCCCCTTTCCTCAGGTCTCTTGATCATCTGCTGTGTGTTAAGTTTTGTGCTGAGTGCTGGGGACAGGGATGGGCACAAGATGGACATAGTCCATCATTCTGCTCTCCTGGAGTTGGAATCTGACAATAGGCAAGTAATTTCTGTAAGTGATAAGGGCCTTGAAGACAGTAAAACAAGGTGATGAGCTAGAATCATGGGGGTCCAAGAAGACTTCTCTTGAGGAAGTGATACTTGAACTTCAGAATAGCTGTGGGAAGATTGGAGGGGAGCCAGGTTGAGGGAAGAGCAAGTGCAAAGCACTTCCCTGGTGGTGCAGTGGTTAAGAATCTGCCTGCCAATGCAGGGGGACACGGGTTCCATCCTGGTCCAGGAAGATCCCACATGCCGCGGAGCAACTAGCCCGTTAGCCACAACTACTGATCCTGCGCTCTAGAGCCCATGAGCCACACCTACTGAGCCTGCGGGCTGCAACTACTGAAGCCCGCGAGCCTAGAGCCTGTGCTCCGAAACAAGAGAAGCCACCGCAGTGAGAAGCCCGTGCACAACAACGAAGAGTAGCCCCTGCTTGCTGCAACCAGAGGAAGCCCACACCCAGCAACAAAGACCCAATGCAGCCAAAAAAAAAAAAAAAAAACAAGAGCAAGTGCAAAGATCCTGGGGCAGGGTGGAGCTTGGGGTATCCCAGGAGCCAAAAGGCAGCATTGTGCCTGCAGCATGGGAGAGAGGGTGAGGGTGGTGGGAAGAGGTTGGGGAGGGAGGAAGGGCCTTAACCAGGCAAGGCTTATGGGATTTGGTAAGAAGTGTGCTTTTCTTCCCTCCCTCCCTTCCTCCCTCTTTCCCTCCCTCCCTCCCTCCCTCCTTCCCTATTTCCCTCCTTCTTTCTTTCCTCCCTCCCTCCCTCTCTCCTCCCTCCTTCCCTCCCTCCCTCCCTTCCTCCCTCCCTCCCTCCCTCCTTTCCTCCCTCTGTCTCTTCCTTCCTTCCTCCCTCCCTCCCTTCCTTCCTTCCTTCCTTTTCTTCCCTCGGCACCTACTATTTTCCAAGCACTGAGCCAGGGGGTGGGAGCCTGTGAGTTTCTCCATGCTTCTCCCTCTTTTCCCATCTCCCCTCCTTTCCCCTCCCCCTCCTCTACTGAACTGCTCCCCCACCCCCACTGGTCCAGCTCTTCCCCCTCCACCCCACCCCATCCCCTCCCCCTGACAATGAGAAAGAACCCTGAGCCCAGCTCTCCCTTGCATTGTCCCTTTAAGGAATCCCTAAATCTGGACACCCCTCTCCTCCCCCACCTGAGAACCAATTAGGGTTCCCAAATTCAAGTAGAGGCTTTTGTGTGTCACGTGTTTGGGGAACAAAGCCCTCTCCGGCAGGAATAAAAGCTTCTATTCAGGAGCCAGTTTGTTCTCATTCTAATCGTTTCCACTCCAGCCTCGCCTCCTTCCTGGGTTCTCAGGGCCGCCCAGCTTGGCCTCACCTTCCCGCCTCAGCACCCTGCATTAGAGCCCTACCCAAAGGCAGGTGGCCACAGGCCCAGGGCTCAACCCACGTTTTCTTCCTGAAAGATCCTATGACGCCAGCCTCTGAGCTGGGTTCAGTGTTTCCCGTGCATCCTCCTGGAAGGCTGTTACAATCCTCAATGCAACCAGAGGAACCTGAGGCTCAGAAGGGTTAGGGAACTTGCCTGAGGTCACACAGCTATTAAGAGGGGGAGTCTAGACTCTAGAGCATGAGCATTACGCTTCAGTACCCTCAGCTGGTCCCAGAGTAGGGCAGGGTGAGGGAGAAAGGAGCTGTCATTCTCACAAAGCCCACGGGGCCAGGCACCTGCTGGGTATTAAAGACTCCTCACAATGCTGTGTGAAGAAGCAACAACCAAGGTCAAAGTCATGGGCAAGTCTGTGGCAGAACGGGAGTTGGAACTCAGAACTCTGAAGATGGAGAGACAGGAGAGTACTTTCATATAATGGAGCTATTAAGAAGAATGTGTTGAGACTCATAGACATAGAGAACAGACTTGTGTTTGCCAAAGGGGAGGGGGGAGGAAGAAGAATGAACTGGGAGTTTGGGGTTGGTAGATGCAAACTATTACATTTAGAATGAATAAACAACAGGGTCCTAATGTATAGCACAGGGAACTATATTCAATACCTGAGATAAACCATAATGGAAAAGAATATAAAAAAAAGAATGTATATATGTGTATAACTGAGTCACTTTGCTGTACAGCACACATTGGCCCAACATTGTAAATCAACTATACTTCAATGAGAAAAACTGTACACTTAAAAAAAAAGACTAAAAAGAAAAAATAAACAGCTTAGTTTCAAAAAAAAAAAAAAGAATGTATTGAAATGGAACAGTCATTGATATATTGCCAAGCAAAAAAAGGCAAAACTGAGCATAACATAATCCCATTTGTGTAAGAGAAAAAGGAAACGTCTACACACACACACACACACACACACACATACTGCACATTTCTATACGGGTAGAAAATATTTGAAGATGAATACATAATAAATTATATCTGTGTTTATTCCCTTTGGGGAGTGGAAATGGGGAGTGGGAAGAGACCTCAGTACCATTCTGTCCTGTTGGAAAAAATATTTTCTTACCACAATCATGTATTTCTTTTATAATAATTAATTTTGTTTTATTGAGATTAACTTAACCATGAAAAATATACTATTCCATTGCATTTAGTACACTCAAAATGTTGTGCAACATCACTTCTATCTAGTTCCAAAATATTTTCATCACTCCAAAGGCAAACCCCGTTCCTGTTAAGTAGTTACTCCCATTCCACCCTCCTTTGGCCCCTAGCAACTACTAACCTCCTTTTTGTCTCTATGGATTTGCCTGCTCTGGATATTTCACATGAATGGAATCATAAAATATGTGACCTTTTGTCTCTGGCTTCTTTCACTTAGCATCATGTTTTGTTTTAATTAATTAATTAATTTATTTATTTATTTTTGGCTGCGTTGGGTCTTCACTGCTGCACGCAGGCTTTCTCTAGTTGTGGCGAGTGGGGGCTACTCTTCGTCGCGGTGCGTGGGCTTCTCATTGTTGTGGCTTCTCTTGTTGCAGAGCACGGGCTCTAGGCACGTGGGCTTTAGTAGTTGTGGCACGTGGGCTCAGTAGTTGTGGCTCGCAGGCTCTAGAGTGCAGGCTCAGTAGTTGTGGCACACGGGCTTAGTTGCTCTGCGGCATGTGGGATCTTCCCGGACCACGGCTGGAACCCATGTCCCCTGCATTGGCAGGCGGATCCTTAACCACTGCACCACCAGGGAAGTCCCTAACATCATGTTTTTGAAGTTAATCATGTTGTAGCAAGTATCAGTGTTTCATTCCTTTTTATGGTTGAATTATATTCCCCCGTATGGATATACCACAATTTGTTTATCCATTCATTCCTTGATGGACATTTGGGTTGTTTCCATCTTTTGGCAATTGTGAATAGTGCTGCTATAGTCATTTGTGCACAAGTTTTGTTTGAATACCTGTTTTCAATTCTTTTGGGTATATACATAGGAGCTGGGTCATATGGTAATTCTGTTTAACTTTTTGAAGAACTACCAAAGTGCTTTCCACAGCATCAAGCCATTTTACATACCTATGACAATGCATGGAAGATTCCAATTTCTCCACATTCTTACCAGTACTTACAATTTCCCTCTTAAATTTTTTTTTTTTTTTTTTTTGCTGTAGCCATCCTAGTGTGTGTGAAGTGGTATCTCATTGTGGTTTTTTTTTTTTTTTTTTTTTTTTTTTAAAAGAAGTTTGTTTTTTTTTTTTTTTAAAAGCACTTTTCTTTTTTTTTTTTTTTTTTTTTATAGCTACTTTATTTATTTATTTTATTTTATTTTTGGCTGTGTTGGGTCTTCGGTTCATGCGAGGGCTTTCTCTAGTTGAGGCAAGTGGGGGCCACTCTTCATCGCGGTGCAGGGACCGCTCTTCATCGCGGTGCGCGGGCCTTTCACTATCGCGGCCCCTCCCGTCGCGGGGCACAGGCTCCAGACGCGCAGGCTCAGTAGTTGTGGCTCACGGGCCCAGCTGCTCCGTGGCATGTGGGATCTTCCCAGACCAGGGCTCGAACCCGTGTCCCCTGCATTAGCAGGCAGATTCTCAACCACTGCGCCACCAGGGAAGCCCCTCATTGTGGTTTTGATTTGCATTTTTGTTTGTTATGGTTAATGACATTGAGCAGCTTTTCATGCACTTATTGGCCATTTGTATATCTTCTTTACAGAAATATCTAGTCATGTCTTCTGTCCATCTTCAATTGGGTGGTTTATCCTTTTATTATTGAGTTGTAGGAGTACTATATATATTCTGGAGACTAGACCCTTATATATAATTTGCAAATATTTTCTACTATTTTGTCAGTTGTCTTTTCACTTTCTTGATAGTGTCCTTTGATGCACAAAATTTTTAATTTTGATGAAGTCTGTTTATTTTTTCTTTTGTTGTTTGTGCTTTGGGTGACATAATTAAGAACACATTGCCAAATCCAAGGTCACAAAAATTCACTCCTATGTTTTCTTCCAAGAGTTTTATAGTTTTAGGTCTTTGATCTATTTTGGTTTTTTTATTTAAAAAAAATTTTTTTTTTTTAGTAAATTTATTTATTTATTTATTTATTTTTGGCTGCGTTGGGTCTTCATTGCTGCACGTGGGCTTTCTCTAGTTGTAGTGAGCGGGGGCTCCTCTTCATTGCAGTGCACGGGCTTCTCACTGTGGTGGCTTTGCTTTGTTGCGGAGCACGGGCTCTAGGCATGCAGGCTTCAGTAGTTGTGGCACGTGGACTCAGTAGTGGTGGCTCGCGGGCTCTAGAGCACAGGCTCAGTAGTTGCGGCGCACGGACTTAGTTGCTCCGTGGCATGTGGGATCTTCTCGGACCAGGGCTCGAACCCGTGTCCCCTGCATTGGCAGGTGGATTCTTAACCACTGCGCCACCAGGGAAGCCCCTTCAATCTATTTTGAGTAAATTTTTAAATATAGTGTGAGGTAGGGACCTAACTTCATTGTTTTGCTTCTAGATATTCTATCATAATTGTTTTTAATCCTTGTCCTGGCTGCCTTAACCAATGATCTCCAAATTTTTGTGATCATACATCCCTAAGAGGAAATCACCTTTGAGTCCATATCTCTAGTATATGTAGATGTACTTATTTTATTTATTTATTTATTTTTGGTCACGCCCTGGGCATGTGGGATCTTAGTTCCCTGCCCAAGGATGGAACCCGCACCGCCTGCAGTGGAAGTGCAGAGTCTTAACCTCTGGACTGCCAGGGAAGTCCCTGTAGATATACTTATTTATAAAATATACATGTACAAAATATATATGTATATATATATATATACATGAACAATGATAATATCTATGTTATAAAACATACACAAAAGATAATTTTGAAAGATGAGATAGGGAATTCCCTGGCAGTCCCATGGTTAGAATTCTGCACTCTCACTGCCGAGGGCCCGGGTTCAATTCCTGGTAGGGAAACTAAGATCCCATGAGCCCCATGGCGGGGCCAAAAAAAAAAAAAAATAGATGAAATAGAACAAAATACATCTAGAAGGCCTGGTCTTTTCTTGGTGGATCATCTTCAGTGTTCCCAGGGCTCTCGCCCCTCTCTGGGGCCTGCTGGTCCTGATGACAGAGCAAGGTCAGCAGTCCTTCTAAAGGAACAGCTGGGACTGCTGGCGGGAAGGCCTGGGAGTGAGTGCTCCAGATTGGATCTGACTTCCCTCTTCTGGGTTACAAAATCTGATGTCAGAGGGGCAGGTATTTGAACCCTGGCTCTATCTCCTAACTGTGTAAACTCAGGCAAATGGCTTTGCTTTTCTGAGCCTCAGATAATATAGTTCTTACTTCGTAGGGTGGTTTGTGTTACAAGTGAGTACAGGGTCTGGCACCTGGTAATGTTTCTATAAACAATAACAATGATCATTATTACTATACTAAGGAGCCAGGCCCTAACAGACCTTTTGATCCTCTTCTTCTAGCTAAAGAATTCAAGGCAGGTACCCCTCGTTGGAGGAAGTGAAGGAAGGGATAGGGGAGGGATAGGAGAGGCAATCCTGGAATGGGCAGGCCCACACTCTGAGAAGCAGTGTTGTGTGATAGGTGAGACAGAGGTACCTTGAGTGGAGAGGCCTGGGTGGCCTGCTCTTTCTCTTACCAGCCATGTGACCTTGGCCAGGAATTATACTTGCACCATAGCGTTATCTACTGAGTAAATGAAACAGCTCGTGAAAGTGCTTACCCTGCAAGAAGAGCTTGAAACATAACAGTGATTATTAGTATTCCTTGACACCTAAAGAGGGTAATGTGTCTACCACCCTATTTACCTATTTGTTCATTCTATCAAGATTTGTAGCGTGACTTCTATGTGCCAGCCATACGACGGGGAACAGAAGAAAACAGTCCTTAAAACAGCTTATGACCTAGGGATACACAGGTGTTAACCAAGCAATAGGCACACACGAATCCTCACTGTGGCAGGTGCTACAAGGGAGAAGGAGTGGGGAAAAGGCAAAGGAATAAAGGATCAGAGAAGTGATGAGGGAAGGTCTCATGGGGAAGTGACATTTATCCTGAAATGTGAAAGATGGAAAGGAAGGAACCAGGCACAGAAGGGAGGGAGGGATGTTCCTGGGTGGAGGAAGCATGATCAGCCTGGGGAAGGGTGTCTAGGCTAAGGCGAAGATGCTCCAGGTTAAGTAAAGGGTGCTGCAGGCTCAGAGAAGAGGGCTAAGGGCAGGTGCTCCAGGATGGGAACGGATGTTCCCGGCTGGAGGAAGGTGGTTCAAAGGCCCTCAGATGAGGAAGAACTTGGTGATTCCAGGCTCTGTAAGGCCAGTTGATCAAAGAAAAGCAGGGAGGTAGGGTGTGGGGGAGATGAAGCTGGAGAGGGAGGCAGAGACCAGTTTATCTAGAGTTTTCCGGGCCACTGTAAGGGTCTGGATTTTGTTCTACCAGTACAGGAAACTATTGGAGGGTTTTCAGCCAGGGCAGAGGGCAACAGTAGCTGCCGGTATAACAGGTATACATTACAGGCATCTTGCTGAGGGAGTGGTACTTGGACTTGGTGGTGGATGAGATGATGCATAGAAGTGATTGGATTCTGGAGTGGCTAAGAACCAGCCTGTGTTAAAAATCTCAACTCCCGGAAATTCCCTGGCAGTCTAGTGGTTAGGACTCCGCTCTTCCACTGCAGGGGGCACAGGTTGTATCTCTGGAAGGGGAACTAAGATCCTCACAAGCCGTGAGGCGCAGCCAAAAGAAAAAACCACCCAGCTCCCTGTTTCTTTGCTGTGTAACCTTAGGATGTTATACATCCATTTAGTGTCTGGGCTTCCTCTCCTGTCAAGTGAAGTTAATAAATGTACCTACCTCAGTTTGGGAGGGAGGACAAAATGAGTCAATTAATGTAAATTGCTTAGCAAAGCACCTGGCACATTGTAAGCATGTGATAAATGGTAATTATAGCTCCTACTCTTACTATTATTGTTGTTCTGTTATGTCGGATAAAGAGAGGTGGGCCTGGTGATGGTATATTTGACTCAAGTCCCAGGTAAAACATTTAGAACCATGCTTGGAACATAACAGACATTTAGTAAGTATTTGCTGAATGAATGAATGAATGCATCTTTCTCTCCATTTCTGGTGAGTGAGTTCCGTCCTGCATCAGTCAACCAACACTGCTTGAGCCTTAATGTAGACCCAGCACCGTGCTAGGCAGTGGGTGTAGGAAATGTATACACAATTCAGTCAACACAGGTGCCCACTGGCTCTCATTCAGGCAGTGCCCACTTCTCTATTTCTGCTTTCTGATCCAGCTCAAATGCCAGTCTTCCTTTTCCTCTCCAACTTTCTGTACTCCCCCTCTCCTGAGCCTGCAAAACTCTCTTAAGTTCTTACCGTCCTCATACTTTACTTGATATATGGTAATTTGTCCCTTTACTGGAGCATAAACCCCTCAAGGACCGGCAGCAAGTCTCATTCAGGTATAGATTCCTCCAAAGGACCTGACTCGGTGGAAAAGGCATATTGGATTAATTCAATGCAAAGTGAAGAGGCAAAGATGGAGCCACTGAGTACATGGGCAAGACCCTTCTCTCTTTGGATCTCTAAATTTCTCCATCTGTAAAGCAAGAAGTAGATATCAGAGGCTCTTCATGGCAGCTGTTCTCAACCTTTGTGAAATTGGGACACTCCTGGTGGAATGACATTCCCATGTGACGCACAATTCCATGGACATTCAGATAAGACAGCCTGAGGCTCTATATAACCCCAGCTCTTCCTCTGTCTGCCAGGAGAGCAAGTCTGAAGGTCAGGGAGCAAGTGTGATGTTATTTATAGACATAACCTTGAGTCCGCTCTTCCTCATTTGTTTATTTCTTTTTCTTCTTCATTTTGTTCTTTCTTTTTTTAAAGAAAGTGGAGCATTTTCAAGCTTCAGTAGAGGTATTGGTTAAGAATACCAGGTCAGGAGCCAGAAGGTCTGCATAGAAATCCCTTCTTTGCCACTTCTGAGTTGAGTGACCTTGGACAAGTTCCTGAGCCTGGGTTTTCTGGTCTGCAAAATGGGAGGATCATAGTAGAATCAACCTCAGCGGGCTGTGAAGAGGAGTAAATGAGATCATGCAGGAAAGTTCTTAGCACCATCTGGAGCAAATGTCAAGGATTCAGTAAAATTGTCTATATTTACTTTTACTGTGATTAGCTACATGCTACACGTAACACACTAGAAAAATTAGGATACGATGCTGAAGACTGAAAACTAAACACTTGATTAGCTTCTGCCAAAGTTAATCTTTTGTGGTTTTCTGACCCAGTCTTGAGGGTCCTGAGTACAGGTAGATTTCCCTGCTAAGATGGGAAATAGATTTATGGATGTAGCTCATTCTTTCTTTGCCTGGTTACTCTATTCCCACTGTCTCTTCCTATCTTCCTTTTAATTTTTTAAAATTTTGGCTTTTTAGTAAAGTATGATTCTCTTTTTTATTGAGCTATAATTTACATAAAGTGAAATGTACAAATTTTAAGTGCATAGCTTGATGAATTTTATATATAACTACAACCCAAATTAAGATACAGACCTGTGTTGTCTACTAAAGTGACCTCTCACCACATGTGACTACTGAGCACTTGAAATGCAGCTGGTCCAACCTAAGAAGAGCCATAAGGACCAAATATACATTGGATATCAACTAATGTAAAAAATGAATAAAATATATCTTAACAATTGTATGTGGTTGACAGCTCTGGATTACATCTTAGTTCTATTGGACAGTGCTGGTATAGAAGAACATTTTCATCCTCCAGAAAATTTCTTGCTTCCCAGTCAATATCTGCTCCCTTCCTCCCACCCAAGACAAACACTATTGCAACTTCTCTCCCCATGGATTTGTTCTGCCTGTTCCAGAACTTCATATAGATGGAATCATACAGTATGTATTTTTAGGGGTTCAGCTTCTTTTGCTCAACATAATGTTTTTGAAATTCATCCATGTATCAGTCATTTGTCCCTTTTTATTTTTGCGTAGTATTCCATTGTATGAATGTATCATAGTTTATTCATTCTTCTATTAATGGACATTTGGATTGCTTCCAATTTCTGACTATTATGAATAATGCTCTTATGACCATTCTTGAAAAAGTCTTTAAATAGTCTCACCCAAATTACTTTTACTATGTTTTTTGAGTGTTAAAATGAATCTGTACCCACAGGAAAAATCCATTCGCATACTAACACACAATGTGTGTCAACCCCCCCTCCCCCACCCTGTTTGATGTTAATGGTTTATGGTTTGATGTAAATTCTTTCAGACGTTTTCCTCCACCTATAGAATCAAGTGTTATCATTTTTTTATTTTTTTATTTTTTTTTGACCACGCGACATGTGGGATCTTAGTTCCCTGACCAGGGATGGAACCATCGCCCCTGCAGTGGAATTGCAGAGTCTTAACCACTGGACCACCAGGGAAGTCCCCAAGTATTATCATTATTAATAAAATTGTCACTTTGCTGCTTCCTCCCTTGGAGATGGCTGCATAACTCTTGATTCTTGCCCTCCTTGTTCTAGAGTCCCTAGAAGACCAAAACTGGAAGAGACTTAGGGATAGCCTAGGGAAGGCAGATATATAGCACTCCTCCTGTATTCCCGGATTAGCTGTATCCATGTCAGACATCGCTAATCAATCACAGCGTTCTATCCTTGCCCTGCCCCAGCCACTACTAATCAACAGGAAAAAAAAATGAAACCAATTTCCCATGTCTGAAATAATTTGGCCGCCGTCCATTTTGCTGATGAATAAACTAGGGCTCAGAGAGGGGAAGAACCTGCTTCAAGGTCGGAGATGGAGCCCCAGGCTCCTGACTCCCTGTCTAATGCTTTTTCTACTACATTCACTGACTCCAAAAACGATTTCCCTGGGATACCTGAAAACCTGGTCTCTAGGGAGAGGGCAATTCATTCCCCAGACAGGACTCATAGATGGGACCCACTCCTCTAGCCAGCCCTTCATCTTTATGCTTTGCCTGAATGTAACCGGAAGCCCCTGCCAACAGACTGGCATCCCTTCCCCCACAGTCACCACGGACAGACCTGCGGTTTCTGTTCTCCAGGTCTGCAGTTTCAGTTTCCCGAAATAAACATTTAAAAAAATAAAGGAGACATGCCCTTAGCATCTTTGTCTTCAGCACCAGAACTGTGGAATTATTAATTGACCAGACTAAATCAAATTGTTAATTACAGCAGAGAGGCGACTTCAGGTGCTGAAACCGTTAAACTCCAAAAGCATCCCCCTTTCACCAACATCTCAAACTGACTCTGGCTGTCATTGGAAGCGACAGTGAGAAAGTGGGAGAGTCAGCAGGTCTGGACAGACTGTGGGTGTTCTCAGCTGGGCAAGCAGAATAGTTTATTTAATTCTCTCCCTGCCCCGGCAAGGGGGAAAAGTCAGAGGGAAAAAACGCAGACAGAATGTAGCGTAACGTTTGAGTCAGGTTGAGCTGGGTTTAGACTGGCCCCGCACATTTGCTAGCCGCGGGGCCCTGGCCATATCATTTCTGGTATCCAAGTCTCAGTTTCTTCATCTGTAAAACAGGCATGTTAATAGAACCTACTGCGTTGGATTATCGCAGTGATTAAAATGACTTGCTTAAAAAGCTGTAAATAAAACTCTTGTATTTGGCTCTAGATTATAAGCTCTGCAAGAGTAGGGATAGCTGCCTGTCTAATTCAACATGGTATCCTCCAGCGCTACCACACTGACTGGTTCTAGGCAGGTACTTATTGAACATCTAGTGTAAGGTATGGTCCTGAGCATGGAGATGATGGTGGAAGAGAGTGCAGAGAGGCTTAGCACAGAAACCCTGCCCTTAAGTAGCTCTCATACCAGCCTAACAGACAGTCCAGAACCTCTATAACAAGTGCATTGTTGTATATTAAATAGGTAGATAATATGATGTAGGGGTTCATGGTGGAAATTCTGGCATCAGACTTGAGTTCAAATCTCAGCTCCCCCACTTCCTACCAATCTGATTTTTATTAGCAAGTTTACCTCTCGATGCTTCCGTTTCGGGATCTGTAAAATAGGGGCCTGCCTTATAGAGCTGTTGTAAGGACTGAATGAGTTTCATGAAGCAAAGTGCTTAATACAGTGCCTGGAACGTAGTAATTGCTCAATAAGTCTTAGCTATTACTTTTCCCATTTACTATGTGACTTTGGACAAATTACTAATCTTCTCTAAGACTTGTTTTCTTGGTCAGTAAAATAAAAATACAAGAGTTCCTACCGTGAAGTATTGCTGGGAGAATGAGATGGGAAGATCCCTGAAAAGTGCTTAGCACAATGTCTGGTATATGGAAAGTACTTAATAATTTCTAGATGATAATAATAATAACAATAATGATAAAAACAAGGTGACATGGGGCAAAAGAAAGTCAATCTCATTTTGATGTATAGACACTGGGCTAAGAGAAAGGTTTATAATAGGTAAGGGATTTTTTTTGGTAGCAACTTTATTGAGATATAATTCACATACAGTACAAACTACCCATTTAAAGTTTATAATTCAATAGTTTTTAGTATATTCAAAAAATTGTGCAGCTATCACCATAATCAATTTTAGAATACTATCATCACTCCAGATAGAGACCTGTACCCACTAGCAGTCATTTCCCTTTCCCTTTCCCTAGATCTCCCCCCTCCCCTGACCTCCCGAACGCTAGACAATTACCAGTTTACTTCCCATTTCTGTGGATTTGCCTATTGTAGACACCTCATATAAATGGAATCATACATTATGTGGCCTTTTGTTTCTGGCTTCTTTCACTTAGCATCAAGTCTTCAAGATTCATCCATGTTGTAACAAGTCTCAGTACTGCATTCCTTTGTATGGCCAAATAATATTCCATTGTATAGAGTTGATAGATATTTGACTTGTTTCCACTTTTTGGCTATTATGAATAATGCTGCTATGAACTGTCATGTATAAGTTTTTGTGTGGATTATGTTTCCATTTCTCTCTGGGGTATATACCTAGGAGTGGAATTGCTGGGTTATATGGTAACTCTATGTTTAACCTTTAGAGGACCTGCTTTTCCAGACTGTTTTCCATAGTGCTCTACCATTTTTACATTCCCACCTGCAGTGTACGAAGGATCCAATTTCTCCAGATCCTTACTAACACTTGGTATTATCTATCTTTCTGATTATAGTTATCTCAGTGGGTATGAAGTGATATCTCATTTTGGCTTTAATTTGCACTTTCTTGATGGCTAGTGACGTTGAGCATCTTTTCAGGTGCTTATTGGCCACTTACATATCTTCTTTGGAGAAATGTCTATTCAGATCCTTCGCTCATTTTTTAAAAATGTATTTATTTTTATTTATTTAATTTTGGCTGCACTGGGTCTTCGTTTCTGTGAGCAGGCTTTCTCTAGTTGCGGCAAGTGGGGTCTACTCTTCGTTGCGGTGCACGGGCTTCTCGTTGCGGTGGCTTCTCTGTTTTGGAGCATGGGCTCTAAGTGTGCGGGATTCAGTAGTTGTGGCACACAGGCTCCGTAGTTGTGGCTCGCAGGCTCAGTAGTTGTGGCACACAGGCTTAGTTGCTCCGCGGCATGTGTTATCTTCCCGGACCAGGGCTCGAACCCGTGTCGCCTGCATTGGCAGGCGGATTCTTAACCACTGCACCACCAGGGAAGTACCCCTTTGCTCATTTTTAATTGAGTTATTTATCTTTTTATTATTGAGTTGTATGACTTCTTTATATATTCTAGATACAAGTCCCTTATCAAATATATGATTTGCAAAATTTTTCTCCTATTCTTTGGGTTGTTTTTTTCACTTTCTTGATGGTGTCCTTTGAAGCACAGATGTTTTAATTTTAATGGTGTCCAACTGATCTATCTTTCTTTTTCCAGTTTTAGGTCTTTGCACCATTTTGAGTTGGCTTTTGTATGCGGTGTGAGGTAGAGGTACCACTTAATTCTTTTGCACGTGGTTATCCAGTTGAAGAGATTGTTCTTCTCCCATTGAATTGTGTTCATACCCTTATCAAAAAATCAGTTGATTGTAAATGTGAGGGTTTATTTCTGGACTCTCAATTCTATTCTATTGATCTATATGTACATCCTTATGCCAGTTCCACACTGTCCTGAAGAGAACTGAATCTGAACTGGACCAAGTTAACTGGACCTGGGAATGCACAGTCACGGTGTCTCCTTACCTCTCCACAGTGCTTCAGAATTTCTAAGGTGTTTTCATATGCATGATCTCACTTAAGTCTTGCAGCAACTCTGAGAGTAAGTGGAAGTCCAGAAGGCTGAGTGGCAAATCCCTAGACTCACCCATCCAGAAACAGTGGTGGTTCCAGGACCAACCTATGGATCCTTTGACTCTTGGTCAAGTGCTCTCATTACCCCCAGCCAATTGCCTGCTGGTCGAGTCCAGGAATTTGGGAAAAGTAAAAAGTATAGAGAGAAATTAGGGCAAAAATGGGGGGAAGGGTATAAAACAGACTGATTATAAATGTTTGGCTCCTAATCAGCTTACGGTAAATTTTCCGTTCTCCTGCATGGACAAGAAATGGGATGTTCTGGGTAATCCAGTGTTTTGCTTGGGCATTGCATTTTCAAAGAATGAGAACACAGTGAAATACTCTCAACACCAAAACCACACAGGCCGTAATTTAATCTTTAATTTTGTTATTGTTGTCATTCTAGAAGACTCTTTAGTATATTTTAAAGCAGTGTTTCTTCAAGAGTGGTCCAAGGAAAACCTCAGCTATCAGCATCATCGGATAGAGGTGCTTGTTTAAAAATGCAGTTTTCAGAGCCCCCGTCTACTGAAAATCACTGGGTGATTTTTTTTAATGCATGTTAAAGTTTGGGAACCACTGTTTTAGAGCAGGGGAAATCAAATTATGAATATCAATTATCATTGCACTTAAGAGAATTAAGAAATTCTGCTTAAATGAGAGTTCTGGATAACAGATTAATGGACCTCATTTCCTTCAATTCTTTGCTGAAACATCACCCTCCCTGTGAGAACTTTCCTGATTTAAAATTGCTTATCACCCTCTCCCCCATGCCTCCCACCCTCCCTAGCCCCCTTCCTTCTCCCCAGTGCTTACCAACATGTAACTGACAAATCACTAATTTATTTATCTATTTATTTATTATCTGACTCCTGTCTCTAGTAAGCAAGTTTCTCCAAGGTAGGTGGTAGGAATATAGCACCTAAGACAGTGTCTGGTAGGTAGAAAGTGTTCAGTAAGTATTTGTGGAATGAATGAATGTGCCAAGTTGCATCTTGGTGCTTGGGCGGAATGTCATTTGCCCACTGTATTTCTCGAAAGGATTTTTTAAAGTATAAAGCAATTTATGCTTTAATTCTCTCAGTGATTTTCAGGGTGTGTCATACAAGAGAGAAAGAGCTGGAACCGAATCCTCTAATCTCCGAATTCTGGGGTTTGGGCCAGTTGCTCTAAAGATCGTTTTTTCTTAATACCACTGAGATCTTCAATTTACTGTGAGGATCATCCATTTACAGCTGCATTGTCCTGTGAGGGTTACCTCTAGAAGGACTCCTCACCCCTACTGTGAACAAAGTGGAAGGAAGCAATGAGACTGGGATGAGAACCTGCAGTGAGAACCTGCAGTGGGAGGGGACTTCTGTAAATTCACCCCACACGTGACAGGTAGTGACAACAAGTAGAAACTTCCTCCTCTGAGGTCCTGCATGAGGATGCTAATAAATGGTTCCTAACTCACCGGGCTTGGCTGGCTCTGCACAAATGACCCTTACCCGTTTCCTACCCTCCCAAGAGCACCAGCACCAAAATCGATGCTCATGGGCGCCTTGGGGCTCCCTCCTCCCCGCACCTCCCCACTGGCCCCATTTTACACGCAGGAAGCCTGAAATTTAGACCCAGGAATGATCAGTTCCCTAACACCGGAGGTGCTCTTTGCTGACCCTTATCCATGTCTCTCCCAGGACACACCTGATGTCCCAGTTTGTATTAAGATGGTGAGAAATACCCTGTGTGGGGTGCCCCCCACCCCCAGTCCAGGGGATTCTGAGAAATTGTGAGACCAGTCAGATGATAAAAACAGGAAAAAGCAAGTTTGTTTCTAGTGTTATGCACACAGAGTGGCAGGATATACCTGCTGAGTGTTCCCAGAAGGTCCCTGAGGAAACCATTAACCTGAGTCTCTCCTGTTCTTCTACTAGAGGTGGCTGGGGTGGGGTGGGGGCAGGGAAAATATACTGAGAGGAGGGGGATGGGCATCCTTCCAGAGGTCAGGGTTACGTTGCCCGGAGCTCCTGCACACGTTAATAAAAGGTGGCTAACTTGAAGATGGAGGTCAAGGTGAGCAAGGGGCTTGTCATCAGGGATTGTCACTGGGTTACACAGAGCGATTGAAGAGTGGGGGGGAAGGAGTGGGAGGTGAGTTGGGAGGGAGGGGTTTGTGTGGCACTGAGACCCCCAGCAGTGTTGGGGATTTGGGGAGGAGTGGCTGCCTTAGCCTCTGACTTTGACCCTTTCTTGGCTGGTTTCAGCCAAGGAATTGAGGAGAGGATATGGATTTGGAGAGGTGGCGGATAGGGAGAGTGGCCTGGGTCTGGAGGTGATCCAGGATGGACTTCCTCGGGGTTCCCAGGCTAGAGGAGGGAGTTTAAGGGGTGGATGAGATGGCCCGCAGGAGCCTGGGGCGAAAGCACTGGAGGATCTCAGAGACCCAGAAGATGGGGGTGTGGGGAGAAGGAAGACGGGAAGGCGTTTGCCTCCATGGGAGTACTCTAAATTGAGACGGACGGAGAGAAGTAACTCCAAACGCAGTGGGTAGGCAGCCTAGGTTCTTCCAATCCGATGGAGTGGGGCTTAGAACTCTGCAAAAAAAAAGGGAGGGGGTCATTCAGAGGGGAAGGTGCACAGCTGAGCCATCGGGCTCCTAACCTGGAAACGGGAGGCTCTGGAGGCGCTGACCTTTCCCCCAGCCTCGGTGGGGAGTTGGGCGGTGAGCCTCTGGAATCTGCTTTCCCGAATCCAGACGGAAGTCCGAGTAGGGCTGACACGAGGGAGCCGGGGAGTGAGGGAGACGGTGGCGACTCCTCACACTGGAAGGGGTTGCGGGCAGCGGCAAACCAAGAACCCGGGCTCGGGGCAGGGGGTTTCTCAACAGACTATAGAGTCCACGGCTGAGGACGGAAAGGATTTGGGGGACCTGAGAGGGATTCTCAGAAAGGGTTGAGGGGAACGGACACGATTTCTACCGCGGTGCTGAATGAAGGCTCTCCGCTCGGGACGCGAGGCACCGAGAGGGTTCCCCGAATTGGATATGGGGGATATGGGACACTGGGAGCGGACTGAGGGCCGCTGAGGGGGGAACTCTAAATTAGGTTCGGCGGAAACTGGGGGCTCGGAGGGTGATTCTTGCTCGGACTGGGGGAATGGAGGGATCCTCACCAGTTGGAACGTGAGGGGATTGGGGTTCTATCTCCCTCCCGACCCAGGGAGATTGGAGACCTCTTAGATTCTGGATAGCGGGGACCTGAGAAGGAGGACTGGGGGGCCCCAGATCCGGAACCGAGCTACCTTGAAGGCACCGGGAAGCGCTTCATTCCGAGAGGGCGTTCCCGCGGCCCGGCCCCCGTGCCGGGGTGGATGGGGGGTGCGGCCGCGCCCAGGTCCCGGCCCACCTCGGGATTCGGGGTCTCTCTCGCCCTCGGGGACCCGGGAGCCCGGCGGGAGCGGGGTCCCGGCGCCGCCGCCTCCGCGGGCGCCCGGGCGGACCGGCGAGCGCTGGGATTTATGCTCGCAGGGCGGCGGGGGGAGGAGCCGGCAGGTCGGCCCCCGGCGGGCCCTCCCCTCGGCCGTCCCCGCCCGCCCGCCCGAGCGGGGTCGGGGGAGGGGGCAGCATGGCCTGTCCGTCCGGCCCCCTTCGCCGCGCTCCTCATCTGCCCCGCGCCGAGCGCTGCCGCCGCCGCCGCCGCCGCCGCTCCGCTGCCCGCGCCGCCCGCGGCTCCCGATGGAGACTGACGCGCCCCAGCCCGGCCTCGCCTCCCCGGACTCGCCGCACGACCCCTGGTACGGCCCGGCCCGGCCCGGCCCGGCCTTACTGGCCCGCGCCCGCCCCGGCCCCGCCAACATGGCCGATCCGGGTCGGGCCGGGCCTCCCCGGGGCCCGGGCCCGCGCCCCCTGCGCCCGGGCGCCCGGCGCTCACGCGGGCCCTTTGTGTCTCTCCTCCTCCCGCAGCAAGATGTTCATCGGGGGACTCAGTTGGCAGACTACGCAGGGTGAGCGAGCCCGGGAGCGCCCGCCGGCCCGGCTGGGCACCCGGGACCCCCCGGCGCCCCGGAACCGGACACCCCAGCTCGGCCCTGCGCCCCGCTGACCCCGGGCGCCTCCGCGCCCTGTTTCGCGCCCCGCCCGGGGACCCCGAGAGCGCAGAGCGATCGGCTAGCGCGCACGGCCCAGCGGGTGGAGGGGAGGAGATGAGGGGTTCAGGGGGCATCGGGGGGTGGGCTGAGCCCCCGGGACCCGCCGGCGGCAGCGCCAACTCCGCTCGCACCTGCGGCTCAAACTTTTGTGAGGCGGCTCCCGGAGCGGCGGGAACCCGGCCGGAGCCGTCCCCCCTCCAGCCCAGCTCGGCCCTCGGCTTCCTGGGGCCCCCAGTGGGCGCCAGGAGGCTCCACGGGAGCCGGGTGAGGACCGGGGGTGGGGGAAGCGGTGGAGAGCGTGCAGCCTGCTTGGCGCGGGGGCGGCCGGGCCGAGCCGGGGTCACTGGGGGCAAAGGACGCGGGAAGGGGGGAAGGGCGCGGGGCGCGGGCTGGTCCGAAGGCGGGTGTGTGGTTACAGAAGGGCTGCGCGAATACTTCGGCCAGTTCGGGGAGGTGAAGGAGTGTCTGGTGATGCGGGACCCCCTGACCAAAAGATCCAGGTGAGCCCCTCACCCCCTCCTCCTGCTCCCGGCTCGCCCCCCTCCGCCGCCACTCACTGCCTTGTAACCATCTGCCTCTCCCTCACTACCGTGCGCAGGGGTTTCGGCTTCGTCACTTTCATGGACCAGGCGGGGGTGGATAAAGTACTGGCGCAATCGCGGCACGAGCTCGACTCCAAAACAGTGAGTGGCCCTCGGGGCTTCGGGGGTCCTTGGGGAGAGGGAGGTCGCTGGAGGAGAGGGTCAGGCTTCTCCCCAGGGGACAGTTGGATGGGGTCCTGAAGGAAGGAGGGAGTTTTCTGAGTAGAAGGGCTGCCACACACTGAAACTTTGTCACTAGAGTTGAGGGGAGACGGAGCAGGAAAATCCCAGGCCAGCTAGGAGATGTTGCATCCCACCAACCCCTCCAGTACCGGTGAGGGAAGACGCAGCTACCATCCCCTCCCTGTACATACTAATCTTGATGCCTCAGAGAGGAGCTTGGGGTGGGGCTAGGTCCCTCCCCTAGCCCAAATTGGGTGAGTCAGGGCTGCAGTGACCCACCCGTGGCTTCTCCGAACTCTAACTAGTATTTGGCTCCCCCCACCCCATTACAGACCAATGGCAAAGCATCATTGAATCCCCCTCCCTTCTTCCTTCCCTCCCTCCTCCCCTGACTTTTGGTCAATGAGCTCCTTGCTTTGTGTGGAAGACGTGAACCTGCTTTGCCCATGAAGGGATTTATGAGAAGGGAGCTAGCTTGCCTGGAGACAACGCTTTCCAGCTAGATCTGAGGAGAAGCTGCTTGCTGGGCATTCAAACTCCGGGAACATTTTGCTGCTGTCTCACTGCTCCCCCAGTGTCTTGGGCCCTGCAGGGGGCGCTGGCACAGGCCCCAGCTCAAGGGGAGAGGGAAGAGGAGAAAGCAGAGGAGGGGTTCCTCTGTGATGGGGTGACTGTCTGCCAGGGGGCCGGGACAGTGCGATCTGTCACCACACTCCCCCACTCTCCTCCAGCCCTGGGCCTCCCTGCTTGGGTCAGTCATTGGCTCCTGTTTACCTGCAACAATAGCTGGTTGTGCCCAAGAATTTGTTAAATTACCTCCTGTCCCCAGCTCCTGTTATCTCTGCCCAGTGGCTCCCACTCCTGCTCGCAGTAATGAGCAAATGAGGCCAGGCCTCAACTTTGCCGGCTCTGAAAGGATCTTCTTGGCGCAGACTGAGTGACCCAAGCTGGGAATGGAGAGACAGTGGCCTATTGTTTTTGGTGATTATCTGCCATCAAGCTGCCTGTTCTCCTACCATCCCCTGTCCTCAGAATGCACTGATGGCTTCTGCAGCGCTCAGGAAGCAGAGATTTTGGGGCTGGGGCTGGAGCTGAGGGCGGGGGCATGGAAGATGGATAAGCGGAAGAGAGAGGTGAGGAAGGAGGATGAGACGGGCATCCTTCTGAGATTTGGGACTTGAAAAGGGCAAGGGCTTTGTGTTTGGCATTCTCCAGCCTGGGAAGGGAGGTTTATTGTGGGGAGTCTATTTTGGGTTCTGACTTTCACCTTTTATTTACTTGTTGGGTTTTATGTTGCCAGCTGTGAGTCAGAGTGGAGGTAGGGTGTGTCAGGGATTGGGTGTGCGTGGCTCTGCAGGACATAGCTTGGGTACCATCTCCCCATCAGTGTCTGCACATGGGGACTGTCTGAGGTGTGCTCTGGCAGCCTCCAGGAGAAATAGAAGGACGAACATGTCCATCGAGGTACGAAATCATACCTTCGGACAGGAGAATGGGCAGCTGTGATTATCCCTGGAGCCCCTTGGCATTTGGGGAGAGAGGAGGCATTGCCCAGTGTGGATTTTGGAGGTTCCTTCTCTGTGGGTAGATTCCAGAGGGGGAACCAGGGAGGCTGGCCCTGGTTTGTGCCATTTGGGCAGTGAGGGACCAGAGCCCGTTGCCTAGAACTAGGCTGAGTTTTGAATGGAAGGAACTCTGGGGAAAGATAGATCTTCCCTGCGATTGGCTGGTGAACTTCTGAGTGGTTTCCACCCATGTGAGTGGCAAGAAGCTCTGAAATGACCGGGCCTCATAGATCGTGCATTGATCACAGTGTCTTGTGCTCTGGCTTTTGCTGTTTGTCAGTACGAATATAGTACCCAGGAGTATCCAGGTGCATCTTGCTTTTCCCCTTTGGTTGTTCACAGCCAAGGGCAAAGGTGGCCTGCTGGTAATAGCACCTTTGTTTGTGCAATGAAGGGCAGTTCACAAAGGAATGCTTTCACCTGCATTATCTCATTTGATTCCCTGCAGCTCCCTCTGGGAAAAGTGGGTGCTATTGTCCCCACTTTGCAGATGGGGGAACTGAGGCTCAGAGGGATCAGGCAAGTTACCAAGATCACAGGCTTGGCCAGGGGCCCAAAGTTTCTGAGTTCAAATCCCGTGTTCTTGCGTGTCACCAAACCTGCGCTCTGCTTCACCCCAAGCCGAGCTGTATTATCAGGGAACTGTTTGTTTGCGGCCTCAAGAAGGGCTGTTAGATGTCGATGGTATTGGGAAAACAGAATTGAGTCTACCCTTGGTGGTTTATGAACTGTTATCTTGAAGCCTTTTTCAGGCAAAGAGTGTTTCCATTCACAAGGCTTCCGAAGTCTGGATCGCATACCTCACCTGGACAGGTATCTGTCAGGCAGGAAGGCCCTCGATATACCTGGTGCTGGAAGGAATAACACTTTGTTTACTTTTTTCTGGTTCTTGCTGAGGGCTAGACAACAAGTGCTTTGTAAGCATTACCTCAAATAATCTGCAGACAGCCCTTTGAGGTGGATGTTAGTATTGGTCCATTTTGCTGGTGAGCTCAAGCCTGAGGCTCAGAGAGGTTAAGTAATTTGTGCAAGCTCTCACAGCTGGGAAGCAGTGTAAGTGGGATTCGAACCCAACAGCCTGGCTCTAGGGCCTAAATGCTTAACTGTTACATTTTCCTGCCAGAGGCTGTGGTGGTTTCTGTCACCTCTGTGTCCTGGGATGAGAGAGGTCCTCAGATCTTCAGGCTGAGTGTGATAACCAACGCCCCTCTACCTCTTTCTTCCCTTTCAGATTGATCCCAAGGTGGCCTTTCCTCGGCGAGCACAGCCTAAGGTAGGTATGTGTGTGTCTGGGAGCAGCTGTGTACAACCGGCAGTGATTTTCCCAGCATTCCCTTCTATGGAAGAGGCTTCTGGTTGGATTGTTAATGGCATGGACTGGGATGGGAGGAGGGACGATTCTTCACGTCCTTGTTCTGTGAATTGCAGACACCATGCATTTTTCCATCTGTTGAGAGAAGGAGGAACCCCTCAGGTGATTCATTGCCCTGTATTTGAAGCCAGTACACTTTGGACCCTGGGTCTAATTCTGACTCTGGAGATCACAGCCTCTGTGCCCAGCACCTCTGGGAGGTCAAACACAGCCCAGACTTACCCTCTGAGGCTGAGCTAAAGTCAGGCCAGGGAGCTACCTCTGACCCCCCCAATTACCACCCCCCGCCTCTGGGGTGAGGTGTGTTGGGCTTGCAGAGTGGGAAGGGACCATGATGTCTGTCACCTGTTATCTTTCAAGTTGGGTGACTGTGGCTGCCCTCCCAAGTATTCTTTTTCCCTGGTGCTGTGGCGAGTTTTTCTGGATGTATGGAAAACAGATTTCTGAGCAGTTGAGCTATACAGAACTCAAAACTTTTGGTGCAGGACAGGGGCCTATTCCAGGGCCCAGGGCAACTAGCCACATCTTAATTTTTAAGCAGTCGAAAACAGGAGACAGGCGGAAGGCTGACTACAGTACAGAGATCAAGACCCCTGAGACTGCTGATTTATCATGTGTCCTGGGACTAGGTCCCTCTCCAGAAGCTCTCAATTCCCCCTTTGCAAGGGGTCGGTGGGAACTAGGATGCTTTAAGATTTTGAGTCATGGCGCCCAGCTCCTGCCACAGCAAAGGGAGAGAGGCAGGTTTTAGGAGACAGGAAAAGGGCATCACTGGAAGAGTCCAGCAGAGGGCCTGAAAGCAATTATGAAGCAGGTATTTGAAGGAAGCCGCACCAGGGAGCACATGGTCGGAATTGGGTTAATTCCATTAAGCAGTTTGGTGACAGAAGGTGCTTTAGTGTTAGGATGGGGCTGGGAATTGCCATGGATTAGCCATGCGCTTCTGGGGTAATTAGGACCATGTGTTCTTCCTAAAACAGGGCTGGGGCCACGGGGCAGCCAGAGGTTGGGTTGGGAGGAGGTTGATGAAGAAAATGTCGGTGTTGAGTTCAGGGGGACCCTGGGATGGGCCTTGGCCTCTCCCAGGAGGGGCTGGTGGGGTCTTTGAGGTAGGCTGTAGGTCTGGGTCTCTAAGCCACCCCCTTCCTTACACAGACCCCAGGAAGCGAGCCAGCCAGGGTGTGGGGTACACAGCTGCCCGTTACAGGCCTAGAGGCAGGGGTCCAAGGGGGAGCTCGCGGGGAGGGGGAGCTTCCGAGTAGCTGGGGCCACAGAGAGCTTGTCAGCTGGCGCCCTGGCAGGAGGGCTGGAGCCCCTGCTGGTGGCGGTAGGCCACAGGACTCAGATGCCCACTTTCTCATTCCCTCCCCTAACAGATGGTGACTCGAACGAAGAAGATCTTTGTTGGGGGGCTATCAGTAAACACCACGGTGGAAGACGTGAAGCAGTATTTTGAGCAGTTCGGGAAGGTGGGTCAAAACTGGGGGTGCTGGCTGGGGGGTATAAAAGGCCTGTAGAATTTTGGTCAGTAGCAAGTGGAGTCCAGCCAGGTCATTCCAATTCCTGCAAGAGTTGAAAAGGGGGCTGGGTCCTTTTGTGGGTGAGACTGGGCCAACCCACCGTTCAGGCTCCTGGCCTATCTGTGGGCTTCGGACTGTGGACACGTCCCCAGGGAGAGAAGCCACACAGTAGCTGTCCCTGTTGTTGCCCTTCTCCTGCTTATCTTCATTCTCCTGAGGGAGGCTGTGCTCCCGAAGCCAGTTCAATCCAGTCACCCCTTGGCCTCCTGGGAGTTTGCACCTGTCCAGTCCACGGGCGGTTGTACCTTCCCCCACTCCTTCCTGGTGAGGATGATAAGGAAGCAATAAATATGACTCCCAGTTGTACTCAGGACCCTCCTTGCACAGGTGGGAGCTGAGGGGGAGGGTGCCGATCTCTTAGCTATTGGGGAGGGGCTGAAGAGACCACCCCAAATTCCTGATCAGTCCCGGAGGACTGCTTCTTAGCTCTGAGGTGCATGGAGCTTACATTTCTGGGCCATTTAGTCCATGCAGAAGCAGATGTGGTGACATCAGACAATAGGATGTCCCCAGAAAGGGGAGCAATGTGAACATCAAGGTCCCATGGAGAGATGGCTAGGAGGGGACCAAGTTTTAAGTCTGGGGCTGAAGTAGGGCTGCTGTGCTTAGTGCTGGGGTCCCTGGTCTTTTCTAACGTGAGACAGGCTGCAGGCTGGATCCCACTTTCCCGTCAAGGCTCTTTCAGTTCCCTGTTAGGCAAAGGGCACAGGAGAACGTGGCTTGGGAATGGGATGTGAGCTGGGGACTGGGTGGGTTTCCAGCCCCACCCCTCCGTCTCTAGGGTAGAGGGGGAGAGGGTGGGAGGTCCCCTGGCCAGCGGATGCTGGCGATGCGAGGGCCAGAGGCCTAGGCTCAGGCGCCTCAGCGGGGACCCGGGCACAGGACCCAGGGCAGGTCGGCCGCCTGGGCCCCAGAGGGAAGGGCGCTCCTGGGAAGCAGCAGGCCCCGCTCGGCTCCGGTGGGGTGTCTTTGTGTCTGAGCGCCGAGCATTAGAGCTCGCACTAATCTGATCCAGCAGCTGTGATTGGAGGCCGCCTGCCCCCGGGGCCGGCGTTGCCATGGCAACCGGGCCCCAGGAGAAGCCGTCAGCGGCCGCGTCTTTTGTTCGGGCCTAAATCGGCGTTGGCATGTGAAACCGGCCCGGGGAGGCCAGGGGGAGCTGGAGAATAGGCTGCCAGGGAGCGAGGGGGACAGCCGGGAATGCCAAGGGCCCCGCGGCGGGGGGCCTCCCGCCCGGATCGAGGGGCCGCCGCCGAGGGGGGAACAATGGTCAGCCGCCATGGCTGCCACTCAGGCTTAGCGGCCGCCGAACTTGGCGGCTCCCACTGGTCAGCAGGCCTCGGCCGCCTCCCCTCCCCCCGCCCGAGCCCCCCTGCCCCTGGGTTCCCATGGAGACCAAAGCCTATTAAGGACACTGGGCTGGGAGCCTCTCTCCCCTCAGCTGGCCCCAGGAGGGGGACACTGGTGGGGGTCCCCTGGACCCCCAGCCACTTTCCTTGCTCTGTGCCCTGGCCTCAACCCCGGAGCCCCAGTCTGGGTCTGTCCAGCCAAGGCCCAGGTTGAAGGGTCTGGGGGGCCAGGGCTGGTAGAGTGGGAAGGTTGGGTGGAGGAAGGGCTGTGGATTTGGGCTGAATCAGTTATGGGTCCGGCAGGAGCTCAAAGCTGCAGGATGGGGGAGGAGGGTGTGGCTGGTTCATCTACTCATTCGTTCAAAAAATAATCACGGTAGCACAAGTCCAGGTGCTCAGTAGGGTGGTCATGGTCATAACTGGCACAGGCACTGTCTTCATGGAACCTTCAAAGCCAGTGGTGTCCAGCTGTTCTGTCTCTAGCTTTGCCACCCTCCCCCATGTGACTGTGGGTAAGCCCCTCTATAATAAAAGTAATAATAATAATAATAATAATGGCTGTTATTCATTAAGCACTTACTGTATCCCAGGTACTATGAGTTAAGAGTGTTACATGCACTATCTCATTTAACTCCTCCCTATAAGACACTGTTTATACCCATTTTACAGATGAAGAACTTGAATCATAGAGACATAAAGCTGCTTGCCAAGCTTACTTTCCAATTCCAGCCTGTCCTACTCAAAGCTTGTGCTTCTATCACAAGCCTCCTTTCCGGGTTTCTCTTTTCCCTGTGCTAAACATGCATTGTCCTTCCAGTTTGGACGGTCTAGCTAATTTGGGATGTGGGCTCAGAATGGGTCCATAGCATGGGAGTTAGGGTGGCACTGTGCTGCAGGGCCCTGGGGCAGGAGGCTTCTTGGGAAGGGAGATGTAATTTCCCCCTGAGATTCTCCAGGGATCCAGCTGCCTCCTGTCTCAGTGGAGGTGGAGTGGGGGGTATGTGTGTCCTGGTTCTCCCAGGGGAAAGTCAGGGGCCCAGTGCCGCTTGGTGCCTAAGAAGAACTGGAGGACCACCCAGTTCAGGGGCTGCCCTTTCCACTTTAACAAGGCAGATGACGGCCTGGAAAGAGAGCAAAGGAGAGTGGGGAAGAGGCTGTGCCCCAAGGCCTCAGGAAGTTTTCCTTTATCCCTTGGGTGTCTGACCATTTGGGGGAGGGTCAGCAGCTGGAGTGGGATGTGGAGGGGGGAGAGGCAGTATCAGAGGCAGCCCTTGATTTCCACCGAGGATGAATCAGACCTTAGCTTAACCCCATGAGACAGCTGACACTGGCTGAAGAATTAAGAGGGCAAGGAGGGAAGCAGCAGATGTAGGCAAAGGGAAGCTGGGACTGCAGAAGGGAAGCGAAGGACTTTGGCTGTCCATGTATCCAAGAGGATGCCTTGAGGGAGTAGCAAGAAGAGAAGACTGGAGTCCAAGGGATGGGGGATAATATAGACCCTCCTCCTTCCTCCACCCCTTTCCCCTCCCCCAGTCAGTGGGAGGCAAGAAGCCCAGGCACTGAACTCTACTTGCTTTAATTACAGCCTCTAGCAAAAGGAAACCTCAATTAGAGGAAAAGATCTGTACCATGAGAGGAGAGTTGGGTCTGGATGGAGTAGCTGCTGTCCTCCTGGCCTTTTGCAAAAAGGAAAGAGGTTTTCACTTCCCCACCTCATATCTTACTACTACATTTTCCCCTCTTAGCACCCATTCTATGCCTCCTCCTCCCAGGTTTGATCTGGGATTTGCTGGGTGACCTTGTGTAGGTGACTTCATGTCTCTGAGCCCATTTCCTTATCTACAAAATGAGGATCTTACCATGCAAGGAATATGGAGGAGAGGATGGTGGGGCAAAGTGCCAAGCATATATTTGGTGCTTAATATGTTCAGGCTGGCCCGTTGAGATTTTGGGGGTTGAATGGTAGTGCTGTGGCACCCAGTTGGGGTTGCAGATGGAAAGTTGTCCCCTACCCAGGGAGCAGGTTTAAGATAAAGCCTGGACTGGGCAAGAGGGGAACGGGTGTCGGAGCCCTTGCTCCTGGGTTGTGGTGGAGGACCCTGTGTCTTGTGGGTCATCCACGGTAGCTCTGTTTCAGGTGGACGATGCCATGCTGATGTTTGACAAAACCACCAACCGGCACCGAGGTGAGTTTGGCCCCCTCCCCCTTCCCAGGCCAGGCTGGGGGCCTGTGGTCAGCCAGGGGGCTACAGGTCACAGCTGCCCTTTCATCTCGCCTCCTGACATCCTATCCCCGAGGATCTGCATCCTCTCCGGGGCCTGGCCTTACAGAAGGCTTTTGTCCCGGCGTTTCCTGTGCTAGAAACTTGCCGAATTGCAGACACCCGAGAGGAGCAGAGGAGCAGACCTCTCCTCCCCTTGCAGCTGAGCCCTCCACCCCCGCCCCAGCCAGTGTCTGCCCAGCCGGTGTCTGCCTGGGCTTACCTTGTCCCTGGTAACCAGAGCTTAGACCTGGCCACCCCCGGGTCAGGCTGACTCCACAGCCCCAGGCAGTCTGCTCCGGCCACTGCCCCCTCGCCCCACCCTTCGGCTGAGCCCAGCCCCCAGGACCCTTGCCCCTGAACCTGTGAGCATCTGGGCCACCGGGTGTACACTGCCTGGTTGTTTTTCTCCCAAGGGCCTTGCCTTCTGAGAAATCCCATTCCAGCCCCTGGGGCACACCCAGGAGGAGGCGGGGTTGTTTCTCCAGTGCCTTCAGAGCTTTGGGCCTTTTAGCCTGTTTGGGGAGTGGGGTATGTGCTGGTGTGTGTGTGTGTTTTTTTGTCTGTGCATGTGAGGGTGTCTGTGTCTGAATAGTTTTGTAGATCTAGCGTGTCAGAGTAACTGTACATGTACACAGGGGCCTTTATGCATTTGTGAGCACTGGGGAGTGTCTCTGTGATATATGGGTACCTAGGTGTACCATATATCTGTGTATCTGTGTACAAAAATATATTTGTACACGTTCGTGTGTCTTTTTAAAAGTATTTGTGTGTGCTCTTTTCCCCTCCTTGGAAAGCATCTGAGGAAGAGAAAAGGCATGTTGAATGTTGTTTGCATCATAGCTCTGCCTCTTTCTAACTTGCTACGTGGTCTTGGGCAAGTCATTTCGCTGAGCCTTGGTTTTCACATCCGTGATTTGGGAGATGAAACCCTGTCTCATCGGGTAGTTGAGAGGTTGCTAGGCTGGGAACAAAGCTTCTTGTTAACGCTTAGACACTTGCCTGTGAGGGGGGGAGTGGTGTTCTTGGTATGACTTGGGGCTATGTTTTGACCATGAGCCCGGTTCTGAGCCTGCCTTTGCCCTCTAGGGTTCGGCTTTGTCACGTTTGAGAGCGAGGACATTGTGGAGAAAGTGTGTGAAATCCACTTCCACGAAATCAACAACAAAATGGTGAGCCGGGATTGGATGGGGTGGAGGTGCAGAGGGAGACTAGGGCTCCGGGCTGAGCCAGCCAGGGCTGCTTGGGGGTTCTGCAGGCAGGCAGAGGGGCCTCACAGTCAGTGGGGCAGAGCCAATTCTCCCACCCCCTGAAAATCTGGACAGGAAGACAGTGGCCCACAGCTGTGAGAAAGCATGGCTGGTGGGCTCAGAGGGACCCGGGTTGAAATCCTTACTCGGCCGCTTACTAGTCTAGTCATTGAGCAGATGACTTCCCCTCTCTGAGCCTCAGTTTCCTCATCTGTAAAATGAGAGTGGCAGCAGTACCTCCATCATAGGGTTGGTGTAAGCATTCGATGAACTACTGCTTGCAAAGCTGATCTCTAGCACTCTGTGATCCCTCCAGAAATGGTAACCATGAAATTAACAATAAAGAGGCCTGCCAGGGAATAGGAGGGTGACCTGTGTCTATAGGAGGGAATGACTGCCAGGTCTCATTGCAGGTGGAATGTAAGAAAGCTCAGCCAAAAGAGGTGATGTCACCGACTGGCTCGGCCCGGGGGAGGTCTCGAGTCATGCCCTATGGAATGGACGCCTTCATGCTGGGCATCGGCATGCTGGGTATGTGCTAGGCCTGCATCTGCGGCTTCTTCCTGCCCGAAACTGCTCCCAGGGCTACCAGGGGCTGCATGGGTGTTGCATCTCCTCGGTGGTCTGCCCTCCTGTCTGAGTGGTTGGGTAGGAGTGTGGACCGAGGATCTCAGGTCTGCCCGTCCTAATGAAGGTAGGCCGATTTGGTTGTAGGGTGCTGCCCTCTGGTGGTGACCAAAAGAATGGTCCAGCTGCTCCTCATTAATTGGTCCTTCCGTCCATCCGTCCATTCTATTTGTCCACCCATCTGTCCAGTAAACAGTTATTGAGCAACTATAAATGCCAGGCCCTATGCCAGGAATTACAACAGTGACTTTCCTTGGAGCTTTATGGTCTGGCAGGGGAAAAAAATAAGTAAGAACATAAATAAATAGCTTTAGGATGAGAATTATAGGATGCCAAGGGAGCATGGTCATAGCAAAGTTGACCAAGATTTGGAGAAGCTAAGAAAGAAGTCACATTTAAGCTGAGTCTGTGGGTTGAGTAGGAGCTAGTTACGGGAGGGCAGGGAGCAGGGGAGGGAAAAAGTGGTCAGGCAGATGGAACAGCATTTACAGACACAAAGGCCTCTGGGAAGGTAGAAAGAAGGCTGCTTCTTCTTGTTCATTCAACTAATATTTATTGAGCAGCTTCTGAGAGAGAGGACCTGCCTTCATGGGGGTTCCCATCAAGTGGGAGACAGAAGTGAATTGGCAGTGTCACCACAGTGATTGGAGGCTGTGGGAGGCCCAAGGAGGCACTTAAATCCACCTGGGGGTCAGGGAGGCTCCCTGGAGAAGGTCAAGGTTACCGTGAGCCTTGCAAGTTGAGCACGAATCATCAGTGCTTGGGACCCACGACTGAGGGTGAAAAGTCTGAGCTGGGCCCCCAGGAAGGTCACAGTCTCCCTGGAGAGACAAGATGTATATACACAGAAAGAGAACAGTACAAGGGGGTCTTTATGCTGGGGATGGGGGAGGGGTGCTCTGGGGACTCAGAGGAGGGGGTATAGCATGGGCTAGAGGGTCAGGAGTGGGATCACAGATAGAGGGGGTGAGGAATGTACCCGCCAAGTGGAGCATTGTCTTCTCCTGAAGTTTTTTGTTTTAACTTTTTATTTGGAAGTAATTTCAAATTTTCAGAAGAGTTGGAAAAATAAAGTAGTACAAAGACCATCCATATACCCTTTACCATATTCACCTATCGTTTATATCATACCCATTTTGCTTTTATCATTTTCTCTGTATGTGTATGTGTGTACACACACACACACACACACACACACACACACACACACAGTACACTTGTGATTTTTCCCTGAATCATTTGAGGGTAAATTACATGCATTATGGCCCTTTACCCTTAGATGATTCACTGTGTGTTTCCCAAGATTAGGGATGTTCTTTCATGAAACCACATTATAATTATCAATTCATACATTTATACTGATACAATATTTTAATCTAATCTATTATCTATTTTCTGATTTTTATCAGTTGATCCCATAATGTTCTTTATAACTATTTTGTCCTCCAGAACAAGTTCCAGGCTAGAATAAAGTATTGAATTTAGTTGTTCTGTCTCTTTAGCCTCCTGTGGAATATTGAGAAAATTTTCTTTTCAAAGCAATTCATTAGCTGGTTTCACCCCATTTAAAAAGTGGGGTGGGGGGGCGGAAAAGAAAACCTCTAACCAGTAGTGAGAATTGTGGTTAAGAGACTTGGAGCCAGTCAGATCTGAATTTGAATCCCAATTACACCATTATTACTCACTAGGTGATCTTTCTTTCAAAGCTGCAAATATCTATTATAATATATGTATACTAAGTAGCAGGTACCGTGTTGGTGTTTTGGAGAGACAGAAATAAAAGATGGGGAAGACAGAAAATCAGCACTTAAAGAAATCCTGGGATAAGTTCAGATACTGGTCATCAGTGCTATGAAAGAGAAAAACCAGAGTGACATGATAAATATTGAAAGGGAAAAACCAGGGAGGGTGACATGATGAATACTGTAACTGATGAAAGGGAGGTCTCTTGTGTGATGACCTCTCTGAGGAGATGACATTTGAGCTGCGTCTTGCACAATGAGAAGGACATAGTTATGTGAAAACCCGGGGAAGAGTGTTCCAGGCAGAGGAATCATCATGTGCAAAGGCCCCGGGGTGGGAAAGAGCTTTGTGAATTTGAGAAACAGCAGGGAGGCCAATGTGGCTGGAGCAAAGTGAGAGAGGGGCAGGGTGTATATGAGGACAGGATGGAGGCAGGAGCCAGAGCATGAAGGGCCTTGATAAGAGTTTGGATTATTCTCAGCTAATAAGTGTCACCTCTCTGAGCCTTAGTTTCTCTATCTGTAAAATGGGGCTCCTAATAGTACCTCTTGGGATTCTTATGAGGTTTAAGGAGAGAGTAAAGTGTGCAACAGGCTTTGCACAGGGCTTGGCATGCAGAAGGTATATGGTAAATATGACTGATTATTATTCATGATACAAGGTGGGGAGGGAAATGAGAGGCTCACATCCTCTAGGTAAGGCATCTGACACTGGTCCCCTTGCCCTATCAGGTTACCCTGGTTTCCAAGCCACGACCTACGCCAGCCGGAGTTATACAGGCCTCGCCCCTGGCTACACCTACCAGTTCCCTGGTAAGTTCTGCCCAGTGTCCCTCTGCTGCCAGCATGTCCCTGGTTCCCGGGCAATCTGACTCCTCACGGGCGGTGTCTGGGGGTGCATGGCATGGGGGAGGTCTGCCTGCTGGAGGCTTGGAAGGAAGGGCATGTCTGAGGAAGGAGCGCCTCTCCCCACCCATCCCCCCCTCCCCTCCCCAGAAGCTGGGGGGGGCTCCCCGTGTGGCCCTGCATGGCACCCCTCCCTCCCAGGCTGATCTCTGCCCGCCTCTTGCCTTTCTCTGCTCCCTACCCGCCTCCGGGGTTGCCACTTCCACCAAAAGGGCATTGGGCTTGTGGGGGCAACCTCCCTGAGGGCCAACATTGCTTGTGTCCTTACGGACTCACCGATAATGACCATGTGCTACTCTGAGCCCCTTTCAAGGCAGACAAGACCTTTGGAGACCCTGAATGCTGAAAAACAATTTAAAAGCAAGATGATCACCACCCTCATTTGTAATTCAAAATAAAAACAACACTAGGCCTTCTCATAAGTGGCGAGAAGCCCAACAAAGTTCTGAGCTTTCCCATGATGACTATTCAATGTTTTTTTTAATATCAAATTTCATATTTTTGCAAGGCTTTTGTTTGTTTGTTTTCTGGTCTTATTTTTCTAGAGGTCCCCTAAGCACTTGCACCTTGGGCAGTCCAGCTTGGAATTCTCTATACACATGTTGTTGTCTAGTTCTGACAGTAATCTCTGGGGGAAGGCATGGTGAGCCCCATCTTCTAGGTGAGGAAATGGGCTCAGAAGGGAAAAGTGACTGCAAAGATGACTCAGCTAGAAAGTGGCAGAGCTGCTCTAGGGTCATCGCTTCCCATCAATGTTACCTTCCCAGCTCCTCCCCGCCCCTCAAAGAAAATAGGAGGAAAGATGGATTCTGGGAGATATTTTAGTGCTATTTCAAGACTTTTAAGAAAAACAGCGGGAACAGAAGCTCCAGCATCGCCCGGTGCCCAGGGTATAGGTGGCAACTCTGCCCACTCTTCCCTTCTCTGTCTGTCTCCCTTCTCTGTGACTGTGTCTCCTTCCCCACCCTTGCCTGCTGGGGACCGTGCTCTCCCCATCCCCAGCTCTCGGGTCCTGTGCATGGCCTGTCCCCCCACCCAGTGTCCCTGTGGGTGCATTTGTCCTCCCTGGGCCATGCCCAAGAGGCCTCCCTGCATCTTCCTAAGCTGTTTTACGTTTCATTTTAGAATTCCGTGTAGAGCGGACCCCTCTCCCGAGCGCCCCAGTCCTCCCCGAGCTTACAGGTCAGTCGCTCGGATTTCGTACACCTCACAGGCCACATGGGGAGAAAGAGAATGAACCAGGGACCTTCCCAGGGAAAGCTAGTGGGACCCTTTTCTCCTGCCCTCCAGTCTATGAGGATGCAGCAGACTCGGGCACTGGCCAGTCTGTGTAGCTGCATGGCCCTTAAGGGTGGGGCATAGGGCCAAGCCCAGCAGATGGAGGCGAAGTCACTCATTCATCCATTTGACAAATATTTATCTAACGCCTCCCGTATGCCAAGCACCTTGTAGGCGCTGGGAGCCAGTGGTGAACCAGCCAGGGTCTCAAACTCAGAGCAAGGTGGGCCGGGTGGGGACGTCAGGACATGGCAGTGGGCACGACTCCACTCAGTGCCAGCCAACCCTGCCGGGAGGGGATGCAGACCCACAACTTACAGATCTTATTTTCCAAGAGAAGCCCAAAACCCAGCTTTCACTTTCAAATGAATTTTTCAGTTATTTTCAAATGTTGGCAACCAATTTCAAATTTTTAAACCACTGCAGGCCAAATGCAACATATTTGAGGGCCGAATCCAGCCCGTTTGCAACTTCTGGGCAAGTAGGTGATGTGCTTGGCCATCCTGAGCCATTTCTCAAGCTGGAGTTTTTACTTGGGCCAGTCAGCTCAGCTCTGGAGCTGGGGCCAGGGCTGAGGCCCAGGCCAAGGGCAAGGGGCGGGGCGGTGTGGGTGCAGATGAAGTGGGCTGCAAGGGGTTTCTCTGTTCAACCTGCTTCTCCCCCCACCCCATCCCCAGACTCCCCCCGAACCTAGCCGTGTGTGGAGGACGTGAGCGTGGATGCTGCTTTAGATGAGACCTTCCTTCCAAGGGATGCTCAGGGGGGCCCCAAAATGGGGGAGGGGAAAGAGGAACCTGGGGTGAAGGAAGGGGAGGGAGTCCTGGTGGTGGGGGTGATAGAGGCTCTTCCCTGAGCAGAGTGAGTGGGGGAGCGAAAAGGGGTCTTTCCTACTCATTTCAGAACTCTTGTGTTGAGGACCTACTGTGTGAGACACTGCCAAGCCCTGGAGGCAAAGCAGGGACCAGACACCCAAACTCTGATCTGCAGAACTTGTGCTCTAGAGAGAGAGAGAAATACTTATTATACAAATGAGTAATGCTTTACTGCTGTGATAAGAGCATGCTGGATTTGCTTTGAGGAAATGCCTAACTGGGCCCCAGACCAGACCTCAGAGCCCAGCCCTGCCCTTAAAGAACCGAGGGAAGAAATATCCCCTCTGCAGACATTTTGGCCAGGGAGGACGTGGGTTCAAGGCTAAGCAGTTCTTGGAGGTCTGGGGTCCAGACTTTTCCCTCACCTTCAAGAGACAAGGGTGTTTCCTTTGTGCATTTAATCAATATTTTTTGGGCCAAATGCTGTTCCAGGCAGTGGGGATTCAGCAGGGAATGAGACAGACGAGACCCCTGCCCTCCTGGAGCTGATAGTCTAGTGGAGGGAGACATGAATAAACAAGTAAATAAACAAGTATCAGATACTTTCTCAAGGTGAGAAGTTCCACAAGGAAAATAAAACAGGGAGACGTGCTAAAGTGTTAGTGACAGGGGTGAGGGGCTGCCTCAGCAGGGGTGGTCAGGGAAGGCTTCTCAGAGGAGGTGACGTCTGAGTGAGAAGGTGCCAACTCTATGAAGACCTTAGGCAAGTTGTCTCCCAGTGGTGCAGGAACGCTATCCTAAACTTTAATCCCCTGGCCCAATGGCCTAGCCAAGGACTTTCAGGGTTGTTTTTCAGGGTCCCTAGCGTCAGGTCCAGTTCAGGGCCAGGGTCACCAAAACAGCCCCCAGGGGCACATCTTGGGATGGGAGAGGGCACATGCAAACTCCCCAGACCCTGGCTCTGGTTGGGATTGTAGCCTCTCAAGGGCTGCAGTGGCAGAGCCAAGTGGCAGGGGGCGCTCACCCCCAGGCCCGAGGGAGCTCCAGGCTCACCCGACCAATTATTTAAGCAGAGGTCCCTCCTAGTACTGTTCCTTCAGCTGACACTTATTAAACACCAACTGTATACAAGGCAGGGTACTAGGCGCTGCGGAGGTGGGGTGGGTGGGGTAGACAGCAAACCAGGGAATAGCCAGATCCCTGTGTCTGAAGAGGGGGTCAGAGAAAATGGGATGAGGAGACTTGGAGGAAGGAGTGGTCATTTCTGCCTGGGTGGTGGTCAGGGGCCCCTGAAGCAGGGAACTGTGTGCACACGATGTATCGAGGACATGCTCACGGGAGAAGGGGAGTGAAGGGAGCCGGCCAGGCAGCAGAAGGAGCGAAATGGGCTTGTGGCCTGGACTGGAGTCTAGCTTCAGCCGGATCCCACCGGGGGGTGGGGGGGAGATTAATGCACCTCCTGGTCGGTCCCTTGGGGCGACAGCCTGGCTTTTGGTACCCGTGTCAGTCAGTCACTGGCTCCAGTTGACTGGGGTTGGGAAGAGGGACATAATCTCTGTGTACCCCTGGGCTAAGTAGCCCCCGTTCAGCCAAGGGCCCTCCCTGGAGAAGGTGGCAGCTGCAGGCGACGCTCAGAGCAGCTCAGGGCGGGGGTGCACCACCCGCACCCGCTATGAGGTCTGGTTGTTCAAGTGTGTCCGTCAAGTCCAGGGGAGAAGCTGAGGATCCCAGGGAGGCCATCCTCTCGCCTCCCTTTCTCCAAGGGAGTCTTTCTGCCTGACCCCAGGGCTGCACTGACCCCTCCGAGGTGGGGTAAGGCTGGAGAGGCTCTGCCCTCATCCCCCTCTGCCCCTCAGCCACCACGCTGAAGCGCCCATACCTTTCCTTCCAGCCATTCCTCTCACCGCTTACGGACCCATGGCAGCGGCAGCGGCAGCAGCGGCTGTGGTTCGAGGGACAGGTGAGGCCTTCTGGGGTGCAGGAAGCGAGGGAGGGGGACAGGGGGCAGAGAATTCTAGAGGGGAGGGGAGGCGGCCACTGCCACCCCTTTTCAGAGGGACTCACTTATTCATTCACTCAGCGAATATGAACTGAGCACCTGGCAGGCCGGCCAGGAAGGAGACCGACGTGGTCTCTGCCCTCCAGAGCTTACAGGCTGGTGGGGCATCAGGTATTAAAAAGGCAGTCACACCGAAGGATGGCACTGCCCGCTGGGGGGTGTCAGCTGTCAGAGGAGCTCACAGGCCTCTCGGGAAGGCTTCCAGGAGGTTGCACCTCTTAACTTCCCATTTGAAGGCAAACAGGAAGAAAAGTATTCCTAACAGAGGGAAGAGCAGGTGCAAAGGCTTGGAGGCCAGTTAGCATGGGTGGAGTGCAGGAGTGGGGAGTGGGGAGGAGGTGGGAGGAACCGGGTCCTGGGGAGACACTGAACATTTTAAGCAGCAGAGTGATGTCCATTTTAGAAAATGCACGCAGCTGCAGGGTGGGGACAGGTGTGAAGGGGCTCCAGAGGGGAGGGGAGGTCAGTGAAGAGGCTGCTGAGCGGTCAGACAAGAGATGATGGGGGCCTGGGCTGGGGCTTGGGGGGGGTCGTGGATGGACTCTGGGGGATTTCCGGGCGGCATCCCACATGCCCCTCTGGGTTGTGGGGGTGAGGCAGGGGGGAGGGGCCAAGGTCAGGCTGGGTGGAACAGATTGGAGGGGGTGCTGGGGGGTCACAGCGGGCGCCGGGGCTATCACCGTCTTCTTTCTGGGTTGCCAGGCTCTCACCCCTGGACGATGGCTCCCCCTCCAGGTTCAACTCCCAGCCGCACAGGGGGCTTCCTGGGGACCACCAGCCCGGGCCCCATGGCCGAGCTCTATGGGGCTGCCAACCAGGACTCGGGGGTCAGCAGTTACATCAGCGCTGCCAGCCCCGCCCCCAGCACTGGCTTCGGCCACAGTCTTGGGGTGAGTGGCCGGACCTGGAGGACCCTGAAGTTGAAGGAGGGAGAGGCCTTGTCTGTCTGTGGGGGCAGAAGGGAGGCAAGAGATGACGGATGGAGAGAGTGTCACCAACCAAGGAACAGTGAGGGTTATCATTCAGTCATTCAGTGGACATTTAATGATCTCCTTCTGTATGCCAGGCATTAGATGTGCTCTGGGGATACTGTGCAAATGAGACTCACCATCTCTGCCTGCCTGGAGGCTAGATTCTAGCTCAGGGGTGCCCTACTTTTAACCAGGGTACTGGTTAATGCAGATTCCCAGGCCCTACCCTGGAGAATCTTTTAGTGGGGGAGATACGGGCAGGGCTAGAGAAGGTCTGTGCCTCACCTGGGGCTCCTGTGAGAGACAGAAGGAGCCCCTGGGCTTTCTCTGCTGCCCCCAGGAATCTAGAAGTCAAATTCTTTTCTTTCCAGGGCCCCTTGATTGCCACAGCTTTCACCAATGGGTACCACTGAAGCAGGAGGCAGGTGGCAGGAGGTGAGGAGGCGGGCAGGGGCCTTGGGGTGGGGGTGGCACTGGGAAGGCGAGTACTGGGCAGCCTAGTCTGGGACACGGCCCCCGTCCCTGCCTTCACGGAACCCACAGCCCAGCGAGGAGACAGACCTTCATCCCAGCAGTGGTCAAAGAACAGGAGAAGCGGCTCAGACTGCTCCATAAAGAATGTAAATGATAACAACAATAAGGCAGCACGTGCTGCCTCTCAGGCGAAGATTTTTTTTTTTCAGCACCCTTTTTTTTTTTTAACTTTTGGCCGCGTTGGGTCTTCGTTGCTGCGCGCGGGCTTTCTCTAGTTGCAGCGAGCAGGGGCTGCTCTTCGTTGCGGTGTGCGGGCTTCTCATTGGGGTGGCTTCTCTTGTTGCAGAGCACGGTCTCTAGGAGCTCGGGCTTCAGTAGTTGCAGCACGCGAGCTCAGTAGTTGTGGCTCACGGGCTCTAGAGCGCAGGCTCAGTAGTTGTGGCGCACGGGCTTAGTTGCTCTGCAGCATGTGGGATCTTCCCGGACCAGGGCTCGAACCCCTGTCCCCTGCCTTGGCAGGCGGATTCTTAACCACTGCGCCACCAGGGAAGTCCCCGAAGATTTTTTAAGATTGATGATGCCTAGCAATGATGAGGGGGGAGGACAATCTGCAAATTGGCTCAGGTTTTCCAAAGGGCAGGTTTATCCAGACTAAACATTCATGCCCTTAACACAACAATTCCACATCTAGGCATTTATTTTTAAAACTACAAATAACTGAAATGCCCATCAACAGGAAAGCAGTTAAACAAACTGCATGCATACAATGGAGTATTAGTCAACTGGTAAAACAGGATACTATCAACGTATATGCGTATACAGAGAGTGAGGGGACGGGAGGACCCTGCACACACAGTCATCATGCTGTGTATGGTGGGGCACTATGTGACCCAGTGACATTTCCTTTGTTCATTCATTCATTCATTCATTCAAACAACTATTTATTGAGTACTATTCCAGAAAAGGGGGATGTAGAAGACAAACAAGGCCCCTGTCTCACTCTACAGACAAAAATCAAGTGAGCAAGTGAGATCATTCCAAACTGTGTGTGAGGGGTCTACCTACTTTAGGGGTTCAGAGGGCATCTCTGAGAAGGTTTGAACAAATCCAGCCATTCAAAAATCTATGGGAAAGAGGGTTCCAAACGGAACAGAAAATGCGAAGTGTACGAACAAAGCTTGCCTAGGAGGGGATTAGGGGAAGAGGCCTGCAGGAGGACACCTGTGTTCTGGGGGCCGCAGAGAGGCGCGGGGGCAGCGCGCCCATAACCTGCCGCTGTGTTCCAGCGCCCCGGCCTGCAGCTGACTGAGGACCACGAGTGAGCCAGCAAGGGGGCGGGGACACCTCAGCCGCAGCCGCCTTCCCCTCCCCCGCAGCGACTCGGACGCGACTGCCTGCCCCCCTCCTCCCCCGCCCCGGGCCCCGGCCCCTGCCCTGCTGCCCGCCCCCGCCGGACATCCATCGTCTGGCTCCCCTACTAACCTCCCCCTCTTCCCCAGCCTCCCCTGTCCTGCCCTGCCCGCTTTTATTTATTTTGGATTAGCCAGTTGCCCCCCACCCACCCTGGTTCTCCCCTCCCCTGTCGGGTCTGCACCCCGCTCTCCTTGCCGCGCCCCCCCTAGGACTCCCGAGAAGGCTTTTGTATTTGTGCATAGCTAGAGTGAGGGCAGAGGGGGCCTGTTACAGGCCGCAGCCACAACCCTGGTTTTTTATTCCGATTTTCCCTCTTTTTCTCTTTCCTTTTTTTTTTTTTTTTTTTTAAAGAAACCGTTTTTTAAAACTATTTCTAGGTTTGTGAATGTGAAGCCCCAGGCCGCAGGGGGCAAGGGGCCAGGTGCCCCCCCCCACCAGCTGAGAACAAAATGTCTATGTGGGTGCGGGCCCCTGGCCAGCTCCCTCCAGCCCTGGAGAGGACAGGGCTGCGTAGGCCAGGCCGAGCCCCTGGAACCATCCCGTCCTGTATCATATGTAAATACTGTGAGGTGAAGCCCACACCCCTCTCTAAGACCCCTTGGGGGTGAGGGCATCGCCTCGCCCCACCCGGCAAAGGTCTCCCCTCCACCGTGTTTCTCTACCTTCCTCAGACACCGTTACTGTAAGCTTGCAGGCCTCAACTGTGGCCGAGTCAGGCCCGCTCTCTCAGGCCCTAGGGGTCAAGGCCTTGGGCCCGCTCACCCCGAAAACCCAGTGTGGGAACGAGAGAAGAGAAGGGCTCACCTGGAGCCACTGCTGGAAAGGAATTAACTCTCCAAAGGTCTCCCCCTGCCCCCTACCTAGTCGGGCCTTCATGGTTTCTGCCCTGAGCACCCCCGTAAGTGGGCATTGGGTGGGGGGGGGCACTTCGGGAAGGGGCGGACCCCAGGGGAAAGCAAAGGGCTTCTCAGGGAACCCCCAAATTCTCTCACTGAAGTTCCCCACCAGGATGGTCCCGTGGCCAGAGCCCCTTGGCTGCCCCAAGCCCCCCGAGCCCCCTTCAAAGGAAAAAGAGGCTCAGGTCGTGACTCTTCATGAACAGCGAGTGACCAGGCTGGCATGGCAGGGCTGAGGCCCCCCCACCAGCCGCCGTCGTCCCCCCTCTCTGTGTCCTCTCCCCCAGGTCTGAGGCTGGGGTCCTAAGCTCCCTTCCCCATTTTAGTCCCTGCCCGTGAAAACCCCCTTTGGAGAGTTAATTGTCTGTGTGAGGTGCTTAACCTATTAGCCCTGAGAACACAAAGCAATAATCTTTGTTACTGAGATGCGCGGCTGTTTGTGTTTTTTTGGGTTTTTTTTTCTTTGTTTTTTTAAATGTTTCCTAATAAAAGAGAAGCTGCATTTTATTGGTTTTTATTTTTAATTTTCTACACGTTTGAGCTGAGTCATAAGAGACTTAGCTTCCCTCTCCTCCCCTTCCTGTGATTCCCCCACCCCACTGGGCCCATCCATGGGCTCAGGGCCCTGGAATTCCGTTTTCTGATTTGTTTGGGAAATTTTTTAAAAAGATGTTACACGGTGTTTCGAAGCCAGCAAGTTACCACCCTCCGGTGTCTCTTCTCTCCACATCTGTAACTTCTTTTTCCAGGTTTTATTTTCAGTTTTAAATTCCTAATAAATTATTTGAAAACGGGTCTGAGCTTGTGAGTGTCGTGCATCTCTCTGTGCGTTCAGGTCTAGGTACCCCAACGATACCCTGTTTTCCCTTAACTTCTCCTATTTTCCTCCTGGAATAATCTTCACTTTCCACTCGACCCAGCTCCCATCTCCAACTTCTTGATCAGCCTCAAAAGCTTAGTGTTGATGATGAGATACCACTTCACACCCATTAGGATGGCCATCATCAAAAAAACAGAAAATAACAAATGTTGGTGAGGATGTGGAGAAATCGGAACCCCTGTGCCTTGCTAGTAGGAATGTAAAATGGCACAGCTACTATGGAAGATAGTTTGGTGGTTCTTCAAAAAGCTAAACGTTGAATTACGATCCAGCAATTCCACTCCTGGGTATACACCCAAAGGAATTGAAAGCAGGGACTCAGATACTTGTACACCAATGTTCATAGCAGCATTATTCACAATAGCCAAAAGGTGGAAACAATCCAAGTATCCATCAACAGATGAATGGATAAACATGGTCTTTCCATACAGTGGAATATTATTCAGCCATAAAAAGGAATGAAGTACTGATACATGCTACAACATGGATGAACCTTGAAGAATTATGCTAAATGAAAGAAGCCAGACACAAAAGGACAAATATTGTATGATTCCACACATTTGAGGTACCTAGAATTGGCAAATTCATAGAGACAGAATGGGAGTAGGGAGTTATTCCTTAGTGGTTACAGAGTTTCTGTTTGGGATAATGAAAATGTTTTATAAATAGGTAGTGCACAACATTGTGAATATAATTAATGCCACTGATTGTACACTGAAAAGTAACAAATTGGTGAGGGGCTGTAAAAAAATGGTAAATTTTGTTATGTATATTTTACCACTTTTTTTTTTTTAAGCTTAGCATCGGACCCCTTGCTCTGGTTTGCCTTTAACTCAGAGAATCCTAAGAGGGTAAGGTGGGAAAAGCAGCTCAGGTGGAGGTGGATATCGCCAAATGGTTAGATGTGGGGTTTCCAACACCTGGCTCCTCCCCTTCCTCTCTGAGCTTCCTCTGCCTCTCTGAGCCTCAATTTCCTCATCTATTAAAGGGAATGATAAGCCAGACATAAAAGGCCACGTATTATAAGATTCCATTTATATGAAATATCCAGGAGCCATAGAGTTAGAAAACAGATTTGTTGGGGCTGGAGGGAGGGAGGCAATGGGGAGTAAATGCTTAATGGTTAAGGGATTTCCTCTGGGGTGATGGAAATATTTTGGAACTAGAGGCGGTGGTGGCACGACATTGTGGATGTGCTAAAAGCCACTGAATGGCTCATTTTCTAAAAAATTATTAATTAATTTATTTTTGGCTGGGTTGGGTCTTCGTTGCTGCGCGTGGGCTTTCTCTAGTTGCGGCAAGCGGGGGCTACTCTTGGTTGCGGTGCGCGGGCTTCTCATTGCGGTGGCTTCTCTTGTTACAGAGCACGGGACTCTAGGCACGCGGGCTTCAGCAGGTGTGGCTCGCGGGCTCTAGAGCGCAGGCTCAGTAGTTGTGGCGCACCGACTTAGTTACTCCGCAGCATGTGGTATCTTCCTGGAGCAGGGCTCGAACCTGTGTCCCCTGCGTTGGCAGGCGGATTCTTAACCACTGCACCACCAGGGAGGTCCCAATTGCTCACTTTTAAATGGTTATTTTTATGTTATGGGAATTTCACCTCAAAAAATTTAAAAAGAGAACCATAAGAGTAACTCGGGTGGTTGTTAATTAAACGGGGAGGGCTGACAGGATTCAACACCAGGCAAGGCACAAAGTAACTGGTTGGTAAACAGTAGCTGCTATTAATCCCAGGCTGCCCCAGGTGCCTGGAAATGCATAATTGGGGCTCAGCAATGGCTGCCCCCTCCCGAGTGGGACTGACAGCTGCGGCTCACACACTGCGGTTCCCTTAGTGTCTACTGTGCACAAGTCACTCTAAGGCACTGAGAGGATGACCAACTTGTCCTACTTTGCTGGGGACTTTTCTGGTTTGAAAACAGGAAGCGGTGTATCCCAAGAACCCTTCCGTCCCTGGAAGAAAAACAGAACGATTAGTCACCTGAAGGCACTGACTTCATTTGGGTTTGTAGTGGGGCGTCAAGTTCTGCTGAGATCTGAAAGAAGAGTAAGAATTAACTAGGCAAGGCTGGGGGCGGGAGGGGGCGGAGGAGCATACCAGGAGGAGACACCAGCAGGGGCAAAAGCCTTGAAATGGGAGGAAGCATGAGGACGTCAAACAAGGAGCTGAGAGAAGGTCCATTGCGTCTAGAGAAGAGGGTATCCCACCCCACTACAGGCCAGGAGGTAGGTAGGGGCAGAGCAGACTGGGCCTCTAGGCTGGTTTTGTTTCTTATATAAGAGCTGCTGGGAAGGTGTGAAGGGTTTTAGGCAATGGGATGGGAGAGTGATGACATGATATAATCAGGTTTGCATTTGAAAAGGTCATTAGCCTATACAATAGGGAACAGATTTGAGGGACGCCATTGTGGAGGGGAGCACAGAGACACTAAGGAGACTGCTGCAACCATCTGGGCAAGAGATGCTGGGGCAAGGACCAGGGTGTTGGAAGTTGAAAGAAGGGTGTGGCTTGAGAGCTGGACTTGGAATGGGACTGGATGGGGAAAGGGGTGAGGAGAGGGAGTATTGGGGAGAGTTCCTGGGTTTCTGAAGACCTGGACTCTGAAGAAGGTCAGTTTTCTCGGTGGTTGAGCTCAGTTTGAGAAATATTCTCAGCTGAGCTCAGACGCAACTGGAGACAGAGATGGTGTGATAAGAGGAGGGATGAGAATAAGCCCCTTAGGGTGACTCCAGCCAAATTGAACCCAGACCAGTGTTACCTAAAGCCTTCTGGGAACCTCCCAACAGCCACATACTGGGCTCAGTGCCGGACTAAGAGTCAGGAACACGTAGGTTCAAATCCTATCTCCACCACTTTCCAGCTGTGTGACTTTGAGTAAGTTACTTAAGCACTCTGAAACTGTTTCATCATCTGTAAAAAGGGGAAGATGATGATAACAATAACTATGCCAGAAGATGGTTGTTAGGCTGAAAAACAACATGACACTCTTAGCACAGGGCTGAGCACATAGACGCACTCAGCAAATGGTAGCTGGTAGCTGCGTTGGGGAAGCAAGAGCCGTGTCCTCCAGGGGCCGAGCAGGTGTGACCTTGCTGGAGTGTGGGTATGTCGCCACCTGAAGGAGTCAAGAAGCTATACTTAGCTGTTCTTTCCACTGGAGAGTGTGTTTTTCCCAGGCTGGGAGAAGCTGCACCGTACACACCTGTGCACGGGGCAGCAGTGGGTCACGGTACAGAGTATAGGGGCCTGGTGGGCTACTCAGCGACCTGCCAGGTCCATTCCTCTGCCACCTCTGTGTCTCCTGCAGAGGTTTGGATTGTAACATTTGGCACATCTCTTTCCAGGGGGAGAGGGTTCCAGTAGTGGCCTGACCCCTCTCCCACCAGGTGCTTTGCCTAAGCCCTGGCATAAATCGCACATGGGAATTTGTCCAGCCTGCCCTTGTGGAAGGCCTCTAGCTGGCTGGGGGAGGGGGAGAGAAGGAGGGAAGCAGGCAGGACTAAACCTCCTTCTGCTCCAGGGGCCTTTGGCACTCCCACCTGCTACTACAGTTCCCTGTCATGGGGTGATATTGTGGTATCATAAGCAGCAGATCCAACTCACATCTTGGTCCTGCTGTGTGATATTGGGGCAGTCACTTAACCTCTCTGAGCCTCCATCATTTCTGTAAAGTGGAGTTTGTCATTGGACCTACCTCAGAGGTCTATGCCAGGTTCTTAGCATGCGACCTGGACTAGTTAATGGCCAGTAAATGGTAGTTAATACTATTAGCCTTAGAGGACTTTGTAGCACCAGCTAGTTCTCCTTCCTCAGACCACCCCCAACAGGAGCAGTGCCTGTTCCTCTGTTTTGTTCTCACCCCAAAGAACCCCACATAAGAGGAACTTAGCATTTTGCTGGCCATGCCTCCCCTTTCCTTGGGCAGCCTTCACTCATTCTGGGGGCTGAAGAGGCAGAACCATTTGTCAGGCTGATGTTGGGTCCCGAGCGAACCCTGTTCTTTCTCCAGAAGCTCTCACAGGCCTCCTCCCCACACCTCTGGGCCGGCACTGGGACAGGTGCTATGCTATCCTGAGCAGCGTTGTCCAATAGAACCTTCTGTGATGACGGAGACATTCTATATTTGCACTGTCCAAAACAGCAGCCCCTGGCTACATGTAGCTATTGAACACTGGAAATGTGGCTGGTGGGACAGAGAAACTGATTTTCAATATTATTTGATAGTAATGAATTTAAATAGCTACTTGTGGCTAATGGCTACCATATTGGACAGTTGTAGAATATCTACAGGCAAGTATGAAGAGACGGGTGGCATGAACCCTGGGTCCAATAGGGGCTGAGTCAGGCCCAAGCAAATAAATCACTTCCCCTTTCTGGGCCTTAGTTTCCCCCATCTGCCTACTAAATGTTGTTTCAGTGTTACTGATTAGCTGAAGGACGTTTCCTGGGGCTCCTGGATTTGGGATGAAACAGGGAAGCCCTTCCAGATGGATTTCTTCTTTCTTGGCTCCAGTGCATGCTCAAGGAAAAAGTACAGAGAGCTGGAATCTGGGGTGCGTGCATGAGCAGAGGTCACAGGGTCAGAATTACCGATTCTGCTCTGACTCACATACGACATAACCTCGCCCAAGGCGGAGGGAAGTGGCTCAGTGGGAAGAGGCAGGTGTGGGTTCAAGTCTTGGCATGGCCATTTCCAGCTCCACCCCAGGTTGAACCTCATCTAGAAGTTCTCATCTGGAAAGTGTCCTCATCTGGAAAGTGTCCAAGATGCATCCCAAGACAAGAGATGATCAAACCTAACACAGCCATTGGATGAAAATGACACTTTACCTCTGTGATCTTCCTTCCCCAAACCCATTAACCAATCCCCAGTCTTATCATGAGAAAAACATCAGACAAATTCCAATAGAGGGGCATGCTATGATACACCTGACCAGTAGCCCTCCAAACTCCCCAGGTCCTCAACAACAGGCAGTCTGAGAAATTGCCATGGCCCAGAGGGGCCTAAGGAGACAACTTAATATAATGTGCTATCTTGGATTGGATCCTGGAACAGAACAAGAACATTTGGTAAAAACTAAGGAAATCTGAATAAGCTATGGACCTGAGTTTATTAACATTATTTTTGATAATGATAATATATCAATATTGGTTCACTAATCATAACAAAGTACCATACTAATGTAAGATAGTAATAACAGGTGAAACTATAGGTGAGGCTGTGGCGGGGTGGGGGCAGGCGGCAGGAGGGCATGAGGGAATTCTCTGCTCAAGAAAAATAAGTAAATGAATAGATAAATAAATGAAAATAAAACAATAGGGTCTCCGTAACTCACAGGGTTGTTGCAGAGACCACATAAGAACCAAATGGGAGGGGCTTCCCTGGTGGTGCAGTGGTTGAGAGTCCGCCTGACAATGCAGGGGACACGGGTTCGAGCCCTGGTCTGGGAGGATCCCACATGCCGCGGAGCAACTGGGCCCGTGAGCCACAGCTACTGAGCCTGCGCATCTGGAGCCTGTGCTCCGCAACAAGAGAGGCCGCGACAGTGAGAGGCCCGCACACGGCGATGAAGAGTGGGCCCCGCTCGCCGCAACTAGAGGAAGCCCACGCACAGAAACGAAGACCCAACACAGACAAAAAAAAAAAAAAAAAAACGCACCATAATGGGGGCGGTATGGGAGTGCAGAGGAAGGACGGGGCGGTGGGGAGGGGAATGGTAGTTTAAAAAAAAAAAAAAAAGAACCAAATGGGAGAGCACCAAGTAAACCAATTATAAAATATTGTATATTATGTGAAATATCCAGAATAGGTAAATCTATAGAGACAGAAAGCAGATCAGTGGTTGCTGAGGGCTGGGGGAAGGTGACTGCTAATGAGGACAGGGTTTCCTTTGGGAAGAATGAAAATCTTCTAGAGTTAGGCAGAGATGGTCGTTGCACAACTCTGTGAATGTACTACATGCCACTGAATTTTTCACTTTAAATATAAAATGGAGGACTTCCCTGGCAGTCCTGTGGTTAAGACTCCCTCTGCGCTCCCACTGCAGAGGACGCAGGTTCGATTCCTGGTCGGAGAACTAAGATCCCACGTGCCACGTGGTGCGGCCAAATAAATAAGTAAATAAAATTTTAAAATAAAATGGTTAATATTATAATAAATAACGGTATATAAATAAATAATAATAAAGTCTTACAATGTGAATTTCACCTAAAAATGTTATTTAGACCTTTGATATGACAATTCTAAAACCCTTTTTATTCTACAAGTCAGATCCAAGCCTTTAGAATTCCAAAGCCCAGGGTTTTCTTACAAGCCCACTGTGGGGAATGGGGAGAAGGGAATGGTATTGATGTAGTGGGGAAAAAATTAAATGTGTGCCTTAGAACCAGACATACCTAAGTTTGAGCCCCTGCTTTGCCATTTGCTAGCTGTGTGACCTGAGGCAAGTTGCTTCACCTCTCTGAACCTGTTTCCTCATCAGCAAAGTGCATAATTGATGGGAACCATTCAACAAGACCCACAGCCCAGACTCAAGCACATGAGAGGACATGGAGGCAACCGTCACTTCCTTCCCATCCCCCTTCTCCCGGTTGTTCAATGGGGTTGACAGCTTTGCCACACACACACCGCCCCCCCCATATACACACACATACACACAAATGATGAAGCTGGGCTGAGTGCAAAGGGGTGGGTGTGAGGGTCAAGATTCCAAGATGTGCACCTCCAGAAATAATCCCCTTCGGTCAAAAGCACTGATGACAAATATGTACACTACTTCCAATGCCCCCCGGCTGCCAGGGCTTGCTTGTTGTTCAGGAATATTTCTGCAACAGACAGACTCAAGGCCAACCCAGAGTCAGCAGGGAGCAAAGCAAACACTACAGTCTTATCTTGGGGCGGTGGGGCAGCTATAAGAAGGGAGGCCATGGTGACATCAGTCTCTTCTCTTGCTCACCAACTGACAACAGGATGAAACTCCTCGTGTTGGCTGCTCTGCTCACAGGTAGGCGAGTCCCCCCAGCTCCACCCCTTCCTGAGCTGAGATCTCTCTCCTCTGCAATGGGGCCCACAGTTCACAAGGCTGGCCAGACCTGGAGTCTTTTTCAGGGCTCACCGTGAGGCTTAAGAGGTCCCATATTGGGGTCCCCTCAGATCCCCCCCGCAGCTGGCACCCTTTCAACCTTCAGGTCTGAACTCAGATGACCCATCTCAGAAAGGCTAACCCCTTCCATTCAAGCTAAGAGAGCCCCCTCTCCTTTTCCCCTACCATATGGCCTCGGTACAAGGTCTTCTCAACGCCTGTTCTTTGCCTGCAGTGTGTCTGTTGTTGATTCATTTCTTTCTTTATCCCACACCCACACCTAAGCATGGGCTCCATGGGAGCAGGAATAGTGCTGTTTGCACTACTTATTGAATAAACGAATAGAATCAGAATTCACTAGAATTCAAATCCCACCCCATTCAGCCATTGTTCATTCATTCACTAAACATTGATGATATCACAGCCTCTAAGGTATCAGGCTCAGGGTTGAGACTGGGGACTCAGAGATGAACGAGCCATGCTCCCCGTCCGAGGAGCACGCACGCCCGCGCACACACACGAGCAGGAGCTTTGTGCAGGTCTGGCCTCTGCAAAGAGCAGAGCTGGCTGGATCAGAGAGAAAGAAAGCGGAGGGAAGTAGAAGGGGGGGTCTGGAGATGGGCCAAGGTAGCCAGGCCACTCCCGTCTGAGCAGCCTCCAGGCTCTGCTCCTGGACGCAGCCTCTGTGGGCTGCCACCGTGGAGGCTGCTCTTGGGGGAGAACGACCAGCTGCCGCCCTTCCTTCGCCCTGGAGCTTAAGCACGTGGAGCAGCTTCAGTGTCCACAGCAGATCAAGCACAGGAAGGGCCTGGTATGGGGCAAAGAGATGACACTGATGGCCGATTGGATAGTATCCCCAAATCACTTAGCGCCATCTTCTCTTTAGGGCACCAAATCTCACAGGTAGGGCTCTACACAGGAGGTAAAGAGGTCCTGCTTCCAAGTCGGCTGTTCCAAGCCTTGTGCTTGATTTGGGCAAACACTCAGCTAGAGGCTGACTTTGAAAACTTACCTAATAGATAATTATTGAGTATCTACTATGTGCCAGGCACTTTTAAAAATTCACATATTGGGACTTCTCTGGTGGCGCAGTGATTAAGAATCTGCCTGCCAATGCAAGCGACATGGGTGTGAGCTCTGGTCCGGGAAGATCCCACATGCTGCGGAACAACTAAGCCAAATAAATAAGTAAATAAATAAAGAATTACTTTAAAAAAAAACCACATATTGATGATTTCATTCATGTAACTCTTCATATATTTATTGAGTGCTTCCTTTGTGTCAGGCCCTGGGGAATAAAATCCATGAGGCCTGTCCTTGAGGAGTTTATGGTCCTATGAGAGGGAGGCATTAAATAGAGGGATACAGATTGTTCGAGGTACTATAAAGAACATGAAGAAAAGTGGTAGCAGAGGGGCCACTGAGCTTGAGTGGTCAAAGCACCTCTTTGAAGAGGTAGCATTTAAACCAAGATGTTCCAGCCTTTTGAAAATTGAGCTGACCAGTGTGCCGGGCAGAGGGAAGAGGAGGTGCATGGGTCCCGGGGCAGAAAAGAGGTCGTCCTGTTCCCTGTTGAGAACAGAGGCCACACAGGCCTCTCACTATTCCTTACATTCCTGTCCCCTCCAACCCTGTCATTCCCCCACCCAACCCTCCGTTTAGATTCCCCTGCCCTACACCAATTTTTCCACCTTCTAACACAATATCCGATTTCCTTATTTATTACTTTTATTGCTTATTTTCTCCCCAACTAGGACATAAACACAATGAGGTTATAGATTTTTTTATTTGCTCAGTGAGGTATCTCCAGCTCCCAGGGCAGTGACTAGCACATAGTAGGTGCTCAATAAATATTTGCTGGATAAATAACAGGGATAGTTTTAAACTATCATATGTTCACACAAAAACTAGTACACAAATATTCATAGCAGCATTATTCATAATAGCCAAAAAGTAGAAACAACCCAAATGTCCATCAAGTGATGAATGGCTAAAAAAAATGTGGTCTATCTACACAGTGGAACATTATTCAGCCATAAAATGGAATGAAGTACTGATACATGTTATAACAAGGATGAACCTCAAATCGTTATGTGAAGTGAAAGAAGCCAGTCACAAAAGGCCATATATTGTATGATTCCATTTATACAAAGCGTTCAGCATAGGGAAATCCATAGAAACTGAAAGCAGATTAGTCGTTGCCAGAAGGGAGGGGGGAAAGGGGAGCGATTGTTAATGGGTACTGAGTATTCTTTTGGGGGTGATGAAAATGTTCTGGAATTAGTAGTGATTGCTGCACAACTCTGTGAATATGTTAAAAACCACTGAATTGTACACTTTGGTTAAAATGGTGAGTTTTATGTTTTGTGAGCTGTTAAGAAAATTCCTATTCACTTTACCAGGTTCCTGTATCCAGCTCTTTTCAGGGAGGCGGCTGGCCGGGGTCAGGGGGACGGCGTGGGGTCTGAGAGAGCAAGCAGGCAGTGGGGTCCCTGGGGCGCCGGCAGCCAACCAGGACGTATCTGAACTCTGGCTGTGTCTTCCTGCAGTGGGCGCTGCCCAGAGCGGCATCAGCCCGCGGGCGTTATGGCAGTTCCGCGGCATGATCAAGTGCGCGATGCCCAGCAGTAAACCCTTGATGGATTTCAACAACTACGGCTGCTATTGTGGCCTGGGTGGATCAGGGACCCCTGTGGATGAACTGGACACGTGAGTTGATCTGCCGGGAGAGTATTCCTGGGATGGGAGGAGGGCACAAGCCAAAGATCTCACGAGGCACAGAAAGGAGATTTGCCTATTTGCTGAAGATAACACACGTTCACCTCATATAAACTAGAAAAGCCTGAATCCAATGCTCCCTGTCGGGGATGGAAAGCAGGTCGGGGATGGAAAGTAGTGGGCGCTGCTGCCCTCTAGTGGCAGGACTTTGCAACACAAAACAACACTGCAAGGGTTCAGTCTTCTGCAATGGTGAAACCCTCACTGCATCTTCAGAATACAGGCTTGTACTGTATTCCTGAAACCATTTTAAAATCTCCTTCAGTAAACGTGAGAAAAGGACTTAATTTTTTCAAGCCGCAGGACCAGTACCTCTCAGAGCAGGTCAGCTAAAACATCCCCACCTGTTCCTGAGGGAGCAGGTTCAGGCTGACCTGCTGCCCTACCCCTGCTCCTGCCTCAGCTCTGTCCCTCCCCCTCTCCAGGTGCTGCCAGACACACGACAACTGCTACCTAGAAGCCAAGAAACTAGACAGCTGTACATTCCTCCTGGACAATCCCTACACCGAAAGATACTCATACTCGTGTTCTAACACTGAGATCACCTGCAACAGTAGGTTTACCCCCTTGTTGGCTCAAAGGCCCTCAGTAGGCATGGGGAGAAATAATTGTAATGATAGTCACCACTGATTGATCATTTTCTTGGTGCTGGGCAGCGTCTCCTTTAATCCTCGAAACAACCCTATGGGATAGGTACTATATATTATCCCCCTTTTGCAGATGAGGAAACTGAGGCTCAGAAGGCTGAGCTAATTGCCCAAGGGCACACAGCCCATAAATGGTGGTGTTTTGTTTTTTACATAATTTTTTTAAATTTATTTATTTTATTTATTTATTTTTGGCTGCATTGGGTCTTCGTTGCTGTGTGTAGGCTTTCTCTAGTTGCGGCAAGTGGGCGCTACTCTTTGTTGCGGTGCGCGGGCTTCTCATTGCAGTGGCTTCTCTTGTTGCAGAGCACAGGCTCTAGGCACGCGGGCTTCAGTAGTTGTACCGCGTGGGCTCAGTAGTTGTGGCTCCCGGGCTCTAGAGAGCAGGCTCAGTAGTTGCGGCGCATGGGCTTAGCTGCTCTGCGGCATGTGGGATCTTCCCAGACCAGGGCTCAAACCGTGTCCCCTGCATTGGCAGGTGGATTCTTAACCACTGCACCACCAGGGAAGCCCCGGTGTTTGGTTTTTGCACATAGGTCTATATGACTCCAAAACCTCTGCTTTTAACTGCCATGCCATACTGCTTCATTGTTTCATAAAAAGAGCTAAGAACTAGCACATATCAGGATTTCATCGCATGCCAGGTACTAGGCAAGGTGTGTATATGAGATAGGTTTTATTAAGCCCATTTTACAGTTTAGGAAGCTGAGGTTCAAAAATAGTCACTTGCCCCAAATCACACAACTTATGAGTGGTAGGGCCAGCATTTGAACTCAGTTGCTTCTGATTTTAAAGGCTCTGGTCTTAACCACTAAGTTATGCAGCGCTCATGGTGAAATGTGTCTCTTCATGAAGGCGGTTCTGAAAAGCAGACAATTCAGAGAGGTGTAGGGTATTGTCGTGTGAGACCAGCATTCTGAATTTTCATTGCCCTTCATTTTGCACTCACAGATACATCCCACTTTTTAAAAAACGTACCAACAACACTGGAATAACCATAATCCAACTCCCCAAGTGCCAAGAAAAAAATTACCTGGCATCTCATCATCCTAATAAATAAATGGTTTCATGCCTCTGTGTTCCTTTTCACCCTTATCTTTGGAATAAGGCTTATGTCATTTTAACTTGGCTAGGCATGTGCCCATCTCAAGTCCTTTGCTTCTTCTGCATGAAACACTTCCCACCAGATATCTGATTGAGTCACTCCCTCTTTCTAGATCTTTCTTTAGATGTTGTTTTCTCAGTGAGGTCTTCCCTCAACATGTTCTTTTATTTATTTTTTGTTTTTTGGCTGGGCGCCGCGCCCGACCAGGGATCGAACCCAGGCCCCCTGCAATGGAAGCTCGGGGTCCTAACCACTGGACCGCCAGTGAATTCCCTCAACGTGTTCTTTTAAATTGCAAACACACTCCCTCCATCTCTCCAGCATTATCCTTTTTCTCTCTGCTTTATTTTCTCCACAGAATTTCTGAACGGCTGATATATTTATGTTATTTCTTCATTTGCTATCTCTCCAATAGAAAGTAGGATTCACAGGGACAGGGATTGTTGTCTGTTTTCTTCATTGCTGTATCCCCAGAATCTAGAGCAGAGCCTGGCATCCTGCTGGATGTAAATGTTTGATGAATGCACAGTCTAGATACAATCTTGCATTCTGCATTTTCTCCCTTATTGCCATGTTATGACCATGTTTCCATATTGTTTCATAGTCTTCATTGTTACTTCTTTCATCGCTGCATAAAATAGCTTAATTTGCTTACACAGTCTCCTGGTAACAGAGATTTTGGTTGTGCTCCACTTCAGAAAGCCAAATACATGGGAAATCATATTTTTGCACAGCAACTTGATCAGCAAGAGTTTCTTCCTATGGATTCTGGACTCCTTTACGAATTTGATGAAAGCTATAGACACTCTCCCCAGGAGAAACACACACACACACACCCCACATTTTTGCAAATAATTATTTTTAACTGCAACTGCCTTCTCCCCCCAAAAGCAGGTCAAGAAGCCTGCAGCAGAAGATGTTTATTCACATGATTAACAAGAACTTGCTACATACACACTATTATATATAAAATAGACAACAAGGACCTACTGTATAGCACAGGGAACTATATTCAATATCTTGTAATAACCTATAATGGAAAATAATCTGAAAAAGAATATATATATGTATAACTGAATCACTTTTGCTGTACATCTGAAGCTAACACAACATTGTAAATCAACTATACTTCAATAAAAAAATTAAAAGAAAAAAACAATAACTCACTAAATAATTATTTCATTATGCACACTTCATAATCTAGTTAAGCACTAATTTATGCTTTAATGGAGTGGGTGAGGAAAACATTCATGATTTTTAAGAGAAAGGAGCAGACAGAAACAAAACCTTAATAAGATTATTGAAGGTAAGCAGATATACATAATTAAATTATGGATAATAAAACTGAAATTTATTTTTTGCATTTTTTGCATTTTTTTAACATCTTTATTGGGGTATAATTGCTTTACAATGTTGTGTTAGTTTCTGTTGTATAACAAAGTGAATCAGCTATCTGTATACATATATCTCCATATCCCCTCCCTTTTGCGTCCCCTCCTACCCTCCCTATCCCACCCCTCTGGGTGGTCACAAAGCACTGAGCTGATCTCCCTGTGCTATGCAGCTGCTTCCCACTAGCTATCTATTTTACATTTGGTAGTGTATATAAGTCCATGCCACTCTCTCACTTCGTCCCAGCTTACCCTTCCCCCTCCCCGTGTCCTCAAGCCCATTCTCTACGTCTGCGTCTTTATTCCTGTTCTGCCCCTAGGTTCTTCAGAACCCTTTTTTGTTTTGTTTTTTTTTTTTAGATTCCATATATATGTGTTAGCATATGGTATTTGTTTGTCTCTTTCTGACTAACTTCACTCTGTATGACAGACTCTAGGTCCATCCACCTCACTACAAATAACTCAATTTCGTTTCTTTTTATGGCTGAGTAATATTCCATTGTATATATGTGCCACATCTTCTTTATCCATTCATCTGTTGATGGACACTTAGTTTGCTTCCATGTCCTGGCTATTGTAAATAGTGTTGCAATGAACATTGTGGTACATGTCTCTTTTTGGATTCTGGTTTTCTCAGGGTATATGCCCAGTAGTGGGATTGCTGGGTCACATGGTAGTTCTATTTTTAGTTTTTTAAGGAACCTCCATACTGTTCTCCATAGTAGCTGTATCAATTTACATTCCCACTAACAGTGCAAGAGGGTTCCCTTTTCTCCACACCCTCTCCAGCATTTATTGTTTGCAGATTTTTTGATGATGGCCATTCTGACTGGTGTGAGGTGATACCTCATTGTAGTTTTGATTTGCATTTCTCTAATGATTAGTGATGTTGAACATCCTTTCATGTGTTTGTTGGCAATCTGTATATCTTCTTTGGAGAAATGTCTATTTAGGTCTTCTGCCCGTTTTTGGATTGGGTTGTTTGTTTTTTTGATATTGAGCTGCATGAGCTGCTTGTATATTTTGGAGATTAATCCTTTGTCAGTTGCTTCGTTTGCAAATATTTTCTCCCATTCTGCGGGTTGTCTTTTTGTCTTGTTTATGGTTTCCTTTGCTGTGCAAAAGTTTTTAAGTTTCATTAGGTCCCATTCGTTTATTTTGGTTTTTATTTCCATGAAATGTATTTTAAATGTTATTTTTGTTGTTTCTTTTGGTTACAAAAGTAAACAAGGTCAAAGTAATGTAATTTCAAATTCTACAGTAATGTATGTCATGGAAAGAAGAAGGCACCTATAATCCTAATACCCAAGATAACCAGTTAGATGTATTGCCCTTCAAATTTTTTTGGCATATACTATGTATTCTTTCCCTTTAATAAAATATCTTGGGGGCTTCCCTGGTGGCGCAGTGGTTGAGAATCTGCCTGCCAATGCAGGGGACACGGGTTCGAGCCCTGGTCTGGGAAGATCCCACATGCCACGGAGCAACTAAGCCCGTGAGCCACAGCTACTGAGCCTGCGCGTCTGGAGCCTGTGCTCCGCAACAAGAGAGGCCTCGATAGTGAGAGTCCCGCACATCGCGATGAAGAGTGGCCCCCGCTTGCCGCAACTAGAGAAAGCCCTCGCACAGAAACGAAGACCCAGCACAGCCAAAAAATTAATTAATTAATTAATTAATTTTAAAAAAGTGAAATTCTTTAAAAAAATATATCTTGGAAACATTTCCGCATATAGACATAATTATTTTAAATGTATAATATTGTATTTTAAGGCCATTCTGTAATTTTTAAAATACGCACTTTAGAGAAATTGGCTTATGAAACTTCACTAAGTTGAAATGTACAATACTTTGCTGCCTTGAGTATATGTCATAGTATTTTCCATACGGTTTGCAATTGCTTGCCTATGTTATCAGAGTTCTGTGGTTATACGGGTTTTAAAAGCAGTGAGTACATTTAGAGGTGTGAAATAGACAGAACTTTCCAAAAAGCAGCTATCACACCTAGGATCACCAGATAAAACAGGCTGCCCAGTTAAATTTGGTTTTCAGATAGACAAGAAATGATTTTTTTAGTCTGTGTCCCAAATATTACATTCATTGTTGATCTGAAATTCCAGTATTTTTATTTGCTTTATCTGTCAACCCTAAATTTGCACCAGTGGAATGGCCACCAGGTCATTTCAGTTAATTCTTCCTGCCCCTGGATTGTACAAAGCATGAACCGCCTTGGCTCAGTCTTCTGTTCTTGCCCTTTTCCAGGCAAAAACGACGCCTGTGAGGCCTTCATCTGCAACTGTGACCGCACTGCTGCCATCTGCTTCTCAAAGGTCCCGTACAACAAGGAGCACAAGGACCTGGACACCGAGAAGTACTGTTAGGGCTGAGTATCGTCCCAGGAAATTGTGATTCCCTACCTGCCCCATGGCTTTCACCTTACACCATGCCCTCCAATAAAGTATCTTGTTGAAAGGCCTCCCATTTGGAGATTCTTTTATTCTCTATCTACTGAACACGACTAAATCACTTCCTGGTCCTTTGTGAGCATCATTCCTTCTAGCCTTGGAAGTTGAATTAGAGGGATATTTCTAGGAAGTGAGTACCATGAGATTTTAATAATGATTAACAACCACTGATAATTTACTCTGTGCCAGAACTGTGTGTCTCTAAATTCCATGGACAGCCCTATAAGATTTTTTTTAATTAATTTATTTTTTATTTATTTATTTTTGGCTGTGTTGGGTCTTTGCTGCTGTGCACGGGCTTTCTCTAGTTGCAGTGAGCAGGGGCTAGTCTTCGTTGCGGTGCGCGGGCCTCTCATTGTGGTGGCTTCTCTTGTTGCGGAGCACGGGCTCTAGGCACGTGGGCTTCAGTAGTTGTGGCACGTGGGCTCAGTAATTGTGGCTCGCAGGCTCTAGAGTGCAGACTCATTAGTTGTGGTACACGGGCTTAGTTGCTCCAAGGCATGTGGGATCTTCCCGGACCAGGGCTCAAACCCGTGTCCCCTGTCTTGGCAGGCGGATTCTTAACCACTGCGCCACCAGTAAAGTCCAGCCCTATAAGATTTAGACACTATTAGCAAATCCTATTTTTCTAAGCTGAACTTCAATAGGCCAGGTCACCTGCCCACCAAGATTCATCTCGTAAGTAGCAAAGAAGGGATCTGAACCCAGCAAGTCCAACAGAACACACGCTCTTAACCATGACCCTGCCCTGCCTGAAGTGGTGGGCTCCTCAGTTTGAGTCAAATCTCACCCCCTTATTTCTCTGCCTCCGTTTCCAACTGCGTTAAACATTTTTTCCTATAACTCCTTTCTAAACCCTTCAAAGCCTTCACCGCACTCTACAAGCTGATTTTTACACTGTAGTCATGAAATATAATTAACAATAACAGCTTCTACATCTTGAGCACCTACCACATATCACTGTGCTAAGGGCTTTCCGTGTCTCATCTCATTAAGCATTCAAACCAGCTCTGTGAGATCGATGTTATTGCCCCCATTTTATGGATGAGGAACTAAAAACTCAGAGAAATCACTTGCCTGAGATCACACAAATGGCAGAGTCACGATTTGACCAGATCTGTCTGCTTGGCAATGCCTGAGTTCTTAACCACTTAAGTCACTCGGCCAAGTTTCTCTACAAAGGTTTATGACTGCACTGGTACTGAAATTCACCAGAAAGAGTGGGGAGGGACACAGAGGGAACTGAATTGGAAAAGCAAAAAGATGAGAAAGGACGATGTGGACTATGAGAAGCCATCACTGAGCAGTTTTAAACCACTGGAGGCTCCGGGGTGTATGGTGGGCAGTAAAGGAGTGTGTGCAGATTTGTCTTTTGGCCCAATTTCTCCTTCATTTCATTCATCCATTCAATGAATATTTATTGAATACTCTCTCTGGGCCAGACACAGTACAAAATGCTGAGGACACAATGTATTTGGGACTGGCCTGAAGACAATGATTTATTGTTAGTAGCTGCCTTCAGTTTAGTCTTCTCTGAAACTTTTTTTTCTTGCTGTCAAACTGGCATATGCTACATAACATATGCTCTATGTTATATGCTATGCTCTATGCTCCAGACTGTGCCAAGCATTTGGCACAATTACCTCATCATCCTCACAACAGCTCTATAGTTGAAGGTATTATTACCTCCCCATTTTACAGATGAGGAAACTGGCTCAAAAAGGCAAGTGATTTGTCAAAGGCCACCCTTTCATAGATGGGATAGCTGATATTGGAATCCAAACCTGGATAATTTAGAGGAAAAGTGCCATCACACCATGAATTTGCTGAAGGCAGAATGAGCTGTCTTAATCACTTTTGTATCCCTATCTGCCTGGTACTGTCCTTGATACATGCGGCAGTCAATAAATAATTGCTGAATGAAGTGTTGGTCATTAGCTCTCAGGACCTTTTGGCAGGCAAGAACGGGACTATTGTCAAATGCAAATTCATCAAACCTAGGTAGAATGGCTAGTCTATACGTACTGTGCTACAGTATGATTGCAAGGGATACACAATTAAGTTAGACCTGGCCTCATCCTTCAAAGAACTGGAAAGGTTATAAACGTCCTTCTTCTATGAAAGGAAACTGCAAGCCCCTGTTTAGGTGGGAAAAAAATGTTTTTTTTTCTTTTTTTTTTTTTTTTTTGGTTGCGTTGGGTCTTAGTTGTGGCATACAAGCTCTTAGTTGCGGCATGCATGTGGGATCTAGTACTGGGCCAGGGATCAAACCCGGGCCCCTTGCATTGGGAGCCCGCAGAGTCTTAACCACTGCGCCACCAGGGAAGTCCCGAAAAATAAGATTTTAGGGGACTGTTGCTTATTCCTATTTTTTTCGGTTGATAAACAACAGAGAAGAGAGTCACCCAAGTACTCCAACTGGGCTCTAAAAATATCCTTTTACGTAAAAACCTACCTCTTTTTATCATCCCAAGTGTTGGGGGAGAGAGAACAAATTCCTTTAACGATCTTTAATGAGCATCTGCGGGGTGCTCACTACAGGAAACAGAATACGGGAAACACTGGTACAGTAGCTGGGATGATTTAAATGAATAAAATGGACCGAGAGTAATGCAATGTCGGGATTACGTACATGCCAGAAGCCACAGTATCTTTACAGTGCTTAGCACATCACACATGCTCATTAAGTAATTGTTCAACGAAGGTACAGCATCGCACAACGATTTTCCGCAGGCGAGGAAAAACCGCGTTGCCTTATTTATCTTTTCGGGTCACGTGACCGTGCGCACCCAATCCTGTCAATTCGCTGGCCACACCCCAGGGACGGAGTATTATGGAGTGGGAAATATGATTGGGTATCTTTTGGGCACGTGGCTCTCGGTTCCTCTTTTCTATTGGTGAACAGCGGCCCAGTCCCCAGCCTACCTCCGCGCCTCCCAGGCTCAGGCCCCGCCCCTCTCACGCTCTTTAGGAGGCGGGGGTGGGGGGGGGGAGGAGGAGAGTCAGCGCAGGCGCAGTGGTTGGCGTCCTCGGAAGGTGGGAGCTGGTGCGGTCTTCTCCAGAATCCGGCAGGAAGGACAGAGTGGGCGAGTCAAGTGTGAAAAGACAGTGACCTCCTGTGCGTGTGACGTTGGGGTCAACTTTCCTACCGTGCGCGTCCCTCTCTGGGTCTCTCATTCCCTGCACACACGCACCTCTTCCCCCAGCTCCCTCTACTAGTTTCCGGCTGGTAACTCCTCCGCTTCATTCATCCTGGGGAGGCACCGAGGGGACCAGGAAAGTGGGGTGAAGGAAATCAAAATGGGGCGAAAAGGAGGAATGGCCAAGGAGAGAAGCGAGTAAATTTCGGACGAGCCAAAGGCCTCTGGGGCGTCCCAAGTTCTCACTTGAGTCCCCACCCCCGCCTTCGAGAGAAAAAGAAAAGGTGAAGGAATTTGCAGTTCTGACCATGTTTTTGCTTTTGCTGTTGCCTCCGTTTGGAATGATCTCCCTCTCCCTGCTTGGTGATTGCCTGTTCATATTTTAGGACCTAACTGGGGTCACTCTGAAAGTTTCTTGAGCCTTGCCCTTCTTCCTTCTCAAAGTACAGTTGCTTAGTTACCCCACGGAATTTCGAGAACATTCAAAAGAGAGAGCGAGTTCAAAACTGGACTGGCTTTGATTACTGGCCTGGTCACTTTAGGTGACCTTGGGCAAGTTACATAAGGTCTGTGAGCTTCAGGATCCTCATCTTTCAAAAGAAATAACAGTGCGTGGATCTTAGGGTTGTGGGAATAAGGTGAGTAAATGCGTTGTAAAATGCTTCCTACAGTGCTTGTTGTAAATGTTCAATAAATACTATTTCCGAAACAGAAGGAAGGATACTCTTTTTTAACTTTTTGAATGAAAGAGGCTTTAAATTCTATAGTGCTTTACAATTTTCAAAAGTTTCATACACGATTTCATATAATCCCATCATAACTCCCCACCCCTATATTGCCCTTCCCCCCTTCCCTCTCCCTACTGGTAACCACTCGTTTCTTCTCTATATCTGTGAGTCTGCTTCTTTGTTTTATTGACTAGTTTGTTGTATTTTTTAGATTCCACATATGTGATATCATACAGGTTTTGTCTTTCTCTGACTTATTTCACTTAGCATAATGCCCTCCAAGTTCATCCATGTTGCTGCAAATGGCAAAATTTTGTTCTTTTTTATGGCTGAGTAGTATTCCATTGTATATTTATACCACATCTTCTTTATCCATTCATCTGTTGATGGACACAGGTTGCTTACATACCTTGGCAATTGTAAATAATGCTGCTGTGAACATTGGGGTGCATGTATCTTTTCGAATTAGTGCTTTTGTTTCTTTCCAATATATACTCAGGAGTGGAATTGCTGGGTCATATGGTAGTTCTATTTTTAGTTTTTTGAGAAATCTCCATACTGTTTTCCACAGTGGCTGCACCAATTTACATTCCCACCAGTAGTATAGAAGGCTTGTTTTCTGGAAGAATATGCTTTATTTTCTTTAGAAAGGCTTTATTACATCAAGCAAAGCTTGGCTTTTGTAATTTTTTTTAAGACGAACAGGTACACAAAAAGGAAAAGTGGCTCTGGGGAAGATCCGAGTGAGTCTACTCAAAGGAATACTCAATAGGAGACAAAGGTTTGGCAGGTAGGATGGCTTCCCCTCCCACATCCTAGTGATAATGGCTGACATCTGCTTACTCTGTCAGGCACTGTGCTGTGAGCTACACATGCATCATTACTTTGTTTAGTCTTCGTAACCACCCAATTGGGTAGCTCCTATTATCCTCATTTATAGAGACTGAAGTTTAGATAAAACAACTTGCCCAAGTTCACCTAACTACTAAGTAGCAAGACAGGGTTGGAAATCCAAGTCTGTCTATTTTCTAAAAGTTTCAATGCTGTGCTATATTCCTTTTCTAATAAATCGAGAAGAAAAAAAACAACACTCTGCTTTCTTGGATGAGTTTAATTTTTTTTTCTTCATTAAGTGGAATTGATCTATTTTGTGACATAGAAATTATGGAAACAATCTGGATCTCAGAGCACCGTCTTGAATCTCAACAAGAATAATATATCTGGAATTAACTATTATAGCTGGTGGCAACCTTTGCTATTCCTCAGAGCAAGGTGACCAACTCATCTTTGTTTTAGCACTGCAAGTCCTACATCAGGAAAACCCCTCAGTACTGGGCAATCTGGGATGGCTGGTCACCCTACCTAGGAGTGTCGAATTTCCTATCCGTCCTGACTTTGATCCTCTCAGGAAACATTTGGCATTCACTGAAGACTGACCTTTATGCATGTCCAGGCATCTCATGTGGGATTAACTCATTAAGTGAGCTGACATGTTGTAAAATACTTTGCACAATGCTTGGGATGTAGTGTGTTCAACAAATGCTATTATTTTATTTCTTATTATTTATTTTTTGGCTGCACCACATAGCACATGGGATCTTAGTTCCCCGACCAGTGATCAAACCCGTGCCCCCTGCTGTGGAAGCACAGAGTCTTAACCACTGGACCACCAGGGAAGTCCCAACAAATGCTGTTATTTAAGGGAGAACTGAGAGGATATTCAATTTATGACAGCATGAAAGAAGGAATATGAGTTAGTGGGAAGGAGATTCGAGTATTCTGTACTTGTTTGCCTTCATGACTTGTACTTACTAAAACTGTGATAGCAGAGCAGTTGTGGAAGCAACAAGGAAGGATATGACTGAGAGTCACAGCCAAAGCTGGGCTTATGCAGTTACAACCATGTAACCAGGGCAGTGAAAGCTGATAGCACCCGCTAGTAGAAGTCTGTTATTCCAACCGAGGGCACTTACAGCGGGTTGGGGACTGCTGTGCTGGTGGAGAGCAAAAGATGTAAAGTAAGGAGACCTGAGAAGCATCAGCTTCAGGAAATACCAGGTTCCTCTTGAGACAAACTTTTTGCAAAGAATTCCATCTCAGGAGGAAATATGAACAAACCAAACATTCCTAAGGCCCTCAAGACTCGGTTTCGTAAATCGTGCCAGCATTAGGTGATGAAAGAGCCTGGCTTCCCTCCCTCGCAGCCTAACCTGCTCTCCACTGCCCACATTTTAACCATTCCTGGCCGGGTGTACTGTTGGCTTCTACTTCTACTTCAGGGTGACTTCCTTCTAACTATAATCTTCAGACAAGTAGGAAGCGTTGCTGTCTAAAAGAACTGGGAGGAAGATCTACTCAGATTCTCGTCCTGGCTCTGAAACTACACACTGTGGCCTTCGGTAAGTGTGGATCTTAGTTTCCTCAAAAATCAAATGAAGGGGGGATGGACTAAATTTTCTCTCCTGTCATTCCATGCATGACTCTGTGGCATATTCTGGTAAAGGATGAGGGTAGGGGAGATAACACATCCTCTTGTGAGCCACTTGAGAGCAAGAGTTGTATCTTTGTAGCCTTAGTACCTAAATACAGTGTTGGTCAGTAACCGTTTATGAGATTTGTGGATGAGAATGGCTTGGGATTCAAAAGACCCAGATTTGAATGCAATTATTGGTGGTACTGACTGTGGGTAACTGAGCAAATCTGGTTCAGAGCACCTTAGCATCTCTATCTGCGAAAAAGCTGGAGTGAGATTTACCACAGCCTTACGCCTCTCCAGAATTAATGAATGGTTGTGAGCGAACCTACAGCTGTGCAGGTGAAAAGAACACTGTGTTTTCAAGATCTTGGGTTATCCCAGTCAACTGAAATTTGCTTCCTAGGTAGATGCAGGATGAACATGTATTGCTTGCCCTGATTTTAGACAAAAGACTACCCAGAATAGGCTGTGATTCTTTCATCTGCTTCGCTTTTTGATGAGATCGTGCAGAAAGCTTTTAGCCTGTGACAATGATTCTCTCTGGCTAACACAGTAATCAAACAAGTCTTGCTGCTTCCCTCAGCAGAAACAAATCAATTTAAGAACCCACTTGGGAATTCACTGTTTCCTCTCTGCAGACCAGGTTCAAGGCCAGTCTCATTCTGGCAGCTGAAATCAAGCAGAAATCCTTAGAGAACCGTGTCATAAAGCCACATTCACTTTTAGCTGATTAAAAAATATAAAAGTACAGCCCACATACCTAATGTGCTATTTAAAAAAATGCTTCCTCTATTCCTTGGTTTATAAAAAATTCATTCATATCATTGTTCGTCTTTTCAAAAAATATATCAGAATGGTTCAGTTAAAGACATTTAAGCATTCAGAATTATAAATTAAGTCGTTTCCTTCCCCCCTTACCCACATTAGTGAGATCCCTAGGTTAGTACTCTGGAGGTACATATTTCCTGGGCTATTTCTTCTGCCTGATGAGAATAAAAGGGAGAGAAAGAAGTTTTCCTATCAAAAGAAGCTGCAGTTCTGAAAAAGTCCTCTTCAGGGGCAAATCTCATTAGCCGGAGGATTTTAACTCCTGGGCTCTGAAAGCTGCGGGGTTCAGCGATGGGCTGGCAGAGAGATGTCGGTTTGCTGCCCTCTGCAGGCGACAGTTGGTACGCCTGGATCAGTTAGAGGAAGCAGGGATGAATCCTTAGGGATCTGAAAAGAAATGAAACAAGTTAATGCCAAAATAAGCTGCCAGTGGGGTGGAGAAAATGATTGTGTACATCAGTCTACCATTCAAAAAAACCACAGCATTTAGGGCATGTCAAGATGGCCACTCTGTACTGTTAGGTGCAAACAGGATGTAATAAAATACTGTACTGCTTGATTCAACTTTTGTAAGAACAGATTTAGATTTAGTTATACCAGAATGTTAGATTTTGGTTATCTCGGTAGTGGGATTATGGGTAATTTGTATTAAAGTCCTTTTTACTTATCTGTATCATCTAAACTTTCTGTAATAAATATGTATTATTCTAGTAACAAGAACTAGTTAAAAAGTGATTTGCCAAGGGGACTTCTTGGGTGCTAGCAGTGTTCTGTTCCTTGATTTAGATGCTCTACATCTTCATCAAGCTGTCTACTCATGATGCCTGCGATTCTCTGTATGTCAGTATACTTCATTTAAAATGGTTTTTAAAAAGTGGTTTTACCAGAACTCTCACATATTGTTGGTGGGAATGCAAAATGGTACAGCCACTTTAGAATACAAAACTAAACATACTTTTATCATATGATCCAACAATCTCACTCCTTGGTATTTACCCAAATGAGTTGAAAACTTAACATCCACACAAAGACCTCCACATGGATGTTTATAGCAGCTTTACTCTTTTTTTTTTTTTTTTTTTTTTTTGCCGCGCTGCACAGCATGTGGGATCTTAGTTCCCCGACCAGGGATCAAACCCGTGCCCCCTGTAGTGGAAGCGCAGCGTCTTAACCACTGGACCGCCAGGGAAGTCCAATGGCTTTATTCGTAGTTGCCAAAAAGTTGGAAGCATCCAAGATGTCCTTCAGTAGGTAAACGATAAATACCATGTTAGTGAACAGGGGCAAGGAGTACATGGGAACTCCCTGCACTTTCTGCTCAATTCTGCTGTGAACCTCAAACTGCTCTAAAAAAATAAAGTCTTTTTCAAACTGGCTGTACTCCTCTGGGAATATATTAAAAATTATTGAATTGTATGCAATAAATGAGTGAACTGTATGATATGTGAATTATATCTCAAAGCTGAAAAAAAAAGCTGTTATATTTTTTTAAAGTGGTTGTACTCATAGGTGACAATATCAATAGATATAACTACTGACACATGCTACAATATGGATGAATCTTGAAAACATTATGCTAAGTGGAGAAGCCAGACACAAAAGGCTACATACTGTATGAAATGTCCAGAATAAGCAAAAACAGAAAGAAGATTAGTTGTCAGGGACCAGGGGGTGGGGAATGGGGAATCACTGCTAATGAGTACAAGGTTTCTTCCTGGGATGATGAAAATGTTCTGGAATTAGTGGTGATTAATATGCAACTTTGTGAGTGTACTAAAAACACGTTAATTATATACTTTTTTTTTAATTAATTAATTTATTTATTTATGGCTGTGCTGGGTCTTTAATTATATACTTTTAAAGTGTACTTTTAAAGGGTGAACTTCATGGCCTAGGAATTATATCTCAGTAAAGCTGTTATTTTTTAAAAATGGGGAAAAAGGCAATGGCAGATTTTGGAACATTGTCTTAAATAGCTATGTGCCTAGAATTCAAAAATCAGTCTTTCGAACAATATAGCATAATGCACATTAAAAAATTAGTTTCAATTAAGAATGGCCATACATTAAGAAACCTAGACTCTTCTCTCTTTTGTCAGTGCTCTCAGTTGAGCAGGAACTGGAATCTGGTATCCGAGAAGGCATTTTACCATTAGCAGCAGAATTCAAGTGAAAGTCCCAGTTTCCGGGTCCAGAATATCAGGCTGTGGTCAGCGTGGGTCTATTAAAGGCAGCAGCTCTCCGCAACGAGAATCCAGTTTCAGACATGCCAAGTCGTCCGACCGCGTGGGCCCGATGTTCAGTATTGCGATTGGCAGCTTCTTCTCCTGGGCAGTGAGGATGAACCTGTAGCCCGAGTATACCTGTCGGAGCAGAAGACGCAGGTAAGAGCTCTCGAGAGGCAGGAAGAGATAAACCAATAGGGAGCCTCTCCCGGGCTCCCCAGCCCGCAAAGGGGGCAGTTACCATCCCGACACCAAGTCAGTTACCTGCAAGGACGATCCCACCACCAGGAGGGAGTCGGCTTCTTTTACCCGCCTGTGCACAAAATCAACCTTGTCAGGGTTCACCGTGTCCCCGAAGAAGACGACGTCTGGTTTCAGGGGGCCCCCACATCGAGAGCAGGGCGGGACCCGGAAGCTCTGTACCTGCTCCTCGGTGAGAAAGACGTCACCGTCCGGAGCCAGGCCATGGGCCTCAGCGCTCCAGGTGGGGTTCAGGACTTCAAACCGCTCTTGCAGTGCCCCTCGGGGAGTCTGCTCGCCGCAGCCCAAGCAGAGGACCCTGAAACCAGAGAGGAGGCCAACTGTGGTGGGGAGGCACGAAGCTACCGAAGACCTTTCATCCCCAACCATCTCTAGCTCCTCCGTCACCACTTTCTTTCCCTGACGCCCACCGTATTTTCCCCGTTTTATTAATAGCTTTTCATGACCTCTTTAGCTACCACCTTCCTTCCACTGCCAACCTTCTAGAAAAACGTGCGTCTGTTTCCTTACTACACACTCCCTGCTTAAACCTTCTGCTAGCTCACTTTTGTCCTTAACACGACTGCAAAGCCTTTACCAAATAATTTCCTTAGTGCCAAAACCAGGGTTTTTTTCCCCCCTTCCCCCTCCATCCTCTGCTCTAATCATCTGCTGTAATTGATGCTGTCCATTGCCATCTTCTCTTTAAAACACTTTCTGGGGAGTTCCCTGGTGGCCTAGTGGTTAGGATTCCAGGCTTTCACTGCCAGGGCCCAGGTTCAATCCCTGGTCAGGGTAATAAGATCCCACAAGCTGCATGGCCCTCCAAAAAAAAAGAAAAAGAGAAATTTGAGTCCTTTGTCCACTGCTCTGTGCCCATCGCGCATAACAGTGCCTGCACATGGCAGGCACTCACTAAATAGCTGTTGAAAGAAAAATGGAAGTTGGTTCCTCTTCTGCTCCTCCAGCCTCCAACCTGTTTTCTTTCCACTGTCCCTCCCTGGGGTGTCTCTGTGGTCACTGCTGCAGTGCCTCTGTGCTAACAGTTTCCTCCTCTATACAGGACTCCACTCCTGCCCTCTCCCCCAAACTTTAGTTCAAGTCTCCTTGATGGTCCTGTCAAACTTAACTTCTGTCTTCAATCCCCCTCCCCAGCTTCTCCATCACTGTCCTCCAGTTACTTGGGCTGAAACCCTTGGAAAAAAACTTGTTACTCAGTTTTCTCCCTTTACTCTCTATCTAGTCAATCATCAGACTGTGTTGGCTTTTTTTTTTTAACTTAAAAGGCCTCCTATGAAATGACAAGAAGTCTTGGATTTGTTTTAAAATATTTAAAAAGAGGCAGAGAAAGGATAAGTAGACATGATAAAATCTTGATAAAACTCTTTGAATCTGGGTGATGGCATGTGGGAGTTCATCACACTACTCTCTTTACTTTTGTGGATGTTTGAAATTTTCATCATGAAAAAAAAATTTTAATGGACCCATAGCCATCCTTAGCTCTCCCATCCCCTGATGCCACCTTAGTCTGAGTCTTTCCGGCTGACTTTTCTGAGCCACTCTAACTCTCTAATCCTGTCCAGGCTTCCTCAAATGCTATTTTTATCATATTGCTTTCTTGCTCAGAAACCACTAACAGTACCCTTTGGTCTCTCACAACAGACCCAAATTGCACTGCATGATTTTCAAATGCATCCAGGATTTGGGTCTAGCCTTCCCAGACAATCTGATTTCATACTAGCCTCCAACGAGACCAGGCCAGACTCTACAAGTTCCCTTCATTTGGAAAGCCCTCTTTCCCCTCCTTTGCCTAGTCATACCTGAGCTATTCTCCAGCCCCACCTCACCCGTAAAAGCTTTCCTGATTACTCCAATCTTTACTAACTCTGTTTCTCTGAACCTGTAAAACATGTCTATCAAGAACCACATAATTTAACAATCACGTGTGGAGTGGTTTGTTGTTAAACCTGTTATTCTTGGGTCTCCCACCAGATTACAAAATTCTCGCATATAAAGCAGACCACATTTTATATTTTGGTTTTGACCTCTCCACACCAGCAAGTGGCACACCAGTAGCACACCACGTGTTGCAGACACCCAATAAATATTTTATGACTGGCAGACTGATTTCAGTCCTCAGAGGATGATCTCTGGGGCTTAAAGATAAGGAAACAGTCTCCAATTAGCTACAAGTTACTGCCAGGGCTACATATGGTCATTTCATCAATACTTATTGGGTTCTGGCTATCCTGTGATCTATGTGTCTAGGCACTGGAGACCCAGCAGTTTGTAGCATATGCTGTTGGTGCTCTGCTCATAGTTCCCTCGGGACACTGAGAGGGCACCTCCCACAGTTCTCTTATAAGTTCCTGTGTCTCTCCTGTTTAGGGAGTTCCCTGGCCATGGAAGCCTTCTCCGGAGGAGCAGAGTCAAGTGTTAGGGAGTTAATTCCCCCCGAGTGACCCTCAGCCAATGAAGGATGGGAGGCAGTGGATAAACGCCCCAGTTCCCCTTGACTTCCAGTGAGATGGTTCTGAAGCTGCTCTACAGTCAGAGAGCCCTTGACACGCTTGAGCCCCAGATGCCCCAAGCAGTAACCCACTCATTAGCAAAACCTTACCCTGCCTTTCCCACTTTCCCTGTTTCACTTCCCATTCCCTCACTGAGTTTGCTGGGATCAACTCCAAAGTAAACAACTTCCTCCCAAATCATTTCCTCGTGGTCTAACGAAGACAACAGTGATAAGGACGGCCAAGGTCCCTGCTCTTATGGAGCATGTGTCTGCATTTACACTGTTCAGGCTTTCTTGCACCTGTGCATGCATCCGTGGAGTTCTGTCAGGCGCTGACTCCCCGCCTTGGTGTGCAAGGCATCCACATTTTGGGTCACCAACCAGTACAGCTTTCCGAGTCTCTCCCAGTTGCTCAAAGCCCAGTGTGCAGGGTTAGGCTGGTGGGAGGAGAACTGAGGCCAGCCCACAAAGTTTCTCGCCCAGTACCGCTGGCGGATTCGAGCGATCCGTACAAAATCCCCATGCTGGATGGGCCTCCGGTCCGTGCGGGCATAAAGTCCCACCTTTTCTGACCTGTAGTCTGGGATCCCCGACTCAGTGGAGATTCCTGCCCCGGTCATCACTAAGAGTCTCTTGGAAAGGGTGATAAAGCGCTGTAACTCTTTGACCTTCTCAGAGTCCAGAGGAGGGCTTGGTGGCACAAATAACCCAGTGGATCCGCGTGAGCACTGCTGGCTGAGGTTCGCCACCCAGCGGCCTTTTGCTGTCCTGAAAGTTAACCCAAAGCTCATCCTCATTCTAGAGAGGGGAAAAAAAAAAGCATCAAGTGAGAAACTGGGTTTTGAAAACCAGGGTAACCAAGGGAAGGGGGGAGGGGCAAGATGGGGAAAGGGATTAAGAGGTACAAACTACTGTATATAAAATAAATAAGCTACAAGGATATATAGTACAACACAGGGAATATAGCCAATATTTCATAATAACTATAAATCGAATATAAACTTTAAAAATTATGAATCACAATGTTGTACACCTGAAAATTTCAACTATACCTAAATTTTTTTTAATTTTAATTTAATGAAAAAAACCCCACAAAACTGATGATTGGGTAAACAAAATGTGGAGTATATAAATGAAACAAGATTAACCAAGGGTTGTTAATTGTTGAAGCTGGGTGATGGGTCCATGGATGGGGGTTCATTATAGTACCTATCTCCACAATAAAAAAAAAAATTGGCGGCGGGAAATTCCCTGCAGTCCAGGGGTTAGGACTCTGCGCTTTCACTGCTGAGGGCGCAGGTTCAATCCCTGGTTGGGGAACTAAGATCCCACAGGCCATGCAAAAAAAAAAAATTTTTTTTTAAAGTACTTTCTTAGAGGAATGTTTGGATTGCAGATGCTCTAGTATGCCCAGAACAGTGGAAGTACAGAAATGCCAAAAGCCATGAGACAACGGGGAAAAAAAACTTCCCCCCAACAAAAAAAAAAGGGGGGGGGAGGGGGAGGGGAATGGCAGGGGGAGGGGGAGGGACAGGGAGAAAAGAATGGAGAAGTTTGAAGAGAAGCTAAAATGTGGAATGCTTTGCCTTAAAGGTAGACAAAACTCCAATATCTGGACCATATTACTTAGCAGTCATATAGTATTTGGAGAAAACATATTTGAAATTAAATAGACAAAGTGAACTAGGGCAGGTAACTTAAACATATGCCTCCCTCATGTTGCCCTTGATCTAGACAAAAATGAAAGAGCACACGATTTTCAACAGAATAGAGATAAAAAAGGGCTAAGCTTAGCCTAAAAATATACAGACAAACCCTAACTAACTCTAGGCAAGAAACTAAAAAATAAAGAATGGATGGGTAGCATCCTTATTTCCCCAGAACAGCCCACCCTAAACGGGATTTGGGAGCAGGTTACTAATGAGATTTCAACTTACATCTGGAAGCTGCCAACCCAAAAGGTATCTAATAATCAGCAAACTGGTACTTTGAAATATTTTATGAGAAGGGTGACAAGAGCCAACAGCATGATATTGAGAAATGGCTGGGGAATAGGAATTTGTTGGCATTGCATACAATACTGTCCTCTGGAAGATAATATCTAGGTATGAGAAAAATGTACTGGAGAGGAGTACAGGTTTTTACCTAATAAGAAAGCTATCCAGGGACTTCCCTGGTGGCGCAGTGGTTAAGACTCCGCCTGCCAATTCAGGGGACATGGGTTCGAGCCCTGGTCCGGGAAGATTCCCACATGCCGCAGAGCAACTAAGCCCATGCAACACAACTACTGAGCTTGCGCTCTAGAGCCCGCGAGCCACAACTACTGAGCCCGCGAGCCACAACTACTGAGCCCGCGTGCCACAACTACTGAAGCCCACGCGCCTAGAGCCCGTGCTCCGCAACAAGAGAAGCCACCGCAATGAGAAGCCCCCGCACCGCAAAGAAGAGTAGCCCCCGCTCTCTGTAACTAGAGAAAGCCCGCGCGCAACGATGAAGACCCAATGCAGGCAAAAATAATTAAAAAAAAAAAAGAAAGCTATCCAACCAGACCATATTTCCAGTGGTGGATTCCATGCTTATGAGAACAGCCTACTGATAATGAATTAATCAATGACCGCAGTACCTGGAAGGACAGCTCCCAGACAAACAATTCACTTGAAAGGTACAGCCCCCTTCCCCCCACAGATACTTAGAGTGTATTTATAATCTTGCTTTGTAATCCAAATCAATCTTTGGTAAAATCTGGAAGGGTGTGAGCTAGTTCAGCATCTAATAACTCACGGATGTATTGAACACTGGGGCCCCAGGCTTAGAGAAAAAATTGACCTTTGCTAGGAGTGTGTTGGTAAACTGGCTTCCCCTTTACCCTCCCCCTCAAAAAAAGATAAAAGAAAATAATCCTATCGTGGCCAGTTTCAGGCTACCAATGGTTTATCTAACAACTGGCTAGTAAATTCCCAAATATTTAACAAGTGGCCCTCACCAGTACAAACTGATTCCACACCCTCCTGGGTCCTTTGAAGTCCAACCTGAAACAACAAGTCTACCTTTTTATTATCTTTTTAATAATTTGTTTTGGTCAAGAATTTCTAATATGTTCCACAAAATAAAACTTTGTCCCCACACTAGACTCTTTCATAACAGCCCAAGCCAATCCTGTCTTCCTGATCTCCTAAGAACCTACAGCCAGAGCTCTCCTATGCTGTGGCCATCAGACGGAAATTAACTATGGCTGGCAAATCTGCCAAGGCTTTCTGCATCCAAGGGAAACTGCATATTTTGGTTTCTGAAAAGAAAGGGGGGAGGCTCTAAAAAATAAGATCTATTTTAAAAAGGAGGGAGGTAAACTAAAAAATTGATAAAGCAGAATTCTAGCATAATATAAGGCCTATTCTGTCTCTCCCAGTAACACCTGGCTGGTCAGAACTGAATTTCTTATAAACTTCAAAAAGTTAATGGTTTACCTCAATATCTTTTTTAAGTCCCTTAATTGCTCATTGTTAATATATGACTACATCTAAAGATGTCTCTATTAGAGGAATACATTTATATTTTTAGTTAATACCATCCCTTGGGGGACCGTATGTCCCATAAACCTACTTCCCATTTTATAAATCAGAATTATCTTATTTCTTCATAAACTAAAGAAGCACATTAGAGTTCCAGTTTAGCTGATGAAACTGTTGCTCAGACTTTTCGGGATTTTGATTTTATCAATGTAATTAAGCACATGCATACCTTTTATTCTATTTCCCCCATATTCTATTAGTTTACCCTCAATTGCAAATAGGGCTTCTTGGACAAGGTGAAGGGTAGTGAGACCTGACAAGGCATTCTACCCCCAGCTTTTTCTAGCTGTAAAAACAAGGCCTTTATGTAGTATTCGATAAAATGCAGAAATTCTCTAGTGACACGCACCCCATATGTAAACATTATTTTATGCTGGGCTTTCCAGATCTGGGATCAGGACCCTGACTTCTCCCTGACATTCCACAGCAACACATGAACAGCTAAACAAATAGTTAATCCCGATTTCTGAGACCGGAGGGCTCGGGAAACCCCGCTGAAAAGACGCTCTGTTGGAACAGCTGCTCTCTCCCAGGTCCCATCGAAGGGCAAAGAGGAGAAGTGGAATCCTCAATTTATAGAAACCTGCAGCCCACACAGAACTCACTTACCTTTCACAGCTCAAGGGACACTCCGCGCCCGACAGGGGGACCGACTGGCTGTATCTGCACTTTGGGAAATGTAGTTCATTAACCTGAAATGATGCAAGAAAAACTACAAGTCCCACAATCCTCTGGGCTGCACAATCGAGGGACCCAGGTTGTCCAGTAGCGCCCCCTGTTGACCTTTTCTGGTCAGAGGCTTCGAACCCTGGTACGCGATGTGCAGCGGTCTACTAAGCCATCATCTCTTTGAGAGAGAAGCGGTTAGAGCTTGGACGTCAATGTTCTGAGTGCAAAATAGTACATCCAAACAGCGTCAACTTAGGAATTCATTCTTTAGAAGCTTTAGTAATGGATCTAGGATTGACTCATCCTCAACTTCAGTGTTTACGAACCTTTCCACTCATGGAAACGGAATCAAGTTCCCACCTTGAAGTGAGTTGTGAAGAAATACATTCCCAAATAGCTGAAAAACTGATGTTTTTACAGTTAAAATGAACAATTAAAGCGAAATATAATATACAGGGACTAATGTGTTTACCCACGTGGTTTCTCCAATTTTCTCATCTTTTTTGTTTGTTTGTTTTGGCTCCGTTGGGTCTTCGTGGTTGGGTCTTCATGTTTGGGTCTTCCTTGCTTTGTGCAGGCTTTCTCTAGTTGCGGCCAGTGGGGGCTACTCTTCGTTGTGGTGTGATGGCTCCTCATTGTGGTAGCTTCTACTGTTGCGGAGCACGGGGTCTAGGCGCCCCGGCTTCAGTAGTTGTGGCACATGGGCTTAGTTGCTCCACAGCATGTGGGATCTTCCCGGACCAGGGCTCGAACCCATGTCGCCTGCTCTGGCAGGCAGATTCTGATTCTTAACCACTGCGCCACCAGGGAAGTCCCTTATTTCTCATCTTGTGTTTTTACTAAATTAACCAACACAATGCCTGGGTCTTACCCCCAGAAATTCTGATTTAATTGGTCTGGGGAGACACTTGGGCACCAAGTCGGTTTACAAACCTCACAGTTGTTTCTAATATGTAGCCAGTGAGAACCACTGATCTGTAGCATTGCCTAAATAAGACATCGATTTCTAAGTGTTTTAGAACATATCAAAGGATATGTTCTAAAACAGCTAGCACTGACCTTGAAGACCACTCTAAGGAACCACTTCCCCCATTTTAAAATGAAGTGAGGGGAATTCCCTGGAGGTCCAGTGGTTAGGCTCCGAGCTTTCACCGCCGAGGGCGCAGGTTCAATCCCTGGTCGGGGAACTAAGATCCCGAAAGCCGCTCGGTGCCGCCAAAAAACAAACAAACAAACAAAACTGAAGCCCAGAGGAGTAGTATGAAAGCTGGAGTCAGAGTCTGACTATCATTGAATGCATAGCAGTAAATATTGGTAAAGTAACCCATTTCAGTAGTTTGGGAGCAATACCTCCAGCCACACCTCAAATAGGTCACTGGGCTGAGAGAACCACCTGACATGAGTCTTTTGTACCTTAGTTAACCTGACCACATTGGCTGGGGAAAAAAAAAAAAAAAAGGATTAAAATATAGACTGGGGGGCTTCCCTGGTGGCGCAGTGGTTAAGAATCTGCCTGCTAATGCAGAGGACACGGGTTCGATCCCTGGCCCGGGAAGATCCCACACTGTGGAGCAACTAAGCCCGTGCGCCACAACTACTGAGCTTGCACTATCGAACCTGTGTGCCACAACTACTGAAGCCCGCGCGCCTAGAGCCCATCCTCTGCAACAAGAGAAGCCACGACAATGAGAAGCCCGCCCACGGCAACAAAGTGTAGCCCTGGCTCGCTGCAACTAGAGAAAGCCCGCACACAGCAAGAAGACCCAACACAGCCAAAAATAAAAACAAATAAACTAATTTTTAAAAATGTAGACTGGGAACTTTTATGAAGTCAAACAATTATAGGGCTTCCATGGTGGTGCAGTGGTTAAGAATCCGCCTGCCAGTGCAGGGGACATGGGTTCGAGCCCTGGTCCGAGAAGATCCCACATGCCGCGGAGCAACTAAGGCCCTACGCCATAACTACTGAGCCTGCGCTCTAGAGCCCACGAGCCACAACTACTGAGCCCGCGTGCCTAGAGCCTGTGCTCCGCAACAAGAGAAGCCACTGCAATGAGAAGCCCGTGCACTGAACAAGAGTAGCCCCCGCTCGCCGCAACTAGAGAAAACCCGCGCACAGCAACGAAGACCCAGTGCAGCCAAAAATAAATAAATTTTTTAAAAAGAAAACAAAATTGTAATCCAGAATATTTTCTGCACACATGGGTGTTTGATTAAAACCTATGGACATGTCAAAACATGACACTACCCCCAATCCCAGGCAAATTTTATTATGGAAAACTTCAGAGCCACATTACTTTTCCAGTTCTTCAAGTGGAATAAGCATCATTAAAAGACTGGCCAGGAACACAGGATTATTGTGCTTTTAGGCCCCAAAGAATTTCATGTTCTGGGGAGAAGTTAGCTGAGTTTTCTATTTTTCTTAGTGATGGGAAGTCATCTGTGGAAGATGAAGTCATCCAAGACAGCTGGTGAAACAATTTCCCTTGATAGCTACTGACAGGGTGTAATGAGCCACCCAATCGAGACATTCTCAAGGGCTGAGAAGTTCCTTGGATGACCCTAGTCTTTTATTTCTCACAACTCCACCACACTAGGAATTAATGACAAAGTCCTTGGTTGGATCAAAATCAAATATTCTAAATTAATCAGACTGTTAGCCTTTCTTTTTTTCTGCTGTTTTTTCCTACCCTGCCAATTATGGCTGTGGAAAAAAAATTAACTACACATCAGCATCAAATAGGCCTTTTTATGTCATTTTTACATCTAGTTGATGACTACATAAATGTTCAGTGAGCAATACTTTGAACGTTTCATGTTTGAAATTTTTCATAATGAAATTTTTGGGGAAATATTTTCTCAGAGTACTAGTTGCATCTTAGTGAGTAGCAAAAACCAAAAGTCTTTTGGAGAGTACAGCTCAGAGCTGAAACAAGTTCAGACATAGGTTTCTAGTAGCTTTCCACTTGCCGAGCCAGTAACAGTGAAAGTTACTTCAAACTCATGAACTGTAGAAATAGCCTCTCTCCTCTGAATTAAGATGTCCACAGAAAACCCTTTCAGGTTAAACATAGAATTACCACATCATCCAGAAATTCTACTTCTAGATATATACACAAAAGAATTGAAAAGAAGGACTCAAACTGATACTTGTATGTCAGTGTTCATAGAAGCATTATTCACAATAGCCAAAAAGTGGAAGCAACCTCCTGTCAATCAAAGAATAAATGGATAACAAAATTCCATATAGTAGAATATCAGCCATAAAAAGGAACGAAATTCTGAAACATACTACAATATGGATGGACCTTAGAAACAATGTATGAAATAAGCCAGACACAAAAAATTGTGTGATTCTCTTATGTGAGATACTGAGAGTTGCCAAATTTATAGAAAGTGGAATAGAGGTTGCCAGGGTCTGTGGGAGAGAGGAACGGGGAGTTAGTATTTAATGGGAAGTTTGTTTGGGGTGATGAAAAAGTTCTGGAGATGTACAGTGGTGATGGTTGCTGAACTTAGAAGTGGTTCAAATGGTAAATTTTATGTTACGTATATTTTACCACAGCACTCTTACACTGAGCACATGTCTCATCCTCCCCAATTTATAGTCTGAATTAAGTTTATTAGCATGGTCCCTCCCACAATGCTTTGCTTCATTCTCCACTCAAAACTAAGTGAAATCAAGCAGCTGAATACTGAGAAACAGATTATATATTTCCGAGACATCTTAATATGGTTGTATAATTTTCAGCCCGTTAATAATTAAGGGTTTTGCCTTGAGGCTCCAACTCACCTTTCTGTAATAGGAACCTTGCTTATTGGGAACGATGAGTAGGGGAAGACTTTCTTTAGCTTTGCGCAGTGGCAGTATCGTAGCCAATGAGGTTTATCCGAGGCGCGATTATTGCTAATTGAAAACTTTTCCCAATACCCCGCCGTGACGACTTGAAATATAGTCGGCATTGGCAATTTTTGACAGTCTCTACGGAGACTGAACAATGTAGGTTTAAAATAAGGAAGTGTGCGTTCTATAACCAACATGATTTAGTAGAGGATTATGCTAAAGGTGTACTGTGGTCAGCAGCGTAGTGTTCAATTTCTTATGTTCACTGTTATGAGACAGACTTGCGCTCCTGAACGCTTTTAGGCCGTGTTTTAGCTTTTAACACCACGGCTTGTTCCGTGATGTGTTCCCTTCATGTCTGTTATCCACTTTCCGTTGTTTGTTTTTTATGTCGGCGTGTTACAAACAAAATGTATTAACGTTGTAAGTTCTAATGTCTCTCCTGAGAGTTTTCTGGTTTCAGCACCCACGCCTCAACCTACCGATCTCATTTCGGTTAACTCTGTTTTCGTTCTTCTCCTGCCGGTGTTTTTTAGAACACGAGTCTCAACCAGACCGTCCTGGTGACGTCATGGTAATTTGCATGAGATTTCCCCAGCATCCTTTGCGAAGGCGTACGTATTTCTAAAACGTTAGTGTTCGACAACAGATAATTTTAAAACTAGAACCTTTTCGCGCAGGCGGATCTTAAACATAAGTTCTTGCAAGGAAGTGCTTCATATTTCCCAGCTCGTTTTCAGTCGCTCACCCTCACGGTAAAGGCAGTTGTCATCCATGGCGGAGCTAGGTGCGTGCTCACGTTCTTTAGCTTTGCGCAGTGGCAGTATCGTAGCCAATGAGGTTTATCCGAGGCGCGATTATTGCTAATTGAAAACTTTTCCCAATACCCCGCCATGACGACTTGAAATATAGTCGGCATTGGCAATTTTTGACAGTCTCTACGGAGACTGATCAGTACAAGTTTAATAACAGCCGTATATTTGGTGTTTTCTTACTATACTACAGTGAGTGTTTTAATTGTTGTATGCTTTTTAGAAATTTATTGCTTGCTTTCGCCGAAGTGGTTTTGCGTTTATTTCTATTATTAAGAAAAGCGGGTTTAGTTCAGTGTTTATCGGCTTTGAGTATACTTGCTTTTGGACGGACCGGGTTGCGTTGTTTTTCCGTGAATAGGAGCGCAGCCCGACAGTTTCTCAATGCACCAAAAGGAATTTTGGTTGCAATAGTTATAGTCTCGAAGTTCCCAGTTGCTACATGACCAACTCTGCTTCCATCACAACTGAACTGGACTCTTCATGAGGGTCACAGGTTCGTAAGAACGGATGGGTATCTGAAAACAGCTTATCCAAATACTTCGTTTTAAAGTGACGAGGGGGGGAACGGACACAGTAGGCATTTTCAGGTCCTACTATGCAGTACCGGGCACAGCTGCGCTTGGAATTAAATCCCTTTACTTTTAGTGGGGTGCGGGTTTCCACTATACCGACTGCCTCTAGTCTTGTTCTGTTAGGAAGACCAGGCGTATCCACGGATAGAAGGCCTCAGGAGTCCTATTCCTGGGCGTGGCAAATCCGGCTGGACCTGCTTAGGCCAACACCCATGAAACATTCTTCTGTTCTCTAACAAAAGAATGTGGCTTGTAAGGGCGAAGGTGGGTGGTGGGACAGCATCTACGGATTCAAAGCACCACACTGGGGAAAACCGCTCTAGCTGCAAATCAGACACAGTCCCTGCTTCAGGGAACTCACCGTTTTGAGACCACAGATAAACAAAATAATTAGATTATTTCAATGTTATAAAGCAAATAAACAGGGGGATGTGATGGAGCCAGCCAGGAGACCAGCCAAGTTCCAACACCAACAACTATGGAGCACTTACTGTGCGGCAGACGCCACATGAAGTGCTTACTTCATACGCCAGACTCCACGCAAAGTGCTTAATATGCTTTATTTCATTTAATTCTTACAGAAACCATTCTCCCCATTTCTTTTCTTTTCTTTTTTTTTTTTTTTACAAACAGCTCTACTTCGGCATAATTGATATTCAATAAACTGCACATATTTAAAGCCTACAATTTGATGAGTTTTGAAAACATATACACCCATGAAACCATTATTGCAAACCAGCTGGCGAACACATCCATTACTCCCCAAAGTTTCCTGGTGTTCCTTTGCAATCCATCCCTCCTTCCCATCTCTCCCCACTACCCCTCCCCCATTCTGTCACTATAGATTAGTTTGCATTTTCTAGAATTTTATATGAACGGAATCTACGGTATGTGATTTTCTTGAGATCGACTTTTTTCATCAAACAATATGTCCTTCCGGTCCATCCAGGTTCTTGCATGTATCACTAGCTCATTCTTTTTCCTTGCTGAGTAGTATTCCATTATATGGAAGTACCAGGGTTTGTTCAACCATTCACCCATGGAAGGACATTTGAATTGTTCCTAGTATTTTGCTATCATAAATAAAGCTGCTAAGAGCATTCCTGTACAAGTTTTTGTATGAGTGTAAGTTTTTAATTCTCTGGGTCGTGTAGTCAGTTGCATGTTTAGTTTTGTAAGAAGCTGCCAAATTATCTTCCAGAGTGGCTTTCCATTTCCGTTTTATTTTCCACCTGCAGTTTTAAAAAATCTAGGCAAGTGCCCCTTTTTTTAAAAAAATATTTATTTATTTTTGGCTGAGTTGGGTCTTCGTTGCCACGCGCGGGCTTTCTCTAGTTGCAGCGAGTGGGGTCTACTCTTGGTTGCAGTGCGCGTGCTTCTCATTGCGCTGGCTTCGGAGCACAGGCCCTAGGCGCATGGGCTTCAGTAGTTGCCGTACGTGGGCTCAGTAGTTGTGGCACACGGTGTCTGTTGCTCCACGGCATGTGGGATCTTCCCGGACTAGGGCTTCAGCCCGTGTCTCCTGCATCGGCAGGCGGATTCTTAACCACTGCGCCACCAGGGAAACCCCCGCCCCGCCCCCGCTGCCTTTTTTCTTTCCTTCATGACACTGATATTTTGAAGAGTCCAAGACAGTTACCGTGTAGAAGCCTCACATTCCAACTTCACTGATGGTGTTCCCTTTATTTCCTGTAACCAAGACCACAGCTTGATTCGATTCAACAGAACTTCAGAGATGGCGTTGTGAACTTTGTATTGCATCTGCCACTATAATCGATGCTGAGTTTAAGCGCCAGGGTAAAGCACTAAACTGCTCTCTCTCTGTTGTAAAAGTGCACTTTCCCCTATGTAATCAGTAATCTGTGGAATGAACAATCCTTGACATTTGGTAATAAAAGCCTTTGCTTTCCACAACTACTCCCTTAAACCACTTCCTGATCAGTCATCAAAATATGGCTAAGTAAGATAAATTAATGTCACTCACTTCTTCTCTGGAACCCAGGGTAGATTTGCTGGGACCAAGGAATACCCTGTGTTCAGGACCTGTGGTCCCGGGAAAGGGAAGAAGAGTCCCCTGCGGAGCCAATGTATTACAATTGAGCAAATATGATGGAAAGAGGGGGTCAGTGATAACTACCCAAAGGGGCATCCTGAAGACCCCACTAAGATTGTGCGAACTACAAGAGGAGCCGACGTGTGCTACCCAGAGGCTGAAATTTCAAGGAGCTAAAAATTTCCTTGATAGTGTGGTTTGAAAATGCACTCCAACCATTTCTTTTCACCTTAGCTGGTTGCCAAGGTGAATAATCTGGGTGTCAAAACAGGCCTGGAGGAGACAGAACATGAATGCTCCCTCCCATGGCAAATTTTGTATTGACTGGAAAGTCAGATGATGCTCTGGCAAACACTCATGTGAGTGTGTGTGTGTGTGTGATTTTCTTAGAATTTATAATAGCAAGTAAGTAAAATAATGACTCATTTGTAAGCATACAAGAAAGAAAAGCATGGAAAAACCACCAAGGGACTTCCCTGGTGGCGCAGTGGTTAAGAATCTGCCTGCCAAGGCAGGGGACATGGGTTCGATCCCTGGTCTGGGAAGATCCCACATGCCGCTGAGCAACTAAGCCCGTGCGCCACAACTACTGAGCCTGCGCTCTAGAGCCCGCAAGCCACAACTACTGTGCCACAACTACTGAAGCCCGTGTGCCTGGAGCCCATGTTCCACAACAAGAGAAGCCACTGCAATGAGAAGCCCACGCACCACAACAAAGAGTAGCCCCCACTCGCCACAACTAGAGGAAGCCGGCGCGCAGCAATGAAGACCCAACGCAGCCAAAATTAAAATAAATAAAAAACTTATTTAAAAAAACCCACCAAAAATATGAACAAAAAGCTTAGGGAAAGCAAAACAATTTTTTTAAAGGTAAAATTTATAGAACATACATGTGATATTTTGCTCTCAGCTCTACTGGAATCTTTCTTTGGCTGGGTAGTTTGAGTTACAATGACTTTTTTTTTTTTTTTTTTAATTGAAGTAAAATTCACAGAACGTAAAATTAACCATCTTCAAGTGGATCCATGTGATTTTTACATATTATTGGTTTCAGTTTCACAACTAATTTTTTTCTGGTTGTGAAATTACTGCATGTTGGTATATAAAATCCAAACATTATATATATGCAGCAGTGACAGTCAAAGATCACCATAATCCCACCTCCATGGCTAGAGAAAATAGCCACAGATAGGTGAGATTATTCCTCCAAATTGTTCTATTTATGTGTCAACCTAATTATTAACAAACATTGGATTATATTCTACATTCAGTTCTACTATTTCCTTTTTCTTTCTGCTAAACTAATATATGGTGGACCTATTTTCCATGTCAGCATATAACTCCCCTCTTCCCATATGGATATATCCCACTTCAGCTAATCAATCCCTATGGATGGACATTTGGGTTGTTTCCAGTTTTTCCCAATTATAAGCAATGCTATGATGAACATCCTTGGGTGCGCATCTTTGCCTACTCATAGGGTTTTTTGGGGGGAATTTTGCCTACTAGTGCGTTGTTTCTAGGGGAAATTTCTGTAGGTGAGATTGCTTGCACAAAAACCATTCACATTTTGCATTTTAATTTTTTTTTTTTTTTTTTGGCCGCACCGTGCACCTTGTGGAATCTTAGTTCCCCAACCAGGGATTGAACCTGCACCCTCGGCAGTGAAAGTGGAGTCCTAACCACTGGACCACCAGGGAATTCCCCATATTTTGTATTTTAGAAGATGCCCCTAAGTTGGGTCCCCCAAGACTGTACTGTGTATTCTCCCACAAAGCCACATAGGAGAGCGTCTGGAGAATACTCGACGTGTACGTTTGAAGCTCTGCAGCTTTCACAGGACTCTGCTGGGTTAGGGAGGGGAAGAAGGAGGAGGGTGAATTCATATCCATTTCCAACAATTAGTTGTTCTCTAGCTCCTTTCCAGGCAGAAAGCAGAGAGAAGGGGCTGGCTTGGGTGAGGTAATCCTGACCCTCTCCCCTTCCACCATGTATGGAAATATCCTTGGAAACATCAGTTCCAGATGGAGCCAACCCCCACCCCACCCCCTCCCACCCTGTCGCCCAAGCCAGCCTGGACCTACTGGCTCCAGGGGACAGAAAAGCTGGACTCTGAGGAGTATCTCAGCAGGGAACGGGTCCACCAGCCCCCAAACAATCTTCCCAGTGTAAGTCCCTGCAGGCTGTCTGCAAGAATCACTGGCTTCTCTGGGTTAAAAATATCCCGTGCCCAAGGGGCCTTCAGTGTCTGTCTCAGAAGAGAGCCGGCTTATAGCTCTCCATCACTGAGGAAATGAACTGAGACCAATTGATTTTTTTTTTTTTTCATGAAGCTTTGAAACCAGACTTTCTGGGTTCAAATCTTTGCTCCACTATTCACTAGCTGCGTGACCTTAGGCTACTTACTTAATTTCTCTGTGCCTCAGTTCTCTGGCTGTAAAAGGAGTGTCAGGATCATCACATCTATCTCAGAAGCCAGTGGGTCTCCACCCCGGCTGAGCACTTAAAATCACCTGGGGAGCTTTTAAAAATCCTCTTGTCCAGGCTGCATTCTGGGTCAATTCAATCAGAATTTCTGAGCATTAGTTCTGGGCAAAAAATATATTTTAAAACTTCCCAGGGACTTCCCTGGTGGCACAGTAGTTAAGAATCCACCTGCCAGAAAACTATAAGACACTGATGAAAGAAATTAAAGATGATACAAACAAATGGAGAGATATACCATGTTCTTGTATTGAAAGAATCAACATTGTGAAAATGACTATACTACCGAAAGCAATCTACAGATTCAATGCAATCCGTATCAAACGACCAATGGCATTTTTCACAGAACTAGAACAAAAAATTTCACAATTTGTATGGAAACACAAAAGACCCCAAATAGCCAAAGCAATCTTGAGAAAGAAAAACAGAGCTGGAGGAATCAGGCTCCCGGACTTCAGACTATACTACAAAGCTGCAGTAATCAAGACAGTATGGTACTGGCACAAACACAGAAATATAGATAAATGGAACAGGATAGAAAGCCCAGAGATAAACCCACGCACCTATGGTCACCTTATTTTTGATAAAGGAGGCAAGAATATACAATGGAGAAAAGACATCCTGTTTAATAAGTGGTGCTAGGAAAACTGGACAGCTACGTGTAAAAGAATGAAATTAGAGCACTCCCTAACACCATACACAAAAATAAACTCAAAATGGATTAAAGACCTAAATGTAAGGCCAGACACTATAAAACTCTTAGAGGGAAACATAGGCAGAACACTCTATGACATAAATCACAGCAAGATCCTTTTTGACCCACCTCCTAGAGAAATGGAAATAAAAACAAAAATAAACAAATGGGACCTAATGAAACTTAAAAGCTTTTGCACAGCAAAGGAAACCATAAACAAGACAAAAAGACAACCCTCAGGATGGGAGAAAATATTTGCAAATGAAGCAACTGACAAAGGATTAATCTCTAAAATTTACAAGCAGCTCGTGCAGCTCAATATCAAAAAAACAAACAACCCAATCCAAAAATGGGCAGAAAACCTAAATAGACATTTCTCCACAGAAGATATACAGATTGCAAACAAACACATGAAAGGATGCTCAGCATCACTAATCATTAGAGAAATGCAAATCAAAGCTATAATGAGGTATCACCTCACACTGGTCAGAATGGCCATCATCAAAAAATCTACAAACAATAAATGCTGGAGAGGGTGTGGAGAAAAGGGAACCCTCTTGCACTGTTGGTGGGAATGTAAATTGATACAGCCACTATGGAGAACAGTATGGAGGTTCCTTAAAAAACTAAAAATAGAGCTACCATGTGACCCATCAATTCCACTACTGGGCATATACCCTGAGAAAACCATAATTCAAAAAGAGACATGTACCACAGTGTTCATTGCAGCTCTATTTACAATAACCAGGACATGGAAGCAACCTAAGTCTCCGACAGATGAATGGATAAAGAAGATGTGGCATATATATACAATGGAATATTAGCCATAAAAGGAAACGAAATTGAGTTATTTGTAGTGAGGTAGATGGACCTAGAGTCTGTCATACAGAGTGAAGTTAGAAAGAGAAAAACAAATACCATATGCTAACACATATATGGAATCTAAAAAAAAAAAAAAGGTTCTGAAGAACCTAGGGGCAAGCCAGGAATAAAGACGCAGACGTAGAGAATGGACTGGAGGACATGGGGAGGGGGAAGGGTAAGCTGGGACAAAGTGAGAGAGCGGCATGGACATATATACACCACCAAATGTAAAATAGATAGCTAGTGGGAAGCAGCGCATAGCACAGGGAGATCAGCTTGGTGCTTTGTGATCACCTGGAGGGGTGGGATAGGGAGGATGGGAGGGAGACACAAGAGGGAGGAGATATGGGGATATATGTATATGTATAGCTGATTAACTTTGTTATACAGCAGAAACGAACACACCATTGTAAAGCAATTATACTCCAATAAAGATGTTTAAAAAGGGGCTTCCCTGGTGGCGCAGTGGTTGAGAATCTGCCTGCCAATGCAGGGGACATGGGTTCGAGCCCTGGTCTGGGAAGATCCCACATGCCGCGGAGCAACTAGGCCCGTGAGCGACAACTACTGAGCCTGCGCGTCTGGAGCCTGTGCTCCGCAACAAGAGAGGCCACGATAGTGAGAGGCCCGCGCACCGCGATGAAGAGTGGCCCCCGCTTGCCGCAACTAGAGAAAGCCCTCACACAGAAACGAAGACCCAACACAGCCAAAAATAAATAAATAAATAAATAAATAAATAAATAAATAATACCGATTTAAAAAAAAAAAAAAAGATGTTTAAAAAAAAAAAAAGAATTCACCTGCCAATGCAGGGGACACGGGTTCGATCCCTGGTCTGGGAAGATCCCACATGCCACAGAGCAACTCAGCCCGTGCACCACAACTACTGAAGCCCGCGTGCCTAGAGCCCGTGCTCCGCAACAAGAGAAGCCACCACAATGAGAAGCCTGTGCACGGCAATGAAAGGTAGTCCCCACTCAACGCAACTAGAGAAAGCCCGCGCAACAACGATGACCCAACGCAGCCAAAAAAATAAAATAAAATAAAAGCTTCCCAGGTCATTCCAATGTGCCAGTGCTGTAAAGATTTTGTGGGTATTAAATGAGATAATATAGGAAAAAGGCTCCCCATGGTGTCTGACACAGAGTTATGTGCTTTGGTGGGGGTTGTGGGACCAATTATCCAAGTCTGCGTGGTGGTCAGGGAAGGCCTCCTGGAGGAGGGGGTGTTGAGCTGTGAACTGAAGGAGGAGAGAAGTTAACCAGGAGAAAGAGGACAGGATGCCTTTTAGCCGGGGTATCAGTACCTGCAGTGTGCTGGAGCCAGGAGGATGTGGCCTCTTGGAGGAATTGAAAGTCATTCCCAGAAATTCCCTGGCAGTCCAGTGGTTAGGACTCCACGCTTTCACTGCTGAGGGCCTGGGTTCAATCACTGGTCAGGGACCTAAGATCTGGCAAGCTGCACGGTACGGCCAAAAAATTGAAAATCTTTCCCTGTGACTGGAGCTGAGAAAGGAGAAAGGAGAGTTGGTGGAAAATCACTGGGCTTTATTCTGGTGTCAGGAAGATTTTAAGCAGGACAATGAGTTGGGGGGGGGGGTGCCCAAATTCAGAAACAGCAGGGCCTCCTCAAGGCATTGTGTCCAAGCCCTCTGGGGAACTTGAACTTGACAAGGGGTGTGTGACGCAGTCCCCAAGTTCCCCTTCAGAAGCCATGTCCTAGACTGTAAAGTCAGACAGTCCTGGGTTTGAATCCCGACTATGCCACTTTGTACTTGTGTGGCCTTGGGCACGTGACTTCATTTATGAGCCTCAGTTTCCTGGCCTGGAAAATAGGCATAAAACCCCCATTGGATCTTTGTGAGGATTAAATGAGATGATAATGTAAAAGACTTAACATGTTGCTTCCCACATGCTAAACAATAAATGTTCCCAATATGTGTGTCAATGTGTGTAAAAGACTGGTCTAGAAGAATCTACAACTGGTCATTAATTTTGGGGAGATTATGGATACTTTTAATTTTTATATCTCGGTTTATCTGTTGTTGCTGTTTTTCTAAAATTCTTTCTGCAATGAACAACTACTGTTTTTGTAAAGAAAACTTCCACATCTGTATTGTAAGCTCTGGAATTTATTCTTCTAAATCTTTTTTTCCCCTTAATCCCCTCTTTCTTCCCAACATCAATTAGTGCAGTGGTAAACTTAATTCATTAAATGGGTACTTAACAAATGTTATTCACACAACATATTTTTATTCAGCACCTACTATGTGCTGTATCCTGTGTCAGGTACTGGGGTAGAGCAGTGAATGAGACAGACTTAGTCTCTGCCTTCCTGAAGCCTTGAATCTGGTAAGAGATGGACAGATGCAAACGAGTGCATAAGAAGCGTTTAATTACAGCTGTCCCTCGTTATCTGCGATTGGTTCCAGGAGCCCCGAATATATCAAAATCCCTGGATGCTTAAGTGCCATAGTCGGCCCTCTGTATCTTCAGTTATGCATTCGCGGATTCAATTAACCATGGGTTGTGTAGTACTATCTGAATTTATTGAAAAAAAAAATCTGCTTGTAGGTGGAACCGCTCCATTCAAACCAGTGTTTTTCAAGAGTCAACTGTATAATTATGAGGAGTGTTTTCAGGGTGCTAAAAAAAAGGTCTTAATAACAGGAGCCCTGACATAGTCTACCAGGCCAGGGAATGGTTTTCTGGGGAAATGGCTTTTAGGTTGAAATCCTCCCAAATAATGATGCCAGCTATCATTTAAATTTGTGCTGTCCAATGTGGTAGCCACTAGCCACATGTGGCTACTGAGCCCTTGGACTGTGGCTAGTGGAAATGAAATGTGCTGTCAGTGTAAAATGCACATATGATTTCAAAGACTTCCTATTAAAAAAAGTGAGCTATCTCATTGATGTTTTTTATATTGATTACAAGTTGAAATGATAACATTTAGGATAGACTGGATTAGGTAAAATACACTAAGATTAATTTTAACTGTTTCTTTTTATCTTTTTTAATGTGGCTACTAGAAAATTTTTAATTACTAATTAAAAAAAAATTTTTTTTCCCTCCAGATACCAAAACAATTCCATTACACTATGAAGAAAAAAAAAGACCAAAATACTATTTTGTAAATCAATCTTTACATTAAGTCAAGGATAATTAAGATAAATCTTTTAAAAAACCTATTCGGTATTTCTTTTCACTTTGCAGCAAATTCAGCCCAAATGCTCCAAGGAATACAGTCCGGGGCAAATGAAGAAAACAACAAAAAGTCAACATATCTGCCGCTATGAATGTGTGAACTGTCCTGAAAATCACTATAGTAACCAGACAGGTAATTAATTACACTCATTGCAACATGTACAGTGAGACATCTGAACCATTTCTCTTAGGCTGATTTTTTTTTAAATTTATTTATTTTTAATCAGTCATCAATTTTATACACATCACTTTATACATGTCAATCCCAATCGCCCAATTCAGCACACCACCATCCCCACCCCACCACAGTTTTCCCCCCTTGGTGTCCATACGTTTGTTCTCTACATCAGTGTCTCAACTTCTGCCCTGCAACCCGGTTCATCTGTACCATTTTTCTAGGTTCCACATACATGCGTTAATATACGATATTTGTTTTTCTCTTTCTGACTTACTTCACTCTGTATGACAGTCTCTAGATCCATCCACGTCTCAACAAATGATTCAATTTCGTTCCTTTTTATGGCTGAGTAATATTCCATTGTATATATGTACCACAACTTCTTTATCCATTTGTCTGTTGATGGGCATTTGGGTTGCTTCCATGGCCTGGCTATTGTAAATAGTGCTGCAATGAACATTCGGGTGCATGTGTCTTTTTGAATTACAGTTTTCTCTGGGTATATGCCCAGTAGTGGGATTGCTGGGTCATATGGTAATTCTATTTTTAGTTTTTTTTTTTTTTTTTTTGAATTATTTATTTATTTTTATTTATGGCTGTGTTGGGTCTTTGTTTCTGTGCGAGGCCTTTCTCTAGTTGCGGCAAGTGGGGGCCATTCTTCATCGCGGTGCGTGGGCCTCTCACTATCGCGGCCTCTCTTGTTGCGGAGCACAGGCTCCAGACGCGCAGGCTCAGTAATTGTGGCTCACGGGCCTAGTTGCTCCGAGGCATGTGGGATCTTCCCAGACCAGGGCTCGAACCCATGTCCCCTGCATTGGCAGGCAGATTCTCAACCACTGTGCCACCAGGGAAGCCCCTATTTTTAGTTTTTTAAGGAACCTCCATATTGTTCTCCATAGTGGCTGTATCAATTTACATTCCCACCAACAGTGCAAGAGCATTCCCTTTTCTCCACACCCTCTCCAGCATTTGTTGTTTGCAGATTTTCTGATGATGCCCATTCTAACTGGTGTGAGGTGATAGATACCTCATTGTAGTTTTGGTTTGCATTTCTCTAATAATTAGTGATGCTGAGCATCTTTTCATGTGCTTTGTGGCCGTCTGTATGCCTTCTTTGGAGAAATGTCTATTTAGGTCTTCTGCCCATTTTTGGATTGGGGTGTTTGTTTCTTTAATATTGAGCTGCATGAGCTGTTTATATATTTTGGAGATTAATCCTTTGTCCGTTGATTCGTTTGCAAATATTTTCTCCCATTCTGAAGGTTGTCTTTTCGTCTTGTTTATGGTTTCCTTTGCTGTGCAAAGTTTCATTAGGTCCCATTTGTTTATTTTTGTTTTTATTTCCATTACTCTAGGAGGTGGATCAAAAAAGATCTTGCTGTGATTTATGTCATACAGTGTTCTTCCTATGTTTTCCTCTAAGAGTTTTGTAGTGTCCAGTCTTACATTTAGGTCTCTAATCCATTTTGAGTTTATTTTTGTGTATGGTGTTAGGGAGTATTCTAATTTCATTCTTTTACATGTAGCTGTCCAGTTTTCCCAGCACCACTTATTGAAGAGACTGTCTTTTCTCCATTGTATATCTTTGCCTCCTTTGTCATAGATTAGTTGACCATAGGTGCGTGGGTTTATCTCTGGGCTTTCTATCTTGTTCCATTGATCTATGTTTCTGTTTTTGTGCCAGTACCATATTGTCTTGATTACTGTAGCTTTGTAGTATAGTCTGAAGTCAGGGAGTCTGATTCCTCCAGCTCCGTTTTTTTCCCTCAAGACTGCTTTGGCTAATTTAATTTAATTACTAATTTTAAAATTTAAAAAATTTTAACATGTGGCTTGCATTTTGTTTCTAGGGGATAGTGCTGAGTTAGAGAGTGCTTGTTAGTGACAAGAATTATGCTAAGTAGTAAATGTGAGTATCTCGTTTAATCCTATGATGACTCTGACAGGTAGGTGTTATTTATCTTCTTTCTACAGAGGAGGAAACTGGCACAAAGAGTGAATGGTCTGAGATTCACCACCAGCAAGGAGCAAAGCTGGCATTAGAACCTGGGTGGAGTCAGTCCAATGAGCTGTGCACTTAACCTCTACCCCACACCGCTAAGCAGAGGGACCTGTGGGCTGCGACAGGAAGAGGCATCAAGAGCCATCCAGGTGGAAGGAACAGCACACGTCTGAAAACACTGACATTCCGTGGACTAGAGAGCCTCAGAACATTCGGCCGTGGAGTGATCCCATGGAGGATCTACTTTCTTGGAGGCTGTTTTCTCACCATGAGGACCCTGAATTCAGTTTTGGCAGGGCTGTCCATCAATGTCCTGTCAATGTCAGTTCTTTTTTTTTTCTTTTTAAGACTGTTTCTTTTCCGTCAACCTATTTCCATTTTAAGAGTTTGTGGAAGAACAGCTTAAGACCACTCAGTGGTTGTTCTACCCATTCAGTGGCCTGAGCGGTGGGAGCTGCAGACCAGCCTTCAGTGGGGGATGGCTGAATAGGCACAGAGGGCACCTGCACACCTTCGGACCAGTCTGCCACCTCAGGTTGTTTAGCAATGAACTCAGGAGGTGGGGCGGTCCATTCACCCTGAAATTCCTCCTTGGTCACAGCCTTCTCAGCTGCTGCCTGCTCTTCCTTTTCAATCTCTTCAGGACCTCTGTAGAAGTAGAGATCAGGCATGACCTCCCATGGGTGTTCATGGTAGATGGTGCCACGCACGTGCAGAACTTCCCGGGCGACCATCCACCACATCAGACCCACTGAGTGAGCTCCCTTGTTGCACGGGATGGCAATGTCCACACAGTGCAGAGGAGAATCTGTTACACAGACCAATGGTAGGCAGGTTAACATAAGAGGCCTCTGTGAGAGGCTGGTGGTCAGCCCTGGGATCAGTAACCACCAGAAGTCTTGGCTCCCTGAAGGCTGCCTGGATCTGGTTAGTGAAGTTTCCAGGAGTGAAGCGGTCAGCAATAGGAGTGGCTCCAGTGACAGCAGCAAACTTCAGCCCAGCTCACTGGCCAGTATTCCTGGAGGATATGACACTGACATCAGCTGGGTTTTCAATGGCGACAGTGGCACGAGCTGCCAACAGAAACTTCTCCCAGGTTCTCTTCAGATTTATGATGTAGGTGCCATCACTTTTCCTTTGTAGATGTACTGTTCCATTTGGAAGTCAAGTTTGGTGCCACCTAAGTGGGTTCCTGCTGCAAGGAATTTGAGGACATCCTGCTGCTTCATTTGCTGGATATCAAGGGCTCCGGACATCGTGAAAATTTCCCTTTAAGTTACGATGGGAATCCAGAGCAACGCCGTATGGACCCCTGTCTGGGTAGCGCAGAAAGGCAATGCCAGTTCATCCTTAGGAAATATGAGAAAACCTGGTTTGAGTTAACCAAGTCTGATGGCTGGGGGATGGGAGTCCCCGAGGGGAGGAAAAGGTATTTTTTTTTTAAAGATCCTTTTTAAAAATTTATTTATTTATTTATTTATTTATTTTTGGCTGCATCAGGTCTTAGTTGCGGCACACGGTATCTTTCTTTGCAGCACATGGGCTCTTCGTTGCGGCGCGCGGGCTTCTCTCCAGTTGTGGCGCAGGTTTCTCTCTAGTTGCGGCCTGCGGGCTTCTCTCTAGTTGTGGCTCGCAGGCTCCAGAGTGCACGGGCTCAGTAGTTGTGGCACGCAGGCTTAGTTGCCCTGTGGCATGTGGGATCTTAGTTCCCCAACCAGGGATCGAACCCGTTTCCCCTGCATTGGAAGACAGATTCTTAAGCACTGGACCACCAGGGAAGTCCCAGGAAAAGGTATTTTGGGGCTCTTTACATTAGGAAATCCCAAGCAGGGGTCTGAGTGTCCAAGGTCACCAGCACTGAACTCCAAAGACTGAGTTCTCCTTAGAACTCCACCCACCAAGGGCAAAATTGTCGGCTCAATTGATGTCTTGTTTTTCCTCTCCAGGGAAATATTGCTTTGAAAAAGGTTTGAGACCTTTGAGACAGGGACAAGTGTATGTCCTGGGATTGGTCTAAGGATAATGGTTTCACCTGGCACAGTAGCAGGTTTCCCGCACAGGCCTTAGCAAAGAATTCCCAGGTTCAGATCCCAGTCTTCCCACTTACTAGCTCTGTGACCTGGGGTAACTCAATCTCTCTGTTCTTAACTTTTCCAACTGGAAAAGGGGATAACAGTGGTCATCTCCTAGGCTTGTGGTCAGAATTAAATGCAAAAAAGCATGGAAAGCACCCAGCCTGGAGCCTGTTCATTATATTGATAGTACAATTATAATTGTTACTATTGTTCTGAAGAGAACGCATTTGACCTCCTCTAGAGGAAATGTGACATTACATTGCCGTTGTAATATCCCCTATTACAGTTTTAGCATACTGTTCACCCCAGAAACTCTGGGCTTAATGTGAATTAGACTAATTGTGGGTTCTTCTTTATGCCTCTCCCAGCTTTAGCCCAGTGTCTGATGCAGGATAGGCGCCCCTGCTAACCCCTCTGTACCCCCACTATCAGTCTTCACCTTGTATTCCATGCTGCAATTTCCTTCTAGTTTTTCCAATGCACCATGGTCTCTGTCTTGCCTAAAGGCCTTTGCATATGCTGTTCCAGGCGGCTGGGAATGGTGTGAGGTTATTCATCCTTCATACAGACCTGTTTGCTCTTCTGTCTGCCCTTTTGGACTAAATTCCAAGAAGGCAGGCACCATATCAGTCTTATTCATCATTGTATCACCAGCCCCAACACAGAACCTGTTCGAAGGGAGTGCCAATAAATATCTCATCATTGAGTGAATGAATGAGTGATCTCACTTTCTTAATCTTCCATTAAACTGTCAACTTTCTGAGGAAAGGGACTACAATTTGCTTTGTTCCAAGTGTCAGGCACAACATCTGCCAGCCATGCAGCAAATATATATTGAGTGCTTACTATGTGAAACACACAGACTAAGTACAGATATGAGCAAAAATGGACATGGTTTCTGCCCTTGTGCACTTTTAGTCTGAAAGGGAGAGAGACATTTATCAAGCAATCCTACCACTAAATGTAAATTACAGCAGAGAGAAGTGCCTACAACACAGAAGTACATGGAAGGTGTTGGAAGGGCATGCAATAGACTGCCTAGCTGGGAAGCTGTCTTAGCTCTTGAATTTTAATGGAGGAGAATGTGGCATCCACAGAGGAGAGCCACTTGGTTCTGCCTTCAAAAAAGAGTTTTTCATCCAGCTTGAGAAATGACAGCTTCCAGATGCAGGGCCTTCAGGACAAGGCCACACACTTCATGGGCATCCCCAGCTGATGGCTGAACATGGTGGGGGAATTGGGGTCTGGACATTTCTGCCCAATGGGGACTCCTCTAATGAAATTTTGTTCCAGGGCTCCCAATTGAGTTGGCTTATCTTTGTCATATCCAACTTTCTCCTTGCCAGTCCTGCCTCTTCCTCTTTCTCTCTCACAGACATTCCTCCAACTCTATCTCAACATCTGCTTCCTGGAGGACCTAACCCGACACAGAGGGTCTTGAGGGCTGGATTTCTGTGGGAAGGGGAACTTTTTTTTTTTTTTTTTGGCTGCGTTGGGTCTTTGTTGCTGCGCGTGGGCTTTCTCTAGTTGTGGCGAGTGGGGGCTACTCTTCGTTGTGGAGCACAGGCTCTATCTAGGTGCACAGGCTTCAGTAGCTGTCGCTCATAGGTTCTAGAGCGCAGGCTCAGTAGTTGTGGCGCATGGGCTTAGTTGCTCCGAGGCATGTGGGATCTTCCCGGACAGGGCTCGAACCCGTGTCCCCTGCATTAGCAGGCGGATTCTTAACCACTGTGCCACCAGGGAAGCCCCTATTACCTGATTTCTGAGTCTGTGGGAGCAAAATCCCTCTGGAGTCTGGGATGGCAGTGGGGTGTTTCAGGAAACTATGCCCAGCGCTGGGTGTAACCTCCCTGTAGCTTTTCCTTTACTGTCCAAGGTGGGGTCCTTTTTGCTCCATGTAGAGTTTCAGAAAAATCTCCGTCTAGGGAGGATGGATATGTGGAAGATTAAAGGATATATAACCTCGAAGATATTGAATCTGGCCCCAAAGCCTGGGCTGCGAGCTTCACTGCCATCGATCCAGAGGGCGCCCCGAGGAAAGGTCCTCCAAATGTTCCCGGCCTCGCCTGGTACTGATTTAGGGTCCTCTTGGGAGGCGACTTACTGGGAGATAGACAGACGGACAAATCTGACTCTCCAGTGGACAGACATGTGATGAATGAGTGACTGATGGATGGACAGACATAGGTCAGATTGTGAGACGTCAAGACAGGCAGATGGATCTGTTAGCCCGTCAGGCATGTGACTCTCAGACAGAGAAAGACTGACAGTGGGCCTGAAGGCCTGGGAGCGTCCCACCTGCCTGCTCGGCCACAAGGCGGCGCTGCCGCCTCGCCCAGCGGCGCCCACCGTCCAGGCTGCGCGCGCTCTCGTGGGCCGGCGGCGGGGGCGGGTCCAGCGTGCTCACCGGGCGGGACCAGCAGCCTCGCGGGGTCGACCACGGGCGGAGCGCGCGGCGGGGGCGGGGCGCGCGTGCTCGCGGGGGCGGCTGGGGGCGGGACGCGCGGCGGGCGCGGGCGCGCGCGGCGGCGGCGCGTTCCGTTCCGGGCCGAGGCTCGCGGCGGAAAAGTTGCGCGGCGGTGAGGAGCGGCCCCGGGACGGGCAGCGAGCGCGACGCCGAGCCGGCTCCCGGCGCCCGCGGCCCCGCCATGGACGACCTCGGTGAGTGAGCGGGAGGCCGAGGGAGTGGGCAGCGAGAGGTGCGCGGCCCCGGGCCGGTGCGGGCGCGAGCGAGCGGCAGGCGGAATCCCACCCGCGGCGGCCCGGGTCCCGGCTCTGGTTTCGGCCGGCCGGGGCTCTGCGGGGCCGGAATCCCGCGCTGGGCCTGAGTCCCAGGCCAAGGCCAGCCCCGCACCGTCCTCACAGCTGCCACCCCGTCGCTTGGAGGACAGCCCCACCTCCGGACCCTCGACCTCGGGCTTCCACCCCCATCTCCCAGAGCAGCTTCAGGGACCCTCTTCAGGGACTCACGTCAAGGACCCGCCCCGTCCGCCTCAGGGACGGGCCCCCACTGCCTGGACCTGACCACCTCCCCCGCTGTGGGACCCTCACTTCACAAACCTTTCCCCCACCCCCATCGCACAGATGGAACACCCAACCTGGGGATCAGCTGCCTAATCTCACAGGCGGGGCCCTCAATTCCGGGATCTGCTCCCACCCCCTCGAGGACCACCCTTTCACAGACTGACATCCCCACTTCAGGGGTAGCCCCACCGAGCCGACGCCTTTCATTTTACAGGTCAGATTCACAAGTTAGAGATAAGCCTCTGATGACACAGCCTCTGATGAGCTTCTGAGCCGCCACAAGGACAAGTTTCCCTCCTGTCCCACTGATCCCCCCGGTCCCTTTCACTGACTGCCCTGGCCACTCTGTGGACCAGCCCCTCCCCTTTTATATCACAGATCAGCCTCATCCTAGAAGAGTAAGCTAGGGAGACAGACTCTGGTGAAATGCCAGAGGAATGAGGTGGGAAGTGGGCCCCAAGGTATGGCCATCTTTGAACTTGTCCAGGCTGGTAACGTTCCCTCCACCCCCGCAGCAGCATAACTTGCGGGAAGCCACGCAGGTAAGGAAGTTAAGATGCCCAGAACAGAGTTTTACTGTTTTCGTTGTTAGTGGAGCTCCCAAATTACTCTTCTCAGTCCAGTCTTGATTTGGTGTTAGGGTAGGGGAAAGTATCTCCTGGAATCAGACACTAAACCCAGGGAGCTTGGTGCCAGGGTTCTAGGAATGCCTTGAGTGGTGTGAACTCTGGAGTGGGAGGATTCACTCTCCCTCCCTCTCCTTCACGCCTGTAACTGGAGGGCCTCTGAGCCGGGGAGTTGAGGAGGGGGGAAAAGTTTCTTCTCTGTAGGAGCCTTGTCTTCTTTCTATGGACTGTGGGTGGCTTGTGTGACCGCTGATGCTTTCTCTGTCTCAGGCTCTGAGGGGTGGATTCATCAGACAGGACTGATGGGCCTCCCCTGAGCACACAGGGCACTAAATTAAGACTGGCTATTTGTAGGCACTGAATTTCCAAGGGGACAGGGAGGAGGATTGGGACTTGACTGCTTCCCGGAGGCTTCCTTTTGGGATCAGGGTGCCTTCCCCACCCCCCTGACCCCGAGATCCTGGAGCTGGGTATGGTGTCCGGTCCTGCCTGTTTTGCAGAGTGAGATGGTTGCCAAGCATAGTTCTGCCTTTGGGTCTGGCTTGGCACCCATTTTTCCAACACACTCAAGGTTGGCATGGCTTTCAGGCAGGTATTTTTTTTTTCACATAAAAATAACTGAGCTGAAAGGAGGCCGGGGGATATTTTTCAAATCAGGATCTGAAAGTCTCAGTGCTTTCCCAGTGAGAATTTGTGAGCAGAGTTACAGTTTCTGAAACGCTGATGGGGGTTCTGTTGCTTCTAGACAGTCCCCTTGCTGTTTGAAGGACTGAGAAAGTCTTTTTAGAGTTCGCAGTTGAAGCCCGGAATTCCTGTCCTCTGACAGTCTTCCATTTAGGGCCAGGAAACTGAGTTCGTCTCTGAAAGGAAAGAGAGTGCCCTGGCAGAGTGGATTGTAGGAATTTAAATTTGCTGTTCATGGAGTACTTCCCCATACCTCAACTCATCTTGTCCTCACAGCAGCCCTTTCTGAGAACCCCTTAGGGCCACTGCTATCATTACTACCTGCCTTTTACAGATTGAGAAAACTGAGGCTGAGAGAGGTTGATTCACTTGCCGAGGGCTGCACAGCCACAGAATGACAAAATCATGGCTAAAAGCCTAAACCCTAGCTCCTAGGTCTGCAGCTCTGTGTACCCCGAGGCCTTTCTTCCTGAGGAGGGGTCACAGTGGGGTATGGCTGCCACTTGTAACTTCTGCTGCTTTCCACCATAGGCTCCTCAGTTGTCTGAATCTGAGCTGCCCAGCTTCCTTGGCCTAAGCTCCCAGGGGGCCAGCCACGCCTGGCTGAGCGGAGCCTGGGGTGGGAGGAATGGGCTGTGCAGGAGGAGAGAGGAATTTGCCTCTGTGCTCAGGCCCCATCAGCTGTCTGGATGGCGGCTCAGCACCCTGCCCGTCAGCTGTTTTCCTAGTTAGGCTGGACACATAGGCCGGGCCTCTTGTTTTTATTTTTCTCCTGAGAGTGCTCTCAGCTGTGAGCCTCTTGGTCCCTGAAACAGAGGCGTTTGACATGTAGCAAGTCTAGAGGGTTCATAGTCTCTGCTGTGACTTTTTTTGGTCTTAAAAAAAATTGGGGAACTCTCCCCTTCCTGTAGCTGTTAGTGACAAACTCACCGTGTGTTGTTTAATAAGTTACAAACTTACAGCTCTTTGGGCAGAAAAACATAAACACAGCATGTCCTGCCCTTCCGTGTGTGTTCTCTCTGCTTTGTGCTGCGGGGTGGCTGCTGGTGGCTTTTCTCATTACTGTTTAGATGCTGGTTTGGCTGGGAGTTCTCCCTGTTCGAGTTCTGGCTGGAGTTTCCTGGACAGAGTTCTCATAACACTGAGATGCACTCTGATTATGTTTCCCGACCTGACTCCTCTCTCTCCCCTCCTTCACGTGTCTAGTGCACTTTGGGGTGGGGGTAGGGACAGTGACCACAGCTGGGGGCTAATAATGATCACGTGCTCTTGATGGGAGCCAGGCATCCTACTCAGCATTCCTTGGTATCATCGCAGCCATTCCGAGAGGGAGGTGTTTAAGCTCCACTTTACAGATGCAGAAATCTGAGTCAGGGAAATTCAGTGGGGGGGCGCTGGGATTGTAACCCAGATTGATCCAATTCCAGATCTGGTCATCTTCATCATAATAAGGTAGTAAGTGCTCGGTAATTAACCAAGGGGATGAGCCATGGGGGCCTCCTGAGTAATTGCTAGGTACCTTTTACATTTCTGCCCTGGGGGCCGTCCCATATGGTCATGGTGGCAAAGGGTGGTCTGGTTCAGGCCTTGATAGCTTTGCCTTTCCCATCCCTTGCAGGGGGAACAGCCAGCTGTTGGCAATGCCCAGTTGCTGCTGGAATCTGGACCTGTCTTCGTGCAGCTTCTCAGCAGTCTTGACCCTCTGGAACACAGTGCCTCATTGTCCTTGGGGGGAGTACTGGGGAGCAGGGGAGTTGCCTGGGGCATTCCGGGCTACGGAGCCTCTCTGTTCCATGGAAAGTCTGGACTTTGGGCTCACCCATCTGTGGTGCCTCTGTGTGTTAGGCTAGGGTCAGGGCACCCAGCTGCTGGGCCTGTGACAGGCGCGGCCCGTGGGGTGATGGTGAGTTCCTAGTGGGGCTCTGCGTCAGGGCCAAATCTTCTCCGAGGCTGTGTGCTAGTGGGGTGCAGAGCTGGGATTACGGACCCTGGAGTGCTGGATTCTTAAGCAGGTGCCCTTTCTGCTGGGCAGCCATAGTTTCCACAGTGTGGAAATGTTCAGGCCACTGGGAGCCAGAGCCCTGCCACTGTGGGTTTGAAGTCCCCCGAGGGAACATCTCAGTATTCTTTTCTTCCAGTTTCCCCAGGGGTGGCTGTGCATTGGCCAGTGGAAGGCCAGATTAACTGTGGATGTGCTGACCAGCCCTCCTCCCCCATTTATTCATCGTGCCTGAGTGTGCCGACTCTCCAAAGCTTCCCTTGAGCCTTTACCTTGTTCCAAGGCCAGAGATGTTGAAAAAACTTCCTCCCAGCTTCACTCTCGTTCCAGCCCTCTGCTGGGTTGTCCTGGTCTCAGTGCCTTCATTAATAATAACAGCCATCTGTAGAACACTTTTTCTTTTTTACAGTGTTTGCAGAACTCTTACTGTAATGTTTATTGAGCACTTACTATGTGCAGGCCCTGTGCTGGGTACCTTACATACATTGTTTCATTGAATCATGTTGGCCCTATGAGGTGCAGGTTCCGTTATTATTACTACTACCCATTTTACAGATGGTAAAATGGAGGCACAGAAAGGGTGTGCCCACTTGCCCAAGTTCTATAACTAGTGAGTGGCAGAGCTGGGATTTAAATGCAGATTGGGCTTGTAACCATTTTTACATGTCTGTTCATGATACTGGATCGATCTCGGTTGCCTGTTTTTTTAAAAAATTTATTTATTTATTTTTATTTTTGACTGCATTGGGTCTTCGTTGCTGCACGTGGGCTTTCTCTAGTTACGGTGAGCGGGGACTACTTTTCGTTGTGGTTCACAGGCTTCTCATTGCAGTGGCCTCTCTTGTTGCGGAGCACGGGCTGTAGGTGTGCGGGCTTCAGTAGTTGCAGCGCGTGGGCTCAGTAGTTGTGGCTCTTGGGCTCCAGAGCGCAGGCTCAGTAGTTGTGGCGCACGGGCCTAGTTGCTCCACGGCGTGTGGGATCTTCCCAGACCAGGGCTCAAACCCGTGTCCCCTGCATTGGCAGGTGGATTCTTAACCACTGCACCACCAGGGAAGCCCTTGGGTTGCCTGTTGGTTTGATTGCTTTCCATTTCTAGGATGCTAAAAATCTTTTCTGCCCCTTCCCACACACACATTCTCTGTTCAGTGTCTCACATCTGTCTTTTTCCTGTTCTCTGTGGCTTCTTCCCTCTCATTTGTTCTTTCTTGGGGATGCCATGCTGAGGATGGGATACTGGGCACTTGTGGCAGTGTCTCCTGCTCAGTGGAGGACCTCATTCCTCTCTTACCTGTTACCTCTCCAGTCACCTGTTAGCCTCAAGACAGGGCTGCGAGCTACAGCACAGCTGCTGCGGAGCACCTGGGGCGGGTTCTGAGCTCCCTCTTCACTCCTTGTGTTTGGAATCAGAGCCCTCTCTGTGCCCCCCACCCCATACACTCTCCTGTCTTTGTTCAGGTATTTGCACATGGCTGCCATTGGGAGCCAGCCCATTTCCAGAGGAGGAAGTCCTAGGAAACTTTTGAGGTGGAGAATTGAGGATGTCCTGTGGGAGGGAGAGAGGGAGAGAAAGCATTAGGAAGTTGAATTTTCCCAGAAATCTTGACAAACCAGCAGATTCATAGGGGTATCCAGGGGAGTTCCCTGGCAGTCCATTGGTTGGGACTCTGCGCTTCCACTGCAGGGGGCCTAGGTTCGATCGCTGGTCACGGAATCAAGATCCCACATGCTGGGCAGTGCGGCCAAAAAAAAAGGGGGGGCGGGCTGTCCAGAGATGGTCTCCTGACCTGGGATAGGCCTGGAGCCACCACGGCCTCCCAGTCTACGTTGCCTTTTCAGTTGGAGTCACATCCGGCCTCAAGCGTCCATTCACATCCAGATAAGTCTTCCAACTAATGGATTGATTGCCTAACCAGTGGGGCCCAGGGCTGGCCTCTCCAGGGAGGCCTTGGACGCTAGGCCAGTGGCAGGCAGAATATGTGGTTGGCCAGGCCCGGCAGAGCCCCAGTGGCCAAATTTTCCCTTAAAGATGGCCTTTTAATGCTTATTTCTTGTGTGATTGTGGTATTGTGGTTTTATGGGCGAACATTGTTATTTAGGTGCATGCGAAAGTATTTGGGAGTGAAATATCATGATGTCTGCAACTTAGTTTTAAATGATGTAGTAAAAAAAGAAAGGGGGATATGTGTATATACTGTGTATATATGTAGAGAGAAGGAGAGAGAAAATTTGTGCAAGTGTGTACAAAAAAGTGGCAAAAACATTAACTATGACTGAATCTAGGTAGAGGGTATATGGGTGCTCATTGCAATGGCCTTTCAACTTCTCTGTATGTTTAGACATTTTCATGATAAAAAGCTGGGAAAAAAGTAAGAAAACCTTGCTTTTCCATAGTGGGCTTGGAGTTATTCGGTCAAGGGTGCTCATACGTGACTACCTGTGGTTGACCTGAGTGACTCTCGGCCTCCCTGGGTGGGCAGAGACAGGAGCCAAGTGGTTCTGGGATGGTGATGACTGGTGACTCTCAGCTGGGGATGGGGGCACATGGTGACCCGTGCAGAAAAAAGGACAGGGCCAGGCAGAGACAGTGAGCTTCCCTGGTGTGGAGGGAGCCTCTGGGGTTATTTTGGGTGTGGTGATGTTAACCGGACCAGGGTCGGGGCAAGGGAGATGCTGGGCTCTGGTTAGAGTTTGGAAGGGGTTGCCTGGGTGGGATGCAGAGCAAGGCTTTACAAAAGGCAGAGAGCAGCCTCTGGGCAGCTGGAGCCTGGGGGAGGGGACGAAATGCCATTTGCTTCACATCACGAACCTCTTATCTGTGGCCAAAGGAACACCATTAGCCTGTGGGCAGCGGAGGCCGGAGTGGCCCCAGGCTCTTGCTTGCAGCTCCGCTGGCTGTCCAGTTCTCCAGACTTGAGGCTCCCTCTCCTGGAATCCCCACTCCCAGGTCTCTCTTGTCTTGGTTTGTGCGGACTCAAATCCTGTCCACCAGGCCTCCCATCTGTTTGGGAGAAATAGCTGGGTTCCGGCACCAGTGGCCCCCTTGGCTTTGAGGGCCCTGGTGCCTACTAGAAGCATTTTGGGCAGCCAGTCGGCCCTCGTAAGGGAAGTGCTTCGCACGAGGGTCTTCTGTGAGCCTCACGTCTGTCTGTCAGCGAGCAAGGATACAGAGGCTGGCCACTGGGTCATGATCATGGGGTTGTCCTAGGGAGGTCTCAGAGCCGTGTGTCCCGCCTGACTGCCTGTTTGAGGAGCAGGATGATGTGTGTTTTATGGGGGTGGGGGTGGGGAGGGGTGGTGCTGGGAGGAAGCTTTATGTAATTCTTGGCTGGGACTCAGGTAATTGTTTTAATGAAATGGAATGCAGCTTATTCAGAACTCGCTTGGCAGAAACAGCCATGTTCTGTTCTGTTTTCTTGTTGGAGAGAGCGAGTCACACACTTGCAGCCGTTTGAAAGAGTGGAACCCAGGGTGAGCTAGCATGAGCAAGGTGGGCCGAGGCCTCCGGGGATCTCCTCTCGGTTCAGCGCGAGGATCCTCAGACGGCTCGACTCTCCTCTGGACGCCAGTCCGGAAGCCTTTTTGAATGAGCCATGGACACTCGGGCCTCTTGCAACAACAGAAAGACCCTGCTGCAAGTGGGCTGTGAACTGAGCCTGGAGCTGCTGCCTCCCTCGTTGTCAGGAGGCCTCGTGATATGGACGTGGGAGCGCTCAGCACACAGCAGACAAACCCTCCAGGACGGTCTGCTATTTGCTGTATCCCCTTTTTGCCACCTCAACACCTCCTGTTACTCCCCGCGTGCCCCCCTTACCCCCCCAGCATCTCCCATCAGTGTCGACATCCGTGGCCTAATGTGACCTATCCGCAGATACACCTGGATCCCCTTTCCTTCTGGTTTCCTTTCCCCAACCCCACCCCGTCTGCCCCTGCTAACTTCTTTAGTCTGCTCCTTTTTCTGTTTTTAATGCAGCCTGGGCCGTTTTTCCACATTTTCTCTTTTGCTAAGAATGCATCTCACTCTGTAGCAGCCATATTTCCCCTCCCTTCCTTAAAATCTGCTTCTCCGCAGAACCCCCCCCCCCCCCGCCCCGCTTCCTTCCCCTCCTCCTTCTCTGATCCCTTTGTGGGGCGCAACATTGCATTTTCCCAAAGGCTTTTTCTGGGCTCCCTGTTTCTCTCCTAGGTACCCAGGTCAACTTATCTACTTGCGTGACCTCTTTTATCACTGGTATGTTGGCAACTCCTAAATTTATATTTCCACCCCTGACGTGGATTCTATTGTCCAGATTCTTCCGGTCTGCACGCCAGCAAAGACCCAGCTCATTTCCTTCTCACTCTCTCTTCACGGTCTCATTTGTTGTCTGCTCTCTCTGTTATTGCCCCTTCCCTTCTCTTGGCCTGTGTTAAACCATTTCTGCAACAGTTTAAAATTTATTTATTTTATTTATTTATTTTTGGCTACATTGGGTCTTCATTGCTGTGCGCGGGCTTTCTCTAGTTGTGGTGAGCGGGGGCTACTCTTCATTGCGGTGCGCGGGCTTCTCATTGTGGTGGCTTCTCTCTCTGTGGAGCATGGGCTCTAGGCGCACGGGCTTCAGTAGTTGTGGCACGCAGGCTCAGTAGTTGTGGCTCGCAGGCTTAGTTGCTCCGCAGCATGTGGGATCTTCCCGGACCGGGGCTCGAACCCGTGTCCCTGCATTGGCAGGGGGATTCTTAACCACTGCGCCACCAGGGAAGCCCCATTTCTGCAACATTTTAAGGTTTAGGAAACGTGTTCACGTGCTTCGTCATTGTTGATGATTCTGACAACAGCCCTTTGGGGTATGTGGTAGCTTCCCCCATTTTACAGATGAGGAAGCTAAACTGCAGCTCAGGGCACATAGAGGAAGGGGTCACACCCAGTATCACCACAGATAATGTTGCAAAAACTTGATCTTAGGTCTTTGAGTGCCCAACCCATTCTCTTTTTGGTTCTTCATGTTGGAAACCTTAACGCAGAGATGGGAATTCGCAGGTTGGATTTGGCCTGCAGACCTGTGTTACTTGGCCTGCGTGGTATTTAAAAATATTCCGAATTAGTTGCCAGCATTTAAAGTATCAGGAGATTGCACCCAAAAATCCGTATGTTATTTCTTTCGAAAAATCAGAGTCGGCTACACTGGACGCCCATCTTTCATGGCACTGGTTCGTTGAATTCGCAGCTCCCGGCCTTGCATTGGCCCTCTCTGTTGCCTGCAGCGGGCCCACTTTTTGGAAGGTTCTAAAAATGCTTTCTTTCTGCCCTGCATTTACGGCCAACACACAGTTGCCAAGTCTAGGGGGTTTCTTGAACTGCATTCTCTGAGTTATATTTGACTTCTGACCACTCCAAGCACTTAGCTCTGCCCGAAGTCTGGACCCTTGTCCATGTTGCAGAAAATAGCCTCCTGACTTGTCCGTCTCCTTTCACTCTCAGCCCTTAAGGTCTCAGCTGCAGTCACCTTCTTGAGAAGGTTTTTTTTCCGGTTAAAACTAGCCAACCTCTTGACCCTCCCGCTTCACTGTAACTTCACAGATCTGTGTACACTGGGCTTTTTTCCTTTTGTCTCCCCCTCTGCCCTGTAAGCCCGTTGAAGACAGGGATCTTACCTGCTGTTCAAGTGTCTCTAACCTCTGAGTATGGCTCGGTTCTCTCTGTGGTTGCTTAATATTTGAAGGTGGCTGATGATTAAATGAGTATGTATGAACTGCAGACACCCACCATGATGCTGAACCTCCACCATCCACTTCCTCCACTGGAGAATCTGAGCCAGAAACCCTCTGGGTTCCAGGCAGGTGGGGAGGCAGCGTAGTGCCACAGACAGAACACAGGCTCGCCTATCAGCCCCTCCTCTCCTGGGTCTGTATCCATGCTGCCCCTCGCCAACTGTGTGACCTTGACAGGTCACCTTATACCCTGAGCCTCAGTCCCCTCATCTGTGAAACAGGAGCATTTCCTGAAATGCTATAAAGTACTCAATAAATGGTAACGATTATCATTCTTATTATTATTCCCTGGAATAATCTAGACATTGCTCTGGGGGGGGTTGGCTTTCTCTGTCACCTTTCCACCTGACAACTCTGCTGCCTGTGTCTGCTGTGGCCTTGGTGGCGGGCATTTAGAGCACACGTACCTGGATGGCCATTCAGCTGGGCCTGGGGGAGGATTCTGAGTTCTGTTAGCTCCCCCGAGAATGTGATTTGGGACCCTTTGTGGCCCTGTGGGGTGAGGACTAGTGTTTGGGGCTCTGCTCTGCAGGTGAAATGGTCATGTCCTGGTGCTGGTGATGTTAAGCTGGGTTTTGATTATGTGACATCTCGCTTCCCCGAGCCTCTTCCGTGGCTTTGAGGAGGAAGTGGTGGGGGAGGCGGTTGTTTGGTGCCTTGGTTTATACCAATTGCTCATCTAAGGCTAAAGTTTGAGAGCGGCCAGAGAGCTGCTCTGAGATCAGTGCAGGGCTTCTCCCAGAACTCGCAAGCCTTCCTCTGGCCAAGGCAGGCTGTAAAGGATGGTCTGTAACACCTACAAAACCTCCCAGGATGGGTCTAGGCCAGTGAGGCTCCTAGTAGCAGTAGAACAAAGGAGAGTTTGGTTTTCTGGGCCGTGAACTGCGGCTTTTGTCAGCTGAGTGGACCCAGTACCTAGGCTGCCCCCTGTCTGCCCCTGTACCCATTTAGGGGCAGCCGATCTGTCGGGTCAGCCCCAGACCCCATTCAGGTTTGAAGTGGCTCAGAGAGTCGTGGCCAGGCTTTTTCTTGCTCTCTGTTTCCAGGAATGTTCCTCTTCCTTGGGTGGAAATGGGAGTGTCCCACAGCCTGCACTTGGTTTCCTCCGGATTTACCATTCGCCCCGTGGACTCCCTCTGGACTCTGCTGACTGGCTGGGGTGGGTTCTCATCACTGGTGAGCTGCAGGACAGCCGCATCGGGCTGGCTCCTCTGGGGCGGGGATGAAGGAGCGGCCACGGCGCCTGGAACACTACACTCGTGCCTCGTCGGAGACCTGACCTGGTGCCCTGCTGGGCTCGCTTGGTTACGTGCTGCCCATCTTGGAAAGTCCTATGTCCTCACAAGTGGATGTGTGGTTTCCTCACCGTCCTTAGGAGCGTCAGCCTAGCTGCATCTTTGGGGTGAGGTAGCTGTTGAGATAGCTCAGTGGCCTTGTTTCCTCCCTGTCTGAACCCCTCAGATGGTCTCTTCTGCCCTGTCCTAAACTTTCCAAGAATTCCACCCTCTTCTCTGTCTTTGGAGAGCCGCACTGGAAGTCTTTTTGCCTGGTCTGCTGAGGCAGCCACACCAGAAACAAGCTGGGGAAGAAGAGGAGTGTCACCTGGAGGTGGTTGTCATGCTTCCTGTGATCACTTGTGATCATCTGTTCCCAAACATCCTGTTTGCACCCTTAGTGCAGCAGGAATTCTGACCTGGAGACAGCTATTATCTATCTGCCTGACCTCGGACAGAGGCATGGGGCCAGGGGTGTCTCAGCTCATCTGCCCCTGGGGGACCCTGGGCTTGCTGGTCGCTGGCTGTTGATGGCATTGCCGGTAGCAGCTCCTTTCCTCGTCACTGGCTTGGGCTTCATCTCGGCTCTGCCCATTCTCTTCCCCCTGCTTCTACTGCCTGTGAGATTTTTCCTCCAAATGATCTGTTGCGTGTGACCAGTCAGCACTCCCTTCTCTGTGGTTCTGGACTGATTCAGTCTTTCTTAGAGTGGAAGGGGCCTTAGGATGTCACCCACTCCTGTGGTTGGGGTCTTTGCCAATCACCTCTTCAGTCAGAGCTGCTCACTTCATATCTGTGTATATATTGGGCTTCCACTGAAGACTGCAATTGCAAAAGGGGTTTTGTGGTTTTTCAAAAATTTGAAAATAAAAATGTAAAATCATTTGAAAATCACTTATGAGGTTCAACCCACCTGTTTTACAGAGGGACAAACTGAGACCCTCTGAGGAGAAAGTACTTGCCTGGGACACTTAATAGCAGAACAAGCCTGTGCTTTTTTCCCTCTTTCTAGCCCTTCTTGGGGAGTATCCTGGTTCCTAGTTTTCTTCATTTCTAGAACCACACACTTGCCACAGTGTAGCCTCAAGCCTTGTTTTCTTCTAGAGACCTTTCTCATGCCATTTTGTATCCAGTGTTGTTACTTACTTTGTAAAAGTTTTTATGTCAAAGAAGATACATACCTATTGTAAAAACAAAAAAGAAAAAGGTACAGAGTGAAAGTCCTTCCTTCCTTCCCCCACCAGGGGTAACTGTAGTTAACAGTTTGCTGTGTATCTTACCCACCCATCTTCTACACATTTGTAAATACATAAACATGCATGTGATGTACATACCCTTCACTTTTTTTAAACTAAGGTGAAATTCACATAACATAAAATTAGCCACTCTAAAGTATACAATTCAGTGGCATTTAGGACATTCACAGTTTATGCAACCATCACCTCTGTCTAGTTCAGAACATTTTCATCACCACCGAAGGAGTCCCTGTATCCGTTAAGCAGTCACTTCCCTTTACTCCCTCCCCATAATCCCTGGCAGCTACTAATCTGCTTTCTGTCTCGATGGATTTGCCTATTTTGGACATTTCGTATAAATGGAATGATACAATACCTGGCCTTTTGTGATTGGCTTATTTCACTTAGCATAATGTTTTTGAGGTTCATTCATGTCATAGCATGTATCGTTGCTTCATCCCTTTTTGTGGCTGAATAATATTCCATTGTATAGGTAGACCACATTTTGTTTACCCATTCATTTGTTGACGGACATTTGGGTTATTTACACCTTTTGGCTAGTGTGAATAGTGCTGCTATGAACATTCTCGTTCAAGTATTTATCTGAATACCTGTTTTCAAATCTTTTATGTTTATATCTCTTCATAGTTTTTTTTCTCTCATTTTTTAAAAATAAAACATTATTTATTTGGCTGCGCCGGGTCTTAGTTGCGGCATGTGGGCTCTTAGTTGTGGTATGCGGGCTCTTAGTTGTGGTATGCGGGATCTAGTTCCCTGACCAGGGATCGAACCTGGGTCCCCTGCATTGGGAGCATGGAGTCTTAACCACTGGACCACCAGGGAAATCCCTTCCTCTCTTTTTTTAATTCAAGTTTATTTACAATATTGTGTTAGTTTCAGGTGTACAGCATAGTGATTCAGTTTTTTGTTCTTTGGGGTTTCTTTTGCAGATTATATTCCAGTATAGGTTATTACAAAATTTTGGGTTTAATTCCCTGTGCTACACAGTAAATCCTTGTGCTTATCTATTTTATGTATAGTAGTTTTCCTCATTGTTCTTAAAGTTTATTTTACTATATTGTTGTAAATACCTATGAAAAGGACTAATTATATTCATGTTCCTTTTAATATTTAACTTTTTTTTAATACTGATTATCAGTATTATACACATTCATTGTAGAAAAACTTAAAAAGTACAGAGATGCACAAAGGAGGAAATAATGAAAACTCAGGGAGATAATCGTCCAGAGATAACCACAATAACTGTTTTTATGCATTTCTGTATAATCTTTTCAGTGCATATGTATTTACATAATTGGGATACTAGTTACCAGCATTAATATAACATTTACCCTGTGCCAGGCACAGATCTAAGTGCCTGACTTGCGTTACCATATTTTTTTTTTCCTCACAACAACCCTTTGAAGTAGGTATTCTTTTTTTTTTTTTTTTTTTTTAAACATCTTTATTGAAGTATAATTGCCTTACATGAAGTAGGTATTCTTATAGATGCAGATGCTAAAGCACGAAGAGGGTAAGTGACTTGCCTGAAGTGAATCGCTGGTAAGTGGCTGAGCTGGGGTTGGAATCCAGAGACTGCTGTAAGCCACTGTCCCATACAGCCCCCTTTGATTCCTGTAGACTGTTCTGATTCCCACTCACAGATGCCACTGGGGAGGAAGGAGGCGAGGGGGACAGGCTGGTGTGTGTGCCTGTGTGTATTTCGTGTGTGTGTGTATCACAGTGTACTCGGGAGTGTAGTGATTGAGGAAACGATCAAACAGATGCGTGGCGGGTGTGAACACTGCCCTCCCACCCAGATTTGTCAGGGAGCGAAAACCACTGGGAATATAGTGTCAGTTGGTGTGTCTCCCTCCGCTCTGGGCGAGGTCTGTGGGCCCAGCAAAAAGAGGGGAGCCTTTCCTGCTCCTTGGTGTCCCCCAGCCACTTCTGCTTCAGCCCTCTGTGGGTTCTCTGTCCTGCTGCTCTACAACTTACGGGTTATTTGCTTATATCTTCCTTCGGCTTCCTTTTGAAAGTTTTTTTTTTTTTCTCAGTTACTGACCCTTGTCAATTAGAGAGTTGAACTCTCCAGCTACAATTGTGGATTTGTCTTTCTTTCCTATCATTTCTGTCGATTTTAGCTTTATCTGGTTTGAAGCTCAGTTATTGGATGTGTATGTGTTTAGGACTATTACATGTTCATGACGAATTGACTTTTTATCATTATGAAGTGTCTTTCTTTATCTCTAATAATATTCCTGTCTGGAAGTCCACATCATGTGATTTTCACAGAACCACTCCAGCTTTCTTGATATTAGTGTGAGTGTGGTATATTTTTCTCCATTGTTTTATACGTATCAAACTGGTAGGAACTGTTTATCTGTGTCTTTATATTTAAAGTGTTTTTCATAGACAGCTTATTTTGAATCTTGCATTTTTATCCAGTCTGACAATCTCTACCTTTTAATTGAAGTGTATAGACCTTCTAACATTTAAAGTAATTATCAACACAATTGGGTGTAAGTTTACCATCTTGCAACTTGTTTTCTGTTTCTACCATTTGTTCTTTATTCTTTCTTCTTTTCCTGCCTTCTTTTGGATTCATGGTGTATCTTTTAAGATTCCATTTTATCTCCACTCTTGGCTTATTTGGCTATACTTCATTGGTTTATTTTCTTTTCACGGTTGCTGTATGGTTTACAGGTTTAACTTAACACAGTCTACCTTCAAATCATAAACCACTTCACATACAATGTAAGAACCTTACAACGGTATAGATATTTCCATTCTCCCCTCCCGTCTTTTGTGTTATTGTTGTCATAAATCTTACTTCTACTTATATTATAAAACCCACACTATGTTGCTAGGCTTTTACATTTACCCACAAATTTACTATTTCTGGAGCTCTTTGTTCCTTTGTAAAAAGGGCTTTTTTTAAGTCTAAAGAAATTAACAAAAATGTTTGCAAAACATTATTTTTTTCCCTTCCTCTCTCTTTCAGTTTCTCATCCAAAAACTTGTCGTCCTCTTTCTTTTCCTGGCGAGTTTCCCCTGCCTGTGGAGCTTCCCTCTGCATCGCTAATCCATGCGTGCTTTTTGGCTGTCTCATCTGTGGCTCGGTGGTGATAATCAGTGATGCTACCAGCTGCTCCAACTACAGAGCCCCATGGCTGGTGTTGCTAACACATTCCAGTGGTCCAAGGTTCAGAAAATCCACACATTCCAGCTCCCATCTCCTGCTCCTCTGCCCCACTGGGAGAGGTGTGACAGGATCCGATCCGCAGGATGCTGGGGCTGCATTTCTCCCTGTTCCTCCTTGCCCTCCTCCTCCCCCTCCAGTGCCAAGTGAAAGTGCCACCAGCCCCAGGGCCTGGCTGCCCGGGTACCAGATTCCCGCCAGCTGCCTCACTCTTGTGAGCCAGCCCCCTTCCCTGACCTGCCCTCCCCCACCCACAGAGGAAGCCAGACAGGCCACACAGTGAGTTGAAACCTTAAGTACCCACCAGGGGCTGCTCTGCTCAGGCCACAAAGTCTTGTGCAGTGTTCCTTTGATTTTTTTTTTTTTTTTCTTTAAAGGGCAGGAGTGGTGCTGGTTGGGGAGGTAACTAGATCGCAGTAGAGGGAAATTTCCTGGGATAGAAGAGGAGGGAGGGCTTGGGCCCTGTGCTTATGTGTTGCTCGCCCACATGGTGCTTGGCATGTATTGAGCGCTCACGGAAGCCCGGAGTGGCGTGGACTGCAGTGGTGAGCAGGTCTCGGCAACAGATGGGCTTGGTGGGGCTGGGCTCTGATCGATGCAAGGAGGTAAAGATGGATGGAGACAGACTCCCTGCCCTTAATGAGCTGTCACAGGCTGGTGGGACAGAGGCACTCAGGCAGACAGTTCCTACTGGTTTGATATGTGCTCTCACAGGGGATGTGCACGGTGCTTTGGGAACTCAAAGGAAAGGGACCTGGAACCCTGTGCCAGGAATGTGGTCAGGGAGGGCTTCCTGGAGGAAATGGTACCCTAAGCTGACTCTTTGATGTGTGTTTATTTAAACTGGAGTCTTGACATTTAGAAAAGCCCCACACTTTCATCCTTTATATAAATCATAAGGATTTCCATAGTAAGATTTTGGGAATCTCTTACAGAAGATGCTGTAAAACCTGTACATTGTGGTGTATCTGTCCCTAAATAAGTGTTGTCTTCTCCCTTTCAGTGTTGCTATAAACATTGTCACCCATGTAGCATATGTTTGACTTTTTTTTTTTTTTTTTTTGGCCACGCCATGCAGCATGAGGGATCTTAGTTCCCCAACCAGGGCTCGAACCCGTACCCCCTGCATCGGGAGCATGGAGTCGTAACCACTGGAGTGCCAGGGAAGTCCCCAAACTACCTTAATTTATGTGTGTTTCCTCATTGTAAGCAGGCTTGTCTTCCTATCTGGATTTTTTTGTGTATATGTGTTCTACCAATTAACTACTTTTGCAGTTTTAATCCTGTATTATTTCTACTTTGTTTTGTGTAAAAGGGGAAAAATAAAAAAGCTGGAATCCCCGCCCCCTCCAAAATATTTATTTTCCATAATAAGATTTGGAAATCTCTTACAGAAGAGACCCCCCCCCACAGCATAGAAACCACGCGTTCCTATTTATTTAGGTAGGTAGAACGGATCCTTTTTATCCTCGTGTTGCAGAAGAGGAAACTGAACTGTGATGAGTCTCAAGGGATAAGAAAGGATTTAGCCTGGAAAAGAAGATAGGAGAGTGGACGGCACAGCATGTGCAAAGGCCCGGAGGGAGGAGGCCTTTTGTGTGTATGTGCTAATAAGTTCATGGACTCTGCTGTGGCACCGTGTGTTGTCCCAACTGGATCTTACAAACTCATCAAACTTAGCCTGAGCGACAAGGCCACGGACAGTCGCTAGCCTTTGTTTCCCAAGTGGAATGACCTTTTTGGGTGGCCTCGGTATGGCAGTTGAGGTGGGGCCAGCCTCTGGGGCTTCTGTTATCCTCCAGTCAGGTGTTGAGCTCTGTCGGTGCAAATTCTTCCCCGGCTCAGCTGGGGTGGAGCCCTGGGCCAGTTCTGAAGGGCATTTCCACAAGAGTTTGGGGCCTGAGATTGTGTCCTGGGCCCGCCGGCCCCAGTGGTGAGCCTGTGTGCTTGTGTGACAGGAAGGACCTGGTTCCTGTGATAACACGCTTGACTTTACCCCTCTTCCGGAGGGGGGCTGTCAGGGGATGGAGGCAGCTTTGTATTTGTATTTCAGGGCTGGACTTGGGCACCGCGGGAGTGGGCTGAGAGGGGGGTGAGCACTCTGAGAATTCTGGAGCTGGCTGCATGCAGTTTACAGCTTCCCCACACCCGGGCCAGAGCACACAGGAGTGGCAGCACTGTATCGTTCCCCAAACCTCTGCTTCCTGGGCCCCGGAGAGATTCAGAGGTGGCTTGGCCAGGGGAAAAGAAAGGCCCCTGGGCTCGGGTAGCCCCGTGGCTCTGCCTGTCTGGATCACTGCCCTTGTCACCCTGACTCTCCTGTGCGCCTTCTTCCCCGAGGCCCTGCTTCTCCTCCCACCTGCCCTATCTCATCTGGTGGATGTTCCGTCCTCCCTTAGGAAACAAACGTGGGAGGCATCCTGTACTCCTCTGTCTTCATAGCCACTCAATTACCAGGTCTCCTTGATTTCGCCTAGTTTTATTTAGAGCATTGTGACTCTTGGGCCGCCTCTGGTCAAGCCCCGCCTCCCTCCCGGCTCCCCTGCACACACTGATGTAAAACGCAAGCCTGGTCCTGCCGTTCCCTCCCCCACAGTTTGCCCTTGTACGTCCAGACTCCACAGCAGGTCCTGCGCTCCTCTTCCCCCAAGCTGGGACTTGTGCTCTGAGCTCCAGCCCCCTCTGTCTGCCAGGCTGTGTCTCACCTCTGCCTCTGTGCCTTCCTGTGCCTGGAAAAAACCTCTGCTCTCTCCCCCTGGCCCAGATTATGACAGTCTCCCACTAGTTAGCGCTCTGTGGGGACAGATACTGTTTTGTTTTATCACTTTTTTTTTGGCCGAGCCGTGTGGCATGAGGAATCTTAGTTCCCTGACCAGGGATTGAACCCACGCCCCTGCAGTGGAAGCGCGGAGTCTTAACCACTGGACCGCCGGGGGAGTCCCCAGACATTGTATTTTTGTCACCTCTGTGCCCAGCATGGTGTTTGTAGACATTATCGGGGCCACCGAGGGTAAAGGTGAGGCAGCACCCAGGGAGAGGGATGGAAGGACAGGGGGAGGCAGGTCCTGGGGAATTCCCCCATCCCTATGATGTTAGAGGCAGTTATCATACCCAGTCTACAGATGTAGGAACTGAGCTCAAAGAGGTGCAGTGCCAGCAAGTGGCGGAGCTGGGACTTAGAAGTTTTCCAACTACAAAAGCCACACTGCATTTCCTTGCAAACTCACGTACTTGCTGAGGCCGGTGGGTGTTGTGAATGGTTGGAGTGGGCCAAAAAGAAAGGGCGTTAGATTTCATGCTACAGCCATTGGTGGCTCTGCAGGTAAGTAGACCCGTATTGCTAGCTCTTCTGACTGCTCCTGGGAAGCCAGACAATCTGGCTTTCATATGAAATCTCTCAATTTATTAAGACTAACTCAAATTTCTTTTAAAAGTACAAACAGGGACCTCCACTGCAGGGGACCAGGGGGCATGGGTTCGATCCTTGGTCGGTTCGATCCCTGGTCGGGGAACTAAGATCCCGCGGCCAATAAAAACCCCACAAACACATCCAGGGAGTTGTGTGGTGGGATGCAGCCTGCAGGCCTAGGGCTGGTGGCGTCTGCCATATTCTCTGTTGCCTCCTTTAACCCCCCCTCCCCGGGTCCTGCTGCCTCTAGAATCCCCTCTGGGAGAAGAATCAGAGTTCATTACTTGAAAGAGCTCTTGGAAGATTATCTGGGCCAACCCTTAGCCATGTGTGATTCTTATTTCACCAGAAAGGTAGGTAGGCGTGGGCAAGTAAGGAACTGTAAATTCTGCCTCTCCGGGAGTCTGTGCTCCTGGGCCTGAGCGGCTGGGCTCAGCCCCACTGCCCCACCCCCAGTGGCTGCTGGCACTTCCTGCTGTCGGCCACTGCACACTGAACTGCCCTTGGCTCTAAGGGTGGCACCACCCCTGGGATCTTCCCTCAGAGGACCTGGACGCCAGGCCAGAGCGCCATGGCTGCGCTTTGAGCCTGGGTTTTGAAGTTTGTCCCTCTCACGTGGAAACAGGAGTCTTTGTTCACAGCCAGTGAGACTCCTCTCGTCCCAGCTCCTACCTCAACTACGTGTGGGGTAGGACAGTGGAGTGGGGGGGCCAGGCACAACCCGGCCCCCGACTCCCTGCAAGGGACAGGGCCCACGGAGGGAGACCTCACAGTTCGGGGTACAACAGGGAGGGGTGGATGGGGACAGAGACTTGCACTTTTTTTTTTAAGTTTTTTTTTTTTTTATTGAAGTATAGTTGATTTACAGTGTTTCAGGTGTATAGCAAAATGATTCAGTTATATATATTTTCTTTTTCAGATTCTTTTCCATTATAGGTTATTATAAGATATTGAATATAGTTCCCTGTGCTGTACAGTATGTCCTTGTTTATCTCTTTTATATATAGTAGTGTGGATCTGTTAATCCCAAATTCCAAATTTATCCCTCCCCTGCTTTCTCCTCTGGTACCCATAAGGAGACTTGCACTTTAAAAAAAAAAAAATTATTTATTTATTTATTTATTTATTTATTTATTTATCTATGGCTGTGTTGGGTCTTCGTTGCTGCACGTGGGCTTTCTCTAGTTGTGGTGAGGGGGGGCTTGGGGGGGTACCGCTCTTGCCATCTGTCCTGGCTCTGCTGGGTTGGATTCCCAAGAGCTCCAGATGTCTCATCCAATAAAACCCAAAGTAGGGCTGAGATGGATACTCCCCCCGCCCCCCCGGCCAATCTCCTGATGTAACCAGCTGGGCGTGGTGGAGGGAGGCCAGCCATGCCAAGCCAAGCTGAGCCCTGGGACCTTCTCTGCCACGTGAGCCCTGGGGCACAGACCACCCTGTTCGGTTCTTCCGTAAGGCTTGGCATCTGCTTGGCTCTCTGCTTCAGTTCTGGGGCTGTTAGGCTGCTAGCTGGCGGACTACAGGGTCTGATTTTGGTTCTCTTCCCACCCCGTCCTCCTCCTCTGTACCTTGATGTCCCTACATGTGAGCCCTGCCAGCGAGACTGACAGTCCCTGGGTGCTTTTTCTTTCAGGCAAGTCTTTCCCTCCTTTTTTTCTCTTGTGGTTTCCCAGTGTGACTCTTGTTACCCAGAGTCGTGAGGACTGGCCTCCACCTGCTCCCTCCCTGTCCAGGAACAGGCCGAATTCCCAGTGCAGAGAGTCAGCGAGGATATGGGCTTCCAGAGAAATTTGTCTTGACCTCCTCAGGAAATGGCTGGAGGCATCTCTCCTTTGTAGATCAGCGACGCCATCCCACCAGGGCCTGTGTGGGGAGCTTGGGAAGGACTGGGACAAGACTTGGGGCTCCTCCCTTACTCAGGAGGTACCAACAGTCAGTCAGGCAGCCCGAGAATTTTGTCTTACCCCAAACCAAGCAGGTGGCTTCCAAACTTGTGAAACTGGGAAGACCAGGGCTGGATGGCATAGATACTTCTAGGGAAGTGAAAGTGTAATTGAGGGTCAACTGGGGGCCACTGGCCCTGGCTCTTTCTTGGCCCCTCTGCCCCTTCTTCTCTGCTCTTGACTATCTCAGATAGTGGTTCCAGCTGTGTTCTGCAGTGTCATACCCTCCAGATGACACTCGTGACAGATAAGGATCATGAGCTGCCCATCCTTCTTCTGGAGGGTGCTGCCTGGGGTTCTGAGCACCTTCCAGCTCTTTCTCTCCCTCAGGAAAGCATGTTGGAACACATGTGGGTGGGCTGACAGTCATGAACCCACTTCAGCTTATTTTCAAACAGCGAAGGCAAATAAATAGGAAATGTCCATACTTTATGATCCTTAGCTTAGGACAGGTGGTGGCACACCTCAGGCTTATTGATCGTACATCATGCGAGAGATTCTTTGTCCCTCCCTCATTTGGCTGTTTGGTGCCTTCAGTGGAGCCTTGACTGCCAGTCTGTCTCCTGATGATTCTCTTGCCACCTCTGCTTGATTATGGTGGAGGCTGGGGAGCCACTGTGCCCCAGAACAATGGCCCAGGCTCCTCAATCTGTGCAGATAAGAAGAGGGCGGAGGTCAGTGCCTGGGGCAGCCCCATCTTGCATCATGCTGTTTGGATGGGCAACAGAGTGGAAAACACTCTTGCAAGTAGACCTACCAGGCAACGAGTTAGCCTAGAACATGGAGCTCCCCGTGCCACCACTAAGGGGCTCATCTGTGGCACAGGGCCCTGCCTGAGGGGCAAAGACAAGAAGGGAGGCCCAGAGCAAGGGCCCCAGCAGAGGCCGGGGTGGAGGGGCACCCCAGTGGCCAGCCTTCTTGGATTGCTCCAGGGGCTCTGGAGACTGGTGCTTTGGAAACGGAGAGTGTGGAGAGTGGTGACAGGCAGAATGAGGGACAGCTGCTGACAGCGATGTTCCTCTCCCAGTGGGGTGTCATGGAAAGAACATGGGTGAGCTCTGCAGTCAGGCAGAGCTGTCCTCGTGGGGGTGGGGGACTCTGCCCGGCTGCAGAGCGTACTCATCACACATCTCTGAGCCTCTTTGTCCTGATCTATAAAATGGGGTTGTGAGGCCTGCACGTTTCCCCGTGCCCCCCCTGTCTGAGCTTCTTTCTGGTCACGCGACCCTGTCTTTGGGTTCCTTTGTGGCACTCTGCAGGGCTCAGAGCCTCAGTGGCAGGAGCAAAGGCTGCTCTGCCCTGGGCTTGCTCTGGGAGGTCAGAGACTGAGAGCTCCTTCTATTGCCAAGATTCCAGGTTCAACGCCACAGGGCTCTCGGACAGCAGTGACTTCCCAGCAGGTGGCAGAGCTGGCATAGGGCTGGGGGGTGTTGGAGCCCTGTAACTTCTCGCTGTCGCCTCTGTCCTTGCTAGGGAGTGAGTCGGAGGCTTCTGGGCTCAGCTGATGTTCTCTGAGGAGGACTTGGAATGAACCCAAGGAACAGAGGGATGAGGTCAGTGGTTTGCTCAGCAAGGAGGCCCGAGTTAGTGACAGACCTGTCACAGCTCCCAAGATTCCTGGCCGCAGTCCCTGGCTCCGCCTCCTCCCCCTCCCATCCTTAGGGAGATGAAAATCGGCAATGATGCGATGATGCGGGTTTCTTTACCGAGTGTCTCTTTGTGTCACAGTGGGAGGCCCAGGAGGCTCTCCCCAGCCGCGGTGGTTTTCGCATACTTTTTCATTGATTACTCACCCTGTGCTCTATGAGCTATCTGAGTAACTAAAGCCCAGAATTGCCACCCAGGCTGGTGAGTGGTGTGGATTTGAACCTGTCCCCCTCTCTACTTGGAGGCCCGTTCTTTCCACTCGGCCACGCTGCCATGCAGGCTGGGATGCCAGGAGGGGTATAGAGAGAGCTGTGTGATTGTCCCAGCTCCCAACGCCGCATGGGAAGACAGATCTATGGTATGGACAGGATGGCTTTGTGGGGCTGCTTAAATGTCACCTAAGCCCCCATGTGCATGTGCAAAAGGTCTCTCTGAAGCCTCAGTTCTTATCTTACAATTCATTTGCATTTTGCACCTAACTCCATAAAGTAGCCTTTTAATTTAATGCAGTGATTTCAATGTCTTGCTTCTGAGTCAGTTTGATCCTCAGAAGGTGTCCTGGGTTTACCTGTGCCCCTGGCCTCCACGCTCCCCCTGGGGGTGTGGATATCCCTGTAGATGAAGGGGGTGGGAGGCATGTTCAGTGCTATGAGTAAAGGCACTTTGCTGGGGAAAGGGAAGAGGGGGCCCAATTTGGCCAGCGAGGCACGTTGCAGTGGGCGGGCCGAGAAGGTAAAGGCCAGTCAGGGCTGTATTCTGAGAGGCTCAAGACCAGAACGCCAACCCCAGGGGTTCCGATCTCATTCTGTAGGCAGAGAGGGTCATGGTGGCTGAGTATTCTGACTCTCTTTTGCTTGGCAAACGTCCAGTCACTGTCCGAGAAGCTCATGAGGGTATTCGTGCTGTGGATCTAGCAAGGGGGGAGGAGGTTCCTGCCCTCAGAGGGCAAGCGGTCTAGTGGACGCGCACAGAAGGGGTGAGGTTTCAGGTTCACACTGCTGGCGTCTGCTGCAAGGGTTAGAATGGGGGAGCGCAGAGCAGGTGCTGCCAGGGAGTTCGAGAAGGGGCCGAGCGTGGATTCGGATGCCAGTCTAAGTTGTTGGCTTCCTGTGACAGAAAGGGAGGCAAGTAAAGGGGAGAGGCCCCGTGAAGGAAGAACGGATGGTACTTGGTGACAGTGACGTGTGGGGAGCTGGAAGAGGGCCCCAGGATATCACAGGTGCTATAGGAGAACCGGGGAAGGCCGGCAAGAGAGAGTGCGGTCAGGAAATGGCCTAGCTGCCAGAGATGGGGAAGAACGGACCTGTCCTGTGGCCACCGTGAGCCATGTTCATTAGTCAGAGCTTGACTGGTCAAGAGGGGGTAAGTAGTGCTATGAAATCCACAAACATTGGGAAAAGACTACAGCTCATTCCTGGAACAGGCCAACTTTTGAACTTTCTGTTTGGGTCTCTGTAGGGCGGATGACTCACTTCTAAGCCCCTCCTAACCTCTGTTGATGATTAGCAGGGGTGAGAGGCCCCCGGAGCCGCCCTGCTCCACAACAGACCGACTTGCCACAAAGAGCCCAGATTGCAGGAATGGATTGGGTGGATTTGGAATAGCTGAGAAAAATTCCAGCCCCTGAGCCGCCTGGGTTCGAGGCTGTCTATCTTGTTGTATGTAAATCCACGTTTTACCCTTTGAAGGAACTGCGGGATGGGCCTGGAGTTGGACCCTAGACACGACCTTAAAAGAGTCCAGAGTCTCTGGGTGACCCAAAGAGGTGATGAAATCTGACCAATGAAATGCGTCCACGGGGTTCTGGGCCCTCTGGGGGAGGGTGGGGCCCGCTGATCCTGGACCCAGAGATGAGTTATTTACAACAGAAACGAGACTCCGCTGTCCAGTCAGCCTGGACCTGCTGCTGTGCCCGTCTTGGGGAGGGGGTGGAGGTGTGCAAAGTATACCTGGGCGGCTTCTCCCACCTGTTGCTGCTTAACCTGCTGGAGCCCCATCAGATGGGGAAGTCGCCGTGGCCCAGGGCCTGGTCACTGGGGGGTCCTGTGTGGGTGCCCAGTGCAGCTGGGGCCTAGCACAGTTGGGCTTCTGCCTGGAGCTCGGCGTGACCTCTGGAGTTGCCTTTCTGCCTTTATTCTCTCGTGTCTCTGGTTACCTGTGCTCTGTGACCTTGGGCGCCAGCCAGGCACCCAGTAAAGAGAGCCAACCTGCCTACACACTCATGTTGTGTCAGCCCCTGCAAGGAAGGGCAGACAGGAAACCGCCCTCCTAAGGCATGTGGGAAGCCCAGGCAAGAAACGCCTTCTCCAAAGGGCCACCTCCCACCTCTCCGAGCAGCATCTTGGAAGACTCCTGGCCGTCTCCCCTGGTTTCCTGTGTGTCACCCCCAGCCCACACTTCCTTCAGGGCTGAGAGTAAAATGGCAGTTCCTGTTGAGTGAGGCATGAGTCAGCGAAGGAGAATGGTGGCTGAGTCTTCATAACCTCCAGGCACGGCTATTAAATATTTAAATGACACTACAGTATTGATTGTTTCTCCTCCATCCCCTTAGGGAGAGCAGTTCGCTGTCTGGGATTCAGATAATAGCAATATCTTGGATTTAGACAAACTCCAAAGAGCTCCAGAAAGGTTCTGTGTAAATTTCACCCGAAATTATGTTATCTCCTCCTCAGGGCTTGCTATCAGGCATGGGAACAAATTGGGTTCTGCCCGTTTTACAGCTAGAGAAGATGCCCGACCCGATGACAGGCACCCAGCAGGCTGGGCCTGGAATCACAGCATCCTGGCACTGGCTACTTTCTCTGTTCACGGCTCCTTCCCCATCTTCCTCGTTCTCACAGTCCCGCTGTCATTCAGCCATTCATTCTACCTGCTGGGGATATGGCATCAAGCAAGATAGACAGGGCCCCTTCATTCTTGGAGAGGAGGCAGTCAGTTGGCAAGAACCCAGATTGGCAGGGGAGGCCCCTTCAGGAGATCGAGTTCCTTAGTCAGTGGCCAGGCCCTGGGTCCCCGGGCTGGGTAGTGCAGAGCAGATCTGGCCTAAATTGTAGATTGGCCCTTACTGTTCACAGATCTGTCTTTCCTCCCAGGACAGTTATCAGGATAAATATACCCGGCTCCCCATTCCTGGGGAGTTACTCACCATGTAAAAGTGCCCTGCTGCCCTGGATTAGATTACCTCTGCTCTAACTGCTCATGTGCTCAGGGCTGGGGGAGGGGGAGACCCGCCTTCTCGTCCTGCTCTCCTTCCTAATCTGGAAGAGTCTCAGCAAAGGGGCTGAGATGAGACCATCCCCGTAGAGGGGAGCCGGTCCTGCTGTTTACACAGCTCCTTCCTTAGGAAGGGCCGAGCCCCGCTCACTGCTTATGTACTGAGCTTGGGCAGCTGTAAGGAGGCTGGGCAGCTTCTCCTCTGACACTTGAGGCCACCAGGGCTGCGCAGGTGGTCAGCAGGGGGGCCGAAACCTCTCTTGCCCACAGTTCTGAACCCAGTAGGGTAGGCAAGCTGAAAGGCTGGGTTTCTCCAGGTCTGGTGAGGAAGGGACTCACCAAGCTGCTGCTGTCTCTGTGAGAGTCTGGGTCTCACCATAAATGGAGGGAATGGACAGTTGACCCTGGCCTGGGAAGGCCTTGTGCAATGGCAGTCCCTTATGGCTGTGCTGGAGCTCTCAGGGCAGTGTTTGCTACACCTTCCTTCTGCTTCTCAGCTCCCAAGGAAACACCTGCCTGGGCCGTGAAAGCTGAGTTACATTGGCCTGCAGAACAAAGGTGGGTGAGCTGAGTCTTGTTCTTATTGTGGGCCTCTTCTAGGCTAGGTATCAAGAATATAAGGCACGTCAAGCTGGGGTCTTCCTGGTGGCCAAAGGACCCTACCTCTTTTAGATCAGCCTAGCGCTGGTGTGGCAGGGGAGCCTGTGAACTCTGGGATGGGATGATGCCCCACATGTACCTGCCCCATCATGAAGATCTGCTGGGCAGGCTTCTCCATGGTGACTTTGTTTTCCCCAGGATGGTGCTCCTAACTGATGATCTAGGATTGCAACATCCTTTGCTTTCAGGATGTTGAAGCGCTTTTCTCCTTCCCCTCCAGGGCTAACCATTTCTCTGGGAGGGAACTCCATCTACTGAGCGTGTGCTCTATTCCAGGGACTGTGCTAAAGCAGGCACTTTATATCCACTCTCTCGTGTAATCCTTACTCCTGTGAGTAAGGTGGTGGAATTCCCATTGGACAGACAAGAAAACCGAGGTACAAGAGCAGTTAAGCAGCCTGGACGGGCAACTTGGCCACAGAGCAGAGTTTGTGTGACTCAGAATTCCCCTGTATGAGTTCTAACATCTCGTGTCCTCAGAGCCTGGGAGGGAGAATGAAATCTGTAACCGGGCCCCCCCCAACCGCCGCCGCCACATTTGAGGGATCCTGGATGGCCCTTTATCTCACTCTCTTTAGCGTCCATCCAGCTCTAGGCCTCTGATCTTGATAGTCTTTAATCACGTACTAAGAAGTTGCTGGGCTTGGGTAGGAGGAAGCCGGGCCTGTGAAAGAGGCTTGACTTGTCTATATACTCCAGTTCGGGGTGGAGGTGGAGGTGGTTAGTTGATTCTCTTTAACTTATTATTGGGTGCTATGTGTCTGTGGGTCAGCCCAGGTCCCCAAGCCTCAGTCTGGCGGAGATCCCCGATGTTGGGGATGGGAGGGCGCCTGGGGCTCCCTCTGTCCTGGGTGCCTTGAGCTGGTCTGGGAATATGAGGGGCGCAGCTGCAGCATTTGCCCTGGAATGCAGCCCGACCGGCCCCCGAGTCTCCTCCCTCCCAGCGCAGAGAGCCTGGACACCTGAGTCTTAACCCCCTCAGGGCTGCAGAGCCAGCGGCTCCCCCCACCACCTCCCGTCCTCAGGATTGTGCTCGGCTGGTGGTTACTGGGGCCCAGGGAAGGGCCTTTCACCTTGTCCTGGCCCCGTGCGCTGTGCTCACCCGCCCGCTTGCTCCTGGGCAGCCTCTCAGTGGAAGCCACAGCCCCTCTGAGTGGCTGCTTAGGTGCAGCCGCTGGGCACTGGAAGCTAGGGCATGTGTCTGTCTCTTGTGTCACTCTTGAGTCACGCCTTCAAATGATGTGTGCTGCAGGCACGGCCCAGAGGCTTGGCCCCCCGGCGCCGTTGTGCTCCTCCTCACAGCCTGCACCGTCCTTCCAGCTCAGTCAGGCATTCCCTGGCACTGAAACTTTCCCGGTGCACCCATGGCCGGCTGGGGGCTCCCGGGTCTTCCCCAGCTCTAAAATTCCGTGATTGCACGAGGTTACCTTCGGTTACTCCCCGTGGCGGAGAGCCGATGGGCCGATAGCTCCCTCTGGCGGGCAGCGGAGGACGGTCCGCACCCCTTCGCTGCCAGGGCACAACAAGCTGGTTGCCTCTGGTGGACTGGAAACTGTGCATTAACTCCCCCGTCCCCAGTTTCGAAAGGAGAACTCTCCCTCTCCACACATACACTGGATAGACTCCCAGAGACCTGGGCTTTCCCTCTTCTTGGATGGAAGTGACAGAGCCTGCATCCACTGGTCTGGAGAGGCAAAACGCTTGCAGAATCTAGGGTGATTTCCTCCAGAAAGGGGCTGGGAAGCCCCAGAGAGAGCTCTTTCCCCAGGGTGACTAGGGTGGTCCTAGTCACTCTGACTTGTTCTGGTGGTCTCAGGCCTGGACCCAGAAGCTTAGTGGAGCGATGCTGAGGAAGTCTGAGGCCTTCCTTAGGCTGAATGAGTGAGCCCTGACTGCTTACTGCTTCTGTGTGTATGGAAGCCATCCTCCAAACATGTGGGAGAGAGGGTGTGTTCCAGCGGCACCATTTTCTCTGACACCTTCTTCGGGGTATGTGTAGAAGGAATCCTGAGCCTGCCCCTAGGGTATTCAGAGCTGGCACCAGGCAGTAACTAGCTGAAAACTGGGGACCTTCCCCCCCACCCCTGCCCCCGCTGTGGACTGCAAGTGGACTCCATCTGCCACCTCTGTTTACTCAGGCTGGGGAGGAGTTTGCTGAGCTTGCAAGGAGACTTTGGCCCATCACCATTTTGCAGCCTGTGGGAAGATAGCAGGCCTCGGCACCCATAGGAATCCAAAGTAGAGGCCAGCGAGTACTCCTCCGTGCCTCCTGTATTCCTGGCTCTCACCTGAGGCGCGTGTGAGGGGTTTGGTGGGACAGTGGCACCAAGTCCTGTCTATCACAGAGCAAAGACCAAGGATGGAGAGAGAGGAGGAAGCTACACCGCAGCACAGGTGGCTGTGCGTGTCCTAACTCTCACTCAGACACAAGTTTGGACAGTGGTGTGCCTCCGCTCTCTGACATCCACAAATGTTTCACTCTGTTTTTGGGGTGTTTTAAAAAAGATTTATTATTTATTTTATTCATTTTTGGCTGTGTCGGATCTTAGTTGAGGCATGCGGGATCTTTCTTTGCGGCGCGCGGGCTTCTCTCTAGTTGCGGCATGCGGGTTTTCTCTCTCTAGTTGTGGCGTGCAGACTCCAGGGCGCGTGGGCTCTGTAGTTTGCGGCACGTGGGCTCTCTAGTTGAGGCGCACGAACTGAGTAGTTGAGGCGCACGAACTGAGTAGTTGTGGCACGCGGGCTTAATTGCCCCGCGGCATGTGGGATCTTAGTTCTCTGACCAGGGATCGAACCCACGTCCCCTGCGTTGTAAGGTGGATTCTCTACCACTGGACCACCAGGGAAGTCCCCAAATGTTTCCCTTTGAATGTTACTTTATTACTTTGCTTTTGCTTTTCTCTTCAAGGTTGCCCTTTTCTTGTCTTGCCCAGATCCTACCCATAGAGGACTTAGGAGAAGTCAGCACTTTGCAACCCAACCTGACCTCCTTGGAGGAAAATCTTTTTCTGAATTTCACAAAGCAAATGAGATGTGGTGTTTGCAGCTTCCCGTGTACTATAGCATCTGCTATCCCATATAAACCTCACGCCAGTGCTGTGAGGTGGGGAGCTAAGTGATTTGCTCTGTGGCTGTGGGTAGTGTAGAGGAGCTGGGACTGAACTCAGGTCTGGCTCGACTCCACAGATCTTTTGTCTCCACCCCCCAGGACTGGTCCTTTTGACCAACAGATGTATCTGTGTTGAAAAGAGCCTGTTTAAATCATAAACCAGAATCCATCCATAAACCAATGAGCCAGACTTGGAGTCAGGTCATGAGTGAGGTGGGAGAAGGTGTTTGGTGCAGAGGCTGGTGGTGTCCCTGGCTCAGAAGGTTTGACGAGGAAGCTTAACCATCTGTCTTTTATTGAGTGGAGCCCACGAGACCCGAGTTCAGGTCCCAGCGGTGTCACTTCAGCCAGCTCAGGCAGTGTGGAGATGTGCCTCTGCCTCTGTGAACCTCAGTTTTGCCATCTGTGCTAGTGGTATCGTGAGGAGGAAGAGAGGTGACACAGGTGAAACTCCTGGCACCTGGTGGGCATTCAATCATGGCAGCTGCCCTTGTTACCCCTACTGGACTTGCACGTGTTGGGGGCTGGCTCTGCCCATGATGGAGAAGGAGGGACCCCAACCCTCCTGCTGGCTTGGGCCCAGAGGAAGCCAGGACGCCTTGTGAAGCCAAGGCAGCAGGTGTGGCCGTGGAGAGGCCACTGGGATTGGCCCTGGACACTGGTTCCTTTTCCACTGTTACCTAGACACACAGACTCCCTCTAGTTCCGGTTTGCTAGAGATAGGAAGTCAAACTTCTTCCAAAGGGCCTGGAGGAGTCGGGGGCTGCAGGAACTGACCTTCCTTGGAAGTCAGAGACACCCCGGGCCTTGGAACAAGCTTCTGATCAGCTGGGTAGGAGCCTGGGGTAGGTGCTGCCAGCCTTGGGGGTAGGACATCAGGGCACGTAGCTGGGAGGTGTGGGCCCACAGACCCAGGCCCTGGGTGAGGCCCTTGCTTCTTTCTTACTTCCTTTGAGCAGGGGTGGGGTTGGGGACAGGGCCACCAGGAAGGATCAGACTGGCAGCCCTCAGAGCTTGGGCCCCGTCATTCAGGAAGTTGTACTGTTTAAATCTGGCACCATCTTGTGATCACAGCAGCCTCTTGCAGGGCAGATTTTTCGGGTTTGGGGCCTCTGAGGAGTCAGTCCTGTCACTTACCGGCTTTGTTATTTGGGGCCAGTCCCATCACCTCTTGAAGCCAGTTTCTCCGTCTGTAAAGGGAGGGTGAGAATTCCAACTTCATGGGGTATTAGGAGGATTAACTGAGACCACGTATGCAACGTGCCCAACACGGTGCCTGTTAACTAGTAAACGGCCATGATCCAGCCATTGCTTTCTGGTGATTATTATCACAAGGGCCAGGGACCGAGTTCCCCCACTGCAGCAGGCCAGCAGCGGGGGGAGAGTGAACTAGTCCGTGGCACAGCAGGAACGAGGGCATGGCATGCAGGGCCAGGCTGTGGGGCTGTTGAGGGTCCCAGGAGGGCAGGATCAGCAGCTCCTGCCCCCACCCCTCCAGCTGTACCCTTCTGGTCTGGGGACTGGGGAGATGCAGGGCCCCCTGTGGGCTGCCTAGTGCCAGGGTAATGGAAGCTTGCACTTGTGGGCTGATTCGGCTCCCTTGCTGCTGTTAAAAGCAGAATAGTTGGGCCCTGGAGCCTCTGGGGCCAGGCTGCTTGCCAGGCTTCCGCAGAAACAGCCTACAGAGCAGTCCTGCCCCTCTCTGCTGACGGTGGGTGAGGGGGGCAAACACTGCACCAGCCTTGTCCCTCACACTCCTCACCAGCAGCCCCGAGACTCGGGAGGAGCTTGGAGCCTGAGGTTCGGCTTCTACCTGGTCAGGAGGGCAGGTACCACCCCAGGGGCCCCTCCAGGCTGGGGGCTGAGCGGGCTTAAGCTCTTGGAAATTAAGTGGGACCTGGCAGTGCCCAGGCCCCTCCCCGTGACGTGGGGCTCCTCCCGCCCGTTCTCTCCGCCTTGCCCTGCGGAGTCAGAGTGCGGGTTCCAGGCAGGCATTTCTGACTCCCGGCCGGCCAGCCAGCCAGCTGCACAGCCCTGTCGGGAGGGAACGCAGGTGCCCAGCTCCCAGAGGTAGGAGAGCCCTCAGGGTGGCCCCGGGAGCCTCCAGAGAACCTTCTTCTTGGCTGGGGAGAAGAGCTTTGGGAGCTGTTCTTAGTCTGGTCTGGGCTGGTACCTTCCTGACCTGAGGCTGGTCATTTCTCCCATGGGCGGGGCAGGTGCTCAGAAATCATTAACTCTTGGGTGTAGGCAGGGAGGGCGCTGCCACTGGAGACTTAGTCCCCAGGATCCGTTTTCTTACCCGCTCCCCACGCCTTCTCTCTGCAGACGCCCTGCTGGCAGACTTGGAGTCCACGACCTCCCACATCTCCAAACGGCCTGTGTTCTTGTCTGAGGAGACCCCCTACTCGTACCCAACAGGAAACCACACATACCAGGAGATTGCCGTGCCACCCCCTGTCCCTCCACCCCCGTCCAGCGAGGCCCTCAATGGCACGGTCCTTGACCCCTTAGACCAGTGGCAGCCCAGCACCTCCCGATTCATCCACCAGCAGGTAAGGTGGGGACAGGGACTCGGAAGTCAGCTTCAGGGCACAAGGAGCTTGTCTGGCAGTGGCTCGGAGAGCCAGCGATCAGGGAAGTGGGGAGAAGAGGCAGGAAGCGTCTGGCTCTCCCCACCCGCCGCTGCCACGTGAGGGGGCAGTGACCAAGTGTTAATCACCTGTCTCCTGGTCAGAGTGTGGAAACTCCCTGGTGAGACTGGCTGTGAGCAGGAGCCTTCCGGGGGTGACTCGGGCTGTTCCTTTTCCTCCCCGGGGAGGCTCTGAGCACTGTCCTTCCTGCAGCCTCCATCCCCGTCCCCCGTGTACGGCTCCAGTGCTAAAACTTCCAGTGCCTCCAACCCCCAGGACGGCATCGGCCTTCCGTGTCCCCGAGCCGGCGAGGAAGAGCACGTGTACAGGTACTGCCCAGCTCCTCCCCCTGCTTGGGAATCCTGCGCATCGGTGGGCAGAGGCCACTGAGGCCAGGGACAGGCACGGCACAGCGCTGGAGGGGAGGGGGATTCTGCCTCAGGGGTCACTGGGTTAAACGGCAGAAGGCCTCTCAACTGGCCCGGTGGCCTTATCTGCCGTCACCGTGCAGCAGCTGGGCTGGCTCTCACATCGCCCTGCGTTGAGGAAGGTTCAGCAGCTGAAGCAAGACTTCCTTCTGCCTCTCTTCTTGCCACATCACTTCCCCCGCTCTCCGTCCTCTGGCCGGTGGAGACGCTGTATCCCCTCTGCCTTATTCTCCTTGAGGATTTGGGGGCTGCCAGAGCTGGAGAGCGTCTCTCACCGAGGTCTTCCCTTTGCCTCTCAAAGCTTCCCCAACAAGCAGAAGTCGGCTGAGCCTTCACCCACCGTCATGAGCTCCTCCTTGGGCAGCAACCTTTCTGAACTCGACCGCCTGCTGCTGGAGCTGAACGCCGTGCAGCATAACCCCCCAGGCTTCCCTGCAGGTAGGACTAGGTCAGGCCCACCAGGCCCACCTGCTGGCCTCGATCCCAGCAGGGCTCAGGGCTGAGCAGCTTTTCTCTTTTCCTTCTCCCAAGATGAGGCCAACTCAAGCCCCCCACTGCCTGGGGCTCTGAGCCCCCACTACGGCATCCCAGAGAATAACAGCCCGCTGGGTGTCAAAGCTGGGCCACTGACCAAAGAGAAGCCCAAGCGGAACGGAGGCCGGGGCCTGGAGGACGTGCGGCCCAGCGTGGAGAGTCTCTTGGATGAGCTGGAGAGCTCTGTGCCCAGCCCCGTGTGAGTCTCCACTGGGCCCTCCCAGGCAGGGGAAGGTCTCGCCCAGCCCATCCCGTGCTCCAGGGTCTGCCGTCTCATCCCCAGTGTCACCCGTTCCCTCTGAAGTACCTGTTGTTTGCCAGGCCCTGCACCAGGCCTTGGGGGATGGTGGCGAGTCACGCAGACACCATGCCTGCCTTCAACGAGCCACTATCCATCAGGAAGGACAGACACTGTGCACGCTGAGGGCACCCGTAGCCCAGCAGCTGTCAGCACAGGCTTTGGTGCCACACAATAGGGTTCACATCTTGGCTGTGCACTTTCTAAGTGTTGTCTTTCAAGCCTTTGTTTTCCCATCTGTAGAATGGGATAAGGGGAAATGGGATAAGGGGCATAAGATCACCTACCTCAGTAGGGGTGAGACCCAATAACACACATAAAGCACGTGCACACAGGACCCATGGTAAGTGTCTACCGAGTCTTATCTCTCCTTGGTGTTACTGTGTTGTTGGAACAACCTCACATGTACGTGCAGTGTTGTGGAGGATACACAGGTTGCTGGGGCTTGTTGAACAGGCAGGCTTGGACTTGGTCTTCTTGGGAAAGGTGCCATTTGAGCTGCCCTCGCCTCTCTCCCATCAGCTCACCTCAGTGCTCTGTCCTGCTGGCTGACAGCAGCCCCTTCCAACGATGGGTCCCCAGGAGAGACTGGGAGCTGGTGGGCTCCCCTGGGGTTGGGGGTGGCAGGACCCCAGTGTCAGCGCTGAGTTGCTGACCCCCTGGAGAGGGGAGGGACATGCTGGGGGTGCACGGGCTGGCCTCTGGGGTCCCCGCTGATGCCATGCCTGCGTGCAGCCCCGCCATCACTGTGAACCAGGGCGAGATGAGCAGCCCCCAGCGAGTCACCTCCAGCCAGCAGCAGACACGCATCTCCGCCTCTTCTGCCACCAGGGAGCTGGACGAGCTGATGGCCTCGCTGTCGGATTTTAAGGTGCCCTGAGGTCCCTCTTTCCTGCCCTGGCCCCTCAGAACCCCCATCCTTCCCCTCCTGTACCTCAGCATGAGTAGCTGGAACTTGGCCCCTCCGTGTTTGGGTGCCTCGCCCTGAGCCCGGGACCCCGCAGGCAGTGCCCTGGCCTTGCCAGGATACGGGGGAGGGAGGGCCAGGCCGGCCACGTGGGGACTGAGCTGCCTCTCAGCCTGTGAAGGCAGGACGTGCTCAGCAGGACATTCCTTCCTCCCTGGGTGCTCTCAGCTCCCAGCCACCCAGGCGAGGGATCAGGAGGCTGGGACAAAGGACCCTGTGTCGATGGCTGCTCTTGGTAGGGGAGGGGGTGCTCTGCTGGGCCGTGTGGGATCCTGTGCCGAGAGGTCATTTGCCCTGGAGCCCCATCTCCCACGCTGGCTGGCTGTCCTCAACACATCCTTTCTTTCTGCCTCCGGCTCCTGAATCCACAGGCCTCTTTCGCCATCCTCCTTCCATCCTCCATGCGCCTCTGAGTCCCCACAAGTTCTCTCTGGGAAACCTCACCCATCAGGCTACTGGGCCAGTCCTGCATGAGGCGCCCCGTCCCCTCCCCGCTGGGCCTCCCCAGGCCTTCCAGACCCGAGGTGTTTTATTTAGAGGATGCAGTGCTTTGATGGGGACTGATGGTGACTGAACTCGCCAACAGTTGCTGACTCCACCCTTCCACGGGGGCATGACTTAGGGAATCGGAGGAGGGGAGCCGGCTCTTGGCCCCATTGGTGCCTCCAAACCTCCCTTCGGCTGGGGTTTCACGGAGGTGGAGGATGGGAGCGGCTTGGGCTTGTGGCCCTCATGTGCCAGTGATTCTGAGTGGCCACAGTCAGGAGCAAGTACATTGGACTCAGGAGTTGGCCCGAGGGAGCCCTGCACCAGCACCCTTTAGGCTGTGCTGCTTTTCTGAGATCCCTTGAGAAGCTGCGCTGGTTCTCACTGTGCCCCTGGAGCAAGGTCTCGGGGGATGTAGGAGAGCTGGGATTGTCTGGGAGAGACAGAGCCGAGAGCTGCCTGTGGCTGCCTGTCCCTTGATTGGTGCCTGGGCTGACCTCCCCATGCTCCACCTCGCCTTAGCTTTTTCTCCCTCATCCGTACTCGGATTGGCGGGGAGCGGTGCCCGACAGGCATGGCTCAGAAGCTGCTTTCTGCTGCCTGGGTTTGATGGGAGCCAGGGATATGAAGCCCAGGAAAACCTTTCTGGGGGCTGGGTCTTCTTCCAGGGCCAGTCCTCATGCCTCAGCTTCACCACCACCTTGGTCTTGTCAGTGTAGACGGTCTGGTCAGTGTAGACAGGGCCTCTCAGAGCCCTGAGGCCCAGCCTGCCCCTTGCAGTGAGCTTCCTTCCTCATCTCTCCCATCTCTCTCTCCTCTCCCCTCTGTCTTTTGTCTTTCTCCTCCTCCAGACCAGCTCCTCTGCTGTGGCCTTGAGCTCCCCAAGGCTGCTGCCCAACTCAGCTCCATCCCCACACCACATACTTTCTCCTCCTCCTCCTCCTCCTGGGCCCTCTGTATTCCTGCCACCCCCTAGGAAACCCTCCCCTCGAGGCCACGGCCACACCCTGGAGGTCCTCTGCACTGAGGACAATGTGGCCCCCAGCTGGCTTGATTTGGCTGGCCTTGGGGAGATGCCTGACACCCCCAACTCAAGGTCTCCCTCCACGGAGAGTTCTTTGGGGCCACTGGGTGCAGAGAGCCAGGCTCGCGTTTGGAGGGACCCACCAAACGCGAGCCTGGTGAGTGAGCTCTCCAGGGTGCCTCCCGGCCACACTCTACCCCACGCTGGGTGCACAGGTCCCCAGGAGGCTGGGGAACCCCAAGTGCTGTCGGCCAACCCTTTGTGCCCGGGAGAGGCCGTGGCTGCCACATGGGAGTGGCCGTGGGCTCTGGAGGCACTTAGGCCTGAGTTCCCCCGGGGAGCTATGCCCAGCTTCCAGGAAGTAATCGAGCCAGCCGCCGTGGCTGTGGACCGTCAGGCTATCTTCCCGGATACCTGGAGTCTCACGAAGGCACGTGGACAGCAGAAGGAGAGGGCAAGGCCAGAGCCAGGGGAGCCAGAGAGCAGATGCCCTGCCCCAGTTGAGGAGGAGCAGTTAGGTGGAGAGACGCCCACGGTGGGCAGCCTGGTCAGGCCAGCCCAGGGGCCCGAGACCCCCAGGAGGCCAGAGGGCACCACCGAAGCCGCTGCAGAGGCCAGGAGGGAACGGCCAGAACTTCCACAGGCTGTGGTCGTGGACACAGCCAGCACCACGGAGAGGATTTCCACCTCTGGCCAGGCAGGCGTGAGCTCGCACAGCTGCTAGGCATGGCCCCGGCAGGCCGCACGTGGACCACGCCTGGCTAATTGCATGCAGCCTCCCACTCTGCGCATGTTTGCTTGGGCAGCCGATTCCGAGATGCCGTGGCCTGAGACCCTGACAACCAGCACTGGGCAGTGGGCTCTGTGGGGCCGGCGGAGCTCCCTGGGCCCTGGAATTTCTCTTAGTGGCACCCTGCCTCTTGCTTGATTAAGGCTTTTTCCTTCAGATGAGCTTCCCCTGACATCCTGATGGGATGTGTGTGGAGTGGTGAAAAGCATGGGCTTGGGAACCAGATAGAACTGAATACAAACCACACCTCCAACACTTGCTCCCTGGGTGACCTTGGGCAACGCCCCCACCGGCCTCAGTTTTCTCTTCTTTAAAATGAGGGTAATAGACCATTTCCCCCAGAGTTGTCCAGAGGATTAAATGAAGTAATGCCTGGAAAGTGCTTAGAAAGAACATAGCACACGGTCCCCCAGTAAGCTGTGGCTGACGTTAACGGTTATTATTCGCTTCTTGATTAAAATTTTAGGCCCTTTTCAAAAACAAAGTAAAATAAAACAACAACAAAAATAACCAAACCAGGACTTCCCTGGCAGTCCAGTGGTTAAGACTCCACGCTCCCAATGCAGGGGGCACGGGTTTGATCCCTGGTCGGGGAACTAAGATCCCGCATGACACACGGTGCGGCCAAAAAAAAAAAATAAATAACCAAACTGCTAGAAACAAGTAGGTTATAATGTAAACAAGGAAAAAAAAAACCTGGTTGAAGGATTTACTGTAAGGAAAGACCGCATTTTTTCTACTACGAATCAAAAAAAGGAAGGGAGGGAGGGAGGAAGGGAAATTCTTATGTCCTTTCAAGAATGTCCACTTACATTCTTTCACATAATTCTTGTAATAACCCTGTAAGGCAGCTGAGAAAATACCGTTACCCCATTTCAAGGATGGAGAAGCTGAGGCCCTGGAAGTGAAGTGTCTAACCCAAGGTCAGGGCTGCCTTGGAGGGAGTCTGCTCTGCCCCCTGCCTCCACCCTAGCTCAGCTTGGCTCTTCTCTGGTGGTGTGGTCCTGCCCACCCCTCCTGGGGGCTCTTGAGTGTGGACTGAGCAGCATCTGCTGAGCCCAGAGTGGCCTGTGACAGCTTCCCTCCCCCCCTCAGATCCGCTCCATGATCAGGAGGAGCCGGGAGACCGGCCACGCTCACCCCATGTCCCGGGAGCCCTCCCCTCGTCGCCGGCTGGACCCCGCCACCCTGAGCAGGACCCCGTCCCAGGAGCGGCTCATCGCGGAGCTGCAGGGTCGGCTGGGCATCCAGCCGGAGGTGGAGGAGGCCGAGGGGGCCACGGGGGCCTCTGCCGAGGACTGGCTGACCGAGGGCATCGTCATCACTGTGCAGCCGTGTGGGAGGCGGGCTAGGGGGCAGCTGGTAGAGAAGGTAGTGAGTAGGTGCCCAGGGCTGGGCCAGGGCGGAGGTCCTCCAGTTCTTCCCCAGCAGCGGCCAGAGGGGAAGTTTGGCATGTGGGGGGGTCCTGCATCCCGTGGCCTTGTGAGGCCAGCCTCACTCTTGGTGCCAGAGTGGGAGGGCCCCAGGGAGCCCCTGCTTGCTGAGCTGACGTTTCCTCCACCGTTGCCTTCATCTCTCTCCCTCTCTTCTTCCTCCCAGGTTGTCTTCCCTCCTGGCTCTCCCATTCCCCTGAGAAGAACCTTCTCTGTTCTGCCTTCTCCTCCTCCTCCCAGCCCTTTGCTCCAGCATCGCAAAGACGCCTCGGCCAGCAGCTCTTCTCCCCGGCCCAGCCCGCCCACCTCCTCCACCCTGGGGCCCTCGGCTCTTCCTCGAGGTCCCCTCGGGGTCCAGAGTGCTGGGGCGGGGCCATGGGAAGACGGTGTGCAGGGCCCCACCCCGCCCACTCCTGCGCCCCACTCTGTGAGGTCCATGGGCTGCCAGACCGACGAGGACCCACTCTTCCCCCCGATGCAGGCAGGCCTCCCGGGGCCCTGACGCCAGCCCTGCCTGTCCCTGTCCTTACGCTCGAATGGTGTTCCCACCCTGCACACACACACCCACTCTGTTCCTCCATCCACAAGCCCTGCATGGTACCGTGGTCCTTCCTGAGACCTGGCCTTGACCCTGGACCCTCGCTTAGCCTGATGTCCACGCTCTCACCCCCGAGACGTCAGCTGCCCTCTTTCTTCCCCGTGGGGCCTCCCCTCTGCCTGCCCCTTCTGCCGCCCCTCGGTCCTGCCCCCGGCTCCATCTGAGGAAGCCATTCCCAGAAGGAAAACCAAAACCTATTCCCCCCCTTCAGCCCCAGACCCAGTACCTGGCGAGGCCTCCTTGCTCTCCGGCCCCATCACTTCCCCTCCCTAAGTCCTGCACCTTTTGGTTGGCTTACCTCTCTCTCCCTCTTCATCTCTCCCTGGGCCTCTCTCTCGTGGTTGTTTTTCTCTAGACTTTTTCTCCTGATTTTGGTACTGCTAGTAGGGGAAAAAAAAAATCCATCCTTTTATTTCATCCTAAAGTCCTTTTTGTGAAATGGTCCGATGACAAGGTCTCTTATTCTTTCTTCCTTAATTAAAAAAAAAAAAAAATTCTTATTCTTATTTCCTCCCCTATCTAAGATCCAGGGCCTGGAACAAAGAGCGGACGGAGAGCTGTGCTGGGCGGCCGGCTGGCCTCCGAACGGCAGCCAGAGCAGCCCTGAAGGGCAGGACGAGGGAGGGGTCAGTGCCAAGGCTGGGGCTTAATGTCCTGCTTGCCGTGTGTTCCCAGGGCTCGGTCAGGCCCACCGTGAGCCCCTCTGACACCAGAATGTCTTGCAGATGCCCCTCCCACCTTGAGGGCTTCTGAAGCCCCCTGGAGGGGCTGCACTTCCTGCCTCCATCAGCCCGTCTGTCCAGGAGAGGGGAGAGCCCCTGGTGCTGCGAACCCCATCCCCAAGGCCCGGATGTCCTCACCTGCCCTCTCCCCTCTCCCCACAGTTCATGGCCCAGGGGAAGACAGGGAGCAGCTCTCCCCCGGGAGGGCCCCCAAAGCCTGGGAGCCAGCTTGACAGCATGCTGGGGAGCCTGCAGTCTGACCTGAACAAACTGGGGGTCGCCACGGTCGCCAAGGGGGTCTGCGGGGCCTGCAAGAAACCCATCGCGGGGCAGGTGATGATGGGGGGGGTGGGGCAGGGGAGGGAGCAGCAGGTGGGCACGGGACCTTGGCTTCTCTGGGAGGGTGCTTTGTGGCAGACCTGGGTCCTGAACCATATCCTGCCTCCATCCTCAGGTCGTGACCGCCATGGGGAAGACGTGGCACCCAGAGCACTTCGTCTGCACCCACTGCCAGGAGGAGATCGGATCCCGGAACTTCTTTGAGCGGGATGGACAGCCCTACTGTGAAAAGGACTATCACAACCTCTTCTCTCCACGCTGCTACTACTGCAACGGGCCCATCCTGGATGTGAGTTCCTGGGTGCAGGTGGTGCCACCTGAGGCTCAGAGAGGTCACGTTACATGGCTGAGCTCACACTGCTAGGAAACTGCAATTCACACTCAGGCCGGGTGCACGGCTCGTCCTAATGCACATTAAGCAGTGCTACCTCTCATCCCCGATTCCCTTCTGCTGAGACTCCCAGAGGTTAGGAGCCCTGCCCAGGTAAATGGAGTGGAGTGTGGGCTCCCTCACTCTCCTGCTGTGTGATGTTAGGGAAACGTCTAGACTCTCTGAGCCTAAGTTTCTTCCCTTATAAAATGGGAGTCACAATAGAACCGATGATCTCAACTGCACATGAGGATTAAAGGAGACAGAGTGTGCCTGGCATATCACATCCTTCAATAAGTCGGAATTCTCAGTGGTATTCAGAGCACGGTTGGGAGAGACCCCCATCTTGGGAGTGTTACACTCTTTCCTTTGGCTGGGGCTGGGGGCGGGGGCAGAAGGACGGCCTTGCCTGTGGTTCTCAGCTGTGGGATCTGTCCAGTGGGGCAGCTGCTCAGCTCTGGTCCCACACTTTGCTTTCACAGAAAGTGGTGACAGCCCTTGACCGGACGTGGCACCCCGAGCACTTCTTCTGTGCCCAGTGTGGAGCCTTCTTTGGGCCTGAAGGTACTGAGCGGTACCTTCTCGCTCGCTGTCGCCCGGAGCACTGGGGAGGCGTGGGCATGGTGGGAGACCTTGCTGAGGCTGGAGTCAGGGTGGCTCCTCCTCTGGAGGCCTCATCTGCCCCCCACACCCCCCCTCCTCAGGGTTCCACGAGAAAGACGGCAAGGCCTACTGCCGGAAGGATTACTTTGACATGTTCGCCCCCAAGTGTGGCGGCTGCGCCCGAGCCATCCTGGAGAACTACATCTCGGCCCTCAACACCCTGTGGCATCCTGAGTGCTTTGTGTGTCGGGTAAGGGGCCCCCAGCCCTCCTCTGGAGGGGGCCGAGAGTGGGCAGTGGGGAGAGAAGGGCCTACCTGACTGTGCTTTCTGAATCTGATTTACAGGCCCTGTTTGGGGGTATTAATGAGGTGAGAAGGCAGGGGGTGCACTCCTTCAAGTCCAGTAGGTCCTGGGCCAGGGCTTGTATTGAGGCTGGCAGAAACCAAGAGCAAGGTGGTCCTGTGCAGCAGCCCTGAGACGGGTCACGTTCGGGAGAAGGATGTGTGAGAGTGAAATGAGATAACGCAAGCATTTAGCAGCCTCAGTGGAAATGCACAATGGTTTCCAGACTGCATTCTGGCGGGTAATGTCCGCCAGATGTTATTAGAGATCCAGTAAGCATCCCCTGATCAAATAAGTTTGGGAAACTGTTCATTGCCAGACTTCTCAGAGCCTTTAATACCTAAGTGTGCCTTTGGATCTCCAAATGGGAATCTAGGATGCAGAGTTTGACCCTGGAACCCTTTTCTCGACACCAGGGTTTCTGGGCACACTGTTAAGCCACCTGCTGAAGTGCCCAGGCATAAGACCCGTGTTTGGATTCAGGCAGTGCAACTTAGCAGTGGCAAGTCAAGGTCATAGGGAGAATTCAATAAGCGTTTAGCACCACACTTGGCATGTGGAAGATGCTCAGCAAGGGGGAATCGTTTCGAGTGTGATGACCCTGTCTCCTGCCCATCACCTGGGAGCTGCCTCAGCCCCCAGCCCTAGCCTGAGCCCCCTGCCACCCCCGCCCCACCCCTCTTCTGTCTCCAGGAATGCTTCACACCATTTGTCAATGGCAGCTTCTTCGAGCACGACGGGCAGCCCTACTGTGAGGTGCACTACCACGAGCGGCGGGGCTCGCTGTGCTCCGGCTGCCAGAAGCCCATCACCGGCCGCTGCATCACTGCCATGGCCAAGAAGTTCCACCCGGAGCACTTTGTCTGTGCCTTCTGCCTCAAGCAGCTCAACAAGGGCACCTTCAAGGAGCAGAACGACAAGCCTTACTGTCAGAACTGCTTCGTCAAGCTCTTCTGCTAGGCCCGCTCATCCCTTCCTCTGCCCTGCTTCCCGGCCCAGCCTCCCAACTGCTACTGTGACCCAGAGGCCTCGCCCAGGGGTGAAGGGGCAAACCCGACTGAAACTGGAACCACGTCCTTGGCTGGTGCAGGATGGCAAGAGGGTCCTGAGGGGTCCTGCCTGCTTTTCTTACCCATTGCCAGAGCCTCTGGGCCTCCTTCCTCCTCCTGCAGCTCTCCCCAGGCTGCCAGCTCTTCACCCTCCCCAGAGGCAGAGGCTGGAGGGCTGCACCTGTGTCCCCACGAACCCTCCTGGCCAGGCCAGCACCCCACACTGGAGCCATCTCTCACTCATATTTCGGCAGTGGAGCTGGGGGTGGGTGTGGGGAGGGCAGGCAGGGTCACATGGGGGCCTCTTTTCGTCCTTATCCTCCCCCCACAACCTAATTATCCTTGTTTCGAGAGTATTGGGGGACAGCAGCTCCCTCCAGACAATGCCAGCGTCCACCCATCCATCCATCCAAGGGCGGAAGTGTCCAAGTGGCCACGGAAGTTTCCTTGTGCGCCTCCTGCCCTTCCAGTCTCCCCAGGCCTGGGCAGCTGCCCCCCGACCTCTGTAACTGCTCTGGTTCTACTGAGAAAGGCCTCTCCAGCAATAATGTTTTATAGTCACTTCCTCCTTCTCCGGGGATGGTGTGAGGTGGGGTTTCACCCTGTGCCTGGACACTGTACCAACTTTGATAGATTTCTACACTGAGGTTTGAATTCATATCGTCTGAGTTGCTTTTACTTCTCTATACAAAAATGATTTTGAAGAGATTTTAAAGACGTCTCCTTTTGTACCTTTCCCCCGTGTGCACTGCCACTGTCCTGTGTATGCCACGGTGGCTCTGGTATATGGGGTTTGCCTTGTACTGAGGGCTTGGAGGGGGGGAAGCATTTGTATTTTATTTTTTCTTAGCACAAGCAGGTGAACTGGGAGCAGCTCTGTGACTCCCCTTCTCTAACTTCACAGCTCTTCACAAGGACTGTTTTATAAACTGCTGTATTTTGAAACCCCTTCCTTACTATCCAGGCCAGCAAGCTTTTCACTGAAACCGGCCTTAAGGGTGTCTTGCCCTTTGGGGCCTAGAATTCCGAACCTCATCCGTCCTGTTCCTGAGGGAGGAGAAGGGGGAAGTACACTTTGTGGGTGCTGTTTCCTAAGTAAGCCATTAGAAGTGTCCACTCCCCTGTGAACTTTCTGGCAACAAAGAGAACATTCTTGGCCTTCTCACTGCTTCTCTGGGGCTTGCTCTTCTGCCTCCTCAGGACAGCTGGTATCTGATTTTGACCGTTAGTCTTGTTGATGCCACTGGGTGCATCCCTTCCCCAAATTTCCTGCCCTCCCTGGAGACTGGTGTCCTGGGGAAAAGAGCCCAGGTCGTTGGCTGGGGGCCTGCTAGGATTCTGGGCAAAAGGACAAGATCTCACTGAAGCAACAGGAAGCCCCCAGAGTGCTCTCCCCCAAGGATGAGACAGGTAGTGCTGGGGTTCTGGGTTAGTGGAACGGGGTCCCAGTGCGGTCTAAAGTGAGGAAGAGCCAGACCACTCCGCTAGCCTCCTAGCAGAGGCTGGGTGTGCTGAGCCTCTCAAGGAGGCTTCCCAAGGAGGGAAGAGGGTCCCTCCTTGGTGGCAGGGCTGAGAGCAGCCCGGGTCTGGGGAGGTCAGCCAGGCCCCGCCACGGGTCTAATGTCTCCACGTCTACCCACAGGCCTTATTGCTCTGTTTACAGTGACCCTTCCCCTAGAGGACCTGGGGTTTCAGAGGTCCACCCTCTGGGTCAATGGTTATTTGATGATTTTAATTTTTTTTCTCTGTAAACTTATAACCTGGCTTTTCCCCATTTCAATTCCTGTGATTTATGCCAATAAAGTTTGCCATTATTTTCACCTGTGCTAGTGCCGTTTCTCTGTGGTCTGAGATTAACAACTTAGTCCCAGAAAAGATACCAAGCCCTCCCCAGGCTCACAAGGACCACAGTTTGGGGGTAAATCATTGAAGTTCACTTACTTGAGGCCAAAGCCCTGGGGATGGGATCCCTGTCCCACAGGGCACTTGTGGTCCTCCTGGCTTCCTGCATGGGTCAGGCCCTGCCCACTGCAATTTGCCATGGATTCGCCAAGGGCATCCTTACATGGGCCTGGGGGTGGCTTTACACTCACGGATGGGGGAAGAGGTTCAGATAGAACCGATGTGTACAAGGTATCCTGTGAATGAGCACAGAGACAGGATGTGAACCCAGGGCTTGTCTCTGTCTGTGTTCCTACATTGACCAGACACCACCACTCCCACGTTCCGGCACCACACCTCGGGTGTAAAACCTTCCCAGTTGAAAGTGGCTTCACTTACAGTTGCGGATGGCTCTCGACTGCCCCCTGGTGGTCATGTCTGTATTTGCATGCTTCCTCCTTGCTCTCGTCAGAGCCAGAACTCCGGTCTTGGGCCCTTGAGAGCTTCCTGGACAGCTTTGTAACTTCACAGTTTTCCTGTTGTTTGGAATGGTCCTCCAAAAGCTGCATGTTGACTTCTAGTCTGAACCCTGACCCTTTCACAGTAAGCTAAGTGAAAATCACCTTCACCCCTCACCCAAAGATAATATTTCCAGCCCATGTTGGATTTATTTCTATAAATGAACACAGTACACTTCATTGTAATTTGTTTTTTCACTCAATTATACTTTGTATTTAACCATGTCAATAAATAAATATGTGCATCATTTTTTAATGGCTTCATGGTTTTCCATTATATTGATGTACTACAATTAGAGACAATATTTATATTTATCTCATCAGAGCCAGGATGTCCTTGGGAAGTTACTATGTGGAAACGTATATACTTGGAAAAGTGCATTTGGAGGGAAACAGCCTTCGGGTTTGGAAGGGACTGTATAGCATAGTGAGGCCCATGGGCTTTGAACATGCTCCTAGATTTCGGTTCTGAAGCCACCACTTATCAGCTGATGGACTTGGGTGTATTATTTAACCTCTGTGAATTTTCTTATCAATAAAAGTGAAATACTAATACTGTACCTCCTTGGGGGATTGTTGCAAAGATTAACAGCGGTAATGTGCACAAAGTACGTAGCACAATGCTGGGCATGCAGTTATATCAATACATTGTCACTAAAAAGAGATCTTAGCAGTAATGGACTCCAGCAGTTCTCTATACAGGCTCATCATCAGAGGCACCAGGAGGCTTGAAAACAACATACCAAGGTTTCTAACTTGGTCAAGTGAAAAGGGTGGAGATAGGGAGAACCCCTCGCCACTTCTGACCTAGGATCTAAGCTCATTCATTAAAAACATATTTATTTTATTCTATTTATTTGGTTGCGCCGGATCTTAGTTGCGGCAGGTGGGCTCCTTAGTTGCGTCTCCAGGGCTCCTTAGTTGTGGCATGTGTGTGGGATCTAGTTCCCTGACCAGGGATTGAACCCGGGCCCCCCACATTGGGAGCATGGAGTCTTATCCACTGTGCCACCAGGGAAGTCCCAAAAGATATTTATTGATCTAGCACAATTGTTCAAATAAGTGTTGAATGAAGGTGTAATAAAGTAAGTTGACATCTAGTGATTTCCTCCTATATTCCAGGAACTGTGTTGTCTTAAGACATATCGCTCTAGAATGTGAATACTATTATCCCCATTTTACCGATAAGGAAAGGGAAACAGAGGGTCAGCAAGGTGAAATCACTTCCTAAGATGACACAGCTAGCAAGTGGCAGAACAAGGATATGCATCCAAGGTTATCTGTCTGCAAACCCTGCATCCATTTATTCAACAAATATTTATTATAAGCTCACTATGTGCCAGGCACAAGGCAAAAATCTTTGCAGAGAGAGACAAACAACAATGTAACAAATAAATTATATAGTGTGTTACAAGGTGTAAGTGCTGCCAAAAAGATAGAACAGAGGAAGCGGGGGAGTGGGAGTGGTTTTTGGGTAATTTTGAATAGGGCAATCAGGGTAGCCCTCCAGCAGGTGATATTTGAGCGAAGACTCGATGGAGGTGTGGATATCGGCAAGAAGGCTTCCAGGAAGAGGGAATAGCTAGTGCAACATCATCCGGCTGGAAGGAAATGAATCAGTTGGCAAATCGGAGATTAGATTATAGGGGTGGAGGTGGGGAACAGATCATGTAGAGCCTTGTAGGCTATTTAAGTTTTAGGCTTTTTACTGAGGGGAAAATGGGGAGCCTTTAAAGAATTTTGAGCAGATGAGGAAATGATCCGACTTAGGTTTTAAAGGATCCCTTTGTTTCGATAGGGAGAAGAACAAACTGTAGAGGAAACAAGAGACCATTCTGTTTCTAAAACATGAGCAATTTTTTTTCTTTTTTTTTTTTTCATGAGCAATTATTTCTCAGCTCCACGTCATATTCTTTAGTTGCGACTTGACCGGAAGAAACGTGGACTCAGCTGGCAAACTCCAGCGCCTACACGAGAGCGGCTCCAGACCGCCAGAGGGAAGCATCTCTGAGAAAGATCCTCCACCACACAGCAGTGCCCTCCTTAAGTACCTCGTTTAAAGGAAGCTTCCTGTTGGTTGGAATGGCACCGATATCATCCAATGGTTGTCTGTATCAATACGGCTTCTCCAGACAGACGTTGACCCCAGCCAATAGATGGGGGCGCTGTCCGCAGCTTCTAATTGGCTGCTTCGTTTACCTATAAAACATGCAAGCCGGCGAGAGGCCCTCCTCTCGCCAGGCGTCCTGGAGTGAGGTTCGTTCGTACCGTGCAGTCTCACTCGGGACTGGCGGCGGGGAGGATGGGGCTTTTCGGGGATTCTTTGGAGGGGCGATTCGGGGCTGCAGGGTCTGGGCCTGTTTGGCCTGGGTCGTGGCGGCGGCAAATGCAGCCCCGGGCCGGGCCGGGGCGGCGGGCGCCCGCGCGTGGTCTGCTCCACGTGTGCCTTGGGATTGGAGCCCGCCATGTCGTGGGGACTTGTGTCGGGGTGTCTTGAGCTCCTTTTCTCTCTTCAGTGACATCGTCTTTAAACCCAGCGTGGCAATCCCTGACGCACCGCAGTGATGCCCAGGGAAGACAGGGCGACCTGGAAGTCCAATTACTTCCTTAAGATTATCGTAAGTGCGGGGTGGGTCCCAGCCGCCCACCGTGCTGCCTCGGCCCCGGGCACTAACAGGGACAATCAGCAGCCATGTGCTGAGTGCCTACTACCTCATTAGGCCGTTTTAGGCAAATCTCATTTAATCTTCCCAGTTTCCCGAGATCCGCGCCTCTCCCCCTCCCTGTGTTGCAGGTAAACAGGCTCAGGCACGCTAAGTGGCTCCTAGGGTGACAGCATTAACGCCCACGTCTGTCGGCTTCCAAATAGCGCTCATCGTACTTTTACTCCCCTGCCTCCTTGTTTGGGAAGGTCTGAGGCAATGAGTGACTCATTATAAAGAGTTAAGTTGTTGCATATTCAGGTCCTATTAGTCAAGAAACTAAACTTTAAGTGAATGCTTTCTCTTGGATGGCCTTGAGTTGGGTCTTCCCCTGCCTAGAAATGCTAACCATGCTGCTCTTCAGGCATTAGGATGCGTTGTAGAGTTTAGTCCATTGTATTCTTCCCCATTTATTCAGGGTTTCAGACTCACAGAAACTTAAAAGAATTGTAAAATGATCGCATACCCACAACTTAGGTCCTACAAGCAATATTTTACTATATTTGCTTTATGTTGTATTTTGAATAATTTAACCTTACTTGGAAGAGTATTTTTTTCTATTAATGCAGCTGATATGGTGAAACAGAAACATGCTTCATGGTTGGGAAAAATTAAAAATGAAAGGTACAATTAAAATTTTTTGATTGAATGTAGAAACATAATTTTCACCATTCATACTCAGCAAGCAAATCGTTGACAAATCTAGCGTTGTTTTAACTCGGGCAGCTGGCAGTAGGAGGAATTGTCCCAGTCTCTGAGACATTTCAAAAGCATAGAAGAAAGGGAGTGAGATGGAAACCAGTTATTGTGGGATTTGGTTTCTCTTACTCTCTTCCCTCTTTTGTCCTGTGAAACGTTGCTTGTTTGTGGCTTGTTTCTGTAGCAACTTCTGGATGATTATCCAAAATGCTTCATTGTGGGAGCAGACAATGTGGGCTCCAAGCAGATGCAGCAGATCCGCATGTCTCTCCGAGGGAAGGCTGTGGTACTGATGGGCAAGAATACAATGATGCGCAAGGCCATCCGAGGGCATCTGGAAAACAACCCAGCTTTGGAGAAGTCAGTTCATCCTCCTGGACATCTTTATCCGCCCTTCTCAGTGTCCTCCTCCCTTTTCCTGGAGAAGAACGGTGCTGGAAAGTGACCATCTCCCATAAACTTTTCTTTGCAGACTGTTGCCTCACATCCGGGGGAACGTGGGCTTTGTGTTCACCAAGGAGGACCTCACTGAGATCAGGGACATGCTGCTGGCCAATAAGGTAAGGGGAGAATCAGGTTGGTTGGAGAGACCTTATTAATTTTGGCTCCTTAAAAGCGACAAAACTGACTGTTCTTAGGTTGTGTCTGTGGAGAGAAGACTTCTCACTGTTTCTCATTTTTTTGTTCAGGTGCCCGCTGCTGCCCGTGCTGGTGCCATAGCCCCATGCGAAGTCACTGTGCCTGCCCAGAACACTGGTCTGGGGCCTGAGAAGACCTCCTTCTTCCAGGCTTTAGGCATCACCACTAAAATCTCCAGGGGCACCATCGAAATCCTGGTGAGTGGACCTGGCTTGCCAGCGCTAGCCGGGCTCGGTTGCTGCCGACCTGCTGGATGTCCAGGTGTTAACTGCCAACTCCCTTGTTCTTCAGAGTGATGTGCAGCTGATTAAGACTGGAGACAAAGTGGGAGCCAGTGAAGCCACGTTGCTGAACATGCTGAACATCTCCCCCTTCTCCTTTGGGCTGGTCATCCAGCAGGTGTTTGACAATGGCAGCATCTACAACCCTGAAGTACTTGACATCACAGAGGAAACTCTGCATTCTCGCTTTCTGGAGGTACACGCTGCCCATTCCAGGCCCTTCTTGCATTAATAGTTGAGAGCGTGTCTAGCTTCAGACTGAATCCTGGCCACGCAGCTGACTAGCAGTGTAATAACCAGGGACAGTTGTTTAATCTGTACCTCAGTTTCCTTGTCTGTAAATGGCAATAACAATATAAGATTGTTGAAGGATCTAATGAATTAATGAATGTAAAGCCTTAGAACAGTGCTGGGCACATGGTAAGGGCTGTTATTCTAGGGCGTGCAGTAAGGTATGAGATTTTGAGTAGTGTCAGTGAGTCAAAAGAGGAATGAGAAGATGAGGTAGTTAATACATCAGTGTTGCCAAGTACCCTGTCTTGGGAAGATGGACTCTTTCAGGGACTGTTCTTGCTTAGTTTTTGCCACTAATATATCCTCTAGTTAACAAATAAGGTGGTAGGAGATATAATTCCTTTTTTCTTGGATGAACGGAACATTGCAATTATACATACTCAACTCCAGTTACTTTTGGAAATCTCACTAGTGGATGAAATTCACATCTGGAACTAATTTAATGTTTTTCTCTCTTGGAATGCAATGGTTAATTTATATTTTCACAAGATGGTGGCTTTTGAAGTAAATGCCAACATCATGGTATAGGGAACGCCCATGTTGGGAATAACAGCCAAAAGCATTTATAAATTATTGGGTCTGAATTTCCCTGCCAGAAGCATTTGGTGTGGGGTGAAGTGTCCTGTGTGAGACTAATACACTAATCTAGCAAGTCTTGTTTGCTGTTGAGCTTTGCTTGGACTCAACAGCAAAGACATCACACCTGAAGTGTGATTTTTTTCTTTTTTTTTTCCTTCCTTCCACAGGGTGTCCGCAATGTTGCCAGCATATGTCTGCAGATTGGTTACCCAACTGTTGCATCTGTACCCCATTCTATCATCAGTGGGTACAAGCGGGTCCTGGCTTTGTCTGTGGAGACTGATTACACCTTCCCACTTGCTGAAAAGGTAAAAAAAAATCCACCAGGACCACAGCAGACCTGACAGTTATTAGCAGGAGGATAAAAAGCTGCCTGCTGAGTTAGTGTTTTTATAATAGTGTTTTATGTAGCAGATACATTTTTAAGAGTATAGATACCCTAGGGGGACTGGTTCCAGGGCTCCCCATGGACACCAAATCCATGGGTGCTCAAGTCCCTTGTATAAAATGGTGTTATGTTAAATAACGCTTCTAGGTTACTTACAATACCTAATACAATGTGAATGCTATGTAAATGGTTGTAAATACAATGTAACTGCAATGTAAATAATTGCCCCCGTGCAGAAAATTCAGGTTTTGCTTTTCGGAAATTTTTTCCTTTTTTTGATCAGCAGTTGGTTTAATCTCTGAATGTGAAACCTCTGGATACAGAGGGCCAACTGTATGCTTGAGGTTGGGAGGCAGGGGAGGCGTGTCCTCGACTTTAGAAATTACAAGAGACTTAAAGAGGGTTTAGTTAACAGGTAAGAGCTGGGCCTAAGACCACCAGGCTATACCCAAGCTGTCCTGTCTGGTCACTTCCAGAGGAAGATTTCACTGATATGGAAATTGGTCCTTAAAACTAGAGCTCTGTAGAGGCTGAAAGGTTGTGGGTAGTAGGGGGTGTAGATGACTATTTTGACCATGAACTTTTCCCCTTGCTTTAGGTCAAGGCCTTCTTGGCTGATCCATCTGCATTTGTGGCTGCTGCCCCCGTGGCAGCTGCCAGCACTGCTGCTCCTGCTGCTGCCGCCGCAGCCCCAGCCAAGGTTGAAGCAAAGGAAGAGTCGGAGGAGTCGGACGAGGACATGGGATTTGGTCTCTTTGACTAATCACCAAAAAGCAGCCAACTCAGCCAGCTTTATTTGTGAAACAAGGAAATAAAGGCTTACTTCTCTTTACAAGTCTCTGGATTTTTCATTTTGTGCATTTTGAGGTTATAGTTCTGTGTGCCAGAAACTAAAGCCATGGTAAAATCATAGAGCTTTATTTGGAGTTGACATTTGGTGTCTTCTGTGTAAGAAGTGAAGTACTGCTCTCCTAGCATCCTGTACTTTTTGTGGACCCAGCTTTAACTGTATTCTTATTAAATGGAATTGATTCCATGACCATCAGGCCACTATCCTGGGTCATTCCAAGATACTTTGAGTAGGGTGTCATATTGAGGTAAGCACTGGATGAGTGCTGCCAGGGTTTTTCAAACTGGGTGGTGATGTAATTAATGATGAGTTTAGTGGTGACCGTTATTTAAGGAGATAGAACGGCTGATGCTGTAGGTGTTGTGAATCTTAGGTTTCACTTATCGATTCGCACTGGGTCACCCAGTAATGTCCTAGTTGTAACCAGGTCTCAAAAGTTTGAAAGCCGTTGCTAACAGGGACGACAACTGAGCTGTGCAGACCGTATTTGAACTAGTTATGGAGTTGGCAGGTCTGCATGCTGAATAAAACTTAAGCAACTCTGGACCATGAGGCCCACTACCCGCAGCCTCCCACCCTGTGGCCTTGTCTTAAGGAGCTGTCCTCGGGCAGGCTCCTCTCTCAGCTCCAGAGTCCTCCCCTGACTGCCAGGTATACCCCTGTTTTTAACCCTCACATTGTCCACCGCTGGGGTACAAACTCTTAACAGGATAAGACACGAGTTGGCTGCCTGCCTTTTAGCGAGCTCAGTTCCTGTCATCAAGGAAACTCCTCTAGGAAGCATTTAGGACACACTTCTGTAAAATGGTCTTCACGCAGGAGAGGCTCACACGGGGGTGTCTGGGCCGGACCTGCGCACTCGTGGGTCGATGGCTGCAGGGCGGCCTCGCCGCGTTACAAACCCTCAGGGACCCTCGTCTCCCACGAGGCCGGGCTGAGAAAGGTCCTGGGGAGGAGGCCTTGATAGTCCCCGACGCGCACCCCGGTACCCAGTCCAGTTGCCCGCCTCGAAGCCCAGGCTGCCGCGGCCGCCATCCCGCCCGGGGGCGCCAGGCCCCGGGCCCCAACGGTATCCCGGCCTCGCTCTGCGGTGTGGGCCCGCGCTGTGACCCGGAAGCGCTCCGGAAGCGGTTCCGGAGTCAGCGCCGGCAGGATGGCGGCGGACACGCAGGTGAGGCGGGCGGCTGCGAGGCCAACGCGGCGGCGACTGGGCGCGGACGGCGGCGGTCGGGCCGGACCGCTAGTGCCGCTGGCGTAGGGGGCCGAGGGACGGCGGCTGCGGAGGGCGCGGTCCAGGGGCCGCTTTGGGCCGGTCCCTCCCGGACCCGGCTTCGTCCCGGCCCCCGGCCCGGGTGGCGCGGACCGGCCGCGGGCTCGAGGAATCAGGGACTCTGGTCTCGGCGGCTGGAACCCGTCAGGCCCTCCCCGATTCTGGAGTTGCCGAAGTTCCCCTTTAAAGTAGTCTCTACTCCATTTCTCCGAAGCCCTCCAGCAGTGAGGCCCGGCCAACGCCAACTCCCTCTTAAACTTTGTATTCAGCAAATATTTCTCAAGCACCTACTATGTGCAGGGATTTATAGCATATTCTATGGATTCATACAGATCTGAGTTGGAGTCTTGGTCAGTTTCAGTTTCTCTGAGACGCTGGGCAAGTTTCTTAACCCTGCCAATTCTCAGTCTTTTCATCCATAAAATGGGGCTAAACTAGTACCTGTCGTGTAGGGTTGTTGTGAGGAGTCAATGAAATAAAGTAGGGCTCCATATATGTTGATGGTTGTTATTAGATCCAGCGTTAGATAAAAGAACTGTCACAATTCAGGAAGAGTCTTGTCACCCTGAGTGTTATCACCTGTGAAGTACCTCATAGTTAAGGGAAGAGCTGGGGAAGACCTTTTTCCTCCACCCCATCCTCCTTTTAGCCATGTTTTAGGGTGAAAAGACAATATTATGGGAAAAGGAAATGGGTCTCTAAAGGACAGCGTGGCTCACTTGGGTATCGGGGTGAGGAGATTAATTGATTTTGATAGGGAGGCCCTGAGGCCAGAGAGTGACTCCTTAACCTGAGCATTCAAAAGATGCGAATTGCGAGTTTCCTGTGCAAGGGAGGGGCTGTTAATTTTTTTTTTCTTTTTTTAAAAAGTCAGGTTTTTTTTTTTCTTTTAATAATTTTTTTAAAATTTATTTATTTATGGCTGTGTTGGGTCTTCGTTTCTGTGCGAGGGCTTTCTCTAGTTGTGGCAAGCGGGGGCCACTCTTCATCGCGGTGCGCGGGCCTCTCACTATCGCGGCCTCTCTTGTTGCGGAGCACAGGCTCCAGACGCGCAGGCTCAGTAGTTGTGGCTCACGGGCCCAGTTGCTCCGCGGCATGTGGGATCTTCCCAGACCAGGGCTCGAACTCGTGTCCCCTGCATTGGCAGGCAGATTCTCAACCACTGCGCCACCAAGGAATCCCTTTTTTTTTTTTTTAATATTTATTTATTTAGGTGGCGCCGGGTTTTAGTTTCGGCATGTGGACTTTTTAGTTGCGGCTCGCATGTGGGGACCTAGTTCCCGACCAGGGAACGAACCCGGGCCCCCTGCATTGGGAGCGCAGTCTTACCCACTGGACCACCAGGGAAGTCCCAGGGGCTGGTAATTTGTTACAAGTTTGTTATAGTGAATCCTGGAAAGAAAAGCATAGTCTCTTGGGTATTTTGAAAAGGGTTGGGAGAATACACACTGACTGTGTAACATTAAAACTCAAATGCAAAAAAAATCTCTCCAGTGCTGTGTTGTTCAGTATGGTAGCTAGTTAATTAGTAGCCAAGAGGCTACTTAAGTTAGTTAAAATTAAATGAAATTTAAAATTCAGTTCTTCGGTTGCACTAGCCACATTTCAGTGCGCCGGTAGCCATATGTGGCTGGTGACTACTGCATTGTATAGTGCAAAAGAACATTTCCATCAACACAGAAAGTTCTACTGGACAGTGCTACTCTAGAGAGAAACCTGTGAACATTTAAGCTCTTTGCATCTGATCCCACCAGCAAATGACTTCTCTGAAGGATCTTCCTCAGTTTTATTCTGACAGGATCCCAAGTGGGTAACATTCATTTTCTGATTAAGAAAAAGAAGAGCCTTGAACCTGAAATGCTCTTTCATCTTTGGGGGAGAAACTATAGCCAGGAATTTAATATTAGCATGGAAAAACAGCTATGTGAGAATTTTAGGTAGAGGGTGGATTATATATATGCATCTATTTTTGCTATCTCCTCCAGCCTCACTAAAACTAGTAAAGAGTTGGGGAAAAAAATGAGAATGGGGAGCAGACAATAGCAGCAAACTTTTGGAAGCTAGAAAGTGATAAGTGGTAAAGGATTCAGCAGACCCAAGGGAAATGAATCCTAAGCCAAGTTAGGAAAGCTGAGAACCAACCTGATTTACGTTGCAGAATCTCTGACAGCTGGGAATTGGTGGTATCAGCTAACCTTTGGAAGTGAGGGTGAGTGGGGAGGGGCTAAGTTAGGAGGATTGGTTGAAAGCCCTTTTCAGATGCAGTCAGAGCCCCAGCTTTCTTTCTCCATCTTGGCAAAAGCCTGGAAGTTCTCTCTCTGGAGAAAACTTTTGTGTAAAACAGGACCACACAAAAGTGTGGGAGGTCCAATATCCACGGAAATCGTCAACAAAATAATTCAGCATACTTTCTGTGAACTGAAGCATGTGTTTTCAGATCAAAAATGCTCAGCACAATGGATGAAAACAGACTCACAACAAGGCACATTAATGTGAAATTTTAGAACCTTGGACACAAAAAGAAGATCTTAGAAACTTCCAGGGGGGAAAATCAGGTCTCAGACAAAGGATCAAGGACCAGAATGGCGTTGAGTTTCCCAACAGTACTGAAAGCTAGAACTCAGTGAAGAAAGGTCTTTAGTATTCTAGGAAAACTTCAACCTAGAATTCTGTACCCAGATGAACTTCAGGTGGGAGGCCAAAACATTTTCAAACTTGCAAGGACTTCACGAGATGGAGGATGTACTTTACCCAAACACAAGAAAGAGTACATTTTCAGGGTGATAAACTGAGTCCCAGCTGTAGGAGATCACCCACCAAATTGGGGCAGGTCGGAAAGCACTGGGAGAGGCTTCTTCAGGAAGATGGAATTTGGTAGAATACCTGGTCTGCCTAAATGTATTGAGATTTAGACAAGTGGCAGAAAGTTTGGGATTGAATTATTAATTAGAACAGATAAGGCAAACTGAGGTAAGGAGGGAATGGGCATTGGGAGCCGTTATTTAACTCCAGGGTTAATTTTAAAAAAGCTGTGCAAGAGAGTAAACAGTTTATTAAATGGAAATTGAATACCATTTGCATATAATGTAAATACTGAATTACTGGGCTAACCCATATTATGAAACAAAGGAATTGTGTCAGGGATATGGGGAGGGTCTCTGGTGGGGTCGAAGAGGGAGAGAGATCTTTGGTAGAAAGGCAGAAGTAGCAGCACAAGGAAATTATTTAGAGATATGGCGATAACTACCGAAATAATCAGCCAATATTGGTGAAAGAGATTGTCCTTGTGTGTGAGGGCATGCGACTGGTTTTTAGAGCAAACCTCCCAGAACTTTTTGACTCTTTAATTATATACGTGAATGACTATAAAAACAAGAGACAATATTAAAACAGATAATTTGTGTAGAAGACAGTTTTGGATATGATTTTATTAATTGCTAATAGAATTATAGCAGGGATTTATCTGTAAGAAGAACTCAGTACTATTTTATCTCTCTATGCACCCTTGAGTCTTATTCTACTAATAAGGCCTGTCCGTGAAATACCCTCAAAAGAAAAAGGGGGCGGGTGTTACCCACTTGGGTCTTATTATGCCCTGCTCAACTGCTGATGTATCCACAACCTGCCTGCTTTGTAGCCTGTAGAATATTGTTCAGGAGAAGATTTTCAGGAATATTTGCAAACCGCCCCTCTTTCTAGGTCTTATGCTGATGTCCCTGTGCAGGGGATGCAGTTGTGGTAACATGGATGGTGGTTGAAAGCTAAGGACTTGTTAGCATCAGTTTTTAGACCTGTTGGTTTCAGGTTTAGTTTCAGAAATGCAGGTGCTGTGGCCCGAAAGTCCAATCTGAGCAGTGGCTTCCTCTCTGGGAGTTGGTTTCTTCATCACTTGTGAAATGGGGATATGGTGCCTGTCTGGAAGGCTTGCTGGTAGTAGTAGCTGATTTTATGCTCGGGATGAGAGGTAAATGCTCTACATACAGTATCTCATTTAGTCTCTGTTTAACAGTCATGATGAAATGAAATGAAGGTGCTGTTACCTGCATTGTATAGATGGGGAATCTGAGGGTCAAGGAAATGATATGATTTGGCTGAGTTTCCACAGCTGGTAGGAGGCAGAGCTGGGATTCAATTTCTTAACCTTTTACCTGCTAGCCAACTGTGTTTATGACTTGACAGGATACTCCTTCTTATGGGAGGTTTACAAGAGATAATATAAAGGGAACATACCCGGCATTTAGTAGGCCCTCCCTAGATTTTGCATAGTTTGGAAGGGATATTTTCTGTCCTGAGGTCTTTGCCTTTGACCTTGCCTCTTTTTGTCCAAGTTTAAATGAAGTATATTGAGTGGCTGACTGGTTGGGTTAAAAGCAGTACATCTCACTCAATTGGGGGTGATTGTGTCCCCCAGGAGATGTTTGACAATGTCTGGAAACAGTTGGGGTCGCCGCAGCTGTGGTGGGAGGATGGGGTGCTGCTACTGGTGTCCATTGGGGGTAGAGGCCAGAAACGCTGCTCAAAATCCTACGATGTATAAAGGCAGCCCCCAAAGTCAGGAGTGTGGAGGTTGAGAAACCCTGGGTTAGAGAGAGCTTCACTGAGTTCTGCACCTCCCACAGCTCGCTCGCTCTCTCTGTCTCCCACCCGCCCCGCCACCACCCCCCGGCAATGTTTTGTAGTTTGCTGAAATTTTTCTCTGTGGGCTTGGTCTTCACAGGTTTCTGAGACACTAAAGCGTTTTGCAGGGAAGGTGACAACAGCCAGTGTGAAGGAACGGAGAGAAATCCTCAGTGAGCTGGGGAAATGTGTTGCTGGAAAAGGTATTTGTTTTCATTTCATTGATTTCATTTCAAACTAAATTGGGTTCTCTGTTTAGAACCATGGCCTTCTTTTCCCCTCACAGCAACTTCTGTCTTCACTGTCTATATTTGCTTGTTATAATCTGCACTGAAACAGTTGGGTTGGTGGAGAGTTTATCCTTCTAGGTGCCAAACCTTTTTACCAGTTTTAACCATTTTGATGGGAAATAGTTCTAAAAGATACCAACAATCTTTCTTAAGTGATTTATTGGATGGAAAAACATTTTCTTTTCTTTTCTTTTTTTAAAAATTAATTAATTTATTTATTTATGGCTGTGTTGGGTCTTCGTTTCTGTGCGAGGGCTTTCTCCAGCTGTGGCGAGCGGGGGCCACTCTTCATCGCGGTGCGCGGGCCTCTCACTGTCGTGGCCTCTCCCGTTGCGGAGCACAGGCTCCAGACGCGCAAGCTCAGTAGTTGTGGCTCACGCATGTGGGATCTTCCCAGACCAGGGCTCGAACCCGTGTCCCCTGCATTGGCAGGCAGATTCTTAACCACTGCGCCACCAGGGAAGCCCAGAAAAACATTTTCTTTATGACCGGGGGCACCATTTTTCCCAGTCAGTGTTCTGTGAAAACAAGCAAGATGGTATCAAGTGATTGGCCAGTAATGGATTCCAAGATCATGTAAGTTTGTGAGATGTCAGATTTTATTTTATTTCTTTTATTTTTAAATTTCTTTTATTTATTTTTGGCTGTGTTGGGTCATCGTTGCTGTGTGTGGGCTTTCTCTAGTTGTGGCTAGTGGGGGCTACTCTTCGTTGCGGTGTGTGGGCTTCTCATTGCGGTGGCTTCTTTTGTCGCGGAGCACGGGCTCTAGGCGCACAGGCTTCAGTAGTTGTGGCTCGTGGGCTCTAGAGCACAGGCTCAGTAGTTGCTCCGCGGCATGTGGGATCTTCCCGGACCAGGACTCGAACCCTTGTCCCCTGCATTGGCAGGAGGATTCTTAACAGCTGCGCCACCAGGGAAGCCCAGATGTCACATTTTAATCCAGTGTTTCCTTGAACTTCTTTTTTGCCAAAAACCTGTTCAGGGTCTGGGCAGCACATTTTGGGAAATGCTGAGCACATGTAGTTATCCTGATTCTGCACCATAACCCGAGGGCTCTTGCTGCAAATTATGGGGCATGTATAAGACTAGTGTGCCTTCAACCAATAAATGCTCATTAGTTTTTGAGTTTCCTTTTGGTGTGTTTTTACTATACAGCATTGGTTCTCAGAATGTGGTCCCTAGACCAGCAGTATCAGCATCACCTTAAAACTTGTTTGAGATACAAATTCTCAGCTCCACCCCAGAGACTCAGATTCACCAAAACCCTGCAGGTGGAACCCAGCGTCTGTGTTTTAACAAGCCCGCAGGTGATTCCTGTGTTTGCTGCAGTTTGAGAACCATGGCGGTATAGAATTGGGTCTCCGTTTCTGTCAGCTTTCACTTCTTGTTAGGAAAAAGCCTACTTCCTACCACCCTCTTACCCCCATTCTCATTCGCTGCTTCTGATCTACTGTTGCCTGGTTACATACCCAAGCTTGTTAAAGTGTGTAAATTAAGTAAATTGCTGTTTGTGAGCTTCTGAGAGATTCTCCTGTGGATCAAAAGTTTAGCATATGAGTGTTATGGCACCTTCAAAAGTCTTTCTGGTCACTTCTGAACAGAGTTCTAGTTAGAGAAGGCTGCCATGTGACAGATGCTAGCTGGACTCCCTGAACCATAATGGCTGACTCCCTGCTAAGTAACTGCTGAATACTACACTTTTCCCCATTTTGTGGAGTAAGGAGTTCAACATGTGTGGGTGAAGTTTATGAACTACTGAGGGCCTTTTCAGGGTGATTTTACTCTTCAGTCACCCTGAAATTCTACAATTCAGGGTGAATTACGTTTGTAAAATGTTTAGTAGTCTTTGATATACAAGTTGATTGGGGGAAGTTAACCTCCCATATGAAATCGTTAATTCTCAATTTCCTAATTTTGAGTCTGAGGAGGAGTCGTTGCATAGTGATAGCTCTTCTGGCCTCTCCTTCTGTTAGGGTAGCAAGCAGGTCACCAGGTGAGTTCATCAAAGGTGGTGCAAGGTGTTTTCTGCCAGGGCGAGGAGTTGAAGTCTTCCTCAGAGCTGTCAATGCGGATGGTCGGCCTGGCTCAGCCCAGTCTGGCCCTGAGGCCTCTGATGCTCTCCTCAGTCCCGCCTCCCTGTACTTGAAGCCTGAGACTCTGAGGCGGTGTCTGCTGTGCCTGATCTTTCCAGTCACAGGCGTCCAGTGCAGAGTCAGAGGTGACGGGCTCTGCGTTCTGGCCATGGCTCTGCCACTTACAGGCTGTGGGACCCGGTTCAGGTTACTTAACCTGTGGGCCTGTCTCCTTGGAGTGAGGAGTGAATGAGAACACATGGGGACGGTGCTTGACTCGGTGCCTGGCTCTGGTCAACGCCCAGTGTCTGTTAGCTGTTATTACTACTGTTCTCTTAGCCACAACCTGGTCCCGGCTCCAGTCACTCTTCTCCTCCGTTACTTAGGTAGCCTCAAATCAGATGGACCAATACCAGGCTCAGGGCCCTGGGGGAGCTGGGTGCCCACCCCTCCTTCATTCCCCATGCCCCCATCATTCGGGTGCCTGAAGTGTGAGGCCCTGTGCAAGCCCTTTGTGGGCCTCCTGCTCTCGGTGCCTCCCACGCTGGTCAGTCTGACACTCAGCATACATTTCCCCCTGTCAGACCTTCCCCTCTTTGTCTGCGGGCTTCAGTCTGGCATGCAGAACCTGTCACAGGTTGGCTCTCCATTATTGAGCACTATTGTTTCACCAGTTTCTCTTTCACTCAGCTGGCGTGCTTGGTTTTCCATGCCTTGGTTTCTTCATCTTAAAAATGAGCTCAATTGCAGTACCCACCTTACAGGAATTGAGTTAATGTATATAAAATGCTTAGAGCAGGGCCTGGTGCCTCATGAGCACTGGTTAAGTGTCGGTGTTGTTATTCCTCCTCCTCCTCATGCGCCCTGCACAGGCATTGTGCCTTCTTATCCCGTGCACTTCTGCTCATGTTGTTAACACCACTCTGCATGCAGGCCCCTCTTTCCATTTGTCCACAGCCTACTCACGTGTTAGGCCAAGCTTCTGTGTCCTTAAAATCTTCAGAAACCTCTCTGTTATAGGTGTTCTTCTCTTTTCTTATCCCTCATAGTACTTAAGTTTTGTCCTATGTTTTAAAACCAATTATTAGAACGTACATAAAGAAAAGTACACATGTCATAAGTGAACAGGTGGCTGAATTATCACAAACTAAACACAGCCATGTAACCAGCACCCGGATCAAGAAGCAGAACATTTCCTGTACTCTAGCACCTCCACTCGACAGCATGTTAAATTTCGAGGCCACTTGTCTTGCCTTAGTTTCATTCATTTAACAGATGTCTGTCTGAGAGCCTTCCCGTACTAGATGTTTCTTTAGAGTCTTTAGAGTCATTACTTTTTCCTGTTGGGAATTCTATCTCAAACACCCGGGGAGTGTCCAGTGGGCAGAGATCATGTCAACAGAATGCCTGGCTCCAGCAGATGCCCAGGAAGTAGATTTTATTGAGTAGATTTTATTTTATTAACCTCTGTGTAATCTTTGGTTTTAGATCTGCCGGAGGGAGCAGTGAAAGGCCTCTGCAAATTATTCTGCTTGACTCTGCATCGATACAGGTGAGTCCCGATCAAAGGCCCAGTGTCCAGAGCAGTTTGTGCAGAAATGTGGTATAGGGTAGTGGTTAGAGCCCAGGCTTTGGAGCCAGACTGCCTGGGTCCTGGGCAAGTTACTGAACCTCTCTGTGCCTCAGTTTCCTCATCTGCAGAACAGGGATGATGCTTTTACCTACCTCATAGGTGGTTGTCAGTAAGAGTCAAGTTCTTGGAACGTTGCTTGCCACGTGGAGTGCTCAGTCTCTACACTGGCACCGGTCATGTGTGTAAAAGCATTTGGCCTAGTTTGAGGCCTATAGTAAGTGTTCCCTAAATGTAGATGTTGCACTTATAGCCTTAAGGCTCATTTGCCCTTATTAGATGCTTCTAGAACTCTAAGATGAGGTAGATTTATCCAGTTACTTCCTAATCCCGTCATCTATGACCCACTGGAATACAGTGCAGTCTAATTTTCCTGAGAAAGACCAGGCTTGGCCTAAGCCCCCCACCCCTGCCCCGCGTCCACATGTTCACCTTCCCCTTCTTTCCTCCTTCTAGAGATGCAGCCTCACGCAGGGCTCTGCAGGCAGCAATCCAGCAGTTGGCTGAGGCCCAGCCGGAAGCCACTGCTAAGAACCTTCTGCACTCTCTGCAGTCTTCAGGCATTGGCTCCAAAGCAGGTGTCCCCAGGTAAGAGGTAAAGGTGGTGGCCCACTGGGGGTTGGTGGAGTCCTACTCGTGAGAAGCCGGTGCAGACGAGCAGGCGTGAACATGCCTGCCCCTTTCCCCTTTGCAACTCTGAGGGGCGCCGGCAGTCTGCCTTCGGAACGGACGGAGAAGCCAAGATGTTAGGCCCAGCAGAGAAACCACTTTCCTGAGGAACAGGGTTGGGAAACCAGTGGAAGTAAGGCCATTTTAAGGAGAAACCAAATGCCCACTAGGCACTGAATGGAGGAAACCATCCTTTTGATTTATAGTTGTGAGTGCTAAGAGGTGGGAGTTTGGCACTCCTTGTCCTGAGTTGTCACAGATGATTTGTGGGGAACAAGTTTCCAGTTCCAGTTAGGTCAGTGGAGGGTCTTGCATAGCAGGCAGGGCCTTGCAGTGAGCATTTGTCCTCAAGATGGAGGCTGCTGCTCTGACCTCATCCCTCCCCTCCCCTCCCCTCTCAGTAAGAGCAGTGGCTCGGCTGCCTTGCTGGCCCTGTCCTGGACCTGCCTACTGGTGCGCATTGTCTTTCCCTCGAGAGCCAAGCGGCAAGGAGACATCTGGAACAAACTGGTAGGTTCCCCGGGTCTTTGGAGTCATGCCGGTCAGCTCTCTGCACAGAGTTGGGACATGTTTAAGCACCTTCTCTGGCCAGTGCTCTTAGTGCTGGGTGACCAGGCACTTTGAGTTACCCTGAGGTGTGTGACTTTGGTGGATGGGCATGAGTGCAGCATAATAACATTCGTCTATTTATCAAATATCTTTGAGCTTTCCTGGGTCAGGCATGGTGCTAGGCCCTGGGAATACAGTGATGAGCAAGAGAAACGTGGCCCGTGCCTTCATGGCATGTGTGGAAGACGTGACAGGCCAGAATGGGGAAGACAGGCAGAAAACAAGTAAACCAGAAAATACCAATTCTCTCCTCCCGTTCTATGCCTGCTCCTTCCACATTCCCTATCTTGCCTTTCAGCATGTCTGCTAACCAGAGATGGCCCAATAGGCCAGGTTGGGAGATTCTTTTGAATGTCTAGATATGCTTAGTGGAGGGCAAGAGGGATGGTCTTATAGTTTAACAAAAAAGGAGTCTGAGGATCTTGGTATGGATTTGACTCTTGGCCATGAGATTTGGCTAGATACCTAATTTCGGAGCCCATTTCCCATTGCTGCAAAAAATGGGGAAAAGTACCACTCATCCATCCACCTCCAAGAGTTGCCATGAAGATGGGCTCAGAAGAGGTGTGAAAGGGCTGTAGAAACTTACAGAGGGCTGTGCAGGTAAATGAGGAGTGAGCACCTCTGCCTGACACAGCCAGCTCGTAAGACTTATTGAGGCCTCATCCCTGGGAGCTTATCCAGCATACTTCTGGGGATGACCATAGATTGGCCATCAGCAATTGATGGAAGGATAAGAACACTGAAACCTCACAGGTAGTGGATATGCTGGAAAACCACCTTCAGAGTGTGGGTTCCATTGTTACCAGAAAGCCTTCTTGTAAGATGGTTTATCATGGGCTCCCTCACTAGCATGTCTCCAATGAATTCTTATAACCGTTATCCAAGGTAAGTCAGTGTGGGTTAGTGAGTGGGAGGGGTCAACCCTGGAGTGTTGTGTTTATGGGACAGGATGCGTCAGGAGCTTGAAACCGTGGTGGTTTTTCTGTGTCTTGAATCTGGGTTTTTCCTTTGCTCATTGCTGATGTTGACTATACACATAGGAGTAGTTCATTCAGTCCCTTAAGTATTTGTTGAGGGCCCCCTGCGTGTCGGGTGCTGTTCGAGGAGCTGAGGCTGAAACAGGGGACAGGTGAGAGGACCTTACTTTCTCATAGAGCCTTCAGTCGTGGGGAGAGGGTGGACACAAACAGGTCCACATATAAATGACAAGGTGTAGAGTCGTGCAGCAGAAAAGCAGGCAGGAGGATAGAGAGAGTGGGTGGGCGGTGATGGTGGGAGGAAGGCCTTTGGAGGAGGTACCATTTGAGCAGAGACCTGAAGGATATGAAAGAAAAAACCATGCCCAGATTAAGGTTAGAATGTTCTAGGAAGAAAGAACAGCAATATAGTTCTGAATGTGATATCAGCAAGCTTAAAAAGCTATTTTAATAATAATTTTTTTAAAAAACGGTTCAGTATTCAACAGGTGTAGAATGATATACCAGTTTCCTTCCCACCCCTTCCCTAGCCATCTCGGTCCCCCTCTATTACTAGTTTCTTAGGTAGTAGAGGTATTCTCTGTGTATATGACTAAATAGACCTTTTTATACAAGTGGTAGCATACATACAAACTTTTTTCTTTCGCCTTGTGTTTTTTTCTTTAACTGGATTTAGAATTTGTTCCAGAGTATTTATATAGAGTTTCTCATTCTTTATGACTATTTACTAATCCTTTGAGTGGATGTACCACGGTATATATAACTAGTTCCCTGTTTATGACCATTAATGTTGTTACAATCTTTTACTATAAAAAATGTTGCCATGAATAACTTTGTACATCTGCCATTTTGTACACATGCAAATGTGGAATTTGGCAGACTTCTTAAGCATGCCTTTTTTCTCAGGGTGGCAGTCCACACTGCTCCAGTGACCTTGGGTGTTCGTGGCACATACAGTCTCTGTGAGGCTTTTTAATTGAGCACCTATTAGGTGCTTCACTCTAGGTTGGATAGTGGGCCCCCCCACAGGCAGGATCAGCATATCAGTGTTCACTTCTGTATCCACAGTGCCTAGCATAGTGCCTGCCACTTCATCAGCGTTCATTGCTTGTAGAATTAATGAAGGAATAGTCAAGGCAGATGAAGAAATATATGAAACAGAGTGCTTATCCTTTTCCCACATGGCACTTAACCTTGCTGGAATTATGTATTCATTTGTGTGTTTATTTGTTTAGTATCTTTTTCTCCCTCTAGACTATGAGGTGCATGAAAGCAAGGACCATGTCTGTCTTATTCTCCAGGTGTTTTCATTGTCTGACTCATAGTAGGTGCTCAACAAATACTTATTAAAGAAGTGCTTGAGTGAACAGATGTAATTCCAGGACAGGGTTAAGTGGCGGCGGGGGGGGCCAGGGGGTGGAGGGAAGAGGATCTGGCTGGAATTGAGTGGGAGAGGCCTGGCGGAGATGACCTCAGGTTCTGGCGGGCCTGACGAAGGTCTTGGGCAGGCTATGAGGGCCATGGGACCTCCGCTCCCATTTCACGTCCGGACCTGAGCCTCCCTGTCCCTGCAGGTAGAGGTGCAGTGTCTGCTCCTGCTGGAGGTGCTGGGCGGCTCCCACAAGCACGCCGTGGATGGTGCTGTGAAGAAGCTCACCAAGCTGTGGAAAGAGGTGACAGGAGGCGGCAGGGTGGCGGGCATTTCTTCTTCCGCACCACCTCCACTGCCGTCTGATACACCTGCTTTACCCATTCCTCTTCAGAACCCGGGGCTGGTGGAACAGTACTTGTCAGCCATTCTCAGCCTAGAACCCAACCAGAACTATGCAGCCATGCTGGGGCTGCTGGTGCAGTTCTGCACAAGCCACAAGGAGATGGACGTGGTCAGTCGGCACAAGGCAAGTGGACTCTCTGGAGGAAAGGAGGGGGAGCTTGTTTTGCCCTGGTGGCCCCAGCTGCTGGCCTTATCTGAAGTTTGTTGGTTTTCTCACCTGAGACCCCGGCCTTTCATGGTGATATAAGAACTTCAAGGAGTTGGAAAGTTTCCCCTCCAGTTGTGGCTTGGGATGGATCCTGCCATAGTTAACGGGATGATGATTTACCTGTTCATGCAGTCATTTATTCACCCACCACTGAGCATCTGCCTTGTGCCAAGCTCTGTGCCAGGTGTTGGGGATGCAGCAGTGCGTGAGGGAGCTGTGATCCCTTCCCCGGGCGGGACTGAATCTGAGGCGGCTGCCGTTAGACAGATCATCATCTCACTATCTCTGTGAGACACGCTGCAAAGGAAAAGCGCAAGAGGCTGTGATACTCTGTGGTTGGGACTTGCTCCCAGGAGCCATGGAAAGCTGTGGAAGGCTTTTAGATGGGGAATGACATGATCAGTGGGATCTTCGTGCTTGACACCGTGACATTTGGGGCACCGATTGGTATTTTTTAGAAGCACTCCCACAAGAGGGATCTCAGAACGTCAGGGTCTAACCAAGTCTCTGTATTCCCTAGAGTGCCCTGCTGGATTTTTATATGAAGAACATCTTGATGAGCAAAGTAAAGCCTCAGAAGTATCTGTTGGTGAGTGTGAGGTGGCCCTTACTCACCTGGGCAAGCTAAATCCCATTTTAAATTCTGTGATTCAGAACCATCCTTTATTCTTGGTCTGTTCCCACGAAGGCTGGGTGCCTGACTCCTTTCTCTTTGTAGGATAACTGTGCCCCTCTGCTCCGATACATGTCCCACTCGGAGTTTAAGGATCTGGTATTGCCCACCATACAGAAGTCCTTACTGAGGAGTCCAGAGAATGTTCTTGAAAGTAGGTTCCTGCCAAACAGGATAGTGGGAGGGAGGTGAAGTTGCCTGATAAGCCGGGTCCCCACTACTTGGCAGCAGGAAGTGCTCGGGGCGGGGGGAGATGTATTCACTGTTTACCTCATTGGGCCCTTGGGAGAGAGATCAGGGACCCTTTTGAGAGTATGTTGAAAGTAATGGACCCTCTTGCTGGAAGAATGCACAAAAGTATATGCACTTAAAATACTGCATACATTTTTGGAGGTCTAAGAACCTTCCGGAAACCAGGTTAAGAACCTCTGCTCTAGACAGTTTAACCTTGGTGTGGAGGTGGCACTTGAAACCATAGGATATGAGAGTTGAGTCTCTGTCTCTTTTTATCTTGGTAAGAGGTGTGGGTGGAATGTCAGAGGGGCAGTTTTTTGCTGATTGGGATGGGGCAGTATACAGCTTTACAGCAGAGCTGTGGGACAAAGGTGTGACCACCATGTGACCATACAGAGATGAAGAGTGTCCTATGTGTCTACACAGCAGGCCTGAGCATTGGTTGGGGAGTCAGGCAGAAACGGGCATTTCCCCTGGAGGCCAACATGGTGCGTGCTTTCTGTCCCCCTCAGCTATCTCCAGTCTGTTGGCATCAGTGACTCTCGATCTCAGCCATTATGCCCTGGACATCGTGAAAGGACTGGCTGGTGAGTGTCCCAACCCCTCTCCAGCCCCTGGAACGGCACCTTGGGTTTTGGTTGTACTTGTCCCTATTGTACAAAAAGGGGTAGGAGACAGCTCAGTTTAGAAATAAACTACAGTTGCATAGTTTCTTTCCTGAGATCCTTTATAATGAGAACACAGAGCCAGGATTGAAGAGTTGGGAGCAGGGAAGACAAAGATGAGAGCCTGGCTACCCAGCTCTCGGCAGCTTCTGAGCTGCGGCTCTCCGTGTCCAGGTCAGCTGAAGTCCAACAGCCCCCGCCTGATGGATGAAGCCGTGCTGGCGCTGCAGAACCTGGTCCGCCAGTGCAGTGACTCCTCGGCGATGGAAGCCCTGGCCAGGCACCTGTTTGCTATCCTCGGAGGTGGGCAAGTCCTTCCCGGGCATGCCGATGGCCAAGGTGTGGCCTCTGGCATTCCTTGGGCACCGGGACCTGATGGGGGCTTGGTGCTCTGAGTTTGCTCATGTCAAGAATGAACAGAAGCATGTGCAGATCAATGTGGATGGGGGTGATCTCAGTTTTTAAGCATAGGCATTATCGTGTGCATAGGGGGAAAAATAGAGGGAAATACACCAAAATGTTAATAATATTTTAGGTAGTGGGAACATGGGTGATTTTTAGATGTTGCTTTTATATTTTTTTCTGTTTGTCACATTTTCTGCAAGAACATATTATTTATTTCTTTAGTTAGAAAAAAAAAAAAAAAGCCAGTACATGTGATGTACATGTAGCATGTTAAGCCCAGCTACACGATAGAAAGGCTGCTTCTGGAATCAGAAACTGTATCTTGATGTCACACACATGACTACCTTATTCACCCCCTCGGGAAATGTGGCAGATACGAATTTTGAATCTTTGCTATCTCTCCTCTCAGGCTCGGAAGGAAAACTAACTATTGTAGCCCAGAAGATGAGCGTCCTCTCAGGTACAGAATTTCTCCACGGGTAGTAGGAAGTGTAGTTGTAGATGAGGTGTAACGTAACTGTTAGGTAAGGTGAGTCCGTTGGATCTTGACACCTCTGACAGTTTTGGACATCCCAGTCTGGCTTCCGTGAAAGGCAGGACGTCTGACGGGGGATTGAGTGGGGGTTCAGTCATGGCCAGAGGAGAGACATGGCTGCTGGGGAGGTGGGCAGCGACAGGAAGACTGGTGTGTCGGCAGTTTTGGGCTGAGCAGGGAATCCCCTGCCTTCCAGGGATCGGGAGTGTCAGTCATCACGTGGTGGCCGGGCCTTCCAGTCAAGTCCTGAGTGGGACCGTGGCTGAGCTGTTCATCCCCTTCCTCCAGCAAGAAGGTAATTGTGCACCATGGTGAGGGTGCAGCCTGGACCCATCCTTGACCCCCGGTTTTCACAGTTGGAGCCTGCCATGAACCCCTTCTGAAGGCCCTGCTTCCTATCCCTGAAGCATCACTGCTTCCTCTCCCTTTACTCCTACTTGCTTTCGCATGCAACTGGCAGTGATGTGACGTGGGTCTAAGACATAGGGCTGACTGGACTTCCGCTTCTTGCCCTAGTTCACGAAGGCACCTTGGTGCACGCCACCTCTGTCCTGGCTCTCTGGTGTAACCGGTTCACCACAGAAGTGCCCAAGAAGCTCACTGAATGGTTCAAGAAAGCCTTCAGCCTTAAAACCTCCACCTCTGCAGTGAGGCACGCCTATCTGCAGTGCATGTTGGTCTGCTTCCGAGGTGAGATTCTTCCCTCACAGAGGTGATCGAGGTGATCTTCAGGGCGTCATCACCGTTCCAGGCTTTCCCTTTCGGTCCAGCTTTTTTTGCATCATTTCCTCCTGAGCCACTGGGAGCATCTAGCTTAGTCATCCATAAAGCCTAGAATCAGAGCCCAGTCTTCACAGATTCTGGCTTCTCCTCCTTATCAGACCTTCAGAATACAAAGTTTTATTCAGAGAGGACCCACAACCAGAACCTGGCACTCCGTTTTCTGAAATCATGGAGAAATGATTCTGATAAGACTGATTTATAAGGTGTAAATTATATAATCTTTACACTGGACCTATTAGAAACAACCACTGCCCTCGCTTCAGTGCTAACAAACCTGTCATTTGGGCATGAGCATCTACCTCCTTCCCAAGCACAGCGAGGGGAAACTTCTAATCTGTAAGAGCTTGATCCCCAAGGTGAAAATCTCTAATATTGATGTCCACCTCTGAGATGGGCTCGTATTTCAGTTAAAGTTTAAACTTATGATGACTGGGTTTAAAAAAGTGTTTAGGAGACTCCAGAGCTGCCCCTAGAGAGGTGACCCCCCCTCTGTACAGTGTCTGTACTTGTGTATCAGTTTGCAGTTTTGCTGCACTGATCGAACTTGATTTTAGATTGAGTTCTAAATAGCCAAGTCTTGGTTTAACCTAGTCTCTTTAGCTTGAGCTAGTTCTGCTTGATACTTCAAAAACAAACATAAACCTTTAAAATACACATTTCTTGGATTCAAATCCATGGCATCATCCAAATGAAATACTTGTTTCACTGTGAAATACTCTACATACCAATTTAGTAATTAAGAAAACATGGGTTGGGACTTCCCTGGTGGTCCAGTGGTTAAGATGCCATGCTCCCAATGCAGGGGGCCCGGATTCGATCCCTGGTCGGGGAACTAAGATCCCACATACTGCAACTAAGCCCGTGCACCGCAACGAAGACCCAGTGCAGCCTAAATAAATACATACATACATACATACATACATACGTACATACACACATACATACATGGGTTTAGCTATAGTTTTAGTAGGTTTCTACTTTTTTTTTTTTTTTTTTTGAACAGAGTTTAGTTCATAGCTCAGCAGATTGATTGGTTCTGGTTTTGGGATTTGGGTCCGGAGGTTGTCTGGTGTGGGAGAAGAGCCCCAGAGAGAAATTAGTCAACTTGAGGTTTGCCCTGGCTCTCCCTCAACCAGCTGTGTGGCCTTGGGCAACTCACTTCACCTCTCTTGGTCTGTTTCCTTATCCATCAAGTGAATACCTGGACTATTGGATTAGTAAGGCCCCTTCTAGCTCTAGCTTTATGGTTGTAAAGTTTGATTTAAGCCCTAGATTCTAATTCCACTTATTTGAAAGGTAACTGAAGGGTGTTAGCCAGTTCAGACATGGGCGAATAACTCCTTTCTCAAGTAGTCTTGCCATCCTTGCGATTGGGGTGTTCTGTAAGGTGCTGGTCCTATCTCCACAGGTGACACACTGTTGCAGGCCCTGGACTTGTTGCCCTTGCTCATCCAGACAGTGGAGAAGGCAGCCTCCCAAAGCACTCAGGTTCCCGTAGTCACCGAAGGGGTCGCTGCTGCCTTGCTGCTCTCAAAGCTTTCGATGGCTGACTCACAGGCTGGTAAGAGTCCAGAGATGTCCAGGATGCTAGCAGACAAGGGCCTCTTTCAGAGTCCTTGGGAGGAGTGCCTTGATATTTAGGATTTTACAGGATTAGCTTGGCCGCTTACCACACTGGGCAGCTGTAGGGCCACTTGTCAACTGCAGGGATGGATTTTATCTACAAGCCCCTGTCCCGGAGCATTGGAGCACCAGGGCAAAGGAGGACAGTGACAGAGTCCCCTGGCTGCACTCCCACTGCACAGTGCAACGCTGAGGCTCGTCCCTGCAGATGATAAGTGGGACTTTGTTTTTAATTGGTTATACATTTATAGGGTATAACATTAAAAGCTTCCCCTTAGCCATCCTGTCTTCCAGCCACTAAGTTTCCCTCCTTGGATAGTATTAACCAGTTTCGTGTCTAGAGATGGTCAATGTGTAATTGCCGAAACATGCTGGGTAACATACTATACATGCCATATTGTGTACTGAACACATCTTGGAAAAGATTCCAAAATCAATACAACAAAAAGAGCTTTCCTTTTTTTGTGGCTACATGGTATTCTGTGCTTGTTTAGTCTACATCCTACTCTGCATGGGGACATAGCTGAACTTAGTCCTGTGGTTAGAAATGGATTTCAGCTCTTTTCATATAATTGTGTGCCATCTGACTATATGCCAAGGCACTGGGCTACTTCTGTGGCAGGGAGGCAGAACATGACCCTGTTTCAGCAAATTTTAAGCTGCTTTACTCTACCGGGAGAGAGGATATACAAAAGTTATCTGTTGTTTAAGGCAAAATGTGGCATAAGAGCAGTTTTGAAGGAGGGATTTCTTTTAGTTGAGGGGTTGGGTGTCAGGAAAAGCTTCACGAAGGAGGGAGCATTCGAACTAGGGCCCTGAGGGCTAGAAGGGTTTTCACTAGCTGGCCCAGTGTGAGTTCAGACGAGGGAAGGGCGGGGAAAGCACCACATGTGGACCTCAAGTAGTTCAGCCTGGCACCTGGAACAGGTGGGAATTCCAGGTGGGAAGCAGCTCACCTGGGCTCCTGTGGGCAGCAGAGAACCACCAAAGCTTTTCATATAGGCAATGCCACCAGAAGAACCGGTTAGTTCTCGGAACCGGAGGACAGTGAGCCTGGGAGTGACCCGCCCCCGCCGAGGGAGAACTCCTGCCTGCTGCAACAGCGGAGAGTCTGTCAGCAAAGCCAGCCCCCGCAGCTTCAGCATGGCGGGGACTAGCCCTGGCATGTGGGGAGCTGTGTGGTAGAGTGACCTTTTGTTTCTTGCAGAGGCCAAACTGAGCAGTTTCTGGCAGCTGATTTTGGATGAGAAGAAGCAGGTTTTCACTTCTGACAAATTCCTGCTCATGGCTTCAGAGGATGGTGAGTCACTACCCCCTTAGTTGAAGTCGAGTTTGGGGCTGAGTCTCTCTGGTGGGTCTTCAGAGAGGATCCTTCCCTGGCAGCCTGTTGTTTTGACCAGACAGCTCAGCAAAAACCTGGAGCAGAGTGATCTGGCAAACAGCTCAGCTTTTGTGGGAATGAATGTACTCCTGTGGGATGTGGAAGGCTAGGGAAATGGGAGGGAAGTGGGAGATTTGTGGAGACAGCACTAATAGTTGTGGAGCTGTGATATTAGGTGTAATTACAGCTGACTGGGTAATTGGTGCTGTCATAGAGGTTTTCGTGTACTGAGAGGCAGCTGAGAAGCTCTGGTGAAGTGTGGCTGGCTCCACCCGCACCAGGAGATGGAAGAACTGCTGGTTTCTATCTTGGCAGAGAAGGAACAGTTGATCTTTAAACGTATGTTTAAAATTCTGGGTTGCTTTAGAAGTATCCGCCGCTAATGGGTGATTGGAAAAGCCTTTTGACTGACAAATCACAATATTCTCTTAATGAGCTACAACTGTTAGTCACTTCTGATGTTTAAAAAATGTTTAGCTAATTTTTGAATAGGAGATATATTCACATAATAAAAAAAAAAGACCCAAGAGAGTCTACACTGAAAGTTATACCCTTGCTTTGATCTCTAGCCACCCATTGTCCCTGGCCATGGAGAACCAATTTTATCAGCTTCTTGTGTATCTTTGATATTTTATATTTATACCAATAAATAACCTTATGTATCAGTTCTCTGCCTTTTTTACACAAGTGTTAATATGCCTACTATATGCATTGTGCTGTCTAGATTTGGAAATCATTTCACGGAAGTATATAATGAGCGCTCTCATTCTTTTTTTTTAGAACTGCATAGTAATTTTAAAAAAATTATTTTATTGAAGTATAGTTGGACTTACAATGTGTTAATTTCTACTGTACAGCAAAGTGATTCAGTTATACGTATATATACATTCTTTTTCATATTCTGTTATCATTTATCACAGGATATTGAATATATTTTTGCTTGTTCCAAAATACACGTGTGCCTATGGAGAACAGTATGGAGGTTCCTTAAAAAACTAAAAATAGAACTACCACATGACCCAGCAATCCCACTACTGGGCATATACCCTGAGAAAACCATAATTCAAAAAGAGTCATGTACCACAATGTTCATTGCAGCTCTATTTACAATAGTCAGGACATGGAAGCAACCTAAGTGTCCATCGACAGATGATGAATGGATAAAGAAGATGTGGCACATATATACAATGGAATGTTACTCAGCCATAAACAGAAACGAAATTGAGTTATTTGTAGTGAGGTAGATGGACCTAGAGTCTGTCATACGGAGTGAAGTAAGTCAGAAAGAGAAAAACAAATACCGTATGCTAACACATATATGGAATCTAAAAAAAAAAAAAAAAAAAATGGTTCTGAAGAACCTAGGGGCAGGACAGGAATAAAGGCGCAGATGTAGAGAATGGACTTGAGGACATGGGGAGGGGGAAGGGTAAGCTGGGACGAAGTGAGAGAGTGGCATGGACTTATATACACTACCAAATGTAAAATAGATAGCTAGTGGGAAGCAGCCGCATAGCACAGGGAGATCATCTCGGTGCTTTGTGATCACCTAGAGGGATGGGATAGGGAGGGTGGGAGGAGACGCAAGAGGGAGGAGATACGGGGATATATGTATGTGTACAGCTGATTCACTTTGTTACAAAGCAGAAACTAACACACGATTGTAAAGCAATTATACTCAAAGATGTTTTAAAAAAAAAACAGAATACACATGTGTAGTCAGCAAAAAAGAAAATTCAGTAGATACATGTATATGTATAACTGAATCACTTTGCTGTACACCTGAAACTAACACAACATTGTTAATCAGCTATACTCCAATATAAAATAAAAACTTAAAAAAAAAATTCTAGTGAACTGTAATTTTACCTTTACATTTTGGTGTTCATTTTCCAGTTCTTCCCAGTTCTCTCTGGATGTGTTCTCTATTTTAAAAACACTTGTGCTGTTTCTGTCCCCTCCCAGCCCTCTGTACCGTGCTGCATCTGACAGAGAGACTGTTCCTTGACCATCCGCACAGACTCACAGGCAACAAAGTTCAGTACGTGGGGCTTGTTTACCTTTCCCCTTGGGCCAAGTGACACAAACCCTGACAGGAGCCTGAGACGTGGCGGTGTGTGAGGGGTGGGAGGCTGGCTGCGGAGAGCCCTATGCCTGGCTTTCCCCCAGGACGCCCTGTCCCTCTGCTGCAGGCAGTACCACCGGGCTCTGGTGGCGGTGCTCCTAAGCCGCACCTGGCACGTGCGCAGGCAGGCCCAGCAGACGGTTCGGAAGCTGCTGTCTGCTCTCGGGGGCTTCAAGCTGGCCTGCGGACTCCTGGAGGAGCTGAAGACTGTCCTCAGTTCTCACAAGGTCAGGGCATCTGGGCTGCAGAACTGGGGCTCACAGACCCCCTTAGCTGACCCTGCTTATGCTGTGGGATTTTAACTAGACTGCTCCTGGGCTGTTCTCACTCACTCAGACTGTGTGATGCCAGAATCTTCTGCCCTGCCCTAGAGTTTGGGTAACACCTTGTTTCATATAATTCCTTTTCCTTTTCAGATGCTTTTCTTTCTTCCCATGTTTTATGACATGTAGCTCAACCTTTTTATTCTTGAGTAATGGAAAAACACTTCATTTTTAAAGCACTTTATAATTTTTAAAGTGTTTTCTACCCATTGTCCCTTTCAGTTTTTCACAATGCCTTTAAAAGGCTGACAGGCTTACTACGATTATTTTATATGAGTTGTCCAGGGTTCCGGTAGCTGAAATGACTTGCTCAGGGTCCCCCAGCCAGGGGGTGGCAGAACTGGGAGTTGACCCGCAAGACCCGGCTCCTAATTTCAGGGCTCTTTGTTCCCTGTTTCACTGCTTCCCTCCTTCCCTAAGCCTGCTTGAGGGATGTGGGCCAGTGACAGACTTGCAGTCTCAGGGTAGGTCCCCTGGACCAGTGTCTGTTGCCTTCTTTCCCCCTGTGGGCTGTTTTAGGTGCTTCCTTCCAGGCCCATCTCATAGCCTGTGGGTCCCAGTGCAGGGCACTGGGTGTCAGTATCCACACCAACAGGGAGCCCAGAGAACAACATGAATGAGAGGCAGCTGCCTCCCTGGCATCTTCATCTCCTGTGTGCCAGGCCTGCACGGGGCTCTGAGCAGTGGGGCTCATGTGTTGTCTCCCCACAGGTGCTGCCCTTAGAGGCTCTGGTGACCGATGCCGGGGAGGTGACTGAGGCGGGCAAGGCCTACGTGCCTCCGCGGGTCCTGCAGGAGGCTCTGTGCATCATCTCTGGGGTGCCAGGGCTGGAAGGTGATGTCACCAACACGGAACAGCTGGCCCAGGAGATGCTGATCATCTCCCACCACCCGTCCTTAGGTGCGTGCCTGGGGCGGGTATTGGAGGGGCGGGGACTACGTTGTAGGAGCAGGCCGGGCAGAAGGCCTCAAAGAGCTCCCCTTCCCTTCAGTGGCTGTGCAGTCTGGCCTGTGGCCAGCACTTCTTGCCAGGATGAAGATCGATCCGGAAGCCTTCATTACCAGGCACCTGGATCAGATCATTCCCAGGATCACCACACAGAGCCCCCTGAACCAGGTAATTGGCGTGTGAGCTGGTTTTGGTCTCAGGTCAGAGTCCAGACAGGGAAGATTCAGAGAAACAGGGAAGGTGTGATGAAAAGTGGGTTGAACCCTTGGGTTTCATGTGGCAGAAAATGCAAACTAGTTTGAGCACAAGAGGGAACTTGCTTGTTCCCTCATCTAACTGGTAAGACCCAGGATGTGACTGGACAGGGACTCAGGTGTCTTCAGGACCTTATAGGTGGTGTGTCTCCTGCTCTCTGTCCATCTCTCTGTCTCATCCATCTGTGTACCATTTCTGCTTTCCACGGCATGGGCTCCATTCTCAGTCTCCCCTTTTTAGTAGCAGAATAGCTATTCCAGGCTTACTTCTTGTCCTGCATCAGCTCCAGTGGGAAAAGCTTGCGTTTTCCAGTCATTTCAGCTGGCATGGGGTCTTACTGCCCTGGTTGACCTGACTTGGGTCTTGTGCTTATCCTGGGGCCCATCCTTCTGGTCTGGGTCACATGCCCACCTCTGGAGAGGGTGGGGTCAGCTCCACCTGAACCATAGAGATTGAGATTGGGAGAGGAATGTGCCCCCCAAATCAGGGTGCTAGTACCAGGTAGGTACAGCTCGCTGAGAAGGCAGGCACACACTATAGTTGTCCACTCCAGTAGGCAGTGTTCAGAAAGAGCAGGCAGTGGCAAGAAGAAGGGGAGCCAATTGCCTGGGGCATTTAGGCCCGGCAGGACCCCTCTCCAGTGCCAGCCGTGGCGCACACTGACCGTGTCTATGTTTGTCTGGCAGTCTTCCATGAATGCCATGGGCTCCCTCTCCATCCTGTCCCCAGACCGGGTCCTCCCTCAGCTCATCAGCACCATCACCGCTTCCGTGCAGAACCCAGCGCTGTGCCAGGTGACACGGGAGGAGTTTGCTATTATGCAGACCCCTGCCGGGGAGCTGTACGACAAATCCATCATCCAGAGGTGAGCCCCCACTCATGGGCTCAATAGCCCCAAGTCTTAGTTTTCTTTTTTTTCTCTTTCCTTTTTTTTTTTTTTTTCAATTAATTAATTTATTTGGCTGCGTCGGGTCTGAGTTGCAGCACGCGGGATCGTTCCCTGCGGCACGCGGCCTCTTGGTTGCCGCGCACGGGCTTCTCTCTAGTTGTGGCACGTGGGCTCTAGAGCACGCGGGCTCAGTAGTTGTGGTGCGTGGGCTCAGTTGCCCCATGGCATGTGAGATCTTAGTTCCCCAACCAGGGATTGAATTTGCGTCCCCTGCATTGGAAGGTGGATTCTTAACCACTGGACCACCAGAGAAGTGCCTGTCAGATGGAGACTATGTGTCCTTTGTCGGGTCTTGTGAGGAGTAAATGAAACAATCTGTCTGTTCATTGGAGGAGTGCTTGCTGTGTTCTAGGCACAGTACTTAGGCCCGGGATACAAGAGCATGTAGAGTATCCAGCACTTTCCTGGTGCATATGACTTAAAAGCTAGCTGGGGTTTTATGGCTGGCGGGAGGCTGAAGGGCCTGGTGGCTGTTTTGAACCTGGCTGATCACCTGCTCTGGTGTTTCAGTGCCCAACAGGACAGCATAAAAAAGGCCAACATGAAGCGAGAGAACAAAGCTTACTCCTTCAAGGAGCAGATCATCGAGCTGGAGCTGAAGGAGGTGGGTACGTGGAGGCCTCACACGTGGGGTGGCCTCAGGCTGGTCCCTTGAGTCATCCTGACCCATGGCACACTCCTCCGACCTCCCCACTGATCCTGAGTCCTCCTGCCACACTCTTTATCTGCCCTTTCTCGGGTAGCTTTCTCTACCCCCAACTCAAGGAAAACAAATTTTTCTCTCTGCTGGCAGTAGTTCATGTATTTCCTCTGCTAAGTGGTGTTGCTTGATTCCATGCCTGTCCCCCCAGCTCCTGGAAGGCTGGGACCTATCTGTCCTCCTGATAGTAGGCACAGGGCCTGGCACAGTGTAGCCGCTGGGCGTGGTTCATCGCTGTATTTGGCAGTGACAGAACTAGTTCTGACAGGAGCAAAGCACACAGGGCTCTTTCCTGTCTCAGAGCCTTTGTTTGCTCCTCCCTCGGTTTTTTGTTTTTTTGTTTTTGTTTTTTTTCCTCCCTCAGTCTTTACAAGGCTGGGTTCTTGTCTTCCACATCTCTGCCCACATATCCCCTTCGCGGAGAGGTGACCCCTCTGCCCACCCTATCCAGAGTAGACACCGCGCCTCTTCTCATTTGCTATGCATCATATTTATTCCTTTCATAACATTTGTCATGATCTGAAGTCACCTTGTTTATGTATCTGTTTCCCTGTTCGTTGTCTACCTGCACCCACTAGATCGTCAGCTCTGTGAGGATAAAGACTTGGTCTTGTTCTCACGGTCTCCCCAGCATCTAGAACAGTGCCTGGCACCATGTAGGTGCTAAGTAAAGACTTATCAAATGAATGAGTGCTCTCGGTCTTTGCAAGGCTTTAGCTTATACTGGAAGAGAGTGTCTGTAGGGCGGGCTGGCAGGAGGGGAGGCTGAAGCTGCATGGCTACCAAAATACCCTTTTCAGCACCTGGAGGGACTTTTCATTTCTCTAACGTATAAAGGCCCTTCTTGTGTTTGTTAGTAGAGAATCCAGCAAGAAATCGCCTCTCTACTGCTCTCTCTGTTCTGTAGAAACCAGGTGGCTGTGGACTTGTGGGAGTAGGGGAGGCCACATGGCAGGTTGGGGGGACAGGTCACAGACGTAGAGCTGTCCTGGTGCTGACTGGGGAGCTGAGCGTGCCCCGCTTGCTGGGAGGGAGGGAGTTCCCTTCCCTGGAGATGGATTTGCTTTGCTTGTTCCCTTCAGGAGATAAAGAAGAAGAAAGGCATAAAAGAGGAGGTGCAGCTGACCAGCAAACAGAAGGAGATGCTGCAGGCCCAGCTGGACAAGGAGGCACAGGTCCGGAGGCGGCTGCAGGAGGTAAGCAGGTGCTGCCCCCACACGCCTGCGCCACGAGAGTGCTGGGCCGCCTGGGGCAGGGCCCCGCTCACTGGCCTTCTGGGGTGACTCTGCTTACAGCTGGACAATGAGCTGGAGGCGGCGCTAGGACTGCTGGACACCATCCTGGCCAAGAACCCGTCCGGCCTGACCCAGTACATCCCTGTCCTGGTCGACTCTTTCCTGCCCTTGTTGAAATCTCCCCTCGCTGCTCCCAGGATCAAGAACCCTTTCCTGTCCTTGGCTGCCTGTGTCATGACCCCTAGGCTCAAGGCTTTGGGTTAGTCCTCTTTGGCTGGCTGTGGGCATGACCCTGGGGCAGGATGGGGGTGGACAGAGATGCCCCCGAGTGCTCGTGGGGAGGCATGCAGTGACCTAGGCTACTGACTTGTTTTCCTATGGATGCAGCCTCGGGCATCTCAAGCTGCGTATCCTTGGGAGCACACAGTGCCGCCTCCTCTCTCCTGTTTTATGTCTTCTGAGTCTTCATTCTGAGGGCCAAGTTTTAGATGCTAGTTGATGATCTTTCTGTAGTGTTTTTTTTTTTTTTTTTTAAGTTATTTATTTATTTATTTTTGGCTGCGTTGGGTCTTCGTTGCTGTGCGCAGGCTTTCTCTAGTTGTGGCGAGTGGGGGCTACTCTTCTTCGCGGTGCACGGGCTTCTCATTGTGGTGTCTTCTCTTGTTGCAGAGCAAGGGCTCTAGACGCGTGGGCTTCAGTAGTTGTGGCGCACGGGCTTAGTTGCTCCGCAGCATGTGGGATCTTCCTGGACCAGGGCTCGAACCCGTGTCCCCTGCATTGGCAGGAGGATTCTTAACCGCTGTGTCACCAGGGAAGCCCTGTAGCAGTTTTAAATTCAGTGGCAGTGGGATGGTTTGGTGCCACGTGGCCTGTCTGTGTAGCCCAGAGCTCCTGAGCGGCCACGTGTGGATGACCAGAGGTCTCTGTGGCCTTTAGCTTTCTGTTGGCTGTGGAGAAACAAAGACCAGGTGGGGTGGCTGGGAATTGTGGAGGCCTCGCTTTATGGGTTGTTTAACGACCTTGAGGGTGAACATACCTTGAGCCTGAGGGGTATGTTCCCTTTAGGGTGAGGCTGGAGTCAGGCGGTACACACAGAACCTGCCGGAAGTATTACCTGGCTGGCTGCGCTGCTGCATGGAAGGTGGGAGGACCACACGGATAGAGCTGAATAACTCCCAACTGAATAACCCCTGGGTGGCTCATGCCTCCTCTCAGCGCACTTTTAATTCCTTAGTGTCAGAAGGGTATCTCCTTGCCGGACTGCCTACCCTTTGGCGCTGTCATGGAGATGAAATGAGAAATTAGGTTGAGGATACTTAGGCAGAGCAGAATTGATTACTATTAAGTCAGAGGAACATGGCATCTCTGCCCTGGGTCCCTGGTTTGCACCTGGGCCAGATTCTGTGTCTTTGCGAGGGTCGTCCCCTGCTGGGTCCCTTCTCTTGGACACAGGAACTTTGGTGAGCCACGTGACTCTCCGCCTGCTGAAGCCAGAATGTGCCCTGGATAAGTCATGGTGCCAGGAGGAGCTGTCGGTGGCTGTGAAGAGGGCGGTGACCCTGCTGCACAGTCACGCCATCACCAGCAGGGCAGGCAAGGGAGAACCAGGTAAGGGACAGGACGGACAGAGGGCACGAGGCGGTATGAACCGTGCAGGGATTGCACGAGCTACGGCGTCCCGTCCCCCGGGGCTTCCTGAGGCTGTAGCCTCCAGTGAGTCTCTTCCCTCCCTGGCCTTGATTTCCTCATCTGAAAAAGGGGGGATGGATGATTTTTGAGCCTGGTCCCTGGTATTCTGAGTCACTGTGACCCCCATTGAGGGTTTAGTTCTTGCCATTGGAAGCTACTTGTCTGTCTGTCTGTCTGTCTGTCTATCTATTTATTTATTCATTCATTCATTCATTCATTCATTCATTCATTTATGGCTGTGTTGGGTCTTCGTTTCTGTGCGAGGGCTTTCTCTAGTTGTGGCAAGTGGGGGCCACTCTTCATTGCGGTGCGCGGGCCTCTCACTGTCGTGGCCTCTCTTGTTGCAGAGCACAGGCTCCAGACGCGCAGGCTCAGTATTTGTGGCTCACGGGCCTAGTTGCTCCGCGGCATGTGGGATCCTCCCAGACCAGGGCTCAAACCCGTGTCCCCTGCATTGGCAGACAGACTCTCAACCACTGCACCACCAGGGAAGCCCCTACTTGTCTGTTTTAACTCTCACATTGTGGAACTAGGCAGTGTCTGGGGGTAGGGGCAAGACTGCCTTTAGAACTGGGCTACTGTCTGTCATACCTCTTGTCATGCCACATACTTCAGGGTGTCAGGGCCTCCAGCCTTCCCCCCCCCACTTGCCCTGAGGATGGACACTGAGGCAGCCGTGCTCAGGGTCCTGCCCGACCTACAGGATCCATCTGCTTCTTGCTCTCACAGACGCCGCGCCCCTGTCCGCGCCAGCCTTCTCCTTAGTCTTCCCATTTCTGAAGATGGTGCTGACCGAGATGCCCCACCACAGCAAGGAGGAGGAGGAGCGCATGGCCCAGATTCTTCAGATCCTCACCGTCCACGCCCAGCTGAGGGCCTCACCCAGCAGCCCACCAGGGCGTGTGGACGAGGTTGGCCCGGGGAGCTCGGCTCCCCCTCGGCTTGAGGGGGTTGGGGAGGCAGGGGCTTCCGACGCTTCCCGACCCATGAACAATTCTGGGGGGGAGGTCATGCCGCATATACATATACCTATAGCAGCAACCATTGGTGAGGAGGGCCCAAATGTTCTCTATTCAGTGCGGTTGTCAAGACCTCACAGAAGCTTATGGGTCTCTTGTGTCTGATAGTTTCTGACCCAAAGAAGTTGAAGGATTTTGTATTAATTTATTGTTCTGTTTCTAACTCAGAAGATAGTGATGATCACTCTCTCCCTTTGACTTGCTTATGATTGTGAGACTGGAGCTCATTCATTGAGGAGTTTTCTTTTTAATAAATTGTGTTCTAAAAATTTGCCAAAGTAATGCATGAGTAAAATTCCAACAGTACAGAAGCAAAAGGGAAATGCCACTCCCTAGAGGTAACTATTGCTAACAGTTTGGCCTCTACCCTTGTGGACCTTTTTTTTTTAAGCACATTCAAAACTCATACCCACAAACACAGCAAAGCAAAAATGGATTGTACTGCTTCTTTCATGGGACTATATTCTCTGGGTCTCCTCCGGTGTCCGGATCCATATGATCCACGTCACATGGATCTAATTTTACAGGCTGCATGGGGTTCTATGCTGTGGGTGCACCATGGTTTAGTTAACTTTTTACTTGATTGATATTTTAAGGTTGTTTCTAACGTTTCCATATTTTGAACATCGCTGTGGTGTGTCCCCTTGTACATTTATGTCCCTTGCACACTGTGTGAACATTTCTGTAGGACAGATTCTTGGGCATGGAATTGTTAGGTTATGTGACATATTCTGAGCAATACCCTCACTAACCGTTTTCTTTTCTCCAATCCTAATACAACCTCACGTAGTGTTAATCTTGCCAACGATGGGTGAAAGAATGGTGTAATGTTTTATTTCGCATTTTTTTACTTTACTTGTAAAGTTCAGTATCTCTTCATATGTTTATGGGCCACCTGTATTTCATATTCTGTGAATTTCAACCAAGGTTAAGAGTTTATTTTTAGTCCCTGAAGATCCTGGTTGACTGGGGTTGGCTCCTGTGCATTGAGTTGTAAACCTGACAGGGTTTCTACAGTGGAGTCAGCAGTATGACCCAGAATGTTCCCCTGTGGGTGAGAGGGTGCTGCTTCATGTGCCACCGGACTTGGTTACAGACCTTCCCTGGAGCTTCACCCTGACTTACCTTCTGTTCTCTCTTAGAATGGCCCAGAGTTGCTGCCTCGTGTGGCCATGCTGCGCCTTCTGACTTGGGTGATCGGCACAGGCTCTCCCCAGCTGCAGGTGATCTGGTTCCCAGTTGGCTTTTGCGGTGGCTCAGTTCATGACCCCAACCTCAGGTCCTAGTTCTTCTCTCAGCCCTCAGTTCTGGCCTTGGGCAGAAGAGCTGCTTTTAAGAGCCAGCCTGACTGTTCTCAGCTAGTGAGGGGTTTTGCTTGGGTCCTGCCACTGGCCTTGGCCTGGCGCTGGGGTCTGAGCCCTAGTAGGGCTGTGGGGTGGGCATTCTCAGTTCAGATTCCTCCCTGGGCCCCTCAGCCCATCACCTGGCTCCCCTGCCTGGCCCCATAGTAGGAAAAAAATTTGTGGAACTGAGCCCAGCGGGTGGATGTCTTCCTCAGGTTCTGGCTTCAGACGCCCTGACCACCCTGTGTGCCAGCAGCAGTGGCAAGGATGGCTGTGCCTTTGCAGAGCAGGAGGAGGTGGACGTGCTGCTCTGCGCCTTGCTGTCCCCCTGTGCTAGTGTGCGGGACACTGTGCTCCGGGTGCGTGCCCACTCCCTCTTGGGGCTACCATGGCGTCCCTTGTCCCTCAGTGTCCCTGTTAGAGCTGCCCTGATGGGAGATGCCGCACATAGGCACCAGTGTGTCCTGGAGGCAAAGAGAAGAGGCCACGGAGTGTGGTTCGGGGTCATTCTAGGAATTGGAACAGCTAAACAGTTGTCATGTATCACTGCCTATTTTTTTCTTCACCGCGGAAGGCTTCACCTAATTTCTAAAATGGAATGTGGATCTTGGTACTTTTATAGACAGATATAACTCACAGGATTGGTTCATTTCTTCAACCTACTACCTTATACTTTTTCTTGGTGCTTTGGGACCCAAAACTAAAGGATCCCCTTGGAGTATGAGACATTGATTCCTAAATGCCAGACTGCAGGCTCCTGCTATTGCTCTGTGACAGAGGTTTCACTGGTCCTTGGTAAAAATGTGAAAAACAATGGCAATGTGGCAAATATTTCTTAAAACAAAGGGAATGTCCTTTTCCTAAGGTTTTGTCTGACTTGTGTGTTTAGAGTTAAACTTTTAAATTCTATGTTAGAAAAGATTCTACCGCTACATGCTATCATTTCATGAAAGAAAAGCTCTTTGAAGAGCAGCTAATGAGCTGAACTGACTCATGGCGCTCCCTAACCAGCGCTGTCCAGTGGAGCGTTCTGCAGGGCTGGAAATGTACATCTGTGCTGTCCAGTGTGGTAGCCACCGGCCAGCGTATGGCTGTTGAGCACTTGAAATGTGGCTGGTGCAGCTGAAAAAGTTAGAGTTCATTTTAAATGATTTCCCTGTGGAGACCCACGTGCGGCCGGTGGCTGCATCTTGGATGGTTCAGCCCTAGAGGGAGGCAGGGTGGTGGCGGGCAGGTCAGAGGCTCTTCCAAAGGTCGTGCCTCACACGGTGTGATCCCACCCCCTCTCAGGGGCTGTTGGAACTCCACATGGTATTGCCAGCGCCTGACACTGATGAGAAGAATGGCCTGAACCTTCTGCGGAGGCTCTGGGTGGTCAAGTTTGACAAGGAGGAGGAGATCCGGAAGCTGGCTGAGAGGTGAGAGCCGTCGGAAGGCTGGTTTTCCTGCTCTGTTTTCTTTCCCCTCGTGAAATAACTGGAGCCAGCGTGCTCAGCCTACAGAGGGAAAGAGGGTCGGGTGGTCGGGTTTGGCAGGGCCTGCGCTGCAGGTCCTTGTCTGACCAGCTCCGCCTTCGGTCTGCTATAGGCTCTGGTCAACCATGGGCCTAGATCTGCAGCCAGACCTCTGCTCCTTGCTCATCGACGACGTCATCTATCACGAGGCAGCTGTGAGGCAGGCCGGGGCCGAAGCCCTCTCCCAAGCAGTGGCGCGTTACCCGCGGCAGGCGGCGGCGGTTATGGGCAGGCTTATGGAGATTTACCAGGAGAAGCTCTATGTGAGTCGCTGTGCACCGCGACGCGGTCTGGGTGTGTGAGGGTGGGTTGGACCCTGTTCAGCCTCCCACCTGCTCCAAACAGGAGCCACACTGTGGCTCAGGGTGGCTTGTGCCTAATCTCTTGTCTCACCTGGGTCGCTGGCTTTACTGGAGAGAGCGCTGCAGTGCATTGATCAACCTGTCTGTTGCAGCGGCCGCCCCCGGTGCTGGATGCTTTGGGACGCGTTATCTCAGAATCTCCTCCAGATCAGTGGGAAGCCAGGTATAACAGCTGCTTCTGCCTTGTACCACTCAGTGCTTTCTGAGGTGTGGCAGGTTGGCTGGGCTGGGTGCTGTGAAGAGGCAACATGGGATAATGGATCAGCAGAGGGAAACAGCAAGACCTCCCTCTGAGTCAGAGACCTGAGTTGAAGTTCTGGCTCCTCCTGGCTAGCTAGACGACATGTTTCTCCTTTCCTCCGGGGGACTCTGTTTCTGTAGAGGTCCCTGGGCACCTCCTTACTGCTGTAGCTGAAAGAATAATAGTACTTAGCCTTTGTAGAATACGTCCACTTCTGAATGCCTTCACATCTGGTTCCTTCACCTCCCTTTCCTCCTGCCCTGGAGGGAGAGGGGTAGGCGATGCACTCACACCTGGGGGAACAGAGGCAGAGCTGGTCCCCTCCCCAAGGTCACCCTGTAGGAGGTAAGCCCTGGGCAGATAGGAGGACTCTGTTTTACAAGTGGGCCGTTCCCAAACCAGTGGGCACAGCCGTGGGTAAGCACAGGGCATTGGGCTCCGTGTTGTGCTCTGCCCCTGAAGCAGTGTTTGCTGTTGGCAGCCTCACTCTCCTAGTGACATACTGGGATAGGTGCCACCAGCAGGGGAGGAGGCCTCTGGCTTGCCCTTGCCCCCCCTGACACGCTCTCCCTTCTTTCCTAGGTGTGGCTTGGCTTTGGCTCTGAACAAGCTCTCCCAGTGTTTGGACAGTTCTCAGGTGAAGCCACTCTTTCAATTTTTTGTCCCTGATGCCCTCAACGACCGAAACCCAGACGTCCGGAAGTGCATGTTAGATGCAGCCCTTGCGACGCTCAACACACATGGGAAGGTAAAAGATTTCAGCTAGCTGAGGAGGTGGGGAGAAGGCTGGGCCAAGGTGGGCTGAGCAGTGGTGCCGCAGGGATGCTGAGTGCTCGAAATCCAGGCAGGGCACTAGCCCCCGTGGAAAATTCCATTTGTATTTCTTTTGAGTCATAAAGACCCCCCAAAAGGGTGTTAAATTCTTGTAAGTCTGCTGCAATTCTGCCAGAAACTGGGAAACCCGCTGGCACTGCTGGCTAGCTTGTTAGGATGCCTGTCCCAGAGCCAGCCTTGGGCTTGGTCCTCGGGCAGAGACCGTCATCCCCAGGCACAGCCTGTGGGCTGACGTGAGGCTCCTGGAGCTCTTGGCTTTCCAGGAGAACGTCAACTCGCTGCTGCCGGTGTTTGAGGAGTTTCTGAAGAACGCACCCAATGATGCCAGCTATGACGCTGTGCGGCAGAGCGTGGTGGTCCTGATGGGCTCTCTAGCCAAGCACCTGGAAAAGAGCGACCCCAAAGTGAAGCCTATTGTCGCCAAGCTCATCGCCGCTCTCTCCACCCCCTCCCAACAGGTACCTGCCCCCTGGCCTGGGGCCCCAACTGGGTGGGCAGTGGGATGCTAGGGACAGAGTCGGGTATCAGGGTCCAGAAGGCCCAGTTCTCTGCGAGGAGTCATCTCGTCTCGGGACAGCCTGGTTTATAGTCAGGAATACGCACCTCTGGAGGGGGAGTTAGTTTGTTACTTTGTTCTAGTAGACCTCTTAGATGTTTTCATTTTTTCTACTCATTTTCTAAGAGTCAGTTTTTGCATTTAGAGTAAACCTGTCCCTGGGTATACAGAGGTTTTAAAAAAAAAAAAAAAAAATTGTTCTTGATGTGTTAGCCTTTTCCTGATCCTCTCCCTGTGTGTGTTATATGTTTTGGGGGCCTTGTAATGCAGCCTCCAAGCTACAGTGCAAAGGATTTTTTTTTTGTTCTCTTATTTGAAAAACACATTTACATGTATTTTCTGTGACTTGCATTTCGGACAACCCAGAGTGTCCTCCTCAAAGGCACAGTTGAAAACCACAGGTTTACTGAATTGTGGTCAAATAGGCTGTCAGAGTACCTGGCCTCCCAAGCTTCCTGCCCAGGCCCCTGGTTGCAGACTGCCTCGCTGCCCTGGTCGGGCTTCATGAGCTGTGGCTGGAAGACGACTGACAGCATCTTTTGGGACTGCTTGATTTGGACCTGGCCCTGTAAGGCCCAGCCCCATTTCCCCGTGACTACAAATTTGAAAACTGAGAGATTTGGGCTGTTTTTAAGGAGGCACAGTAGCATGCCTCTCTCTGGATCTTTCTCTGTGAGTGCGTTTAATCTTCCTGAGGTTTTACCCCACCTGCCCAGGCCTAGGTTCTCTCTTCAGACCAGAAATAGCACCGTAATGGCTGATGCTCTCCCGGCTAACAGATGTAGCGCGCACCCTGACGGAATGTGGGTCAGGCATGAGCTTGTACCACCATCTGCCTTTCCGATGCCCTGTGTGGTCTGACCTGCGGTGGCTGAGATGGGGGGACGTTTGGGGGTGAGGTGCTGCGGAGGACTGCATCGGCTGCCAGGGCCTGGCTGTGGTTGAGCTGCAGCACTGACGCGGCGGGCCCCTCCCCCAGGTCCAGGAATCCGTGGCCAGCTGCTTGCCGCCCCTCGTCCCCGCCATCAAGGAAGACGCTGGAGGGATGATCCAGAGGCTGATGCAGCAGCTGCTGGAGTCAGACAAGTACGCTGAGCGCAAAGGGGCTGCTTACGGGCTGGCGGGCCTGGTAAAGGGCCTGGGCATCCTGTCGCTGAAGCAGCAGGAGATGATGGCTGCGCTGACCGATGCCATCCAGGACAAGAAGAACTTCCGCCGCCGAGAGGGTGAGTGTCTCCAAGCTCGGTGCCGCCCAGCGTGGGAGGTCAGTCCCCATGGCTGCCAGAGGAGGGAATCCGGCTTTTCCTCCCCTGCTGAAGGCCGGCGTTTGTGTGTGTGCTGCAGGGGGGCAGCTGTCTGTGAGCCATTCCATCCCATCCTTGCTGATGCGGCCCGGACTTCCTTTTTTCTAACTCAGCAACACCCTCAGCTGAGAGAGACTTGCCTTTCTAGCTGTCAGTGCTCCCTGTTCTCAGCTCCTTTATGCTCAGGGGAGGCAGAGGGGCTGCTCCCTCACGGGGCGGCCACTTTAGTCCCACAGCTGCCCTGAGTGTTTTCCAGAGGGTGAGGAGGTGGTGGGGAGCTTGTCCTGTAGCTGCCCCGAGAGGACATCCTGTTCCCAGCTGTCCTGCCTTCTCCCCCAGGAGCCCTCTTTGCCTTCGAGATGCTCTGCACCATGCTGGGAAAGCTCTTCGAGCCGTACGTGGTTCATGTGCTGCCCCATCTGCTACTGTGCTTCGGGGATGGGAACCAGTACGTGCGTGAGGTAAGTCCTGAGGCTGCACTTGGGAATGGCTGGCAGTGGTTCGAGGCCCCTGCTGCTGGCAAGCCCTCTGCCCGCATCTTGGACACTGGTTACTGGTACGGACTCCTCTGGTTCCCAGTGAAGTACTGAAGCCCTAGGAGGTGAGAAACCATGTTTCTCCTGCTCAGCAGTCTCTGCGGGCCTGGGCACAGGGTCTGACGCAGTAGACCTCCCAGTGAGCATTGGTCACCAGGAGAACCCTCGGTCCAGCATCAGGCCTTGACCCTTGCGTAGCCGAGGAGGCCCCTGAACATCTTTTCTCCTCCCTTGAGGCTGCAGATGACTGTGCCAAGGCTGTGATGAGCAACCTGAGTGCTCACGGGGTGAAGCTGGTGCTCCCCTCCTTATTGGCTGCCCTGGAGGAGGAATCCTGGAGGACCAAAGCCGGTAAGGCCGCTCCCTCTGTGTCTCTGTCTCAACTTCCTGTTCTGAAAACTGCCCTCACAGGGGTCCAGAGCCACAGCTCTTGTGCCGTGTGTGCTCCCCAGCCCAGGGATGAGGCCAAGACTCTGGTTAGGCAGCTCATTGCTTTATTAGTTTGTGTGCTTTCTTGCAAAGAACAGGCCTCCCACAGGAGCCACAGACCTAAGTCAGGAAATCCCAGAACTTTAAGGCTAGTCTGTGGCTAGGTCTGTGATTTTAAAGCCTTTCCCCCAACCATTAAACCGCCTTTTTTTTTTTTAAAGAATCAATTTTTATTTTATTTTTGGTGGCTGTGTTGGGTCTTTGTTGCTGCACGCAGGCTTTCTCTAGTTGGGGCGAACAGGGGCTACTCTTTGTTGTGGTGCGTGGGCTTCTCATGTGGTGTCTTCTCTTGTTGTGGAGCACCGGCTCTAGGTGCGCGGGCTTCAGTAGTTGTGGCTCGCGGGCTCTAGAGCTCAGGTTTAGTAGTTGTGGCGCACGGGGTGGACTTAGTTGCTCCGCGGCATGTGGGACCTTCCCGGACCAGGGGTTGAACCCATGTCCCCTGCATTGGCAGGCAGATTCTTAACCACTGCGCCACCAGGGAAGTCCCAAAACCCCTTTTTAAAAAATGTTATCTTATTTGGAATCCTAATTTGTAAAACAGAGTTGCTCAGGTTTGGGGAGGGTCAGTGTCGGGGCTTCCTCCTCAGTCCTTCAGGCTTCCCCCTACATCTTGAAAAATCACAATCTTAATCAGTCTCCTCATTTGTAGATGAGGAGACTGAGGCCAGAGAAATTCAGTGAATTGACCTTGGATCACTGTCAGCTCTAAGCCAGGTCTGGCCACTCTCCCCAACACTGCCCAGCCTCTCGCCCAGGCTCCCAGGCTCAGCAGGCCTCAGGAGCATTTTGCTCGCTTGGCTGGAGCCAGGCCCTGTGCCCTCTTCCCGGGACTGCTGGAGCAGTCTGCAGAGGAGCAGGCCGTGTGTCCCTTGCCCGGGCAGCCAGCCCAGGCGACTTGCCAACCTGTGCTCAGTGATTTCATGCTGGGCGTGTGTCTGCCGTCTGCAGGGTCGGTGGAGCTGCTTGGGGCGATGGCGTACTGTGCTCCTAAGCAGCTGTCGTCCTGCCTACCCAACATCGTGCCCAAGCTCACGGAGGTGCTCACCGACTCCCACGTCAAAGTGCAGAAGGCCGGACAGCAGGCGCTCAGGCAAATTGGCTCCGTCATCAGGAACCCGGAGATCCTGGGTACGCCTCTCCCACGAGGGCACTGGCCCTGGCTCCTCCTCCCATCCCTGGACACTGCAGAGAACATGCACCCATTCAGCTTAGGCCCTCTGAGGACAGATATGTTCACATTGAGATAACCTCTAAATTTGGGGAAACCCTTTTCCTACGATAATAAGTGGAAAGTAGTTTGGAAGTGGTCTGTTTTCCTGTTGGTCTGGAGCAGTCGTTGACTGCTCAGGTAGGGAAACTGAGTTGTTGGCCCAGAAATAGCTTGACTCTAAGGGAGCCTTGAGGTCAACAGATGAATGACAAGCTCTGGACCACATCTGCATCATCCAAAGTGTTAGGTTTTGGGGAACTTTTCTATTCTCTCTCATTCCAGGAGACCTGTGATAGAGGGAAGGTTAGGGAGCTTACTTTTTAGTGTGGTTCTTTCTTGAGTAATTAGGGAAAGATTGATTTCTAGAAACAAACCCCAGCCAGCTACCTTGACCAGCACTGTACTTGTTAATTTTTAAGCTTCAGCATAGAACATCGGTACCCATTCAGTGCCTTTCAGCCTGAATATTTCCAGACTTGTTTTCATTCAGAAAATGATGGGTTTTTGTTTTTGTTTTTTAAGGGATGAATAGGTAGATGTGGATTTTGTTGTTGTTTACAATGTCCAGCACCCCTGGGGCTTTCTAAGGCCCAGAACAGTCTCATCTCTATCGAATGAATGCCTTCATTTTTGGAATCCAGCCTGGGACCTTTTTTTTCTTTTTTAAATTGACTAGTTTGTATAATGTAAAATTCACTTCTCAAAAATGTACAACTTAGTGGTTTTTAGCATATTCACAAAATTATGTAAGTATCACCGCTGTTTAGTTCCGGGGCATTTTCATCATCCCAGAAAGGAACCCCACACCCATTACCATTCACTCCTCATTTCCCCTCCTACCTCTAGCCCGTGACAACCACTAATCTATTTTCTGTCTCTGAGTTTGCCTATTCTGGACACTTCATGTAAATGGCATCATACAGTATGTGGCCTTTTATGTCTAGCATCTTGCATTTAGCATTATGTTTTCAAGGTTCATCCACACTGTAGCATGTATCAGTACTTCTTTCCTTTTATGGCCCAATAATGTATTCCATTGGATGAGTATACCACATTTTGTTTATCCATTCATCAATCGATAGATGTTTGGGTCGTTTCCACTTTTTGGCTATTAATGTTGCTATGAACATCTGTATCGAAGGTATTTTTTTCTTTTCCCTGTAGGCACGATTTCAGTTCTCTTGGTTAGATACCTAGGAATGGAATTGCTGGGTAAAAATTGTGGTAACTGTTTACCTTTTTGAGGAACTGCTAGACTGTTACCCCACGCGGCTGTACCATTTGACATTCCCGGCAGCAATGTATGAGAGTTCCAATTGCCAACTCTGTTATTGTCTGTCTTTTTGGTTACAGCCATCCTAGTGGGTGTGAAGTGGCATCTCATTGTGGTTTTGATTTGCATTTCCCTAATGACTAATGATGTGGAACATGTTTTCATGTGCTTATTTTTCATTTGCATATCTTCTTTGGAAAACTGTCTATTCAAATCCTTTGCCCATTTTTTAACTGGGTTATTAGTTTTTTGTTGTTGTTTGTTTTTTTTTTTTTCTGTTGTTTTTTTTGGTCTGCGTGCTTGGCTTGCGTGATCTTAGTCACCTGACCAGGGATTGAACATGGGTCCTGGCAGTGAAAGCACCGAGTCCTAACCACTGGACCGCCAGGGAATTCCCTTAAAAGTCTTGACCAGCATGTGTCTTTGTAGTTGTTGAATTCCCTGGGTTTGTGGAAGAGATAAGCCAGGTATTCCTCTTGGAATTCCTTCTGCTGGGCTGATGGTGCTGAACTTTTGAGATACGGCAGTATCTGGGCTTAGCTGCTCTGAGTATTGTGTGCTTCACTCCCACCACTGGTTCAGGGGCCTTTGGTGTCTCCAAACAGTTTTTTCACAAAACCACTTTGGGTTGCTGCTTCCAGAATAAGATCCATGTTGTCCAAGTAGCTCTCCCACAGAGGCCCAGCGCTGAGGCTGCAGCTCAGTGCCATTGAAGCTAGCCCACAGATGCCCCACCAGACCACAACTGTGCAGTGCAAAGGGGTGATGGCTGCCGTCCCCACACCGCTTCCTCTTGGGGAGCAGGAATAGAATTGCTCTTTGCAGACAGGCTGGCTTCCTCAGTTGGCGATTTGTGGGGCTCTAGGGAGGGGTGACCTTGGACTCCCTTCTCTTTGGGCCCCCTCTGGTGCTGGGGATCCAGCAGATTTGCCACACCATAGACTTGTACAAAGCAGCCTCTCTCTTGTTTGGACATGCAGCCATTGCCCCAGTCCTGCTGGATGCCCTGACGGACCCCTCTCGGAAGACCCAGAAGTGCTTGCAGACCTTGCTGGACACCAAGTTTGTCCACTTCATTGATGCCCCGTCCCTGGCCCTCATCATGCCCATTGTCCAGAGAGCCTTCCAGGACCGTTCCACGGACACACGGAAGATGGCAGCCCAGATCATTGGCAACATGTACTCCCTGACAGACCAGAAGGTATCAGCCTATCTGGGGCTCGTACAGGACAGACCAGTGGATGCTGGTTTAGGGCACAGAGTCCCTACTGACAGTAGACACAGGAGAGCTATGAGCATTTGATCCCTGATTATATTTGGGGGGAGAAATGGACCATTTTGGGGTAGAGGGTAGAAATCTAGGCTCTCTGGGCATCTTCCAGAATATAGCGATACAAGTCCTTACTAGCTCAGCCCCCAGGTGAGGCCTGTCCCACTGGGCTCCTTTTATAGATTGACAGGGAGGAAAGGTCCAGCCTCGCCTTTGACCTTTCAGGAGTCGAGGGTCCCGCTTTGGGAAAGCGGCTGCTGCTTTGCCTGCTTGCAGTGTTTTCTTGTCGAAAGCATTTGCTTCTGTAAGCCTCTCAGAGGAAATTAGCCTAGTTTGGGAGATTTACTTTGTTTGTCTGTTTACTTGCTCCTAGGGGCTTGCATGTGTTATCTCACTACCACAGCTCTGCTTTGCTTGCTGAGGCTCTGGGCACAAGAGATAAAGTGGGAAAGTTAGTCAATCCTAGGAAATTTGGGATAGTTAGAAAACCAAAAAATTTTATCCATAGCCCTCCAAAAGCTAAAATAATTATTGTTAATGTTTTTAAATTACATGTAAAAAAAATTTCCAAACATAAATGTATTTCCAAGTTATAACAAGTTATTCATAAAACTGAGTTTTTAATAGTTATGTAATATTCCAACAAGTTTATATATCATAACTTATATAATTCTATTGTTGGTCATATAGTGTCCAAGGTTTTTTGCTATTTTAAATGATGCTGCAGTGAACATAAGGCTTTTTCTATATTTAAAAACTGTTTCTGAAAGCTGAATGCTGTATCAAGAGACATAAACCTTTTAAGGTGAAGAGAGTGAAAAGATGATAATGCAATTCTGAAAGGAGTGCCAAAAGAATTTCCTAGATTCCCGAGGCTGGGCAGCCCTTGGTCCCAGAAGGAGGAAGAGCATTGAACTGCATCTGGGGGCTCACTCGACCTCTTGAGGATGGGCCTGGGGTCCCTCGTAGGTTTCCCTGAGCAATCACATGGGCCTTCAAGGAACCGGGGGGAGTGGTGGGGGTTCTTTGCCAGTGACAAGCACCCCTCTGAGTGCTCCTAGTCAGCAGAATGGTGTGGTCAGGGTCCACCGTGAAGCAGGGCTGGAGAAAGCCGGAATTGGGCCCCTGCTGAGCCACCTCTTCTGTTATTGCAGGACTTGGCTCCTTATCTGCCAAGCGTGACGCCTGGTCTGAAAGCCTCTCTTTTGGACCCTGTACCTGAGGTGAGTCTGGGAGGAGAGGGGGCAGGAGCTCGTTATTTTAGCCCAGTCCCAGAAAATTGATTCCTAAGAATTCCCTATAAGCTGCATTTGCGTCTGTCTGGTAAAGGGAAGGAGACCCTAGGGGACCCCGCCTTGCTCCTGCATGGTCTCCTGGTCTTGAGCCACATCTCTTCGCCATCCCTGCTCTTGGTTACCTGACAGGTGCGGACGGTGTCTGCAAAGGCTCTTGGGGCCATGGTGAAGGGCATGGGGGAGTCATGCTTTGAGGACTTGCTGCCGTGGCTGATGGAGACACTGACCTATGAGCAGAGCTCTGTGGATCGCTCAGGCGCCGCGCAGGGTGAGGCAGGGTGGGCCCAGGGGCCAGACCGGGCAATGCCCTCTGGTGACCTTTAGATCTGGTAGGCTCATTCTGTCCTTTTCTTGCAGGGTTGGCCGAGGTCATGGCTGGCTTGGGGGTGGAGAAGTTGGAGAAGCTGATGCCAGAAATTGTGGCTACAGCCAGCAAAGTGGACATTGCACCCCACGTCCGAGATGGCTATATCATGATGTTCAACTACCTGCCCATCACCTTCGGGGACAAGTTCACTCCTTATGTGGGGCCCATCATCCCCTGTATCCTCAAAGTAGGCACCAGCGACAATGCTGAGGATAGCATTACTGAGGAGGGCAGGACACATGCGCTCTCCCAGAGAGCTAGGGCTCCCCGCCAGTTGGGGCTGGGTGGCAGGAGTCCTCATCCTGCTCTTCAGGGAGTCCCATTTCCTCTTGGGTTTGGGTGCCTAGGGGAAGGCAGTTCTGGCTGACCCACCCTCTGTGTGCACAGGCTCTTGCTGATGAGAACGAGTTTGTGCGTGATACAGCCCTGCGTGCGGGCCAGCGGGTCATCTCCATGTACGCCGAGACGGCCATAGCCCTGCTGCTGCCCCAGCTGGAGCAAGGCCTCTTTGACGACCTCTGGAGAATAAGGTGAGAACTCAGGCGGACAGACCCAGTGGCCATAGTTCTGTGTTTGGGGAACTGAGAAATGAAAAGCAAAATGTTGCCAGAAACTCTCAATTTTTCCAGACCCTCACTTTTAACCTTTTTATAACTCTCCAGTATCCCATAGCAGTGTCTTCAATTCTGATTCTCTTCTGAAAAGTTCTCTCTATTCAGTCCTTCAGTTTGTGTCAAAATTTTAAATGCGAATGCTTTTTAATCTGAAAATTCTACTTCTAGGATTTTATTGCAAGGACATATTTAGTCAAGTGCTTAAAGATGTATTTAGAAGGATGTTTGTTGTGGTATTGTTTATCATTTGAAAAACTGAAGGTAGGTTTAGAAGAGTCATCGCATGTCCACACCATGAACTTTGATTTGGCCATTACAAAGAATGGCATAAGGACTATGTCAGCTGAGACAGAAAGCTCCTCGACCTATTGTTGATGGAAAGGTGCGGGCCATGGCCTGGTGTATGTGGTGCAGGCCCACTTCACACATGGTATGTGGGAGGGTGATGTGTACAAGGATGTCACCGGAGTGTCAGAGTGGTTGCCTGGGTGCTGGGAGTCTGGGTGATTGTTTACGCTCTCTTTATATTTTTTTGTATTGTTTGAATTTTCAGTTTCAATATGATATTTCTGTAATCATTAAAAACAATAAATCTAATTTAATTTGAAGAGAAATAAAGTTTATCCTTCTAGGCCTCTCCTTATGTCTGTAGTTCTGATGATCCGCATGCCTGGTTTCTTGTTACTACTTCCCTCTGTGCTCTCTTCTCTCTTTTTAATAACTTTATTATAGAAATTTTCATATCTGCTTTTAAAAAATGTTTGTCCTTTTTTATTATTAAAATAATGTTCATTAGTAGATAACTTGGAAGGAACATATGTGGGAGACTGTAAAGAAATGAGTATCGTCTGTGACCTCTCCTGTTCTAAGAGAACCACCATGAGTGTTTTGGGTACATTTCCTTCTAGTCTCTTTTCTGTCCAGTGCTTGGTTGTGCACTGAGACATCCTCCTGCAACTGTGTGACTCTGTTCTTGGCCTCCTTCTCAGGTTCAGCTCTGTTCAGCTCCTTGGGGATCTCCTGTTCCACATCTCAGGAGTCACTGGGAAGATGACCACAGAAACTGCCTCTGAAGATGATAACTTTGGAACTGCCCAGTCCAACAAGGTGCGTGCCTTGTTTTGATTTTCCTCCCTCTGCTGATGGTACGAAGACTCCCTGGCACCCACACTGTGGAGGCTTCACCACCTCGTGTTCTCTGCTTCTTTCCACTGCTGCAGGCAATCATCACTGCCCTGGGGGTAGATCGGCGGAACCGGGTGCTGGCAGGCCTGTACATGGGCCGCTCTGACACCCAGCTGGTTGTGCGGCAAGCATCCCTGCACGTCTGGAAGATTGTGGTCTCCAATACCCCCCGCACCTTGCGTGAGATCCTGCCCACCCTCTTTGGGCTCCTGCTGGGTTTCCTGGCCAGCACGTGTGCAGATAAGAGAACGGTAAGTTTCGCAGGCCTTGCTTCTGACCAAGCAGCCCCTGATGCCTCTGATGTCTGCAGAGAATGGGAGAGCCCCTAGGGTCCCCTATCTAACACGGGAGCATTTATTTATTTACTTAGTTATTCAACAAATATTTATCATCTGCTATGTGCTAAGCAGGGGCCCAAGACCTGGGGAGATAGTGGAGAAGAAAGGCAGCCTCGTGGAGCTACAGTCTGGTAGAGGAGATGAATGTTAATCAAATAATCACAAAAACAGATGGAAAATGCAAGTATGGCAAGTGCTATGTGGCACTGCCAATGCTTATAACAGGTCAACCAGCTGGGGGTCAGGGAAGCCTTCTCAGAAGGAGTGATACTTGAAGACGAACGATGAGTGAGCATTAATGGGTGGGGAGGAGATGAAAGACTGTTCGGACCAAGGGACTAGTGCTTGAGATACCAAGATGGGATGTGCACAAGCCATGAGGTGGGTGGGAATGTGGCCAACAGCAGGGGCTGAACGAAGGCCGGTGCAGCTGGAGGAGAGGCCCACCAGGGCCGATGATCGCTTCTGCCAGTCCTCTTTGGCCCACTCCCAACCCCCATCCCTGGCAAGCAGATTGTGTATTTGGCTCTGAAGAAGGGTTTGCATGAGGCCTCAGAGGAGATGGGTTCTTTCCTTAAAGTGTTTATTCCAAATTCAGGTCCCCTTTCCTGGGCAAGAGCATGAGGGTTAAGTGACTTCTAGGCCACAGTTTTCGATCCAGGGAAATCGGCCCTTGACTGGGCAGCACGTGATGAGTTTCTTGGTCATATATAAGGTGCCAGCTTTTGCTTTAGGTTGTGTAGGTGTGTGTGACGGAGAGAGATCATTTTATTTTGTCATGTTTTGCAAGCACCGTGGGGGCTCTTCAGGGGTAAGAGCGTTTGGGAAAGTTAAGTCTGGCTCGGATAAAGTCTGGGAGGTTCCAGGGCCCTCATTCTGGAGTTGTGCACTGGGTGCTCTGGGGTTTGCAGGGAGTCGATGTCCTGACTTGAGCTCTGCCGACAGATTGCAGCCAGGACACTGGGAGATCTCGTCCGGAAGTTAGGGGAGAAAATCCTACCTGAGATCATCCCCATCCTTGAGGAAGGCCTGAGGTCTCAGAAGAGTGACGAGAGGCAGGGCGTGTGCATTGGGTTGAGCGAGATCATGAAGTCCACCAGCCGGGACGCCGTGAGTATCTCCTCAGGGCCCCGCAGGTCCTGCACCTGACTCAGAGGGCCAGGGAGGTTATAGGACAAACTGCACCACTAGCGACACCCTCAGGGACATGCGAACCTCGCTCCAGAGGGCGTTGCTGGCAGCGGGGTGCTGGCGGGGCCGCAGCGCATTGGAATTTCCCTCTCAGCTTTCCCATCGGTTTTACAGGCTATAAGATCTAAGCGATTTAGAGGCCTGGAGTAGCTTTTGGAGATTGGAGATAGTCTTTCCCTCACCACTCCTGAGGTTGCTCCAGAGTAATCCTTTTGTGTCACTACATCAGTTCAGTTAACACGTGTGGTGCACTTAACGGAGAGAGGATGTGCGCGTATGTGAGTGGTGGAGGGTGGCGGAGAGCAGGAGGGCGTGCTTGTTCTCAGAGGGAGCGGAGTAGATGAGAGTGAGTACCCAGTGGGTGGAAACGCATTGTCTCCAGCAATGAGACTGTTTCCATAGCAGCTACATTCAAGAGGGTTGGAGTCCTTTTCACTGACCCTACTTTTCTACGGTAATTGATCCTCCAAACATTGATCCTCCCCAACATGGGGAGTAGGTTGAGAGTAGGCATAGATAGGGCTCTCGATTGGGATGAAAGCACCAAAGCGATGAATGGGTGGCGAGTCAGAAATTCGAGCACGTAGCAAGTTGCTCAGCCTGAAAAGCCTCGTCTGATTTACAGGATCCTTCTCCCCCTGTGTGTATCAGTATACATATTACATTTGGGGTTTTATATTTGCATTTTTCAAAGAATAAAGGTAAATTCTGTCACCAAAAGAGCTGTGATTCATTAAATAGTAAGTGCCCCAAAGGCTGAGGCCTTGCTGGTGGCCATGTTCATATTCAGTCCTTAGATTCATAGGGGGCGTTGCTTTGGTGGAATTGGTTGCAGAGGCAACAGAGCTGTCATTGGCCCCGTTGCAGACGCAGAGACTTCATAAGGAAGCAAGTTTTTTTTAATTTCAATTTTTATTTTATTTTTATTTTTTTATTTATTTATGGTTGCACTGGGTCTTTGTTGCTGCGCCTGGGCTTTCTCTAGTTGCGTCGAGTGGGGGCAACTCTTCGTTGCAGTGCACGGGCTTCTCATTGCAGTGAGAAGCTTCTCTTGTTGCGGAGCACGGGCTCTAGGTGCGTGGGCTTCAGTAGTTGTGGCACGCGGGCTCAGTAGTTGTGGCTCGCAGGCTCTAGAGCACAGGCTCAGTAGTTGTGGCACACGGGCTTAGTTGCTCTGTGACACGTGGGATCTTCCCGGACCAGGGCTCGAACCCGTGTCCCCTGCATTGGCAGGTGGATTCTTAACCACTGCGCCACCAGGGAAGTCCCAGGGAGCAAGTATTTCAGTTGAGACTTGAAGAAGGACTTGGAGTTTCCTAAGAGGATGAGCAAAAGAGTCTGGGGAGTGGAGGTCACATCACTAGGGTCCTCGCCATGAGAAGGAGTTTGGAGTTCCTGTAGGAGACCAGAGTATTTGGAGGACTTGCCGAAAAAAAGCAGGCTATTAATTATTAAGTCTGGTGAAGGCTCCTTGGGAGTAGATTACGCAGCCTCTCTGCTTTTTCATACTTGTACATTTTCACAGAAACCATCTAAGTTAAAAAAAAAAAAAAGTCAAGCCCAGGGAGCAGCGGTGGCCTGGCTGGGCCAGAGGTCCTCACCGCCCCCCTGCTTATTTCCTCTCCCTCTGCCACGTCGGGTTCAGTACACCTGTACCATTGCAGGTGCTGTATTTCTCCGAGTCCCTTGTGCCCACGGCAAGGAAGGCCTTGTGTGACCCGCTGGAGGAGGTCAGAGAGGCGGCGGCCAAGACCTTTGAGCAGCTGCACTCCACAATCGGCCACCAGGCTCTGGAGGACATCCTCCCGTTTTTACTGAAGCAGCTGGTGAGTGGCTCTGCCCCACACCTACCAGTCGGGCTTTTACCATCTCTGTAGAGGCAACACGCAGGGGGCTGATTCTGCCAAGGCAGCCGCAGTGTGGGCCCCAGAGGGAGTGGGTGCACAGGATGGGATTTGGCTCTGGGCTTCTCCTTTGACAGTCAGTCTGTGTGGGTGCAGAGGGAGGAGGGGAGGAGAGTGGAGAAGGACGTTGGCGCCGGCCGGTCCAAGGCAGCGGAGGTGGAGACAAGAGCCGGCTCCTGAACATTGCCCCCAATGCCCCTCTGCAGGATGATGAGGAGGTGTCAGAATTTGCCTTGGATGGTCTGAAGCAAGTGATGGCCATCAAGAGCCGTGTGGTGTTGCCCTACCTCGTGCCCAAGGTAAGTCCCAACATGTGGCAACCCCTCTGGCCCAGAAGCCACAGCCTCATCACTGTTCCCCGGGCCTGCGTGAAGGCCAGCTCTGCACTCAGATGCTGGGGGAGGCTGGTGACTCTTGCAGTGGGATGGGATCTCCCAGAGCCTAGCGCCGCGGCCAGCACGGGGCAGCACCCATTGAGTTGCTGTTCATCGTTCCACAGCTGACGACCCCACCTGTCAATACCCGGGTGCTGGCTTTCCTTTCGTCTGTGGCAGGCGACGCCCTGACCCGTCATCTTGGCGTGATCCTCCCGGCGGTCATGTTGGCCCTGAAGGAGAAGCTGGGGACTCCAGCTGAGCAGCTGGTGAGTGTCACAGTCACTCCTGCAGGCTCTCTGACCCTGCCCCATCCTGTCCTGTCCTGTCCTGGAGGAGCTGTGCTCAGCTGAGGCATGCCCTGTGGTTTTAGGAGATGGCCAACTGTCAGGCTGTGATCCTCTCGGTAGAGGATGACACCGGGCACCGGATCATCATCGAGGATCTGCTGGAAGCCACCCGCAGCCCTGAAGTGGGCATGAGGCAGGCTGCTGCCATCATCCTCAACATCTATTGTTCCCGCTCAAAGGTGGACTACACTAGCCACCTGCGGAGCCTGGTCTCAGGCCTGATCCGCCTCTTCAACGACTCCAGCCCTGTGGTTCTGGAGGAGAGCTGGGATGCCCTGAATGCCATCACCAAGGTGAGGAGCTGTGGACCCCACAGCCAGCTTCTGATGTGGACAATTCCAGGCGCTTATAAGACTAGACTCCTGAGGCCCCCCATGTACCTATCAGCCAGCTTCAGCATCTGTCGATTCGTGGCCAGTCTTATCTGTACTCCCACACATACCTTTCCGCCTGCTATATTATTTTGAAACAGTCTTGAGAGGGCTTTACCTAGAACTCTGACATCCTCTCTGCTTTTTCCCGGCTTCCCACAGAAACTGGATGCTGGCAACCAGCTGGCACTAATTGAGGAACTACACAAAGAAATCCGGCTCATAGGGAATGAGAGCAAAGGCGAACACGTGCCAGGGTTCTGCCTTCCAAAGAAGGTAAGCCAGGGCCCGTGCAGGGTGCGGCAGGCGTGCGGCCTTCCTCTGCCTTCCCCTTGGGTCCCAGGAGGTGGGGCCGCTGGAGCAGCCCGTGTGTTAATCTGGCTTAGCGCTCTAGGTGCCATTCTGCACCTTCACAGACAGCGTGTTTCTTCCCCGTGGTAGCCTCATGGGGCCAGGGTTCATCATCTTCGGTTTAAGTGGTGGAAGCCACCTCAGACAGAGTGAGTGAGTGACAGCAGTGCAGGTACCTTGTGTGGTAGGCCTGCTGGGACTCTGCTCTTCTTGTCACTGTCAAGACTGTTCCCCAGCCAGCACCATCTCAGGCTGTGACCCTGGCAGCCTGAATCAATCTCTCATGGAGTTGAGGAGAGGATGGCTAACAGGAGCTCCTTGCTTCGGCTGGGAGACACCTGGGCCCAGAACCTTTGAGATTTGACTCTCAGGTGTGGTTCTCTTGTCAGGGAGTAACCTCCATCCTTCCAGTGTTGCGGGAGGGTGTCCTGACTGGCAGCCCAGAACAGAAAGAAGAAGCAGCCAAAGCTTTAGGCCTGGTGATCCGCCTGACCTCAGCTGATGCCCTGAGACCCTCCGTGGTCAGCATCACTGGCCCTCTGATTCGCATCCTGGGGGACCGGTTCAGCTGGAACGTGAAGGCGGCTCTGCTCGAGACACTCAGCCTTTTGCTGGCCAAGGTGAGCGACTGATGAGTTCACGCTCTCGGTCCATCCAGGCCTTAGAGAATGGATCTGTGTGCAGGACGCTGGCACGCGGTGTCCCATGGAGGCGGGGTGACAGCTTATCATGGGGAATCGGCAGAGCAAGGGAGTTAAGACTTTGGAGTCAAGACCCACTGCACATGGTCAATTCCACGTCCGCCACTTGGTAGCTGTATGGCCAGAATGACCTTGGGAAAGTTATGCAGCCTCTGAGCCTGTTTCCTCACCTGTGTTTTGAGAGTACTAAGACTGCTTGCCTCTCGAAGGGCGGTGTGACACAGGGCTCAGATAAAATAACATCGGGCATGAGGCCTGACACATTCTAAGCACTCGACACACCAGTGCGTGTTAATTGCTATTATTTATAAATGGGTCAAAGGACAAAATCCAGGGCCACGTAAATACAATTAAAACCTTGTTCAAAAACCTTTCCCTACTTTATGACCACCTCATAAATGAGGTGAAAAGAATCTGAGGAGAGAATGAAAAGGAAGTCCGAGAGCAACTGCAGTTAACTTCAGTGTTTGCCCAAAGTGTCAGAAGCAAAGATTGAACACGTTAACTGTTTCTGATGTTTTACAGTGTAATAATTAAGCCCTTTGGATTTAAAAAAGCATAAACAGCCAAGATTTGTTGTTGTTAAAAAAAAAAAAAATTCTTACTTGAGGTTTGGAAACAAAAGCAAGCTTAAAATTTGTAGCTTTTTCCTTTTGGGAGAAAAGTGTGGGGAGCAACTTCCCAGATAAGAAATGGGATTGTGAGCATCAGCCTCATTCTGTAGGAAATTGAGTCTTTTATTTTTCTTTTAAATTAAGTATCATCTTTACATTCTGTGCTGTTCTTTTCTGTGTTTTTTTTTTTTTTTTTTTTTTTTTAAACTATGTGTACAAATGGAGCCCTTCCCTCCTGGAATTTGTCCCTCAGGCCACAAGCCAGGTGCCACCCATAGGCAGGTGGTTCCCACCGAAGGTTTGCCAGCTTCACTCTGTGGTCTGCCTCCCAGCTGCCTGCAAAACCCCGACCCCAGTATCTCCAAACCTTAACTGGCATTGAACCTCTAAACAGCTACTTTGATTTTTCCCATTTAGCAATAAGTAAATCTTTCGTCTTGGACCCATCTGTATTTTGTCACAAATGTGCCTGTTTTTCTATGTGTGGTCGGGGATTAGACTGGATTGTTAATGAGGGGGCGCACATGTGTACAGGGATGACCTTCTGAGGCCATCTGTTTCATAGGATTGTTCTGAAGGCTGAACGTTAAATGCTCAGTAGATGGTACCTGCCCTTACACACCTGGTCCGTTTCCCTTTCTTTGCACTAAAATGTTCTTCCATGGTACTGACAGCGTCTCCCAGCCTGCTCTAGTGTGTTCGGAGACAAGGGTTTCGAGTCACTTGTCCACGTGGACAGGGCTTCACTAAGCCAAGTCCACGGCTCCCTTGGTGGTGGTGCTGGTGATGGTGGTGGTGCTGGTGGTGGTGCTGGGGGTACTGCTGCTGGTGTCATCCTCCACCTCTGCCTCCTCCCAGTGCAGCGCAGGATGCTGAAAATGGAAGAGGAGACTAGTGTAACCTCTCTGTGCTGGGCGCCCCTGTCTTAACGGGACATCTATTCCTGGCCTATGTGTGGGAGCCAGGGCAGCTTATGGTGGTTTGTGATCATTTGTTTTCGTGCCTATAGTGCACTGTGGCCCTGGACTCCACCTCAGCGGTGCTTTTGGGTGTGGGTCTCTCCAACAGGTTGGGATTGCCCTGAAGCCCTTCCTGCCCCAGCTGCAGACCACTTTCACCAAAGCCCTGCAGGACTCTAACCGGGGCGTGCGCCTGAAGGCTGCTGATGCGCTAGGGAAGCTCATCTCCATCCATATCAAGGTGGATCCTCTCTTCACAGAGTTGCTGAACGGAATCCGGGTCATGGAGGACCCGGGTGTCAGGTGAGGCCCTGGTGGAGAGAGCTGTGGCCGTGGGGAGGCCGGGCAGCTCCTGAAGCAGCCCGGGCCCTGCCTGTGCGGCGGGAGCAGTGGTGAAGGAGAGCCAGGTTTTAAGTTGGGTGCACTGGTTCTGTAGGGACACCATGCTTCAGGCCCTGAGGTTTGTGATTCAGGGAGCAGGGGCCAAAGTGGACGTGGTTATCCGGAAGAGCATCGTCTCGCTCCTGCTGAGCACGCTGGGACATGACGAGGTACAGCGGCAGGTGGACGCGGGGCTGGGGGGCTCGGCTGGTTTCCCTTCTCTTTCCTTTGGTTGGCATCTCTGCTTTGTGTTAGAAGAACTTGGTCAGTAGTGATAATCACTCCCGACATTCGTATCACTCTGTGGTTTACCGCGCCTCTGGTAGTGAGGGAGACAAGGCGCGTCTTGATATCGATATTGATATCCACGATATGTTATATAGATAAGGAAAGTAAGGTTTTTAAAGTCCCAGGTCTCTCATTCATTTGTTCTCTAGTCTTAAACAAGTCACTTTCCCTCTCTGCCCCTCATTTCCCCAGTTGTAAAGTGAAGAGTTTCGTTTATTGGTTCAGGAAACATTTGCTGAGCCGAAGGGCCTAGCCCAGAGGTGAATGAAGCGTGGGCACAGCCCTCAGGAAACTGTCTGGTGTCTGTCCAGGTGGGAGGGCTTAGCACTGTTTGAGAGGGTGAGACTCACTTGGGGCTGCACCCTAGCAAGTGGTAGAGTCAAAATCAGGACCTGAGCCCCGTGACTCCTGGTTCTGTTCCGATGCCGTTACTGTAGCCCTTCCTGACCCAGTCTAGAAGCATTTGCGAAGTACCCCTTGACAGCCCAGTGCTGTGGCGGGCCCAGGAGGGCTTGAGTCTCTGAGAAGAATTTTCTCTTTGCCCTCTGACAGCCCTCTGCTGCGTGGCCAGATGTACACTGTGGGGCTGATCTCTGGAGAGAGGCCTCTGGGTTCACATGGAGCTACACCCCGTTGTCTGCCCACACACGGGGCTGGTTATCACGGCCCTCCAGCTGAGACCCTGGCCTTCTCTGGGGTACAGATGGGAGACTCTACCTTCTTCTGGTCACAGTCTGTCAGGGTTTTTATAGGGCCATGCACAGTGCAAGCAGAAGTTAGTATGTAAACCAATTTACATTTCACCACAATGGAGCTTAAAATAGATCCCGTTGGGGAGAGTGGCTGTCGTGTCAGAGAGAGCCAGCTTTAGCCTTGCTTGGCACCTGGGCAGGGAGCTCAGAGGCCCAAGGTGCTGGCCAACCACCTTCTCCCTCAGAACTTGCGCTGGATTGAAGGTGGCAATCCAGAGTGCCAGTCCAGCTGATGCCTCCCCGTGGGCCCTTGAGGCTCTGGTTGGTTGTTTGTTTTGTTTTGGGGGAGGCACGCCAAGTTGGCACTTCTTAATACTGCAGCACATAACCTGAATCCACTGTGTGGTGTCCCGTAGTTAGCTGGCAGGGAGAGCAGCAGGGAGCTGCTTATGTACGTGGCTTTGGTTTTGACACAAAACACTCGGCCTTTACCTATTGCCTTGGGTTGATCAGCTCTTCAGTTTGACTTCCCGGGACAAACCTGAGTAATGTCGGGGCAGCAGGGAGTCTCTCTGGACATAGGCGGACACATGAGCGGCTCGGGGGTGGGTGTGGAGTTGGGGGTAGAGCTCCAAGTGGTCCTCTGACCGCCTTTCCTGGGCACTGTGGGCGGGAGCTCGCACGCCTCCCCGCCTCACAGGGCTGTTGATAGTAACTGAGATAATAAATATGAAGCATTCAGGCTTGTAAGAAGAAAGGTGCTGTGTAAATATAGTTATTATTGCTATTATGATGATGACTAACGTATGCACACAGGCTGGAGTTCTCTAAAATTAAGTGCTGGGTGTGTAATTTTTAACACGGCACTGAGTGGCAGCTGCAGTGAGTGGCAGTCCCGCTCTGGCGGTGGGAGCGTGAGTGCCTGGAGGGAGGACTGGACTTAGGGTCCGCCTTCCTTCCACCGTGGTTCCCGCGGAGCCCGTGAGGGCTTGCATCCCCATTCACTGCCTTCTCTGCTCCATCAGGACAACACTCGCGTCTCCTCGGCCGGGTGCCTGGGGGAACTGTGTGCCTTTCTGACAGAAGAGGAGCTCAGCACTGTTCTTCAGCAGTACTTGCTGGGTAGGCCTCTTGTGTCCACGGGGGGCTTCCTTTTCAGGGCCTCTCTGTCTCCCCTTCCCCTCAGAGGGTCTTCTGGCAGCGGGACCACCCTCTCCTTGGAAATTCAGCTGTTAAAACAAAATGGAGTTTCTGGGGGTCCTGCAGCCCCTAGTGTTTCTGCTCCAAGAACACAAGCTACAGTCTGGAGCAGTTTGTGAGGGATGGCTGCTTGACGTCCACTCGGGGCAGGGAGGTCCGTGTGCAGCGTGGACTGGGGTTTCCGCCAGGCTCCGAGCTGGCACATGAGTCTCAGGTCGGGGAGGTGGGCTTCGTGGGTGGTGGGCCATGCTCTGAGGTGTGGGTTGACCCCAGTGTGTCCTTGCACCCAGCGGACGTGTCCGGCATCGACTGGATGGTTCGGCACGGGCGGAGCCTGGCTCTCTCCGTGGCTGTGAATGTGGCTCCCAGCAGACTCTGTGCAGGCAGATACAGCAGTGAAGTTCAGGACATGATCCTCAGCAATGCCATGGCAGACAGGGTAAGGCTTTGGGGCAGCCAGACTCGGTGGCCAGAGACCTGGGTTCAAATTTTACCTTTGCCAGTAACTTACTGTGCCCTTGGACCAGTACTTGATCTCTCTGGGCCCCAGTTTCATCACCTGAACAGTGAGGAGTTCGGGTTGGAGCATCTAGAGGTCCCTTGTAGGTCAGAAGGTCTCTGATTCCTGACCTGGGAACTAGTGACTTGGGCTTGGTTCATCTGCCTCACAGCCATGGCAGGCCCTCTCCATGAGAGCTGCCGGGGGGTGGGGACTGGTGGGGAAGAGCCAGGGTCCCCGGGAAGTCCTGGGGAAGGGCTGGTGCCTGGCCCCGCTGCCCCGAGGACGGAGCCGGAGGCCACCCCGTCTAGCTCTCTCCTCTCTCCACAGATCCCCATTGCTGTGAGCGGGGTCCGGGGCATGGGCTTCCTGATGAAGCATCACATCGAGACAGGAGGAGGACAGCTGCCAGCCAAACTCTCCAGCCTGTTCATTAAGGTGAGCGGGGCAGCCAGGCTTGTGAGAAGGACCCGTGACCAAAGAACACCGGAAGTGTGTCCTCTGTATTCTAGGAGCTCTCCATGGATAGCCTGCGGCAGCTCTGAGCCCATAGGGCTGGAATGCAAAATGGTCGTGTGTGAGTTTTTCTCTGGAGGAGTGCCCAACTTTTTTTTTTTTTGCCCAACTTTTTGTCAGAATGTCAAATAGACCTATGACCCCAAATCATGTTAAGAACCTCTATTTTAGGCATTCTTCCTAGGCACACCAATTTTGCAAACTTTGGGACAGACCTGGGTTCAAATCTTAATAAACCTTCTCTTCCCTGCCTGCCTTTAGCAGGCATGACACTTACTAGTGTGGCTGTTATGGTGGCTGCGAGACCCAAGGAAGAAAGCTGGGGAGCCTGACGGCGAGGCCCCAGCCCCTGTGTAATAGAGCACGCTTCTCAAACGGTTGTGTGCACGCAAGACAGAACCAGAGTCTCCATGCTAAGAGATGTGGCCAAGCCTGAGACCCTGCCTTTGTAACCAGCTCCCAGGCAATGTCAGTGCTGCTGGTGCACTGACCTCGCTCTGAGTAGTGAGGTTCCCAAGGCTGACTGCACCACCCTGCAGGCACCCACAGTGGAGAGTTTGCAGGGCCCCGATTAGATTGAGCCTGTATGACGGCATCGCCCTGCATGCGGCTTTTATCAGCGTTTATTACTGATGACCTGCTGTGCGCCCGGCCGGGCTAGACCCTGAAGGTGTAGAGGTGAACAGGGCAGACAAGATCTCTGGAGGTGGAGGTACACAAAAAGCCTGTGGGAAGGCTGTGATTCAGAAAGGGCTGTCGGGGAGACCTCTAAAGGCTGACATTTGAGCTGAGCCCTGAAGGATGAGAAGGAACCAACTAAGCGAGGATCTGGGCCACGCACGTCCCGGGCAGTGGGACCAGCCAGTGCAGAGGCCCGAGGCAGGAAGCAGCATGGTGTGTTTGCAGAAGCTGAATGCCCACGTGGGCCAAGAGTGGTGAGCAAAGGAGAGACTGGCATGAGATGAGGTGGAAGAGAATAGGGTCCGAATCACACCTGGTTATTACCCTCCCACAGTGGGGATGGCATCGGAGGGGAGCAGTGGGGTCAGTTTCCACGATGAAGAGAGTGTCAGGGCAGAGTCTGGGCTGCTTTGCGAGACAGACTGGATGTGCCTGGCTGAAAGCCTGTGCTCCTCTTCATAGTGTTTGCAGAACCCATCCAGTGACATCAGGCTGGTGGCTGAGAAGATGATCTGGTGGGCAAACAGGGACCCGCTGCCTGCCCTGGACCCCCAGGCCATCAAGCCCATCCTGAAGGCTCTTCTTGACAACACCAAGGATAAAAACACCGTCGTCAGGGCCTACAGCGACCAGGCAATCGTCAACCTCCTCAAGATGAGGCAGGGAGAAGAGGTGTTTCAGGTGGGAATCCGGGGCTGGCGTGCCTCCCCTGGGCGTCTGTGGACACTGGCCTTGCAGGCCTTCTGCATGACAGTGTTTAAGCATCACTCTTCACTGCCACCTGTCCGTATGCATGAGTGTTGACAGGCAGATTGTAGTCAAGTGACAGGTCTGGTGCCTAAAAACACTTTACTCCTGAGGTGTTCAGACTTCTTTCAGCAGCAGAGCCCCTTCTTCAAATAGACTCTCACGTGGCACACAGCCCTGCAACAGATCCCACAGTGCTGCCCGTTGAGGCCCAGAGTCCTGCCACTCAGTCCCCTGCCCGCTGAGCAACCTTTTAAGCACTGAACAACAATACCTCACCACGTGAAAGGCGTGATGAGTGGTTGTCTTGGCTTTCCCTGGATCCATCTGATTCCCTTATTTTGCCGGGTTCCACCTCAGTGGTTCTAGTCCTGGGTTAACATTCATTTTTGTCTTTGATTGGAGAAATCTGAAGCCTTATTTTCTGACTTCATCTCCTCGTTTCCATCTTCCCCCCCAGTCCCTCTGCAAGATCCTGGACGTGGCCAGCTTGGAGATGCTGAATGAATGCAACCGAAGGTCTCTGAAGAAGCTGGCCAGCCAGGCCGACTCCACGGAGCAGGTGGACGACACCATCCTGACCTGACAGACCTGGGCCTGTCCACTGGGCTCTGCATCAGCATTTCAGCTCCACCTCTTTGTTCAATGTTTTCATTTTTGGAAATACGTTTGTTCTGATGGGGAGCTTAGGAGATGGCGTTCCCAGAAAGTATTTTAATATATCAGCAGACCACAGCCAAAGCCTTAAATCAAACCCACACACAACTGAAAATTGCCTCCTCCATCTCTCACCCTTTTCTTTGGAGATGAGAAGAAAAAGCACATGGGTGAGCCTCACCCAGTGGTAGCCAAGAGCTGCTTGTCCGCTCTGCATGGCTAGGTCTGGAACAAGGAGGCTCAGACTTCAGCTTCCTGGTCTCCTGTGCTTGAGCTCTGGTCCCAGGGCCAGTGCTGCCAACCTTTGCCTAGATCCTGAGGGGCACAGAACCGTGGAGGTGTGCCCAGTGTGGTGTGCCTTGGCGTGGCTTTTCAGCATTGTGTAGCCCAACTGGATCTGACCCTCCAGGTGCCAGTGACACACACATAGCCCTAGCAGTTCGCAAGTTGGGAGAGGGGTATAGGTTTAAATGCAGGTGGTTTGAAGGAGGGATGTTTAATAAAGGCTTTGATTTCATCTTGATAAGCAGATTTTTAAAAATCTCCAAACATCCACTAAACATGAAGCTTTCTACATCAGGAACAAGGCAAGACTTGCAGCTGTTTTCATAAGCACAGGCAACAGTGTGATTTCTGGGCATCTCTCTCCTGCTCTTGGAAGTCTTGTAGATATCTACAGCCTTCTCTGTCCTGAGGTCGGGTATCAAGAGGGGTGCAGCCAGGCCTGTGTTCTCACCTGCTGTGGAGGTTACAGGGGTCGAATTAGCCACCTCCCTGCTCTGTCCTGACTCAGACTGGTAGGGAGCTTCTGGGAGTCAAGTTTTAAAGAGAAACTCTTCCCCTCTGTGGAATAAGAACAAACCACGTTCCTGTAATCAGAATTGCCAGAGGAAACCAAAGTTGCAGTTCAGCATCTGCCTCCTTTATGAATGACTTCCTTCCTCCCAGTTCTTAGAAGGCTCGTGATCCAAGCGTCCTGTCTGACGGAGCACGCTCCTCCGGGCCCGGAGACGCAAGTGTTTCTGGGCTGTTCCCCTGGTCACGATATGGAACAAACTTCTATCAAAATTTCTGGTCAGAGCTGTAAAAGGAAAATTAAACATGGTGGTCGCAGATTCACTTTATAAAGGGCCTGAAGTGCTGTACCAAAAAAAGCAAGGCTTTGCTTAGTAATGATGCAGCAGAGATAGAAAGTAGCCTTGTGACTCAGCACTTCTGATGAATAAGATAAGGTGACCTCTGAGGTAATTGCTTTCTATGCCTGAGCCGTATATGTCACAGGACTAACTATTTTCTTGCAGCAGATATGGTCTCACCTGGCTCACTGTAAATGTAGAATCCCAGGGCTGGAAGGGACCTTGAGAGGTCAGCTGAGCCGATCCCCATAGCCAAGGCAGCCAATGGTTACAGCTCTTGGTAGCCATGGTAACTGTTCTCTGCTTCTGGGATTCAGATGGTCATCAGCGTCCTCCCAGCTGCCTGGGGCATATGTCCAGCAAACCGTCTGCATATGCAGTCACCTCTGCCAGTTAGCTGTGGGGAGGCAGATGAAGTTCCTATGTGAGGGGGCATGGGCTGGGAGACCTCTTTTAAGCCCCTGAGGTAAGTCTTCAGTGTTCCTCTAGACTCTTAGAGGCTTATGTCCACCTCTGGTGTTCAGTCCCCAGTCTGAAGTTGGGAGGGGAGCCTGATGTACTTAGAGGTGGAAGACACTCAGCAAAATCCAAAGGAAAAACACCAGTTCCGGTTCCAGAAACTGGAGGAGGATGAGATCTCTCTGTTCAGGATAGACGGATAAAAGTTGATTTACAGACGGAGATGACTCAGAGGCTCCCCGAGCATACTGAATTGTATTTCCTGAGTCTGGAAGGAGGGTGTGAGCTCCCAGGAAACGAGCTGTGAAGGGCTGTCACAGCCATGACGGTGGAGCAGGCAAAGGGCACTCCGTCAGGCCAGAGTCAGAGCAGTCCTGAAGACAGCTGCCCAGACGGAACGAACATCCTGGAGGAAATGGAGCTTGGCCGCAGAGAACAAAGCTATTTGCCCTGGTGGTTGGTTTAGCCTTGGACGAGTCACCCAGCACTTCTAGGCCAATTTTCTCATCTGTATAATGAGGAATTTGGAGTGGAAGCTCTCAATATGTCTTAAAGTTATCTTTTGGGGGTTAATAGTAATTATAACATTACATTTGGCATTTTTTTCACTTAATCCACTCAACCTATGGAGTAGTTTCTCTTATTATTGTTTTCCTGAGGAGGAAATTGAGGCACAGAGAAGTCACAAGGCTAATAAGTGGCGGTCTGTCCCCAGAGCCATTCATATCCTTAGCCTTTCTCTTATTCCTACTGAACTGGCTAGTTGGGCACAAACACCTGCCACTCTTTAGACTGGCGCCTGCAGGCCTTTCACATCCTGCAGCACATGAGGTAAAGTGCTGAGGCGGCTCCAGGTGACTGGCCCGGGGCCTGAGCCACCCCAGGCCTCCCCCAGCAGCTCTGCGGGCTGATCCATACCTCACCCCGTGTACAGGACCCTTGCTGTCTTTAGAAAAGACATTTCTAAGACTTTCATGATCCTCCAGAGAGGGGACTCCTGTCTTTCTCTGCCATGTGTTTGAAAGACAGTGACAAAATGGTGTGCCTTTAGCTAATCCAGGGAAAACTAAACTGAGCATTCTCAACCCTTTAACTCTAGGAGCCTCTGGAATTATGGGCGTCAAGACTATTTTAAAATGTGGGGGAGTGTGACATGGTTCACGTCCCTTCTAGGAACCGAAGGTGAGTTCCCTTTGTCCTGCTGCTGTGATGCCGGAGGGCTTGAGAGAAGGGCAAGGGACCTGCAGGGTCAACACTACTTTATTGGCAGGGATTTGGGGACGTTATTTTACTGACAGCTGATCTCAAAACAAGACAGGCAGTTGGGAATGTTTTTCTTCTAAGTGCAGTTCTGTGCAGGCTGGTCTTTAACTGCTACAAGCCTTTCTAAATAACAATAAGAAAAACAGGAACCAGCCTAACTTAGAGATCTAGGTTCTAAAATATTTTTAAGGAAATGCAGCTATTGCTTTAAAAGTCTAGTACAGGGACTTCCCTGGTGGCGCAGTGGTTAAGAACCCGCCTGCCAATGCAGGGGATACAGGTTTGAGCCCTGGTCCGGGAAGATCCCACATGCCGCGGAGCAACTAAGCCCGTGCGCCACAACTACTGAGCCTGTGCTCTAGAGCCTGCTTGCCCCAACTAGAGAAAGACAGCATGCAGCAACGAAGACCCAACACAGCCAAAAATAAATAAGTTAAAAAAAAAAAAGTCTAGTACAGAGCACCCTAGTGGAGCTGCACAGACTTGGAAGTCAGGTTTAAACCTTGACCACTTCATATTAAGCCAGAGCATGTCCCCTAACCTCTCTGAGCCCATGTCCTCATCTGTACAGTGACAGTACAGGTGACAAGCCCCACAGGCTTGTCTGGAGTGAATGAGGTAACGCCCTCCATACATGGCTGGGCACGAAGGAGGTGCTGCATACAGTGGATGATGTGATTAAAGTGAGGTATACTGACAAAAAGGGACTGAACAGTGGGCACCTAGTACCATTTAAGGTGCGTCGCAAGTGTAGTGCTCTTATCCAGGGGGTAATTGCTGGACCCAGAATTTACAGATGTTAATTTTTTGAGCCTGAAGTTTGAAAAGCTATTAACTTAAAATCAGATTTTTCTTGCAGAGTGATTACTGTGTTTGAATATCTAAAACACTGAAAAAGAGGTGTGTAAGCACCTGGTTGGGGCTTCACTGTGCCTGGTCTGGAAAGCACTCCCCTGTCATTGCTGGAGCAGTGCTTTCGACAGGAGGGGCCAGGAGCCTGTCCCTGTTTTATGAGTACAGCTGAGGTATGGAAGGAAAGGAGCGTCTCTGAGGTTGTGTGGCCAGTTGACTGCAGAACTGGAAAAAAACCCACATTTCTTGATAACTCTGGTCACCAAGTCCCAGGGCCATACTATAAAAATACTTTTGGAAGGTGGATTTAACAAAAGAAACAGTCAAGTTCTTGGCGTGTGGCTCTCTGGAGTGACTAGGTTTCACCTTTCAGAAGAGGTGGAGCTCAGTTATTTCACTGGGTGGTTCTGAGCTGCTAGGAGGGTTCCCTGCAGGCTGCCCTGGTGGAAGGATAGTGTTGATATTAACAAAGCTTAGGAAACTAGAAAAACTGGTCCAAGGATTATTAGCTCAGTGGGATTTCTGGGTGAGACTCCTGAGTGTGTCCGCATGGAAACACCAGTCACTTTGTGATGCTGCTTTGAGCTCTCTGGTTGTGATGGCAGCCTGGTTGTAAGCTACGTTAGATCTTTCTTACCATTTAGATTCCCATAAAAGAGGGAGGTGGGAAGCTGGGTGCAGCAGTATCTAAGCCAGCGTTCCCCAAACATTTCTGCTTCAAGACTCCTTCACACTGTGAAAGATGATGGAGGACCCCAAAGGGCTCTGGCTTATATGTAATTTGCCTACTGATACCATCTTAGACATCAAAACTGGTCAACTTTAAAAGCATTATTAATTCGTTTAAAAAGAATAAATCCATTACATATTAGCATAAATAACCATAACAAACATTTTTCCAAAACAAAAGCCATTTTATTTATTTATTTATTTATATTTTTAAATTTATTTTTGGCTGTGTTGGGTCTTTTTTTTTTTTACATCTTTATTAGAGTATAATTGCTTTACAATGGTGTGTCAATTTCTGCTTTATAACAAAGTGAATCAGTTATACATATGTCCCCATATCTCTTCCCTCTTGCATCTCCCAAAAGCCATTTTAATGAGGAGAGTGGCATTGCTCTGCATTTTTGCAAGCCTCTTCACTTCTGGATTCTCATGTCTCCTTCTGCATTCAGTCTGTTGCAATGTCACATATCATGCAGGCGCTGGAAAACTCCACTGTACACTTGTAAGGAATGAGTGGAAAAGGCAAATGACATCTCAGTATTGTGAAAATGTTTCAACTTCACAGATCCTTTGAAAGGGTCATAGGGAGTCCTGGTGTCCCCAGCCCATACTTTGAAAACTGTGATCTAATCTCGAAGATGGGAGAAAAATCCTACTGAAGGGTTTAGTGGGAGGGAGTCTGACCCTGAGTTATAGTGAGAGATCCCAAATTTGGCCCACACCTCACAGAATGCAAATTCCAAGAGAGTTCAACCAGATTCTTTTTCTTTTTTTTAACCAGATTATTTCTGATGTTCCTTCTAACTCTTTAAATTCTATGTGTGGTTTCACTTTAACTGAACAGAAACCAAGTGCCTACCATGTGCTAGTCCCCAGTGGATATCAGGATGGTCCCTGCGATCAAGGAACTTCATGGTCACTTGATTTGGTGGGGCTACCAAAGGGCAGGGCAAGGTGATTGCCAAGTCTCTTGATATGGCCTCAGGCATGCCGGTGAGGGGTAAAGGGCCAATTCCCAGTCCCATCAAAGGGAGAGACCAGATGGTTCCCTTTAGTCCTTCCCTCTTGGACCAGCATGTTGGACGGTGCCCCATCCCACTCCTCATTTGAAGTCCGACATACATTCAGCATACCTGCCCTCTCAATTCTTGTTTACACCCAATTCCCCCATTACATGATTGCAGCATATGCTTCCTCCTTCGATACCTATTTCAGCAACTATAGAATCCATTGCTGACCAGTCTGAATTGTGGATTTCACAGGTCCCTGCAGGCCTCCACTGCACTGGCCCTCGGTCTCTCCTACTGCTACCCTGAGGCACCTCAGGCATGAGGGTCCCTCTCCTTTACCCTCAGCCTCTGACACCACACTTCTTTACTCTCCTCTTTGCCAGTTGAGCTTTTTAAAGTGCTCCTAACCCATCTTCCTTCCACCCTTACTGCTCAGTCCTTACTGTTCACTGGCTGCCAATCCTCTACCTACGCTATCCTGAAAAATACATTATTCACCCCACTGTTCTCACCAGCCACTCCATTTCTCTTTTCATTCACAACCAAACTTATTGAATGAACAGTATATACCCACCCCTCCACGGCATCACTTTCTGTTCTGTAAACCTGTGTACACTCCTGTCCCCCTTACTCCTTGGTTTTTCCTTTTAACACGTATTATTTGCATTCTCAGAATGTAAGCTCCACAGAAGCAGGGATTTTAAAGTTTTATTTACTGCTACATCTCCAGCTCCTCCGTCAGTGCCTGGCACACAGTAAGCCCTCAAATGTACGTTGACTCATCTTCCCCAATTGTACCATAAGCTCCCTGAGGGTGGGGCTTTGTTTTGCTCCTGTTGCCTCCTCAGTGCCTGGCACCTAGTAGGCACACAATACTTACTGAATTAGCAAAGGAATCCAGTTGTCAGGTAAATTTTGTGATTTTTATTTTATTTTTTGGCTGTGCCACGTGGCTCGTGGGATCTTAGTTCCCTGACCAGGGATCAAACCCGGGCCCATGCAGTGGAAGTGCAGAGTCCTAACCACTGGACCACCAGGGAATTCCCTATGTGATTTTTTAAAAAACACTAATTTGGTAGATATCTTTTGCATACTATCTTTTGCATCTGTCTCTTCCTGCTGTTACCTCACACCTGGGGTTCGGCAGTAACCTTTAAAGCTCTGCAGCTGAAATCTGTCCTGCATGCTTGCACCAGATAACTTTCCCCAAAAGATTTTGATATTGCTCCTCTGCTCAAGAACTTTCAATGCCTCCCTATTGTAGTTTCTAATGTATGAACAGGTGGTACTGCAAAGCTCATCTGTAAGCTGGCTGTTCAGAACAGTGGAACAAAGTTTCCCATCAGTGGCACATACTGCTACTTAACTCAGATCACAAAAGTTTATGTCTATTTCTAAATATAGACTTTATAATCTAGCTACCATAACATAGCTCCAGTCATTGAATTGTAGTTTAGATAATTTAAAACAATGCTTCTAGAGGAAAATGTGCTCACAGTTTCATTTTTGGGAGCCAGGCACACATCCTGGCCTGCAGGGGATTCTCCCCCAAAGCTAAAATAGATGATCCTTACGGCTGTGACAGCAGCTATCTAAATACACCTGCCATTCACAGCTCTCTAAATTCCAATTCCATCATGAAATCTTTATGATGAAATCCTTTCCCCATCATTCTAGCTGAAAGTGATAGCTCTCCTCTGAAGTCTAGGCTGCTTGACAGCTATTTTCTCTCTTGTATTGTCTTGTATATTTTATTTCTCATGAGTGTGTCTTATCTCTGATGAGACTGAAAGTTCCTGGATGGGAAAAGCTCTATCCTATAGTCTGTGGCACATAATAAATAGTGAGTACTCATTAAATGGCTACTTGAATAAATGAAGGAATTAATGCCTATTGCTTTCCAGAAGGCAGGCAAGTCAGGAGTCTGGTCTTCATAATAGCCAATTCTGTTCTACTTCTTCGAAGTATCCTACAGCCCTGATATCAGGAGGCTGCCTTGGGCATGTGTGCTCGAGTCTGCAACAGGAAATGGCCGAAAGCATGAATGAGTCAGTGGAAAATGACCTTGGTTTAACAGCATTAGTTACTGTTTATCACATGCCTATATGAGCCAGGTAATTTGCAAACATATCTCTAATCTTTATAACTATTCTGAGGAAACTGGGGCTCTGAGACATTGTGATGTGACTTTTCCAAAATCTCAAAGCTTTTAAGAGATGGAGCCAGGATTCCAAAGCATCTGAACCAAAGTCTCTCTGATTCCAGAGCAGGTTGAGAAGATGATCTAGAGTGACCTCCTGCCTCACTGGCTGGTCAGGGGAGGATGTGCTTGCCTGGGGAATACTCTGAGGCTTCTTTCTTCCCTTATATTTCCTAAAACTGTTGGATCAAAGGCGATCCCACTAACCTTTCCCAGACCAAGAAGAACCATTTTTTCAGTGATCATATGAATAGCTCCCCTCCCAGCTAGTACCTTTGGATCCCAAGTCCATATTCTTTTGTCATCACCAGGCTGATTCTCAGCTCCTGGAAAAACAACTCAGAGCTTGAGTCAGACACTCCATGTGCTGTTCAAGGATCTTCCCTGCAACACTGTTTATAATAACAAGAAATTATAAACATGAATGCCTATCAACAGCAGAGTGGTTAAATACCACCATATGATGGAGTGCCAGTACCCCGCAGCTGTGAAATGACAGAAGGTTTAAGTATGTTGTTAAAGAGAAAAGGCAACTTACATACACATGTGATTGCACAGGCAAAGAAAATTCACTGAAGGACATTTATGCATTCAGAAAATATTTGCTAAGCATTTTAAGGTATCCAAGAAACTTACTAACAGGGGTTACCTGTGAGGAGTGTGTCTGAGGGAAAAACAGTAACTTGTGCTTTTTGGTAAGCTTTTGTACATTTAAAAAAACTCCACAAGCACTATTTTGTATAAAGTCAAGATAAAAAGAAGTTTGAGAAAACAAGTAGAAATATCCAACAGGTACTTGACTAGAAAGGGACAGGGCTGTACAGAACTTATAAGTAACTTAAATTTTTTCCCTGCAGTTCTACAAATGAGGATGGCGGTAGGCGCATCCTACTTTTAGTGCAGGTAGGAACTTACTCTAAAACCGGAAAAAAAAACCTAGGGCTGATGATAAACCGAATACCGCTTAACTTCTGCGGCCCAGGTCTTCCTACCACGCGGTTTGGAGAATTATTATCTGTAGATGGTGTGCAACAGAGGCCGCGGGAGCTGCTGCCGTCGATTCCAGGGGTGCATCTTACACGCCGGGTCATTCATCTCCCAAGCTCTGCGTCAAGCTGGAAGAGACGCTGAATCTGGAACCACCCACCCCGCTTTACCAACGGGGCAACTCAGGCTTCAAGAGGTCACAGGGCTGGGATGTGACTTCGCCCCAGCGCTGACGTCAAAGGCCACACTCCTAACACGCTACGTCCCGGCTCCTGTCCTGTAAAACTCCGCAGCCTCCAGCCGCCTAGGCGTCCTGTCCACAGCCCCGGGACACGGTGGAAGGCCCGGAGCCAGCACCCCGCATGCAGAGTCCAGACAGAAGGGAGCGAAGTGGCCGAGTCCCCAGTCCCGAGAAACCGGGAGCTCGGTCTAAGAGCCGCCCCACCGGTCACTGCCTGCCAGTCTTTCTGTCTCCACACAGCGCTTGCGAGTCTTGAAGAAGCGAGTCCCTCCCAGGCCACGGCCGGGCTTCTCCGGCACTCTCGGCTTCTTGCAGTTAGGTTTCGATCGCAGCTCCGCTCTCCGAGATTTCCGGTCAGGGGGCCGCGGACGGCTGGCGGCGGCGACGTTCACAGACGGGACGCGGCGAAGACCGGTCAGCGCCCGCGAGACCCTGCCAGGACGCATGCGCCGTGCGTGAGCGCGGAGAGGGCGCGGCTGGCCGCGACCGCGGCTGCGCAGAGGCGGTGCCAGGCGCTGCGCCTGCGCAGTGGCGGGGCGGGGCGGGAAGGAGGGAGGCGGTGGCAGCGGCGGCGGCTGCTGAAGAGGAGGAGGAGGAGGGGGGAGCGGAGGGAGGTGTTTCTGTCAGTTCCGGCTGTTTGTTCGGGAAGTGGATCCGCCGCTGCCGGAGCAGCCCGGAGGGAGCTGCGGATCGCGAGGCCAGCACCGACCACGCCTGCTAGCGCTCGCCTCCCCCGCCCGCCATGGCCCGGGACTACGACCACCTCTTCAAGCTGCTCATCATCGGCGACAGCGGTAAGGGCCGCAGCGGCCGGAGGCGGCGTCGGCCCTGCCGGGCGCGGCCCGCAGGAGCCTCGGGGAGGACAGGCGGGCGGGGAGGTGCCGGCCCGCGCGGGGCGGGCGGGGCGGCCGGCGGCCCCAGGGGCGTGCGGAGGGGCTCCGGGCCGCGCCGAGGTGAGGCTGGGGTGCCGGGCTGCGGAGCCGGGTGCGCGGGGCTTGGGGCTGGGCGCCCGGTCCACTCGCCGCGCCGGCCCCTGCCTCACGTATGACCTTGGTCAAGTCGCGCGATCTCTGGAGTTGGAGGGACCCGGGTTCAAGTCCTGGGACTACCAGCTTCCTCACTCTGACCTTGGGCGAGTTGTTTCGCCTTTCCGAGCCTCAGTTCCCTCATCTGAGAAGTGGGGACTTGCCTCGCTGGGTGGTGTGAGTATTGGATGAGATACAGCTGGAAAAGTGCTTAGCACTCGACCTGGCAGAAAGTGAGCTCCAGGTAGATGTTCGCTGTTGATGTGTTATCAGTAGCCTTTGTAAGCCTCGGTTTCTTCCTCTGTAAAATGGGCATATTCCCAGAACCTGCCTCATGGGATTCCTGTGAGATTTAAATGAGGTAAGACAGGCAAAGCACTTTGCTCAGGGCCTGGTACATTCCTGCTGCATTATTACCTCTGTATGTTTCCATTTCCTCATCTGTAAAATGGAATAGTAATAGGATCTGCCTCACTGGGCTGATTGAGTATTCAATGAGATAATGCACACACAGTGTTCAGAACAGAGCCGGGCACATAGTGAGTGCTCAGTGTGTGTTTGCTGTTACATACTGTCTGGTAGACGGGTGTTGGAGGTGGGTTGGCCAACATTACAAAAGTGCTCTGACCATTTATACACTCCTGTAGAGCTCCTAGCTCCCTCTCCAGTGCCTAGTGCAGTGCCTCACACCCAGTAGATGCCTAATGTATACTTACTGGATGAATGAATGAATATCAAGTGTCTTCAGAAAAGATAGGCTGGTTTCTGAGAAAAGGTGGAGGTTTTTTTTTATTAACACTTATTTATTTATTTATTTAGGCTGTGCCGGGTCTTAGTTGCGGCAGGCGGGCTCCTTAGTTGCAGCATGCGAACTCTTAGTTGGCGGCATGTGTGTGGGCTCTAGTTCTCCGACCAGGGATCGAACCCGGGCCCCCTGCATTGGGAGCGCGGAGTGTTACCCACTGGACCACCAGGGAAGTCCCAGGGTGGAGGGTTTTAGAGGTGTTTGGAGTGTGGCAGGTAAGCAGGTTTATGGGGTGACCAAGGGGTCAGGGAGGCAGGCCCCAGGAGGTTTATGGGAGCATAGCTGAGGTGTTGGGATTTTATGATGGGGAGGGAGGCTTGGGAACGTGCCAGACTTATAGACCAGACCTGAGTTGAGTGTTGGCAGCAGTGTCATGTTACTGGAGGCAGAGGCCAGGTTGGTGGTGGAACCCATGGCTTGTTAAGGAAAGAGGGGACCAAATCAAAGGGGTTGTCAGACCCTGATGTGGGAGTGCTGTGACAGTGTCATAGCTGGACCAGGAAGGTGGGTGGGTCGTGGTCTCACCATGGAGCCGGGTTGGGATGTGGCTGGTGGTTTGGATCAGGTGAAGGGTGGCTGAGGCTTCTGAGGCTGCTGGTGGAAGGGAGAAAAGTTAGGGGCTAAATAGGGAGATGAAGAGTAGCTGTGGCTGGGGGAGGAGTTAGAAAGGTGGAGGAGGATGGATTCATTGTGATTTGAATGAAAGAAAACCAGACAAGCTGTGTAGCCTCGCTCTTGGAGATGGCCTCAGGCATTTCATGGGGTCCTGAGGTTTATGCCTTTCAGGTTTTGATTTCAGCCCCCACCTTGGTTCTGAGGGGCTGGCACCAGGGTGATTTCTCTCCTTTTCGAGTTAAAGTCAGGCTACCATGGTCAGGGTCCCTATCCCTCTGCAAGACATCTGGGGCCTGTGTGTTGATATACAAAAATGAAAAGCATAAGCTTAGCCAGAAGATGCACCCTATTGGCTTTTCTCCCTGGTGAAACCCAGGGGATGGTTTTGGCCCCTTTCACTGTACATTTTGCATGGTGTATTGATTTTTCACTCAGAAGTTAGGTGTGGGAGAAGACTCACTGGGTCAAGATTTATGTGACCTGGTTCCTTGTTCAGTCCGAGTGTGTAGGACTACGTTGTGTAGAGGAGACGGATGTTTTACAGTTTAATTTCTCCTGACAGTGAGCTGATACTCAAAGCCCAATGTTTATGAGGCTGGGAGATGGTAGCCATTGAAGTTCAAACTAAGTTTCGGCAACTGAGCAAGGAGACTAACATCACGCCCTCCCCTGAACCTGGCTCCTTATGTGATGATTCCTTAAGGTTTTTCAAACGGTTTCATAGACACTCTCTCATTTGATCTTTACACGTTGCCTGTGTGGTTTGTCAAATAAGGAAACTAAGGCTCAGAGTAGCTGACTGTCTTGCCCCAAGTCACACAGCTCTTCAGAGGCAAAGCCAGGAGTTAATGCACATGATGCTTTGTGAGCAGCTGGTGTGGGGCCTGGCAAACAGTAGGCCCTCAATGAGTGTTAGTTTCTTTCTGTATAAATCTAGAGCTCTTTTTCCCACTCTGCCACATTGTACATGCTTCTGGAATACATCCCCTCAGATTCTGCAGCTCTTGTTTGTGCCTAAGTTTGTATACTTTCTCTTATGCTCTTCTGACATTGGCTCTGATTTGTAACAGCATTTCGTCCGATCCATGGGGCCAGCCAGACTCATCCTTAGAACCCGGAGGCTGCAGTGGCTGTTGAAGGTCTAGTTGAAGCTTTCGACCTCACAGATGAGTGAACTGAGGCTCGGGGGGTGGGGTGACCTGTCTGAGCCTATACAGGGAATTAGTTCCTGAGCCAGGAGTAAACCTGAGAACACTTTACTCAAAGGTCTAAGGGTCTCCAACAGTCTAGAACTGAAGCAAAGAGGGATGAGGGAACTAGAGCCCAAGGGAGGAGCACAGCCAAGGGTGGGGGCTTCTGTGGAGGCGTTTTGAGAACCAGAGCATCTGTGTAGGGCAAGAGGCAGAAGGCAGGGGCAAGAAGGAGTTTGATGCAGGGAGAGCAGTGGTGACTGAGAGTGGTGGGTAAGGTTTCTGCAGAGAGAATCTGTCTCCCCGCTACCAAGAGGCATCAAGGGCCAGGGCCTGTGCTCTCTGCAGGGTCGAGGATGATGGGGCTGGCCTGTTGGGGTGTGTGCTGGACATGGCCCTTGGAAAGCTGTTGACTTCGGCTGTGGTTAAGGCAGATTGGTACCCCTCACTTCCTCCCCTGGGTGGGTGCTGCAGGGTGGATGGTAGCAGCGTGTGTTCCCAAGGTGGCTTCTTTAGGGATATTTAGGAAACGGTGTTTCTCTGGGTGGGTTTCCCTTCCTTTCAGGGGGAAGAGCAAGGCCAGAGGTGGGTGCTGGCCTGAAGCAGCAGTTGACGTGGTGACTGTAGTGGTTTTGAGCAGCTCTGCAGATGAGCTTGGGGTGAATGAAGGGCACCCGGAGAGGCCAAGCTGGGGGGACACCTGCTTCACGCAGAGAGCACCCCCCGCCCTTAGACGTATGCGAGTCAGATACCATTTAACTTAAAAAAAGGATTCTGCCACCCCCCGAAAGTTTGACCACCACTGCTTGGGCTCCTTTTACTGCTGCAGCCGTAGCGTTGGGTAGCATGGCTGTCTGTGATTGGCATTGGCTTAGTCATAAATTCACTAAACAGTGTTTTGTTGGCCCCTACTGAGTGCTGGGCCCAGCTTCCAGCCCTGTGAACGTGCAGGGCAAGTGGAGCAAGACCTCCTTCCTAGAGGAACTCATGGCCCCGTGGCCCAGACACAAGGTTTTTGCTGAGTAAGCGGGCCAGGAGGCTCCAGGGGGAAGCAAGGAGCCGGCGGAGCCGATGGGGTGTTGGCGCTAGGCAGAGCGCCGTGAGGGACTAGCCCAGGACTGGGGCTCTCCTCAGGCTGGGCAGGAAGCCTCGCAGAGGAAGTGGCCCCAGCGCGGCAGGCTGCGGCTGAGCGGCGGGGACCGGGGCCGCGGCACCTGTCTGCGCAGAGCTGCGCCCAGCCTGTCTTCAGGACGGTCAGACCCTGGTTCACTCCATGAGACAAGTTCTGGGCATCGCTGGGCGACTCACCCACTTGGAGAGGTCCCCAGAGGAGATCGTCAGAGAGGACTGCCCAGAGAGGACGCCGGGGTCAGCCGGGGATGGGGCAGCAGCAGCTCCCTCTGAGTATCTGGTGAGCGCACGGGCTCCTCCCCACAGCCAGGGACACACACTCAAAGTTCGCTCTCAGCTGGGGGTGCAGGCGTGGGGTCTGAGACCCTGGGTTAAGATCTCCACTCGTCTAGCTTTGATAGCACTGCTGCTAAGACTCTGACAGGCATGGGACACAGGAGCCACTTTGGGTTTTTTTGTTCCACTTCCCGAAGCAGATGCAAGAAGACCTCCCAAGCAGCACGTATTGGCAAGAGACGTGGAGCTCCAGGGTGGACAGCCCTGGATTCAGATCCAGCTCCACGCCCCTGCTGAGGCCCCTAGACCAGACGTGTAGCTTCTTGGAGCCTCAGATACCTCATCTTAAGAGATGCAGCTGGACTTGCAGGAACATCCAAGCGCCGGCCACACGCAGTGCCCTACGTGTGCTAGTGCTTTCCTTCTGTGCTCGGTTGACCCAGCTGGCTTTGGGGGGGGGGGCAGGGGCGGGGACAGAAGGACCCAGGGCACAGGACAGGTGCACCTGGAGGCTAAAGCTGCCGTGTGTTGAAGTAAAGGGAAGCCACCCTTACGAGGGTTCTGCCTGTTCTTGGAACAGGAGACTGTGGGAAGTGAAATGGTCTGAGCACCCTGAGCTGTCGGGCTGAGGGGTGTCAGGCGGACGCCCCCCTCGCCGCCCGTGCAGCCACGCGTGGCATCAGCCGGGGTGAAGGTGGCCGACAGTCGGTTCGAGCTGTCTGCGCCTCACTTCTTCGTGTGCGGAACCGCCCTGAGCATCTCCACGGTGCTTTGCAGCCAGGCAGCCCCTTGTCTGTCACCAAACCGAAGCTCCATGTGTGACGTGCGTTTTCCAGGGACTACGTTCTAGACACACCTTGGGACCAGTATCACTTGGTCGGCCTTCCCCTGCTTCGTGTCCGTCGTTGGGTCTCTTCCTTGGGGTTGCTGGGCCTGACCCTCACACGGGCCCAGCTCGTGTCTTACACTGAGATGGAGGAGGAGGTCAGAGATCCACGGGGAGAGGTGTTCTGCTGCCAGGCTGGTTGGGGAGGGATATGGCTGCTGCTGTGCCTCTGAAGAGTTAGGACTCGGGACTATCTCCCTGAAGAGGGGTAGGGGTTGGAGTGGGGACCCGGACCTCCTCTCATCTCCTGCTTTCTCCCCTGCAGGTGTCGGCAAGAGCAGTTTACTGTTACGTTTTGCAGACAACACTTTCTCAGGTGAGTGTGTCCCTGGGATGCTGCCGCGTGTTTTGGTTTTAACATCCCTTCCCCTGGCGCCAGAACACCCTGGCCTCTGCCTAACATCAGAAAAGTCCTCATTCTGATTGCCAGACAGGGAAGGAGGAGGAGGGGGCGTAGGTTAGAAGTCTCTGTGGTCGGTCTTCATCTATCTTGTTCAAAAAAATCCTTCTGCAGGCCCATCCTTTTTCTACTCAGGGTCTTTTTTGTGTCCTAACATTTAAAAAAGAAAGAAAAAACGACAAGTTAGGACATGCCTGTATAAAGTGTCAAACGGGAAGGCTCAGTACAGTGAAAAAGGAGCGCTGCTCCCCGCCCCGACCTTGGGTGCCCTGGTAGCCTCTGCTCAGTGTGGTGTGTCTCTCCCTCGACTCCACACGCTGTGGGCCGGCCACTTGCCTTCCCCTCGGCATATCAAGGACCATCCTTGCACGTCTACATGCAGACCTGTGGTACTTTTGAATGGCTGTGCAGCTTCCTGGGCTGTGCAGGGATGCACATGGTTCATAAACAGTGTTCTTGATGCGTGCATGCTTTCTGGTTGCCTCTGTTTTAAGTGGTGCTGTATTTCTTGGGACACACTGTGTTTATTCTTGCATAGAAGTGGAGTTACTAGGTCAGGGGGTATGTGCTTTTAAAGTTTTCACAGGTACTGCCAGTTCGCCTTTCACAGAAGCTGTACTAAGTTGAAGGGGTCTAAAGAGCCCCTTGTCAATGCTGATCGGTACTAGGTCTTAGTGGTGTTCATTTTTGCTCAGCTGATAGGCAAAAAGTGCTGCTCGTTCAATCTTGTGTTTCCCTGATCACTGGTGAAGTGGGGCACATTTTCATTGGTCGAGCACACAAGGTTCAGTGCAGAGGCTTCGGGCTGTCTTGGCCTCTCTGATCGAGGACTGATGTGTGACTACCTCTGGGAATTCCCGTGATGCAGTTGAGGGGTGAGCTTCACTTAGGAAGTGATTACGTGGTGGACACCTCTCTCTTGAGGGAGGGAGAGGTGGGTTTCTCCTGACAGTGGCCCTGCACACCCCTGGTGGCATGACATTGGAAAGAGTTGTCTTCTCTATGTGACCATGAGTGTGACCGAGTCTCAGCTCATCTTTAGAAGTGGGACTGATCCCCATCCCTCCCACGTAGGGTTACTGCGAGGATTCCCCAGGACTAAGTAATCTCTCAGTAAACACCAGGGGTTTGTCGTTGCTGTTGTCTCCTGTTCGAGAATGGTGACTAGTGGGCACTTCTCACTGTGCTGGAAAACATTCCTCTTCCTCCTTATGTCCCTCTGACTCCCCCTCCTGTCAGCTCTCAACTCTTGGAGGGTTCTCTTCAACCTCTCTCCTCCTTTCCATTTCTACTACCAGTTCAGACTGCTGTTGGTTCTAGCCTGAAGCATTACAGCAGCTCCTGCCCATCCCGTACCAGACTGCTGAGTTCATCTTGCTAATGCATGTCTCTGGCAGGGTTTCCTCTGTTTAAAAACCTCAGCGGTCCTCTCTTAAGTGAGCAGAGTTCACAGCAAGGTTTCTCCACTATAGCACCACTGACGCTCTGGGCCCTGTAATTCTTTGCTGTGGGGACTGTCCTGTGCATTGAAGGATGCTGAGCAGCTTCCCTGAGCTCCACCCACTAGATGCCAGCACCCTTCCCCCTCCCAGTTGTGACAACCGAAAATGTCTCCAGACATTGTCAAGTCTTCTGGGGGGGGACTCAACAATCCTCTGTTGAAAACCGCTGGCCTTCATAATCTATCTTCAGTTCACCTTTCCAGCTTCCTACCTCATGCTGTCTGTTCATGCTTTTTTGTGTTTTCACTAGCTCGCTCACTTATTCAGCCATCAGCTGTGTATCAAGTGCCCACAGCACTAGGTGCTGGGCTGCTCTCCTTGGTGTAATCCAGTCCCCGCAGAGAGCCAGATGCCGCCTTGTCCTCTGTGCTGCCTCAGTTCTTTTCTTCTGGGTGGGATGTCTTCCCCCCCCGCTAATCTCAACCTTTGAAATCATACCTATTCTTTCAAGCCAGGTCTAAATGTGACTTGAGCCCGAGAGCCTTCCTTGATCTCCACCCCACTTTGAACTTTGACCTTTCCTATCCACTCTACACACTTGATAGAGTTAGTTGTGTGTGTGTCATGTCTGCGGCACCGGGTCACACTGTCAGCTCCAAATGGAGTGAGAACATGGGCTCTTCTAGCATTCGGGCCTTTGTAAGCCTGGACAGGACTATTCTGTTGCCAAAAATTCTCTTTAACTCCATCTTTCACACAGATGCCCCAAGAGAGCTATTTACAATGCAGCTCATGCTTGGATTAAACCCTTCAATGCCTCCCTGTCACACACACAAGAGAAAGTCCAAGCTCTTGAAAATGGCACAAAGGCCAAGATCTGGCCTTGCTCACCTCCACCCCCAACCTGCCTCCCTCCATGTGCTTGACCTCAGGCCACTCCCCCCACACACCACTGCTACGTTTGCTGCTGTCTCCTCTGCCTGGAGCAGTGTTTTTCAAATTGCAGGTCGGGACTTAGTTTTATTTTTTTAGTTTTTATTGGAGTATAGCTGATTTACACTGTTGTGTTACTTTCTGCTGTACAGCAAAGTGAATCAGTTATACATATACATATATGCACTGTTTTTTGGATTCTTTTCCCATACAGAGTATTACAGAGTATTGAGTAGTTTCCTGTTTTATATGTATGTCTTTATTAGTGATCTATTTTATTTGTACATAGATATATATATTTTACATATAGTAGTGTGCATATGACTTGTTTATGTTTTAGGAAGTTAATTTTGTGGGTCATTTAAAATGTTTGGACTAGAAAAGAGAAGCCCGGAATGCATCATAGGCTCCCACCGTTCCCAGGCCACAGTGAACGTGTCCGTGCCCCGGCCACTCTAGTAGAGGGGCATGTCCCCTCCCCCCAGTCACGTCCCCTGTTTTATTTCCTTTGTGGCACTCCTTGCTCTTGAAATTGTCTTCTTTATCACTTTGTTTCATTGTATCCTGTCTGTTGCCCTCACCTTGGGGCTCGGACTTTGTCTTTTTTGTTCAGGGCTGCGTCCTCCAGGCACTTGGAGTGAGCGGGACGGGGCGGGATGGTGGAGCCCAGGGTCACCTGTGCCATTTAGGGCGTGGTCTGACCAGGGCGGCCTGTGGGCCCTGCTAACATCTGTGTGTGTGCAGGCAGTTACATCACCACGATCGGAGTGGATTTTAAGATTCGGACTGTGGAGATCAACGGGGAGAAAGTGAAGCTGCAGATCTGGGACACAGCCGGGCAGGAGCGCTTCCGCACCATCACCTCCACGTGAGTCAGGCCAGCCCTGCTCCCGCTCAGACCCCTTGCCACCGACATTCAGACACAGTTGAGCCACTAGTGCCGGGTCACGATAGACATGCCACTGGGACGGGCCCCCGCGTCTGTTGGGAGGTGAGCTCCTTGCCGGCTGCAGTGGGTGGCGTCGAGTGGGGCCCTTCCTCTTCCTGAGGCTGCAAGAAGAGGAGGGGGTGTGGCGTGGCAGCTCTGGGGCGGGCGGGGCAGCACGCGCCAGTCCGCTGACCCTCTGGCCTTTGGTTCCTTTGTCTTTAAAATGGGGTAGCAGTGGTGATGTTGGCTTCGCCAGGTGGTGAAACACTTAGGCAATGACAGTGCTCTTGTTAGGTGTCAGCTGTGACAGCCGGGGTCGTGGGGTCAGCCGTGCAGGCTCCCGTCACCACCCTGACTTCCGGGAGGGGGCTTCTCTCTGCTGGGAGGCCCGGAAGGAGCACTGGTAGGTGGGAGGCCGTTGGGCGGCCCCTCCTCCGCCTCCCCAAAGCGGTCTGCTGGGAACCCAGCTCACGCTGAGGGTTGTCCTCCTTTGCTGCTGCAGTACCTTTGTGATTCTTAGCTGTAAACAGGAGGGAAACCTAGCTGGAGCTCCAGACCGCAGGGGTCCTGTGGAGTGGCTGTTGGTTAATGGAACAGGTTCCAGGAAAGAGCAGGGCTATGAAGGCAGACACTTGGGAATTTACATTTTTGCTCTGCTTCAGTTTCCCAGAGGGCTTGTCTTTGGGATTTGCTTTAATGCCGAGTCCCGTGTGCTTGGGGACATCCACGTGTGAACATGGATGATGCCACTGAGCTCCCTGCAGCTGGTACTCTCATCATCCCTGTTTTACAAACGAGGGAGCTTCCGAGGGTGTCCTGCTCCCTGTGATGGGCAGCGTCTGGGCTCCACACTGGGGTGTGTGCAGAGCAGGAGCCAGCGCCTGGCCTGGAGTAGTCGCTTCTTCCATCGGCCTCTCCTTTGCCTTCCCCAGCAGAGCCTGTGTGAGTGGGGCTCTTGGGAAGGCACGAGGAAGTTTTGTCTCCTCCCGGCAGGGTGAAAATGGGGCAGACCCCCGGCTGGCCACCCATCCAGAGGCGGCTCAGGATCTGAGGGGTGGGAAGTGTGAGGGCCGAAAAGCCCCCACGGTGGTGGCTGGGAGTGTCGGGGTGTCCAGGGGTGCCGGCTGGGCGGGTGGGTGGCCCTGGTCAAGGGGCTTCAAGGGGCCAGAGCCTGAGCAGGCCTGGAGGGGGGGGGGGGGCTTCTGTCACTGGGCCAGCCCTGTGGTGAGCACACGTGCTGTGATCTGTGACTCCCCAAGACCCCGGGGGTCCCCAGTCCTGGGGGCTGCCCAAGGCAGGTCTCTGCAACTACTTCCCGATGAGCTGCCTGAGCCCCCTTGTGTCTTGGCAGCTGCCAGTGAGGCCTCAGCTAAGGAGGGCAGCTGGGGTCAGGGGGTCCTTGGGGTAGGATAGACATCATGAGCTTTGGGCAGCCCTAGGCCTGAATAAGACCAAGACCTCTTGTCGGGGTCGGGAGGAATGGGCACTGACCCCAGATATCCTTACTCTGGGCCGGGACTGTCGCCAAGGACTTTACCTGCTTCATTTCATTTAATCCTGATAAAAAGTCCTGTGAGTATCTCCAATTTACAGACAAGAAAACTGAGGCCCAGAGAGGGTGAAGTAACCTAGCGTGCTTGGTTAGGAGTTGAACTGAGGTCTGGCTGATGCCAAAGCTCTTGCCTTTAACTGGTCCACAGCCCTGCTCTCTGCTGGCCCTCCACCGCCAAGGGACTGGGACTGGGGCTGAGGCAGACGGCAGATGCTCTGGGGCCTCCTGTGGGTTAAAACCAGTCAGGGAATTCAGGGCACCCGAGGATACTGGGCCTGTGGCCACAAGAAATGCTCCAGGCAGGGCAGTGGGGCGGGGGAGCCTGAGACCTTTCAGCAGAGAAGCACGGCCCTGCCCGGCCGGCCATCCTGAGGTCAGCTCCTTCCAGGGCGTCGGGAAGAGGGTGAACTGCCTCCCTCATCCTCTGGGGGAGAACTCCACTGCCTGCAGGCAATTTGGGTCTGCACGAGAAGGGGGAGTGCCGCACGCTGGCCGGCCTGCCTGGGGGCTGAGGGAAGGAGTCTGGAGTTTGTTTCAGGAGTTTGTTCTCTTCCAAGGATTGGGGCAATCTGGGGGCAATAACGTGGCCTTTTCTGATTCAGGGCATTAAAAGAAAAACTAAAATTGCATCCTGTTAGCCTGCTGAGAACGCCCTGTTGTCCCCCTCACTGTTTCTTGCCTCCTGGTGGCTGGGGTTCACTGACCCTGAGCTGCGGCTGGGGGCGCGGGCTGGGGTGGGGTGCTGAGGGCAGAGAGCGAGGCGGAGGCAGGGAAGCCCCTTCCGTACCTGGCCCTGGGCTCAGGCCCAGGCTGTGACTTGCAGCAGTTCACTCCACTCAGCCTTACGTCCTCACTGGTGATGTGGTGACCCTCCTGTCTTGTACCAGGTGTGGCAAAGATCAGTAAGGTCGTGGGTGTGAAGCACCGGCGCTGTGCTGGCATAGAGCCAAGTTGTGGTGCGTGGCCGTGATGACTGATGGAGGAGGAGGAGGTGGAAGCCCAGCACGTCGGTGCCCTCCTCGCCCGAGCTCTGAGCGCCGGACTGGTTCTCTCGGGTGACACCCCCTTGCCTGGGTCCCAGAGAAGGCGGAGGGTCCCGGGGAGCAGTGGGGGCTTGTGCTGGGGCCGCGGCTGTAGGCATTTCTTGGCATCTTCAACTGTCTTCAGCAAAGGAGGGTCTGGAAACACAGTCCACTGCTCGCATGTCCTTTGCTGGCGGGGGACAATCATCTGTCCTCACCAGTTCCCGGCATGCTCTCCTGCACCTGCTCAGGTGGGTGTCCACCAGGTGGACCCAGGTGATGACCTGGTGCTCTAGGGGGCAGGGAGGGGCAGGGCCTGGATGGCTTGATTGTTCGGGCTCCCCAGGGCAGGGCGCTGTGTCCCCAGGAAGGCAGAGTTGCAGGCAGATGAAGCTCCTGGGGGACATCAGCGGGTGTCTGAGGGTGGAGGGCCGGGGTTGCGAGAGAGGCTGGGCTCTTCTCACTGCCTTGGTGGCCGGCCTGGGGAAGCTGCTGACATTGCTGCCTGCCATGCTGTCCCTTGGTTTTCTTCCATCTGCGTCGGGGGCCCAGATTGTCACTGAAGGAATAGTAATAGTGATAATAAAGAGCTGGCCCTTGTGGAAATATGTATTATCTCCTTAGTCCTCACAACCACCCCAAGAGTTAAGTCCTAGTACCCCCATTTTACAGTTGAGGAAACCGAGGTGCCATGAGGTGCACGCAGTAACCTTCCCAGGGCCCCACAGCCTTTCATAGAAGGAGCTCGTCTGACCTGTGTCCTGTGATCGGGCCTCGACTATGAGGAGTCGGCCAGAGTGCTGACGGGCAGGCAGGTGAGAACACAGCTGCACCTACCAGCCTGGCCGGCTCCATCCTCGTGCAGCCTGTGGTGCCTCAGAACCGCCACCTGGGAGGGGCCGCTTTCCTACGGGCTTGGGGCCCTGATGAGCCCCGGGAGGGCGGAGGCGCTATGGGCTGGGTTGGGGGGGGAGTCCCCGTCTACCCGTGAGCACGGCCTGTTGCAGGCAGTGGTTCTTACCCTCGTTGTTCTCAGAAGCCCCTGGTGAGTGAGAATCTCTGCAGCGCTGGGTGATGTGACGTGTCAGGGCAGGGGGTGTCACCTGGCCGCTGGGTCAGTGAAGGCTCTCTGGAGAAGTGTGAGGCTCTGTCCTCCTCTTCCTTCCAGGGTTGATGTCCTCCATCTGTCCTCCTGAACCATGTGAGTGAAGGGGGATGCGGTGTCTGGAGGGGAATGTTCACATCCTCCTGCCTTGCAGACCTTCCAGCTGACCTTAGGCACCGGGGTCTGTGCTTTTGGATGCGTCCTGATGCCCAGGTCATTTCCATGCCCTACCTGCCCCCCGGCCTGGATGAGCCTGGAGTGGCAGGAGAGGAGGTGCCCACCTGCACCCAAGGGGAGTGAGAACAGACCTTGGCAGGCTTCACAAGTGGTGCGTGTTCTTGGAATGGCATTTTACTATGACAGATTTGAGGACAGTAAAAAGTTTTGAATGTTAAAAAGAGGACAGTGGTAATATGTCAAATGCGAACATTGCCTGAATTTTAAAAATAAAACTTCAAAGAAGTTTCAAGCTGTTGGCAGCCTCTGAACAGTTTGGTTGGCCACCGCAGGGCCGAGCGCTCCCTACTTACCGTGCCTGGGGCACAGCATGAGCAGCAGTGCTGCCGGCGTCCTACCTGCTGGCTGGGCTCTGGATGTCCAGCCGAGGCCGGAGGGAGAGGAGACACCGGGCGTGTTGGGGGAAAGCACTCGCCCCTCGCCGTTTCCCAGCCGCTGTCTGGACGCGGGCAGGCGGGTCCTGTGAAGGGGCTACTCTTGTTTAGGCTGAAGCTCTGACGCAGACCCTGGTCCTACAGGTATTATCGGGGGACCCACGGGGTCATCGTGGTCTATGACGTCACCAGCGCTGAATCCTTTGTCAACGTCAAGCGGTGGCTTCACGAAATCAACCAGAACTGTGATGACGTGTGCCGGATACTAGGTGAGGCTGGACCCAGCAGGGTAGACAGTGGGGTGGAGGGTGGCAGGGCGTTCCCACGGGGCTGGGTTGACCCTGCTTTGCCTTGAAGTGGGGAATAAGAATGACGACCCTGAGCGGAAGGTGGTGGAGACAGAAGACGCCTACAAATTCGCCGGGCAGATGGGGATCCAGTTGTTTGAGACCAGCGCCAAGGAGAATGTCAACGTGGAAGAGGTGAGGCCTGCACCGGAGGGGCGGGGGTTGAGCGCGGCCCAGCTCTGCTCCACCACCATGGCCTCCTTGCCCCACCCTGGCCTGCCCGGGGCATCCAGGTGGCCGACAGAAAACGTCACAGTAACGGCCGTTGATTGAGTGCCTCCTGTGTGTGCTAGGCCTTGAGCTAGGCTCTCTACAGGTGCCACCTCATATCTCAACAGTCCTCTGAGGTAAATTAGTCCCATGTTTCAAATGGGAAACAGGTTCCAGCTCGTGAGAAGCTGAGTCAAACTATGACGTGCTCCACACCACAGTCGTGCACGGTGTCCACTCGGTCCTCTGCCTCCCCGTCCCTCCCCTGCCCTCCCCACTGTCACCTCTTCCTGCTCTCTGGCTTTCCTTGGGGCCTTGGCTTCCTGCAGAGACCAGCTAGCTTTCCTGTGGCCTCCAGAGCTTGCTCGGGTGGGTGTCCGGGTGAGCCCCCTGAGGCTTCTGGGGATGCACATCCCCTCAGACTGGCTGGGCCTCTGGACCAGGGCAGCCTCCTGTCACTTAATGCTGCAGCTGCTGGAAAGCGCTTGTGAGTCTTTGGAGAAAAGCAGGACCTTTTGCCACAAGCCCAGGCTGGCTGCCCTCATGGCTTCGGGAGGGTCCTGCCCGTGGGGTGTGGAGCCCAGGGGCACCGAATCCCCTGCATCCTGGGCTCGGGCTGCCTGATGGCAGGGACCCCGGGCGCCCGCGTCAGGCTAGGGTCACAATGTGGGCTTTTCCACTTAGGGGCCTGTGGCAGGGCCCTGAGTCCTCTCCACGCTCCAGTGTTCCTTGTGTAGATTGATTGGGGTGGGGTGAGAGCCTCTGCCTCCCGGGTTGCGGGAAGGAGTGAAGCAAATTATGTCACGTACTTGCTACCTTTCCCGGGAGTGGAGGAGAGCTGTGGGGTGGTCTTGGGGTGGTCCGGGGAAGGTTCTAGGCAGGGTGTGCAGTGAGGTAGCATGGAGTGGGCCGGCTCTGGGTGCTTCTGGTCCGTCGCAGGGGCACCTTTATCTGTGTTGTCCGGAGTCCAACTGAAGGAAAGGAGTTTTTTCTTCTTTAAGAGAAAGACTGGAAAACCCCTTCCCTGAGACGTAGCTCAAAGGTCTTTGATGTTGTTCCTTTTTGACCTTTATAATTCACCACCTCCTTCTAGATAGGGTTTGAAGATACACATACAAAAAAGCTCACCAGTAGAACTAGAAAGCTGGGTCCGGGGAGGCAGGGAAGTGGCCACGATGTGATGGGGCCTCCACGCTGGTCTGAGGCCCGCCCTGCCTCCCTCACCCTCACAGATGTTCAACTGCATCACAGAGCTGGTCCTCCGAGCAAAGAAAGACAACTTAGCGAAACAGCAGCAGCAACAACAGAACGATGTGGTGAAGCTCACGAAGAACAGTAAACGAAAGAAACGCTGCTGCTAATGCCCCCAGCCCACTGCAGAGACTGCCCTGCGGCCGCTCCCCCCGCCCCAGGCCAGGGGGCTCCTCTCCTCGGGGGACACTGTTTCGTGCCGTTATTTAAAGAATTCTCTCCACGTTTTTGTACCGGGAGGCGCCATCGGCACTTCCTCCCCTCCCCCCTTGAGTGCCAAGAAGGTGTTGGACAGCCTGCCCTTCCCTTCTGGCGCCCCTGCCCCCCCCCGGCCAAGGCGCCTGGGCCCGGCGAGGACGCTGCCAGCCGAGCGGACTGATTAACCGGAGTTTGTACATAATGTATATTGCTTTAACCAGCGCATCACCCTTGTCCTGCTCTGGCTCTTGCCTCCCTAATGCCAGCCTGCTGCGACGCCCCCTCCCCACCCGACCCCAACTTACTGCCAGCAGCTTCCTGAGGGGACAGGATTACGTTCTAGACATACCTTTTGCCAACCTGGGCTGGTGAAGTGGGCTCCACATGACTCGTTCTCTCTTGCAGGCTGTCGGTGTCTGTCCCTGGCATGTAGGGGCTCACCCCTGTCCAGGGCCTCTGCCGGCCCAGCTCCCTCCTCTCCCCAGCCCGTCCTGTAACCATTCTGGCAGCTGGGGAAACCTGGCCTTGAAGTGGGCCTGGGGTTCCCATCAGAGGCCTGGCCCTTCATTTCCACAGAAGGAGTCACTCCTGCCCTTTGGCCAACGGATTTCTTGTCCTGCGTTCCAGATGCCTCTGAGCTACAAACCCAGGGGAGCCGTGGCTTCTAATTTATATACCAACCTGTTTTGGTTCCAACAGAAAGGTAGGGGTGTGTTTGTGCAGGGATGGGCTTGCAGGGGGACTAAGGAGCATCATTTTAACAGATAAAGAAAAATGAAGCCAAATCAAATGAATTAAGTTCCTCATACTCTTTTTCTCTTACTGAGGTTTGGTTGGCACAGCAGCAAAAGTTGTGGCTGCCCCACTTTGGGTCCAGTGTTTTCAGAAAAAGTGAATGGCTTCCTGTCGTCGTGGAGCTGGGCTCTTGGCTGAGCGGCTCTGCCTTCCCGGTGGTTTGTTGGTGGGAAAGGAGGGGCCTCCCACCCCGGTCTCTGTCGGTCCAGGGCCTCCCGCTGAGTCCTGGGTCTCCGATGCAGCCCCAGGCACCTTTGAGTGTGGGGAGTGGGTGCCAGGGGCCGCTGGGCTGTGGGGACGATGTCTCTGAGCTGCACGCAGGCAGCCCTGGATCACTGACAGGACTGTTTTAGTACAAAGGTAGCATGAGGATTTCTTAGTGAGTGGGAAGGAATGGCCGCTGGGGCTGGGAGCTGGCTCTGACCCACCGTGGTGCCCTGGAGGAGGAACCAGGGTCGTCTGCGCTTGATGACTGTCACCCCCACCCCCTTGAGACGCTTCATTCACCTTTCCCCTAAAAGGATCACGTAACCTGGGAATAATTTATTTCAACACCATGATGTGTTTTACTAGATTTCCTTTCCTAGGTGATTTCCAGGCCAAGCCCTGATTGGACAATCACATCACAGATCTCACTGCAGATCTTCCATGTCACTGTTGATGGGGTTTCAATCAATAAAAACTGGGGGTTTCTTCTTCTTCTCCACTTCCCCAAACTGCCAAAAGCCCATAGTTCTGCGTGACAGGCCTTCACTTCGGAGCCACAGGATGAAGTGGGAGCGCTGGGCCTGGTAAGGCGGTGCTGTGGGGTGACAGCAGGTAGCCCTGTCTGGTTGGGGTGCTGGGAGCCACAGCGTGGTCTCTATCCTCAGGACCGTCCTGGCGACCACAGGTCCCGTGGAGGGTGTGGAGAGCTCAGGCCTCCTGGGTGGGCCACAGCTCGGCTCTGAGGTGACACTGGTGTGGCAGTGCTTGCAAATTCAAGCAGTAAGAGGAGGGGGTCCTGGAAGTTTCCAGCCCAGGCTAGAAGCCACCGTGGCTTCTGGCAACTGGACATCCAGACCCAGGTGGTGGGGTGATTTGGTGATGACAGCGTGCCTGTCCCGCTGAATGTCACACGCATGAATGGGGGGGTGGGGGAGGGGGAATTCAGGGCTGGACCGGTGTCCTGGTGGACCTGATGTGAAATTCCTGTTGAACAACAAAACTTTTAAATGGTTTGCTAGGATTATTTCTGTATTGAAAGTTTCTAATTATGCTTTTTAAAAAAATACTAAAAATAAAGGTTCAAGCTGCCAGATTTTCTTCCAGGGTCTGTTTCCTCTCCTCCAGCTGTGCTCTGGGTGGGCTGGCTGCTTCCCACCCATTGTGTCCAGCTCTTGTTTGTTCTGGTCTGAGTCCTGCACAGGTGCCCATCAAGGCTCAGGGATGCTTTCAGAAGCCAAGTTTGTTTTCTCCACGAAAGGTGGGTCCGGGTTGAGCTTCCCCTCTGGCTGGCAGCACATGTGGTAAGATGCCAGGGGAAATGCCGTGTTTATTCTCCGTGTGCCCAGAAGGATACAGCGGAAGCTTTGCCTACAGTGATTTCTTTCTGCCAAGCTGTTGGACCTGCTCACGGCTTGGTAAGCGGTGCTGGCAGGGTCTGCCTGTAGCTGGGCAGCTGCGGCGCTGGCAGGGAGCCCGGGGCCAGGGTGGGCGTAGACACGGTGCCTGGGGTCACTGCTCACAAAACAGCCGTCACTGATGGGCTGCCTCCACTCTCCAGGGGAGGTGCCTTTTCCTGGCTGAAACCACTGATTTTGCACCAACGCATGAGGTGACCTCCCAGGTGCATGGGTGACTCACTATCACTGCCTTTTCACAGCCAGCCAGCCAGCCAGCAGTTCAAAAACGTAAAGCTGCATTCTGCCCAAACACCCACTCTGGGTACCCAGTGACTGAGGCGGGAAGCTCTGTAGAAATTCATTTTATTCTTAGACTATTTTCAAAAGAAGCAGTGGTGCGCTGTTTTTCTAAAAATATGCCTTTATAGATTCATATATAATATGTATATTATAAAATCCATACATGTATTTACATGATTGCTACATACAAAATTACAGCACTGTGGTATGTACATATCTATAGGTACATTCTTTCCACTCATCCCTGCTGTGCTTTTCCCGTGTGAGGGAGGGAGACGATCCTTTGTAAAGCGGCTTGTGGTCTGGCTCAGTCCGGGCGCCTCTGAGTCGGGGCCTCAGCAGAGAAGGTGAAGTGGTCGCTGAGGAAGGATCAGGAGTTGGGTCGCCGGGTTGGTCCTTCTGTGGGCCTGGTGGGCAGCATCTGGAGGTGTCCACCCCATGGTGCCAACACTGCCCTTGAGGTGGAGTGGCTGACCACAGACCCCTCCGGAGCCATTCTGTGGCCTGGACTTGCTTGGCCATGAACTTGTATGTGTAAGGGGTGCCAGGGGCCTGTGGGAGGAGCAGACCCCTCTCAGCCCTGGTGCCAGGAAGGGGAGAGGGCTAAGCCTGCAGAGGGCCCCGTTGAGGAGGAAGGCCTGCACTGGAGGGCGTGGGGGAGGGAGGGCAGCAGTGGCGGGGGCCGGGGCACTGCCCTTCTTCCTCTTAGGCTCGGGGTGGCCTCAGCCAAGCCCCGGCAGGGCCCGCTGTGGCCGAGTGCGAGAACAGCCCCGGCCGTCAGGCCCCGCAGGCTGGGGCTCCTGGCCCGTAGGTGCTCCAGCAGCGGTGCATGCACGTGGGTGAGGGCCCGCCTCCTCCCTGGGCCAAGGGTTGCTGGAGGGTGGGGTTCAGGCTGGGGCCTGGTGCCCTGCAGGACTAGGCCCCCGTGGCTCAGACCAGCTGGGGGCAGCCAGGGCCTCCTGAGGCATGCAGAAAGGGCCTCCATTTCTTCCATTCCCCGTATTCCAAAGCAGAAGGGCAGCGGTGCTTGGGGTTGGGCATGGGAGTCATTGAGGGGTAGGCAGGGTGGGCTGTGATCCATCAGGTCTGAGCAGCAGAGCCCAACCAAGGGGCCACTCTGGAGGCAGCCTGAGCCCCGCTCAACAGCAGCAGATCCCAGGGAAGCCCAGGCTGGGTGTGGCCAGGCAGTGGGGACAAGGCTCCTGCCTGTCCCTCTGTTGAGAGCAGCCTTCAGAGGTCGAGTGGGCCGTCCTGGACGACTTGGCCCCTGTGCGGGTGGGCAGTGCGGCCACTGAGCCTGGCCGGGGGGTGGGGTCTGGCGTGCACACATGGTGCGCTGGGCCCCAGCCCATGCCCCCTTTTCAGTCGCCTCCAGTGCGCCCATCCTTGCTGGCCTGACTCCTCCCAGTTTAAATTTTCCTGAAGAATGAGAAGAGCCGTTTGCCTTCAGCGGTGCTGGGCTCATCGCCACGCCGCGAGCCGTGGGCCCTGGAGAGGGCAGCAGCAGGCCGGCTCTGTTCCTTCAGGTGCGTGTCCATCAGCTGTCGGTCAATGACCCTGTGCATGTCATCCTGCAGAGGGCAGAGCGGAGGGGGCTGAGCAGCTCTGACCCGGCGCTGGGGGTGGGCGGGGAGGTGGCAAACGTAGGAAGCACGAGAGGTGAGGATGACGGATGAGATGAGTGAGCGGCTGCAGCCACGGCTGCCCCGACGCGACCAAGAAAGCAGCAAGTGTGGACGCAGTGCGGGGACACAACAGTAGCCACGCGGCACTTCCAGTCTCCTCAGGGCTTGGGCTGGCTTCTCACTAGTATTACTCCCTCGGCTGACCCCGCAGACCAGGTGTGTCTCTATGGGCCCAGAGGATGGCTGCAGCCGATACTTGCCTGTCTGCCTCTCCACCCAGGCCTGCCAGCCCACACCAGTGCTCAGCCTTGCCTGTGACCGGCCCTCTCTGTCCTACTTCCTGTGACCCCTTGGGTCTGGGTGGGCACCTCTCACTTGGTACCCACCCCCCACCAAGCCCTGGGGTGGCCTCAGCTTGCCAGCTCTCCAGCCTAACATCCTGGCCTCAGGGGGCTTTTCCTGCCCCTTCATCCCCTTCAAATTACTACCAGCCTGAACTGCTGATGCCCATGCACCCCTGGCAGGCCCACGTGCGAGGTCACAGGCTCCCTGCTGCCATCGTCGCTGACCACCAACCATGCGCTCGGCCCCCACTGGCAGAGGCCAGGGGGCACCACCATCTTCGGGGCTTGTCTTGCTCCAACTTAACGCCCACTTCCTTGGCTTCCTCAATGGGGTAGCACCTTTCCCTTCCGGTGTGTTAAAGTTGCATAGAAAATTCCCCCTTCTCCCTGACTTCGCCTTACAGAGTATCAGCTTTTATGCCACGGAGGGGCTAACGGACTGAGCAGCTCCACTCTCCATTCTACTTGCTAGATTCTGAGTCTGTGCAAGATTCCATTTGATAAAAGGCGTTCCACCACTAACACACTATGAAAACTATTGGTTTAGAATCAAAAGCAGCCCTATCTAGTAACATCAGCCGGAAACACAAGCATCTGCCTGATTCCTTCACCCTAAACCCGATGGGCTCTGGGATGTCCTGGTGAAAAGACCAAGCCTTGGGCCGAATGCTGGAGTGAATCAGCTGCTCGTGTCTGTTCGTGCACAGGACTGTGAGGCCTGCTGTCGGGCTGGGCGTTTCCTGAGGTCGGGGCAGATGACCTCAGCGGCCCAGAGCAGCTGCTCACTTGCTGAGCACAGGAAGTGGGCTGGCTGGGCCCCTCTCGCAGCTTGACCAGCTTGACCAGCTTGTCCACCACTCCTACACACCCACCTAAGCTCTCACCAGTCACTCAAATGTCTTTGCAAGTTTCAGTGTGAAACAAAGGGACTTTCCTGACCATGTCACCAGGTGGCGGCGGGTGTGGACCCCTTGCTCACGTCCTGCTCTCCTGCCTTCCTCCCCTCCCTTCTTCATATTCAACTTTCTACCTACACCTCTCCTCCTCACAAAAATAAGATATAGTCCCTACTTTGAAGGTCCCCGTGTCAAATCCTCAGCACAGTGCCCTGTACTTGGGAAGCGCTCCATAAAAATCTATGTTGTTAAGTGCAACCTTAGGAATGTCATGGGGTCCTTCAGAAAGAAACCCTTTCAAAGCTGCCAGTGTTTTTTCTGGTACATTGCAAACTGCAGTTTTTTTATACTTTAAGATTTATCAAGATAATTCCGTGAAATATATCAATTCAAAACTTCGTACACACACATGCATGAGCTGCTCATAATTCCATGCCGGCCGTTACTTCTATAAACAACCCATTTATGAGGAGGTGGAACCAAGAAACCAGGGTCAGACGGGTCAGCCTGTCAGTACTGGGCCACCAGCTGCCGCGCTCACCAGATGTGACAGTGGAAGGAGGAGGGAGGCCGGGGCTCGATCGATGGCATGGCACGCTGTACGGAGATGACGCCGGCACCGACACACAACACGGTGGACCACAAGGGAGGCGGCAGGGGCAGGACTGCGATGGTGGCAGGGAAGAGGGTGGGGGGATGAGGGCTCAATCTCACCTCAAAGGCAGGAGGGGTGTACAACTAAAGCTGTTGATACGGGAACTGAGAAAGGCCACTAGATCAGAAACCAAAGGAGCCAGATAGTAAAAAGCCCTGAGGAAGCAAACTGTAGCCGAGAGAAAAGAGAGAAGAACAGGGGCGGTGAGCCAGGAAACAGCAGCTGGCTTTGGGGCAGAAGGCAGGGAGCCAGGGAGCAGCTCTCTAGCGGGGAAGCCAGTGCTCCTGTGGCCAGCCCGGCAGGGCCGTGGAGGAACAGTCGCTTCTAACCTGCCCTCCATGTGGGGCTTGCCTGGGAAAGCCGCAGGGGACTTTTCATCTATCTGGTTAGGATTTCTTGGGGAGAAACAAGAATGGTTACACCCACATCCTGAAATCGTACTACCCTAACCTCATTAACAAAAAGCAAGTATGGCCCTGGCCCAGTGGGCAGCCGCACTGGGCCTGGGGCAGGGTAGGCTGACTGGACTCTGACAACTGTGGTCCTAGAGACGGACACACTGACTCATTTTCCCCAGACCTGTGCCAGGACAGTGCTCTTTGGAAAAAAGGAAGCTGGCCTTTGAGAAAGGGAAGAGCATCAGCTGCTGGCAACCCAAGGATGGCTGAACTACAAACATCCAGTTGTGAATTTTCAGTCAGTCATATAGGGCTTCCTGGGCCCTCCACGTTAACGGCCGTTTCTTTCTGGGTAATTTAAACAAAGCCAGGACGACTAGCTGAAGGAGGCCCCTGCTCCAAGCCTAGAGGTCGGCACAGCCTGGGGTTCCTTGCTCTCGAGAGCATCTTCCTTTAGGCATTCTTCCCCAGGGACTGGGGGACCGCGAGCCCTGAATTTCAGCAGGTGAAGACTGAGATTACTGCTCACCCCACATGCATGGGACCCTCCAGTAACAAGCTCTCATTCTTACACTCAGCCTGGGTTCAGAGACTCTCCCTTACCTGCCAAGCCTCAAGCTGCTGTGAGAGGTTCAGTTTCTGCTGAATGGCATCCAGTAGCTGGCTGTTCAGAGACATCATGTCCATCTTGCACTTGGCGAGTTCCAGCTCCACAGCGTTCTTCCTGAAAACAGACAAGCCAGGGTGAGCGTGGACACCTTGTGCCAGAGGCATCAGGTTCTTTGCCTGGGGCACCTGGAGTCCTCAGGATGAGGAAACAGCCTCTGACCTCAAACTCACAACAAACAGTAACTGTAACAGTAACTATGATGTTACTTGTGGAGGGTTGGAAAGTTTTGCAATATGCTCTCATATACATTTTCTCAATTTTCATAACCAACCTGTAGGTGAAAGAATAATTTGTTATCCCATCTCAAACAAGAAGTGATTAAAAAAGAATGATACTTAAATCAGGACTGGAACCCAGAGATCAAAGGCCTCACAGCACTAAGGAACTGCTAATTTTTCCCCCAAAAGGCCAGTCCCCTTGGAAGTTGGACTTAACCTCCTAGTGCTCTCCTTTTCACTAGCAATCCCCCTTTAAGGGTGTGTGCAAAGGCAGCCACACAGTGGTGATCATCACAGCTTAGCTAATCGTTGTAGCCAACAATTAGGGTAAATTATATGATGGAATACAATCACCAGTAACAACCACGACATTGAATATTTACTGACAGTGGGGCAATACTCCTGATGCATGCTGGGCGGAGAAAAAAAACAAGAAACAAGGTCACATATGATACAAGCTTTGTAAAAGAAAAATTGCCTGTGTGTATTCGAAGGTCATACACAAAAATGTCTACTTGGTTATCTCTGGATGAGGATCATTGATGGGTAATTGCTCCCACACTTTTGCATTTTGTATTTTCACATTTTGATATGTTTTACATATTATTTTGTTCACCTTCCCCAACATTCCTAAATCATGGTTGTTCAACGCAAAGGACAATTTTTGGGGAGCCGGGGAATGGGAATAAAAAATGCAAGAGACTAGCTGGGCAGCTTCTGCTAGGTGGCACTGGTTGCCCAGCTGCCAAAATGAGCATTTAGCCCTTATCTTCATCAACCGTTACCTTTTTTAAAAAAAAATAAATTTATTTATTTATTTGGCTGCGTTGGGTCTTTGTTGCTGTGCGCGGGCTTTCTCTAGTTGCGGCGAGTGGGGGCTACTCTTCGTTGTGGAGCGCCGGCTTCGCATTGCGGTGGCTTCTCTTGTTGCAGAGCACCGGCTCTAGGTGAACTGGCTCAGTAGTTATGGCTCGTGGGCTCTAGAGCGCAGGCTCAATAGCTGTGGCACACGGGCTTAGTTGCTCCGCGATGTGGGATCTTCCCAGACCAGGGCTCGAACCCGTGTTCCCTGCATTGGCAGGTGGATTCTTAACCACTGTGCCACCAGAGAAGCCCATCAACCGTTACCCTTCACATTCAAAAGGGCAAAACTAACAAAACTCCTCGTCGCACAGGGCCAGCGACCAATGTGCATGGCCTTGAGAGGACCCACCGCAGAAGCTGCCCAGCTCACATCAAAGCTAAGCGCGGCCGGAAGGCAGAGCAGTTGGGGTAATCCGCTCGGGCCACCACGCGACCAGCACTTCCTCTCTGGCCTCAAGTCCACCGAGCAATCGGTCACCTCCCCCAACACTCCAAGGTCCCAGAACGGCTCCCCGCCTACCCTTCCTAGAGAAGCCGCTCCAGACCTCTCACACCAGCTCCGCCCACCCGCACTGCAGCTGTGGGGACAGGAGCTGAGCCTGTCCAATCAGCTCCGGCATCTCAAATGCCGCACGCTGCTCCCGTCACGCCCACTGCCATTGGCTGGCCGCAAACTGCGGAAATCCTTGCAAGGCGCGGGTTGTCATGGACGCCCCGGTCCTGGAACGTCAACGCAAACCCCTAGCGCCCCGCGGCAGGGCAGCCTCTTGAGCTTACAGGCGTCTCCCGGCAGGTGTCGCCACGAACAGCCTGAAGACCCCAGAATGTACTGAGTAATGCTGCTGGCGGAGGGGCAGAGGTCCAGCAGCAACTGCGGCCCGCCAGGCATCGAGGGGTCCCCTTCCTTCCTGAAAGCCCCCTGAGCTGGGCCCACCTTGCGGACCTAGGTGTCACAGCCTTGGACTGCACCCTCCGGAACGTTTGCTCACTAGGGAATCTTGATGCTTCTCGTTCATGGGAAACCCCAGGCAAGGAAAGCAATGCTGCAGAAGTCCCTGATCAATACATTCATCAGTTTTAAAAAAAAATATTTTTATTTCAGAGGCATTTCCTACTTTTTTTTTAAATGTGTCTTTTTTTTCTTTTAAATACTTTATTTATTTTGGCTGCACCGGGTCCCAGTTGCCTCATGCAGGCTCTTAGTTGCAGCATGCATGCATGCAGGATCTAGTTCCCACGACCAGGGATCCAACCCGGGCCCCCTGCATTGGGAGCACGGAGTCTTACCCACTGGACCACCAGGGAAGTCCCTAATCAGTTTTAAAAAAGAGTATTTCAAAGGGCTAGAAGAATTCCTTATTTAAATGAAACCACTAGCAACTGACTCCTTTTTGTTTTTGTACGGCAGACTGCTAGCCCCGGATTTTTTTCACTGAGGACCTTTCACTTGCAAGGAGATAAAACTGTTACTTAACTTTTCTGAAACTCACCTATTGTACAGGATAAGGAACACCTTAAGGTTGTTGCTGTCCAGTGAAGAGAGGGAAGTTATTTTCCTTGGGGGGTTCTCACCCCTGTCTGCACATTAGAATAATGGGGTGGGCGTAAGGGGAAGCTTTTAAGAAGTTGCCCCAAACTCAGAGATTCAGATTGAATTGCTCTGGAGAGGACTCTGGCAGGGGGAGGCTTCCCCAGATGATACTAAAGCGCAGCCAGGATCAGAGATGATGTATATGAAAGGATCTTGTAAAATTCTTATGGTCCTATACAAATGTGTGATTCCGCCACACTGAATGATTCTTTAGGTCTCTTGTCTGAATTTTTGTATACCCAGAATTTCATTTCTAAGGGACAGAAAAAGAACTATCCTGGAGTGATCTAACACCCTCCCTAAGGACCAGCCCTGTTTTACAGGGTCCAGGAAGAACAGGTCCAGAATTCTCCCTACTCAGGGAGGAGAGTGTGCAAATCTGCTCAGTCAGACGCCAGGAGGTTAACTGGGGGCCTCCTTTGGCAGCAGGAAAGGACATGCATTTCAAGGTTCATGGAGATTTGGTGATTTCCTGTCACCCAGGTGTCAGAGCTAGGTGCACTTATTTTAAGGGAGAGGACTGGACAACTGCTCTTTCTGCTCTCCTGCACCCTGGCACTTTCTCTGGCTGTATCTCCCACCTCCCATGCTGATGACAGAGTATGGTCAGAGCTTGATGGTCAGCTCTCCTCCGCTTGTCTAGCTGAGAGAAGGTGACCAACTAGACTCTACTTCTAACTTATTCTGCTTTTTATTCCCATTGGGCTTCTACAATTAGTACCCTAATTTTACCATTTTATTCCCTAATTGTTTGGCACAATCTCACCCTTTGTTATTCATAAAAGTACGGTCTCACTCCAAAATACCACACTGCTATTCAAGTATTCAGTAACTAAATCCACCAGGAATGGCAAAGATAACACAGGTTTGTGAGCCTCACTAAGGATAATTCCAAAATGAACTGGAGGTTGAAAGACAACCTGATATGAGATTCTGACCAGATAGACAAGGGGACCCAAAGGTAAAACTATGAAACGGAGATGATGGAAATGATTAAAGAGAACAGAAGGGAGGGGAGGGGACAATTGTATATGGAAGCGAGAAGTGGGAAGGTGTGAATTTTAAAGTCAGAAATTAAAACGTGTCATATTACTTTTTAAAAAGGCAAATAGTATCTATTTACAAATTGTTTTTTTTTTAAGACAATTTGAAATGCATCTTATTTATTTATTGATTGATTGCCGTGTTGGGTCTTTGTTTCTGTGCGAGGGCTTTCTCCAGCTGCGGCAAGTGGGGGCCACTCTTCACCGCGGCGTGCGAGCCTCTCACTATCGCGGCCTCTCTTGTTGCGGAGCACAGGCTCCAGACGCGCAGGCTCAGTAATTGTGGCTCACGGGCCTAGTTGCTCCGCGGTATGTGGGATCTTCCCAGACCAGGGCTCGAACCCGTGTCCCCTGCACTGGCAGGCAGATTCTCAACCACTGCGCCACCAGGAAAGCCTCTACAAATTGTTTTAAATAACCTCGCTTTAGCTTCCTGACAAGCAGCCTTGAGGTAAGGAGAAAGGATGTGGAACAGGAGTCAGAGACCTGAGGTGGAGGCCAGTGATCAGCGCTGGCTGTGATCACGGGGAAATTTCCTCATCTGTAAAACTGGGATTAAAAAGTTTTACTTCTTGCTGTGGCTGGGATGATGAAAGGATGAAGTGTTTTGTAAGTAGTAAAGTGATGCACAAATGTTGTTATTAATGTATTGTAAAGCCCCCAAAGCAGGCGCATTTTTAGTACCTTTTATCTCCTCACACACAGCGTATACGGCAGATTGAGTGTGTGATAAATAATTTTCAGGGGAATGGGGAATATGTAAATGTTTTTTGCCTATGTACCGCCACATATTTTGAATGTAAAAGAATGCATTTATGCATTTCTTCTCTGCCAGAGAAAGCCCAAAACATTATTTAAAAATGACCCAGGGACTTCCCTGGTGGTGCAGTGGTTAAGAATCCGCCTGCCAATACAGGGGACATGGGTTCGAGCCCCGGTCTGGGAAGATCCCACATGCCGTGGAGCAATTAAGCCCGTGCGCTACAACTACTGAGTCTGCGCTCTAGATCTCGAGAGCCACAACTACTGAAGCCCATGTGCCTAGAGCCCGTGCTCTGCAACAAGAGAAGCCACTGCAATGAGAAGCCCGTGCACTGCAACAAAGAGCAGCCCCCGCTCGCCGCAACTAGAGAAAGCCCACGTGCAGCAACAAAGACCCACCACAGCCAAAAATAAATAAAAACAAAAAGAAACAGTGAAATTACAATGTTAAAAAAAAAAATGACCCAGTTTACTACAAATATAAAGGACAGAGAAAAATGTTAAATGACACTCTGGGGATGCAATCGAACTTAGAATGCAGAAAAACTATGAGATAAAAGATCCAGTTTCTTCAATAAATGCAAATTGGAAAAAAAAAATGGAAGGGGAAGTGTTACAGACTTTTGGGACATAACAAGTAAACAGAGTATGTGGACTTTGGAGTCTGATACTTATCAATTATAAAAAGACATTTATGGGACTTCCCTAGTGGTCCAGTGGCTAAGTAAGACTCCATGCTCCCAATGCAGGGGGCCTGGAGTCGATCCCGGGTCAGGGAACTAGATCCCACATGCTGCAACTAAAGATCCCACATGCCGCAACTGAAGATCCCACACATGGCAACGAAGATCCCTAGTGCCACAGCTAAGACCCGGCACAGCCAAATAAATATTTTTTTAAAAAGACATTTATGGGACAACTGGGGAAATTTGAACACTGGATACTAGATGATATTAAGAAATTGTTTTAAGCTTTTTTTACGTGTGATAATTCTGGTGTGTGTTTTACAAAGAGTCTTTTTCTGATAGAGATTTATGTGAAAGTGTTTATGGATGAGATGATACGATGTCTTGTGATCTGCCTTAACGTGGTCCAGAGGGGAGGTGGAAGAAGTGGGTGGCTATAGATGAAACAACACTGGCCATATGCTGGTTAGTGTTGAAACTCAGAAGTACGTAGGTCGGAATTCATCTTATGTTTTTCACTTCTGTGTATGCTTGAAAATGTCTATAATGATAAATAAAACAAACAAAAACAACCAAAAAACTAACCTAAAAATTAAAAAGTTGAGGTAGATATATATAATGATATTGGAAAGCTAAGATATAAGTGGAAACAAAAAAACAAGACATGTGGAGCATCATCTCACTGATGTTTTTAAAGAAATCTGCAAAAACTATATTGTACACCTGTATATGCATACGGAAAAAAGCTGCAAAAAATGCATACCTGACTTTTAACAGTAGTGTCTGTCTGTGAAGAAGAATGGGATTGGGAGTGAGGGCGGGTAGTGGGGAAACTCTCACTTTCAGTTTTGTATTCTTCTGTATGATTTAACTTTTAAAATTGAGCACATACTCATGTTACTTTCAGTTAAACAAGTGGTGCCCACTCACTTTGCGATGGCCTCATCCCGGTCCCTGATGGCCTTCTGAAGCTGCTCCTTTGGTTCCTTGTCCTCAGATGTCATTCTGAGTCGGTCTCTCTCCTCCTTCAACGCAGTCATCTCCACACTCAGCAGTGTCACCTAACGGGAGATGAAGGGGATAAACGTGATGATACCACTGCTGCTGGCCTGGGGTGTTTCCCTCCAAGAGGGAGGAAAGAACAAGGCCCAGGCAGGCCCAGGGCCTATGTGCAGGGCAGGCTGGTGACTTCCTGCTGCCCTCTGCTCCAGGAGAGAGGAGGCCTCATGCTAGGCTGGATCTCAGTGGCCAGGGAAGAGCTCAGCCCACCTGGGGCTGCAGCTCTTGAGGGTACAGCAAAGCCATCGGCCAGTGGGAAATTAGTACATGGACAACAAATGGATTTGTTGCCCCACTCCCCATGGCTTCCTGTTTTGGAGCTCAGTTCTCCAGCCTTCCTGTTGATTCTGTAAGATTTCAGATTTAATTCCAATATATTCTCTTTCTGCTTAAGTTACGCAGAGCGAGTTTCAGTTGTCTGCAACCAGAAACCCTGCCTGGTAGAGCTTTCAATAAATATTTGTTGAATGAATGGAAGGCGGGGAGCCCTTCTTCTCAGTTGATAGGATCAGACTAGAGTCAGGATGCCTGACCCTGCCCTCTTATTAAATATTACACATACTTTTACATATTTCCAAGGGAAGATCCATCCAGACAGGTCTGTCCCTCCCAGAAGGGGACAGACATCACCTTCTGTACATTCCTCTGCTCTTCAAGGCCCAGGTCTAATCATCTTTAGACAATGAAGCTGAGCAAAGGCCCCAGGACTAAGGCTGAAGAGCAAGTTTCCCTGGAGGTACTTTGGAACCCCCAAGCTGAGGCAACACAGTTGTCAGCTCCTGGGGTAGCAGCCACTGAGGAGCAAATCACAGGACACCCAGTAATGAAGAGGGATACGGGACAATTTGTTGTCGCTATGGGCAATGGATTTTGTACTCTCAGGTGCGTGGTAGGGAATGTCAGGACCTGGTGCTCTGTGCTTTCATGGTAGGGACAGCTCCAGTGAGCAGGGTGAGAAGCCTTAGGGAAGAACGGGCTGGGCAACTGCACAGGCCAGGGCGTGCAGGTGCAATGAGCCTTGAGGCAGATGAGGCAACAGGTGAGAAGCCCAGCCTCACCCTATTCTTAGCAGGTTCCGCAGCCTGGTAGCCCAGAACTCGAGACCCAGAAAGCTCCTGGCAGAAACAGCCAGCCCTCCTCAGACCAAATGAGCCCTGACGTGGCCTCAGGCCAGCTGTGGGCCAGCCAGGTGTTCTGCCAGCTGAGTGACAGAACTACATGCTAGGCAGGAAATGCCAACATTTAATATGCTCCAGACAAAACTCCACAAGAACTTTTTGCTTTGGCCTGGAAAACCTGATCAAGGTAGAGACTGCCTGCTTAGGAGTGGCAAAGGACTTATCCTCTCTGAGCTGCACATAAGTTCCATAAAAAGCAGGGATAAAAAGAACTATTCCCCACCATCAAGTTGTTGTGAGGATCAAACAAAATAAATAATATCAGGGCCCCGCTCAGGGTGTAAGTGCCTCCCCCTCCTCCCCCCATATAGACCTTCCAGCTGACAGCTGTCATGAGGACCCACTGGGCTTGTTTATCTGCTGACTTACGTTACAGCCACCCCTAAATCCACTTTTCCCCATTAAGGTGGGTGTCCTCGAGATTGAATAGCATCAAAGGAAACATCCTGAAGTCATATATCCAGGGCTGACAATCATTTGCATGCCTGCTCTAAGAAAGGTGCTGCACTAGATGCTTTAGGAGAAGACAAAAGTACGTCAGACCTTGAGCTTGTTCTTGCGTGGGGTCTAAGGCTGGACTGGGAGGGTGAGTCTTCCAGGCAGAGAAAAGACCCAGATGTGGGAACACAAGGGCAGCCTGTGCCACGCCCGTCTGTAGCCTACATTCAATTCTGCTAAAGCTAAGGAGGTGAGATGGAAACAACAGGAATGGAGGCTGGATGGCTGGATGCAGCCAGACCGTGGTGCCAAGAGGGCTGGAGGCTTCCCATTACTCGACGATGGGAAGTCAATCTAGAACGTGCAAGCGGTGTCCCACGTTCAAGTTGTGCTTCAGAAAGATGGATCCATATCATATGGAGGGTGACTGGGCTGGGGGAAGGCAATCAGCTGGGAAGTGAGGACCAAAGGCAGGGTGTGAAAGAATGAAGGTCTGAAATGGGACAGTGGCTAGGAGGATGGAGGAGAGAGAACCTGCTGAGATTTTAGAGGAGGGGTCACCGAGATCTCATTAGTAAGGGCCTCAACTGCTCCCAGCACACACTCCCCAGAGTTTTCATGTCCCTGCAGTAACTGGCATGTGCTTCAGTCAAGCATAAAGGAGCCAAATGACCGGGCTGGGGACTGTGTTTCTTACTGTGCCTCCCACGACCTGGTTTATTGGCCTGGGAATTGGCTGAGGAGCCAAGAATAACAACTTTTCATATTGCTCTGCAGGTCCTCCCTGGCTCCCGGCAGCAGCTCCAGACCCCACGGTCAGCGCTCACTGGAGAGCTGCAGGGATGGGGGAGAAAAGGCTGAGTGGGTGGGCAGGGAGCTCTCCACGGCCATCACGAGGGCCAGGGGGCAAGTCTTCAGGTCTGGCTATGGGTTTCTGCCTCAAACAAGTAATTATCAATTAAATTAAACCTGGGCTCTCTTTTATTTTAAAATTTGGGTAGGCCTCTGAGGGGGTGCGGTACTGCCGGCACTTCACCTTCCAGGCCCCCATACCTTTTACCTCTGGCCTAGTTTCCAGGAGAGAAAAGAAAGCAGCAAGAAAGCAGTGGGAGTGGAGGCTGGATCATGGGCGAGGGCAGACCTTGGTCTAGGATCTGTTTGTTGGAAACTCGGTCACACGCCACCTTGTCTGGGCCCTCCTCCCCAAAGGGTACAAAATTGGCCCGACTCCCTTCATGATAGCGAGAGGCCCTGGAGTGCAGGGGCCTTATCACATCCACCCTGCGCCTCTCGGGGTCTAGGGCAGCACAGGCATGCGCTGAGCTAACTGCACTAGGCACCTCTGCCCGCCATGATGGCTGCCATTTCCACTGTCCCGGCAACTCAACCCGCATCCCATCCACTGCCCTGGGAGGTCAATGTTACTCCCAAGGGACGGCTTGGCTGAGAGGTTTGCAGCTTTGACTAAGGAAGAGATGACCCCTGGCAGAGGCCCAATTCTATATCCTATTTGGGACCAAGCGTAACCATCTGCTTGATGAGGTTTTTTTGAAAGGGAATCCACAGGAATTGACCTAAACCAGTTATCAGTTGAACTTTTAAGGAAAATTCCCTGGTAGAGATGGCCTCCTAAATAGTTCCACAGCAGACTCTCAGCAACCTCCACCTTGCTAATGTTTCTGAACCAAATAATGCCCTCTCGGGTTTCTAGTTTTCTAATTCAGAGAAGCAACAAAGCGACTTTTATTAATCCAAAGAACTTTTATATCTGCTTTCTCTTGCATTTTATTCTTCGAGTTTGGAAGGTCTGACACTCCCCCCCCCGCCCCCCCAGCAAAAGGAACGACCACCTGAGGGTCTTAGGTTTTAGGCAAAAGAATGTCTTTGGCTGCCCAACCCTACTTCCCAGGGGTTGGCCAGGAACAAAATACAGCTTTCAGGAGCATCTTCCTGTCCTCCTTATCTGGTCACTCACAAGAAAAAGAGAACAGTAATGGCTGGGGGTGCAATATCTTCCAAGGGAATAATACTAGAAAGTCTAATGGGTACAACCCAAAAAAGGCAGGAGTTTATTTCTGTAAGTTCCTTTAAATTTAAGAAATACTGACTGAAGTGAAAGCCAGGCTTAAATTCCATCTCTCAGCAACCTCTTCCTGTAGCAGGAAGGGATGACTAGCTTTGGACAACGAAAGAAGGGGGCAGGGTTTAAAGTGGTACCTGTCTGGTGTCCCCCACAAGTGGGACAGAACCTCCACACGTGACCCCAGTCAAAGGGAAGAGCGTTTATTTATCTCCTAGGATAGATTTTAGAAGCTCCTTTTTGGGTGGGGCTGCTCCTAAGCCCTTTAAAACTTTTCAGATCAGAATATAGATGTCCTTCTCCAGTGTTCTTAAGAGATGAGATCATGATCAAACAGGAGAGTAACACTGAGAGCAGCAAGTGCCTCTAAAGCTGAAAAACAGGCTGGCAGAGGTGACGGCACTTACAAAGGGAGAACAGGCCTGCAAAGATCAATTGTTCCTCGGTTTGCAAACTTCCCTGCTCAGAAGCTGCTGGAAAACCATCCATAAGCATCCTGGGAGCTATGGCACTTTAAACTGTCAGAATCCACCCAATTATCTGGGCTCTGTAGAGGGCAGTGTGTCGCTGGAGGAAATGGAGGGTCAAGCTATTCTTATCCCTGACAATTTCACTTTGTCCTAAACCAGAGGACTGTCTTCTTCGTGGCCACGCAGGATGTAGGATCTTAGTTCGCTGACCAGGGATCGAACCCGGGCCCCCTGCAGTGGGAGTGCGGAGTCTTAACCACTGGACCACCAGGGAAGTCCCAGGCTTCTTTTCTTGAAGACACCCAGTTCACCTCAACTTTAGGTCACCGCCCCTGAGGATCTGTCAGAGGAGAGCTGCTTCTCAAAGAGACGTGGGAGAGGGAAACTCACAGGGGTCCTGAGGGAGCTGGGGACACATGCACATCCTGCGCTGGGCTGAGGATGGGGGTGCTCACCTGACTGTGGAGCCGCTGCAGCTCTTCTAGGCTTTGCCTCAGTTTACCCCTCTCTCCCTCCATGAGTTCCCTTAGGGCTCTCGAATCCTCACTGGTCTGCCTTATTTGTTCTTCTAAGGAGTCATCATCAATTCTCCGGGAGCTCTGACAGCAAAAGAGAGAGAGCCGGCCAACCAGAGAGGTGGTGAGAGTGGAGGGGAGTGGAGAGATGGTTAGTGGGAGAGATGCAGAAGGGAGAGATAAAAGAGGAAAGGGGAGCAATGGGGAGGGGAGCAGAGAGATGGTTCGGTTTGGGGAAGCACAAGATAGTAGGGGGGATGAGGAGGAGAGGGGGAGAAAGGAAAAAAAGAGAGGCAGAAGAGGGAAGAAATAGAGGGTTAGAAGAGAGAGATTCTTTTGCTCAATTTCAATGTACAAACAATAACTAGACATTTATTTTGTTTCAGGTTTCGGGGAAGGGAAATTGTGTGGAGCCAACAGCACACCTCACTCTGACAGCTCCCTTTCCCACACTGACCCGGCCATCCACACTACAGTACGTTCCACAAATCAACACAGCATGTTCAGGTAAGGACAACCACCCTTTCACCTTACTTCACCTCATATGGGTAGAGAGATGCAACCATTCTGTAGGATGAGGAAACCTGAAGAAAAACAACAACCCGAGAGCTGGGGTGGTGAATGGAGAGTAAGTCTGGCAGAAATCTGACATGAAGCTGGAAGAAATACCCGTGTGCCTGGGAAGCCTGTGGGAATGTTCCTCTCCTCCACAAGAGGAGCCACGTCTGGAATTCTAAAAGGCCCTTGTTGTTGATCGTCCCAACTTTCTGTGCTCACTTCTAGCCTTCGAGCAGAGAAGCTTCAGATCTTTTAAGTTTGCCTGTTCACAGCTAACTCCACCACCAGGACCGAGGGGCTACAGAAAAGTAACTTGCAGTTTTTACCGGGATGCAAATTTCTACAGTCAAAGCCTCCCAGGAAAGCCCTCGCACTCGAGGCCCCCGTGGCCTGCACATAACCACACGGAGGGAGGCCTCCTCTGCATCCTGTGCCTGCAGGAAGGGACTCTGGAGTCTTCCATCCCCGGCATCGGGCCCTCTGCCTGCTCCCCGGTGGTTCAGTGCTCTCAGACGAGGGCTCAGAAGAAATTCTTGCAGACGTTATAAGGTTCCAGTTCTAGGGTTAACCTCACCCTCTGCATTTGGTTTCAACCTCCCACCGGCCAGGTTCTGTGGAGCAAGGAGCTCTCAGCTTGGCCTCTTACCGTGGGCTCCATGCCATCCACAATGCTCTGTATCAGTCTCTTGAGCTCGCTGAGAGCAGTGCGCAAGCTGCCTGCTGGTACATCCTTGGCAGACGACGTTTCTGAAGACTCATCCATTGAGGAGTCCGTGGAGACGGCCGAGTCAGCGCTGTCATTTCCTCGAAGGTGTGAGCAGAGATAGCGAACCTGGCAGTAGGCTTCCCAGAGCTGCAGTCTCAGCTGCCCCACAAAGAATTATTCCTGATTATGGATTCTAGAGAAGACTGCCACCAGCCATCTTTTTCTAGTGTATGAATCCAAGATACTAGTTATAGGGAAAGTTTTTTTTTTTTTTAATCACCTGTCCCAAGAAATACTGATACTTATTCTGGGCCCAGTACACCTATACAGAGTCCCAATTCTTATTTTCCCTGTCCTCAAGCCCCTCCCATTTGCACATAAAGCACATCTTTATATAGTCAGTTACTTTGATGGAAGTCAGCGCATGATTGGGGGAATGAGTGGTTATGAGTAGTATGAAAAGAAGCTAATTGGATGGATCACAAATGTTCTAAAACCCTGTCAGTACAAGAGGTATGAGGCTGATATTAGTCAACTAGCATTTCCTAAGAGGCACTGCTTCGTGACAGCTCCAGCCAGCAGGCCTAGGGGCTCGCACAAGTGCAGACCACGGGCCCCTGCCAGGCTGAAGGTAAACAGCAGGCACGGGGTGACAGGGATGGCCGACGGGCTCTCGAAGGCCAGGGTCTGCCCCAGGATCCCTGGGCAACCTCACGTGCCACAGCGGTGGCGATGCCAGCACCTGCTCTCTCTCCTGCTCCAGCTCCTCGGCCTCCATGCTCTGCTCTATTTCAGACAGGAGAGACGTGCTGGTGGCTGCAGAGCTCTGCAGACTCCTCTCCTCGGTGAGCTCCTCCACCTTCACCTGCAGCTGTCGGTAGGAGAGCCGTACCTCCTGGAGCTCCAGCTGGCTCTGATGCAGCTTTCAGAGAGACAGCAAACGGTGGTGAGGCGGGCTGAACCCAAACAGAAAAACTGACCCTGAACCCAATCATGCTTTTAGATCCCGCTACCAGTTTACAGAAAAATACAGAGGAGGGAAGAACTGGCTAGACTACGTTAAGGGGATGCAGTCAGCAAAATCCAGATTTGGGAAATTCTATAGGACAAATAGCTCAGTTTCTTCAACAGATAAATCTCAAGAAAAAAAAGAAAGATAAAGGGGGAAGCTACCGATTAAAAGAGACTTAAGAAACATATCAGCCAACTGCCACATGTAGGCATATTTTAATTTATATCTTGATTCAGATGAAAAATGTGAAAAACAATGACATTTATAAGACAATTGAAAATTTGAACACTGACTAGATATTAGATATTAAAGGAAATATTGCTGAAGTTTCTAGGTGTACTAGTCCTGTGGTTATATTTTTTTACGTTCTTATTTAGAGGTATTCTTTATTTACAGATGAAATTATAAAAATTCTGGGATTTACTTCAAAATAATATGAGAGGGGAGCAAATGGATGTAATGAAGATAGGGCGGGACTGGCCAGGAATGGACGGTTTGTAGAGCTGGACAATGGGTTACATGGGATGTCACTGTATTATTCTGTTTTTGAGTTCATCTGAAATTCTCCAGAATAAAATGTTAAACACGCAAACATACAGGCATACAAAGTAAGGCACCATTAGACTCTCACCAGAATGGCCAAAATAAATAATAGTAACAGAATAATAATATCAAGTTCTGATGAGGATGTAAAATAACTGGGACTCTCATTTCTGGTGGAAATGGAAGATGAACCACCACTGTGGAAAACTGTTTGGCAGTTTCTAATGAGTGAAATACAGATCTGTCCTACTATTCTATGATCTAGCTGTTCTTCCTACGATCCAGCTGTTCCACTCTTAGGTGCAGACCCAGTAATAAATGACTGAAAATGTAGATGAAAGACAAACAGGATGTTCACAGCAGCATTATTCATAAAAGCCACAGATGGGAAACAATCTAAACACCAATAAAGATAGAATGGATATATTCACATGCTGGAACACTACACAGCAGTGAAAAAAAGAACATACTGCTACTCTATGCCACAACATGGATGAATTTCTTAGACATGATGTTCAGCAAAAACCAGACACAAAACAATATATAATGTATGATTCTATTTATAAAAAGTTCCAAAACTTCATTGAGATAAAAGAGATGAAAGTCAGAATAGAAGCTTGCTTTTGAGGAAGTGGCAGCATATTGACTGGGAGGGGGCAGGAGGAAGACTTGTGGGTGCTGATAATGGGCTATGTCTTGACGTGGGTGGTGTTTACACAGGTATATATAAAACTTCAACGGTCTATCCACTTATGATCTGTATGCTTTACTATGTGCATGTTGTACTTTAATGACAAAATTAAGAGGAAAAGGGTTATTTGGAAAGGAGCTAGGGGTGGGATCTGGAATAACATCTGGGCAGTAATACCAAGAGTTCCCAAACCCATGGGAAAAGCAGTCTCTCCCTACTTTGTGTCATACCTCATGGTTTACAGATAAGGCCCTAGGCCTGGGAAGGGCCTTACATAGCACGAGAAGCTCAGAGGAGGAGAGCGACACCAGTGGTAGAGAGGGGACAGCAATGCAGGCATCATGACCTACGGGCCAGGGCTCCTTCCCTCTCTTTCGTTGCCACTACTTCACCCTTCTCTACATTCTGTGTGGCTCCTTCCCTGTGGAGTCCAAACAGGGCACTGCTACCTGGTGAGGTTGTTACTGCTGAATGTAAGGGGAGACTCTACTGTGGCTGCTAAATGCCACATTCTTACTAATATACTCCATCACTACACTTACTTTTAGCACAACAGACCCTCACTGCAGAATCAATCTGTTTGCTAACTGCTATGCACATGTCCATATACTACACGTGCACGGGAGCAATGTTTCCTACTCTTGTATTTGTGGACTGCCCACCCTCCTTTTAAAATATATTTTTGGGGGTGAGGATGGGAGAAGAACTTCTGGGGATTTAAATTTAATTATTTTATCCTTTTATAAAACAGCATTTCTGGGTCATCCCTGTTCATTAAAAAGAGTGAACACTGTATATCTTTTCCAGACTGTCATCCAGGTGGGCTTATGGCTCCTGCAGAGATGCAGAGACCAAGGGGCAGTGGGCAGCTCAGAGCTCTGTTGTTCTCATGAATGCGGCAAGCTGCCTTGCAGAGCCTGCAGCCAGTCCTTTTGGTGCCCTGGGAGCCTCCCTTCCGCTGGTCCAGTATCAGAGAGCATTTGCTAATGGCACCAGTGGTCTGGATGTGCCTTAACTAGGAACAGTTTGGAGCCTGGCTGCTCGGAGAATGAAAAAGGAATTGGCAAGCCTGCTCTGCATGGTTCCAGTGGATCAGCAATACCTGCTGGTCCAGTGGGAACTCCTCCAGCCTTGGTTTTGAGGAAACTCAGAGAGAAGAAATTAGGTTTTGTTTTTTTTTAAAGATATGCCTAGGAAGCATCTGGCACAATTACAAACGGCATTTACTAAATTGACAAAATCCTTTGCAATTATTTTCTAGACAACTCCACATACATCTCAGCAGGAGAAGTTCAGCACAGACAAGTACAAGTTCTTAGTCACTGGACAACATTAGTTCAATTACTCATGCCCACTCAAAGGTGCTTAATTAATTATAACAGCAAAAGAACAAAGACCAGGACAGGTCTGCCCCTCTCTGGTCAATAATTGATCCACAGACAAACTCAGAAAAACCAAACCAAAGCAAGGAAGAGTCTATTAAATATAAGAACCCTCTAACATAAGAAATATCACCCTTTATAAAACAAAGATGAAACCAAATGTATTTATATGTATGAACAAGGAAGACACCAAACGTCTTGTGATTGGAGAATATACTAAGTTCAAGCTTACAATACTCATGCCCTTAAAGTTGGCAGAAGTGGGGGCACTCTCCCCATTTTACGTTGCGGGAACTGAGATGGTGTGATGTTAAGTGATTTCCCTAATGGTACACACCCAGAGTCAGAGCGAGGTCTAGACTCCAGGTCATTTGCTTCCTGGGTCCCTACAGTAAGCGGGGCCTGTATTCTCTGCTGATGAAAGCCACCCACTGATTGGGACGAGGCCCATGCACACATTTATAAGATGCTCAGCTTGGTATGAAATAGGGCAGTTAAGTTGCCCTCAGAGGGACAAATCCTTTACTGGGTATTAAGAGTTCAGCAAAATGCCTGATTTTTAAATTTAGTGGGTGCTCAATAAATAATAATTTTTATCACTGCTCAGCCTGAAAAAAAAAAATCAGAGTTGGATTTGATCAGTGGTTTAAAAATCTGTGTTTGACAGTAGAAGCCCAGTTACATAGTGAACCAGATTAAAGGGGGCTACTCTGCGTGTGGCAGGCCTGTTGCCCTGCCTGCTCAGCCTTCCTCTCATCCCTTGTCTGAGGAAAAGGGTTAAAATCATGGGATTACATATATTCCAAGGCCACTAGCTCTACGTTTTACAAGTGTGATTTAGGACCATTCACCTACTCCCTGAGTGAGCTGAAATTTCTATTTCTGTATCAGTACAGGCCATTTCATCAATAGAACTAATTAGCAACACCTTAAGGAGAGTTTTGTATGAATAGAAGGAAAAAAATTACAAATAGTTCAGAAAGATGAGATTTCAGCCCATAAATGCAGATTTTCCAAATCAAGGTGGGAACTCCCTGACTTGATGTAGGTCCTGCACTAGTGATACGCTCTTACTCTTGAAGAAGCCCAATTGGAAGACAGCGAGTGTGCAGATGGTGAGGATGTGAACATAGTGTGACTGGGGACTCTGGCTGCTAGAGAACATACAGCCCACTGTGCCAGCCAGGCACTGCATGGTCCACACTGGTCCTGGCTCTTCCCCATCTCCAGGTCTCCCATTCTTGATACGAAATAAGGACTTTTCATTTGTGAATTCATGCTGGACTAGAAGTTTGTTTTAGGCAGGGCCATTTTCCCATTTTTCTGTACTTCTTTTCCTTCTCCTCTCCATACTCTACCTCAGCAACCCTCAGGAGAGTGCTTGATGGGGTAATAAATGCTGGTGAAACACTGACTTGCAGAGGCCAAGTGATACACTGGAAGCTATCATTGAGCACCAGGTAAAGCAGGTAGGAGGGTCCTCTTATGGATTCTACCAAGGACTTACTACACTTCTTAGGATAAAGGATTCATCTTTCTAAGCCTCAGTTTTAGAATATATGCAAAAACACTCTGTTCTCTGTAAAGCGGCATACAGATGTTCATGGCTATTATCGTCGTCAACCTTAAAATATGAGCAAACTCCTTTCCATTTTGAAAACTGCTTTAGCCAGCATCATTTTCTATTCAACATTTACTGAGGCCCCACTTTATACAAAGTTCTGAGCTGAAGGTATAAAAGCATGGAGAGAGAAAAACTGTTAATTTGCCCTTAAAGAGGTTAATTACTCAGATGGCCGTTTAACTGATGGTGTCAAGTGACCTTAGCCTAAGAGGCCTCCTTATCCCACAACCCAGGGCTTTCCTCAACAGCCAACTGCTGAGCCCAGTGGGGCCTTCTGAGGCCTGGTCTTTGGGTGGGGACACACCTGGCGCTCGAGTATACTTGGCTGACCACTTCCACACGAATGGCACCGTTGCAGTCTACTCCGCTCCCTGGCACACTCAGAGGACGCCCAAGGGGAAGCAGCGCATTCTTAGCCACTGGTCCCAGTGGTCCTAGGCTAGCACAGCAAAGCTTTCTCGGCAGCAGGTGCTACACTCTATTTCTGGGGAGGCTGAGTGATTATCTTGTTGTTTAGGGGGTTGTTTCCTGTCAAGTGTGAGCTTTGGGATTCAGCTGAGGCCTGGTGGCAGTTCCCAAATAAGTACAAATATAGCCATGAAGCAATTTCCTTTAGGAAGGAAAAAGAGGCTAATTAGGCTCATAGAGGGGTCAGCCTGTGCCTTTGTTAACAACTGGCAGAATCAGGATATAAGTCTTGCTGTGTTCAGTGGGCAGCTTCTTGGTTTCTGTTCAGTGCCAGCCAACTAAATGCATGAGCCTGGGGAAGCAGCAGCAGAGAGCACTATGAGCCAAGCACAGAGTCACAGGCTCCCTCTGAAATCTCCGGCAGGTTTCACAAACCCCAGGAGGCAGAACAGCACTCCTGGTGTTCCAGTCATGTTAACAGCCCAGAAAGAACTCAGTGAAACTGCTCCTGGGGCCAGTGGCTCAGAACAAATTGGGAGGGTGACCTGTGGTAGCAATGCGCTTGTTCTTGGCAGAGAAAGACCAGCCCAGTTAGCAGAGCCTGAGGAGAACCATAACCAGGCCCAAGGAGAGACCTCAGCTTTACCCACTCCTGACCCCGGTGGTGGCACTGGCCTCCCAGCCTTTCCCTTTGGCTGGGCAGCTAAGCACTCCTTTGATCTGACCCTGGTCCTACGTGATTGCTTCTCTGCCCCAGTACCTGGAGGTCTTTGTCATGGCCCTGCCTCTCCAGGATCAGCACCCGGTCCTGTAGCTCCTCCACAGTCCCTTGGAGCAGGTCATTCTCCTCTAAGGTGGCACTGAGACGGTGCTCCAGCTCCCGTTTCCGATCCGACAGCATCTTGATCTGAAAGGGTGGAGAGCCACAAGGGTGGTGCGGAGTTACACCGGGCTGATGAGTAGGGAGGGAGGGACCAGCCCCGGAACATGAAGGCAGGTGTCTCTCCAAGTGCTCTGCCCAGGGGCCTAGTGCCTCCACCTCTGAAGAAACAGCTGTGAACTCTTAAGCTGAGGAGAAAACCCCTCCCCTTTGGAAACCTGTCTGGGAAGGGGTAGGAGTTGAACTTTGGGGAAGCTGGAATGTGGGGTGCCAGGCAGAGGCAAGGAAGGTTAGTGCTCTCTGGAAATTCCACAGATAAGACAGATGAGGGCCCCACCTTGCTGCCTATAACTTTTTTTTGGCCCTGCCGCACGGCATGTGGGATCTTAGTTCCCTGACCAGGGATCGAACCCGTGCCCCCTGCAGTGGAAGCGCGGAGCCTTAACCACTGGACCACCAGGGAAGTCCCCTGCCTACAACTTTACTTCAACCCCACAGTTTATGGGGCAGTGGAACCTAATCTGCGGGACCATTCTTCTTTCTCAAGTCCTGAGCAAAAGAAAATGCCCAAGACAGCCTCTGGAGCCGCTGTATTCTCATATTCTATGTCTCTCCTTTGTCCTTCCCCCACTGCTGGTAGGTCTGGCTCTAGAGTCATGGTCCAGACCCCGGGTTAATGGGGGAGCCAGCAGGATACAGAAAACATAGCAGTGCCTGCATCAGCCCGTGTCCTGGGAAGGGACACGACATGGACACTAGTAAATAACTGATTTTACTTAAAGTATCTTTTGCTTGAGCAAGAAATTTGTGAATAGAAGCAATTTTTCTCTTTTTATTAAACAGGTTGATATGTTTGTACACTGAGTATCTAACTAGTCTCAAGAAAGATACAGACCTTCTTTTAGGAAGGTCTGTCTTGTCTCTTCCATTTCAGTGAGAAAGCAGAGGAAAAGAGGAAAGAGATGCTGGGTAAGAAGCCGCCCAGCACTCCCCAAGGCCAGCGATGCTTCAGCCCAAGAACCCTGCTCTGCTCAGGGGCTATGGGAAGCCTTCCCAAATCCCTTCAATTGCTAGTGGCCTTGGGAACTTTTGGAGTCCTGCAGGTCCCCCAGCTCCTCCCATTTATCAGTTCCCTGCTAGACTGATCTCTCAACCAGTTTCTTGTGAATATTCTCCTGTTGTGTTTAAGATGTTCTCCACGCTCTCTAGTCTAGCATGACAACAATTCACTAAAAGGACCAACCTCAGACTGTTTCCAGGGGAGATTTGGAAATAAATGTCTAACTTGTCCCAAGTCCTCTGAAATCTTTACCTTCCCCCTGCTTTTTGGCTGTTCTCACTCTCTGAATTCTGTTCATAGGGCACCGATCTTCCCTGGCCACCCACCCATCAGATAGGATGCTGTCCTGGGGAAATGAAGTATGTGGCCTTTGTCCAGAGGGATCAGGTATCTGGCCAAACAAAGAAACACTGTCTCTCAAGTGTGCACCTGGGTAAGGGACCGAAAGGAGCAGGCCCTTTTGTGAATGGGTCCACTATTCCCCACACTGAAGCAGCGTTACCCACATGAAGGGAATTCTTACTCTAGTTGGTTTTCATTTAAATACCCTCTGACCTTTACATTTTCCTTCCCATGGATCACCTGTTTCCCAAGTTCCACTCAGTGAAGTCATGAGGTAATATGGTTCTGATACACAACCCCACCCCTTAAAAAAACTTAGCAGTTCAGCACTATGTGAAGTAACTTATTTGAAATAAACAATTTCATAGCTTGGCTTTTAAAAGTAGCAGTGTTACTGGATGAAGCAAGGAATTGGCATTAGGCAGCCAACTCCCTCTCCCCATCCTACACACCCTGAAACTTGGGACCAAATCTGGCCATAAATATTCCTGGGAAAGACCCTGTGTCATGAGGGTCTAGAAACAGTGAATTGGGGGTGGTGGGGAAAGGAAAACAGGCAACTCGATGGAGTCAGACTTTGGCAGAGGTGGTTGAACAGCACATCATGCACACAAACCGTCACAGACAGGCATGCCAAACCCACCAGCACAAACTACTTACTTCAAGAACCTGCTGCTCAATACCAGTGGGAATTCCAAGGGAAGGGAAGAAGGAAGGGAGTGAGAGCCAGGAGAAAAGAGAAGATATTGACAGACTTTAGGAAAAACATCTTCATGTCATTTATGAAGCAGGAGAGCAGCCATCTGGGCCTCTTGGGCCTGACCACGCTGGCTGGTTCCTTCACCACAGTCGGGGTGCACGATCATGTGGCGCTAGACCGTCCCTCAAAGTGTGACTCAGCCAAAGCGCTGCTGTTCGGACACTTGGCTGAGGGGCCCTGGGAGCAGATTAGGTGGAAGTCTCCTCAGGAGAGAGCCCCCACTTGGGCTGGTGATATGACCCCTCCCCTCTCCTCCCCACAACTGGATTCTCACAGTATTGTCCCAAGTGCTACCTTTTTTCCCCCCTCTGGCCCACTCAGGCCATAGACCCTGCCTGCCCTCTCATATACTTTCAATAACATTACTTTCTTCCGAACACCACACACGGTGCTTTCCACGTTTTAACTCATCAGATCCTCACAACAACCCTATGAAGTAGACACTTCTATTACTCTCAGTTTATAGATGAGAATAATAGGCCCTATTAAGATGGACTGAACTGGACCCAAATGGAATGGAGGAAGGGAGGATTCCCTTTCCAACCTTCTATTTAGGATTGGCATGGATGTTCTTTGAGGGATCAACATATTCAGTAAAAAGTAGGGCATTCATAATTTCGACACACTCAGCAGTAACTCTGAGCAAGCTTATTTTTCTAGACAACAGGCTACCCGGAGGAACATGGTCAAGTGTTCCCCATTCAGTTTCTCACAGATATGTCTCCCTAGAGATTTTAGATAGAGCAGGTTTTTGTTCAGAGGGCTCCTTGTCTAAAAGACCTGGCACGGCACCTCCAATGAGAAAAGCACTTCCATCCAAGCACTGCTGCACGGGGAGGCTCACCTCGGCCTGAAGGCTTTCGAGTCGGATGATGTGCTGGTTGGTTGATGAATTTTTCTCCCGAAAGTCTTCTCTGAGGGCATGGACTTGCATGGATAGCTGTCTCTCAACTTCTGATGCCTGCAAGCAGAAGAGACCATAGAGCTGATTTAGAGGTTGTACAAAAGAGGCCTGATTTGCCTTTCATTTCTCAAGCATCTCTTTGCAACTCTATTCTACAAGTACACGATGAGAAACTGGTTTCCCATCCCTGGTCCCTTTGTTCCCTCACACCCAAACAAGACTAACCCCTATCCCTACCTCCACCATGAATGACTCTGTCTAGGTCTAAGACCACTTTGCTGATCAGAGGAAACAGGCCTAGAAAGTTGTAAGTTCTCAAATGTCAGTTATCATCATTATGATTCTGCACACAGCAGAAGCTCAGCAAACATCTAAATTGAGAGACATTCTCAGTATTTTACATGGAAGAATAAGACTGATACACCTAATACCTTAGAAATTCCTTTATTTCTCCCATACATTTCCTTAGTGGGGCCCAGGCAAATCATCTCTGTCTGTATTTCTTACTTACAGTCAACATGGGTACTATTTAAAATACCCTGTCACGTCTGTCAAGATTTTTGCTGTTCATTCCTCAAGGAACTTTCCATTCTCTGGGGAGTGCTGGCTGAGGTGCTCGTTTCCCACCCTTATCCATTTATTCTCTAATGCTGAAACACAGCAAACACCAAATACCATTCGGTGTGTCAGCACCTTCTCTTGAATATGCAGGAGAGTACTTTGAAAGAATGCACCCTTGGAAAGATATGAACTCAGTCATCCTCCGGAGGGCCCAGCCCAGCCCCCACTGAGGAAAGCCCTGAACCCTGCCCTGTGGAGGAGAGCCACAGGACAGGTTAAGTAACTGCCTCAGTGCTTTTCTGAGGCCAAATAGGGTCAGTAAGCTTTATGCGTTCTCAGGAAAGATCACGGTGTGCAGAAATGGTTGGGAAAGGCTTTCAGAGGAGGTGGGGTGGTAATAATGTTGAAATGGTAGGCTAGTTGTTCAATGAGGCTCTTACAGTAATGGTTATACGTTCAATAGCTCCTTTTAACTTCAAGTGCTGTATAATCAATTGTCCATCTTTTTTTGGTTCCATAGATTCAACAAACGTGCCCCCCGCCCCAGACTACAGAGCCACAAAAATCAATCTCTAGTGCTAATTTTTAAACAATTACAAAACATACAACAAAAGAAAGTCAAAACATCTCTTTTTCTTCCTTATTCTAAATTTAATTTTAGACACTACCAGCTTGTTTCTTAATCACTCAGAAACACAATATTAGTCATCCTTGCCTAAAAATAAAATTAGTATTATTTATTGAGTACTTCACTATGTGCCAAGAACTGTGCTAAATGCTTTACCTCAACTGTCACAACCAAAGTAGGGCCTGTCACCCTCAACTTACTACCAAGGCAACAGGCTCAGGGAAGTGAGGGAACTTGCCCCACATTTTAGTGAATGACACCATCAGAATGGTAAACCTTGGGTTGTCTTACTCCGAAATTAGGACTGCAATACTGCCTTCTTACACAGTATCTTGAAATAGTTTTTCCTATTTCTATCACTCACTATTGAAACCAACTTCATGAGTCCCATTTAGAAAGGCTGTCTTTCTTTCTTTTCTTCTTCTTCTTTTTTTAATACTAAGCAATTTTATTTATGACTCTTGAAATTTCTTCGAATAGAATTTAGGGCCCATAAGGAAAATTTCCTCTTATAAATGCTGCAGTTCGATTGCCTATACTGAATTCAGTTGACTATCAGGGTTTCAAATATGTTCAGATTACAAAGCACTGGGTAATTCAGGCAGCTGACCTCATTCTGAGTATCACTGCCTTGACATGAATCATGAGACAACCAAAGAGATGCACTGAGGTCTACAAATCTAGCCCAGGTGGTATCAGAAATGCTCCTGTAGACAGTCTCCTCTCAAAGTGATCTTCCTAGAAATAAAATTTGTCTCTTCCCTCCAGGAAGCATGACACCAAAGTCTCAGCTCCTAACCACTATGTTATAATGTTTCCTTTAATTGTCTGACTCCTCAGATGTGCCCAAGGATATACTGTTCACAAAGACTTCTAACCTACAGCTCTCATATGAATCTCCAACAGCCCTAAGAAGCAGGAATTGATGGCCTCATTTTTCAGACAAGGAGGTGGAGGCTGAGAGGAGTGGCACTGCCCTGGTCTTCAGCCTCCCGGTTCTGTGCTCTCCCACCACACCATGGCCACCTCCAGCCAGGTGGCCAGTCATTTGTCTGTGACGGTGATGGAGGGGAATGGATCAATCAGACATATAAGTACCATCTGCAAGGAGCTAATGCACCTTCCAAAGTATATTATTTCCTTCTTTTTCGGATATGGAAACTGGCTCAGATACTTAGACCTGACTACCAGAATGAATATTAGCTATTTCTGCACATAAATAATAATCCCTGAAGTTTGACATAACTCTAATGTTCTAAATGCTTTCTGAACAAAGTATCAGAAAGGTTACAAAGCCAATTTTAGTTCTATAGTGGATTTCAGAGCTTCTTTGAAGTTCTTCAAGTAGGAGAGTAAGCCAGAATAACAGTGGTCTTTCTGAAGAGATCTGCTCTGCTCCTGAGAGGAGGGATGTATGATGAAAGGAAAAAAAAGTTAAGGGTCAGATGGTCAGGGTTAAGAGTTCCTGTCCTACCATAGATATGGGTATGAGTTATATGAGTCATTTAACCTCTTTGAGTCTCACTTTCCCAATTTATAGACATATTCCTCCTTTACATTGTAACACAAAAAGGGCAGGTTTGAAGGTGTGCCCATTTCCCTATTTGTAAATCAGGACTTCGTGGGATTGAGTCTAATCACTGAAGTGTAGGGAAATAAAGAAAGGAAAGAAATATCGCATTGCTACAAGTTTAGGGCAACTAGGATCAGTTGTTTGTTTTTTAAAAAATCTCAGGTACTGAGAACACCATGTGTATGTTATAAGGAGCTGTCATACACACAAGTCCACTGAGAACAGCCTGTTAGGTGACTTGGCCAACATCATGAAGGTCAAGCTAAAAAATATAGGGAAATACAGAAATATTCGGCAGCCATACCTTTCAGTTCTGTTCTCCTGGTGGCCTTGCAAAGATAAGCTATTTAATATCCAGGAGCCATACCTCTCTTGGAGATAAAAAACTTTCTCCTTCTAGGTTTAGGGCAGCTAGTCATGGCCCTGGGAACTTTTTTGGTGGTGGTGAGGTTATATTAATTATATATTAATTCATTTTGAAAGCAGAAAATGACAGGCATGGGACTTACAGTTTACTTCTCAAAATGATGAGTTTTGGCTACCATGCCTGATTAAGCAGCCAGTAACAGCTGTGGCAAAACTGGCAGAGAATGACATCTATAATCATAGGTGAATATAAAAAAAGATGGTATGCTTTTAGCTCAGGTATTCTTTTATTCTTAAACTCTTAAATTTTTTTTAATAATAAGAGTAACAGGTGACTTCCCTGGTGGTCCAGTGGCTAAGACTCCGTGCTCCCAGTGCAGGAGGCCTGGGTTCGATCCCTGGTCGGGGAACTAGATCCCACATGCATGCCACAACTAAAGAGTTCGCATGCCGCAACTAAGAGCCCAGTCTGCATGCTGCAACTAAGAAGTCCACATGCTGCAACTAAGACCCGGCGCAGCCTAAATAAATAAATATTAAAAAAAAAAAAAGAGCAACAAATGTTTAGAGTAAAACAAATTAAGACAAACTGAAGGACTGAAATGAAAGTTTAAGTCTCCACTTATTCCTAATCAGCAGTACCACTCTCTAGTGATATATCTAATATCATCCATATTAGAGATACTTCTTGTGAGTCTTTGTAGAAATTTTCTATTCACATCTATCTAAAACATTACTAAAATTTTGGCTTTAAAAATACATATAGGGCTTCCCTGGTGGCGCAGTGGTTGAGAATCTGCCTGCCAATGCAGGGGACGCAGGCTCGAGCCCTGGTCTGGGAATATCCCACATGCCGCGGAGCAACTGGGCCCGTGAGCCACAACTACTGAGCCTGCGCGTCTGGAGCCTGTACTCCGCAACAGGAGAGGCCGCGATAGTGAGAGGCCCGCGCACCGCGATGAAGAGTGGCCCCCGCTTGCCGCAACTAGAGAAAGCCCTTGCACAGAAACGAAGACCCAACACAGCTAAAAGTAAATAAATAAATAAATAATTAAAAAAAATACATATAGTGTTTTAACATCTTTCTATGTCAATCTGTAAATCTACCTTATTCTTTTTAACAGTTATCTGGCATTTAGTTATATGAATATACCATAATTTATTTAACTAGTCCCTGCTTATGAGCATTTATAGAGTACTTCAATTCTTTGCTATTATAAACAGTGCTTTCAAAAAATATCCTTGCTAATCAATCTTTGTACTTGTGGGAGAATACCCTATAACTGAATAAATTCCTATAAGTGGAATTACTAGATAAAAGGAATGCATATTCATTTTTATAGGCACTGCCAAACTGTCCTCCAAAAATGTTGGCTCAATTTACTGTACCCCTACTGACAGAGTATAAATATGCCTGCTTCCTAATACCTTGCCACCACTGGGTATTATGAAATGTTTTAATCTTTAGATACTTATTTGTAATGTTCTCAAAAACATCTCTTTTACTTTCATTGCATAAAGATTGAATAAAGAAAACAAGACATTCAAGAAATAACTCTAGTTCTGTTAAAGAATGCTGGAAAGTTTAACACATACATTTCTTGAACTATCTGAAATGAACTACTTTTATAATCTGAGTGCTCGGGTAATTATTTATTATTTAATTAATCCTCAAATTGGCAAAAAAAAAACTGACAGTGTGTTCCTTCTGCCCAATATGCTTGATTTGGTCAAGTACCATCTAGGACAGATTACTTTCTCTCCACTGAGCAGAGCTGTTCCATGATTACTTTTCTTATTGACATGATTAGCAACATAAGAATATTTCACTAAACTGTAACATTTTAAATTTGCTTAAACTGGCCAAAGTAGAACTATTAACTATATACTTTTTTTAAATTTTATTTTTATTTTTGGCTGCATTGGGTCTTCATTGCTGTGTGTGGGCTTTCTCTAGTTGTGGCAAGCGGGGGCTACTCTTTGTTGTGGTGCGCGGGCTTCTCATTGAGGTGGCTTCTCTTGCTACAGAGCACGGGCTCTAGGTGCGTGGGCTTCACTAGTTGCAGCATGTGGGCTCATTAGTTGCAGCACTCGGGCTCAGTAGACGCGGGAGCGCATGGGCTTCAGTAGTTGTGGCACACAGGCTTAGTTGCTCCGCGGCATGTGGGATCTTCCCGGACCAGGGATCGAACCCGTGTCCCCTGCACTGGCAGGCAGATTCTTAACCACTGTGCCACCAGAGGAGTACCAACTATATACTTTCTTGTTAAATGGAGGCAAGGAAGTTGCATTAGTTACACATGAGCATCCATTTAACTTATTTGTGAAAAGAAAGAAAATGAGCCAATTAACTTAGAAATTATAGTAGGAGAGATCTACCATTTTATTTTTATTTTTTAACTGAAGTATGATTGATTTACAGTATGTGTTATTCAGTTGTACAGCAAAGAGATTCAGTTATACACACACACACACATTCTTTTTCAGATTCTTTTCCACTATAGGTTATTACAAGACATTGAATATAGTTTCCTGTGCTATGCAGTAAGTCCTTGTTGTTTATTTTATATATAATAGTGTGGATCTATTAATCCCATAAGTTTGTTTTCTATGTCTGTGAGTTTGTTTCTATTTTTGTAAATAAGTTCATTTGTATTATTTCTTTAGATTCCACATATAAGTGATATCATGTATTTGTTTTCCTCTGACTTTCTTCACTTAGTAAGATAATCTCTAGGTCCATCCATGTTGCTGCAAAAGACAATATTCCATTCATTTTTATGGTTGAGTAATATTCCATTTGTGTGTGTGTGTGTGTGTGTATTGCACAGCTTCTTTATCCATTCAGCTGTTGATGGACATTTAGGGTTGCTTCTATGACTTGGCTATTGTAAATAGTGCTGCTTTGAACACTGGGGTGCATGTATCTTTTTGAATTAGAGTTTTCATCTTTTCTGAATATAAGTCCAGGACTGGGATTGCTGGATCATATGATAACTCTATTTTTAGTTTTTTATGGAACCTCCATATTGTTCTCCATAGTGGATGCCCCAATTTACATTCCCACCATCAGTACAGGAGGGTTCCCTTTTCTCCACACCTTCTCCAGCACTTACTATTTGTAGACATTTTGATGATGGCCATTCTGACTGGTGGTACTTTGGTGGTACTTCATTATAGTTTTGATTTGCATTTCTCTAATAATTAGTGATGTTGCGCATCTTTTCAAGTGCCTGTTGCCCATTTGTATGTCTTCTTTGGAGAAATGTTTATTTAGGTCTTCCGCCCATTTTTTGATTAGGTTGTTTGCTTTGTTTTCTTTTTTTTTTGATATTAAGCTGTATGAGCTGTTTGTATATCTTGGAAATTAAGCCCTGTTAGTTGCATCATTTGCAAATATTTTCTCCCAGTCCGTAGGTTATCCTTTTTGTTTTTTGTTTCTTTTTGGGTCGCAGCACGCGGCACACAGGATCTTAGCTGCCCGACCAGGGATCGATCCCGCCGCACCCCCTACAGTGGAAGCACATAGTCCTAACCACTGGGCTGCCAGGGAAGTCCCTATTTTTCAATTTTCAGTTTCTGTAACAGAACCCCAGAATATGGGTTTGTTTTGAAAATACATTTTGTTGATTTTCCCCCAATCTTTCTACGTGTGTATGTATGTGTGTATGTACAATTACCCACGATCATATTACTCATATAGATTTTTCCATTTTTCACTTAGCATGGTACCAGAAACATTTCCATGTTATTTATTATTACACTTCTTAATCGTCACTTTAAGTGACTGCATAATATTCCATCAAGTAGATATGTTATGATTTCCTTTACCATTCCCTTATTGTTAGGCATCTGGGATTTTCCTATATTTTGCAATTATAATGAATACGTGTCACCTTGGTGGTGGCAGCAGAACTTTACTACTAGTAGAAGTGGAATAGAAAACCTAAGTTTTCCAGTAGAATGGAAAAACTGAGTCAGAAAAGTAGATGATTATACTTTAGAATAGAAAATCTACACTAATTTGAACCGAAAATGGGTTTATGATTAGCCTTTGCTTAACTGGAAAATCCAATTAACCTGAAGTCTGTATTTTCTTACTTTCAAGGTCTTATAGTTAAAAACCTTCAAATTTGGTAATAGGTGCCATGAGCCTACTGATAGTAAAAAGGAGGCTTATCATGTAATATGCTATCTTGATTATTTATAGTAATAAAAGCAATAGCCATCTACTAGATGGTAAGTAAATGCAAAAATGTATGATAGCCTTTTGTTCTCACTAGGCTTTAGTATGCCAATTCCTCCCAAAGTCTTTCAAAAATAAAACTCAGAAGTTAAGTTTGTTTTGTATTTATATTTTACTTAATATATAAAGATAGTAAGATTTTCACCAATACCTTTCCAAAGAGGAGGTTTCATTTCTGGTAATACGGTGGGCTAGGTTATTTGGGCTGACCTTCCTACTGAAAACAGCTAAAAATACTGGATAAAGTGGAAAAGATTTCTTAAAAGCATCAAAGAGCTGACAAGATAGTGACAGAGTCACATTAATATTTCACATATGCAAATTATTACAACCAACCAATGGAACACAAACAGTAACAAATAAACCTAACTACACCACAAATAAATAGCATAACCACAACTGTAGGGCGCCAAGAAGAAAATAACTTACTTAAATAGCTTTGGAAAACAGTCTTTTGACTGTATACTATAAGGTTCAGGGAAAAAAGAACTCTACAGAGCTACTGAACTGTAGTTAATAAACTTGTTTCTCACAGATGTATGGTTTAGCAATTCTAACATTACTGTAGTGTTTAACAGAATTGAACAAATAAGTAAATGTACCATGGATAATGAGAACCGGGTTCTCTTGTGGAAAAAAAAGTAACAAGTAAGGGAAGAGGGAAGGCTAACATGAACTCTGTGGTACTGGACTAGAACTGGAGACATCAGAAAGAATTTATGGTTTTTAATACATATATAAATGGAGAGATTGAGAAATGATTATAGATATCTGTTTATGAATGTGTTAGCATTTACACACTTATTTCCTAATTCTGTCTTCTGAGAGGGCCTAAAAGTAATGACATTCTACTGCTCACATTGGTTTCTATATACCAATCTCTAATAAATGAACTAAAGCTCCTTGGAGAAATGGCTTGTTCCAGGGTTGGGGAAGGAAAAATACAAGATGAGCCTGGAACATCTTGTGATGCCAGAAAGAAAGGAAGTGCTCCAAAAATGATGGAGGTACACTGAATGGACATAGGAGTCAACTCGAAGGAGCTCCCAATGGCTAAGGCTGGGACCATATGATCAATAAAACAAATAATGACAGCAATGGATTATAATGCATAGAATAAAATAAATATTCATGAATCTGCAATGGTAAGTAAATAATTGGATAAATTAATTAATAAGGGAAGAGAGGCAGCTCTTCCTTACAGAAGAATTCCAATTAATAAATGTAGAAGGACCATTGGAGACAGAAAATCACCATTAGGCAAGCATCACAGTAATAACTGTTTCAGGCAAGAGCTAGAGGATGGGGACTTTCTTGGTGGTCCAGTGGCTAAGACTCCATGCTCCCAATGCTGGGGGCCCAGGTTCAATCCCTAGTCAGGGAACTAGATCCCACATGCCGCAACTAAGAGTTCGCATGCTGCAACTGAGACCCGGCTCAGCCAAATAAATAAATAAATAAATACACACAAAAAAAGAGCTAGAGGATGAATGCTAATAACTGGTGGGCAAAAGTCTGACAAAAAACAGGATATTTACATGGTCTCAAAGTATCTCCCCGTAAGACTTATTGATTACAAAGAGGAAAAGAGTAACTTCACAGTGGAGAAGCCTGGCAGATACTACCTTAGCCGAGTGGTAGAAGTTAATATCACCAGTAAAAAGAATATATATATCAACACCTCATGTCCTCAATATGAAACACAGAGAAGGGCACAACTGCATTTCTGTGCTATTGCTGCAAAATTGCATAACCTAATTTAATCATGGCAAAACATCAGACAAACCCAAATTGAGGGACCTTCTATAAAACAACTCATCATTACTCTTCAAAAGTACCAACTTCAGGAAAAACAAACCAACACTGAAGAACTGTCAGAGATTGCAGGAGACAAAATAAACATGACAACTAAATATGGGAGGTTGAGCTGGATCCTGGGCCAAAAAAAGGATGCTGGTGGGAAAATTGGCAAAATTCAAGTAGGTATGTGGATTAGTTAATATTGCCTCAATGTTAATTTATTGGTTTTGATAACTGTACTATGGTTACGTAAGATGTTAGTATTAGGGGAAAATAGAAGAAGGGTATATGAGAATATCTATTTTTTTCCCTAACTTCCTTATAAAGCTAACATTATTAAAAAAAAAAAAAATACCGCATTGGTAGTGCCATTAGACACTTGGCAGGAGAAAACAAGTCATCTCTGAAGGATGGTAACTTCATCCAAAGATCAAATAATTTCCATAAATAATTTTCTAATAAAAATAAGCAGATTAGGGGCTTCCCTGGTGGCGCAGTGGTTGAGAATCTGCCTGCCAATGCAGGGGACACGGGTTCGAGCCCTGGTCTGGGAAGATCCCACATGCCACGGAGCAACTGGGCCCGTGAGCCACAATTACTGAGCCTGCGCGTCTGGAGCCTGTGCTCCGCAACAAGAGAGGCCGCGATGGTGAGAGGCCCGCGCACTGCGATGAAGAGTGGTCCCCACTTGCCGCAACTAGAGAAAGCCCTCGCACAGAAACGAATACTCAACACAGTCATAAATAAATAAATAAATAAATAAATGAATGAATGAACGAACGACCGTGAATTTCTAAAAAAAAAAAAAATAAGCAGATTATAGTAAAACAAAAACAAAAATACCCATAGAAACAAAGACTCATGAGCAAGAACCAGCACAAACAACAACAGAAACATTCATAATGACTTCAGATCCTAGAATTATCAGATATAGATTATAAGACAACTGTGATTATGTTTAGATAAATAAAAGACATGATTAAAAATATCTCTGTGGGGCTTCCCTGGTGGCGCAGTGGTTAAGAATCTGCCTGCCAATGCAGGGAACACGGGTTCGAGCCCTGGTCTGGGAAGATCCCACATGCCACGGGGCAACTAAGCCCGTGAGCCACAAGTACTGAGCCTGCGCATCTGGAGCCTGTGCTCCGCAATGGGAGAGGCCACGACAGTGAGAGACCCGCGCATGGCGATGAAGAGTGGCCCCCGCTCGCCACAACTGGACAAAGCCCTCGCACAGAAACGAAGACCCAAAACAGCCAAAAATAAATAAATAAATAAATAAATTAATTAAAAAAAAAAACCCTCTGTGGAACAGGAAAATATAAAATACAACTGACCAGACTGAAAATGACACAAGATGTCTAGCAATAAAAAACAATCCTTTGAGTTCACATAGCACCCTGGACACACACCTCTAGCAGAGCACGTATTACATTTTATTACAGTTATCCATTTGCATCCTTCTCCCTCACCACATTTTATGCTTTTTAAGGTGAGGAGTGACTGAGTCTAATTCATTTTTGTATTCCCAGTGGATAGTACAATGCCTGGCATATGATAAGTATGCAAAAAATGTCTGAACTGAACTGAACTAAGTATCTTTCATGGCTGACAGAAACTGCCCTTGAGCAATTAAAAGAATCAAGTCTAAATGTATAGTAGTATAGCTACTATAGGATGAAAAAAAACAAAAGTAAAAATCTCCAAAGAACTAGAGTAGACACACAGACCCCCAAATTTAAGTCAAAATGTTAACAAAAGTTTATTAAGCTTCTACTGTGTGGCCAGATTTATGCTATGAACTAGGGATACAATAGTGAGGAAGACAGATCTGGTCTCTACTTTAGGTTCTAAAAATGTCAGAGCTGGACCTTACTAGAAAAAACAAACCAGTTATTTGAACTCCCTCATTGCACAGATAAGGAAACTGAGGCCCAGAAGGGATGCATAAGGGTCACATAACGAGTAACTGAAAGGTAAACAAATGAGATACCAATTTAGGGAGAATGAGTGAAAAGAATGGAAAAACAAATCACAAAAAACAGGGACTTAAAATTTTAATAGCAATGCAGTTGATACAGAAGGTTAGAGAATGAGAAAACAAAACCAAACCTGAGACATAGTAAGTAGAGTACTGATGCTTGCAAATATTCAAAGAAAAACATTTTCTTTTCCTGGTCTCTCATCTTGGGTTTCAACTAGATTAACTATTTTAATCTCTCTCCTGCTAGACTTTGAGCCCTAGTATCCACATTATTTAGTACATCACTGGTGCTTAAAACATATTTGGAGAATGAATGGTTTATGTTTTATCAGAAAGTCAGTTTTCCTGTCAAGTTCTATTTTTCACTTTAGAATACAGAGTATCCTCTCTAGACTTTGCAAAGTACTACTTTACTACCAAGCCAAAGCAAACACAGAAACAAACACCTAACAATTCTTTCGAGTGAAAAATTTAAGATTTTAACAAAATGAAGATAAGTTTCATATTGATCAAGCTTTTCATTTTATTTTAGCTTAATGGGAATCTGTTTTTCTGAACAACCCAAAGTTCCATGCCTGTTACAGGTAGACATTTGCCCATCTAATCCATGTTGGGTTATTGGGTTCTTCTAAGTTTATGCTGTTACATGATAATGGTGTGGCTATGGACATCTGCTGTACTACTTTACTAATTAATACTATCTTAGTTCAGATATGTGATGCAGACAGATGAAACTCACTTTGTACCCAAGATTTATGTAGAAGGATGTTCACTGCACAATTGTTTGCAATAGTAAAAGACTGGAGGCAACCAAAGTGTCCACTGTTAGCAGATTGGATGTATCAGTGCAATGGAATGCTATATACATCTACCTGCACTAATATGACAGGTGAGAATTCTACCACTGAATCACCCATGCACTGATTACTTGCATTAATATGGAAAGATTTCAACAATGTAATATAAAGTGAAAAGAAAACAGCATATTTGATCCTATTTACCTAAGATTACGTGTATATGTTTATTTAAGTGCACACATGCATAGAAGGCCTGGAAGGCTGTTCATCAAAATGCTATCAGTGATTATCTTTAGAGGATGAGATTCCTAGTGATGTTCATTTTGGAAAAAAATTTGTCATAAAGTTTGAATATATTCTATAGTAGTATGCATTATCTTAATAATTAGGGAAAATAAAGTTATTTTATTTAAAAATACGTAAATTCATAAGATATCAACCTAGGGAGAAAGGTGAAAGAAAAAAAAATTAACATCAAATAAAGATCAGAAATTTTAGTAATAATGAGGCTGGGGAGAGCGATACAACAATCACAACAAACCTCAGACAGCATAAGCTTAGAAAGATTGAGGGGGAAGAGAAGTTATTATTATTATTTTTTAAACTTTTAAAGTTCGAAAACTTAGTTTCATGTCCCTATGAGGTATATAAAAAATACAAGACACAATCTCCATCCTCAAGTAGCTGAAGGAGAATGAGATGAACACTCATGAAGAAGCCAATATAAGGTACAGAATAAATATTTGTACATACTGACAGGTAGTATGAGAAATGCACAAATAGCTCAAGACAAAATATGGTAGATGTCTTAAGAGAAGGAACAACAAAGAATACAGCTGTGTGATCTTGAGAAAACTATACAACCACTATACCTCAGTTTCCTCATCTGAAAAAATGGTGATTAAAAGATCTACCTTGGGGCTTCCCTGGTGGCGCAGTGGTTGAGAATCTGCCTGCCAATGCAGGGGACACGGGTTCGAGCCCTGGTCTGGGAAGATCCCACATGCCGCGGAGCAATTAAGCCCGTGAGCCACAATTGCTGAGCCTGCGCGTCTGGAGCCTGTGCTCCGCAACAAGAGAGGCCGCGATAGTGAGAGGCCCGCGCACCGCGATGAGGAGTGGCCCCCGCTTGCCACAACTGGAGAAAGCCCTCCCACAGAAACGAGGACCCAACACAGCCAAAAATAAATAAATAAATAAAATTAAAAAAAAAAAAAAAAAAAAAAAAAGATCTACCTTAACAGTTATGCCAGCATTAAAATGAAATAATGTTAGGGAACCGTGGACCGGAGCCGTCCGCCCTGGCCAGGCATGAAAATAACTGCTTGCATAAGTTGTCTCACAAGAGAAGGTCCCAATAGGGAACAAGGAACTGACAAACTGCCGCCAACCAGAAGAATCAGGAGGGGCCGAAAAGAGGGAGGAGATGCCAGCCCATAATATATCCTGCCAACCTCCCAGAAACACTCACGCTGGAATCCATACTGACTGAGAGATGTGCATGCCACCAGGAAAAGCCCTGAGCCAGACCAAACATGGGCATGAGCAAAACGACTGGGCAGAGACAACCCGGAAATTAACCCCCATCTCCACAAAACCCAAGACTGCGAGCCACGACGAGGCAGAGCAGTTCTCCTGGGTTCCCTTACCCCGCTGCTCTCCGCTTGAGCGCCGCTTTTCAATAAAGTCTTTTGCTTCATCAGCACGTGTGGCTCCTCGGACAATTCATTTCTGAGTGTTAGACAAGAGCCCCTCTTGGGCCCTTGAAGGGGTCCCTCTCTGGTAACAATAATGTAGATAAAATGTTTAGCACAGACTAAATATGTAATATGTTATAGCTATTACTATTATTTATGATAAAGTGAAAACTCCAAATAGAATACTGACATTTGCTCAAAGGAAAACATGCAATTTGAAAGTTGAAACCTCAGAGACTATCTGGCTCTAACCCCTAATTTGGTGGCTGATGAAACTGAGGCATGGGTCAACAAAGTGAGGCCTTTGATATGATTTGCGTGAGCGAAAGTAAGGTTCTGCCTAAGATCACACAGCTAGTTGGCACTTGACTACTATTTTCAGTTTCTTTCCATTTCAATACCATTATTTTTCTTTCAGACAAAAACAAAGAGTCACATATTGGATGATTTTCAGGGATGCCAAAAACTCATCCCCTAGAATGAGGAAAGTCTGATGCCATTAGCAATGTTTATTACTCATGGGAGGGAATGCCTGCTTATATGAGATATGTGGAAAGCTGCTCTTTGACATTTAGAAAGTGTACGCCCACCAGATAGGGGCCATGTCTAATTTTGTTTTATTTGAAAGAACTTTAAAATTAGAGCACAATAACAGTTTTATTATCATCCTTTTCATCATTATCACAAACGTAATCCCTCAGCATCAAAGACCTTAATGGAAAAAGAAAAAAAGGAGAAATGTTAATCCACTTTTGTTTCTGGAGGAGGGCCATTATTCAATGTCAGATCCCTACTGCTAGTTTAAAAAAAATATTTCAGAAGAAGTCAGAGAGAATAGATTTTTAAATTTTTATTTTTAAATGTTCTATGAGGACTCATATAATAAAACAGGCCCTAGATATTGCCAATATACTGTATTCATAATCAAAGCTTTTGATTCATGTAGTCTTTTTTTTTTCTTTTTTAAACCAAAATGACACAATACTCTGTGTTCACTCGATGGCCTGGCACTTTGCACTAACTCCAACATGGATAAAACACTTGCTTTCTATGCTTTTAATTGAGGATACAGAGATGAATAAAACTCAACTCTTGTGGGAAAACTGTCTTCCAAATTCAGGCTCTGAAAAGAACATGGTCTTTCTTCTCTACCAGTTACGGCATTGTGTAACCTCAGGCAAAACTGCAGGACTCTTTGTGCCTTCGTTTCCTCACTTGTAAAATGTAGATAAAGTGGTAACTGCCTCAAAAGGCCGTTGTGAGGATGAGATAAATTAATCTATGTAAAGTGCTGAGAAGAGTGCCTGGTGCACAGTAAGTACTGCATGTGCCAGCTGTTCTGTTGCTACTATTGTGTGCATCACTATTAATGCTCTAATAACCTCAAAGATCAACTGGAAGACCTGATGTTCAAGTCATTGGCCCAGAAAGTCTAAAAGATTAAATACAAAAGAGGGCAGATCTTAAAGAGCCTAAGAAAATTTGGCATAGAGATTGACTGGAGAGAATGACAGCCCTCACTGAGGCCGAGATGCAGGGAATCTAGGCACTCTCTTTTATCCATGGATGTGGTGTGGTGATCATAGAGAAACCTTGAAAGGTCTCAGGGGTAAAAAAGGGGAGTGGATATGGAAATGTAGCCAAGCTAAAAGAATTACTATCCAGTTAAACTGAGGAACTGCATTGTCTGCAAGCACATGTCTGTCTTGGAATAGGCCTCCCTGTTCCCTCAGGGTTGAAAATACCAAAAGCACTGCAAACTTCCCAGAATTCGAAATGTTTATGCTTTCAAAAGATTACATGGAGATACCTGGAAAAGAAACTGAGAACCTTTTCATAATAAACAGGAAGGCTGAGGGGGAAGATAGATACTTTGAATGACATTCTACTTAAATTTTAATTTAGGTCAGTGATGGGAATGGGTTGGGTAAGTAGACACTTAGGAGTCCTTCACAAGAAGACAAATGGTGTTGTCCTAGGGACACACTCAGGATTCCCTCAGAAAATAACTGTCACAGCTAATCCTAATAAAGAAAGAAAATTCTAGTATTATTAATGTTTTTTATTTCTTTTGGTCATATGGCTCACCCGGGGACTCATCTAGACCTTAAAAAAGGTTGGAATGTTCAAATGTTCCTGTTCGGAGGTGCAGAAGGGTTAAGGAAAATTTGCTTTCCAAACTGGTGGTCAATTTCTTCTTCCCACCACCATAAAAACAAAACTATTAATCAAATTATGCTTTTTTCTTTTTTCCCTGTACATGCCTCTATGATTTTGCTTATGGTGTGCTCCCTTCTTGGAATATCTTTCCCTGAAAATTTTCACCTGATAAATTCTTAACCTTAATGGCCCAGTTCAGAGGTGACACCTGTATCGCTTTTATAATCTCCTAGGGTAAAATGACTACATTATTTGCAGTCCTGTAATAATACTCTATTTTGAGTATTACATACTCTATTCTGTTTATTTGTTTACTACAGTCTGTTCTGTTTACTTGTTTACATGTGTGTTTTCTCACACTGTGAAGAACTTAAGAACAGGAATTGGAACTCATATTAATCTTTGCTTAAAAAACGTATACAGCACATAGTAGGTGCTCAAATGTTTACTGTATGAGATAAAATCTGAACACCTTAAGTACTTTTTGAGATAGTCAAGCTAAGACTGGAGAAAACAGAAGTGGGATTAAGCTAAACCACAGGAGTGTCCCTTTAGCAAATTTCCAGCAGGATCATCAGGTAATTAATGAGATAATTCCCTTTGATTTAAATAGTCCATCCACAGGAAAGGGCATTATTTCCTCCTATAGGTCATCACCACAACTCAGGCGGACTTACGCTTTGATGTAAATCAGCTATGACTGATCTGCTGATTTGCTGATTGGTTCTTCTACATATACCTTCACTCTGCTTTTGCACGTGCAATCTTTTAATACTCAGAACCCACAACTTCTTCCCCTGTGCCTTCTATAAACCTCACAGAAGTCTTTCTTTTATAAGGTCATTACTGATTGATACAAAATAGATTTGAATGAAATCCTTTTTGGAGCTTGTCATTAAGTAGGCACCCCCAGAAGTATATATATGGAAGTAGGCTTTAAATTCAGATTTATTTGGGACTTCCCTGGTGGCCCAGTGGTTAAGAATCCGCCTTCCAATGCAGGGGACGTGGGTTCAGTCCCTGGTCAGGGAACTAAGATCCCCCATGCCGCCGCGGGGCAACTAAGCCCAAGCTCTAGAGCCCGTGCACCACAACTAGAGAGCCCGTGTGCCACAACTACTGAGCCCACACGCTCTGACACCCACATGCCGCAACTAGAGAAAAGCCTGCACACTGCAACGAAAGATCCTGCATGCCGCATCTAAGATCCGATGCAGCCAAATAAATATTTAAATTCACATTTATTTTATCCTGAAGAGAAGCCCATGTTCTGTTAGTTTGGGTTGAATGCAACAAACTAAATCTGAGGAAAAGAAAGATAATGAATATTTGTTAAGCACTTTCCATGTCCAAGCACTGCTCTAAGTAACACGTTATTTCATTTTATCTTAACAATGCTATGGGATATGTCCTGTTAACATGTTTTAAGGATGAAGAAAGTGAAGCTAAATGAGATTAAGTCACATAGTTGAGGTCATTTAATCAGTAAATGATAGAGCTAGTATTCAAATGCAGGTCTGATCTGAAAGCCAATGAAAATGCCACTCTACAACCACACCCACAGGAAAAGACTCCTCACACCTACCTCTGGTTAGGCTTACCAGCAACAACCAGACCTCCAGTAGGCACTTCTTCCTGAATGCTTTCAGACCGCTTTTGTAACTTATCTCCAGCCCTGACCTCTTCCCTAACTTCAGGCTCCTCTATCTAACTGCCTACTCAACACATCCAGTTGGATAGCTGATGTGCATCTCAAACTCAATGTGTATGAAAACTGAACTCCTCATTCTAGGGCCCTCCACCCCAACACGCTTTTCCTGCATCTTCCCTTTCTCAGGAGATGGCAACTCCATTCTTAGAAGTTTTAGGCCCACACAAAGGAATTATCACAGATTCCTTTTTTTCCCCCTTCTACCCACATCCAATCCATCTACAAATCCTGTGGGCTGTACCTTTGAAATTTACCTCAGAGGGTTGTTATGAGCATGAATGAGTTGATGCTTATAAAGCTGTTAGAACAGTGCTTGGCATAAGCATTATGAGTATTTATAAAGCAAAAGAAATATCCATCATCCTACCGCTACTCTCTGTCCCCACTTTCCCACCCTAGGTCTGGCCAGTATCATCGTTCACCTAGACTACTGACTGCAGTAAGTCATCACCTAAGTGGTCTCCCTGCTTCCAGCCTTGCTTGTCCTCCTAGAGTCTACTCTCCAAGCAGCAGAGCAATCCTTTAAAAACCCAAGTCATATCATGTCACTGCTCAAAACAATCTAGAGATTTTCCATCTTACTCAGAATAAAATATAACAAAGTCCTTATCATGGCTTATAAGACTCTAAAAGATTCCTGCCCTCACCCGCCCTCACCTCTGATCTGCTCTTTTATGCACTGTGTTCTCTCTGTTCCACTCCTCCTGGCCTCCCCGCTGTCCTCAGCCCTGTCGAGCATACTCTTCATCACCATCCGTGCATTTGCTATCCCGCTGCCTGGAACGCTCTTCCCTTAGATATTCGCAAGGCCTGTTCCCTCACTCACTCGTGTCTCTTCCCAAATGTCATCTCATCAGAGAGGCCTTCTTTGTTCACTTGACCCCTACATGTGTCAATCTCTAGTACCTCCCCGTTTAATTTTAATCTAGAGCACTTATCACACCTGATACTTAGCTTGCTAATTGAGGTATTGCTTCTCTCTCTGCCCCTGACGTCAGTTCCAGAAGAGCAGGGGCAGGTCCTTTATTTCGTTTGTCACCATAACCCCAGTACTCAGAACCGTGCCAGGCACATAGTAGACAAATTTGTTGAATACAGGGAAAACGTGTATATAGTCATTCATTTTCAACTTACAGTTGTCTATAACATACTCCTAAAATGTCACAGAGGACAAAACAAATTCTATAAAATCCCCCGTATTACAGGATGAGTTCAGTTTTCAGCAGGAAAATTTTACTTTTAAACATTAAGAATTTTATTTTTAAATCTTTCATTTGAGTAAAACTGACAGAAGATAAGTCAAGCCAGTTTTACCTTTGTACCTAATTACTTACCAGTAGTCACAAAACTCTATCAATAGTCATAAAAATATCTATAAATGGGATATAAAAGCCTTTTCCCCCCTCAGATTTACCTTATTGGTTATGTCCATTTTGCAAAAACTATTCAAACAGAATTCAAGCATAATGATATTCCCTTATGGAAAAAAATCCATGGCAAGATTTTTTCTTAAAAATATCTCCCACTAAATGTTCAAACATGGAAATGTGGAAGAACAGGGTTTAGATTTTGGAAACAGCAGCTAAGTGGTTGGGTGATCTCCTATGGGACATCCTACCAGTAAATTTGGGCATTTGTTGATGAAAATACTTCTCACAACTTGCCTTACTAAGATTATATATCATCTGATGGTTGCCATGGAAATAGCAATAATGCTAACAAGGATTAGCCCCATAGGGTTTTACCACTGGGTGCAGAATTATTTTCTGTGACGTCACTGGGGAAGCAATACAGATACTATGTGGGGATAAAAGCTGGTGAGACAAGTAGGGGAGCCCAAACTCTTCCTCCAAATCAGAGCCAATCCATTCCTCACTCTGATAATACCTATACTTCATCATCTAAGTTCTGATCCTCTTTAAACCCTACATCCTCCACAGAGCCTAATAAACCCTAGCTGTCAGTTCTTGCTTCTGTCTCTCATTTCATATTTTTAAAATGGCCTTCATATCAAAATTTAAGTATCTAATGATAGCATCTTATATGGTTCCCCAGATGCAAACTGAATGAACAATCCCTGAGTGCCTATCCTGCACCAGGTACCAGTGCTAAGTGCTGTCACGTGAATTATTTCCTGAAGTCCTCATAATGATACCTGTTAGGCAGGTATTAGTAACACACTATTTAGATGAGGAAACTGAACTTTGGAGAGGTTAAGTTACTTTCCCAGTATAACAATTTATTTCCTCAAAACAATCACTAGCATTTGACTATAGGCTCCTCAAGGAAAGAGTGGCTCACCTCTTGCCACTTCTCCAGGATTCAGAAAGGGCTTCGCTCACAACAGGCAATCAGTTGACAAAAAATGACTTAAAGAAAACCAACAGTGAAAAAAATAAAAAGAACTATGCTTGGTGTAAGCAAGTGGGGAGGCAAAGACTGCTGGGACTTTTGTTTGTTTTTTTTGTTTTAAGAAATCAAACATACTGAAAGACTTCTAACGATGTCCATTTACTATTTTGAAAAAATATTAATTAAAAGATCTTATATAAAGCTCTAACTATGAACATACTGTTTGGTCATAATCAGTTGTGAGATACGTTGCAAGTCATTTGTTATTACTAACAGAGTAATGAAGTAAATATTTCATTTCTTTAGAAAATTTCAATAGTCACAAATTCAAAATGTTCACTCGCTATATTTTCTTGACTAGAAGAGAAAAGGTATTGTATTATAGTTAGAGCTAGTCCTCTGGGCAAATTAAACATGTGTCTTGATGGAAAAAAGGTTAAGAACCAAAAAGTATTGGGACAGGGATCACCTGTCACAGGACTCCATTCCTAACTAGGTGAACATAAGCAATTCATGCAAGCAATCTGGCCTCGGTCTCCTCAGGCCTTCAAACACATGGGACAAACTAACTCTACCCACAGCCAAACCACCCTTCAGGGGCAATTAGACGTTATTTTGTGTTCTGAGTTGGCATCTGTTCTATTTTCTTGTTTCTCCAAAATGGTGAGGGAGCAAGAGGAGCTTACTGCTTCTGCAAACTGCCTAGTGTGTTGACTTCGTGAAGACAAAACCCATAAGCCTTGAAGTTGACTCAGTTGTCTCCTGAGAAAAATGGAAGGTCAAAGGATGAGTCTCTTTTTAAAAATTCAGATTAAGAAAAATAGAGGGGCTTCCCTGGTGATGCAATGGTTAAGAATCTGCCTGCCAATGCAGGGGACACAGGTTCAAGCCCTGGTCTGGGAAGATTCCCACATGCTGCAGAGCAGCTAAGCCCGTGCACCACAACTACTGAGCCTGCGCTCTAGAGCCCGCGAGCCACAACTACTGAGCCCATGAGCCGCAAATACTGAAGCCCGCGTGCCTAGAGCCAGTGCTGTGCAACAAGAGAAGCCACCGCAACGAGGAGCCTACACAACGCAACAAAGAGTAGCCCTCGCTTGCCGCAACTAGAGAACGCCCGCGTGCAGCAACGAAGACCCAACACAGCCAAAAATAAATAAATAAAATAATTTTTTTTAAAATTTAAAAAAAAAGAAAAATAGAAATTTATTTTGTAAACTTGGCTACAAAAATGTCTTTATGATTTTAAGCAAAGTAAGTTGTTCCAGGGCTTCCCTGGTGGCGCAGTGGTTAAGAATCCGCCTGGCAATGCAGGGGACATGGGTTCGAGCCCTGGTCCTGGAAGATCCCACATGCCGTGGAGCAACTAAGCCCGTGAGCCATAACTACTGAGCCTGCGCTCTAGAGCCCATGAGCCACAACTACTGAGCCCACGTGCCGCATCTACTGAAGCTCGTGCACTCTAGAGCCCGTGTTCCGCAACAAGAGAAGCCACCGCAATGAGAAGCCCGTGCACCACAACAAAGAGTAGCTCCAGCTTGCCGCAACTAGAGAAAGCCTGCGCGCAGCAATGAAGACCCAACACAGCCAAAAATAATCAAAATAAATAAATAGATAAATAAACACATGTAAACTTAAAAAAAAAAAAAGTAAGTTGTTCCAAGTGAATGTCCATTTCTCAGGAAGAGTTAAGAGATTAAAAGCATATCTCACTTTCTCAGCCATTAAGTACATAATGAAAACCCATTTCCGACTTCTCCAATGTGTTGGAAAATTGATTAGTTAATGTCTGCCAAGGCTTTCAAGTATAAAGTGCTATCTCACTGCTAAGCACTATTCTATTCAAATTTGTTTCTGCTTCCTTTCTGTCAACTCCCATGTCTTATCTGGGATGCGATGGTGGAGATTATTAATTAACTGCAGTCTTATAAACCTGAAACTTCTCGGGAGCAAGGAAGCTTAAAAAGATAGAAATGAAAACTTGGGCACTTTCAGACAGAGGCTCATTTAAATGTCAGAATAATTATTCCAAACCAAAAAGAATCCAAATAACCTGTCACCTCAGAGCTCCTAGGTAGAGGAGAAGGTGCTGTAAGAATCAAAATGATCATTCATTAATAGACCTGACATATTAAGAGGAAGAGCAAAAATACAAAAAGCAACAATTCCAAATAACATGGTAATCCAATATTCCAACACACAGTTATTGAACATCCACCACAGGCAAAGCAAGATGTTAGGCACTGATTAGGACGCAGCCCTGCTTTCAAGGAAGGACATGAAACAGGTAAATGAACAAACACATTTTACATTTGCTAACGTGAAAGCAACAACATAGAAGCACGCATATTAAAACATTCAATTGATAGAACTTAAGTTCTGGAAAGTGAATCCTCAAAGCATACTGAATCAATGTCTTTATTTATACATGTGTTCATGGATAATTGCTATTTCTATACAATGAGATTCAACAGCTCTAAGCTTTCCTGCCAATCAGCCATATTACTACATAAACCCAAATGAATGGGTATTAGGAAGCATGAAAGAAGTACATTTCCAGATGGACCTAGAGATTATCATACTAAGTGAAAAAAGTCAGACAGAGAAAGACAAATATTATATGACATCACTTATACGTTGAATCTAAAAAATAGTTCAAATGAAATTATTTATAAAACAAAAACAGGGACTTCCTTGGTGGTCCAGTGGTAAAGAATCCGCCTCCCAATGCAGGGAACATGGGTTTGATCCCGGGTGGGGGAACTAAGATCCCACATGCTGCAGGGCAACTAAGCCTGAGCGCCTCAACTATAGAGCCCGTGTGCCGCAAACTACAGAGCCCACGCGTTCTGGAGCCTGTGTGCCACAACTAGAGAAAGAAAACCTGCATGCCACAACTAGAGAGAAGCCCACGCACCACAAAGAAGAGCCCGTGCACTGCAATGAAAGATCCTGCATGCCTCAACGAAGGTCCCACCTGCCACAACTAAGACCCAATGCAGCCAAAAAACAAAAACAAAAACAAAAACAAAAAAAAACAAAAACAGACTCACAGACATAGAAAACAAATTTATGGTGACCAAAGGGGAAGTGGAGGAGGGGGGAGGGAGGGATACATTAGAAAGAAAAAAAAAGAAAAGAAATACATTTCCAGATGAACCTGAGGAAGAAAACAAGTCTGATGATCCCAATACAAGGAAATTGCTTACTGAATCTATAGTTTGTTGCCACACTAAACAAAGTGTAGCTAGTTTACACTGTAGAACAATTAAACTAGAATAAAGGCTATCCTTCTGATTATGGAGTAAATCCACAGAAGTCCTGAAATTATCTTCCATGGTTACACTTTCTGATCCATTAATTTTACTGCTAGGAATCTATCTTCAAGAATAATCAGAGAAGGGACTTCACTGGTGTTACAGCGGTTAAGAATCCACATGCCAATGCAGGGGACATGGGTTCAAGCCCTGGTCCAGGAAGATCCCACATGCCACGGAGCAACTAAGCCCGTGCACCACAACTACTGAGCTTGCACTCTAGAGCCTGTGCGTCACAACTACTGAGGCTGTGTGCTGCAACTACTGAAGCCTGCGTGCCTAGAGCCCATGCTCCGCAACAAGAGAAGCCACTGCAATGAGAAGCCCACGCACCGCAACGAAGAGTAGCCCCTGCTAGCCACAAAGGAAAGGATTGATTACCATAAAAGTCTGGATAGTGGTTACTCTGGAAGGAGGGGGTGTGCTTGTGGAGGGGCTTGTAAGACCTAGAGCATAGGGCTCAGTTAAGCCAGGCTGACTCCTGCCCACCAGCAATGGTGAGGTAACAAATAAAAAGTTTGCTGATCCCTGCATCCCTTCAAAGAAATTGGCATGTGAAGCCAAATTCCAGTTTGGGAGTCCCTTGGATGATCTTATATGCCAATCAGAGTCATAAAGTCACATGCTATGGTCTCTCCAGGGACCAACGGCCCAGAAACTTCTGTTCAAGCCCAGCACTCCCACTCCAGGGAAGGAGACCCACCACCAGGCTGCAGCTCTCAAACCCCTCTGTGTTTAGTTAACTTTAGTATCATGATTTTAGTTAAAAATAAGTCCAGTCATGCCTTGATTGTACTTCACATGTTCCCAAACCTGTACTCATTAAAACACAATTCTTGGTTTGTCAGGTAATCTTATCCATTTGAAGTCTTCTTAATCTCATTTTTAGAGATAAAATACAATTTATGTTAGTCTAAAACTAATACTGCTTCATTTTCCAATATATGGACACTAAATTATATGAACCAAAACCATATGACCATAGGAATCATAGGAAAGTTACATGCGAAAATTTAGTTGGTGATATGCTATTTTCATCAAAACGCTCAATGACCACAAAGGATGAGAAATTATGTTCCAGTATTTGGTGGTGCTGAAAGCAGAATCCTTCAAAATCAATGCCTGAAAACGCCACAGATTACGTCTTGTCAAAAGCGAGAAAACACAACTGAATAATGGAGGATCTCACATTATCATCATAAATGTACATCTTCTAGCCAGAAATGTTTGATTTGAATCCAGCAAGCTTTAATATATAACCTCCAGTTAATAGGAAATGCCAGGGAATAGAAGAATGAGCTAAATGTCACTACGAGGAGGCAGCCAGACAAATTCAGAAGCTGGAACTTTCTACAGGACAACTGGCCCAGTTTCTTCAACATATCAATGAAAAAGAGGAATTGCACTACAGTAAGTAATACTTAAGGGACCAGATATAATGCAACAAACATAATGCATAATCCTGGATTGGATTCTGGTTTGCAAACCAAGAGTAAAGTATATCTTTGAAGGTCAATTAGGAAAATCTGAATATGAGCTTGAAATTAGGATAATGAAAAATTACTGCAGTGAAAATAGAGACTCCACTTTTAAAGGGTGCACACAAAATCCCACCTGCTCCAGGACCCAGGGCAGAAGCAGTAATTTGAAAGGAGCCTGGGTCAGACACACTTGCTGATCTTATAGAGTCTCCCCGAGAAGCAGGAGGCAACTGGAGCTCACCCTAGGGACAAAGACACTGGTGGCAGCCATTTTTGGGAGCTTGCTCTACCATGTGGACACTGGTGTCAGCAAGCACCATTCTGTCCATCAACAGGTGAACGGATAAAGGTGATACACACACACACACACACACACACACACACACACACACACACACACACACACACACACACTGGAATATTACTCAGTCATAAAAAAGAATGTAATTTCACCACTTGCAACAACACAGATGAACCTGGAGGGTATTATTTGCAAAGTGACTGACAAGGGATTAATCTCCAAAACATACAAATAGCTCATGCAACTCTATGTCAAAAAAACAAACAACCCAATCAAAACATGGGCAGAAGATCTAAATCTCCAAAGAAGACACACAGATGGCCAAAAGGCACATGAAAAGATGCTCAACATCACTAATTATCTGAGAAATGCAAATCAAAACTACAATGAGGTATCACCTTACACTGGTCAGAATGGCCATCATCAAAAACTCTACAAACAATAAATGCTGGAGAGGGTGTGGAAAAAAGGGAACCCGCCTACACTGCTAGTGGGAATGTAAAATGGTACAACCACTATGGAGAACAGTATGGAAGTTCCTTAAAAAAACTAAAAATAGAACTACCATGTGATCCAGCAATCCCACTCCTGGGCATATATCTGGACAAAACCATAATTTGAAAAGATACATTCACCCCAATGTTTACTGCAGCACTATTTACAATATCCAAAACATGGATGCAACCTAAATATCCATCAACAGAGGAATGGATAAAGAAGATGTGGTACATATATACAATAGAATATTACTCAGCCATAAAAAAGAACAAAATAATGCCATTTGCAGCAACATGGATGGACCCAGAGATTATCATACTAAGTGAAGTAAGTCAGACAGAGAAAGTCAAATATCATGATATCACTCATATGTGGAATCTAATTTTTAAAAAATGATATAAATGAACTTATTTACAAAACAGAACCAGACTCACAGATTTCAAAAACAAACTCATGGTTACCGAAGGGGAAACGTGGGAGGGAGCGATAAATTAGGAGCTTGGGATTAACATACACACACTACTATATATAAAATAGATAACCAACAAGGACCTAATGTATAGCACAGAGAACTCTACTAAATATTCTGTAATAACCTATATTCATTCTTTTTAAGATTCTTTTCCCATATATGTATATGTATAACTGAACCATTTTGCTGTACACCTGAAATTAACACACCACTGTAAATCAACTACACTCCAATAACATTTTTAAAAAATTTTTTAAAAAAGCTGTGATACACACACACACACACACATACACGGGAATACTATTCAGCCATAAAAAAAGAATGAAATTTTGCCATTTTCAACAACATAAACGAACCTGGAGGGTATTATGCTTAGTGAAAGTCAGAGAAAGACAAATACTGTATGTTATCACTTATACATGGAATTTAAAAAATAAAACAAACTAATGAATATAACAAAACAGAAACAGACTCACAGATATAGAGAACAAACTAGTGGTTACCAGTGGGAAGAGGGAAGGGGGAGGGGCAGATTAGGGGTAGGGGATAAAGAGGTACAATCTACTATGTAAAAAATAAATAAGTTATGAGGATATATTATACAGCACAGGAAATACAGCCAATATTTTATAAAAACTTTGAATGGAATATAATCTAAAAAATTTTGAATCAGTATGTGTACACTTAAAACTAATGTAATATTGTAAATCAATTATACCTCAATAAAAAAATAAGTTAAAACAAAATCTCAAAGGCAGTGAATAGTAAGTGCTAAGTCAGTGATAATGAGCTCAGAAAATGAAGCAATCACTGCTAGAATGGTTACGGAAGTCTTCACGAAGGAGCTGAACTGCCAGCTGGTCCTGGAAAAATGGGCAGAATTTGGATAAGCAGAAACTGCTCATTCTTTAACCCATCAGTCAGCCTAAAAGTGACAGGTCTCTATGGAGGACAGCCTGGCTAGGCCATGAGCTACTGAGACCAAAAGCCCCCCCCCCCAACTAAGCAAGCAAGCAAGCAAACAAACAAACAAACCTCCCTTTAAACCCTAATTAGCTGTTCCTCATTTTTGTCATGGCTAATGCCCAGCGTGACCCCAGAGCCACAACCAGGAAGAGGAGCATCAACTTAATTCTGTCCTCATTTTCCTAAAAGATTCCCTCTTCCTGGCTTCTGAGAATGGAATGTTTTGCCTCTGAGAAAGGAATATTCTAACACAGGTATGTGTGGGCCTTTGTATACATGTAATGGATTGAAGGGAAGATATGGTGGAAGGAATTTTATTTTGAGACTGTCAAGACAGCAGATACAAAATGCCCTTTGCAAACTGCATAGGGTTCTACCACTTTCATGAATGTACACACTCCCGTCTTCTTTCTCTTTCTGTGTTTTGATCTGACTCAGTCATTCATATATTCAATAGACATTTGATAAGCACCTATCATGTGCCTGGCACACAAAGTTACAGATACAAATACAAAAGAAACTGTAAACAAATGCTGAACTCTAGTTAATGGTATACTTCCTTAAGTATTAAGGAGTAAAGTGTACTGATGTCTCCAACTTCCTTTGAAATGCATCAGAAAATAAGATAAAATGATGGATAACTTGATGCCTTGCCTGTAGCTGGTAGTCAGTTCTCAATAAACGTTTGCTGAATTTGTGAAAACCAAAACTAGAAAAATTTAAACAGAGTAGATTCTAAATTCATATCTGGAAGCATATTCTATCTGAGAAATCTGAAATCTGTTCAAGTCTAAAGTTTCTGATCCTCTGGGAAATAGGACACCTAGAGACAAACTGGTATTTGTTATGTCCAGACTGCTGATCACTCAGGTGCTGTGGGAAGCAGCAGAGGCAAAAAAGAACTCATGGGACTTCCCTGGTGGTGCAGTGGTTAAGAATCCTCCTGCCAATGCAGGGGACACGGGTTCAATCCCTGGTCCGGAAAGATTCCACATGCTGTGGAGCAACTAAGCCCGTGCGCCACAACTACTGAGCCTGCACTCTAGAGCCCGCGAGCCACAACTACTGAGCCTGTATGCCACAACTACTGAAGCCTGCGCACCCTAGAGCCCGTGCTCCACAAGACAAGCCACTGCAATGAGAAGCCCGTGCACCGCAGTGAAGAGTAGCCCCTGCTCGCCGCAACTAGAGAAAGCCCGCATGCAGCAACAAAGACCCAATGCAGCCAAAAATAAATAAATTAAAAAAAAAAAAAAAAAGACACTCAAAAAGATGTATGCACTTCCATGTTCACTGCAGCATATTTACAACAGCCAAGATATGGAAACAACCTAAGTGTCCACTGATGAATGAGCAAATAAAGAAAATATGGTGTACACATATACAATGGGATATTATTCAGCCATAAAAATAATGAAGTCTTGCCATCTGCAACAACATGTATGAACGTAGAGGGAATCTGCTAAGTGAAATAAGTCAGACAAAGAAAGACAAATACCATATGATCTCACTTATATGTGGAATCAAAAAAAAACAAAACCAAAAAAATACCCAAGCTCATAGATACAGAGAACAGATTGGTAGTTGCCAGAGGCAAGGGAAGGTGAAATAGGTGAAGGAGGTCAAAAGGTACACATTTCCAGTTATAAAATAAGTCATGGGGATGTAATATACAGCATGGTGACTATAGCTAATAAAAGTTTTCATAAGGAAAAAATTTTCTAACTACGTATGGTCACAGATGTTAACCAGACTTACTGTGGTGATCATTTTACAATATATACAAGTATCAAGTCATTATGTTGTACACCTGAAACTAATATAAGGTTATGTGTCAATTATACCTCAATTAAAAAAAAAAAAGAAGTGGAGAGAGCAGACATCCTTGCCTTGTTCCTAACCTCAGGAGTCTTTTGCCATTTAAGTACAACGTTACCTGTAGGTTTTTTGTAAATGACCCTTATCAAAAAGTTCTCTTAGATTCCTAGCCTGCTGAGAGTTTTCATCAGGAATGGATGTTGGATTTGGTCAAATGCTTTGTGTCTGAGATAATCATATGGTCTTTCTCTTTTAGTCTGTTAATAGGTGAATTATATTAATTAATTTTTGAAGGTTAAATCAACCCTAAATTCTTAGGATAAACCTCACTTATTTTTAATTTATTTAGACTTTTACAGCCCATAATATGGTCTATCTTGGTAAGATGTGCACTTGAAAATAATGTACATCCTGCTATTGTTAGGTGGAGTAGTCTATCAAGTCTAGGTCTAATTAGGTTAACCTGGTTGATAGTTGGTTCAAGTCTCCTATATCCTTATTTTCTGTTTACTTGTTCTATCAGTAATTGAGAGAGCTCAACTGAATTGTGAATTCGTCTATTTTTGCTTGCAGTTCTATCACTTTTTGCTTCATGTATTTTGAAACTCTGTTATTAAAGGCATAAACATTTAGTTAGGACTGTTATGTCCTCTTGAGTGACCTCTTCATCATTATGAAATGGGCTTCTCTATTGCTGGTAATATTCTTTGCTCTGGAATGTACTTTATTTTATTACATTATTTGATATTAAATAATGTAGCCACTTCAGCTTTCTTTTGACTAGCAATTGTATGGTATAATTTTTCCATCCTTTTATTTTTAACCTATTAGTGCCTTACTTTTTTATCCAATCAGACAGACTCTGCTTTTTAACTGCTTGTGTTTTAACCATTTACATTTAATGTGACCTATTGATAAGTTTAGGTTTGAGTCTATCACCTTCTATTTGTTTTCTATTTGTGCTATATGTTCTTCTTTCTATTTTTCCTCTCTTTCTGCCTCTAAAAAATTAATGAAATATTTTTATGATTCCATTTTATCTTGTTTGTTGGCTTATTAGCTATAATTCTTTGTTTTATTATTTTAGTGATTGCTTTAGGGTATATGATATTCATTTTAACTTATCACAGTCTACCATTAAGTGTTATCCTTCCACTTCACATATAGTATAATAATTTTATAATAGCATACTTCCATTTCACACCTTCTGGCCTTTAGGCTATTGTTGTAATGCATTTTATTTTTACAAATGTTATAAACACCATAATACATTGCTATCATTTTTGTTTAAATAGTCAATTATGATTTAAAGACATTTCAATAATAAGAAAAAAACTGTATTTACGTATAATTACTATTTCTAGCTCTCTCCGTTCCTCCATGTAGATCCAGATTTCCATCTAGTATCATTTTCCCTTTTGCCTGAAAAACTTCTTTTAACATTTTTTTACAGTGTAAATCTGCTGATAAATTATTTCACCTTTTGTATGTCTGAAAATGTCTTTCACCTTAACTTACAAAATATATTTTCACTGTGTGTAGAATTCTAGAGTGAAAGATTTCTTTTCAGTTCTTTAAAGATGTGCTCCATTATATTCCCTCTTACATTATCTTTGATGAGAAATATGACGTCATTCATTTCTTTGTTCCTCTTTACATACTGTGTCTTTTTCTCTGGCTGCTTTTAAGATTTTCCCTCTATCACCAGTTTTAAGCAATTTGATTACTGTGTGCCTTGGTGCGTGTAGCAGTTGGGTCCAACCAGGAGAAAGAAATCACATAGTAGATTAAGAGGGGAAATTTAAGATGAATGGATAAAGAAGATGTGGCAATATATACAATGGAATATTACTCAGCCATAAAAAGAAATGAAATTGAGTTATCTGTAGTGAGGTGGATGGACCTAGAGTCTGTCATACAGAGTGAAGTCAGAAAGAGAAAAACAAATACCATATGCTAACACATATATATGGAATCTAAAAAAAAAAAAAAAAAAAAAAAAGGTCATGAAGAACCTAGGGGCAGGACGGGAATAAAGATGCAGACCTACTAGAGAATGGACTTGAGGACATAGGGAGGGGGAAGGGTAAGCTGGGACAAAGTGAGAGAGTGGCATGGACTTATATACACTACCAAATGTGAAATAGATAGCTAGTGGGAAGCAGCTGCATAGCACAGGGTGATCAGCTCAGTGCTTTGCGACCACCTAGAGGGGTGGGATAGGGAGGGTGGGAGGGAGGGAGATGCAAGAGGGAAGAGATATGAGGATATATGTATAAGTATAGCTGATTCACTTTGTTATAAAGCAGAAACTAACACACCATTGTAAAGCAATTATACTCCAATAAAGATGTAAAAAAAAAAAAAGAGGGAATTTAATATAAAGGGTTATTAACCATGATAAAAGAGTAACTAAAAGAAATAAGGAAACCCTATATGGTACCCTATATCTGAATGAGAATATCCATAAAGTACAGATGTGGAAGGGTTCAGACCTCATTGGGAGGAGGTATGGTATAGCCCACTGGATAGCAGAGAAGTCTGCTAGTTTGGTCAGGTCAGAGGTGGTCTGGAGATCCCGGGCAAACAATAAGCTATACTGTGGAGTGCAGGTGGGGAGCAGGTAACTGGCAACCAACGACATGCAGGCGAGAGTCTGAGTGTTGATGGGGGAAGGAAGCCTTCAGAGCACAGGGTCACATGGAGGTTCTACTTTATATGTTCAAAGAGCTGAAGAAAGGACATGGGTGCAAACATTGCAAAAAGACCATGTTGTGGAAGGCTACACCAGATGTCCTCACACTGACACCTCTGACCCCCAACCTGCACCAGAAACAGCAGGAGAGCTTCTTTCTCCTACAGTGTCCCTCTAGCACCAGAGCCCTGTATTAAGAAAGCTTAACATCACGCTAACTTTAAAGAATTCCTTTGTTTATCTCAGAGTGTGTATTGAAGGGTGCATCTGGAGCTGAAAGGCAATAAATTGTTAATTGACAGTGTAGTTTTCTTCATGTTTCTTTGTCTGGTGTTCCTTGAGCCTCTCAGATCTGTGGGTTTATACTTTCCATCAAGTTTGGATAATTTTCAGCAATTATTTCTTCAGATATTTTTTCTGTACTTCCCTTTCTTTTGGGAATCCAATTACACTTGTATTAGGCCACTTGAAGTTGTCCTGCAGCTAACTGATGCTCTTTTCTTTTCCTTTTTGTGTTTCATTGTGGAGAGTTTCTATTGCTATGCCTTCAAATTCCCTAATCTTTTCCTCTGCAATGTCTAACCTGCAATGAATCCTGCCAGTGTATTTTTCATCTCAGACATTGTAGTTTTCATTCCTAGAAGTTCTATTTGGATCTATTTTATATATTCTGTGTCTCTACTCAACTTCTGAACATACAGAGTACAAGTTATAATCACTCTCGTAATGTTCTTCGCTGCTAATTCTAATATCTGTGTTAGCTTTGGGTCAGTTTCAATGGATTGATTTTCCTCTTTATGGATCATGTCTTCTTGCCTCTTTGTTATTCCTATAATTCTTTTTGAGCTTTGTTCTGGGAAACAGTTAAGTTACTTGGACATGGTTTGATCCTTTTGAATCTTGTTTTTAAGATTTGTTAGGCAGGTCCAGAGCACTGCTCACTCTAGAGCTAATTATTCCCTACTACAAAGGCAAGACCTTCCTGAATACTCTACCCAATGTCTAATGAATTATGAAATTTTCCTGTCTAGCTGGTGGTAACAGTGCCTGTTGCCATCACTGTGTGAGCACTGGGCAACACTGCTTCTAATTTCTTCAAATTCCCAGTCTTGACTAGTTTGCTCATGTCGTGTGCTAATCAGTCTCTGCTGAGTATTCAAGAGAGAACTTCTGCAGATCTCTGGTTCTCTCCATGTATCTTTTCTTTCTGATACTCTGTCCTATGAACTGTTGCTGCACTGGTCTCCCTAGACTCACAGCTCCATGTCAACTCAGGGAATCTACTGGGCTCTGCTCAGTTCCTGCTCCTGATGTCAGAGCCTGGAAACTCAAGGCAGGATGGGACAATTGTAGGGCTCATCTCTTTTGTTTGCCATCCCTCAGGGATCACTATCCTTCATTGTTTGATGCCCAGTGTCCTGAAAACTACTGTTTCATATAGTTGGGTTTTTTTTTAGGTAGGAAGGTAATCTGGTTCCTGTTATTTCAGCTTGTCTGGAAGGAGAAGTTCCCAATATACTTTTATATATTTTTTATTGAAGTATAGTTGATTTACAATATTATATTAGCTTCAGGTGATTCAATGATTTTTACAGATTATACTCCATTAAAAGTTATTACAAGATAATGGCTATAATTCACTGAGCTATACAGTATATCCTTGTTGCTTATCTATTTTATACACAGTAGTTTATATCTCTTAATTCCATACCCCTATATCTTGCCCCTCCCCTCTTCCCTCTCCCCAGTGGTAACCACTAGTTTGCCTTCTATATCTGGGAGTCTGTTTGTTTTGCTATTTACATTCACTTGTTTTATTTTTTAGAATCCACATATAAGTGATATCATACAGTATTTGTCTTTGTCTGACTTATTTCACTAAGTATAATATTCTCTAGGCCCATCCACATTGCTACAAATGGCAAAATTTCATTCCTTTTTATGGCTGAGTAATATTCCATTATATATATATATATACCACATCTTCTTAAGCCAATTGTCTGTTGATGGGCACTTGGGTTGTTCCCATGTCTTGGGTATTGTAAATAGTGCTGCTATAAACATTGGAGTGCATGTATCTTTTTGAATTAATGTTTTCATTTTTTCTGAATATGTACCCACAAGTGGAATTGCTAGATCATATGACAGTTCTAATTTCAGTTTTTTGAGGAACGTCCATACTGCTTTCCACAGTGGATGCACCAATTTACATTCCCACCAACAGTGTACAAGGATTCCCTTTTCTCCACATCCTCGCCGACATTTGTTATTTGTAGACTTTTTGATGACAGCCATTCTGACAGGTGTGAAGTGATATCTCATTGTTGTTTTGATTTGCATTTCTCTAATAATTAGCAATGTTGAGTATCTTCTCATGTGCCTATTAACCATCTGTATGTCTTCTTTAGAAAAATGTCTATTCAGGTGTTCTGCCCATTTTTTGATTGGGTTCTTTGTGTGTTTTTTTTGTTTTTTTTTTTTGATACTGAGTTGTATGACCTGTTTATATATTTTGAATATTAACCCTTTATCAGTAGTACTGTTTGCAAACATTTTCTCCCATTCAGTAGACTGTCTTTTCATTTTGTCAATGTTTTCCCTTGCTGTGCAGAAGCTTTTAAGTTTAATTAGGTCCCTTTGTTTATTTTTGCTTTTGTTTCTTTTGCCTTACCAGACAAATCCCAAAATATATTGTTACAATTTATGTCAAAGGAAGTTTTGCCTATGTTCTCTTCCGGAGTTTTAAGGCTCCAGGTCTTACATTTAGGTCTTTATCCATTTTTTTTTTTTAATATGGTGTGAGAAAATGTTCTGATTTCACTGTTTTACATGTAGCTGTCCAGTTTTCCCAGCACCACTTATTGAACAGTCTGTCTTTCCCTCATTGTATATTCTTGCCTGCTCTGCTGTAGATTAATTGACCATAGGTGCCTGGGTTTATTCCTGAGCTCTCTATTCTGTTCCATTGATCTATGTGTCTGTTTTTTTTGCCAGTACCAGGCCATTTTGATTATTGTAGCTCTGTAGTATAGTCTAAAGTCTTGGAGGGTGATACCTCCAGCTTTGCTCTTCTTTCCCAAGATTGCTTTGGCAACTCAGGGTCTTCTGTGGTTTCAAATGAATTTTAGGATTATTTGCTCTAGTTCTGTGAAAAATGTCATGGGTATTTTGATAGGGATTGCAATAAATCTGTAGATTGCTTTGGGCAGTATGGTCATTTTAACAATATTAATTCTCAAGTCTTTTAATGTTTTTTGTTTTTTTCTCATGCTATTTTATTTTATTTTTAATTCTTATTGGGGTATACCTGATTTACAATGTGTTAGTTTCAGGTGTACAGCAAAGTGAATCAGATATACATATATCTTTTTTTTAGATTCTTTTTCCATATAGGCCATTACAGAGTATTGAGTTCCCTGTGCTGTACAGTAGGTTATTAGTTATCTGTTTTATATATAGTAGTGTGTATATGTCAATCCCAATCTCCCAATTTATCCCTCTACCCCCTTATCCCCTGGTAACCATAAGTTTGTTTTCTACATCTGTAAGTCTCTTTAAATCTTGAATAAATTCCCACCCCATATCTTTTCGTTTTCTATGACATTGAATAGACCCAGCCAGTTTTCCTATGGGATGCCCACTTTCCAGATTTGCCTAATTGCTTCCTTGTAAAATCAATTAACTTGTTCCTCTAAAATAGGGTTGGCAAATTTTCCTTAAAGGTCCAGAAAATAAATATTTTAGGCTTTGTGGGCCACATACTATCTCTGTCACATATTCTTTTTTGTTTCTTGGTTTATTTCTGTCTTATTCTAACAATCCTTTAAAAATGTAAAAACCATTCTTAGCTCAAGGGCTACAGGCTGGATTTGGCCTAAGGGCCATAGTTTGCTCCTGCTCTAACCTCTGTATTTTCTGTAAACTGAAAGTCAATCTAAAAGCCTTGAACAGATTCAGGTTAAACAATTTTCACAAAACGCTTCACAGGTGATGGTGTTTACCTCAAGCTGCACCCCAACAAGAAGCACATAATGCCTGGTTATCCCACTTTCTGTGATGCCAAGATAGACCACTAGGTTAAGATAATCCCTCTATTGTAAAGTTGTGTTCTTCTCCTTGAAATAACCAAATAATCTGTGGGGTTATATTTCCAATTCTCCATCTGCCTCTCACCTAATAATTTTTATCATCTGTAGATGGTTTTTACCTGAATCAGGTATTTTATTAGGAGTTGAAATGGTGATTCCTAATTATACCATTACTTCTACAAATATTAGCTGGCATTCTTACATAAAAAAGAACATACCGGGGCTTCCCTGGTGGCGGAGTGGTTGAGAATCTGCCTGCTAATGCAGGGGACACAGGTTCGAGCCCTGGTCTGGGAAGATCCCACATGCCGCGGAGCAACTAGGCCCGTGAGCCACAACTACTGAGCCTGCGCGTTTGGAGCCTGTGCTCCACAACAAGAGAGGCCGCGATAGTGAAGAGGCCAGCACACTGTGATGAAGAGTGGCCCCTGCTTGCCGCAACTAGAGGAAGCCCTCGCACAGAAACGAAGACCCAACACAGCCAAAAATAAATATAAAAATAAATAAATAAATAAAATCTTGGTGGGGGGGGGGGGGAACAGAACATACCCTCATTACCTAGAGTTATTTGGTTATGTTAAAACAGTTGCTACTAGAAAAATGGTCAATTATTTCCTTTCATTGGTGTTTAGAGTAAGGAGTTGATATTAGAGTAATTTTTAAGACAGACAACTGTGGGGTGGGGGAAGCTTCTCTTTTCTGAGTATTATCATGGACTTATGGATTTTATATATTTATGTGTATAAATCAACTGCAGCCATTATTCTGCCTAATGCTCCAAATGTCCCAACTTTAGCCAGTGCGGGTCCTTTCAAACTACCTTCTGTGTCCTTTGACACAACTCCATTAGCTTGTTTTCACTTGAAGTACACATATAATTATTCCATTAGATTTTGAAAGCTTTCTTGCTTCTAGCACAAAATGATGTCTCAGGCTCACCCTGTTAAGTTCTTACTCCAGACTTGGAATTACTCTTCTCCAAGGAGCGCTGGTTCCTTTTAGTGGGGAATGATATTTAGGAAGTAAAATCTGTGCATTAGGGGTACTCATTACTACCAGTATATCATTGCTTCTAGGTCCTCTGGAGACAGAGCTAGGAAAAAAAATACATGATGAACTGTACTTGTCTTACATGTTCTGATTTACACTTATCTATCTGTCCTAAGCTTTTTGACTCTGATTTATCTGATATTGACTTCTTGCCTGATTATTTTCCATAGCTGTCCCTCATATCCATTCTCTTGCTTATATCACACCTGCTGTTAACTATTAAAGCATCTCTTGCTAAATACTGAGGTGCTACTATTCTTGTCCCTGGGTTGTATGACACTGCATGACTTTGACCATGAATTTCATTAAACAAAAATGAAGGGATACTGCCACTACAATAATATGTAGCAATATTCACTCGCTAAGCACTAATTTTATAGTGTCACATCTCTATTAATTATTTACCTAGGAGAACAGTCAGATCGATTTTAAAAAATCAAATTTTGTTTTCTACATCATCACATTTTATAACCTTCTGAGCATTAGGGCACTGTGAATGGCACCGGAGATACAAACAAGTCAAAGACAGTCTTCAGCATGAGTAGTAGTATATTTACAACTGCTATTTACTAAGCCAGCAAGTATGCTAAGGACTTTATATATAGTCTACAATGCTAACAACCCTGTAAGGTGTACAGTATGACTCTGGTTGTGTTTTTAATAATCCCTATTTTTTTCCACATGAGAAAAATGTGTAGTTGCAAACTCTGAACTCAATCAACACAGCTAGTAATCAACAGAACCAAAATAAATCCAGATTCATCTAGTGCCAAAACTTAAATCCATCTCACTATGTCACATTGCCTCCTAGAAGGAGTGATGATGGATGAAACATGCCCTGACTTCAGCATGGCTTAAAGTTTTTGCTTTCATTCCATACAACCTCCTTTCAGACACTGACTAGGCCACTTAAGTGGAACCTGAGAGGTTCCTCCAGCGGCTTGGTGTCATGCTAACAGGCTATCCCAGAGACTCTATTTTGCCTAATGCCTCTATTAATGAAGGAATTAAGATGCTTGTAACTCTGACTCCTGATACTAAAGTAGGCAACAGCTGTCACTAATCCTGGTTTCACATTAGAATAGTAATTCTCATCCTTGGTCACACATTATAGTCACCTGCTTTAAAAAACAAAAAACAAAAAACCTGATGTGCAGGGCACATCCCAGAGCAGTGTAATGAGAATCTCTGGGGGTGGGACCCAGGAATCACTATTCAGTGCAACAGCTACCCAGGTGATTCTTAGGTGTAATCAGGTATGAGAATTAGCTTTAGAATACAGGAATAACACTTGCTAAGTGACTCTGATAAATTGAGGGTGGGGAGGAAAAGAAGGTTCCAATCCAAAAAAGATGAGACCAAATGAAATGGATAGATACAAACAGCATTTTGAAGTCAGCAAGGAACAAGTATGAAAAGCAGTGTTTCCAAGAATCCATACAGTCTCCATTCCAAGGCAGTTTGACTAAATGAGAGACTTTTATTATTTTAGCCTGGTTCAGGAAAGTTAGAATTCTCACCTGTATGGCTCCAAAGCCTATACTCTATAGTCAAGTCACACTAATCCCTAGTAGTAATAGCTGTCACTAATTATGTCACTATTATGGGCCAAATGCTTTAGTTTCTAAACAACTTTATGAGGTAGGTCTCTATTTTATAGAAGATGGATAAAAAGATAGCATATATTTATTTCTAAACAAGTCATCTGGACCAGTAGCTCCCAACCACGGATCCTTGGGGGACACTGAATTGCTAAAAGAGTGCACACAAAGCACTGCCTGTAGACTAAATATGTCATTAAATGCTGTTGTGATTACAGGCTATAAATCCTTCTAGAAGTATTACTAATTCCCTAATGTCATTTTTATTCTTTTTTATCAACCTGCAGATACTAAAATGACATCTACTATCAAGTGAGAGAATACAATTTTTTTTAATATTAAAAACGGGTCCTCTTGTGTTGAAACTGGAACTCTCAGACATTGCTGGTGGGAATATAAAATGATAAAGCCTCTTTGAAAAGCAGTTTGGCAGTTACTTAAAAAGTTACACAGAGACATACCAGACAGCAATTCCACTTAAGAGAAATGAAACAAATGTCCACACACAGACTTGTACATGAATCAAATGCATGATCATAGCAGCACGATTCATAATAGTCGAAAACTACAAACAAATCAAATGTCTATCAACCCGTGAGCCGATAAACAAAATACACTATATCCATGCAAGGGAATACTATTCAGAAATAAAAAGGAACTAACTACTGATATGTGCTACAATGTAAATGAACCTCACAAACACTATGCTAAAGAAGCCAGACACACAAAAAACTACCTGTTGTCTGATTCTACTTATACAAAATATCCAGGAAAGGTAAATCAATACAGATCAAAAGCAGATCAGCATTTGCCTGGGGCTAAGGGTGGGAGCGGGGGCAGGGGGTGGAAACTGACTGCAAAAGGTCACAGAAGAACTTTTGCGGGGGGTAGGGGTACAGAAATGTTCTAAAACTGAATCACAGTGATGGTGGCACAATTCTATAAATCTGCTAAAAATAACTGAATTGTACTCTTACAATGAGTGAATTTTATAAAGTATAAATTATACCTCAATAAGGCTGTTCAAAAATATTGTAGAAGGTCACTAGATTAGATTTTTAAAAGAGGAGGGTCAGCATACTGAAAGACTGGGAACCAGTGATATAGACAATAGTGAAGGAATTCAGCAAGCGTGAGCGTGCATTAAAGAAAGTAAAATATAAATCCTCTGGGTAAAATTTTTTAGTAAACAGTTATATTTGCTATACACTTGAACCATGGAACTAAGTAATATATGCCTACTTGACTTGTGAATGTCATCTTTTTTAAAAAAATTTATTTATTTTATTTATGGCTGCGTTGGGTCTTCGTTGCTGTGCGCAGGCTTTCCCTAGTTGTGGCCAGCGGGGGCTCCTCTCCGTTGTGGTGTGCAGGCTTCTCATTGCAGTGGCTTTGCTTTGTTGTGGAGCACGGACTCTAGGCACACAGGCTTCAGTAGTTGTGGCTCGCGGGCTCTAGAGCGCAGGCTCAGTAGTTGTGGTGCATGGGCTTAGCTGCTCCGCGGCATGTGGGATCTTCCCAGACCAGGGCTTGAACCCGTGTCCCCTGCATTGGCAGGCGGATTCTTAACCACTGCGCCACCAGGGAAGCCCGTGAATGTTGTCTTATACTCACTCTATTTCAAACAAGGTGCTCAGCCCCCTGTGGGAGGTGCCCTGACTGCACAGCCCTTGACTCAGCAGAATCAAGGACATGAATTAACTATAACAGATAACAGAACATAAGTGACAAAAGAAAAGTACTAAAGTACTCTTGGTAGTCAGTAGGAGAGATTAAAATAGGTGGGGAAAGGGACTTCCCTGGTGGCACAGTGGTTAAGAATCCGCCTGCCAATGGAGGGGACATGGGTTTGATCCCTGGTCCGGGAAGGTCCCACATGCCGCAGAGCAACTAAGCCCATGCACCACAACTACTGAGCCTGCACTCTAGAGCCTGGGAGCCACAACTACTGAGCCCACATGCCACAACTACTGAAGCCTGCGTGCCTAGAGCCCGTGCTCCACAACAAAGCCACTGCAAAGAGAAGCTCGCGCACTGCAACAAAGAGTAGCCCCCGCTTGCCACCACTAGAGGAAGCCTGCACACAGCAACAAAGACCCAACGCAGCCATAAATAAATAAATAATTTAAAAAAAAAAAAAAAAAAAACAGGTGGGGAAAGAACAGCAAAGGTCCATGGAGGAAGGAGCAAACAAACTTGGCCTTAAGGCCTGGGGAAGATGCCAACAGGTGGCAACAGGTGCAGACAATGTGAGGTGGGAAAGCACAGGGCAGTCTCGGGAAATAGGCTAATCTGGTTGAAGCATAGGGTACAAACAGAGAGGTAGTGGGAGACAAGGCTGGAAACCTGTGCTAGGTCCAAGATGGTACAGGGCATTGAATGCCATGCCACGGAGCCTCAGCTTTATTTGGTTGGCAAAGGGGAGTTGTTCAGAACTTCTATGGAAGAAGGCTGACAAAGGGAAAAAATGAAGGGGCAGAGCATAAATACAGGAAGATACATGGATGATTATTGCATAAAGTTCAACAAAGGATGTGGCAGTGTAAAGAGAAAGGAGGGGGCAGATTCTTTGATTCTCTGGTCCCAGGAAGGAGGGGAGGTTCATGTTGAATTACAGTTCATCTCTTGACAGCTTCTGCTTTGTCACTTTCCCCAGTGTTCTTAGGATCTGTCTGTCTCTCTCACTGGCAGTTAAAAGTCCGTTACTGACACCTTTGGCAGTCTGCATTTCAGAAGACACATTTTTCATTCACTTTGTTTCTTCCCAAACAAAAGGACTGTGTTTGGTAAGTAAATTCCTTTCACTTTAAGGAAGTGCCATTGCATTCAAGGAATAACTTTTTAATTCATTTCTGACAGTTTTTAAATAGTATGTTAATTTTGAAAACTGTCCTCAATCCTATGCTATGTTCAACTTCAATCTAGTTTTTGAGGAATTAAGTCAAATATTTAAATAGACTGCAAGGCTTTGAATTGACTCTAAATAAAAATTGGTATGATTTTCTCCTTTTTTTTATAATATGTATTTATTTACTTATTTGGCTGCATTGGGTCTTAGTTGCGGCATGCGGGATCTTTTAGTTGTGGCATGTGAACTCTTAGCTGCAGAATGCGGAATCTAGTTCCCTGACCAGGGATCAAACCCGGGCCCCCTGCATTGGGAGGGCAGAGTCTTAGCCACTGGACCACCAGGGAAGTCCCCAAAATTGGTACGCTTTTCGTAGAGCTCCTGTTAAACACTGAAGTTCCTCTTCAATAATCTATGTCTGTACACAGACTGCATAAAACAAAACACTACTGCTTAAGTAAAGAATTATTTTTATTGCAAAGAGTTGTTTTTGTTTTTTTAATAAATTTATTTATTTATTTATTTATTTTTGGCTGCGTTGGGTCTTCGTTGCTGCACGTGGGCTTTCTCTAGTTGAGGCGAGCAGGGGCTACTCTTCGTTGCGGTGCGCGGGCTTCTCATTGCGGTGGCTTCTCTTGTTGTGGAGCACAGGCTCTAGGCACGCGGGCTTCAGGAGTTGTGGCTCCCAGGCTCTAGAGTACAGGCTCAGTAGTTGTGGCGCACGGGCTTAGTTGCTCTGCAGCATGTGAGATCTTCCCAGACCAGGTCTCGAACCCGTGTCCCCTGCATTGGCAGGCGGATTCTTAACCACTGCGCCACCAGGGAAGCCCCTTGCAAAGAGTTTAAACTGTTTTTTTCAGACTTTTTATAACACACATTTGCATAAAACATAGCTTTTCTTGCTCTGTGACCTTAGATGAGTCACATCCTCTTAAGGCCCTAGTTGTTTCCTCAAGTGTGAGATCAAAGAGTCAGACAGTAAAAGCTAAGTAACATGGGTTAAGCTTGACCCTCAAAATTGTAATATGAAGGGGTTCTCACCATCTTAAAACTTTATGCTAGAAATCTAAAGTCAAATTGGTAATTAACTACTCTTTCAGTCTTCAGATCAATAAGCCTTTTCTGGATTGCTGTCATGTGTGTGGCATTATACCAAGCACTGCTGGGATAAAAACCAGTTAAAGACACAGTGTCTGCCTTCATATTGTCTAAAACTCAGGAGGAAAACAAACATCATTATGTGTGATACTAAATGGCAATAAAATATAGACCTCAGGCTTTATCATTTAGATAAACTGAGTTTGACAAAGAGCATCCTCAAGTGTCCCTAACCTTTAAGGACAAGATCAAAGATAATGCTTATATTCCCTGGGTAGCCCTCCCTATAGGAGGAAAGATGCTGTCTGTGTGGTACATGAGCTGGACATAGTATAGCAGGTCTCCTATTCACAGTTCATAACTTGTTAGGTTTATTTCTGTGAAATAATTATGAAATAAAGATCTTAAGTGATGAAGTATATCCAAGATTCAGTTAATACCTCATTTCCTTAATTTATATAATATTAGAAAACATGGAATTGACATCTATTACTTAGGTCTTATCATTAATATAGATGGAAAGCCATATGCTAAAACATCTCTGACATCATGGTTACGTCTTGCCTGTAATCTGACCCTGACCACAGCAGTGTCATAGGAGAAGGAATAACTGGTATCCATAGAAACATCACCAGACTGGGACCATGTAAAAAGATGTAACCTAGCAACTGATGACGAGAGGTGTGTGTAGGGGGAATTCTTCCAGTTCTGCAAATGCTAAACATACAGCACTGAATGCGACTAGTAAAATTAGGGTAATATGGAAAATCTGACTTATTCATAGAGAGTTGGGAATCTCAGGTTTGTAAAACCTTAATACTATGCTGCATAATTTTAAACAGGAAAAGCATGTAAACACCTCCTCACTGCCTACATCATCAGTTGTGTGCAGGGAAAGTACCTTGTATGTCATGACCAGAATGGAAAATAAATTTTGTAGTGGCACCAATCATCTCAACCTCTCTCTGTCTCTCATACAGAGGCAATGAATTTTGGTGAGATAAGAACCATACCTGATCTCAGAGAAGGATGGATATGTTCTATATGTAAAGAAGGCAGCGTTACAAAGCAACCAGACTCCCAGTATACCACATAACGTGAGTATGTTTCCCTTAAGAATTTTCTTTTTAATAGAGATCACATAAATATCGATATATATGTGGACATTTAGAGAGTGAAAGAACCATCTAATTCAATCCCCTTTTTTACTGACACAAACTGAGACCCAGAGTGAGGATTTATTTAAGTTCAGAAAGTTAGTGACAGAGCATGGGCTAGAACTGAGGTCTTCCGCTTTCCAGGCCAATTCTTTCCATTAAAACAGAATGCCAGGGCTTCCCTGGTGGCGCAGTGGTTGAGAATCTGCCTACCAATGCAGGGGACACGGGTTCGAGCCCTGGTCTGGGAAGATCCCACATGCCACGGAGCGACTAGGCCTGTGAGCCACGATTACTGAGCCTGCGCATCCGGAGTCTGTGCTCCGCAACAAGAGAGGCCGTGATAATAAGAGGCCCGCGCACCACGATGAAGAGTGGCCCCCACTTGCCGCAACTAGAGAAAGCCCTCGCAGAGAAACGAAGATCCAACACAGCCATAAATAAATAAATAAATAAATAAAATTAAAAAAAAAAAAACAAAAAAAAAACAGGATGCCATTTTTTTTTCTTCATGTCTAAAGAGGAACACTATTTGGACTTTATGGAAATGAGAAACAAAAACCACTGAGATCTAAGGGTTAATCTGTTACAGCAGTTAGTGTTATCCTACCTAATATAAAAATGAATCTGTTTATACTACCCCAGGGCAATCTGAAAAACAGATCCTTTTTTTGTTTGTTTTTGGAAATTCTGGATCAGGTTACAGCTTCAAAGGAATTTACCCAATTTCTAGAGGTATCACCTGAGTACAAAAAGACCAACAGCTTCTCTATTTGGAACAAAATGGTGCATGTGGCACTGTTACAACTACGTCTGCCATCCTACTTAGAACTGGTAGAATCTTAGTAATCAGCCACTCCAACTCCTTAGAAAACTGAAGCACAGAAAATGAAAGTCCAGGGTTCTTTCTACTGACAGCATTATGGCTGAGACTGGCTAGCTGTTCATCCATCCACTTCTCCCTGGGCACAAAGCTGGCCTACACGTCCCAGCCTCTCTGGTAACTGAGTGCAGCCCTGAGACTGAATTGTGACCAGTGAATAAGTGGAAGCTACGTGCACGATTTCCAGGCATGGTCCCCAGAAAAGTTCCAGGCTCTTTCCCTCCTGCTATGACCTTGGAAGCCACCTGTTGAAGGTGGCATAGTCACAAGACAGAAGGAGATGGCTGGGTTACTGAATCACTGCCTGAAATGAGAGCCACCCACCAATCTGGAATACCAGTTTTTAACTCCCCAGTTAAGCTACTGAGATTTGGGGAATTATCTGTTACAGAAACTTCAGTGTTATTTAATAAAACTATAACTAGGGTTATCCCTCTGCAAATAGTGAACACCACTCCTTTGGTTTTTTTGTGAAAAATAATAATAATTTTTTTTTATTGCAAATAATCAGTATATTATTTACTCCCAACGAGAGCCTTGTTTTATTTGTCAGTCAGAGCCCCGCTGGAAGTAGCAAAGGACTAGGACTGCAGATCTGGCAAGTCACTTAACTTCCCTGGGCCTCAGCTTTCTTAACTATTTGTTAATGGATTAGTGATTTACAAATCATGTTTTAATACACAGCTGAAAAACCATTTTTTCCAAATAAAAATTAAGCAGAACTTCAATATAAGAAACATAAAAATGCTCAGGTTGAAATGGAAATGGGGAAGGGGACAGGAATCCACCAGCTAAATGTCCCTTTCAGCTCTTCCTTCCTTGAAACTATTCTGAGGTACCTCTTGGAGACCTACAGCTCCTCAGACCATAGTCTGAGAACCACTGATCTAAACTAATGGCTTTCCAAGTTATGTGGGGTGAGGTTTTTCCCATTCCATATGCTTTCCCATATATAATCTTATCAGAAGGCTCAATAAACAGATACAGATAAAGGTTACCTTTTATTAATATTAAATGTATTATAAATTTAACTGTCTACGATTTATAAGCCCATTAAAAATAATTAGGTCTTTTAAAAACAATTTGAAGGGCTTCCCTCGTGGTGCAGTGGTTAAGAATACTCCTGCCAATGCAGGGGACACAGGTTTGAGCCCTGGTCTGGGAAGATCCCACATGCCACGGAGCAACTAAGCCCATGGGCCACAACTACTGAGCCTGCAAGCCACAACTACTGAAGCCTGCGCACCTAGAGCCCGTGCTCCGCAACGAGAAGCCACCGCAATGAGAAGCCCGCGCACCACAACGAAGAGTAGCCCCCACTCGCCGCAACTTGAGAAAGCCCACGCACAGCAACGAAGACCCAACACAGCCAAAAATAAATTAATTAATTAAAAAAAAAACAATTTGAAATTGGAGGATAAGGATGATAGTGGTAGCTTTACTCAATATTGATGTATTTGTGGATTTAGCTTTGATTCTAAAGTACTGAAATAAATTTTTAAATTCACCCAGTGAAGTAGTTACAAATGCCACCAGTTTTTACACTGCTTATCTTACAACAGTATAATACTGTTTAGTTAATGGAGAGGGCACAAAGGCAAGGTAAGCTGGCAGCACAACCTGAGGTACCAATGGTCTTTTACCTGTTTAATGTGACATTCATCTCAAGAGAGCACATTATACGTATTCTGGTAATAGTTCTTCAAAGTGACAAAATTTTAAAATGCAATCAAATTTGTAGAACCTCTGAAAAGAAAACATTTTACAAACATTTTCTAGTCTGGTCCAGCTAGACTAAAAGCTCTTTTTCAGTTCTAAAAATTATATTATAGCATTGGATCGTTGTCCTGGACTCAAATGAAGAGCAATGGGGAAGATGCTATCAGAGTCAAAACACTACCTGCTTTTCTGCTGATTACATTTACTCACTGAATACACATACTTTATTTTTCAAGGTAACAATATTTAGGGAGCAGAACTATGGGTCACAGCCAGCACAGGTAACAAAAGAGTGCATAATTTGCAGCCAATTTTTTTTCTCTGCCAGTAAACTCCAACCTTACTACCACCTGCAATTCATTTGCCAGGTACCAAATAGAGGCCTCACCTCACACCAGGCAGGGGCAGCTCAATTAACTCTGTTTTCATCACTCCAACACAATACACTAAGCTGTCTACAGAGACCAAGGGAATCCAGATTTCAATGTCAAAAAAAAAGCTGACTGCCAATGTATTAAGTCAAATCTAGCAGCATTAAGAAGATATACTCCCAGGATTTCCCAGGTGGTCCAGTGGTTAAGAATCCGCCTTCCAATGCAGGGGACGCAGGTTCAATCCCTGGTTGGGGAACTAAGATCCCACATGCCGCGGGGCAACTAAGCCCACGCGCTCCAACTGCTGAGCCCAAGCCCTGCAACTAGAGAAGCCTGCGTGCCGCAACAAAAGATCCCATGTGCTGCAACTAAGACCTGACACAGCCAAATAAATAAATAAAATATTTTAAAAAAAGAGAGAAGATCTACTCCCACAGTGATTTATCTGACTCTTGTGTCTTGCAACCCCCCAAATTTAGACTTAATATCCCAGAACCTTAGGCTCTCCTCTTTTGAAAAAGATAATGAGAACATGATATAGTTGTAACTAACAGAACCTGAAGACTCCTGAATCAGGAATGGCTCTCTCTCTCTGGGGAAATAATTATGAGCAGGTTCAAATAATCAAGACATGAATCTACCAAAAAAACACCCATATGCTGAAGAACAAGCAATTACCACCCTAATGTGTTTAACCTACTAATTAGCATTAGTACCAATCTGGAAAAAGCTGAAAATGTTGTCTTCACAGAGGAGAGCTCCTATATACAAAAACCCGTTTTCTCTTCTAGCTGAAGTGAGCCTCTCAACAAATCCTTCTCAATCCTTGCAGCACACCCTTGACATAACAAACAGAAGCTGCTGAAAGTGGACCCCAAGCCTTTGGATTCATTTTACTCAGTGACTCTGAAGTTAAGGGGCATCCAACACAATAACGTCCAGCAAACATCAACTAAACAGCAAGCCAATAAGATGGAAATACATGGGAGGAGGTTTTTGTTCCTGTCTGACTACCCCTCCTTGAAAAGGTACAAAAACCAATCCTGAAACCCGTAACCAGTGCAAAGCCTTGAGCAAATGTCACTAAACTTCTGATGCTCAGTTTCCTCATCTGTCAAATAAAGAATAATTACTACCAGTTCCAGTGGTAACGAGATTAGAGGAGGTCCCGTATGTGTCCTTTTGGAAATTTAAACTACTGTTATTTGGTTGGGAAATAATTTTGTCTTCCAAACTTCTTTCAAGGATAAGCTGACTAAAATCTGCCATATCTTTTTTCTACAACACAACACCTGTAAATGAAACAGACTTTAAGAAGTAAAATACAGCCCCCTGCCCCCAAAAGGAACAAAAGCCCATTCAGCAATTAAAACTACTTTTGATGAACAGCTGTTGTTGTTCACTGTGACGTGTTCTAGAAACAAGGATGGTTGTGTGTCACCAGGCAGAGCAACCATGACACTAATGGTCATGATTTTAAAGCCTTTAACTTTAAGAAAGAAACCTGGGAGAAATTTGCTTCAAGAAGTATATGGGGCTTCCCTGGTGGTGCAGTGGTTGAGAATCTGCCTGCCAATGCAGGGGACACGGGTTCAAGCCCTGGTCTGGGAAGATCCCACATGCCGTGGAGCAACTGGGCCCGTGAGCCACAACTGCTGAGCCTGCGCGTCTGGAGCCTGTGCTCCGCAACAGGAGAGACCGCGATGGTGAGAGGCCCGCGCACCGCGATGAAGAGTGGCCCCCGCTCGCCGCGACTAGAGAAAGCCCTCGCACAGAAACGAAGACCCAACACAACCAAAAATAAATAAATAAATTAATAAAAATTTAAAAAAAAATAAAAAAAAAAAAGAAGTATATGGACGCAGGGCTGCGAATCCCAAATGAGCTGTTTAAAGAATAGGGATCTGTTTACTCTTCAGGGGAAAATTAGTCTTTTCAGGGAAGGTTAGCTCCAGCTAGTACGCACCCTATCTTCCTCGTGTGTGGATAAGACATTAGAGGCAGACTGAGGAATACAGCTCCGAACAGGCAGGAAATAAAGCACCTGTTTGCACCAATGTCTTCCTACTCATGTCATCCCACAGACACCAGCTCAGAAGAGGGGCTCTTCTAAGAGCTGAGAGTGTGGGGGACAAATGAGAAGGAGGGGGGATTACAGAGGGTAGAAGTCAAGGTTGGGGGAGTGGGTATTCATCTGAATACAGCTTCAGTCACTCTGAATAAATTCCTGCTGACAACAAACAGAAGATGGTAAAACAGAGTCTCAGGCACTGAGAGAGCACAGATGGCTGTGGGAAATTTAACTCAATATTTCACCTCAATACAACAGAATTCTCATTGCTCTACTTATGTGAAACTAACATGGATGTTTAAAGGGTAGCTCAAACTTAGTCCAAAAATAATTATTCGATTTTATATGCCAACCTACCCCTCTCCTCTAGTCTTTGGTCTCTCAAGTTAATGATGCCACCATTCCTTCAGTAGCTCAAGACAAAAATCTAGGAGTCATTTCTTATTATTCTTCCCTTAACTCCCTTTCTCACATCCATCCATTCCATTAAAAAGTCCTGGTTGGTTCTATTATACCTTCAAAACATACACCCCATCGAACCCTTCTCACCGCCTCTATAATCAAAGCTACCACCAAATCTCCACTGGCGAGTGGCTTCTTCCCTGACCTCTATGCTTGCACCCCTGGCCCCTATAATCCATTCTCCTGCGATAGCTAGAGTAATCTGCCTTGGGTCTTCGTTGCTGCACACGGGCTTTCTCTAGTTGCAGTGAGCAGGGGCTGCTCTTCATTGCGGTGCGCGGGCTTCTCACTGAGGTGGCTTCTCTTGTTGAGGAGCACAGGCTCTAGGTGCACGGGCTTCAGTAGTTGTAGCACGTAGGCTCAGTAGTTGTGGCTCACGGGCTCTAGAGCGCAGGCTCAGTAGTTGTGGCGCACGGGCTTAGCTGCTCCACGGCATGTGGGATCTTCCTGGACCAGGGCTCAAACCCATGTCCCCTGCGTTGGCAGGCAGGTTCTTAACCACTGTGCCACCAGGGAAGCCCCTCTCCATCTAACTTTTAATTTATTCTACCTCAATTACATAGAGCAGAGGTTGGCAAACTTTGTTCTTAAAGGGCCATACAGTCTCTGTCACAACTTCTCAACTCTGCCATCGTAGCATGAAAGCAGCCACAGACAGTATGAAAATAAATGGGTGTGGCTGCATTCCAATAAAACTTTATTTACAAAAATAGGCAGCAGCTGAATTTGGTCTGTGGGCCATAGTTTGTCAACCCTTCACATTTTAGCCTGGTTTTTTCTTTTTATTGCAAAATATAACACATATAAAGACAAATACATAAAACACATATGTACTGTTTAACAAATAATTGTAAAATAAACACCCATGTAATTATCACCAAGGTCAAGAAGTAGAACATACCAGAAGCCTCCTCCCTAAGCACCATTCCATGATGACAAACATCCTCTTCCACTCCTCCTCCCTGCCCCACTCCTCCTCCCAACCTCACTCCTCAGGGAAACGGTATCCTGACTTCTGTGATGAAAAACACCTCAGTTTTCTTTATAGTTTTACTACATATGCACGCAGAATGACAGGTTCTTCAGCCTTAACAAAGATAAATGTTAGGGTGAGTACAGACTACTGAAACATTTTTGGAGGGCAATATGGTAATATCTATTAAAATCTTAAATGTACATATCTTTTGACCTAGACATCCCACTTCTAGGAACCCATCACAGACAAATGATAATATGAGTGCAAAGATATATGAACAAGGATGTTCACTGCAACAGTGTTTTTAACAGTAAAATACTGTAACCAGTGCACATGCTCTTCAATAGGAAATGGTTACACTAATTATGGTACATCCATATGTACAAGCAATACTATATTCAAACATTAAAAATAATGAAAAAACGGGCTTCCCTGGTGGTGCAGTGGTTGAGAATCTGCCTGCCAATGCAGGGGACACGGGTTCGAGCCCTGGTCTGGGAGGATCCCACATGCCGCGGAGCAACTGGGCCCGTGAGCCACAACTACTGAGCCTGTGTGTCTGGAGCCTGTGCTCTGCAACAAGAGAGGCTGCGATAGTGAGAGGCCCGCACACCACGATGAAGAGTGGCCCCCGCTCGCCGCAACTAGAGAAAGCCCTCACACAGAAATGAAGACCCAACACAGCCAAAAATAAATAAATAAATATATAAAAATTTTTTAAAAGTGTGAAAAAAGTCTAAGATCTACTAAGTAAAAAAAATTAACAAAACCATTCTATTTAAGAAAAAAAGCAAAAATAAAAAATTATCCATGTGAGAGTGTGTGTGTGTGTGTGTGTATGTAAAAATACAAAAGAATTAACACCAAACTGTCATTAGCACTTTCTTTGATGGAGAATCAAGAATTTTCACTGTTTACATCAAACATTTCTGTATTGTCTGAATTTCATTTTACCATGAACATGAATTCTTTTTGCCGTTGGAAAAAAACAATGTATACACATATTTTCTTAATTTAAAATCCTGTAAGTGGAAATTTAAGGCAGAGGCAAAATTGAAATTCCTGAATACCTACTAAGCGATATTCAATAAGGCTTAGTTTCTTAAGAAGCCACCCCTCTCCTAGACAGAAAAACCAAGTTTCACAAAAAGAATACCCTACTGAGTGCCAGGCTTTCACAGACATAGATTTCAAACTGCCTGGTTTCACCTGAGCTACAAGTGAATCTTTGTTCCTTCATTTCAACTTCTCCATCACCAATCTTCAGACTATTCCTCCAGGTATTTCTTGGCCTAAGCCCTTCAAGTTTAAAAATGCAGGCTTTGGTTTCTCCTGGCCTTGGACCTAGGCCTAACTTCCTGTTGAATTCTTTTTATCTCCTTCCCTATCTTTGATTCTACACTAACAACCTTTTTTTTGGCTTCACGCAGCCTTTGGAACAGTCCCTCTTGCATATTGCCCCAAATATTGCTTCTCCTATTGGCACAATTAGATAGTAACCCAAAGCCACAGTGACTAGGCATATGACCACAATTCTGGATGTAAGGAACCAGGGAGAGGTTTGTTAGAGACACTTGTAGAGCTGCAATGAACGGGGAAGGAACTCATAGGGAGGGCCCTGGGAAAATAAAAAGTAAAAGAATATAGCACAGTACTAAAACAATAATAAGAAGGGGATAAATGGTCTTTAAGGTGAATTCACAAGAGTTTTACATCCAGGGCTGTACACTGAGCAATTATACATCCTCGATGAGGCTCTGTTCAAGAGCGCTCACTATACAGCTTTCCAAAGGAAACCTCTGACTGCCTCCTTCTTCATACCTTGGACAATTTGGGGTTCTAAGAATAGATGACAGACAGTTGGAGACAGTTTTGTCCAGATTATATACCCCCAGCAAAGGAGGGAAAGCCATAATGATACCCAAATAATGGCCAACCATCCCATGAGACAAGAGAACTTTTTTTTTTTTTTTGGCTGCCCCGCACAGCTTGCAGGATCTCAGGTCCCTGACCAGGGATTGAACCTGGTCTGCAGCAGTGAAAGCCCAGAACCCTAACCACTAGACCACCATGGAACTCCCCAAGAGAACTTTTTGGTAAAAGCGAAAATGCTCATTTCTCTCTCCACCAGCAAGGTCAGAGGACTACAGGGCCAGTCACTCAGTAACTGACCAACCTACAGACCACCGGAGAGACATAGCACAACGCAAAAGTACTTGCAGGTTTTACATCAATACACAAAAAAAGCTCTGTCCATTCCATAGTCACTCTTCTCAATTCATGGAAGATTGGGGTTTCATGCAATTACAGAAAGAGTATCTATGAAGACAACACTAGATTTCTAGGCAACTGGGTCACCATTATCTACAGCCTGCCCGTCACAGCGCTGACATGCATGGTTCCTTTGACCACTGGTTTTCACATAGCACACATATGGCATAACAGTGAGTCTGAAACAGTCAAGAGTGCTCTTCTATGGAGTGCATGGAGGGGTAGTGTAATCTTCAGAAAAACAGAGTTCTAATTTCTTTATTAGGTACCCTAGATAGTCAAGAAAAAAAATAACAACCAACAATCTTTTACTGAATGCCCACTCTACTAGTTGCCTGTTTATAACGATAAACAATACAGATGTGGTCTCTACACTCAGACAGTGTACAATCTAACAGGATCCATCAAAGAACCCTGTTCCCCTGACTCTTCTATGGCTGATTCCTTAACCTGCAGGTCTCATCTCAAATGTTACCTCCTCAGAGAAGCCTTCCCTACCTATCCTTCCTAAAGTCACTCTATTCTTTCTGGTCATTTGCCATCACATCACCCTTCATAGTACCTATTACAATCTGTAATTATCTTGTGGATTTGTTTAGTTATTTAAATCTTTCTTCCTACTAGCTTCACACAACAGAAGCCTTGTGTTTCCCACTATATCCCCTGTGCCTTGCTCAATTAAGTATTTGCCAAATGTTGAATTAAAGAAGATCTAGAGACTTCCCTGGCAGTCCAGTGGTTAAGACTCTGCACTTCCAATGCAGGGGGCGTGGGTTCGATCCCTGGTCAGGGAACTAGGATCCCACAGGCTACATGGCGTGGCCGAAAAAAAAAAAAAAAAAGATCTAAAAAATAATAATAATAAAGGTTTCATTAGTCTACACAGATCTGAATGCCAGTTAGTCATGAGAGGAAAAGTAGGAGGGAGGTGAATCTGGGACTTTTTCAAAGAATAAAATTAAAGGTCCTAAATCTCTCCCCACTGGTCATGGTAGACCTTAGCTGTATGGTCACAGGCATAAGTATCTTTGGTGAGTAAATATGTTATTGAGTGTATGCAACCCACAAAGAAAGTGGCACCAGGGACTTCCCTGGTGGCGCAGTGGTTAAGAATCCACCTGCCAATGCAGGGGACACAGGTTCGATCCCTGGTCTGGGAAGATCCCACATGCCGTGGAGCAACTAAGCCCGTGCGCCACAACTACTGAGCCTGCGCTCTAGGTCCCGCGAGCCGCAACTACTGAGCCTGCAGGTCACAACTACTGAGCCTGTGTGCTGCAACTACCGAAGCCGCGTGCTGCACAACAAGAGAAGCCACCGCAATGAGAAGCCCTCGCACCGCAACAAAGAGTAGCCCCTGCTTGCCACAACTAGAGAAAGCCCGCACGCAGCAACGAAGACCAAATGCAGCCACAAAAAAAAAAAAAAAAAAAGAAAGAAAGTAAGTGGCACCACTGTGAACAGCCCCCACACGGACAGTACTAAGATCCAAGAGTTGAACCTGTTGGCAAAAAAACACCCCAAAATGGTTGTTATGGGTTGAAATTCATATGTTGAAGTCCAAACCTCAATACCTCAGAATGTGACCTTACTTGTAGATAGTCTTTTCAGAGGTAATCATATTAAAAAGAGGTCATTACAAGGGCTTAATTTCCAAAATATACAAACTGCTCATACAATTCAACAACAACAAAAAATCCCAATCGAACAATTGGCAGAAGACCTAAATAGACACTTCTCCAAAGAAGATATACAGATGGCCAATAGGCACATGAAAAGATGCTCAACATTGCTAATTATTACAGAAATGCACATCAAAACTACAATGAGGTACCACCTCACACCAGTCAGAATGGCTATCATTAAAAAGTCTACAAATAACAACAAAAAAAGTCTACAAATAACAAATGCTGGAGAGGGTGTGGAGAAAAGGGAAACCCTCCTACACTGTTGGTGGGAATGTAAGTTGGTGCAGCCACTGTGGAAAACAGTATGGAGATTCTTCAAAAAACCAAAAACAGAGTTACCATATGATCCAACAATCCCACTCCTGGGCCTATATCCAGACAAAACTATAATTCAAAAAGATACATGCACCCCTATGTTCATAGCAGCACTGTTCACAATAGCCAAGACATGGTAACAACCTAAATGTTCATTGGCAGATGAATGGATAAAGAAGATGTGGTACATATATACAAGGAAATACTACTTGGCCATAAAAAAGAACAAAATAATGCCATTTGCAGCAACATGGATGCAACTAGAGATTATCATACTAAGTGAAGTCAGAAAGACAAACACCATATAATATCACTTACACATGGAATCTAAAATATGACACAAATGAACCTATCTTTGAAACAGAAACAGAATCACGGACATAGAGAACAGATTGGTGGCTGCCAAGACGGACGGGGTTGGGGAAGGGATGGAGTGGGAGGTTGGGGTTAGCAGATGTTAAGCTTTTATATACAGAATGGATAAACAACAAGGTCCTACTGCATAGCACAGGGAACTATATTCAATATCCTATGATAAACCATAATGGAAAAGAATATAAAAAAAGAATGTATATATGTATAACTGAATCACTTTGCTGTACAGTAGAAATTAACACAACATTGTAAATCAACTATACTTCAATTAAAAAAAATAGATGTGGTGTATATACACGATGGAATACTACTCAGCCATAAAAAAGAATGAAATAACGCCATTTGTAGCAATGTGGATGAACCTAGAGATTATCATACTAAGTGAAGTCAGAAAGAGAAAGACCATATGATATAACTTATATGTGAAATCTAAAATATGAGACAAATGAACTTATTTACGAAACAGAAACAGACTCACAGACATGGAAACAAACTTACGGTTACCAAAGCGGAAGGTGGGGGTGGGGGAGGGATAAATTAGGAGTTTAGGATTAGCAGATGCAGACTACTGTATATAAAATAGATAAATAACAAGGTCCTACTGCATAGTGTAACGAACTATACTTAATATCCTATAATAAACCATAATGAAAGAGAATATGAAAAAGAATATGCATATATAACTGAATCACTTTGCTATACACCAGAAACTAACACAACATTGTAAATCAACTATACAACTATTTAATTACAACTACTTACAACTATTTAATTAAAAATTAAAAAAACCAAAACAGGTCATTAGGCTGGGCCCTAATCCAGTATGACTGGTGTTCTTATAAGAAGAAATCTGGAAACAGAGACAGATACAAGGAGGGAGGAGACACAGGGGCAAGACAGCCATCTATTACAAGGCAAGGAGAGCAACCTGGAGGGGATCCTTCCCTCGTAGCCCTCAAAAGGAAACAATATTTACGACACCTTGATTTTGAACCTCCAGCCCCCAGAACTGTGAGACAATAATTTCCTGTTGTTTAAGCCACTCAGTCTGTGGTACTTTGCTACAACAGCCCTAGCAAAATAATACAGTTTTATATAGCCCTCTAAAATTTTTATTTTAAGTTACCTTGGCTCTTCAGTCAAGACTAAATGTTAGGATTTTTTTTTCCATTAAAAAATCCACACAGCATTAGAAATTCATGGGGATATAGACAGTGCTGAGACAATAAATCACATAGAAAACACAGCTGGACTCCTATGTCATATCATAGTAAAAAATAAATTCTAGACAGATTAAAGATCTAAATGTAAAAAACAAGTCTTAAATTTTTATAATTAATATAATTATAATTAATACAGGAAAATATCGTCATGACCTGGAGGACAGGCTTAAGCAAAACACAAAAAGTCAAATAATAAAGGAAATGATTAATAAATTTGACTTCACTAAAAGAACACACTTCTGTTTGGTAAAAGACTCCATAAACAAAATGAAAATATAATACCATCAAGAATGTGTAAAAAAAACTCTTACACACCAATAATAGGTGAAGGATATAAACAGAACTTTCTATAGTGCCTAAACAGTGTTACAAACTGTAGTAGCTTAAATTAGTGAATAACCACTTCAGGACTCTAATACTGATCAGAACTCTGATATCTTAGCTGCTGCTGTTGGGGAGAAAATCATCTGCAGGCTCTGGAAGTTTCTTCTAAAAATGCTGTTATATTTATGTATCAGAAGGATTCTCAAAAAACCTCCATGTTAAGCATTTATATCTCCTTCTTCTTAGGCAACAAGCATGGCCCATATCTCGCCTTTCCTCTTGAAAGTAAGGCCCACTGTATTCTTTCTACTTTTGATATAATTAGGAGGATAAGTGTTTAAAATGTCCTACACCCCCACTGTCAACGCTATCATAGTATGACTTTCTAACTTAAAAAGTGAATTATACTCTCTCCAGATATGTCAACCTGAGTTTCACAAAAACGAGTCTCAGAAATTTAGGAGCTAGAAGAGAATTTAGAGGGCATTTTGTCCAAATGAGCAAATGAACTGGGATAAGGGTATCCCCAGGATATATGCAGCAGTGTTGGTACTAGGTGCTATAGAATAAACCTGACTCAACTCCTAGGAGGGTCAATTTTACACAAATATTTTTGAGTAGAGATTTGACTACTAAACAAAATATTTTTACATGCTGATATGTGCTGGGGACACTTCAGATTCATCCACTCTCTCAATTAGAGAATCAACATTGGACAAGATGCAGAAATCTCATCTACATGAATGAGGACATGATAATTATGATGGCTACCATTTATTGAGCACTCACTGTATGCTAGACATTGTGGTTAGAGCTTTACATACATTAGCTCATTTAGTCCTCATAACAGCTTCAGTTAATAGTAATAGTGTAATTGCTTCCATTATACAGAGGAGGAAACTAAGATTTTAAAAAGTGGAAAAACTTTCCCATACTCACTCAGCTAGTAAATAGCAGAGACGGTGTCTGGTCCCAGGGCTGTCTGGGCTCCAAAGTCTGTGACCTTAATTGCTGCCTCAGAAATTTGAAATTGAGGCACAGGAACCCTCATCAGTCTTGAACCGGAAGAGCCTTAATTAAGTCACATATCTTTCTGTCCCTCAAGTTTTCTCAGCTATAAAATTACAACAGTACCCATCCCTTCCTTCATCATAATGAGGATCCAGAAGCTCATGGGATACATATGCTCATAGCATCCTAATTTAGAGCTGAAAAGAACGCTGATCACACAAACACTTGAACATGAATGTGTATGGCAGTCTTATTCATAAAAGCCAAAAAGTGGAAACAATCCAAATGTCCATCAATTAATGAATCAATAAACAAAATGTGTTATATCCATACAATGGAGTATTCTTCAGCCATAAAAATGAAGTACTGATATATGCTACAATGTGGATGAACCTTGAAAACATTATGCTAAGGGAAAGAAGTCAGTCACAAAAAGTCACATAAGTATGATTCTGTTTACATGAAATGTCCAGAACAGACAAATTCATAGAGACAAAAAGTAGATTAGTGGTTGCCAGGGGTCAGGGAGTCAGATAGGGTGTTAGGTGGAATGAGGAGTGACTGCTAATGGGTACAGGTTTCCTTTTTTGGTGGGTGTGAAATGTTCTATTGTATAATTAGATAGTGGTGATGTACACTTTTAAAAAGTACATGTTATGGCATATGAATTCTATCTCAATAAAGCAGTTATTTAAAAACAGAAACAAAAACAAAAAAACAAAAAAACCATGGCAGCAAAGGAAATACATTTAAAAATACTTTGGACAAATCAACTATACTTCAATAAAAAATACTTTCGACAAAAGCATCACAGAAATATACTACATTTTAGATACTATACATTTCATGCTTATAAAAACACATTATATACATTTTTAGAAAAGCATGGCCTTCTACTACTTTTGTTGGTTGTTAACTTGTCCTAGGAGAATTTTAATTCACTTCAAAGTGCCCAACTCCTCTAGTTCCTGAATACTCAGTTAATAAAATGATAATAAAATGCAATCTAAACTGGCTGCTGATGGAAACCCAAGGGGCTTGGCCTGCTTAAAAAGAGAAAGGGAAAAAAAGCCACAAAACTCACCAAGGGCCTACATTCAAGGCCAGAGAGGATAACAAGAATCTAGATCTAGTGGAAATGTTATCCTCCTATATTCCTTTGGGAACAGCTTATCAGTATTTTCTACAGAGAAATTAGGCAGAGGAACCTCAACTATAAAGATACTGCCTTAGTAAAATAACCATCAACACTGAAACGTATTCTTAACTTCATATTCTGCTTAACATAAACATATTACCTCATTTTCATTTCAACAGTACTTGCATGAGGTACAAATTTTTACCTCCATTTTATTTATTTATTTTTGGCTGCATTGGGTCTTCGTTGCTGTGCACGGGCTTTCTATAGTTGCGGAGAGCGGGGGCTACTCTTCGTTGCGGTGCGCGGCCTTCTCATTGCGGTGGCTTCTCTTGTTGCAGAGCACGGGCTCTAGGTGCGCGGGCTTCAGTAGTTGTGGCTCGTGGGCTTAGTTGCTCCGCGGCATGTGGGATCTTCCTGGACCAGGGCTCGAACCTGTGTCCCATGCGTTGGCAGGTGATTCTTAACCATGCGCCACCAGGGAAGTCCCCAACCTCCATTTTAAGGATAAAGAAAGGGGGCTTCCCTGGTGGCACAGTGGTTAAGAATCTGCCTGCCACTGCAGGGGAAAGGGGTTTGAGCCCTGGTCCGGGAAGATCCCACATGCCGCGGAGCAGCTAAGCCCGCGTTCCACAGCTACCGAGCCTGCGCTCTGGAGCCTGCGAGCCACAACTACTGAAGCCCACACGCTCTAGGGCCCATATGCCGCATCTACTGAGCCCACGTGCTGCAACTACTGAAGCTTGCACACCTAGAGCCCGTACTCCACAACAAGAGAAGCCACCGCGATGAGAAGCCCGTGCACTGCAACAAAGAGTAGCCCCCGCTCACCACAACTAGAGGAAGCCCATGCGCAGCAATGAAGACCCAACGTAGACAAAAATAAATTAAAAAAAATAATTTAAAAAAATAAGGATAAGGAAAGGGGGACTTCCCTGGTGGTCCAGTGGCTAAGACTCCACGCTCCCAATGCAGGGGGCCTGGGTTTGATCCCTGGTCAGGGAACTAGATCCCACATGCTGCAACTAAGAATTCCCATGCCACAACTAAGAATTCGCATGCCACAACTAAAGATCCTGCGTGCCACAACTAAAGATCCCACATGCTGCAACTAAGACCTGGTGCAGCCAAATATTTTTTTTTTAATAAAAAATAAAGATAAGGAAAGGGAAGCACAAACAAGGTCACCCACTTAATGAGAAGCAGAGCCAAGATTCAACATTCATCCAAATTCCAAGCTCAGTGCTCTCGCTATGTCATATTAATATTTGCTTTCTCCGGCCACCTATCTTTCACCAGATCAGAAAGCAGAGTTGAGTCGGCTTCTGCTCACGTTATTTTGTAACATGAACTTAGCTCCCAAGAAATAATTTCCTCTTAAATTGTTCTGGTTTGTTGTATTCCTTTCAAAAGTCTCCATAAGAAACACTAGTTCAGAATAATTATTAATTTTTTTGAACAAATAAATCAATCTGGCCAGGCCTATTTGGTTAATCTTTCATGAATAATGAATAAAGCCTCAAAAACATATAAAATCTTGGAGTTCCCTGGTGGCGCAGTGGTTAAGAATCCGCCTGCCAATGCAGGGGACACGGGTTTGAGCCCTGGTCTGGCATGCCACGGAGCAACTAAGCCCGTGCGCCACAACTACTGAGCCTGTGTTCTAGAGCCCACGAGCCACACTACTGAAGCCCGCGCGCCTAGAGCCCGTGCTCCACAAGAGAAGCCACCGCAATGAGAAGCCCGCGCACCACAACAAAGAGTAGCCCCCGCTTGCTGCAACTAGAGAAAAGCCCGCACGCAGCAATGAAGACCCAACGCAGCCAAAAATAAATAAATTTATTTTTTAAAAAACCCAAAAAAACCTATAAAATCTTACAAAGATAGAGATTCCCTTCCCGGTTGCTAAAAAAGGTTTTAGAACTGAGTCAGAAAGGCTTCTGAGCTGGCCCTATAATGACTTCTTGAAGAACTGTCCAGCTCTTCCTTTCCAGCCAGTCAAATGGTGATTTGATTCCCTAGATGAGAAACCTGCAGGCAAGATCTTTAGCTCCACCTACCTGAACTCTCACCTTCACAATCTGATAGCTCCCGCAACTAGCTATTTTCCAAGTTATTAGGCATCTCTCTCCTTCTGTCTCTCCCCTGCCCACCCCCAATCTCCCTCGAGATACCCTGTTCCACTCACTCCTTCCGTACCTCTCCTTCTTCCTCTCCGTTTCTCTAGTGGTAGCATTTACTTTACACTTCCCTGTGAGGCATGAAGGTTTTGACCAGTCTCAGGGTCCCCATGGGAAGCAACTATGACACAAACTAGTGAAATAACTTCACATGCTGCCCTAGCTAAGCCTTTCCCAGAGACCTAAGCACCAAACATAACCATGCGGACAAGGGCAGTGCTCTCCTGCGAACGTTTGTGCTTAGGGATTTGATCAGAGTAGTTCTTTTTCCTTTGGTAACTGAGCTTGTTTTATTTTCAACTCGTAAGAAGGTCTGAGCTACAATAGTAAAAATCCAGCTCTTAATTTTCAAAAGTAGGTGGCTTTAGAGACCAGGGCATAAACAACATTCCTGCATTTGTTAAAAAGTATGTTCTGTATTTAAATTAGATTTCCACCTACTCACAGCCCTCAAACTCCTTCTTTGCAATGATTCTACAATCTTGACTTTGGTTAATTAATACTTCCATGACACCACCCTATAAAGGTACAAATAAAGAACTTTTACTTAATGTGGAAACAAAGAGAACAAATTTTATATACAGATACATGTACCTCCCTTCATATTTAAAGAATAAGAAGGAATGTACATTCGCAAATGTAGTACCAATGAAAATCATTTGCTCTAGAAATTTTCCCTAAGCTTTTCAGTTTAAAGATGGCACCATTTAACATTTGAACTAAATGCATTAACATAATTTTACCAGTGACAGACTTTCTTTAGGTAAAAGAATCATAGACTTGCAGAGATATAAGGAACATCGATTCATTAAGCAAACTATTACATTTTAAAAATGAGAAAACTCCCAAGTTAAGTGATTGCCAAAGTCCAACAGCTGACTAATGACAGGCAAGGGTCTTTGCTCCTGACACCTAGTTCACCACAGCTGAAATTCTTATAGGTGAAAAATATTTCATTTGTTGATATCAATACCAAAGGCAACAACTCTTACCTTATATATATGGTTGACATTACACAGAAACTCTGTTTCAACTTTTAGTATTTTATACCATAAACTCTTAACTTGTGACTCACCCTGCTGAGTTGATCCAATAACCTTTGGTTCTGTTCTGATAATTCCTGGACAGCCCGTGTTTTTTCTCGATCTGCTTCCCGTAGATGAACCTGCTGCCTCTCCAACTCATCCTGAAGCTGTTTCACATCACTCTCCAGCTCGGACACACGCCCTTCCCACTCCCCTTCTCGGTTCTCAAATCGTCTTCTTAGTTCGTGTTTCTCTTGCTCTAAGTGCTGGGTGAAAAATGAAGAGGATTTTAAAACCTTTAAAAATTCCAGGGACTTCCCTGGTGGTCCAGTGGCTAAGACTCTGCGTTCCCAATGCAGGGGGCCCAGGTTCAATCCCTGGTCAGGCAACAAGACCTCACATGCTGCAACTAAGATCCCACATGCGGCAACGAAGACCCAGTGCAGCCAAATAAATAAATAAATACTAAAAAAAAAAAAAAAAAAATCCAGAGCCTTTCATTTTTTTTCTCTTTTCACACTCTTCTAACTTTTCTTTTTCCTAGTCAGTGAGCACAACAAAACACTCTGCCACGTAGGAGAAGTTGCCCATTTCACAGCTGCAAAAATATTCCCTTCTTCCAGAGTAGGGAAGGCTGATTTCACAGAGAATGTCATTCCTACTGAAAATACTTAATGTTTACTCTTATCCTTAGGAATGGGGGTTCTAGACTTAGGAACTCACTTGAAATTTAGTAAATCATCTATTAATTGGTGAAATATACATTTAAACAACTTAAAATGAGTCCTTAAGAAAATTTCTTTTGCTGTCATCTATTATGCCTGGCATAATAGCAGGCACTTAGAATCACAGAATTTTCAGAGCTAGAAAGAACTCCATAGATGCTTCAGATTAACCACCTTTTCCTACAAATGAAGCAGCAGAAGATAAGAGATTCAATAACAAGCTCAAGGTCTATACTAGCAAATGGGAGAGCTGGGATTTGTGTCTTAGTCACTTGACTTTGTTTAATGCTCTAAATCACAACTCAATAAATATTTCTTGCTATATATAGCACTGTATTTCAAAATCATTAAGGCAAGTTCAGGTTCAGGACCACTTTTATTAAATCATGACTTATTAGCCTTGCATATTTATTTCTGATCCTTTCATTCATTCTTGAGTGCCTGTTACAGGCTAGCCACTAACATAATGGTCCTTACCTTTATGGAGTTTCCATTCTAGTGGGAGAGGTTGATAAAAGTATTAAATGGTACAGCGTGACAAATGGTATGCAGGAAAAGTACAGATGGTTTGAAGTAGCAGCTCGACAGAAAAGAACTCTTTTGGATTGAAGGAAATAAGAACATCTTTCTATTTCTCTGAGATAAATACAAATTCGTCTTTTCAGAGGAAAGTATGTTCTCCTACTTAAAAAGCATAGTATGTACAAAAAAGCCAAGTTATACCTCAGGGAATATATGAAATGTAAAGCAATGGTCCTCAACTTTTGCTGCTATCAGAAAATCTCTGGTATAATTGTTCAAAATACATCCACCTAAATACTAATTCCAAAGATGTGATTCAGTTAAGAATGGGATGAGGCCTAGGCAGGCATCTACCTATCTATCTATCTAGGTTCTACTGGAAATTCTGATGTACTGAAGGTTGATATCAAGCACTGAGATTGTTTCAACAAGCTAAGATGAGCATTTGAATCTTCACCTTCAGCATACTCAAACATCTTTTCACCTTGGGAACCTACACTCTTATTCTACCCAAGTTCTCATCTTTCGAATGTTTTTTGGAATGCCTCTTTTGGAAAGCTTTAAGGGCCAGTGCATAGTTATACAAGAAAATCAGTCCCATTACTTCACACCTGAGATGCGTCTAAAAAGAGATTATCTCATTTCATCCTGCCATTTTATTCCCCTAATTTGCTCTGAGTGACTTGTAAATGTTTCTGAAAGTCTAATTTACCCCCAAAAGATGCAAATTTACCATGACAGAGCAGTCAGAAAAATTAAAATTCTGAGAACATCAGCAAAGGCAGTTTTCACTGAGATAACTGTATAGCCTCCAAAGTTGACCACTTCAAGGGAATAATTAATTTTGATATAGCCACTCTGGTATATTCGTTGAAAAAGTCACATTATAGTTATACTTTATACAGCCTCAGTTTGGAGCACAGGGGAAAAGGAATGACAAGAGAGGGACTTGTACTCCTCAGCATGAAAATTTTCTGCTCTACGCTTCCCTCACTTTGCTAAACTTCCAAAAATGAGAATGTTTTAGTCACTATACAAACTTCAGAAAGATGAAATGCAGAAATGGTAATTACCAGCCTAAAATTGTGATACTTGGTTTTATTGAGTTTTTTCAAAATGGAAAAGATTGAGCAGAAGGCAACAGCAAGAACTCAGTCATCACAGTGTTACAGAGAGGCCAGATAAATTAGGTTTGTGTTCTAAAAGAACAGAGACTTAAAAATATTCAGCCAACAGCTGTTAGTGAACACCCCAACCAAGCAACTGAAACAATCTAATCCACTTGCGGGGGGTGGGGCGGGGAGGCAGGGTTGAGGACAGGTGGTGCTCATCAGTCTATTCTGTCCTTACATTTCTTTGCACACGTGACAAACTTCCTAATTCAGGTTTCCCAATGCTTTAATTTAAAAAATCAAGACTTTCCTATTAATGAACATACAGAATTTAGCCTTTTGTCTACTCTGAGAAAAGAAAGGTTTCTCCTAGAATTATACTTTCAGTTAAGTGCTAAATTAACCAATAAACTCTAGGCAGAGTATCAGCAAGTGTGGAGGTCAGGCTCTGCCCATGCTATTCCCTGCTTCTTGGGGTTATAAGGTATTTTTTTTTTTTTAATTATTATTATTTTTTGGCTGTGTTGGGTCTTTGTTGCTCCGCGCGGGCTTTCTCTACCTGCGGTGCGGGGGCTACTCTTCGTTGAGGTGAGCGGGCTTCTCATTGTGGTGGCTTCTCTTGTTGCAGAGCACGGGCTCTAGACGCGTGGGCTTCATTAGTTGCAGCACGGGGGCTCAGTAGTTGTGGCTCACGGGCTTAGTTGCTCCGTGGCATGTGGGATCTTCCCAGACCAGGGCTCAAACCCGTGTCCCTTGCATTGGCAGGCGGATTCTTAACCACTGTGCCACCAGGGAAGCCCCAGTTATATGGTATTTTAAAGGGTAATATCTACAGCTGAAACTAATATAATGATGTATGTCAATTATACCTCAATAAAAAGAGAAAAAAGTTAATGCCAAAACTATCAAGGTCATCAAAAACAAGGAAAGTCTAAGAAAGTGTTACAGGAAAGAGGAGACTAAGAAGATACACAAACTAAATGTAAGGTGGTATCCTGGAACAGAAAAAGACATTTGGCAAAGGCTAAAGAAATCTGAATAAACTAAGGATATTAGCTAACAATAATGTATTAGTATTGGTCCACTAACTATGGCAAGTATACCATGCTAATGTAAGATGTTAATAACAGAGGAACTGGGGGCAGGGCATATGGAAACTGTACCATCTTTCCAATATTTCTGTCAATCTAAAACCATTCTAAAAAAGTTTATTTAAAACTCTGAAAAAAACAAAAGTTAATATCATTAGCCCACCTAAAACTGGTTGTTACAACCAGTAACATGGATTTCTGCAAAGAACCAAAAAAGCAGCACTATTCTCGTAAGTCCAGGATATGGTTCTTAAAAAATATAAAGAAAAATACTATTTTTTAAGTGGACCAAGCACTGAATGCAAATAAGGACCCCTGCGTTTGCTTACCTAAATCTACTACCCAATTATGAATCATTTTCACCTTACTTGTTTTGCCTCTTAAAAAAAAATAGTGGTAGAATCATTAGAATTGGCCTAGGGAAGGGGGAAGAAAATGTAATTGAGGAAAGAGATTACATCTGCAGTAAGAGATAATTCACTCTCAGCTAGAATGGGAAAAAAAGGGGATCCTGGACTTTAAAAACATATTTTTAAAAAACTAAATAATGATTTAATCTCTGAAGAAAAAAGTGCATAAACCCAAGTTACTGTCTTAGTTCATATTCTGGGGGAAAAAAAGAAACTACTAAGGCCCTGGCTGGATATGTTTTAAAAGCAAAAGGGCTAACTGTAGACGCAGAAGAAATAAAATATCTAAAGGCATTAAAAAAAAATTAAGCACATGAGGGGTTTTCCTGGTGGTGCAGTGGTTAAGAATCCACCTGCCAATGCAGGCAACATGGGTTCGATCCCTGGTCCGGGAAGATCCCACATGCCGCGGAGCAACGAAGCCCGTGCGCCACAACTACTGAGCCTGCGCTCTAGAGCCCGCGAGCCACAACTAGCCCGTGCTCTGGAACAAGAGAAGCCACTGCAATGAGAAGCCTGCGCACCACAATGAAGAGTAGCCCCCGCTCACCGCAACTACAGAAAGCACGAGTGCAGCAACGAAATAAACAATGCAGCCAAAAATAAACAAATTTATATTAAAAAATTAAGCATGTGAAAATCTGATTCAGGGAATGAATAAAATACAGGATAGTCAATTTAAGGGTGGAAAAAAATGACCAAAACCTTACAATCTCTTAAATTAAATTGAATCTTCATTTTAACCCTAAGAGATGCCTAACTAAAAAACTTCTATGTTAACCTTTAAACCAATAAAGACTTTAAAGAGTGTGCCTTTAATGAGAGAGCAGTGTAAGATCAAGTACTTTATGTTTTAAATGACAAAACACAATCTTGTGTTTGGTGCACAGAACTGGAGAGGTATTCAATAATAGCTAACGATTAAGTAGAAAAGATCTTGAAAATGACTTGGTTCTGAAATTAGAAAGGTGCCAATTCTGAAGTAGTAAGTAAGCAGATGGGACTAAAACAAAACCAGTCTCATTATTTAATAGTCAAACCAACATTCTCTCAGAGTCCACTCATGTGTTTATCTTTCAAACTAACCCATGAGAAAATGTGTTTGACTCCACTGTCTGATAGTTTGTAGAAAATTACAAATGTTTTTTAAAGTAATGGCTGGTTCTCTACTCCTAAATGTTGAATTTAATTGAAAATCTAGCAGAGTGGCTGTATTAAACTTTAGAATTTGTCCAAGTAGACATTCTAAAATCTAAGCTGCTTAAAAAATATACTTACAGGTATAATTTGCAAGGGAAAATTCACTTGCAGGTATCAAATGAAATAATCCCCTGTTAATGAGATTTGTCACTCTCATATTAATACTAAAAGAATTAACAAGAAACTAATGACAATACCTTGATAATTTTAAGTGTACTTTTTAAAAAAAAACTAAAACTTTTTAATGATAATTTTCAGATATACCTAGAAGAAACTGTATAACTGAACCCCTTCATCACTCATTAATACTGATTAGCAATCAATATTTCACTTTTTAAAAATGTTATTTTTCAAATTGTGGTAAGGCATACATAACATAAAATTTACCATGTTAACCATTTTTAAGTGTACTGTTGGTTTAGTGGTGCTAAGTACATTCATACTGTTGTGCAACCAACTTCCAGAAATTAAAAATAAACTTTTAACACTAGAGTTCATATGCTGACCTGAGAGGAGTGAAGATTTTTTAAAATAGTTTAATAAAGAGTTTTAAACTATTTTATTATTGTCTATCAAGTCAACAGCAAAAAGTCAAATGTAATTTATTCTTTTACAATAGAACCTTTCTTGTTACAGAATTTGAATATCTTTTTCCTTTGTTGAAGACATGTATAAAGGTTCCAAATGGAAACCAGGATGTGTATAACTGCACACTCAGGATTACCCTGAAATCTATCACTAATCAAACTGACTGATATGATGTTCCTTTCAAGTTAGCTATCTCTTTAATCAAGTCCCTTACTGAAGGAATTTCAAATCACAAGCATAAATCTCTGCAGTAGTACTTGTATATAGAGCCTGTAATCAGATCTCTTAAAAAAAAAAAGACACCCTTTTATTCCTAGACCTCTACTTCAAGTGAAAATTAAACAATTCAATTCACTGGCTTGCTTTTTGGCAGTCTACCTACAGGTTTCACAAACCACTTTTCAGAGAGGTATCTCAGGAGTTCATCGACTGGCAGACCTAGTTAAGAGGCCAACTGAACTACAGGGTTACAGTGGTTTCCTTTTTTTCCTCCCTGATTTACTTTTGATATGTCGTTGGAATACAGACACACTTCTTATTATAGAAAAGTTTCTGAATCTACATTCTGACTGTTTGACCCGCAGCAGTGATATGAAACCAGACTATGGTCAATTTCAGACCTCATTCAGGGCTGTACTATTCTCTTCTAACTAAGAATAAAAAGAATTGGTTGCAACCAAACTGGGTAACAACAGTAAATGCACAGGCAGAAAAGGATAAGCTCATCCCAACTGCCACAGATGCACCTCCCCTACCCCCACTTTTTTTAAAAAAAAATCTCTTTAATTTTTATAAATGGCCGCAACCTGTATCACTTTCAAGGCCCTTTTCTAGTTAAGGTCAAGAAAACAAACAGGCATAGCTGCAAAAGACTTTGGTCCAGAGAAGTGGCAGAAATCTTAAAGATACTTTAAGGGGTATTTATAACAATGGTTAAAGTTGTATGGTTCTCACAGGTTGCATTTGGCAATCCAATTGCATGTGTGAGACCCAGAACAGAAACAGAAAAGTACTATTTAAATACATATAAATACTGAGGTCCAAATCAAATCCACAACCAGTGGTCACATGCGGAGCCCAGGCTCACCTGATTTCTGCAATGGAACCATACTTTCTAATCCTTAACTATTTGAAGGCTATATAAAGCCCCTTTAGGGGCACTTGTTTCCCACAACTCTGAGCTGCCGGGAAGTTAAGACAAGGGCATCTGAAGGCCTTAACTCCAAAGCTGAAAAGCTTTAGGCTAACACCCTGATTAGTGATTAACTACTTCTCTGAAAACATGGAGCATATTTTAAATGCTTCGCGACTTTCTAATTTCCCTGTGTGCGGACATCACCTCAGTGCTGTATAAATTAGTCATACTGTAAACTCTACTTTAGATGCTGTGTACAGTATGTATACAGAACGGCCCACAGTGTTTGGAGCCGTGCATAGACCCGTTTGCTGTGAGTAGGGTGGGAAAGCCAGGTGGGTTCAATGAATGTCCTCGTCTGATAATCCAAAACCCTCCATGCTACCCCGCTTCCAGGTGGTTTTCTGTGAGGGAGGATGAGCAAGAAAGAGGTGGGATGGGGTGGGGTGGGTGAGTGGCTCCCGAAGCTACCGAGGGCCGGCAGGCGGGTGCCTGGGCTCCCCCCAACCCCCCGCTTCCCACCCATCCCAGGAGGGATGTCCTCACCTCTAGCTTATCTGTCAGCTCCTTATGCATCTGCTCGTACTGCCGGCTCATGTCCTGGTTCCTCTCGAGCAGTGCCTTGCCCAGTCGGGCCGCCAAGACCAGATCCTTCTCCTTCTGCCGGATCACCGACAGCAGCTCGGGATCCTGGGCGGGCGGCGGCTGCAGTTCGGCCCCCACGGCTGGAGGCCCGGGCTCGGCCTGAGGATGCTCTCCGGGGTCGGACGGCCGTTCCCCGGCCGCCAGCAGCGCCAGTTCCTCCTCTAACGCCAGTTCCAGCTCCCCGGGGCCCCCGGGGAAGGAGACAAGGGCGGCGGCGGCGGCTGCGGCTGGATTCCCGACTGCGTCCGCGGCCGCGGCGGGCAGCTCCATGCAGCAGGCGCTGTCCGGCTCGGCGGGTGCTGAAGCGCGGCCAGCCAAGCCCAGGCAGAAGGAGGACATGGCCCGCGCGCGCGGAGCCCGCAGCGGTGCGGCCCGGCCGGCGCGCGCCAGGCTGCAAGGGGGAGGGGCCCCGTCGCACCGCCCCGCGCCTCTCCTCACGCCGCGGCACGCGCCCCCCGGGTCTCCGAGAGCCCTGGGCGCGGCGTGCGCCGCCCCGCCCCTCCCCCGCGCCGGCGGCACGCGCCCCCTTCCCCCGCCCCCGGGCTCAGCTGCTCCGCGAGCGCTGGGGAGGAGGAGGGGGTGGCAAAAGGAAGGCTGAGAAAGCGAAGACTGAGGGGAGGCGAAGCGGGAGGGGAGGTTGCGAGGAGGAACGCCGCCGCCGGCTTTTCAACCACCCTGTTGCTGCTGCTCCCGCTGCCGCCGCCGGCCGGGCAGCGCCTCACGGGGCGGGCGGCGCTCCGCTGTCGCTGCGACGCTCGCTGCTGCTGCTGCTGCCGGTGGCCGCTCTCTGCAGCCGCGCTCCATGTCCCTCGGCTCGGCGGCAGCCCCAGCAGCAGCGGCGGCGACAGCGGCTGCTGCAGGGGCCGAGGCGGTGGCTCCACATCGCGCGCCGCGCAGCCCGGCGAGCTCCTTCCTGACTACCTCAGCTCCTCCAGTGCACCCGGCCGGCCGCACCCCGCCCGGGGCTTCCGGCCGCGCCCCCTCTCCCCGCCCCTTGCCGGCGCCTGACGCGCACGGGCACCTGTTAGCCGCGCCAGCGCGCGATTCGCCGGTTCGTGGGTCTCCTCAGCGGCGCCCAGGTGGCGCCGACGGCCTTAACCCTTGCGCTGCCTCACGCCCGGGGGCGGCAGCGCGCGCCGCCAGTGGAGACGGCTGGCGCATCCCTAACTGTTCGGGCGGCTCCCCGACGCGGCCACGCCCACGGCCTCACGTCCACCGGGTGTGGCTCCGCCCCCAGCACGCTCACCTCGGGGTGTGGCCTCGCTCGCACCTCCGAGCACGGCCCCGCCCCTAGCCTTGTTATCACCTCAGGGCACGGCCCCATCCCCGGCTTCACTCCCGCTTCTGGGCTGGGGCGTTTCTCTGGGTCCAATGGGTCTCAGTCTTAGGTGATCACCAAGGGGACTGAGGACATTTCTCCAAGACGGGTGGCCAAGCCCGACAGAGACTCGCAGCCACGGCTTGTGGGTCTCGGCTCCCGTGAGAGTTAAGCAGTCAAGAGAGGGAGCCCTAGAGAGCAGTAGGAGGGATGACTTCAGAAACCCAGCATCTCAGTGATGATGACTCAGGGATATAAGGGACCAGATGCCTCAGAGATCAGCAGCCCCGAAAGAAAGGGGTTATGTTGAGAAATAACGGAAAAAACTGCTCACAGATGGGAATACGAAGCAAAGACGTTCCATAATAACTTCCGTTTATTAGGCGCTTAGTATGTGCCATGTCTTGTGTTAAGTGCTTTATACGCATTATCTTAGATAATCCTCCCAAGAATCTTAAAAGTCAGTACTATCACTCGTCTCATTTTACAGAGAAGGAAATTGAGGCCTTGAGAGATACAGGATCAGATCCAGACAGGCTGACTCCAGGGTTCACATATATATCGTTATTCTTTACTTTCCTCACATATAAGTGTTGAGGAAGATAAATAGTAATTTGTGATCAAGATGGCCTGTATCGATATCCAAGGTGCTATCAGGAAAGCTTCCTGCAATGATCAAACCAAGGACTGAAGAACCTACTGGGTGATTCCAGTCGGTTCTTGCTTTGACCTCATTGGTAATGCTCTGTCTTCTATTTTCAGAAACAATCCCATCTGAAGCTAGAATTGGTCACTATTCCCTTTCCTCTTGGACAACAACCCATTTTTGAGTTAGATCATATTTTGATTCTTTTCATTACAGTAAGATGGAGTATTTCAGGACACAGAGCGGCTGAAATGAGTCAAATGGTTTCTCATGGCTTTTTGTCCTTATTAATTTCAGAGCCTAAACAATACTCAGGTGTATACATCACCTTCTACTCTCAGGCTGAAGGTCAGAATCCTAAAGGTCCTGAGCCTCAGGGCTGACTTTGTTCTCTTGTTGACTGAAAAGGAGACAGACCATAGAGGGGTTCCCACATCAATCTTAGAGCTAAATTTTGAAAGTTGACCATGGTACCATTCCAACAATGCACTGTTCTCACACTTTTTATTATGCCCTCTTGAACAGAAATTGTGGGCCCATGGTGAGACCCAACTGAAGAATCCCTTTTGTCTTTTTTGATCAGGAAAGGAGAAGTTACTCCTATAAATAGATTAGGGACACACATATCAAGAGCAAACAGAATTCCTAATCAAAAGGCATTTGTTTCAGCTATTTATTTTTCCTGATTCAGACTTGCAACCTGTCTTTCCCGAAAGGTCTTTTTCTTGCCTTCCTTAAACTCAATGGTGCTACTCTATTAGACTTGCCTATTACTGTGAGAATGAACTATTACAATGCTAACTCTAATTTCTGAGGATCCTTCTTCACAATATTCCCCTGCCTAACCTGACTAGGAAGTGATCATTTTCTACTACAGGTTTGGCCCTAAGTACTATCTTCTTGTGAATAGTCAAAGGAGACCAGCCCAACTTTGGAGAACTATTTAGAATAGTGGTTCTTATACTTTTTGGTCTCAGAACCTCTTTACACTCTTAAAAATCATCAAAGATCTCAAAAAACTTTAGTTTATACAGGTTTAGATGTTGATATTTACTGTATTAAAAATTAAAAGAGAAAATTTTTAATTTTTATTTTAAATACTTAAAATAAACCTATTAAATCTTAACATAATGTATTTAATGAAAAATATATATTCCCCTCCAAAAAAAAAATGAGCAAGAAGAAAGGCATTGTTTTTCATTTTTGTAAATCTCTTTAATGTTTGGCTTAACGGCAGAAAATGGACTTTTATATCTGCCTCTCCATTCAATGTGGTGATGTTTTGTTTTGGTTGAAATATATGGAGAGAATCTGGTCTCACAAAGATGCAATTGGGAAAAGGAGGAATATTTTAATAGCCTTTTCTGATTGTTGAAGGTATTTTTCTTTGATAAGACACCAAAACTCGACAAGTGATAGCTTCTTAAAGATTAGTTGCAAGGTGGAATCTAAAACCACATCAAGGAAATCCACTGGTCTACCTTTCACTTTGAATGGATCTTTTACCCATGTGTGATTGATTCTTTAAAAGTATGTATCAGTCATTGGGAAAATATTGGTTCACTGAGTTATGCAGATCTTCCAAATATTGTCACATGTCATTATACTATATATATTTTAAAATACCATTCATTAATATAACCACTGATCTCATCAGAAAGGTCTTTATGTATTGGCAAGCTATAAAGCTCACTGAGGTGTGTATGAGTTTTCCAAAATTCTTATTTCTACTGGAAAGCTCCAATTTGGTTATGGTTATCATTGGTAACCATAGTGTCTATTGTTTTCCTTGAAGTGACAGACTAAGTACATTCTTTTTTTTTTTTTAATCCAAAATGTGTTTATTGGGATGGTTTCCCATTCATCTTGATTCAGGATGCTTTTAGTGCTGCTTCCGTCTAAAGGAGCATCCTTCTGTAAGCCTTACTATTCCTCCTGTAGGCTGGCAGAGGACAGTAAAGCAGCCAACACAAAAAACTACTGTTTGTGCATGGCTAAAGATGGTTGTGATTTTATAGCATCCTGGGTATTTCACATCCATGAAATAGGAATTGGGGCTTTGCACCAGGTGCTTCTTCTTGTGTTTCCTCTTCTCCTCTGGAGAGGGATAAGGGAGATCCTTTGCGAGAGGCACGTTCTCATGGGGAGGTTGTCACTGCCAGAAAGGGAGGTACATTCTTTTTTTTTTTATTTTTTTTTTATTTTTGGCTGTGTTGGGTCTTCGTTTCGTGTGAGGGCTTTCTCTAGTTGCGGCAAGCGGGGCCACTCTTCATTGCGGTGCGCAGGCCTCTCACTATCGCGGCCTCTCTTGTTGCGGGGCACAGGCTCCAGACGCGCAGGCTCAGTAGTTGTGGCTCACGGGCCTAGTTGCTCCGCGGCATGTGGGATCTTCCCAGACCAGGGCTCGAACCCGTGTTCCCTGCATTGGCAGGCAGATTCTCAACCACTGCGCCACCAGGGAAGCCCCTACATTCATTTTTGAGTAAATATCTGCCAAATACCCAAATCTGAATACCAAAGTCTGTCATTCATTCAAGTAAAAGCGGTGTTCCATGAAAAACGTGACTGGTTCAATTCCTAACTCAAATGATGGTACAAGGGCTTTATCTCAAGACAACACATACTTAGGTATGCAGCAGAAGTGCTTTATCGGTACTTTCCATTTCATCACATGGAATATTAAAAAGATGTGTACTCAAGCGTTGGGATTTAATAAAAGCACTGCTTCATCAGGCACATTTTAAAATGAAACTAGCTTTTTTCTTCTTCTTCTTGTGAGCACATAGTAGTGAAGAATAACTCGCTTTGGTACCACTGCCATGAATCATGCTAAGGTATCAGTAGAGTTACTTACCCGCTATTCCTTTTGCACTACCAATGCCAATGTCAACACAGTGAAAAACAAAAATAGTATTAGACAATTAGTATTATGTCTACTAACATGAAATTATGAAATAAAATATGAGATTACGAAATTAGTTTTACTCTTATTAATAAAATTAGAATTACTATCATTGCAATTATTATGAAAATAGTGCTTCCTTCCTTGACCCTCTGAAAGGGTCTTTGGGACCTCAGGAGTTGACGAACCACACTTTGAAAATTGCTGATTTAAAGCCATTCGAGACAGGTCAACCCTAAGCTAAGAAGAATGAACAAGTACCTCCCCACATGGAAATTAGTGGCAGGATTCAAAACTCATCAAAGCAGAGATATGAAAACCCTCGGACTTCTAAGAAGCTTATTATTTAGTTTATTCTGCTTCATACTATAATAATAGTGGCTAGAAAATATTTAGCATTTAATTCCTTAAATCCTTTTATATGACATCTCATTTAATCCCCACAATGACCCTATAATGCTGGTGTATAACACTAGTATATATAGGACGTGATACTATGATGCTGTCTAACTCTAAAGTGTTTGCTCTTAGTTACTAAGCCTCACATTTTCATCATTTTTATATTCCTTTATAATATATTTGCTTCAGTGTTGCTTTTGGTACCTGGATATTTTGGTGAACTTAGGTATGACCCATCTTAACGTGCAATGGATGGATTTCCACATAAGTTCTGTCACATCACTAAGAGTAAAGCATGAAATTTTCTTTTTTTTAGAAACCCTGATATTTCCAAATATGATAACACTCATCGAATTTCCTCAAATTGTTTATTTTTATTAGCATCCTGACCTGCAAAAACTGGAAAGTGTAAAAGACAAAACATATTCCAGAAAATTTGTTTTTGAAAAGTTAAGTGTGGAAGAAACATGAGGAGCTGGCAAAACGTGATAAAGCAGTTCTACACTTGGTATTTTCATTCAGCAATTTTAAGTGTGTGTGCATTTTTTTAAGTTTTATATTTTACTTATGAACTAGTCGTGGGAACATAAAAGTCTCAAAAATTCCTAAAATGTTACCCAAAAGCTTTTTATATTCTTTGGAGATGAATTGACTCAACATTTTGCAAAATGTGGTGTGTGTACCTCTACTGATTCTCAGCTTGATTTTTAAGGGAAAAACATTAACTTCAGTGGCTGATGCTCAGTAGCGTCAGTCTTTAGCAGATACCCTGCCCTGCCTGGTGTAGGAGTGTGCTTTCTCTGCTACCCATCACGGTCCCCAGCATTGCCCTGCTGGGACTCCTTCCCAGCCCCTCCCATCTCTAGGCTCTCACCTTGGCAGCCCCTCACACCTTTCCCTTCATCCTCCCAGGGTCCCTTCAACCCCAACCCACACTCCCTTTTCCCTTTTTCTTTTAGGTTGTTATTAAGATAAAAAGATTTCATATATGTACAGCACTTAAAATGGTGCCTGGCACATGGTAGGCACAGTGTGGGTACTTGATAAATAAATACATAAAATAACTGAGCACAGAGAATTCCCTGGCGGTCCAGTGGTTAGGACTCTGAGTTTCCACTGCAGGGGCCCGGGTTTGATACCTGGTTGGGGAACTAAGATCCTACAAGCTGCGAGGACTTAAAAAAAAAAAAAGCACAGGTTTCTCCCTCTGACACCGTGATCTTTCATATCTTCTGTGTCTGAATTCTTTTCCTTTATATGCCTGTTTCCTTTTTTTTTTTTTAAATTGAAGTATAGTTCATTTACAATGTTGTGTTACTTTTCTGGTATACAGCAAAGTGATTCAGTTATATATGTATTCTTTTTCAGGTTCTTTTCCACTATAGGCTATTACAAGGTATTGAATATAGTTCCCCATTTCCTTTTTTTTTTTTTATAAATTTATTTTATTTACTTATTTTTGGCTGTGTTGGGTCTTCGTTGCTGTGCGCGGGCTTTCTCTAGTTGCGGCAAGCGGGGGCTACTCTTTGCTGCAGTGCACGGGCTTCTCATTGTGCTGGCTTCTCTTGTTGTGGAGCACAGGCTCTAGGCATGCGGGCTTCAGTAGTTGTAGCATGCGGGCTCAGTAGTTGTGGCTTGCAGGCTCTAGGCTCTAGAGCACAGGCTCAGTAGTTGTGGCGCATGGGCTTAGCTGCTCCGCGGCATGTGGGATCTTCCTAGACCAGGGCTCGAACCCGTGTCCCCTGATTGGCAGGCGGAGTCTCAACCACTGTGCCACCAGGGAAGCCCCTCCATTTCCTTTTAAAATAAATTTCTCAAGTTAAAAAATAAACTCAAATAAAAATAATAAATAATAATGTGTCATTGGGTAGAGCAAAATCATGACAGTGGTATGCAAATGACTAAAGTTGGCATATAGTGCAGTTACTGAGAGTGATGACCCGAGGGTCCTGGATTAGATCTGCCTTTAACCAGCTGTGTACATTTGAGAAAGGAATTCAGTGTGTTTGGGCTTTGGTTTCCTCATCCGTATGGTACAGGGTTGGGCTGGATGATCATCTCTGCATCCTCTAAACCAGTGGTTCTCAACTGGGGGTGATTTTGCCCCCTGGGGACATTGGGCAATATCTGGAGACATTTTTGGTTTTCACAACTGGGGATGGGGGTTGCTGTTGGCATCTAGTGGGTAGAGGCCAGAGATGCTGCTAAACACTCTGCAATGCATAAGACAGCACCACCCACCCCCAACAACAAGAATTATCTGTCCCTAAATGCCAGTAGCACCGAGGTTGAGAAATCCTGATCTAAAACAACAGGCTTCTACAATCTGACCATGGGATTTGTTGCCTGAGAAATATATAAATGGGTTATACACAAGAGAGGCTGTGATATGAGCCCAAGGGTGCCTTTGGTTGCTCTTAAGAATTCTCATCTGGAAACCAGCTCATAATAGAGCCATACCACTTAGGCAAACAAACAAATAAACAACAACAACAACAACAAAACCCTTCTGTTTTGGGCTGAATCGCTCCCAACATTGACTAAATTGCTCCCTACATTCCCTCCCTCTTCTAGTGATTTGGCAGTCTCCACTGCTCAAACTCATCAGAAAACAACTGCTTTATGCTCAAGAGTTGGGTATTTTTGGGTCTTCCAATGCCCAAATATAGAAAGATTTGTGATTTAATTTTCTGTGTTCACATTTTCCTACTTCTTTTCAATGATCTTGGCCCTAAACACACTACTGTTGTGTTTTGTACATATATCATTCATCTGAAGCTATTTTTAGACACTTCCTAGTTTTATTTCATTTCAAGAATTTGCCAAATATTTGTTATGTCTTATTCTTTCTGCATCACATTCTGATTTAATCTGTTGGCTGGCAAGTTATTTATACTTATTGATACTGCTCATAATAACACTGTTTCTTAAGTGAATTCCCCTCCCCCCCATTTTCTCTTTATTTTTCTTTGTCATTTTCAGAGTAAACTGATTATAGAAGTAGTATATCATCCAGTTGCCAGGACATCTGAAAACTTTTGCTGGTTGATAGGCAAAATGCCTTTAATCTATTTTTCATAGTTTGTGTTATCACTGCTACTACTACGCTTCTTGCTCTTAGTAAAAAACCTAGATGGGCTTCTTGGTGCCTTTCTGTGATAAGAGGAAACATCATTTTCTGAAGAGTCAGGGTTTAATTGCCTGTTCTGCAGAATGTAGTTTTGTTTGTGTCTGAGGTGTATATGTAGGCAAGTTAAGTGTTCTGGGAAGACAGTTGGAATAATGCACCAGTTAATATTGGTAATTTAATTTATACTTGACAGTCACTGGGAGAAATAAGCTTTTATTGGGGATTAATTTTTTACAGTGAATTTTGAAATTCCCAAGTCATGAAGAAGTCCACTGGATTATTTAGTTATCAAGGTAGTCAGCCAGTAAGTATTTATTAAGTAACCATCAGAAGTTGGTATGGGTTTGGTATTAACATTGTAAAAGTCCTTTAGGATTTATGAAAATACAAATCCCTATCCTCGAGAATGATTCCATCATTGCTCGTGTAAGAGAGTGTGGTCAAACTGGGCAATCACCAGTCTCCTATGGCTTCTCTATAGCTCACACCAGAGGAAATATAATATAGTGGTTAAGAACATGGTTGCTAGGGTAAGACCCAGTTTCCAATTGAGGCTCCCCCAGTTACTAGCTGAATAACCCTGGGTAAGTTAGTCTACCTCTCTGACCACCAGGCATTGTGTAAGTAAACAATTTTGTTCACTAATGTCTTCTTAAGGCCTAGCACAGTGCTTAGGATAGAGTAGGAACTTGATACATTTTTATAATGAACGATGTATGTAAAGCACTTAGCACATTGCCTAGCACAGAGTCAGTGTTCACACAATAAGATGTTAAAAAAAGCCACCTTGGGAATTCCCTGGCTGTCCAGTGGTTAGGACTCCACACTTTCACAGCCAAGGGCGCAGGTTTGATCCCTGGCTGGGGAACTAAGACCCCACAAGCTGCTCAGTGTGGCCAAGAAAAGCCACCTTGATCTCAGAATGCCGGATGTGTTACATATTAACTTGGTCTGTATGGTTGATATTAACCTCTTCATTTATCTAGAACATTTATTGCATAGAAGCTGTTATGTAGGAGAAACAAGGATGTATATGTTATGATACTTGCCCTCAAAAAGTTTACAGTTTAAATAATGGATAGAAAACGTGACTAGAAATAACTATAATAATAACCAGTATTGAATTATATTAAACAGTATATTAAATACCTTATAAATGATGCTTTGCATTTTTTGGAATTCAGAGAAGGGAGATATTATTAGATACAGTAGCATAAGACTAAAAGTCTGTGTGCTTTTTATTATCACTATGAGCCGGCAATTCTAAACAATGTCAGTGGCAACACACTCTTACCTCCCCCCTTGGCATGCCACTGACAATATTTGACAAAACTGATCAAGGAACACTTCATGACTGTGGCCCTTAAAGGACATAGGGAATTCTATGGGCAAAGATGGAAGGCAAGGCAAGTAGAGAGAACAGCTTCTCCAAAGACCCCGGGGCAGGAAGTTGTGTTTGGAGAACAGCCAAGGAAGGAGAATAAAGTTGTAAAGGTAAAGATAGGTTGGCATTGGCTCCCAGAAGGAAAGATGCCATTTATTGAGTGCCAACTACGGGTGGCCAAAGGATTGGCTTACATTGTCTTGCTTAAAACTTACAATAATCTTTCCACTTGGGTATTATTACCCCCGTTTTATAGATGTGGAAACACGTTCTGAGAGGGTCAGGGTCTTGCCCAAAATCCTGCAACTAGTGAAGGGCAGAGTTGGTATTAGAACAGAGATCAGATTGCTTATAAAACCTGTGGTCTTTCCACCTATGTAGCTTTGAATGTTGAGCTGAAGACAATGGGGGGCCATTGGAGATTTTAAAATCATGAAGTGATCTGAATAAAGCTGTAGTTCAGGGAGGAGAATCATCTGGCACTGGTGTTAAGGATGAGCTCACAGTGGGAGTTGGGAATCAGGGAGGCCAGTTATGATGCTGCTGGAAGAGTCTAGATGAAAGGGATGATGGAAATGGAGAAAAGATGTCAGAGAGGCTGAAAAGAAAGAATTGCTAGAATTTGGAGACTGAATGGAGGTTAGGGAGTGGAAATGAGGAAAAAGAAGGATGCAGAGATGCCTCTGAGGTTCTAATCTGGGCAACAGAATGACGGTGCTATTGCCAGAAACAAGAAAGCCAGAAAAAAGAGGGAGAATCACACAATCATGCCCTTCGATTTGGCTATGGCCGAGGACATTTGGCCTGTCCAGGGAAATAAGACAAGCATATAATCAGTATAAACATAGCAATTCTAAGAGTGAATTGTTGATGAGATGTTGGTCAGGAATTATATCAATGGGCTTGAAAATGAAAAGAGTTTCCTCATCTGGAAGAAACCTTCTTAAAGGAAGCTACACTGGATGGAAGAGAAGGGCTAGAATACTTGACAGGAGGAGAAAGGTTATTCTCTGTAGTTGGAAAAGTATTAGTCAAGGCCTGGAGATAGGAAACGGCTCACCATGGCTCCATGCCTGCGGGAATGGAAGCGCCTCTCTTTTACTGGGCCAGGGTGACTACAGGTGGAGTGACCATTTCCTCCATCTTCCCCAGTTCCCATCTGTAAGCAAAGAGCATTGGACTTCTCTTCCTGACAGCTCACTCCACCCATCTACCCCCAGTCGAATAAAGGAAAGGATTAGGGAGAGAAGCAGGCCTCCCTGATGGGTTTAGAAAATAATTGCATAGAAGAAAGCTGGATGCATGTTCTATTATACATTTGCATTTACAAAAATCAAGAATTTGCAAAGGCTTATATTCAAGAAGGCAAATGAAATCACCCAATTAAAAGAAATGAAGATGGCAAGGACTCAAAAACTGGTTACAGAATGTAATTTAATTGAAGAAAAACCAAGTATGGCAAAGGTATAATCTGCATTTCCCCTGGGTCTCAATTGAGTGATTCAGCTTTTTTTAGTAAGTGGGTCAGAAAACTGTTAATCCTATAATGATTTTGTTCAACTGCATTCAGCTGGTACATTTGTTTCTTGCAGATTTTAAAAAGCAAGTATGTTAAGACTGTCAAAGTTGTTGTTAACCCAATATCACATTGCTTTGTTTATCACCCATGAATAATGTATTTATTTTCTTGATTGAAGTCTGTCCTTTTAATTGGCAAGCAGTGACAATATTGTTTGCGGTTTTACTTTGAAATTTTGTGTTTTGTGTGGCACAGCTCTACGGTATAGCTGATACAGTGATACCATATAATAGGGAGTCTCAAACAGAAATTTAACAGGACAAACCATTGCACTACATGAGGACAAATATAGGAGCTGATATATTGGTTTTGTGGAGGCAGAACTCAGGTTTAAAAACATAAGCCATGAGTCACCATGGAAGAGCTATTTTTTTTCAGTCAGTCCCTGGACGTAGTAATCTTAATTAACATGAGTCCTATTCTAAAATGTGGATCTGCTCTTGATGTGCTGGCAAATCAAAGATTTCAAAGCCTTTTAGGCAATAGACCAGGGCCAGGTCATAGATGTCTCTGAAGCTCAGTTTTCTTATCTGAAAATGGAGTTTAAAAATAGTGCTTACCCTAGGGCTTCCCTGGTGGCTCAGTGGTTAAGAATCCACCTGCCAATGCAGGGGACACAGGTTCGAGCCCTGGTCTGGGAAGATCCCACATGCCGCGGAGCAACTAAGCCCATGTGCCACAACTACTGAGCCTGCGCTCTAGAGCCCGTGACCCACAACTACTGAGCCTGCGCTCTGGAACCTGCGAGCCACAGCTACTGAGCCCATGTGTCACAACTACTGAAGCCCACGCACCTAGAGCCCATGCTCCACAGCAAGAGAAGCCACCACAATGAGAAGCCCTCACACAGCAATGAAGAGTAGCCCCTGCTCGCCGCAACTAGAGAAAGCCTGCATGCGGCAAAGAAGATCCAACGCAGCCAAAAATAAATAAATAAAATAAATAAATTTTTTAAAAAAACCTCATATTAAAAAAAAAATAGTGCTTACCCGATAGACCAAGACATGGAAACAACCTAAATGTCCATCAACAGATGAATGGATAAAGAAGATGTGGTATATATATATACAATGGAATATCACTCGGCCATAAGAAAGAATGAAATAATGCCATTTGCAGCAACATGGACGGACCTAGAATTTATCATAATAAGTGAAGTAAGTCACAAAGAGAAAGACAAATACCGTATGATATCACTTATACGTAGAATCTAAAATATGACACAAATGAACCTATCTACAAAACAGAAACAGACTCAGACATAGAGAACAGACTGGTGGATGCCAAGGGGGAGAGGCGGTGGGGGAGGATGGAGTGGGAGTTTGGGGTTAGCAGATGCAAACTATTTTACATAAAATGGGTAAACAAGGTTCCATCCTATAATGGAAAAGAATATTAAAAAGAATGTATATATGTATAACCGAATCACTTTGCTATACAGCAGAAATTAACACATTATAAATCAACTATACTTCCAGGACTTCCCTGGTTGTCCAGTGGTTAAGACTCTGCGCTTCCAATGCAGGGGGCCCGGGTTCGATCCCTTGTCGGGGAACTAGATCCCACATGCATGACGCAACGAAGATCCCACATGCTGCAACTAAGAACTGGTGCAGCCAAAATAAATAAATAAACAAATATATATTTTTTAAAAAATCAACTATACTTCCATTAAAACAATAGCGCTTCTACTATATTTAAAAAAGATAACCAACAAGGACCTACTGTATAGCACAGGGAATTCTGCTCAATGTTATGCGGCAGCCTGGATGGGAGGGGAGTCTGGGGGAGAATGGATACATGTATATGTATGGTTGAGTCACTTTGCTGTGTACCTGAAACTATCACATTGCTAATCGGCTATACTCCAATATAAAATAAAAAGTTAAAAAAAAATAGTGTTTACCTTATGGAGTTGTTGTAATGATTAAATAAATAATGTAAAGCATTGAGAACAGTGCCTCGCACATAATAAACACTATATAAATGTTGATCTTGTTATTGATGGGAAATTCTCCAAGGCATTACTACCATATGAATTTTGTTGGTAGACAAAGTCTGACCTCACGGAACACATTTGCTTCTTTTCTGTTGGAATCTGCATAACTCTTATTCTCAAAGCACAAGCAAAGTTGTGAGGGATTTACCTTGTCTATTCCTCCCTCTTCATTTAGTGCCCCTCCCTCTGCTTCCAGGCACCCCACACCCTCAGGATTTTGTGCTCTGGCAAGACAAAGCCAGCACCCCACAGGCAGTACCCCAGGCTCTGGCCTTCACATAACCCAGCTTGCAAGTTCCTAAGAACTGGTCACTGTAGCCAGTATGAGAAATTGACTGATGCCAATGAAGTCATGACTGATAATGACAATGGATAACACACAGGTATGTTTTAACCTTTCTGGCAATGTATTGCCAACATCCAAAGGAACGCTCACAAATTGTAGAATTTAATTGACTGAGATTGGCCAATAGGGAAAAAACCCCTGGGTCATATGAGGCCCATTTGGTGCCACCTCTCAAGTCTATAGTTTTCTCTACTGTCCCTTGAAAGAATTCTGGGCCATTACAGAAAGAGAACTTTTGCTCTTGTTGTGAATTCAAGGGGTTTTATGAGATTTGCAGGACTTTGGGTGAGACTAGAGAAATTCTTGGGCTAAATTAGGGGTTTCCAGGTGTGGGCAAGCTGCTGAATAGTAAGTATAAGGTAGTTCGGGGGCAGGTGCAGAAGAGTAACAATGAAATGGAGCTGGTCTGAGCTTAGGACAGACATTGTTTCTTTTGGAGCAAACTAGGCTTGGCCCAGGGGACCTAAAGCAAAGAGATGGACTGGCCACCATTCACTTTGCTACTTTCTAATTGTGAGTCAGTATATGTTGCCAAAACTAGCAGATGGTTCAGAGAATCACAAAATATGGTTAAACAATTGGTAAATAGAACTTACAAAGAAAATGTGAATGAAGAGAATTATTTAACCAGAGATAGGTAGTAACATACCCTGTGTTATTTTACTGAAGGTTGGTTGTATCAGTTCTCCTGGAAAACAGAACCAATAGGAGATATATATATAGATATCTATCTATCTATCTATCTATCTATCTATATGTATATATATATAGAGAGAGATTTATGATAGAAATTAGCTCACATGATTATGGAGGCTGAGAAGTCCCACCATCTGCCCATATGCCTTCTGGAGAAGCAGGAAAGCTGGTGGTGCGATTGAGTCCAAGGCCAAAAGCTCAAGAACTGGGGGGCTGCTGTTGTAAGTCTCATTCCTAGTTCAAAGGCCCGAGAACTAGAAGAGAAACTGTCCAACAGCAGAAGATGAAAGTCCCAGCTCAAGCAAAAAAAAAGCAAATAGAGCTTTGCTCTGCTTTTTTGTTTTGTTCAGGCCCTGAACGGATTGGAGAGGGTGAACTTCTTTGTCAGTCTACCGATTCAAATGCTAATCTCTTCCAGAAACACCCTCACAGACGCACCCAGAAATAATGTTTCACCAGCTATCTGGGCATCTCAGCCCAGTCAAGTTGACTCATAAAATTAACCATCACAGTGGTGATCAATTGTTCACTAATTGCACTGAGGATTTTAATTAAACATCAAAGAAAACTTTCAGAAAATGCTGGTTGCCTGACTCTGGGATCATTTACTGAGTTTACAGACTCGCTGGACACCTTTAAAAAACTGGGGAGGTGGGCTAGGACGGCTTGGATGTGGCCATGGTGAACATCTAAATATGAATGAATGATACACAAATGCCTTATCTCTATTATAATTAACCATGAAAACAGAAGTTAGTGTGTGTTGACCTAAGCTCACCCACTATATTGGTCACATATGTCAGCATGTAGTGACAACATTTCCAGAAAGTTCTTGCCCTTAATTTAGCACTTAAGTCATTATGGTAACTAGCCTTTGCAATGTCTGCAAACAGATCAGGATGGTTTGTGTCCGCTGTGGAAAGTTTTGACAATGAAAAGTGAAGGATACAATTTTATATCAAAGACAGCTGCGACTTCCATGATAAAAATTTTTCACACAAATGGACTTTGACTTTAAAGCTAAGATTAAATCTTCAGGACATAAGTTGGGTTATGGAAGCTCATTAGATTCTTGTGTAATAGCTATTGTGAAGTAGGTATTACCACAAACTGTTACTCTTAAGAAATGAATTCATGACCATTTCCTAGGGATGGGAAAGCTTTCTATGTCAAAGCCACCTAGAGAAGAGTGAAAAGTCCATTGTTCACACAGGTTTGGGCCACTTACCTCATTTACCTTCCATTCATTTTTCCCTTGAAGTTTTGAGTAAGTGGGACTCCCTTTTGGGTGGGTGCAAATATAGGAGAGAGAGGAAGAGGCCAGAGGAGAAAGAGTGGAAAAATTAAGCGAGGAAATTGTTTGATCAGGGTGTCAGATCAGAGCCAGCTGTCTCAGTAAGCTAGCAAGCTTTTATAGGATCAGAAACAGAAATCTATATTTTTCAACTTGGCTTTTTTCTTTTCTTGCTTTTGGTACTTCCTGTGTTTACTAGTGAAGCTTCTTTTGAAAATTATAGACGATCTCACCTGTGCTAAAGGGAATAAGGGAAAGGGGGTTTTAGATTTGTCCATGTTTTGGCCAGTTAAAGGGGGAACTATGGAGAAAGTCAGAGATGTGCTGGGGATTTTTGTTTTGTTTTGCTTTTGCCAATTTCTTTTTCTCCTTGAAATGAACACCAGGGAAGTCATTTGAGGTATAGAATCATTGTACAAAACTGAGAACATAGACAGTATCACATGCAATTGCTCTCATAAAAATGGGAATGTCCCAAGAGGATAAATTTACCAACTTTAGTTATGCTGCAGCTCACTAAAAATTGAACCCTAACAACGTAACTTTTAGGGTTGATTAGTCTTTTCAGAACACATTCTTGGGGGTGTGAAGCATAGTCATCTGGTATTATTTCAAATGATGATTAAAAGTGAGTCTTTTGTGGTAAGGAGTTCTGTTATTTTATTTATTTATTTACTTACTTACTTATTTTAAGCCTCCTTGCCAACCACTGTGGTACAGTTCTGCTTATTTTAGGAAGCATGCATACAATTTGCCATTATTGTATTCAGTATCAATTATCCACTTGCATACAGCTCTGTGTGGGTGAGTTGCAGAGTTGAAAATTTCCTTAAGAAAATGAGTTCTGATTTTTAAGTTTACTTTTATCACTTTCTTATTTCAGCTGGCTACCTGGGGTGAAGAAAAGCTCAAAAGACATCTGATGCTGCTTTTAACTTTTGGCTTGAGTCATACAGATTGGATTTAACTTTAATGAAAACAGAGGAAATAAACTCTGAATGTATGTGTTTGTCCAAATTAATAGGTCTTAGACAAGAAGCCTGGGTTGTTTTTAAAAATTCATAAAGAATGCACTTTTCATTTTTGCTGTTTGAAATCTCAGGTATTGCTTAGACTAAAACAATCAGGCCAACAAAATGATGTACTATTAGATTCTTGGCAAAAAGTTTTTTAACTCCACCCAACCTCCCCTCCCAGGGTCTACCTCTCCCTTGTCAGCCCATGCTTTCCCCTCATCAACACAAAGACACCCTCATCAGCTTCAGCATGGTAATGAGCTGGGCCCCTGCCTGCCTTATTTTCTTTCATCATAGAGACTGTTTCTCAAAGTCCTGTTTGTGATTAACTAACCTTGGTGGTTACGATAACAAAAGGTGAAACAGTTCAAGCAGCATGTGGGAAATTTCCTTTACAGATGGTTTCTTTCCCTTTGGTGGAAAAAACAGAAACTATTGGATGGCAAATATTGGCTCATAATTAATCATAAGCCAGGTTTGATATCCATCAAGCTGACTCTCCCAGAGTGTTCTGATTTATAGGATTGCCTCCTTAACAAGAAGGTAGGTGGTTCATCCTCGCCTCTGTCTGGGTCTAGAAGGAGTTAAGCCAATGAAAGATTAAAAACATCTTGGACAAAAACATCTTAGATCTGGCTTTTTATCCAAAAGAATTTAAAGCAGGGTCTTGAAGAGATATCTGTATATCCATATCCACAGCAGCATTATTCACAATAGGCAAAAGGTGGAAGCAACCCAGGTATCTACTGATGGATGAATGGATAAACCAAATGTGGTATAAACACCCAATGGAGTATTATTCAGCCTTACCAAGGAAGGAAATTTTGATATGTGCTTCAACATGGTTGAATCTTGAGGACATTATGCTAAGTGAAATAGGACAGTCTCAAAAAGACACTTATATAAGGTACCTAAAATGGTCACATTTCTAGAGACAGAAAGCCAGATGGTGGTTGCCAGGGTCTGGGGAGAAGGAATAATGAGGAGTTATTTAATGGCTGGCTATTGAATTTGCCTTGCAAGATGAAAACGTTCCAGGGATTGGTTGCACAATGCTGTGAATGTACTTAACAATACTGAACTGTGCACTTAAAAATGGTTAAGATGGTAAATTTTCTGTTACGTGTATTTTACTACAATAACAATACCTGGAAAGAGGAGTCAGTGAGAAACACTGACTGATGCCAAGTTTGAGACCGCGACAGGGAGAGGCAAGTGTTGGGTCCTGGACACAGATGGGGCTGTTGTGGTTGGCACCAGCCCGTCCCCCTTCAGGACTGAAGGGCACTTGTCACAGCTGACACACCCCAGTTACCAGCCCTCAGCTGTCAGCCCTGTGTGGGAATCGCCCTCGGCAGAAGAAAGCCATCCTACCCAGTGTCACGGCCACTTCCCCAAGGCAGCTCGCATCCAATGAGAGGTCAAGGCAGGGGAAGAAAAGGCCCAGTCCTCTTGGCCCCAGCTCTGAAGGGTAAGCCCAGCTTCAGGGGTCCCTGAGGGGTCAGCTGGAATCTCGCTGTGACTATGTCACAACTTCTCTCTCTGTTCCATCTTGCTTCCTTCACTTGCCCCACAGGTGTCATGCTGAGAGCCTTCTCTAATAAACTTCCTGCCTGCTAAGCTCAGCGATAAGGGTCTGAATCACGTCACCAGCTAAGACACCAAAGCCAGCAGAGGTGGTAGCTGAGATGGAGGTGAATCCAGACTGGGTAGTGGAGGAGGAAAAGAATGGGGACCAACTGCAGCAGCAGGGGCCGTGGCTCAGCCCACTAATTCCCGTTTCCAAGTTCTCTCTCAAGAAGAGAGACCCACGGGGCCATGGAGGAGCTGGTCCATGGAGGAGAGTACATGGAGACGGGGTCCAAGCAGAGCAAGAGGTGGACTCTGGTAGACACAGAGATGTCCCATTCAGATCCCTCTTCAAGGAAGGACTTGCTGCCCAGCTGTGAGGAGTGCGGTCAGCAGATGGCCTCCAGCTGTCAGCTTCTTCAGGGTCAGCCTCTCCTGAGATCATGCCCTTCCCAGGGCAGCCTGCATCAGGGCTAAAAGGATGAGGACATATAAAGGAATGGCTGTTTTGTCCTATGAGTTTCCTGCTGGGTTGACCCAATGTTTGTGGCCCCGTAAAACCTGTCTGTTGAAACCTAATCCCCAAGGTGATAGTATTTGGAGGTAGGACATTTGGGGGATGATTAGTGCCCTTACAAAAGAGACCCCAGAGAACTCCCTTGTCCCTTCTGCCATGTGAGGTTATAGCAAGAAAACAGCTGTGTGACTTAGGGCTCTCATCAGACACAGAATCTGCCAGCACCTTGATCCTGGACTTTCTAGCCTCCAGAATCGTGAGAAAAATGCCTGCTGTTTATAAGCCACCCAGTCTATGGTACTGTGTTTTAGCAACCCAAGCGGCCTAAGACATGGGTTAACCAAGGCTCTGTCAAGCTTGCATTTGCACTTTGCCTTCTGCCTCTTCCCAACCTTTAAATATCCTGCCTCCCCACCACAAAACTCCACCTTGGTGTTTGCTTCCATATAATCCAACACAACATAAGCACCAATACCTTTAGCAGATATTTTTAACTTATTTCATTGTCTACCACATTGTAGGTCCTCAATAAATGTTTGTTGAATAAATAAATCAAATTAAACAATATTAACTACTATGTAAAAAGCATTATTATGCTGGTTATACAAAAAAGAACAAGAGGGCTTCCCTGGTGGTGCAGTGGTTAGGAATCCGCCTGCCAATGCAGGGGACACGGGTTCGTGCCCCGGTCCGGGAAGATCCCACATGCCGCGGAGCAACTAGGCCCGTGCGCCACAACTACTGAGCCTGTGCGTCTGGAGCCCGTGCTCCGCAACGGGAGAGGCCGCGATGGTGAGAGGCCCGCGCACCGCGATGAAGAGTGGCCCCCGCTCGCCGCAACTGGAGAAAGCCCTCGCACAGAAACGAAGACCCAACACAGCCAAAAATAAATAAATTAAAAAAAAAAAAAAAAAAAAAAGAATAAGAAATTCTGTCTTCATTGGGGCTTGTTGTCCAATGCCCTCCTAGGTTGCACAATGGGCCCATGAACAAAGTGACTGGGGTGGCAGAGATGGAGACCGTGCCTTTCTCACAATTATACCCAATGATCCACTTGTTGATTCTGTGCTTCTCATCCCTGTAAACTTGGGCTCTCTAGGGTAAGCGTTTCTAATTTTTGGAGGAGCACTTAGGCTGGGGGACACAGGGGCGGTTCCACTGAATTGCACATTGTGACAACACTTAGTCACTTTGGGCTCCTCATGTCACTGAACCAACAGACAGAGAAGGGAGTTACTGCACTACCTGGGTTAATCGGTTCTGATTGCCGGGGGAATTACTAGGGCTGCTGCTATAGTTGGCCCTTGAACAACATGAGTTTGAAGTGCAAGGATCCACTCATACTCGGATACTTTTCAATAGTAAATACTACAGTACTACATGATCTGGTCTATGGTTGGTTGAATACATGGTTGCTGAGGAACCATGGATACAGACAGCCAACTATAAATTGTATGTGGATTCACCTCCTCGTAGTTCAAGGTTCAACTGTACTTAACAGGGGCAGAATAGAGAATGTCTGGAATCCAGAGGGTTCACTAGTGTTATCACTTGATACTTCTATGCTTGGGATGACTGTTAGTGGGCAGTTACAATAACTGTGACCCGACAAGGGCACCTAATCATTCACACCCCTTGGGGATGAACGTCTGGGTATCCCATCAGGCAAGTCACACTGACCAACAAAAATACTAGCTGAAGATGAGGGAAATCCAGGTGGGTAGTGGAGGAGGGAGATGATAAATGAATTATGGCCCTAGGACTTGCTATAGCAGTAGAGACTGTATATTAGTTTCCTATTGCTGCTGTAACAAATTACCACAAACTTTGTGGCTTGGAAAAACACAAATTTACTTTCTTACAGTTGTTTAAGTCAGAAGTCTAAGATGGGTCTCACTGAGCTAAAATCAAGTGTCATCAGGGCTGTCTTCCTTTCTGAGGCTCTAGGAGAAAATCTGTTTCCTTGCCTTTTCCAACTTTGAGAGGCTGCCCACATTCCTTGGCTAGTGGCCCCCTTTCTCCACTGCAAAGCCAGTAAGGTAGCATTACTCAGATCCTTCTTATGTTGTCCTGTTTCTCTTTAACCACAGCTGGGAAAAGTTCTCTTATTTTAAGGATTCATGTGATTAGATTGGGCTCACCTGGATAATCCAGGCTACAGTCCCCTTCACCCAAGTCCTTAACTTTATCGTATATGCATTTTGCCATGTAAGATAACATATTGACAGGTTCCAGGGATTAGGATATGGATATCTTTTGGGGATGGGGCATTATTCTTTCTACCACAGACTGTAACTTGTGTCACTAATCGTCTTGTCTCGGCCTTCCTGGAGTTTGTGACTGCCACCTTCTTGAGACAAACTCTGTAACTGACTGAACTCGTTTCTCTCCTCTTTGGGAAACAGTAAGGGCAATGTGGTTCTTACAGACACAATGGTGGCCCAATGTTATCCTATGGAAGGGCATGAGTGGACCTGAGTCATGCAGGGGAACTGCACCTTATAAACCTTTCCTGATTCCCTCAACTACCATCTTCTTTCTTCTCTCCTGATCAGCTTCCTACCCACACTGAGTTATCCTTCTACTTCTGGCCTTGATGCAATGCCATGCATGGGAATTTTCCAGCCTGGGTGGCTGCAAGGTGCCAGGTTATACAACCAGGAAGTGCAGGGAAGTTAGTTTCCCAAGCAATGAGTCTTGACCACTGGGAAGTGGGAAATGGGAGAGAGCTGAGCAGATACATTCCCTCTCCTTCCTCCCCTTCACAGATCCGCTCTTAGCTGTGGTTTCTCCTGTGGCCCCTCTGGAAAAATCTGTCTTCAAGCAAACAAGCTTCAGCTTCCTGCTGTGAATGACTGGGATCAGTGGCCAGCATGGAAATGCATCACGTTGCTTTGCATCTTTCCTCACCTCTTTTCTCTTTTTTTCCCACATCTTCACTTCCATAGGATTTTACCTCCTAAATAAAGTGTCAGCACTTTAATCTTTGTTTCAGTCTCTGTTTTCTAGATGAACCAGGCTAAGTAAGTAGAACCAAGGAAAGGAAACTTTGTTTACGATTGGGGAAGGTCCACAGTGTCAGGCCTCTGGGTGCTTATGAAGAAGGTTGTAAGATTGTAGAAAAAACTATAAAGGAAGGCCCTAAAGGCGTGTTTCCCTGACTTAACACTTCTGTTGAGGCAAGCCTCTACAATTGGAGATGAAAAAGGGAATGTGGCCTATTCAAATGTCACAGTGACACAGAGAATGTCAAGACAGAAGGAATTCAGAACTTAAGGGGAGAAATTCCATAAAGCCTTCTTTCCTATAAGCTACAGTCTAGTTTTTCATCCATCCACCCATCCATCCATCCATCCTCTACTGATCACCTCCTATGTGTCGGGTACCACACTAGGTGCTAGGAAATAGCAGTGGAGAGAGATAATGATTCTTCTGGTCCTCATGGAGCCCACACTTAGCAGGGAAGACAGAAAGGACACATACAAATGAAAAGTGCAGGATTAAAGGGGAGAATTTTTTTTAGGAGCTTTTGGTGTCAAGAACTAGATGGTCTCCTATTACTACAAGCATATGAATGGAAAGGAGCAAGGCAGAAATCTCAAAGGGCTGCCAGGCCTCATGGGAATCCAGATAAAAGCATACAATTCAGCTTCCCTGCATGTGTGGAAACTGGATCTTGTTGGGTTTCTGAATGACTAGATTGTAGACAGGAACTGTAAGGCCCTTCAGATCCAGTGCAGTGATCCCAGCTCTATTATTTCCATGAATAAGCTACTATAACAAACAGAACCCAAAATACAGGGGTTAATCAAGTTAGACATTTCCTTCTTTCTCACATTCTTGCCCATAGGTAGGACGTGGTCCAAGGCGATGAGGCAGCTCTGCTCCAGGAAGCTGAATGGGGACCCAGGTTCCTTCTGTGTTGTTGCTCTGCTATACCAGGGTGGGTACTATCTGTATCTACACAGTCCAAGCTGGCTCTCCAGCACTGCATCATCATTTGATCCTGTGAGAAGGCGGGAAATGGAGGAATTGAGTGGGCAAGTTGCTGAAGTGGCACACTTCACTTCCACTTGTTCTATTGACAAGAACTAGTCACATGACCACTCCTACTGCCAGGGAGGCATGGAAACAGTCTCTAGCTGGGCTGAAACTCCTATTACTAAAAGGAAGAAAGAGAGAATAGGTACTGGATAAGATGGCCAGAATCAGCACATAATAATGCCAGTTAACATTGAATTTCAGATAAACAACAATTTTTCGTATAAGTATGTCCCATTTAGACATATTCACTGTTTATCTGAAAATTATTTGCTGGGTATCTGCAATTCAAAGTTAACCGTGTGTCCTATATTTTCTGTGTCAACCCTAATAATGGGGCACAAAGAGCATTGTCACTTTTGTCACTGGTATTGTCTTTTTGCATTGGTTACAAGTGAGCCATTAAGGCACCCAGGTTCAAGGGGAGGGATTAGAACACCTCTTGATGAGGAGGGAGTGACAAGGTCACACTGCAGAAGAGTGTTAGGGATGGGAGTTATGGTTGTGGCCATCTTCGGAAAACACAATTCACCTTACGTGTTTTATCTCATTTGAGCAAATCAAATGTCACCCCTCTTAAACACTAGTTTCATCTTTCTCTTGCACCAAGTCTGTTCAAGGGCACCTGACCCACCCTGGGCTCTCTCCCAGGAATCCGAAATTGGAAATAGAAAGGAAGGAAGTGGGAGGAGACCTGGAACAAAGTGGTGTGTTCTTTAATGGCAGTGCTCTGGAGAAAAAGTTCATGAGCTGCTATTGAATTCTCAAAACTCACCCTTGGTTTCTTCCTTTTATAAATTTTAATTGTTCAACTCTTCCTTTGATGCCACAAAATACCTCTAGCATCCTTTCATTAACTTCCTCTTCTCTCAATCAGTTTCTTTTTTTTTTTTTTTTTTTTTTGGTTTACACTAACTATAGGACACTTCTGTTAATTGCAATCAAAATTTTGCAAGCAAGACATTGCACACAGCCAAACTTAACCTTGAAAGAGGTATAAAAGACGGACACTCTTTGGGGAATATTTGTCATTCCTCCTGAGGCATCTATAAAAGACATCACTTTTGTCAGCAACAGGACTGAATATGCCACCATGGTTTATATTTTACTGTTGTCGTCGTTGCTGTTTAAAGAAACTACCCACCGTCTGTTATCAATAAATAAGAGGTATAGATTTATGGTGACAGCTATCACTTCAGTATTAGAAAGGTAGAATTTGAATACATTTCTACTATTAGACTGGCCAAGAAAAAACTGACCAGTGGAAACTTTATTTACTTTTCTCTCCAATCTGATAAAGAGGGGGGAAAAAAAGGCAGTGGGGAGCAAGAAAAACAGAGAGAGGATAAACAGTCCAGGCAGCCTACAAACTGAAGAATCATATTGGGATATAGAAGCATCAAAAATGAGAAAATGCTAAGGAGATATTTCCAGGTAAAGGGTCCTGATATTCAGGCTTAGCTGGGAGGTTTAAAAGATAAACTAATAGGAGAAGTTTTGATAAGAAAGTCTTAGAGGAACACTTCTTGATACCTGAGAGGTATGATTCAGTGCAATGAGAAAAACGAGTGGTTGTTGATCATTATCTCTGGGGGAGTTGAAAGAAAAGAGCAAATTACTTGTATTCATTTGGGATGGGCCATGTGAGCTCATCAGATCCTTCAGAGTCCTATGAATCATCCTTGGGGTTTCTTAAGGTTTTACACCCCTAATCATTTAAGCTGCTCTTTTCATGTGTGTTCCGACCAGCACAGTGCCTGCTCTCTGTGATCTTCCTTCTCTGCTCCCCTCCAGCTCCCTGGAGGGGATGGCTGCTGGAAACCATTATGACTTATGATGTTCTTGAAGCACAGACCACAAGCTTTTGGATGCCGGGCGCCCTTCAGAAAAACTGTTAAAGAATCACAACATGCTCAAAAGTGTGATGGACTTAACAATCTGTCACCCAAAACGTGCTAATCATGTGGAACAGTAGCAATCAGATTCATGGCTAACTCTTGTGAAATAGAAACGTGACACTTCAGTGGCTGCCAGGTGGTGCTTAAATAAACTGGGACACTTCACCTTGAAAGCTTTCAGTAAGTGCTGGGAAGCTGTGTCCTGTAAACACAGAAATAAATGATTTTAAAAGCCCTGGCCTCGACATAAGAGTAGTTTGGTCCCGTGTTGTACAATGTCAGTCTAGTGCTGTTGAGCACTTGGATTGAGGCTAGTGTGATGGAGGAACTGAAGTTGTAATTTTAATTAAATTTTATTAATTTCAATTTTTTAAATCAAGGTGAAATTCACATAACATAAAAGTAAACATTTTAAAATGAACAATTCCATGGCATTTGGTACATTCACAATGCTGTGCAACCACCACCTCTACTCAGTTCCAGAACATTTTTATCACCACAGTAAAGACCCCGTACCCATTAAGCAATTACTCCTCAGTCTCCCCTTCCCCCAGCCCCTGGCAACCACCAATCTATGTTCTGTCTCTATGGATTTACCTATTCTGGACATTTCATATAAACAGAATCATAAAATATGTGACCTTTTGTGTCTGGCTTCTTTTACTTAGCAAAATGTCATTAATTTCCATGTTAAATTTTAAAACTGATACTTGATTCCATTATTGGAAAAACTTTTAAGTATTTTTGGAATTCCTTGGGTATGTGAATCTACTTTTTCAAGTCTAAATTTTTGAAATCTAAATACAAAGCAATAATTTCCAGTCAAATTTATCATCTCGGGAGTTCCCTGGTGGTCCACTGGTTAGGACTTGGCACTTTCACTGCCGGGGCCCAAGTTCAATCCTTGGTTGGGGAACCAAGATGCCGCAAGCCGCACGGCACGGACAACAAATTTATCATCTCAATTGAGATATGCTGTAAGTATAAAATAAGAAAGAATGTAAAAGATCTAATTTATCTTTTTAAAAATTTATTTATTTATTTATTTATTGGCTGCGTTGGGTCTTTGTTGCTGCGCGCGGGCTTTCTCTAGTTGCAGTGAGCAGAGGCTACTCTTCATTGCAGTGTGCGGGCTTCTCATTGCGGTGTCTTGTCTTTGTTGCAGAGCACGGGTTCTGGGTGCCTGGGCCTCAGTAGTTGTGGCTCGCGGGCTCCAGAGCGCAGGCTCAGCAGCTGTGGCACACAGGCCCAGTTACTCTGCAGCATGTGGGATCCTCCCGGACCAGGGATTGAACCCGTGTCCCCTGCATTGGCAGGCGGATTCTTAACCACTGCACCACCAGGGAAGCCCTCTTTTTTTAAAATATTGATTACATGTTGAAATGATACTATTTTGGAAAATTAAGTTTAATGAAATGTATTACTAAAATTAATTTCAACAGTTTCTTTTTATCCTTTTCATTGTGGCTACTAGAAAATGTAAAATTATGTGTGTGAGGGAAAAAAATCATGCATGTGACTCACATTATATTTCTATTGGACAGTGTTGGTCTAGTCAAAAGATCTAACTCAAACTACATACTAATTCTAAAAAATTTTTGAGCACCTACTGTGAACTTTTTTTTTTTTTTGGCCATGCCACATGGCATGCAGGATCCTAGTTCTCCAACCAAGGATTGAACCCATGCCCCCTGCAGTGGAAGCACAGAGTCCCAACCACTGGACCGCTAGGGAATTCCTTACCATGAACTTTTTTTTTTTTTTTTTTTTTTGCTATCATGTGAAAAAGTTGGTTAGAAATAATGTTTGCCAATTTTATTGACCTTTCCGTAGACTTTACCCTGGACCAGAAATTGGTTATGGATTAAGCTGGGGAGTTTGATGAAGCTTTCCTCCTCTCCTGCCAGTTACTGATGTTCATACAGATCAGAATCACTAGGAAATGTCTTATGATACAATCATTAAAATATTTTAAATGAGGGAAAATAAGGGATGTTTACTGGTCTCCCTGCTTTTTAACTCATACTTAATGATATACTCTCAGTTTTGGATGAACCAAAAGTATGCACCTTTCTGCTACTGAGAACAGAAAATAAGCACTTGTTTATGTACATTCACTCACCAACATATTGGATGGATATTGTGTGCACTATGACTGGTGTTGAGTATTTAGGAGCAAAAAACCAAACAAGGTACCTGTCCTCAGGAAGCTTACATTCCAGTGAAAGGAGACAGAAAACCAATGAATAAGATAATCATAGATTCTGACAAGTTCTATGGAAAAAAATTAATATAATGATTTGGTAAAGAGTAACTTTATCAAATGGTGGGGAGCGTGTGTGTGTGTGTGTCTCTAATTTAGGTCAGGTAACTGGGCAATCTCTTTGAGAAGATGACATTTGAGTTGACACTTGAAGAAAAAGGAGTCAGCCATAGGAAGAGCCATGGGAAGGGCAGTCCAGGCAGAAGGCACAACAGACGCAAAGGCCTTGAGTTGGGGGAGAGTTTGATGTGTTTGAAGAACAGAAAGGACGTCATATGACTAGGATGTGGTGAGCAAAAGAGAAAGGGATAGGAGATGGGATTGGCAAGCAGGAGCCAACAGCAGCCAGTAGGTCATGTTAAGAAGTCTAAATTTTATTTTAAGGGTAATGGGGAGCCATTGAAGGTTTTAGAGCACAAGAGTAACCAGATGCTTTTTTTTTTCACACAGATGATCCAGTAGTAGCTTCAACGGACAGCTGACCCTGTTCTATAATTGCCAGAAAGAACTAAGAACTGATTCGTTTGGGTAGATGCCCTCCAATATTCAATAGTATTTTAGTTAATAATTCCATATACCAAGACACCTTGCATGTACCCTGTTTGCACCAGGGGCCCAAGACCTCCCAGGAGATAACTCATCAAAAGGAAAGACAGATCAGTCAAATAAGTCAGACTCAAAATAAGGTTAATATTTGGCTAGAGTTTGGATGGGTGATTTCTGAGGAGTGTGGTGTACCTGTCACTCAGATTAGTTCTTACAACCAGTCCTTATGGACTTACCATGCCTGAGTTTTATGTGGCTATGGCTGTAAGTAAAAACTAAGGTGCTTGTTTAATGAAAACCTCTTCTTGGTCCCCAAAGCAATGTTGGTCTGGCATCTCATCCACACGGTGGAACACAGTGTGGCTGGGAGGCACTTGCCTTGACTGAACATCACCATTGAACATCAAACTGCTTTGGCACCTGGCACCTTGTGTTAGTACCTGATAGGAGGCAGCAGTGCCTGGTAGGAAAGGTGATACCCAGTGATACAAGGTGGAGATGACTCTTGGATAAAGTGGATATCAGTCAAGGTGGTCATAAGCAGCAGAAGTAGCAGCATGCCTGGTTGATACGGGGGTGTCCAGAATAGGAGAAAAAGAGGAAAAATCCACAAACATCAGAGCTGACTAGACTTGTTTCTGAGCATATGTGACTCCCTCCTGGGCACCCCCAGAAATCCTGACAGGGAGTGAACTTTGCAGGAGCCTGGAGTTCTACAATAAATAGCAGATGAGGGTACGGTGAGCTGTTTTGGGCTGGGTTCCCCAAGAAGCTCATTCTGAGACAAGAATTCAAGGGCAGGTAGTTTATTTGGGCGATGATCCCAGGAAACAACAGGATGGGGAGAGGGAAAGGGCGACACAGAAAGGAAGACAACCAATAAAGGGCATGTGGCAAGCAAGTGACTGCTACAGGCAAGTGGAGCTCAGCATCCCCAGAGGGCACTGGGATACTGCAGAGAACAGGCCTCACATTATCTCAGTGGAAGGAGAGGAAGCTGGGAGATTCCTCTACCAACACGCATCCATCACTGGGTGGGGCTGTTTCTAGGGACACAAACTCTTTGGAACTTCCAGGCCATCCTGCTTGCTGGCGGGTGTACTTCCACAGCCAGAACAAAGCCCTCACTCAGAGTCACAAGTGTAGCAATGAGCATCCTTTGGTGTATAGAGAGGAGTGTTGAGGGACTCTGGGCAGGGCCCCAGCTGCATCTACTACACAAGAGCCTATACCAGGCTACAAGCATAGAGGAATTTATCATATAGTCTCATTTCTGGCCCAATTTCAGTCCTCATTCTTATTTTGTTTTTTTTTTTTCTCCCTTCTCTCCTACTTATAATTTATGCAATCTGGCTGTTTTATGTATCCTTGTAAGCTGCCTTAAATCTTTTTTTGGAACACAGCAGCACATAAATAAATAAACACTAGCAAGGTTTAACATTTTCCCTTTATTTATTGACCATTTTCCCCTTCTCTGAACTTCTTGGACCAGAGCCTCATTTACCTGCATCTAGCACTGTGCTGGGCACATCAGAGGCATTTTATCATTGTTCTGTAGACCGGCACAAAGATATGCAGTCGGTTTATAAACTGACTCTGTGACCAGAAGCAGATACAGAGGCACAGGACTCTCTGGCCCCTTCTTTCTTGAACCCAGTGCTTAGAACAGTGCCTGCACATAGCAGGTGCTCAGTAAATATTTGTTAAATGAAAGAATGAGACTTGGAGGACCTATATCCATAAGGGTTCCCATAAATCACCATTTAGAAATCCATCAACATACTGGAATTGTGTGCTTTGTAAGGTCAAAGTTGCCCTGGAAACCACTATCATGTGGATGTACTTATTTTCATGAGCACAAGCTGGAAGGCCGGGACTAAAGATAGATCTAGAGATGGTGTTTTAAAGTGTATACCCAGCAGGCTCTGTGCATCTCAGAACACCCAGTGCTAACACAAATGCAGTCTGTTTATGAACATAATCTTTGCTTGTAGGTGTCCTGGCAAACTGTTCTCAATAACATCCCTATTGAGAAACTGGGTTCCCCAGGAATCTCAGATGCTAGAAATTGAGTGACTGCTTTACATCCCATGAATCAGAAAGAAATTGTTGTTTAAGTGGTGGGTCACAGGCATGTAGGTATCTGGGTTTTTTGTTTTGTTTTTTGCTGTAATATTTTTTTCCCTTAAGGGGCAAGCACAGTAGTTTTATTTAATAAAACACTAACTAGAAATTTTTTTTTTGGCTGCACTGCACAGTGTATGGGATATTAATTCCATGACCAGGGACTGAACTCGGGCTCTCAGCTGTGAGAGCATGGCGTCCTAACCACTGGACCACCAGGGAGTTCCATAAAACACTAACTAGAAATTAAAAAGTTTAGCCTTTGAAAAACAAATTTTTCCATTTAATTAATCAGCATTACCCATAAGTAGGTTACTTCTAGGAAGCTCCATTTTTATGTAGATCTTAGCAAAGAAGGAGAGAGAAATAGTTTGGCACTTCTGCTATTTGTGTTTAAATTAAGATAAAATTTACATAATATAAAATTCATCCTTTTAAAGTGAACAATTCAGTGGTTTTTAGTATATTCACGATGTTATGCAAACAACACCACTATCTAATTCCAGAACTGTTTCATCACCCCCAAAAGAACCCTATACCCATTAGCAGTCATTTCCTATCCCCCCCTCTTCCCAGCTCCTGGCAACCACTAGTCTACGTGGATTTGCCTATTCTAGATATTTCATATAAATCGAATCATGCCATATGTGACCTTTCCTATCTGGCTTCTTTCACTTACCAGGATGATTTTAAGTTTCATCCACGTTGTAGCATGTATCAGTACTTCCTTCTTTATGGCTGAAGAGTATTCCATTGGTGTGTGGATACACCACACCTTGCTTATCCATTCATCCATGGACAGACACTTGGCTGTTTCTACTTTTTGGCTATTGTGAATAATGTTGCAGTGAATGCTGGCATACAAGTATCTGTTCAAGTCCTTGCTTTCAATTCCTTTGGGTGTCTACCTAGGAGTGGAATTACTAGGTCATATGAGAATCACCTGTTTTCCAAAGTGGTTACACCATTTGACATTCACACCAGCAATGTATGAGAATTCCAATTTCTCCACATCCTCACTAACACTTGTTATTCCGTGTGTGTGTTCAAAGTATAGCCAACCTGGGACCTCCCTGGTGGTCCAGTGGGTAAGACTCCACGCTCCCAATGCAGGGGACCCGGGTTTGATCCCTGGTAGGGGAAATAGATCTCGCATGCATGCTGCAACTAAGATCCCACATGCCGCAACTAAAAAAAAGATCCCACGTGCCACAACTAAGGCCTGGCACAGCCAAAAAATAAAAATAAAAATAAAATAAAGTATAACCATCCTAATGGGTGTGAAGTGGTATCTTGTGGGTTACCTCTGTTATTTTTTTTGAAAATTTAAGTTTCCCCCTGTCCTGGAAGAAGCATCCATTTTTCTCCCATCTTTCCTCTTTCATACATTTTTGTTTTGTTTTGCTTTTAGAACAGTTTTAGGTTTACAGAAAATTGAGCAGACAGTATAGAGAGTTGCCATATACCTCTTCTCCCTTCCTCTCACAGTTTCCCCTCTTAGTGACATCATACATTAGTGTGATATATTTCTTACAATTGTTGAACCAATATTGATACATTATTATTAACTAAAGTCCCTAGTTTACATTAGGGCCCTTCTTTGTGCTGTACATTGGTATGGGTTTTGACAAACATGTAATGTTATATATCTATTATTGTAGTATCATACAAAGTAGTTTCATTACCTTGAAGATCCTCTGTGCTCTACTTATTCATTCCTCCCTCCCTCCCACAAAGTGCTGGCAACCATTGATCTCTTCCTGTCTCTTTTTACTAGAATCCTCTTTACTTTTTTTTTTTTTTTTTTTTTTTATTTATTTATTTATTTTTGGCTGTGTTGGGTCTTCGTTTCTGTGCGAGGGCTTTCTCTAGTTGCAGCAAGTGGGGGCCACTCTTCATTGCGGTGTGCGGGCCTCTCACTATCGCGGCCTCTACTTGTTGCGGAGCACAGGCTCCAGACGCACAGGCTCAGCAATTGTGGCTCATGGGCCTAGTCGCTCTGCGGCATGTGGGATCTTCCCAGACCAGGACTTGAACCCGTGTCCCCTGCATTGGCAGGCAGGTTCTCAACCACTGCGCCACCAGGGAAGCCCCCTCTTTACTTTTGACTATAGTTTTGTCTTTTCCAGAGTGTAATGTAGTTGGAATCATATAGAGTTTAGCCTTTTCAGACTGACTGCTTTCACTTGTTTGTTTACCTTTTGAACGACATCTTGGTTGCTTTCAGATTTGGGCAATTATAAATAAAGGTGCTATAGGCATTCTCAGATTGAGTGATGACCTGGAGAAACCAATGCCATTGAACGACTGTTTATTACTTACATTCCTGAGAGAAGGGGACATGCCATGCCACTCAGGGCCACAGGGAAGGCATCAGGTTTTGATCAGGAGGCAGAAGCAGGAATAAGGGAAAAGCCTAAGCCAGAGCCTTTATTGGAGTTTCTGCAGAAAAGGAGAGACAGTTAAACAGTTTAGGATGGGCTCCTTTGAATAATTCCAGTGGGCTCTAGGGCATAGGAGCTGTCTTCAGTTGTCTGGGACCTGATTCTGGGATGATTAAGACAGAGGAAATATTGGGTTGGTATGTGAGTTAGATAAGCAGGTGGGTGGGGACGTGGCACTGGGTCAGGTGGTCTGCGCATGACTAGACATATTCCAGGCAAGCAGTCCACCTCCCCTAGAAATTAGCTATCCCTATAAGGGCAGTCTCTTCTCAAGTCTGAAAGGTCCCCCAGGATGTCAAAACATCATAAGATACAGAAGATAAAAAACATGATTAATACACTGAGTTTCCCTAGAGGGATGGTTTTGGGATAGGTTCTCTAGAAGCAGATGCTTACGTGGGGTTTGGGAAACAAAATGCTTATTAAGGATCAGCCCCTCTGAAAGGAAAGGAAAAGTCTAGTTGCAATACCAGCTTGACAAAGGCTTGGCCAACCCAGAGGGAAGCTCTGGAGTGAGGACTGCCCATCAGACTGTCCCGCATTTGGAGGAAATGGGCAGCTGTTATAGCCTTGCCTTGCTTGGTCAGCAGTGCAGGCTGCTCTGGGAAGGACATGACCTTGAACGAGGCAGCTCTCTGCCCCTAAGGCAGGCCCTGAAGGAGCCGACAGCTGGGAGCCATCTGCTGACCCCACTCCCTGCATGCGGACAGCGCAAGTCCTTTCTCGTGGGGGAATGTGGGTGGCACATCTGTGACCACCTCAGCGATCCTGTTCCAGTTGGCCTCAGCAGTTGCTGGCTTGAGGACACACTCTTATTGGCTACCTTTCTTTCCCTGCCTCACTTCCCCACTCTCCTTTACCTCCCTAATAAACTACTCTCACTGAAATCTTTATCTTAGAGTCTGCTTTTGGGGGAACTGAAACCAAGACACATCCAACTCACCTTTAGAGTGATGTTCCTTGGGGCAGTTCTGGCAGTTTCCAGTTATATAAATGTACTTTTCTTGCATTACATATACTTAGGGTGATTCCAGTCCTGGTTTGTTCAACATAATTCCTGTTTAATATATTGCCCTGATGTTCCATTCCATTGATGCCCCTTTTTCTCTTAAAACTATCCTGGTTTGGATGATACATTTTATGATCAACCTACAACTCTTTAAAGTGAGTGAGCCTTAATAAGATCCATGGACAGGGAAAAGTGGTTTCTTTTGATCTTGAATGCCATCAACTCATAGTTTATTTTGGGTGAATCATCCAATTTTAGAGCTGGAAGCCACTCTATGGTTGGCTTATCCATTGACTCAGCCTTTGGCTTATCCATTGACTCAACCTTTCTTTTTTTTTTTTTTTAACTATTGGAATGCACATGGTTGGATATTCACATGTATAACACTCCCATGGGAATTCCCAACATGCCAGCTGTAATTCCACTCCTTTTCTCCTACCAGGAAAGCATATTGAATGCTGGCAAGAATTAAGTTGTTACAGGGATAATGTATTATCTTTAAAAAGATGAATCATTCTCGAGCCCCGGTACTCTAACCATTAGCATCAAATCAGTCATGACACAGTTCGTGACTGATTGAATTTGAGAACTGCTGATCTCATTCGAAATCCCTGCATTACATAAAAAAGTCATTTAGCCACATGGTGGCTCCATCTTCTCACCTGGAAATGGGGATGCTAAAATCTCCTTCCCTGTCTGGCTGAGTTATGGTGGAAGGCAAATGAGATAATGAATGTAAAAGCTTTGGGAAGTATAAATCCTTTGAACCAATGGAAGCCATTGTGGTGCTATCTGTAGATGGGAAGAAGCAGCCATATTTGCTAAGCATTTTCTAGAGCCACACCAGAATTTACAAAATAGCTGAATTTGCACCCATCTGGTTTGCACAGGACATTTATGAGTGAAAATTTTACCAGTGCTCCTGGGCATTATGTGAATTCTCTTTACAACTTTGCTAAGATGTCTTAGTCAAAACCCAGTGGTCGCAAGAGACAAAAATCCAACATGAATTAGCTTGAATAAATTGGCTCACATAATGAAAACATGGGAACGTCCCGGTTGGAGTTGGCCACAGGGATGGCTGGAACCCGAGACTGGAATATCGCAAGGATTCTCTGTGTCTCTCACCCATGCTGTTTTCTATGTATTGGCTTCGTTTTCTCAGAACAGCTTCTTCAGTAGGTGGGGGCATGGCTATTGAACGCTGGGCTCCCATCTTTACCTCTTTGTGATCATAGAGGAGAGATACCCTTTTCCCCTCCCTGCTCCCTCAGATTAGTTAGAAGAACCCTAGAGAGGTACTCTGATTGGCTCACCCTTGGACCAATCACTGTATTCCAGGAAATAACCTGTAAACTAAGCCCGTTAAGCCAGATGCCCACACCTCAGATCAATTACTCAAGGGCTTCTCATGTACACAGTTGCTTCAGGGATTTTTGGGAGATGGCAACTATCAGATCTGTGCCTATCATTCAGTGAAAATAAAGTCTTATAGATTGTCAAACCTTTATTCCTAATGAATCTTTTATATTCCTGGAGCTATAAATAGTAAATCCTTTCCCTTTCCTTCCAAATGCAAATATTTTGAATATTTTAATGATTGCTTTCCAAAGCCTACTTTCAGAATCACTCTTCAAAAGGTTTGTGCCAACGTATACTCCCACAAACAGATGGTGGTAGGCATTCTTGAATTGTAAACTGTCATTGATCTGTGCTGGTGGTTCTCCATTGAGGGTGATTGTGACTTCCCAGGGTATAATGGCAATGTCTGGAGACATTTTTGATCATCACAACTGGGGTGATACTACTGGCTTCTAGTGGGTAGGAGGACAGGATACTGCTAGACATCCTGCAATGCACAGATAGCAGCTCCCCACAACGAAGAATTATCTGGTCCAAAATCTCAATAGTGTTGAAGTTGAGAATTTCTGATCTATGCAAACAGACATGGTCTTTATTTTTGTATATAGAGAAGTCTCAACAAGAAGACTTGCCTCGACAGAAAAACTTTGGCAGCACACTCTATGGCTGGTCTTGGCATAGAGAGGTACACTTGAAGTCCTGTTTTCCCAATTTGGGAGGAGGGCATTGAACATGGCAGGTAAAAGTTTTCAAAGTGCCCAGCTAAACTGCTTGGAAAACTCACTCTCCCAAGCTCTGCTGGACTCTGTTTTAAAGATAGTATTTAAAACACTTTAGCAAAAAGAGGGGTAGCTCAGTATACAACTGAATGTGAGAATTACCCATGCTTGGTTTATTTCTATTCTGATCCTTGGAAAATAATAGTCATATACTATCATTAAGGAAATTTAATGCAGGACAAAATAGAATGTAAGAAAACCCCCACTAACAGGGTCTGGTCTCAGCAAGTTATACAACAGGAAATAATTTATCTTTAACTTTCAGCTTCCTGAATTTGCATCTTTCTCCATGTCACTCACTGCCTCCCTTTACCCATTGACCCCAACTACTGGTACCACTTGCTTCTTCTTTTCAGAAGTAGTAAAATGAGGCAGTAAAGAGTAAAGACTCTGGCATTGGCCCGCCTTAATTCAAAGCCTGACTCTGCTAATTACTATTGGTGCAACTTTGGGCAAATTACTTAACTAAGTTTCCTCATCTGTGAAGTAGAGATGATAATAGTGCCTCCTCATAGGGTTGTTGTGAGGGTTAAATAGTTAATATACACAAAGAACTTAGAGCAGTGCCTGGAATATAACAAGCACTGTGTAAGTGTTAGTAATATTATTTTCAATTCTCTACCACTTTATCAAAACCTGATGTTAGACCAATACCCAATATGAAGGCTTAAATGAATGGGAACAACATAGTATGGAGTGATGGTGATGGTCTTTGGGTTTAAGAACCTGAAATCTCAGGACTTCCCTGGTGGTCCAGCGGTTAAGACTCTGCACTCCCAATGCAGGGGCACGGGTTCCATCCCTGGTCAGGGAACTAGAGCCCACCTGCAGCAACCAGAGATCCTGCATGCTGCACGCTGCAACAAAGGTCCTGCGTGCTGCAGCTAAGACCCGGCACAGCCAAATAAATAAATAAATATTAAAAAAAATTTTTTTAAAAGAACCTGAAATCTCAACTGGACAGTACCCCACATACAACCCAGCCAACACATTCTCTACATACTTAAAGCTCATCCAGGAATAGAAATATCTAGAGCAGGGGTGGGCAAACGATAGTCTGAAGGCCAAAGCCAGCAAGCCTTTTGTTTTTGTAAGTAAAGTTTTTCAGAACCCAGCCACACCCATTTTTTTATGTGTCATCCAAGGTTGCTGTTGTGCTATAATGGCAGAACCGAGAATTCACAATGGCAGAGTTGAGTAGTCACAACAGAGACTGTACAACTTGCAAATCCTCAAATGTTTCATCCACCACAGAACAACTTTGCTGGCCTCTGCTCTAGACCCTTGCGACTCAAAGTAGCAGTCTGTGTAACTACAGCATCAGCATCACCTGGGGGTTGGTTAGAAATGCAGAGTCTCAGGCCCCACCCCAGACCAAGTGCATCAGAAGCTGCATCCCCAGGGAGTTTGTGTGCACAGTAAGACTGGAGGACACTATATAGAGGACACTTGCTTTGCAAGGAAGAGTAATTTATGTGACTTTCAGGGTTCCTTCTAATGCTGAGCTTCAAGTGAAGAACTTAGTTGATTCCTTTTTACTTTTTTTAAAAAATTAATTTATTTTATTTATTTATTTTTGGCTGTGTTGGGTCTTCATTGCTGCATGTGGGCTTTCTCTAGCTGCGGTGAGTGGGGGTTACTCTTCGTTGTGGTGTGCGTGCTTCTCATTGTGGTGGCTTCTCTTATTGTGGAGCACGGGCTCTAGGGTGCTTGGGCGCAGTAGTTGTGGCGCATGGGCTTAGTTGCTCCGCGGCATGTGGGATCTTCCTGGAGCAGGGATCAAACCTGTGTCCCCTGCATTGGCAGGCAGATTCTTAACTACTGTGCCACCAGGGAAGTCCCCTTTTTACTCTTTTTTAAAAATTTACTTTTAATTGAGATATAATTGACATATAAAATTATATTACTTTTAGGTGTACAACAGAATGATTTGATATATGTATACATTGTGAAATGATTACCAGAATAAGTTTAGTTAACCTCCATCACCTCACATAATTTTTTTTTTCTTGTGATGAGAAATCTAAGCAACCTTCAATTGTACAATAATACAGTATTGGTATCTTAGTTGATTCTTATTTGTCTCTCACTGATCTGAAATCTTAAACTTTGGGGGTATTACTTGAAATTAATAAATTTTGAGCTGGAAAAAACTTTAGAGATGCCATTTCTTTCTTCTCCCTCTTCTTGGTCCATTTTCATTTTCTTTGTCACTTTTCAGGGTTTATTTGCCTTCAGTGCTGGAGAACTTAGGTTTGTTTTTTTTTTTTTGCCTTCTACCCAGAATAAAACTAAAGAAGTAATATCGATTTGGTTGTAGCCAGTGAACTAGGAGTCAGATAACGTGGGTTCCAGCCTCACCTGAACTCTGCTCTTTCCCAGCGGCAAGGGCCTGTGCAGGCTGGGTCTCAGTTTCTTCACCTGCAAAATGGGAATAATTTTACGTGCTCAGCGCCTCCCTCACAGGATTGCTATGAGGACAAGTTGCAATACTGTATGTGAAAATGCTCCATCATTGGTAAAGGAGCATAAAAATGTAAGGAATTATTTATAGATTGCCTGGCATAGAGCCTTGAATACAGTAGGTGCTGCATAACTGTTGGGTAGAATTTTTTTTTTCTTGTGGGAACTGCTCCAATAACAGCCAGCAGATGGCAGCAAAAAGCAAGCTTCCCTTCAGAGGCTCCCTCTGGTCTGCTCCTGGGATTTTAGAGGAGTAACGTAACTGAAGAGTCTCCCTGATTTCTAACAAGTTCATACCCCTTCACTCACTTTCTGCCCACATTTTTTAGGGCACTAGGGACTGGGCCTGCTGGGGCCGATGGAGAAGTTGGCCCTGAGTGAACTCATCCATTTCCATTTCTCCGACTATTGCCTTTGTTCCAATGACACTCAGGTCTCCGTCACCAGCCCCATCATCTTTCTTGATGGCAGAGCTGACCATCTAGTCACTCAACAGTATCCACATAATGCATCTGGTCCAAAACTGAAACACATTGCTTTTCTCTCCAAATCTGCTTTTGCTTGTATATCCTGTTTGCACCACCATCCAACAAGTCACGAATGGAGAAACCTCAGGATCCTCTATGACCCTTTCCTCTCCTTCATTCTCCACATCCAATCAATCACCAAATCCTGCTAACACCACCGCCTGAAAAACACGGGAAAAACACAACTCCAAAGCAGATACAGACTCGTTTTTAAAACATTCACAGAAAAAACACTGAAAAACACACATCGAACTGTTTCACTGTTTGGAAGACTGGTGTTTTCTTTGTGCTTTCTGCTTTTCTTTGTTTTCTAAAATTTCTGCACTGAGCTTGTGATTCTTCTGAAATTAGAAAATTTTAAAACCTACAATAAATGTTATTTTTCTCCCGAAAGTATATGTACACACAATTGCTAGGACATCACACATCGCTCTAGTGTACTAATGTGCAAAAATAATTTGGCCGTGAGTACAATATTTTGCCAGGCATCTGTGGTGAGGCTGCACAGTGGGTCAGCTGGCACGGTGACCCTGTAAGCCCTTTGTTAAAAATGGCACTTCCTCCACACATGGCTCCCAGAAGCACTTCATTTTTGGATCCATTTATTTAATGTGGAAAAAATTTCTGCTGTAGAAATTCATTGTCATCTCAAGTTTATAGAGAAGATATTTTCTTCTCATGGAGTCGAGTGCCAATACCTCTGAAGGGAAGCAGAGAGCTGCCCGAGTCCTTCTTTCAACAAACATTTGTAGGGCGCTGACTTAATGCCCTGGGCATTGTTTTAGGAATCTGGGTTCCAGGGGTGAAGGAGACATTCAAGGTCCCTGCTCTTAAGAAGATGACATCAGATAGCTGGTAAACAGATGAACAAGATGGTTACAAAGAGTAATAATGCCAGGGTGGTGAGGGAGAAGAACTAAATCAGTAGGGGTGGCTAATTTGGGGTTGCGTGATCACCCCATAGGAGGGCACATCTGAACCAAGAAATAAACTACAGGATGGAGCTAGCCATCTGCAGAGCTGCTGATAGAGACCAGCCAGAGGGAATGGCAAGTAGGCCCTGGGGCAGGAACAAACTTGGCTTATTTGAGGAAGAAAAAGGCCAGTGTGGTTTTCGAGAGGTAAGTCAGTGAGGAGCAATGGGGCAGATGAGGGGGAGAAGGTGGACAGAGTTCAAGCAGGGTCTTGTAGTTTATTGATAGAGGTTGGATTTCACTCCAAGTTAAAAACCAACAATAGTACAATAGCTTACACGTATGTATTATGTACCTACTATGTGCAGGTACTGTTCTAAGCATTTTACAAGTATTGTTTCATTTAATCATTACAACAACCCTGTGAAGCAGGGATTATTATGACCCTTATTTTTCCCGAGAAGAAAACAGAGTCATAGAGACTTAAGTAACTCACTTCAGGTTACACAGGTAATAAGCAGCTGAGCTGGGATTTGAACTCTGGATGGAGTTCTACTTCTGTACACTGTCCAGTGAACCAGGCATATGAACTCTACATCTAATGTGACCAGAAACAAAAAGCTTGTTCCAAACCAATTCCATCTTTGCAACTGTGAGATCATCACAATAATTTGTATAAATAGTTGGAAAACTCACTTGCTTAACAAAAACATATCAAATACCTTCAATGTGCCAAGTATTGTGTGGATTGTGTGTTTTATACATTTCTATCATTTTGTCTCCTCAAAGCCAGCATCTTAAAAAAATCTGATAAATGACTTCCAGCTTCAGAACTCCACACCATCTTTCCACCCTTGTCAGCCATCGCTTAATAATGGGGGTAATGAGCAAAACAGCCAGGGAGCCAGCCCTTTTATACCAAGAGTAGGAATAATCGAAATAATCTCTTAAATTGCGATAGCTTTTAACCGTTCTCCAAAGGCTTCCCTACCTGCTATTTAACTTGATCCTCTCGACAATCCCTACTCTTTTCCAGTTGGATGTGCCCGTGTGACTTGCTTCTGACAACGAATTGTGAGCAGAAATGACAGCACAGCTTGGTGGGGCTTTGAAGAGCCAGTTCGTGATTCACCACAGCTTTTCCCTTGGTCATGACCACCAATGGCTTTCAAGATGATGGCGGCTCCATCAGCCTGAATCCCAGGGTGACTATGATGAACAGAGCCTCTTGTCAACAGAAGGTGGGCGTTTAGTGTGAGCAGGAAATAAACCTTTGCTGTATTAAGCCATTGAGATTTTGAGTTTGTTGCCTTGGTATAACCTAGGCTAGTGGTTCTCGAATTTGAGCCTGCATCAGAATCAACAAAAGACCTTGTTAAAACACAAAATGCTGGCCCCTCCCTTAGATTTTCTGATTCAGCACATCTGGGGTGGAGCCTGATAATTTGCATTTCTAACGAGTTCCTCAGGGCTGCTGCTGCTGCTGCAGGGACCATACTTTGGGAATTATTACCTCGCCTCTCTTTACCAATTCAATATTATCCCAAGGAAATATTACTCAGCTGTAAAAAAGAATGAAATAATGCTATTTGCAGCAACATGGATGGACCTAGAGATTATCATACTAAGTGAAGTAAGTCAGAAAGAGAAAGACAAATACCATATGATATTACTTATATGTGGAATCTAAAATATGATACAAATGAACTTACCTATGAAACAGAAACAGAGTCACAGATATAGAGAATGGACTTGTGGTTGCCAAGGGGGAGGTTCGGGGGGAGGGAGGGATTGGGAGTTTGGGATTAGCAGGTGAAAACTATTATATATAGGCTGGATCAACAACAAGGTCCTACTGCATAGCACAGGGAACTATATTCAATATCCTGTGATAAACCATAATGGAAAAGAATATGAAAAAGAATATATATATATAACTGAATCACTTTGCTGTACAGCAGATAATACAACACTGTAAATCAACTAAATTTCAATAAAATTTTAAAAAATATATTATCCCAAGGAAATCAAAGCTCAGGCAAAGCTTGTTCATTCCTTCATGTATTTACGAAGCCAGCTATGTGCCAGGCACTAACCTAAGTTCTGCATAATCAGTGACAAACAAAGCAGACACAATCCTTGCCCTCTTGTCTCATAAACTAGTGATTTGCTCAAGTGTACACAGCTAGTGGTGGAGCTAGCAGTTGAATCTGTGTCTTCTTACTCAAAATCCAGTATGTATTCCATTATGCAATAAGCAACATTGACAAACACCTCCTTGGTTGCTATTTATTACCCCCTTCAATATCTTCTAATAAGGACGTAACTCTTAGTTCGGGGTAATTCTCAGACCCTTTGTTTGTGGATGGGTTTGCATTTGCAAGTTTGGAGAAGGAAGCTTCAGTGGGGGTGAGGAATGTGAGGGGTCCTCAGCCCTGTGAGGAGACAGGAGAAGAAGGGAAGCCTCCCCGATGGCAGCTGCAGAAAGAGAGAAGTGAGTAAGGAAGTGCTGTCGGAACTGTGATGCGCTGTCCAGATTCCCCTTCAAGGATGAAGGACTTACTCTCCCAGCTGCTGGGCGTATTGCTGGCTGGCAGTCCTCAGCTCTCAGCTCCCTATGATGACTACCTTTCCTAAAGAGAGCCACTTCACCCAAGGTCACACCCCATTCCTATAACCAATAATTGATGGGGGACCAAAAAGCTCTGAAAGGCCAACCCAGCTCCAGAGTTCTTCACAGGGCCAGCCTTTGGGGTGACTGCATCACAACTCAACTTTTCCCAGTCCTGCTTTCCTTCCGTACCTTCCCAAAGGTTGGGGTCCCAAGAGCACTCTTTGATAAACACCTTTCATGCTAATCTTCATCTCAGAGTTTGCTTTCCAGCAACCCAACCTGTGACAGGGGATTTCAAGGTATCTGCTGTGGGGTACCTTGAATCTAAACCTTCTCCTGGTCCCTCTCAAAAGCTTTGGTGAAACTGGCATTTCTCACTCATGCTTTTGTGAGACAGCATTATAGTGGATAAAATGGTGTCCTCCCCAACCAAAAGAATTTTTTTTCATGCCTACATGGAACCTAAGAATGTGACCTTATTTGGAAGTAGAGTCTTTGCAGAGGTAACTAGTTAAGGATCTCAAGATGAAATCATTCTGGATTTAGTCTGGGCCCTAAATCCAAGGACTGGCATCTTTATAATATGAGGAGAGGATGCAGGTAGGCCCACATGCAGAAGAAGGCCACGTGAAGACAGAGGCTGAGATTGGGGTGATGTGGCCACAGGACAAGGAACACCTGGCACCACCAAAGGCTGGAAGAGGCAGGAAAGATTCTTTCCTGGAGTCTTCAGAGAGAACATGGCTCTTCAGACACCTTTATTTGGGACTTCTAGCCTCCAAAGCTGTGACAATTAAATTCCATTGTTTTAACTCTTCAGTTTGTGGTACTCTGTTATGGCAGCCTTAGGAAACTAACACAGTATTCTGTTGATGAGGAAAATGAGGTGACAGCTGACCATCGTATGAATGGAAATGAAATGTTCAGTGCTGGGCATGGAGTAGGCATTCAGTAAATGCTTGTTGAACTAAACTGAACAAAATGCTCATAAAGGGGAAGAATGTGTTTCTTAGGATAACTTCTTGATTTATTTTCTTTAGACTCTGGGCATGTGGGCATCTGCTAATATGCATAGTTGCTCATGGTATTTGAGTCTATCCATGGAACTGTGGAAGGGTCAGTATTCATTTTTGGACAATTCTAATAACTCCTTAAAATTTAGTCACTAATGAGGTCCCTGCAGGGACCTAGATTTATAATTTTAAAATGTCCCTGGCCTTTTCTTTCTTCCTTTCTTTCTTCCTTCCTTCCTTCCTTCCTTCCTTTCTTCCCTCCCTCCCTCCCTCCCTCCCTCCTTCCTTCCTTTTTTTTTTTTTTGCTCCTCCCGGCCCCTCAGGAGAACTCCAGTTCTATTTTTAGGCATCTAGGCAGGTGGATAACAGGCAATTTATATACAAAGGTTATTTAAGAGCTCTGCACAGCATTAAATGTGAGCGCCCTTGCTAGTGCTTGTCTTGTTAAGCCATAGCTGAGTCAATCACCACCACATGCTTCAGTTGGCCTTATCTGTAAAATGGAGCTCACACTTCCTTTTCATAAGTTAGCAGCAGTAAGAGAATAAAGTGAATTACCTGATCAACTCTCATAAGCTCAGCTGCGCCTCTGATCACTTTTGCAAGTCCCAAATCATTTCTGAATCCTGCAGGTTGAGTCTTTGGATCAACATAACACAGAGGAGAGTTGTGTTTATCAATGGCCAGAGATGCAAAATAAATGATTTTCTGAGCTTTATGTGGGTTGTAAGAGCCCAGAATTAGCCCCAAGACACTAGCTCTGTTTGTTCTTGCCTTATTCTTCACACTTAGGACTATAGGAACGATTTTCAAAGACTAAAGTCACAATGAAAATTTCCGGTCAATCATAAATTGGTTTTCTTGCTTAGGTAGGACACTCTAAAAGATTCCATTGGAGGATGCAGACATAGGGTTTCTATAACTGAAGGGGCTCAAGGAGGATCTGTGAATACCCCTTAAAGTGCCAAGAGAGCCTGCAGAGCTTGCTTTGGGAGTTGGGTCCTCTTCAGTGACACATGGCCTGATGTTCCTCCATCTCTTACCCACTAAAGAAGTAGCAGGTTATTCTTATAAGAGATAGTTGTCAGTGAGGGTGCTTTTGATTGCAGCCTAACTCCAGATGGCTTAAAATTACAGGCATTTTATTATCTATTTGCTCACATAACTCAATGTCTATACATAGGGCTCCCTTCAGGTAAGGCTTGATCCAGTGGCTTACAGAATGTCACCAAGCATGTCTTTCTTTCTGCCTTTCCATTCTAACTCCTATAGTATTGGCATCATCTCCAGAGTCTACCTCGTGGTCCTATGGCTGCTCTGGATTCTGCTACTTTTAGTACATCTCATATCTTCATGCCACACCATTTAGGGGAGGAAAAAATAGATCTTCTGGTATCTCTCTTTTTTTTTTTTCTTTTTCTTTTTTTCTGGTATCTCTTACATGAGTCCTGGTGTAGGGCTAGCTAACTGGAGGATGAGAAATCATGTGGAGGAGAACTGAGGCTCCTCAGATGACAGTCAGCCCCCACTACCAAATATTGAGTGAGACCATCTTGATCTTGTAGCCCAGCCCAGCCAAACTTCTAGCAACCCAGGAGTATTGCTTGCTGGTCCCATCAATATGTAGAAAGACAGCATCTCTAATGCAACTTAAACTTAGATTAAAGAAGGTTGGACATTGTGTTTATACTTGGAAAATAACAACTACTAACTCATATAGAACATTTTTAATGTACCAGGCACTATGTTGCCTTTACATAGCATTTCTCCTTACAACAGTCCTGTGACATAGGTGCTGTATATTAGCTCCTTTTTATAGATGATGAAACTGAGGCACTGAGAGATGAACTGACTTGTTCAGAGTCATACAGCTTGTAAGAGCCCCCGTTGCACAACCCTGGGGAAATGGAAGGGAAATCATTCACGTGGACTGCAGCGCTGGAATTTTCCTTCAGGGGGCACAATTCACATTGCATTCTATGTGTACATGCTGTCCAACCTTGTGCTTTTTTACTCATTATTCTGTACTGTACTGACTCCAACTGCCTGTTCTGGATGCACAAATTAGGCCAACAGAACCTTTGAGAGACGAAGGATACAAAATAGCGTGACATTAGCCATCAGTGCCGTGCTGGGGATCTGAAGTCTTGGAAGTTGTCCACAGCCAGGGAACTTAGCAAGGGGGTGGGAACCAGTCGGCAAGCATTAGATGGAACCCTGAAGCTGCAGCTGGGGACCCAGGTAAGACTATGTGTCAATCTAGGCTGGTATGCAGAGACTAGAAAGGCAGAAACTTTCCAAGGCAAAAAGAAGGGAAGTGGTCAAGACTGGGTGGCTGGTTGGAAGCTAGAAAATACACTGATAGAGGCAGACAGCAAAAGTCCCTGTGCCTTTGCTGCAAACTCGGGCACTCTCTCTCCCAGACTGGTTTGGTGGGTGCCAGTCCCAGGAGTATCCATCATTGGGAGCAACAAAGAGGGTGAACTTGAGAGGTACCACTGACATAAAGAAAGCAAGTACCCAAAGCCAGGAAATGTATACCTATAGTTAGGTATGAAGATGTGTTTTTCCCCCCTCTCTCTCCTTCTGTCTCTCTGTCTCTGTCTCTCTGTCAGTTTCTTAGTCCAGGCCCTGAACCTTGGCAATAATAGGAATCCATATTTGCACCTCACTGGAGGAACATGCCAGAGACTTGAATGCCTTCCATCCAAGTTACGAGTCCACAGGATCAGCACGATCTCAGGAACCTGAACCACAGGGCAAGTTTGAACAGGGGTCTACTCTTTATAAAGCTGTTAGGGAGGCTTATTAGCATGTCTGAGGTTCTGCCAAAGGTTTGTAATAAAAACACAATGGAAGGACACAAGAAGTTTTAGGGAGATTATTTTCTATAACAAAACACTCTTCTAAACAGACCCCACTGGTTTATATTCCATTCCAGGACTTGATTCCCTTTTGCAAGTGCAAAGGTCTCTATGCCATGTTCTACTGAGTCAGGTAAGAAAATAACTGTCAACTCCACATTCTTAGGTGCAGGAAACTTAGTTTTTTTTTTGCTGACAACTCGAATAATGCATGCTCATTATTAAAAATAATCAGATGTGGCCAGGTGTGGCAAGGCCCCCAACGGTAACCAGAGCTCTCACCCTTGGTCCACACTGAGGCTGCATTCAGTGTTTAAATGCAATGCTAGGAGACCAGTTCCAGTCTGCTATACATGATGGAGCGATAAAGTTTTACTGAAGATTTTTTGGAGAAGGTGTGGAAGAAGAGTGACATTGCATACCACATGGCAAACATCACAGCAATTCCCTTTAAACATCTATATTCCACTGGAATTTCCTCTCTAAATATCAGCCTCCTGGTACTTCTCTGGTGGTCCAGTGAGCAAGACTAAGAGCTGTGGTGCTCCAAGGACAATGGTGCTTCAAGGACAAAGGACGACCCTGCCTGAAAAGGTTTCAGGGTCACACCCCCTACTGGACTCTTAATCACCCTCCCTACCATGTTGAGATGGTTACGAAATTCCTGAGCCCACCTGGGCGATGGGACCTGTCCCAAATAAGGAAAGGCATCTGCCCTGTCCCAATCCCACTCTATAGAAGGAAGGTATATGTGCCTCGACCAATCAGTAAATGAAATTTTCACCTCGGACCATTCCTTTGTTCTCTGGCTATAAAAACTGACTAATAGCACATGTTCGGAATAGGAAGTCAGCCCACTGTTCTGGCAGCGACCCTTCCCTCTAATAAATTATATCTTCTTTACATTCTGCCTTGTGTCTAGAAATTCTTTTCCAACCCGGATTTGGACCACGACACGCGCCCCCAATGCAGGGGGCCCGGGTTCGATCCCTGGTCAGGGAACTAGATCTCGCACGCGTGCCGCAACTAAGTCCACATGCCACAACTAAGAAGCCAGCATGCTGCAACTAAAGATGCCACATGCCGCAACTAAGACCTGGCGCAGCCAAAAAAAAAAAAAAAATCAGCCTCCTGTCCCCCATCCCCTTCTCCTTCCCTGTCTCTGTCTTTGTTCCCCATCAAAACATAAATTCCCCTCAATGGTCTGGAAGAACTCAGTTCTGGCTCTCAACTTGCCTATCCCACTCAAAAAGAGAAAAGCTCAGTAGATGGCTGATTGTACTCTGACCCTTTTGAAAAAGAAAGCAGCTCAATATCCAATTATTTGTCAAGAATGGCTGGGAATGGGCACTGGAGCTAGCTTTCTCAGGCTTGAGAGACCTAATTGCGTGTTTTTCTTCTCAGTTGCACATTCAACGAAATCATGGTGGTAGCTTGAAACGGGCTGTGGTTGTAGCATTTACAGCACAGAAATTGGCGAACACTGTAAATCACCACCTCCCCCTCCACCCCAGAAGCTAGTTCTTAAGCATTTACCAGCACACAACTGGACCCACTCTACAAGATATATATAAAAGTTTTTACCAAACAAAATTAGGTCTTGTTCTGTGGAAGGCAGTGCAAGGGGGTGGGGTTAGGGTAGAAGATAACTTTTGACGTCAAGAAAATAAAAGATTTCTCCATATAGTGACATGTATAATATATATTGTTAAAGAGAAAAACCACTGGCCCCAAATGGCATCACTTGTGCTAGTGCCCATGGTACCAAACTTAGATTTCATACTTAATCTAATTGCAGTTTTGACCTTCACCAGAAATGCAATCTTAATTAACCAGTTAGGAATTTTCTGGTCAGCACCAATGTGGTAATCTGTCACGTGGGTCCTCTCCATTCCCCCCACCCTCACTCCTGCCCCAGGGGATGGGGAGGAAATCTGCATGATAATATCTTTGCCTGTTACCTCTCTCCAAAAAGATATCCTGGCCTGAAAATAATCCTTATTTTCTTCTGCTAAGAGCTCCCTTGCCCCACCCTTCTTCCTATAAAAATGTTCCATTTTGTACAACCCCTAGGAGTGCCCTTCTAGTTGCTAGATAAAATGCTGGTTACTGAATTGTTGAAACCAGCCAATTAGATCTTCAAATTTACTAGGTTGAATTTTAGTTTTTCAACAATATAGAAAGTTTAACTGCCATTTCTTTCCCCTCTCACAGCTTGCATTCTCCCCAGATAACCACTGTTAAATTTTGTATATACTTTCCTCATTTTTTTCCCAAGCATCCAAAATATTCTTGTAATTTGTATGGGATTATGCTATACAGCCTGTTGCTGTCTTACTTGTTTTTACTTTAATCTAACAAGGTATCTTGGATGTTTTTCTTTGTGCACATAGAGTCAATTTTTAAAAGTGGATGCACAGTATTCAATTGTGTGGCTCTAGATATGGAAAGTAATGGGAAGGGCGTTTGAAGGGGAAATTAAGCAGCTGGTCTTGGCCCAGTTTACAGTTGAGAATTATCCACTGCATGGGCTCTCCCTGTGCGTGGCCTTTAAGCAGGGTTTCTCAGCTTTGGCACTACTGACATTTGGGCCAGTTAATTCTCTATGATGGGGGGCCTGGCCTGTGCAACAGCAGGAGTTAGTACCACCCTCAGGTCCAAAGGTGCAAGCCCGGGCTCCAGTTATAACTACAGCACAACACACAACTCCAAAACTGCGTGCCTGTCAGCAGCGACAGCAATGATCTTACTCATGAATCTGCAGTATGGGGACAGGATGGCTGTTTGTGCCACTGAGGTGGGTCTCAGGCGGGGAGCCGGAATCACCTGAAGGCTCGCTCACACCTGCATGGGGGCAGAAGGGAGCTGAGCTCCCGGAGCCTCTCTCTGTGTCTCTGTGGTTTCCCACCTGGTCTCTCCAGCATGGCAGCTTCCGGGTAGCTGGACTTCTTACCTGGAGGCTCAGGGCTGCAAAGGTGTGTGTTCTGAGGGGAGAGGGCCAGGCGGGAGCTGATCACCTTTTCTGTCCTCGTCTCGGGAGTCACTCAGCACCGCTTCCACCTGCATTGTAATTGTTAGAAGTGAGATGCTTCCAGGGGTGAAGGATTAGACTCTTCCTTTTGTGGCAGGAGTGTCAAAAACTTGCAGACTTGTTTTAAAACCACCTCAGGGAAGGAGTAATTACCAGAACCCAGACATGGTTGCTAGGTAGAGAGGGCTACCTGACCAAAGCTGTGGCCCTCGGGAGAGGAATATCCCTCAGTATTCTGCTGAGAGGGAGGTGGGGAATTAATAAGCAGGCCCCCTTCCCACCACCTGCTGGTGTCCAAGTTGGCTGAGCCCGACTGAGCCAGAGGGCAAGGGAGCTGGTGGATGCAGCCCATGCAGGCTCCCGGGCACATGGGAGGGGTGGGGAGTGCTTCTGAAGGGGTCAGCAGAAGACGCCCAGCACAGAATACACCCTAGCGGTCAGTTTTCTTAGCGCCGACTTCATCCCTTCTGTAGCTCTTTCAGTCTGGACAACGTGCTAGTCCATCCGGAAACGGCCGAGGTGCTTGCCGTCCTTGACTGGGAACTCACTACCTCAGGCGACTCCCTTGCCGATGTGGCCTCCAGCTGCCTGGCTCACTACCTGCGGTCCAGCTTTGCCATTCAGCCAGGTAGGAACTGCCGCTGGGGGAGTGAGGGATGCAGCCAGCGCTCTTCTCAAAGCATAGGACAAACTCGGCTAAGCCACTATTTCCCAATTTTTGTTATGGTTTTGCAATAAAAGATAACCAAGAACATTTAAGTAAACAGAATGGCTGCTAAGTCCAAATGGTGATGAAGAGGTCTGATTGCCTGTAGGCTTTTTCTAGTGGGCTGATGAGTTTTCACTGCCTTCTGCTCCAGTGCCTGGGGATAGATGGATTGATTCTGTCATTAAGAATTATCCATTCTAGGGACTTCCCTCGTGGTCCAGTGGTAAGGATCCACCTTACAAGGCAGGGGACGCAGGTTCAATCCCTGGTCAGGGGACTAAAATCCCACATGCCGTGGGGCAACTAAGCCCACGTGCCACAACTACTGAGCTCATGCGCCTCAACTAGAGAGCCTGTGTGCCGCAAATTACAGTGCCCACACGCTCTGGAACCTGCACGCCACAATTACAGAGGCCACGTGCCCTGGAGCCTGCGTGCCACAACTACAGAAGAGAAAACCTGCATGCCACAACTAGAGAGAGGCCCACGTGCCGCAATGAAAGATCCCACATGCCTCAACAAAGATCCTGCGTGCTGCAACTAAGACCCGATGCAACTAAAAATAAATACAAATAAATAAATAAATAAAAAATAAATCTTAAAAAAAAAAAGAATTATCCATTCTATGGATAAAGAAGATGTGGTACATATATACAATGGAATACTACTCAGCCATAAAAAAAGAATGAAATAATGCCATTTGCAGCAACATGGATGAACCTAGAGATTATCATACTAAGTGAAGTAAGTCAGAAAGGGAAAGACAAATGTTATATGACATCACTTATATGTGGAATCTAAAATATGACACAAATGAACTTATTGACGAAACAGAAACAGACTCACAGACATACAGAACGGACTTGTGGTTGCCAAGGGGGAGGGGTATGGGGGAGGGATTCATTGGGAGTTTGGGGTTAGCAGATGCAAACTACTATATATAGGATGGATAAATAACAAGGTCCTACTGTATAGCACAGGGAACTATATTCAATATCCCGTGATACAGCGAAGGAAAACATAAACAAGACGAAAAGACAACCGTCAGAATGGGAGAAAATATTTGTAAATGAAGCAACTGACAAAGGATTAATCTCTAAAATTTACAAGCAGCTCATGCAGCTCAATATCAAAAAGACAAACAACCCAATCTAAAAATGGGCAGAAGACCTAAATAGACATTTCTCCAAAGAAGATATACAGATTGCCAACAAACAAATGAAAGAATGCTCAACATCATTAATCATTAGAGTAATGCAAATCAAAACTACAATGAGGTATCACCTAACACCAGTCAGGATGGCCATCATCAAAAAATCTACAAAAAATAAATGCTGGAGAGGGTGTGGAGAAAAGGGAACCCTCTTGCACTGTTGGTGGGAATGTAAACTGCTACAGCCACTATGGAGAACAGTATGGAGGTTCCTTAAAAAACTAAAATTAGAACTACCATACGACCCAGCAATCCCACTACTGGGCATATACCCTGAGAAAACCATAATTCAAAAAGAATCATGTACCACAATGGTCATTGCAGCTCTATTTACAATAGCCAGGACATGGAAGCAACCTAAATGTCCATCCACAGACGAATGGATAAAGAAGATGTGGCATATATATGCGATGGAATATTACTCAGCCATAAAAAGAAACAAAATTGAGTTATTTGTAGTGAGGTGGATGGACCTAGAGTCTGTCATACAGAGTGAAGTAAGTCAGAAAGAGAAAAACAAATACCGTATGCTAACACATATATATGGAATCTAAAAAAAAAAAAAAAAGTTCTGAAGAAACGAGGGGCAGGACAGGAATAAAGACACAGACGTAGACAATGGACTTGAGGACACTGGGAGGGGGAAGGGTAAGCTGGGACGAAGTGAGAGAGTGGCATGGACATATATACACTACCAAATGTAAAACAGATAGCTAGTGGGAAGCAGCTGCATAGCACAGGGAGATCTGCTCGGTGCTTTGTGACCACCTAGAGGGGGTGGGATAGAGAGGATGGGAGGGAGATGGAAGAGGGAGGAGATATGGGGATATATGTATATGTGTAGCTGATTCACTTTGTTATAAAGCAGAAACTAACACACCATTGTAAAGCAATTATAAAAAAAAAATCCTGTGATAAACCATAATGGAAAAGAATATGAAAAAGAATGTATATATGTACATGTACAACGTATAACTGAATCACTTTGCTGTACAGTAGAAATTAACACAACACTGTAAATCAACTATACTTCAATAAAATTAAAAAGAAATTATCCATTCTGGGTCAATTATATCTCAGTTTAAAAAAAGAATTATGCATTCTATAGAATCTCTATACCAATAAACCCCGCTAGATTGTCCTCAATTTGCCTATCAGGAAGTCCTTTGACAGTTTCCAAGATCCTGTGAGCCAGGGATCACCCTTCTGCTTTTTCTCCTTTTCAGATCTTTAACTGTTCTGCTCCAGACACAGGCAGCTGCTGGTGCGATGCGGCACCGAGGAGCAGAAGGCCCGCTGGCTGATTCCGTTGCTCGAGGGAAAGGCCCGCTCCTGTTTTGCTATGACTGAGCCCCAGGTACCTTGCTTAGGTCACTCACAGGCACTCTTTCTCTTCAGGCCAGACCCTCACCTGACCCCATCTGGGTTCTGCCATCAGGGACTGTGGGACACTTGCCATCTCTAATCAGAATGTGCTCTCACTCAGGTTGCCTCCTCAGGTGCCACCAACATTGAGTCTTCCATCCGAGAGGAGGATGGCTTCTATGTCATAAATGGTCACAAGTGGTGGATCTCAGGTATTTGGCCTGAAATTCATTTTTCAATTACACTTATGTGGGTCTGCATTGATAAGCATGTCTTCTCTGCCCTGCTGTTGTCTGAGAAACTGTGGGAGGGACAAGCTTCATTTCCAGTTGACACAAAAAAATCTTGTCTCTGCTCCCAGAAGAGGCAATAAACCCTGGGAGAATCAGAGGTTCTATGTCGGTCACCCGGTGACCTCACATGTGACAGTTCTAGGAATCTCTCCTTCACTCCCAACTCTCTTGTTCTGCCGTGGGCATCTCCCTTTGGAAAGGCAGGAGGTCACTTCCTCACTGGCGCCCCCTCTGCTGTGAGGTCAGAAGGGCTGGTGATAATCCTGTCGTTCACTAGGCATTAACTCTGCAGGGCCCTGCATATGTGCTGTGCGGACCTCACCTCACTGAGTCCCCTGCCTCCCTGGAAGGTCCGTGTTATTATCCCCATGTTATGGAGAAGGAAACTAGGACAGAGAAGTGACTTGAGTCACTTGCCTAAGGTACTAGCCCCCCACTAGCAAGTAGGGAACCCAGAGTTCAAGGCTGGCCTGATTCTGGATTATACCCAAAGCCATTATATTTCCACTGCCTGTTGGAACAAAGCAGAACAGGCTGCCAGTGATAAAGAAGCAGTTTTGAGCCTCTTGTCCTGAAATTATATTTTCAACTCAATGTGGTGCTTTTTTAAAAAAAGTGCTCTTATGGTGTTGGATTCCTTCCTCACTGGGACAAAAACCAATTGTTCTTATAGCTGGTAAAGGGCCTGCATGTCCCCATCTGATCACGGGAAGTCTTAAAGGACCCTGTCTGCTTGATGGTTTCGGCTTCCCTGGGCCAGGACCGCATCTATGAAGAGATCTGATGGCCCTGGTGTCAGATGATGGGGTCTCTCTCCTTTCCTGGCAGGTATCCTGGATCCTCGCTGTCAGCTCTGCGTGTTTATGCGAAAAACGACTCACACCACCAGCAGCAGTCCATGTTCCTGGTTCCCATGGATACTCGGGATAAAAATCATCCAGTCTCTGACGGTGTATGGGCTGGAGGACGCACCAGGTTGGCCCTCCAGGGGCGGCTCTCCTCTCTGTGTGCGTCTGGGTCTGAGCCTGCAGAAAAGGCTTTGGGCAGCCCTTGATCCAGCACAGGGAGTAACACCTGTAAGGGTATGACGACATTTGGAAGGTCACATGCTCCTGCATTTCAATTCCATCCATGAGTATCAACAACCCAGGCAAATTTCAGACAGGATTTTATACTTTTTTTTTCTCTTCTAAGCTTAGAAAATAAACAGGTTTCTGCAAGGCAAGGAGGCCACAGAGGACAGAGCAGGAGGCAGGAAGTGCCCTCCAGACCTTCTCTTCTAGACCTCAGGATGGACAGCCGACCTCCAGGCCCAGAAGTCCTCTCACAGGGGCTCTTTCTCTTTGCTCACGATGTTCACATTTTGCCTTCAGTGTTTCTGTAGGATCACTGCATTGTTAGAGTCACATACTGCTAGGCAGTTTCAGCTTAAGGCAGAAGCATGTTTTATAAAAGGAATGGCAAACTATCCATTTGATATTGTAAATCTGTGATTTATTTTTCATCTTTAGTAGGCTCCTTTCTGCCCTCCCTCCCCCTTCAACCATGTCCATTAGAAGCCTACAAAAGGGCAGGAATATTGCCGTAGATGGCCTGTCTGAAGCGAGGGATAACACATCCGAGGAAAATGGGTAGGCGATTTGCTCAGGGGAAACCTTTGGGTCTTTCAAGTGGCCACAGTGAAGTCCTGTTCAAGCAGGTGCGCGTGCCCAAGGAGAACATGGTCCTGGGTCCCGGCCCAGGTTTTGAGATCCTCCAGGGCCGACTGGGTTCCGGCAGGATCCATCACTGCATGCTGCCGATCGGGTACTCAGAAAGGGTGCTAATGCTCATGAAGGCCCGTCTCTGTCCCAGAACCACCGTCTGTTTTCTTATCAGACTTCAAATCCTAACTGTTTTCTGAGAGCAGACTTAGCAGGTGAAACAAGGTGATGTTCTTTCAAGAAGCTGTGTCCCTGTCTTTGCTTTGCATCTGCTACTTAGCTGAAGTTTGAAATGTAGAGAATAGGCCTCACTCTGTCGAGGTGACCAGAAGGAAAAGGCCAGGCTCTGTGGCAGCAGCGGGCAAGGTTCCAAGATCCACAGAGTCATGGCCTACTGAGGACCATTCCTTCTACCAGGTCATCTTTAAAAATCAGATACCTGGGAGAGCCTGGGGTTCCAGCATCCAGTCCTGCACCACCCTCCTCTCCTACATGTCCTAAAAACGTTGTTCTTCTGTGACCCCCTCAAAGGTTGGAAGCCCACACAAAAGAAACCTCTTGCTGGGAACGGCAATTCAAATCAGTTGTATTGATTTCACAAAGATGAAGCAAACCGTTGAGACCAAACAAATATTTCACAAGACACTCTGTACAAAGAACAGAAGTGGTCCAGTGTGTTTGGATTACTGAGCAAACCTGAGATTCACACCCTTTTGAGTTGAGACCAACCGTGTTTTTTTTTTTTTTCTTTGAAAAGAAAATGCTCCTCTCTAAGGGCTCAGGTATAGTATATAGTACTCCACTCCCATCCTGCAGAGAAGTTTGACCATACGTGTCAGAAGTCTTAGACGGTGCCATAGTATTCACGTGGCTATTCCACTCACAGGACTTGGTCACAAGGAGTAATTAGATTTGATACTAGGAGGCTCACCACAGCCGTGATTATAATATGTTGGAAACAACCTATAAGGTTAACAATCGGAGCCTAGTCTAGATAACGGTGATATGGGCATGCAGTGAAATTCCAAAATGATGCTATAGAAATCTATTTCTTTATTTCTTCTTCTTCTTTTTTTTTTTTTGGGGTGTGCCACGTGGCATACAGGGATCTTAGTTCCCCAACCAGGGATGGAACCTGTGCCCCTGCAGTGGAAGCGTAGAGTCCTAACCACTGGACCGCCAGGGAATTCCCTAGAAATCTATTTCTTAATATAGAGAGAGATGCTCTTAAATGAAAAAAAAAAAAAAAAAGCAGGCTACAAAGCATTATATAGAGTATGACTCCATTTTTGGTAAAAAGTGCAGATGTATGTGTATGCATGTACAAAAAGTGTAGAAGGGTATCCACCAAATATTAAGTGTAAGTGACTAGATGATGGGATACCGGGTGTTTGTATTTTCTTTTTTTGTCTGCAAATGTGTACTATTTCTGCCATGAGATATATTATTTGTGTCAAAACTATTTTTAGTTTAAAAAGCGGGGGGAGAAGGATCCCTTATAACCTTTTCTGATCACTTATGGCTTTCAAAGACTGTAGAATCCCCATTGCAATAACGGTTGGCAACAAGGGGGCTCTGGCAGCCACTTTGCTCCCGAGGGCGTCCTCCTGGCCTGTGTGAGGCGCCCACAGTCACTGCCTAGTTCCCAGAGTAGCCCTGGGCCAGAGGCGGCTCAGATCAAGCACTGTCGCTGCCTGCCAGCCGAGCCTGCCCAGAAGGGGCTGGATGGCTGGAGTAAAGGGGTTCCCGGAAGTAATTTGTGCAGCCACCACGTTGACCAGCTCCGCAGTGCCCACGAACTTTGTCTGCGTCTGGCTCTTCTCCCTGGAAGCTTCCAGTGGCTGGAGAGCTGGCAAAGTGACAAATGCTGCATGGTCCCGCTTCTGCCCCCCTTCCCCTCCAGCCCTCTCCTGTGTGCTTCCACCTACCTCCTCTGCAGGGCACAGCCCCGAGCCTCCCGTCCTGTCTCCTGTGTCTGCAGGCGAAGTCCCGAGTGGCCTTCACGAAGCCCCTGGTAGAGCAGGGCACCGTCCTGGCCGACATTGCCCAGTCCCGCGTGGAGATCGAGCAGGCCCAGCTGCTGGTGCTGAAAGCTGCCCACCTCCTGGACGGGGCGGGAAGGAGGTAGCAGGCCGAGGGGCCTCACAGAGGACAGGTCCTGAGGTCACGGTGAGGGATTGAATCTGTAGACTCGGACTCTTCCCTCCCCATTCAGCAAACCACAGAGAAAGCGCTTGGCTCCTTGACATAAATAACTTTGACCAACTCTCCTTGGGACTGCTTGGGCAGCTTTTCAAAAATGGAAAAGGTACAATAAAAAAGGACTGAACTTTCTGTTTTATTGACCCGATGAATTTCGGGGTCCAAGACAGCGGGCCTGACAGGGCCACACGCCCCCCGGCCTCAGCTACAGCCCCGCCTGGACTTCCAGGCATCAGGCAAACTAAGAGTAAACAAGGGAATTAGCCAAAAGAGAAGCTTTACTTTCAGGTGTGACTTTTTTCCTTAAACGGCTCTTCTGAGGGCCTCTATCTCCAGGCACGATGATGCCACGCTGACCCCTGCCTCCTCCAGCTCTCCATGGGGCCTCCACCCTTCAGCCGAGAGGCCTCGGTAAGGGGGTGGGGGGTGGTGACCCAGACTCAAGTTCCCAGTTTCTTGGTTCTCTAGTGCCAGCTTTGAGGGCTATAAGGGGCTTCGCTCGAATGCCCACAATCATGGTAGATCCTCACAGCTCAATTCCTCAGAGTCCTGGCTGGCCTTGGTCCAATGTCCAGTTGGAAACAGAGTGGCCATGACCCTGAACAAAGCACAAGCCAGACTACACGCCCACTCACATTGCACAACATCCTGAGTCATCCTCCTAGTCACCACCGCCTCCCCCTCCACCCTCCTTGGTGCTGGACACACACTGTACACGAGGCACGGCTGCCTGCTGGAGCTTGTGGTCCAGCGGGACCTCAGGTTCTGTTCTGAGCTGTAGTTTCCACTCTTCCCTGTGAAACTGATCATTCTTCCAAGCGTTCGGCCCTCGGGTCTGCCCTCCTAGCCACACTCCCTCTTCCTTGCAGGCTGCAGGTTTGGATATTGCCATGATTAAAATGGTGGCCCCATCCATGGCGAACCGAGTGATCGATCATTCTATTCTGGTGAGCACAGACAGCGGATCGGTGGTTCCATTGAATCATTTACAACAGATGCAAAACTCCCTCTCCTTCAGCTGCCCTTTGCGCACACTCACCACACGTGACTTTCCTTTTCCTCCTCAGAACAATGCTATGAAGGGTCCTATTCCCTCCTCTATTTTGAATATGTGGAAACAGAGCTCAGAAAAGTGAAGTGACTTGTCCAAGGTCACTCAGCTTGCAAGGAGCTGAGCTCAGATTTGGGGAACCTAGGTCCTTCTTTCAGCAGGCCCAGCCTCCTAACCATGCAGGGATGCCTCCTTCCCAAATCTCAATCCCTGGCCCCAACAGAGGGATTTCCCGATGGCAGAAGTCACCTAGCAGAGCAGACATGGGGAGTCTGGCACCCCTGGGATGGCAAGTGAGGGCCCACCTGAAGTCTTCCAGAACATCGTTATCACACAGGTGTCAGGGGACATGCTCGGGAAGGTGGCTGTTATGAGCTGTTCTGAGATCTTAGGAGCAGGCACTTGTTCCTGGGCCTCTCGGGGACGAGGGCTCACCCAGGGCTTCCCCCCATCCCGCCCTGTGTCTGCCAGGCCTTCGGAGCAGCAGGGCTGAGCAACAACTACCCACTGGGTCAGTTCTTCACCTGGGCCCGAGCCCTGCACTTTGCCCTGATGAGGTACCCAGGGCGGCGGTGGCCAAGATGGAGCTGAAGCGCTGCATTTAGACCCACAGGCCTGCAGGAGCCCAGTCGTCCCTGCAGGGCCTGCAGTGCCTAAAACTTTAAATGATGTGCTTTGAAAGTCCTGATATGTGTGATACTTGCACCCTGCCTGGCAGGTCTGTCCTTATTCACCCTTACTGTGAACTCAGCCTTGGTGGGTCCCCACAGAAGACGCTTCTGTGAGAAGCCTGGAGTTGCCTGTTTCAGGCAAGGAGGCAGGGGATTAGCCGAGAGCTGAGTGGGTTTCAGGACAGAGGGTGGAGAGCTGGTCTTCAGTCCAGGCGCCCGGCTGGGCAGCCAGGCCCCCTTCTCTCTGGCTGTGGTGCTTAAAGGCTGTGGGACTCTGCACGAATATTAGGAGTCCTGCTGGGGTGGTGTGCCTGTGCTTGCTCTCAATATGGGGCCTCCTGCTCCGCGCCTCCCCACCCCCTCTCCCAGCTGATGGCTGCAGCCTACAGACCCAGGGTGGGAGTGCTCCTGGGAAAAAGGAATGAAACCCAAATCATGAAGCCACTGCCATCTGGTTTTCTTCCTTTGAATGTCTAAAATACAGAACACTGAGATCTTATTTTGCAAAGGAACTCTGGGAACACAAAAGAACAAGAAAATATACCTCAGAGATGTCACGAATGTTCAATGTCATACAAAAAGAATGGAGAAAAAAGGCTCACACTTCAGCCCCTGTCTCAGTACATCAGTTGCCTCCTCGTACTTGAGTTTACTTGGGATCCTGCCCAGTGCGTCGGCCCACTTGTATGCATGGGGGGCACAGACGCGGTGACCCCTGGTAGGTCCTGAATCGGCTGCCTCACTGCTGCTCATGTAAAGGTCAGCAAAGGACCATGGCTTTCTGGTGTGTGAGGGCCACTCCTCCATCTGCTCTATAGTCAGAATGTTCTGGGGGGAGGGGAGGTGGTGGGCAATATGCCATTACAATTCAGAGAGCAGTATTCTTCCCTCGGAGAAAGGCGGACATGCTTGCTCACCTGAGGTCCGAGCTCTTCAAGGAATGGGTGTCCCATGAACCCAGGTGGCAGGCAGAGATAAGCCACTGGCTGTTAGGACCTGGACTGCTAATCTCATGATTTGGGATGATGTAGCCAACAGCTGCCCATTTCAGGTCAGACCAGATGGGCAGGGACCGTCATCCCCTTGTCTGCTGCACTGCAGACTTGACCTCTTCGAGGGACCTGCTTTACTGGAGAGAGCGCCCACCTGCTGCAGCCAGGACAATTGGCCTTCAGGGTACCGCAGAGTCATGGGGGTGTTGTGAAAGGGCTTCCCAGATATTCTTGCCCCAGTGGTCTGGGGAGACAAGTCCTCCTCTACTGCTTGTTGCTCACGAAAGGTAAAGTTAAATTCAAACCCCCAAACGAATTGCTGTCACAACACCAGCCACACTGGCAAACAACCTTCTGCAAACTCTGGCAGGGTTCTAGCAGCCTAACTTCCTGCTTCAAGCCTTCGGAAGGAGGAAGATGCTTTGAAAAAGGAAGTGCTTTGGCCGGTGGCCCAGTGTATCACGTGGCCCTAGAATTTCTCTCATGGCCTCTGAGGTTAACTTTGCTTGTTAAGTAGTACAGCTGCAGGGATGAAAATAGAAGCAGTGCTGTGGGGCGACTCCATGTGTCCCTCAGATACTGTGCTGCAAAGTGGGGAGGCCCGAGGGTGGGACAGTGAACAGTGCCTGAAGGATGCGAGTCACAGAGATGCAGCCTCCAGCAGCCCCTCAACCAGGGTCTCCTATTCTGTGAAATAATTCCACTCATTGCTGTCAGTTGCACCCCACCTCTGGGCCTGGTACTGGTCTAGGCCTTGGGGAATGCGCAGGAAAACAAACAGGTCAAGTTGCCATTATCAAAGGGCCCATATCTCAAGTGGGGGATGGTGGTGAGAGTCCAAGACCATGGTGGGTGATGTGGGTGCTGTGCTGGGTGATGTGGGTGCTGTGCTGGGTGATGTGGGTATGTGGTGGGTGATGTGGGTGCTGTGCTGGGTGCTGTGGGTGCTGTGGTGGGTGATGTGGGTGCTGTGCTGGGTGCTGTGGGTATGTGGTGGGTGATGTGGGTGCTGTGCTGGATGATGAGGGTGCTGCGGTGAGTGATATGGGTGCTGTGGTGAGTGATGAGGGTTCTGTGGTGAGTGCTGTGGTGGGTGATGTGATAGGCACTGCTGGGGGTGAGGAGCTGCGGGCTCAGGAGGGGGGACTCGTTCCAGAAGAGGCATTTGAGCCAGATGTGCATGACACGAACAGGCAAGCGTGCTTCAGAAGGAGCAGCAGATGCAGAGGCCCTGGGGGGCAGCCCAGTGTGTCTGGGTGAGGAGCACAGAGAGTGGGAGGTGCCAGGTCTCATGAGGCCTCAGGGGCCTTGGTCAGGAGTTTGGTGTTCATTCTAAATGTGACAAATGTGAGTTTAGATAGCGGTGTGACATGCTTTGATTTGAGTTTTTAAAAGATCCTTCTGCTTTCCAAAGTTCACCAGGATGAAGAAGGAATAAAGGAGGATTAGAGCTGGTTCCCTAATGCTGCAGAGGGCTCCAAAAGAACCACCCACAAAACTAAAATTAAAATTAAAAAAGAAAGAGGGACTTCCCTGGCGGTCCAGTGGTTAAGACTCCGCGCTTCCACTGCAGGAGGTGCAGGTTTGATCCCCGGTCGGGGAACTAAGATCCTGCATGCTATGCGGGGCAGCCAAATAAACGAATGAATGAATGAATAAATAAATAAATAAACAAAATAAGATAAAAGAGAAAGAAAAGAGGAGGAAAGCCAGGGGAATGGGGGCAGAGCCTTAACAAGATATGAGCAAAGAATCTAAAGGATAAAGGAAATCTAACCTGGTCCTTATCTGGCTTTTTCCCCACCTTCAGCAGACAGCTGGCATTTCTGGTGGGCCAATGCTGTAACTAGTGTGGTGACGCACCAGCACTGTGCTTCTCTGGAGTGGGGTCAGCGTGTGGTGTGGGTGCACGCTGGGCGTGGACAGGCTTGGTGTGGTGATGAGCGTGCCTGACCAGTTTTATCTGTGGCACACTTAACATCTTGCCACCAGCCCTACATGGCTGAGCCTGCCTTCCTATTAGCCTGCCTTGGGAAAGGGAACAAAATGTGATCATAACATATTAATGATTTTTTTTTTTCTCACAGCAATTTTCTATCCCAAAACAATTGAACACACATTCCTCTGCTCGTCTCTTGGCATCAGGGGCTAGATTCCTGTAGGGCTGAGCCCTCCCCAGTGGTCCCGTGACAGTCCCCGGGCCTCAGGGTTCCATCCAGGATGCCAGCTCTGGAGAGGCTTCCATCCCTCCCTTCCCATTCTCCCCCACCTATGCTCCCTGCAGCGACTTGTGGTCTTGGCATCCACAGCTGCCTGTGCTCCTCCAAGCCCTGATTTCAGATACTGTCAGACCATTCCAGAATAATCCTAGAGAGGCTGTAAGAGACCAGATTTCAGGCAACTCGCCTGGATGTGGCCCCTTCAGGACATCACTGGGAGTGATGTTGAAAGAACAGGCTCCAGCGTTCTCCACCAACATTCCCATCCTAGAGTCCCCAGTGGTCATCTAAGAGAAGGCTCCTGTCTGTCACCACCCGGGACTTCAGAGTTCCCCAGGGATGCCTTGGGGATGCCAGGGCTGTGCTGCAGCTCACCTCTCTGCCGTCACAGGGAAACCCAGCGCAAGGCCAGGGCTGAAGGATTGGTTGAGCACCTCTGGGACATCTGGATTGGTATTTATACTGCCCTCCACAGTGCCTTGTGGCTACAGCCCTCTCCCCTCCATCGACCATGCCAATGTGTGTGAGCGTCAGAGCAGAAAGACGGAGGAGTCCCAGACTCCAGCAACCTGGGGTCCAAACCTGTGATCACCTATTGGACAAGTACTCTGGGAGCAGAGTTCTTTTAATCAAGATGGCTGAATAGAGAAATGATTTCAGGGAATTCTGTATCTTAGCAGCATTAGATAGATAACCTAGTGGTAAGGAGCTGTCACAGATAAACAAAGACAGACACTAAAGTATTAAGAACAGATATTAATCAGTAATATGCTATTTCAATAGGAAAGTGGGCCCAGCATAAACTGATCTCAACTTCCATTTGTACAGAGGGCATTTTAAAGGGAGAATGAGGGAGCAGGGAGGGGCAATGACGGGGTTTACACATGGAATTTCCTGCTAAATCTACAAAAAGTGGGAAGGTGGAGGGCTCTGGTCCACATGAAACTTACCTGGGTTTGCTAACTGGCACTTAAGGAAGTTTGGCTCCTAGCCTCTCAAAGAGACTGGGAGATGGGGCCCTTTCTTGAGGCGTTGGCTGGAATAAACAGTAACTTCTGGCAGCTTTGAGTTTTCTCAGGCAGGCACATTTGCCAGGCTCCGGTGTGGCCTTGAGCTATTAGAAACTGTGTTAGTGTTTGTTCATGTCTTCAGATGTAGTAGGGGTTGACTAAATCATTTGTGCTGCAGTTTTTATAGGCTGAGGTTGAGGCCCAGTCAGGAAGAGAGTTTAGGGACTTCCCTGGCCATCCAGTGGTTAGGACTTGGTGCTTTCACTGCGGAGGCCTGGGTTCAATCCCTGGTCGGGGAACTAAGATCCGCTAGCTATGCAGTGCCGCAAAAAGAAAAAAAAAAGAAGAAGATGAGAGCTTAGAGAAGCCTAGCAAGAGTCCGGTCAAGGAGAGGCTCTTTGTCAGCTGTGCTTCTGGATTCAAATGGCCCTGGGTTTCAATCCTGCCTCTGTAACAGACGGGCTGGGTGACAACAGGGAAGTGATTTTTCATCTAGTAGGGTTATTTTTCTCATTTGGAAAATGGGGAGAACAGCATTCCCTCCCAGGATTGTTTGAAGATTAAATGAGCTGCCCCACAAAGATTAAATATGAAGCCTGCAGTACATGCCAGTGTTTCACGTGGCTGGAGTCCAGAGGGGGTTAAAGAGGAGGCTGTGCTTCAGCTGAGATACAGTAGTGCGGGGGGCCCACCAGGGCCTGGCACAGCTGGACCAGCTGAGGCTGCAGCCTCTCACAGGCTAACGTGCAGGGGAATGAACCCGGGGATCTGGTTATAGTGCTGAGCGTGACTCAGCAGGTCTGCCTTCCTAACGCGCTCACCGTTAATGCTGCTTGTTTGGGGACCCCATCTGGAGAAGCTGGGCAAAGAGAATGGCTAGACTCCCCTCACTTCATCCCCTGGATGGAGTAATAGCTCCTAGGTATTTAGTATCTACCAGGTGCCAAGAACTGCACATGTATTATTTTGAACCCTTAAAATAACTGGCAGATACATTTTTCTGCCCATTTAGGAGGTGAGGAGACTGAGGTTCAAAGAGGTTACATGACTTGCCTAAGATCACACAGCTAGTCAGTGAATTCAAACTAAACTACGAGACTGTAGAGCTCTTTCCACTTGGAGGCCTGGATTGTTACCATCTCTGAGGGGCTTCCTGAGAGGTGCTGACTGCCTCACCCGGAAAAGGAGGAAGAGGAAAAAGAAGCCCCACCCAACCAAGGAGGGCATGTCCTGCCATGAAGAAAGTGTGTGAGTATGTTTCCAGAGCCGGGGAATCTCGGGGGTACCTCCTCACTGCCTTAGGGGGCAGTCCGTGTGGTGGGTGTGTCTTCTCCAAGGGCTGGGCTGCAGGTGGGGCGGGGTGAGTTGCCGGGCGTGTCATGAGTTTGTGTGTGTGTGTGTGTGTGTGTGTGCACGCAAGTAAGGAGGGCAGCCTGCACACAGGCTGGATCACATTTTTTCCTCTTGCCTCTGAGAGAGAATGTCTTCCTGTTTAAATGTTGCTTTGAATTAACCCCCACCATTTTTTGCAAAAAACAAAACACACCTTCCACTTGATAGTGTCAGTGTCCCAGCACTGGGACTATATAAGCAAAGAGCTAAAATCTCACCATTTTAGATGGACACCTCAGTTACCACTGTTTTTGGAGAGCAGGTGGAAGTAGATCTTTTTCAACCTGAAAACACACTGTTGGGCCATAACAATGAGATGTTTTGGAGTATTTCGAAGTTAAGACTTTGTATATTTTCTTAGAGGAACTGAATGACTATCTCTTACCCACCTCGGTGCTTCTCCCAGTGATCTCAGCACTGTGGGAGGACAACATTTATTCATGTCAAAGTGTTCGCATCTCTCACCTCTTCGGTACCTGAAAAGAAGTTACATTTTGCTTTCTTAGTTCCTCCCCCTGCTTCATTCTTCTTCCCTTTAAGGATAATTTGCTTTTGTCAGTTCCTTTCCTGGCAGTGAGTTCCATAGACAAGGGGCGATGGAGAATAAGAGAGAAAGTTGGACCCAGAGAAAAAAGAGATTAAAACAATCAGAATAGAGACTTCCCTGGCGGTCCAGTGGTTAAGACTTCACCTTCCAATGCAGGGGGTGCAGGTTCGATCCCTCCTCGGGGAGCTAAGATCCCACATGCCTCAAGGCCAAAAAACCTCGAAGCAATATTGTAACAAATTCAATAAAGACTTTAAAAATGGTCCATGTCAAAAAAAGTCTTAAAAAAAATCAGAATAAAGACTTACATAAGAGCACGAAAACAGACTGAAAGAAAGATGGAAGAAAGAATAGAGCCAACACAGATTGTCAGGGAGAAATCTAGGTTGAGAGTTGAATTATACTTAATGCTTTGGTCGGACTGAGCCAAATGGAGCCACAAATACATTAGGGTTTCAGTACATGCAGCTAATCTTAGGCTGCAGTGTTTGGTTGACCTTGAACTGAAAATTGTGTGAAAGCAGCTAAAGGAGGCTAGTGTGGTTACAGAAGTCTTCCCCAGAAGACGGGATTTGAGTTGAATCTTGATAGGTAAGATTTCCTTAAGCAGAGAGGGTAGGATGGGCATGGGGAAGATGGGCCCCCAAAACTAGGGGACCAGGGGTAAGAAAGCTGCTGGTGGGGTATGGTGAGCACCACACACGAACAAACCAGAATAAATGAACCTGTGAACCAACGTGTGCTAAACTGATACACACAACCATGCACACCAGTGGGGACCCAAGCATGTCACTGCACGCCATCTCAGCATAAATGAATGTGTATATGTTAATGCATTTCTCCTTCCTGTCCCCACAACCAAATTTACTGTTTTTCCTGGCTTCCATTTCTTAGTGAACAGCAGAAGGTAGAAATCTCAGCACCATCTTCCACTCCTCCCTCACCCTCATCTCTACCCAGTGACCTGCCAATTCTACCTCCACGCCCTCCCTCCTAAACATCCCTGTTGCTTCTAACCAGGCCCTCATCATTTCCCATGTCAGCTCTCTGCTTCCAGGCTGTCTCTTCTTTACAATTGATTTCCCATGCTGTCTCCAGAGGGATCCCGCAGAAGCACATATGCAAACTCATCACTTCCAGGCTTAAAAATCTTGGTCAAGAGAAATGTTAGTACGAGAGATTAAGACTTACAAGAAAGCTATAGTGGTCACAACAGCATCATACTGGCATGTGAACAGGCAGATCCATGAAACAGAATATAGTTCAGAAACACTCAACTACTCAAGGGCATTTAGTACAAAAAGATGGCTTTTCATATGGGTGGGGAAAAGATTAATTATTGAATAAATGGTGTTAGGAACTCCAAGTAACATCAAAAAAAAAAAAAAAAAGAAAAAGAACTGGATCTCTAAATCTTTCCTTGTACCAAAATTAATAAAAGAATCAAATTTTAGAGTGTAAAATATGAACAATAAAAGTACTAGAAAATAAAGAAATACTCAATAAGTGGTGTTGGGAAAGCAGAAGAATGAATCTGGACCCCTATCTTACGTCACTCACAAGAATTAACTCGAATTAACTGGAATAAAGACTTAAGCATGAAACTCCTGGAAAAAAAACAAAACATGAAAAAAGCTCCTTGACATTGGTCTTGGCAATAATTTTTTGGGTATGACACCAAAAGCACAAGCAACAAAAGCAAAAATTAATAAGTGGGACTACATCAAACTAAAAAGCTTTTGCAGAGCAAAAGTAACAACAAAATGAAAAGGCAACCTTCAGAAGGAGAAAAATATTTGCAAATCATATATCTGATAAGGGGTTAATATACAAAATATATAAAAAAACTCATACAACCCAATAGCAGAAAAACAAATAACCTGACTAAAAAATGGGCAAAGGAACCAATAGACATCTTCCCAAAGAAGACATACAAATGGCCAACAATTCCATGAAAAGAGACTTGCCTCACTAATCATCAGAGAAATGCAAGTCAAAACCCCAACGAGATATCACCTCACGCCTGTTAGAATGGCTATCGACAAAAAGTCAACGATAGCAAGTGCTGGTGAGGATGGGGAGAAAAGGGAACCCTTACATACTACTGGTGGGAATGTAAATTGGTACAGCTACTATGGAAAACAGTATGGAGGACTACCTCATGATCTCTCCATCCTACTTCTGAGTCCAAAGAAACTAAAATAACCATCCCAAAGAGATATCTGCACTCTCATGTTCATTGCAGCACTATTCACAATAGCCAAGATACAGAAACAACCATCAACAGATGAATGGATAAAGACGATGGAATATTATTCAACCATGAGAAAAAAATCCTGCCATTTCAACAACCTGGATGGACCATGAGGGCTTTATGCTAAGTGAGATAAGTCAGAGACAGAATGACAAATACTGTATGACTGTAGTTGTATTGGAATCTGCAAAAGGTAAACCCATAGAAACAGAGTAGAATGGTTATGGTGGTTATGAGGTGCTGGGGATTGGAGAAATGAGTAGATATTGGTCAAAGGGTACAAACTTCCAGTTATAAGATGAATAAATTCTGGAGATCTAATATACAGCATGGTATTATAGTTAACTATATTGGTAATATAGTTAACAATATTATATACTCGAAAGTTGCTAAGAGAGTAGATCTTAAATGTTCTCACCACAAAAAAGAAATGATATTTAGGTGATGTGATGGGGGTGCTAGTTAATATATCAAATCAACATGTTGTATACCTTAAACTTACACAATGTTTTATGTCAATTAGATCTCAACAAAGTTGAAAAAAAAAGTACTTGAAAAAATATAGGAGAAATAAAAAAAAATAATCTCAGAGTGGAAAAGGCTTTCTAGACATACTATAAAAGCCAGAAGGCACAAAAGAAAGCATTGGCCAAAAAACCCCAGCAAAAACAAACAAAAAATCTCTAAAACAAAAATAAAAACAAGTTATAGACTAAGTAAAGAGATAAATGAGGACTGACAGAAAGTATTTGCGCTACATATGACAGAACAAAGGTTAATTGCTTTGATATAAGTGAAGCCCCTACAAATCAATTTTAAAGAAACCAACAACCAATCCAATAGAAAAATGAGCAAGGGACATGAACAGTTAGTTTGTAGCAAATGAAGAATATGTGACTTTACACAGGCAAAGACAGTCAAGCTCATTCCTAAGAAGAGAAATTCAAATTAATGCTATTTTTCATCTACCGGATTAGCAAAGCTAAAAAAAAATAATCTGATAAACTGTATTTGTGAGGGTGTGAGGAAACTCAGACATGACAGGGGGTGGGGCATAAATTGATCAAACCTGTATGGAGGATAATATAGCGATAGCTATATTTAAATTGTAAATATCCTTCAGCTTAGTAGTTCCATTTCTATGAATTTCTCAAGCAAGTCAAGGATATACATTGCAGCATTGTTTGTAATGACAAAAGATCAGAAACAACCTAAATGGCCATTCAAGAGCACTTTCCTTGGGTGCAGTTACAGAAGATCTCCCACACACATTACTAAGTGAAAAAAGCAAGATGTCTTGGGGAAGGGGAACAGGAAGTGGGGTCTGGGTGCTGTATTCAGAGAAGAGAGGGAGACTCACTTGGCAGTTTATCTCTGCAGCTGATCTCCAAACTTATTTCCCCTTCTTCCTGGGAACATAGCCTGTTGCCTAGACTCCTTTACATGGAGGAATGGCCACATGACGGAATTCTAGCCAATGAAACAGGCTCAACCCAGAAAAACCTCCCTTGTGCCATCCGTAATGCTTTTTTCTCTTTCAGTTGTCTGGAATGGTGCTGAGACCTAGGGCGACTTTGGGAATCAGGTTTTGACCTGAGTCACCTGGAGGGGAACTACTGTGTGAGACTCATGTGGGCAGGGACTTTATTGTGTTTAGCCACCAGAATTTTGTGGCGTATCTATTTTAGCAGCTTTGTTAACTATTACAATATCCTTTTGACATCATATTAGCTCTTCAAAACAAAGCAAAACTCTCTGTCTCTGCTGGTCTCCTTCAGACGTTGGATCAACATCTTTGCCTGGTAATTCATACTTGGGCCTTGTTCAACCTCTTTGGCCTCAGCTCCAGTGGCTGGAGTCTTAAACAGCTCCCCAGACACATGCCACCTAGATGTGCCCCTTTCCTCTGCTTCTCTGCTGTCAAAACACTTATCTCTGACCAGCTCAGCTCCTCCTGCCAGGTTTCTTCACTCCTTCCTGGACTTTTGCTGATATTTACCTAGCTGCAATGCACACATTTGACCTGGTATCCATCTGCCTTCCTATCCTATGTCCTCTCATTCCTCCCTGTGTCCCCAGTGCCCAGCTCTGGGATGTCTATGGAATAAAAGTTTGCAAGATCCTTACTTCCAGCCCTGCCCTCCTGTAGTCCATTTTCCAAAGAAGGAGAAACCAGTTAGTTTAAGATGCAAATCAAGCAAGTCATCCTGAGGTAGGAGATAGATGGGCCCCTGGGCCAGACAGCTGGTGTTTGTCAAGTGGAGTGAAACTGAAGCTTTGTCCACTCCAAGGACAAAGCTAGTGGCAGAAGCTGAGCTCTGCTGAAGTAAAGAGATAAGATGACCACTCCTGAGGTCAAGGAAAACTTCCCTGTCTGCACATCTGCAGGAAGGCTCCTTAGGGTTCAAAAAGGGAGGGGGTGCCACCCCATAATAAGTGTGGACATACCCTCACAGGTCTCTGCGGTGGGATCCATTTTAGCAAAAAGATGTGCACGCATGTTGGGGATGTCCTAGGACTGGTCAGGTGTGAAAAAAGAAACAAGATAATTGGCCAAGGGACTTCCCTGGTGGCGCAGTGGTTAAGAATCCGCTTTACAATGCAGGGGACATGGGTTCGAGCCCTGGTCTGGGAAGATCCCACATGCCTCGGAGGAACTAAGCCCATGAGCCACAACTACTGAGCCTGCATGCCACAACTACTGAAGCCCGCGCGCCTAGAGCCCGTGCTCCACAACAAGAGAAGCCACCGCAATGAGAAGCCCGCGCACCACAACGAAGAGTAGCCCCCGCTCGCTGCAACTAGAGAAAGCCCGCGCGCAGCAACGAAGACCCAACCCAACCAAAAATAAATTCATTAAAAAATATATATAATTGGCCAAATGTAAACAAAGACCTGGAAGAACTCTCCTGTATGAGAGACTTAAATCACCTCTTTATTGCGCTCCTCCTCATTAGAGAGGACGCCCATACCCTTTCTCTCTGGGTGTGTATTTCTGCCTAACTTCTGACTTACATAAATAAACTGCTTCTCTGTGTGTTCTCCCATACAGTTGTGCTGTGTCTCTAATAATAAACTTTGTACCTGATTTTACAGTTTTTGCCTCTTTGAACCATTCTTGCTTTCAAACGGGGGAAGGAGCCAGGGCCACCTTGCTTCTAGCCTCTAGCCCCTGGTGGTCTAGCAGCTAGGATTTCTGGTTTTCATCTAGGCTACCCAGGTTCAATTCCTGGGCAGGGAACTAAAAATCTCTGCTCAGGACCACTCACTGCAGTCTCTCTCAGATCTATCCTTCCCTTCCAAACCCCTCACCACTGCCTCTAAAATCCTTCCACCTCTGGCCCTGCCCACCTCTCTCACCTCACCTCCCAACCCTCTCCCCCTTGTTCACTGGCCTCCAGTTTTTCCCTTTCTGCAACACAACTCAGGTGTCCCATCTCAAGGCCTTGCCCTTGCTGTTCCTCCCCCTGCAATGCTTCCCGTAGTCACAGGACCTTAACAATTCAGGTCTCACGTGTCAATTCCTGACCAAGGGATTTAAAAGCAGTGCCCTCCGCCCCAACTACCTCTTCACCCTATTCATTTCCTTCACATCCCTTATCACAATCTGAAATTACCTCGTGTTTGGTTTAAGGTTGGCCTCTCCCACTAGAGTGTAAGCCCCCTGAAGTCAGGGCCAGGGTCGCTTCGGTTCTTGCCTGTACACATTAAGGGTTCAGGCACACAGTAGGGGTTCAGCCAACGTGCGGTGAACTCGCCCGATCCTGACATTCTACACCCGCGGCGCGCCACGCGTGTGGTGCAGCGCCGGGCCCGCAGGAGGATCAACCTCGGTCACCACCCGCCCCCTCCGCGGGCGCGCGCGTATTGCGGCGAGCGGCCAAGCCGCAGCTTCGCCTGGGGCGAGGGGAAGGCGCGGGTACGCCCCCGGGCCCCGCCCCACGCCTGCCCATTGGCGGCCGCGCCGGGGGCAAGGAGAGGTGGCGCACGCAAGCTGCCCGCCCGGCCGTCCTTCCAGTTCAAGCCGCCAGGGCTCCGCTCGGCACTCCAGCTCGATCCTCGGTATGTTGCGCGCAGTTGTGCTCGCCGCCGCCCGGCCCTGGCAGGGCCGCCGGCTGCTGTCGGCCGCCGCCACCCCGGCCGTGCCGGCCCCCAACCAGCAGCCCGAGGTCTTCTACAACAAGGTGAGGCCGCCCCAGCGCTTTGTTCTCTGGGGACGGAGGCCGCCGGGTGGGGAGGGACTGGATCTCTTCGGGCCTCAGTTTATCCAGCTGGGACTCGAGGGGTTTGCTGCAGTTGCTGTTTCCGCACCCCTTCCCTTCCCTGCCTGCGAGCAGTTTGGCCCCTTCGCCGCCCCTGACACCTCGGTTCCATTACCCAGCTGTGACTTTGGCCACTTATTTGTCTTGTCTGGCCGCTGCCCGTTTTCCGGGTTCCATCCCCCGCCCCCTCCCCCACCCCCTCCCCCACCCCCAGTCGTCCTCGGCTTTCGGGCCTTAGTTGTCCTGTGTCTGCGCAGAGTCTTCACGACATCACCCACCCAGAGGACATGTCCATTTACGACCCTCTTTGCAGGAACAGTTTTGTCTTTTCGTAGTCTTTTATCCCTTGACTCGTGCTCTCGTCCAAGAACGTCCAAAAGGAAAAACAAAAAGGAGTACTTTTCAGCTAAGGTTCACCAGTTCGCCAAGGGAGAGGCCAAGGCCACGGGCCGGCCGCTCGGCCTTCTGGCACTTCCACTGCTGGGAACTGGGAAAGGGTGGAGACCTTCGCTACAACAGCGCAATCCCCAAATGGTGTCTGTACCTTCCAAGGATCTTTCTTTGGTCAAAGAAAGGAGGGACTTTCCAGGATAACATTGACTCCCAGTAGCTGATTTCTTGCTCAACCAGGACTTGGGAATATTTTCTCTTTTGATCTTTGAGTTTGGGTAAAGTGCTGAAAGTCACAGAGAAGGAAATTGGTTATGAGAGTCCATTTTGTTTGTGCAAGAAGTGTAGTTGCTGCCCTTCTCTGAGCTTCAACTTCTATAAAGTGGGAAGGGGTCAGAGGGTGAGCACAGGGGTTCATACACCACGTGGGCACTTAACAGGAGTAACAGCTCATATTCTCTGTGCACCTCCTTTGCACCTGTCACCAGTCTAACCATTTACCTGTTGTGCCGTTTAATCCTTAAACAGCCCGGTGAGGTAGGTACTGTGATTATCTCCATTTTACAGATGAAGAGACTGAGTTACAAAGAGGTTTAGTGAGTTACCCAAAGACTCAAGTCAGCGGCAGAGTTGGGGTTCACATCTAGGCTCCCAAGAGTAAGCCGATAACCAGAATCTTCCATGGTACTATTGTTGCAACTCTGGGTGGGAATAAAGGGGTCACTGCTGATTTAGGATGCTGTAGAGACGGCCCCTGGCTGGCTGCTTTCAACAGGGGACCTGCTTGTCTGGTCAGGAGCTCGGCTGCAAATCTGCACAGAGACAGTGGGTAAAGGCACATCTGTGTGATTTAAAGGGTGTTACAAGTGGTCATTTGCAAGGGAATAAAAACAAAAGATAAAATAAGATGCCCTTTGCATAACACAAGCCAAAAAGGCAGCAGCTGCTGCTCCTTAGGCTGCTTAAGGAGGAGTTCATGCTTGAAAGACTTGAACATCAAGCAGAAGTATCCTCAAGGGAAAGGCAGCAGCATCACAAGCCTTTGTGGCCACAGGATCTAATTAAGATCATCCTCCTTTGTGCTCATGTGGAGGTGAGGAAACAGGGTCCAAACGTGCACACAGCCCTGGTAGATAGCACGAGTCCTGGTCTCTAGATTTAGTTCATAAGGTAAGTTGGAGCAGAGTGAAATCTTCCTGCAGCTGCTTTTCTTTATCAGATTTTTTTGAGATCATAAAAGTAACCCTTGGACTTACCTGGCGGTCCAGTGGTTAAGACTCCATGCTTCCACTGCAGGGGGCCCTTGGTTCGATCTAAGATCCCACAGGCCACGCAGTGCAAGAGAAAAAAAAAATGAATGCTATTAAAAAAAAAAAAGGAACCCTTGCTCACTGTATACAAATGCAGAAGTAAAACTTCCCGAATACCCCGTTGCACTCCCTTCAAGAGCACTGTTAACTGGTAGGTCTGTGATCTTGCAGACTTTTTCTTTGCATCTGTGTGTGTGTGAGAGCATGGACAAGTGAGCATGCACCAGGTTTTTTTGTTTTTACTTAAATGAGATCCTGGCACTTACTGTTCTGAAGCTGTCTCATTGAACACTGTATCTGGATTGTCCTCCTAAACCAGCACATTCAGATCTTATTTATTCTTCCCAGGGGTTGCAAAGCAATATACATGAGCAATCCCCACTCTGCTGGAACAGGCCCCTTTTAAAGCTTCCTGGGCCATTTTCAGTGTTGAGTTGTTGCAATACCTGATGGCAAGAATGCCAAGGTCTAATCCTAACATTTTGAGTCTCTTACCAGGGGCTCTAGGTACAAACTAGATCATATGCCTGGACATTTCCCTGGGGATTATTGATTCCTTGATGTTCAGTGAACTGTTCTGGAGTCTGGAGTTTCCCCAGAAGGAGCTGTTCCAGGCTTTGAAGTTACTTCTGTAGGCGCTGGATTTTCTCACCCAAGGGTATTTGGGGGAATGTTGCATTTCAAGCTTTTTGGGTCTCTCCTTGAAGAGGGGGTGGCACAGGCAATAGGTCTTTTCCTTCCCACCTCTATTTCATAACCAGAAGAGTCTATAGAGTGGGGTGGTTTGGTCAACCTTCCTGGGATCCTCCTGCCTCTACTTGTCCTGGGTGGAGCTACAGGGTTGGGGGAACTTCTTTGTTGGGTTAGGGAGATTACAGGACAAGTTCCTCCCCCACTCACCAGCAGGGACCTGTATGGGGAGCTGATGATGGCCAGGCTTCATGAAGATCAACATTTCTCAGCCTTGGTGGGTTTCAGGGACACAGCTCTGTCAAGGAAACTGATTTTCATTTTTCATTCCTTTTTTCTTCCCTGACTTGGAGAGTAATTAAGATCTGGAAAGACAACTCAAAGGAAAACTCAAGGGAGTGTGGTTTCAGCAGAGTAATTCCTCTGGATGAGGTGTGACTAATACTTTTCATCTTCAGCATCACCAGTTCATGTTGGTTGATAATAATAATGAAGATGAGAAAAATCACTGGACACTATTTCACTCTCTGGACTCAGGCTGCCTGTCACTCAGTAACATCAATCCGGGCAGGTTCACTCATTCAAAAGACACCTCAGCACCCCCAATTCCAACCAACAAAACAGGCTAGAATCCCTGATCATGGGAAGCTTGCATCCTGGAAGACAAGCGAAATCCATAGTATGGAGCAAGCTGATTGATCGGTGCTATGGAGAAAAATAAGGCAAGGAAGGAGGGATATGGAGGGTGGTACAATTACTTAACTCTGTACCTTAGCTGCTACATCTGTAAAATGGGGTAAAAATCCCGTCTACATCATATGGTTGCTGTCAGGATAAAAGGGAGGCATCCTTGCACAGTCCTTAGCAAGTGCCTGGCTCATGGCTTCTTGCACCTCCGTATTTACTGCAGCCTTAAATAGGAGATAACAGTGATGCTGTTGAGCTTACAATATATTGGTGATATAACTCCATTTTATGCGGGCACTGTTGTTAGTTGTAATTTGTTTCCTGGAGGGCTGCGCTAGGTTGCAGTAAAGTTCAATGGGAGTTTGGGGTGAATTAAATTTGTGTCTTGGGAATTCCCTGGCAGTCCAGTGGTTAGTTCTCTGCGCTTTCACTGCGAGGGTTCAATCCCTGGTCGGGGAACTAAGATCCTGCAAGCTGCGCCTTGTGGCCAGGAAAAAAAAAAAAAAATTTGTGTCTCTATTCTTAACCTCTTGACCACAACATTCAGGAACTAAAGAGAAAACTGACAAAAAGAGAATTAAAAAAGGATCTCCTTATATAGAATTTTCTGATTCCAATAGTAATACATCCTCAGTACAAAAAGTCAAGCATTACAGAAGTATGTGAGGTGGAAACTCACTGGACATATACATAGGCACATATAGATGTTCATTGATGCATATTAGCAAAAACCAAGAAATAAGCCAGCCTGCCTTCCATGGGGAAATAGATGAACAACATATGTTACAGCTATAGGAAAGAATAATTCTGTGCACGCAGTAGTTAAAGGAATTAGCTGGAGCTGTATGAATAATGGATCTCAAAAACAATGTTTCAAGAGGGGAAAATGTCTAGCACTCTGAGTGATGTGAAACTAATTAAAATTATCAAAACAGACTTTCTATCAAATGTGGATAAACATAGCTCCATATAAATGGCTGAAAATGTCCTGGAAGGAAAACGCTCCTTGGCGTGAGGGCAGGGCTGCATAGGGAATCTGCTTGTGGGCAGTGATTCAAGGGGACTTTAAATGTTTTATTTCTTTAAAAATAAGTGGCCTATAAGCTAATATAAAAACGAAAAAGGAAAGAAAAACAGTCCTCTGATATCCCACCCCTGCAGATAATCACTGCTAACAGGTGGTATATGCAGAATAGGAGTTTGATTTATCTTGTTTTCCTTGAGAGATTCTTATGGAATGAGCCAAAACCTGGGTTGGGCTAAGCAGTGGTTTGGAATGGCTGTGTGCTGAATGAGTCAAGTGACATATCTCCACACTGATCACGTTGCTTTTATTGCTTGTTAAGGAGTTTTAAGATCCTTTGTAGAAATAATAGAAAGTCCAGGAATGTGAGACCAAAGGCCCTGGGGGATGAGGAGAGAATGTTCAGGGAGACATTCTGGGGGAGGTGGCTGCCCTTGGCCTTAATCCCAAACTAATCCCGAGGTACCTAAATGATTGGATAAGTGTGAATGTGGGTGGCATTCCATGTTTATCCTGAACTTCTCTCCTTATGATCTGTTTTCTCTTAGACATAAATTACCCAACTGCCACTGAAAAAGCAGTTGCCAGCAGGATTCACCCCAAGATAGAAAGCCACAGCATTTCCTCACTCCTTAGGGAAAATAACATGTTCCAGGGGTGTAGATTTCCTAGGTAACAGATCTCTAATTCTTTCATGCATCAAAGCTTGAAAATAAAGTCTTTCTAGAATGGGTCCTGCGTCTGTAAATTGGAGCTGCTGAATGGCATTTAACCTTTTTTGGCGACCTTGGGCAGATTATGACTGTCCATTGCCATGGGGTGGAGGTGGCACTAGAATATCACTCTGTCCTCGCTTTGGTTAAGACTCCTCTCCAGGGTCCTGCAGTCCTGCTCCCAGCTCTACTGTCCCTGCCCCAGCTTCTCACCCCTCCCCACAAGTTTCTGTTTGCAGTTCCTAATCCGCAGGGGCCTGGAATAGAAGATACCCGAGGAAGCCACGGATCATGTTATCCTCCAACTCAGTAATTCTAAATATGGTAACCTGCCCCAGCTTTGCAAAGATGCATGTCTAAAGATGTTTGCTGCAGCAGCACTGTCAGGAATACAGGCAGACCTCATTTTATTGTGCTGTGCATTATTGCACTTTGTAGATACTGCGTTTTTTACAAATTGAAGGTTTGTGGCAACCCTGCATTGGGCGAGTCTATTGGCGCCATTTTCCCAACAGCATTTGCTCACTTCCTGTCTCTCTGTCACATTTTAGTAATTCTCACCATATTTCAAATCCTCCACCAGCAAAAAGATTACGACTTGCTGAAGGCTTGGAGGATAATTGGCACTTTTTAGCAATAAAGTTTTTTTTTTAATTTTGTTTATTTATTTATCTATTTTTGGCTGCATTGGGTCTTTGTTGCTGCGCACAGGCTTTCTCTAGTTGCGGCGAGCGGGGGCTACTCTTCATTGCGGGGGCTTCTCTTGTTGTGCAGCACAGGCTCTAGGCGCGTGGGCTTCAGTAGTTGTAGCACGTAGGCTCAGTAGTTGTGGCTCACAGGCTCTAGGCGCAGGCTCAGTAGTTGGGGCGCACGGGCTTAGTTGCTCTGTGGCATGTGGGATCTTCCCGGACCAGGGCTTGAACCCATGTCCCCTGCATTCGCAGGCAGATTCTTAACCACTCTGCCACCAGGGAAGCCCCAGCAATGAAGTATTTTTAAATTCAGGTATGCACATCGATTTTTTTTTTTTTTTGGACCTTTCTGGCATTTTTTTCCCAAATTTTTTAAAAAATATTTATTTATTTATTTATTTATGGCTGTGTTGGGTCTTCATTAATTAATTAATTAATTAATTTTTGGCTGTGTTGGGTCTTCCGTTTCTGTGCGAGGGCTTTCTCTAGTTGCGGCGAGTGGGGGCCACTCTTCATCGCGGTGCGCGGGCCTCTCTCTGTCGTGGCCTCTCTTTTTGCGGAGCACAGGCTCCAGAGGCGCAGGCTCAGTAGTTGTGGCTCACGGGCCTAGTTGCTCCGCGGCATGTGGGATCTTCCCAGATCAGGGCTCGAACCCGTGTCCCCTGCATTGGCAGGCAGATTCTCAACCACTGCGCCACATCGATTTTTATAGATATCATGCTATTGCACCCTTAATAGACTGTGGTATAATGTAAACATAACTTTCATATGCACTGGGAAACCAAAAGATTCATGTGACTCCCTTTATTGCAATACTTTATTGCGATGGTCTGGACTGAACCCAAAATATCTCTGAGGTCTGCTTGCAGTGAAAACGTTTCCTAAAAGCGCATTTGTAGGACATGATTAAATAAATTGCGGTCCGTTAGTTTTGAAGATTGCTATGTTGCTTAAAATAATGAGGCAGATATGCCTGTGGAATAACGTCCAAGATAAACTTACTCATAAAAGCAAGTTACAGAATAAAAGTCCATGATTGGACTTCCCTGGTGGTGCAGTGGTTAAGAATCCACCTGCCAGTGCAGGGGACACAGGTTCAATCCCTGGTGTGGGACGATCCCACATGCGCGGAGCAACTAAGCCCGCGTTCCACAACTACTGAGCCCGCGTGCTGCAACTACTGAAGCTTGAGCGCCTAGAGCCTGTGCTCTGCAACAAGAGAAGCCACCCCAATGAGAAGCCCGCGCACCGCAACGGAGAGTAGCCCTCGCTCACCGCAACTAGAGAAAGCCCGTGTGCAGCAATGAAGACCCTACACAGGCAAAAATAAATAAATTTATTAAAAAAAAAAAAAGTCCATGATCCCCACTGAGAATGGACACTCCCCACATCTGTCCCATTCCCTCCAGGACCCCAGCACCAGTGCAGGTCCTGGCACACAGCAGGTGCAGAACCCAGAGCCCCGCTCTGCTCTCCCCCACCCTCACTCTGCAGCCATGGGGCCCTTTTGGTTCCTCGTGTCCCCAAGCCCCTGCCTCAGGCAGCCCCTCTGGTCCTCACTGTTGCCTGTTTGTTTCTGCTTCTCTCTTCATTTGCTTGTTGATCATGTCTCTCCTCCCGGGACTTTGGTTCAACAAGCCAGGACTTGGCTGTTTCACTCAGTGCCCAGCATGGCAATGGCACTTGGTTAACACTTAACCACTGCATGGATGAGTGAATCCAACTTTTATAAAATGCAGTGAGATGTATTTATTAAAATGTAGAGAAAATAGAGCATTTTGATGGAAAAGCTCTATGAGTTTTGCCAGCAGTCCAGATTCAAAGTGTCAACTTCTGATGCCATGAGGCTGTCTGTCTCTCTGCTTCTAGAAACTAATGGGGAAGTGTGAGCCTGGTAGGACCCCCTCCCAGGGTGAGTGAGTTAACATGTTATCTAAGTTAGGCGTTGGGTTTCTGGCCGAGAGGTTATGAAGCATTCGGCCTAGAGTCCACTCTTGTGTTTATTCAAGATAAGTCACTATGAAACTCTCCTCACTTGAAGCAGAACTTTGGCAGAGGCTCAGTATGAGAACGGTTCTCACCCTAGCTCCCCCTCCCCAAGGAGGGCACCACTAAAGTCTGGCTGTAGGAGAAAGGAAGTGGGAACTCTAAACAGAAGGAAGATTCCAGGTTCCTGCAAACCCCAGCTTATCCTATTAGTTAGAAGGGAGGATGGACTGTTGAAAATTCAACAGTGGAGAGTGACTCAACAAATCCAGGGCATTGAGAGGCAGACAGGGGCCAGGGAGTGGTCCTTCCAGGGTCCTAGACTAAGATCAGGGGATGGTGTGGGCCCCGCCCAGTGAGAAAGGGGTGAGGACCTGGGGAGTTTAACCAGACTGGCCCACTCTCCGCTTCATACTTCCTGATCTTTGTAAAATAACAACGAAAACTTTTTCAGGATAAACTAATTTAGTATGCTGCTGTGCAGGTATCTGGAGTAATGTACTGACTGTGGTGGTGAGACACACTGTGTGTGGGGTCCTGGCTTAGGAGCTTACACCCCTCGTTGAATATAGTCCTCACATTTAAGCCCCCGGATGTGTCATCCCCAGAAACTGATGAAGCATCTGGAAATGAAGGGATTGGCCCCAAGGTCACAGGTTGTGAGGGGTAGAGCCAAGATTCAAACACATGTCTGTCTGGCTTAGAGGCTGGTGCTTTTTATAGCACCCATAATAAAAACTCAAAATCAAACTTGCAGCAGGGCAGTTAAGTAAACCATAAAGATGGAGATTAGGAAACAAGAGTTCTGACCTCCTCAAAGGCAGACATGGGCTCTGACTGGAGTCTGGAGTTGGGGGGAAGAACTGGGCAAAGAGCACAGGCCTTGGAGTTCTGAAGACCTGGGTTCAAATTCGGGCTCTGCTCTCACTGCTGTGTGACCTTGAGCAGGTGGCTTGACCTCTCTGTGCCTCAGTGTCCCCCAACTGTAGAGAGGATGCAGCTCACCTAGGTTTGCTATGAGGTTTAAATGGGAATGATCCAGTAATGGAAAGCTTGTGGTACAGGGGCTGCCGCATAATGAGTAGTCAGGAACAGTCAATAGCCATTTCCATGACATGCAGGTGATGGGTAGAACATTCACATGGTACCAGGTGCTGACATCTTGGTCAGCAGAAGGGAACATTACAAGGCCAGCCAGGCTCACCCCCACCCACTGCGGCCTGCCTCTCTCTGTAGCTGACCTCCTCCTTAAAGTGCTTCAGTGAATCGGTGGGTGTGAGGCTGTGAAACCTGAGCCTGCACTCAGGGTGGCAATGGGAACAGATGTTTGGAGTGGTCACGGGCTGTGTGCCAGGCTCTCCTCCTTCCTCCACGGGTTTTATCTCTGCTCCTCCCCATGGGCTTCATTCTCCTCCAAGTTCACCAGGAGGCGAGGCCGATTCTCAGAGAGGGGGGAGCATGTGGGGAGGGTGTGGCCCAGTCCAGCTTGAACTCGGGTCCACCTGGTTTCCAGCCTGAACTCTTTCTGCTACACCTGTTCCCTCCACTGGAAACTACCTGTTGCCTGCTTCCCAGCTCTCTTGCAGGAAGAAACAGAGGTGTCTTTTCCCTTCAAATTGATGATCAGCCACCTAATGTGAACCCACACACATTTCCAAAGAACCTGGCTGAGTGACTGCAGACAACTTCCCAGGTCCTAAGCCAGGGCCAGGCCATGTTGGGATGCTGGGGCCCAGGAGAGCCCTTGGGGAAGGAAGGCAGAGTGGCCTTGGACGGGTGTCCTTGCCTTCACCCCACCTGTGACCTTTGCCCCAGCCTTGGTTAAAGTGACTGAAGTGACCTCAGCCCCCTTCTGGAAAGACCAGTTTCCCCAGCCTCAGGGGACAGCTTGCTGGGAGACTTCTGCTCTGTGCTCCCCTGAGGGTTTCACAGGACCTGCCCTCCTCTCTGACCCCATCTCCTAGCACTTCCTTCCTGGTTCACCAGTAACTCTGGCCGCCTTTGTTTTTTCTCAAACACACCAGACTTATTCCTGCCCCAGGGCCTTTGCACTTGCTGTTCCTGCTGCCTGGATTGCTCATCCTCCCATTCTTCCCATGGCTGGCTCCTTTTCATCAGTCAGGGCTCAAGTCAAATGTCTGCTCTTCAGAGAAACCCTCCCTGACCATCCCAGCTAGAGTTCTCTGTCTTCCTCCACTTTAGTACTCTCTATGGATCCTGTTCTTCTCCTTTGCACTTATGACTGCAGTCTGAGATTGCCTTGTATATTTGATTGCTTCTTTATTTTTTGTGCCTACCAGAACGCCAGCTCCATGAGAGAAAAGTTCCTCACTGAGTTTGGTTCCCACTGTGTCCTCAGCCCTAGAACCATGCCTGGCTCATTGCAGGTGTTCACAAAATATTTACTGAATGGATGAAAGAATAATCTAACTTGGTTCTCATAACAACCCTACTACAGTAGTGTGGTAGAGGAACAGTGGTTGCTAATTCTTCGTTGCTCCTCCCAGGCTCTCCTCCCTCCCTGTGAATCTGGACTGGGCCTGTGACTCATGCTGACCAATGGAATTTGGTGGCAGAAATAAGGCCATGTGACTTCTGAAGCTAAATCTTAAGAAGCCTTTCAGCTTCTGCCTGGTGTCTTGGAACACTCTCTAGGGAAGCCAGCTGTCATGTGAGAGGTCTGACTAGCCTGAGTCTGCCATACAGTCAGGAAGCTCAAGCAACCATGTGGTGCCAGACATATGAGTGAAGAAAGTATCTTGCACCTGCAGCCCCAGGTGCCCTCGCTCTGCAACCACGTGACCAAGCCCTGCCCAGCTGAGCCTAATCAATGGACACAACTGTGAGAGATAATAATAAATCACTTTAAGCTACCAAATGTTGAGGTGATGTAACACAGCAGTAGATACAGATTACTGATAAGAAAGGAACATAGTCTCCATTTTTCAGGTCAAAGAAACCAGGGCATTGAAAGGTCAAATGACTTACCCACAGTACTTGGCAGAGTGGGTGCTCCAGCTTGGATTGTCTCCAAGGCCTGTGCTTTTAACTTCTAGGCCACATCCCTCTGAAGCTAATTCCTACTTGTTCTTCCTGATTTTTTTTTTTTTTTTAAACATGGCTGGTGGTCAGTATCAGGTTGAGAGTTGGTCCTGAGGACTTTCTTCCTTCTCATTGTAGATCTTCATAAACAATGAGTGGCATGATTCTGTCAGCAAGAGAACTTTCCCCACCATCAATCCATCCACTGGGGATGTCATCTGTCATGTAGCTGAAGGGGACAAGGTGAGATATGGTAACTTAACCTCAGGGCAGGGCTGAGTGGGTTGGGGGTGCACAAGGATGGTTTCATTCTCTAACATGTTTTTTTATGGTTGAAACTTTGTGTGTATTACTTTCATAACTAAAAATGCCAATTAAACTTTTTGAGTTAAGTGAAACCACAGAAACTCTTCCTTGCAGGTAAAAGTGCTAGATTGTACCCAGGTTCAAGAATTCATACAGTTGTGCAAAGAAGATGTGGCACATAAATACAGTGGAATATTACTCTGCCATAAAAAGAAACGAAATTGAGTTATTTGTAGTGAGGTGGATGGACCTAGAGTCTGTCATACAGAGTAAAGTGAGAGAAAAACAAATACCGTATGCTAATGCATATATATGGAATCTAAAAAAAAAAAGTACTGATGAACCTAGTGGCAGGGCAGGAATAAAGACGTAGACAGACGTAGAGAATGGACTTGAGGACACAGCGGGTGAGGGGTGAAGTGAGAGTAGCATCGACATATATACACGACCAAATGTAAAATAGATAGCTAGTGGAAAGCAGCAGCATAGCACAGGGAGATCAGCTCCGTGCTTTGGGACAACCTAGAGGGGTGGGATAGGGAGGGTGGGAGGGAGGCTCGAGAGGGAGGGGATATAGGGATGTATGTGTGCATGTGGCTGATTCACTTTGTTGTGCCACGGAGGCTAGCACAGTATTGTGAAGCAGTTATACACCAATAAAGATCTATTAAAAATAAAATATAAAAAAATTCATACAGTTGCAGAATTGTAGACTTGGAATTTAATTTGAGAACATCTAATCCAATCTCTCCATTTCAGACCTGGAAGTTGAAGGTCAGAGAAGGGAAGTACGCAGCTAGATGGAAATCTTCAGCAGAATTCAGGTCTCCTGAGATCTAGCTATGGTGTCTGTAGTATATTTTGATTTAATTATGTATACCCATAGTAATGAAAAAACAGTAATACTAATTTGAAAGTTAAAAATTAGACTTTCAGTAAAAAACATTTCATTTATTAAAATAGAAAAAGCATTAAAAATAATTCAAGAATGCCTCCTGTCCTCTGCTTTAAAACAGTCTTCTATATGCACATTTAAGGCCTTTCTCCCTTTGCTAAAAGAAAGTGTGACTACTTTTCTGGCTCATAGGGTAGTCTAATGGTAAATGTATTTAATATTAATGAAAACCATGCTCCCTACCTCCTGATACACATCTCCCTATATGGAAAATGCTAGCTGTGTTGATTTTATTGCTTTCCCAAGGAGAGGGAAGCTGGTTAAACCTGCATTAGTTGGAGACTGCCAGTCATCTCAGAAGGAATGGTTAATTTCACTGGGCTTGTTTTGAAAGGAAGAGGGGAAAAATGGCCAGTTTCTAAGTGCTGATCCCTGAGTGCCTCTCCCTACGTTAACTCTTTGGGGGATTTTGAAATGGAAATCCAGAAATGGAAACCATCAGGATCCTCATTCCCACCATGACTGCTGGGAAGGAGAGAAGCCCAGTCATTTAATTCTGAAGCTGGTCAAACAGAGCCCTTTTGAGGCTGGGAGGAACTGTTTGGGGCAGTTTCCACACAGGCATTGATTGAAGCTCCTGTGGGCACGTTCGGCAGCGGGGCAGGAGGCATTTGGAGGTGGTTATTGCTGAGAAGGCCTGAAGTACCTCGGTGGGTTTTTTCCAGGAAGACGTGGACAGGGCAGTGAAGGCTGCCCGGGCTGCATTCCAGCTGGGCTCGCCCTGGCGCCGCATGGATGCGTCCAAAAGGGGCTGGCTGCTGAACCGCCTGGCTGATCTCATTGAGCGGGACCGGACCTACCTGGCAGTAAGTTCTCCGCCCCCTCCCCTCTCATCCCACATGGCGAATGGACATCCCACGATAGCCAGGAAAGGATTGCCTTGCTGACAAGTAACTGGCCAGAATGGCGTAGGCTGGACACCTTTGGGGTACCCTCCTGTGCCAACCTGGGAAGCCTCTTAGTGTTTCCCTTGATGCAGTGGGTTTGGCTAAGAAAGGAGGAGACTGGGGTGGGGAGGGGGCTATGATGGGGAAGCCTTCCTGGAGAGAGACCCCCCAGAGGGATGGACACCTCTCCCAGACCCTCTCTGTGTGGTGGGCCTCCTCCCCGTCTGCAAGAGGCAGAAGAAACCAGGAGGCAATACCCTCTCCTCCCCCAGTCCATACTGCACATAGCAGCCAGAGTGAAGCTTCTAGAAGGCAAATTATACCATGGCACTCTGCTCTTAAGCCTTCCATCGCATCCTGTGTCCTTAGGATAAAGCCCTGTTCCCTCAACATGATCTACTAGGCCTTCCCTGATCTGGCTCTATCTCCCAACTATGGCTCTCACACACACAGCTCAACTCAGCAGCTTTCCCTCAGCTCCTTCACTGCCAAGCTTTGGGCCTTTGCACATGCTGTTTCCTCTGCCCAGGGTACTCTTCCCTTTGTCACCATTCATACCTTCCCCTTTGCCTCGTTCCTCCTACATATCCTTCAGGTTTCAGCCTAAAGGGTGCTTCTCAGGCTGGAGTTTCTCCAACTGGGTTGGGCACTTTCTAACACTCTTAACACTTGTGACTAATTCATGTCATTATTTGCTGGGTTTTTGCTCTTTTTTTTTTTTTTTAAACGTCTTTATTGGAGTATAATTGCTTTACAAAGGCTTTTTGTTCTATAAGCTCCATGATCGCCTCTGTATGCCTAGCACCTGGATCCGCCATAGAGTAGAAGCTTGAAAAAAATGTCAGTGAAATGATTGAATGAGAAGTTGGTGCATCCTTCCTCCCATCCCCTTCCTCTTGCTCCCTGCCATTGAAGAGGCCCAGAAATGCCTCAGAATTCAGCACAAAGGGGCCACCAGCCCTTCTCAGACCATGCTGAGCCTCAATGCTGTTCGTCACCCGATTTGCTGGTTCATTCCTGTGCCCGCCTGTCCGTGTTGATCTTTTTCTCTTTGCTCAGGCCTTGGAGACCCTGGACAACGGCAAGCCCTATGTCATTTCCTACCTGGTGGATTTGGACATGGTTCTCAGATGTCTCCGGTATGGGCTCAGGCTTCCTGTTCTTTGTTTTGGCCGTGCCACAGGGGAGGGAGTGTTGCTGGAGGGGTGGAAACAGAACAGTGTAAAAGGATCACAGGAGTGGGAGAAACTATTCTAGTTAGACTCCATCTCCTGGGAATCATCCCTCAATACAAAACTGTAATTGACTCATACACATTTTCTCTTTCAGTTTTGGTAATTTATATGTTAGTTGGAATTTGTCCATTTCTTCTAGGTTATCTAATTTGTTGACTACAGTTGCACATAGTAATCTTTTATAATCGTTTTTATCTCGTTTTTATAATTATAATGTCCCCACTTCCATTTCTGATTTTAGTTATTTGTGCTTCTCCCTTTTTTCCTTAGTCTGGCTAAAGGTTTGTCAATTTAGTGAATGTTTTCAAAGAACCAGCTTGTGGATTTGTTGATTCTCTCTGTTGTTTTTCTGTTTTTCATTTCACCTATCTCTGCTCTGATCTTCATTATTTGCTTCCTCTTGCTAGCTTTGGGTTTAGTTTAATCATAAACGTTTTAATAACCAAGAAATAAAAGATGAGGAATAAGAGCTTTGCCAGAGCCCTTGGGTCATAGGTAACAGGAACTCACTCAGCCTAACTTGGGCAACTGTGGAGAGTGAGGGGTCTGAAATCCAGAAGGCCATTGAGTCTAACTGCTGCCTACTTGCTTCCTTCTTCTCTCAACTACGCTGGCCTCTCCTGGGGCCAGTCTGCATGTTGGAACCTGGTTGCTCACACCTGGGCTGGCTGCTGTATGAGTGATTCCAGCCAGACTAAGCTGCAGTCCCTTAGTCCTCGTGCCAAATTCCTGGAACGGGGGCCCTGATTGGCTGGCCTTGAGTCTGACCAGATGTGGTTCAGGTGGACAGATCATTGTTCAAATAATGGCTGTTCCTCCGTGACCATGTGGACAGAGGTGGAGGGAAAGAAGCAGTGCCAGAAAAGTATGGGTTGGACAACAAAACAGTAGTTATCCCCCATAACAGGGTTTCTCAGCCAGGGCAATTGCGTCTCCCAGGGGACAGTGGCTAATGTCTGGAGACATTTTTGGTTGTCACAACTGGGAGGGAGGGGTGCTACTGGCATCTAGTGCATAGAGGCCAGGGATGCTTTAAAAATCCTGCAGTGCACAGGACAGCCCCCCACAGCAAAGAATTTTCCAGCCCCAAATGGCAGCAGTGCCAAGATTGAGAACGCTCTGCAAGGACGCCCCAGAGGGAGCAGCCTGGTGAACAGCAGGCAGAGCCCCAGGCCTTCCCGAGTTTTAGCAGAGTGCCTCTGTGCTCATTAAATACCTGTTCTGAGGCATGCAAACACACGTAATACAGACCTGGGAAGAAGGGAGCAGTGATGCCTTAATTTGTACAGATTGGCAACTCCGTGGCTATTTTTCTCCCTGGCGTCACAAACCTGTGTTCACACCCAGGTCAAGTCTGGTCTCAGGCTAACCTCAGCAGACACATTCATTTCAGAAATCTCTCTTTTACACTGCATGTTGCATCTCTCCCCCATCTTTCATTTTTCCTACTTCCCTGAAAATCATCACATACTATAAACACATGACTCTTCTTTTCCCCCCAGCTCTAATTTGCTGTGTTTTTGCCATTTGTGTCCCTGTGTGTCTGGATGGTAAGCTTTACAGGGTTGGGACCCAGTCATTGATTTGTTTCTGGTCACTGTTCACTCAGTCTTAGTATGATGCTCTGCACACAGCAAGTGCCAGCTGTTAGATGGGTTTGCACTTTCCCACTAGAGTCGATCCATGGTTCTCAGATGCTAATCTGTGGTGCTGGGCTGGTGCGACAGTCACAGTTTAATAAATCTGAATGTTTATTAAAAATACTGATTCCTGGGCATCAGCCCCAGAGAGTCAGTTGAGTAGGTCAGAAGTGGGTACCTGGAATTTGGTGTTTTTTATGAGCACCCCAGGTGATTCTGAGACTTAGAGGTTAGTTACCGAGAATGAATTATTGTGACCCTAGCAGTTAGTTAAGTCTTTCTGGAAATAAGCCCAGAGCAAGGGCAATTATCAGAAAGACCCAGTTGGACCAGTTTGAGTCTTCTCTTTCTGCTAGAGTTTACAGGGGTCCCTGACAGTCATTGATTGAGTTTGGATTTTTTTTTTTTTTAAGTTACTATGCCGGCTGGGCTGATAAGTACCACGGGAAAACCATTCCCATCGATGGGGACTACTTCAGCTACACTCGCCATGAACCTGTGGGAGTGTGCGGGCAGATCATCCCGGTGAGTGTTAGACTCGTAATAAACAAATGAAGGTTTATCAGGAGTGCTGTGAGAGGCAGCAATCTTGGGCAGGTTCATTGCCAAGGTGGGAGGGTCTGTGGGGTGATGTTGGAAGGCGGCCTGGGCAGTGGTTGAGAACATGGTCTTTAACAAAGCCAACCAGCGCTGCCACGGGTGAACTCTGTGACCTTGGGCAAGTCACTTATCCCCCTAGGACTTGGTTTCCTTATCTGAAAAGTGGAAGTGATAGTAGCTGTCTTAGGGCAGTAGGGAGGATTGAATGCGGTGATGTAGCATGGTGCCTAGTATGGAAAAGCATGAATGCGAGTCACTAATATCATCATCCACCACCTGCCTTGTTCATCTGTCTTAAACCTACAATTGAGCTGTGAGGGGAACACGAGAGGCTCAGAGAACCTGGTGTTGCTTCTGCTCTCCGGCTGCCACTTGCTGCTGCCAGTGCAGCTCTCGGCTGAGATTTCGGGAGTGGCTGTTGTTGATTGCAGTGGAACTTCCCGCTCTTGATGCAAGCATGGAAACTGGGCCCAGCCTTGGCGACTGGAAACGTGGTTGTGATGAAGGTGGCTGAGCAGACTCCACTCACTGCCCTCTATGTGGCCAACTTGATTAAGGAGGTGCGTGGCTTGCGTCCATCTTGACCTCTATATGCCTTTGTAGAGGCTTGCTCTATAGGACTGCTGATGAGGGGCCCCCGTAGTGGGGGTGGGTATTTGGAGAGAAGGGACTGAACCCCCCTCATCCCTGCTCATCACACTTCAGCCGAAGTGACCCGCACCACCTCTCTTCTACACTGGGTTTCACTGCAAGACCCCTCTGGAGAATGAAAACCATTCTAAGTGAGTGCCATGGGGGCAGGGGCAAAGGGCACAGGGAATCCCACAAAACAGGCTTCTTGCTGCACCATTTAGAATTCCTGAGCAGTACCCGGTAAGACTGCTCACCTGTGTGCTGGGCAGACTGCCTCAGCTTCTGGGAGGGGATGTGTATTCTTCTGTCCAGACCCTTTGTAGCGGGAGAACGACTCCCAGTGTCCCTGGTGTTTGCCTACAGGCCGGCTTTCCTCCTGGCGTGGTCAATATCATACCTGGATTTGGCCCCACGGCTGGGGCCGCCATCGCCTCCCATGAGGATGTGGACAAAGTGGCCTTCACAGGCTCCACTGAGGTAAGGCATCCTAGGACCTCAAGCTTGTGGTATGTTTGGCTCAAGTGCCCCCAGTCCTCAAAGGATGATGCGTTCAAGACCAACCTCTGGGGGACTTTCCTGGCGGTCCAGTGGTTAGGGCTCAGCGCTTTCACCGCTGTGGCCCAGGTTCAGTCCCTGGTTGGGGAACTAAGATCCCGCAAGCCGTGCAGCGCAGCTAAAATAAAGTAAAATAAGATTAGCCTCTGGGTACTGCATGGGGGTCTGCCCCAGCACTGCCTGCGTAGCTCAAGTGAGGGGCCCCGTGTGTGCCAGCAGGGACCATCAGGGTGGAGCCCTTTGTGGATTGGTTGATACTCCAGCTGCTGTAGGGGGTGGCCTGGCACCCCATGTGGGATAAAGAGGCCAGGACTGTCTAGACTTTATAAAGCCCAGAGCTGACTGCCTGCCCAAGGTCAAAGCACCTCGGCCGTGTCAGACTCCTTGACTGGCACTGCCCTGGCGATTAAAGAGAGTGGGCTTCAGGGAGACATGAGTTCAAATCCCAGCCTTGCCATTATGACATGAGGCAATTCACTGAGTGTCTTTGGGGGCTCCATTCATTGTGTTTAAAATGAGGATGGCAGTATCTATGCAGTACAGACAGTGGGTGTGCTGTAGTGGGGAAGATAATGCGCTTTGGAGTCAAACTAACTGTTTCAGCAGCACTTACTTAGCTATGCGACCTTAGGCAAGTCAGCCTCCTAAAGCCTCCTTGTCCCCACCTGTAAAATAGGGATAATAACTGTGCCCACCTCCCGGGGTTGGCCAGAGTGAGATAAAGCTTATGATGTATTCAGCAAAAGTCTAGCCCAGAGTAAGTGCTCAGTGAGTGAATGAATGAATGAATGAGTGAGTGCTGCTCTGTGCCAGGCCCCGGAGAGACAAAGACATATAATATGCCTGGGGATTCCTTAAACATAATCACCTTGAAAGCAGGGACAAAATTCCTTTTTCTATCCTTGAATTCTTGGAAGGCTTCATTGCATGACTTTAGAGAAGGCATGCTGAATAGTATAATAAAGGTGATCTTTAAAATGATCCTCGAGGTAAAGATACCTTCAGATGTTCATTCTGTACGCAGAGATGGCGGTTGCGGGAGGGCAGAACTGTGGCCTAGATGACACAGTCCAGGCTCTTTCTTGGCTTAGTCACCACCTAAATTAATGCCTCAAGGGGATGTTGAGAATCTTACAGATGGGATGGTTTCTTTCTTTCTTTTTTTTTTTTTTAATTAATTAATTAATTTATTTTTGGCTGTGTTGGGTCTTCGTTGCTGTGCGCGGGCTTTCTCTAGCTGCAGTGAGCGGGGGCTACTCTTCGTTGCAGTGCGCGGGCTTCTTATTGCAGTGGCTTCTCTTGTTGCGGAGCACGGGCTCTAGGTGCGGGCTTCAGTAGTTGTGGCTCGTGGGCTCTAGGCGCGCGGGCTTCAGTAGTTGTGGCATATGGGCTTAGTTGCTCCGCGGCATGTGGGATCTTCCTGGACCAGGGCTCGTACCCGTGTCCCCTGCATTGGCAGGTGGATTCTTAACCACTGCGCCACCGGGGAAGTCAGATGGGATGGTTTCTTGACCACGGTATGTGTGTTCATTCAACAGATAAGCACAGGGGTGTCTTTGTACCAGGCTATTGGAATATGGAGGTGAGAAGCACCCCATCCTTGCCCTGTGCTAGGAGATACCATTTAAAACACTGAGAATGAGGCAGGATAGCAGGTCTGAACTGGTGCTGGATGCAGTTTGCCCAAATGTGAATTCTGATTCCACATTTACTGTGTGACTTTGGGCAAGTGACTTGACCACTCTGAGCTATAGCTCCCACATTTCTATATCAAGGGAAAGAGTCGGCCCTACCTCTGAGGTTGTTGTGAGGGTTGAACTTAATGCACACAAAACACTTAGCACAGTGTCTGGTATGTAGGTGGTGCTGAGTGTAGAAGCCACACAGCAATGACCCTGCTCGTGTCGTTACTGTCATGGTCACCCTAGGAGCTCAGAGGATGGGGCAGTGATGGTAAGTGAATGGCCAGATTTGGTGAAATTCTCCAGGTCTCTTGTAGTCCAGCTACTCCCTCAGGTTGTGGGGGCTTCTGTTCTGTGTGTCTGAGAACATTTGGTTTTGTTTTCCTCCGCTGAGTTTGTTTCTGTTCCTGCTTCCCTATAGGTTGGCCACCTAATCCAGACTGCTGCGGGGAACAGTAACCTCAAGAGAGTGACCCTGGAGCTAGGAGGAAAGAGTCCCAATATCATCATGTCAGATGCTGACAGTAAGTTTTCAGGGGGGAGGTCTGATATCAACCTGCCACTAGCTCTGTATTCTGTGGTCCCACTCAGTTCCGCAATCCTCAGCATCCCTCGTTTTTGGTTTCTGCCCCCAGGGCCTCAGGATGAAAGTAAGACTCCTCAGCATGGCCCTCTGGCCTACACGATGTGGCCTCTCCCCCAGCCTTTCTCCTCTCTGCTCCCTATAATCCAGCCAGGCTGAGATACTCACTTGCACAAGCTTGCAGCATGCTTTCAGATTAGACTACTTTTCTTCCATCACATCCCTTTTCCTGGTCCTGCTGAGGTGCTCCCAGATTCGTCCTCCTTGAGGGAGTCTTCCCTGATGGCCATAGGCCAGCTGGTTTGGTCCTCCAGCCGCCCTTGGCTCCATTACCACAGTGGGTGATGACCACTCTCTTTCGTGTCTATCTGCCACTTGGTCTCCACACTCAGAGAAGGGAGCGATCGGCCCTGCCTTGTTCCCACACAGAGTCTGGCACCCAGCAGGCACGAACGCTGTTGGTAGTGTTAACGGGTTAAGGGTAGCAGCCACCGGGGCCAGGCTCCTCCTTATCCTCTTCTCATGGTTGCCTTCTGCCTCTGCAGTGGACTGGGCTGTGGAGCAGGCCCACTTCGCCCTGTTCTTCAACCAGGGCCAGTGCTGCTGTGCAGGCTCCCGGACCTTTGTGCAGGAGGACATTTATGCCAAGTTTGTGGAGCGGAGTGTTGCCCGGGCCAGGTCTCGTGTGGTCGGGAACCCCTTTGACAGCCAGACTGAGCAGGGGCCGCAGGTAAGCCCCGTGGTTGCACGCAGGTCTCGGTGTCCGGAGCCACCATGGAGAAGCGGAAAGGGCCTTGGACTCTGAATCCGGCAGGCCTGGCTTCAAGTCTCAGCTCTGCCAGGTACCAGCTGTGTGCCCTTGGGAAGCCACATGCTGTCTCTGAGCCACCATTCTCTCATCCATAAAGCCTGCCCTTTGTAACTCACAGAGTGGCCGTGAAGTGGAAATTAATAATGGAAAGCCCTTTGTAAATTACATACACATAATAAATAGGAGGAATGGCTGTGAGAAAGGGAATGCATGTTTCCTGGACCTTGGCCATCCATATAAATGCATCTACCAGAAAGACACACGCATACCTGTTAATCGCAGTTACCTCTGGGAGGAGGGCGGAGGGCCGTGGTAGCAGAGGGACTTCATTTCACTTTATACTCTTCTGAGCTGTTTGATTTAAAATATAAAAAAAATTTTTTTTTTTTCCATGAGCATGTATTCATTTTAACTAATAAAAATATAGTCAATAATAATTATAACAAAAGGAAACACAGTGCCTCACCCCACCACTTCCTCTCACATCCTGATCCTTTTTCCAGCATTGGCCTTAGACCTAGCCTGTCTTGGGCTCACTCTCCACAGAGCCCTGTGCTGGCCTCCTCCAGCCTCCTCCTCCCAGGGCTGAGGAATCCACTGGGTCAGGGATGCTTCCTCCCACAAATCCCTTGCACGCGGCCCTGAGCCCACTTCTGGGGCCAACGGGGGCCTCTCTGCAGGCTTCATTGTCCTGGGGGCGTCTGCGTTCCTTGTGTCTACTCCCCAGGCTCCAGTGCTGGCCAAGGCAGCCTTTTTTTTTCTTTTAATTAATAGATTCTATTTTTTTAGAAAAATGAGCAGAAACTACAGAGTTCCCATATATCCCCTAACCTCCCCATCCCCTAGTTTCTCCTATTATTAATATCTTGCATTGGTGTGATACATTTGTTATAATTTGATGAGCCAATATTGATATATTATTATTAAATGAAGTCCATAGTTTACATTAGGGTTCACTCCTGGTGTTGTACATTCTGTGGGTTTTGACAAATGAATCAAGGCATGTACCCATGATTACGGTATCACACAGAATAGTTTCAGTGCCCTAAAAATCTCCTGTGCTCCACCAGTTCATTCCTCCCTCCCCCTAAACCCTTGCAACCACTGATCTTTTTACTGTCTCTATAGTTTTGTCTTTTCCAGAATGGCATATAGTTGGAATCATATAGTCTGTAGCCTTTTCAGATTAGGCTTCTTCCTCTTTTTCTTTTTTTTTTCCCCAGATTGCCTTCTTTTACTTAGCAATGTACATTTAAGTTTCCTCTATGTCTTTTCGTGACTTGATGGCTCATTACTTTTCATGGCTGAATAACATGCTACTGAATGGATAGGCCACATTTTCTTTATCCATTCATCTGTTGATAGACCCTTGGGTTGTTTCTACTTTTTAGCTATTGTGAATAGTGCTGCTGTGAATCCCAACGTCTTTTTTTCTCTCATTCTTCTTTGTGGTTTGTGGCTATATAATTAAGGTAATACAAATTTGTATTAAAAACTACATAAAAAAGAGTTTAAAGTAAAAAATAAGATCCCCTTGTCCCCTTCATGTCTATTCCTCGTAGGTAACCACATACACACAGTTACATTTTGGCATGTTTGTTTGAACAAAAGTAGGGTCATATAATATATATCATCCTACAAGCTTCCCCCCTCTTTACAGAACATCTTAGGCTGTCTTTCTGTGTCAGTCAGTGGACAGATCTGTTGTTAATGATGCCAATATATGGATGTGCCATATTAACCAGCTCCTCTACTGATGCATAGTTGGGATTGTTTCCACTTTTTGCTTCTGTAAGATGTTCCCCAGTGACTATCCTTGTTCAGGTCCCTTTGTCACATGTAGAATAAATTCCTGGAAGTTAAATAGCTGGGTCAGAGGATATGAACATCTAATTTTTTGTCTGATATTAATAAGCCATTTGCCCGAAGAGCTGTACCAGCTTACAGTCCTTTCTCTTTTTTTTTAAATTGAGGTGTAATTGACCTATAATGTTGTATCAGTCCTTCTAATAATGTATGAATATTACAGAGTATGCAACATACCCTTGGCATCAATGTATTTTCTTACTATTTAAAATTTTTAGTAATCTCATATTTGAAAAACAAAAACAGTGGGCTTGATATTCATTTCTTTGAGGGCTAATGAGTCTGGAGGAATCTATTCTTATGTTTCTGGCCTTGCTTATTCATGATCTGGCCCATTTCCCAGTTGTCTTCTTGCCTGTGTGGTTCTAAGCCTGCAGCTGGGAGAGGTATGGCTGTAGCATCTCCGTAACTCTGGGTTCCTTCTCCCTCAGGTGGATGAAACTCAGTTTAAGAAAGTCCTTGGCTACATCAAATCTGGGAAGGAGGAGGGGGCGAAGCTGCTGTGTGGTGGAGGGGCGGCTGCTGACCGTGGCTACTTCATCCAGCCCACCGTGTTTGGAGACGTGCAGGATGGCATGACCATCGCAAAGGAGGAGGTAGGCATGGCTCCAGTGCTCGAGGGAGTGCTCCTAGGAGGAGAAGCGGACAGTTCAGTCCAGCATCTTGACCCAGGACCCATCCGCTGGCCTTGGGCCAAATCCTGGCTCTATGCATAAGACAAATGATTTGCAGTTCACGTCTGATCTTGTGCCTCTCCTCTTCAGCCTCTTATGGCTGCCAGTGGTTGGGGAGAACGTCTGAATTCCCCGGCAGAGCCTACAGGTCCTGTGTGTTCTCGTCCCTGCGAGCTGTGAGTCAAGGAATGACTCTTCCCGGCCCTTCTCATGGCCTTCATGTGAGCAGACACTGGACTAGATCAAAGGGCTGACTTCCCCACATGGCAAGAGTCCCTTGATCTTCTCTCCCCCTTGGCACTGATTACGAACCTAGGGCAGCAGCTCCATGTCATTCGTTCGTTCATTTCACAAAATTTGTTTTTAACATCTTTATTGGAGTATAATTGCTTTACAATGGTGTGTTAGTTTCTGCTTTATAACAAAGTGAATCAGCTATACGTATACATATATCCCCATATCCCTTCCCACAAATAATTTTTGAATTCCTACTATGTGAAAGGTGCTCTGCAGACACTGGAGATCAGGGGTATCTGACATGTGTACTCTGCCCTTGTGGATTTCAGACTCACTCCACTTCCCCCAGCAGGATGAAGCCCTTTAGCGGCCCTATGCAGGGAAAACATTATACTGCCACCCCCTTTCATGGATAATTCAAAATAAAATAATATTAAAATGCAAAATCAGGGTAAGAGAGTACAACAGAGTTCTGCCTCTTTTCCCATCATGACTACTTTGATGCTTTTTTTTTTTTTTTTTAATCTTGATGGTAATGGAAAATATCCATTTTCTAGAAGGGCAGGGGCTGCCTTTGCTTTGCTAGTGCCCAAAGTGCAAGATGCCCCGTCTCGCAGTCCTTGCTCCAACCATGATGGGCTCCTGGCAGTCTTCTCGCACCTCCGTCTTGACACTCTCCACCCAGTCCTAGAATCAGTCATTTCTTCAAGAAGTCCTAGTTCCTTTTAGTGGAGAATGGGATTTTTTAAGAATGGGTGCTGCGTGTGCCGGTGCCTGGAACTCCATTTCCCTCCTCCCTGCTCCTCACCCTCACTCTGGTTTGGCTAGTTTCTGCTCGTGTGGTGTCACAGCTTGACTATCACCTCTTGAGGCCTTCGCTGATCCCCTGCCTCCCACCACTCAGGCCAGGTAGCTCCTCTGGGCTCCCACCACTTGTCACGGTCACATGCCAATCACTTGATTACATCAGGATCTGTTCCCCGGGGTCTCTCCCCTGATAGGGCTGAGAGCAGCCACACCCCAACCGCAACAAGCACACCTAGCTCCCATGTTTTGGTTTCCAAAGCCCACTAAAGCCCACTAAAAGGAACCAGGATGCCTTGAAGAAATGGCTCAGAAATAGGGCAGGGAAAGTATAAGATAAACTCAGAGCATCTTGAGATCAGAGACCCTATTTTGTTCATAGCTTTTTCTTCAGCATCTAGTGTTGCTGAATGACTGAAATTCTTTGAAACTAAATCTCCATGTGACCTGTCAGTGCAAGCCCCTACCTCACAGGACTGTTTAGAAATAAGATAAGGTATGTAAGGTCCATGGCACATAGAAGGTCCCCTTAGCTTCCTTCCCTTTGTATTCCAGTGAGTGTGGGAGCTGTCGTCTCCCTCTGGAACTGTTAGGGTGTGTCTGGGGGCTTGTTACCACATCTGGAATCATCTGCTTAGCGCTGTGGAAAGCTGGGTAACAGGTGGTTCCGTGTCTGCCCCACCCACCCATTGTGCTCTCTAACCCCAGATCTTTGGGCCAGTGATGCAGATTCTGAAGTTCAAGACCATAGAGGAAGTCGTTAGGAGAGCCAACAATTCCAAGTATGGGCTGGCCGCAGCTGTCTTCACAAAGGACTTGGACAAGGCCAATTATCTGTCCCAAGCCCTCCAGGCTGGCACCGTGTGGTAAGTGCCTCCCAGCAGCCTCTCGCAACCCAGGTAGAGATCCCCAAGCCGGGGTCTTCTGGAATCCACTACTCACATCCCAGAATTGGGGTGCCGGGCTTAGTTCCTCCTGGGTCAGGTTGTGGTATAGCAGATAGGGATGTCCTTCCCCCTCTCCTCCAGATTAAACTTCCCTCCAGTGCATATGCCCGTGCAGCTGTTCTTGGGCAAGCAGATGGATGACTGGGGCTCCTTACCAAGCTGTAACAAGAGCAGGAGACCAGAGCTGAGGGCCCACATCTTTGTAAACACTGGTCTTAAAAGCTTAGCACCAATTGCACACCCACTAGAATGGCTGTAATTTATTTATTTTTAATTAAAAAAATTTATTTTATTTTATTTTATTTTTGGCTGCGTTGGGTCTTTGTTGCTGCACGTGGGCTTTTTTCTGGTTGCGGCGAGTGGGGGCTACTCTTTGTTGTGGTGCATGGGCTTCTCATTGCGGTAGCTTCTCTTGTTGTGAAGCACGGGCTCTAGGCATGTGGGCTTCAGTAGTTGTGGCTTGCGGGCTCTAGAGCACAGGCTCAGTAGTTGTGGCACATGGGCTTAGTTGCTCCGCGGCATGTGGGATCTTCCTGGATCAGGGCTTGAACCCGTGTCTCCTGCACTGGCAGGCGGATTCTTAACCACTGCGCCACCAGGGAAGCCCCGATGGCTGTAATTTAAAAAACAGAAAATACCAAGTGTTGGTTAGGATGTGGAGAAACTGGAACCCTTATACGTTGCTGTTGGGAATATAAAATGTTGCAGCCACTAGAAAAGTCTGGCAGTTCTCAATAAGTTAAACATAGAATTATCATAGGACCCAGTGATTCCACTCCTGGGTACATACCCAAGAGAAAAAAAACATACATCCACACAAAAAAGTGTATCTGAATGTTCACAGATTATTCACAGTAGTCAAAAGGTGGAAACAACCTAACTGTCCATCAACTGATGAATGGATACACAAAATGTGGTTTCTCTGTGCAATGGAAATATTCAGCCATAAAAAGGAATGAAGTACTGATAACCTGCTACAGCATGGAAAACATAATACTAAATGAAATAAGCCAGACACAGAAGGTCACATATTATATGATTCCATTATATGACATGTCCAGAATAGGCAAATCCATAGAAAGAGAAAGTAGATTAGGGGCTGCCAGAGGCTGAAGGAGCGGGGGAATGGGGAGTAACTGCTTATTGGGTATAGGGTTTCTTTCTGGGGTGATAAATGTTCTGGAATTATATAGAGGTAATGGTTGCACAACATTGTGAATACATTATAAAGCACTGAATATACTATAAAGCACCTTTAAAGTGGTGAGTTTTAAATTCAGTTAAAATTTAATAATTTTAAAAAATTGCCCCAAAAAGCTTAATACCCAATTAGCAAAAATGATTCATTAAAATGGGAAGCTAGCATGTGGTGCACCCCGTTACTGACATCCATGTGTGGCCACATCATGAAGGATGAGATGACTTAAGGCTTTATTTCATGTGGCCTGCTTTTGACTCCTATATAGCTAGCTATTAGTGGGGTTCTACCAATCCATTTTTCTCAATAAAATTTTAGAACAATACAGGAGGTCCGAGGGGTATGATGCTTATCCCCCACCCCAAGAGTTACTTCTAAAATCTCATCTTAAATTATAGGGTCAACTGCTATGATGTGTTTGGGGCCCAGTCACCGTTTGGTGGCTACAAGCTGTCTGGGAGCGGCCGGGAGCTGGGAGAGTATGGGCTTCAGGCATACACTGAAGTGAAAACTGTGAGTATGGGCACCTTCTCAGCCCTCTCCCTCGTGCTGGGGTCCATCAGTATTGACTGCTAGTTTCTTGTTTTAAGCCATGGAAGCTACCAGAGAGGGTAAAGACCCAGTCTCTGCTGTGTCTCATGAGGAATAAGTAGGGACTTGACCACCACTATGCCTACACAGTCCTTTGCTGGGCTTTGTTATACACTGAGTACTGTAAAACCTGAGAGGAGGCAAAGATCCCAGTGGGCTGAAGCAGCGAGGAAAAACTTCTAATAAGAATCAAGCTACGACGCATTAGATATCAAGGGCCATATCCTTTGCTTCTGCAATCCTGAAGAACTAATCAGAAATAGAAAGAAAGCTTTATTTCCATAAATAGCCATCACAGCATTCTCCAACAGGGAAAAATCAGATGTAACCTAAATGCCCAATAAATTATGGAATATTAAGTAGCTGTTAAAGTATTTTTGTAGAATATTTGATATGAAAAATGCTTATCCTTTGAAGTAAAAAAGCAGGATACAAAGTGATAAATGCAGTATAAGCCCAACTTTAAAACTGTATATGCTCATATACAGATACTCAGATATCTTTATCAATGTGAAAAAAGACAGGAAAAAAAGATACTAAAGTAAAAATGATTTTCTCTCTACAATGAATACTAATTATAATTTAACCAGGAAACATACTCACAAATGATATTTTAAGAAAAGAGAAATGGGCACAGGGCAAGCAAACCAGCCTGGGGGTGGGGGCGGCGATGGGAGCAGGATGAGAAAGGGGGAACAGAGCAAGAAAAGGTAAACAGTGGTCTTCATTCAGTACTACAGTGGAAGCCTGAGAATAACTCTGTATAGTATGAAACTCTAATAATATACAACCTAAGTTCTCAAGAAGATCACTGGAATAAAGTAAACATGTTTACTTGTTTATTGAAATGTTTCCATTATATACAGGAGGTGAGACCCAGATTTGATATTGACATTGAGATGTCATTAGCCTATAACTGTTCATCAAAACAATAGTTATGGAGGAGATTATTTAGGTATGGAGTGAGGGGGGAGGAAGGCCTAGGACTGAGCCCCAAGGAACTGCAGTACTTAAGGATTGACTGGAGGGCAGTAGAAGAGCCTGAAAAGGAGAGGCTTGAGTTGAGGTGATTTGTGGAGGAATCCAAGTGTAAGCTGTGAATGCTGGAGCCCTCAGGAAATGAGATGTTGGGGAGAACTCGAGAAGGCTTTTGAAGAAATGGCAGGACTTGATGGCTTAGGAGGGTTAGAGGATGTGGGTGAAGGGGGCAAAGCTGATTCAGCCCAGCACCCACACTGTGCTTGGTGCTCATGATAAAGAGTCCTGTAATTAAAAAAAAAAAAAAAAAGTCCTGTATTTTGAGCTTTAGGAACTCGAATGATAACAACACTAACAAAAATAGGGATTTTTCAGAAGAGAAGTCAAGTTTGCAAGGGGGACTGATGAGAAAATTTCTTTTTATTTTTACTGAAAGTTTACTTTGTGCCAAAATCTGTGCTAGACTGTCTTATGTATGTTACATCATTTAATGCTCACAACAACCCCATGAAGGAGATACTGCTGTTATCCCATTTTACAGATGAGGGAACGAGTCACACAGAGGTGAAGCACTTGCCCAGTAGCGGGGAAAGCTGGGATTCAACCCCATATCCATCTGAATCTGCAACCTTCCCACTAACACACTGAGACACCTGTGAGCTTGGGCACATTATCTTTTCCTGGCTCTGATTCTTGTGGAGGAACATATGGGTCTCGGTCAGGGTCTCTCAGCCTTGGAACTGTGGACACTTGGGGTTGGATAATCCTTTGTGGTGGGGCTGTCATGTGCAGTGTAGGATGTTGAGCAGCATCCCTGACTTTTGCCCATTAGATGCCTGTAGCAACCCTCCCCCCAACGGTGACAATCAAAAATGTCTCCAGACATTGCCCACTGTTCTCTGGGGGGCACAGCTGCCCCCGGTTGAGAATGACTAGGTCAAGGGGAGGCAGAGTGTGATCTAATGCAGAACACAGCCCTAGCGGTTGCTGGGATTGGCCATTGGCCATCGAGATGTTAGAAGTCAGGAAAGCCCTTCTGTTTATAGCTCAGGCAGCACCCAGCTGAGGGGGCCTGCAGACCAAAGGGAAGCATGAAGATTTAACAGCTTCTCTGCACCCCTCTTACAGGTCACAGTCAAAGTTCCTCAGAAGAACTCATAAAGAACCATGCTGGCTTTCTTACTCATCCAGTGATGCAAAGTTCAAGGAGATTAAGCAACAAAACCAAGAAAAATGACCGTTGCATGCTAAAGGTCTCAAAAGAGAAATTCTGCCAGAAAAATCTCTTGGATCAAGAAAGTTCCAGAATTTGAATCAATAAATAGGGTGGGTGTGGGGCAAAGGGTATATGGAAAGCCTTTTAAACTGCAACAATACTACTAGCTTTCAGGGTGATTTTTCAAAGATAGATTCAAATATCTCATCCTGTCCATCTGAAACACTTCTGTAACTTGCCTTAATGGGGGAAGAAAAAGCCATTGTTTACCACTGTTCCATCTTTGAAGTAGCAACTAGCACCTTGCTTTGCATTCTGGACTAAAACTCATTAAAAACAGTGCTGCTCTTCACTTTTTAGGTAACTCTTCCTCCATCTCAACCCAAGGAGATGTTGTCACATAGATATGTTGTCCCCTCTGTGTGTATGTCACAGTGTAAACAACTGTCACCCATCCCCTACTGTGCATAAATAGCCTTTGTTTCCTGCATGTAATTAACAGATGTCTCCGGCCTGCCCATGTGTGACAGGCCCTGTACGACACTCTGAGGACGACACCTACACAAGACTCCCAGCCCGTCCTCAGAGAGAGGGAGGTAAACCAGGAAACACACACTTGACACCCAAGATTGGTTCTCAGTGTTTTAAGTTCAAAAACTTTGGTCAAAACCAATGAGACAGATTCCTGCTGGACCAGTTTCATAAGAGATTAATTTGAAAACCAGATGTCAATTTACTCACTTTAAGTGAGGTCTGTATTTCCAATAGCCGGACCTTTTGAATCTTGTATCCAGAACACTGCCTTACTTTAGTCAAGGGACCTGGCAAATTAGTAATCAGTGTTATTAGTAAATTAGGAAACAGAAGATTCCTTAGTGAGCAATGGAATTGGAGCAAAAAGAACTGAATCACAGTAGTAGTTTGTGAGTGATCACATTTGGGTCACAGATTCCTTTAAGAATTTGAGGGAAAGTTTGATCCTTTCCTGAGAAAAAAACACCTGTATAATATTTGCAGACAGTGTCAGGGAGTGATGGAGCTCATTGGTTGACCCCTGGCTTTATTTCACTGAGGCTAAGCCACATCTTGATAGGCGATCCCTATTCCACTAGAGACTAACTGGACTTCTTTGAATAGCACTTCACAATTTTTGTCATATATGCATATACCTGTACTATCATTTACTTTTTTCTTTAAATTGACTCTTATTTAGATAAAAAATTTGAAAAATACCTTATTGCAATATCTAAAAAAGAATAGCATTTAACTGCCATAAATAGAAGACATTATAAAAAAGATGAAACAATGTTACTAAATTTAAAATAATGAAATACAAGTAAAGCTAATCTTTTAGATTATATATATATATGTATACAAATTAATCATTCTATAGCTGAAATAAGTGTACCTCACTGAGGAGACAAGGATTTTATGACCAGTCATCAGTAATGGGATATTCCAGTTGACGTTGCTTCAAGAAATGATTCTGTATTTTAGCTTTGATGATGAGCAGCAGCAACAGTGCCATTACACGTGAACCGAGCGGCAAAGGGCAAAGCTTTGAGCTCACCCCCGTTCTCCCATCTCCTCTGCAGCTTCTTAGGCTTAAGGTGGTGCGCAGTGGCACCAGGTCAGCTGAAACGTCTGTCCCTGTCCTCATGGCACTTGCATCTACCTGGGGAGAGAGGCATTAAACATAGGGATATAACAGGAAGAGGGTGTTCTGAGAGTGCAAAAGGGGGCGCCTGGCCTAAGCTGGGCCTGATGGAAGAAAAGGTCACGCCCCTCACACATGCGTCCATCATAAACACTTACTGGGAGGTTACTGAGTGCTAGGTACTGGCGATGAAAAGACGAATAAGACTTCTAAGACACTATCTAGAAGCTCAGGATCTGGTGAGGGGAACAGACTCTCAAAAGTGATGATTATAATATAATATAGATGCCAGATACAATGAGAGCGATCAGGTAATGACATCATGGAAGGATAAGAAGGGCCCCTGCTGACTGCAGGCAGGGAAGAATGCTCCCTAGATGGTACTTATGTATTTTACTTGCTTTCCAGGCTTCTTGCCAGAAGTTAAATTCTTGAAGGTTTGAGCCTGGGTTATTTGCCTATAATTTATGCCCTTTATGTAAATGGGAGTACCACTATTATCTGCTAAATATTTACCTTAAGCAATAATAAATGCATGTCAAAGTCTGATTTTCAGAAGTTAAAAACATGACTCATATGTGAATATAAGATGAACATAGGTCAAAGATTTTACTCATTAATTAATAAGATGATGAAGCAGATAAACAACAAAGTCCTACTGTATAGCACAGAGAACTATATTCAATATCTTGTAATAAACCGTAATGGAAAAGAATATGAAAAAGAATATATATATATATAACTGAATCACTTTGCTGAACACCAGAAACTAACACAACATTGTAAATCAACTATACTTCAATTGAAGAGACGATGAAGCAGGTTCAAAAATCACGGAGGAACTGGCCATTTGTGGGCATTTTAATAAAGGTCTTCACAGCAACGAAGACCCAACGCAGGCAAAAATAAAATAAATAAAAATAAATTAATTTAAAAAAAAGATTGGTAGGTTAGATACAAAACTGGTTAATGTCCTATAAAGCAAGAAACAGTAACTAACCATGAGCATTTTGTTTTTACCAGATAGAAATCATTTGCAGCTGTACTGGACATAAATCTATATATAAATTATAGGTCACAGAGTGAGCTCTTAATTGGTTAACAGCAAATTCAAACAATGCTATGATCTCCTAGGGCAGAGTTGACAAGCTTTTTCTGTAAAAGGCCAAGGTGATAAACGTGTTAGGCTTTTCAGGCTACATAACATCTCTGTCACATATTCTTTTTTCTTTTTTGGTTTTTAGTCCTTTAAAAATGGGGAAAAAACCAACATTCTTAGCTTGAGGGCCGTACAAAAATCGGCCACGGGCTGGATTTGGTTTCCTGGCCATAGCTTGCTGACCCTTGTCCTAGAGAATGAGAAAATCATTGGGTGGGCCTGTGAAATGGGGTTATGCATGACTTTGAAAGGACATGCATTTATCTCCTTGGCCATATTTGTAAGTTTTGGATAATTTACAAATATGTAATCATTAAGACAAAGTTTGCCTTTGTACCACCTGAAATCATCTCAATAACACCACTGGTGGGCAAAGCTTACTTTGGGAAACAGGATTCCTTGTACATCCCAGTGCCAAGAGTCTCCCTCCAGCAGTTCAGACTGAACAAATTCATAGCCTTCGGTTCACTGCTTCTCTGACAAGATTTGGGAACTGCCCAAGCCAACTTGGAGGAGATAAATGAGGGGACCTGAGATTACCATCCCCTTGCAGCAATGTGTTAACAAACCATTCTGGCAATTTTTTTAGATTTTTAAAATTTTACCTTTTTTCTGTTCATTTATCTATTCCTTGTTTCAGGAAGTCTTAAGTAGCACTTATCATAGGCTAGGTACTATGCTAGGTAACTGCTTCCTTAGGGAGTAATGCTGGTGACATTACTGGCTCCCAATGCTTAGTCTAGCTGTGGAGATAATGAAACAAGCGATTGCACTAAAGTGAAGTGTCACGATAAAATGACTAGGCACTCCCAGATTGTGGGATTACAGTGTTGGGGGCTTTGTCACCCTCCATGCACTAAACACATTTTTTTAATGTAATATTTATTTTGTTAATCATAATAAACACACTTTTAATGTTTTGTTTTACTGGTTACAAGGAACAGTGAATTAGGAACTATAGAGGCAAAGCTAGCATTATGTTACCTAGTTTGGTGTCTCCTTCACTGAGTTACAAGGTTCTGACTCTTCCACTCCTTGATTTTGTTCCCAGTCCACGTTTCTCAGGCAAAAATAACAACTAAAATAAGGATAAAAGTTTATTTCTCTCTCAAGTAAAAGAAGTCCAAAGTTGGGCAGTTAAGGGCTATTAATGTGATTCCACAAAGTCTTTAAGCAACCTGGGTTCCTACTATTTCAATGTTCCATTATCTCTAGAGTATGACCCTCATCCTCAAGGTTTAATATGGCTGCTAACATTCCAGCCATCACATCAACATTCCAGGGAGCAGGATGGTAAAAAGGACAAAGAAAGGTGGGACACTCTTCTCTATGAGGCAACTTCCCAGAGGTTGCCCACAAAACTTCCATTTATATGTCTTTGGACAAAATTAAGATACATGGCCACATCTAGCTGCAAAGAAGGATAAAGAATATTGTCTTTTTAGCCAGGGATCAGCATGCCTAGCTAAAACTGAAGTTCTTAGTTCTAAAGAAGAAAAGGAAAATGGATTTGGGGAGGCAAATAGCAATCCCTACCATGATGTGAAACAGTACCCTCAAAATTTAGGGTGATGCCTCTCCTTTGCCTAACCTTACCACCAATTTAATCCAAATCTCATGATGTAGGGTGAGAGTACTGGGAAGATTTTCTAAACAGACAGTGTATTAAGAATATTTTAGTTGCAAGTGTCAGAAAACCAAATTCAAACCAGTGTAAAAAAATGGTTCCTATATTCCAAAATCCTGACATCTAAGCTTTGGCCATGGCTTGATTCAGAAGTTCAAAAAGTTTCCATCTCTTGGCTCCACCTCTGCCAGGTGGGCTTCATTTTTAGACCATACCCATTTTGGTTCTGGTGGGTCTGGATCCTTAGAAGAGCCAACTGACCTCAACAGCTCTCGTCTCACACCCAGCCAGACTCAACTCCACTGGCTAGGAGAAAGTCCCTTTTTGCTAGCCCCAGCAAAGACCCTGAGGTTCATGTTAATTGGTCCAGTTGATGTGACATCCTGCCCCTCCCTCGACCAGTCACTGTGGCCAGAGGGTTGAGATGTGATGATTCACTTAGACCTGAGTCATAATGGTTCCACCCTTGTGGCCAGGACTGGAGTCCCCTCTAGTCCATCTGGGCTGAAAATGAGGGAGGGATGGATCCCCCAAAGAATATTGGTGCTCTTATCTGAAGAAGACAGAGATTTGAGAGTTTCCTGAGTTACTGCCGACCTTTTAATATTTCAGTGTTGCCAAAACCCCTGTTGGGGTGAATTGGAGAAAACAGAGGAATGTAATGTTTCTTGCCCCCAGTCCCTGTGAATTAGACTCATTGTAAGAGAATCTGTTTTTTAAACTGACAAATAACAAAGGAAATGCTAGCTATTAAGAAATGTCTATAATGTTGATTCTGACATCCTAGACACATTAATTTCCTTGTGCTTTTAGTGACAGAAACCAGTTAGAACACTAGCTGTCTAAGCAAAAAGTTCTCGGGTTATAACCTAATCTCTCTGGGTATTTGGATATGGGTCAGTCACAGGAGTATTGGGTGTAAAGCTGCTGTTTCTGCCTTTAGCCTTGCCCAGTGCCCAAGAGGAAATGGCTGAATGAAGGACACAAGGAACTACGCAGCCCCGAGAACTGAGCTGATGAGGCGTTTTCTAAGTCTAGGCGCCAACTCGTGGCCAATAAGTACAACTACAGTGTTATCCTCTCCGAGAGCTGATAGGCTAGACCTACCAGGCTGGTGTCTTTCAAAGATGGTGCTACACAAATTAATTTATTTACAAAACAGAAAAAGACTCAAACTTATGGTTACTAAAGGGTATAGTGGGGGGCGGGGAGATAAATTACGAGTTTGGGATTAACATATACACACTACTATGTATAAAATAGATAAACAGGGACCTACTGTATAGCACAGGGAACTATATTCAATATCTTGTAATAACCTATAATGTAAATGAATCTGAAAATATATATATATATATATTACATATAACTGAATCACTTTTCTATATACCTGGAACTAGTATAACATTGTAAATTAACTATACTTCAATTTTAAAAATGGTTAAAACAAGCAAAACAAAACAAAACATGGTGTTACATACAACACGACTGTACATGGGCAATACCTAGCAGGCAAATGCAATGAGAGAATCAAGAGGCCAGGGTCACATACCCAGAATAACTGAAAACAGGGACTCCAACAAAAACTCGTTCACGAATGTTCACAGTACTATTCACAGTAGCCAAAAGGTGGAAACAACACAAATGTCTATCAACAGATGAATGGATAAACAAAATGTGGTTCATTCACATAATGAAATATTATTCAACCATAAAGAAGTAATGAAGCACTGATACATGCTATAGTATAGATGAACCTCAAAAACATGATGCTAAGTGAAAGAAGCTGAACATAAAAGGCCACATATTGTCTGAGTCCATGTTTATGAAATGTTCAGAATAGGTAAATCCATAGAGACAGGAAGTAGATTGGTAGTTGCCAGGGGCTGGGGAAAGGAGGAAAGGGGATGGATAATAGATATGGGTTTCCTTTGGGGATGATGAAAATGTTTTCAAACTAGATAGAGGTGATAGTTGCACAACATTGTGAATGTACTGAATGTCACTGAATTGTTTACTTTAAAATGGTCAATTTTATGTTATGTGAGTTTAACCTTAATTTAAAAAAATTAGCCGCATTACCTCTGGGCCTCCATCTCCTCACGATCCCTACAGTCACATCCAGCTCTCACTCAGCTCTTTTGTGAAGAATAAAAGGGAACTGATATTCATTTATATTGATTTTATTAACCCTTTTCTGAAAAGGAAATAAATAAACACGGTAAAAAAAATGTTCAGTGAAATACACCCCTGGTTCCCAGTCTGGTGGCCCCAGGAAGAAATATTTACTGTGTATCTACTAAGTGCCAGGTGATGCTGATGCTGCTGGTCTGGTGGCCACACTTTGAGAACCACTGCCTGAGGAAAAAATGTATCAGGTCATTCTTTGACCCTTCCATACAGGAACCCTCATTTCCTTAATATGAGAGGGATCTGAACTTCCTTCAGAAAGACCTGTGTTTGCTCTTTATTTTTTATTTTGAAATTATTTCAAACTAGAGTTCTGAGAAAAGTACAATCTCTCATATACTCTACCCAAATTCATCCATTTTTAGCATTTTCTCCCATTTGCTCTATCCCTTCTTACCCACCAACTCCCATTATATATTTTCTTTTTTTTCTGGACCATCTATGAGTTAGTTGCAGGCATCATGCCCATTTACTTCTTTTTTTTTAAAGAGTTAGATACTCACTAACCAGTTTTTTTTTTTTAATTGGAATTGATTGAGGAGATTTAAGCAGGGGAATGACATGATTTTAAATTTATTTATTTATTGATTTATTTTTGGCTGTGTTGGGTCTTCGTTTCTGTGCGAGGGCTTTCTCTAGTTGCGGCAAGCAGGGGCCACTCTTCATCGCGGTGCGCGGGCCTCTCACTGTCGCGGCCTCTCTTGTTGCGGAGCACAGGCTCCAGACGTGCAGGCTCAGTAGTTGTGGCTCACGGGCCCAGTTGCTCCGTGGCATGTGGGATCTTCCCAGACCAGGGCTCGAACCCGTGTCCCCTGCATTGGCAGGCAGATTCTCAACCACTGCACCACCAGGGAATCCCCCATTTACTTCTTAATACTTTATTGTGTTTGAATTTTTTTCTTGGATACTCCCTTATGTAACCACAGTTCAGTTACCTAATACGGGGAATTTCATTTGATACACACTGACCCAATACTTGTGGGAGCTTTTGACAACACTAGAAACATCTGAGGAACAGGATTATCCTGGGGGAAGCTGGTGATATTTCCTGGTCCTACTCTGCCTCCTTGGAGACTCTTACATGCCAGCTATGATCCAGGAAGAGGGCCCTCACCCAAACCGTGTTGGCACTCTGGCCTCAGACTTCTATCCTCCAGAACTGTGAGAAATACATTCCTTTTGCTTCTAAGCCACCCAGTTTGTGGCATTTTGTTGGAGCAGCTCGAATAGACTAAGATAGCACCTGCCCTTCACTCTTTTCTGACTCCTACTGATTCCTCTCTTCAATCCCATTGCAAAGGGTGGAGATAAGGATATCAGTTCAGTATATTACCTGGCAATAACAACAATAAAAACCATCATCACCATAATCATCTGAGCATTTAATGGTTTATTTTTAAAGCTATATCAAAATGTCATGTTCCTGTGTCTCGTTTGAGGTAATCTCTGTGTCTTGTTTCTCAGCTGAAAAGTGGGAATCACAGTCGTCAAATGAGATAACTCTTTGGAAATTGTGCCTTTTCAGAATCTTACTTTCCCCTTGGGGCTTCAAAAGGCTACCAAGTGAAGTGGCTGTTTAATGGGTACAGAGTTTCACTTTTGCAAGATGAAAAAGTTCTGTGAATATACTTAAAACTACTAATTTATACACTTAGAAATAATTAAGATGGTAAATTTGATGTTTTACAGTTTTTACCAAAATAATACTTAAAAAAAAAAACTACCAAGTGAGACATCTGAGGAGCTATCCCAGAAGAGGGATGATGTTTCTGTGGCTCCCAAAGGAGAGACACGAGCCAGTCAGTGAACAGTGAGGGAAGCAAGCAGGAAATCTCTGGCAATGGGCAGAAAAAGCTGCGTGTGGGAAGGTTCCTGCCAGGTCAAGGGAAGTGTTCCAGCAGGGGCTGAGGAGCCGCAGCAATGCAGAGCTGCACTGTGGGCACAGGGCTGGACTTGATGATTGCTAGGGTCCCTTCCAACTCTTGAGAGGCTGAAGGATTTGAACTGAGTCAAGTTCAGCAAATGCTAGAACTTTCCATTCACAGACTGTCAAATTTTATTATGCTATATTTGAGGAACAGAAATTTAGGTAAAAAACCAGTGCATGCTCTCATACTATAGGAGAATATAACGTGGTATGACTTTTCTGGTAGGAATCCACTGCTAAAAATTTATCCAAGATAACAAATGGACAAGTGGACAAAATATGTTTATTTCCTAAGTGCTCTTTCCGAGCACTATTTGTGATAGCAGAAAACTTCAAACAACTTAAATGTCCAGTAAGTGATCACTCGGTGACACTCAGAGGGTCAAGACGTCAATCTGAGTTATCAAGCAGAAGGGAGATGTTTGGGGCAGGATGAGGGACAGTAAGTACCAAGAAAGACTGGATGCTGCTCCTCTTTGCTTCTCTCCGCAGCCTTCTCCTTTCTCTGCAGATTGGCTTTCACTGCTTAAATATTCATGCAGCAGACGATGACTGCCTCAGCCTGGACAACACGACTCACGGCTGGCTTAATGTTCCAGTCTCAGTTCCCATGAGCTTCTGATAGGTCCAGCTTGGCCCAGAAGTCCATTCCTGAGCCAGTCAGCTGTGGCTGCAGGATGGGGTCACATGGTACTCACTGGATGTTAAGCCCATCCCCTAAGCAGGGGCTGTTGGGTGATGGGCACCCTGGAGGTGTCTACACTCACTCATCAGTGTGGTCCAGGACCAACTGGCAGCATCTGCAGCACCGGGCAGCTTCTTAGCAATGCAGATTCCCAGGTTCCACCCCACACCTAATGAATCAAAATTTGCATTTTAATAAGGTCCTCAGGGGTCAGTCTGTGCATTGAAGTTTGAGAGACACTGATTTATCACAAGAAAGGATGGTTCCTTCCTATTTTCTTCCTTCCTTCCTTCTTCCCCCACCCCCTTTCCTCATTAAAATGCCTTTACTGAGGTATAATTCACATACCATACAATTCGCCCATTTATTTAAAGAGTACAATTGAATTTTTTTAGTATGTTCACAGAATTATACATCTATCACCATAATAGATTTTACAACATTTTGACTGCTGTAAAAAGAAACCTGTACTCCTTGGCTGTCATCCCCTAATCCCTCCTACTCCCCCCACCCCAGCCCCTGGCAATCACTAATCTACTTTGTCTCTAGGGATTTGCCTACTCTGGATATTTCACATAAGTGGAGTCATACAGTATGTGACATTTTGTCTGTCTGCTTTCACTTTTTTTTGGCTGTGCCTTGCAGCTTGCAGGATCCTAGTGCCCCAACAAGGAATCAAACCCGGGCCCCCTGCAGTGGAAGCACAGAGTCCTAACCACTGGACCGCCAGGGAAGTCCCTGTTGGGAGTTTTTAAAAATTACTGATTCAATTTCATTACTGGTAATTGGTCTCTTTATATTTTCCATTTCTTCCTGCCTCAGTCTTGGTAGATTGTACATTTCTAGCAATATATCCGTTTCTTCTAGGTTGTCCATTTATTGACATAATTGTTTGTAGTAATCTCTTAATGATCCTTTGTATTTCTGTGGCGTTGGTTGTAACTTCCCTTTCATTTTTAATTGTTTATTGGAGCCCTTTTTCTTTTTTTCTTGATGAGTCTGACTAAATTTTCTCTTTTCAAAGAAACACCTCTTAGTTTCATTGATCTTTTTTGTTGCCTTTTTAATCTCTATTGTACTTATTTCTGCTCTGATCTTTATGATTTCTTTCCTTCAACTAATTTTGGGTTTTGTTTGCTTTTCTTTTTCTAGTTCCTTTAGGTGTAAAGTTTGGTTGAGATTTTTTTTCTTGTTTCTGAGGTAGGCTTGTATCACTATAAACTCTCCTCTTAGAACTGCTTTTGCCGCATCCCATAGATTTTGGATCACTGTGTTTCCATTTTCATTTGTCTCCAGGTATTTTTAAATTTCCTCTTTGATTTCTTTGGTGAACAATTGGTTGTTTAGTAGCATATTGTTTAGTCTCCACGTGTTTGTATTTTTTGCCATTTTTTTCTTGTAGTTGACTTCTAGTCTCCTATCACTGGCTGGAAAAGATGCTTGATACAATTTCAGTTCTCTTAAATTTATTGAGACTCGTGATCTTTCCTGGATAATGTTCCATGTGCCCTTGAAAAGAATTTTCAGTCTGCAGCTTTTGGATAAAAAGTTCTATTTACATCTATTAAGTCCATCTGGTCTAATGTGTCACTTAAGGCCAGTGTTTCCTTATTGATTTTCTGTCTGGATGATCTGTCCATTGATGTAAATGTGACGTTAAAGTCCCCTACAATGATATGTTACTGTCAACTTCTCCCTTTATATTTGTTAATATTTGCCTTATGTATTTAGATGCTCCTGTGTTGGGTACATATATAATTGTTGTATCTTCTTATTGGTTAGATCCCTTTATCATTATCTAATGTCCTTCGTCTCATTACGGTCTTTGTTTTAAAGTCTGTTTTGTCTGATGTAAGTATTGCTATCTCAACCTTTTTATTTCCATTTGCATGGAATACCTTTTCCCATCCCCTCACTTTCAATGTTTGTCTTTAGATCTGAAGTGAATCTTTTGTAGGCACCATATATATGGGTCTTTTTTTTTTTTAACCATTCAACCACTCTAAATCTTTTAATTGGAGCATTTAATCCATTTACATTTAAAGTAATTATTGATAGATATGTATTTGTTGCCATTGTGTTAACTGTTTTCTGGTTATTTTTGTAGTTCTCTTTTGTTCGTTTCTTCTTCTTTAGCTTTCTTCCTCTGTGATTTGATGGCTATCCTTAGTGTTATGTTTGGATTCCTTTGTCTTTCTTGTGTGTGTATCTATCATAGATTTTTGGGTTGTGGTTACTATGAGGTTTATATATAACAATCATATATATATATGTGATTATTTTAAGTTGATCTCTTAAGTTTGAACACGTTCTAACCACCCTACATATTTACTCACCACTGTGTTTAATATTTAATGTTTTTGAAACCATATTTTATGTCTTTTTGTTTTGTGTAGCCCTTAACTACTGATTATGGATATAGATAATTTTACTACTTTTGTGTTTTTTTTAAAAATTAATTAATTAATTAATTTATTTATTTTGGCTGTGTTGGGTCTTCGTTTCTGTGTGAGGGCCTCCTCTAGTTGCGGCAAGCAGGGGCCACTCTTCATCGCGGTGCGCGGGCCTCTCACTATTGTGGCCTCTCTTGTTGCGGAGCACAGGCTCCAGACGCGCAGGCTCAGTAGTTGTGGCTCACAGGCCCAGCTGCTCCGTGGCATGTGGGATCTTCCCAAACCAGGGCTCGAACCCGTGTCCCCTGCATTGGCAGGCAGATTCTTAACCACTGCGCCACCAGGGAAGCCCACTACTTTTGTCTTTTAACCTTTCTACTAGCCTTGTAAGTGGTTGACCTACTACCTTTACTGTATATTTGCCTTTACATTTTTCCTTTCGTAATTTTTATATTTCTAGTTGTGGTCTTTTCTCTCTTTTTAAAAGATTTCTTTATCATTTATTTATTTATTTAATTTATTTTTGGCTGCATCGGGTCTTAGTTGCGGCATGCAGAATCTTTCATTGCGGTGCACAGGCTTCTCTCTAGTTGTGGCGTGTGGGTTTTCTCTTTTCTAGTTGTGGCACACAGGCTCCAGGGCACGTGGGCTCTGTAGTTGTGGCGCGCGGGCTCTAGTTGAGGCACGTGAGCTCAGTAGTTGTGATACATGGACTTAGTTGCCCTGTGGCATGTGGGATCTTAGTTCCCTGACCAGGGATTGAACCCACGTCCCATGCATTGTAAGGCGGATTCTTTACCACTGGACCACCAGGGAAGTCCTGTGGTCTCTTCCTTTTCACTCAGAGAAGTCCCTTTCACATTTCTTGTTAAGCTGGCTTATTGGTACTGAACTCTTTTAGCTTTTGCTTGTCTGTAAAACTCTTTGTCTTTCATTCAAATCTGAATTATAACCTTGCTGGGTAGAATATTCTTGGTTGTAGGTTTTTTCATTTCATCACTTTAAATATATTGTGCCATTTCCTTCTGGCCTGCAAAGTTTCTGCTGAAAAGTCAGCTGACAGTCTTATAGGAGTTCCCTTGTATGTAACTAGTTCCTTTTCCCTTGCTGCTTTTAATGTTCTCTCTTTAATTTTTTTTTCTATTTTAATTACAATGTGTCTTGGTGTGGACCTCTTTGTGATGATCTTGTTTAGGACTCTCTGTGCTTCCTGGTCCTGGATGTCTGCTTCCTTTCCTTGGATAGGGAAATTTTCAGCTATTATGTCTTCAAGTAAGTTCTCTGCCCCTTTCTGTCTCTCTTCTCCTTCTGGGACCCTATAATGTGAACTTCAGTATGCTTGATGTTGTCCCAGAGGTACCTTAAACTATTTTTATTTTTCAGAATTCTTTTTCCTTTTTTGTGTTCAGTTTGGGTGATTTCCACTACTCTGTCTTCCAGTTTGCTGATCTGTTCTTCTGTATATTCTATTGTTGATTCCTTCTTGTGTATTTTTTATTTCCACTACTGTATTCTTTAGCTGTTTGGTTCTTCTTTATATTTTGTTAAGCTTCTGTGTTCATCCATTCTTCTCCTGAGTTCACTGAACATCTTTATAATCATTACCTTGAATTCTTTAATGGTTAGATTACTTATCTCCACTTTGCTTAGTCTTTTTCTGGGGTTTTACCTTGTTCCTTTGTTTGGAACATATTCCTCTATTGCTTCATTTTGCTTACTTCTGTTTTTATTTCTATGTATTAGGTAGATTGGATACAATTCTCAATCTTGGAGAAGTGGCCTTATATAAGAGATGTCCTATGGGGCTTAGCAGCACCTTCTCCTCTGGTTACCAGAGCTATACGCTCTAGGGGTGCCCCCATGTGGGTTGCATGGGTCCTTCTCTTGTCACGGGGCTGACTGCTTTGAGCACACTGGTAGGCAGGGCTGGCCTCCAGCCCAGTTGGCTGCCAGGCCCTGCCTTATGTGGAGGCTGCTGGCCCACTGGTGGGTGGGGCAGATCCCTGCGTGGCTGGCTGTTCAGCTTGGGGATCCTGGGATCCCCAACTGGCTGGTGGTGGTAAGGCCCTGGTACTAATAGGCTAGTAGGAGGACTCCAAAATGGCACTTGGCAGAACCAATGTCATGGTAGAATGAGCTCCTAAAATGGCTGCCGCCAGAGTCTACGTCCCCATGGGGAGTCCCAGTTGCCTCCTGCCTCTCCTGGAGGCCCTCCGAGATCAGCAAGTGGGTCTGACCCAGGCTCCTTTCAAATTACTGCCTCTGTACTAGGTCTCAGAGCATGTGAGATTTTGCATATGTCCTTTAAGAGCCAAGTCTGTTTCCTATAGCCCTCTGGTTCTCCCATACAGAAGCCCCTCTCGTCTTCAAAGCCAGACGTTTTGGGGCTGGACTTTTCTGGATAGCCTACCCTGAAGGTGTGGGTCTTAACTATACTGTATCTCTGCCCCTCCTATCTGCCTGGTTGTGGTTCCCTTTCTTTTTTTTTCTTTTTGGCCACACTGCACAACTTGTGGGATCTTAGTTCCCTGACCAGGGACTGAACCCAGGCCCTTGGCAGTGAAAACAGAGTCTTAACTATTGGACCTCCAGGGAATTCCCTGTAGTTCCTTCTTTCCACCTTTAGTTGTGGAAAATCTGCTGATCTTCAGGTCATTCTCATCAATAGTTGCTCTGTAAATAGTTGTAATTTTGGTGTGCCAATGGGTGGAGGTGAGCTCAGGGTCTTCCCACTCCATCATCTTGGCCACACCCATAAATGTCTAATTCAAAGACACCCAGTCTACAGTATTTCGTTATAGCAGCCCAAGCTACGACAGATTTTGGTACTGAGAAGTGGGGTGCTGCTATAACAATTACCTAAAAATGTGGAAGCAGCTTTTGAACTGGAGAAAGGGTGGAAGTTGGAAGAATTTGGAAGTACATGCTAGAAAGATAGATGTTTCTGGTGAGGGCTCAGAAGGAAAAGAGGAGAGCTGGAGAGAAAGCTTCCATTTTCTTAGCAAACACATAAATAATCATGAACAGAGTGTTGGCAGAAATATGGATGGTAAGGTCCACTTTGTTGAGGTCTTAGAGGGAAATGAGGAACATGCTGTTGGACAATGGAGAACAGATGATCCTTGTTATAAAGTGGCAAAGAACTTGGCTGAACTGTGTCCTAGTGTTTTTGCAAGGTACAGCTGGAGAGCAATGAAAATGAATATTCAATAACTGAATTATTTTGCTGTACACTTGAAACTAACACAATATTGTAAGTCAACTATACTCCAATAAAATTTAATAAAAAAGAAAAAATCCTGCTGCAAGTAAAAGATCAAAGTTGAATATTTAAGTCATATTTGTGAAAAAAAGAAAATGAATATTCAGTGAAGAGATTTATAAATAAAGTGTTTGAAGAGTAGCTTGCTTCCTCCTGACTGCTTACAATAAAATGTGAAAGGAAAGAGATGACTTGAAGAAGGAATTGTTAAGCAAAGGGAACCAGAATTTAATGCTTTGGAAAATTCTCAGCCTGTCCATATCCCAAAAATGAGCAAATGTGTTTGGAAGAGAACACTGAAGGATGTGGTTGGACTATCAAATGATAGAGATTATTGGATTATCGGAACAGAAACACTGCCTGTTTGTACTGAAGGGGACTGAGATGGGAAGAAATGAAGGAAGGCTTTCAGATGTTGATTCTACAGGACAGGATGATACAGCTACTTGGCTATGAATGTGCACTATTCAAGAAAGGGGAAGAATGATCCCAAAAGCAATTCAGAAATCATCAGGGCCATCACCTTGGTTTCCACAGGACAGACAGGCTTCATCTGAAGTCCTGGGGGCAGGACCCTTGCCTGGGCAAAGCTGCAAAGGCAGGACCACAACCCAGTGGATCCAGAGGGCAGAGAATCAAACCAAAGAGGATTATTCTCGAGCCTTAAGATCTAAAGGTATTTGCCTTGCTAGAATTGGACTTGCTTGGGACCCATCACTCCTTTCTTCCTTCTGATTACTCCTTTCTTTCTTCTGATTACTCCTTTTTGGAATGAGAATGTCTACCCTATGCCTATCCCACCACTGTATTTTGGAAGTAGATAACTTATCTGGTTTCACAGGTTCATAGCTAGAGAGGAATTTTGTTTCAAGATGAATCATACCTAGAGTGTCACCTATATCTGATTTAGATAGTATTTATTTTTTTAAGGAAAGCTTTATTCTTTTTTTGACCGCACCACACAGTATGTTGGATCTTAGTTCCCTGACCAGGGATCGAACCCATGCCCCCTGCAATGGAAGCATGGTGTCTTAACCACTGGACCGCCAGGGAAGTCCAATAGTATGTAGATACTTTAGACATTAGAGTTGATTCTGAAGAGTTAAGACTTTGGAGCTGTTGGAATGAAGTGAATATATTTTGCGTGTGAGAAGGACATGCATCTGCAGGGCCATATATTTTGTAATAGCAGCCTGAGCTGACAAAGACAGATCATGGTTTCCTTACAGGACCCTGGATTTGATTTTGCTTGAAAGCCATAGCTTAATTTTAGCTCTGGTTGCCATCTAGAGAGACTAAAAAATTTCAAAATCATCAAGTCCTGACTCCTTCTTGTTCAATAATTTATCTCTCTTCTCCCATTTTACTACAAGAAGCAAGATGAAGCCAGGCAGCACCTTCTGCTTGGTAACTGCTTTAGTTAGATCACCCAGTTCACTAGGAATATTTTCTCTTTCCACATACTTGCAGACGATACTGTTGCTAAACCTTCTGCCACTTCATAACAAGGATCCTCTTTCCTTCAGTTTCCAATAACATGTTCCTTACTTCCTTTTGAGCTCTCATTGGCAGCATCATCAAAGTCCAGATTCCTACTAAGTTTGTTCAAGATAATTTAGGCTGTCTCTAACACACTCCTCAAAATCTTTCCTGCTTCTGTCCACTGCCTGGTTCCAAACCACTCCCACATTTTAGGTAGTTGTTATGACAGCACCCCATTTCCAGGCACCAAAATCTGTATTAGTTATCTATGCTGCATGACAAATTGCCCCTAAATTTAGTGCTTTAAAAACAGTTATTATGTCACAGTTTCTGTGGGTCAGGAATTTGGACACAGCTTAGCTGGGTGCCCCTGGTACAGAAGGTTGCAATCAAGTTGTTGGCCAAGGCTGCAATCATCTCAGGGTTCAACTAGGTGAGGATCCATTCTAAGCTCATTTATGTGACCACTGGCCAGGCCTCAGGTTCTCACTGACAGTTGGCGGGACATTAGTTCCTTGACACATGGAGCCCTCTATTGGGCAACTATAGTGGGCTGATTAGTATCCCCTCCCCCATTCATGTTCACATGGAACCTCAGAATGTGGAAATAGGGTCTCTGCAGATGTAATTAGTTAGGTTAAGATGAGGTCATACTAAATTTGGGTGGGCCCTAAATCCAATGACTGGTGTCCTCATAAGAAGAGAGAACATAGAGGCACACAGAAAAGGTCATGTGGAGATCGAGGCAGAGATTAGAATAATGTACCTATAAGCCAAGGAATGCCAAGGACTGCTGGAAGACTCCACTTTTCCCTAGAGTCTTCAGGGGAGCATGGCCCTTATGACACCTGGATTTCAGACTTTTGGCCTCCAGAACTGTAGAGAATTTCTGTTGTTTTAAGCCACCCAGTTTGTGGTAGTTTGTTATGGCAGCCCCAGGAAACTAATACAGCAGCTCACATTTTTGACCTGGCTTTCCTCAGAGCAAATAAGCAAGAGAATAGGAGAGCAAGAGAGGGGTACCCCAGATGGAAGCCACAGACTTTTTGCAACCTAATCTCAGACATGCCATCCCATCATTAGAAGCAAGTCACTAGATCAGCCCACAAGCAGGGTGAGGGGATTAAACAAGATCATGAATACCAAGAGGTGGGCATCACTGAAGGCTATCTTAGGCTGTCTACTACCTCCCCAGCAAAAAAGTGGAAAAAATGGAGGAAACCTCTCCTTCCTCAGGGCTCTGCCTTCTCCATTCCTTGATTCCTTCAACAAATATTTATTAAACACCTACAGTGGGCTGGGTGTTGGGGATGTGACCAGTAATACAGACAAGATTCTTTCCCTTTTTGAGAGTATTTAGTCTAGTGTGGGAGAGAACACTAAAGAAAAAAAGCAAGTGGATATATAAATTAAAATTGTGATAAGTACAAGGAAGTAAATTATGAGGTAATAGGAATATCTGATTTAGATTGAACCAAGGATCAGGCCTACTCTTTCTGATAAAATAGTATTTAGAATGTGGTTGAAGACTGTGTAGAGATTGGGCTGTGTGTGTGTGTTGGGTGGGGAGAGTAAGTCTCTAGATAGAGGGATAGTATGTGCAGATAACAGCCAATAAGTTTAACCGCCAGACTCAGAACATTTAAGGCAGGGATTTCATCTCTGCATCTCTACTATGTAGCACAGTGCCTGGCACAGAGAGGCACTTGATAAATTCTTACTGAATGAATGAATGAATCCAAGGTAACTTCTATTTCCTGTTATAGATAATGTCAATTCAAGTCATTTCGAAATTTTCTCCCAAAGTTCACTGCTGGGTCACTGTTCTTATCTGTATTAGGTAGCATAAGCAAAGCTGCTATAATAAAAAGACGTAAATAGATAAAAGCTCAACACAAGAGGTTTTTTTTTTTTCCCCCTCATATAACAATGCTGAGTGGATGTTTAGGTCAACAGGGCAGAGTTCTCCTCCACCCAGGTATCTTCCATCTTAAAGCCTTCCCTTCTCCAGAACCTGGTCATCATCTTCCAGCTGGCAGAGTAAGTAAGAGCATCTGTTGACAGATTTTCTGGGCCAGGCCTGGATATGTGCACATCTCTTCTGCTCACTTTCCACTGGGGGAGAGCATAGGCATATGGCCACTTTAAGGGGGTTGAGGAATGTACTGTAGGTGTATGGCCAACAAAGAGGACAACTAAATAAGTCAAATACTTGACTTATTCTCTGGTACGTTACTCAAGAACCTCAAATTAACCAGATAAAAAAGAACTCTGGATTCCCTGCCTTCACTCTCATCTGAGTCTTTCATTCACTGAATGGCACCACCATCCATGCAAGTTGCTTAAGGCAGTCTCCTGGAAGTTATTCTTGATTTGTTTTTGATTTTTTGGCCGTGCTACGTGGGATGTGGGATCTTAGTTCCCCACCAGGGATCGAACCCGTGACCCCTGCAGTGGAAGTGCAGAGTCTTAACCACTGGACCGCCAGGGAAGTCCCCTTGATTTGTTTCTTATTTTCATCTTCCACGTGGAGTCCCTCAGGAACTCCTTTCAACTCTACCTCCAAAACATATCATAAACCCATCTATTCTATCTTTACTGCCACTTTCTTAGTTCAAGCTTCATAATAATCTGGGTTATTCCAAAAGCATTTTAATAACTCTCCATGTCTCCACTTTCACTTGCCCATATTTCATTCTCCATACAGCAGAATCTTATCTTTTAAAACATAAATTTGATCATATCACTCTTTAGTTTAAAACCTTCCAGTGGCTTAGAATAAAACCCAAAGTTCTCACCATGACCCCTAAGGGTGTATATGATACAACCCCTGCCCACCTCTCCAACCTCATCCTTTATCACTCTCTGCTACTCACCCTACTCCAGCTGCAATGATCTTGCTGCTCCTTGACCACATTTACCTTACTTCCACTTTAAGACTTTTGCACTTGCTGTTCCATCTGCTCAGAAATCCCCTTGGATTTCCAATAGACAGTTCCTTCTCATTAGAGGTCTCAGCTTCAAGGTTACGGCCTGGGAGACCTTCCCTGATCATCTACTTGGAAAAAGTCCCCACACCCAGTTATTCTCTTACCTCAGCATCCTGTTTACTTTCTTTTTAGTATCCACAAACTCTGTGTTTTTTCCCTCTTTATTTTCTGCTTCCCTTTCCTGAAAATAAGATCCATGAGCAGGTACCGTGTCTTTTTTCTACTGTTTCCCCAGGGTCGAGTAGGCGTGGCACACAGCTGTGCTCAGTAAATAAGTGAATGAATGAAGAAGCATCAAGAGGTGATTAACCAAAAGCTCCTGCAAGGTTCTTTGACAGATTGTTGGTGTCGTGTAAGGAGCACAAACCTGGATTCCGGTTCGGACTTGCCCACTTCTCAGCCGTGCGCAAATGAGTGCCGCTCTCTGAGAGCCTCAGTTACCGCATCCGTTAACACGTAATAAGCACATACTTACCTGAAAAGGCCAAATGCCTACTTTATAAAGGAGAAAGGAACTAAGAGAAGAAAAGAGCGTCACGTAAAATAAACGCTCCGTATATATAACTATTATTATATATAATTGTTACCGCAGGACCCGCCCGTGGCCTCAGTTTCGTCTTCTCTATCACGAGTCGATATCCCCGGCTCCTTCCGCAGGGTGTTTCTGGAGCCACAAATCTCGTCCGCGGCGCTGGGAGAAAAGAGAAACGCTCGCGCAGCCACTAGAGTCCGGTGGTGAGGTCCAATAGCCCCGCCCCGCGAGCCCGAGCCTTTTACGTCATCAACTCGGCGCCAGCGCTGCGGAGGGCCCGGGGGCCTATCCTGGGTGTGGCGCCACCTTGGGGAGGCCTTGGCGGACGCCTGCAAGTCAACTGCTTGGTTCGGGGGCGGCTCGGAAACCGCAGCGGACCGTGACGAGAGGCACGTGGAGCCGTGGGGACACGAAGTCGGGCGGCAGGAGGGGCGGCCCGGAGCTCAGGCGGGGCACAGCGCCGGCAAGCGGGCGGCTGGCGGGGCTGTCCGGCGCGGGTGTCCCGGCGATGTGTGGCGCTGAAGCGGCAGCGGGAGCAGCGGCAGCGGCGGCGGTGGGCTCGGCCTCGGCTTCGCGGCGGTGCCGGCGGCGGAGGCGGAGGCGCAGGCTCCTCCTCAGGACCTGGCGAGCCCGGGCCTAAGCGGCGGCCCCGCGAGGCCCCAGCACATCGCCCCGGATCGGGGCCTTCCCCGCCTCGCCCTGCCCCGGGAGCCTGCCTCCCCGGCCGGGGATGAGGCTGGGAGGCGGCCGCGCGGGGCCCAGCACAAAGGCTTGTTCCCGGGGGCCGCTGCCGCCGCCGCCCCCAGCCTAGAGCCGCCCGCCGAGGCCGAGCCGGCGTCGGGGCCCTCATCCCCGCAGGTCCCCGGGGGCGGCTACTGCCCGTCTCCCCGAGACCCAGGGCCCCGAGTGCTGAGCCCCTTGTTCCTTCGGCTGCGACGGGATCCGGCAGCTGCGCAGCCTCTGCTGCTCCCGGCCGTGCGGGCCCCGCGGAGCATGTGGGAGGAGAGCGACATGGAGAAAGCCATCAAGGTAAGGGGGAGATGCCCCCTTCCTCCCCGCTTTGTTTCTGTGACATTCCTTTCGGCTCCAACCTCAGAAAGCGGAGAGAACTTGGAGCAACTCCCGGGTTTCGGTTTTCACTGGGCTCCGTGGACTACGTTTTACAGCACTGGGGAGAAGGGTTTGTGTGTGTAGGGAGGGACATCCGACTCTCTCCGACTTACCTGCTTAAAGCGGGGATATGATTCCCCGCTTCGCTAGAATGGAAGGTGAGTGGCGAGGAGATACTTGATGTGAGTAGGACGGAGGGGGGCCCCACTACTGTTTTCGAACATTCCCCAAGTTCCATCAGAATTTGCTTTCAGATGATCTGCTGCAACACCGCTTGGAGAACTGGACCTTATCCATCGCTCCAGATTTGTTTGAAATCTGCTGTTGCAGAAGGAGGTGATCGCCTTCTTACAAGACCTGTCCTTTGGCAAATAAGTTGTTCTCACTTTTCCGTGTGGTCCCTCCCCTATTCCTGTTTTCTTTTCCTTCTCCTCCTAGGTAGCACTAAGTTTATTTAGAAGGAGCTAATGGTGTTCTGTAACTTACTGCTCTGTTAACCAAAAAAAAAGCAAATATGTGTGTTCCAAAGTGACCTAAATAAAATGACACATTTTTAAAAACCTGCTTTTTACTCTTTTTCTTTTAAACAGGCAGACATTGAGGCATTCAGTCACAGGAGCCAGAAAGTTATTATTTAGCTGTACTTAGGAAATTAGATTCTTATGTGAATTGAACACTGAAGCTTAAAGTTTAATATGTATTATTTACTTATTTTACAGTATTAAGTCAACTCTGTGCATTTAAGAATTTCATTTTCCCTTGAGGGACAGGCAACGTGGGGTTATTTTCCCCATCAAGACACAATCACTACAGTCAATAACTAATTAAGAACTTACACGTCTAACAATTTGGGGGGTGGTAAAGTTTATAGAAGTCATCAGTCACTTCAAAGAAAATTCACCATTTAAACGAGGCATCAAAACAGAACATACACATTAAGGAAGATCAAATTTTAAATAATAGAAATAAAGGTTCTAAAAGACTACTTTGATAGATACATTTTTTTTTCTTTTGGTTTGGATTTTATTGGTACAGCGTCGTGAATTGCCTAAAGTTATATGATTGGGTTGTGAATCAAAATACATTTGGCAGATTTTTAAACTCAAGAAGTATTATCTGCTTCGTGCCAGGTGCTATCTTAGGCACTTGTCGTGCAAAGCCAGACTCCTAGATGTCCCTCTTTCATAGAGCTTCTGTCTAGATGGTGGAGTTAGGTAATAAACATTGCCAGATGATATAATTAAGTATTAAAAAGGGGGGAGTACTATTTTAGGAAGGGTAGGCGGGGAAGGCTTTCCTGAGGAGGTGACATTTGCATAGAGCTTTGAAGGGAATGAGGGAACAAACCTCGACTGTCTTGCGGAAGAATATTATAGGCAGTGGGAACAGCAGGTACAAAGGCCCTGAGGGTAGGTGCGGGTCTCGTGTGACCCAGGAACAACAAGGTGGCTGGAATGCAGTGGGTCAGTATAGATTATGTTAGAGATAGGTGATGGGAAGCCACAGTATACACAGGGCCTTGTAGGCTATTGAAGGAACTTTGGCTTTGACCCTGAGTAGGAGGGGAAATCTCAGAGAGTTCTGAGCAGAACAGGGACATAGTTCTAAGTGGGCAAATGTATAAACGGGGAAGCAGTGTTACTTACTGGTTGTTGTAGTTTCTCCAGGTTGACTCATGAGTTGAAATTCAGCCTGGCCATTCATTTCACTGTGTCCTTGAATAAGTCACTTCTTTGTCACTTAGTTTCCTCATCCATAGGAAAAGGATAAAAGAATCTCCTCAGCTTAGGGTTTTTTTGAGAATTTAATAAGCACATGTATCTAAATGTGCTTACAGTACCTAACATTTAGTAAGAACTCAATGGATATTAGCTCATAGCAACCTAAGAATGGTTTAGAAAGAGTTGGGGTTTTCTTCAGTCGGTCACTATTGTCCAACCTAATTTTCTTAAAACTTTTTAGCTTTTCTTCATGTACTTATTAACAGGTCATTGGTGAATCTTCCTACTAATTTGGGTGTGTCCAACCGATACAAATTAGTGTAGTTGAAAATATCTGATCTAACAACCAGTACTGACGAGGATATATTCCCTTGGCAGCAAGCCAGCATCACGTCAAATAAAACTTTTGGTCTGTGATATTGTGTTGTATTCATTGTTTTGCTTTTTTGAGGCTCTCCCTCATTTGGTAAGAACTGAGACCTCTGGAGTTCAGCTGGAAAAGCTATTTCCCTGGGTTCTCACCACAACATTTAAACTTCTGCTGCCTGATTACCTGAGAGTGGGCGGATTGGACTTTAAAATCTCATCCTATTACTCTTTAAGGTATTAGGATAAGGCCAACTGGCTACAACCATAGGCTCTGTCTTCTCATTTCTGTCTCTACTGCCATAGGCCATGACTTCACTACTCCCAAGTCACTTAGCTAAACCTGGATAATGAGCATTTTGGGATTAGAGATTGCCTTACATATTTGTTTTCTATTGTATATGGCAGAGTTTTTAATACTTTATGAACTTAATGAAAATTCATTTCCTTAGTTTTAAAAACATTAAAAAAATTGCAGTTATAATTCACATACCATAAAATTCGCCCAAGGTAAGTGTATAATTCAGTAATTTTTAGTAAATTTATAGAGCTGTGCATCTGTCCTCACAATCCAGTTTTAGAATTATTCTATCTCGCCTCCCTCTCCCCCACCCCACCCCCATCCCTGGAAAGTTCCTTCTGCCTCATTGTAGTCAGCCTCTACTGTGACTCCCCACCCCAGACAACTACTGGACTGCTTTCTGTCACTATTCTTTTGTCTTCTCTAGAAATTCCAAATAATCAAAATTATATAATATGTAGTCTTATGTGTTTGGCTTCTTTTACTTGTACTTTTGAGGTTCATCCATGTTAGTGCATGCATTAGTAGTTCACTCCTTTTTATTGTTGAGGAATCTTTTTATTGTTTATCCCCTGTTGTTGGACATTTAGATTGTTTCCAGTTTTTAGCTACTATGAATAAAATGATAAATAAAACTTGTCCATACAAGTTTTTGTGTGAACATATGTTTCATTTTCTTCTGGGTAGATACCTAGGTGTGGAATTACTGGGTAGTACAGTAAGTTTATGCTTAACTTTTTAAGAAACGGCGAAACTTTTCCAAAATGGGATTGTTCCAGGACCATTTGTTCAAAACATTGTCTTTTGCTTGTTGAATTACCTTTGTTGAAAATCAGTTGATCATAAATGTATAAGTTTATTTTTGGATTCTCTTTTTTTTCTTCTTTTCCTTTTTTCTTTTTCTTTTCTTTTTTTGTTTTTGTTTGTTTGATTCTCTTTTCTGTTTCATTGATCCATATGACTATCCTTATGCCAGTGCCACACTGATTTGATTACTGAAGCTTTATGGTAAGTTTTCAAATTGGGTAGCATGAGAACCAACTTGGTTTTTCTTTTTCAAAATTAAGCTGGCAGGACTTCCCTGGTGGTCCAGCGGTAAAGAATCTGCCTTACAATGCAGGGGATGCAGGTTCAATCCCTGGTTGGGGAACTAAGATCCCACATGCCACAGGGCAGCTAAGCCCGCGTGCCACAACTACTGAGCTTGCACGCCTTAACTAGAGAGCCTGCGTGCCGCAGACTACAGAGCCCACGCACTCTGGAACCCGTGCGCCACAACTACAGAGCCCACATGCCCTGGAGCCGGCGCACCACAACTAGAGAAGAGAAAACCTGCCCGCCGCAACTAGAGAGAAGCCCGTGAGCTGTAACGAAAGATCCTGTGTGCCGCAACTAAGACCTGAAGCAGCCAAAAATAAATAAAATAAATAACAAATCTCAAAAAAAAAAACCCCCCAAAACCTAGGAAACTGAAGGTTTCTATATATAAAAAAATTAAGTTGGTTATTTAAGTTCTTTGTATTTCCAAATAAATTTTAGAATCAGCTTGTCAATTTCTACCAAAAAAAGTGTGCTGGGGTTTTGACAGGGATTCCATAGAATCTGTTGGTCAGTTTGAGGACAGTTGCCATCTTAACAATATTGTCTTCTAGGCCAAGAACATGGTGTAACTCTCCATTTTTTTCCGGGCTTTCCCCTATTAGTGTGTTTGAGTCTTTAGTGTATAGATCTTCTTTTGATAAATTTATTCCTAAATATTTTGTTCTTTATGATGCTATTAAGAATGGAATTTTTTTTTAAATAAATTTATTTATTTATGGCTGCATTGGGTCTTCGTTGCTGCGCATGGACTTTTCTCTAGTTGCGGCAGGGCTTCTCATTGCAGTGGCTTCTCCTGTTGTGGAGCACGGGCTCTAGGTGCGTGGGCTTCAGTAGTTGTGGCGCACGGGCTCAGTAGTTGTGGCTTGCAGGCTCAGGAGTTGTGGCACACAGGCTTAGTTGCCCCACAGCATGTGGGATCTTCCCGGACCAGGGCTCAAACCCGTGTCCCCTGCATTGGCAGGCGGGTTCTTAACCACTGTGCCACCAGGGAAGCCCCCATTTCTAATGTTAATAACTTGTGTTTTTTCTCTCTTTCTCAGTCAGTCTAGCTAAAGGTTTGTTAATTTTGTTGACCTTTCAAAGAATCAGCTTTTGGTTTTCATTGATTTTTCTCTATTTTCTGTTTTCTACTTTATTGATTTCTACTTTACTTTTTAATATTTCTCCTTGCTTTGGGTATAGTTTGTTCTTTAGTTTTTCAAGGTATAAGCTTAGATTATTGATTTGTGATCTTCCTTTGTTATAGAGGTATTGATAGCTAAAGCAGTGTTTAGTGTTTCCATCTAAATGCTGCTTTAGCTGCAGCTCATACATTTTAGCTTATTGTGTTTTCATTTTCCTTCAGATCAAAATATTTTCTAATTTCCCTTATTATTTCTTCTTCATTGGTTATTTAGAAGCATGTTACTTAGTTTCTATATATTTTTAAATTTCCCAAATTTTCTTCTGTTGATTTATAGCTTAATTCCATTATTGTTGGAGAACTTCACATAATTTTAATTTTCAGAAGTTTATTGAGACTTATGACCTAGCACGTGGTTTATCCTGGAGGATATTCTGTGTGCACTTAGGAAGAATATATATTCCCCTGTTGTTGAATGGAGTGTTTTATAGATGTCAGGTCAGGTTCATTGATAGTGTTGTTTTCTACATTCTTGCTGATTTTCTGTCTAGTTTATGTACTATTGAGAGTGGAGGTTTTGAAATTGCCAACTATTATTTTTGTTTTTCTTTTCAATAATTATTTATTTATTTGGTTGCGCCAGGTCTTAGTTGCAGAAGGCAGGCTCCTTTAGTCGTGGCACTTGCGCTCCTTAGTTGTGGCATGCCTGTGGGATCTAGTTCCCTGACCAGGGGATTAAACCCAGGCCCCCTGCATTGGGAGTGTGGAGTCTTAACCACTGCACCACCAGGGAAGTCCTTGACCTTCTTATCATTATAAAAAGTTCCTCTCTTTCTCTATTAACATCTTCTGTTTTAAAGTCTGTTTTATCTGTTGTCAGGTATAGCTATTCCAGCTTTCTTTCGGTTACTTGTGGTATATTTTTTTCCATTCTTTTTTTTTTTCTTTCATTTTTTTAGTAAAGTATACATAGCATGAAATTTACCATCTTAACCATTTTTACCTGTATAGTTCAGTGGTATTAAATATACTCATAATGTTGGGCAACCATTACCACTATTCAACTCCATAACTCTTTTCATCTTATAAAACTGAAACTCTACACATTAAGCAGTAATTCCCCATTGCCTCCTTTCCCCCAGCCCCTAGCAACTGCCATTCTACTTTCTGTCTATGATTTTGACTACTCTGAATACTTCATATAAGTAGAAGCATACAGAATTTGTCTTTTTGTGAATGGCTTATTTCACTTAGCATAATGTCCTCAAGGTTCATCCGTGTTGTGGCATATTGCAGAACTTCCATCCTTTTTAAGGGTGAATAATAGTCCATTGTATGTATAGCCCACATTTTGCTTATCCATTCATCCATCAGTGGACACTCAGGTTGCTTGCATGTATTAGCTATTGTAAATAATGCTACTTTGAACATGGACATACAAATACCTCCTCAGGATCCTGCTTTCAATTCTTCTGGGTTTATACCCAGAAGTAGAATTACTGGATCATATAGTCATTCTATTTTTAAGTTTCTGAGGAACCGCCATACCATATTTCACAGCAGCTGTACTATTTTACATTCCCACCAATAGTGCACAGGGGTTCCAGTTTTCTCCACATTCTCTCCAACACTTGTTCTTTTCTGTTTTGTTGTTGTTGTTGTTTTTAATAGTGGCCATCCTAATGGGTTTGAGGTAGTATCTCATTGTAGTTTTGATTTGCATTCCCCTAATGATTAGTGACATTGAGCATTTTTTCATGTGCTCTACGCCATTCATGTGTCTTCTTTGGAGAAATGTCTGTTTGAATCCTTTGCCCATTTTTTGAATTGGGTTATTTGGGGGTTTTTTTGTTGTGTTTTAGGAGTTCTCTACATATTCTGGATATTAATCCCTTATCAGATATATGATTTGCAAATATTTTCTCCAATTTTGTGGGTTGCCTTTTTTACACTGTTAATAGTGTTTTTTGATGCACAAAATTTAAAATTTTCATAACATCCATTTTGTCTATTCTTTTGTGCCTGTTCCTCTGGTTATTTTTTTTTTCTTTTATTTTTTTATACAGCAGGTTCTTATTAGTCATCCATTTTATACATATTGGTGTATACATGTCAATCCCAATCTCCCAATGCATCCCACCCCCCCCCCCCCACTTTCCTCTCTTGTCCATATGTTTGTTCTCTACATCTGGGTCTCTATTTCTGCCTTGCAAACTGGTTCATCTGTACCATTTTTCTAGATTCCACAGATATGTGTTAATATACGATATTTGTTTTTCTTTCTGACTTACTTCATTCTGTATGACAGTCTCTGGGTCCATCCACGTCTCTACCAATGACCCAGTTTCGCTCCTTTTTATGGCTGAGTAATATTCCATCATATATAGGTACCACATCCTCTTTATGCATTCATCTGTCGATGGACATTTCAGTTGCTTCCATGACCTGGCTATTGTAAATAGTGCTGCAATGAACACTGGGGTGCATGTGTCTTTTTGAATTGTGGTTTTCTCTGGGTAAATGCCCAGTAGTGGGATTGCTGGGTCATATGGTAATTCTATTTTTAGTTTTTTAAGGAACCTCCATACTGTTCTCCATAGTGGCTGTATCAATTTACATTCCCACCAACAGTGCAAGAGGGTTCTCTTTTCTCCACACCCTCTCCAGCACTTGTTGTTTCTAGATTTTCTGAGGATGCCCATTCTAACCGGTGTGAGGTGATACCTCATTGTAGTTTTGATTTGCATTTCTCTAATAATTAGTGATGTTGAGCAGCTTTTCATGTGCCCCTTGGCCATCTGTATGTCTTCTTTGGAGAAATGTCTATTTAGGTCTTCTGCCCATTTTTTGATTGGGTTGTTTGTTTTTTTAATATTGAGCTGCGTGAGCTGTTTATATACTTAGGAGATTAATCCTTTGTCCGTTGATTTGTTTGCAAATATTTTCTCCCATTCGGAGGGTTGTCTTTTCGTCATGTTTATAGTTTCCTTTGCTGTGCAAAAGCTTTTAAATTTCATTAGGTCCCATTTGTTTATTTTTGTTTTTATTTCCATTACTCTAGGAGGTGGGTCAAAAAAGATCTTGCTGTGATTTATGTCAAAAGTGTTCTTCTTATGTTTTCCTCTAAGAGTTTTATAGTGTCCAGCCTTAAATTTAGGTCTTTAATCCATTTTGAGTTTTTGTGTATGGTGTTAGGGAGTGTTCTTGATTACTGTAGCTTTGTAGTATAGTCTGAAGTCAGGGAACCTGATTCCTCCAGCTCCGTTTTTCTGTCTCAAGATTGCTTTGGATCTTCAGTGTCTTTTGTGTTTCCATACAAATTTTAAGATTTTTTTGGTGCTAGATCTGCAAAACATGCCATTGGTAATTTGATAGGGATTGCATTGAATCTGTAGATTGCTTTGGGTAGTATAGTCATTTTCACAATATTGATTCTTCCAATCCAAGAACATGCTATATTTCTCCATCTGTTTATGTCATCTTTGATTTCTTTCATCAGTGTTTTATAGTTTTCTGAGTACAGTCTTTCGCCTCCTTAGGCAGGTTTATTCCTAGGTATTTTATTCTTTTTGTTGCAATGGTAAATGGGAATGTTTCCTTAACTTCTCTTTCTGATTTTTCGTTGTTGGTGTATGGGAATGCCAGAGATTTCTGTGCATTAATTTTTTACTCTGCAACCTTACCAAATTCATTGATTAGTTCTAGTAGTTTTCTGGTGGCATCTGTAGGATTTTCTATGTATAGTATCATGTCATCCGCAGACAGTGACAGTTTTACTTCTTCTTTTCCCATTTGTATGCCTTTTATTTCTTTTTCTTCTCTGATTGCCATGGCCAGGACTTCCAAAACTATGTTGAATAAGAGTGGCGAGAGTGGACATCCTTGTCTTGTTCCTGATCTTCGTGGAAATGCTTTCAGTTTTTCACCATTGAGTATGATGCTTGCTGTGGGTTTGTCGTATACGGCCTTTATTATGTTGAGGTAGGTTCCCTCTGTGCCCATTTTCTGGAGAGTTTTTATCATAAATGGCTATTGAATTTTGTCAAAAGCTTTTTCTGCATCTATTGATATGATCATATGGTTTTTATTCCTTAATTTGTTAATGTGGTGTATCACATTGATTGATTTGCTTATATTGAAGAATCCTTGCATCCCTGGGATAAATCTTACTTGATCACTGTGTATGATCCTTTTAATATGTTGTTGGATTCTGTTTGCTAGTATTTTGTTCAGGATTTTTGCATCTATGTTCATCAGTGATATTGGTCCATAATTTTCTTTTTTTGTGTGATATCTTTTTCTGGTTTTGGTATCAGGGTGATGGTGCCTTCGTCAAATGAATTTGGGAGTGTTTCTCCCTCTGTAATTTTTTGGAAGAGTTTGAGAAGGATAGGTGTTAGCTCTTCTCTAAATGTTTGATAGAATTCACCTGTGAAGGCATCTGGTCCTGGACTTCTGTTTGTTGGAAGATTTTTAATTACAGTTTCAATTTCATTACTTGTGATAGGTCTGTTTATATTTTCTAATTCTTCCTGGTTCTGTCTTGGAAAATTGTACCTTTCCAAGAATTTGTCTATTTCTTCATGGTTGTCCATTTTATTGGCATATTGTTGTTTGTAGTAGTCTCTTATAATCCTTTGTATTTCTGCAGTGTCAGTTGTGATTTCTCCTTTTTCATTTCTAATTTTATTGATTTGCATCCTCCCCCTTTTTTTCTTGATGAGTCTGGCTAAGAGTTTATCAATTTTGTTTATCTTCTCAAAGAGCCAGCTTTTAGTTTTATTGATCTTTGCTATTATTTTCTTCGTTTTTATTTCATTTATTTCTGCTCTGATTTTTATGATTTCTTTCCTTCTACTGACTTTGGGTTTTCTTTGTTCTTCTTTCTCTAGTTGTTTTAAGTGTAGGATTAGATTGTTTATTTGAGATATTTCTTGTTTCTTGAGGTGAGATTGAATTGCTATAAGCTTCCCTCTTAGAACTGCTTTTGCTGCATCCCATAGGTTTTGGGTCATCGTGTTTGCATTGTCATTTGTTTCTATGTATTTTTTAATTTCTTCTTTGATTTCTTCAGTGATCTCTTAGTTATTTAGTAGTGCACTGTTTAGCCTCCATGTATTTGTGTTTTTTGTAGTTTTTTTTCCTGTAATTGATTTCCAGTCTCATAGTGTTGTGGTCAGAAAAGATGCTTGATACGATTTCAATTTTCTTAAATTTTCTGAGGCTTGATTTGTGACCCAAGATGTGATCTATCCTGGAGAATGTTCTTGAGAATGCACTTGAGAAGGAAGTGTATCTGCCACTTTTGGGTGGAATGTTCTGTAAATATCAGTTAGATCTATCTGATCTATTGTGTCATTTAAAGTTTGTGTTTCCTTATTTATTTTCTGTTTGGATGATCTGTCCACTGCTGTAAGTGGGGTGTTTAAGTCCCCTACTATTATTGTGTTACTGTCGATTTCTCCTTTCATGGTTGTTAGCATTTGCCTTATATATTGAGGTGCTCCAATGTTGGGTGAATAAACATTTATAATTGTTATAGCTTCTTCTTGGATTGATCCTTTGATCATTATGTAGTGTCCCTCTTTATGTCTTGTAACAGTCTTTATTTTAAAGTCTGTTTTATCAGATACGAGTATTGCTACTCCAGGTTTCTTTTTATTTCCATTTGCATGGAATATCTTTTTCCATCCTTTCACTTTCATTCTGTATGCGTCCCTAGGTGTGAAGTGGGTCTCTTGTAGACAGTATATATATGGGTCTTGTTTTTGTATCCGTTCAGCCAGTCTGTGTCTTTTGGTTGGGGCACTTAATCCATTTACATTCAAGGTTATTATTGATACGTATGTTCCTATTACCATTTTCTTAATTGTTTTAGGTTTGTTTTTGTGGGTCTTTTTCTTCTCTTGTGTTTCCCGCTTGGAGAAGTTTCTTTAGCATTTGTTGTAAAGGTGGTTTGGTGGTGCTAAATTCTCTTAGCTTTTGCTTGTCTGTAAAGCTTTTGATTTGTCCGTGGAATCTGAATGAGATCCTTGCTGGGCAGAGTAAACTTGGTTGTAGGTTTTTCTCTTTCATCACTTTAAGTATATGCTGCCACTCCTTTCTGGCCTGCAGAGTTTCTGCTGAAAAATCAGCTCATAACCTTATCAGAATTCCTTTATATGTTATTTTCTGTTTTTCCCTTGCTGCTTTTAATACTTTTTCTTTGAATTTAATTTTTTAGTTTGATTAATATGTGTCTTGGTGTGTTTTTCCTAGGGTTTATCTTGTATGGGACTCTCTGTGCTTCCTGGACTTGGGTGACTATTTCCTTTCCCATATTCGGGAAGTTTTTGACTGTGATCTCTTCAAATATTTTCTCAGACCCTTTCTTTTTCTCTTCTTCTTCTTGGACCCCTACAATTCGAATGTTGGTGCGTTTAGTGTTGTCCCAGAGGTCTCTGAGATTGTCTTCAATTGTTTTCATTCTTTTTTCTTTATTCTGCTCCTTGGCAGTTATTTCCACCATTTTGTCTTCCAGCTCACTTATTCGTTCTTCTGCCTCAGTTATTCTGTTATTGATTCCTTCTAGTGTATTTTCATTTCAGTTATTGTGTTGTTCATCTTTGTTTGTTCTTTAGTTCTTCTAGATCTTTGTTAAACATTTTCTCAGTCCGTACCTCCATTCTATTTCTGAGATTCTGGATCATCTTTACTTTCATTACTCTGAATTCTTTTTCACGTAGATTGCCCATTTCCTCTTCATTCATTTGGTCTTGTAGGTTTTTACGTTGCTTCTTCATCTGTGACATATTTTTTTGCCATCTCATTTTTTTTTTTTTTAATGAGTGGGTTTGTGTTCCTCTCTTACTGGTTGTTTGGCCTGAGGCTTTGAGCACTGGAGTTTGTAGGCTGTTGGGTAGAGCTAGGTCTTGGTGCTGAGATGAGGACCTCCGTGAGACCTCACTCCGATAAATATTCCCTGGGGTCTGAGGTTCTCTGTTAGTCCAGTGTTCCGATATGGAGCTCCCACTGCAGGAGCTTTGGCCTGACCCCTAGCTCGTGAACCAAGATCCCACAAGCCCTGTGGGGTGGCAAAAGAAAAAAGAGAACAGTAACAAAGTAAAAAATAAAATTAGACTAGGAAACTAACAGATATGTTAGAAAGAATATAAAAATAAAAATATAGATGAATCGACAACCGGAAGGTACAACAGTACCACAGTAGTAAAAAAGAGGAGGAGAGAAAAGAGAAAAAAAAAAAAAAAACGGGGAAAAGGCCTTCCTGTGGAGGGAGGGGCCTACGCAAGGGTGAGATTTGGGCAGTGGGCAGGGCCTATGCTTAGGACCCACAGGTCTGGAAAAGGCCCTGGGCACTGTCGTGGATGGGGCTTAGGCTCAAGGAATAGAAGGGGCCCAGGCGTGCCCCCCACCCCTGGTCTCAGAGGGTGGGGTTCCTCACCTGGGAGCCCAGCAGGCTTCCTGGGCTCTAGTGGGCGAGGCAAATGCCCTCCTCTCCTCCTCTCCTGCTCTTCCTGCTCTTCCTGTCCCAGAGGGCCCCTCCTACCTGCCTCTCTGGTTCTCCTCTTGGCCTTCTTGCTATGCACCAGGACCAATGTGGCCAGGGGACCTTGGAGGGCAGTGGACCAGCCTGGGAGCTCAGCAGTCTCCCTGGGCCAAGTGGGTGGGGCAAACACCCTCCACTCCTCTCCTGTTCTCCCAGATGGCTCCTCCTACCTGCCTCTCTTGATCTCTCGGGTCTCCCTCCTGTGCTCCCAAGGACCCATGTGGCCTAGAGGGGGCTTTGGAGGGCAGGGGACCACCCTGGGAGCTCAGCAGGCTCCCTGGCCGAGTGAGCCAGGCAATTGCTCTCTGCTCCTCTCCCACTCCTCCCAGAGGGCCCCTCCTACCTACCTCTCCTGATCTCCCCGGCCTCCAGGGCGCCAATCCTGTCTGGCCTCCACTTCTCCTCCCACCTCTGTCCCCCCACGTCGTACTGGTTCACTTGGGGGTTCCTACCATCTCCTTGGGTGTCAGGGTCCCCCACCAGCGGCCGGCAGGCACCCTAGTTGTGGGAAGATGCTAACTCGGTGTCTTCCCACACCACTGTCTTGGCTCCGTCCTCTGTTTTTATATCCAAGAAATTATTGCCACATCCAGTGTTATGAAACTCTTGCCCTATGTTGTCTTCTAAGAGTTTTATTGTTTTAGATCTGACATTTAGGTCTTTGATCCATTTTGAGTTAATTTTTGGTACTTTTAAAAATATATATTTATTTATTTTTGCCTGTCAGGTCTTAGTTGCCACACGCAGGAACTTTTGTTGCAGTGCGCAGGCTTCTCTCCAGTTGTAGCGTGCGGGCTTCTCTCTAGCTGTGGTGCATGGGCTCCAGAGCGCATGGGCTCTGTAGTTGTGGTGCAAGGGCTCAGAAGTTGCAGCGCACAGGCTTAGATACCCTGTGGGGTGTGGGACTTTAGTTCCTTAACCAGGGATAGAACCCATGTCCCCTTCATTGGAAGGCAGATTCTTAACCGGTGGACCACCAGGGAAGTCTCTAGGTATATGGTTTTATATAAGGTTCAACCTCATTTTTTTGCATGTGGATATCCAGTTTTCCCAGCACCATTTTTTGAAATCATTTTATTTTAACCTGTTTGACTCCGAAGCATATCTCTTATAGACAGCATATAGTTGGATCTTTTTTTAATCCAGTAAATATCACTTTTTCTGTATTATTCTTATTTTTATATTAGTTAGAAATATATTTATTATTTAACTTTATTATTATTTATTATTTTTGAAATGTTAGTATTTACAAAAACTGCAATAGATAGATTTGCATGTGGGTTGTAATTTGTTGACTCTTGGTCTAGAAGAATTCTCAAGAATTATAGTTAACACTTGAACAACATAGATTTGAACTGTGCGGGCCCACTTATGTATGGATTTTTTTTCAGTAAAGATGGATTACAGTACTAAATGATCTGTGGTTTGAAACCATGGATGCAGAACTCCTGATATGAAGTCTGACTCTAAAGTTATATGTGGATTTTTGACTGTGCCAGTGCCAGCACCCCTAACCCCCTATCTTGTTCAAGGGTCAACTGTACTTCATTCCATGAGTCTATATCCTTATTTAAGACAGTGTATAGAGTTTTTAAAAAAATATTTATTTATTTATTTGGTTGTGCTGGGTCTTAGTTGCGCCAGGCGGGCTCCTTAATTGTGGCTTGAGGGCTCCTTAGTTGCAGCTTGCCTGCTCCTTAGTTGCAGCACGTGGGCTCCTTAGTTGTGGCATGTGAACTCTTAGTTGTGGCATGCATGTGGGATCTAGTTCCCTGACCAGGGATAGAACCCAGGACCCCTGTATTGGGAGCATGGAGTCTTAACCACTGCGCTACCAGGGAAGTCCCAGTGTATAGATTTCTTTAGCAGAACCCAGTCAGTGTATTTGTCATTGATACATTTGAGGTAGTCCATAATTTTCTTCAATAAAGTGTCTTAATTGACCCGCGCCTTTTTACCTTCTCTTTGCCATTAAAATATGTGAGAAAATATGCCATCTACACATAGAAGAGTCGGCTGATGTGAGAATATTACTTCTTTTGCCCAGCTGGGCTTAGTGAAGTCTTAGAACTGGTTAGTGTTTATGGCACCATCAACAAAGGTGCAAGAATTAAACCTGGTAAAGAGGACAACAGACGTAAGAAAAATAGGGTTCAGAGATCAGGGCTGTAGAAAGACCTGTTAGTGCCTCTCTTACCTTCTGCAAAGCCAAGTGTCAAAACTTCAGTCAGAGTCTCTATTATTTGAATTTTCTTGGCTGTCCATTAGGTAGAGTACCATCTTAATAAGCACCAGTGCAGTGAAGAATTTGGTCTAATATTATTTTTACATCCCAGGAACTGGACATATGAATAGTCCTTTGATCTGACTGTAACAAATAATTCCGTAGAACGAATCTCTCTTTTCCACTGAGTCTCCAATGAGTGTATGTCTTCATTAGAAGCCTGGCAGAGTTTACTCTACCATGAAGCATAGACTGTGCTCCAATTCTCTCTTCCCAATTCTGTCTTCCTGTCTTCTCAAATACTTCTGAATCCGGCAGGATAGGCAGTGGAAACATGAAAGAGGTAGACAGGTTAAATGGGTAGGTTTGAATTCTGTTCAGGAGATGGTGAGTGGAGACCTGGGACCTCCCTAATTGGGCAGGATTCATTCCTAATCCTCATGCTGGGGCCTGGGCAGTTACCCCCTGATAGCTGGGGATGATGCCAAAGATGAATGATGCTGGGGAAGAGGCCAAAGCCATAGATTCTAGTCTTATCAGTGCCCAAAACTCACTGTGTGACTTTGACAAGCTCCTTAACCCTGATATACAGTTTTTCAGAAGAGAGTTTGTATAATGATTTTGCTAGTCCCTCGCAAATCAATGTCCTTCCATCACCTGGTTTTAGTCTACCTTTCTAGTCATTCATTCCATAGTTATTGAGCATTTACTATATGATGGGAACCTTTATCAAGAACTGGCAGCAGGGAAGGTGTGGATATGAAGGCTATTCTAAGCTTGTTTTATACACTTACATATTCATTGGACAGAAGCTCTGTTTTCATCTCTGAACTTATCCTGGTGCCTGGCACTTACTAACTGCTCAATGAGTTTGTGTTACGTAGACAAATACCCTGTTCCTATACCTGGGAATCAGGATTCTGTTGCTAATTATAATCTATCAGATTTTCATTGCAACAAAACAATTTGATAGTCTCATGAGTTTTGGCCTAATTTCTCCCGGTCTATAGTTGGTTTTCTGTTCTACCCGTGGAACCCTGAAAAATGAACTTTAGCCTACCACAGTTTAAGTGTATGGCTTTCTTGCCTAAAAACATATGGCAACAGAAGCTCAATATTTAGTGACTACACAGTAATTCCATAAAAACTTTAATTAAACTGTAGAGGCTCTATCTGGAACTATTGAAAGCTATTGGAATCTATTAAAACTGTGAAGAATATAGTTACACAATGAACATGACAGAATATCTTTGTACTCAAAATAACACTTGAAAACTAGATAAATGTACTACGATATTTATTACTATTTTATTTGAACTTTTAAGTTTTAATTTATTCAGTTATTCCAATTTGATCAACTTGTTCAAGGATATAGACCTCTATATCATAGCAGCATATATCAGACCAGTCTTTCTAGAATCTCAGAAAATATACTTGACCATTTGGCAAATAAGTACTTAGTAGTGAAACATTTTGAAAGAATATAGTCTTCCCACACTCAAGAAAAAAAAAAAACACAACGAGTATTTACTCACATGGACCTTGCAGAAGAGCTGAAGAATTTCTTTTTATTCTAAAGTTTGCCTTCTCTTGTTGGAAAACAATGCCTAGCATAGTCCTGTAGGCGAAATGTGTAATTATAAAGCCCTACACAAAGCTCTACTTATCAGCTTCTTCCAGAAGCTGAGATGTTGAGCATTAAGGTTTTCTGTTGTCCCACCTCTGCTTAACTATTCAGCTTTTTAACTGGAGAATCATTCTCTGCCTCCTCCATTTTTATTTTAATAGGAAACCTCCATTTTAGAGGAATACAATATCAATTGGACTCAGAAGCTGGGAGCTGGAATTAGTGGTCCAGTTAGGTAAGAGACCCATGTGCAAACTATGACACAATTGTTCTGAAGAGAACCTGTTCGAAATACATCTTAAGTTAGAAGCATTAGGTTTGCCAGATTTGTGAAACAGCCTTAATTTAACAAGCAGAGGTATTTATGATAGGCTTTTTCTCATCCATTTAGAAATATATTTAAGTGACGAAGTCACATGATCTGTAACAGAATCATTTAAGATGTTGATACCATGGAGCCACTGTATGAGTCACTTGTAGCCAGCAGAGGCCATTTTGTCTTTCTTGGCCAGCATCAAGTTGATTTCACATGTCTAAGGCCTGTGAAGGGCGGGCGAGATGCCTCTCTGCCTTTCCATCTGCTAGCCCTGGGGGCAAGTTTGTTCTGATGTGCCTGGATATATTTTTGATTAGAAGCACAGTTCTCAAAGAACAGCTTGTTAAATTAGTTTTCACTATAACTTAGATGATTTCTGATTGAACTTTTTTCTCCAAATCTAGAGTCTGTGTGAAGAAATCTACCCAAGAACGGTTTGCACTGAAAATTCTTTTTGATCGTCCAAAAGCTAGAAATGAGGTATGGTCCTTTATTGCCTTGATTTGCCTAAATATTTGAAGTGCCTAAGAATTATTCTTTTTACAAGTAAGGCAGCTTCCTGGAGAGAATACAGAGATGCACAAAGAATTTTATGTTCATACTTACTCTGTTTATATTCATACTTTTTGCTATTCCATGTTATCATTATAAAGCAGTTCTTCATCCATCAATACCAAAAGCTGTTAGTAAAGTCTTGCTTCCTTTCAAACCACCTTTTGTTCTTTTTCAATTAATGCGATTCTTACACCCCAAAATACTCAGGTTTACTTCAGCTTTTGCTTATTGGAAAAGGTCTTTAAAGAGTGGAGATAAAATAGTATGAGGAAGGTTCTAGTGAATAGTGTATTGAAATGGTGTTGCAGCAGAACTCTGAGGATGTATTTCTAGTTTTTAATAATAGGCATTTGTTTAAAATTATTTGGATGTGGTGATGACATGTTAATAATATGCAATGAAGGACTTATTCTTTTGCTTAGGGATATATGAATAATTTCTGAAATAAGATGTATTATTTACCAAATTTTTCATTTGCTAATAGATAGGACAGTAGAAGTAAATAAATCTGTTGGTGAGGTTTTTTTCATGGAAAGAGCATTAAGGAGGTAATCTGTGTATGAAAACACTTTTTTTTAAACATCATTCCAGGTGATAAGGTTTTTTACTGTAATAGGCTCATCCCCAGGCCTAGTGTGGTCAGTTTTGGGGGGAAAGTTTGGAGAGAAAATGTTGGCATCCCCTACGTACAGAAACATTTCCTCTGTTCTTCTTTAAGGTACGTCTGCACATGATGTGTGCCACACACCCAAATATAGTTCAAATCATTGAAGTGTTTGCTAACAGTGTACAGTTTCCTCATGAGTCCAGCCCCAGGTAAGACTACACAGGGTCATTATGACATGACCACCTCTCCACATGTAAGCCAAGGTGTAGTGGGGTCTTCTTTTGTGCCCTCTTTCTCTCCCATCCCTTCCCTCCCTCCCTGCCTGCCTCCCTCCCTTCCTCTTTCTTTTTCTTCTCTCCTTTACTTTTTAATTTGGAAATTTTCAAACATTTGTAAAAGAATCATGTAATGAATCCTTAAGTACCCATCACCCAACCTCAACAGTTATCAACTCATTGCCAGCCTTGCTTCATCTATACCCTACCCACTCTCCTGGCCCCCCCTGAGTAATGTGGAATTAAAACAGATTCTATTTCAAATTAGCAAAAGGAGACCAAATATTATTCTAGGCAATGTCTTAGACGTTGATATGGCAAAAAGCCCTTATTGCTGAATCTGACATTCCTTTTAAAGGAAGAAATCAACATCATTCTTTTAGCCTCCAAATGTTTGGCAAGCTCATTGGGTGTCATTCTAAATCTTTTCCAGGGAATTGAAAGTTAAATAAGGTATGGTTTCCATTGAAGGGACTGAGATATAAACCTATTATTCTAGCAGTGTGATAGGTACCAAGGAGAGGCATGCATAAAATGTTCTGAGCTTACAAAGGAGGAGAGCTGCCCTCTGTAGGCTGGGGAGGTGAGGTGTCTCAGAGCGGTTACGTGGGGGCGAGGACTTGAAGGGGGTGAGTAGGAGTTTTCCAGATGGAAAAAGATGAATTTGTAAAGAAAAATGGAAAATCAAATGATTATTTCTTAAAATTGTGCTCTGTTGGTGAAAGCATTTGGATGGAAGCTGGAAGCATTTATATCAAAGAGTGGTAACCAAAATTCGGATTTTTTTTTTGACAACATGAGAATTTTTGCTTTTATTTAGTAGCTGTGTAACCCTATCTGGCTATCTTGCTGGGCATGCTGTGGGTCGTATGGAAAACTAGTGGAGTAGGGGCAGGGAGTAGAGAGGGGGAGACACACACACACACACACACACACACACACACACACACAAGAGTGAATAACCAAGACAGCCCAACTGAATGACTTGATATTCATGTCCTATACAAAGTCGTATTCTGTTTTCGATACACTTTCAGTGTAGCTTCCCTAAAATGTATATACAAGTTAAGTACAGAATCTTCAAAAGGATCATCATTGTCTTCAAAACTAATTCTTCTGCTTTCTTTTAGCTTCTTAGAAACCTTTAGGTCAGGGATAGTCCTCATTCATAGTGTCCAGCTGGTAGTGACAAGGGATCCAACTCAAAGGGGCTTGGTAGGACTAGATTTAGGAAGTAGTAACACTTTGTAGATGAGGTATCTAGGTTAGCTACTTGATGTTTCAGTTTTGTTTTGTTTTGTTTTGTTTTTTAACTTAACAAAATCAAATGCTTTCAAACAGGGCTCGACTCTTAATTGTAATGGAGATGATGGAAGGGGGAGAGCTATTTCACAGAATCAGCCAGCACCGGCACTTTACAGAGAAGCAAGCCAGCCAAGTAACAAAGCAGGCAAGTTAACCCCGGGTACCAATCAAACTGCCAACAGTGTTGGTTAACAAGCACAATTTCATTGGGGGGAATAAAAGAAAGCTTGAAGAAAAGCTCTATTTGATCTCTCATTGCCTGCTTTGTTATGTAATTAGAAAAGATGCCTTGACAGGAGGAATGTGACCCCCTTTTATGCTTTGGTGGGGGGGACCTGTATTCTTAAGTGGTTTTCAATTGTTTGCCTATGATAAGATTTAAATAAACTCTGGAAGGAAGGTAATCTTAACTCCTTTTTAGATTGTAGATAATCTTTAGATGTATAGCTTCCAAGCACTGTTATTGGACTTTGAGATAAAATGCTAGTGATACTACCTGAAAGACTGTATGGTGTAAAAATATGTTCTAAGGCAATTACATATAAGATACTTTTTGCTTATGTCACCTTTCTCTCATCAGATTTTAATAGTAGTCTAAGGTCTTTGTAATTCTGGGTTATTCCTGGTTTTATGTTCTCTCTATTTTGACATCACATTTTATTGCTAGAGGGATGATGTACGTCACAAACAATACTAGGAATCCAACTGGAAATAACCTCATGAGGAGATGAAAAAGCTAAACCCTCAAGGTTTCTCTTCAGGCCAAGCAAGCAAAGCAGAGAGAAGCAGGACACATAGCCCACTGGTTCTTAATGAAAAAATTCTTCCAAATTTTCTGTGAGCCTCAAGCATTTTTTGACGCCTCCTTTCTGGTAGGGAGGAACTGATATTTGGAATGCCAAGGCAATTCCATACAGAGTGTTAAAGAACAAATAAAATCTGTTCTATTTGATTTTAAAAATTATAGCTTGTATTTTTCAAATATTAGGACTAAAGGATGAGCTCTGATAATCTTCTGTAAAACCAAAGTCGTTTAAATCCACCTAAACAGGCAACACTTTCAACCAGTCGGATGAACAGATTAGAACATCAGGTGGAAAAATCCGTTCAGCTGCTTTCTGTTGTTCTTGAAAGCAGAACTTCAAGTTGGGCTCCCTGAAGAGTGCAGGTTTCCTTTGAGTCAGGCGTTAGTGCTGCTGCCCTGCTAGGGGGAAGCCAGACCTTCTGAAGACTGCCTGGCCCAGTGTTTGCTTTGCAGTACTTGTCACATCTCAGATTAATGGAAGTGCAAGTATTTCACTTTTCCCATTTCATACAGGATTTAACCATCAGTTTATTATGACAAAGAATTGTTTTACTGTTGTATTTTTTCTTTTTGTTGAACAAAATACAGCTTAATTCATTTCTATTTCTTGATATCTGAAGTCTTAATTTCTGCTTTAAAATTGAAAACTGACCACAGTCTTAATTGACTTAGTAAGGATCATTTTTTAACATCCTGAGTTCTCTAAACCAGGGGAATTAAAGAGCTATCTTTTCTAAGATATGGTTGCTCCATTATGTCCTTTCCAGATAGCTTTGGCTCTACAGCACTGTCACTTGTTAAACATCGCACACAGAGACCTCAAGCCTGAAAATCTGCTCTTCAAGGATAACTCTTTGGTGAGATGACTTGCTCTTCTGTATTTTAGTGCTGCTACTCTCAGTATAGTTCAGGAACAGTGTGTAGGTGTGTATATGTTTGGAGTGCTCTGAATCCATGGTGAAGAGGCTTTAGGCCAAAGTGCTTCAAGCAGCTTACTTTTCCCATATCTGTTCCCTCGCTAGAGGCTCAGAGAAATTGTACCATACTCCTGGCATCGATCATTTTGGATGACACTGATGTGTGTTTGTACATAAGGACTTTAGATTTTGGGTATTATTTGGAAGGACTTTGGGAAGGGGCAGGAATCTATATGCTGTTATATGTTACCTTGGAACTTAATGGTTGTGTTTAGTGTTAACCCTCATAAGGTGTGTTTTCCTCTCCAGCCCCAGTCCATGCCCCGTGCACTGTGTCCCACCAGATAACTTACTCTGGCTATCATGAAGCTGATGTTGAGGGTGAAGCAGCACCCTAGATTGATGAGAGATAATGGGACAATAGAGTCAGGAAGCATCTTGATTTTAGTGCTGCCTTTACAAGTTATAAAACAGGGATAACTGTGAGTGGGTAGAAATTCCTTACTTCTGTATTACTAAGAACAGTTTCTAAATATGAATCATTGTCTCCAGAGTGAGGACATGCTACTCATAGGTTCAGGTCTCAGCTAGAAACTCCTGAGAGCTTAAGGTAACATGTCTTGCACCTGCATTTTCCTTTAACGTTTTCCGAGAACTCTGGAGCAGTGACTCCCATTTGTTTTATTTCAGGATGCCCCAGTGAAGTTGTGTGACTTTGGATTTGCCAAAATTGACCAAGGTGACTTGATGACACCTCAGTTCACCCCATATTATGTAGCACCTCAGGTAAGCATGTGCTGTTTCTTCCGTAGGATGTGTCACCAAGCTGCCTGTAGACTCACGTTTCTTCCATTCCACAGCATGAGTGGGTGTATATTACAAATGGAAGGAGGACTCAGCTTCATAAACCTATAGGCTGCTTAATTTGGTGCAGGCATTTTATTCTTTTAAAAGCAGCCTTATTGAGGTATGATTAATATACAATAAAATACTTCTACATTAAGTGTAGTTTGATGAGTTTTGACAAATGGATACTCCTGCGTGAACATCACCAAAGTCAAGATACAAAACATTTCCATCACTTCAAAAACTGTCTTGTGTGCCTTTGCAGTCATTCTGCTCCTAACTTAATCCCCTTAATTAAAACCACTGATCTACTTTCTGTCATTATTGGTTAGTTTTGGTTAGTTTTGCCTGTTGTAGAATTTCATAAAAATGGAATTCTGTACCTTCTGTGTTTCACTTCTTTGGCTCAGCATGTTTTTGAGATTCATCCATGTTGCTGTATGTATCAGTAATTAGTTCCTTTTTATTGCTAAGTAGTATTCCATCATATGACCAAGCCACATTTGTTTATTATCCATTCACTGACTGATGGCCATTTGAGGTTGTTTCCTATTTTTCACCATTAGGAATAAAGCTGCTAGGAACATTCATTTACGAGTTTTGGGGGACATACCCCTCCCCTTTAGGTAAAATCTTTTTCTAAAATGGTTGTATGCACCACTAATGTAATGTAAATGTTCCAGTTTCTTCACATTCTTATCACCAACTTATGTTTGTTAGTGTTTATAATCTTGGTCATTCTGGTAGGTATGTTCGTGTTATTTCGTTATGGATTTAATTATAGCATTTTCCTGATGGCTACTGTTGTTGAATATTTTTTCATGTGTCTACTGGCTGTTCTGTTGTGAAATATGGGTACAACATTCTGTTGTGTAGTAGTATGGGTACAAATCTTTTGCCCTTTTTGTGTTGTTTTATTAATGAGATATAAGAATTGTTTTTATTATATTCTGGATACAAGTTCTTTGTCATATATATGTATTACTATTTTACTGCTGCTGTAACAAATTGCCACAAACTTAGTAACTTAAAACAGCACACATTTATTACCTTACAGTTTTGGAGGTCAGAAGTCTGAAATGTTTCAGGATGTCAGCAGGACTGTGTTCCTTTTGGAGGCTCTAGGGGAGAATCCATTCCCTTGCCTTTTCAGCTTCTGAGACCACCTGCATTCTTTGGCTTGTGGCCTCTTCCTCCATTTTCAAAGACAGCAGCGTAGGTAGCATCTTCCAGTCTCTCTGACTCTGACCGGGTCCAATTACATTGGACCCACCTGGGTAATCCAGGATAATCCCCCATCTCAAGATCCTTAATTTAATCAAATCTTAGAAGTCCCTTTTACTATGTAAGGTAACATATTCATAGGTTCCAGGGATTAGGACAGGACTTCTTTGGGAGGCCATTATTCTGCCTACAACATATCTATTATGAATATTTCTCTCAGTCTGTGGCTTGCATTTCAGTTTTCTTTTTTTTTTTTTGGCCGTGCCACGTGGCATGTGGGATCTTAGTTCCCTGATCAGGGATCAAACCCATGCCCCCTGCACTGGAAGCACAGAGTCTTAGCCACTGGACCGCCAGAGAAGTCCCCATCAGTTTTCTTAATGATCTTTTGAATAGTAGAAGTTTTAAATGTTGATCAAGTCCAATTCACCAATTTTTTTTTTCAATGGTTAGTGCTTTTTGTTCCTAAGAAGTCTTTCCATATCCATGGTGATGAAGATTTTCTCATGTTTTCTTATTAAAGGTTATAGTTTTAGCTTTTACATTTTAGACTATGATCCATTTGAGGTGTGTGTGTGTGTGTGTGTGTGTGTGTATAAAGGGTCAAGCTTCTTTTTTTCCCTTATGGATGTCGTTTCCATATCACTTGTTGAAAAGACTATCCTTGCCTCATTGAATTACCTTACAGTTTTGTCGAATTGAATTATTTTGCGGTTTTGTCGAAAATCAATTGACGATATATGTGTTGGTCTATTCTAGGCTCTATTCTGTTTTTTTTGTTTTTTTTAAAATAAATAATTTTTTTAAAGTTTTTTTTATAGCTACATTATTTATTTATTTATTTATTTATTTTATTTTTTTAGCTGTGTTGGGTCTTCGTTTCGTGCGAGGGCTTTCTCTAGCTGCGGCAAGCAGGGGCCACTCTTCATTGTAGTGCAGGGACCACTCTTCATCGCGGTGTGCGGGCTTCTCACTGTCGCGGCCTCTCTTGCTGCAGAGCACAGGCTCCAGACGCGCAGGCTCAGTAGTTGTGGCTCACGGGCCTAGTTGCTCCGCGGCATGTGGGATCCTCCCAGACCAGGGCCTGAACCCATGTCCCCTGCATTGGCAGGCAGATTCTCAACTACTGTGCCACCAGGGAAGCCCTCTATTCTGTTTTTTTGATACATACGTCTATATATCATCTGGATCACTGTAGCTTTATATTAAGTCTTGACCTCAGATAGTGTAATAAGTCCTTCAGATGTATTCTTTTTCAAAATTGTTTTCACTATTCTGGATCCTTTGCATTTCTCTGTAAATTTTAGAATTCAGTTCTCTATGACAGAAAAGCCTCCTGGGATTTGATTTGAATTGTTTTTAATCTATAGATGAATTTGGAGAGAATTGACATCTTAACAATATAAAGTCTTCTACTCAATGAACATGGTATATCTTTCCATTTATTTAGGTCTTTAATTTTTCTCAGAAACATATTTCTTAGTGTATAGGCTTTATACCTATTTTCTTAAATTTTTTCCTGTATTTTATGTTTTTGGAAATTATTGGAAATGATATTTTTAAAAATTTCATTTTCCAATTGTTTGTTTATAGTTTGTAGAGAAATAAATGATTTTTGATCCCTTGAATCCTGGGATCTTGCCTAAATCGCTTATTAATTCTAGTAGATTTTTTTTATAGATTTGTTAAGATTTTCTACATACAAAGTCATGTCATCTGTGAATAAAGATAGTTTTACTTTGTTCTTTCCAGTATGTTTGCCTTTTATTTCTTTTCCTTCCCTTATTGTGTTGGCTAGGACTACCAGTTGAATATAAGTGATGAGAGCAGACGTCCTTGCCTTGTTCCTGATCTTACAGAAAATGTTCAGTCTTTCACCATTAAGTATGATATTAACTTACATTTTTTGTAGATGTCCTTTATCAGGTTGAGTAAGTTTCCTTCTGTTCCTAGTTTACTGAAAGGGAATGTGTTAAATTTTACCCAGTGCTTTTTCTGCATCTATTGAACTGATGATATATATTTTTTTCTTTATTTTGTTAATATGATGAATTAATTGATTTTCAGGCATTACACCAATCTTACATTCCTAAGATAAAACTCACTTAGTCATGATGACTGATTTGTTTTGCTAATATTTTGTTAAGGATTTTGTGTTTTTTAACAAAAGGGATATTGGTCCATAATCTTTTCTCATAATGTCTTTGCCTTGTTTCAAGGTATCAGGGTAATAATGCTGACATCATACTATTAGTTGGGAAACGTGTCTTCCTCCTTTATTTTCTGAAACAGTTTGTGTAAGATTGGTATTTTGGAGTTTTCATTGTGGATTTTTAATGATGTAATCAATTTAAAAATAGGTATAGATCTACTGAATTTTTATATTTCTTCTTGAGCCAGTTTTAGTAATTTGTGTCTTTCAAGAAATTTGACTATTTTTTTTTTAATTTATTGGCATAAAATTATGATAATCCCTTATTAACCTTTTAAATCTTTGTAGGATCTGTAGAGATGGAGGTGGAAGTCTGGAAGTTGGCTTGCTGCTTCTGCAGTTAGTCCTTTAGTATGGGGGTAGGGAATTGAGTCAGTCTACTTAGGAGTTGAGCTTAGTTTGAGCTCTGTTGTTGCTATTGTTATTTTTACTGTGTCACTGGCTTGAGATTCCTCTCTTGTTACCTTGTGCTTAGGGTGGGGTTTGGGGTGCCACAGGTTTATGTTTTTTTAAAAATGTTTCTTCTCCATCTTCAGCTTTGGCATTGGCTGTGTGCCTCTGCCTCAGAGGGGCTTTCGCTTCACAGTCTTTTTCTGCCACTAACAGTGGACTGCTGTTACTTATTACTTGGTGCTTGCTAGCCTGGTGGAGGGTGATGGCAACGATGGGTGGAGAGGTATCTCTTTTCTGAACCAGCCTCAGTCTTGGTCAGGTCCTGTTTTCTTGAGTCTCAAGAGCAGAAGAGCCTGCGAGTGGGTGCGAATGCCCCTTGTTTCCATGGCTCCTAAGGGTCTGCTATCCCCAACTTTGCCTTTAGCAATTTGTTAAAAATTTAGCCAAATTCTTTTTATGCTTATGGCATGCTATAATGCTTTCTCCTGGGCTTTGTCACAGATGAGCCAGTCTTTATGTGTTGTCTCTTCTTGGAAGGGACAAGAATACTTTGTTGCTTTGAGACCTCTGATGAGTTCAAGAAAAGTGATGATTTTATAGTTTATGATTTTATAGTTTATCTGGTTTTTCCTTGCTGTTAGGGTGAGAGTGACACCATTTCCAGCTCTCTACATCCTAGACAGAAACAGCAGTCCCAGCCATTTGATTATAGTATGGGTGTTTGTTTTTCCTGCTAGGGGTTTATTGAGCTCCTTGGATCTGTCAGTTTATGGTGTTTACCAATTTAGGAAAATTTTCAGACATTTATTCAAATATTTTTGTGCTTGTCCTCTCTGTGCCATTTTAATGAGACTCCAGTTGTATGTATGTTAGCTCACACACTGAGCACTAAGGTTCTGATCTTTTTTTTTTTTTCCTTCCTTCATTTTTTTTTTCCTATCTGTGCTCCACTTTGGCTAGATTCTATTGCTAGGTTTTCAATTTCACTACTCTTCTGCATTGTCTAATCTGTGAATTTCCTCACTTCAGATTTATATAATCTGTTTCTCTTCTCATTTTGTTAATGTTTCCCTTTAAGTACCTCAGCATATTTAATAACTTATTTAAATCCTTGTCTGCTGATTGCATCATCTGTCATTTCTGAGTCTGCTTCTGTTGATTGATTTTTTTCCTTCCTGGCTCTGGATAACATTTTTCTGCTTCTTTGCATATCTAGTAAATTTTGATTGGATGCTGGATCTTATAATATCATGTTGGTGAATGTCTGGATTTTGTTGTCATTGAAGAGTATTAAAGATTGTTTTGGCGAGTGGTTAAGTTACTTGTGGATTAGCTTGATTGTTTTGAAACTCATTTTTAAGTTCTGTCAGGGCAAGTCTAGAACAGAATTTATTCTAGGGCTACTTCAACCCTACTCCCCAGATGAATCACTTCTGGGTCCTCTGTTGATGCCCCACATGTTCAGTGAGGTCTCTTTACTCTGGCTAGTTGGAGCTCAGATACCTCCTAGACTTGTGTGACATCTGGGAATTATTTAGCTTATAGCTCCAGTAGTCATTCCAGTACCTGGTTCCTTCCCTGGCTTCATGGAGTCTTGCTCTACTATGTGCAGCTTACTATTTAGCTAGACTCAAAGGGATCCTTATGCAGATTTTTGTGTACCTTCCCCACAGTTAATACTCTGCTCCACTAATTTCAGCCACACTGCTGAACTCTGTGAACCCCCTGTGCCCTGCTTAGATTCTCTTTCCCTGAACTGCATTCCACAAAGTGCCTTTTGGTAGTTCATTGGACTTACCACATTTGCTTGCTCTCTCTCAGGGTTCACTGACCTGTATTGCCTATTCAGTGGCAGAAAAGGTGTTTTTTATATTTTGTCCAATATTCTAGTTGTGTATGGTGGAAATGCAAGTTGTACTGGTTAATCCGTCATGGCCAGCATGTCATTTATATATATACGTGTATATATATATATATATATATATGTATATATATGTGTGTGTGTGTGAATATATATATACATATATATATACATATGTATATACATATATATATATAGCTGGTGCTTATTCTTTTTGAGATTTGTTTTATATAAGAAGCCCTCTTTAAAAATTTTTTTTTTATTGAGATATAATTGATACATGATAAACTATACATATTTAAATTGCACAACTTACAAGTTTTGACATACACACACACACACACTCATTAAACCATCACCACAGTCAAGGTAGTGAACATATTTGTCACCCCCCAAAATTTTATTGTGCCCCTTGATAATCCTTCCCTGCCTCTCTATTTTTCCCTTCATTCCCAGGCAGCAGTTGATCTGCTTTCTGTCATTATAGATTAGTTTGCATTTTCTGTAGATTTATATATAAAGTAGCACATCGTATGGTATTTTCTTTTGGGGGGGGTTTTCTTTCACTCAGCAAAATTATGTTTAAGATTTATCCATGTTATTGCATGTATCAATAGTTCTTTCGTTTTTACTGCTGGGAAGTATTCCATTATGTGGATATACCATGGTTTGTTTATCCACTCATCTATTGATGGACATCTAGAGAAAGCAACTAGAGAAAGCCCTCGCACAGAAATGAAGACCCAACACAGCCAATTTTATTTATTTATTTATGGCTGTGTTGGGTCTTCGTGTCTATGCGAGGGCTTTCTCTAGTTGTGGCAAGTGGGGGCCACTCTTCCTCGCGGTGCGTGGGCCTCTCACTATCGCGGCCTCTCTTGTTGCGGAGCACAGGCTCCAGACGCGCAAGCTCAGCAATTGTGGCTCACGGGCCCATTCGCTCCGCGGCATGTGGGATCTTCCCAGACCAGGGCTCGAACCCGTGTCCCCTGCATTGGCAGGCAGATTCTCAACCACTGCGCCACCAGGGAAGCCCCCAGTGTTTTTAATTTTAGCTATTTTAGTGACTATGTAGCAGTATTTCATTGTGGTTTCAATTTGCATTTCCCTAATAACTAATGATGTTGAGCATCCATGGTGCTTCTTTGCTGTCTGTATATTTTCTTTGGTGAAGTATCGGATCAGGTCTTTTCCCCATATTTTAAATTGGATTGTTTATTTTCTTATTGCTTAATTTTAGAGTTTTTTAATATATTTTGGATATAAGTCGTTTATCAGATATATGCTTTGCAAAGATTTTCTTCCAGTCTATGGCTTATCTTTTCATTCTCTTAACAGTGTCTTTTTTTTTTTCTTTTTTTTAAAATTGAAGCATAGTTGATTTATGGCGTTTCAGGTGTACAACAAAGTGATTCAGTTACACACACGTGCACACACACACATATATATACTTTTTCAGATTCTTTTCCATTATAGGTTATTTCAAGACATTGAATATAGTTCCCTGTGCTATACAATAGGTCCTTGTTGTTTATCTATTTTATATATAGTAGTGGGTATCTGTTAATCCCAAATTCCCAATTTATCCCTCCCCCACTTTCCCCTTTGATAACCATAAGTTTGTTTTCTAAGTCTGTGAGTCTATTTCTGTTTTGTGAATGAGTTCATTTGTATCACTTTTTTAGATTCCACATATAAGTGATATCACATGATATTTGTCTTTCTCTGTCTGACTTACTTCACGTAGTATGATAATCTCTAGGTCCATCCGTGTTGCTACAAATGGCATTATTTCATTCTTTTTTATGGCTGAGTAATATTCCATTGTGTGTGTGTGTGTGTGTGTGTGTGTGTGTGTGTATCACATTGTCTTTATCCATTCATCGATCGATGGACATTTAAGTTGTTTCCATGTCTTGCCTATTGTAAATAGTGCTACTGTGAACATTGGGCGGCATGTATCTTTTCAAATTAGTGTTTTCATCTTTTCCGGATATACACCCAGGAATGGGATCACTGGATCATATGGTAACTCTATTTTTAGTTTTTAAAGCAGCCTACATACTATTTTCCATAGTGGCTGCACCAATTTACATTCCCACCAACAGTGTAGGAGGGTTCCCTTTGCTCCACACCCTCTCCAGCATTTATTATTTGTAGATTTTTAAAAAATATTTATTTATTTGGTTGTGCTGGGTCTTAGTTGCAGCAGGTGGGCTCCTTAGTTGCAGCTCACCAGCTCCTTAGTTGCAGCTTGCAGGCTCCTTAGTTGCGGCACTTGGGCTTTTTAGTTGCAGCAGGTGGCTCCTTAGTTGTGGCATACGAACTCTTAGTTGCGGCATGCAAATGGGATCTAGTTCCCTGAGCAGAGATCAAACCCAGGCCCCCTGCATTGGGAGTGTGGAATCTTAACCACGGTGCCACCAGGGAAGTCCCTATTTGTAGACTTTTTGATGATGGCCATTCTGACTGTTGTGAGGTGGTAACAACATCTTCTGAAGAGCAAAAGATTTTAATTTTGGTGTGAAGGCCAATTTGTTAATTTTTTAAAAAAATTTTTTGGACTCTGCTTTTGGTTTTCTATCCAAGAAATCTAACTCAAGATCACAAAGATTTTCTGCTACAAGTTTTATAATTTTAGGCTTTACATTTAGGTCTGTGATCCATTTTGAGTTAATTTTTGTAAAATGTGTGTGGTATAGATCCAGGTTCATTTTTTAGCATTTGGATATCTAGTTGTTCCAGTACCATTTGTTGAAAAGCTATCTTTTCTCTACTGCATTGCTTCTGAGCCTTTGTCAAAAATCAGTTGAATGTATATTGTGTGGGTTTATTTTTGGATTTTCCACTCTGTTCCATTGATCTCTTTGTCTGTCTTTACACTAATACCATACTGTTTTGATTATTGACACTTTTTAATAATTTTTGAGATAAGGTAGTTTTAGCCCTCCAACTTTGTTCTTCTTTTTCATAGTTGTTTTGGCTATTCAAATTTCTTTGCATTTCCATATGAACTTTAGAATTGGCTGTTTACTTCTACAAAAAAGCATGCTGGGATTTTGACTAGGGTTGTTTTAAACATATAGTTCAGTATGGGAGCACTGGCATCATAACAACATTGAGCCCTCTGACCCATAAGCCAGCTGTATTATTCCATTTATTTTTGTCTTTGGTTTTGCTCAGCAATATTTGTATAGTTTTCAGTGTACAGGTCTTTCACATTTCTTTTTAGATTTATTCTTAATTTTTTTATGCTCTCATAAGTGGTATTTTCTTTTTCAGGTTTAATTAATTCACTTTATTATTCTTGTGTGAAAACACGAGCCTTGTGCAACACAAGATGGTCAATGAATTGCTGATAGGGAGCCTTGGTGAGCAGAGTCCCCTTTGAGAGGTCAGGTGTAAGATAGCTGTAGGTCTTAGAGGTGGCATCAAAGGTGGCCTTGGTAAAGTTGCCCAAGGAGGCAGTGCAGCCGCTGACCAAGGTGTAACACTTTTCAGTATCTGCCGTCAGCAGCAGCTTTGTGGCCACGAAGGCCAAGACAGTAGCAGTGGATCTGGGTGCAAGGATGAAGCATACCAGCAGAGAGCTGCAGTATCCTGTCACCTTCAAGGAACTGTATGGGGTTTGCCAATCTTGTGTTCGCAGGAGTCCCATTACCCATGACAGCGGAGAGGTTGGCCAGGAGGATGGCCCTGTGGATGGCAGTGGTTACCTCCTTGGAGCACTTAACACCTAGACCCATGTGACTATTACAGTCCCTCATGGCAACAAATTCCTCGAACCTGGACTGCTGGCCAGCACCATTCTGCTTTCACTGCTTTCAAAGGCATAAGGGACTCCCCTAGGTAAAAGTAACCTCAGATCGAGAGGAAGAAGAGATAAATCTCCTTCAGGGACTTAATCTTCATATCCTTGACCTACGCAAACACTGATAAATTGCTGATTGCAAGAGAGAAAAAGGTTTTTGAAAGTATTTATGTAGAGTTTTTTTCAGTTGTTGATTGTTGACTGCCAGTGACTACCCTCTTCAGCCTTGCAGCAGTCTGTCTCAAGCTGCAGGTCGCTGGTGTGATTTTCAGTAAACTGTCCCCTTTGGTATAACTCTGACAGGTACTGGAGGCACAGAGAAGGCATCAGAAGGAGAAATCTGGCATCATACCTACCTCGCCAACACCCTACACTTATAACAAGGTAGGAGAGGCGATACTAATCTTTACCCCTTGGGTGTAGCCCCTCTTCTCCTATGAGGTGTTTGTGGCCCTCTGGGAAGGTGGCAAATTCCATTCTTATCCCTTAATATTGCTGCCGAAGAGGCTGAAAGCAGCCACATATGCAGAAGAGTGGAATTCAAGTATTTGTCTGATGAAATAAGATTCATACTAGTTTAGGTTTTGCAGCAGGAACCAAAGGCTGTGATCACCTGGAGGTTATTTATTTGGCTAGCTGTACAGTCCACTGATAACATTTAAAAGATATGTTTGTCTTGCTTTTTTGAGGTGGAGACCATTTCAGAGAATATTATTTGTCCATTTATGGTGCCATTCTTTCTAACCCCATAAAATACCCAACTTAGAACAGTGTCTAGTACACACAGCAAGTGCTCCCAAGTGTTACCTGGTACTTCACAGTTCTTAATCAGTAGCCTACACATCAAGCTTCTCTGTTCTAAAGTATAAGAGGTTTAGGGCCTCTTGAAACAGGTCCTAGAGGTCCTGGAGTCACTGAGTAGATCAGAAAAAAATGATGCTGCTTGGGGACTCCAGGTGATATAGATGGTAGAGAGGGAGCTGAGGATGGTAGAAAGGCAGGCCAGCTCTTCCTGGTCCCACACCTTTAGAGGGCCCCACATATTCCTAATGCATGTGTGTGCACACATGCAGGCATACATACCGAAGAACACACAGGCTTCTGTGGCACTCAGGACCCTCCACTTGCACTGGCACTGGCACAGCATGACCAGAACTCTAAACAACTACTTTCATGATTAACACTGTTCAGTCCCCAAGTAAGAACTGCTCCACACCATCTTGATCTACTTGCAAAACTGTAGGCAGCTGTGCCCTTATATAGTGAAGGTTGGAAGTGAGGGCTGTGCTGATTATAGTCAGTCAGAAACTGCTTCCTGCTTCCCAATGCAGGCAGGAATTGAGTGGTAGAAGCACTTAGCTAACAGAGATATTAATTTACTTGATACGGTCTTCTCATCATGAATACAATGGATTCTTGTGTGATATATTATTTCCCAGTACTATTTTTTTCTCCTCTTCCTGTTCCATGTTGTGAATCTAGTGGTGTTTGTGAATTAGCACGGCATTCATAAAATTTACACTCCACAGATGAGTAATATAGTGAAATAAGTTCATATTACTTTTGAATGTGTATATATGTTGGTCTAGTTATCATCTTTATATTGGCAACTAAGTGAACACTGACTGCTACATTTGCAAATAATTTTTTAAATAAAAATAATGTAAAAAGATGTAGTTAAATTTTCAAAAGTTAAATAAATACATCAACCTTAATTAAAAAGAAAAAGAAAAAGAGGCAGTAGGCCAGGTGACTTGCTGTGACTCCACCACCATTCAGCTGTATGATGTTGGTTGGTACACTTAGTTTCACTCTTGACAGATGACCTTAGAGATGACAAGATCTCTGTAGTATCAGTTTCCTCATGTGAACTATTTTTTAAGATTTCTTTTCACCTCTATAATTTTATAAGTATGTTCTACAGCATGGGTCATGTCATCTATAAATGTCTACTAGTATGATGCCAAGACATGGCTGAGAGTACCTGAGACACCTCATTTTCCAGGCTTCACTCAGAGCAGCGCACAGCTGTGGTGTGAGGAGCGTGTGGCCACAGTGGCAGGCTCCCTGGGCTGCCTTTCTCAGGTGGACACTGCTTTTGTCCCGCAATTCAGGAGGGGCTTGGGTTGAAGCCTCTGAGGACCCAGTTTCCGAGGCAGGTAGAGCTACATTTAATTAAAATAGGAGTCCTTTATTAATAAGCACGCTGTGACTACAGGCCATGAAATCACCTTACTATCTACAGACATGGTAGTTAGTGGCAGTTTTGTTTCATTCAGAATATCTTCCCCAAGAATGGTCTTGCAAATGGGCACAGTGAGTCCTTCATGGCCAAAGGATTGCTTTTAGCCTCCTGTTTTTCCCTGCAGTGCCTATCCCTAATCTTTGTCAGACTGCTTTGGGCCTTTATAAAATGACTTGTGCTGTTTTATAGAGTCAGCCCACCTGTGTCCTAGCTGCTTTGTTCCTGCACCCTCAACCCTGCCCAGGTGGACAGAGTAAATGTTTCACAACCAGCTGGCTTATATCTATCACTTTTCTGGCTGGGGACAAAGTATCATACATCTGTACCCAATAATCAGATAGCAGCTTGGGCCTAAGCAGTGAGAATAAAAGTGACTATTTTACCCCAGACTGGCCTTGTATATATGGGGTGCACATGTGTAGTGTTGGTAGCACTTAATTCTCTTAAGACTTCCTGAAGCTTTTACAGTCTCTGTGAAGTGATTCTCGGAGATATCAGCCTGTGTATATCAGGGGCTGTTTCTGGGTCAGTCCTAGGGACTTTATTTTAGAGCTGTGCCTCTGCTGTGAGTGACCATGTTCTTTTTGCTTTCAGAGCTGTGACTTGTGGTCCCTAGGGGTGATTATCTACGTGATGTTGTGCGGATACCCTCCTTTTTACTCCAGACATCACAGCCGGACTATCCCAAAGGATATGCGGAGAAAGATCATGACAGGCAGTTTTGAGTTCCCAGAGGAAGAGTGGAGCCAGATCTCAGAGATGGCCAAAGATGTTGTGAGGAAGTGAGTCCCCAGGCCACTGCGGGGGGAGGCCAGGGAGGCCTTAAAAGTGGTGGAACACAAAGGAATGTTGGGTAAAGGAAAGTCATTTGTTTCCCAGGCATGCTCCTTCTCATTTCAGCATTACAGAAAATTTTCCCTGGAGCCTGAGATGAGAGTTCTCAGTGTCCACACCTTGGTGAAATTGGAGCTTTGCTCCCTCCTGTTGCACTCCTAGAATTTGTCCTTAGGGTTGAATCCAGGTCCCTTGGTAGCCATTGTATCTGTGAGCATTAATTTAGGACCTTAAATGGTAACCCCCCTGGTATACACTTCCTGCACGGAGGCCGGTCATTTGGGACAGACATGATTCCAGGAACTGAACTGTGGTGCTAAAATGACCATGATGCTTTGGGCTTTTCATTCCTTAGCTGCTGTGGGAGTGTGTGATTGGTTGTGCAGGGCCTGGACCCCACCTCCTGCCCTTCCTACTGCTAGTTGGTTGCTGTGGTGTATATTAAGATGGAAAGGTTTAGAAGAATTAGGGTTAGTGAATGGATGATGGAGACTTGACATTCAGAGTCCTTTGGAGAAATTAGCTAGAGCACTAAGAAAGAAGTCAGACCTAAATATGAGGTGTCTTTGCTTTTTCTACCCACCTGTGTCAGAGGCTTAGCTGCCTGGGACTTGGACGTTGTTCTGGTATTCCTATTCCTATTGCTTGTTCTTCACTGAGTAATTTCTCCTCTTTTGGTTTCAGTTTCTTCATCTGTAATGCGATAAAGATAAGCATTAAAGGGGCAGTACCTGGGAACTGTCTCCTGATAGTACAGCTGTTTCTCTATGGAGATTACTCTCTTTCAGAAGTGAGCTTGTTCTGTTGGTTAGGTGTTTATGTATTCAAAAAGGGACTAGTTTCTAAAATATACAAGTGAAAGTTAGGAGGGTGGAGGCAATGTTTAAATCATTGTTTGTCTTCCTATGCTCTTTCCCTGCTGTATTCTCAGTTACTTAACCAAAATATCAGTATCCTCTAATTGGTTCTTTGCAGTTCTGTAGAATATATTTCCTGTCCCTAGAGCAACATTGATTATCTTCTTTCAGCATTGAGATTCTTTTCTAAATAATCCTTTCTTTAGAATCTGAAGCTGTTTGTTCACAATGATCCAGAAGGTTACAGAGAACATGAAAGAGCAAGTAGGCGTGTTGTCCTGACTCTGATGTTTGGAATGGGAGGCTATGTATTTGGAAGAAGGTGCTGTAAAAGGCCCAGGGAATATGCTGGGGTGAGCTAGGAATTGCATCAGGATAAATGTACAAGATGTAAAGAACTATGGTCAAAAAGCCGATGGTACAGAACAATACATTAGGCTTAGAAGGAAATGCCATCCCCTTCTCAGAGATTAGATTTTTAGCTTTTGAATGTCTTTGGAATAAAGGGTTCATGTCCTGCCAAATGGTGACATCTAAGAGTTTTATCACAAGTAGCAACCTGGATTTTCAGAACTGTATGACCCCTCGACTAATTTTACAGTCACTGTTAGCCAAAAGAGCATTTTGAGTCCCTTTTGGAAATTATAGCCCACTGTCCTAGAAACATTAGTCTGGGGATTCAGTGTCTCAGGAACTGTAAGCCATATGTAAGATTACTTTACTGAACCTAGAACTCAGTCTGTGGTATCACTGGACTAAGCCTTTTCCTACCATTCTTATCTCAATTTATTTAGTATATAAAGAACTGCCTAAGGACAGAGTGCCCTCACAACTAACGGTTAGGGACGAGAGCCCCACCTCTGTCCTGCAAATAGAAAGCCTAGGCTTGTAGGAGTCGGTGGAAAGTCAGAAGCTGGAGCTGGTTAGAGCCAGACCCAGGAACTTCCCGGCCTCTGCAAGCAACTGCATGGCAGCCCTGTTGGCCTTTTCTCCACAGGCTCTTGAAGGTCAAACCAGAGGAAAGACTTACCATCGAGGGAGTGTTGGATCACCCCTGGCTCAACTCAACTGAGGCCCTGGATAATGTGCTACCCTCTGCTCAACTGATGATGGATAAGGTTTTGAATGATGCTTATTTTGTTGGCCGAAAAGGCTGTGTTGGGAAGGAATGCTGAGGCTTGACTCAATGAGGGGTTAAAGGCAAAACAATGCAGAGCACACAGTCTTTCCCAGAGAAACATCTCTGGTCTTCCAAAGATCAGGATTGGAAATATAGAGATTCTTTCCATAAAAGACCAGATCAAGGCCTGGTAAATACACTAAGGGAACACTCAAAGGACTATCCTCCATATTTGTGCTATGGGGTTGGGGGCACAGAGCAGTATCAGACACTGTTCTTTTGCCCAAGGAGTTTCAACAAGACTAGTTGGAAAGACCAATAAACACAAAACAAAGAGGGAACATTTTCAGACATCAGAGCTTTTGCATGCTAAATTTTCTGTGAATGCTATGGAAATTCAGAAAAAGAGAACATCTTTGAAGGGCTGTAATTAGGGAAGGGTTCCCAAAGAGAAGGCAAAAACCATCACAATTATTAACTATTGTGTGGCATTTTTTAACCCCTTTACATATTTAACCCCTTTTCATGTAATGAAGCCTGACTTCATTGATGGGAAGTTGGTAAAATGGGTGTGGCAGGCCTGGCTTTGAAAGTAGACAGAGGGGTTTAAGTCTTAGTAGGACATAATTGAGAGGCTATTGTAGATTTCTGAGAAGAGATTTGCCACAGGGAAGGTATTTAGGGATGGTTAGTCAGACTTGCAGACTTGCCAACCTAATACTTCTACAATAATCTAGAAGCTGAGAAGCTGCTCTAGGAGCAGAAAAGTAGAGATGAATGAATAGGCTCAATATTTTTGAAGACAAATTTCTACAATTTTTGGTGACTGACTAGATATAAGGGGACAGTGGGTGGCATATCTGGTGACACCATTGACGGAGGGAAATCAGGAATGAGGCTGGTTTTGGGTGAAGGGAAGTCTCTTAGGTTTTAGATATTGTTTAAGGTGGTAGATGGATGTGTGGTGTGGAATCAGAGTGTGGCTGAGAGGGAAAGGCAGTGACACAGACTTGAGTGTTACTGACTTAGAAGGGATGGAGTTGAAATGTAAGCGAATAGGAAAAAAGAATGCTAAGACCTCCCTTAGTTTAGCTGGAGTATGAGAGAGAAAGGAGAGCTAGAAGGAACAGAGTTTTCTGCTATCTCTGATTTGTGTGCAGTTGTCTTCCTGGTTTAAATGTGCCCAGTAGTCCAGAAATGGTTTGTTTGGTCAGTGCAAAATACAAAAGGATTACTTATACCCTCTGGTTGTTAGCAATTGAGTGTTACAGTGTGGCTTTCCTCAAGATCTTGAAATGAAGAAATAAGATTGCCTCTGGAGTTACTTCAAGATTAGTGTATAATGAAGCCAAGTATGGATATGCATAATCTTAATGAGGAAGAGTAGCTCCTGGGCCTATAAGATGGAACTGCAATGTGACAGTGTATTCCCATTTTTAAAGAAATGATGTGGTTAGGATGCAGGCTGGTCAACTTTGGAAGTATAGAAAAAATGTCCACATATGCAGAAGCTGAATAGTGTCCATCTAAGCTGTGCCTAAGAGATGGAGCCTGAGCTCACAACCTTGAGGTGTTCCCATCTTTTTGGTTGGGCTATCACAGATAAGAAGGAAATAGATTCAAGGGTCTGGGGGCGTGTAGCCAGGGCCAGTTAGTATAGTTCTCTTAAATGAGTTCAAACTCTTCCTGATCTAATGGCATGCTTACCAAGGAACTATTTTTGTAAATTGTCAAATTTTGTTGTTGAAATTCAAACAACACAGAGGTATATAAAATAAAAAGTTCCCTTTCGTTACCCTGCCTCAGTCTCACCCCTCAGAGGTGAGGTGACCTATGGCTTGATGTATTCTTCCTGATCTTCTTCTGGGGAGACATACACACACTCACAGAGTTTGTCTTTTTTTTTTTAAATCCAAAAGTGGGATCGTCTCATTCTTACAAAGCCTTTTCTGATTATTTGCCTTCCCTTATTGGTCTGCCCATAGTGAGAGAACGCACTGGTCATAAAGACAGACTTGAAGCGTGCTAGACCTTATGACAGTTATTTCTCATTGTAAATTAATTGACTGGCTTATAGATCAGTTTGTGAGGGTCTACTATGCTCACCAGGTGAAATGCTTGGGGTTCTGAGCCATCAGGGCTAACGTGACTGTCTACACCATGGGGGCAGTGAGTAAATGCCAGTCAGGGAGGCTTCTCAGGCAGCAGCCTGCTAGCTTTTCCCCTGATGTACATGTATGACTCTCTTTACACTTGCCCTTGCCAGTGACTGTGAGCATGAGCCTTGTTAGTATTTCTTACTTGCATTTCTGTCCGCCCACAGGAAAGAAGGGCTAGCTGTTGGCCTGGTATTCCCTGGGCCCTGCTGACCCATGGGGAAGAGTCCTCTACCTTATCAAAATTTGTATACTGCCAGCATAAGAATGAAATTGCTTTCTTAGTTCTTTGAGATTCTCCTTCCCACTGTCTTAGATTGGCTTTTTAGGTGCCCAGAAATGAATGTGAAAAACTGATGACAGTGTTTGCATTCAGGCGGTGGTTGCAGGCATCCAACAGGCCCATGCGGAACAGTTGGCCAACATGCGAATCCAGGACCTGAAAGTCAGCCTCAAACCCCTGCACTCTGTGAACAACCCCATTCTAAGGAAGAGGAAATTACTCGGGTAACTGAGCTTATTTCTTGAATTCTCCCTCGTGGCTGGTGTGGTTGAGTACAGGGTTCTGAAAGGTCAGCCAGGGGTCTGCCCTTTTTTGTCTCTTAAGAGGGTGGAAAGGGTATGTTCTTTAAATAGCAGCAGAAGTTGGAGATACTCCAACTATAGTATAGTAAATAATTAACTATAGTTAATTATTTATCTGAAAAATCTGTTCCTTATGTTTAGCGTTAACATCTGTTAAGAGTTGGGTTTTGGGGTCTCACCTTGTTATTACCTCTCTCCCAAACTTCTAAAGCACCAAGCCAAAGGATGGTGTTTATATCCACGACCGTGAGAATGGAGCCGAGGATTCAAATGTTGCCTTGGAAAAGCTCCGAGATGTGATTGCTCAGTGTATTCTCCCCCAGGCTGGTAAAGGTCACACCATTTATGAATGCTCTGTGCGTGTCTGTGTGTGTGCACATGCACATGACTAAAGGAGTGGTTTAATTTGAAGTTGTCTGTTTCATCTTTGTGTTATAAGAAAATAAGTACATTATATAGTCTGTGCCCACTGAAAAGAATGGACGGTGTGAACTCAGAAATGTGAGGCTCTGCCCCACCTTTGGTTTCCTGTAAAATTTCTAGTTTTGGTTTAATTGCCAGTGTCAGACACAGCACGTAATTTTGTATTTTCTTAGTCTGTTAATGAGATTACAGGATAGAGGATGGAAAATGGAAAATGTGAACAGGGTCAGGATTAGGTTGGGAAGGTCAGGAAGGTTGGGAAACACCATATCCAGAGCCCTTAGAGTACAAGGCTGTCATTAACTTGTGAATATAAAGAGACGATCTCCCAAGTTCAGAAGTGGCCCTGGCTGCTACTTGTATCATGGGCAGGGTGAGACTTAAACAGAAGTCCTTTTGAGTGAGAGCTCTCTTTCAGTATGTTCTCTTTCCACCTAATGGGGTATGATGGGCTTTTCTCAGCAGATGAATGAGATGCTTCAAGTAGTAGGCCAGGAAACTGTTGAGTTGACCAGTCTTCCTAGATTCCTTGGGTTTTAAGGGAACTCACTAGTGTGCCTCAGGTAGCCTTCCAAAGTCAGAAATGAGCTTAGGAGAAAGAAGGTAGCCCACTCAGCCTTATTCTCCCTCCCTCTCATGGTCTCTTAAGTTAACCAGGTGCTTTTGCTCAGCAATAGTCTGACATCCTATGGGATGCCTATTTCCCATCATCCCAGCTAAGACTCTGGGGGCATCAGGGAATTTGTGTGAGGTGGTCAGAGCAGGAAGAGTTAAGAAACCAGAAGCGGTCTACATCAGTGGTCCCCAACCTTTTTCGCACCAGGGACTGGTTTCGTGGAAGACAGTTTTTCCATGGACTGGGGGCGGGGGTGGGGGGGGATGGTTTCAGGATGATTCAAGTGCATTACATTTATTGTGCACTTTATTTCTATTATTATTACATTGTAATATATAATGAAATAATTATACAACTCACCATAATGCTGACAGGAGGCAGAGCTCAGGTGGTAATGTGAGCGATGGGGAGTGGCTGTAAATACAGATGAAGCTTCCCTCGCTTGCACACTGCTCACCTCCTGCTGTGCGGCCCCGGTGGTTGGGACCCCTGGTCTACATGTAATGTAAGGACTAGAAGTAATGATAGTCTGGTAAAGCTTGCACCTTTAATCATCACTTCTCAATAAGTTGGACATCATGTCCTTCCATCTCTGACACTAAATTCCCATGATGCTGCAGGAAAATGCAACTTCTTCTTCATCTTTATCAATAGGAGAGAATGAAGATGAAAAGCTGAATGAAGTAGTTCAGGAAGCTTGGAAGTATAACCGGGAATGCAAACTCCTAAGAGATACTCTGCAAAGCTTCAGCTGGAATGGTAGGAGCCTTAATTATGCCTTTCCCCAGGAATGCAGAGAAGTAATTGTGTTTAGAATATGTAGGATCTCTGGGGGCTGAGCTGGGACTGTTTTCAAGTAAAGTAGGGCTGGCGAGTGAGTGGAATACTGTGGGACAGGGGGTTAGCCCTACAGTAACTGCCCAGGCGTACCTGGACATCTGGCCCTTTCGCTTGTTTTCCAGAGTTCAGATGAATTATGTGTCGCAGATTCATTGCTGCAGAGCCCCCGTCACATACGACTTGGGCAAAAAAAGTCAGATCTCAGAACTCCTTCCAGATACCTGAGCTGTTCACTGGGTCATTAAGGAGCAGTATACTCTGAAGGGGAGAAAGAGGGCAAAGTACCACAGAGTCTGCCCTGCTGATCTGCTTAGCTTAGAGAAGACCTGTTTCACTGAAGAGTAGAGAGTGCCAAATCTGCCGCTTATTGAATTTTTTTCCCCACAGGCAAACAAGGTACAGGTGTGTTTTTTGAGCTGCTTTTGTATTGTCTTTCTACTTCAGCAGACTAAACTAGACTTAAGGTCTAGGATGCTCAGGGAAGGGAGCAAACTCATTGCCTAGCTTGATTCTTGGACATGAGAAATCCAAAGTGCTAGCCTGGCTATTCCCATACTTGGAGGAGATTAGCTTCCCTAGGATTTTTTTTTTTTTTTTTTAAGATTTTGAAATATCAATACAGAAAAGTGATCACATTTGAGGTATGCACGTCCGATGAATTTTCACAAAGTGAACACTCCCGTGTAACAAGCACCTAGAACATGTAGTGGAGCATGTGCCCTCTTTTAACTGCTACCTCCCTCCTCACAAGGGTAATTATGATCCCAGTTTCTAGCAGTATATATTAGTTTTGCCTGGTTTTATATTTTATGTAAATGGAGTCAGAGAAGTCTATGTTCTTTTGTGTCTGGCTTCTTTTAGTCAAGATTATATTTGTGAGATTCAACCATATTGTTGTGTGTAGCAGCAATTCATTCTCATATATATGTATGTAAATATATATATATTCTCTCTATATATATTTTTCTCCATATATATATATATACACATATATATTTTTTGTATTTATATTTATCCATTCTACTGCTGAATGGACATATGGGTTGTTTCCAGGTTTTGGTAATTAAGGAAAGCACTGCTATAAACACTCTTGTGTACATTTTTTATGAATATTTTAATGAACTCATTTCTCTTATGTATCTAGGATTGGAGTTGCTGGTTCATGGGGATATTCATCTGTTTGGCTTCAGTAGGTACTGCCACCAGTTTTCCGAAGTGGTTGTACCAATTTACACTTCCACTAGCAGTGTTTGAGGGTTCTAGTTATTCTGTATCCACACCAACACTTGCTATTTATTGTCTTTTTCATTTTAGTCATTCTGATTAATAAGTACTACTGGTATTGCGTGTCGTTTTACTTTGCCTTTCCCTGATGACTATGAGCTTAAGCACGTTTTAATGTTTATTGGCCATTTAGATTTTGTTAGGTGCCTATTCTTTTGCCCATTTTTCTATTGAGTTATATCTTATAGAGGTGTAGGAGTTCTTTATATAGTCTGGATATGAGTTCTGTTGTAGACATACATATTACAAAGAACTTCTCCCTCTTTGTGGTTTCTTGCTGTGCTGTTGTACTGAACATTGGATTTTTACGGCCAGGTTAATAAGCTGCTCAGTTCTACTTGAAAAATGGGGGATTTGAACTGCTTTTGATCAGTGTTGGTGATGGTTCCTCCATGGTGAGGGTGAATTTGACACTGGTGAGATGTACCTTATTGGGTCCCTGTCAAGAATCTTATCACCTCCCAAACGGTTTGGAGACTGACCTTTTTCTTTTTTGGGTTTCAGGTCGTGGATTCACAGATAAAGTAGATCGACTAAAACTGGCAGAAATTGTGAAGCAAGTGATAGAAGAGCAAACCACATCCCACGAATCCCAATAATGACAGCTTCAGACTTTGTTTTTTAACAAGTTGAAAATTTATTCATTAATGTATAAAGTAATTTGTATGTAAATTAATAAATCATAATTTCATTTCCACATTGCTTAAAGATGCTGTATAAATTTAGATACAGGATTTACTAATAGTATAGTTCATTTGTTTTTAAGAAAAGCTCAGTTCCTAATATATTATTACTTTAGGATTGTTTAGTCATGTGTGGTAAAGCTGACAGATGGTATTGTTAAGCAAGATTGTTTTATTTGTAATAAAGTATACAAAAACCATTTCCCAGTGGTAGGCAAAGGACCAACTATACTGACCTTTCTGCTTAGTAAACAGTTGAATCAAGTACTGTGGAATCTGGTTTCAATTGCCCTGTGTATTTACTTTCTGCACTATCAATCAGTGGATTAGCTCTGGTGCCAAGAAATTTTTGTGGATCCATGTTGCAGACCGCCTGTTACAGGGTGCCACCTCCCATGATGGAAGAGGCAGGGAGTTGAGCCCTCATTTCTCTTATCCCTAATTCCCTAGAGAAGAGTGGTAACATTTCTTTTTTGTCATATTTTTTTAAAAGGTATTGGTGCATTTCTTAAATCTAATGGGATTCTCTATTGAGTTTATTCTTTTCATGTTTAACCAGAGCTTCAGCCCTCCCACCTCCTTTGAGATCCTACTTTGTCCTCTCCCTTTCCTGCAGCCCTCATCAGCTCCACTGCTTCTTATCTCCTTTCCCTGTTCTTCTGGCCCCTTTTATGGGATGATTTTTCTGAGAAAGTTACATATCATAAAAACTGGACTATTTGGTTAGCATCTAAAGATGGTCCAAGTTTTTTCTCTTAAAGCTACCCTTTTTCTCTAACGTTTCTGCCTGGGTTTCATGGTGGCATCCCCTGGGCTGCATGTATTTTATTCAGCACCCTTCATTTTCAGGAAGCATGGTTCTGGCCCAGAGATCAGATACTTGAATAGAAAACAAGGCTGGGTACTTTTCTACTTTGCTGTTGTACATATGGGCTTCCATAACAAACCATTTTTATTTATTTTTTTAGCAGTTCTTGATTGGTGGTTCTGTGTTGGTAAATGGGAGCGCTAATAGGCCAACTCCAATTCACAGAGGAGAAGAAAAGGGTCAGTAGGCTCAGTTATTCAGTTTCATCCCATCAAATTCTCTTCAATCAAAATCAACCCCACAGAGCTCACTTATTTTCTAACTCCTCCACTTTGCGGAGTATGTCTTCAGGGTGACATGTGGTTAGTATGTCCCATATGTATGTGAATGACTGTTAGGAATATATGATAAAAACATTAAGTATCTCTTAGAAATTACCTTACACATTGGTTCCCTTTTACTTTGGAGAGTTTTAAATTCAAGGCATTTTTTGAGGTAAGGCTCACTAATTTTCAGTGATTGATAACTGCTACAAATGGATACCCCGTAAGGAGAATTCAATACTTTTAAACATGGCAAAATGTAACAGGCAGCAGAGAAAAACAAAATGTTTTCTTATTTACTGACCAGAAAACTTAGCTGAGAGTTGAATTAAGGGTTGAATTATTGTTTTTCAGTGAAATGCAGTCTTACAAATCAAAATCACTTCTTACAATCAGGAAAAACTCTGCACTTGTTTCTGGAACAACTGAATACCTGTTATTTTTCTTATCTTAGGGCAGAGGTTCAGTGTTCGCTTGGGAGAGGAAGGCAGTAATTAACTTTGTTACTCTTCTTTTTCTTCAGAGGAATCTTCTAGCATGCCCAGTCTACTATTAACTTCTCAAATTTGTTATCTGGGTGTCTTCTAGAGGCTCAAGATGATTTCCTTCACTGTGTGGTGAATTTTAGGCAAGATCTAAAAGGGTATCCAAAAGATTCTTCCTTTTACTCTGAGCAGCAGTTGCCCATGTTTCTTTAGTCTGAATTAAACTGGCCGCGAAAATGAGTGCTGTGTCCAGACAGGTCCATGCTGAAAGTTTGTGAATACCCTGGAGGATGCTCTAGCTGGTGTAACTCAAAAGTGGGCCCTATCCTACAGAGAGCTCCTTGACAAAACAACAGCTTCCAAAAGACAGCACTGTTTGGTCTTTAAAGTAGAGTTTTGTTTATGGAATTTGTTTGTAGGCCAGTAGCAAATTCTGCTTTAACTTTACCAGTCAGGTTTACTAATAAAACATTCGCATGTACTGGAAGTGAAACAAAATCATCCTTGTCTCTTTTGGCCTGTCTGTCTAATGCAGAAAGTTCACACTGTAAGAACAGTTCTCATAGGCAGGAGGTTACAGTCTCCAGTTTTCCTACATGATCTGCTAACCCTTTGCTTACTATAAAACCATTACTTATCACTCAAATACCTTTAGACTTTACCATAGTTATTAATCTGCTTGATGTGAAACAACTTTTGTATTTTTCTGGCTAATGTATTGTATAAGCTATAGGAGAACACCTGTCAGAAATTTATTGTCTGAAACATAGATAGGAGGAACTGCTTTTTAAAAAGAGTTTTGTTTTTGTATTCATTTGAGATAGAACAAGTTGAAGGAATTATTGGTTGAAGTAGAAGTCAAATGATTTAAATCAGATCTTGTGTGTGAATGCTTGCGTGCGTGTGTATTTATTGAAGAAAATGTGTCTCAATTTGAGAACTGGAAAATTGGATATTTGATTTTAATTATATTTTTATTTATTTAAAAAAGTAGAAGTGGTCTTTCATTATTGATTTTTTTGTCCCACAGAATGACTTAAATTTTCCCTGCCTGTTTGGTTAAGACACAGGGGAACATCTTAAATCTGTGATAATTTCCAAGTTACATAATTTTAAGAGGCTTTCCTCTTATACAGAACACAAGGAGAAAAGAAATCCAGCTGGAAATCATTTCACCATTTTTGCTGTAAATTTTTTAATGTGTTTGTGATATGATGGTATTAATTTTCTTGCTAGATGCAGATGATTAATTTTTTCATCTGTATTAGGAATTAAATATTAATTGGGGATAATGAGTTGATCTACTCTCATGCTTATATCTGAGATCTTGTAGTATTATTCCATTCTTTTTTTAATTATATAGGGCATTTCTCCATTTTTGTTTGGTACGTATAGCCATAACCCTTATTTTGAAGGTTTTATATTGTAGATATTTGACTTAATATAAAATTATTTTTATGCAAGATAAAAGATGTAGAGTCTTACTTTAGTTATCTTAGGATGCAAAGGAGAATAACTGGGCAAGGAATGTGGTTAAATAGGGCTTTTTTCCTTTTAAATTTATACTGCTAAATACACCAGGAGATCAACATCAAAATCAAATCCAAGGACTTCCATAGGCATTACAGTCCAATTTTAGTTACAAAAGCAAAGAAGTCTTTAAAAAGTTCTTCTGCAGTCCATTTTTATTTTCTTGATGAAATGGTAACTAGATACCTGGTTAATCAGAGTTTAGTTTTATTCCAGACTTTGTTTTTATGTTGGGAGGAATTGAACTTTGATCTTGGTCACTTGTAAGTCTCCATAGTGAAACTGAACTCCTTTCATTTAACACTTAGTATGTTTGTGCATTAGGAAAACTTATTAGAGGAAAATTATGTTTATATGCAGACACAAAGTGTCTAAAATCATCTGTTATGAACAAAAATTAATGAGGGAGAATTTGTGCATCCACATACAAGTTTTCTTGAATTAAAGGAGAAAAACCAGACCCTGACAAAGGAGGGCTGGACTGAAAAACAGTACCCTCAATACTACAGAAATGAGGAAAAGAGGTAATGGGCAACAGAGAACTTTGTCCTGCTCTGAGATCCCCGAAGAATCCCCATCCCCTCCCCCCTGACCTCCTGCCAGAATGTTGGGTTTCAAAGAATGTGCAGATTAACGGATATCAGGAGTAGTGTGGCCCTGGGCTGAGGATAAGGATAATTTACCTGAGTAACAGTCCTGGCTGAATCATTACAGGCCTTCTACTTGGTATATCTCTCTGTAAGTGTAAAGGGAACTTAGCCAAGGAGCATTAAAACCATTGCTGTTGGAAGGAAGTCATATAGTAAGGAAACCACTGAAGGCCAAGAGAGAAAAGCAAGAACAGAAACACAGCCCCAAGGTCTGTAAGACTCACAGTTGGGCAGTACCCAACCATAAGGGAGCCAGCATAGATCTGAAGTGAATACCTGTGACGGAGGGTCTGCGTGTCAGGGAAAGTTGCTGCTGCTGGACATAGGCCCTGCGTCATCAACTGATTTATTACTAGGGCCATGTCAGTGGCAGCGTCTGTGACACACTCTGCCTCTATACTGCCTTCTCTACGGAAAAACCAAGTGGCCTTGAAGGAGGGTAAGATAAAGTTTCAGACTTGGGCTCAGCAGAAGAGGGACTTAAGGCTGGGGCCAGTGCCAGGATCTTCATGTTTCAGTTTGAGGATTGTGTTGCTGTTGGTGATTTCTCTGCCAAGCTTGTACTGTGACCTGGGATCAGTATATTACTCTTCCTATGAAACAGTCACCCCCAAGTTTCTGACAGTGGAAGGAAGGGAAGACCAAGTGGAAAAGCTCTCCTATGTGCTATTTATGCAGGGCCAGAAGCAGCTGATTCACCTGAAGGTGAAGAGAGACTATTTTGTGAATAACTTTCCAGTCTTCAGCTACCACAATGGCACCCTGGGGCAAGAAATGCCTTTCATCTCACATGACTGTCATTATGAAGGCTACATAGAAGGAGTCCCAGGTTCTTTTGTTTCTGTCAACACCTGTTCAGGCCTCAGGGGCGTCCTGATTAAGGAGGAGAAATCCTATGGCATTGAGCCCATTCACTCTTCAAAACGGTTTGAACATGTGTTGTACACCATGGCCCATGAAGCTCCAGTCTCCTGTAGTGTCACTTCCAATGACAGCCAAGTGGCATTCACCAGCCGGCAACAAGAGAGCAGCAAGCCTCGCAGTCGGCAGGTGCCATCCTACTTGTGGTCACACACCAAGTACGTGGAGATGTTTGTCGTGGTCGACAACCAGCGGTTCCAAATGTGGGGCAGTGACGTCAATGAGACAGTCCAGAGAGTAATGGACATCATTGCTCTGGCCAACAGCTTCACTAGGGGAATAAACACAGAGGTGGTGCTGGCTGGAATGGAGATTTGGACCGAGGGGGACCTCACAGAGGTGCCAGTGGACCTGCAAGTTGCACTCAGGAATTTCAATAGCTGGAGACGAGAGAGGCTCTTCCGTCGTGTGAAGCATGATGTTGCCCACATGATCACTGGACACCATCCTAAAGAGGATACGGGGCAGGCATTTCTCAGTGGTGCCTGTTCAAGTGATTTTGCAGCAGCCGTCGAATCCTTCCACCATGAGGATGTCCTCCTGTTTGCGGCGCTCATGGTCCATGAGCTCGGGCACAACTTGGGTATTCCGCATGACCATTCGGCCTGCGTTTGTAAAGATAAACCCTTTGGCCTCATGCGTGAAAATATCACTAAAGAAAGTGGCTTCAGCAACTGCAGCTCTGACTTCTTCTACCAGTTCCTCTGGGAACACAAAGGGGCCTGCCTATTTAACAAGCCTGGGCCCAAAGGCCGCTTACGGAGGGACTCTCGCTGTGGAAATGGTGTTGTAGAAGAGGATGAGCAGTGTGACTGTGGTTCTGACTGTGACAATCACCCATGCTGTGACCAAACATGTAGGCTGAAGGAGAATGCCGAGTGTAGCGATGGACTCTGCTGTGTTAAATGCCAACTGAAATATAAGGGATTCATGTGCCGTCCTGCTTTGGGGGAGTGTGACCTCCCAGAGTATTGTGATGGTTCCTCTGGAGAATGCCCCATAGACAGCTATAAGATAGATGGTACAATGTGTGATAGAATTCACTATTGCGCTGGAGGTCGCTGTAAGAACCCTGATAATCAATGCATGGATATATATGGGTTCTCTGCAAGGTCTGCCCCAGAAAACTGTTACATTTCAATGAACAGAAAAGGGGACCGGTTTGGAAACTGTGGTATTACCAACTCACCTAGGTTAAGATATTTGAAGTGTGTAGATGATAATATATTTTGCGGGAAACTTATATGTACAAATGTTAGACAGGTACCACAAATCAAACCAAATCATACACTGATCCAGGTCGCTCATGAAGGTGACTGGTGCTGGAGCATGGACGCCTATAACACCACTGATATCCCTGATGATGGAGATGTGCACACTGGCACTCTTTGTGCTCCAAACAAAGTCTGTGTAAATTACTCTTGTACTGATTATGCTGTGCTCAAGTATGACTGCAAACCAGCAGAAATGTGTAATGGGAAAGGAGTCTGCAACAATTTTAGGCACTGCCATTGTGAGGCTGGCTATGCTCCCCCTGACTGCAGAGGTCCAGGAGATGGTGGTAGTGTAGACAGTGGTCCACCTGGCAAACCAACTGAAATTCAAAGTGGAGGTATAGGTGGCGGTTCTTTTCATCGTAGCATTGAGTTTAGAAATGTTGGCAAGCTAATTTTCATACTCCCTTCATTTCTTTTAATACTGTTGTTAGTTTTAGTATTTTGCATTACCCTCAGGGCTGTAATTGAGTCAGCAGAGACCCTAGGGCGTACCTCGGAGGACAGTTCAGAGGAAACCACTAGTGAGGGATTCTTAACGGAGTTTCTACCAGTGGGGCTACGGGAGAAGGAGTCAGAAGAGAAGGACCAAGAAGAGGAGGGCCCCCCACCGGAGGAGGCCCCCTCGCTGCCGCTGGAGGCTCCCCCCCCGCCGGAGGCCCCACCACCAGGAGAGCCAGCACCATAAGAGGTAGCAGGTGAAGGAAAAGGATAACCAAAGGCAGAAGTGTATTGGTGGAAGAATCCAAAAATATCGAATATCTCAAGCACTGAGTGGGAAAGAGGGGCTCAGAGAAGCAAAGGTGAAGTGAGAATTGATGGCTCCTGTAGCTCTGACCAGGATGTATAGTCTACAGAAACATACTAACATGGGAACAGAGACGCCCCTGCTTTCAGTATTCATTTTAGTAATTTGGTTATATATTCATATATGAACTCATATAAAATATTCTATATTTTTGCTTTTTTCCCATTTCATGAAACAATTTTATTTAAGCTCTTCTCATGAATCATACCTATCAATATCATCTTTCATTTGGGCCAATTTCTGATCTGAAATTACTTTTCAGGGCCTACCATCTTCCATCTACATTGTTTGATACACAGTATTATCTCTACCTATGACTATCACAGGGTCATTAATCCCACTCATAACACATTATCTTAAAAATGTTATCTGTTCAGTAGTCTAATTTGCCCCAAAAGTTGCTATTCACGAATAAAAGGTAATTTAAAATAAATAAAAAGCTATTTTAAGATGAAGCATCACTTCAGACTCCATACAGCCTAGTCCTTGAGGCTTCTTTATTTTGGGGCTCTCTTGGAAGGGGCTACATCTGATCCAGGGAGGTCCGATCACCCTGGGTCTGGGTGCATGGGGGAAGGGGAGCAACCTAGGCAAGAGACAACCTGTCTAGTGCGGAGTTCAATTGGAAGTATTAATTGTTCCTTTTCTGTTTTTCTACTTCACTTATTATATTTATTTCTCATTTCCTTTTTAAGTTAACATATTGTTGACTGACAGTCCAAAGGAACAGAGCTTTGGAGGGTAGTCAATTGTCTGTAAAGAGAGCACAAAGCACATACAATATAACATTGTGCATTCTGTGCAAGACACTGTGCTACTTTACATTTGTTGTCTTAATTTAATCCTCCCATCCACCCTATGAGACCTCCATCTTGTACATGAAGAAACAGAGACCAAAGACTTTTGCTCTAGAGCTGGTAAGGGGTGGAACCTGCATACCGCCTCAGGTATGACTGAATCTACATTCGCCGCTGCCTCGTGAGCCTTTTCCTTTAGTAAAAAAAAGTGAGCAGGAAGACAACTGACATGTCCTTAACTGCCCAGAACGTGGCTTCTTCCTCAGTGACTCTAATGAAACAGAAGCCTTACAAATGGATGTTGATCTCTATCATGAACCTACCACACTGTGTAGTCATGATCGATGAAAGAGTCTTTTCCCCGATTACATCCTGACATCATGGACTGGCAGGCTTGTATCCTATTCAGCTCTGAGAGCCCAGATCACTGTAGGTGCTCAGTAAATGTTGACCAAGTGAATGACTTAACCAGGGCTAACCTTTAAATAGGAGGGTAACTTGTATGGATGCCCCTGCTAGTCCCTAGGCATGGCACCACCGAAACCTTGCTCAGGTGCAGTGTTGCTACAGGTTGAGTGTTCTGAGTCTTGGGGAAATTCCTGAGCATCAGTCCCTGACGGTACATTTGCTGAATCCCTCTTCTAACTGCCCAATCCTATGTGAGCAGAAAAGAGCAAACAAAAGTAGGACAAGACCTAGCCTCTGCTTTCAAGAAGCTTATGTTAATTACTTTTGGTGGAACAAAACTGAACTTCAGAGCAAAATCCAAAATCAAGCCTTCAGTTATGTAAGTTTCCAGGCCACGAGATTTGCTGGTAATCAAATCTCAGGACATTGTATGCCAGAAGGTCAAGATTCATGGTGAAAGCACACTATTAGTTGGTAGTCACCTGAGAGCTTTGAGAACGAGAGTGAAACTGGGTAAATGAAGGCCTCCAAGGGTAAACCTGTCATTAGAGACTTCTGAAAAAGATGTGGAGGATTTCTGCTGAGAAGCACTTCAGTGGAAAACAGAAGTGGCAATCTTCCTAAGTGCACATGCTAATGATGACTATAATAAAAGCTAGTAAGCATCAGTCTTTTTAAAAAAAACCTGAAGAAACAGAAGGGAATCATGATTTAGGTATGGGGTAAATATGCTTAGCTAACTCAAAGGTGTTCTTTAAAAACCAAAAGTCAGGTAGATAATTGGGAATAAATCAGTAAAACCTATTTAGGATTTCATAATACTTGACAACAAAGTTTACAAAAATTTAGCAAATATGGAAGTTGTATAGACTATTTAAAATGTTTAGTTGCTGTCTTTATGACCGACCCTCAAGTTTACAAGACCAGGTTAAAGGCAGGAAACAAAGGTTAGGACAGCTATTTGAATGAACTTCCTCTGAAAGAGTGATCAAAAAATGAACATATTTATAAATTATCAGGTGAATCTTAAAATGGGTGGAAACCCCAGAGCCTGGGGATTGAAGGCTGAAGCTCTTTAGGATAGACTAGAGCAGGGAAGTGACCAGTTTTTTTTTTTTTATCAGTCATCAATGTTATACACATCAGTGTATACATGTCAATTCCAATCGCCCAATTCAGCACACCACCATCCCCACCCCACCACAGTTTTCCCCCCTTGGTGTCTATACGTTTGTTCTCTACATCTGTGTCTCAACTTCTGCCCTGCAAACCGGTTCATCTGTACCAGTTTTCTAGGTTCCACATACATGTGTTAATATACGATATTCGTTTTTCTCTTTCTGACTTACTTCACTCTGTATGACAGTCTCTAGGTCCATCCACATCTCTAGAAATGACCCAATTTCGTTCCTTTTTATGGCTGAGTAATATCCCATTGTACATATGTACCACATCTTCTTTATCCATTTGTCTGTCAATGGGCATTTAGGTTGCTTCCATGTCCTGGCTATTGTAAATAGTGCTACAATGAACGTTGGGGTGCATGTGTCTTTCTGAATTATGGTTTTCTCTGGGTATATGCCCAGTAGTGGGATTGCTGGGTCATATGGTAGTTCTATTTTTAGTTTTTTAAGGAACCTCCATACTGTTCTCCATAGTGGCTGTATCAATTTACATGCCCACCAACAGTGCAAGAGGGTTCCCTTTTCTCTTCCACACCCTCTCCAGCTTTTGTTGTTTGTAGATTTTCTGATGATGCCCATTCTAACTGGTGTGAGGTGATATATCATTGTAGTTTTGATTTGCATTTCTCTAATAATTAGTGATGTTGAGCAGCTTTTCATGTGCTTCTTGGCCATCTGTATGTCTTCTTTGGAGAAATGTCTGTTTAGGTCTTCTGCCCATTTTTGGACTGGGTTGTTTTTTTGATACTGAGCTGTTTATATATTTTGGAGATTAATCCTTTGTCCGTTGATTCATTTGCAAATATTTTCTCCCATTCTGAGGGTTGTCTTTTTGTCTTCTTTGTAGTTTCCTTTGATGTGCAAAAGCTTTTAAGTTTCATTAGGTCCCATTTGTTTATTTTTGTTTTTATTTCCATTACTCTAGGAGGTGGATCAAAAAAGATCTTGCTGTGACTTATGTCAAAGAGTGTTCTTCCTATGTTTTCCTCTAAGAGTTTTATAGTGTCCGGTCTTACATTTAGGTCTCTAATCCATTTTGAGTTCATTTTTGTGTATGGTGTTAGGGAGTGTTCTAATTTCATTCTTTTACATGTAGCTGTCCAGTTTTCCCAGCACCATTTATTGAAGAGACTGTCTTTTCTCCATTGTATATCCTTGCCTCCTTTGTATATCCTTGCCTCCTTTGTCATAGATTAGTTGACCATAGGTGCGTGGGTTTATCTCTGGGCTTTCGATCCTGTTCCATTGATCTATATTTCTGTTTTTGTGCCAGTACCATATTGTCTTGGTTACTGTAGCTTTGTAGTATAGTCTGAAGTCAGGGAGTCTGATTCCTCCAACTCCGTTTTTTTCCCTCAAGACTGCTTTGGCTATTCGGTGTCTTTTGTGTCTCCATACAAATTTTAAGATTTTTTATTCTACTTCTGTAAAAAATGCCATTGGTAATTTGATAGGGATTGCATTGAATCTGTAGATTGCTTTGGGTAGTACAGTCATTTTCACAATATTGATTCTTCCAATCCAAGAACATGGTAGATCTCTCCATCTGTTGGTATCATCTTTCATTTCTTTCATCAGTGTCTTATAGTTTTCTGCATACAGATCTTTTGTCTCCCTAGGTAGGTTTATTCCTAGGTATTTTATTCTTTTTGTTGTAATGGTAAATGGGAGTGTTTTCTTAATTTCTCTTTCAGATTTTTCATCGTTAGTGTATAGGAATGCAAGAGATTTCTGTGCATTAATTTTGTATCCTTCAACTTTACCAGATTCATTGATTAGCTCTAGTAGTTTTCTGGTGGCACCTTTAGGATTCTCTATGTATAGTATCATGTCATCTGCAAACAGTGACAGTTTTACTTCTTCTTTTCCAATTTGTATTCCTTTTATTTCCTTTTCTTCTCTGATTGCCATTGCTAGGACTTCCAAAACTATGTTGAATAATAGTGGTGACAGTGGACATCCTTGTCTTGTTCTTGATCTTAGAGGAAATGCTTTCAGTTTTTCACCATTGAGAATGATGTTTGCTGTGGTTTGTCTTATATGGTCTTTATTATGTTGAGATAGGTTCCCTCTATGCCCACTTTCTGGAGAGTTTTTATCATAAATGGGTGTTGAATTTTGTCAAAAGCTTTTTCTGCATCTATTGAGATGATCATATGGTTTTTCTTCTTCAATTTGTTAATATGGTGTATCACATTGATTGATTTGTGTATATTGAAGAATCCTTGCATCCCTGGGATAAATCCCACTTGATCGTGGTGTATGATCCTTTTAATGTGTTGTTGGATTCTGTTTGCTAGTATTCTGTTGAGGATTTTTGCATCTATATTCATCAGCGATATTGGTCTGTAATTTTTTTTGTAGTATCTTTGTCTGGTTTTGGTATCAGGGTGATGGTGGCCTCATAGAATGAGTTTGGGAGTGTGCCTTCCTCTGCAAATTTTTTTGGAAGAGTTTGAAGAAGGATAGGTGTTAGCTCTTCTCTAAATGTTTGATAGAATTCACCTGTGAAGCCATCTGGTCCTGGACTTTTGTTTGTTGGAAGATTTTTAATCACAGTTTCAATTTCATTATTGTGATTGGTCTGTTCATATTTTCTATTTCTTCCTGGTTCAGCCTTGGAAGGCTATACCTTTCTAAGAATTTGTCCATTTCTTCCAGGTTGTCCATTTTATCAGCATAGAGTTGCTTGTAGTAGTCTCTTAGGATGCTTTGTACCTTCTGCAGTGTCTGTTGTAACTTCTCCTTTTTCATTTCTAATTTTATTGATTTGAGTCCTCTCCCTCTTTTTCTTGATGAGTCTGGCTAATGGTTTATCAATTTTGTTTACCTTCTCAAAGAACCAGCTTTTAGTTTTATTGATCTTTGCTATTGCTTTGTGTCTGTTTCATTTATTTCTGCTCTGATCTTTATGATTTCTTTCCTTCTACTAACTTTGGGTTTTGTTTGTTCTTTCTCTAGTTCCTTTAGGTGTAGGGTTAGATTGTTTATTTGAGATTTTTCTTGTTTCTTGAGGTAGGCTTGTATAGCTATACACTTCCCTCTTAGAACCACTTTTGCTGCATCCCATAGGTTTTGGATTGTTGTGTTTTCATTGTCATTTGTCTCTAGGTATTTTTTGATTTCCTCTTTGATTTCTTCAGTGATCTCTTGGTTATTTAGTAACATATTGTTTAGCCTCCATGTGTTTGTGTTTTTTACGTTTTTTCCCTGTAATTGATCTCTAATCTCATAGCATTGTGGTCAGAAAAGATGTTTGATACGATTTCAATTTTCTTAAATTTACTGAGGCTTGATTTGTGACCCAAGATGTGATCTATCCAGGAGAATGTTCCGTGAGCACTTGAGAAGAAAGTGTAATCTGCTGTTTTTGGATGGAATGTCCTATAAATATCAATTAAATCTATCTGGTCTATTGTGTCATTTAAAGCTTCTGTTTCCTTATTAATTGTCTGTTTGGATGATCTGTCCATTGGTGTAAGTGAGGGGTTAAGGTCCCCCACTATTATTGTGTTACTGTCGATTTCCTCTTTTATAGCTGTTAGCAGTTGCCTTATGTATTGAGGTGCTCCTATGTTGGGTGCATATATATTTATAATATATCTTCTTCTTGGATTGATCCCTTGAGCATTATGTAGTGTCCTTCCTTGTCTCTTGTAACATTCTTTATTTTAAAGTCTATTTTATCTGACATGAGTACTGCTATTCCAGCTTTCTTTTGATTTCCATTTGCATGGAATATCTTTTTCCATCCCCTCACTCTCAGTCCGTATGTGTCCCTAGGTCTGAAGTGGGTGGGTCCCTTGTAGACAGCATATATATGGGTCTTGTTTTTGTATCCATTCAGCAAGCCTGTGTCTTTTGGTTGGAGCATTTAATCCATTCACCTTTAAGGTAATTATCGATATGTATGTTCCTATGACCATTTTCTTAATTGTTTTGGGTTTGTTTTTGTAGGTCCTTTTCTTCTCTTCAGTTTCCCACTTAGGGAAGTTCCTTTAGCATTTGTTGGAGAGCTAGTTTGGTGGTGCTGAATTCTCTTAGCTTTTGCTTGTCTGTAAAGCTTTTGATTTCTCCATCAAATCTAAATGAGATCCTTGCCGGGTAGAGTAATCTTGGTTGTAGGTTCTTCCCTTTCATCACTTTAAGTATGGCATGCCACTCCCTTCTGGCTTGTAGAGTTTCTGCTGAGAAATTAGCTGTTAACGTTATGGCAGTTCCCTTGTATGTTATTTGTCATTTTTCCCTTGCTGCTTTCAATAATTTTTCTTTGTCTTTAATTTTTGCCAATTTGATTACTATGTGTCTCAGCGTTTTTCTCCTTGGGTTTGTCCTGTATGGGACTCTCTGCGTTTCCTGGACTTGAGTGGCTATTTCCTTTCCCATGTTAGGGAAGTTTTCGACTATAATCTCTTCAAATATTTTCTCAGGTACTTTCTCTCTTTTCCTTCTGGGACCCCTATAATGCGAATGTTGTTGCTTTTAATGTTGTCCCAGAGGTCTCTTAGGCTGTCTTCATTTCTTTTCATTCTTTTTTCTTTATTTTGTTCTGCAGCAGTGAATTCCACCATTCTGTCTTCCAGGTCACTTATCCGTTCTTCTGCCTCAGTTATTCTGCTATTGATTCCTTCTAGTGTAGTTTTCATTTCAGTTATTGTATTGGTCATCTCTGTTTGTTTTTTCTTTCATTCTTCTAGGTCTTTGTTAAACATTTCTTGCATCTTCTCGATCTTTGCCTCCTTTCTTTTTCCGAGGTCCTGGATCATCTTCACTATCATTATTCTGAAATCTTTTTCTGGAAGGTTGCCTATCTCCACTTCATTTAGTTGTTTTTCTGGGGTTTTATCTTGTTCCTTCATCTGGTACATAGCCCTCTGCCTTTTCATCTTGTCTATCTTTCTGTGAATGTGGTTTTTGTTCCACAGGCTGTAGGATTGTATTTCTTCTTGCTTCTGCTGTCTGCCCTCTCTATGTGAAGTTTTAACTGTCCTATTCCCATAGCTGTCTCCTCAGGTCCCCACGAGTCATCTCAACTACAACTCAACTGCATCATCTCAACTAAAATGGCTGTGAAAACAGGCAGCCTAGCACACAGTGGAATGGGCAGAACACTTTGGAGCTCCCTCAAAAGCCCTATCCCCATAGCACTGTTACTAATTTGCATGTCTCACAGGTCCCTGGAAAATCCCCATTCACAGGACTTGTCTTGCTATAAAACTCGTACAAGAAAGCATAAGGCAAAAATTTCATGGCATTGGATTTGGCAAAGGTTTCTCAGATATGACGCCAAAGGCACAGGCAAGAAAAGAAAAAACAGACAAAATGGACTTTATGAAAATTTAAAAATTTTGTGCATCAAAAAATACTATTAACAGAGTGAAAAGGCAACCCACAGAATGAGAGAAAATATTTGCAACTCATATATCTGATAAGGGATTAATATCCAGAATATATAGACAACTCCTAAAACTCAACAACAACAAAGAAAAAAAATGGCCTGATTCAAAAAACGGGCAAAGGACTCAAACAGACATTTCTCCAAAGAAGATACATGAATGGCCTACTGCACATGAAAAGATGCTCAATGTCACTAATCCTTATGGAAATGCAAATCTAAACTACAATGAGATACCACCTCGTATCCATTAGGATGGCCACTATAAAAACAAAAAGAAACAGAAAAGAACAAGTGTTGGAGAGGAGGTGGAGAAAACTGGAACCCCTGTGCACTGTTGGTGGGAACATAAAATGGTACAGATGCTGTGGAATGGTATGGCAGTTCCTCAAAAAATTAAAAATAGAAGACCGTATGATCCAGCAACTCCACTTCTGGTTATAAGCCCAAAAGAATTGAATGCAGGATCCTGAAGAGATATTTGTAGGTCCATGTTCAAAGCAGCATTAATTCATAATAGCTAAAATAAGGAAGCAACCCGAGTGCCCATAGAGGGGTGAATGGATAAGCAGAATGTGGGATATACACACAATGTAATATTACTCACCCATAAAAAGAAAGGAAATTCTGCAATATGTCACAACATGGATGGACCTTGAGGACAGTATGCTAAGTGAAGTAAGCCAGTCACAAAAAGGCAAATACTGTATGATTCCACTTAAATGAGGTATTTGAGTAGTAAAATCACAGAGACAGAAAATCGGATGGTGGTTGCTAGGGGCTGGGGGAAAGCAGACAGTGGGGATTTATAGTTTAATGAGTATAGCATTTCAGTTTCACACAATGAAAAGAGTTCTGGAGATGGACAGTAGTAATGGCAACACAATATATAACAGTACTTAATACCACTGAAGTGTATACGTATAAATGGTTAAGATGGTAAATTTTATGTTCTGAATGTTTTAACAGAATTTAAAAAATCAGAAGAAAAAGATGAAATACTTTTCCACTCTAAGAGACACCATCAAGAAAGTGAAAAGACAGCCCACAGAATGGGAGAAAATATTTGCAAATTATGTACTTGATGGAGACTAGTACCCAGGAAATATTAATAACTCTTACAACTCAACAAGAAAAAGACACCCCATTTTAAAAGGGCAAAAGATGTGAATAGATGCCTCTCCATAGAGGATATAAATGAGCAATAAGAATATGAAAAGCTGTGCAACATCACTAATTATTAGGGAAGTGCAAATCAGAACTGCAGTGAGATACCCCTTACATCCACTAGGATGGCTATAATCAAAAAGACAGACAATAACACATGTCAGTGAAGATGTGGAAAAATTGGAATCCCCATTCACTGCTGGCAGGAGTGTAAAATTGTGCAGCTACTTTGGAAAACAGTTGGGCAGTTCCTCAAAGGCTAAACATAATTATCACATGACCAAGCAATTCTAAGTATCCACCCAAGGGATATGAAAACATATTTCTTTACAAAACCTTGTACTGAAATGTCCATAGCACTATTATTTGTAATAGTCAAACAGTGGAAACAACCAGGATGTTCACCAACTGATGAATCAAAAAATATGGTATATCCATATGAAAAGAATGTTATTTGGCCAAAAGGAAATGTACTGATACCTGCTACAACGTGGCTAATCTTTGAACGCATTATGCTAGGTGAAATAAGCCAGTCAAAGAAGACTACAACATGTAGGATTCCATTGCTATGAATTGTCCAGAATAGACAAAATCATAGAGATAGAAAGTAGAGTAGTGATAACCAGGGGCCGGAAGGAGCTGAGAATGGAGAGCGACTGCTAATGGACACGGGAGTTTTGTTTTGGAGTGAGGAAAATGTTCTAAAATTGTTTGTGGTGATGACTGTATAACTTTCTGAACATACTACAAACCACTGAATTGTACAGTTTGAAGGATGAATATTCTGGCATGTGACTTTATATCTCAATAAAGCTGTTATTAAAAGACAAGTAAAATAAAATGACACGATTCTGGGATGCGTATTTAGGAAGCAAAATAATAAAGAAAGTGATTAGCAGTTACCATAAAAGACAAGATCATGATCTCTCTGAAGCAGGAGGATATGTGATTGGCAGGGGCACATAGGTGACTTCTATGAAGTTAAAACTGTTGATTACCTCATTAGGGTTGTACTTTCATAGCTGTTTCTCTCTCTCTCTCTCTCCCCCTCTCTCTTTCTCGGTAAAATATACTTAAGTTAATCATCTTAACCATTTTTTAAGTGTACAGTTCATTGGCATTAAATACATTCACATTGTTGTACAACCATCATCAACACCCATTTCCAGAACTTTTCATCATCCCAAACTGAAAGTCTGCACGCATTAGACAAGAACTCCCCATTACTCTATTCCCCCACCCCTGGTAAACTATTCTACTTTCTGCCTCTATGAACTTGACTATTTGTGGAACCTCATATACGTGAGATTATATGGTATTTGCCCTTTTGTGTCTGGCTTAGCTGTTCTCATTTTACCAATTTACTGAAAAATACATTTATGTTTTATGCACATTTTGTGACTGGGCTATGAGTCAAAATAAAAAATTTCAGAAAAGAAAAAAGGAGTGATGCAAATTGGAACAGAATATCTCTTGATACTCTTTCAAAGAATTTCATTATAAACCAGAGAGGAGGAGAAACTGGACAGTGACTGGAGGGTGACGTGGGCTGAGACGGATGGTTTTCTAAAGGTGAGAAATAACAGCGAATAATAAGATTGGATCCAGTGGACAAACAGATGTTTAAGATGTAAAAGAGAGAAGGGAGAAATGGAAGAGTGAAGTCCATGAGAAACTGAAAGGGAAGGACACCCCCACGCACAAGTAAAAGGATTGGTCTTGGATTGGAGTATGGACAATTTATCCACTATAGCGGGGGGAACATTTAGATACAGGTGGACTCATCCAGTGTCTACATGTGGAGGTATTCTTTTGATTGCTTCTATTTTTTCTCAGTGAAATATGAGGCAAGAAGAAATTTGGAGAGTGAACCAAACAGCAAAATGCAGTAAGAAGTACAATACATTTTGAGATCATGACTGTGCCATTAGTCAGCATGGTTATCGTGGGTTTTTCTGAAGACATTTTCAGATGTTCAGGGCAGGCATGAAGCAAGTACAAACCCATAAGATATATCAGATGAGACACCACAGCAACCATACCTGGGAGCTATTTATTCATTCAATAAATAATTCTTGTTCATCTACTCTTGGACAAGCACTCTTCTAGACCTAGGGGAGTGTATAAGGATGAACAAACAAAGTGGGCACTGAACACATGGAGGTCATACACTAACACAGGGGAGATTTTTAGGATATGTAGTCTTCAACAGGCAAAATCTTAAGATACTGCTAGCTATGTCAGGACCAGCCCAAGAATGGTAATAGGCCTGGAGATAGCAACCAATGTGCCCATGATAATTGCACAAAGGGGAGACTGCTCTGTTGGCATCTCCCATACACACTTTTGGACAGTGTTAAAAACAGAACTTGAGAAACTGAATTCTGATGATGTTAAAAAAAAAAAAAAGGAATTGTCGCTTGTTCCACGGGTGACCAACGCACTCGGGTTTATCTTGGGGCACGGGGCAGCCACCCCACTGGCCTTATCTAACTGACTGGTCTGTGAGATGTGCATAGCACTATAATGCCTCACTGTGGGATAAAGAACACCACAGTTATAATGTCCATGTGGTACAGAGCAAGAGCTTTAGAAGAGGGGAAATGGGCAATGGAGTGTGTCCACCAAACACCTCCAAGCCTCCTGGTCTGGAACTTTTGGAGTCAGCTGAGCAACGGACGATAGGAGGAATGGGGGAGGGGTGTTCCGTGTGGCACAGTTGAGGAAGGCATAGAGGTTTTGTTTTCTTTCTCAAGGTACAGTCTTGCATTTTAGGGTTTGCAGTCCCTCTTCATGATTACATCACTTTCTAACATCAAAAGGACCTTCACCAAGGAGCACTGAGGTTGATGGTGTGGAAGGAAGTCACAGAGAAAGGACACTCTGAAGCATAACAGATCAGAAAGACTAGAAAGGACACAGCCAGAGGCTGTACCTCTGAGAGGTAGGCAGTAGCCACCCTTCATGCAGCCAGCATAGATCTGAAGTGAATACCTGTGACAGAGGGTCTGCGTGTCAGGGAAAGCTGCTGCTGCTGGACATAGGCCCTGCATCATCAACTGATTTACTAGGGCCATGTCAGTGGCAGCGTCTGTGACACACTCTGCCTCTATACTGCCTTCTCTACGGAAAAACCAAGTGGCCTTGAAGGAGGGTAAGATAAAGTTTCAGACTTGGGCTCAGCAGAAGAGGGACTTGAGGCTGGGGCCAGTGCCAGGATCTTCATGTTTCAGTTTGAGGATTGTGTTGCTGTTGGTGATTTCTCTGCCAAGTTTGTACTGTGACCTGGGATCAGTATATTACTCTTCCTATGAAATAGTCACCCCCAAGTTTCTGACAGTGGAAGGAAGGGAAGACCAAGTGGAAAAGCTCTCCTATGTGCTATTTATGCAGGGCCAGAAGCAGCTGATTCACCTGAAGGTGAAGAGAGACTATTTTGTGAATAACTTTCCAGTCTTCAGCTACCACAATGGCACCCTGGGGCAAGAAATGCCTTTCATCTCACATGACTGTCATTATGAAGGCTACATAGAAGGAGTCCCAGGTTCTTTTGTTTCTGTCAACACCTGTTCAGGCCTCAGGGGCGTCCTGATTAAGGAGGAGAAATCCTATGGCATTGAGCCCATTCACTCTTCAAAACGGTTTGAACATGTGTTGTACACCATGGCCCATGAAGCTCCAGTCTCCTGTAGTGTCACTTCCAATGACAGCCAAGTGGCATTCACCAGCCGGCAACAAGAGAGCAGCAAGCCTCGCAGTCGGCAGGTGCCATCCTACTTGTGGTCACACACCAAGTACGTGGAGATGTTTGTCGTGGTCGACAACCAGCGGTTCCAAATGTGGGGCAGTGACGTCAATGAGACAGTCCAGAGAGTAATGGACATCATTGCTCTGGCCAACAGCTTCACTAGGGGAATAAACACAGAGGTGGTGCTGGCTGGAATGGAGATTTGGACCGAGGGGGACCTCACAGAGGTGCCAGTGGACCTGCAAGTTGCACTCAGGAATTTCAATAGCTGGAGACGAGAGAGGCTCTTCCGTCGTGTGAAGCATGATGTTGCCCACATGATCACTGGACACCATCCTAAAGAGGATACGGGGCAGGCATTTCTCAGTGGTGCCTGTTCAAGTGATTTTGCAGCAGCCGTCGAATCCTTCCACCATGAGGATGTCCTCCTGTTTGCGGCGCTCATGGTCCATGAGCTCGGGCACAACTTGGGTATTCCGCATGACCATTCGGCCTGCGTTTGTAAAGATAAACCCTTTGGCCTCATGCGTGAAAATATCACTAAAGAAAGTGGCTTCAGCAACTGCAGCTCTGACTTCTTCTACCAGTTCCTCTGGGAACACAAAGGGGCCTGCCTATTTAACAAGCCTGGGCCCAAAGGCCGCTTACGGAGGGACTCTCGCTGTGGAAATGGTGTTGTAGAAGAGGATGAGCAGTGTGACTGTGGTTCTGACTGTGACAATCACCCATGCTGTGACCAAACATGTAGGCTGAAGGAGAATGCCGAGTGTAGCGATGGACTCTGCTGTGTTAAATGCCAACTGAAATATAAGGGATTCATGTGCCGTCCTGCTTTGGGGGAGTGTGACCTCCCAGAGTATTGTGATGGTTCCTCTGGAGAATGCCCCATAGACAGCTATAAGATAGATGGTACAATGTGTGATAGAATTCACTATTGCGCTGGAGGTCGCTGTAAGAACCCTGATAATCAATGCATGGATATATATGGGTTCTCTGCAAGGTCTGCCCCAGAAAACTGTTACATTTCAATGAACAGAAAAGGGGACCGGTTTGGAAACTGTGGTATTACCAACTCACCTAGGTTAAGATATTTGAAGTGTGTAGATGATAATATATTTTGCGGGAAACTTATATGTACAAATGTTAGACAGGTACCACAAATCAAACCAAATCATACACTGATCCAGGTCGCTCATGAAGGTGACTGGTGCTGGAGCATGGACGCCTATAACACCACTGATATCCCTGATGATGGAGATGTGCACACTGGCACTCTTTGTGCTCCAAACAAAGTCTGTGTAAATTACTCTTGTACTGATTATGCTGTGCTCAAGTATGACTGCAAACCAGCAGAAATGTGTAATGGGAAAGGAGTCTGCAACAATTTTAGGCACTGCCATTGTGAGGCTGGCTATGCTCCCCCTGACTGCAGAGGTCCAGGAGATGGTGGTAGTGTAGACAGTGGTCCACCTGGCAAACCAACTGAAATTCAAAGTGGAGGTATAGGTGGCGGTTCTTTTCATCGTAGCATTGAGTTTAGAAATGTTGGCAAGCTAATTTTCATACTCCCTTCATTTCTTTTAATACTGTTGTTAGTTTTAGTATTTTGCATTACCCTCAGGGCTGTAATTGAGTCAGCAGAGACCCTAGGGCGTACCTCGGAGGACAGTTCAGAGGAAACCACTAGTGAGGGATTCTTAACGGAGTTTCTACCAGTGGGGCTACGGGAGAAGGAGTCAGAAGAGAAGGACCAAGAAGAGGAGGGCCCCCCACCGGAGGAGGCCCCCTCGCTGCCGCTGGAGGCTCCCCCCCCGCCGGAGGCCCCACCACCAGGAGAGCCAGCACCATAAGAGGTAGCAGGTGAAGGAAAAGGATAACCAAAGGCAGAAGTGTATTGGTGGAAGAATCCAAAAATATCGAATATCTCAAGCACTGAGTGGGAAAGAGGGGCTCAGAGAAGCAAAGGTGAAGTGAGAATTGATGGCTCCTGTAGCTCTGACCAGGATGTATAGTCTACAGAAACATACTAACATGGGAACAGAGACGCCCCTGCTTTCAGTATTCATTTTAGTAATTTGGTTATATATTCATATATGAACTCATATAAAATATTCTATATTTTTGCTTTTTTCCCATTTCATGAAACAATTTTATTTAAGCTCTTCTCATGAATCATACCTATCAATATCATCTTTCATTTGGGCCAATTTCTGATCTGAAATTACTTTTCAGGGCCTACCATCTTCCATCTACATTGTTTGATACACAGTATTATCTCTACCTATGACTATCACAGGGTCATTAATCCCACTCATAACACATTATCTTAAAAATGTTATCTGTTCAGTAGTCTAATTTGCCCCAAAAGTTGCTATTCACGAATAAAAGGTAATTTAAAATAAATAAAAAGCTATTTTAAGATGAAGCATCACTTCAGACTCCATACAGCCTAGTCCTTGAGGCTTCTTTATTTTGGGGCTCTCTTGGAAGGGGCTACATCTGATCCAGGGAGGTCCGATCACCCTGGGTCTGGGTGCATGGGGGAAGGGGAGCAACCTAGGCAAGAGACAACCTGTCTAGTGCGGAGTTCAATTGGAAGTATTAATTGTTCCTTTTCTGTTTTTCTACTTCACTTATTATATTTATTTCTCATTTCCTTTTTAAGTTAACATATTGTTGACTGACAGTCCAAAGGAACAGAGCTTTGGAGGGTAGTCAATTGTCTGTAAAGAGAGCACAAAGCACATACAATATAACATTGTGCATTCTGTGCAAGACACTGTGCTACTTTACATTTGTTGTCTTAATTTAATCCTCCCATCCACCCTATGAGACCTCCATCTTGTACATGAAGAAACAGAGACCAAAGACTTTTGCTCTAGAGCTGGTAAGGGGTGGAACCTGCATACCGCCTCAGGTATGACTGAATCTACATTCGCCGCTGCCTCGTGAGCCTTTTCCTTTAGTAAAAAAAAGTGAGCAGGAAGACAACTGACATGTCCTTAACTGCCCAGAACGTGGCTTCTTCCTCAGTGACTCTAATGAAACAGAAGCCTTACAAATGGATGTTGATCTCTATCATGAACCTACCACACTGTGTAGTCATGATCGATGAAAGAGTCTTTTCCCCGATTACATCCTGACATCATGGACTGGCAGGCTTGTATCCTATTCAGCTCTGAGAGCCCAGATCACTGTAGGTGCTCAGTAAATGTTGACCAAGTGAATGACTTAACCAGGGCTAACCTTTAAATAGGAGGGTAACTTGTATGGATGCCCCTGCTAGTCCCTAGGCATGGCACCACCGAAACCTTGCTCAGGTGCAGTGTTGCTACAGGTTGAGTGTTCTGAGTCTTGGGGAAATTCCTGAGCATCAGTCCCTGACGGTACATTTGCTGAATCCCTCTTCTAACTGCCCAATCCTATGTGAGCAGAAAAGAGCAAACAAAAGTAGGACAAGACCTAGCCTCTGCTTTCAAGAAGCTTATGTTAATTACTTTTGGTGGAACAAAACTGAACTTCAGAGCAAAATCCAAAATCAAGCCTTCAGTTATGTAAGTTTCCAGGCCACGAGATTTGCTGGTAATCAAATCTCAGGACATTGTATGCCAGAAGGTCAAGATTCATGGTGAAAGCACACTATTAGTTGGTAGTCACCTGAGAGCTTTGAGAACGAGAGTGAAACTGGGTAAATGAAGGCCTCCAAGGGTAAACCTGTCATTAGAGACTTCTGAAAAAGATGTGGAGGATTTCTGCTGAGAAGCACTTCAGTGGAAAACAGAAGTGGCAATCTTCCTAAGTGCACATGCTAATGATGACTATAATAAAAGCTAGTAAGCATCAGTCTTTTTAAAAAAAACCTGAAGAAACAGAAGGGAATCATGATTTAGGTATGGGGTAAATATGCTTAGCTAACTCAAAGGTGTTCTTTAAAAACCAAAAGTCAGGTAGATAATTGGGAATAAATCAGTAAAACCTATTTAGGATTTCATAATACTTGACAACAAAGTTTACAAAAATTTAGCAAATATGGAAGTTGTATAGACTATTTAAAATGTTTAGTTGCTGTCTTTATGACCGACCCTCAAGTTTACAAGACCAGGTTAAAGGCAGGAAACAAAGGTTAGGACAGCTATTTGAATGAACTTCCTCTGAAAGAGTGATCAAAAAATGAACATATTTATAAATTATCAGGTGAATCTTAAAATGGGTGGAAACCCCAGAGCCTGGGGATTGAAGGCTGAAGCTCTTTAGGATAGACTAGAGCAGGGAAGTGACCAGTTTTTTTTTTTTTATCAGTCATCAATGTTATACACATCAGTGTATACATGTCAATTCCAATCGCCCAATTCAGCACACCACCATCCCCACCCCACCACAGTTTTCCCCCCTTGGTGTCTATACGTTTGTTCTCTACATCTGTGTCTCAACTTCTGCCCTGCAAACCGGTTCATCTGTACCAGTTTTCTAGGTTCCACATACATGTGTTAATATACGATATTCGTTTTTCTCTTTCTGACTTACTTCACTCTGTATGACAGTCTCTAGGTCCATCCACATCTCTAGAAATGACCCAATTTCGTTCCTTTTTATGGCTGAGTAATATCCCATTGTACATATGTACCACATCTTCTTTATCCATTTGTCTGTCAATGGGCATTTAGGTTGCTTCCATGTCCTGGCTATTGTAAATAGTGCTACAATGAACGTTGGGGTGCATGTGTCTTTCTGAATTATGGTTTTCTCTGGGTATATGCCCAGTAGTGGGATTGCTGGGTCATATGGTAGTTCTATTTTTAGTTTTTTAAGGAACCTCCATACTGTTCTCCATAGTGGCTGTATCAATTTACATGCCCACCAACAGTGCAAGAGGGTTCCCTTTTCTCTTCCACACCCTCTCCAGCTTTTGTTGTTTGTAGATTTTCTGATGATGCCCATTCTAACTGGTGTGAGGTGATATATCATTGTAGTTTTGATTTGCATTTCTCTAATAATTAGTGATGTTGAGCAGCTTTTCATGTGCTTCTTGGCCATCTGTATGTCTTCTTTGGAGAAATGTCTGTTTAGGTCTTCTGCCCATTTTTGGACTGGGTTGTTTTTTTGATACTGAGCTGTTTATATATTTTGGAGATTAATCCTTTGTCCGTTGATTCATTTGCAAATATTTTCTCCCATTCTGAGGGTTGTCTTTTTGTCTTCTTTGTAGTTTCCTTTGATGTGCAAAAGCTTTTAAGTTTCATTAGGTCCCATTTGTTTATTTTTGTTTTTATTTCCATTACTCTAGGAGGTGGATCAAAAAAGATCTTGCTGTGACTTATGTCAAAGAGTGTTCTTCCTATGTTTTCCTCTAAGAGTTTTATAGTGTCCGGTCTTACATTTAGGTCTCTAATCCATTTTGAGTTCATTTTTGTGTATGGTGTTAGGGAGTGTTCTAATTTCATTCTTTTACATGTAGCTGTCCAGTTTTCCCAGCACCATTTATTGAAGAGACTGTCTTTTCTCCATTGTATATCCTTGCCTCCTTTGTATATCCTTGCCTCCTTTGTCATAGATTAGTTGACCATAGGTGCGTGGGTTTATCTCTGGGCTTTCGATCCTGTTCCATTGATCTATATTTCTGTTTTTGTGCCAGTACCATATTGTCTTGGTTACTGTAGCTTTGTAGTATAGTCTGAAGTCAGGGAGTCTGATTCCTCCAACTCCGTTTTTTTCCCTCAAGACTGCTTTGGCTATTCGGTGTCTTTTGTGTCTCCATACAAATTTTAAGATTTTTTATTCTACTTCTGTAAAAAATGCCATTGGTAATTTGATAGGGATTGCATTGAATCTGTAGATTGCTTTGGGTAGTACAGTCATTTTCACAATATTGATTCTTCCAATCCAAGAACATGGTAGATCTCTCCATCTGTTGGTATCATCTTTCATTTCTTTCATCAGTGTCTTATAGTTTTCTGCATACAGATCTTTTGTCTCCCTAGGTAGGTTTATTCCTAGGTATTTTATTCTTTTTGTTGTAATGGTAAATGGGAGTGTTTTCTTAATTTCTCTTTCAGATTTTTCATCGTTAGTGTATAGGAATGCAAGAGATTTCTGTGCATTAATTTTGTATCCTTCAACTTTACCAGATTCATTGATTAGCTCTAGTAGTTTTCTGGTGGCACCTTTAGGATTCTCTATGTATAGTATCATGTCATCTGCAAACAGTGACAGTTTTACTTCTTCTTTTCCAATTTGTATTCCTTTTATTTCCTTTTCTTCTCTGATTGCCATTGCTAGGACTTCCAAAACTATGTTGAATAATAGTGGTGACAGTGGACATCCTTGTCTTGTTCTTGATCTTAGAGGAAATGCTTTCAGTTTTTCACCATTGAGAATGATGTTTGCTGTGGTTTGTCTTATATGGTCTTTATTATGTTGAGATAGGTTCCCTCTATGCCCACTTTCTGGAGAGTTTTTATCATAAATGGGTGTTGAATTTTGTCAAAAGCTTTTTCTGCATCTATTGAGATGATCATATGGTTTTTCTTCTTCAATTTGTTAATATGGTGTATCACATTGATTGATTTGTGTATATTGAAGAATCCTTGCATCCCTGGGATAAATCCCACTTGATCGTGGTGTATGATCCTTTTAATGTGTTGTTGGATTCTGTTTGCTAGTATTCTGTTGAGGATTTTTGCATCTATATTCATCAGCGATATTGGTCTGTAATTTTTTTTGTAGTATCTTTGTCTGGTTTTGGTATCAGGGTGATGGTGGCCTCATAGAATGAGTTTGGGAGTGTGCCTTCCTCTGCAATTTTTTGGAAGAGTTTGAGAAGGATAGGTGTTAGCTCTTCTCTAAATGTTTGATAGAATTCACCTGTGAAGCCATCTGGTCCTGGACTTTTGTTTGTTGGAAGATTTTTAATCACAGTTTCAATTTCATTATTTGTGATTGGTCTGTTCATATTTTCTATTTCTTCCTGGTTCAGCCTTGGAAGGCTATACCTTTCTAAGAATTTGTCCATTTCTTCCAGGTTGTCCATTTTATCAGCATAGAGTTGCTTGTAGTAGTCTCTTAGGATGCTTTGTACTTCTGCAGTGTCTGTTGTAACTTCTCCTTTTTCATTTCTAATTTTATTGATTTGAGTCCTCTCCCTCTTTTTCTTGATGAGTCTGGCTAATGGTTTATCAATTTTGTTTACCTTCTCAAAGAACCAGCTTTTAGTTTTATTGATCTTTGCTATTGCTTTGTGTCTGTTTCATTTATTTCTGCTCTGATCTTTATGATTTCTTTCCTTCTACTAACTTTGGGTTTTGTTTGTTCTTTCTCTAGTTCCTTTAGGTGTAGGGTTAGATTGTTTATTTGAGATTTTTCTTGTTTCTTGAGGTAGGCTTGTATAGCTATACACTTCCCTCTTAGAACCACTTTTGCTGCATCCCATAGGTTTTGGATTGTTGTGTTTTCATTGTCATTTGTCTCTAGGTATTTTTTGATTTCCTCTTTGATTTCTTCAGTGATCTCTTGGTTATTTAGTAACATATTGTTTAGCCTCCATGTGTTTGTGTTTTTTACGTTTTTTCCCTGTAATTGATCTCTAATCTCATAGCATTGTGGTCAGAAAAGATGTTTGATACGATTTCAATTTTCTTAAATTTACTGAGGCTTGATTTGTGACCCAAGATGTGATCTATCCAGGAGAATGTTCCGTGAGCACTTGAGAAGAAAGTGTAATCTGCTGTTTTTGGATGGAATGTCCTATAAATATCAATTAAATCTATCTGGTCTATTGTGTCATTTAAAGCTTCTGTTTCCTTATTAATTGTCTGTTTGGATGATCTGTCCATTGGTGTAAGTGAGGGGTTAAGGTCCCCCACTATTATTGTGTTACTGTCGATTTCCTCTTTTATAGCTGTTAGCAGTTGCCTTATGTATTGAGGTGCTCCTATGTTGGGTGCATATATATTTATAATATATCTTCTTCTTGGATTGATCCCTTGAGCATTATGTAGTGTCCTTCCTTGTCTCTTGTAACATTCTTTATTTTAAAGTCTATTTTATCTGACATGAGTACTGCTATTCCAGCTTTCTTTTGATTTCCATTTGCATGGAATATCTTTTTCCATCCCCTCACTCTCAGTCCGTATGTGTCCCTAGGTCTGAAGTGGGTGGGTCCCTTGTAGACAGCATATATATGGGTCTTGTTTTTGTATCCATTCAGCAAGCCTGTGTCTTTTGGTTGGAGCATTTAATCCATTCACCTTTAAGGTAATTATCGATATGTATGTTCCTATGACCATTTTCTTAATTGTTTTGGGTTTGTTTTTGTAGGTCCTTTTCTTCTCTTCAGTTTCCCACTTAGGGAAGTTCCTTTAGCATTTGTTGGAGAGCTAGTTTGGTGGTGCTGAATTCTCTTAGCTTTTGCTTGTCTGTAAAGCTTTTGATTTCTCCATCAAATCTAAATGAGATCCTTGCCGGGTAGAGTAATCTTGGTTGTAGGTTCTTCCCTTTCATCACTTTAAGTATGGCATGCCACTCCCTTCTGGCTTGTAGAGTTTCTGCTGAGAAATTAGCTGTTAACGTTATGGCAGTTCCCTTGTATGTTATTTGTCATTTTTCCCTTGCTGCTTTCAATAATTTTTCTTTGTCTTTAATTTTTGCCAATTTGATTACTATGTGTCTCAGCGTTTTTCTCCTTGGGTTTGTCCTGTATGGGACTCTCTGCGTTTCCTGGACTTGAGTGGCTATTTCCTTTCCCATGTTAGGGAAGTTTTCGACTATAATCTCTTCAAATATTTTCTCAGGTACTTTCTCTCTTTTCCTTCTGGGACCCCTATAATGCGAATGTTGTTGCTTTTAATGTTGTCCCAGAGGTCTCTTAGGCTGTCTTCATTTCTTTTCATTCTTTTTTCTTTATTTTGTTCTGCAGCAGTGAATTCCACCATTCTGTCTTCCAGGTCACTTATCCGTTCTTCTGCCTCAGTTATTCTGCTATTGATTCCTTCTAGTGTAGTTTTCATTTCAGTTATTGTATTGGTCATCTCTGTTTGTTTTTTCTTTCATTCTTCTAGGTCTTTGTTAAACATTTCTTGCATCTTCTCGATCTTTGCCTCCTTTCTTTTTCCGAGGTCCTGGATCATCTTCACTATCATTATTCTGAAATCTTTTTCTGGAAGGTTGCCTATCTCCACTTCATTTAGTTGTTTTTCTGGGGTTTTATCTTGTTCCTTCATCTGGTACATAGCCCTCTGCCTTTTCATCTTGTCTATCTTTCTGTGAATGTGGTTTTTGTTCCACAGGCTGTAGGATTGTATTTCTTCTTGCTTCTGCTGTCTGCCCTCTCTATGTGAAGTTTTAACTGTCCTATTCCCATAGCTGTCTCCTCAGGTCCCCACGAGTCATCTCAACTACAACTCAACTGCATCATCTCAACTAAAATGGCTGTGAAAACAGGCAGCCTAGCACACAGTGGAATGGGCAGAACACTTTGGAGCTCCCTCAAAAGCCCTATCCCCATAGCACTGTTACTAATTTGCATGTCTCACAGGTCCCTGGAAAATCCCCATTCACAGGACTTGTCTTGCTATAAAACTCGTACAAGAAAGCATAAGGCAAAAATTTCATGGCATTGGATTTGGCAAAGGTTTCTCAGATATGACGCCAAAGGCACAGGCAAGAAAAGAAAAAACAGACAAAATGGACTTTATGAAAATTTAAAAATTTTGTGCATCAAAAAATACTATTAACAGAGTGAAAAGGCAACCCACAGAATGAGAGAAAATATTTGCAACTCATATATCTGATAAGGGATTAATATCCAGAATATATAGACAACTCCTAAAACTCAACAACAACAAAGAAAAAAAATGGCCTGATTCAAAAAACGGGCAAAGGACTCAAACAGACATTTCTCCAAAGAAGATACATGAATGGCCTACTGCACATGAAAAGATGCTCAATGTCACTAATCCTTATGGAAATGCAAATCTAAACTACAATGAGATACCACCTCGTATCCATTAGGATGGCCACTATAAAAACAAAAAGAAACAGAAAAGAACAAGTGTTGGAGAGGAGGTGGAGAAAACTGGAACCCCTGTGCACTGTTGGTGGGAACATAAAATGGTACAGATGCTGTGGAATGGTATGGCAGTTCCTCAAAAAATTAAAAATAGAAGACCGTATGATCCAGCAACTCCACTTCTGGTTATAAGCCCAAAAGAATTGAATGCAGGATCCTGAAGAGATATTTGTAGGTCCATGTTCAAAGCAGCATTAATTCATAATAGCTAAAATAAGGAAGCAACCCGAGTGCCCATAGAGGGGTGAATGGATAAGCAGAATGTGGGATATACACACAATGTAATATTACTCACCCATAAAAAGAAAGGAAATTCTGCAATATGTCACAACATGGATGGACCTTGAGGACAGTATGCTAAGTGAAGTAAGCCAGTCACAAAAAGGCAAATACTGTATGATTCCACTTAAATGAGGTATTTGAGTAGTAAAATCACAGAGACAGAAAATCGGATGGTGGTTGCTAGGGGCTGGGGGAAAGCAGACAGTGGGGATTTATAGTTTAATGAGTATAGCATTTCAGTTTCACACAATGAAAAGAGTTCTGGAGATGGACAGTAGTAATGGCAACACAATATATAACAGTACTTAATACCACTGAAGTGTATACGTATAAATGGTTAAGATGGTAAATTTTATGTTCTGAATGTTTTAACAGAATTTAAAAAATCAGAAGAAAAAGATGAAATACTTTTCCACTCTAAGAGACACCATCAAGAAAGTGAAAAGACAGCCCACAGAATGGGAGAAAATATTTGCAAATTATGTACTTGATGGAGACTAGTACCCAGGAAATATTAATAACTCTTACAACTCAACAAGAAAAAGACACCCCATTTTAAAAGGGCAAAAGATGTGAATAGATGCCTCTCCATAGAGGATATAAATGAGCAATAAGAATATGAAAAGCTGTGCAACATCACTAATTATTAGGGAAGTGCAAATCAGAACTGCAGTGAGATACCCCTTACATCCACTAGGATGGCTATAATCAAAAAGACAGACAATAACACATGTCAGTGAAGATGTGGAAAAATTGGAATCCCCATTCACTGCTGGCAGGAGTGTAAAATTGTGCAGCTACTTTGGAAAACAGTTGGGCAGTTCCTCAAAGGCTAAACATAATTATCACATGACCAAGCAATTCTAAGTATCCACCCAAGGGATATGAAAACATATTTCTTTACAAAACCTTGTACTGAAATGTCCATAGCACTATTATTTGTAATAGTCAAACAGTGGAAACAACCAGGATGTTCACCAACTGATGAATCAAAAAATATGGTATATCCATATGAAAAGAATGTTATTTGGCCAAAAGGAAATGTACTGATACCTGCTACAACGTGGCTAATCTTTGAACGCATTATGCTAGGTGAAATAAGCCAGTCAAAGAAGACTACAACATGTAGGATTCCATTGCTATGAATTGTCCAGAATAGACAAAATCATAGAGATAGAAAGTAGAGTAGTGATAACCAGGGGCCGGAAGGAGCTGAGAATGGAGAGCGACTGCTAATGGACACGGGAGTTTTGTTTTGGAGTGAGGAAAATGTTCTAAAATTGTTTGTGGTGATGACTGTATAACTTTCTGAACATACTACAAACCACTGAATTGTACAGTTTGAAGGATGAATATTCTGGCATGTGACTTTATATCTCAATAAAGCTGTTATTAAAAGACAAGTAAAATAAAATGACATGATTCTGGGATGCGTATTTAGGAAGCAAAATAATAAAGAAAGTGATTAGCAGTTACCATAAAAGACAAGATCATGATCTCTCTGAAGCAGGAGGATATGTGATTGGCAGGGGCACATAGGTGACTTCTATGAAGTTAAAACTGTTGATTACCTCATTAGGGTTGTACTTTCATAGCTGTTTCTCTCTCTCTCTCTCTCCCCCTCTCTCTTTCTCGGTAAAATATACTTAAGTTAATCATCTTAACCATTTTTTAAGTGTACAGTTCATTGGCATTAAATACATTCACATTGTTGTACAACCATCATCAACACCCATTTCCAGAACTTTTCATCATCCCAAACTGAAAGTCTGCACGCATTAGACAAGAACTCCCCATTACTCTATTCCCCCACCCCTGGTAAACTATTCTACTTTCTGCCTCTATGAACTTGACTATTTGTGGAACCTCATATACGTGAGATTATATGGTATTTGCCCTTTTGTGTCTGGCTTAGCTGTTCTCATTTTACCAATTTACTGAAAAATACATTTATGTTTTATGCACATTTTGTGACTGGGCTATGAGTCAAAATAAAAAATTTCAGAAAAGAAAAAAGGAGTGATGCAAATTGGAACAGAATATCTCTTGATACTCTTTCAAAGAATTTCATTATAAACCAGAGAGGAGGAGAAACTGGACAGTGACTGGAGGGTGACGTGGGCTGAGACGGATGGTTTTCTAAAGGTGAGAAATAACAGCGAATAATAAGATTGGATCCAGTGGACAAACAGATGTTTAAGATGTAAAAGAGAGAAGGGAGAAATGGAAGAGTGAAGTCCATGAGAAACTGAAAGGGAAGGACACCCCCACGCACAAGTAAAAGGATTGGTCTTGGATTGGAGTATGGACAATTTATCCACTATAGCGGGGGGAACATTTAGATACAGGTGGACTCATCCAGTGTCTACATGTGGAGGTATTCTTTTGATTGCTTCTATTTTTTCTCAGTGAAATATGAGGCAAGAAGAAATTTGGAGAGTGAACCAAACAGCAAAATGCAGTAAGAAGTACAATACATTTTGAGATCATGACTGTGCCATTAGTCAGCATGGTTATCGTGGGTTTTTCTGAAGACATTTTCAGATGTTCAGGGCAGGCATGAAGCAAGTACAAACCCATAAGATATATCAGATGAGACACCACAGCAACCATACCTGGGAGCTATTTATTCATTCAATAAATAATTCTTGTTCATCTACTCTTGGACAAGCACTCTTCTAGACCTAGGGGAGTGTATAAGGATGAACAAACAAAGTGGGCACTGAACACATGGAGGTCATACACTAACACAGGGGAGATTTTTAGGATATGTAGTCTTCAACAGGCAAAATCTTAAGATACTGCTAGCTATGTCAGGACCAGCCCAAGAATGGTAATAGGCCTGGAGATAGCAACCAATGTGCCCATGATAATTGCACAAAGGGGAGACTGCTCTGTTGGCATCTCCCATACACACTTTTGGACAGTGTTAAAAACAGAACTTGAGAAACTGAATTCTGATGATGTTAAAAAAAAAAAAAAGGAATTGTCGCTTGTTCCACGGGTGACCAACGCACTCGGGTTTATCTTGGGGCACGGGGCAGCCACCCCACTGGCCTTATCTAACTGACTGGTCTGTGAGATGTGCATAGCACTATAATGCCTCACTGTGGGATAAAGAACACCACAGTTATAATGTCCATGTGGTACAGAGCAAGAGCTTTAGAAGAGGGGAAATGGGCAATGGAGTGTGTCCACCAAACACCTCCAAGCCTCCTGGTCTGGAACTTTTGGAGTCAGCTGAGCAACGGACGATAGGAGGAATGGGGGAGGGGTGTTCCGTGTGGCACAGTTGAGGAAGGCATAGAGGTTTTGTTTTCTTTCTCAAGGTACAGTCTTGCATTTTAGGGTTTGCAGTCCCTCTTCATGATTACATCACTTTCTAACATCAAAAGGACCTTCACCAAGGAGCACTGAGGTTGATGGTGTGGAAGGAAGTCACAGAGAAAGGACACTCTGAAGCATAACAGATCAGAAAGACTAGAAAGGACACAGCCAGAGGCTGTACCTCTGAGAGGTAGGCAGTAGCCACCCTTCATGCAGCCAGCATAGATCTGAAGTGAATACCTGTGACAGAGGGTCTGCGTGTCAGGGAAAGCTGCTGCTGCTGGACATAGGCCCTGCATCATCAACTGATTTACTAGGGCCATGTCAGTGGCAGCGTCTGTGACACACTCTGCCTCTATACTGCCTTCTCTACGGAAAAACCAAGTGGCCTTGAAGGAGGGTAAGATAAAGTTTCAGACTTGGGCTCAGCAGAAGAGGGACTTGAGGCTGGGGCCAGTGCCAGGATCTTCATGTTTCAGTTTGAGGATTGTGTTGCTGTTGGTGATTTCTCTGCCAAGTTTGTACTGTGACCTGGGATCAGTATATTACTCTTCCTATGAAATAGTCACCCCCAAGTTTCTGACAGTGGAAGGAAGGGAAGACCAAGTGGAAAAGCTCTCCTATGTGCTATTTATGCAGGGCCAGAAGCAGCTGATTCACCTGAAGGTGAAGAGAGACTATTTTGTGAATAACTTTCCAGTCTTCAGCTACCACAATGGCACCCTGGGGCAAGAAATGCCTTTCATCTCACATGACTGTCATTATGAAGGCTACATAGAAGGAGTCCCAGGTTCTTTTGTTTCTGTCAACACCTGTTCAGGCCTCAGGGGCGTCCTGATTAAGGAGGAGAAATCCTATGGCATTGAGCCCATTCACTCTTCAAAACGGTTTGAACATGTGTTGTACACCATGGCCCATGAAGCTCCAGTCTCCTGTAGTGTCACTTCCAATGACAGCCAAGTGGCATTCACCAGCCGGCAACAAGAGAGCAGCAAGCCTCGCAGTCGGCAGGTGCCATCCTACTTGTGGTCACACACCAAGTACGTGGAGATGTTTGTCGTGGTCGACAACCAGCGGTTCCAAATGTGGGGCAGTGACGTCAATGAGACAGTCCAGAGAGTAATGGACATCATTGCTCTGGCCAACAGCTTCACTAGGGGAATAAACACAGAGGTGGTGCTGGCTGGAATGGAGATTTGGACCGAGGGGGACCTCACAGAGGTGCCAGTGGACCTGCAAGTTGCACTCAGGAATTTCAATAGCTGGAGACGAGAGAGGCTCTTCCGTCGTGTGAAGCATGATGTTGCCCACATGATCATTGGACACCATCCTAAAGAGGATACGGGGCAGGCATTTCTCAGTGGTGCCTGTTCAAGTGATTTTGCAGCAGCCGTCGAATCCTTCCACCATGAGGATGTCCTCCTGTTTGCGGCGCTCATGGTCCATGAGCTCGGGCACAACTTGGGTATTCCGCATGACCATTCGGCCTGCGTTTGTAAAGATAAACCCTTTGGCCTCATGCGTGAAAATATCACTAAAGAAAGTGGCTTCAGCAACTGCAGCTCTGACTTCTTCTACCAGTTCCTCTGGGAACACAAAGGGGCCTGCCTATTTAACAAGCCTGGGCCCAAAGGCCGCTTACGGAGGGACTCTAGCTGTGGAAATGGTGTTGTAGAAGAGGATGAGCAGTGTGACTGTGGTTCTGACTGTGACATTCACCCGTGTTGTGACCAAGAATGTATGCTGAAGGCTCATGCATTGTGTAATCCTGGACCCTGCTGTAATAATTCGTGCCAATATGAACCAATTGGACACAGCTGCCGTCCTGCTTTGGGGGAGTGTGACCTTCCAGAGTTTTGTCTTGGTAACTCTGGGGAATGCCCCTCAGACACCTACAAGCAAGATGGTACACCATGTCAGCAAGGTTACTTCTGTGTTGAGGGTCACTGCAGGAACCATGATGTTCAATGTGCTGACATTTTTGGGTACCCTTCAAGATCCGCCTCTCCTGACTGTTATCGGTTATTTAACGTGAAAGGGAATAGGTTTGGAAACTGTGGTATTCCCAATTCGAGTAACCCAGCATATATTCAATGTGCAGAGAAGGATCTACTTTGTGGGAAAGTTGTATGTACAAATGTGCAACAGCTACCTATTATCAAACCCAACTGTACACTGATACAGGTCCCTCATGGAGATGACTACTGCTGGTCCATGGATCAGTATGACACTACTGATATCCCTGATTATGGAGATTCAGCGAGTGGCAATCTTTGTGGCTCAGACAAAGTCTGCATGGAGTCCTCCTGCACAGATTCCTCTGTTCTCAGTTACGATTGTGATCTACAGGAAATGTGTAATGGAAAAGGAGTCTGCAACAATTATAAGCACTGCCATTGTGAGGCTGGTTTTGCCCCTCCTAACTGCAAAACTCCAGGAACTGGTGGTAGTGTGGACAGTGGCCCCCCTGATATGGAACCTGATGAACTGCCAGCAGGTGGAGGTGGAAATGAAAACACTACCACTGGTAACAAACGTCAAGAAGCTCTCTTAGACTCGATGATCATAATACTTCTTATACTTTTTTTCATAATATTAATAATCGTAATTGTTTGCATCACCAAGATTTGTAGACAGGCAAAAGAAGAATCTCCTGCACCAGAAGAGGCACCAGCAGAGGCTGCTGCAGCAGATGCTGCCCCAGAAGAGGCTCCCCCAGAACAGGCTCCTTCAGAAGAGGCTCCCCCAGAAGAGGAGGGAGAGAGAGAGGAGGAAGAGCAAGAATCAGAGCCATAAGAGAAGTAGTGGGAGAAAGAAGCCTAAGACATCAAACACCTCAAGCACTGAGTGGGAATGAGAGGCTCAGTGAAGCAAAGGTCAAGAGGGAACTGATAGCTCCAGTGGCTCTGACTAGGATTATAAAGTTTATAAAAATATACTATTGTAGGAGGAGGGATTCTCCCACTTTTACTATTTATTTTAGTAATTAAGATTTTATTTATATATTAAACATCTTACTGCTTTTTAGCATTTCATTTGAACTCTTCACATGCATCTATTGACATCAACATCCTTGTCTCAGGCTAACTTTTCCAGTCACCAGAATCTTTTTCAGGACATGCCATCTTTCATCTAAGTTGTTTGACATACACTACTATTGGTACCTGCATTTATTAATATCACTTGGATTTTCATTTCAAGTAACAGCTACCTTATGTGAGGACAGTTATGTGACTGATTGTTCTAATTTGCCCTATAAATGTGCATTCATGAAATGAGGAGTTTTTTTAATCAAAAAAATAAAACCTATTCAGATTAGACATCTCTTCAGATTCCATGTGATGTAGTTATTGAGTCTATTTTCTTCTGGGACTCTGTAGGGCAGACTATATCCAATGACACAGAAGACCCTGATTGCCCCAGGGTCAAGAGGCACTTAAGTGTTTAAGTCATCTACCTTTTCAAATCTGACAGATGTTTAACAAGATATATCATATATTCAATTTATTACTTCCCAAGATTTCCAGGTCCTTCCTATAGCCATACTCCCCCCCGCCCCCCATTTCCTTTTTTTACTGTCTCCATTTTTTATTCTTTTTGAGATTTTTTTTTTAACCACTCTGAGCAGCATGTGGAATCTTAGTTCCCTGACCAGGGATTGAACCCGTATGCCCCCCTGCATTTGAAGTGCGGAGTCTTAACCACTGCACCACCAGGGAAGTCCCTAGCCATACTCCTTTTTTACCTAAAATATTTCTTTTTCTCCTAGAAAAGATTTAATATCCCTTCTTCTTTACTAATATTCCTCGGATGAATTTCATACCATCAGATGTGTCATGTCTGCTGAACATCACCTTGTTAGGAAACTGTATTTATACTAATTTTATACAGTAAAGAGGCCCCTACCACAGTGCTGAGTACATGTATTAAACTAAAATTTTGTTTTTTCTATTTTTCTTTTTTTATTTATTGAAATAACTTGTTGACTGACATCAGAAGGAATCCCTCCAATTACAAGTAACAGCTTTGGATGTAGCAGATACTTCTCTGTGAAGAGAGCACAGAGCATATAATATTAATAGTATAATATTGGGGGCGGAGTCAAGATGTGTACTAGAAAGAAGTGGAATTTGCGTCTCCTCACAACTAGGGCACCTACCAGGTACCGGTGGGGGACCACGGACACCTAATAGGACTGGAGGATCCCCCAGCAACCGGGTAGGACGTGGGGCATGGGGGAAGTGAAGGGGGAGGAGAAGTGGAGGCAGGACGGGACTGGTGCCCCTGAGGGGCAGCTGGGGGAGGGGAAGGGATCCCACACCAGAAGGGGGAAATTGGGGAACCACTGGGAGGACAGAGGATCAAGAGGGAGCGTGGCCAGGTTTCCCCTGCCCACATGGACCCCCAGGAACCTGTTGAGATCCCAGGCCTGATCCTCTGCCCACCTAAGCCCCCTCCAGCCGAGTGGGTCCTGAGGGAGTGGGAGGGAGGGAAAGGGGATCAAAAGTAAAGGTGGGACCGCTGGGACCAGCACCCCTGAGGGGTGGCTTGGGGAGGGAAGGAGTTCCTACACCCAGTGGGACCCACCCATGGTTAGGGGTCCAGCGGGATGGGGCAGACCCTGGGGGAGAGGGTGGGAGAGGGGCACAAAGGAACTGAAGGGAACAGGGCCAGTGCTTTCCCTGTCCGCTTAGGCACCAGGGAGCCTGTTAGGCTCCCAGGCGTAAACAGCCCCGCCCCTACACCCCCACCCAAGGCCCCACCTCTACACTCGGAGACCCCCTCCAACAAGCTGGGCCTAAACCCCACCCACACACCCTCACTCAGGGCCCTACCTCCAAACTCCAGAACTCCACACTCCAGATGCCCTCCTTTGGACGCGCTGCCTCTCTCCTTCTGCCAGGTCCTAAGCAGAGGCCCTGCCTACGCTTGACCGTCGCCCTGCCTAGGCCCTGTCCCATGCTCAAACGTCACCCCCCCCCACCTGCCTAGGTCCCACCCCACCCTAAACCCCACCCCTGCCTAAGTTCCACCTCCCCCCAGGTAAACTCTGCCCCCATAGCCAAGGCTTTTTTTTTTCTTTCTTTTCTTTTTTCCTCTCTTAGATCGGGTTCTGTTTTACCTGGTTGATTCATTGTTGTTGATTCTTGTATATTTTTATTTTTCCCAATCTTTTATTTTTCTAATTTCATTTTATTCTTTATACTTTGTTAGTGATTTCTCCTCTTGGCTTCTTGCCCCCCCCCTTTTCTTTTCTTTTTTCTGCTGTGGTTTTATTTTACCTTATTGCAGTTGTTTCAATTATAGTTTTATTTTTTTTAATATATTTTTTATCTAATTTTATTTTGTTTTTTATTCTTTGATATTGTACTGCTCCTTTTTTTCTTTCTTCCTTTTTTTTTTTTTTTTTTACTGCGCCGTGAAGCTTGTGGGATCTTGGTTCCCAGGCCGGAGATCGGACCCAAGCTCCTGTGGTGGGAGCTCCGAATCCAAACTGCGGGACTAACAGAGAACCTCAGACCCCAGGGAATATCAATCGGAGTGAGGCCTCCCAGAGGTCCTCATCTCAGCACCAAGACCCAGCTCTATCTAACTGCCTGCAAACTCCAGTGCTGGATGTCTCAGGCCAAACAACCAGTAAGATAGGAATACAGCACCACCCATTAAAAAAAAAAAAAGAAACGACAAAAAAATATGTTACAGATGAAGTAGCAAGGTAAAAACCTACAAGACCAAATAAATGAAGACAAAATAGGCAACCTACCTGAAAAGGAATTCAGGGTAATGATAGTAAAGATGATCCAAAATCTCGGAAACAGAATGGAGAAAATACAAGAAACATTTAACAAGGATCTAGAAGAACTAAAGAGCAAACAAACAGTGATGAAAAACACAATTACTGAAATTAAAAATACTCCAGAAGGGGGCTTCCCTGGTGGCACAGTGGTTAGGAATCCGCCTGCCAATGCAGGGGACAGGGGTTCGAGCCCTGGTCCAGGAAGATCCCACATACCGTGGAGCAGCTAAGCCCGTGCACCACAACTACTGAGCCTGTCTGCTAGAGCCCGTGAGCCACAACTACTGAGCCCACGTGCCACAACTACTGAAGCTCACGCTCCTAGAATCCGTGCGCCGCAACAAGAGAAGCCACCGCAAAGAGAAGCCTGCGCACCACAACGAAGTCCCAACGCAGCCAAAAATAAATAAATAAATTAAAAAAAAATACTCTAGAAGGAATCAATAACAGAATAACTGAGGCAGAAGAATGGATAAATGAGCTGGAAGATAAAATGGTGGAAATAACTACCAGGGACCAGAATAAAGAAAAAAGAATGAAAAGAATTGAGGACAGTCTCAGAGACCTCTGGGACAACAGCAAATGAACCAACATTTGAATTATAGGGGTTCCAGAAGAAGAAGAGAAAAAGAAAGGGACTGAGAAAATATTTGAAGAGATTAGTTGAAAACTTCCCTAACATGGGAAAGGAAATAGTCAATCAAGTCCAGGAAGCACCAGAGAGTACCATACTGGATAAACCCAAAGAGAAACACGCCGAGACACATATTAATCAAACTATCAAAAATTAAATACAAAGAAAAATTAAAAGCAGCAAGGGAAGAGCAACAAATAACATACAAGGGAATCCCCATAAGGTTAACAGCTGATTTTTCAGCAGAAACTCTACAAGCCAGAAGGGAGTGGCAGGACATATTTACAGTGATGAAAGGGAAAAACCTACAATCAAGATTACTCTACCCAGCAAGGATCTCATTCAGATTCCACGGAGAAATTAAAACCTTTACAGATAAGGAAAAGTTAAGAGAATTCAGCACCACCAAACCAGCTTTACAACAAATGCTAAAGAAACTTCTCTAGGTACGAAACACAAGAGAAGGAAAAGACCTACAATAACAAACCCAAAACAATTAAGAAAATGGGAATAGGAACATACATATCGATAATTACCTGAAACGTGAATGGATTAAATGCTCCAACCAAAAGACAGACTGGCTGAATGGATATAAAAACAAGACCCATACATATGCTGTCTACAAGAGACCCACTTCAGACCTAGGGACACATACAGACTGAAAGTGAGGGGATGGAAAAAGATATTCCATGCAAATGGAAATCAGAAGAAAGCTGGAGTAGCAATTCTCATATCAGACAAAACAGACTTTAAAATAAAGACTGTTACAAGAGACAAAGAAGGACACTACATAATGATCAAGGGATCAATCCAAGAAAAAGATATAACAATTGTAAATATTTATGCACCCAACCCAATATTTATGCATAAACCCAATATTTATGCTCCTATGTATAGGAGCACCTCAATAAATAAGGCAAATGCTAACAGCCATAAAAGGGGAAATTGAGGGTAACACAATAATAGTAGGGGACTTTAACACCCCACTTTCACCAATGGACAGATCATCCAAAATGAAAATAAATTAGGAAAAACAATCTTTAAATGACACATTAAACAAGATGGACTTAATTGATATTTAGAGGACAGTTCATCCAAAAACAACAGAATACACTTTCTTCTCAACTGCTCATGGAACATTCTCCTGGATAGACCATATCTTGGGTCACAAATCAAGCCTTGGTAAATTTAAGAAAACTGAAATCGTATCAAGTATCTTTTCCGACCACAACGTTATGAGACTAAATATCAATTACAGGAAAAAAACTGTAAAAAATACAAACACATGGAGGCTAAACAATATGCTACTAAATAACCAAGTGATCACTGAAGAAATCAAAGAGGAAATCAAAAAATACCTAGACACAAATGACAATGAAAACACGATGACTCAAAATCTATGGGATGCAGCAAAAGCAGTTCTAAGAGGGAAATTTATAGCAATACAAGCCTACCTCAAGAAACAAGACAAATCTCAAATAAACAACCTAACCTTACACCTAAAGCAATTAGAGAAAGAACAAAAAACCCCCAAAGTTAGCAGAAGGAAAGAAATCATAAAGATCAGAGCAGAAATAAATGAAAAAGAAATGAAGGAAACAATAGCAAAGATCGATAAAACTAAAAGCTGGTTCTTTGAGAAGATAAACAAAATTGATAAACCATTAGCCAAACTCATCAAGAAAAAAAGGGAGAAGACTCAAATCAATAGAATTAAAAATGAAAAAGGAGAAGTAACAACTGACACTACAGAAATACAAAGGATCATGAGAGATTACTACAAGCAACTTTATGCCAATAAAAAGTACAGCCTGAAAGAAATGGACAAATTATTAGAAAAGCACAACCTTCTGAGACTGAACCAGGAATAAACAGAAAACATAAACAGATCAATCACAAGCACTGAAATTGAAACTGTGATTTTAAATCTTCCAACAAACAAAAGCCGAGGACCAGATGGCTTCACAGGAAAATTCTATGAAACATTTAGAGAAGAGCTAACACCCATCCTTCTCAAACTCTTCCAAAATATAGCAGAGGGAGGAATACTCCCAAACTCATTCTACGAGGCCACCATCACCCTGATACCAAAACCAGACAAAGATGTCACAAAAAAAGAAAACTACAGGCCAATATCACCAATGAACATAGATGCAAAAACCCTTAACAAAATACTAGCAAACAGAATCCAACAGCACATTAAATGGATTACACACCATGATTAAGTGGGGTTTAATCCCAGGAATGCAAGTATTCATCAATATACGCAAATCAATGTGATAAACCATATTAACAAATTGAAGAATAAAAACCATATGATCATCTCAATAGATGCAGAGAAAGCTTTTGACAAAATTCAACACCCATTTATGATAAAAACTCTCCAGAAAGTAAGCATAGAGGGAACCTATCTCAACATAATAAAGGCCACATATGACAAACCCACAGCCAACACTGTTCTCAATGGTGAAAAACTGAAACCATTTCCTCTAAGATCAGGAACAAGACAAGGTTGCCCACTCTCACCACTATTATTCAACATAGTTTTGGAAGTTTTATCCACAGCAATCAGAGAAGAAAAAGAAATAAAAATAATCCAAATCAGAAAAGAAGTAAAACTGTCACTGTTTGCAGATGACATCATACCATACATAGAGAATACTAAAGATGCTACCAGAAAACTACTAGAGCTAATCAATCAATTTGGTAAAGTAGCAGGATACAAAATTAATGCACAGAAATCTCTTGCATTCCTATACACTAATGATGAAAAATCTGAAAGAGAAATTAAGGAAACACTCCCATTTACCACTGCAACAAAAAGAATAAAATACCTAGGAATAAATCTCCCTAAGGAGACAAAAGACCTGTATGCAGAAAACTATAAGACACTGATGAAAGAAATTAAAGATGATAACAACAGATGGAGACATATACCATGTTCTTGGATTGGAAGAATCAACATTGTGAAAATGACTATACTAACCAAAGCAATCTACAGATTCAATGCAATCCCTATCAAACTACCAATGGCATTTTTCACAGAACTAGAACAAAAAATTGCACAATTTCTATGGAAACACAAAAGACCCTGAATAGTCAAAGCAATCTTGAGATAAGAAAAACGGAGCTGTAGGAATCAGGCTCCCAGACTTCAGACTATACTACAAAGCTACAGTAATCAAGACAGTATGGTACTGGCACAAAAACAGAAATATAGATCAATGGAACAGGATAGAAAGCCCAGAGTTAAACCCATGCACATATGGTCACCTTATCTTTGATAAAGGAGGCAAGAGTATACAGTGGAGAAAAGACAGCCTCTTCAATAAGTGGTTCTGGGAAAAACGGACAGCTACATGTAAAAGAATGAAATTAGAACACTTCTTAACACCATATACAAAAATAAACTCAAAATGGATTAAAGACCTAAATGTAAGGCCAGACGCCATCAAACTCTTAGAAGAAAACACAGGCAGAACACTCAATGACATAAATCACAGCAAGATCCTTTTTGACCCATCTCCTAGAGAAATGGAAATAAAAACAAAAATAAACAAATGGGACCTATTGAAACTTAAAAGCTTTTGCACAGCAAAGGAAACCATAAACAAGATGAAAAGACAACCCTCAGAATGGGAGAAAATATTTGCAAACGAAGCAACTGACAAAGGATTAATCTCCAAAATATACAAGCAGCTCATGCAGCTCAATATCAAAAAAACAAACAACCCAACCCAAAAATGTGCAGAAGACCTAAACAGACATTTCTCCAAAGAAGATATACAGATTGCCAACAAACACATGAAAAGATGCTCAACATCACTAATCATTAGAGAAATGCAAATCAAAATTACAATGGGGTATCACCTCACACTGGTCAGATTGGCCATCATCAAAATATCTACAAACAATAAATGCTGGAGATGGTGTGAAGAAAAGGGAACCCTCTTGCACTGTTGGTGGGAATGTAAATTGATACAGCCACTATGGAGAACAGTATGGAGGTTCCTTAAAAAACCAGAAATAGAACTACCACATGACCCAGCAATCCCACTACTGGGCATATACCCTAAGAAAACCATAATTCTAAGAGAGTCATGTACCACAATGTTCATTGCAGCACTATTTACAATAGCCAGGACATGGAAGCAACCTAAATGTCCATCGACAGATGAATGGATAAAGAAGATGTGGCACATATATACAATGGAATATTACTCAGCCATAAAAAGAAACGAAATTGAGTTATTTGTAGTGAGGTGGATGGACCTAGAGTCTGTCATACAGAGTGAAGTAAGTCAGAAAGAGAAAAACAAATACCGTGTGCTAACACATATATATAGAATATAAAAAAAAAAATTGGTTCTGACGAACCTAGGGGCAGGACAGGAACAAAGACACAGACATAGAGAATGGACTTGAGGACACGGAGAGTGGGGAAGGGTAAGCTGGGACAAAGTGAGAGAGTGGCATTGACATATATACACTACCAAATGTAAAATAGATACCTAGTGGGAAGCAGCTACATAGCACAGGGAGATCAGCTCAGTGCTTTGTGACCACCTAGAGGGTTGGGATAGGGAGGGTGGGAGAGAGATGCAAGAGGGAGGGGATATGGGGATATATGTATACATATAGCTGATTTTATACAGCAGAAACTAACACAGCATTGTAAAGCAATTATACTCCAATAAAGATATTTTTAAAAATAGTATAATATTAACGTTATTCATTCTGTGCCAGGAACTGTGTTAAACACTTTACATTCACTGTCTTAATTTAATCCTCCCAACCACCCTATGAAACCTCCATCTTTCATGAGGAAACAGACCAAAGAGAATTTTCTCTGGAGCCAGTAAGTGGTGGTACCGGCATCTCTTCCAAAGTATGACTCAATCTACAATTTCTACTACCTCGTGAGCCTTTTCCTTCAGTAAAAAGTGACAGGGAAAACACTCAATATATCCTTAATTGACTTCTACTATGAGTCCACAAATTGTATAGTCATTACTGATGAAAATGTCTTTCCTCCTATTATATCCTGACATTATGGTGTTGCAGATTGCCATCTTATTCAGTGCTGTGGGCCCAGCATATTGTAGATGCTTAATAAATGTTTACCAAGTGAAAGTTTTAACTAGAGATAACCTTAAAATATAGGGCCAAATTCATTCCTGGGGCAGGATGCCTCTTGCCACTCCCTAGCACAACCAAAATCTTGCTCAGATTCAATACAGCTAAATACTTATAAACTGTCAAGTAAGTCATAAAAAGTTTATAAAACCCCAAACTCCAATGAAGGATAGTCTATGGTAGGGGAGGGGTCAGCTTTAATGTGGGCAGGAGTGACCAGGTAACTTATAACTTGGGGTGTACAAGGATAATAAGAGTTTCCCGTAACGCTCGGGTGACAATAGTTCATTCTGCACTGTGTATGACTACCTCTAGGGAGTATACCACTTCGTCTGATTCCTGTCCTCATTATATTTGGGGAATTACGAGGGCTGTTTACACATTCTGATAATCTGTGCCGGTAGTCACTGATGACCCAGACAGCTGCTCCCCTGAGAACTCTGACGGTGATTTATTGCCATCCTTTACCTGCCTTTCCTGGGCAGCTATTGTCCTTTCTGTGCTGCCTCAGGCCAACAGAGACCCAGGTCTTTCCCTTAGTTCCTGGAAGTACAGCCAAGTCCAGGCTCTAGATTTTTATCCAGATTTGGAGGAAACAAAGGGAAATTACGTGGAAAAGAAAACACATTTGTATGCTGAAGGTATTATGCTTTTGGAGTCCAGGGGTCATGCCCTGCTTGGGGACTTGGATAGGCCATCTCTCTCCTTGGACCTGATCTGACATCCTTTCTTAATTCCTGTAGGAGGGCTTTTAGGAATATCCTCATAGCCTGGAATCAGACTCCACTCCAGTTTCTGGGGCCCAATGAGGGGGAAAATTTTTTAAAAATAATTTACTGAAAATTCAGATCACATTACCATAACTTCACATGGATGTAATCATGCCCACAGTGAACACAAAGCATTAAATTAGTTTGACAAAAATTTAGCTTTTTTAAGTCCAAACTTCAATCTTTTATAAGCTTGCTCTTTTTTCTAATTTTTATTTTTGAGATATAATTGACATATTATATTAGTTTCAGATGTACAACATAATGATTCATATTTGTATATATTGTAAAGTGATCACAATAAATCTAGTTAACATTCACACATAATTACAAAAATTTTTTTTCTTAGGTTGAGAACTTTTAAGATCTACTCTCTTAGCAACCTTCAAATATACAATACAGTAGTATGAATCATAGTCACCATGCTGTATATTATATTCCCAGGACTTACTTATTTTTAACTGGAAGTTTGTACCTTTTGGTCTTCTTCACCCATTTCACCAATGCCCCACACCCTGCCTCTGGCAACCACTGACTTGTTCTCTGTACCTATGAGTTCAACCTTTTGTTTTTCTGTTTCTTTTAGATTCCACATATAAGTGAGATCATAAGGTATTTTCTTTCTCTGTGTGACTTATTTCACTTAACATAATGCCTTCAAGGTCCATCCATATTGTCACAAATGGCAAGATTTCCTTCTTTTTTATGGCTGAATAATATTGTGCATGTGTGTGTATAACATTTTCTTAATTCATTCCTCCATTGATAGACACCTAAGTTTCTTCTATGTCTTGGCAATTGTAAATAATGCTGCAAGGAACATGGTGGTGCAGATATCTTTTTTAGTTGGTGTTTTTGTTTCCTTTGGATAAATGCCCAGAAGTCGATTGCTGGATCATACGGTAGTTCTATTTTTAATTTTTTAAGGGACCTCCATATTGTTTTCCATAGTGGCTGTACCAGTTTACATTCCCACCAAGAGTGCACCAGAGTTCCCTTTTCTCCACATTCTTGCCAAAACTTGTTTCTTGTCGTTTTGATAACAGGTATAAGGTGATATCTCACTGTGGTTTGATTTGCATTTCCCAGGTGATTAGTGATGTTGAGCACCTTTTCATGGACCTGTTGGCCATCTTTATGTCTTCTTTGGAAAAATGTCTATTCAGATCCTCTGTCCATTTTTAAATTAGACTTTTTTTTTTGCTATTGAGTTGTATAAGTTCCTTTTATATTTGGATATTAACCCCATATCAGATATATGATTTGCAAATATTTTCTCCCATTCGATACGTTGACTTTTCATTTTGTTGATGATTTCCTTTGCTGTGCAGAAAGAAGCCTTTTAGTTTGATGTGGTTCCACTTGTTTTTTCTTTCCTTTTTTAATATTTATTTATTTATTTGGCTGCGCCGAGTCTTAGTTGCAGCATGTGGGATCTTCATTGCCACGTGCGGGATCTTCCTTGCGGCATGCAGGATCTTTAGTTGCAGCATGCAAGCTCTTAGTTGCGGCATGTGGGATCTAGTTCCCTGACCAGGGATCAAACCCAGGCCCCCTGCATTAGGAGCATGGAGTCTTAACCACTGGACCACCAGGGAAGTCCCTAGTTCCACTTGTTTTTGCATTTGTTGCCTTGGCTTTTGGTGTCAAATCCAAAAAGCCATTGTCAAGGCCAGTGTCAAGGAGCTTACTGCCTATGTTTTTTTCCTAGGAGTTTTATGGTTTCAGATCTTATTTTCACATCTTTAACCCATTTTGAGTTAATTTTTGTATATGGTATAAGATAGTGATGCAGTTTCATTTTATGCATGTGGTTGTTCAGTTTTCCCCTTTATTGAAGAGACTGTTCTTTCCTCACTGTATATTCTTGGCTTCTTTGTTGTAAAGTAATTGACTATATATGTATGAGTTTATTTCTGAGCTTTCTATTCTGTTCCACTGATCTATGTGTCTGTTTTTATGCCAATACCATAGTGTTTTGATTACTATAGCTTTGTAATATAGTTTGAAATCAGGAAGCATTATGCTTCCAGCTTTGTTCTTTTTTATCAAGACTGCTTTGGCTATCTGGGGTCTTTCATAGTTCCAAAGAAATTTTAGGATTGTTTGTTCTATTTCTGTGGTAAATGTCACTGGAATTTTGATAGTGATTGCACTGAGTCTACAGATTGCTTTGGGTATTATGGACATTTTAACAATATTAATTCTTCCAACTCATAAACACAGAATATTTTTCTATTATTTGCATCTTCTTCAATTTCCTTCATCAATGTCTTATAGTTTTCAGTGTATAGGTCTTTCACCTCCTTGGTTAACTTCATTCCAAGTATTTTATTCTTTTTGATGCAATTATAAATGGGATTGTTTTCTTAATTTCTCTCTTTGATAGTTTGTTATTAGTGTATAGAAACACAACTAATTTTTGTATATTGATTTTGCATCTTATAACTTTATTGAATTCATTTATTAGTTCTAACAGTATTTTGGTTGAGTCTTTAGGGCTTTTTATATATAATATGTCATCTGGGGGCTTCCCTGGTGGCGCAGTGGTTGAGAATCTGCCTGCCAATGCAGGGGACACGGGTTCGAGCCCTGGTCTGGGAAGATCCCACATGCCGCGGAGCAACTAGGCCCGTGAGCCACAATTGCTGAGCCTGCACGTCTGGAGCCTGTGCTCCGCAACAAGAGAGGCCACGATAGTGAGAGGCCTGTGCACCGCGATGAAGAGTGGCCCCCACTTGCTGCAACTGGAGAAAGCCCTCACACAGAAACGAGGACCCAACACAGCCATAAATAAATAAATAAATAAATAATTTTTAAAAAATGTCATCTGCAAGTAGTGAGTTTTACTTCTTCCTTTTTGATTTGGATGCTTTTATTTCTTTTTCTTGCCTAACTGCTCTGCCTATGACTTTTAATACTATCTTGAATAAAAGTGGTGAAAGTGGGCATCCTTGTGCTGTTCCTGATCTTAGAGGAAAAGCTTTCAGCTTTTCACCACTGAGCATAATGTTAGCAATGGGCTCAAATTTCATTCTTGAGTAGAATTCATCATTTGGGGTGGGTGTGGACCAAAATCTCACTGAAGTGTTTTCTTAAAAAAAAACAAAAAACAAAGGCAATCTTTCTCCACCAATGAAAATGCTGAACAACTTTAAAATAATTTTTCACCTGCTTCTATACATAAAGCTGTCAAAATATTTAAGCTCCGTTATTACACAACCTAAATGTACAATGACAGATGAATGGATAAAGAAGATGTGGTACATATATACAATGGAATATTACTCAGCTGTAAAAAGGAACGAAATCAGGTCATTTGCAGAGATGTGGATGGACCTAGAGTCTGTCATACAGAGTGAAGTAAGCCAGAAAGAGAAAAACAAATATCGTAAATTAACGCATATATGTGGAATCTGGAAAAATGGTACAGATGAATCTATTTGTAGGTCAGGAATAGAGATGCAGACGTAGAGAACAGACATGTGGACACGGGGGGGAAGGCGAGGGTGGGATAAATTAGGAAATTAGGTTTGACGTAAATACATTACCATGTGTAAAATAGATAGCTAGTGGGAACCTGCTGTATAGCACAGGGAGCTCAGCTCGGTGAGCTGTGACAACCTAGATGGGTGGGATGGCGGGGTGGGAGGGAGGTGCAAGAGGAAAGGGATATAGGTATACATATAGCTGATTCACTTCACTGTACAGCAGAAACTAACACAACACTGTAAAGCAATTTTACTCCAATTAAAAAAAAAAAGGCAATCTTCCTCCAGCAACGTAAATGATGAACAACTTTAAAATAATTTTTCACCTGCTTCTATACATAAAGCTGTCAAAATATTTAAGCTCCATTATCACACTTCATAATATATGTCATGGCTCCAGGTGATTACTCTGGAATGAGGAGATGAATCTTTCATAACCCTCCCCCAATAAACATGCACACTCCACCTTATGTTCTGTTATGGAAAATCCTTCTACTTCCAGATGCTGATTGGTGGGGGGAGCTAAATACTTTGACTATGACCTTACCTATGAGATAGATTTTGTGTCTTTGAAACCTGTGGCATAATGAACTATAATTACAGACATTTCAAATTCTCAGTAGTTTTTGCTTAATCAGAGTCAAAGGCAAAATTTGCATTTACTTGTGGGAGAACCTTTCAGTGAAATTTTAAGATAAAACTCAAGGCCTATTCCTCACTAGAGTGGTTGAGACATGATTTATACAGCTCGACTAAACTTAAAGATGACCTGTCTTCAGTGTAGGCAAAATTACATCCTTATGGAGCTCATTGTAATGTTGATCACTGAGAAGGAAGGATTTTGTTGAGAGAAAAGTTGGAAGTTGGGGACCTAGGGTTTGTTTAAGAGGGTCCAGGTAAAGGACTGAGGCACAAGAGGCTGGAAGGTACTGAGTTCTGGAAGACTGCTGCCTCTTGAGTTTTGACGCATTGATGTCACACATCCATTATCTCCTGTTTTCTGAATTGTAATCCCTGTTATTTTCAGAAAGCCCAGATCCAAATACTTTTTAAAAATGGGATCCTATCCTACATGCTCCATTTATTTTGGACTCCCTCCCTTTAAGAAGATGCTATCTTAATTTATTTCATGATCATCTCCTCTTTTTACCCCCTTCACTGGCTGCAGCTCTCCTCACTTTGTTCTTGAAATTCACTGCTAACTTAGTGTACAACTTTCCATATCCTTTTCCATAGTCATGTAAGTATATATATAGAGAGAATACATATAGTGTGTTTTAGGGGTAATCTTTTAAAAATGAGCTCATATTATTTATATTCCTTTGAATCTTGCTTTTCTCTGCATAGTGGCAAGCTCAGCAAGTCATCCTATATTTCTAAATCATTTCTTTTCATGACTGCATAGTATTCCATGGTATTTTGTTAAGTATATTCTACAGTTAATTCAACCATTTTCAATAGTTGGCAAGAATTTTGTTTCCATGGTTTTGTTTTTAGCCTCTACAAATAATACTGCCAACAAAATACTTCTAAATACACAAATCTGAATATAGTACATCTAGGATTTTCTTCTGGGCCCTATTCTCCAACTATGCTATCTTCCTGTTATTCCTTTCTCTTCTCCACCACTCCTCTTGGCAGAATTCTACTCTCAGGATGACTGACAGACATGTTCAGGAAACTCACACCAGGTGAGAAGCACCTCCCAGTATCATGCTTCAAGCAATCCTGTTACCTTGAGTTAATTCAAGCTTTGGCTGCTTGTGTTGTGCTGGTTCTGAGAGACAGTAACTCCACAGCTAGAATTCATTATTGTTAGCAGGGGATAAGGCTGAGGTGAGTTATGGGAGCCTGCCCCTCTCCTCTAAGGCCTTGCAGAGGTAGCTTCAGAGGACATCTCTCTATGAAAAAAAAAATTAACAAACTTTCCCAGACACCACATTAAGGGTTTAGGAATAGTACGTTGGGCTTTTGGGCCTTCTGCTCCTTCAATGCACTCACTAAGATGAAATCTAAACTTCTAATCCAGGCATAGCACTTCCTATACCAATGGCCAACTCTAGGGCTATTTAGAGAGGTTGCCCAAATCATTTGGGTTTTGAAGTCATAGTGATTTAGGTTTGAATCTCTACTCATCTTTCTTAGCAGTGAGTTTGGATAACTTAATTTTACCCTATGAACATCAGTTTTTTTCAACCATAAAATCGGATAAATCATAAATACCCTGCAGGGTTATCGTGTGGATCACTAATATGTAAAACTTTTAGACTTCTGCTCAGAACAAAATAAAGTCAATAAATATTTGTCCAGGTTACTATTGTTTTCCTTTGTTGCATATCATATTAACAAATTAGGCCTTTATAGGGTATTTCCTGCCCATCCTACATCCTCTTAATCTCCACAAGTCATAACAAGTTATAAATCCCAGAAATTTCTAACTAGGGTCTACCCTGAAATGAGGACTCAGTTTATGCTTTCCAAAGATTCCACCTACATTTAACTAGATCAAACTGTCTTCTTTTTTGTAATACTTATCTTCTTAAATGAGTATTTATGGGAAAAAAACCTGTCAGGAAGTTATACAAGAAGAAGGAACTGGTAGAGTGGGCAGAAGAAGGATCTTCAGAGAAGGAAAGTAAGGAGCTGAGTTAGCCTCAGCATATGTGGTTTTGCCTAGAGTTTAGTGGTCAACAAGTATTGACTAATAAGTCTCTTATCGGGGCCCAGCTCCATGGTTGAGCTATTCACATTCATACCTGACCATCCATTAGATGTCCCAAACTAGTACTTTCTCATGTCTTTTCTTTATTTTTTCAATTGAAGTATAGTTTATGTACAATGTTATATGTTACAGGTAGACAGTATAGTGATTCACAATTTTTGAAGGTTATACTCCATTTACAGTTATTATAAAATATTGGCTATATTCCTTGTGTTGTACAATATTGTCTTTTCTTATTAATAACACAAATGTCTTTGAGGTTAATAGAAATAGCTCAATTTTATATATGAGACTCAGAAAGGAGAACTGTTTGGCAATGTCACATAGTTAATTAGTAGCAGAGTCAAGACTGGAATTTTAGGTCATTTGATTTCACCGTCAGTTTTCTTTTTGGTATTAGTGATGTGCTGGAGCAAGTTAATATCGCTGGTGAAAGCTCATTGTAGCATATCTTACCAATTCTGTGTTCAGTGATATCATGTTGGTAGCTTGAAATTGGCCATGGTGGTGGGAGTATTTACAGCACAGAAATAGGTAAATCATATAAATTTGAGTACCAGTTGTCAAACACTTACCAGCATATCACCACAATTATTTCTGGTAATACAAAGAAATTATAAACCATGTTCCCTGAATCCAAGGAATTTATAATCTATCTGTCTTTGTAGACAAAACAATATTATATGAACCCAACTGGTTGTGATATGTATAGGACTAACTGTAAGTTCATTAATAGAATAATGTAAGTTCATAACACCAAATAACGGTCAATTGATCAAATGTAGGTGATAAATCCATGGACCTTGACCTACCCTAGAATTATGAATCAAGATTAAAATTGAGGGACTTCCCTGGTGGTGCAGTGGTTAAGAATCTGCCTGCCAATTCAGGGGACATGGGTTCAATCCCTGGTCTGGGAAGATCCCACATGCCACGGAGCAACTAAGCCCGTGTGGCACAACTACTGAGCCTGCACTCTAGAGCCCACGAGACACAACTACTGAGTCAGCGCCCCTAGAGCCTGTGCTCTGCAACAAGAGAAGCCACTGCAAAGAGAAGCCCGTGCACCGCCATGAAGAGTAGCCCCCGCTCGTCGCAACTAGAGAAAGCCCACGTGCAGCACCGAAGACCCAACACAGACAAAAATAAAATAAATTAAAAAATAAAAAAATTTATTTAAAAAAAGATTAAAATTGAGAAACTAATGGTCAATATATTTACTGTGAATTGCTATTAAATATGAAACCTGACCTCAACACATTTGTTCACTTTTTCATTGGTTCATTCTTTCATTCAAGCTTTCACATTCAAAAAACATTTATATGCCAGGAACTGCGCTAGATGCTGAAGATAAAAACACAGATTCTGGATGTGGAAAAACTGGAACTTCTACATATCATTGGTGGGAATTTAAAAATGGTGTAACCATGTTAGAACAAAGTTTGGCAGTTCCACAAAATGCTAAACATAGAGTTACCATATGACCTAGCAACTCCACTCCTATAAACATATATATCCAAGAAATATGAAAACATACACCCATACAAAAATTTGTACACAAACGTTCAGAGCAGCACTATTCATCCCCAAAGTGGAAACTATGTAAATGTCTATCAACTGAAGAATGGATAAATAAAATGTTGTATAGCTATACAACAGACCATTATTCAGCAATAAAAAGGAAAGTAGTATTGATACATGCTACAGTATGGATGAATCTTGAAAACATTATGCTAAGTGAAAAAAGCTAGTCACATAAGGTCACATATTATATGATTCTATCTATGTTAAATGTCCAGAATAGGCAAATCCACAGAGACAGAAAGCTGGGGTGGAAGAAGCTGAGGGGGAGAGTGAGGAGGGACTGCTAACCAGAACAAGTTTCTTTTTGGAGTGATAAAAATGTTCTAAAATTAAATTGTAGTGATAGTTGCACAATCTGCACAATATTTATTCTAAAAACTGTTGAATTGTGAGCTTTGAAAGGGTGAATTTTGTAGTAGCTTAATTATACACCAATAAAGCTATTTTTTAAAGTAAAAAAATTAGGGAATTCCCTGGTGGTCCAGTGGTTAGTACTCCACACTTCCACTGCAAGGGGCACGGGTTCGATCCCTGGTCGGGGAACTAAGATCCTGCAAGCTGTGTGGTGTGTACCAAAAAAAAAAAAAAAAAAAAAATTATAAAAGTAAAAATATTAAATATAAGGCTAAAGTTCCCTTTTATCAGTAGTCCTAATCACTTCCTAATCCTCCTCATTGGGAACCATTATTATCAGTTTAGTGTATTTGTTTCTAGACCTTCTTTTAAGGTAGAAAGAAAATATATAGCATTGTTTCATGTATGTAAGTATAACATAAATAGTACCATGCTTTTTTTTTAACTCATTATGTCTTGAAGATGGGTCCATTTTATATATAAGCTCCTCAAAGAAAGTGCTCTGGTGGGATCTTGGGCATTATAAATGCTTACTATATTTGATGTAATTCAAATAAATAGCATCAAGATATTTGGGGAAAGGCATTGTCATTTCTGCAAAGGATTTCATGCCTGGCTAATTCACTGGACCTCTATGGTGGGTTAAATATTCCTGATGATATAGTAAGAACTTTGTTACAATCTTCTTCAATTAAAAAAAAACTTTGTTCCAGCAAAGGGTTGAGAGTACAAGCCCTGGGACTTTGTATGGAGGAGCCATACTGGAGGTAAAATAAGAAACAGGAGAGGGTCACGTCTGGAAAGCCAAGTGCAAAAGTGTTTCAAGGAGTGATCAACAGTATTTATGTAGGTGATTAACCAAAAAGCTTAACTAAACGGGATTCTAAAAATTAATATGAACATACTTTAAACAACTTGAATATTCATCTATTGGACTATTGTTTGATGTGGTAGGTAAGAACCTTTATTTCTGTTTGGTTCATTAATGGAAGTAAAATGTAAATGGAGAATGATTCGTGATTTTTTTTTAAAGAGCCTTTCTGCCATTTACAGTTGTCATGTTCACATCTAATGCTATAATATATATTTTCAAGTAGCTTTTCCAAATCATTTGACTCAATGCAAAAACGTTTTCTCTTTACAGTCACATTTTAACACTTTATGTAATATTTAATTGGGTACTATAGTCATAGGTACCATAGTCATAAGTATAACTGGCACAAATAGGTTTGGAAATAAACATAACTTGGTACTTGATGGAAGCAGATACGTAAGGAAAGTAGATATTAAAGTATAGCCTACTAATGCTAAATGTCCAGTGAGTTGTGACTGTCACTGTTTTACAGAAAGAATGGAGAACATCAGTTACTGAAATGAGTAGGTAAGTGAAGGGTAAGAGAACTTCCAGTACATACCAAAATATTAATGTTAAATGAGTATGTTGGGCATTATAGGATACTTTAAAACAATTACAGGTAGTCATCACCCCAAACTTGTAAGGTCAATTAGGCTGCAGTTAAAAAATGTGTCCTGAAAAGACAGACTCTTCAGCAAGTGCTGTTGGGAAAGCTGGACAGCGCATGTAAATCAATGAAGTTAGAACAAACCCCAAAATAAACTCAAAATGGCTTAAAGATGTAAATATCAGACATGATGCCATAAAACTCCTAGAAGAGAACATAGACAAAACATTCTCTGACATAAATCGTAGCAATGTTTTCTTAGGTCAGTCTCCCAAGGCGGCAAAAATAAACAAATGGAACCTAATCAAACTTAAAATCTTTTGCACAACAAAGGAAACCATCAACAAAACGAAAAGACAACCTACGGACTGGGAGAAAATATTAGCAAACGATGCAACTGACAAGGGCTTAATTTCCAAAACACATAAACAGCTCATACAATTCAATAACAAAATATCAAACAACCCAATCAAAAAATGGGCAGAAAAGCTAAATAGACATTTCTCCAAAGAAGACATACAGATGGCCAACAGGCACATGAAAAGATGCTCAACATCGCTAATTATTAGAGAAATGCAAATCAAAACTACAATGAGGTACCACCTCACAGTGGTCAGAATGGCCATCATTAAAAATTCTACAAATAATAAATGCCAGAGAGGGTGTGGAGAAAAGGGAGCCCTCCTACACTGTCGGTGGGAATGTACCTTGGTGCAGCCACTATGGAAAACAGTACGGTGATTCCCTAAAACACTAAAAATAGAGTTGCCATATGATCAGCAATCCCACTCCCAGGCATATATCTGGACAAAACTCTAACTCAAAAATATACATGCACCTGAATGTTCACAGCAACAATAGCCAAGACATGGAAGCAACCTAAATGTCCAGCAACATGAACATGAATGGATGTTCATGAATGGATAAAGAAGATGTGGTATATATATACAATGGAATACTACACTCAGTCATGAAAAAGAATAAAATAATGCCATTGGCAGCAACATGGGTGGGCCTAGAGGTTATCATACTAAGTGAAGTAAGCCAGAAAGAGAAAAACAAATACCATAGGATATCACTTATATGCAGAATCTAAAATATGACACAAAATGAACTTATTTATGAAACAGAAATGGACTGACACACATAGAAAACAAACTTATGGTAACCAAAGGGGAAAGTGGGTAGGAGAGGGATTAGGAGTTTGGATTAGCAGATACAAACCACTATATACAAAATAGATAAACACAAGGTCCTAATGTATAGCACAGTAAACTACATTCAATATCCTGTAATAAACCATAATGGAAATGAATACGAAAAAGAATAGGTATATATATGTATAACTGAATCACTCTGCTGTACACCAGAAACTAACACATTGTAAATAAAGTATACTTCAATAAAAATAAGTAAATAAGCAAATAAATAAATAAAACTGGGAAAAAATTCATGGGAAAGGGGAAATCCTAGGAAAGTTCTCAGTCAAAAGGGAATATGTGAAGGAAGTTGATAATAATATCCTGTGCTTGTGTAGCACTTTTTATTTTACAAAGCATTTTTACAAATATTACTTAATCATCAGAAAAGCTCATATAGATATTATTTCCACTTTACAAACAAGAAGCTGATGCTCAAAGAGAGTAAATGACAAAAATAACAAAATTTGCAAATAAACAAACTGAGTCTTGAATTCGGGTTTTCTATGTTAAAAAAAAAAACCTTTCAGTAAGGCTCCATATCACAGTCCGTGAAAAAAACTGATTTACCATAGGATGTAGCATTCAATTTCTTACAGGCTACGAAACAAATTTAAATATAAGGAAGGGAGATTTTCAGAAGGTGGCAGCACCAGTGCAATTTTTTAAAATCTCAAATCACCCCATAAAAACAGACAAAGCACTATGATGGTAATAAATCAAACCCTACAAACAACAACAAAAAAAGGTGATAAGTCATCTTACAAACCCCAAGGTATGGTGTATAAGGACAAACTCTGATAACTCCAAGACCCAAGTGGTAAATAGTAACTGCCATGGAGAAAGCAGAGAGAAGTAATGGGATGCCTATTGGACCTGAGAACAGGAAAAAACCAAATATCCAACAGATACTTGCTGGAAAGCATAGTGAGCCAATTTGAAAAATAGTACCTGAAACTGAAGTTTCGGACACTTCAATTCTGGGGAGAATGCAAGGGGTCGATTGCAAGGGGTGAAGGGGCCAGAGAAGTCTGAGGTCTACAACTTTAAAAATTAAAGGACAAAGTCTTCTAGGACAAAGTCTTATGCTGGGGAGAATCTGCTATAAGTAGAATTCAAATTGTCCAGGACAAAAAGGCAAAGGAAAGAGATTTTAAGTGGAAACACTTTCATTGTTTCACTAATTAATATGTTATTTGGCATTACATTTTGGTAAATGGTCTTTACCATGTTTATGTAGTATCTTTGTTTTCCCATTAAAGTTTTAAAATAGGAATAGTCAGTGAATTTTAACAACTTTTTGGCATGCATTCATATGTTTATATTTATTTCTCCTTTAACTTTTTGTGTGATGAATTACGATGATACATTTCTTAATGCTAAACTCATGCTTATGTTTCTGGCATAAATTCTTTTTGAGCATGGTGTTTTCCTTGAATATACTACAAGGTTCTATTTCTAATATATCTTTTAAAATTATTTTAATCTACATTCAGAAAAAGTGAAATTTATTTCGGAGCTTTTAAAAATGCCATCTTTATCAAGTTAGGGAATTAAGATTATATTACCTCCAGGCTTCCCTGGTGGCGCGGTGGTTAAGAATCCGCCTGCCAATGCAGGGGACACGGGTTCGAGCCCTGGTCCGGGAAGATCCCACATGTCGCGGAGCAACTAAGCCTGTGAGCCACAACTACTGAGGCTGTGCTCTAGAGCCCGCAAGTCACGACTACTGAAGCCTGCGTGCCTAGAGCCTGTGCTCCGCAACAAGAGAAGCCACCACAATGAGAAGCCCGCACACCGCAATGAAGAATAGCCCCCGCTCGCCACAACTAGAGAAAGCCCACGTGCAGCAACAAAGACCCAATGCAGCCAAAAATAAATAAATAAATAATTTTTAAAAATTATATTACCTCCATAAAGAATTTTTCATATTTTCCTTTGGATTTTAAAATTTAGCGATGATAGAATAGCACAAATAGTTTTGTATAATTTAAAATCCTCTGTACCCATATTATACATTTCTACCTTATTCATTTTTGCACTGTGGTAAGAACGCAACAATTTTTAACAAAAATTTAAGTGTACAACACAGTATTTTTTTTTAATTGGGGTATAGTTGTTTTGCAATGTTGTGTTAGTTTCTACTGTACAGCGAAGTGGAGTTCCCTGTGCTATACAGCAGGTTCTCATTAGTTATCTATTTTATACATATTAGTATATATATGTCAATTCTTATCTCCCAATTCATTCCCACCCACAACACAGTATTGTTGACTCTAGGTACAATGTTGTACAGCAGATCCCTAGAAATTATTCATCTTGCTTAACTGAGACTTGATGTCATTGATTGGTAAATCCCCATTTCCCCATACCCCAGCCTGTGGCAACCACCATTCAACTCTTTGATTCCATGAATTTGACTAATTTAGATACCTCATATAAGTAGAAAAATGAGGTATTTGAATTTCTGTGACTGGTCTATTTTACTCAGCATAATGTCCTCAAGGTTCATCCATGTCGTCATATGTTGCAGGATATCCTTATTTCTTAAGGCTGAATAGTATCATATGTATATCACATTTTCTGTATTTGTTGATGAACATTTAGGCTGTTTCCATATCTTGGTTATTGTAAATCTTGGCTGCAATGAACAAGGGAATGCTAGTATCTCTTTGATATCATGCCACTCCTTTCTGGCCTACAAGGTTTCTGCTGGAAAAAACACTGAGAGTCTTTTGGATGTTTCTTTGTATGTGACAAGTCGCTTTTCTCTAGCCTCTTTCAAAATTCTCTGTCTTTGACTTTTGACAATATATGCGCCTCAGTGTGGATTATCTTTAGATTCATCTTGCTTGGTGATCTCTAGGGTTTGTGGATCTGTATGTCCACTTGCTTCTCTATATCTGGGAAGTTTTCAGTCAATTTTTTGAATATGCTTTCTGGTCTTTTTTTCTCTCTTCCAACTGGGACTCCTATAATCGTTGGCTTGATGATATCCCAAAAGTCCCCTAAGCTTTCTTCACTGTTTTTCATTCTTTCTGTTTTCTTCACTGACTGAATTATTTCCAAAGTTCACTGATCCTTTCTTCTGCTTGATCTAGTCTAATGTTGAACCCTTCTAGTGAATTGTTTTTCAGTTCAATTATTGTGTTCTTCAGCTCCATGACTTCTGTCTGGTAGTTTTTAATATCTTCTATCTCTGTGTTGAAATTCTCACTTTGTTCATGCATTGTTCTCTTGACTTCAGTGAACATTTTAAAAACAATATTTTTGGATTCTCTATCAGGTAAATAATACACGTTCATTTCATTAGGGTCAGTTTCTGGAGATTTATCTTGTTCCTTTATGTGGAACATCTTTGCCTGATTCTTCATATCTTTGACTTTCTGTGTTGTAGTCTGTGTATCAGACAAACCAGGCACCTCTCTCAGTCTTCACAGGCTGGCCTCATACAGGAGAAGACCTCCACCAATAACTCTGGCCAGAGATTCTAGGGGCCTCTACCAACTCTTTCTCTCCCCAGGAAGCAGCAGGCATCTGTGGTTCTTATATGCTTGCTTTGTGCTGAGCCAAGGGGAGGAGCTGTCTTTAATTTTTGCCAGTTTGATTACTGTGTGTCTTGGCATGTTCTTCCTTGGATTTATCCTGCCTGGGACTCTGTGCACTTCCTGGGCTTGGGTGACTGTTTCCCTTCCCATGTTATGGAAGTTTTCAGCTATTATCTCTTCCAATATTTTCTCAGGTCCTTTCTCTCTCTCTGTTCTCCTTCTGGGACCCCTACAATGTGAATGTTGGTGTATCTGACGTTGTCCCAGAGGTCTCTGACTGTCTTCATTTCTTGTCATTCTTTTTTCTTTATTTTGTTCTGTGGCAATGATTTCCTCCATTCTGTCTTCCAGGTCATTTATCCATTCTTCTGCCTCACTTATTCTGTTATTGATTCCTTCTAGTGTATTTTTCATTTCAGTTGTTGTATTCTTCATCTCTTTGTTCTTTAGTTCTACCAGGTCTTTATTAAACATTTCTTGTATCTTCTCGGTCTGTGTCTCCATTCTTTTTTCCAAGATCTTGGATCATCTTTACTATCATTACTCTGAATTCTTTTTTGGGCAGATTGCCTATCTCCACTTCATTTAGTTGTTCTTCTGGGGTTTTATCTTGTTCCTTCATCTGGTACATAATCCTCTGCTGTCTCATTTTGTCTTACTTTCTGCGATCGTGGTTTCATTCTGCAGGCTGCAGGGTTGTAGTTCTTCTTGCTTCTGCTGTCTGCTTCCTGGTGGATGAGGCTGTCTAAGAGGCTTGCATGGGCTTCCTGGTGGAAGGGACTGGTTCCTGCCCACTAATGGGTGGAGCTGGGTCTTGTCCCTCTGATGGGTAAGGCTTTGCCAAGGGGTGTGTCTAGAGGGCTATGGACTCAGGAAGACTTTAAGCAGCCTGTCTGCTGATGGGTGGGGCTGTGTTCCCACCCTGTTGGTTGTTTGGCCTGAGATGTCCCAGCACTGGAGTCTTCAGGCTGTGGGGGTGGGGTCAGGTCTTAAGAAAATGGCGGCCTTCAGGAGGGCTCATGCCAATGAGTACTTCCCAGATCTGCTGCCACCAGTGTCTCTGTCCCTGCAATGAGCCACAGCTCCCCACTGTCTCCACAGGAGACCCTCCAATACTAGCCCAGTCTAGTAGGCCTGGCCCAGTCTCTTATGAGGTCTCTGCTTTTTCCCTGGGTCCTGGTGCACATGAGACCTTGTGTGCATGCTCCAAGAGTAGAGTTTCTGTTTCCCTCAGTCCTGTGGAATTCCAGTGATCAAGCCCTGCTGGCCTTCAAAGCCAGATTCTCTGGGACCTCCTCCTCCCATTGCCAGACCCCCAGGCTGGGGAGCCAGACGTGGGGCTCAGTACTTTCGCTCCTGTGGGAGAACTTCTGTGGTATAATTATTTTCCAGTTTGTGGGTTGCCCACCTGGCAGGTATGGGATATGATTTTATCATGATTGCACCCCTCCTACCATCTCACTGTGGCTTCTTCTTTGTCTTTGGATGTAGGGTATCTTTTTTGTTAGGTTCCAGCACTTTTTTTTTTTGTCAGTAGTTGTCAGCATTTAGTTGTGATTTTGGTGTTTTCATAAGAAACAGTGAGCTCACATCCTTCTACTCTGCCATCTTGTCTCTGTCTCAAGTTAAGGTTCTTGACAAGAGCTTTTACTTTTGATGAGGTCCAATTTATGGATTTTTTTTTTAATGGATCATGCTTTTGGTATCATGTTTAAGAATTCTTCACCAAGTCTTAGATCCTGAAGATATTCTATGTTTTCTTCTAAAATGTTTTGTATTTTACATTTATGTTTATGATCCATTTGAGGTGATTTTTGTATGAAGTGTTAGGTTTAGGTTGAGGTTCCTCTTTTTTGTCTATGTATATCCAATTTTCCAGCACAATTTGTTGAAAAGATGCTCCTTCCTCCACAGAATTGCTTTTCCCCTTTGGTCAAAAATCAGATGACCATACATGTGTGGGTTCTCTATTTCTGAATTCTCTATTCTGTTCCATTGATCTATGTGTTTATCCCATCACCAATACCACACAGTCTTGAAACTCAGTAGAGTGGTCCCTCCCATGTTACTCATTCCCAAAATTATTTTAACTATTCTAGTTTTTTTGCCTTTTAGAAAATATATATTCACAATAAATATTTCACAATGTGTACATATATATCAAATCATCATATTGTATACTTTAAATATATAAAATTTTATTTGTGAATTATACCACAATAAAGCTAGGGGGAGAAAGTTGAGAAGAAAAAAATGCCAAGAGCTTGATAGAAAAAGGGGAAAAAACATTAACCGACAATTATTAAAAGATATAAAAATGGCCTTTAAACATATTAAAACATTGCAAATTCACTCAAAATCAGAAAAATACAAATTAAACAATACCGACCTGCTACTTATCACCTATCAGTTTGGTGAAAATTAAAATGTATGGCATGGCAATATATTCTGTTGCTTAGACTTTGGGGAAATAGGCACTCTGATACACTGCCAATGGAAATGAAAACTGGCAAAAACCTTCTGAAGGGGAATTTGGCAATATCAAACAAAGCTACATATGCAATTAGCATGAACACTACCTTCTCATTTCTAGGAATTTTCCTCCACAAAAATATATGTATGTAATATTATTTGCTGATGATAGTGTATAATTTCAAAATAATATAAACAATGTAAAAACCCATACATAGGAGAGTGATTGAATAAATTACGGTACATCTATAAAACTGAATACTATGTAGCTATAAAAAAGAGAATGAGGAATATTTCTATAAACTGATATGGAGTGATTTACAGGATGTATCTTTAAGTTCAGAAAGGAAAGTGGAAAATATTATGCTACATTTACATAAGAAAAAAGGGGATACAAGGAAATATATATGTATCTGCTTATTTGTACAGAAAGAAATACAGGAAAAATAAACCAAGTACTATTGAGATTGATGAATGAGAAGTGGGTGGAAAGAATAAGGACATGGGAACAGGTTAAAGGCTTTGAATACACCTTTTTGTATAGTACTGACTTTTAGAATCATGGAAACATTTCACATACTCCCTCCAAATCATCAGCAATATCCCAAATGTGGGGGCAAACCAGAATGAAATACAAACAGTAACATATGACCCTAACTGAATTAAAAATGAATAACATGACCATACTGAATAGGTCTGGATAGAAAAGTACCAATCTAAATAATTTTGGGAAACATTATTGCAACCTCACACTGTCAGGCTAAAGAACTGAACATATTGGGTTGGCCAAAAAGTTCCTTTGGTTTTTAAGTAAAAATAAAAGACACATTTTTCATTTTCACCAAGAACTTTATTGAACAACGTATTCACCATTTTGTTCCACTACCTTCTGCCATTTTTCAGGCAACTTCATAATTCCACCTTCCCCAAACTTTTTAATCTTTTTGAGCAAAGAACTGCTCCAGGTGCCTTTTACAGTCTTCCAGGGAATTGAAACTTTTTCCATTAATTTTTTCCGTTAAGAGAATTTTGTAAAGACCGAAATAAATGGAAATCCGAAGGTGCAATGTCTGGTGAATACAGCAGATGAATCAGAACTTCCTAGCCAAGCTGCAACAGTTTTTGTCTGGTCATCAAAGAAACATGCAGTCTTGCATTATCCTAATGGAGGATTATGCATTTTTCTGTTGACTAATTCTGGATGTTTTTCGTCAGGTGCTTCTTTCAGGTGGTCTAATTGGGAGCAGTTCTTGTTGGAATTAATCGTTTGGTTTTCTGGAAGGAGCTCATAATAGAGAACTCCCTTCCAATCCCACCATATACACATCATCACCTTCTTTTATTTATTTATTTATTTATTTATTTATTTATTTATTTATTTATTTATTTATTTATTTATTGGCTGTGTTGGGTCTTCGTTTCTGTGCAAGGGCTTCCTCTAGTTGTGGCAAACGGGGGCCACTCTTCAGCACGGTGCGCGGGCCTCTCACTATCGCGGCCTCTCTTGTTGCGGAGCACAGGCTCCAGACGCGCAGGCTCAGTAATTGTGGCTCACGGGCCTAGTTGCTCCGCGGCATGTGGGATCTTCCCAGACCAGGGCTCGAACCCGTGTCCCCTGCATTGGCAGGCAGATTCTCAACCACTGTGCCACCAGGGAAGCCCTCATCACCTTCTTTGGATGAAGACTGGCCTTTGGTGTGGTTGGTGGTAATTCATTTCACTTGCCCCACGATCTCTTCCACTCCACATTATTGTATGGTATGCACTTTTCATCACCCGTCACAATTTGTTTTAAAAACAGAACGTTTTCATTATGTTTAAGTAGACACTTGCATGCAAAATACGGTCAAGAAGATTTTCTTCACTTAAATTCTGTGGAACCCAAACCTCAACGCGAATAAAATAACCAAGCTGGTGCAAATGATTTTCAATGCTTGATTTGGATATTATGAGTATGTCGGTTATCTCCTGTGGTATAACTTTGATTGTTCTCAATTAATGTCTCGATTTGTTAAAAATAGTTTAATTAATTATTTGGCTGTGCTGGGTCTTAGTTGCAGCATGCAGGATCTTCATTGCAGCATGCGGGATCTTTAGTTGAGGCATGCGAACTTTTAGTTGCAGCGTGTGGGATCTAGTTCCCTGACCAGGGATCGAACCCAGGCCCCCAGCATTGGGAGCACGGAGTCTTAGCCACTGGACCACCACGGAAGTCCCTAGTATCTCAATTTGATCACTATCAACTTCAACTAGTCTACCTGACCATGGAGCATCGTCCAGCAAAAAATCTCCAGCACGAAACTTTGCAAACCACTTCTAACACATTCAATCAGTCACAGCACCTTCTCCATACACTGCACAAATATTTTTTTGCATTTCAGTTGTGTTTTTACCTTTCTTGAAATAATAAAGCATAATATGCCAAAAATGTTGGTTTTTTTCTTACATCTTCAATATTAAAATGGCTATACAAAAATTCAACAATTTTGATAAGATTTTTTAAAATGCATGCTGATATGACAGCTGTCATGATACAATCTACCAAAATTGTTTCAAATGAAGTTAGAGACAACTAAGCACTACTAGAGCCATGTTACAGAAAAATCTGAAATAACAGTTTGGCCAACCCAATAAACACTGTTCTCCAGTTCATATATTTGCTTTTCACAGAGGCATGGGTTAGTTACTCTAAAAATACTTTACATGTATTGTAGGATTGAGCAAATAAACAAACATATTGTGAATAATAAAAAAAAAAAGGAAAAGGATGGGACGTTTGAAATGGGCTGTATGGTACAGAGTAGGGAATGGTGCAAAAGGCATTAAACAGCAGAGGCCTGTGACCTACCCAGAAATCCACAAACCTCTGCTCTGGAACTTAAGTTTCAATGACTCAAAAGAGTACTGGATGACAGGAGGGGAAGGCTGTTCCATGGGAACTGGGTCTAAGGGAAGAGGTTATATATTTTTCTTTCCTTGGGGCTTGATCCTGGCTCGTTGTACTGGCTGGGCCTGTGAAAGTTTCCTCTCCTTGGTATACTCCTCTATGAAGACAGCAGGAGCTCAGCTAAGGAGCACTAAAACTGTTGTTCTTTAAGGGTGGTTGCAAAGTAAGGACACTCCAGAAGAGAGAGAGCTCAAGAGAAGTAGGAAGAGACATAGTCAAAAGGTAGGTGTCATCATGTAATACTCTGAGGGTGGGAGCAGCTATCCTTCTGGCAGGCAGCAAAGCTTTGATCTTTGGCCAAACAACTGTGGCACTGACAAAGATCTGGGTCCAAGGGAAGTCAACTCACAGACAGAGGTCTGGGATCATTTCCTGTTTCACTTGGGCCATGACAATGACAACCCCAGTTAGTTACTTTGCCTGCCCCCTGTCTTGTCTTCTATGAAATCAAGTGATCATGGATAAGGTTTGGAGTGATGTTTCTTCAAGGAATGCCGTTTAGGGCATTTGAGAAAGGGCCCTTCCCATATTAAGCTGCATGTCACTTTATTGGTAATTGTGACTATTCTTCCAGGGACGCACTGTAGTGGGAATCTCTTTATTATGAAATAGTCTTCCCTAGGAACCTGATGATGTTCAGAGAACTAGAAGAAAAAGCAGAAAAGGTATCCAATGTCCTGCTCAAACAAGGAAAATGGCATACTATTAAGTTGAAGCAAAAGAAAGAATTATTTGTCAAGAAGTTCCCTGTTTATACACATCAAAATGGGAAACTAGTTTTGCTTTTATTCAGGATGACTGAGTATTCAGAGGACGACCTGGATTCTTTTGTGACAATCAGCACTTGCTCAGGGCAAAAGGGAATCCTGACCTTAGATGGCACTGTCTTTGGTATCAAGCCTATATATATTGAGCATATGGTTTACAGCATATCTTTAAAATCAGGTGAGTCTTGTGTAATCCGTGGAGATAAACAAGAGGAGCTCTTAAGCACTTCACAATTTCAGAGAAAAATAGAACCTTCCTCAGTTCCTATGCCCTATATGTGGCCACTTCCCAAGTATGTACAAGTTGACTGTGGTTGACAATAAGTGATTCCAAATGTGGAATAATAATGTTACCAAGACCACAAAGATGTTAATAGATGTCCATGCTCTGGTCAACAGGTACACGAAGGATATAATGTGAAAGCGGTGCTTACTGGGTTAGGGATATGGATAGAGAAAACTCTTGTGCAAATCTTCCTGAATTTGCAGGAAACACTTCAAAATTTTAAACACTGGAAAGACTGGTATCTCTTGAGAGGGGTGAAACATGCTGCTGCTCATGTGATTATTGGCCAAATTCTTGGGAAGTATGAGGACCATGCATTTCTCAGTGTTATCTGCACTGCCAAGAATGCAACCAGTGCTGAATCTTTCTTTCATGAAGATACACCACATTTCACAGCTTTCATAGCTCATGAGGTTGGCCATGACTTGGGAATGAAGCATGACCATGTGGCCTGCAAGTTCCATGGCCAGCACCTCTGTACTATGCATGAATTTATTACTGTAGATATGGGCTTCAGCAACTGCAGCTTCCACTATTTCCACCAGCTGTTGCATAAGCACAGAGAGGGCTGCTTATTTAATAGAACTGAACTCCAAAACTCCTTTTGAAAGCCATATTGTGGGAATAAGATATTAGATAAAGGAGAAGAATTTGACTATGGCAGTGTTTTTGACTGTCAAAAGGATCACTGTTGTCTGCCCTCATGCCAGCTGAGGAAGGGTTTAAATTATGCATTTGGATCTTGCTGCAAAAACCGCACATCTCTAAAAGCAACCACAACTTGCCACCTCAGTGTGGATAAGTGTGACCTCCCAGAATACTGTAATGGCACCCCCAAGTGCTGCCACACGGATACCTACAAGCAAGATGGCACTCCTTGCAAGGAACGAGGTTATTGTTGCCAAGGCCGGGGTTGAAGCCTAGAGAATCTGTGTGTTAAAATCTTTGAAAAGGGCACAAAGGTTGCCCAGGAAAGTTGCTAACATTAATGAATACCAAGGGAGACAGGTTTGGAAACTGTGGCAGTGAATCTAAAGGGATATTTAAAGTCTTCAGCAAGTGCAAGGCCAAAGGTGTAAAAAGTGGGAGGCTGCTATGTGAAAACATCCAAAGGCTCCTATGCTTTGAAAAACATCAAACACCCAGTTCCCCATGCAGAACACGTGGTGTTGGGGTGCAGAGATTTTTTGAAGCTACAGACTGGGCTGATGAGGAGGAGGTGAAGGATGATACAACATGTGGTTCAAGGAAGATCTGTATTAATCAAAGCTGCACAGATACAACTATACTCCACTATGACCGTAAACTGGACAAGTCATGGAGTCATGGGAGGGGTATTTGCAGAAATTTTAAGAACTGCCACTGTATCTATGTCTATGCCCCTCCTACATGTGAATTCAAGGGTTACGTAGTTTGAATAGTGGCCCTCCTACTCTCAGTATGATGAAGAGTTGATAATCCCAATCTTGCCTAACATTTTATTATTTTTCATTCCTACTATCTTTTTGTTTGCCTACATCTATAGAATATCTAAGACCAGTGTCAATGCAAAAAATTCATCAGAGAAGCAAGATGAACAAACCTGACATACATTTGATAATTATCTTCTTTCTGGTAATAAAGTCAAATATGAAGTGATACCGATAGGACATTTTAAGAATTGGACTCCTTAATTCTGGTGTTCCTCAAGGTCTACGGAAATGAGAATCTTGCTTCCATCTGTCTTTCTATATGCTGAATTCTTATTAGTTTTTAAATTAAAAGAAGTTAAAGCAGCTCTCTAGGTAAAGCAATCTTTCTTGTTCTGTGCTACCCAGTAATCTGTGCTATACATCTTGGGAGGCCTCAAGATGTGTTCTTGACATAATGAAGTCAGGTTACCATCCATAGTAAGGCTGAAGCTCATGGCCTAAAACCTAAAGAGCTATTATTGAGCTCCCTAACATTTCTATTGAGAACTCCTTTGGAAAGATCTCTGGAACTTACTTTTCAGAGTATACTGTCTAATGCCCCATTATAATCTACCCTGTCAATTTTCTCTAATCTTAAGGATTTTGCCTTGCACTGACGAAGGGAATTTATCAGGTGAAAAGCATCTGATTATTAGTTCCAGATGTTTTAGTTGATTGTCATTCCAGTTTTTGTCCATTTGGCTTTCCCCTTTGTTTTGGCATCACAGTTTCTGATGCCCTGGCCTCAGTTTGGCCTTGTTAATGACTTAACTGGAGAGACCAAACATCACTTGTTATGTGACTAAAGAGGAAGAAACATTAAACATTCCTACCCATGAATAAGCCTCTTCAATGTGGGAATCTTTTCTTTCCCCAAAGGTTAAATTCTACTTGTTAGTCATTCATTCATCTGTTCATTCATTCAATAAACATATATTTAGCACTTACAGCCAGATTGAACCATGTAAAATTGATGATATTAGACCATTTTCACCTACAAAAATGGCAAGTTCATATGGTTCAACCTAATTCTACGTGGTTCAACCTAATTCTACGTCCAAGCACTATGAAACCTACCTTGGGTTTTTGCTTATAAATGAGAGTTGAGAAGTTTTTGATTCAGAGTTTTAGTTCTGATTTCTCTTAAATCTTATTATCCACGGTAACTTCAAAAGACTGGCCTTAATCTTCTGGAGCAGGAAGGTTCCTATTGTTAAGGCCTAGAATGGCATGGAATATGTAAGAGACTAGGATGTGGTGTGTATGAGGATCCCACTATCACTTTTTTTTAAAAAATTATTTATTTTGGCTGCGTTGGGTCTTCATTGCTGCATGCGGGCTTTCTCTAGTTGCGGCGAGCGGGGGCTACTCTTCTTGCGGTGCACGGGCTTCTCATTGTGGTGGCTTCTCTTATTGTGGAGCACAGGCTCTAGGTCGTGCGGGCTTCAGCAGCTGTGGTTCGCGGGCTCTAGAGCGCAGGCTCAGTAGTTTTGGCGCACACACTTAGGTGCTCCGCGGCATGTGGGATCTTCCCCGACCAGGGCTCGAACCCGTGTCCCCTGAATTGGCAGGCAGACTCTTAACCACTGAGCCCCCCACCATCACTTTTTTTGACAGCTTCTGTCCTTGCTTCTTCTGAGTTTCCAAAACTCTTCAAAGAATGTAAACCCAAGACTTTGTACAACCAAAAGGAGAGTAACAGCAATGTGAAGACCTGAGAAAGTTGTTGCATGCCACACTACTTCCCCCACAACCATGGAGTAGAGAGCTTGGAAATACTTTATATAAATAATAACTTGGAATTTATTTCTTGTAGAAGAGACTTAGACAAATCTAATATTTATTGAAATAATATGAGTCTATCTCTTAGGTGGAAAGTGGCTTCATCTCCCTGAATAGTGACTTTACTTGTGAATCTGAGAATAATGATTAGATCCCACCCACTTCACCTAGAGTAGCTACTAACCATGGCACTACATTCCCTTTCACTTCCGTAGTTTAAGGCACGGTTAGAAAAGACTTAAGATGTTCTTCCCAAACACTCTTCCCAAACCATTAGTGTAGAATCATTCCAGTTCTGGATGTTCCAGTTCTACAGTTTCAAAGAATGGTGGAGGTGCTAGTAGCAAAAGCAATGGTAGACTCCAATGGATCTAGGCCCCTGCTATAGAATCTCTTCTGTGAGCATAATAATGGTGTCTGGGTGTCTGCATCATGCCGAGCCTCTTGCTTTAGTTGGTAGAACTTGTACTGTGTCCAGCCGTATACTCCACAGTTGAGCAGACCCTGAGATGATGCTGTTAGAGCCTGGAGGAGATGAAGGGGTGATGGAGCCCATCCTTCAGGTTTTCAGAGAATTGGGGAATAGTTTCCATTCCTTATTTATAAATCACTGTTATATTTATTCTATCTCAAAAATCAAAATTTGGTGTCAGTTTTTAAAAAATATTTTTCTAGCTCTTCCTGAACTCACTCTTCACACCGTACCTTGTTATGGATGACTTAAGAGTTAGTCATATTTCTTAGTATATACATAAGGATAATGAAGTCGTTTCAATGTCCCTCCTTATTGCCCCATTTCCCAGGTTAGGCTTGAAGAAACTGCCCTATCACCATAGTTAGATAGCCCAAAAAACCCTTCTTAAATCTGATAAAGGATGAAAAGAGAGAATCATTTTTTCTTTACTTCTTTCTCTCTATTCACCTGGAATAGCTAATTTACCCCATTCTTTTCACTCTGGGTGAGAGAGAATCATGTCACTATCAGAGTTTCATAAGAACATTATCTGGTAGATCTTGTCTTTTGTTACCCATCCCTTAAAAAAAAACACATCAATGAAATGAAGTAGGCCTGAGATACACATGCTCTGGAATGCATGGCAGCACTTTCACAAAGGTATCTACCTCATCTGTGAGGAGATTTCCACATTCTTCAAAACTGAATAGAAATAATATATTTTCTCTCTTGCAGTGCAGAAAGAAATACCCTAAGGGAAATAATTGTGCTTACTGAATAATGGCAATGTAAGAGAACAGGATAAGACAGTATAAGAAGAGAAATGCTGGATGTTGAAGGTGTTACCTGGAGAACATAGAGGGCCATGTGAAGTTTGGTGTCCTGTGGCTTAGTCATCTTTATGATCATCAGAATGACAGCTGTGAAAACACAAAGTATAAATCTTGCTGCCAGCCCTGGCTGCCTGAGCATAATTTTTTTCAGTATACACACCTAAGCATTGTGAGAATTATAGGCATAATGAAGACTAGCAGTGAGATTAACCAGTTATATAAACCACTGGCCTCAGATCTCCAACCGCTATTCCTCATTGATTAAACTTTGCAGATTATTAGAGTAGCAATGGTGGCAAGACATACTACAGGAAGATCATAAGCTACAATTCTTCTTATGTTTACCAAGCCCTTTCATAAACATTATCCTATCTGATCCTCACACTTTAACTTTATGTAGTAGAAAGGGCAGGTGTTAATATCTCTGAGTTCTGTCAGTACATTTCCTCTCATATCATCTCACATCTAATTCTCTTAATTTCTAAAACATAAGAAGATACGGGTGGAATGAAGGTAAATTTTACATGCTGGACAGAAATTTGTAGTCATCCTTCTTGGTGAGACTATTTTGCTTGACCACAATCTAATGGTTACCCTTTTCATTGCCCAAATCTTTCCATTAAGATACTCACCTGGGCCCCAGCAGCAAAAGAAGGCCACTGGGTAGAAGCGTACTCGCTGCTCCACAATGTGAATCACTGCCCACTGTTCACTCCCCAGAAAGCCAGTCGATTTCAGAAACTTCTTATAAAGTGTCTGGGCTTGAATGAGTAAGACCTAAACATGGGTATAGCGGTGAGTAGTCTGCCTAAGGCTTATTAAAACTTCCCAGGTCTAGTCTATCATTTTGGAGAGATCCTTCTCTTAGGATCTGACAGCAGGAAAGACCATCCTCCTGTCTTTACCATCTGAGACCAGGCTTTTTTTGAGAGAAAATTATCTCTAGAGTGATCTTTTGCTTGGCCAGGTAAATGGACAGATATTAGTCAAACTATATATGTTCAATACATAAACCTTACATCAACCCTCAGGCTTTTATTTTTCTCAATGAGGTTAATCACAATATGCATGGGAAGTTAAAACTAAGATCTAACCAGGTTCTCTTTTAAAACACTTTATTAAAGGCTGTGCTACAGGGAGATCAGCTCGGTGCTTTGTGACCACCTAGAGGGGTGGGATAGGGAGGGTGGGAGGGAGACACAAGAGGGAGGAGATATGGGGATATATGTATATGGTGAATTACATATACAGTACAGCTGATTCATTTTGTTGTAAAGCAGAAACTAACACACCATTGTAAAGCAATTATACTCCAATAAAGATGTTTAAAATAAATAAATAAATAAAGGTTGTGTTAGAAAGTGTTCTGTGCTTAATACCCCTAAAATAAATACTTTAGCACTGTGACAGAGCTTAAATTCTCAACTCCCAGAAAAAAAAGTTTTAGGAAGTCTCTTCTTGCCCTTAGATGGAAAACAGATTGTTTTTCCCTTCCATTTGGGAGCAATTTGAGTACGGTTTAGTTAATGAAATAAATATAAATCAGTTCAATGTCCTTTTTGTGGGGAGTAAATTAGGTAATAAAATCTGACCAAATCTGAAACTTTTCCTAATAATCCAGATCCACTCTGTAAGTTAATAACCCAATTAGTTAAGGTTAGCCATGTAGTTTCCTTTCCCCACAGACATAGGAATCATAAAGAGGCTTGAACTTATTTGAGAATATTTACATCTAGTAGAATCAGTTCACCGTTTGCTGATTACAAAAGAATCAGAATGCCTGTCCTGAATGCCCACTGAAGTCTGGGTTATTCTGAAGGAGCAAACAGGAATCCCTAGGGTGCCAGGTTTTGGGAGACCTGTCTCTCCTGTCAATCAGTTCTAAATGAAAATGATCAAGGCCATTTTAATATAAACTAGTCATTGTGCATTCTTTACAAAGCTGTTGATTTGATCTAGCTATCTCTGTAACTTATTTTTGAATTGTTAAAGAAAATTTTCCACAATTGTGTTTCATTCACAGATGTTAGCTGTGCTAGCAAAAAGAAAAAAACGGTGGGATAAAGTTGGTCTGCAACCAGATAGTTTATAATCCCTGAACTAGCATATGAAAAGAGGAGAAAATGACACTGAAAAGTAGATATGACAAATAAAAAGGCATATTCACTTGCTTACTGATTCTGTACTGGGCAGTTATATATAAATAATGTATTGTCCCATGGATGATTACTTGTCCATCATCCTCATGATGTCAAATGAGTATTTAATAACTGTCTGAGTCACTCAGCACTTTAAACCCAGTTAGACCTAGCATAAATGCAAATTTATAGTCAATAAAGAACTGAGAAAAGAAAACTCTTTAATTATTTAGAAAATTAAAACAGAGAAGACGTCCTGTGTTCCAGAGTATCATACTGTATAAAGAATGTACCTGACACATACTAGTTTTCTGGTCTGGTCCTCCATGAGGATCCACAGGAACACATTATTTCTAGAGTGAGCATAATTCTCACATAATGAATATAGGCTCTTTTCCCCACTCATCATTTGATCTTGGGAAGTCCAAAAGACTGAGGTAGTAATTAAATTATCAATATCTACTAGACACTTTCTTAGTTCTAGGACTATAAAAAGTGCCTCTCCGCCCCATCTTTCCCAGGCCTGGGAATACTGCCCCATCCCACCCAACCGCCCCCTCTCTTTCCATAAAGGCAAGTAGGGTGGCACCATACCACAATGGTGAGGAGGCTGAGTAGAAAGCTGGCCAGGAAAATGATAAGCCCATAAAAATAAAGTGTGCTACAGACTGATGTGTTGGCAGAAGGCAGGACTTTAGCCATGGCTGTTGGTGGTGAGTACATCAGGATACACCTAGGAAGAGAATCAATGGTCAGGAATGCTGCTACAGGTATAAGACCAGAGAGATACCTATTTGGTGTAACAAAAGTTAATGAGTATGTAATTTAACTTATCACTTAGCTAAGCCTTGCCCATAACACCTTGTTCCTTCTCACCGACACATTATCATCTAGTCATTTTGTGTTATATTTCTGCTTATATATTTTTGGCCTTGACTGTACAACTTGCCCAAAGCCCATTTCAAATACAAGCACCTTGGCCAGAATGTATGTACAAAGTCTTCTTCAATCTTTATTTACAGAAAAGAATAGGTGTAGTCTATCATAAAAATGATAGGTTTGGTCCTTACTTACCTGTGGCTCTGGCTGAAGTTGCGGAAACATTCACTGGCATTGCCCAAACAGAATACAGGTATCATCAATAGTAGAGGTATCAGGCTGGGAGGAAAAAAACTTATCACCCTAATATTCAGACTTTTTTATGCCATTTTCCCTTTGCAAAATATTCTCCTGTCCTTCTTCCAACTCCATCACCCCACCCACTCTCCACAAATACATATACCTTTAATTCCTTCAAGAAAAGTACCTCAAAAACTTTAAGTATACCTTCTTTTCAAGTTCCTGGGGAAGTGGAGTGGGGAATGTATTTTATACCTGGGTGAATAAACCCTAACAGAGTTTCACAGAGAGTCTCTGGGAGCTGTATGATCAGATTAAAAATCCAAGTGGGTAATCGTGAAATGAAAAATCTACCAAGGACCTCTGTGATCAGTCTGTTTCACTTTTCATGGTGACCAGTAATAACTTCATTCTCATCAGCTCCTTCCTGAGAGCTTTTCCAAAGCTCAGCTTTAAGCAACCAGTTATTTATCCAGCTAAATATATCCAGATCCCTATAAGAGGAAAAGATCTAGGAGTAAAAGTTATAAAGTCTAAAACCAACTCAATGTGACTACCACTTTAGATGAGATCCAGATCCTTTCTGAGCTTAATAATTTTAAGAGTCTCACCCAACGTTATAAAGGTGAATAAGATCTTGAAAACCACCTATTACAACTTTTCATGATATATGAAAAGGAATTAGAAGTCAAAAGACTTAAAGGGAAATATTTATTGAAGGTCACATAGTTAATGGCAGAATTGGGACTAAAACCCAATCTGAAACTTCAAATTGCTTGCCTATTTTACCTGGGAAAATGGAATCAATGATCACACATTTGTTTCTTACTTAGTGAAGCTCTGTGAGGACCCAGGAGTGACAGAATCAATGGAAATAAGGGCATTGTCCTCCTATTTGTTCCTACCTAGACCCAAGACTAACGAGAGTCTACACCCTTGCTAGGAAGGAAAGCAAAAATCTTACCTTGACAAAATGATGGCTGTTTGACTAACTCGACAGGTATAACCTATAACCTATGAAAAGAATAAATTTGAGTAATGTCTTAGGATATTGCCAATCATATTACAATAAATACCAGGTCATCACTTACCATTTGATAGTACAAAAATTCCCAACAGCAGGTTTGCTTCAGTTAAGCAATATTTGATATAAAATTCAATGAAATAGGGGGCTTCCCTGGTGGTGCAGTGGTTAAGAATCCGCCTGCCAATGCAGGGCACATGGATTCGAGCCCTGGTCCAGGAAGATCCCACATGCCATGGAGCAACTAAGCCCGAGTGCCACAACTGCTGAGCCCGTGCTCTAGAGCCCGTGAGCCACAACTACTGAAGCCCGTGTGCCTAGAGCCCATGGTCTGCAACAAGAGAAGACACCGCAATGAGAAGCCTGCATGCTGCAGCGAAGAGTAGCCCGTGCGCAGCAACGAAGACCCAATGCAGCCAAAAATAAATAAATTTATTTTTAAAAATTCAATGAAATAGATAGTTCCTTAGCACTGAAGATAACAGAATTTTATCTGTATTACTATATTCTAAAAAGTACACCAAAAGCCACAAAGAGGGCCTGTAGAAAGTAGCTTAATGTAAGATTTGGATACCACAACAAATTCTCTTAAGAATAAAGGCAAATATGAAATCACACCATAATCCTTCATCTTCTAATAATAGTTCAATCCTCTCCTCTTTTAGATCAAGGGAGGTGTAGACTTTTCAGACCATATGGGTGGAGTAAAAGTCTATGTATAAGACGACCAACAGAAACCATTATAGGCCAGGTTTAGTATAATAGGGCAGAGTCAAAAAAGCCCTTTGAATGTAAGACCTATCTAGAAGAAAGAACATTTCAAAAATTCCCAGTTGTATTAGACACTGTAAAACAACTTACAGAAGAATGGCCCATACCCACTAGGAGTTTATGGAGAGAGATTTTGAACAGAACGTCTTCATATGATAGAAAACAAAATTTTTTCTACTGGGTTGGCCAAAAAGTTCCTTCGGTTTTTAAGTAAAAATAAAAGACACATTTTTCATTTTCACCAAGAACTTTATTGAACAACATATTCACCATTTTGTTCCACTACCTTCTGCCATTTTTCAGGCAATTTCATAATTCCATCTTCCCCAAACTTTTTAAACTTTTTGAGCAAAGAACTATTCCAGGTGCCTTTTACAGTCTTCCAGGGAATTGAAATTTTTTCCATTAAGAGAATTTTGTAAAGACCAAAACAAATGGAAATCCAAAGGTGCAATGTCTGGTGAATACGGCAGATGAATCAGAACTTCCCAGCCAAGCTGCAACAGTTTTTGCCTTGTCATCAAAGAAACTTGCAGTCTTGCATTACCATGATGGAAAATTATGCGTTTTCTGTTGACTAATTCCGGATGCTTTTCCTCAAGCGCTGCTTTCAGTTGTTCTAATTGGGAGCAGTACTTATCGGAATTAATCGTTTGGTGTTCTGGAAGGAGCTCATAATAGAGGATTCCCTTCCAATCCCACCATATACACAACATCACCTTCTTTGGATGAAGACTGGCCTTTAGTATGGTTGGTGGTGGTCATTTCGCTTGCCCCTCAATCTCTTCCATTCCACATTATTGTACAGTATCCACTTTTCATCGCCTATCACAATTTGTTTTAAAAACAAAATGTTTTCGTTAAGTTTAAGTAGAGAATTGCATGCAGAAATACAGTCAAGAAGGTTTTTTTCACTTAACTTCTGTGGAACCCAAACCTCAACGCGATTAACATAACCAAGCTGGTGCAGATGATTTTCAACGCTTGATTTGGATGGATATTTTGAGTATGTTGGCAATCTCCCACGTGGTATAATGTTGATTGTTCTCAATTAATGTCTCAATTTGATCGTTATCAACTTCAACTGGTCTATCCAACCATGCAGCATTGTCCACCGAGAAATCTCCAGCACGAACTTCGCAAACCACTTTCGACACATTCGATCAGTCACAGCACCTTCTCCATACACTGCACAAATCTTTTTTTGCACTGCGTTTTTACCTTTCTTGAAATAATAAAGCATAGTATGCCGAAAATGTTGCTTTTTTTCTTCCATCTTCAATATTAAAATGGCTACATAAAAACTCACCAATTTTGATCAATTTTTAAAAAATGCACGCCGATATGACAGCTGTCACAATACGATCTAACAAAATTGTTTCAAATGAACTTAAAGACAACTAAGCACTATTAGAGCCATCTTACAGAAAAAGCCAAATAACCTTTTTGGCCAATCCAATATTTTAAGGCAGAGATCATATTATATTCTGGAATGCCATTGTTAGGGATCAATAAGGATTAAGTGAGCAATTAATCAATAATCAGAGGTGGGTAACTGATTTGCCCTAAGAACTTTGGATCAGGAATAGCAAATGATTTAAAGTAGAATGGCCAGTGTCGACTTCAGGTAAAATGGAAAATAAGTAAAATTAGTCTTTGGTGACCTCTTCCACTCACGTTTCTTCTTCTCTTTTTATTCTATCCTCTATCCATCATCAGGTGGCTATCCTGTGTTCAACTGTTGCTCTTATCCACTGTCAATGAATCTCTGGTAAAAAGCTTACTAGTAATAGTTTAGGGCCGAAGTCTTCCTGGGGTATTTAAAAGAGAACTCAAAAATGAAAAACAAATCTTCAAGGCTCCTGATATAAAGCTATAATGACAGAATAATAGGCAGTGGGGGCAAATTTGGGGATAGAGTTTGTCTTCTTGGAACTAGTGTCATAGCATGGGTTATAAAGAGAAGTCTCAATACTGCATTTGTATGCATAGTAAGCAACAGAATATTATATATGAGAGTTAATCTTACATCTCTCCTTCTATTTTCCTTCAAAAATTAAATTGCTCTGTAAGCAACAAGGATATATTATATGGCACAGGGAAATATAGCCATTATCTTGTAATAACTTTAAATGGAGTATAATCTACATAAATATTGAATCAATATGTTGTACACCTGAAACTAATATAATATTGTAAATCAACTATACTTCAATTTAAAAAAAAGATTAATTTGTTCTGCTACCAGGAGCCCAAGACTCAGGATAATATTCCCCCATGTTGTCCCCATCCTTGGCTTCTGGTCTCATGACTACTTCTTTAGAGAATAACTCTGTGGCTGAAGAACTTCTCTCAAATTCCAGTTAGTCTCTTAGCTTATGAGTGAATGAATGAATAAAAACTTTAAATAGTATATCTATACATTTCTTGAACTTTTTTGACATTAATCTGCTTGAAGGGAGGGAACTGAACTAACTGTTTCTTTGTAGTACCTTCTAGCTCCAGGATTGTAGGATTATGTAAACAAACATGTCAAATGGATATATAGCCATGGGTCATTACTAAATTGCAGGGAGCTAAGAAACTATACAAGTTGAAAATATAAAAGAATAATTATAAGGGTTGAATCCTCAGAGGTAAACAAGAGATAAAGGGATCAGAATATAGTCCTGGGCTGTACAATACAGTAGCCACTAGCTCCATGTGGTTAAATTAAAATTAAGATTAAATAAAATAGAGATTAAAAAAAAGATTAAATGAAATAAAAATTCAGTTCCTCAATCATATCAGCCACATTTCAAGTGCTCAATAGCCACATATGACTAGTGGCTATAGAACTGAACAGTACATAAAATATTTTAATCATTGCAAAAAGTTCTATTGACAGTACTTGTACAGACTGTAGTATCTGGTCTGGGATGCTGATAAGGGGGTCTCATCATATTAATTTTTCAAGGATTTCCTTACTGCACTTTGTCCTTATAACAAAAAAGAAAAAAAAGAGAGAAAAAAATTTAAAAGCATTCTATACTCCTGCCCTTTTCCAGCAGTATGTATCTAGAGCAAGGCTACAAAAAGCAAGAAGAGTATCTTCTTAAGAAGTCAGTCAGGTGAGAATTTAAGACTATTGTAGCATTTTAGAGCTGGAAGAAGACATTAAAGATCACATAGACCAGCACTTCATTTTCATGATGAAAAGTTGAGACTCAAGAAAGGGAGATGACGTGTCCAAGGACATACAGGAGATAAGTGACAGAACTAGGTTTATAAGACAGATCTCCTGATTCACTTTCAAATGCTCTTTTCACAGTGCTATAATCTTATTTTCTGATTACCACACATGAATTCCTCTGCCCTTCTGCAAACCAATACCTGTTACCCACACATACCAAAGAAATACATCAGAGCAGAACAAACACCCTCCCTTTCCAATACCTGTAGCCCAAATCCCATGTTAGCTGGCTGAGCACTTTCCCTAACTGCTCTCCAAGATCTTTCTCTTTACTCTAAAAATAATGACGGATTGGCATAGAGCCAAGAAGGATTTCCCTTACTGAAAGGAACCAGGCAGGAATGGCAATACTATAAATAATATTTCCTATAATCAAATCCTGTTGGTGGTGGCAGTGACGGCAAGAGAGAAGAGGAAGTCATGTCAACAGACTGAAAACTCCGCCAGTGCTGAGTGCTAACTGTTTGTCGAGGATGTATGGGTTTGTCTTAGCATACTGTTCATAACTATTAGCTCTGAATAAAACTTACCAGTGGAACTGTGCTCTGTCCACTCTGGTGGGGTTTCATCCTCAGCTCTTTGTACAGGTACCAGATGTAATTGACAGTGTAGAAAAATGAGGAAATGTAGAATATCTAGGTGAAAATCAAAACAGCCCATCATAACTGTCCCACTATGGCTTCCTTCAACTTTCTACATTATTTTCTGCTGCAAGAATCCTACCTACTGGTCTATTAGTAACTTACCATCTACTATCCATACCATGCAAAATAGGGCCAAGTCTGGGAAACCTACCCAGGCCTAAAATATGTCCCAGCTTCCTTATTTTATCCTTTTGAATGTTCACAGGAACCACAGCATTATCCACCTCCTCTCACCCAACTGTTCTAATTTTATGAGGATATCATAGAATCTTTTTCTATTTTATTTTTTAATTGAAAAGGACATAAGGGTACAAATGACCTTATTTACAAAACAGAAGTAGAGTCACAGATATAGAAAACAAACTTATGGTTACCAGGGGATAAGGGGTGAGGGATAAACTGGGAGATTGGGATTGACATATACACACTACTATATATAAAATAGATAACTAATAAGGACCTACTGAATAGCACAGGGAACTCTACTCAATACTCTGTAATGGCCTATATGGGAAAAGAATCTTAAAAAAGAGTGGCTATAAGTATATGTATAACTGATTCACTTTGCTGTACACCTGAAACTAACACAACATTGTAAATCAACTATACTCTAATAAAAATTTTCAAAAAAGAAAAGGCCATAAGAATTTCCATTTCTAATAATGATAGCCTAGGCTGTCTTAACCAAACTTTCCAATCAAAAGAACTAAATATGCTGAATAAAATGTTTTTTAAATCTTTAAAAGCATCAAAGAGCTGACAAGATCACAATGAACCAGCAGCACAAAATCCAAGGGAAGGAATTTCTGCTTCCACCTTTGATGAAATAACATGAATAGAATTTGTCTTTCAGCCTTAAAAACTAAAAATTGGACAAAATATGTGAAAACACCCTGTTTTCAAACACTGGATAACAATCATTACAGAACAGTAATCCCTGAAAGAAGAAAAACAAACAAATTGAGTTCATCAAGTTCCCCAGCTACCTGGCTGGGAAAAGTGAGTGCAGTGATGGGGAATTTAAACAGAGACAAGCTGTCCTGGTGAGTTGAGGAGACATTTTAGTGTTTGGGGAGGCCAAGGCAGCTAAAATGTGTGAAGCAAATTATCAGAGAAGAGGCAGACACACAGAGACATAGTGCTCTGGAGATGTGCAGAGGTACCTTCAAGTCTTTGATTAAGTATTGATCTACAAACATGGGAGAGAAAACCATGAAGAGAAGAGAAAGAAGCACCAGAAAGGAGTAGGTGGAACAATCTCCAAAGGAATCCCTGAAGGAATAGTTTGTGTTCCCATCAGCCAGTGTGGAATGACTTCCTAATCCATAGGCTGGAATGGCAGTACTGTAGAATAATAAGGTAGAATCATAAGAAGAGTATTGCCTTACTATTGGGACCAAATTAGCTGTACATGAAATACTTCCCTAACTAAAGCTTAAAAGCAAGCCTTCAAAAAATAAAGGATCAAACAGACTCAGAGTTAACTACATCTAAGACAAAATCCCCAAATTTAAAGGGGATTTATATATGTATATAAAATTTATGTATGTATATAAAACCTAATACCCAACAATGTAAAATCTAGAATGTCTGGTGTCTACTAAAATATTGTAAGTCATGTAGATAAGCAGGAAATTTTGGCCCATAACTAAGAGAAAAATTAATCAATAGAAATGGACCCAGATACAACATAGATTATAAAAATTAGGAGACAAAAATATTAAAGGAACTACTGTAAATATACTCAGTATGTCCAAGAAGGTAGAGGAAAGCATGAGCACAACATTGAGAAATGGAAGATATCAAAAAGATCCAAGTTGAAATTCTAGAGATGAAAAACATATGGAATTTAAAATATGGAAAATTAAAAACTGCAAAAAATTAGTAAACTTGAAGACACAGAAATAGAAACTAAAATGAAACATCTAGAGAAAAAAGACTTTGAAAAAAAATGAACAAAACTTCAGTGAGCTGTGGAATACAAGTGGGCTAACACACCTGGGACTGGAATTCCAGAAGGAGTAGAGAGGATGGGAGAAACAAAGAAAATATGTTTGAGGAAATAATAACCAAAAATTTTCCAAATATGATGAAAATATTAACCACCATGTCCAAGAAGCTTAACAAAACCAAACATAAGAAACATGAAGAAACCAGACCAAGGCACAACGTAATCATGAATATAGATGCAAGAATCCTCAACAAAATATTAGCAAACCAAATTCAACAACACATAAAAAGAATCATACACCATGATCAAGCTGGATTTATTCCAGGGTCACAAAGATGGTTCAGCATATGCAAATCAATCAATGTGATACACCACATCAACAAAAGGAAAGGCTAAAACCACATGATCATCTCAATAGATGCAGAAAAGAGCATTTGACCAAATTCAACATCAATTCATAATAAAAACTCTCACCAAAGTGGGTATGGAGGGAACATATCTCAACATAATAAAAGCTATTTACGACAAACCCATAACCAACATAATACTCAATGATGAAAAGCTGAAAGCCTTCTCACTAAATTCAGGAACAAGACAAGGATGCCAACTCTCACCACTTCTATTCAGCACAATATTGGAAGTCCTAGCCACAGAAATCAGACAAGAAAAAGAGATAAAACGTATCCAAATTGGAGAGGAAGAGGTAAAACTGCCACTATCTGCAGATGACATGATACTCTATAGAGAGAACCCTGAAGTCCCACACAAAAACTGTTAGAACTAATAAATGAATTCAGCAAGGTAGCAGGACACAAGATTAATATACAGAAATCTGTTGCATTTCTTTGCACTAACAATGAAATATCAGAAGGAGAAAGTGAAAAAACAATCCCATTCTAAATCGCATCCAAAAAAAAATACCTAGGAGATGAAAGACCACGGAGATGAAAGACGTATACACTGAAAACTACAAAACATTGATAAAGGAAATAGACGATGATTCAAAGAAATGGAAAAATATCCCATGTGCTTGGACTGGAAGGCTTAATATTGTTAAAATGACCATACTACCCAAAGCAATCTACAGATTTAATGCAATCCCTATTAAAATAACCATGACATTTTTCACAGAACTAGAACAAATAATCCTTAAATTTATATGGAACCAAAAAGACCCAGAATTGCCAAAGCAATTCTGAGGAAAAAGAACAAAGCTGGAGGCATAATGCTTCCAGATTTCAGACTATACTACAAAGCTACAATAATCAAAACAGTGTAGTATTGGCACAAAAACAGACATATAGTACAACGGAACAGAACAGAGAGCCCAGAAATAAACCCATGCACCTAGAGCAAAAAGACACATAACATACATAGGTCAACTAATCTATGACAAAAGAGACAAGAATATACAATGGAGAAAAGACAGTCTCTTTAACAAGTGGTGATGGGAAAGCTGGACAGCCGCACGTAAACCAATGAAGTTAGAACACTCACTCACACCATATACAAAAACAAACTCAAAATGGTTTAAAGCCTACATATAAGACATGACACCATAAAAGTCCTAGAAGAGAACACAGGCAAAACATTCTCTGACATAAATCGTAACAATGTTTTCTTAGGTCAGTCTCCCAAGGCAATAGAAATAAAAACAAAAATAAACAAATGGGACCTAATCAAACTTAAAAGCTTTTGTACAGCAAAGGAAACAATCAACAAAATGAAAAGACAACCTATGGAATAGGAGAAAATATTTGCAAATGATGCAATGAACAAGGGGTTAATATCCAAAATATAAAAACAATTCATACAAATCAATATTAAAAAAAAAATCAAACAACCCAATCAAACAATGGGTAGAAGACCTGAATAGACATTTCTTTAAAGAGGACATGCAGATGGCCAACAGGCACGTGAAAACATGCTCAACATCACTAATTATTAGAGAAATGCAAATCAAAACCACAGTGAGGTATCACTTCACACCAATCGTAATGATTATCATCAAAAAGTCTACAAATGATAAATGCTGGACAGGGTGTGGAGAAAAGGGAACCATCCTACAATGTTGATGGGAATATAAATTGGTACAGCCACTATGGAGAACAGTATGGAGCTTCCTTAAAAAACTAAAATTAGAGTTACCATATGATCCAGCAATCCTACTCCTGGGCATATACCCAGAGAAAACTCTAATTTGAAAAGACACATGCACCCCAATGTTCACAGTAGCACTATTTACAATAGCCAAGACATGGAAGCAACCTAAGTGTCCATCGACAGATGAATGGATAAAGAAGGTGTGGTTATACATACACAATGCAATATTACTCAGCCATAAAAAATAATGAAATAATGCCATTTGCAGCAACATAGGTGGACCTGGAGATTATCATACTAAGTGAAGTAAGTCAGGGAATTCCTTGGTGGTCCAGTGGTTAGGACTTGGTGCTTTCACTGTTGTGGCTTGGGTTCAAACCCTGGTCAGGGAACTAAGATTCTGCAAGCTGTGCTGCATGGCCAAAAATAAATAAATAAATAAGTGAAGTAAGTTAGACAACGAAAGATGAAACATTTATATACGGAATCTAAAAAAAATGATACAAATGAACTTATTTACAAAACAGAAACAGACTCATAGACATAGAAAACAAACTTATGGTTACCAAAGGGGAAAGGTCGGGGGGGATGGATAAATTGGGAGTTTGGGATTGACATATACACACTACTGTATTTAAAACAGACAACCAACAAGGACCTACTGTATAGCACACGGAACTCTGCTCAATATTCTGTAATAACCTAAATGGGAAAAGAATTTGAAAAAAAATAGATATATGTATATGTATAACTGAATCACTTTGCTGTACACCTGAAACTAACATGACACTAAATAAAAATAGTCCAATATAAAATGAAAACTTTTAAATAAGAATAAATTAAAAAAATAAAAATTAAAAAAATTTTTTTTAATTTTAAAAAGTTTTAAAAAAAGATGTGGTATATATACAATGTAGTATTACTCAACCATAAAAAAGAATGAAATATTGCCATTTGCAGCAACATGGATGAACCTAGAGAATATTATACTTAGTGAAGTAAGTCAGAGAAAGACAAATATATATGATATCATTTATATGTGCAATCTAAAAATGATACAAATGAATCTGTACACAAAACATAAACAGACTCAGAGATATTTGAAACAAACTTATGGTTACCAAAGAGAAGAGGGAACGGGGAGGGACAAATTAGGAGTATGTAGTTAACAAATACAAACTACTATACATAAAATAGATAAGCAACAAGGATTTCCCATATAGCACAGGGAATTATAGTCAATACCTTGTAATAATCTATAATGGAAAATCTGAAAAAAAAAACATATAGAACTGAATCACATTGCTGTACACCTAAAACTAACACAATATTGTAACTCAACTACACTTCAATTTAGGAACTCCCCTGGCGGTCCACTGGTTAAGACTCTGCACTCCCAGTGCAGGAGGCACAGGTTCGCTCCCTGGTTGGGGAACTAAGATCCCGCATGCCTCATGGCACAGCCAAATAAATTAATGAATTTAAAAAAACTATATTTCAAATTAAAAAAGGGGACATCATAATCAAATCACTGAAAGTCAGGGGAAAACAGAAAACACCAAAAGCATCTAGAGCAAAAAGACACATTACATACATAGGAACAAAGATGAGAATGATAGCAGACACAATGCAGAAACAATCAGAAACAATGCAATCCAGAAAACATTAGGAGCAACATCTTTAAAATACTGAAAGGGGAAAAAAAATCTGTCAACCCAGAATTTTATACACAGTGAAAATACCTTCCAAAAAAAGGACAAAAATAAGGACTTTTTCAGACAAACAAAAGCTGAGAGATTACACTGAAGCACACCATTACTATAAGATATGTTAAAGGAAGTACTTCAGGGAAAAAATGTAATAACAGATAGAAATTTGGATCTACACAAAGGAATTAAGAGCATCAAAAATGGGAATCATTTGGTGCTTCCTCAAATAATTAAACATAAAATTACCGTATGATCCAACGATTCCACTCTTAGGTATATACCCAAAATAATTGGAAATAAGTACTCAATCACATGTACATGCATGTACATAAAGGTGAAAAGATAGAAGCAGTGCAAATGTCCATAATCAGAAGAATAAATAAGCAAATTACGATGTATACACACAGTGGAATATTATTCAGCCATAAAAAGGAATGAAGTACTGATACATGCTACAATGTAGACGATCCTTCAAGACATTATGCTAGGGCTTCCCTGGTGATGCAGTGGTTAAGAAGCCGCCTGCCAATGCAGGGGACATGGGTTCAAGCCCTGGTCCAGGAAGACCCCACATGCTGCGAAGCGACTAAGCAACAACTACTGAGCCTGCGCCACAACTACTGAGCCTGCACTCCAGAGCCCACGAGCCACAACTACTGAAGTCCATGCACCACAACTGCTGAAGCTCGTGTGCCTAGAGCCTGTGCTCCACAACAAGAGAAGCCACCGCAATAAGAAGCCCACGCACTGCAATGAAGATTAGCCCCTGCTTGCCGCAACTAAAGAAAGCCCACATGCAGCAACGAAGACACAATGCAGCCAAAAATAAATAAATAAATTTATTTAAAAAAAAATCTTCCCTGTATAAAAAAAAAAAAGACATTATGCCAAGTGAACAAAGCCAGACACAAAAGGTCACGTTTTGAATTATTTTATTACTACATCAAATAATATAGAATAGATATAGCCATAGATACTAAATTCAGATTGGTGGTTCCCAAGTGTTGGCGGTAGGAAAGATGGGGAGAAACTGTTTAATGAGTAAGCTGTTTTACTTTGGAAGGACAGAAATGTTTTGGAACTAGATAGAGATGGTGGTTGCACAACACTGTGAATGTACTAAATACCACTAAACTGTTATTCACTTTAAAATGGTTAATTTCATGTTATGTGAATTTCACCTCAATAAATTATTTTGTAAAACCTTTGTGCATGAAAGGACGTTATTAAGAAAGTGAAAAGACAACCTAAAGAACAGGAGAAAATATTTGCAAATGATATATCTGATATGGATCTATTATTCAGAATATATTTTAAAAACTCTTACAACTCAACAACCAAAAGACAAAGCTGTGGTGTCACTCTACACAGCTCACCTCCCAATACACACCGAGAGGCCACACAGGCCTCCACCAGCTCTATGGAGCAAAGAGGGCCGAGAGCAGTGGAGGCTGGGAAACTGATTGGCTGTGAGGGACAAAGGACACCTGCACATGAGGCTGCATCTGAGTGGAGTCGCAGGCACTTAAACAGGCAGCACATCAGACCTCTATCTGCACATGGGCCCCCCTTGCTTTGGCACTCCCCTCCTCAGGGGCAAGAAGAGTCCTGGTGTGGGGAGAGAGAAAAACACACACTTAAAGGGAACAGAGCCAGCCTGAGTCCAACCCTCAGGGGTTCTGCTCCAGTAACTTGGGATCAGACCCTGCCCCACGTAGGGTCATGATGGCCACTGAGCACAGGGAAAGTCCTGCCTCACACAGTGCCAGTTCGAGCCCCTCCATCTCCAGCCCCCCCCCACTGGGGTGATAGCTGCCAACACACCCTGAGGAAAAATGTGACTTGCATCCAAGTCACATCCAGATCTCCCACCAAAGGCACTGGACACACACAGTCCATATAGGGACACTCCCTCATAACAACACCCCTTCAAGACTGCAATAGGTAACTATTTCACCTAAATTCATAGAGGCAGAGAAAGTTACACAAATGAAAAAGCAGAAGAACTACTCTCAAATGAAAGAGAAAATCCCTGAAAAAATGAAATAATGAAACAGAAAGAAACAATTTACCAGATAAAGAATTCAAAACATTGGTAATGAAATTACCAATGTTAACTGAATTAGGGAAAAGAATTGATGCAAACAGTGAACATTTTAACAAGCAACTAGAAGATATAAAAAAAGACCCAATCAGAAATGAATAATTCAATAGCTGAAATAAAAAAACAACACATTAGAAGGGATGAATAGCAGACTAAGTGATACAGAAGAATGCATAAATGATCTGGATGACAGAATAATGGAAATCATCCAATCGTAACAGCAGAAAGAAAAACAACTTTTTAAAAAATTAAAGCAATTCAAGAGCTCTCTGGGATAACATTAAGCATACCAACATTCACATTATAAGGGATCCCAGAAGAAGAAGAGAGAGTGAAGGGGATCTAAAATGTAATTAAGGAAATTATGGCTAAAAACTTCCCAAACCTGAAGAAGGAAATAGATATCCAGGTACAGGAAGCACAGAGGGTCCCAAACAAGATCAACTCAAACAGAGCCACAACAAGACATATCATAATTAAAATGGCAAAAGTTAAAGAGAATACTAAAGGCAACAAGAGAAAAACAAAAAGTCATATACAAGGGAATCCCCATAAGGCTAAGAGCTGATTTCTCTGCAGCAACTTTACAGGCCAGAAGGGAGTGGCATGATTATTCAAAGTGCTGAAAGGGAAAAACCTGCAACCGAGGATACTCTACCCAGCAAGACTATCATTTAGAATAGAAGGACAGACAAAGAATCTCTCAGATAAGCTAAAACTAAAACAGTTCATCAATACTAAATCTACCCTAAAAGAAATGTTGAGGGTCTTCTCTAAGTGGAAAAGAAATAAGAATCTACAGGAAAGGGGAAATCCCACTAGGAAAGGCAAATATATATATGGTAAGGACTGGGGATCAACCATTAAATAAGCCAGTATGTAGAATAAAAGATAAAAAATTGTAAAAGTGACTATGACTACAATAAATAGATAAGGGATAAGCATGAAGATGTAAAATATGACATCAAAAACACAAAATGTGGGGGAGGGGAGTAAAAAATGTAGATCTTTTAGAATGTGTCTGAACTTAAAAATTACCAGTTTAAAACAAGTTGATATAATTATAGGTCAACATATATGAGTCCCATGGTAACCACAAATCAAAAACCTACAATAGATACACAAAAACTAAGAAGAAAGAAACACAAGTATACTCCTAAAGAAAATCATCAAACATACGGGAAGAAACTAAGAGAAGAAATGAACAGAGAAAAACTATAAGAACAATGAGAAAACAAGCAATAAAATAGCAATAAGTACATATCTATTAAAAATTATTTTAAATGTCAAGAGACTAAATACTCCAATCAAATCACACAGTGTGGCTGATTGGATGAAAAAAACAAGACCCTTCAATATGCTGCCTACAAGAGACTTCACTTCAGGGCTAAAGACACACACAGACTGAAAGTGACAAAATGGAAAAAGATATTTCAAGCAAATGGAAATGACAAGGAAGCAGGGGTAGCAATACTCATATCAGACTAAATAGACTTTAAAACTATAATAGGCTATAATAAAAGGCAAAGAAGGGAATTATATAATAATAAAGGGATCAACACAGAAGAGGCTACTACACTCATTAACATATATGCACCCAATACAGAAGCATCTAAATATATAAAGCAAATACTAACAGACATAAAGGGAGAAATTGACAATAATAAGTAGGGGACTTTAACACCCCATTTACATCAATGGACAGATCATCTAGATGGAAAATCAATAAGGCAACAATAGACTAGTTGGACTTAGATATCAACACGCTGTTACACCCAAAAACAGCAGAATAGACATTCTTTTCAAGGGCACATGGAAAGTTCTACAGGATAGATCACATGCTATACCACAAAACAAGACTCCACAAATTTAAGAGGATAAAAATTATATCAAGCATTTTTTCTGACCACAAAAGTATGCTAAATACATTAAAGGGATCATACACCATGATCAATTGGGATTTATCCCAGGATGCAAAGATGGTTCAATATCGGCAAATCAATCAGTGTGATACATCACATTAACAAATTGAAGAACAAAAATCATGTGACAGGAGCTTCCCTGGTGGCACAGTGGTTAAGAATCTGCCTGCCAATGCAGGGGACATGGGTTCAAGCCCTGGTCCTGGAAGATCCCACATACCACGGAGCAACTAAGCCCTTGGTCACAATTACTGAGCCTGTGCTCTGAAGCCTGTGAGCCACAACTACTGAAGCCTGCATGCCTACAGCCCATGCTCTGCAACAAGAGAAGCCACTGCAATTAGAAGCCCGCACACAACGAAGAGTAGCCCCTGACTGCCACAACTAGAGAAAGCCTGCACACAGCAGTGAAGACCCAATGCAGCCAAAAATAAATAAATAAAATAATAAATTTATAAAAGAAAAAAAATCATGTGACAATCTCAACATATGCAGAAAAAGCTTCTGACAAAATTCAACATTCATTTATGATAAAAACTCTTAACAAAGTGGGTATAGAAGGAACATATCTCAACATTATAAAGACCATTTATGACAAGCCAACAGCAGCATCATGCTCAACAGTGAAAAGCTGAACGCATTTCCTCTAAGATCAACAACAAGACAAGAATGCCCACTCTTGTCACTTCTATTCAACATAGTATTGGAAGTCCTAGCCACAGCAATCAGACACGAAAAAGAAATAAAAGATAAAAGGAATCCAAATTGGAAAGGAAGAAGTAAGATTGTCACTGTTTGCAGATGACATGACACTATGCATAGAAATTCTACAGACACCACCAAAAGACTACTAGAATTCATAAATCAACTCCATAAATTTTCAGGATACATAATTAATATGCAGAAATCTGTTGTGTTTCTATACACTAACAACGAACTACTAGAAAGAGAAATTAAGAAAACAATCCCACATACAATAGCATCAGAAAGAATAAAATACCTGGTAATAAATCTAACCATGGAGGTAAAAGACCAGTATTTGGAAAACTCTAAGACACTGATGAAAGAAACTGAAGATGACCCAAACAGATGGAAAGATATCCCATGTTCATAGATTGGAAGAATTAATACTGTTAAAAAGAACATAGTACCCAAGGCACTCTACAGATTCAATGCAATCCCTATCAAAATACCAATGGTATTTTTCACAGAACTAGAATAAATAATTTAAAAATTTGTATGGAGAGAGAGGAACCAAGATGGCGGAGTAGAAGGACGTGCTCTCACTCCCTCTGGCGAGAACACCAGAATCACAACTAGCTGCTGGACAATCATCGACAGGAAGACACTGGAACTCACCAAAAAAGATACCCCACATCTAAAGACAAAGGAGAAGCCACAATGAGATGGTAGGAGGGGCGCAATCAGAGTAAAATCAAATCCCATAACTGGTGGGTGGGTGACTCACAGACTGGCGAACGCTTATACCACAGAAGTCCACACACTGGAGTGAAGTTTCTGAGCCCCACGTCAGGCTTCCCAACCTGGGGGTCCGGCAACGGGAGGAGGAATTCATAGAGAATCAGACTTTGAAGCCTAGTAGGAATTGATTGCAGGACTTCGACAGGACTGGGGGAAACAGAGACCCCGCTCTTGGAGGGAGCACACAAAATAGTGTGCGCATCAGGACCCAGGGGAAGAAGCAGTGACCCTGGGGGAGACTGAACCAGACCTACCTGCTACTGTTGGAAGGTCTTCTGCAGAGGCAGGGGGTGGCTCTGTTTCACCGTGGGGACAAGGACACTGGCATCAGAGGTTCTGGGAAGTACTCCTTGGCGTGAGCCCTCCCAGAGTCTGTCATTAGCCCCACCAAAGAGCCCAGGTAGGCTCCAGTGTTGGGTTGCCTCAGGCAAAACAACCAACAGGGAGGGAACCCAGCCCCACCCATCAACAGTCAAGTGGATTAAAGTTTTACTGAGCTCTGACCGCCACAGCAACAGTCAGCTCTACCCACGACCAGAGCCTCCCATCAAGCCTCTTAGATAGCCTCAACCACCAGAGGGCAGACAGCAGAAGCAAGAAAAACTACAATCCTGCAGCCTGTGGACCAAAAACCACATTCACAGAAAGACAGACAAGATGAAAAGGCAGAGGGCTACACACCAGATGAAGGAACACCCAGAAAAACAACTAAATGAAGTGGAGATAGGCAACCTTCCAGAAAAAGAATTCAGAATAATGATAGTGAAGATGATCCAGGACCTCGGAATAAGAATGGAGGCAAAGATTGAGAAGATGCAAGAAATGATTAACAAAGACCTAGAAGAATTAAAGAACAAACAGAGATGACCAATACAATAACTGAAATGAAAACTACACTAGAAGGAATCAATAGCAGAATAACTGAGGCAGAAGAACGGATAAGTGACCTGGAAGACAGAATGGTGGAATTCACTGCTGCAGAACAGACTAAAGAAAAAAGAATGAAAAGAAATGAAGACAGCCTAAGAGACCTCTGGGACAACATTAAACACAACAACATTCGCATTATAGGGGTCCCAGAAGGAGAACAGAGAGAGAAAGGACCAGAGAAAATATTTGAAGAGATTATAGCTGAAAACTTCCCTAACATGGGAAAGGAAATAGACACCCAAGTCCAGGAAGCGCAGAGAGTCCCATACAGGATAAACCCAAGGAGAAACACGCCGAGACTCATAGTAATCAAATTGGCAAAAATTAAAGACAAAGAAAAATTATTGAAAGCAGCAAGGGAAAAATGACAAATAACATACAAGGGAACTCCCATAAGGTTAACAGCTGATTTCTCAGCAGAAACTCTACAAGCCAGAAGGGAGTGGCATGATATACTTAAAGTGATGAAAGGGAAGAACCTACAACCAAGATTACTCTACCCGGCAAGGATCTCATTTAGATTTGATGGAGAAATCAAAAGCTTTACAGACAAGCAAAAGCTAAGAGAATTCAGCACCACCAAACCAGCTCTACAACAAATGCTAAAGGAACTTCTCTAAGTGGGAAACACAAGAGAAGAAAAGGACCTACAAAAACAAACCCAAAACAATTAAGAAAATGGTCATAGAAACATACATATCGATAATTACCTTAAACGTGAATGGATTAAATGCTCCAACCAAAAGACACAGGCTTGCTGAATGGATACAAAAACAAGACCCATATATATGCTGTCTACAAGAGACCCACTTCAGACCTAGGGACACATACAGACTGAAAGTGAGGGGATGGAAAAAGATATTCCATGCAAATGGAAATCAAAAGAAAGCTGGAGTAGCTATACTCATATCAGATAAAATAGACTTTAAAATAAAGAATGTTACAAGAGACAAGGAAGGACACTACATAATGATCAAGGGATCAATCCAAGAAGAAGATATAACAATTATAAATATATAGTCACGCAACATAGGAGCACCTCAATACATAAGGCAACTGCTAACAGCTATAAAAGAGGAAATCGACAGTAACACAATAATAGTGGGGGACTTTAACACCTCACTTACACCAATGGACAGATCATCCAAAATGAAAATAAATAAGGAAACAGAAGCTTTAAATGACACAATAGACCAGATAGATTTAATTGATATTTATAGGACATTCCATCCAAAAACAGCAGATTACACTTTCTTCTCAAGTGTGCATGGAATATTCTCCAGGAAAGATCACATCTTGGGTCACAAATCAAGCCTCAGTAAATTTAAGAAAATTGAAATCATATCAAGCATCTTTTCTGACCACAATGCTATGAGATTAGAAATGAGTTACAGGGGAAAAAACGTAAAAAACACAAACACATGGAGCCTAAACAATACGTTACTAAATAACCAAGAGATCACTGAAGAAATCAAAGAGGAAATCAAAAAATACCTAGAGACAAATGACAATGAAAACACGATGATCCAAAACCTATGGGATGCAGCAAAAGCAGTTCTAAGAGGGAAGTTTATAGCTATACAAGCCTACCTCAAGAAACAAGAAAAATCTCAAATAAACAATCTAACCTTACACCTAAAGCAACTAGAGAAAGAAGAACAAACAAAACCCAAAGTTAGCAGAAGGAAAGAAATAATAAAGATCAGAGCAGAAATAAATGACATAGAAACAAAGAAAACAATAGCAAAGATCAATAAAACTAAAAGCTGGTTCTTTGAGAAGATAAACAAAATTGATAAGCCATTAGCCAGACTCATCAAGAAAAAGAGGGAGAGGACTCAAATCAATAAAATCAGAAATGAAAAAGGAGAAGTTACAACAGACACTGCAGAAATACAAAACATCCTAAGAGACTACTACAAGCAACTCTATTCCAATAAAATGGACAACCTGGAAGAAATGGAGAAATTCTTAGAAAGGTATAACCTTCCAAGACTGAACCAGGAAGAAACAGAAAATATGAAGAGACCAATCACAAGTAATGAAATTGAAACTGTGATTAAAAATCTTCCAACAAACAAAAGTCCAGGACCAGATGGCTTCACAGGTGAATTCTATCAAACAAACAAGTAAAACTGTCACTGTTTGCAGATGACATGATACTATACATAGAGAATCCTAAAGGTGCCACCAGAAAACTACTAGAGCTAATCAATGAATCTGGTAAAGTTGAAGGATACAAAATTAATGCACAGAAATCTCTTGCATTCCTATACACTAACGATGAAAAATCTGAAAGAGAAATTAAGAAAACACTCCCATTTACCATTACAACAAAAAGAATAAAATATCTAGGAATAAACCTACCTAGGGAGACAAAAGATCTGTATGCAGAAAACTATAAGACATTGATGAAAGAAATGAAAGATGATACCAACAGATGGAGAGATCTACCATGTTCTTGGATTGGAAGAATCAATATTGTGAAAATGACTGTACTACCCAAAGCAATCTACAGATTCAATGCAATCCCTATCAAATTACCAATGGCATTTTTTACGGAACTAGAACAAATCAACTTAAAATTTGTATGAAGACACAAAAGTCCCCGAATAGCCAAAGCAGTCTTGAGGGAAAAAAACGGAGTTGGAGGAATCAGACTCCCTGACTTCAGACTATACTACAAAGCTACAGTAATCAAGACAATATGGTACTGGCACAAAAACAGAAACATAGATCAATGGAACAAGATAGAAAGCCCAGAGATAAACCCACGCACCTATGGTCAACTAATCTATGACAAAGGAGGCAAAGATATACAATGGAGAAAAGACAGTCTCTTCAATAAGTGGTGCTGGGAAAACTGGACAGCTACATGTAAAAGAATGAAATTAGAATACTCCCTAACACCATACACAAAAATAAACTCAAAATGGATTAGAGACCTAAATGTAAGAATGGACACTATAAAACTCTTGGAGGAAAACATAGGAAGAACACTCTCTGACATAAATCACAGCAAGATCTTTTTTGATCCACCTCCTAGAATAATGGAAATAAAAACAAAAATAAACAAATGGGACCTATTGAAACTTCAAAGCTTTTGCACAGCAAAGGAAACCATAAACAAGATGAAAAGACCACCCTCAGAATGGGAGAAAATATTTGCAAACGAATCAACGGACAAAGGATTAATCTCCAAAATATATAAACAGCTCATGCAGCTCAATATTAAAGAAACAAACAACCCAATCCAAAAATGGGCAGAAGACCTAAATAGACATTTCACCAAAGAAGACATACAGATGGCCAAGAAACACATGAAAAGATGGTCAACATCACTAATGATTAGAGAAATGCAAATCAAAACTACAATGAGGTATCACCTCACACCAGTTAGAATGGGCATCATCAGAAAATCTACAAACAACAAATGCTGGAGAGGGTGTGGAGAAAAGGGAACCCTCTTGCACTGTTGGTGGGAATGTAAATTGATACAGCCACTATGGAGAACAATATGGAGGTTCCTTAAAAAACTAAAAATAGAACTACCATATGACCCAGCAATCCCACTACGGGGCATATACCCAGAGAAAACCATAATTCAAAAAGACACATGCACCCCAATGTTCATTGCAGCACTATTTACAATAGCCAGGTCATGGAAGCAACCTAAATGCCCATCGACAGACGAATGGATAAAAAAGATATGGCACATATATACAATGGAATATTACTCAGCCATAAAAAGGAATGAAATTGAGTCATTTGTTGAGACGTGGATGGATCTAGAGACTGTCATACAGAGTGAAGTAAGTCAGAAAGAGAAAAACGAATATCGTATATTAACGCATGTACATGGAACCTAGAAAAATGGTACAGATGAACCAGGTTGCAGGGCAGAAGTTGAGACACAGATGTAGAGAACAAACGTATGGACACCAAGGGGGGAAAACTGCGGTGGGGTGGGGATGGTGGTGTGCTGAATTGGGCGATTGGGATTGACACGTATACAGTGATGTGTATAAAATTGATGACTGATTTAAAAAAAAAATTAAAAAAATAAAAATTTGTGTGGAAACAGAAAAGACCTTTAATAGACAGAACAATCTTGAGAAAGAAGAACAAAGCAGGAGGAATCATGATCCCTGACTTCATACTACACTACAAAGCTACAGTCACCAAAACAGTATAGTACTGGCATAAAAATAGATACACAGATCAATGGAACAGGACAGAAAGCCCAGAAATAAGCCCACGCACTTATGGTGATTGGTGATTAATTGACTTATGGTCAATTAATCTACAACAAAGAAGGCAAGAATATACAATGGAGAAAAGACAGTCTCTTCAATAAGTGGTGCTGGGAAAACCAGATAGCTACATGTTAATCAAATTAGAACATTCCCTAACACCATATACAAGAATAAATTCAAAATGCATTTAAGACCTAAATGTAAGACCAGATAATATAAAACTCCTAGAGGAAAACATAGGCAGGACACCCTTTGACATAAAGACAGCAATATTTTTTTGGATCCTTTTCCTAAATAAAGGAAATAAAAGCAAAATAAACAATTGGAACCTAATTAAACTTAAAAGCTTTTGCACAGCAAAGGAAACCATCACCGAAACAAAAAGACAACCTACAGAATGGGAGAAAACATTTGCGAATGATATGACTGATAAGGGATTAATATCCAACATACATAAACAGCTCATACAATTCAACATCAAAAAAACAAATAAACTGATTAAAAATGGGCAGAAGAACTGAACAGACATTTTTCCAAAGAGGAAATGCAGATGGCCAACAGAAACATGAAAAGGTGTTCAACACTGCTAATCATCAGGGAAATGCAAATCAAAACCACCATTAGAGAGGAGCTTCAAGATGGCGGAAGAGTAAGACGCGGAGATCATCTTCCTCCCCACAAATACATCAGAAATACATCTACATGTGAAACAACTCCTACAGAACACCTACTGAACGCTGGCAGAAGACCTCAGACCTCCCAAAAGGCAAGAAACTCCCTACCAGGGTAGGGCAAAAGAAAAAAGGAAAAACAGAGACAAAAGAATAGGGACGGGACCTGCACCAGCGGGAGGGAGCTGTGAAGGAGGAAAGGTTTCCACACACTAGGAAGCCTCTTCGCAGGTGGAGACTGAGGGTGGTGGAAGGCGGAAGGTTTGGAGCCACGGAGAAGAGTGCAGCAACAGGGGTGTAGAGGGCAAAGCGGAGAGACTCCCGCAGAGAGGATTGGTGCCGTCCAGCACTCACCAGCCCGAGAGGCTCGTCTGCTCACCCGCTGGGACGGGTGGGGGCTGGGAGCTGAGGCTCGGGCTTCAGTCGGATCCCAGGGAGAGGACTGGGGTTGGCTGCGTGAACACAGCCTGAAGGGGGCTAGTGCGCTACAGCTAGCCGGGAGGGAGTCCGGGAAAAAGTCTGGAGCTGCCGAAGAGACAAGAGACTTTTTCTTGCCTCTTTGTTTCCTGGTGCATCAGGAGAGGGGATTAAGAGTGCCACTTAAAGGAGCTCCAGAGACGGGCGCGAGCCACGGCTATCAGCGCGGACCACAGAGATGGGCACGGGACACTAAGGCTGCTGCTGCAGTCACCAAGAAGCCTGTGTACAAGCATAGGTCACTCTCCACACCTCCCCTCCCGGGAGCCTGTGCACCCTGCCACTGCCAGGGTCCCATGATCCAGGGACAACTTCCCCTGGAGAACACATGGCACACCTCAGGCTGGTGCAACGTCATGCTGGCCTCTGCCACCGCAGGCTTGCCCCATATCCGTACCCCTCCCTCCCCCCGGCCTGAGTGAGCCAGAGACCCCGAATCAGCTGCTCCTTTAACTCCGTCCTGTCTGAGTGAAGAACAGATGCCCTCAGGCGACCTACACGCTGAGGCAGATCCAAATCCAAAGCTGAACCCCAAGAGCTGAGCAAACAAAGAAGAGAAAGGGAAATTTCTCCCAGCAGCCTCAGGAGCAGCAGATTATATCTCCACAATCAACTTGATGTACCCTGCATCTGTGGAATACCTGAATAGACAATGAATCATCCCAAAGTGAGGAGGTGGACTTTGGGAGCAACAATATATATATATTTTTTCCCTTTTTCTCTTTTTGTGAGTGTGTATGTGTATGCCTCTGTGTGTGATTTTGTCTGTATAGCTTTGCTTTTACCATTTGTCCTAGGGTTCTGCCTGTCCGGTTTTGTTTTGTTTTCTTTTTACTTAAAAATTTTTTTTTCTTAACAATTATTTTCTTAATAACTTTATTTTATCTTATTTTATCTTCTTCTTTCTTTCTTTCTTTTTTTTCTCCCTTTTATTCTGAGCCGTGTGGAGGACAGGCTCTTGGTGCTCCAGCCAGGCGTCAGGGCTGTGCCACTGAAGTGGGAGAGCCAAGTTCAGGACACTGGTCCACAAGAGACCTCCCAGCTACACGTAATATCAAATGGTGAAAATCTCCCAGAGATCTCCATCTCAACGCCAAGACCCAGCTCCACTCAACGACCAGCAAGCTACAGTGCTGGACACCCTATGCCAAACAACTAGCAAGACAGGAACACAACCCCAGCCATTAGCACAGAGGCTGCCTGAAATCGTAATAAGGCCACAGACACCCCAAAACACACCACCAGACGTGGACCTGCCCAACAGAAAGACAAGATCCAGCCTCATCCACCAGAACACAGGCACTAGTCCCCTCCACCAGGAAGCCTACACAACCCACTGAACCAACCTTAGCCACTGAGGACAGACACCAAAAACAACAGGAACTACGAACCTGCAGCCTGTGAAAAGGAGACCCCAAACACAGTAAGTTAAGCAAAATGAGAAGACAGAGAAACACACAGCAGATGAAGGAGCAAGGCAAAAACCCTCCAGACCTAACAAATGAAGAGGAAATAGGCAGTCTACCTGAAAAAGAATTCAGAATAATGATAGTAAAGATGATCCAAAATCTTGGAAATAGAATGGAGAAAATACAAGAAACGTTTAACAAGGACCTAGAAGAACTAAAGAGCAAGCAAACAGTGATGAACAACACAATAAATGAAATTAAAAATTCTCCAGAAGGGATCAATAGCAGAATAACTGAGGCAGAAGAATGGATAAGTGACTTGGAAGATAAAACAGTGGAAATAACTACTGCAGAGCAGAGTAAAGAAAAAAGAACGAAAAAAATTGAGGACAGTCTCAGAGACCTCTGGGACAATAGCAAACGAACCAACATTCGAATTATAGGGGTTCCAGAAGAAGAAGAGAAAAAGAAAGGGACTGAGAAAATATTTGAAGAGATTATAGTTGAAAACTTCCCTAATATGGGAAAGGAAATAGTTAATCAAGTCCAGGAAGCACAGAGAGTCCCAACAGGATAAATCCAAGGAGAAACACGCCAAGACACATATTAATCAAACTATCAAAAATTAAATACAAAGAACAAATATTAAAAGCAGCAAGGGAAAAAAACAAGTACCACATAAGGGAATCCCCATAAGGTTAACAGCTGATCTTTCAGCAGAAACTCTGCAAGCCAGAAGGGAGTGGTAGGACATATTTAAAGTGATGAAAGAGAAAAACCTACAACCAAGATTACTCTACCCAGCAAGGATCTCATTCAGATTTGACGGAGAAATTAAAAGCTTTACACACAAGCAAAAGCTAAGAGAATTCAGCACCACCAAACCAGCTTTACAACAAATGCTAAAGGAACTTCTTTAGGCAGGAAACACAAGAGAAGGAAAAGACCTACAATAATAAACCCAAAACAATTAAGAAAATGGGAATAGGAACATACATATCGATAATTCAAAAGACATAGACTGGCTGAATGGATACAAAAACAAGACCCATATATATGCTGTCTACAAGAGACCCACTTCAGACCTAGGGACACATACAGACTGAAAGTGAGGGAATGGAAAAAGATATTCCATGCAAATGGAAATCAAAAGAAAGCTGGAGGAGCAATTGTCGTATCAGACAAAATAGACGTTAAAACAAAGACTATTACAAGAGACAAAGAAGGACACTACATAATGATCAAGGGATCAATCCAAGAAGAAGATATAACAATTGTAAATATTCATGCACCCAACATAGGAGCACCTCAATACATAAGGCAAATACTAACAGCCATAAAAGGGGAAATCGACAGGAACACAATCATAGTAGGGGACTTTAACACCCCACTTTCACCAATGGACAGATCATCCAAAATGAAAATAAATAAACACAAGTTTTAAATGATACATTAAACAAGATGGACTTAATTGATATTTATAGGACATTCCATCCAAAAACAACAGAATACACATTCTTCTCAAGTGCTCATGGAACATTCTCCAAGATAGATCATATCTTGGGTCACATATCAAACCTTGGTAAATTTAAGAAAATTGAAGTCGTATCAAGTATCCTTTCCGACCACAATGCTATGAGACTAGATATCAATTACAGGAAAAAAATATGTAAGAAATACAAACACATGGAGGCTAAACAACACGCTACTTAATAACCAAGAGATCACTGAAGAAATCAAAGAGGAAATCAAAAAATACCTAGAGACAAATGACAATGAAAACATGATGACCCAAAACCTATGGGATGCAGCAAAAGCAGTTCTAAGAGAGAAGTTTATAGCAATACAATCATACCTTCAGAAACAAGAAACACCTCAAATAAACAACCTAACCTTACACCTAAAGCAACTAGAGAAAGAAGAACAAAAAACCCCCAAAGTTAGCAGAAGGAAAGAAATCATAAAGAGCATATCAGAAATAAATGAAAAAGAAATGAAGGAAACGATAGCAAAGGTCAATAAAACTAAAAGCTGGTTCTTTGAGAACATAAACAAAATTGATAAACCATTAGCCAGATTTATCAAGAAAAAAAGGGAGAAGACTCAAATCAATAGAATTAGAAATGAAAAAGGAGAAGTAACAACTGACACTGCAGAAATACAAAGGATCACGAAAGATTACTACAAGCAACTATATGCCAATAAAATGGACAACCTGGAAGAAATGGACAAATTATTAGAAAAGCACAACCTTCTGAGACTGAACCAGGAAGAAATAGAAAACATAAACAGACCAATCACAAGCATTGAAATTGAAACTGTGATTAAAAATCTTCCAAAAAACAAAAGCCCAGGACCAGATGGCTTCACAGGTGAATTCTATCAAACATTTAGAGAAGAGCTAACACCTATCCTTCTCAAACTCTTCCAAAATATAGCAGAGGGAGGAACACTCCCAAACTCATTCTACAAGGCCACCATCACCCTGATACCAAAACCAGACAAAGATGTCACAAAGAAAAAAAACTACAGGCCAATATCACTGATGAACATAGATGCAAAAATCCTCAACAAAATACTAGCAAACAGAATCCAACAGTACATTAAAAGGATCATACACTATGATCAAGTGAGGTTTGTCCCAGGAATGCAAGGATTCTTCAATATACGCAAATCAATCAACGTGATACACCATATTAACAAAATGAAGGAGAAAAACCATATGATCATCTCAATAGATGCAGAGAAAGCTTTTGACAAAATCCAACACCCATTTATGATAAAAACTCTCCAGAAAGTGGGCATAGAGGGAACCTATCTCAACATAATAAAGGCCATATATGACAAACCCACAGCCAACATCGTCCTCAGTGGTGAAAAATTGAAACCATTTCCACTAAGATCAGGAACAAGACAAGGTTGCCCACTCTCACCACTCTTATTTAACATAGTTTTGGAAGTTTTAGCCACAGCAATCAGAGAAGAAAAAGAAATAAATGGAATCCAAATTGGAAAAGAAGAAGTAAAGCTGTCACTGTTTGCAGATGACATGATACTATACGTAGAGAATCCTAAAGATGCTACCTGAAGACTACTAGAGCTAATCAATGAATTTGGTAAAGTAGCAGGATACAAAATTAATGCACAGAAATCTCTTGCATTCCTATACACTAATGATGAAAAATCTGAAAGTGAAATTAAGAAAACACTCCCATTTACCACTGCAAGAAAAAGAATAAAATATCTAGGAATAAACCTACCTAAGGAGACAAAAGACCTGTATGCAGAAAATTATAAGATGCTGATGAAAGAAATTAAAGATGATATAAATAGATGGAGAGATATACCATGTTCTTGGACTGGAAGAATCAACACTGTGAAAATGACTCTACTACCCAAAGCAATCTACAGATTCAATGCAATCCCTATCAAACTACCACTGGCATTTTTCACAGAACTAGAACAAAAATTTTCACAATTTGTATGGAAATACAAAAGACCCCGAAGAGATAAGGCAATCTTGAGAAAGAAAAACGGAGCTGGAGGAATCAGGCTCCCTGACTTCAGACTATACTACAAAGCTACAGTAATCAAGACAGTATAGTACTGGTACAGAAACAGAAATATAGATCAATGGAACAGGATAGAAAGCCCAGAGATAAACCCACGCACATATGGTCACCTTATCTTTGATAAAGGAGGCAAGAATATACAATGGAGAAAAGACAGCCTCTTCAATAAGTGGTGCTGGGAAAACTGGACAGCTACATGTAAAAGAATGAAATTAGAACACTCCCTAACACCATACACAAAAATAAACTCAAAATGGATTAAAGACCTAAATGTAAGGCCAGACACCATCAAACTCTTAGAGGAAAACACAGGCAGAACACTCTTTGACATAAATCACAGCAAGATCCTTTTTGATCCACCTCCTAGAGTAATGGAAATAAAAACAAAAATAAACAAATGGGACCTAATGAAACTTCAAAGCTTTTGCACAGCAAAGGAAACCATAAACAAGACGAAAAGACAACTCTCAGAATGGGAGAAAATATTTGCAAATGAAGCAACTGACAAAGGATTAATCTCCAAAATTTATAAGCAGCTCATGCAGCTCAACATCAAAAAAACAAACAACCCAACCCAAAAATGTGCAGAAGACCTAAACAGACATTTCTTCAAAGAATATATATAGATTGCCAACAAACACATGAAAGAATGCTCAACATCATTAATCACTAGAGAAATGCAAATCAAAACTACAATGAGGTATCATCTCACACCGGTCAGAATGGCCATCATCAAAAAATCTACAAAGAATAAATGCTGGAGAGGGTGTGGAGAAAAGGGAACCCTCTTGCACTGTTGGTTGGAATGTAAATTGATACAGCCACTATGGAGAACAGTATGGAGGTTCCTTAAAAACCCAAAAATAGAACTACCATATGACCCAGCAATCCCACTACTGGGCAGATACCCTAAGAAAACCATAATTCAAAAAGAGCCATGTACCAAAATGTTCATTGCAGCTCTATTTACAATAGCCAGGACATGGAAGCAACCTAAGTGTCCATCAACAGATGAATGGATAAAGAAGATGTGGCACATATATATAATGGAATATTAGCCATAAAAACGAAAGAAACTGAGTTATTTGTAGTGACGTGGATGGACTTAGAGACTGTCATTCAGAGTGAAGTAAGTCAGAAAGAGAAAAACAAATACCGTATGCTAACACATATATATGGAATCTAAAAAAAAAAAATGGTCATGAAGAACCTAGGGGCAAGATGGGAATAAAGATGCAGACCTACTAGAGAATGGACTTGAGGACACAGGGAGGGGGAAGGGTAAGCTGGGAAAAAGTGAGAGAGTGGCATGGACATATATATCACTACCAAACGTACAATAGATAGCTAGTGGGAAGCAGCCGAATAGCACAGGGAGATCAGCTTGGTGCTTTGTGACCACATAGAGGGGTGGGATAGGGAGGGTGGGAGGGAGGGAGATGCAAGAGGGAAGAGATATGGGGACATGTGTATATGTATAACTGATTCACTTTGTTATAAAGCAGAAACTAACACACCATTGTAAAGCAATTATACTCCAATAAAGATGTTAAAAAAAAAACCACCATTAGATATCACCTCACACCTGTCAGAATGGCTATTAACAAAAAGTCAACAAATAACAAATGTTGGCGAAGATGTGGAGAAAAGGGTACCCTTGTACACTGTTGGTGGGAATGTAAATTGATGCAGCCACTATGGAGAACAGTAGGGAGGTTTCTCAAAAAACTAAAAATGGAACTGCCATATGACCCAACAATTCCATTCCTGGGTACATATCTGAAAAAAACAAAAACATTAATTTGAAAAGACATATGCAACCCAATGTTCATATCAGCATTATTTACAATTGCCAAGACATAGAAACAACCTCAATGCCCATCAGCAGATGAATGGATAAAGAAGAAATAGTATCTATGTACAATGGAATACTGCTCAGCCATAAAAAAGAATAAAATTTTGCCATTTGCAGCAACATGGATGGACTTGGACAGCATTATGCTAAGTGAAATAAGTCAGACAGAGAAAGACAAATACTGTACGATATGTGGATTCTAAAAATACAACAAACTAGTGAATGTAACAAAAAAGAAGCAGACTCACAGATATAGAGAACAAACTAGTGTTTACTAGTGGGTGGGGGCAATACAGGGATGAAGGAGTGGGAGGTACAACTATAGGGTATAAGATAGGCTCAAGGATGTATTGTACAACACAGGGAATATAGCCAATATTTTATAATAACTGTGAATGGAAAGTAACCTTTAAAAATTGTATAAAAAATAAAACAAGTAAATTAATTGCAAAGAAAAAAAAGAAAGATTCTCAACATCACTGAGATCATTCAACATCATCTGAGAAATACAAAATCAAATCACCATGATAGATCACCTCCCACCCGTCAGAATGACTATTATCAAAATGACAACAAATAACAAGTGTTGTAGAGGATGTGGAGAAAATGAACTCTAGTGCACTGTTGGTGGGAATGTAAATTGGTGTAGCCACTATGGAAAACAGTAAGAAGGTTCCTCAAAAAAACTAAAAATTGAACTACCTTATGATCCAGCAATTCCACTTCTGGGTATTTTTTGAATATAACAAAAACACTAACTCAAAAAGATATATACACACATATGTTCACTGCAGCACTACTTACAATAGGCAAGATATGGAAGCAACCTACATGCCTATGGATAAAGAAAATATAGTGTCTGTGCATGTGTGTGTGTGCATGTGTGTGTGTGTGTGTGTGTGTGTGTGTGTAATGGAATATTACTTGGCCATAAAAAAAGAATGAAATCTTACCATTTGCTACAACATGGATGGACCTAGAGGGTATTATGGTCTGTGAAATAAGTCAGACAGACAAGGACAAGTACTGAATGACTTCACTTATATGTGGATTCTAAAAAACAAAACAAATGAACAAACATAACAAAACAGAAACAGAGTCACAGATACAGAGAACAAACTGGTGGTTGACAGAGTGGAGAGATGTTGCAGGATGAGTGAAATAGGTGAGGGAGATTAAGTGGTACAAACTTCCAGTTGCAAAATAAATGAATCTTGGGGTGAAGTGTACAGCATGGGCAATATAGTCAATAATAATGTAATATCTTTGTATGGTGACAAATGGTAACTAGACTTATCATGGTGATCATTTTGTAAAGTATAGAAATGTAGAATCACTATCTTGTGCATCAGGAACTAACATAGTGTTTGTAAGTAAATAATGCTTCAAAAAACAAAGTCATAGAAAAAGAGATCAGATTTGTGGTTACCAGAGGCGGGGGTGGGAGGAGGGGGAATTGATGAAGGTGGTCAAAAGGTACAAACTTCCAGTTATAAGATAAATAAGTACTAGAAATGTAAAGTACAACATGATAAATATAATTAAAACTGCTGTATGGGGCTTCCCTGGTGGCGCAGTGGTTAAGAATCCGCCTGCCAATGCAGGGGACACAGGTTCGAGCCCTGGTCCGGGAAGATCCCACATCCTGCGGAGCAACTAAGCCCGTGCGCCACAACTACTGAGCCTGAGCTCTAGAGCCCACAAGCCACAACTACTGAGCCCGCGCGTCACAACTACTGAAGCCCGCATGCCTAGAGCCCATGCTCTGCAACAAGAGAAGCCACCACAATAAGAAGCCCGCACACTGCAACGAAGAGTAGCCCCCACTTGCCGCTACTAGAGAAAGCCTATGTGCAGCAACGAAGACCCAACACAGCCAAAAATAAATAAATAAATTAAAACAAACAAACAAACAAAACCTGCTGTATGTTATATATAAAAGTTGGTAAGAGTAAATCCTAAGTGTTCTCATCTCAAGGAAAACTTTTTTCTTTTTCTTTTATTTTTATCTACATGTGATGATAGATGTTCACTAAACTTATTACAGTAATCAACTCCTGATTTATTTAAGTCAAATCATTATTCTGTACACCTTAAACTTACACAGTGCTATATGTCAATTATATCTCAATAAAACTGGAAGAAAAAAGTTTATCTCTGATTGACAGCAAATAGTTGGATCTCTGCCTCTTGATTCAATTGTTTAATCCATTCACATTTAATATTATTATTGATATAGTGGTATTTTATCTGATATTTGCCATTTATTTTCTATTTATCTCATGTCTACGTTCTCCTTTGTTTCTCCTTTATTACCTCCTCTTTGCTTACATGAATATTTTCTAGTGAGCCATTTGAGTTCTTTATTTTTTTTAAACATCTTTATTGGAGTATAATTGCTTTACAATGGTGTGTCAGTTTCTGCTGTATAACAAAGTGAGTCAGCTATACATATACATATATCCCCATATCTCTTCCCTCTTGTGTCTCCCTCTCACCCTCCCTATCCCACCACTCTAGGTGATCACAAAGCAACCAGCTGATCTCCCTGTGCTATGCAGCTGCTTCCCACTAGCTATCTATTTTACATTTGGTAGTATATATTAGTCCATGCCACTCTCTCACTTTAATTATTTTAAACTATATTTTTGGAGCTATTTTCTTAGTGGTTGCCCTAGGGCTTAAAATGTACATTTTAATTTATCAGAACTGACCTCAGATTTATACTAACTTAATTCCAATAAAATATACTCCTATATAATCTTTAGATACATATTTATACTAATTTAATTCCAGTAAGATTACTCCTATATAGCTCCATCTACTCTCCTTTTTATTTCTATTTTTTATTCATATTACATCTGTATATGTTAACTATACATTGTTACAATTATTGCTTTCTATAATGTCTTTTAATGAACCTAAGAGAAGAAAGGGGAGCACAAATCTATAAAGTTATAATATTAACCTTCTTATTTATCACTTTTGGTTCCCTTTATTTATTCATATGATTTATCATCTATTAAAATGTTCTTACTGCAATATAGGCTTATACCCACCCTAACTTTTGTGTTGTTATTGTTAAATATATTATATTTATGTATGTTATAGGCCCAACAATATAATACAATTTTATAGATACTGTTTTATGTGATTGCTTTTTAAATGTAAGCTGGGACAAAGTGAGAGAGTGGCATGGACATATATACACTACCAAATGTGAAATAGATAGCTAGTGGGAAGCAGCCACATAGCACAGGGAGATCAGCTCGGTGCTTTGTGTCCACCTAGAGGGGTGGGATAGGGAGGGTGGGAGGGAGACGCAAGAGGGAGGAGATATGGGGATATATGTATATGTATAGCTGACTCACTTTGTTATAAAGCAGAAACTAACACACCATTGTAAAGCAATTATACTCCAATAAAGATGTTAAAAAAAAGAATTGAGAAGAAAGAAAAAGAAATAAGTAATCACACTGTCTTTCACCATCACCTTCATAATTATTTTTACTGGAAATCTTTATTTTTTCATGTGGATTCAAATTATTGTATTGCATCACTTCCTTTCAGCCTAAGGAACTTCTTTTAATATTTCTTCTCTTTTTTTTTTTTTTTTGGCTACACCACGCAGGTTGTGGAATCTTAGTCCCAGGCCCTTCAGAAATTGAGACACAGATGTAGAGAACAAACGTACGGACACCAAGGGGGGAAAGCGGCGGGTGGGGTGGTGGTGGTGGTGTGATGAATTGGGCGATTGGGATTGACATGTATACACTGATGTGCATAAAATTGATGACTAATAAGAACCTGCTGTATAAAAAAATAAATAAAATTTAAAAGTTAAAAAAAAAGAGTATATATAGGAATACAAAAATATCCAGCACCCAATTAAAAATTACCAGGCATGCAAAGAAGTGGACATTAAGGCCCATAATGAGGAAAAATATCAATCAACTGAACCTGACCCAGAAATGACACATATGATAGAACTAGCACACAAAAATAGTTATTAAAAAAAAAACAAAAACCCAGGCCCTTGGCAGCGAGAGCATGGAGTCCTAACAACTGGACCACCAGGGAATTCTCTCTTTTAATATTTCTTGTACAAAGTCTGCTAGCAACCAATTCTCTCCATTTTTATTCATTTGGGAGTGCCTTTATTTAATCTTCATTTGTACGAAATAGTTTTGCTGGGTATAGGACTCTCTTGGTTGGCAGAATTCTTCCTTCAGCACTTTTAATAAATATTCCTCCACTTGTTATATGTCTTTAGGAAAATTCCCAGGGGCTTTAAATAGTTGTTTTTTGTTTTGTGTTGTTTAAAATTTTGACAGTTAAATAGTTGCTTCACTGGGGAGAGTGTCTGCCAGGCTCTTCATAGCACCTTTCCAGAAATCCGGCCTCTGTGATATTCAGATTTTTAAAAATATTTTTTAATCACCAGGTTCCCCTTCCATTTTTTTGGTCTTTTTTAAATTGAAGAAACAAGATTTTTTTTTTTTTCCTATAGTTCCCCACAGTCTGGATTTTTCTGATTGCATCCCTATTGAGACAGGCCGGGACCTGGGAACCAGGTCCCTTTGCTGCAGTGCTTGCACCTGGGTCTCCTCGAGCAACAAAATACAAAGAAACTACACAGGACTAAAAATAACTGTGTACATGTGCAGTTGGGGCAAATTATGAACAAGATACAAAAAGACCAAAACCCCACATAGCACCACCAAGGGGATAGGCAGACCACCTAAGCTACCCCTCTGCCCGACCCCTGGACCACCCTTACCCTCACTACCCTCAGGGAGCGAGGAAGGGAACCTGTTACTTGTTTTTGCTCCCCCTGCTGCAGCAGGGGCCCCAATAAAGCCTTGCCTGAATTTTTTGTCTGGCTTCTTATCAATTTCTACTGATTAGGCCAAGAACCCTGGTCAATAACACTATGGTATAGTTTATCATATTTTTCTGTCTCTGTATTTCCCATATATTAGATATATACCACCATCCCAATAGGTCAAATTCAGATTTGATATTTTTTTGCCAGTAATACTTCATAGTTTGTGTTGTGTTCTTCCATCAGAGACACATAATACCAGATACTCTCTCTTTTTGTAATATAAGCAGTTGTCAGTGTTCAATACTTCCATCTGTTAGTTTATTGGGGGAACATTACTTTTAAAGGATGGATACTGTTCACTACTTGCATGTACCATTATTTAGTTAATCATCCCCTAACAGGGATATCTGGGTTCCAACTTTTTGCTATTATAAAAAATTATGTATGAATATCCTTGCAATTCTTTGCCCAGTTGTGCATATATTTCCTAGATTCCTAGAAGTAAAACTGCTGTAAGATATGAAAAATTATTATTTTGAGAGATGTCACCAAATTGCCTAGCAAAAATTTTTTTACCAATTTATATTTCCATCAAATATGCCTGTTTTCTCACATTCTTACCAGCTGGCGTTATCTGTCTTTTAAATTTTTGCCATCTCATTATCACCTTAATTTATACTTTAATTATTAGTGGGGTTGAACATATTTTCATTTATTTGCCTTTGTACTTCTTCTGGGAACTGCTCATTTACATATTTTGTGGGTCAAATTCCTTCACCTCTTGCAAAGTCCACCAGACTCAGCCAAACAATCAAACTCACATGACTACCATTAGCCACATTTTATACTCAGAAAGATACAGGCCAGGAGACACAGTGTACGAGCAGGGCAGTATCAGGCATTTCTCTTCATTGAAGACTTTGTAGCACTCCAGGAACTAGTCACTGCCCCCACCCACACCAAGTGAAAGCTTAAGTATTAGAGGACACAATCACATTGTCATTATCAGGGTGTGAAAACCACCTTGGTTTATGTCTCAAATAGGAACCAATATCTCGTTTACTGTCCATGAACTTAGCTTCCAGGTTCTCTGTAAGGAACATGCCTAATTCCAAGATTCACTGTATTCAGAGAAGCCTAAAGATATCACTTCCTAACAGATATTTATATTTTATTTACAATCTTCCTGGTCTAGGTGTATTTTATCTAGCAGAGGTCATTTTTACCATAATCAATGTTGCCTGGTAACAGAACTGATGTTCCATCTTATCAGGTATCCAGGAGAAGAGAGTAGAAAATTAATTCAAGGTCACATTTGTCCACAGAGACAGAGAAAGGAGTTTTTCTTAATACTTTTCCCACACCTTTCTAAGCCTCAGTTTCAGTACAAGAATAAAAGTATCTACCTTTGTAGGGTTGCTGTAAAAATTGCATGAAATAATATATATAAAGTACTTTTTGTAGTCCATGGCACATAGTTTAAACATCCAAAAACTAGTATGTGTCATTATTTACAGGGATTTTGCAAAGTTATATTGTGATATTTAAATAAAACTAACAGGGAAGCTGTTATTAAAAATAACAGAAAATAATGGATGTCAGTTGAGTCACAAAAATACATGAGGTGCAGCAGTCTCAGGGTCAGAAAGGAAATCAGTGGCAAGAATTTGGGTGAACTACATGAGTTCGTGTACAAACAGCCTGAACAAGATCACTGGGTAAAATGCCAGGTCTCCATTTTTCAGTGGCTAACCATAAAGTCACGTACTACCTAGATCTGCACTGTCCAATACAGTAGTTACTAGACACATGTTGTTATTTAAAATTAAACTAATAAAGATGAAATATAACAAAATACAGTTCCTCACTCATTCTAGCCATATTTCAAGTACTCAATAGCCCAATGTGATTACCGGTTACCATACTGGACAGCGCAGATAAAGAACATTTCTATCACCACTTATCTTGAGGCCTGACGTTACATCCTTCCTTACATTGCCTGGCTTCAGACCATTGTACTGTTCAAGTTGCTCAGGAATATAACGAAAGAGAGGAACCTCAGATAAATACGTTTTGTTCCTAAGATGTATAGTAAGAAGAGGCTGAAACTTTTGGTTAAGTGAAACTTTTGGTTTTGTTACCCTTTCTGTGATATTTTTCTCAATTTCTCCAGTTAGAATCAATCACTTCTTTCATATTCCTAGTTTATACTTTTATTAAAGAACTGAACTTGCTTTGTGCTGTAATGATTTATATAAAGTATATATGTCCATCCTCGCATTAGGTTTTAAGCTCCCTGAGGTGAGGAACCATATTTGGATCTATATTTATACCACCATACACATAGCCAATCTCATCTTCTAGAAGCTTAACACAGAGCTTTATGTACAGCAGGCACTCAACAACATGAGGTGAATTATTACTAGAACTGTAAACTCCATGAGGGTAGGAAATTTATTTATCTTTTTCATCAATGTGTGCTCCAGAGTGTAGTATAGTGACTGGCACATTGTAAACACTCAATAAATATTTATCTAATAATTTTGAGTTCCTTTATCCAAGGCCACAGGCAGGTGCAAGTTTAGCTTTCTGAGAAGATCTGTAGAGAAAGATCCCCCAAACTTAACCATCATTACTAAGGTAAACATGTGAGAGAAGTGATGGTCTATAATAGGAAATAATGTCCTCTAAATTACATGGCTCTCCAACACTGGCAGTAAAATTTTAAATGTGATCTGATTCCCTTGTCTTCCCCTCTCCTATTGCTTCCATGCTGAGGCAGACGTCTTATGAAGCAGTAGGTAATTTCATTTAAGCCCAGTAGAGGGAATCAGGATGTCATTATATCCGATACATTCCTCCACCCTCACAATAGACACATAAACATTCTAAATTTGACCTTTCTTGCAATTTTCAGATTTAAAAGTCTGTTAAAGCCTGAGAGGTATTCTTGTCAATAACCTTGACCATTGTGATTAATGTTAACATTCTACAATGTCAAACAGAAGTGACTAATCGTAAATTTATCATCTTAACTACTTTGTATTCTTTTGAGAAACTTAAGACTCATCAAATCCATCATCTTTATTTTCCTAAAATCCCAGCGAGGCAAATAGTTATTGAATGGTTACCATGTACAAAGGAGAATCTATAATAGGGAAGACAAACAAGAACATTCCACTCAATCTTATATTTGTATGATGCTTTATAACTGAAAAGTACTGTAACATATATGCTGACATTTATTTACCCAATTTTTGTGATGAGAAAACCAAGACTATAAGTGAATTAGTGTTTTAAAGTGACTTAAGGTCTGTTAGGTGGCAGAAAGTATTTTGCTTCTATTACTAAATTAATAAAAAACTAATGTAAAACGTTATTTGCCCAAAATCTCTCCTACACCAGCTGGAGGCAGATCCAAGAAGGTAACCCCAGAGCCCTGGTTTTCAACCAGACTTTTTTTTTTTAATTGCCTATATCTAAATGAGACCTCAGGGCTTCCCTGGTGGCGCAGTGGTTAAGAATCCGCCTGCCAATGCAGGAGACACGGGTTCAAGCCCTGGTCCGGGAAGATCCCACATGCCGCAGAGCAACTAAGCCCATGCGCCACAACTACTGAGCCTGCGCTCTAGAGCCCACGAGCCACAACTACTGAGACCACGCGCCGCATCTACTGAAGCCCGTGCGCTCTAGAGCCCATGCTCTGCAACAAGAGAAGCCACCACAGTGAGAAGCCCGCGCACCGCAACAAAGAGTAGCCCCCGCTCGCTGCAACTAGAAAAAGCCCACACACAGCAACGAAGACCCAACACAGCCAAAACTAATAAATAAATATAAAATTAAAAAAACAAAACAAAACAAAAAACTTCATAAATGAGACCTCAATAGCTTATTTAGTGCACTCTTTCACAAGATGAACATATCTAAAACTATCTCAAACATGTAGTTTTCTACTTCTTTGTAAAATTGTCTTGAAAAGATGGTAGCCCAACATTATCACAGAAAATAGAGACAGAGAACAATTAAGTATAAAAATACTCTCAGATGAGGTTTTCTGAACAATTTAATTCTGCCTCTATGCAGTCAGAACCCATTTTCTGAGGAACAGAAAAAAAGATGGGAGAGTTCCACTCTAACGTAGACTCGAGACATCCCAAAACACTTAGGATGACAGGTAAAGCTATTTCTATTACATGGATCTAGGGTACAAGGGATTTTTGTTGCTGCTTTTCAGAGTGCTTACTTCTAACAAAGGGAATTGGTCATGATACAAATCTGTTCTGCTACAGATCAGACATGGTGCCATGGCATTAATCAGATGTTGGCTAAAAGCGGTAAAAGCTAGCTCAAGGGGGCTAGGATCAGAAATATACCCATATAGAATGGCCTAGTGACTCTCAGCATAGCATTAATCCAGGGAGGTGAGGTATGAAATAGCAAAAATTATTTGAACTCTTTTGATATTTAATCCATTAGAAGACCCTAAAAATCACAGTAATAATGTTATTTAAACCCCCAGCCACTCTAAAATTTAAGTCTTGAAGTTAGGCAGGTTAAGTCCAAGAGGTCAGAGGGGCAGTGAGAATACATTAACTAGCAAAGATCATGAAATCTAATCCTAGATGAAAGAATATTTTACTAGACCCAGATTTCTATTGCCAGACAGATTCAGAAAGTAACAGATAAGTAACTATGTGGAGGAAAAGAAAGGCCTGATGGTCAATTCTGTTCTTAAGGAGGTAAGCAGAGATCCTATTTTACCTCCAGAAATAATTATAATTTAAAAAACAACAATAGTTTACACTAAGGGCAAGCACTTTGCATTTGTTATCTAATTTAATCTAATAAAGAATCCTATCATTATTCCTATTTTACATGGGGAAACTAAGACTTAGAGAAATTAACCTGCTTAAAAATCACACAGATAATCACAGCTGGGATTTGAACAAAGGTCTGTTTGACTCCAAGTTCTTTGCCTTAACTCTAAGCTACAAACTTCAAGTCATTTGCAATCCAAACTGGTATCTCTAAATTACCTGACTAGCACATTCTTTCAGGAAATGAAACAGTTCCTTCAGAAAAGATGACTGTTGACACTTCAACTTGTGCCAAAATAAACACTAGAATAGCCAAGAATAAATAAGAGAGGCTGACTAAGGCAGTGTCTGGCACTGTCATTTCCCCCCCTATCTTGTTTCTCCATAGCAGTTATCTTTGATAAACAAAAATATTAGCACAGTAATACTTCCAGACCCTTTTGGGAAAAGCATGAATTTTTTCCTGACCCCAAGATTGATCTGGGGGACAATCATACACAACCAAATTAATCCTCTCAGTGGAGAGCTAGTCATCTAACAGAATTTTAAAAATCTCAGTATTTTAGACTATGGATCAGATTCCATCTTTCTGAGCCTAATGCTGTAGTCTAGACAAAGTATTCTGATCCAAATACTATTACAGTACTGTAGCATCTACTTAGCTGGTTGCCTGAGCTCACAAAGAAACAGCACTTGGAAAACCCCACATCTCAACTTATTAATCAAGACTAAAATTACTTCTGATGGTTTGGTTCTCAAACTTACTTTGCTCCTCAGGTAAGTTCCAGAACAAAAGACTGAGATCGGCTGGGACCTGGGGCCCTTTACCAGAGTGCTTGTACTTGCACCTGGAGGAACATCTCCTCCAGCAACAGAATACAAAGAAACTATAAGGGACTAAAAATAACTGCATGCATATGGAGTTGGGGCAATTATGAACAATAAGATACAAAAAGGCCACGAATCAACTGCCATTTCTGAGGTGCTGGGAGCAAAGGCAGGTACTGCGCATGATCCCTGCACACAGCATCACCAAGGGGGTGGGCAGACCACCTAAGCTGGCCTCCTGCCCAACCCACGGATCCACCCCTACCCTCACCAGCTTGCCACCCATCCCACGAGCAAGGGCACCTGTTACTTGTTTTTGCTCCTCATGCTACAGCACGAGTCCCAATAAAGCCTTGACTGAATTTCTTGTCTGGCCTCTTATCAATTTCCATTGATTAAAGAGTCCAAGGATCCCAGTCAGTAACAAGAATAGCTCTTGGTAAATGGTTGATTTCTTCTGTTTCAGTTCAGTGAAGTGGCGTAAGAGTGACCCAGCTATACTGAGCCAGTTCTCTCCCCAGTCAGCTCTGGGTTTCCTACAAAACTCTTCATTATCTGAATCAGGCAGTAACCCAATAACTGTAGGCACATAATGAAGTTATAAGAAGTGAATAAGCCTGGTTCTAATTTGCACCCCACATCCACCCCAGTAGAGGAGAAAAAGTTCAAAACAGAAAAATATTCATGTGTCCTGAAGCCTTAGCATCCTAAACCTGGAAAAAACTTTGAAAGGAGATTTAGTACAATAATTTCCAAATGCTGGTTTAGAAATTAGTGTTGATCCCTGACAAAACAGTCATTAGTCTAAGAAATACTGAGAAAAATATAGGCTATGTTATAAGTTTTTCATACGGCTACATTTACTGATTTAAAGAAACCATCCTTTATTCTGAGATTATATTTTGCCCAATTTTTAAGTATCAATTATTATTCCCACAACTAGGGTGCCTGCAGGCTGCTGGTGGGGGACTCTGACGCCCAAGGAGATGGGAGGAACCCCAGAGTGAACCAGTAGGACGTAGGGGGACTGAGGTGGGGAGGAGGAGTGGAGGCCAGACAGGATCGGCGACCCTGAGGTGAGGGAGATCAGGAGAGGCAGGTGGGAGGGACTCTCCAGGAGGAGCGGAGGGTGATCGCCTGGCCCACTCGGGCCGGGGAGCCTGCTGTGCTCCGAGGCTGGTCCCCTGCCCTCCAAGGCACCCCCTTACCCTCCTGGCCACATTGGTCCTGGGGCCATAGGAGGGAGGCCAGGAAGATCAGGAGAGTCAGGCAGGAGGGTCCCTCCCAGACCCCAGACCAGAGGAGCAGGAGAGGAGAAGAGGGTGTTTGCCTTGCCCACTCGAGCCCAGGAAGACTGCTGGGCTCCCAGGTGAGGTCTGCTGCCCTCTGAGAACAGGGGTTGGGGGCATGCCTGGGCCCCTTCTGTTCCTTGAGCCTAAGCCCCACCACCCACAGCCCACAGGGGTCCTAAGTATTGGCCCTGCCCACCACCCAAACCCCGCCCTTTTTTTTTTTTCTTTTTTTTTCCTCCTCCTCTTTTTTACTATTGTGGTACTGATGTACCTTCCAGTTGTGATTTACCTATATTTTTATTTTTACATTCTTTCTATCATGTCTGTTAGTTTCCTAGTCTAATTTTACTTTTTACTTTGTTATTGTTTTTTGGTGTTTTTTTTGCCACCCCACGTGGCTTGTGGGATCTTGGTTCGTGAGCTTGGGGTCGGGGGGAAGCTCCTGCGCTGGGAGCTCTGAGTCTGAACCACTGGACTAACAGAGAACCTCAGACCCCAGGGAATATTCATTGGAGTGAGGTCTCACAGAGGTTCTCATCTCAGCACCAAGACCCAGCTCTACCCAACAGCCTACAAACCCCAGTGTTGGAAGCCTCAAGCCAAACAACCAATAAAACAGGAACACAATCCCACTCATAAAAAAAAAAAAAATGAGATGGCAAAAAAATATGTCACAGATGAAGGAGCAAAGTTAAAACCTACAAGACCAAATAAATGAAGAGGAAATAGGCAATCTACCTGAAAAAGAATGCAGAGCAATGATAGTAAAGATGATCCAGAATCTCAGAAACAGGATGGAAGCAAGGATTGAGAAAATACAAGAAAAGTTTAACAAACATCTAGAAGAACTAAAGAACAAACAAACAGACATGAACAACACAATAACTGAAATGAAAAATACACTAGAAGGAATCAATAACAGGATAACTGAGGCAGAAGAATGAATAACTGAGCTGGAAGACAAAATGGTGGAAATAACTGCTGAGGGGCAGAATAAAGAAAAAAGAATGAAAAGAATTGAAGACAATCTCAGAGACCTCTGGGACAACACTAAATGCACCAACATTAGAATTATACGGGTCCCAGAAGAAGAAGAGAAAAAGAAAGGGTCTGAGAAAATATTTGAAGAGATTATAGTCGAAAACTTCCCTAACATGGGAAAGGAAATAGTCACCCAAGTCCAGGAAGCACAGACAGTCCCATGCAAGATAAACCCTAGGAAAAACACACCAAGACACATATTAATCAATCTAACGAAAATTAAATTCAAAGAAAAAATATTAAAAGCAGCAAGGGAAAAACAGAAAATAACATACAAAGGAATCCCCATATGGTTATCAGATGATTTTTCAGTGGAAACTCTGCAGGCCAGAAGGGAGTGGCATGATATACTTAAAGTGATGAAAGAGAAAAACCTACAACCAAGATTACTCTACACAGCAAAGATTTCATTCAGATTCGACGGAGATGTCTAAAGCTTTTCGACAAGCAAAAGCTAAGAGAATTCAGCATCACCAAACCAGCTTTACAACAAATGCTAAAGAAACTTCTCTAGGCGGGAACCACAGGAGAAGAAAAAGACCGACAAAAACAAACCCAAAGCAATTAAGAAAATGGTAATAGGAACATACATATCAATAATAACCTTGAATGTAAATGGATTAAATGCCCCAACCAAAAGACACAGACTGGCTGAATGGATACAAAAACAAGACCCATATATATGCTGTCTACAAGAGACCCACTTCACACGTAGGGACACATACAGAATGAAAGTGAAGGGATGGAAAAAGATATTCCATGCAAATGTAAGTCAAAAGAAAGCTGGAGCAGCAATACTCATATCAGATAAAATACACTTTAAAAAAAAGACTGTTACAAGAGATAAGGAGGGACACTACATAATGATCAAAGGATCAATCCAAGAAGAAGATACAACAATTATAAATGTTTATGCACCCAACATTGGAGCACCTCAATACATAAGGCAAATGCTAACAACCATGAAAGGAGAAATCGACAGTAACACAATCATAGTAGGGGACTTTAACACCCCACTTACACCAGTGGACAGATCCTCCAAACAGAAAATAAATAAGGAAACACACACTTTAAATGACACAATAGGTCAGATAGTTCTAACTGATATTTATAGAACATTCCACCCAAAAGTGGCAGATGCACTTCCTTCTCAAGTGCACACAGTACATTCTCCAGGATAGATCACATCTTGGGTCACAAATCAAGCCTCGGAAAATTTAAGAAAATTGAAATAGTATCAAGCATCTTTTCTGACCACAACGCTAGGAGACTGGAAATCAATTACAGGAAAAAAACTGTAAAAAACAGAAATACATGGAGGATAAACAGTGTGATACTAAATAACCAAGAGATCACTGAAGAAATCAAAGAAGAAATTAAAAAATACATAGAAACAAATGACAACGAAAACACAATGACCCAAAACCTATGGGATGCAGCAAAAGCAGTTCAAAGAGGGAAATTTATAGCAATTCAATCTCACCTCAAGAAACAAGAAACATCTCAAATAAACAATCTAACCTTACACTTAAAACAACTAGAGAAAGAAGAACAAAGAAAACCCAAAGACAGTAGAAGGACAGAAGTCATAAAGATCAGAGCAGAAATAAATGAAATAGAAATGAAGAAAACAATAGCAAAGATCAATAAAACTAAAAGCTGGTTTTTTGAGAAGGTAAAGAAAACTGATAAAGCCTTAGCCAAACTCATCAAGAAAAAAAGGGAGAGGACGCAAATCAATAAAATTAGAAATGAAAAAGGAGAAATCACAACTGACACTGCAGAAATAAAAAGGATTACAAGAGACTACTAAAAACAACAATATGCCAATAAAATGGACAACCACGAAGAAATGGACAAATTTTTGGAAAGGTACAATTTTCCAAGACTGAACGAGGAAGAATTAGAAAATATAAACAGACCTATCACAAGTAATGAAATTGAAACCGTAATTTAAAATCTTCCAAAAAACAAAAGTCCAGGACCAGATGGCTTCACAGGCGAATTCTATCACAAATTTAGAGAACAGCTAACACCAATCCTTCTCAAACTCTTCCAAAAAATTGCAGAGGGAGAAACACTCCCAAATTCATTTGATGAAGCCACCATCACCCTGATACCAAAACCAGAAAAAGATATCACAAAAAAAGAAAATTATGGACCAATATCACTGATGAACATAGATGCAAAAATCCTGAACAAAATACTAACAAACAGAATCCAACAGCACTTTCAAAGCATCATACACCATGATCAAGTGGGATTACCCCAGGGATGCAAGGATTCTTCAATATATGCTAATCAATCAATGTGATACACCACATTAACAAATTAAGGAATAAAACCAAATGATCATATCAATAGATGCAGAAAAAGCTTTTGACAAAATTCAGCACCCATTTATGATTAAAAACTCTCCAGAAAATGGGCATAGAAGGAAACTATCTCAACATAATAAAGTCCATATATGACAAACCCACAGCAAGCATCACACTCAATGGTGAAAAACTGAAAGCATTTCCACTAAGATCAGGAACAAGACAAGGATGTCCACTCTCCTCTCACCACTCTTATTCAACATAGTTTTGGAAGTCCTAGCCATGGCAATCAGAGAAGAAAAAGAAATAAAAGGTATACAAATTGGAAAAGAAGAAGTAAAACTGTCACTGCTTGCCAATGACATGATACTATACATAGGTAATCCTAAAGATGCCACCAGAAAACTACTAGAACTAACCAATGAATTTGGTAAGGTTGCAGGATACGAAATTAATGCACAGAAATCTCTGGCATTCCTATACACCGACAAATGAAAAATCAGAAAGAGAAATTAAGGAAACACTCCCATTTACCACTGCAACAAAAAGAATAAAATATCTAGGAATAAACCTGCCTAAGGAGGCAGAAGACTTGTACTCAAAAAACTATAAAACACTGATGAAAGAAATCGAAGATGACATAAACAGATGGAGGAATATACCATGTTCTTGGATTGGAAGAATCAATATTGTGAAAATGACTATACTACCCAAAGCAATCTACAGATTCAATGCAATCCCTATCAAACTACCAATGGCATTCTTTACAGAATTAGAACAAAAAATTTTACAATTCAAATGGAAACACAAAAGACCCCAAATAGCCAAAGCAATCTTGAGAAAGAAAAATTGAGTTGCAGGAATCAGGCTCCCTGACTTCAAACTATACCACAAACCTACAGTAATCAAGACAATATGGTACTGGCACAAAAACAGAAATGTAGATCAATGGTACAGGATAGAATGCCCAAAGATAAACCCATGCACAGATGGTCACCTAATTTATGACAAGGGAGGCAAGAACATACAATGGAGAAAGGACAGCCTCTTCAATAAGCGGTGCTGGGAAAACTGGACAGTTACATGTAAAAGAATGAAATTAGAACACTACCTAACACCATACACAAAAGTAAACTCCAAATGGATTAAAGACCTAAATGTAAGACCAGACAATATAAAACTCTTAGAGGAAAACATAGGAAAAACACTCTTTGACATAAACCACAGCAAGATCTTTTTTGACCCACCTCCCTGAGTAAGAGAAATAAAAACAAAAATAAACAAATGGGACTTAATTAAACTTAAAAGCTTTTTCACAGCAAAGGAGACCATAAACAAGACAAAAAGACAACCCTCAGAATGGGAGAAAATATTTGCAAATGAAACAACAGACAAAGGATTAATCTCAAAACATACAAACAGCTCATGGAGCTCAATAACTAAAAAACAAACAATCCAGTTAAAAAATGGGCTGAAGAGCTAAATAGATATTTCACCAAGGAAGACATACAGATGGCCAACAGGCACATGCAAAGATGCTCAACATCACTAATTATTAGAGAAATGCAAATCAAAACTACAATGAGGTATCACTTCACACCAGTCAGAATGTCCATTATCAAAAAATCTAGAAACAATAAATGCTTGAAAGGGTGTGGTGAAAAGGGAACCCTCCTGCACTCTTGGTGAGAATGTAAATTGATAGAACCACAGTGGAAAACAGTATGGAGGTTCCTTAAACAACTAAAAATAGAAGTACCATATGACCCAGCAATCCCACTACTGGACATATACCCTGAGAAAACCATAATTCAAAAAGGGACATGTACCACAATGTTCATCACAGCACTATTTACAATAGCCAGGACATGGAACTAACCTAAATGTCCATCTACAGATGAATGGATAAAGAAGATGTGGCACATATATAAAATGCAATATCACTCAGCCATGAAAAGAAACGAAATTGAGTTATTTGTAGTGAGGTGGATGGACTTAGAGTCTGTCATACAGAGTGAAGTAAGTCAGAAAGAGAAAAACAAATACCGTATTCTAATGCATATATATGGAATCTAAAAAAAAAATGGTACTGATGAACCTAGTTGCAGGGCAGGAATAAAGATATAGACATAGAGAATGGACTTGAGGACACGGAGTGGGAGGGGGAAACTGGGGCAAAGTGAGAGTAGCATCGACATATATACACTACTGAATGTAAAACAGCTAGTGGGAAGCAGGCATTAGCACAGGGAGATCAGCTCAGTGCTTTGTGATGACCTAGACGGGTAGGATAGGGAGGATGGGAGGGAGGCTCAAGAGGGAGGGGATATGGGGACATGTGTATGCTTATGGCTGATTCACTTTGTTGGACAACAGAAACTAACACAGTATTGTGAAGCAATTATACTCCAATAAATATCTATTAAAAAGAAAAACCTAAATGATGAAAATATTCCATTTTTAGGGAAGTATTTCTGTCTTGATATGCAGGTTTCTACAGAGTATTAAGTTAGGTACCAGGATGCTCCAGTAACATGGAAAAAGAGAAAAGAGTCAAGTTTGGGTTTGCTTTTGTGACATAATAAGAAACATAAGGGTAAGCTGGGACAAAGTGAGAGTGGCATGGACATATATACACTACCAAATGTAAAACCGATAGCTAGTGGGAAGCAGCCGCATAGCACAGGAAGATCAGCTCGGTGCTTTGTGACCACCTAGAGGGGTGGGGTAGGGAGGGTGGGAGGGAGAGAGACACAAGAGGGAAGAGATATGGGGATATATGTGTATGTATAGCTGATTCACTTTGTTATAAAGCAGAAACTGACACACCATTGTAAAGAAATTATACTCCAATAAAGATGTTAAAAAAAAAGAAAGAAATATATATTTGGTCTCTGTCCCTGGTTGCTGACACAGAGCTCAAAAACCCTTGGAATTTCCTGGGTGACAGGAGTGTCTTTTGTTCTAATGAGGCGATTCGTGGTAGGCTCCTGGCTAGCTTCAGGACTGGGGCTGGTCACCAAACAGATCAAGCCATAATTAGAGGCTTGGAACTTTCAGCCCTATGTCCAATCCTCCGGGGAGGGGAGAGAGATTGGAAATTGAGTTAATAATTGATCATGCCCACATGATGAAGACTCCATAAAAATCTCTATAACAATGGAATTCGGAAAGCTTCTGGGTTGGTGAACACATCCATGTGCCAGGAGGGTGGCCCACCTCAACTCCATGGGGACAGAAGCTCCTGTGCTAAGGACCCTTTTGGACCTCGCCCTCTCTCTCTCTCTTTTTTTTAAAATTAATTAATTTATTAATTTATTATTTTTGGCTGCATTGGGTCTTAGTTGCTGCGCACAGGCTTTCTCTAGTTGCGGTGAGCAGGGGCTACCCTTCGTTGTAGTGGGCAGGCTTCTCATTGCAGTGCCTTCTCTTGTTGCGGAACACAGGCTCTAGGCGCACGGGCTTCAGTGGTTGTGGCAAGCGGGCTCAGTAGTTGTGGCTCATGGGCTCTAGAGCACAGGCTCAGTAGTTGTGGCACACAGGCTTAGTTGCTCCACAGCATGTGGGATGTTCCTGGACCAGGGCTCAAACCCATGTTTCCTGCATTGGCAGGCGGATTCTTAACCACTGCACCACCAGGGAAGTCCCCGTATCTCTCTCTTCATCTGGCTATTCATCTGTGTCCTTCATTATGTTCTTTATAATAAACTGGTAAATGTTAAGTATTTCCCTGAGTTCTGTGAGCCATTATAATTATATTATTAATAGCAAATTACCAAACCTTAGGAGGGGGTCATGGGAACCCTGATTTGTAGCCAAGTTGTACAGAAGAGAGGGTAACCTGGGCACCCACTTCTTGCAACTGGTGTCTGAAGTGGAGACCAGTCTTATGGGACTGAGCCCTTAACCTGTGAGATCTGTGCTAACTCCAGGTAGTTAGTGTTAGACCTGAATTGTAGGATACTCATTTGGTGTCTGGAGACTTGAGGAACTGGTTGGTTGGGAACAACACATTTGGTGTCAGAAATGTTGTGAGTAGAGAAAGTTTTCCTTTAGCTTTTTAATGTAATAATAGAATAATCAATTATACCATCTAATTCCCAGCTCAAAAGTGGAGAAAATAGAAAGTATTCTTAAACAATTCTTACTAACTGAGTAGTGGTAAAGGTGAAGGTTAGGTCCTAAAGATCTACTTAAAATATTTTCATCTGAATTTGTCTAAGGAGAAATTTAGCTATGGTACCAGACTCAAGGTGGTCTCTTAACTAACTAACTAGTTATGATCTCATAAGTAGTGCTAGGAAACTTTGATTCTGTAAAACTGATGCCTGGGTGTGTTCTTAAGTTAAATAGGTAAACAGTAATGGATTATCAGAAGATCCAGACTGGCTATATAAAAAAATGACTCTGAATGGAAATTTCCACTCTATAGACAGGTGAAAAGGGAAGAAACAAGGGTCTCTCAATCCACCCTTTTCCACTGGATCCCAGTCAGGAGAGGGAAGAAAAAGGAAGTTCTCCTTTCAGGGGTGGCTGTGGCTCACTGTGGGGACAAGGACACAGGTGGTAGTAGGGAATATTCATCGGTATGAGCTCTCCTGAAGGTTGCCATTTTGATACCAAGACCTGGCCCCACCCAACAGCCTACAGGCTTCAGTGCTGGGATGTCTCAGGCCAAACAACCAACAGGGTGGGAATGCAGCCCCAGCCATCAGCAGACAGGCTGCCTAAGTCTTCCTGAACCCACAGCCACGTCTAAACACACCCCTTGAAATGGCCATGCCCACCAGAGAGACAAGACCCAGCTCCACCCACCAGTGGGCAAGCACCAGTCCCTCCCACCAGAAAGCCTGCACAAGCCTCTTAGACCAGCTTCACCCACCAGTGGGCAGACACCAAAAGCAAGAGGAACTACAATCTTGCAACCTGCAGAACAGAGGCAGCAAACACAGAAGGTCAGACAAAATGAGACAGCAGAGGAATATGTTCCAGACGAAGGAACAAGATAAAACCCCAGAAGAAAAACTAATTGAAGTGGAGATAGGAAATTTACCCGAAAAAGAATTCAGAGCAATGACAGCAAAGATGATCCAAGATATTGGAAAAAGAATGGGGGCACAGATGGAGAAGATACAAGAAATGTTTAACAAAGAGCTACAAGATATACTGAACAAACAGAGTTGAACAATACAATAACTGAAATGAAAAATACACTAGAAGGAATCAATAGCAGAATAAATGAGGCAAAAGAACAGGTAAGTGAGTTGGAAGACAGAATGGTGGAAACGCTGACATGGAACAGACAAAAGAAAAAAGAATGAAAAGAAATGAGGACAGTTTGAGAGACCAACATTAAACACACCAACAGCTGCAGTATAGGGGCCCCAGAAGGAGAAGAGAGAGAGAAAGGGCCTGAGAAAATATTGTAAGAGATAATAGCTAAAAACTTCCCTAATGTGGGAAAAGAAACACTCACTCAAGTCCAAGAAGCGCAGAGAGTCCAATACAGGATAAACCCAAGGAGGAACATGCTGAGACACACAGTAATCAAACTTACCAAAAATTAAAGAAAAAGAGAAAATATTAAAAGCAACAAATAACATACAAGGGAATCCCCATAAGGTTATAAGTTGATTTTTCAGCAGAAACTCTGCAGGCCAGAAGGGAGTGGCATGATATATTTAAAGTGATGAAAAGGAAAAACCTACAACCAAGAATACTCTACCCAGCAAGGCTCTCATTCAGATTCAAGGGAGAAGTCAAAAGCTTTACAGACAAGCAAAAGCTTTACAGACAAGCAAAAGCTAAGAGAATTCAGCACCACCAAAACAGCTTTACAACAAATGCTAAAGGAACTTCTCTAGGTGGAGAAGAAAAAGACACAACTAGAAATAAGAAAATTACAAATGGGAAATCTCACCAGTAAATGCAAACATACAGTAAAGTTAGGAAATCATCCATAAACAAATATGATATCAAAGCCAGCAATCATGAGAAGAGGAGAGTAAAAATGCAGGATATTGGAAATTTATTTGAAATCAAGAGACCAGCAACTTAGAAACAATCTTTTATGTACATAGACTACTATATCAAAACCTCCTAGTAAGTTCAAACCAAAAATCTACAATAGATATACACACAAAAAAGAAAGAGGAATCCAAACACAACACTAAAGATAGTCATCAAGTCACAAGAGAAGAGAACAATAGAGGAAGGGAAGGAAAAAGACCTACAAAAACAAATCCAAAACAGTTAACAAAATGGCAATAAGAACATACATATTGGTAATTACCTTAAATGTAAATGGATTAAATGTTCCAACCAAAAGATATAGACTGGCTAAATGGATACAAAAAACAAGACCCGTATACATGTTGTCTACAAGAGGCCCACTTCAGATCCAGGGACACATAGAGACAGAAAGTGACGGGATAGAAAAAGGTATTCCATGCAAATGGAAAGCAAAAGAAAGCTGGAGTAGCAATACTCATATCAGACAAAATAGACTTTAAAATAAAGACTGTAACAAGATACAAAGAAGGACACTACATAATGATCAAGGGATCAATCCAAGAAGAATATATAACAATTGTAAATATATATGCACCCACCAAATGAGCCAAAAAAGGAGAAATTGACAGTAACACAATAATAGTGAGGGACTACAGTACCCCACTTACATCAAAGAACAGATCATCCACACAGAAAATCAATAAGCTAACACAGGCCTTTAATGACATTAGACCAGACGGACTTAAATGATATTAATAGAGCATTCCATCCGAAAGCAGCAGAATACACATTCTTTTCAAATGCACATGGAACATTCTCCAGGATAGATCACATGCTGGACCATAAAGCAAGCCTCAGTAAATTTAAGAAAACTGAAATCATATCAAGCATCTTTTCCGACCACAATGTTATGAGATTAGAAATCAACTAGAAGAAAAAAAAACTGTAGAAAACACAAACATGTAGAGGCTAAAAATATGCTACTAAACAATCAATGGATCACTGAAGAAATCAAAGAGGAAATAAAAAAGTACCTAGAGATAAATGAAAATGAAAGCATCACGATCCAAAACCACGACGGAGCCAGCCCTTCTCTGGCTGGAAGCAGCATTTCTCTGGGTGCCAAGGTGAGAGTGGAAGTAGTGTTGTGCAGGGAATGGGGGGCGAGGCACCACGGGTCGGCAGGCAAGACGCGAGGTTCATGGTGCTGGGCTGGAGGTCAAGGATGCATTCCAAGACAGTTCTAAAAATACGTCACCAGCTCCAACCTTATAGTTGACCTAGCCATGGAAAACCTCATTGGAACCTCACGAGATCAGACCATACTGGCACTCTTAAAAACCATTCCCATCAAAAAGTATCAGGAATGAAAATCAGGAATGATATATACCTACGACTTCAAGAAAGTTCCTGTATCAGCTAACAGTTTAGCAGATCAGCTAGTTTCTTTGATCATCAAGCAGGCGTAGTCAACCCACTAACACAAAAGAGGAAAACGTCTCTATATCAGTGTTTTTCACATTATGCATGTGACCCATTTAGTAGGTCATGAAATCAATTTTGTGAGTCACAACGAACATTTTTAAAAACAAAATAAAATATAAAATATCAGAGTGCTTTGCATGAATCCTTTGTCAGAATTTTATACCTTGCAAGGAATACTAAGGTCAGTTTCAATATGTGGAAAGATATTTGATGGAGGGGATATGAGGAATAGGATGTACATTGATTGCCTAAGAAATGGTTTTTCAATCATTTGTCTGCTGATGTCTTATTTGGTTTTCATAATAACAAGGTTGATGTGCAGTCTAGTTGATATATTACCATGACTTGCAACTGGATATAAAGTCTGAGATGTTCCACTGAGATTCAGCTGCAAACTGCATTTTTTGGAAAGATGTTATCTAGGCTATAAAATATATATATATATATATATATATATATATATATATATATATACACACACACACACACATATACACACACATACACACATGAATAGCAATTATAGTTAGTGGCAAATATTATAATTGCCTCTTTTCAAAATTGCTTTTAAAATGGATCATTTCTTTTTTAAAAGAAAGAGGAATAATGAAGTGAAATATGCAGAAACATGTTCAAGTTCTACTGCTGGATCTCGAAGTATGAATAGTGACAATATTGAGAAAAATGTTCACTCTAATCTGCAAACATCAACTTCGTCTGAGCCACATTTCAAAAAGAAAAAAGTAACTGCAAGACGTTATAATGAAGATTATTTAAAATACGATTTTATCAAATGTGAAAACCCCTTTGAAAATGACAGACCTCAGTCTGTTATTTGTAATAATATTCTCACAAATGAAAGCTTAAAACCTTCAAAATTAAAAGGTACTTAGAAACACAGCATGCTGAACTTATTGATAAGCCTCTTGAATACTTTCAAAGAAAGAAAATAGATGTAAAGTCATCAACACAATTTCTTAGTTGCTCTATTACTGTTAGTGAGAAAACATTATCATCATATTTAGTTGCTTATCATGTGGCAAAAGAGAACATGGCTCACACAGATGCTGAAAAAATTATTCTTCCAGCATGTTTGGATATGGTGCATACCATTTTTTATGATAAATCTGCTGATAAATTAAAAACTATTCCTAGTGATAACACAATATCTCTTCAAATTTGTACGGCTGCCGAACATTTAGAGGCAATGCTTATTACTCGGTTACAGTCGGCAATAGACTTTGCAATCCAGCTTGATGAAATCACGGATACTGGAAGCTGCACAGCACTTTTAGTCTATGTCAGATATGCGTGGCAAGGCGATTTTATGGAAGATTTTTTGTGTTGTTTAAACTTAACCTCACACCTAAGTGGATTAGATATTTTCACAGAATTAGAAAGGTGCATTGTTGGTCAGTATAAATTAAACTGGAAAAACTGCAAAGGAATTACAAGTGATGGAACAGCAAACATAACTGGAAAACAGAGCAGAGTAATTAAAAAATTGCTACAAGTTACTAGTGCTGTGTGGAATCACTGTTTTATACATCGTGAAGCGTTAGCATCCAGAGAGATTCCACAGAAGCTCATGGAAGTATTGAAAAATGCAGTGAAAGTTGTTAACTTTATTAAAGGAAGCTCACTAAATAGCCGACTTCTTGGAACATTTTATTCGGAGATTGGAGCTAATTATACCCACTTACTGTATCATACCAAAGTTCGTTGGTTGTCTCAAGGGAAAATACTAAGCAGCGTTTACGAACTCAGGAATGAGATCCACGTTTTTCGCATTGAAAAGAAATCTCATTTGGCAACTATTTTTGAGGATGATATTTGGGTAACGAAACTGCCATATTTAACTGATATTTTTGGAATCCTTAATGAACTACATTTAAAGCTACAGGGGAAAAACAGTGATATATTCCAACATGCCAAACGTATCCAAGGATTCCAGAAGGCATTATTGTTGTGGCAAGTGAGGCTTAAAAGCATCCGTCCTAGCTACTACATGTTTCCAAGGTTTTTGCAACACATTGAAAAGAATGTTGTTAATGAAAACATTTTGGAAGAAATAAAACTAGAGATATTGTTGCATCTCACTTCTCTATGTCAAACTTTTAACCATTTATTCCCAGAAGAGAAATTTGAAACATTAAGACAGAATTGTTGCATAAAAGATCCATTTGCTTTTCGAAACCCAGAATCAATAATTGAGTTAAACTTGGTGCCTGAAGAAGAAAATGAATTATTGAAGCTCAGTTCTTCATATACATTGAAGAATGATTATGAAACACTGAGTTTATCAGCATTTTGGATTAAGATAAAGGAAGACTTTCCTTTGATAAATCAAAAGAGTATCCTGCTATTATTACCATTCACAACAACTAGTTTGTGTGAACTAGGATTTTCAGTCTTAACCCAGTTAAAAATAAAGGAAAGGAATGGATTAAATGGTACAGCAGATATGCTAGTAGCATTATCCTCCTGTGTTCCAGACTGGAATGAACTTATGAACAGGCAAGCACGCCTACCACGTTAAATAAATCTTTTTGTTTTTAATTGGAGTATAGTTGCTTTACAATGTTGTAAATTGCTTTACAATGCTGTAAATTTACAATGTTGTAAATAAATCTTACCTGGGGCTTTTTTTTGCAAAAAAAAAACCTATGTGACACATCAAAAGCAGTTCTAAGATGGAAGCTTATAGCAATACGATCTTACCTCAGTAAACAAGAAAAATCTCAAATAAACAACCTAACTTACACCTAAAGCAACTAGAGAAAGAAGAACAAAGAAAACCCAAAGTTAGTAGAAGGAAAAAATCCTGAAGAGCAGAGCAGAAATAAATGAAATAGAGATGAAGAAAACAATACAAAAGATCAATGAAACTGAAAGCTGGTTCTTTGAAAAGATAAACAAAATTGATAAACCTTTAGCCAGACTCATTAAGAAAAAAAGGGAGAGGGCTCAAATCTATAAAATTAGACATGAGAAAGGAGAAGTTACAATGGACACCACAGAAATACAAAGGATCACAAGAGACTACTACAAGCAACTATATGCCAATAAAATAGACAACCTAGAAGAGATGGACAAATTCTTAGAAAGGTACAATCTCCCAAGACTGAAAAGGAAGGTACAGAAAATATGAACAGACCAATCACAAGTACTGAAATTAAAACTGTGATTTAAATACTCCCAACAAACAAAAGTCCAGGACCAGGTGGTCTCACAGGCAAATTCTATGAAACATTTAGAGAACAGTTAACACCTATCCTTCTGAAACTATTTTTTTAAATTGCAGAGGAAGGAACACCCCCAAACTCATTCTATGAGGCCACCATCACCCTGATACCAAAACCATACAAAGATACCACAAAAAAAGAAAATCGTAGACCAATATCACTGATGAACATAGATGTAAAAATAGTCAACAAAGTACTAGCAATCCGAATCCAACAATACAATAAAAGGATCATACACCATGATCGAGTGGGATTTATCCCAGGGGTGCAAGGATTTTTCAGTATTCTCAAATCAATCAATGTGATACACCACATTAACAAGTTGAAGAATAAAAAACATATGATTATCTCAATAGATGCAGGAAAAGCTTTTGACAAAATTCAACATCAATTTATGATAAAAACTCTCCAGAAAGTGGGCATAGAGGGAGCATAACTCAACATAACAAAGGCCATATGTGACAAACCCAGAGCTAACATCATACGCAACAGTGAAAAGCTGAAAGCATTTCCTCTAAGATCAGGAACAAGACAAGGATGTCCACTCTTGCCACTTTTATTCAACATAGTTTTGGAAGTCCTAGTCATGGCAATCAGAGAAGGAAAAGAAAGAAAAGGAATCCAAATTGGAAAAGAAGAAGTAAAACTGTCACTATTTGCAGATGACATGATACTATACATAGAAAATCCTAAAGATGCTACAAGAAAACTACTAGAGCTCATCAATGAATTCAGTAAAGTTGCAGGATACAAAATTAATACACAGAAATCTGTTGCATTTCTATACACTAACAGTGAAAGGTCAGAAAGATAAATTAAGGAAATAATCCCATTTACCATCGAATCAAAAAGAATAAAATACCTAGGAATAAACCTAACTAAGGAGGCAAAAGACCTGTCTCTGAAAACTATAAGATGCTGATGAAAGAAATCGAAGATGACACAAACAGATGGAAAGATATACCATGCTCTTGGACTGGAGGAATCAATTTTGTGAAAATGACTATACTACCCAAAGCAATCTACATATTCAATGCAATCCCTATCAAATTACCAATGGCATGTTTTGCAGATCTAGAACAAAAAAATCTTAAAATTTGTATGGAAACACAAAAGACCCTGAGGAGCCAAAGCAATCTTGAGAAAGAAAAACGGAGCTGGAGCAATCAGGTTCCCTGACTTAGGACTATACTATAAATCTACAGTAACCAAAACACTATGGTACTGGCACAAAGACAGACTTACAGATCAATGGAACAGAATAGAAAGCCCAGAAATAAACCCACACACCTATGGTCAATTAATCTATGACAAAGGAGGCAAGAATATACAATGGAGGAAAGACAGTCTCTTCAATAAGTGGTGCTGGGAAAACTGGACAGCTACTGTAAGGGAATGAAATTAGAACGTTTTCTAACACCATACACAAAAATAAACTCAAAATGGTTTAAAGACCTAAAGGCAAGACCAGATACTATAAAACTCCTAGCGGAAAACATAGGCAGAACACTCTTTGACATAAATTGCAGCAAAATCTTTCAATCCATCTCCTAGAGTAATGGAAATAAAAACAAAAATAAACAAATGGGGCCTAATTAAACTTAAAATCCTTTCCACAGCAAAGGAAATCATAAAACGAAGGGCAACACACAGAATGTGAGAAAATATTTGCAAATGAAATGACTGACAAGAGATTAACCTCCAAAAGATGTATGCATCCCTATGTTCACTGCAGCACTATTTACAGTAGCCAAGACATGGAAGCAACCTAAATGTCCATTGACAGAGGAATGGATAAAGAAGATGTGGTACATATATATAATGGAATATTACTCAGCCATAAAAAAGAATGAAATAATGCCATTTGCAGCAACATGGATGGACCTAGAGATTATCATACTAAGTGAAATAAGTCAGACAGAGAAAGACAAATATCATATGATATCAGTTATATATGGAATGTAAAAATAAAAATGATACAAATGAACTTATTTGCAAAACGGAAACAGACTCACAGACTTAGAAAATAAACTTATGATTTACCAAAGGGGAAAGATGGGGGGAGAGAAAAATTAGGAGGTTGGGATTAACATATACACACTACTATATATAAAGGGAACTCTACTCAATACTCCGTAATAACCTATATGGGAAAATAATTTTTTTTAATTGGGGTATAGTTGTTTTACAATGTTGTCTTAGTTTCTGCTGTACAACGAAGTGAATCAGCTATATGTATACATATATCCCCTCCCACTTGGATCTCCCTCTCACCCACCCCTATCCCACCCATCTAGGTCTCCACAAGGCACCAAGCTGAGCTCCCTGTGTTATAGAGCAGGTTCCCACTAGCTATCTATTTTACACACGGTAGTGTATATATGTCAATCCCAATCTCCCAATTCATCCCACCCCCCATTCCCCCCCCGCCATGTCCACACATCCACTCTCTACATCTGTCTCTATTCCTGCCCTGCAAATAGGTTAATCTGTACCATTTTTCTAGATTCCACATATATGCATTAACATATGATATTTGTTTTTCTCTTTCTGACTTACTTCACTCTGTATGACAGACAGGAGAAGAATTTGAAAAAAAAAGATATGTGTATATGTATAACTGAATCACTTTGCTGTATACCTGAAACTAACACAACATTGTAAATCACTTATAATCCAATATGAAATTAAAATTAAAAAAAAAAAAGAAAATGGCTCTGCCTGTTTACCTAGGGCTGGTGGAAAACTATACTTAAGCCAGACTTGGAAAGTTTCAGGCTTCAGTGATATTCAGTTTAAAAAGAGACTTCAGAGACAAGAGAGGTCTCACTGGGTGGTTAGAACCTTAACTCTTAAAAGAGGTGTTGAGGGAGTTCCCTGGTGTCCTAGTGGTTAGGATTCCTGGCTTTCACTGCTGTGGCCCGGATTCAATCCCTGGTCAGGGAACTGAGATCCCGCAAGCCATGTGGCACGGCAAAAAAAAAAAAAAAAAAAAAAGAGGTGTTGAACTATATACAATGCAGTTCTGGTTTGATATTGACCAAGATTTCCTAATCTCTGATTCAGTGTACTTTCTACTATTTCTTTTCTAATGGATTATACAGTTGGAGCATATTTTATCTTCTCATCAGCTCTCTTGGGCCTGTGAGCTTTTGGTAAATGATTGATTTCTTCGGTTCCAGTTCAGTGAAGTGCCATAAGGGTGCTGTGGCTGTATTGAGCTAATTCTCTCTGACCAGCTCTGGCTTTCCTGTAACTAGCCAAAAATCTAGAACAGAACATCTAGGCAACTTCTGACAAATTTTGGGAGAAGGAGGCACTAATGCCTCGACAGATCAGCACAGTCAACCTATCTTGTCAAGAGAAGTTTCTGCCTTATCAAACATATCTCTCCATAGGAAAGTATCAAAAATGAGGTTCTGAAACCTTGCCAAACAGAGAGATAAACTGAATCCACTTTCAGGACTAGGAAGAAGCAACTCTTGGTATAGGATACAAGATTAACATACAGAAATCTGTTGCATTTCTTTACACTAACAATGAAGTATCGGGAATTCCCTGGCAGTCCAGTGGTTAGGACTCTGCACTTTCACTGCTGAGGGCCTGGGTTCAATCCCTGGTCGGGGAACTAAGATGCCACAAGCAACATGTGGACATAAATAAATAAATAAATAAAGTGTTCATCTGTTTAAAAAAAAAAAGCAATGAAGTATCAGAAAGAGAAAGTAAGAAAACAATCCCGTTTAAAGTCACATCAAAAAAATAAAATAAAATACCTAGGAATAAACCTGACCAAGGAGGTGAAAGACCTATATACTGAGAATTATAAAACACTGATAAAGGAAATTGAAGATGATTCACAGAAATAGAAAGATATCCCATGTGCTTCGATTGGAAGAACTAATATTGTTAAAATGGCCATACTACCCAAAGCAATCTACAGATTTAATGCAATCCCTATCAAATTACCCATGACATTTTTTACAGAACTACAACAAATAATCCTAAGATTTCTATAGAACCACAGAAGACCCAGAATTGCCAAAGGAATACTGAGGAAAAAGAATGAAGCTGGAGGCATAACCCTTCCAGACTTCAGAAAATACTACAAAGCTATAGTAAACAAACAGTGTGGTACTGGTACAAAAACAGATGTATGGATCAATGGAACAGAATAGAGAGCCCAGAAATAAACCAACACACCTACAGTCAATTAATCTTCAACAAAGGAGGCAATAATATACAATGGAGTGTATAATTCAGCCAGTGGTGTTGGGAAAGCTAGACAGCCACATGTAAATCAGTGAAGTTAGAACACTCCCTTACCCCCTACACAAAAATAAACTCAAAATGTCTTAAAGACTGAAATATCAGATATGACACCATAAAACTCCTAGAAGAGAACACAGGCAAAACATTCTCTGACATAAATCGTAACAATGTTTTCTTAGGTCAGTCTCCCAAGGCAACAAAAATAAAAACAAAAAATAAACAAATGGGACCTAATCAAACTTAAAAGCTTTTGCACAGCAAAGGAAACCATAAACATAATAAAAATACAACCCACAGAATGGGAGAAAATATTTGCAAATGATGCGACTGACCAGGGATTAATCCAAAATATACAAACAGCTCATACAACTCAATAGCAAAATACCAAACAACTCATTCAAAAAATGGGCAGACCTAAATAGACATTTCCCCAAAGAAGACACACAGATGGCCAACAGGCACATGGAAATGCGCTCAACACTGCTAATTATTAGAGAAATGCAAATCAAAACTACAATGAGGTACCACCTCACACAGATCAGAATGGTCATCATTAAACAGTCAACAAATAACAAATACTGGAGAGGGTACGGAGAAAAGTGAACCCTCCTACACTGTTGGTGGGAATATACATTGGTGCAGCCACTATTGAAAACAGTATGGTGGTTCCTTAAAAAACTAAAAATAGAAGTACCATATGACCCAGCAATCCCACTCCTGGGCATATATCTGGACAAAACTCTAATTCAAAAATATACATGCACCCAAATGTTCACAGCAACACTATTTACAATAGCCAAGACATGGAAGCAACCTAAATGTCCATCGACAGATGAATGGATAAAGAAGATGTGGTATATATACACAATGGAATACTACTCAGTCATAAAAAAGAATAAAATAATGCCATTGGCAGCAACGTGGACAGACGTAGAGATTATCTTACAAAATGAAGTAAGTCAGAAGGAGAAAAACAAATACCATATGATATCACATTTGTGTGGAATCTAAAATGACACAAATGAACTTATTTATGAAAGAGAAATAGACTCACACACATAGAAAACAAACTTATGGCTACCAAAGGGGAAAGGGGGTAGGGGAGGGATAAATTAGGAGTTTGGGAATAGCAGATACAAACTACTGTATACAAAATAGATAAACAACAAGGTCCTACTATATAGCACAGGGAAGTATATTCAATATCCTATAATAAACCATAATGGAAAAGAATACGAAAAAGAATAGGTATATACATGTATAACTGAATCACTTTGCTGTACAGCAGAAATTAACACGACACTGTCAATCAACTATACTTCAATTTTTAAAAAAGAGAGAACATTGGACAACAACAACAAAAAAGAAAAGAGCCACATTAAATAGTATTTTTTTTCCCTCCAAACTGGCAGAATTTATCAGGAGGAAATGCAATGGGGAATATTAAAAGTTTTACTTTAATTTGGAAGAATCTGGACATTTTTTTCTTTTCTAAAGAATAATTTAGACATTTACTAAGAATTATTTATATAATATATTCTCCTGAGTCTGCCAAGTTAACCCTGAATATCAAAAGGCTGAAGTTTTTTAGCATAATCTCAGTCCCTGAGCTTTATTTATGACATTTGTACCAAGCACCTGTGATTTAAAAAACACTTGATATTACAATAATAACACAATGAATCCTGGCCTAATGATCATCACATAGGTGGTTAAAAAATACACTTTATGGGGCTTCCCTGGTGGCGCAGTGGTTGAGAATCTGCCTGCCAATGCAGGGGACACGGGTTCGAGCCCTGGTCTGGGAAGATCCCACATGCCGCGGAGCAACTGGGCCCGTGAGCCACAACTACTGAGCCTGAGCGTCTGAAGCCTCTGCTCCGCAGCAAGAGAGGCTGCGATAGTGAGAGGCCCGCGCACCACGATGAAGAGTGGCCCCCACTCGCCGCAACTGGAGAAAGCCCTCGCACAGAAACGAAGGCCCAACACAGTCAAAAATTAAAAAATAATAAATAAATAATAAATAAAAAATTAAAAAAAAATACACTTTATGAACTTCACAAAAACAAACTAGGACTTCCACTTCTGGCCAAGATGGAGTGACAAGAACTGGATTTACCTTTCTGACAAACAAAAAAACCCTGACAAAACATTTAAAACAATGGTTTTCAAGACACTAGATATCAGATAACAGAGGACAGTGATCTCTGAAACATGGGAAACATAACATGAACCATACAATCTCCTCAGCTTACCTCCTAGAGAGAATTTCCATGCTGCAGTATAGGAAGAGGAAACTGAGGCAGAACATGGCAGACTCTGAGTTGAGGAGACAGACCAGAGAATCCAGGGAGACCAAGGCAGCTAGTGTTTATAGAACAGAGTGCCAGAGAGGAAAGAGATGCTCAGAGAACCCTAGAGATTTGCAGAGGGTCCTCCTGGAGTATTCAACCAACTACTGATTGGTGTGCTTGCATAAGGAAACTACCCAAAGCTGGGGAAAGAACCATCTAAAAGAAATAGAGAGAATGGTATCTAGAGATCACATAAGGCTAAGAATAGTGCCTGTCTGGCCGTGTGCTCGGAAGTCCCGCAGATCTGTCTCTTGCTTCAACAGTGTTTGGACAGAACAGACCCAGGGATGCCCCTTGAGCCAGCCTATGACCACCCTCCAACTTTTTTCCAGTTGCAACCTTCAGGATCAGCCACTCAGCTATCCTCAGAACCAGCCAACACCATTTTTTGAGCTTAACTCCTTATTACCGATCAACGATGAGCTCCCAGATTCATCAGAATTATTCCACTGAGGTGGAGGCCACTGTCAACCGCCCTGTCAGCATGCATCTGCAGGCCTCCTATACCTTCCTCTCTCTGGGCTTCTATTTCAGCTGCGATGATGTGGCTTTGGAGGGTATGGGCCACCTTTTCTGAGAATTGGCCGAGGAGAAGCGGGAAGGCGCCAAGTGTCTCTTGAAAATGCAAAACAAGTGCGGCAGCTACGCCCTCTTCCAGGAAGTATAGAAGCCATCTCAAGATGAGTGGGGTAAAACCCAGGATGCTATGGAAGCCACCATTCTCATAAAGAAGAACCTGAGCCAGGCCCTTTTGGATCTGCATGCCCTGAGTTCTGCCCACACAGACCCCCACCTCTGTGACTTCCTGGAGAGCCACTTCCTAGACGAGGAGTTGAAACTCATCAAGAAGATGGGTGACCACCTAGCCAACCTCCACAGGCTGGCTGGTCCCCAGCTGGGCTGGGCGAGTATCTCTTTGAAAGGTTCACCCTCAAGCACGACTAGGAGCCTCCAGAGTCCAGCGGACTTTGAGGAGCCCCTCTGGTGTCAGGGCTTCTGCCTGAAGTCCCTCTCTGCACCCACTAGGCAGCTTTTTAACCACCCCGGAGCCCTCTCCCATGCCTTGGACCAAATGGAAACAATAAAGCTTTTTGCAGAAAAAAAAAAAAAAAGAATAGTGCCTGTTTCCACAACCAAGATTCAAAAAATTTAACAGAGCACAGGGCAGAGTACTCAGGAAGGTCTTGCCTCAATAGTGAGAAATAATTAGCCTGAGACTGAGCATTGCTCCAGACCCATGTAAAAAAATCATAAAAGCAAGACCTGAAAGATTCAAACTATTTCAAAGTAACTCAACTGCATCAAAGAAAAAAATTCAAGATTTGTTATAGAAACAGAGAAATATCTCATACCCAAAAAGATAAAATTCACAATTTCTGGCATCCAATAAAAGATTGGATGCAAAGAGGAAGGAAAACATGACCCATACTAAGGAGAATAATCAATCAACTGAAACCTACCCAGAACTGAAACAGATGTTAGAATTAGCAGTAAAAGATAATAAAACAGTTATTATAACTGTATTGTATATTTTTAATAAGTTGAGACATGGAAAATATCTCTAGAAGAACTAAATTGAACTGTTAGATATAAAAACTAAAATGGATGAGATTTTTTAAATACACAGATTAGACACTGCAGAAGAAAAGATTAGTGAACTTGAAGGCATAGCAATAGAAAATATCCAAAATGAAAAACAGAGAAAAAAGAATCCAAAAACTGCACAAAAAAAGCATCAGTGAACTGTGGGAAAGTTTCAGGTAGCCCAAAATATAGATAATAGGAGGCCTGAAAGGAGTGGAAGTGGTGCAAAAGAGTGGAACAGAAAAACTATTTGAAGAAATAATGGACAAATAATTTCCAAATTTGATGATGATTATAAACTCATAGATACAAAAGCTTAATTAATTCCAAAACAAAAAATATGAAGAAAATAACATCAAGGCACATCATAATCAAATTGTTCATTTTTAAGAGAAAAATCTTAAAACACAGCCAGTTTTTAAAAAAAGGTATGTACACAGGAACAAAGATATGGATAATACCAGATATGCTGATGGAAACAGTGCAAGCAAAAAGACGTGGAGCAAATTTTGTGACTTAAATTTTATCAATCTAGAATTATATACTCAGCAAATATACTCTCAAAAACAAAGGTGAAATAAAGACATTTTCAAACATCCAAAAGCAGATCCACAGTACAAGAAATGTTAAATAATGTGCTTCAGGCAGAGGAAAAATGACACCAGATGGAAATCTGGATTTACACAAAAGAATGAAAAACACCAGAAGGGTTAGTATAAAAGATTTTTTCTTATTATTTAATCTCTTAATATCAATTAACAGTTTGAGCAAAAAAAAATAACAATGTACTGTGGGCTTTCTGATATATATAAAAGAAAAATGCATGACAACAATAGCGTAAAGTCCAGGAAGGGAGAAATGGCAGAATTCTGTTGTAAGATTCTCATCCTTCACATGTATGTGAAGAAATACAGTATTACTTGAAGTCAAACTGTGATAAGTTAAAATGTATACTATGAACCATGCAACATAACCTCTAAAGTAACACAACAAAGAGTTTTAGCTAATAAACCAACAGAGGAGATAAAAGGTAATAATAAAATATAGTATATAAATCCAAATGAGGGCAGAAAAAAGAAGGAAACAGGAACAACGAACAGACAGAACAAATAGAAAACAAACAGCAAAATGACAGATTCAAATGCCACAATACAATCAAATTAAATGTAACTGGTCTAAACACCACAATTAAAAGACAGCATTGAGAATTCCCTGGCAGTCCAGTGGATAGGACTCCACGCTTTCAATTCCAGGGCCAGGTTCAATTTCTGGTCAGGGAACTAAGATGCTGCAAGCTGCGTGGCGCAGCCAAAAAAAAAAGACAGCATTGTCAGACTGGATAAGACAGTAAGACCTAAATATATGCTACCTACAAGAAATGCACTTCATTTTTTTTTAAAAGAAACTATTAAGCTCTTGTTTTATTATTATTATTATTATTTCTTTTTTTGGCTATGCAGTATGTGGGATCTTAGTTTCCTGACCAGGGATCGAGCCATGCCCCCTGCAGTGGAAGCACGGAGTCTTAACCACTGGACCGCTAGCGAAGTATCAAGAAATGTACTTTAAATATAAATACACAATTAAGTTAAAATAAAAGGAAGTACAAAGATAAAGCATGCCAATAATAATCAAAAGAAAGTTGAAATGGCTATATAAATATCAGGAAAAATAGATTTTAGAGCAAAGAATATTACCAAGGATAAACCAGGTCATTTCATAATAGTAACTGGTTCACTTAATGAAGAGGACATAAAAATGCTAAATTTTTATGCCCCTTATAATAGAATTTCAAAATACATGAAGTAAAAACTAATAGAACTATAAGGAGAAATAGAAAAATCCACAATTATTGTCAGAGATATCAATATCTCTCACTTACTAATGAATACAATAAGTAGACAGAAAATTGGCAAGAATTTAGTAGACTTGAACAACACTGTCAACCAATTTGACATGATCAACATTTAGAACACATTTTTTTTCAATTGCATACAGAACACTTGTCAAGATGGATCATATTCTGGGTCATAAAATAAGTCTTAATAATTTCAAAAGCATACAAAGTATGTTTTCTGGAAATAAATCACATTATTATTGTGTAAGTATCTGACATTAAGCTTTTTGATTGCCAAGGAAGGCATTCATTACAAAAGACTTGTAATAAATATGTTTCAAACAAAGCTACTTGTAAGCTGCATTCAGTACAGTGTTATTTTAGTAAATGGAAGTGATATCCATTCAGTGTCACTTGTAATAAAGATGTTACTAACAGGGCTTCCCTGGTGGCGCAGTGGTTGAGAATCTGCCTGCTAATGCAGGGGACACGGGTTCGCGCCCTGGTCTGGGAAGATCCCACATGCCGCGGAGCAACTAGACCCGTGAGCCACAACTACTGAGCCTGCGCGTCTGGAGCCTGTGCTCCGCAACAAGAGAGGCCACAATAGTGAGAGGCCCGTGCACCGTGATGAAGAGTGGCCCCCGCTTGCCGCAACTAGAGAAAGCCCTAGCACAGAAACGAAGACCCAACATAGCAATCAATCAATCAATCAATAAAACTTTAAAAAAAAAAAAGATGTTACTAACAGAGCTACTTGAAAGCTGCATTCAGCACAGTGTTCATGCAGTGAAATGTAAAGGATATACATTCCATTAATGCATTTAGTGAAGTGGTTAAGAAGACTTGTAATAAAGATGCTTCTAACAGAGCTTACTTACTGAGTTCAGCACAATGTTATTACAATGATTAGAAGCAATACCCATTCTGTAATGCATGTAGTAAAATGTTTAAGAAAACTATAATAAACAGGTTTATAACAGGAAAAAAAAAGACATCTATCTCAAACATATTGCCAGCTGTAAGACACAGCTACTAGAAAAACAACCAGATAAGGATTTAGGCTATCCCCACTCACAAAGGTCTCTCTTTCAGAAAGTCCTGAGTAACCTAGATTAACTGACAACTGAGTGATCCACTTCTCCCTTCCCTTACCCTAATTCCTACTCTTAGGCTGTAAATTAGCCAGTAAAGAGTAAACCCTCAAAACCCTAGACACTCTAACCTCAAACACTAGCAAAAGTAGAGCCCAAAGTCCATGCTTTCTCTCTACCCATAACCTCACTGTGTGGCTCTCAGGCATCTCAGTGCACAAGGAACGTTCTCCAGGATAGATCACATGCTAGGCCACAAAACAAGTCTCAACAAATTTAAGAGTACAGAAATTAGGACTTCCCTGGTGGTCCAGTGGTTAAGAATCCGCCTTCCAATGCAGGGGATGTAGGTTTGATCCCTGGTCGGGGAACTAAGATTGAACATGCCATGGGGCAACTAAGCCCACATGCCACAACTACTGAGCCTGTGTGCTCTGGAGCCCATGCACCACAACTAGTGAGAGAAGCCCATGTGCCACAACTAGAGAAGCCCAGGCACCTCAATGAAGAGCCTGTGTGCTGCAATGAAAGATTCCACATGCTGCAACGAAGATCCCACATGCCAGAACTAAGACCCGACACAGCCAAAATAAATAAATAAATATTAAAAAGAAAAAAGAAATTATATCAAGCAGTTTTTCTGAACAGAATGATACAGAACTAGAAATCAATTATAGGAATACAAATGGGAAAAACACAAACACATGGAGACTGAAGAACATGCTACTAAAAAACAATTGGGTCAATGAAGAAATCAAGGAAGAAAGAAAATACCTCAAGACAAATGAAAATAAAAATACAAATTCCAAAATCTACAAAAGGCAAAAAAGTAGTTCTAAGAGGGAAATTTATATTGATACGGGCCTACCTCAAGAAAGAAGAAAAATCTCAAATAAATAACCTAAACTACCATCTAATGGCATTAGAAAAATAAGAACAAACAAAACCCAAAGTCTGCAGAAGGAAGGAAATAATAAAGATCAAAGAGGATATCATAAATGATAGAGCAAAAAGAAAAAATAGAAAACATCAATGCAACCAAGAGCTGTTTTTTTGAAAGGATAAACAAAACCAATAGGCCTATAACCAGGCTCATTAACGAAGAGAGAGAGAGGACCCAAATAAGCAAAATAAGAAATGAAAGAGGAGAAATTACAACTCATATCACAGAAGCCTAAAAAAAATAATAAAAGAATACTACAAACAGTTATATGCCAACACATTGGACAATTGAGAAGAAATGGGTAAATTCCTAGAAACATACAATCTTCCAAGACTGAATCAAGAAGAAACGGATTACCTAAATAGATTGATCAATAGTAGTGAAATTGAATCAGTAATCCAAAAACTCCCAGCAAAAGAAAGTCCAGGAACAAATGGATTCACAAGGGAATTCTACCAAATATATAAAGAAGACATAATACCTATCACTTTCAAACTGTTGCAAAAAATTGAAGGGAACACTCCCAAATTCATTCTATGAGGCCACCATTACCCTGATACCAAAACTACACAAACTACAAAAAAAGGAAAATTATGGGCTAATATCTCTGATGAATATAGATGCAAAAATCCTAAACAAAATATTAGCAAACCAAATTCAACAATACAGAAAAAGGATCATATACCATGATCAAGTGGAATTTATTCCTGAATGCAAGAATGGTTTAAAATCCACAAATCAGTCAATGTGGTACACCACACTAACAAATAGAAGAATAAAAATCATATGATGATCTCAATAGATGCAGAAAAAGCTTCTGACAAAATTCAACATCTATTTATGATAAAAACTCTCCACAAATTGGGTATAGAGAGAACGTACCTCAATATATGAAGTCCATATATGGCAAGCCCATAGCTAACGTTATACTCAACAGTGAAAAGCTGAAAGCATGTCCTTGAAGATCAAGAACAAGAGTAGGATGCCCACTCTCACCACTTTTATTCAACATAGTATTAGAAGTCCTAGCCACAACAATCAGACAAGAAAAAGAAATAAAAGGCTTCCAAATTAGAAGGGAAGAAGTAAAACTGTCACTATTTGCAGATGACATGATACTACATATACAAAACCCTAAAGTCTCCACCAAAAAACTGTTAGAACTCATCAATGAATTCAGTAAAGTTGCAGGACACAAGATTGATATAGAGAAATCTGTTGTTTTCTATACACTAATAAAGAACTATCAGAAAGAGAAAGCAAAAAAAAAAAAACCAATTCCATTTAAAATAGCATCAAAAAGAATAAAATACCTAGAAATAAACTTAAAAAAGAAGGTGAAAAACCTATATTCTTAAAACTACAAAACGTTGATGAAGGAAATTTTAGATGATACAAAGAAGTGGAAAGACACACCATGTTCATGGATTGGAAGAATTAATATTGTTAAAATGTCCATAGTATCCAAAGCAATCTACAGATTCAATGCAATCCCTATCAAAATATTCATGACATTTTTCACAGAATGAGAACGAATAATCCTAAAATTTATATGGAACCACACATGACCCCGAATAGCTGAAGCAAACTTGAGAAAAAATAACAAAGCTGGAGGTATCACATTCCCTGACTTCAGACTATACTACAAAGCTACAGTCATCAAAACAGTATGGTACTGGCACAAAAACAAGCACATAGATCAATGGAACAGAACAGTGAGCCCAGAAATTAACCCACACATTTATGGTCAATTAATCTGTCAAAAGGGGCAAAAATATACAATGGGAAAAGACACTTCAATAAGTGGTGCTGGGAAAACTGGACAGCTATGTGTAAAAGAATGATATTAGAACATCTCATCACACCGTATACAAAAATAAACTCAAAATGGATCAAAGACCTAAGTGTAAGACAGGAGACCATAAAACTCTTAGAAGAAAACATACACAGAACGCTCTCTGACATAGCAACATTTTTGGGGATCAGTCTCCTCATGCAAAGGAAACAAAGGCAAAATTAACAAATGAGACCTAATTAAACTTGAAAGCTTTTGCATAACAAAGAAAACCACTGACAAAATGAAAAGACAACGTATGGAATAGGAGAAAATATTTGCAAATGATATGTCTGATAAGGAGTTAATATCCAAAATATATAAACAGCTCAAACAACTCAATATCAAAAAACCAAACAACCAAATTTAAAAATGGGCAGAAGACCTGAATAGACATTTTTCCAAAGAAGACATACAGATGGCCAACAGGTACACAAAAAAATGTTCAACACTGCTAATTATCAGGATAATGCAAATAAAAACCACAATGAGATCTGCCTCACACCTGTCAGAATGGCTGTCACCAAAATGACCACAAAATAACAAATGTTGTTATGGATGTGGAGAAAAGGGAACCCTAGTACACTGTTCTTGGGAATGTAAGCTGACTCAGTCATTCTGGAAACCAGTATGGAGCTTCCTCAAAAAACTAAAAATACAACTACCATATGATCCAGCAATTTCACTCCTGAGTATATATCCAAGAAAAAGAAAACACTAATTTGAAAAGATAGGCACCCCAATCTTCATAGCAGCATTATTTAAAATAGCCAAGATATGGTAGAAACCTAATTGTCCATCAACAGATGAATGGATACAAAATATGTGGTACATATATACAATGGAATTACTCAGCCATAAAAAAGAATGAAATTTTGCCATTTGCAACAACATGGATGGAACAGGAGAGTATTATGCTTAGTGAAATGAGTCAGAGAAAGACAAATACTGTATGTTATTACCTATATGTGGATATCTAAAAAATAAAACAAATAAATATAACAAAACAGAAACTGATTCACAGATATACCTAATAAACAAGTGGCTGCCAGTGGGAAGAAGGATGGGGGAGGGGCAAGAAACAGGTAGAGGATTAGGAGGTACAAGCTACTATGTATAAAATAAATAAGATACAAGGATATATTATAAAGCACAGAGAATATTATAAAATATAGAATATTTTATAATAATTTTAAACAGTGTAATCTATTAAAAATTGAATCACTATGTTGTACACCTGAAACTAATATAATATTATAAATCAACACCTTAATTAAAAAAAAAAATTCTGACACATGCTACAACATGGATGAACCTTGAAGACATTAAGCTCAGTGAAACAAGCTAGACACAAAAGGTCAAATACTGTATTATTTTACTGATATGAGGTACCTAGAGTAGTCAAATTCATAGAGACAGAAAGTAGAATGGTGGTTACCAGAGGCTGGAAAGTAGGAGAAATGGAGAGGTATTGTTTAAAGGATACAGAGTTTTTCAGTTTGGGATAATAAAAATTTCTGAAGGTGAACAGTGAATAGTTGCACAACAATGTGAATGTATGCTGCTGAACTGTACACTTAAACATGGCTAAGACATTAAATTTTATGTTATGTATTTTTACCACAACTTTAAAATTTTTAGTGGTTAAAATGGTAAATTTTATGTTACACGTATTTTACCACAATTTTAAAAACTAAAATTAACTGACTAACTAAATAAATAAGCTACTGTGTTTAAGCACTCTACAGCCCATCCCTCCCACTGATTACAAACAAAAACTCTGGAAAAAATATAAAAATCAACTACTTGAGGACTCTGAAAAGTAAAAAAAAAGCAAGTGGATTACAGAAGGGAGTCAAATGTGGAGAAGTGAACTGCAAGAAATAAGTTTCCCAAACTTTTTCTCTTTTTCTCTCTCACAGTTTTGCCTCAAGTGTGTACCCCAATCGAGATGTTGCTCAATGTAGGCACCTAAAACGCTAATAAAATCCCATCTTTTAGCCTATAGAAACTAGAGAAGGGCTTTCTTCAGGCAGGAAAGTGTGGGGGGAATCCCAGAAATGATAGAGCCAGAAAAGAAGATGCCCTAATTCTGTGTGTAATTCCATACAAGTCCCAGCCTAACCCCTGCACCATGCATGCACATGACAGTCCCAAACCAGCATAGCCAAGGCTTAGAGAATTAGACTAAGATTTGAACCACTGCCTAAAGATGATGAGACAAAAATTACATTCTATATACAAAGGACAGAAAGATGTCACTCATTCTCATGGGAGAAGACCAATTTAGAAATGAGCCAGATATTGGAAACATCCAACCAATATTTTTAAAAACAACTATTACAATGCATCCAGTCTATGAAGTAAAGGAAAAAATACTTGAAATAATTTGGGGAGGGGGGGTGATAGAAATAGGAATGTTTATTATCTTGATTGTGGTGATGATTTCATACATACGTAAAAAATGTACACTTTAAATACATGTAGTTTATTGAATATATAGCTCAATAAAGTTCAAAAAAATAAAGTAACATTACTCACATCTGTGGTAAGCACAAGGTAAATATTATTAATGACTATTTTACAGATTTAGGAGACTGAAGTTCAGAAAGATTAAGTACTTGCGTAAGGTTACCAAGTTAATCAGGTCCAAGATTCCAATGCAGATTTTTTTTTTTTACTTCCAAGACTATAATATTATTATTCAGATACAATATTGTTTTTTATTATTATCTGAGAAAACAATACAGCCTTAACTCTATTTAATTTATGAGGTTATTATCAGGATTGAGTAAAGTATGTCTCTAAGATATTTAAATTTATATGAGGGACTTCCCTGGTGGCACAGTGGTTAAGAATCTGCCTGCCAATGCAGGGGACACGGGTTCGAGCCCTGGTCCGGGAAGATCCCACATGCCACGGAGCAACTAAGCCCGTGTGCCACAACTACTGAGCCTGCATACCACAACTACTGAAGCCCATGCACCTAGAGCCTGTCTCCGCAACAAGAGAAGCCATAGCAATGAGAAGCCTGCACACCACAACGAAGAGTAGCCCCCACTCGACACAGCTAAAGAAATCCTGCACGCAGCAATGAAGACCCAATGCCAAAATAAATAAATAAATAATTTTTAAAAACCCACACACGTGTTTAAAAAAAAATAAATTTATATAAGATAGGTAACATTATTAGTACATGGATTTCATACCACTAATTACATATTAGTATTTTCCTACTAAATTGAAACAAATTTCCCCTCTAGTAACAAATCCCAGAGGAAGCATCCAGCAGTGAGTACAGACTGCATATTAACCTCTACTTTTTTCACATCCCAAGTCTCAGAAACATTATATACTGATGGTACTATGTGGGTTAATCCATTGATAAAATCTATGAAAGACATATAACTCATATATAATCATATGTAGTATTTCCAAAAGTTAATGTTTATTAATGTAATAAAAAACATGCAATAATCTCAAAAGATGTAGAAATATATTCCATTACATGGAAATATGGTCACACTATTTTGAATAATAAAAGCAGATTACAAAAGGTATTAATGTGTTGTTTTATTTGTTCTAAAATGCATATACCTACAGAGAAGATTGGAAATATATAATATACATAAAATATTAAAGAATGATTATATCTGGGTGATTTTAATTATCTTTCTGCTTCTCTGAATTTCCCAAATATTCTGTAATAAATAAGTAGTTTTTTAATGGGGAAAAACAATAAAAGCTATTGTTTCAAAGTGTAACAATAAACAAAAGGGTCCTGCTTCCCAGGATGGATTATCTTCGCTTCTTATTTAAATCAGCGTGTGCCTTTCATACAAGGTACTATCACAATCTAGTAGCACTCACCTGTCCAACTGCTTGCAAGTTATAGCAGACAATGTCCTTATTGGCTGCTGAAGTTCCATAGAGAAGTGCCTCAATGAGCCAGTATATCCCCAGGAGGAGGTCAGAGAAGCTCAGATAAACGAGTGGCCTTATCTGTAAAGCAATAAAATTCATAATTTCAAAAATGATATAGACAGGAGAATGTAACAATTAATTACTTTTATGTTTTACCCTTCCAGTAGAAAACTGGGCATAATTTTTCTGGGGCCTCTGCTATTGGTTGACTGGGGAATATAAAGGAATACTCCAGGTAGGAAGTAATCTGTAATCACAACTATCCCAACTGTTCTGGAACCAGAGTACTCATGGATGTATTAGCATTGGAACTTCTTCCTCAAGGAAAGAGAGAAAAGATGAGAAATTTTGTGATGGAGACATACCACAAATGGGAAATTTTAAGTGCTCTAGCTGCACAGCCAACATCTTCTAACAATAAGTAATGAGATTATCACCTGAGTGTTTTAGGATATGGTTGAGAACTCAAAGAAAATGAAAACAGGCTTTTTTTTAATCTTCACAGAGTTTAACTTGCATTTTTCTTTTTTTCTTTATTGAAGTATAATTGACAAATAAAGCTGCAAGGTAAAGTATATGTGATGATTTGATGTACATATACATTGTGAAAGGATTTCCCTCAAGTTAATGAGCACATCCATCACCTCACATATTTACCTTTTTGCATATGTGTGTGAGAACATGTACGTTCTATTCTCTGAGCAAATTTCAATTGTACAATAGTGGTATCAATTATTATCACGTTATGTACTAGATCCTAAGACCTTATTCATTTTACAGGTTTTCATATCAATGAAAGTCAAGGTGGAGAAAAATATCAGCATGAATTGTATATGTTGTCTTTCAATTTCTATCTACATTGCTTAAGTCTGTCTTTCTCATTTTCTAGTATCCTTCTTTTGGCCCCCCCACTCCCACTTTCCTGAAAATAGTTTTGGCCCTTCTGTAGAGAAAATTATAATATGTTTATTGAAAGACATCAAAGATCTAAGGTGAAGAAATATACCATGCTCATGGACTGTAAGAGCCAATGTTATGAAAATGTCAGTTCTCCTTAAATTGGTACACAGATTAAATGCAATCTCAATTATGTGTCAACATATCTTCTTGTGGAATTTGACAAAGTTGGCTCTAAATCTGATACTGAAATACAAAATATCAAGTTAACTATGACACTCGAAGAAAAAGGAGAAGGAGGACTTGTCCTACACATACCAAAACAATATAAAGCTGGACACAATATAAAGCAGATGCAGTGGTACTAGCCCAGAGATGGACAAATAGACCAATGGAACAGAATAGAGAGCCCAAAACAAGCCTAAGAATATATATATAAACGTTTTTAAAAAAAATAAGTTTATTTATTTATTTATTTATTTTTGGCTGCATTGGGTCTTCATTGCTGCACGTGGGCTTTCTCTAGTTGCAGCAAGTAGGGGCTACTCTTCATCGCAGTGCGCATGCTTCTCATTGTGGTGGCTTTTCTTGTTGCGGAGCATGGGCTCTAGGCAGGTGGGCTTCAGTGGTTGTGGCACGTGGGCTCAGTAGTTGTGGCTCACAAGCTCTAGAGCGCAGGCTTAGTAGTTGTGGCGAACAGGCTTAGTTGCTCCATGGCACGTGGGATCTTCCCAGACCAGGGCTCGAACCCATGTCCCCTGCATTGGCAGGTGGATTCTTAACCACTGCACCACCAGGGAAGCCCCTATAAACTTTTTTTTTTTTTAATTTATTTATTTTTGGCTGTGTTGGGTCTTCGTTTCTGTGCGAGGGCTTTCTCTAGTTGCGGCAAGCGGGGGCCATTCTTCATTGCGGTGCGCGGGCCTCTCACTATCGTGGCCTCTCTTGTTGCGGAGCATAGGCTCCAGATGCGCAGGCTCAGTAGTTGTGGCTCACGGGCCCAGTTGCTCCGCGGCATGTGGGATCTTCCCAGACCAGGGCTCGAACCCGTTTACCCCTGCATTGGCAGGCAGATTCTCAACCACTGCACCACCAGGGAAGCCCTAAACTTTTGATATATGATAGAGGTGGCTTTTTAGATGAATGGAGAAAGAACAGTCTTTTCAAAATGTGATACTAGAACAACTGGATATCCATATGGATAAAAATTCAATTGGGCCCCTACTTTCTGCCTCACACGCTCAAAAATCGGTACCAACTAGTTTAAAGACCTAAATATGAAAGACAAAATTTATAAAGGTTTTTTTTTAAGATAATATAGGATAATATCTTTAATTACTGGTTAGGGAAAGTTTTTCCCAAGCAAAACACAAAAAGATCTAAAAAGAAATAGTTGAAAAATTTGCCCACATTCAAATGAAAAATGTCTGTGTCAAAAGACACCGTAAAGAAAGTGAAAAGACATGCCACAAAGTGGGAGAAGATATTTGTAACACATATGACTAACAAAGGACCAGTACCCAAACAATATTAAAAACAAAGCATGGACTTCCCTGGTGGTCCAGTGGTTAAGAATCTGCCTGTCAACGCAGGGGACATGGGTTCGAGCCCTGTTCCGGGAAGATCCCACATGCCGCAGAGCAACTAAGCCCGTGTGCCACAACTACTGAGCCTGTGCTCTAGAGTCCATGAGCCACAACTACTGAACCCACGTGCCACAATTACTGAAGCCCGCACACCTAGAGCATACGCTCCGCAACAAGAGAAGCCACTGCAATGAGAAGCACGTGCATCACAGTGAAGAGTAGCCCCCGCTCACCGCAACTAGAGAAAGGCCACGGGCAGCAACGAAGACCCAACGCAGTCAAAAATAAATAAATAAATAAAATTTATTTTAAAAAAACAAAGCAAACAAAAACTCTTACAAAGCAATAAGAAAAAACAATAGAAAAAAATGGACAAAAGATTTGAACAGGTACTTAAGAAAAGAAATCCAAATGGCTGTAAAAATGTGAAAATATGCCTGACCCCATTAGTAATCAAGGAAATTAAAAAATTAAAGCTATAAGGAGACCAAAAGTCAATCAATCAATCAATCTACAATGAGATGAAAATTACACACCCATGGCAAAAATTTTTAAAGTCTGACTATCAAATATTAATGGGAACATGAAGCAATAGGACATTTCATACACTGCTGGCACAACTATTTGGAAAAAGTCTGGCATTATCTAGGGGATATGAATATCCTATATTCTGTTATTAGGTAAAATCACTAGATAAACTTTTGCATGTGTGCATCAGAAGACATGTACAAGACTGTTTATAGCAGAACAGATAGATATATTGTGGTATGTTCATAATATAGAATGCTAAGCATCAGTGAAAAAGAAATGAACCAGAGCTGTACACAACACCATGGACAAATCTCAGAAGTGATACTGAGGGAAAAAAGCAAATCACAAAGCAATACATACCAAAAAATACAGTGTTATCCCATTTATGTCAAGTTCAAAAATGCAAAACTAAATTGTTTAGGGATATATACATTACTGGTAAAACTGTACATAAAAGCCAAGAAATGATTAAGCAAAAATCTGGATAGTGGTTACTGCTAGAGGTGAGCTTGTGACTGGGAAGGAGCACAGTAGGAATGTTTGGGGATACGAGCGATTCCTATTTCTTGTCCCAGGTTTTGTTTATAGCCATCCATTATATAGCACACATGAGTTTTATGCCTTCTAAACCATGGCTGGTATATCTCACAGTAAAAAAGTAAATTTAAAAAATTTTGGTGCCCCCACCACTGGGTCCACAGGCCGGCCCGGTCCCTGGCATGTGCACCCCCTGCAAAAAAATTACTAAGTTATCATCAGATACTACCTAATATAAGAACTAATCTCCTCACCTGTACAAAAGGGAATTTTTCTCATACTTTTCTTCCAAATGAGAGGAAAGTTAAGATGCTAATACCTTGCTGATAGGGGTAAATGGTCAAGCTGCTTTGGCTAACACAAACAAAAACAAGTGAAATAATATTTTAAACTGTATTTACTAAATATCAGATATTATTATTTTAACAATATATATCCTTTGCTACAAGGAAGCCTGTTAAGGTTCCAGCCAGGTGGCATATTCATAGATTTTACTGGCCTATGACCTATCACAAGTTTATAACTGTTAATGGGTAAAAAATTAAAACTGAATACAAAATAAACTCTGGAGCAGAAAGGCGGCCAAGCAGCTTTTGTGAGCAAGAACATAATTATGGTCATTGAGTCAATAAATAGCCTTATATATAGGGAACTGTTGGCCATTAAAACACACCTAAGGTCTTTGGCACAGAAATAAAGGATAAAAAGAGGTTTATATACTTTCACTCATGGTTGGAAAATCATGAGTTCTAGTAACAGGAGATAAAATCAAAAAATTAAACAACAAAACTTAACTGAGCACCTATTATTGAAATTAAAAAAGATTTCACCCCTTCTATGTTTAACAAGATACTAGGTCGAAGGTAATACAGAGAAATGTATGATACAGGTCACGCTTTAAGAAAAATACAAAAAATAAAAAATTTTTAAAAAGGGACTTCCCTGGCAGTCCAGTGGTTAAGACTTCGTGCTTCCACTGCAGGGGGCACAGGTTTGATCCCTGGTTGGGGAACTAAGATCCCACATGCTGTGCAGCGCAGCCAAAAATTTTTTTAAAAATTAAAAAATTGTTTTAAATTAAATAAAAATACAATCAGCATAGTGCATGGTAATAAGATGAAAAAGCTTAAGACATGATCCTAAATATGAAAGCAAAAACTTTAAATATATTTGTACCTGTCTCATTTAAATCAAGAGCAAAGTAAGGTGCAGGGATGGAATGCATTGTGTGAAAGGCTTTCCCCAAGGAGGTTCTGGGTCCAGGTCTAACCTGGTAAGGTAAAACACCTAAAGCAACTCATATTTATACTCTTCCAAAACACTGCTTCCTAATATTTCTAGTGAAATCAAGTTACAAAGAATATCAAAAGTGACCTTCACAAGGAAATGAAGTGCACTTCACACAAGTGCAGCGAAGTATATCTGCCTCGAGTTTTTGTTTTTTTTTTTTTTCTTTAACACTGGCTGGCCTGGGCTACTTTCTTCTCTCTTAAGGTTGCCTCTCTGAGTTACTGTCTAATCAGCTAGTCCCCTCAAAGATTTCCCATGGATTTCTCCAATTTACTATAATCATTAATTTAATAATTTTTGTGTTTTTCAGATTATGCCTTCCATGTGTTTATGCTGTTAAAAATGTTATTTGATGAAGAAATAAAGGAAAATGGTGGAGCATGGCTGACATTTTTAAGCTGGAAAAATTGGAATCTTCCCTACACCAAAAAAGCAGAATGTGTAGGAACCACTGAATTATTGATTACTAAGGTCCTTTAGGCTCTGGTTATGTGAAAGGTATGAGAAACGAAACCAGAGAAATTAAAGGTCACATCCCAGGCCAAACTAGACCCCACATCTTTATAAAGCTCTAACCCACTGTTATGGCAGAGGTCACCCTAGAGCAGTGGTTTTCAACCAGGAGTGACTGCCTCTCTCAGAAGACATTTGGCAATATTTGAAGATATTTTTGGTTCTCACAACTGGGTGAGGAAGGTTGCTGCTACATCTATTGGGTAAAGTCTCCTAAATATCCTAAGATGCAGGACAGCCACCCACCACAAATAACCATCTAGCCCAAAAGGTCAGTAGTACTGAGAATCTCTGCTTACCTCTCTCCACAATGTAACTTATACTTTATTAACTTAATCACATCTGAACTCAAATTTCAACAAACATTCAGGAAAGAAACATTAGGGAAATCCACATCACAGGAAGATGTGTGGTCTAAGATTACTTTGGCAGGCAATTGACAATACAGTATCAAGACTTCTACTTTCTAGTTTTACTTACATAGGCACATTCTACCTCTGAAATTCAAAATTCTCTTTTAATTAGACATTATATTTCAGTGGTTTAAAAGTGTATGTGAGAAGAGGCTTTGGAACAAGACAAGTCTGCCTCAACTTCTAGCTCTAACACTTACTAGCTATGAGACCTTAGCCATAGCTAAGCTAAATGTGTCATTTTCCACATTACAAAAGCTCTCTCATACACGTCCTAAACTACATTTTGCTTAATTTTGTGCCACTTGGCCTGATTAGAAAAACAGTTTTGTTACATTTTTCTTAAAATCTTTTTTTTTTGGGGGGGGAGCACACCATGCAGCTTGTGGGACCAGGGATTGAACCTGGGCCACAGCAGTGAAAGCCCAGAATCCTAACCGCTAGGCTACCAGGGAACTCCCTGATAGGTTTTTTTTTTTTTTAATACCTTAAGTATATACTATTTTTATTTGTCAATTATACCTCAGTAAAAGGAAGGTTTTTGACTAGACTTTTTTGGTATGAATAGTTTTACATAGGATGTATTTTTGTTCTATTTTCACCATTAAATTGTAATTGCCTAGAAGGCCAGAACAGCAAAATAAATACCTTTTGTATAGCAGTCTTTGAACTATTTCCAGCCCCACTAGCAATTTTACCAAGATATCAACATCGGAAAACTCACCTCTAGGCAGGACCCTACCATGCTTAGAGTGAATATAGGCTTCAAACAATACTCTGTTTCTTTGACTTTAACAATTAATGCATACCCCCAAAAATCTACATTTATCCACTAATCCATATTTAGTCAATTCCTCAGTATTCAAAATTATAGTTAAAATAACTACCTAAAAGAAAAGGGAGATCTTTGGGGCAATGTCTAAAATATCTCAATGTATTATATCAAAATGACAAATTTACAAGCAATTCATAGGATTATTCCATCATTTATAGGGGACACCTCTCTTTTTTATTTCAAAGGCTAAGTCACTAAAAGTTCAAATCCAACACAGAAAGAGACTGCTCACCTCTGGAGATTTCTGTATGCTCTGGAATACAGCATAGGCAATAAGTGAACTTGAACCTATAACACTGGCAGAGATAAAAGACTATCATTAAACAGGACAATTGGCGCTCCTTTGTTTTTGCTACTTTTTTTTTACAGCTTTATTGACACATAATTGATGTAAAATAAACTGCACAAATGTTTTAAAATATGGAATGCTTCACGAATTTGTGTGTCATCCTTAAGCAGAGGCTATGCTAATCTTCTCTGTATCATTACAATTTTTAGTATATGTGCTACCAAAGTGAGCACTTCACAACTGATTTTGCAAATCAATCCTGTTGACCAAATTGTCCTTTGATTTTCAGATGTTACCCTTCAATCTGTTTTTTTTGTTATTATTGTTGTTGATGTTATTACATTTTATTAATCAGATAATGTCAACATGGTAAAGAACAGCATTTCTAACTAATGAGTAAAAGCAAGTCCCCAGGGAAAAAATATAGAAACTTCAGAATTCTCCAGTTTTGCTTGTACTAGTTCAAACAGTTACATTACATGAGGTTAAATAAACTTACCTCAGAGTAGCCATAACAAACTGTATCCACTGTATTGCAGAAAATAACTAAATAAAAAGAGAAAGTAAGAATAAAATTAAGCCTTTTAAATTTAATATTCAACCTTTCTCTAATTTCACTGTTTGTTAACTATCTGTGCAGAGCACAAACTCTTCAGTGCCTAATCAAAACACACTACAAGTCTGAGAATGAGTAAAAAGGGTGAATAGGCCCCTGGAAAGCCAGGGTGGCTCCTTTCTTCCTCCCTTATTGCTACATTGCTGGGAAACAGTAAGATAAAAAGAATAGACAGGTGGATAGAAAATGACTGGAGGAAAAAAAGAGAGTTGGATTAGAAAATTAATAAAGGGAAGAATAAAATGGAAAAGAGGCAGAAAAAGTTAAATTTTAAGACAGAACAGACAGATATGTGGAAAGAATGGGTAACAGAAGAGGCAAACAAATACTAAAGTTGACTGACAGAGAGCTAGACAGAAAAAACAGAATAGTAAGCAACAGGGGAAAAGGAAGAAGAAAAGTTAGTATGGAGAGAGATGCTGTGAGTGAAAAATACAGAACAGGGAGGAAGGAAGAGGGATCGAAAAACGAAGAGAGGGGCTGCTTCTAGTCTCACCAAGTTCCAATTGTCCTCCAAAATGCTAGCCTCCAGTAGGAAGGCCATAGGGACTTCAGCCTCAGCTAAATTCAAGCAGCCTGATCCTTCCTGGTCAGGTTCTGAATCCCAAGCAGTAAACAGGTAGCTCCACCCTTAACCCAGCTGGGCTCCTCCCTACCCAATCCTGCCCTGTATCTTGAGGGCAAGGAGAGAAAGTAGCGACAAGTGGAGGAGAAAGGCAAGCAGAAAGAACAAAAATAGAAAGAGCAGGTGACAAGGAAACAAAGTTCTAAAAAGCATTAGGAATTGTAAAAAGGGGCAAGATGTAGGACTAATAAAAAGTACAGAGAATGAGTCACCATGAAAAGGTAAATAGAGCTGCAAGAGAGAAATAGAATAGAAAAAAGGGAGAGAAAAACAGGGAAGAAGGGAGGTCTGTTTGAAACCTGTCCCTATTTAGGAACACAAGCCTGTGTTGGGGAAGACAGGCTATATATTTACTCAATCAGTAAGTTTTTAGTAATAGCTGGAAAAGGTGTGAAGAGAAAGGGTTATTAATGTCTCATAATACTAATGTTTTCTTAAATATTCTGTACCAAAATTCCCACCATAAATATAATAAATGTATTATATAATATTTGTAATATTATATTTGTAGTAATATTACATTTATAAATGTAAATATAATATTACTAAATTACACAGTTCATTGAATATGCTTATGTTTATATATCAACTTTGTGTAAAACGCTGTGTTATGGAAAATATAAAGACAAAAAAGATCAGACCCAGACTTCCAGGAGCTTATAATATAGTAGGAAAAATAGCTTGAATACCAAATCTCAAATAATCTGTACACAAAAATAATATACACTGATTGGCATTTGAACATTATTTGGAAGAACTGGTAAAATTTGGACAAAAACTGGGGGAAGGAGAAAGCAGAAGGAAGAACGCTTCATTTACATAACCATTTATCTTTCATCTAACCATACTCTCATACATTTTACAAATATTTATTGATAATATAAATTAGATCATTTGCATGGCTTGAGTAATTTAAATATATTATTCATTTATTCATATGAAATTAAGAATACCATGTGCAGTGGAATACAGGACATTGTTAAGTAGAGGTAGGCTCTAATCACTTTGCTTACATTATTAGATAAACAAATGAAAATACCAGTATATTTCTGGATCAGAAATCCCTACCATAAAATCTTAGGGTGTCTTTTGAGGCCTCTAATCAGACGTCTATCTAATAAGGGTGAGGGGACTAATGACAGTCTCACCAAGTGATAAGAGAATGCTTTTGGACAAAGGACTCTTGTCTCAGTCAAGAACAAATCTCAGATTGTTCAGAGAACAACCATGGCAAATCAGTCTGCTGCTCTTGACAAGAGAACTTTTCTCTTTTGGCATCTATTCTAAAATGTCTTATGCCACCAACCAACATTTGGGGATTTACTTTTCTATTTTTCTCTCTAAATTAAGCCCCTCCCTTCTGTATATTTAGCACTGTTCCCCTTTGAAATGTCTTTGGAATCATAATTCTCCCATTTCCTTTTCTATAAGAGCTAATCCAAGCCCAAATGATGAAGTGGGTGATATTTATTTTCAGTTTTGTCTTTTCTTTTTACTTAGCTCCTTAGCAAGCTCAAACACATCTCAGTTCTCAATGTAATGGGCTACTACTATATATTACATATCAATTTCAGTTAACAGATATTCATTAAACTTCTACCATGAGCGAGTTACTGCAGTGGATACAAAGTCAAGAAAAACACCTATGTAGTAAAGTATTTTAATTTAAGCAGAAATAGTACTTAAAGAAAATTTCTAGTAATAATAGCTACCAATTATCAACTGGTTTCTCTGTAAGCATTTTAATCCTCAACACAACCTTTGAGGTAAGAAGTATTATTATTTTACAGATGAAGAAACTGAGGCTTAAAGAAGTTGTGTCATTTTCCCTCTGGTTACAGAATTATCAACTGGTAACACCAACATTCAAACTCAGTCAGTCTGATCATAGTTCTCACTCTTAACACATACAGTACTCTTAACAGGAAACTGGTTAATGGGAAAATAGGGAAAGGTAATTAAAAAAATTAATGGCACATCAAAAGAATTCTTTTATTAGGCAATTGCTTCTCAGATATGACAACAAAAGCAAAAAATAGATAAATTGGTCTTCTTCAAAATTAGAAACTTTAGTTCTTCAAAGGATACCATCAAGAAAGTAAAAAAGACAACCCACAGGAGAAAGTATGTGTAAACTATATATCTAATAAGGGACTTTTATGTAGAATATATAGAGAATTCCTACAACTCAGTAACACAACCCAATTTAAAAATGGGCAAAGGTTTGTTTTTTTGTTTTTTGTTTTTTTGGCTGCACCTCACAGCTTGTGGGATCTTAGCTCCCCGACCAGGGATCGAACCCAGGCCCTGGCAGTGAAAGCACCAAGCCCTAACCACTGGACCGCAAGGGAATTCCCGGGCAAAGGTTTTAAATTAGAGATTTCTCCCCAAAATAATACGAATAACTAATACACATGAAAAGATGATCAACATCATAAGCCACCAGGGAAATACAAATTAAAATCACGAGATGACATTTCACACCTACTAGGATGGCTATAATAAAAAGACAATAGCAAGTGAATGTTGAGAAATAGGAAACCTCATACACTGCTGTGGAAATATAACATATTGCAGCCACTTTGCCAGTTCCACAAAAGGTTAAACATATCCTATATGACTCAGCTCCTAGGTATAAACCCAGTTCTATTTCTAGGTATATACCCAAGAGATTAAAACATACGTCCACACAAAAACTTCAACACAAACGTTCATAACAGTGTTATACATAATAGACAAAGAGTAGAAACAACACAAATGTCCATCAACTGGTGAACAGATAAATAAAATATGCTATATCAGTACAGTGGAATATTATTTAGCAATTGAAAGAAGTACTGATACATGCTACAACATGGATGAACCTTGAAAACATTAGGCTAGGTGAAAAAGCTAGTCACAAAAGACAATGTACTGTATGATTTCATTCATACAAAATGTCCAAAACAGGGTATTTCCCTGGTGGCCCAGTGGTTAAGAATCTGCCTTCCAATGCAGGGGACGCGGGTTCGATCCCTGGTCAGGGAACTAAGATCCCACATGCCGCGGGGCAACTAAGCCCATGCGCCGCAACTACTGAGCTTGCGCGCCTCAACTAGAGAGCCCGCGAGCCGCAAACTACAGAGCCCACGTGCTCTGGAGCCTGCGCCACAACTAGAGAAGAGAAAACCCGCACACCACAACTCGAGAGAAGCCGGAGCGCCGCAACAAACAGCTCACACGTTGCAATGAGCGCCACGACGAAAGATCCCACATGCTGCAAGGAAGATCCCGTGTACCACAACAAAGATCCAACGCAGCCAAATAAATAAATTAATTAATTTTTAAAAATGTCCGAAACCGGCTAATTTACAGTGACAGAAAGTAGATTAGTGTTGCCTAGAGCTAGAAAGGTAGTTTGGGAGGGAATGGGGAGTGACTACTAATGGGCACAGGCTTTCTTTTTAGGATGATAAAAATATTCTAAAATTAGATAATGGTGCTGGTTGTACAACTCTATGAATATACCGGAAACCACAGAATTGTACACTTTAAAAGGATGAATTGTATGGTACATAAATTATATCTTAATAAAGCTGTCATCTAAAAAAATGAGGTTTGGGACAAAAGCAAGGAAGGATATATCCCATTGCTGAAACTCATGGTATAATGATTAATGGATAACATGTTTCTGTCTCTCCTACTGAAAAGAATAATATTTAGAATAAAAAGTGTAAAACATTGTAAGAGGGAACTGAAGATAAAGATTGTAAGAGAGCACCTGACAGCTCTAAATGAATACAGCACTCCTGGCCTGAACAAATTACACTCCAGGGCTTTGGTAAAACTTGCAGGTTAACCCAATAAACCACTGAATGAAATCTGAGAGTTCATGTAAAACTGGAAAAATTGCTAGAAATTGTAGAAAATTGTAGAAATTGCTAGAAGTTGTAGAAATTGTAGAAAGCTGTTGATAACTAAAAATTTTTATAAGGAGAAAGGATAGTAGGATCTGCAAAGATCTTAGTATTTATCTCAGACAAGATTCTAGAATGAACTATCCAAAAGATGTGTTTTTATCAATTTATTTATTTATTTATTTATTTATCTTTGGCTGCATTGGGTCTTCATTGTTGGGTCTTACTTGCGGCGTGAGGGCTTTCTCTAGTTGCAGCAAGTGGGGGCTACTCTTTGATGCAGTGCGCAGGTTTCTCATTGCGGTGGCTTCTCTTGTTGCAGAGCTTGGGCTCTAGGCATGTGGGCTTCATAAGTTGTGGCACACAGGATCGGTAGTTGTGGCCGGCGGGCTCTAAAGCACAGGCTCAACAGTTGTGGTGCACGGGCTTAGTTGCTCCACAGCATTTCGGATCTTCCTGGACCAGAGCTCAAACCCGTGTCCCCTGCATTGGCAGGCAGATTCTCAACCACTGTGCCACCAGGGAAGTCCCAAGATGTGTTTTTAAAGAATTAGAAAAAAGTAACCATTAATTCAACATGGATTTATAAAAAAAATCATGCCAGACTAACCCCATTCTTTTTGGACAGAATTACTAGACAGTGTATATGGTATTTTGACAAAACATTTTGTGAGAAATTTCATGATATAAAAATAAGAAAATATATTGGGAATTCCCTGGTGGTCCAGTGATTAGGACTCAGCACTTTCACCACTGGGGCCCAGATTCGATTCCTGGTCGGGAACTAGGATCCCGTAGGCCAAGCAGTGTGGCCAAAAGAAAAAAAGAAAGAAAGAAAAGAAAAGAAAATGTAGACCAAGTAGAAGCACAATTAAGGGCATTTCTAAATAAACCTAAGGTAGTGCTAACTAATTGATAAATATCAACTTAAAAATGGCTTCTAGTGGAGTGAACCAGCATTCTGACTTGACACTGTTCTGTAAAACATTTTCATCAATAACTTGAAAGAAAATACAGTGAGCATATTTATCAAATATGTGTGTTACTTATCTATTGCATCATAACAAATGTCCACAAATTTAGCGGCTTAAAACACACATATTATCTCACAGCATCTGTGAGTTAGGAGTTCAAGAATAGCTTAGTTGGGTCTTCTGCTTCAGTGTCTCTCACAAGGTTATGACCAAGATGTTGACCAGGGCTGGGTCTCGTCTGAAGGCTCAAATGGAGAAGGATCTGCTTCCAAGTTCATACAGTTGTTGGTCTAATTCAGTTCCTTGAGGGTTGCGGGCCTGAGGGCCTCAGTTCCTAACTAACTCTTGGTTCAAGGCTACACTCAGTTCTTTGCCATGTGGACTTCTGCAAGATGCCCTCCTAGCGACATGGAAGTCTCAATCTTATGTAAGCAAATGACTGAAGTGACATCCCATCTCCTTTCCTGTATTCTATTCATCACAGATCTTGTCAACACTCAAGGGGAGAGGATTACACAACAGTGTGAATACCAAGAGGCAGGCATCATTGGGGGCTATCTTAGTGTCTGCCCACCACTGTGTGTTTATCCAACATGTCAAATACTTTTCCAATTCAGATAATTTGCAATAGCTCTCCCCTCTCTGGAATGCTCTTCCCCCAGATAATCACATGACTAGCTCCTTCTCATCCTTCAAGCATCAGGTCAAATGTCATCACCTCAGAGATGTAACATTTATTCAAACTCCAAAATATCTTGTTTGTTTGTGTGCCTATTTCTCCTTAGTAGACTGTAACTTCCTTGGGGCCAGGCAACTTATCTGTCTCATTAACCTCAATATCTCTAGTGCCTAAAAGTGACTAAAATAGGCATTCAGTATTTATTGAATGAATGTACCAAAGTTGTGAGGGATAGATCTTATACTTTAGAATAATGAGTTTCATTTAATAATATAATAATATAAAAGTCAATAGAAATGAATGCAAGTATACTGCACTTGGGTCTAAAATATCAACTGGACAGAGATTAGGATGAAATGGTAACCCAATCCCATTTACCATCACATCAAAAAGAATAAAATACCTAGGAATAAACCTACCTAAGGAGGCAAATGACTTGTACTCTGAAAACTAAAAGACACTGATGAAAGAAATTGAAGATGGCACAAACAGATGGAAAGTTGTACCATGTTCTTGGATTGGAGGAATCAATATTGTTAAAATAAGCATACTACCCAAGGCAATCTACAGATTCAGTGCAATCCCTATCAAATTACCAATGGCATTTTTCACAGAACTAGAACAAAATTTTTTAAAATTTGTATGGAAATACAAAAGACCCCAAATAGCCAAAACAATCTTGAGAAAGAAAGACTAAGCTGGAGGAATCATGTTCCCTGACTTCAGACTATATTACAAAGCTACCGTCATCAAAACAATATGGAACAAAAAAGACCCACTGATCAATGGAACAGGACACAAAGACCAGAAATAAACGCACGCACTTATGGTCAATTAATCTATGACAAAGGAGGCAAGAATATACAGTGGAGAAAAGACAGTTTCTTCAATAAGTGGTGCTGGGAAAACTGGACAGCTACATGTAAATCAATGAAATTAGAACATTCTCTAACACAATATACAAAAGTAAATTCAAAATGGATTAAAGACCTAAATGTAAGACTAGATACTACAAATGCTGGAGACAGTGTGGAGAAAAAGGAACCTTCCTACACTGTTGGTGGGAATGTAAATTGGTGCAGCCACTATGGGGAACAGTATGGAGGTTCCTTAAAAAACTAAAAATAGAGTTACCATATGATCTAGGAATTCCACTCTTGGGCATATATCCAGAGAAAACTCTAATTCGAAAAGATACATGCACCACAATGTTCACAGCAGTGCTGTTTACAACAGTCAAGACATGGAAGCAACCTAAATGTTCATCAAGGGATGAATGGATAAAGAAGCTGTGGCATATGTATACAATGGAATATTACTCAGCCATAAAAAAGAATGAAATAATGCCATTTGCAGCAACATAGATCAACCTAGAGACTATCATACTAAGTGAAATAAGTCAGATAGAGAAAGACAAATATATGATACCACTTATATATGAAATCTCAAAAAATGATACAGGGACTTCCCTGGCGGCCCAGTGGTTAAGACTCCATGCATCCACTGCAGGGGGCATGGGTTTAATCCCTGGTCAGGGACTAAGATCCCACATGACGTGACGTGCAGCCAAAAAAAAAAAAAAAAAGATACAAATGAACTTATTTACAAAACAGAATTACACAGACATAGAAAACAAATTTATGGTTACCAAAGTAGAGAGAGGGGAGAGGGATAAATTAGGAGTTTGGGATTAACATATACACACTACTATATATAAAAAGGTAAACAACAAGGTCCTACTGTATAGCACAGGGAACTATATTTAATATCCTGTAATAATCTATAATGGGAAAGGATCTCAAAAAGAATCACTTTGCTGTACACCTGAAACTAACACAACATTGTAAATCAACTATACTTCAATAAGAAAAGAGAGCAAAATTTTTTTATAAAAGAAAAAGTTAGCAACATTTTACTTTAAAAATCTAGAGTCATTCTATCCAATAAATATGTAATGTGAGCCACATATGTAATTTAAACGTTTCTAAAAAACTTTTTAAAAAGTAAAAAGAAACAGAAAAAAAAAACAAGAAAATTAATTTTAATAATATATTTTATTAACCCAAATATTTAAAATTTTGTCATTTTAACATATAATCAATATAAAAATCACTGCAATATTTCACTTTCTTAATTTTGTACTTTGTAATTCAGGGTGTATTTTACACTTATGTCTCAATTCAGGTTAGCCACATTTCAAGAGCTCAGTAGCTACATGTAATTTTATTTATTTATTTATGGCTGCATTGGGTCTTCATTGCTGTGAACAGGCTTCCTCTGTTGTGGCGAGCGGGGGCTACTCTTCGTTGCGGTGCGCAGGCTTCTCATTGTGGTGGCTTCTGTTGTGGCAGAGCACAGGCTCTAGGCCCGTGGGCTTCAGTAGTTGTGGCAAGTGGGCTCAACAGTTGTGGCTCGCAGGCTCTAGAGCACAGGCTCAGTAGTTGTGGCACACGGGCTTAGCTGCTCCGCGGCAGCTAAGATCCTGGGAAGATCCTGGGATCTTCCTGGACCAGGGCTTGAACCCACGCCCACTGCATTGGCAGGCAGGTTCTTAACCACTGAGCCACCAGGGAAGTCCTACATGTAATATTATAAGTGGCATTTTTATTTACAACTAGATTGTAGAGGTTCTTGCATTTGAATTTTATCCTGCAGAGGTGCCATTATAAACTTCTGAGCAAATAAATGATATGACATAATTACCATATAACTAGTCCTTAGTGAGTGTGTAGTATATGCCAGGCCCTATTCTAAATGCTTCCTATACATTAATTTAATCCATTCACAATCCTATGAAGCAAGTATTATTATTATCCTTTTACATGATACTATCATGAGTAACATGTTGGCAGTGTGCAAGATAGATTAAAAAGGGAAGAGACTGGCAAGAATTAGGTTATTTTTATTTACTTATTTACATCCCACTTTGACCTAGATAATATTTCAGGTGGCTTATGACAGTGCATAAGATAAGACAAAATAACATGAATTGAACATGGGACAAAAGAAGAAAGAAAAACATCTCTGCTGAAATGATCTGATCCCTGGATGTTAAAATCTCTATGCATTTTTTTAATGTTACTTTATTGAAAAAACAATATTAAAATAAGAGAAATCTAAAGTAAAAAGTTTGCTGCAACCTCATCTAGTCAAAATGAGTTTCACTTTTGTTACTTTAAGTCTTTGTCCTTATGCATATTCAATTTTTACATGTTTGTAGTAATTCTATAGCTAGTATTTTATATTCTACATTTTTGCTCAACATTATTCCATAATAACCTTTTTTCCTTTTGTTAGAGTCTTATTTTCTTTCTCTCCACTCCCCTGAACTGTAACCAATGCAAAAAGCCTGGTATATTTCTCTACATCATCCTCTATCCTCATTAAAACATATCCAAATATATATATATATATATATATATATATACACACACACACATATATACAGAGGTTGTTGTTACAGTGGTATGTATGGTAGGTTTTTTAAAATGGGATCATATATTTCTGTATACATTGCTGTCCTCACCTGATATTTCATGGGTATCTCTCCACTTTAGTATAAACAGTTCTAATCAATTTTGATAGCTGTATAGTATTCCACATAAGATAATTTATCCAACAATTCCTCTCGTGATGGACATATAGGCTGTTTTCAGGTTTTGTTTTTCTTAATTTCCTTTATTTATTTTTCCTTCTGCAAACAATTCTGTGGTAAACATCCCTACATCCCTGCATATATAATCTCCTTCTTTGCTGATTTTTTTTTTTTGGCTTATGTTTTTATTACTAAAAGACAGATTCCAGAATGGAATTCTTTTTGTTCCTCAAATATTTCAAGCTCTTTTTCATTCTGTATTATTTTATTGGTCATGCCATGCAGCTTGGGGGATCTTAGTTCCCCCACTACAGATCGAATCCGGGCCCCCAGCAGTGGAACCACCGAGTCCTAACCACTGGACCGCCAGGGAATTCCCTCTTTCTCATTCTAGAACCTTTGCACATACTAGTTTTTTTTCCTAAAATGCTTCCTAACACATAGTAATCTGTAATTTAAATTTATTTATATAATTATTTAATGTTTGTTTCATCAATCAAGGGTAAGTTCCTTGAGAGCTGAATCCCATTCATGCTTTAGGTCTTATATCAGCTTAAATATAATTGTTTGTAGAGGTTTTCCATGCACCTCAATGCAAATTAATCCCCCCCATCATATTCTTTCATAAGCCCTCAACTTTTCTTTCTTAGAAATCATCACAATTTGTAATTATATATTTATTTGTATACTATTTAATGTTGGTCTCTCCTCTAGGACTGCAGGGAGCACATCTATTTTGTTCACCAGTGTAACCCTTGCCTCCAGAAGAGTGTGTGGTGCATAAAAGATGTTCAGTAGTTATTAAATATTGAAAGCTTCTTGGGACTTCCCTGGTGGTCCAGTGGTTAAGAATCTGCCTTCCAATGCAGGGGACACAAGTTCGATCCATGCTTGGGGAACTAAGATCCCACACGCCATGGGGCAACTAAGCCTGCTCACCACAACTACTGAGCCCGTGTGCTCTAGAGCCCGCATGCCACAACCAGAGAGCCTGAGCGCTCTGAAGCCCACACGCCAGAACTAGAGAGAAGCCCACAGGCGGCGATGAAGAGCCCACATGCTGCAACGAAAGATCCCATGTGCCGCAACTAAGACCCAATGCAGCCGAATAAATTAATTAATTAAATATTTTTTAAAAATTGGTATGATGTGAATAATCCTGCTATTAAAAAAAACATATTGAAAGCTTCTTAAAGGAGGTTGGGGCTTGGAGAAAATCATACTGTGGAGTAAATTTTCCTTCTATAACAATTTTTTAATATGAAATCTGCTTTAAGTGTTAAGACATCTATGTCAAAAAACTAGTGTTAATGTCACCAAAACCCTGCAGGGGCAAAGCAATTAGCTCTAAGGGATGGGATAGCTCCAAAGTACAATATGTGATCTAAGAAGGGAATGCAGAAAGGACAAATGGAATTTTGAGAGACAGCAATGGAATAGTTCCTCTCTCATTGACTTGATTCATTTATTCACTGCACAAGAATGTACTGAGCATCTACCATGTGCCAGACACTGTTCTAGGTGCTGGGGATATAACAGTGAACCAAAAAGACAAAACAAAAATAAAAACAAAAACAAACCCATCCCTCACAGGAAACAGATAACTTAGAAAAATAAGCAGGGACTTCCTTAAGTGGTCCAGTGGTTAAGAATCCGCCTTCCAATGCAGGGGACGCAGGTTCAATCCCTGGTCGGGGAACTAAGACCCCACATGCCGTGGGGGAACTAAGACCCCACATGCCGTGGGGGAACTAAGACCCCACATGCCGTGGGGCAACTAAGCCCGTGCGCTCTGGAGCCCATGCACCACAACTAGAGAGCCGTGCGTCAAAACTACTGAGCCTGCACGCCCTGGAGCCCACAGGCCACAACTAGAGAGAAGCCTGCACGCCGCAACGAAGAGCCCGCGTGCCACCACGAAATATCCCGTGTGCCACAACTAAGACCCAATGCAGCCAAATTAATTAATTAATCAATTTTTAAAAAGAAAATAAGCAAATTATACAGTATGTTAAGTTGAAGAGTGCTATGGAGAAAAAAATAACAGAGAGAAGGGAGATGGAAAGCAGGGAGGCATCAGGGAGGAGCGATTTTTTTTTAAGTATGGTCAGGGTAGATCTTAGGAAGCTGACATTGGAGCAAAGACTTGAAGGAAATGAAGGAGCCGGCCATATGAATATCTTGAAGAAAAGTGTTCTAGAGGGAGAAAGCCAGCACAAAGGGTCTGAGGCAGGAACATGCCTTGTGTATATGAGAAATAGCAAAGATGTCAGTGCGACTTGGGGCTCACCAGCTTGATGACGTTAGAAAAAAAGATGGGAGAATTTATGTATTAGTTGTCTTAGCAGACCATGCCATTTTCCTTCTTCCTTACTCCAGCTGCTACATTGAGTCATATGCACACTCAAGTAACATGCCTTGCCACCTCCTCCTTCCTACCTCACCCAGGGTGAGCCTTTTGATTTTCCACAACAGAGTCGACTGTGGGATTTTATGACTTTCTAAATATGGAGAGTTATACTTGGCTTATTTGTGTAGATTGTTGTTGTCACGGTCCTGAAGCCAAGAATCTAATTATACCATGAGGTAACTGACTGGGACCAGGGCACTATTAAAAGGCAGCATTAAGACAATTTCTGCACTTTTGCAATTCATCACAAAAGTACCAATATTTCCCTTCCCTCTCCAACCAATCCACTTCTTGCACTTTTTTCAAAACCTACTTCTAAACTAATCATGACTAAAAAGTCACTCCTGATCAATCATAGTAACTACCATAGATGTGCTCAAAGCATTTATACACTCAGAAGTGGATAATAGCTCCTTATTGACTACAGGACAAAATAGCAATTTCCTAATTTGATTTTCAAGATTCTCCCCTACCTGGGCTTAAAACTGTCTTACTATCTACCGTTTTGAGAACTCCCTCAAGCTAGCCGGTCATTCCCCAAAACATCATGCTCATTTCCACTTCTGCTCTTTTTTCACTTGTTCTCCACCTAAAATGTTCTCCGTTTCCACCTCCTACATGAAGCTTTCTTTAACCACCTTAGCTCACAGTAATTATCCCTTCTTCTAACTTCTATTCATTTGTCTATGTGGTGCATTTTATTTAATAATTTATTAGGGCAAACTCAAAATAAATTTTTCTGAACCTTCCCAACACACACACACACACACACACACACACACACACACACTGGACTCTCAAAATTTCTATCTAAACTGGCTGCCCAAGATTGGCTATTATCTTTGATGACTACTTTATACATACATACATACCTACACACACATTTATTGGACACATGCAATGGTTAACTTGGTGCTAAGCCCCTTATAATGCATTATACAATTTATTCTCTTGCCAGCATATCCATTTGTTCATTAAGTCTTGTGAATTCTACCCTATAAAAGTTTCTGAATTCCAACCTCACCTTTTCATCTTTACTATTAGGTCCTATTACAGGACCTTAATCTCTCCCACCTAGACTACTGCAGTGAACCTCCCTGACCTCAGCTTTCTCCATTCCAATGCATCCCCTTTATTCCTGAGTGACAGCAAATCTAACGTCACTCCCCTAGCTACAGCCTCTGGTGGCTCCAAACCTTTTAGCTTGATAAGACCCTTTACAAACGTGCCCATTTACCTTCACAGACTCATCATGCTTTCCCCCTTGCTAGATATATCCTTTGGTGTTTGCCCTGCAAACACCTCCTCTTCTTTCAAGATCCAGTTCAAAAGTCATCTCCCGTCTATAACTTTCCCTGACATTCCTGAGCAGGGCTGACTGAATCTCCATTTGTGCTTTCACGAGACTGTAATATAGTCTTATTTTCTACCGATTACACTGTAATGGTTATATTACTATTCCCACATCTCCTTCCACCACTGAGTTTGTTCAGTACACTGCTATCTCTTTCCTCTCGATTCTGTATTCCCGCAGGCAAAAACCAGGATGTGGTGTAAACTATCCTGAACAAACACCTGTTGAAGAGAATTACTAGGATTTTTTAAAAAAATATCTTCAGAGAGCCTAGGACACAGCTCGACGGGTACTCATCTTTCAGGGAAGCCTGTTTTTACAGGAGCCTGGAGCCTCCCTGGTGAGGCACTCACCATGGAGTAGGTCTCATATCGGACTGGGAGAAGGCAGGAGTGGCCCTGACTGCCATACTGACGAATAGCTGAGTCTCACTGACCAACTCGGGTCGTGGCTAAGGGAGGGAGAGGAGTATGACTGACTGAGGGGTAGTAGCACAGTCAGACTGACAGACTAACCGAAGGTAGCAACAGGTCCCAACCGACTGCCTGACGGACCAAAGGCAGGAAGAAATGACGGCTGGCCTCGTCATCTTCGAAAAACAGGATAGCCATCGAAGAGCTGCAAGGACGCCGAGCACGCACTTCGCGCCGCGGCTCACGCGGAGGAGGACGGGAAAAGAGCAGGCTGGAGGCAAGCCTCGCTGAGTGCGCGTGCGCGTGAGCGGCAGTCTCGCCTTCCTCCTCCCCTCCCCCAGCCTCCCCGGCACTGCCGTCCATCCCCCACACTGCCACGCGGCCAGGCCGGCTCACCTTATGCCCTCTGGGGCTTCGCCGAGTGCGCACGCGCGGCAGCTCCATTTCCCCGCCCCTCACGTGGCCCCTCCCTCTCACCCTAGGCCGGCGTGAGCCGGCCTGGCTGTACACGTGCGCTCACCCGTGCCCGCCTTCCTAGCCACGTGACTCCCGGCTCCGCGCTTGCTCCACTACAGCCTTCCTAGTTCTTACTGCGAGAATCCGGCGTTATGGCTGCCGCCGTTCCCCGCGCCGCTTCTCTCTCCCAATTGTTTCCCCTTCTCCTGTTCCTCCTGCTCCTCTCTGCTCCGCAAGGCGGCAGCGGCCTACACACCAAGGGCGCCCTTCCCCTGGATACAATCACTTTCTACAAGGTAATGGGGCGGGGGACATCGCGCGCAGGTGCAGCCAGACTGCCCAGGGGAGCGCGCACCCGTGGGGGGACACGGGACAGAGAGCTGGCAGGAGGTGGTCTGTAGCGACAATCCCGTGACTTCCCACCGTCCTGTAGGACTGCTGGAATCTGGGCCGAGGCCGTATCATGACCATGGAGCATACGTGTTCCAGGGGCCCCGCGCACCTTTGCAGTATTTGCACTTGCTTCCTCTTTTGCAAGAGAACTGCAGAGGTGCAGCCGAGGGAGCCGGGTGCCTCTTCCCGTCGCATATGGGAAGAGGGCGGTGCCGGGCGAGATCCAATCCTCAAATCCCAAGTAGGAGACTCGGAGGGCGGTACTAGGCGGACGCCACCCGTCTGTGGTGGGGCAAGGGTGGAAACGCGGCTCGTTAGCCTGCGTTTCAGCGCCCTTCTCCCTTTGGCTTGGATTGCAGCCACTGTTCAGATATTCTGCGTCTCCTTAAAAAGTGCGAGAGTTAAGAATAAGCTTCGGTTCAACCACCATACAGTGAGTGTCTTGGGCCTGGTGACAAATAAAATCGGGTCGAGACATGGAAGGAAGGATTCGCCTCTACCCCCGCTTTCATATTTACAGAATTGGGGTCTTGGCCTCGGTAAATGGACGTTGGAAATATTGAAGGCTGAATGCAGTCCCAATCCCTTAATGTTACACCCACTGGCACCTTTTTAACTTCGCCTATGAGATGGGCAAGCTAAGTGTTGAGATTTATTAATTTATTTTCTTTATTTGTACCCATTGCTGGGAAGTGAAACCAAGAAGTGGAGCTCTAAATCTCTAAATCTATCTCAAGTGGTTTAACTCTTCGTATTTTCGAAAGGGTTCCTTGTGGAGTTGGCACCTGTGGCTCACTGAATGCAAAGTTACAAGAATTTAAAAGTGTAGGTATGACTGGCTGATTGTCAGGCACACACCCCACAGCACCCTTTGCTTTGGGGGGCTTTCCTGGCAAAGTGACACCCCTACCACCCAAACATGGATATGGGGTAACATCACAGACCAAATGTGACTTAGAGGGAAACTGCACTGTAACAGTAGTATTTCCTAATCAATTGGTGTGTCTCCATCTTTACAGCTACCACTCTAGTCTAGGCTATGGTTGTGTAGCTTCCTCACTAGCCTCCCTGTTTTCACTCTGGAGCCTCTCAGTCCAGTAGCCTAAGTCCTACGTGATCTGACCCTTGCTTCCCTCTCCTCTCATCTCCTAACCATTCTCCTCTTTGTCCCCTCTGCTCCAACCACACATGCCGTGCCCTCTGTCCTTTTGGCTGTTCCTAGCTCATTACTGCCTTAGGCCCTTTGTACTGGCAGTTCTTTGTGACTAGAACATTCTTTGCCCAATCTTTGAAAGGCTGGTTGCTCCTCATCGTTCAGGCTTGGGTTAAATGTTACCTTCTCACATTTCCTCCTCCCCCAGTCTAAAGTGCCAGTCACATTACCCTGTTTGAGTTCTCTGTAGAGCACGCATCACTGATTTTTTTTTCTTGTCTAGTGTATTGTGTCCCACACTAGAATATTATATGCTTGTGAAGAACTACCTTGTGTATCTTGTTCACTGATCATCTGCACAACCTAGCAGGTTACCTGTTACATAGAAGATGCTCAATAATAATTTGTCGAATGAATGAACAAATGTTTTCTCCAGTCCCTTTCTAAATCTCACTCTCTTCCATCACTATTGAGCAAAAGGGGAGCTTCCTAGGGCTACCATATCCAGGAGACTTGTTCCATGCTTTGCCTTTCAGTGATTTCCAGTGTCTTTTTTTGTTTCTTGCCCTTTACCATCACTAAATGAGAAACCCTGTCTGTTTTCTTTACTGCTGTGTTCACTTAGAACAGTGCCTGGCACGTGTTAGGTCCTCACTACCTTTTTATTGAAGGAATAAATGAATAATGAATTCATCTATACATTGAAGAAGCAAGTTAACTAAATGTAGGTTATGTTGGAGCTGATTCCTCAAGGATGAAGAAAGGAGAGACTTCTATTTCTTTCTTTTTTTTTTGGCCGCACTGTGCCACATGTGGGATCTTAGTTCCCTGACCAGGGATCGAATCCGTGCCCGCTACACTGGAAGCATGGAGTCTTAACCACTGGATCACCAGGAAAGTCCCGAGAGAGATTTCTAAAGCAGTTAAGAGGTACAGGTTGAGTAAAAGAACAAGAAAAAATTAGCTATGCAAATGTTTGCCATTCAAAACCATTCTGCTGATGGCTAAGAATGGTGAAAATAAAAGATGAAGGCCTCTCAATTCTATTTCAGTGTTACACCACTGTATGATTATTAATATTATTCCATAATATAAAGGTAGGCCCCTTGAAGTTAGGTTTTCATGTGTTCTTTTATAACATTTTCTCCCTGGATATGTAGCATCTGCTATCAAAGCCTGCTCTGGTTTTGTTCATTTATCAGATATTTTCGGAGCATCTGCCACATGCCAGGGCACTGTTGGGCACTAGGGATAATACAGCAGAAAACAGGTCAGAGACGGTCCTTATTCTCATAAATTGTATTTTAGTGGAGAGGACCGGCAACAAGCAAATAAGGATTTCAGAGAGTGGTTAATGCAGTGAAGAAAGTAGCCTGCTAGAGTATGATGGAAATGAAGCAGAATTAGATGGTATGAGTGGGAGAGGCCTCCCCATTAGGAGAGGACATTTGAACTGAGCTTTGACAACCATGGAAAGAACCAGGGAAAGGGCACTCCAGCCAGCAGAGACAGCAAATGAAAAGGCCCTGAGTGGGAATGTTTGGTGTGTTGAACTGAAATAAGGCCAAATGGGCCAGAGGGATGTGATCTGATTTATATTTTTAAGTCTTCCCTGCTCTTAGACTCCAGAACTCAGACTTTTTGGGGTCAGTGACCACTTAAAGATTACCTGTTCTGGTCCCTTCTCCCTCTTCCCTTGTGTCCTCCGGCGCTGTTAAATATTTTTTAAAACCTAAAACGAAATGGACAGCAACCCACAGTAAGAAACAAGGACTAACAAAAGCTGGACTGATGTCAGATTGACTTAATTATGGCAGGGATTGCCTGTGATGAAAAATTAACCCGTAGTGATGACTTTGATTAGAAAAATTAAAAGTTGTAGGAGGAGGGGAGGCTGTACTACCAACCAGAGGCAGCTTATTAGATAAAATCTATGCATTGGGTGAAACCATCAAAATGAAGTTTTGGAATTCCTCAATAAGTTAAACATAGAATTGCTGTATGACCCTGCAGTTCCACTCCTAGGTATATTCCCAAAAGAGATGAAAACAGGTGTTCAAACAAAAACTTGTACACAAATGTTTATAACAGCACTATTCACAAATAACCAAAAGGTGGAAACAACCCAAATGTCCATCTACTGATGAATGGGTAAACAAAATATGATATATCCATACAATAGAATATTTATTTGGCCATAAAAAGGAATGAAATACTGATGCATGCTACAACATGAATGAATCTTGAAAACATTATGCTAAGTGAAAGAAGCTAGACACGAAAGGTCACTTATTGTATGAGTCCATCAGAGTAGACAAATCCATACAGACAGAAAGCAGATTAGTGGTTGCCGGGGGCTGGGGGAAGGAGGATTGGGGAATGACTGCTTAATGGATATGTGGTTCCTTTTCGGGTGATGAAAATGTTCTGGAACTAGATATTAGTAATGGTTGTGCAACACAGTTAATGTAATAAATCCCTGTGATGTAAATTTTACCATAACTGAAATAGAAGTCTGGACCCTGACAGTTTAGGTCTTAGAGATCTAACTTCAAGGAAACTGTAGTGTAGGGAGGGGACATTGTCCCAAGCCTGGCCTCTCAGCAACTTCCTATGAGCCCTGAAATTGCAGAGTGCAAACTCTGGACTTCCTAGCCAGAGCATCCTCCGCGGTGCCAACTCCTTTATAGACGGTTGGTTGGTTTGGGTCAGATTTCTGGTTCATTGCCAGAGAAAGGCCCCTGCGATGATGGGCACGACAGGGGCCAACGTAGCGTGTGCTAAGGATGCATTTCCTTAGCCTTACCAAAAGGGCCACTGGAGGAGAAGGCCTTAGTACATCTATAGCATTGTTTGTTCCAGACAGTTTGATTAGTGTGAGCAACTACTTAATGGGGTACTCAATAGTAGACACCGTCAAATTGTTAAGTGAATCAATGGTGAATGAATGAATGAAGGTTAGTATATGAGAGCTTGTCTCCCTTGTGGGCTTGTTTTCCACTCTGTTTCTTAAACAGGGGTCCCTTGGGAAAGGGAATTAGCCCCAAAGGTCCTTGGGAACCCCCACTTGCTCAGCTCTGTATGCCCTCAGGTCATTCCCAAAAGCAAGTTCGTCTTGGTGAAGTTTGACACCCAGTACCCCTATGGTGAGAAGCAGGATGAGTTCAAGCATCTGGCTGAAAACTCGGCTTCCAGCGATGATCTCTTGGTGGCAGAGGTGGGCATCTCAGGTATGGACAAGTCTGGGATGACTGAGGAGGGCAGAGGGGGAGGAAACTAGGAATTATTTCCCTACTTGGAGGGGGAATACCCAGTGCCTTTCTGTCTGAGCCACACACGAGGAGTATAAATGGGGTCATGTCCTCTCAAGGAGTCTGGTACCCACGGCAAGCTTAGCTTGAGCAGATTCTGTGACCACAGAACCTCAGCTCAGCCTTGCAGGTGCCTGAGGGGAGGGAATTCACCATCCTTCACCCTTCACCCACACTGACATCAAACTTACTGTGAGAGCTTGGTGCTCTCCTTGCAGGGGACTGTAGTCAGAGGGGGTGCCTTGCCTCTCCGGGGACAGCGTAGTCAGTTTTTCCATCTTCATTTCAGCTCTTTTGTACCACAACTATTGGGTTTGGGCTTTAGCTCAAATCCACCAGAGCTGCCACTAAACCAAGGGTAGCTCTCAATGATAGGGACAACTTTAATACATAGTTGCCAACATTTAGTGGTTTTTCAGTCTGTAAAAATGTACACAGACATTGCATTTTTAATTTTCACTTGAACCTCGCCTGAGAAGCGAGATGCATTATCTCCTTTTTATACTTGAGGAAAACTGAAGCTCAAGGAGCATAAATGATTTGTCTCAGGCTGTGGGGTAGCAAGGGGCTCATTCAGAACTCCTCCTAAGTGTGTATTCTTAGGAGGAATGCAGTAGGTTCTTCCCTCTCTGCTTCCTCCCAGCTGAGATGCCACAGTTCCCTAGTGAGCTCTTGAGTCTGGTCTTGGATAGAAGTAGCTGTCACACTTCTTCAGGGCAGTCGATCAAGTCTAACTCAACTGTGAGTCCACTCCTTTGGGGCTTTAATAATATTAACAATAGCTGACATTTCTGAAATGTTTATTATGTGCCAGGCCACTGTGCTAAGTGTTTTACATGTATGTCATCCTTGTGGCAACTCTGTGAAGAAAGTTTTATGACTCCCCAAATGAAGAAACAGATGCTTAGAGTAACTTGCTCAGGATTATAAAGTGCCAGAACTAGGATTGGAACCCCGCACTTCCTATACTACTACCCAGTAATAGGTGGTCTTGGCCATTTCTTCTTGGCCAGGTGTAAGAAACCAGTTGTAGCCCTTGGGGCTGCTACTGCCTTTTGGGAAAGACATAGCAAATACTAACAGCTACCACATACTAAACACTTAACTCTGCCAGGTTAAGTGCACATATCCCCTCATTGGGTCTTCCCAACAGCCCTCAAATGGTAGGGACTGAGTTCGTTACCTACCACACATTCACTAAGCTCCAGCCAGACTACACTTTGTAATCCTTAAATATACCCAGCTCATTCCTGCCTCAGAGCTTTTGCACTTGCAGTCCTTTCTGCCTGAGACACTTTTCCCACAAATTGATGTGTCTGCTATTGATGTGTCTGATATGTCTCCTACATATTCAGGTCCCTCAGCTCATGTCATCTTCACAGGGAGGCCTTCCATGACCGCCCGAAGTGGGCCGCCTCACCCAGTCACTGTGTCATATCACCATTTTATTTTCGTCATAGCACTAATCACTTTGGTTCATTTGTTGATTATCTCTCTTCTCACTCTTTGAAGAGTATGAGCTCCTTGAGGTGAGAGAGCTTGATGCTCTTAATCACTCTAAATCACAACTAAGTCCCCAGCACTTAGAGCAGTCCCTGGCACATAGTGGGCATATAATAAATATGCAGAATTCCCCTTTTTCAGATGAGGAAAATGAAGTTCAGAGAGATTAAAGGATTTGACTAATGCCACATGGCTAGGAAGTAGCAGAGGAGGAATTCAAACAGCCGAGATTCTTCTTCCCCTCAGCTCAGATGGGCCTCACAGCAACCTCCTGCCATACCTTCCTCATGTCTTATTCCTTGTTTCTGGTTTCTATTCACAGATTATGGTGACAAGCTGAATATGGAGCTGAGTGAGAAGTACAGGCTGGACAAGGAGAACTACCCAGTCTTCTACCTCTTCCGGGATGGGGACTTTGAGAACCCAGTCCTATATAGTGGGGCAGTTAAGGTTGGAGCCATCCAGCGCTGGCTAAAGGGACATGGGGTTTACCTAGGTATGCCTGGTTGCCTGCCTGCGTATGACACCCTTGCTGGAGAGTTCATCAGGGTCTCTGGTATGGAGGCCCGCCAGGCCCTCTTGAAGCAGGGCCAGGACAACCTTGCAAGTGTGAAGGAGGCTGAGAAGAAGTGGGCCGAGCAATACCTTAAGATCATGGGAAAGATCTTAGACCAAGGTGAGGACTTCCCAGCCTCAGAGATGACCCGGATCACCAAGCTGATTGAGAAGAACAAGATGAGCGATGGGAAGAAGGAAGAGCTCCAGAAGAGCCTAAACATTTTGACTGCCTTCCAGAAGAAGGGGGCCGAGAAGCAGGAGCTATGAAAAGGCACTCCAGGGTTTTCAAGGGTTTGGTGGGGTGGGGAGGGGTAAGCTACCTGCTGGCTGTGAGATCTTCCTGGGATATAAGGGAGTGGTAGGAAAAGTGGCACTAAACCAGAAATCTGTGAGTATGCCCAGATATTGATGCTGGTGTGACTATGCTTGGAACATCTCTGTAACCAGTCGGGTATAGCTGGAACATTTACTCAGATGGCTTGTGAAATTCCCCCTCAGAAGGAATTGGTGCTATAAAGAAGAGTGTACTGCCCAGGTTTTTGACAGATATAATTCTGATTCAATTAAAGTTTCTGTGTTTTGGTTAAATGGACCTAAAGCCATTCAGTTTTCTTTTACAAATTATACTTTGGCCTATGACCTGCTTTCTCCTTTGAATTTATTTTTTAATCTAAGGTGGTGTGGACTCTGCTCTACAAGGGTAACAGACTACCCTGGTAACACTGTGGAAACTAGTCCCAGCTCAAGGCCTACCTTTATTACTTTCCACAGGTGTTCAGATTCAAGTGGACTGATTGCGAGTGGTAAAAGGCATTGTCCATTTTCTGGTCCTTAAAATTGAATGGCAGTATAGTTCTTTTCCATACTCCATGGGATACATTCAGCAAATTCTTAGTTTTACCAATATAACCTGGTAGGTTTTTTTAAGAGTTGGATTTAGACAGCTAAATGATACAATTCAGTCCAATTGAAAGTTTTTTTTAGAAAGGGATAGTTTTCCATCTAAGTCACTTTGTCACTGTTAGTTACTCAATAAGTACCAACTTTTAAAAAGCAGAGAGCATTGTACTGACTTTCAGATCTCTTCTCAGGAGTGATGAGCAATAATCTGCAATAGTAAGCTTCATGTTAACATCCAAACTTTCATATTAAACTATTTGAAAATATCAAACTGCAGCTCCTGAAATATATCTAATTGCACCCACATAAAGAAATTTAAGTTGAGCAGAGTTGGCAAATAAAACCTCAGATTGCCTATGTTCCTCCATTTCAGCCAGATTGGGTATTTAAAATCACTGGAAACAAAAAATGCAGGAAAACCCATGTGTTTAATTGGATGGAACAAAAAAAAAATTGTGCAGCTTAAGCTAACAGTTCAAATAAACTAGATAAAAGATGTTCAAACCTAAACACCTGACATAGCCAGCATAGATACTCTTAACATTTGACAAAAGAATAACTATATATTAGGCCCAACAATGTCAATATGTCCCCTACTCATTATTTCAATTCTAATTGAAAAACTTGTAAGATCTTTTTGCATGTTTCTCACTGGTAAACTTGCTTGAGCTGTTCTAATTTTTTCTCATCTACCTAAAACAGGGTCACTTCCGAAGAATTAAGTATTCATTGTCTTATGGAAATCAGAGTAAGACAAATGACAGGTAGGGAGAGAACTCTAAAACTAAATGCATTCAGTCCCTGAATGTGGTCTCATCTCAATTGTAAGAGAAAAGGGGCAACACATCCACGGGTACTTCATTGGATGGGTCCATGCTGGGTATCATTATTTATAAGCCTAGGGTCTTGAGTTGAAGAAACACAGGCTATTGGACAGGAGTAGATTATCATACATCAGAGGCTCTTTGTGTGAAGTATTTTTCATTAAAGATAGGCCCTCCCTGTTTCTAGTTTAGAATCTGTAGTGATTTGCATATGCCACATAAAAATCTTCCCTAACACATCAAATGGATTCCTTCCCTCTTCTTCTTAGCATATAATCACTAATATTGTGGCTCAGATGCTACTAATCAGACTAAGGGAATTTCCAGATAAACTGAAGCACATGAGCCCCTGGATCCAATATGAAGAATCCTGTTCTAAGGAACCTGCAAGTTTTCTCAAACAGTGCCAAGGACAATTTTAATTTACTAATAATTCTTGGTAATTGGTGCCACACACACACATAAAATATATATATATATGTAGGCGTTTGAATTGCATCAGGAGAGATTGATGATTCGATAGAGAGCCAAGACAGAATCTGAGAATTTGAACATGGCCATCAAGATGAAGAATGTGAGATGGAGTGTGTGTATGAGGCGGGGAGGGGGGACGTGGGACACTGTGGATTTTAGCTCATTTCATCGGTGCTTAAGAGTTTGAATCTATCCCTTAACCCCACTGGGTGGTCTTAGTAGCCTTATCTGCAATAACTGCTTTTCTCATATGGAAAATAGTACATTACCTGGGACCCACTTTTGCTAAGATACATGGAAGCTGAGGTTGCAAAAAAGCTCTGTTCCTCAAGCATAAACTGCTATAGGTACCCCACAACTAATTTTTATAAGCATTTGGCTCATGGTTGCTTAGCCTCCACTTGTTGCTATGAAATACATGTCTGCATCGAGGCAGTGACAGCATCTGAAAAACAGGGAACATGAAAAAGTATAAACCTGAGCCCACCTTCTGGGGAAAGTCAAAAATGGCAGTGAGGTATATCCAAGTGCCCACTTTTTGTTAAAGGAAAAAGAGAATGTTGGGGTAGAGTTAATTCATAACTGAAGAAGCAGGCAAAAACTTTTTCAGGGCTCAAATAAGGGCATTTAGTATCATAAGACAGAAAGGAAACTAGGAGGAAAAACAAACCGCTCTTCTTTCTACTGTGTTGTGTGTCTGAATAAATGATCTCAGCCCATAGATAAATGATCTATGGGTTCACATACCCTTGGATAAATCATGTCATCAGCCTGCCTGCAATCCTCCAGTAACTTCCCACTAAATGTAGAAATCTCATTTCTTCCCCTGGCTACAAAATCCTGATTGCTCTAATCGCCACTGCACCTTCTATCTCAATCTGTACCCCTTTTCCGCTCCTTTCATTAAGTCCCAGGCACTTGAGCCTTTTTTTACAGTCACTGGAACATGCTCAGCAGTTTCCTGCCTTGGGGCCTTTGACTTGTATTCGCTTTTCCATGGCTGACTCTTCATCATTCAGGTCAGATGGCACCACTCAAGAGGTCCTCCTCTTGTGACCCCACGTATCACATATCCTGACATATTTTATTAATCAGGACTTAATTACAAACTAATATTTATTTTTATTGTCTCTTCCCCCCACTTCAGCCACTAACTAGGATATAGAGTTCATTTACCATTATATCAGCAGAGCCTAACACGGAATGTGGCACGTAGTAAATAAGTGCTCAACACATAAATGTTGAATTAATGAATGCGAGCACGCAAGGTACTTTAAACAAAATAACCAGTGGCCTTGGAATAATTTTAAATTCACAAATATTACCATCTTTCTGAGGAATATAACAATACAAAACTGAGACGACTTATACCATTTAAAAGGTTGTGGCTTCTAGGAATCTGAACAAAAATGAACCAGGCAGAAATGCCAACTTAAGATCAAAGTGTTTAAATAAATTAACCCATCCATTTTAAAGTAGATTTGCTATGCTTCACTTAATTCTGAAGAAGGAAGAATACATACTTCCCATATTAATAAATCACAGCAAAAAAGTAGGAAGAGTTTCAATAACAAGGCTGTAGATACATTGAAACCCCTTTTTATATTAAAAGTTAGAATGAAAGACAAATCCAGATTGAACATAGTGATTGCAAAATATAATGCAATTTTGAACAATTAAAATTATGAAAATATACAAAATTGATGGGCAACACAGCTAGGCATTTGTACATTTTCCATTATGTGGAGAACACTAAAAAGTTCTCTACCTTTTATCCACATCAGATAAATGATTTAACCCAAATGTTTGCTTTGGAGAGTCTTAACTTAGGATCTCAGTAGTATAAAAAGCAGTAATTTTTCAGTCTGTAAACAGTAGTCGTGTTTTTTCTCCTTTCTTTTTTTTTTTAAATATCAATTTTCCACACAAAAAACAAAAAACCCACACAAACTAAAAACAGCAGCAGCAGCAGCAATGAGTTATTTGGGAATTCTCTTCAAATACCAATTACATACAATTGCTGGAGAGGGTGCTTTTTACTCATGTAAGAATATATGTGTGTGTATATATATATATATATATATTTTTTTTTTTAACTGTACACAATTTATAGTGCATGACAATTTCCAAAAGAACAGATCAATAAAAGATATTGGCCATTTCTGCATAATTTCATTCTTTTTACAATTATCTCAAAATGTAAGAGGTTGGATCTAATTGAAATGCTACATTTAGTAGGGAAATCAACATGTAACAAAGGAAGCATAACCCCAACGTAACATTATCTGTCACTAAAACCAGTAGAGGACCCAGATGCCCCTAGGCAAGAGACTAGGTAGGTAGACCACTGGAGTCACACACTGTCCCTGAGGACCAAGGCCAGCCCACTGAGCACACATATGCTAGAATGATCACTGTCAGTTAATAGACTTGTTTTAAAGAACATTTCTATGTATAGTAATTTTGGATATTCAAAGAAACATCATTTCAAGAACACATGCCATACACACATACTCCCAACCCCATACACAAAGTTCCATCTAAATAGACCATAGTTTTATGAAATTATGATGTTATTAAGTTAGATTCAGAATCAATCAGAATTTTTAATTCATCTTGTTCAAGGCAGTTCTTTTCTTTTGGGATGGGGTATGACAGTGTGGCTACCAATTAACATCAAAACTTTTTATTAAATTACTGAATAGACTAGGATTTCCAACAAGTCTTATTTTGACCAGGTAATTCAGTAATTTTCAAAAAAGTTTCCCTACAAGTTGAGACAGTTATTAATCACCCCACCAAATTGTGAATCTAAGAAAGTCAAAATGATAGGGACAAAATGCAATTGCTTTGCATACAGAGGTTTTCCAAGCTCTTTTTTGGTTGCTTTTAAAAGAAAAAAGTATCACATCTCACTGGAGAAGTGAGTTGGAAAGGACCTTGAAGGTCTTCAAGACCAATCCTCCATCAGATACTTGAATTTCCTCATCAAATTCAATTCTTTGCTTTTCAGAATTACTAACTTTAACGGTATTTGGATAACAAAGACCAAAAACAGAGGCACAGATTCAAACACAAAAAAGTTACCAAAGCAGTTGTATAAAATGTGTAACATTTTCAAGAGCAATGTTTATCTTTTCTGTCAAACCAACCTCTGAAGCCACAGTCTTGGGGAGCTCCAGATGAACAACGTAAACACCATCCTGGTAATAATTCTCAAGTTTGAAAAAAGTAAACTGAACCTCAAGCCCAATTGATAACATTTCTTTTGCCAGCCTAAATCTTAAAACCTAGGTTAAATCCATATTAATATACATTCCTTCCTTTCTTCCTTCCCAAACCTCCCACTCACAAAACACTAAAGTATTAAATCTTTCAAGCATATATACATGTATATACATTTACATATACATGTATATATGGTTGAAAATATACGTATATATGTAAAAGCATATACATATATATATAGCTCACAAAACCAATGACACTGGTATTAGACTTGCCTGCATAAATTATGTACACCTCTCTTCTTTAAAACAGTGATTCCCATCTTTCCCAAATAGACGAAAGACAGCAAGCTAGTCCTCAGCAGGCTTGTAAGTGGTCTGCATTACTTTCCCCTCCAAACAGCTGTAAGGTAACAGAAGGCTACTTCTGATTTAACTCTCACAAGAGCTAGGATGGGGATGTCTCGGCCACTGGGATTATTAAGCTGAAAAACGACAGCCTGTGGGCATCTGAGTGATGTCCTTCAGTGGCAGGTGCTTATGCCAAATTTCATCTGAGGCCCTTTGGGTACCTGCCTTGAGTTCTGTGGGAGCCAAGCATTTGAGGAAGCCTCAAAACTAAACTGCTAATGTGGAAAGAAGGCCTGCTCCCAATCATGGTCCCCCTCTTCTTCTGCTTTCTGATTCCTAAGGCTCAAGGACCAGACCAAAACACGCACTGATATAATGGTAGGGCCATTCAGCTGCTCTGAGGTCAATGCTTTATGCTTAATTTCTATTGCTGCTTTCCCCCCACCCCACCAGATGTTTCTGGTGATAGAAGGGAAGAAGAAGAGTGGGGTTCTCTTGTGGCTGCCATATGCATATGAACATGTATAAAAAGTGGTCAAACCCAGATGAGGGTCCTGCTTCTGGTTTATATACAATAATTTAATCAGTTGTATACATTTAATACCTAAAAAATTAATTCACGATCAAAGTCCTTCATGCATTTTATGAGGAAGTTCTGGATTAAAATGATGGTCAACCAGATGTAGCTTTTGCCTGGGAAGATGATGTCATTTTCTGTTGTAGAGTCATCAGTGCTTGTGGTTCACACTAACTTAAATTTTTAGTTTCTTTGTAGTCTCAAGTCTTTTTTTCAGCAGCTCCCCAATTTCCAGAAGTGAGTGCAGGTAACTGCTCTGTACCTTCCCTTGTACAGTCTTTGAAAATTTTCTCTCTTCCTACAAAGGAAACAAGAATTAGTGGTCTTGCTCAGGAAGCATTCCCCCAGATTAGAGATCCTCAGGTATAAGTTAAAATTACCACTACCTCTGGTCTCACTGCAAGCTCTATCAGAATAGAGTGGGTCATTTTCAATTTCATTAAATGCAAAGATGGCTAAACTCATCACAGATGTATATTTTTCCATGTGACTTTTCACTGAGACCCCTGTTGCTTTAGCATTACCAATCTTTCAAGTAACCTTTGTTATAAATTATATCAAGTTGGAAAAGCGAGATTTCTCATTTCTAGTTTTCATCAAGAAAAAAAGTTAGAAAATTATTACTAAGTACTTTAGCCATAAAATCACTACTATTTTGTTATGAGCTGTACAAAGTAGAAAAATTGAGATTTCTTATTATTAGTTTCATCGGAAAAAAAGTAGAAATTTATTATTAATTTAGACTTATCACAGCCACTTTTTAAAGGCATCAAATTTACCAGTATCATCTTTTCTAGTTACAATATTGACAGGCCTCCCTCCATATTGACAAAGTCCACGATCGTGTTCCAGAGGCCAAACAACTAAAAAAGACCAGTTTTCCTAAGGCTGCTCAAATATGTGAGTTAAATATTTGCTGCACGTTTGACCTGTGGTAGAAAGCACAAAAAATAAAGGGGATGGAGTGTTCAAACACAGAAAGAAGGTTGCCTGAAAACTGGTTAGCTTTACCTGAAGTTGGCAGTACTTTAAAGCCCAAAAGAAACCAGATAAGCACACTTTATGACCCAACAAGTGCATAAAAATGTATGTACACAAATACATTTCATTCAGTACTATATGTAAAAGCAAATGTACAGAAACAACCTAAAAATATGTCCAATGGCTGTGGTACATTCATATTTTGAACATTATACAGTTGTTTAAAAGAACAAGATTGATCTAGATGCATCAGCCTGAACAGAACTCTTGAATATTGGTTGAGTGAAAAAAACAATGCTTTTGAATAAAATAAAGTGTATATAATTTACTTTAAAAACACCTAACAGATGTTAGAGTACATTATAAAGTTACATTAAGACCAGATGGTTTTTTTAAGAAAGGGTGGGGAGGGGGACACTTCCCTGGTGGTCCAGTGGATAAGACTCCGTGCTCCCAATGCAGGGGCCCAGGTTCAATCCCTACTCGGGAACTAGATCCCACATGCATGCCACAACTAAGAGTTCGAATGCCACAACTATGAGCCCACATGCTGCAACTAAAAGATCCCACATGCTGCAACAAATACCTGGTGCAACCAAAATAAATAAATATTTTAAAAAGGAGGGAGGGGTGTCTTGGCATACAACCAGTTTCAGTGGATACCGCTAGGGAAGAGGAAAGGGGACCAGGACTAGAGGTAGTACTCCAGAGGCCTTGTTCATAGTGTTTCAAGTTTAGAAAGAAAGGAAGGAAGGAAAGAAAAAAGTGAACCTAATGTAAATGGAACTGAAGTTGTTTTTTTTTCTTTTTTTTTTTTAAACCCAAAAGAAAGTACTGAGCACTACATGGATCCAATATTTGGTGGCCGGTGCTGCTCAGTATGTTGTATGTATCATGACTTTAACAAAATAAGGCAATATAAAGCCATTATTGTTTTGTTTAATCTTCACTACAACCCTATGAAGTAGGTATTATTGTATCCGAGCAGGGCACTATGGGGCCTTCCTGGGACAGGCCTTCCCCCATATCCTCTGCTTTAGCTCTTCTCTGAAGTACCTAGATAACAGTATTTGATGCAAATTTCCTGAATTGTTTTGCAGATGTGAAATCAATCCCCCCACCAAATGGAAGATGTTAACTACTTGATGACCATGAGCACAGAGCCCCCAGGCCTCCTGGAGCCTAAGGACTGATAAAGTTAACCCCTGTGACACCACCCTGTTCCCCCATCATCAGCCAATCACAGAACTGTGCACGATCTGATCACACACCCTGCGACCCTCCTCCCTCACCTGGCTTTTAAAAATGCTTTGCTGAAACCCTTCAGGGAGTTCTGGGCTTTTAGGGCATGAGCCAACCGTCTCCTTGCATGGCCTTGTAATAAACCTTTCTCTGCTCCAAACTCCAACGTTTCAGTTTGTTTGGGCTCACTGTGCACTGGGCACGTGAGCTTGCGTTAACATTATTATGATTTCCATTTTACAAATAAAGAAATTGAGGCCCAAAGAGGTTAAGCGACTTTTCCAAGGTCAAAAGATGAAGACAGAACCAGGGCTTGGAAAATCTAGAAAGTAGCCCAGAGTTAAGGATAACCTCTAGAATAATCAAAATGAGAAATCTTATTCCTCATTTCAGGAGGCAGATAGATCTTTCAACAAGAACAACCACTCAATCCTCTTGACAACAGCAGGGCTACTATGCCTGTCACCTTTGTATCCAACAGTCCTTCCCACATACCATTGAGGCAGGAGATAGATGGGCTCCAGGCTAGGCATTTACAACTGGCCTCCTGTTCACACCTCATGGGGTGAGAAGATGAGCTCCAGGCCGGACATTCATTACCAGTCCCTGTTTACATTTCCTGAAGCAAGAGACAAACGGGCTCCAGGACTACATGTTTATGACTGGACTTCTGTCTATATTTCGAGATGTGCACCTCAATATAAAAACCAGCAACAGGAACAGGGTAAATAACCGGACAGTGGGCATTTTTATGGCAGGGACAGAGTGGGACTAAACCCTATTAAATGATCCAGAGGTCACACACTTCCCATCCTTGGGGCAAGGGAAACACTACGCAGGCGCAAAAGCCTACACAGCGTCAAAAAGGCAGGAGATGCCAGACCATAGTAAGTCCTGCCATCTCCTCCCAGAGGCCTTTGCAGTGGGATCCATCTTAACTTAGGGGTGTGTGCGCACCCAGGGGAGGGTCCAGAAACAAATTAGCCCTGGGGTCAAAACAATACAACTGGCCAAAAAGAAGACAAAGACCCGGAAGACTGACACCTTATAAAGGATTTAAACTTCCCAAAGGCACGACTCTCTGAGTTCGCCCGTGCATCTTTCTGCATGTACTTTACTTTTCCAATAAAGTTTTTACTTTTCTTTACCTTCTGCCTCCTTGCCTGAATTCTTTCTTGCCAACGCACGTAAGGACTAGGGCCCCAGGCCCTAGCTGCTGGCCCCTGTGGTCCAGTGGTTAGGACTCCTGGTCTGGGAACTAAGATCTTGCTTCCTGCTACTGCTCACTGCTGCTTGCTGCAAGCTGCCGCTTACTGCTGCCTGCGTCCGAAATCACCATGGGCTCTGGCTCTGCCAAATGACTCATGGTGCACCACACAATTCACTTTCCTGCCTCTGTGCTGTTGTCTGTGCCTCCTCCTGCTTGGGATTCCTTTCCTCCATTCCTGTCTGCCTGGTGAAAATTTATTAATCCTCAAATGTCCCCTTTCCAATGAGACTCTTTTTGACTCACTCAGATTTTTGTGCCTATATTGTATCTCCAATTTAGTAATTTGTATGCATCGCTCTACTCTACAGCCAGGTCTTTGATCATTATATTTCTACAAGCTTTAAGCTCAACAATAGTGAGCTCAATAAATTTATATCTACTTATTGAAAATCTCAAAGATGTCCAGCAAAGCCCAACCACATGAAGCAATGTGACATCTGTCCAAGTGTGCAATCCTTAAGATTTTAAAAAATAGGTACTATAATTTCGAGTTCTTACTTTTCTATACTATTCACAAAAGGGGATGGGAGTTTAGAGCACAGAATGAGTTTGCATTTAATCTAAAAAGTCAAAAGTTAAACAGCTCCAAATCTACTACTATGAATTACCAGATCTCTTTATAGGTACAAGGGGTCCAAAAGGACTAGCAAGGACCTTTTGGCATGCACATGGGGGAAGAAGGCAGATTCCTGCCTGGGATGTACCAGTTTCACAAGGATTTAATTACTAGGCCTTTACTGGGTAACCAAGTACCTGGAAGTCATAAAGGCTAATGGCAGACACAAATGTGTTAAGGGGATAGAGAAGAGGGAGAGGTAGAGGTGGTTCTGGATGGTGGGACTGGGACTCATTTGGGGCTGGGAACTGGGAGGTGCTACTCTCTATTTTCTAATTCTCTTGTAACAAGCATACATATTTGTCTGTAAAGAAACAGTGAAACACTACAGAGCAGTTAAAAGGAACAAGGTAGATAAGTTACTTATATGTAATGATCTCCTAGAGACTAAACACAAAAACAAGAGACTAAACAATATGTATAATATGCTATCATTTGTGTTTAAAGGCAAGATGTGGGGGGAAGGGGCACGGTCATAACGTACTTGTAAATGGGTTCTCTAACTCAGGAAGATTACACAAGAAATCACTGATAACAAGCAGTTCCTTCTAAAAAGGGAACTAGGGAATGGGTTAGAATGAAAAGGAGACATTTCACTGGATATTCTTTCTTTACTCTTTGAATTTTTTTTTTTTACCATGTACATATTTTACTTTCCAAAACAATGTAAGGCTTAAAAAAAGGAAGACAAAAATACTAAAGAATTAATAATCCATCAATCAGTACCTCTAATTACCACTGAAGTCTATATTCATTCTAATGTACATAAGAAAACAGTTGAATATATAGCTTAACTGGCTAAAACCAAACTTCTAGCCAACACTTGTCTGCTTTCTTTAATCAGTCTTTGGAAATGTTAAATGTTCTGAGCCCTTTCCCACAGTAAGCCCTTTTTTCAAAGCTCTAACATGTTGACATTTTGCAAAAGAGGGGCTTACAACCTTTTAAAGCTGGTGTGCCAAGCAAGATTCCATTCACTCCCTTCCCTAGAAGGGCCTGGGTGGAGGTCTTAGGCTAGGATGATGCCTGCCCTCAGACTGCTGGATGAGCTTCCTCATCAGCAGAGGCTTAGGTCAGACAAACTACTCAAGGAAAGCATTTCCTCACGATCGGAGTTTCATCACTGGAACAACTAGCCAGAATCAGGTGGCTCCACCATTGCTCTTCTGGCTCCTATCAAAATCCTAAACCTACTCCAAGCTGGTGCATGTTAACTCACCTGACACCATTTGTTTGTTTTATTTAACTAACTTTTTAAAAAGAATCCACATTTTTTAAAGTGAGACTTTATCAGGGATTTTGCTAGCAGAATTTTAAGAAACTAGCTTAAAATAATGATCAGGAGAAAACTGACTAGTACCTTTGATTCCATACTTGTTTCCATTCCTTTTTTGCTGGCTTGCTCTGGCCTCATTATTACTGACATAATTAGTTCTGATGTCCAGCATCTTTCCTTTTCCATGTGATAATTGCTGGGCTGGCAAAGAAACCAGCCAATCCAACAACAGGTAAGTTCTCAGTCAAGGAGATTGTCCCTGAATCTCAAAAGTATGGCTGGTTTCCTATGGTGCTCAAAACAGGGACAATACTAATTCTACTCCTCAACAATTCATCAGTTGTTTTCACAGTAAAAGAACACCCCCAAAGATGTATTCAAAGGTGGAAAGCGGGAGGGGGGATGAAGGGGGAGGAGACACCACCACCACCAAGACCACAGCAAAAAAACAGTGCCAGGCACCTTCTAATCACAAGTCCCATAGGAGAGAATAATGAATTGAAAATTAACTTGTCCCTGTGATAACAATAAGAACACTTGAATATCTATATATAACTTATTGCTGATCAACTATAGTCTCTTACCATGCAGTCTCTTACCAGTGAGAGGGAAGTGTCTTCTAAAATAAGTTCTTCAAGTTTAAGTGCAATTAGATGTGCTTCAAGTCCTTTAATATGATCCACAACATTCGAAATTAAAGTCTGAAGCCCAGTAACATAGTCTTGGAAACTGGTAAAGACAGGTGGCTGGAAAAAAAGATTTTTAAAAAGTTGAAAGATTATCAAACATATTTCTCCCATGCTATATCACATAAGATATACTAATTTCATGCTATAGCATTACTTAATTCTATTAATAGTAACAGGATGGGACTTCCCTGGAGATCCAGTGGTTAAGACTCCGCACTTCCTCAGCAGGGGGTGCGGGTTCAATCCCTGGTTGGGGAAATAAGATCCCACATGGTGTGTGGTGTGGTCCCCACAAAAAAAAATAGTAACAAGGATAGATATAGTTTTGGATATTAAAAGAGTCTCTCAAACCAAGGTAAATTTAATAGCCACCAAATGCTAACTCAGTAATGATGACTTTTTTCCAGTGTGGTTTTATTTCACTCTGGGGAAGCGGAGGTGAAAAAAAGAATAAAAAAATCTTAGTTGGTCATTATTCAACTTCAGGTTGGGAATCTCCTAGAACACTAAAGGAGATGAGAAGAACCAAGACTTCATTTCTTCTCTTTATGTCTTTGAGATTTCCTGTAATGTTAATAACAGAAACAGAAATTCTAAATTCTAATGGAAAAAATGATGGGTGACAACAATCAAGAAAATTCTGAAAAAGAGCCGTTAAGGGGAACTTGCCCTAATAGATATGAGAGTATATTATAAAGTTACATTAAATCCAGATGGGACTGGTATATAAGTAAATTGACAAAGACTGAAAGGACACAAATCCCAAGATAGAGCAAAGAATATAAAGGAATTTAAATGGTGACCTTTCAAAACAGTGGTTTTCAAGTGGATGAATGGTACTGAATAGCTAGCTAGATATATTGTGAAATATAAAATAAATAAAATAATAAATAACAAAATAAATTCCAGACAGATTTAAATACTTAAATTTTTAAAAAAAATCCATCGAAGCACCAGAAGAGGATTTAGGTAGTGGCTTTTGCGATCATAAATTGAAAAGGTCTTTCTAAACATAATACTAACCTAAGAACAGTTAAAAAAAAAACCTTGGGGGAGGGGCAATAGGTGGGTGGGGGAGTGGGAGGTACAAACTACTGGGTTAAGATAGGCTCAAGGACGTATTGTACAACATGGGGCATATAGCCAATATTTTGTAATATCTGTAAATGGAAAGTAATCTTTAAAAATTGTACAAAAACTAAAAAAAATTTTTAAATCACCATACATTTGGAAATTATTGAATAGCACCTAAACAAAACAATGGTCAAAGAATAAATCACAAGTATTAGAAAAAAATGTTTGCTATGTCAGATGAAGATATGAAGTACCAAATTTGTGGGATAAACATATAGTGGTGATTAGCAGCAAATTTGGAGTCCAAATCCCATTAGAAAAAGGTTAAAACCACGAAACCAATGATCTAAGCATTAATTCAAAGGAGTTAGGCATGAAAAAAAATCTTATTTTTTACAAGTTACTATATTTGACAAAAAAAATCACTCAAGTTAAAAGACATGTCAAACTGAAAAAAAACTGCATCATATATGAAAAAGGATTATGTTAATACTACTATGTTAAGAGTCCAATAGCTCAAAACATATCAATGGAAAAAATACTACTACCACGATAGGAAACTTGGGCAAAGACAGAAACAGAAAATATATCAAAGAAATCCCAGCAGTGATACAATTTAAAAAACAGATAAACACAAGAAACCTAGCCAATCAACTAGTAAGGCCAGCTTTTCACTCAAGAAGTCTTCTTTGAAGGTGCAACATCAATAGAATTTTTTTAACGCAAATTGGAAAAAGGAGAGTTCCAGTGTTTGCCTATCAAATGGGTAAGGATACAGAGACACCACACCACTGGGGAATGTAAAAACAGGTATCTCCAGCTTTTTGAAAGTTCACTTTATGCCACTTTAGCTTTCATGAAAGACCTACATTAGTACCTGTTTTGGCTAACCAAAAGAAATCCAAAAAGGATTTTCGCTTTCACAGGAAAAAGAAGGTGAAAAGCGTTTGCAGCAAGCTGTTACAGAAGCAGCGCACACCCTGAGCAGCAACAGTGGCACCGGAAGTGCCACTCAACATCAAGCCGCCACAGCAGTGAACTATGTCTGTAAGCATCTGTGCTTTATCTCAATTTACTTTGTGCATCCATTAGCAAGATGTGTCCTAAGGTAATTGCTTCTTTCCCTTATGCCACCTGGGCTTATGAAAGGTTTCAAAGGAATGCTATATACTTCTGGATAGCAGGGGAAACCTGTATACATAGTAATGTCAGATCTAAGAGATAGCCTAAGGAAATCATATTATAAATTCATCTTGTGTTTGTCCATATTTTAATAGCAGCACTATTTATAATATTAAAAGAAAATCAGAACCAACTAAACATTCAACAATGGGAATAAGTTATGGTATATTAATATAACAGGATAGTACATAACCATTAAAAGTAATGAGATACATCTATATTTGCTGAAATGAAGAGATGTCTAAGATACCCTATTAAGTGAAAACAAAAACAAATAGCAAAGTTGCAGAACTTTCTATAGAGCATGATTCTGGTTTGTATGCAGTGGCTATCTCTGTTTGCTGGGAAAATGGGTGATCTTCACTTTTTTCATATATTTAGGTTACACTGACAATCAGAAAAATAGGCGGCTATTCTCATTTTTGGAAATTAGAAAAGCAATAACTACAAAAACTCTCACAAAATCCAAATACCAAAAGCTATTTGACAAGTACTAGGAGTGTAGGTTTTCATTAGAAGAGAAAGTAATCATGCAACTCTGATCAATTCTTTCAAACTTTGCACTCATGATCTGTTAAATTATCTTGAACAAAGTGAAGGAGAGAAATGAATGAATGGCAACACCCAGGACAAGTGTCAAATCTAAAAAATTCCTGAATTGTTACTGAATTGTGCAGGAAGTTAGTATTACTAATAAAACCATCAACATTTTCAAACGACAATGGTTACTATATTCCTATAGTGAACAAAAATCTTCCATTAATAAGATAAATTCAAACATTAACAAAACAGCATGCCATTAGAGAATAAATCCTAAACATCTTTCCTTATGAAAAGGATATAAATTATGTTAATGTTTTACACATGCAAAAATTAAATCAATTAAGATGGGAGGAAACTCCAAAATTGAATACAAACAGAAATAGATGAATCTTATTGACATCACACTAATAATATAATCTGAGTTTTTAATTCCACTGCTTTTACAGAGTACCTCAACTGTCTACATTCACTGGAACATATTCTAAGGACAAAAAAGAAATGCAAAAATTTGAACTTTATTTAGTGGGTTTGTTATTGGAACTGGTAGTGGAACCAATGTACTAATTCCAAAACTATTTAGTATTTATTGTAAAACAGCAAACGAATAAATATATTGATGCTGTTGGGAACCATGGTTCTTACTCTGAAAAGAAAACTACAAATATGGAATGAGGAAAGGAATGGAAGGAAGAACATTGATATTGGACTAAAACTGGAGGTATCAGTAAGAATTAATTATTTAAAACTGTGTGTGTGCGTGTGTGTAAATAAATTTCCTCTCTTCACGGACATGAACTAGAAACAGTAAAACCCTAATAGCAATTAGTATACCTAACAACTAGATCTTGGTATTTTGACTACCATTCCCCATAAAGGAACCAGGGCTCATTGAAAAAAATGTCTGATTTCAGTTCAGTGGGTGAGTACAAAGTGCTTGGAGCATTTTTGTTGTTTCAGACAGTAAGGGCTCAAAGACCAATGATGTTCAAGGACGGGAACCAGCTTAAAGTGGCTCCCATTAGCCAAATCTGTGCATCCAAAAGAAAATGATGATAATGGTTTACAAGGTAAATTTAAAAAGGAATGAGTCCACAGTGATACTAAAATAGTGATATTAAAAATATACAGCTCAGGCTTCCCTGGTGGCGCAGCGGTTGAGAGTCTGCCTGCCAATGCAGGGGACACAGGTTCGAGCCCTGGTCTGGGAGGATCCCACATGCCGCGGAGCAACTAAGCCCGTGAGCCACAGCTACTGAGCCTGCGTGTCTGGAGCCCGTGCTCCGCAACGGGAGAGGCCGCGACAGTGAGAGGCCCGTGCACCGCGATGAAGAGTGGCCCCTGCTCGCAGCAACTGGAGAAAGCCCTTGCACGGAAACGAAGACCCAACGCAGCCAAAAATAAATAAATAAATAAATTAAAAAAAAAAAAGTTAAAAAAATATATATATACAGCTCTATTTTACAGAATGCCAGTTAATAAATGATAAATGATTGGTAGAATGTTTTAAAATCACCATTGTGGAACCACCAAAGAAATAAATGATTCATGCAAGTTAGACTAACAATGGGTGTTAAAACCAGTGGGTGAAAGGCTGGTGGGGAACAGGATATTCAGAGTCTCAAAGCATCATCTCACAGATTAATTACACGGGGAGGGAAGACACTCTTACAATAAAGAAATCCGGCAGATACTTCCTTTATCAAATAATTAAATCTGAAATTATCAATAATGGGACGTAATAACATTAGTGCCTCCTAATTTAATTGCTAAAAAGGACACAGCATCTATGTTTAACCTAAATCTATGGAAACAATTAGCCAAATCCAGACTGTGAGATAGTCTACCAAAAACCTAGCTAGACTTTTCAACAATAAAGACAAACAAAAGCTAAGGAAGTACGCTTGATGAAAGAAAGGTACAGAGAAATGACAACTAAAAGCTGTGTCAGATCCTTAGTAGGATTCTAGTATTTTGAAAAAGACTATACGGGATGTAACTGGGACAACAGGGAAAAGGTTAATATGGACATTATAATATTATTGTTATCAATATTAAATATCTTGAGTGTGAAAATATCTTGAGTCTTATGGTTTTGTAGGAGACTTCCCCTGTTCTACCCTGGTGTATTAAGTATCAGTCTGTACTTTTCTTTCAAATGGTTCAACAAATGGGGGTGGGGGAGGTAGAGAATCAGAGAGAGAGAGAGAGAGAGAAAGCAAATGTGGCAAATTGTTAACAAGTGGTGAATCTAGGTAAGGATGTCTGGGTGTCATTATACTAGTCTTTCAGCTTTTCTGCAGGTGTATTATTTTTTTAAAAAGCTGGGGAGAGAAAATGAATGCATACTGGGTCCTATGATCTCTTACAAAATGCAGGAAAACAGTGAAAAGAAAAGGCAGCATGCAGCCAGATTGTTACTTGTGTTTTCTCTGTTATTACCATGACGATGCTGGTTTCTTTTTTCTTCTTCTTCTTTTTCTGTAAATTTAATTTGTATGGTCGCAGGACACTCTCACAGTAACTGGACACCCAAAGGATAACAGAAATAGTCTGAAAGCAGAAAAATTGCAAATTCATCAATAAGGATTACACTCAAGATATCTATCAAGAACAAAGATTATGAACTAAACAAATTCTGTGCAAACAGCTCTTCTATGCAAATCTCTTCAAGTTCTCTTGTAACTCTCCACTCTCTAATTTCTACAATCACCACATTGATCCAGGTCTTCTTCATCTTCTACTCAGAATACTGTCTTTATTCTTTCTTCTGGCTCTCCCAGCTCTAAACTCATCCTCTACTCCAGTGGTCCCCAACCTTTTTGGCACCAGGGACCGGTTTTGTGGAAGACAATTTTTCCATGGATGGGGGGATGGTTTGGGGATGATTCAGGCACATTACGTTTATTGTGCACTTTATTTCTATTATAATTACACTGTAATGTATAATGAAATAATTATACAACTCACCATAATGCAGAATCAGTGGGAGCCCCGAGCTTGTTTTCACTTGCCACTCACTGATAGGGTTTTGATATGAGTCTGCAAGCAATTGATTTATTATGGTCTCTGTGCAGTCAAACCTCTCTGCTAATGATAATCTGTATTTGCAGCCACTCCCCAGTGCTAGTATCACTGCCTCAGCTCCACCTCAGGTCATCAGGCATTAGATTCTCATAAGGAGCACGCAACCTAGATCCCTCACATGCGCAGTTCACAGTAGGGTTTGCGCTCCTGTGAGAATCTAATGCCGCTGCTGATCTGACAGGAGGCAGAGCTCAGGTGGTAATGCAAGTGATGGGGAGCGGTTGTAAACACAGATGAAGCTTCGCTCACCTGCTGCTCACCTCCTGCTGTACAGCCCAGTTCCTAACAGTCTGTTAACAGACTGGTTAACAGTCCGTGGCCTGGGGGTTCAGGACACCTGCTCTACTCAGTCCAATTTTCTTTCACTTCCTTGCAGGAGATGGGGATCCATTAACATCCTTTTCACTGAAGTGAAAAGTCCAAATTCCTAGGTATGGAATCCAAAGGTTCTGTAAAATATGCCTCTCCCCACCCACCTCTCCATCCAGATAAGATACTGCCTCACCTGCAAACCTTAAATTGTATATGAAGAAATCTCCCCAGTTGGTCAGCACATATTCTCCTTTGAATTAAGTTAGGTGTTTACACGTCTTCACCTATGCTACAGTGTATGCATGTACATATATACATGCAATTATTTCTCATTCACTCATTAAGTATCTCTTAGGCACTTAAAATGTCACCAAAACAGAAAATATTGCCTTCAGGAAGCTTACAGACTAGTAGAAAAAGAAAGTAAACAAACATGTGACAAAATAAACGGAAAAAAGATAATGGATTATGAGTGTTGTGATCCTCTTCTTTCTCTCTCTGGCTAAAAGAAAAAAAGTGTTTTGCTACATCAGCTCCTGGATTCTCCTTCATAATGCAGAATCTCAGCAATTAGTGAACAGCAGCAACAAATTTAGAAAGCTGGCAAATTAACTTAAACTACATAATAGTTGAGTCAAAAAGGAAAATGAACAGAAGAGAGCTAGATTTGCAGTGAATCTGAGGAATCTTTAAGAGATTTGTAAAGCAAATTTCAAGAAGTTTTACCCTAGCATTATGAATGAAATTCTCCCGATATCCTTGGAAGGAATTAGTTCAGAAAATTGAAATTGCTTTTCAATTAACAAAAGGTGGGAGCGAGGGGTTAAATTACAGGCATAAGGTGCCTATTACCTGTTCATTTTTGAAAAATTAATCCTGCATACAATTAAGGAAAATTGAGTTTTTCACAAAGAGAACAAAAACATACCTCAACCAAGAAGACTAGATTTTCTAAAAGAGTAGGATGTGTTTTCAAGTTACCATCTTTAACTTCTAAAAGATCACCTTTACATTTACTGAAGACATCTGAAAACAGAAAAATATTTTATGGTTTTATTCAGCTTTTGTTTCAATGTTATTTTTAGGAACACAATGCACAATCTAATAAAGAATAAGCAAATATAAAGATTTAATCCAGAAAGCTCCCCCACCCCAATGAAACAAACACCAAAGAATATCTATTTTAAGCTCTTTATTTATTTTTTTTAAGTTTATTTATTTTATTTATTTATTGTTTTTGGCTGCATTGGGTCTTTGTTGCTGCCCACAGGCTTTCTCTAGTTGTGGCGAACAGGGACTACTCTTCGTTGTGGTGCGCAGGCTTCTCATTGCAGTGGCTTCTCTTGTTGCGGAGCACAGACTCTAGGCACGCGGGTTTCAGTAGTTGTGGCACGTGGGCTCAGTAGTTGTGGCTCGTGGGCCCTAGAGCGCAGGCTCAGCAGTTGTGGCGCAGGCTTCTCATTGCAGTGGCTTCTCTTGTTGCAGAGCACAGACTCTAGGCACACGGGTTTCAGTAGTTGTGGCACGTGGGCTCAGTAGTTGTGGCTCGTGGGCCCTAGAGCGCAGGCTCAGCAGTTGTGGCTCACGGGCTTAGCTGCTCCGCGGCATGTGGGATCTTCCTGGACCAGGGCTTGAACCCGTGTCCCCTGCATTGGCAGGCAGACTCCCAACCAATGTGCCACCAGGGAAGCCCTATTTTAAGCTCTTTAAAAAGCCACATGACTACTGCTCTATTGTCTTCAAAACATAAAAGGCAGACTTATAAATTATATATTCTAGGGTCTAAACACCAGCTACGGGGACTTCCCTGGTGGTCCAGTGGTTAAGACTCCACGCTTCCAGTGCAGGTGGCCTGGGTTAATCCATGGTCAGGGAACTAGATCCCACATACATGCCGCAATTAAGAGTTCACATGCCACAACTAAGGAAGCCCATGTGCTGCAACTAAGGAGCCTGCGAGCCACAACTAAGGAGGCTGCCTGCCGCAACTAAGACCCAGCGCGAACAAATAAATAAATAAAATAAAATATGGGATAACTGTTTAAAAAATAAATAAACACCAGCTACACCTTTCCACAGATAGGCCATTGGCACAATAAAAATAAGACTTCAAGTGGATGGTTTAAAAGAACTTGTGCCAAAAAAAAAAAAAAAAAAAAAAAACAGAACTTGTGCCATTATAGACTAAAAGACCAATGTGCATGGTAGAAATGAACCTTCATAACAAATACCAGGTTTATTCTCATAATCTTGATCATCTTTTAATTCTCAGTCTTCATTTGAGCAACAAAATAAAAGACTTTTTAGGCTCCTAAAAAGAAAGACCCTTATAGATTTAAAATGCACAATAATCTATAATGGAAAAGAATCTGAAGCTGTACACCTGAAACTAACACAGTATTGTAAATCAACTATAGTTAAATAAAATAATAATAATTTTTTAAAGTATTTCAGAGAGTTAAAAGAAAACGCATATGTATATTCTTTACCAAATAATTTCATTGCTAGGAATTTAACTCCAAGGAAATACTCAAATAAGTACCCAAACAATTGTGTCCCAAGATATTTATGTCAGCATTGTTATGCATAATATATTATGTACTCAGAGCATATAAATAAATCTGGTACACTGATACAATACTGTGGAATATTATGCAGCCCTTAAAACAAATGGGGTGTGTATATAACTGACATGGTAAAATGTCCAAGATAACAAACAATTAAAGCCAGAAAAGCATGTATTATACCCTCTGATATATTTTTTTAAAAAATCACTACTATGTATTTCCATACACACATGTATGACTGTTTGGTGGTATGTAGAAATACAGACTCAACAGCACATACCTACTTACCTCTGCAGGAATGGGGCTGGGAAGGGGAAAAGACCATACCCACTTGTGTACTGTTTTACAATAGGTGTCTACTACTTTTGTAATCACAACTTTTTAAAGTTAGAAACAAAGTCTTTAAAAATACCAAAATGTGTGCATTATTAGTTTTCAAAACCTCTTACAAGTTTCTATGAAAAAAGAGCTATTGTCAGACAATCAGATACAATATGGGAATCCACAGTAAGACCACTTACCTTTTAACTGTTCTAGTAAAGACTTAAGACTATTCTCTACTCGCTCCTGGATCTCCATTGTATCCTCTAAAATTGAAACACAATGAAAAACTTTCAATTCAATTTTTAGTAAGATAAAGAAGCAAGACCAATACCTGGAAGCATAGGCAAGGACATTTTCTTTTCTCTTAAGACCCACAGGCCTCTAAATTCCATTACTGAGAGAAAGATGAAGGACAAGAAAAGGAGAAAAGGAAAGAGAAAGGGAAAGAAAAAAGGCAAAGAAAGGTATTAATTACCGTTCTGCCAAAAGCACTACCTAAGATTCTCTAGCAGGACCAGAAATCTACGTGTTTCAAATACTCTAAATGACAGGATCCACAAACCTTATGACTTGGGAAAAACAAAACACAAACAAAAAAACATGACCTATATGGTATTTGTGACTCTCGCTGGGCTGACAGCTCAGAAAAAAATCTTTTCTCTACAAAGTTTAGGCCTTCTTCTTTCTTTTTTTTAATATTTATTTATTTATTTTGGCCGCACCAGGTCTTTGTTGTGGCATGCGGGATCTTTAGTTGCAGCATGCAGACTTCTTAGTTGTGGCATGCAAACTCTTAGTTGCGGCATGCATGCGGGATCTAGTTCCCCAACCAGGGATCAAACCCCGGCCCCCTGCACTGGGAGCGCGGAGTCTTACCCACTGGACCACCAGGGAAGTCCCTAGGCCTTCATTTTTAAGTAAAGAATTTAATCTGATACAAATGAAGTTATTTATAAAACAGAAACAGACTCATAGACATAGAAAACAAATTTATGGTTATCAAAGGGGAAAGGGGATGGGGGAGGGATAAATTAGGAGTTTGGGATTAGCAGATACAAACTACTATACATAAAACAGATAAACAACAAGGTCCTACTGTATAGCACAGGGAACTATATTCAATATCCTATCATAAACCAGAACGGAAAAGAATATGAAAATACATGTATATATATACAGGTATAATTGAATCACTTTGCTGTACACCAGAAACTAACATAACATTGTAATTCAACTATACTTCAATTTTTAAAAAATTTTTAAATGAATGAATGAAAAGAATTCAACTTGAAATCCAACAATATTTCAACAAATCAAGGATTTCTTCAACTTTTGGCCCTAAAAAATGATTTTAAATATGGAACAGACTTAAAACAAAAGTGGGAAAATGAGGGAAAGGGAGTGAGTGGCATTTAGAGGTGAGGGGGCAGGGTGTGGGGGGCGCAGCAGGGCAGATTAAAAAAAAAATATGGAACGGAGTTAAGCTTCTAAACATTATTTTGTAAACTGTTTAATGGACTTTCTTGTATAGCAAACCAGACATTCTAGAACAGCTTCCAGCTCCCATCTCCTCCAAATTTTTCCAAATATGTGAGGTTATAGATATTTTGTTGCATTTACTAAGTTTTCAGTGACAAAGACCCTGTAAATATACTCATGCAAATATACACTTACCTAAACCATTGATGTCCAGCTCATAAATATCACTAACAAGATAAAAAGAGCTGGTCTGACACTGAGAACAGCCAGAATTAAAGAATCCAGCCATTCTGGTAGGTACAGGACCAAGGAAAGGATACTGGAAAGGAAAAAAAGTTCTTTAAATGTTCTTTAAATGCACTGAAATTTAAATTCATAAAATACAAAATGAGAAAACAAGGAACTGGATAAAAATCTATCTCCATGATTAAGTTACAAAGCACTGATCAGCAAGCTAATAATAACCAAATCATTATGATGAAAACAGAAACGCTGTATTAATTTGTTGACAGGTATTAAAAAGTTTACCATCACAAAAAAGCTATTTTGCTTTTCCTCACTATCCAATTTGTATATTGAGGAAGCCTCTGCAATTCCCCAAGTTTAAAAAGTTTGTCTTTTTCCTGTAGATGCCATAAAGTGGGACAAAATACTGTTCTTTACTACTCACCCATCCCCAATTCCTATTTTCAAAAAGACAGTCACATATTATTGCAGCTTTGATTATAAATACGCACTGATGATACCTGAATGTCCTTCTCAATAAATCGCTTTCCCGTCTCCAGGGCCACCTCCAGCTGTTGAAGGAGCAAACGGAAAATGTCAATCCGGGAGGATACTCCATTCTCAGTGGTCTTCTCTGAGTTCTCTGGCCCAACAGAATGGTTAAGACTTGGAAGTCCACTGATCAGCCTCAAGGTTAAGGAACGGATTCTTAACCACATTGTCTCCTCCTCCAAGGAAAGTTTCTTATGTTCTTCAGAAACATCCCTTAAAAAGAAACATCCGCAAACCATCCATTTTATTCATGTTAACTTTAAAGCTTTCAAAGTTCACTTTCATCAGTCAAGACGCCTTTGAATGGTCCCAGCTTTCATTTAATAGCTGAATGATCTTGGACAAACCAAAACAGTCCAAGTCCCCATTTCGGTATCCATAAAATGGGGAAGATAACCTACCTAACAGGTCGTTTTCCCCTTAGGTGAGATTCATTTTTCTGATGATAAAATACATAATACAAAAAATTCAAATGACAGAAAAGTAAAAAAATAAAAGGAAAACGGGCCCTGATAACCAAGAACCCACAATATTTTTTTTTTAACCACCAAAATGGTTTTATTTTTGACACTGCCAACATGCACAACAATGCATTACTTTGGTTTCCTTAAACATTACTTAAGTACGCATTAAGTGGTGAGGTGGATGGACCTAGAGTCTGTCATACAGAGTGAAGTAAGTCAGAAAGAGAAAAACAAATACCGTATGCTAACACATATATATGGAATCTAAGAAAAAAAAAAAAAAGGTCATGAAGAACCTAGGGGTAAGACGGGAATAAAGACACAGACCTACTAGAGAATGGACTTGAGGATATGGGGAGGGGGAAGGGTAAGCTGGGACAAAGTGAGAGAGTGGCATGGACATATATACACTACCAAACGTACAATAGATAGCTAGTGGGAAGCGGCCGCATAGCACAGGGAGATCAGCTCGGTGGTTTGTGACCACCTAGAGGGGTGGGATAGGGAGGGTGGGAGGGAGGGAGACGCAAGAGGGAAGAGATATGGGAACATATGTATATGTATAACTGATTCACTTGGCTATAAAGCAGAAACTAACACACCATTGTAAAGCAATTATACTCCAATAAAAATGTTAAAAAAAAAAAAGAAATATATGTTCACATTTAAGAAATGTAACACATTAAAAAACTCCTCCATAAATATAATTCTTTCTCAATATATTTTCCTGCTTTGTTTCACACATAAATAACATAATCTACAAAGTCATAAATAAAACTATTAACTCTTATGACCTAAAAGTATATACAAATTTTGGAACTTGATAAGAATGTCCTTTTTCTGATTTTATATAAATAACAACATGCAGTATTTGCAATGTTTTTTAACTAAATGAATGACTTACAATAAAAACTTTTATTGTCTCCCAACCAGTTCTCCCTATAATAAGACCTTCAGTGCACTTGGTAAAGATGTCATGTATTTAAAAAGTCAAAGTGGTCAAAAGACTAGATTTTTAAAATAGAACAGAAGGTTGCCATTAAATATTAAGCCTTATTAAAATCACTTCCGTTTGTCTGAAGAATAAAAAATGCTACCAAAGAGTATATGCTTGTACTATCTTTTTTTTTTTTTTTTTAATTTTTGGCTGCACCCCGCGGCATGTGGGATCCTAGTTCCCTGACCAGGGATCAAACCCACACCCCCTGCATTGGAAGGTGGAGTCTTAACCACTGGACGGGATTTCCGGGGAAGTCCCTATACTATCATTTAAATGGAAGCTAACAAAGTCTTAAAAAATCAGATTAAATTTGTATTAGTCTTGGGAAAAACATTCCACTGAGATTCTGTTATAGGAACAGAATCCATGCTATCCTAAGTTTTCTAAAATTTATTTTAAACCATCACTTCGATTAGTTAAAACTTTCAGGGTAAAAATGACACATAAAAATATTCTTGGGGGCTTCCCTGGTGGCGCAGTGGTTGAGAATCTGCCTGCCAATGCAGGGGACACGGGTTCGAGCCCTGGTCCAGGAAGATCCCAAATGCTGCGGAGCAACTATGCCCGTGAGCCACAATTACTGAGCCTGCGCGTCTGGAGCCTGTGCTCCGCAACAAGAGAGGCCGTGATAGTGAGAGGCCCGCGCACCACGATGAAGAGTGACCCCCGCTTGCCGCAGCTAGAGGAAGCCCTCGCACAGAAACGAAGAACCAACACAGCCCAATAAATAAATAAATAAATAAATAAATAAATAAAATAATTTAAAAATGATCTTGGAAAGGCATATTTATAATTCCTGATACAGAACACTTGATTATTTAGTTTTTGTTTAATGACTGGAAATCTTTATTCCTTCAGAAAATAATAACATTATTTGTTGAGTGATACCATCTATTTAGTGATTTACTAGATAACCACTCAAGGTATATTAAGTAAGCACTCAAATTATTTTTATGTAACAAAAGTAAAAAACACTCTTCATGTTGGAATTGTTTCATTATGCATTATTATTTTTAAGGCCATGATTTACAGAGTATAAAAATTAGAAAGAAAAACATTCTCAATTAATATTCTCACTAAATTTAAATGATTCAAATGATAAATAATAGTAAGCTAAGCACTGTCACTACTTTTAAAATCTAAGTTTCTAAGTTTCATTTTTCAATCAATACAAATATGATCTGCTTCACACTATTAACTGCCAGTCAAACTTTGTGTAAAAAAACTAAATATTCTTTGTTAAAGAGCAGTTTACAACAAATGTTTTTCCATGCTCTTATTAAAAAAAAAGATTCTGATATGCATAATGAATCTAAGTCAAAATCCAAAAATGGTAGCCAAAATTGTCAACTTTCAGCCTAATACAACATAAATCCAGTTATTTTGCATAAACAATTCAAAATTAAAGTTTATAACGGAAATGTCAACAAGTCATAACTACAACGCTACTACTGATGGAGAACCCACAATATTAACATGCTTGGTATAGATCCTTTCAGACTTTTGCAATACGATGTACGAAAATGAACTACAAATATTTATGTAATATACTTTAAACAGATAAAATGGGTTCACAGTGTTTATACTATTTTGCAAACTGCATCTTTTATGACAGTGTGTACAGAAAACAGTTAACATAGGGCTTGCCTGGTGGTGCAGTGGTTAAGAATCTGCCTGCCAATGCAAGGGACATGGGTTCGATCCCTGGCCCGGGAAGATCCCACATGCCGCAGAGCAACTAAGCCTGTGCACCACAACTACTGAACCTGTGCTCTAGAGCCCGCGAGCCACAACTACTGAGCCTACGTGCCACAACTACTGAGGCCTGCGTGCCTAAAGCCTGTGCTCCGCAACAAGAGAAGCCACGACAGTGAGAAGCCTACTCACTGCAACAAAGAGTAGCCCCCACTCACCGCAACTAGAGAAAGCCCACACACAGCAACAAAGACCCAATACAGTCAAAAATAAAAACAAACAAACAAATGAATAAAAAATCCCCCCACCAAATATTCTTTAAAAAAAAAAAGTTAACATAGCAACCCTGAGGCTATTATCTTCAGAAGGGTCTACTTGCAAGGTTGGCCCTTGCCTGATGTCTGGGAACCAAGCAGGCCAACCATTCCCTAAATGACAAGAGTGGCTCACCTGCCTAGATTGTTCATACAAATTATGTGGTTAAGGGTGAACAGTGCTTTCCTTCTGGGAGTCTGAAATGTTGGTACAAGCTAGACTGAGGGTGCCTACATCACCAGCCGATGAAAACCTTGGGCACCAAATCTTTAATGGGCTTCTCTGGGCAGAAATATTGCACAGAAATACCACATTTTTTGCTGCTGGAGAAGGGAGCACACTCAGTATATTCCTTCGTAGGAGGGCAAGAACACCGGAAGTCTGTGCATGGAGTTTTCCAAACTCCACCTGTATGTCTTTCCCTTTGCTGATCCTGTCATGTATCCTTTTGTTATAAAAAAAACTTAGTTGTGAGTCCAACTACATGTAGAATCCCATGAGTCCTGGCAAATCACTGAATGTAGTCTTGGCAGCCCCCAAATTACAGCATATTCAGAACTACCTTGTATACATATCTCTGCATACTTGTGCACTTATTCCTTAGTTTCCACTTTCCTAGAAGTGGTTCTGCTGAATTAAATGGTACACAGCCTTTTCAATCTTGATACATATAACTAAAATTCCCTATAGGAAGGTTATATAAAGTTTTACTGCCATGTAAACTCACAACAACCACTTTCCCATAACCTAGCTGAGAACAAGGATTAATCTTTTTTTATGTGATAGGTTAAATCTTCGTCTGATAGATTAAAATACAAATCTTTATTGCTGTAAAGTACATTTCTTTGATTTCCTATTAAACCCTTTGCCCCATTTGTTTTTCATTTATCTTCTTCTTATTGATTTATTGAGTTCTCTGTATATGTGAAGGATATTTATATGAAGAAATTGACCAATTCACCAATTCTCTGTATATGTGAAGCATATTAATATATATGAAGAAATTTACTAATTTACCAGATACCTCTAGAACTTGTTAACAAATTTACTTCTATATAGAAGACTAATATTTAGAGGTCAAATCCTTTGTTTCCAGATCTGATGTAATGCTGAGAAAGACTTTCCCAACCATTTAAAAATATTTTTTATATTTTCTTCTAAGTTTTAACATATAATCTTTAATCCATCTGGAATCCGTTTTCATGTATGCTGTGAAGGAGGAATTAACTTTTAGATTAACCAGTAATCTCAACATAGGGGTGAGGTTTTCTTTTCTTCCTTTGGCTTACCTATATTTTCTGATCCCTATAATAAAAAATGTTATTATATATACGTAATATATAATATAATATATAAAACTCTTAAATTCATCTTGATTCTTTAAAAATAAATTGCTTGGGGTTAAATTCAAGTTACCTGTCTTTTGGATCCCAGCTAAAGAAAACATTTAAGTCTCTGTTGTCTCGCAAGGCTTCCCATGGAATGTCATCTTCTTCTGGCCGAAGATTCATTGACTTTATACTTTCTGCTAAGCTGGTTGATCTGTGATAATGAAAATTTATTTAAGTATTATTCAATAATAAAATAGTCATGAAAACATGTTAGCCAAGACTTTGTTTTACTAGAAAGAGAGAAAAGGAAAGAGTGAAGAAAGGAAGGCTTTAATATTAGGAAGTAAAAGCTCATATAACGTGAATACAACCAAGCAATGGTTCTGGCCTGCTACACAGCAAAAGAAAGACATCTGGAGGCCCAACCAAAATAAAGTTCATCAGCATTAATTCCTGAAATCCCATGTTTGCAGGGTATGGGGAAGCTTGTAAACATAATATGGCCCAGGGATGATGACCACGGCCTAGCTGGTTTCCGTATGGAACCTGGGATGGTGCTGGCAGTACCCTATCATTCCCCATGACAGGCACCTTCCCCTTTCTTCCCTGTTCCCTCCTACATTTTTCTTTCCCATTTTTCTTTAGCTTAAGCCTGCTAATGACACCCATGAGGCCCATTAATGGCTCTCAGCATCTGATCTAATCTCTTAGTTCCTTATTAGCTCTTGCGCAATACTTACACATTTGCTTCAAGTAGAAGGTCTAACAACATCCGTTCAATACGGACTTGTGCAAAATGAAGAGAATTATTCAGCCTGTTCCTAAAAGCGATAAACTCTGGGATCTTCTCAAATGCACCATATTTGTAAGCTTGAATAATATATTCTGAGGTCTGGGAAGGAAAGACATCACCTTGGTATAAACATTTCACATGTCAGGCAACGAAGACAAACCTTGCCAGACAAAACAAAACAACACTCAAACTAAAATTAAGATGTTGAATCTAATCTTTAAAGTTCTTGGTCACCAAATAGAATATCAGCTTTTAAAAATGATATTTTTCTTCTATCCTATACTGGAGTCAAATGTCTTCTTCACTAATATTACTACTAATAATATTTAGCTGCTGCTACCACCACGTAGACTTTCTCCTAGCAGTTATGTTCATTTCAACAGGACTGAAGGTTTTGTTATACCACATCAGTCAAGGTTTTGGTTAGTGCCATGTGGAAGGGATATTACTCCATGTTTTTCTGCATCTAAGATAAACTTTGTTTTATACAAAGGTTCCCAAAACACCAGAATAATATAACCATACCACCACCACCACAAATAAAAATTACTGTCCTTCAGAAAAAAGACAGGCTGCTCCTTGGTTTTGTTTACTTCTGAATAATATATCACAAACATAGGAATATGTGCATTGCATCAAGATAGAAGACACCAAACAAAAGACCTATAAAAATTCATGTCATCATCCATTCTGAGGACAGAAAATGCAAAAATGTTACCTGTCCATCCAAACAGGTAACAGGATGTTACCTGTCCATCCAAACTACTATGCTAGAAAATCCCATAACATACACCACGTGCTTTAATTAGATTAATACATATATACAGAAGAAACATGAACAGAGGCAAGATAAAGAATCCTAAACAGAAATTCTGGCACAACAGAAGAAAATCTCAGGGAAGAACATTTCATGGGTGTGGGCCTACGCCATCAGCATCGGAAGTCAGAAGGGCACCCTTTTGGGCTAAGTAAAGTACTAAACTCAAAGTTGATGTCTGCCCCCAAAGATCCTTTCTAGAAAAGACAGTCTTTTTGCACAGCCTCAGTCAGCTCTGCCCCCATCTCCATTATGACCGAATAATTTGCCCAATAGGAAAATAGGCCAATAGTCAACAACATACCCTCTGATACACAGCCTCGCAGGGTTCATTTCAGGCCGCGGGATTGCGCCACGGGCGCTAATTCAACTGCATTCGATGCGGCTTTTAAACCCCCATGGGACACCTCGGCGAGCTGTTTGCCTGCAGTATCTGGAGAAATTAAAGACGGACGGACACAAGAAAATTAAAAAGATTACTTGTGATCCTGCAGGTTTAAAGAAGGACTATCTGAAAAAGCTCAAGTGTACCTTCTAGCTTGATTAAAGGGCAGTGATACGCTCAGTCAAGAAGAGGCCAGGATACCCTAAACACATATGCCTATCCAATGGCCTCTTGGTTTGGAAAACATAGCAAGGTTTACCATCAGCCCTTGCAATAGGACCTTACAGTTTGAAAAAAACGGCTGGTTAGGAACATATGATCCAGCAACTAATCAGGATAAAAATTTGACTTTGGTGATTCCAATCAAATTTATTAATTACAGTTCCAAAATATGCTATGACTAAAGGAAAGAACTCAGCCTTACCAAGTGTAGAGGAAGTTTTAACTTCTGAGTGGTCCATGGAATACCACTTTAGAAAAAAGGCAAGAGAAAAATAAGGGGCCACAAAAAAGGAATGCAGTCCTTTAACAAACTAAGAAGGCAACTATAGTTCTCTGGCTTCTTTTTTTAAGATAGTCCTCCTTTAATACTGCAGTAAAGTATCACTGCAGAGCTAGAAAAGGGCCTGGGCAGCTACCAATAGGACAGACTGAGGAAGCACCATGGTTTGAAGAAACAACGACCTATTGGAACTGCAGGCAAAACTGGAAGCCATGGGTACTTTAAAGACTTCTGAATATCAGAGAATGTTGTCTGTACGCATTTCTACTCATTTATGCACCAATGAGGCTATTGAGATCCCATATGGATTCCTGAAATGAACCCTGGTCACTGTAAAAATTAGCGAAATACATGGACATCAAACCCTTGAATAATGATCTTCATGAATACCTAAAATAGACACTTGCAAAGGCAATTTTTTTTAAAAGTATGAACATGTAAGTTACTTTTGGAGATATGTAAATCTAAACTCTAGTTTTTATATTATAAAACTCTATTCCAAATAAGATGACAGCAGACAACGACCTTTCCAAAAAGAAAACCACTACATCGACGTCCAAATACAACTTTCAATCCCACAGCACAAAGCCTTACAAAGCAGATTTTCCATTTAAGGAGTAGATGTTCTTTCAAAGAGCTAGTTGGTAATTGAAATACATCAGTCACTCAAGGAAAAACCATCTGGGGGTGCCAAAAACTACCAAGAATAAAAGATGTAGAGCATAGAGCTTTAGCTTTCCAGAGACGTATTTCTAATACTATCAGAAGGTTTAACACATACAGTATAACACTACAATCATGATCTTTCTTAGCTTCAAACTCCTGTAGGAAACAGTCCACACCACAGTCTCCATTTTCCTATTCTGGGACTTGGGCTGGGCATTACGGTTTTAAGGTATGTTTTCCTTGCTGTACTGTGTTTTGCTTTTACCTCCAGGACTTAGCCCCCTCCATGCTCTCTCACCAATTATCTACTTTAATGTGATTAAATAGCTGTTTTCTTAGTTAGTAGTAATAAAAATAAATTTCAAGCAGAGAGTCCTAGTCCCAGATTAATAAAATGCTTTACTTTTATCAGCTTCAGCATCACGTACATTCAGATGAATTAGTCACTCCTGTCACACACAACCATCAGCAAAATATCAAACAAAGATACGAAAAGCCACTGAGGACAACGTGCCCTCTCAAATCACTCCTGGGGATCTCCTTTCCCTATTACAATACTTTCGGTTGTTGTGTGTGTGTGTGTGTGTGTGTGTGTGTGTGTGTGCGTGTGCGTGTTGTTTTCAAAACACTTCTTCAGACACAGTATTTGTGGGAAGAAAAATTAAAGCTTGATTTTTATTAGTATAAAATAATGTGCCTTTATTGACCAACTCATGAACACTACAGTTCTTCTAGAATGCTGGATGATTGAAAACTGGAGTAAAACCAAACACCAGGCTTGGATTAATCCCTTATTTAACTCCCACATCCACATCAAGCTATTTGAGAAACAAAACTTTGAAAAGGATTCTTCACTACATCAAATGTTTACTTAACCTCTTCCTTAGAAACACAGTAATCAGAGCCAGAAAAATGAGATTTGAAATACACTTTTCTTTTGATTTTTTTCCTCAGTTAGTGAAACTTCTTGAAAACAGAGAAGGGCAAGCATGGATACTTTTTTTTTTTTTTTTAATTTTTATTGGAGTATAGTTGCTTTACAATGTTGTGTTCGTTTCTACTGTACAGCTAAGTGAATCAGCTATACGTATACATATATCCCCTCTCTTTTGGATTTCCTTCCCATTTAGGTCACCACAGAGCACTGAGTAGAGTTCCCTGTGCTATACAGTAGGTTCTCATTAGTTATCTATTTTATACATAGTATCAATAGTGTAGATATGTCAATCCCAATCTCCCAATTCATCCCACCCTCCCCCCTTCCCCCTTGGTATCCATGTCTATGTCTCTATTTCTGCTTTGGAAATAAGATAGTCTATACCAATTTTTTCAGATTCAACATACATGCATTAATATACGATATTTGTTTTTCTCAAGCACAGATACTTGAATATACAGTGAAAACTCACAGATTTATAACTCAACTGCCCACTTATGCTAAGAGATTTTAGAACCAAGGTCCTAGAGATGCCCTTCTGACAGTGAACCCGGGCTAGCAGCTTCTGAGCAATACGTTCAAATGCTGATGCTCACTTCTGTTTCTCCCTGATCGGAAGCTAGGGCACAAAATGAGGTTTGAACAGAGATACAATCACTGTTGGGAAGTGGAGCCATGGGTGGAAAGGGATAGAGCTCAAAAGCCAACTGATGATGCAAAGATCACCACCCCGTGCTACACCAGCCCTCTAGGCCATGACCTGAAGTGTGTCAGAATATAATTATTGCAAGCTGAGAACAACAAACCTATATTCTATTGGTCAGAAATGCTTTTGCCCTGTCCCAGCTTTCTATTTAACACAAGCTTAAAGAATTAGATGGAAGATAAATTAGGTATAGCAGTCATATTTACAAAAGGGTTTTTAAAAAAAATCCTCATGAGTGCTTTGCCAAGAAGAACCTTAGAAACCAGCTTCCTTGCCAAGTTTCTTAGTTGCTGTTAGACCAGGAAAAATGGAACACTATGGGCAGATACCTGGCATGGAGAAATTCCAGGTGATGAGTCTTAGAAGCACATGAGAAGCAAGCAGGTAGTGTGACCACTGTAGAGATGCACCTTATCTCCACATATGTTCCTGGGTGGTTTTACATACCTCGACTGAGTAGAGACCATATGGTTTTTCCACAATAACTTCTGCTTAACTGACAAGTGCAGATCACATCTGCTTGCAGTGAAAAATATGGTGCAAATCCCATCCTTTCATTATGGCACATAAAAGCTCTATCTTATTTATTGTTACTTTAAAAAACATACTACGGACCTAAGTTTCTTAAAGTGTCCTGAACTTGGTCAATTTTATAATTGTAAGAAAAGATAAGTATACTCTTGATAAAGAACACGGTGGTTATAAACTTCAGAAATCAATAAAAGTAAGCGAGAACAACTGCTCTCGCACAATCATATATGGCATCCCAGGCTATACACTCTTATGGGCTATTTCTTATACCCTTAGAAAGTCTTTTAGAGATTAAAACACAGACCTAAGAGGCACTTCGTATTCTGCTAATACCCAGTTTTAAATGCACCTTCTCATGGATTCTATTAAACATACCCTTTCAAACAACCACAAAAACTCCTTACCTCTACCTAACAGCCATGGCCAGTAAGCTATAGACTAAGGGCACGTGTGAGTACAGTGTGGTGCACCTTAATATGTGTACTTGTGACCCGAGGGAAGACGGGTCTGCTGAATCATGTTCTTTCAGCAGGCCAAGACCATATTAAAAAATAAAATTTTTTTTCACTTACATCTTTCTGGTTGGAGTGGAAAAACCTGAGCGCGAAGTTACAGGACTGGGATGCAGCAGCATACTGACCTAGGGATTCGGCGTATCGGGTCAAATGATAACTAGGTCGGAAGGAAAGAAAAAAAAATGTTATACCTACCCACCTCTAGTATCAAATACTACACTTCAAATTACTATGGTAGAAAAACAGCTAGCCATACGAAAAGTTAAAACATGCGGCCATAGAAATGATCTAATTCACAGAATCAAATTTTAAAAAACAGCAAAGTTAATTCAGTTTTGTGGGAGACCTAAAGCTCTATGCCATGCTTTCTTACACTCAGATGATTAATGGAACACAAGTTGTTAAGAGAACAGAATATTGTCTTCCTAAAACAGCTCTACAGGACACAGAGAAAATACCTTGATTCATCACAAAGAATAGTCAAAATACAAATTCAAAGGATCTCTGGGGTCAACATGTAACATACAAGTGTGAACCGCAACTGCAAGGCAGAAGTGAAGACTTGAAAACAATGTGTGCTAAGAAAAAGAGTTCAAAGTATATAACTGTTACCTGTATCTGGGGAAAACTTTTTTTTTTTAACCATTTCTAAATTGTACAAATTTGAAATTACCACAAAATGCTGAGAAAGATAAAACTCTTTCTGCTTTGCAATGGGTCATAACAGGTGATTAATCTACAAAGCTTAATACCAGGAACAACTTTTCTGCTAAAATCAAAATGTTAGAGTTCCATATATGAGGACCCCACACTGTTGTAGCTGGCTGCTCATTATTCAGAGTATATACTACCAACCCAATGGTGTCATGCTGGATATGCTTAGCATCAAGGCTGGAATACAGATCCACCACCGGTTCAAATGCCCCTAGCATACAGTAGATTCGAACAAGCAGCAATTTGAATTGAGCATTGGAAGGGCTGTGAGTTAGTCCCTCTTCCAGCAAAGTCAGGGCCTGCCACACAGCGGTCTCATCACCTAGAACCAAAATATAACAGCATTATCCACGGACCTTGACAGCAAATGGGGGTTTCTCAAAACTAAAAAATAAAAACTAACTGACACCATCACCTCCCCTAACTATTCTAAGGATGTGGTTGGGTGGCAGAGAACAAATTTTAGATACACACCTGTAACCAAAATAGGGAATTTCCCTGAAAAGACAGTCCCTCAATAGTTACCTCAGTTCTTAAACCTGCATCTGCAAAAATGATGCAAACTTTGAGCTGCCAGGTCTTAAAGAGAAGTCTGGAATCTCACAGGATCCTAGATTCTGAGAAGAGATGGACTTTGAAGAACTAGAATCCACCAACCTTCCCAGTACAGGATTTTCTCTACAAGACCCCAGACAGATGCTTTCTCTTGACATCATTTTTCTTCCACATGTAACTCTACTAACAGATGTCAACTAATATTTGAAAAAAGAACTGCTCATTAATAACCAAACTAAAATGATACACTTTTTTGGCCTACTAAAATTCAAAACGTTACATGCATCAATATTCTTAAAGAAAAAGTAATTTCTCTTTTATGAAATTATCTGAAGAAAATAATATGAAATGCAGATAAAGCTTTATATACAAAAACATTCACTGTACTAATAATGGGGGGATGATTACGTAAACTATAGTTACACCCACACAGGGAAACACCATACAGCCATTTAACGTTAACAAGGAGTTTTTAACAGCAAGGGAAAATAATTATGCAATAATGATCAGTAAAACATACAGAATTCAAACTAGTATGAAGAGTTCATCTCAAGTATATAAAACATTCACAGAGAAAGAGAGAAGGAAATATGCAAAAATGTTAGTCTTTTGGAAGTTGGAAAAGCGAGATTAAAATAAACCATTTGCCAAATTTTTACAAGCTACTTTTACAGTTAGAAAAAACAGCTAAAATAAAAAGCTCCATGCACTGAGCTTTTAAAATTATATTCTATATGTTTTTTTCCAAGAGAAAAGAAACAAGACATAACCAAAAATTGGGGATTTAGATAAATATCATCCATAATCCTACCCAAACTATGCAAACCACCCATGATCTACTCAAACTACCACTGTGATTAATGTACTGTTTGTGAACTATCAATTATGTATACATAATCAATTATGTATTGATTACTATCAATTATGTATATATAACATTATTATGTAATGTATCAATTATAGCTCAATAAAACTAGAGGAGAAAAAATGACATCCTTCACTCCCCATTTTATTTTTGCAGCACAATTTTACACAGTAGTAATCATGGCATATGCCCGATTTTGTCTTCCCATGTTGCTATCTGGTCTTCACAATCATAATTTCATTTAATTCAACACTCAGTGACCTAAACTCTGCAGTAACACTAGATATAACACCCAGAGATAATAGTCATAGGTGGTTCCAGGCCTCAAGAGGTTCAGAATTGAGTAGAAGAGACAGTTGGACAATTATAGATAATAGATAATTTTTTTAAGTCCTAGTTATTCAAAGATAACCAGTATCAGAAATTTTTTAAAAAACTTCTTAAAGATCTCTTTTAAATGGAAACAAAATTTCAAAGTAAATAGTAAAAAAAAAAAAAAGGTTTAATTTACACTTCTGAACTATTAAACCCAACATTATGATGACATTTATCATCTTATTTTATTTTGCAAAATTTAGAATATAACTACAACTCTATGCCAATCAAAGAGCATCAAGGGTTGATGAGGATTTGGGGGACAAAATTTTTAAAATCAAATTTTATAATATAACAAAAAGATATAATAAAAAGATAAATAAATTCTGGGGATATAATGTACAGTATGGTGACTATAGATAACCACACTGTACTGTGTATTTGAAAGTTGCTAAGAGAGTAGATGTTAATAGTTCTCATCACAAGGAAAAAAAAAGTAGCTATGTGAGGTGATGGACTTTAACTAAACTTATTGTGGTAATCATTTTGCGATATATCACTATATTGTATACCTTAAACTAATACAATGTAATGTATCAATTATAGCTCAATAAAACTAGAGGAGAAAAAATGACATCCTTCACTCTCCATTTTATTTTTGCAGCACAATCATAAAGAAATGCTTTTTTGCAAAAAATATTTGAGAGCACCATCAATTTAATCTTAAAATGCTCTTCTTAATCCTGTCACATTCAAATCAGTCTCTTTCAACATCCTCACCAATTTTCTATACATTTCTAATTTTTGTCAGATCCACCTTGAACAATGACTATTGTTCCAGCCTACAACTGGAACATTCAACATCACTTTCACTGACTTCAAGAAACCTTGCATCTATATATATATAATATCTATAACTTCCCATGTATTTGCACTGTATGATTTTGGACAACCCACCTAACTTCTTTCTCTCTGCCCTGTATTTCCCACATCTGTAAAACTGTAACAATCTTAACTGTATTGTTACAAGGTTTAAAATTAGCTAATTCATATAAAGCACCTTCAAGTGCCTGATGATCCACGACTGTTAACTGCTATTATTATTATATGGTCAGATATCTTGCTCCAAAACCAAGAGATTAGCAAAGCCACAGTCACTATGAGCAAGAATAGATGCCAGGAATAAGTGGGGAAGGGTATCTGAGTAGGGGCTAAATTACTAAGTGGTCAGTTCATTAATGGTTTTACGTTAAGATGACTTTTACAGCCCTATGCAACCTCCTGAATGTGGGGTTCCAGATACCAAGTACTCTGATGAAAAGGATTTCATCCCCATCCCCGGTACAATACAGTATAACAAGTACTATCATATGGGTATACACAACGTCCTACAAAAGTTCAGAAGGGGCATAAAAGCTGCAATGAGGAAGGGGGTGAAATCAAGACAGGCTTGTCAGAGGCACTGTTTGAGTAAAAGTGAGATGAAGGAGGTAAGAAAGTTATTTCAAAGAGAGGTAACATGATGTTCAGTGATAGTAGCAAAAAAAAAAAAAAAAACAAACCAAAAAGTAGATTCAGGGCTTTAAGTACTAAGAATCTGGAGATGTAGACAGACACTAGATTATAGAGAGCATTGTAAACCATCCTAATAAGGCTGACCTTTATCCTCAGGAAAATAGGGCATATCTGAAGGATTTTAAGCATGAGGAAGATAGTATCAAAATTGAGTGCTTGGTTAAATGACCCATGAGGACAGGGTTGTGTCTGTCTTGCACAGCACTGTCTCCCAGCCCTGTTTCTTCTGCAGTTTATTCTCATGAATAATATGCAATAAGTAGCTAAAGTTATTTTTTCTCAAAAACTGCTAATAAGAGAAAATGTCAGAAGGTGAGACCTAAAGAAAAGGCAATCTCAGTACCATCTTTTGAATCATCCTTCTCTTGCTTAATGACTCATGATGCTTCCTTTACCATGCAGTATATATTTGTCTTAAATGGACTAATCTGAACTATATTCCAAAAAAAGTGTATTTTCCTATATAAATTGAAGTGAACAAAAATGGCTATTTTATTCCATGGACCCATACATCTATGTCTGAATCAGTTTCTCTGTATTTTAATTATTGTAACTTTGTAATAGGTTGTTTACTCACTATTCAGAAATATTTTAAAACAGAACAGATATCCACTGATTTAAGATTATCCTGATTACAGAGAGGAGGATACTTGGAGGCTTTGGTTCTTCTAGAAGCACCCTGGAGAAGGGCAAGGAAGAAAAACCTAAAAGCATAAATCAAATTCTTGGATTATATACTTAGTCTAAGGATTTATAGTCAATAAAAACAAAGAGTAAAGTTAAACTGAAATCACTGCTCTTTACCTGTTTCTCTCCATATATCAATAAGCACATGGACAGCAAGGAGACAGTAATAGTCTGAAAATTGCAATTCGGTTTTCAAACAGGATTTCCCTATAGGGAAAAAAAAAATCATATCTGTATTTTAAGATTTGTTCAATTATTACTGCCCCAAAGGAGTTTTTTTTAAAGCAAGAAAGTGACAGGAGGAAGAAGAGAAAAAGAGGAAAAGAAACTAATAAGAATGGAGTAAATACCAGAAGAAAAATATAAGCCATGAATCAAAAGAGTCAAAAGAAGGTGAGACCACACTCAGCTGGAGCAGAAGGAAGGGTTCCAGAATAGAGGTGGTATTCCAAATGGTCCCAAAAGGAGAGCAGCAAGATTTGGAAGGAGGTTTTAGGTGAAGAAAAGAACAGAATCCAAGAGCCATGTACAACTAATGTAGTATTATGCTCATTACTTCACCTAATTTTTTAGAATACAGTTAGAGAAATACTAATATCATCTAATCAGATAATTTATATTTTACCACACATATCTAAGCAATCTGAAGATCATCTACTTCTAAACTAAATATTTATCTAACAATTTACAATTCTTTTTGTTCATTTACACAGTCTATATATTCAGAATATTAAGGCCTATAAGCAGAAAATATGACAATTATCATAAACTCTGCAATTCATCTGAGCCCCACTGTGATAAAGAGTTGGCTGGCCAGATCAGGAAGAATATGGATATCTGGGAGCCAATTATAATTTTTAAAACTCCAAGCTTAAGAAAGGCTTTGCATTTTATTACCTGGATAGTGTTCCCACTTGACAAAATATTTTCCTTGCCAAAAGCATTACAACAGCATGCTATGAGAGATAAAAAACTGACTTCTAAATCTTAGCAGATCAGGGAACTACTGCACATTTTGAAAGGCTGCTCACCAAATTCTAGTCCATGCTGGTACCTTAACATCAATTCTCTGACCACACTCAATTTCTGATTTTTATCCATCATGTGGTACAAGCCAAGTAACCTTGTCAGCTGCACCACACACAAATGTTGCTGCAGAGCTCTGATGTCAGCAGGCAGTGCCAGCTTATCCTCTGTTGGTGTTGACAAAGGAACAACTCCAAGTAACTGATTAATAAACTGCAAAGTTGAAAGAAAAAAAAAGAAGTACAGGTCTCAAAACAGAACTAGTCTTTAGTAGGCCATAATTAACAAATACTGAAATGGTCTAGAAAAAGGTATCAAGAAAAAATACAAATTAAAACCCCTTTAGTATACCATTTTCTATCTACCAAAATTGCCAAGACAAAAACACTTCTAACAGCACACAGTGCTGGTAAAACTCCAGTGAAACTGGCACACGCATTCATTGCTGGCCAAAAGTATTATGTTAATACCATGTAGTATATGCACTAAAAGATTAAAAGAACCGTGAAAATGTTTCCTAAATTACAACACATTGACATAATATGTAATGTAGCAATGAAAAAGTTTAATTAGGAAGACTGTAAAAAAGAACAATTACCCCAAAACAAACCTATTATATTGATATACTACAAATAAATTCTTAAAGGAAACATTATACACTGAAAGGAATGGTTGTCCTGTCAATAGCCTTAAATTGTTTTTTTGATTAAAGCTTTAACTTTGAGATGATTATAGATTTGCATGCAATTGTAAGAAATAACACAGACAGATCCTATGTACCCTTCACCCAGTTTTTCCTAATGGTAACATTTTTTTTTTTTCCTGTGGCCGTACCGCACGGCATGCGGGATCTTAGTTCCCTGACCAGGTATTGAACCCATGCCCTCTGCAGTGGAAGCGTGAAGCCCTAACCACTGGACTGCCAGGAAATTCCACCCCAATGGTAACATCTTGCAATAAAATGTTTTTAATTCTCTAAATTCGGTATAAATTTTTAAGAACACCAGTTCCACAACCAGTACAGTTGCAATATTGGCAAAAGTGAGAAGGGACCCCTGCATCATGTACAGGGTGTCTGTTTAAACTTCCTACATGGTCGTATACTATACTCTGCAGCTGTTAGGATGTGAGAGAATGCTTGGGCAGCACGAGTCTGGGGTTCTAAAAGGTGTTTATGGATGGGAAGTGCAGCCAAGGGGTCACAGGCATCACCCTTGTGTCTTCCCTATATTTTGTGATCCAAAACTAATAAATTATTTTTAAAGCAAAAAAAACCAGTTCCAGTTACACATGTATTAAACACAGGCTATTTTCACTCCCTTCCAAGATCCTATTAGGATGACAGTAAAGAACAAAAAAGGAATCAACCCAAAAGGATCAAGAACATGTGAAGAGATGACAGCAAATGATAAACATTAACAAGATTTCAAAAGATAAAAAGCAGAAGGGCAGGTGGTAAGTAATAACCAATGTACAGGGCCAAGAAAGCTGAAATCCAACAGTATGAATGGGGAGACCACCAATAAGCAGCAAGCCTCTTCCAGCCACAGAACCTTGGAAGACTCAGAAATTAAGGGCAAGAGGTACGTCTGAAAGCTAAAGTGCTGGTGGGACTGAAACAGAAGAATTTGCTAAATTCTAAGAAATTAGACCCCTCCCCAAGCTCACTGACTGACTTCCTAAACCCAGCAGAAGCCACAGGTTTTCTTTACCCCCAGGAGATACTGAACCAGAGACACTGTAGACTCAAGGGGAGAATGGAACAGATCTATTACCTCATGTTTCAGAATACGCTAAGAGGAGTTTTAAACTTTTATGGTTCTGTCAGATTGATTGGGGTGAGCTGAACAAAAAAATATTAACTCCAAGAAAGAAAGTTAAGAAAGGTAATCTCCATATACAAAGTGGCTCAGCTGTGAATATTTAGTCATTAAAATATAAATACTGCATAATTACTAAACTATACTGGGGGAAAAGTAGGTAAGGGGAGAAGTGGGATGTTATGAACAAAATTATTGCCTTCCACAGTAAGATACCAATAGATGAAGACTATAACTGTAAAAATAAACAAATAGCTAAATAAGCCTATAATTTAGAAATATGGAGTTAAATAACAGAAGAAGCAGTTAAGGGTTGAAAGTGATTTGCCTGTACAGAGCCAGAATCAGGGCTGGAGAAGGCAAAGAGCTGCAATTGTTTTTCAATATAAGCCTTGTAGCACTATTTGACTTTTTCAATTTATACATGTAATTTTTGGAAACAAAAATTAAATTAAAATAAAAATCCTACTCAACATGTAGTTTCACATCTGTAATGACTTTACTTCAATTTTCTACAATTGTATGAATTTTAATTTTAATTATTACGATCAGATAATCACATTTGTAACAAAGAAACTGTGACACTAGTGTTCATGTTTTTGATTAAATGCCTATATAATTTCTATTGCCAGCTCTTCCATTCTTGTAAGCTATTTTATATACTAGTTATGTTTATTATTAAGGCTTTCTTTATTGAATGCTAAAGAATCTTCCAAACAGGTTTTGTCATAAAACAATACATTCATTTGCTATTCTAGTCTGTACAGTTTCACTGCTACACAAAAAGCTTCTTTAAAAACTGGAATTATTTTATTGTTAGCTTAAAACCCCAAGGCAAAGGAAACAAAATATAAAAACGTCTCTATGGGTGAGCCTCTTCAGGATAACTGGACTCAATGGCCCCCTCTTAGGGGCCAGTCCCATTTTAGAATGCGTCTCCTAATTCATTGGGACAACAGTTCTCAGTCTGAACCTTACTTGGACAGTTTGCAATCCTCTGACAAACATACTGCTGAGTGGCAGGATTTTTAGCTATTGAAGTCATCCTACATTTAAAAAGTTGTGGCAGCAAAATTACCCCTCTCAATTAAAAATTTACACAGGACTACAAAACTCACTGCAACAGCTTTAAATCCTTTGTCTCACTGAACAATGACCACCTCATCACTGCTAGTATTTCACTATTTCTAGAAGGTTCCTCCCAGTAGATTATTAGTATATGGGGTCACAGAGGCGATCTAAGATTTTCAAACATGCCAATAAAGCAGAGCTTCTGGTACTAAAATTTATGCTAGCAAACCTATATGAATCTCAGCTAAATGCAATATAAGCATTCCTCTAATGCTTTCCCATCATTTGATGCTTTAACTTACAAGACAGTAAGCACTACAAAACATGATCAATCATTCCCTACCTTAGCACTTAGCACATAATATGTGCAACAAACACTTAGTGAATGAATCTCTCCCACGTGGTTTTATTTTCTGCTTAAATCCCTCCAGTAACATGAAACTCACACAGTGTTTTTTAGAGAATTGTGACTATAAAAAAGATCTTTCTCTCACTGAGCCAAATTCTTAATTCCCTGAAACAACTTCTTGCTGGCCCTGTTCTCTTCCCTCTTCTACAGGAGAGCTTTTCAAATTATGAGAAATAAAGTACTCTGTCATCACCATACCAAACCTATCTCTTCCACTCAACCATTTCTCTCTCATAGGCTTCAAGTCTTTCTATAACCCAGAACCCTCTTTTCTGGATATGTTACAATTTATCTAGAAAACTTCTAAAGCTTAGCCTGTGCCCTATAAGCACAGCAACCCAAGAACAACTTTTTCTAAACCAAAGTGAACAGTGGCAGTCATTTCAGAACCCAGTAGAGACCACTGGCTCCTTACCAGTTTGAGAATGCACTGCTCCATTTGCCTTAGATGTGTAACCTCAAGACTGCCAAAGTATGAAGTGCTGGTGAGCTAAGGATATGGTCACCAAACAAATACTCTAGTCATTGCCACTGTGCTCCCATTGAGTTTCACTCATTCCATATGGGGAGGATAGAGGCTTTCTGGAAGAACAGGTTGTGGTAGGCCTGTGATAGGAAGACTTCCAACCTTCACTAATTAGAGTTTTTTATGAGTAAAGCTGACCAAAGTCACAGACTCTCTTGATATGTATCAGTATTTCTTTACATGATGTTGATATACATATAATTGATTTACATTGATTCTATCACATCAAAAACTCCCAATAGATGACAATTAACTACAATATGGTACCCAGGCTTAGATCCCAGAAAAGAAAAAGGACATTAATGGAAGAGCTACAGAAATACAAATAAAGTCTAGAGGCCAGTTAACAGTAATGTACCAAAGTTAGTTTCTTAGTTTTGACAAAGGTACCACTGTAATTTAAGATGTTAATGTTGGGGAAAGTTGGGCGAAGGGTAGAGTATAACCTTCTTTACTATCTTTACAACTTTCCTGTAAATGTAAAGTTATTCCAAAATTAAAGGTTTTTTTTTCTTTAATTTTATTGAAGTATAGTTGAGTTACAATATTGTATTAGTTGCAGGTATACAGAAAAGTGATGTGGCTATTTATTTTTTTCAGATTCTTTTCCATTATAGGTTATTACAAGATATTGAATATAGTTCCCTGTGCTATATAGTAAATTCTTTTTATCTATTTTGCTATAGTAGTCTGTATCTGTTAATCCCATACTCCTAATTTATCCCTTCCCCCCCTTTCCCCTTTGGTAACCATAAGTTTGTTTTCTACATCTGTGAGTCTGTTTCTGTTTTATAAATAAGTTCATTTGTATTATTTTTTGGATTCCACATATAAGTGATATCATATATTTGTCTTTCCCTGTCTGACTTACTTCATTTAGTATGATAATCTCTAGGTCCAACCATGGTGCTGCAAATGGCAATATTTCATTCTTTTTTATGGCTGAGTAATATTTCACTGAATATATATATACCACATCTTCTTTATACACTCATATGTTGATGAACACTTAGGTTGCTTCCATGTCTTCACTACTGTAAACAGTGCTGCTATGAACACTGGGGTGTGTGTATCTTTTCGAATTAGAGTTTTCATCTTTTCTAGATATATGCCCAGGAGTGGGATTGCTGGATCATATGGCAGTTCTATTTTCAATTATTTAAGGAACTTCCTACTGTTCTCCATAGTGGCTGTACCAATTTACATTCCTACCAGCAGTGTAGGAGGGTTCCCTTTTCTCCACACCCTCTCCAGCATTTATTATTTGCAGACTTTTTGATGAAGGCCATTCTGACTGGTATGAGGTGATACCTCATTGTAGTTTTGATTTGCATTTCTCTAATTATTAGCGATGTTGCGCATCTTTTCATGTGCCTGCTGGTCATCTGTATGTCTTCTTTGGAGAAATGTCTATTTAGGCCTTCAAGTTTATTTTTTAAAAATCCCTTAGATTTAGAGTCTCAGACTGCTTCAGCAAGAATGAATCATGATTTGACATAATCAGCAATTAACTGCTACAGTTTTGAGCAAATCAAAGACAAGATATTAAAAGGAAAGTCCACTGGACTTCATCAAACTTTAAAAATTTGCTCTGAGAATTCCCTGGTGGTCCAGTGGTTAGGACTCAGTGCTTTCACTGCCAGGGCCTGGGTTAGATCCCTGGACGGGGAACTAAGATCCCGCAAGTTGCATGGCATGGCAAAAAAAAAAAAAAAAAAAAAACCTTGCTCTGCAAAGGATCCTGTTAAGATGATGAAAAGACAAGCTACAGACTGGGAGAAAATATTTGAAACCATATATCTGACAAAGGACTTGTATCTAGAATATCTAAAGAACTCTCAAAACTCAATAGTAAAAAAATAAATCAACTAGAAAATGAGCAAAAGACAATAACAGACACTTCACTGAGGAGAAAATACAGATGGCAAATTAGCAGATGAAAAAATGTTCAACAGCATTAACCAGTAGGGAAATGTACATTAAAACCATAATGAAACATCACTACACATTTACTAGAATGGCTAAAATAAAAAATAGTGACAACACCTAATGTTGATGAGGATGCAGCGAAACCAGATGACTCATACATTGCTAATGGGAATTTAAAAGATACAGCCACTGTGGAAAAGTCTGGCCATTTCTTTAAAAAACTAAATGTGCAGCTACCATAAGACCCCACAACTGAACTACTGGGCATTTTTCTCAGAGAAATGAAGACTTAGGTTCCCATAAAAAAACATGCATACAAATGTTCACAGCAGCTGTATTTGTAATAGCCAAAAACTGGACACACCCACATGTTCTCCAACAAGTTAAAGAAATCGTGGTACATCCATACCATGGAATACTATTCAGCAATAAAAAGGAATGGACATGGTACACGTAACAACATGATGAATCTCCAGGGAATTACGCTGAGTAAAGAAAGTCAATCTCAAAAGGTTACAAATAATATGATTCCATTATATAACATTCTTAAAATGACAAAATTATAGAAATAGAAAATATCAGTAGTTGCCGAGGGAGAGGGATGGGGAAAGGAGGAGATACAGGGAGGTGGCTGTGGGTAAAAAAGTGTAGGGAGCACATGGAGGGACCCTGGTGGTGAAACTTCTATGCATCTTGTCTAGGTGGTGGTCACATGAATCCATACGCACTATATACGGCACTAAATATACACACACAAACACACCACACATATACACACAAATGAATGCATGTAAAATTGATGAAATCTGAATAAGTCAGTGGATTTTATCAATGTCAGTTTCCTAATTATGACACTATACTATACTTATGCTAGATCTTACCATTGGGACAAAGTGGGTGAAGGGTATACAGATCTCTCTGTATTATTTCTCTTACAACTGCATGTATATCTACAATTATCTCAAAAAAATATATATACACATACATACATACATACACACACACACACAGAACAGAAGAATCCAATTATCTACCAGGGGCTTATTCTCATTGCGGCTCAACTTTACAAGAAATCATGCCTTTAATCTGATAGCACCTAGACTACTTGGCTTGATAGAGCAATATCTTGATATCTCATGTTCACCACTTTCACCCATTTTAGAAAGGAAACCCAAACACTTAACCTAGTTGCAATAAATACAGGTACCCAACAGAACTCTGCTTACTTTTGTACACTGTGTAGCAGGCAAGAGGTCAACAAACACCTTGAGGTCTGTGAAACAACAAGGTTTATCCCCAAACTTTTTAAAATACTGGAACATTAATTCTTCTGGATCACCTAAGAGAGAGCGGGGGGGGGGGGGAAATATCACTAAATTATTCATGGACTGAAGCAATCTCTAATTTAAGTGAGAAGTCTGACTTGAAAAACATTTATTTCAATTAAATGAAAATTTTGCTTGAATGAGAATGAGGATGACAATGAGGGCCGGAAGATAGCTTGCCAGTTTAAAAATAAATACTAAAAAGGAGTTGACTCTTGCAAACTCAGTTTACCTGTTATTACACTGAGGAAATGTGAAGTTTTTCATTCAATTAAAGTTTAAATAGTTTAAAAGTTTTCATTGAAGTTTAAATAAAGACTTAAGTTTATATGCAAACATTAAACAAACATGCTTTTCTCCACAACAGTTCCTGAACTACTTAACAAATATTAAATATATGTTAACTAAATGAAAGGTAGTGTTTGTTAACAGGCACACCAACAGAAGAGAAAATAAATGGGAAGAGCCACGGGCCAATAACTCCAAAGTCACTCACTATGGAAAATTTAAACCTGGATATGCAGAAAGCTACCAGTTCATTTTATTTTTCCTCAAATTAAAAATAAAAATAATAAAAGTAAAATACTCTCAAATTGGACTAGACTTAGGAAGCAGAGATTTTTAACAAGGTCTCTGTAAGATTTTAGGTCTTGGTCCTGCTCACACATTTCTGGGAACAGAGATTCCATGGCTTTAATCAGATTCTCACAGGCCTCTGTGATCCAAAAGAGACTAAGAATCACCCACTGGTCTGGTAAAAAAAAAAGAAAAAAAATTTTTTTGTGTGTGGAGACAAATTTGTAAGATTCACCAATTTGTAAGATTCAGGCTGGTGAGAGAGAAGAGAAAGACAGGGGATGAATATAGGAAGTGTGAAAGCAGATCCAAATAGGTTTATATCCAGCTTTGGAAAGAAAGCAACTCTTTTTTTTTTTTTGGCCACATCAGGCGGGTTGTGGGATCCTAGTTCCCCGACCAAGGATCGAACCCAGACCCCCTGCAGTGGAAGCATGGTGTCCTAACCACTGGACCATCAGGGAAATCTTAAGAAAGCAATTCTTTGCAATATACTTTAACAATATCTTGCTGAAAGTCACATAAAAATTTTCCTTTGCAATTCTGAAACAAACACCAACTAAAGTGACTGAGGTAGACCCAAAGAAAGAAGTCAACATGGAATTCAAAATTGGTTGTGAATAATCTACATAGGGAATGACAGAGAGATAGCCACAGTTAATTTTAGAATGAGCTGCAAAGAACATTAATTACATGATTAAAATGGACAAAGATGTTCTAGGATAGGTTTTAGGTATTGAGAAATGTTCATCATCTCAGGACAACTGGTCCCTAAAAAAACCTCCTTAAAGTTAATCAACTTTTAATGAGAACTAAATTTCTATAATGATGAGTGGGAAAAAAAGGTTTCTTTGGAGCTTTATCTTAAAAAAATGAAACTAAAAAAATTTTAAAGTTTATTCTCTTAAACTTAAAAAATTTAGGGTATAATTAAAACTAAAGCTAATTCTTAGTATGAGCAAAGAATTACTGATTTTGGGGGGAGTGGTGCTTTTTTCCCCATAAAACTGTGAATTAGTACAATATGACAACATTTATTTCTTATGCAGTAAGCTCAGAAAGAACCATTTTACAAAAACCTCTAAGGGCTTCATCAAATTTCCTGAAGGCCTCTCTTAATGCTTTACTATCCAAATCATACTTCTCTCCCATCTTGTCATTGTCCTAATAAATTTTCTCCTCAACTGTTAACTGCTCTTTAACTGCTCTAACTCTGCCAGATGTTATTTCGTCAATGGTTTTGTGAGTGCTTAGAGTAGATTTTCAAGAAACCTTTCATTCACTTCTTGAAATCCTGAAACTTTTATAAAACTGGCTATTTACTTTGAAATTGATTTTGACATTATTGCTGGGTCAGCAAAAGAACGCCTGACGAAGACTGATGGAATAGGGAGAGATGCTAAAGTTAAGCCGAGCTGCACGTGTGATTGAGGGCTAATTTTATAAGTGATCCATTCATTAGTTAATATTTTCAGGTTATGAAGACATTTGCTTCTCAAACACAACTTTATCACTGTAGGCTTCAGAAAATAGATACTGCACTTGGGTACTGAGGGCATCCCTGTATCTTCTCCAGGGTTCCCAAATATCATTACAGCTTCTTACCCAGTTTGTACTCATCATTAAAACCTTGACGTCGTAAACGTCTAATCAGCTCCAGTTTAGCTAGATGTGGTCCTCGGAGATGGCGAGAACTTTTAGATTCTTCTGTTATCCGATCTTCTATAAATCTCACAGCCTCTTCTGCAGAATAATGTACTTCTCCTTCTAAAGAGCTAGGTATAAACACATGAAAAAGGTATTTTGTGCCTCTATTGTCCATCCTAAAACTTAAAGTCAAGCCAAATTGATTTCAAGAAACAAATGAAAAATAACAGAAAGTACTTTGATAATTATAAAACAACACAAATTAGAATAAAAGAGAAATATGAGCATATTCTGACAGTTAACATGGCATATGATTCCTCCCAATTTTGGCATTTGATTATTGCAGAGTGACTAACGACCTCTACCTCTTTCTTAAAGAATGAATAATTTTGCATATATAAAATATTACCTAATTAAAAACATAAGTAAATTTTATTGCTAGAAAAATGAGGCTGAGAAAAATTAGATGACTTACTTAATATTATAAAGTAAGCCTCAGTTCATAATTGGTATCATAAATCCTATTTTGTTATTCACTTTTTTAAAAGAGCCCATTTATATTTATTGTGCTATTGTCTGTAATAGCCCCCAAAACAGGAATCAGCAACAATACAAGTATCTATCAACAGCAGACAGATTAAATGAATTTGGTACATTTCTAAAATGGAGTTCTCTTAAGTCATTAAAAAGAATTAATCAGATCTGTATGCACCATATATGGAAAGATGCCCAAGATACAGTTTAGGGGGTGAAATACGAAGTTGTAAACCATTACACATAACATAATTGCATTCTTATGTTAAATAAGAATAATTATGTTAGTATATGCATAATATAAATAAATCGGAAGAAAAGACACCAAACTGTCTTTTCCAAATAAATCTGGGAGACACCAAACTGTTATCAAGAGTTATTTCTGTGTCAATTACATCTCAATAAAACTGGAAAAAGAAAAAAATCATCCTGGGATGATAGGAAAACTAGGAACTAACACTTTCCACACCATACATTTCTGTACTAATTTAAGATTTTTACAATGAACACATATTTATTTTAAAATTTAAAAATGGAAAAAGTCTTGCTTTGAAAGAGATACATTATTGAGACAGAAAAAGAGAACTCAATTAGGCTTACAATGAAATCATTTTGCTACACCATACTAAAAAGTGTTGTAATTCAGGAAAGAAGACAACTTACTGTTCACCTTCAGCAGGAGGAGTCCAGGCTTCTTCAATCAGTCGAAAGACAGAATCGAAATAAGTCAGATAGAACTGCCAGTCATCTGAGCTAAAATCAGATTGAATGGTGCACACAGGATTAAACCCAAGTTGTGACAAATCTGCCTGAGGAACCATGTTATTCAACTTATTTTCTAAGTTATATTTTAGTCTTTACTAGGAGAAGCCCAACCTTCCCTCTGGGTTTCTTCTACAGCCCTAAAAGGGCAACAACTCCAGAGGCATTTTCAAAGTCAAACATTTTCAAGAAACTACTCTTTCCTTCAATAAAATGACCAGGTCTAAAAAACTAATATTTTCAGGACTTCCCTGGTGGCCCAGTGGATGAGACTCCGCACTCCCAATGCAGGGGGCCCGGTTCAATCCCTAGTCGGGATGCCGCAACTAAGAAGTCTGCCTGCTGCAACTAAGAAGTCTGCCTGCCACAACAAAGATCCCGCGTGCCGCAAATAAGACCTGGCGCAGCCAAAATAAATTAAAAAAAAAAAAAAAAAAAAGCTCATGCAGCCCTTAATAAAAAACTAATATTCTTAACAGAAAACTCCCCACATTAGTGCTTTCTAGGGGGGCTAAGGGGAGGCTCTCTCTTTTAGACCAATATTGAGTTTGACAAATTAATGACTTTTCAGCATTCATTCTGAATACTTAGCACCCTGGTGGCATAAGTTCCATTACACCTCTTTATTGAAAGATGAAGGCTCATTAAAAACGTTAAAAAAATATCCAGAACACACAACTAAAAGATTTCACTTTATGCCCAGAAATCTCAAAAGATATAGACCAAAAAAATCAATGGTGAGACCTGAAAGCCCCACTCCAGTCTCATAGTCCAAAAAGAAGCATCTACTTACTTTTTCAGTAAGAGGCGCCGAGAAAGGGCATTGCACTCTGGCCACCTGCTCAGCTTCTTGTACATAGCCATGCATTTATTTTCCCGACTCTGAATCTCACTTGTTAACTTCTCTACAATTAAAAGTTATAAAAGTTGGTAAGCTGGTTTCATTTCTGCTCAGAAACCAGAACAAAATCCATATACAAGAAGGAAGCTGTCACATTTTCTTATTCACTCTCTTAGAAAATGGGACCACTATTAGGTACAAACTACTATCTCACTAAAGATTACTTTCCTGAAAAGAAAAATCGTATATTTCTGATACTAAACTTTTTAATCCTTTTCTTCTGTAAAATACAAGGATCCAGAATGTCTTGAGTTGAGGATCTAGTATGTGGGATACACATAAAATCCCAACAGCATCTAAGGACTGGTATATTTAGACCTGATATATTTAGACCATAGACAGACCATCCATACACTTCCAAAACACTGAATAAGCTTGGACTGGAATGAGATGAGAAAGGGGAGATGTTATGAGGAAGATAAAAAAAGAACAGAGATGAATCAAACTCTTCCAACAGCTGGGAACAAAAAAACTAGGACTATATTTCTGAACAAATTAGATATGCCCCGTCCTTTTAGAATGGTTTAGCAGATTAAGGATGCCAACAATTACATTATGAATTTTCTATAGAGAATCTAAATTGTAATTATCCATACAACTACAACCTAACTGAATAAAAACAGAAAGTTGACTTGTACCCACCTGCAAGGAGGCTGAAGTTAGAAAGTAACATTAAAAATAAAAATAAAAACAAAACTCTTCCTACATTTTATATAATTAAAGTAGTTAACTCAGCTACTATTACAGTTTTGTGATAGCACAAAGTCTAGTAAAGGATATACATACTTGTAAAAAACAAAGTCTTTTTAATGGCTGGACCTAATGAGAGTTCTGAGGCTACTCATCTACAGTTAGTTACTCCCAATAACCATAAAGGCACGATTAAAAAAACAGGGTTGTCAAAACGATAACTGCATTCCCACGAATTTCTCCTAAGGAAATCAAAGATGTGTAAATATTTAGGAACCAAAATCTCATAGGTGTCCAAAAATAAGGGAATAGTTAACGCTATCTATGAAGTTCATACAAATCAGTTTTCCAACAACAAAGGAGGAAGTATTTTCACAACAATGGAAAAGAGCTAACTTCTTTAACATGTAAAGTACTCTTGCAAATCAATAAGCAGATTAACCAAATTTTTAGAAATAGGAAAAGGATAAGAAAAAGCAGCTCAGAGGAAAAGAAAATATTAATGGCTTTTAAATAAATGAAGAAATAATTATCCTCCCTCATAACTAAATAAAAACTGTAAGGTATGTTTTACCTATCTCATTGAAAAACATAAAAGGTTTGATATGGGACTTCCCTGGTGGGCCAGTGGCTAAGACTCCACACTCCCAATGCAAGGGGCCCGGGTTTGATCCCTGGTCAGGAAACTAGAGCCCATGTGACGCAACTAAGAGTTGTGCCACATGCCACAACTAAAGATCCCGCACGCGGCAAGGAAGATCCAGCATATGGCAACGAAGACACGGCCCAGCCAAATAAATAAATAAATAAATATTTTTTTAAAAGTTTGATCTAACATTTTGATAACATAGGTGGGTAAATATGCAAAGAAACAGGCCGTCTTACAATCTAATAGCAAATACAGCTGGTGGAAATGCACACTGTAGCCTCTTAGAGGGCAATTTGGCTTATAGCAAAGATGTTCCTTGCAAATAGCCTAAATACCCCTCAAGGATGAGCTATGTAGTAAACTGTCTACGTTTATACTATGGAACATTGGGCAGCCATTAAAGAGAGTGAGGTAGTGAGGTATATCTCTAAGACACACTGTTTAGGTAAAAAAACATAGGGTCTAAGAGTATGCAGAGCAAAGGTCACAAACTCAAATGCCTTCATAGGACAGACAGAATAAACATTTAAAAATTTTAAAGAAAAAAAATATTTAATAAGAACATTGTGCTGAGTAAGATTACTCTTAGGGTCAAGGTACAGTTATGTTCTCAATTGTGGTTTAAAAAAGTAGGGGGCCCCTTTCTGCCTCCGCTGCCACCATGGCACCCGGGAAAAAGTTTGTGGTGAAGGGGGGCAAAAAAAAGAAGCAGGTCCTGAAGTTTACTCTAGACTGTACCCATCCTGCAGAAGGTAGAATCATGGATGCTGCCAATTCTGAGCAGTTTCTTCAGGAGAGAATCAAAGTGAATGGAAAATCTGGGAATCTTGGTGGCGGTGTTGTAACAAACGAAAGAAGCAAAAGCAAGATTACTGTAACTTCTGAGGTGGCTTTTTCCAAAAGGTATTTGAAATATCTCACCAAAAAATATTTGAAGAAGAGTAACTTATGTGATTGGTTACGCGTAGTTGCTAACAGCAAAGAAAGTTAAGGACTGCATTACTTTCAGACTACTCAAGGTGAAGAAGAGGGGCTTCCCTGGTGGCGCAGTGGTTAAGAATCCGCCTGCCAATGAAGGGGACATGGGTTTGAGCCCTAGTCCGGGAAGATCCCACATGCCGCGGAGCAACTAAGCCGTGCACCACAACTACTGAGCCTGCACTCTACAGCCCACGAGCAACAACTACTGAAGCCCACGTGCCACAACTACTGAAGCCCGCACACCTAGAGCCCATGCTCCACAACGAGAAGCCACCGCAATGAGAAGCCCACGCACTGCAACGAAGAGTAGCCCCAGCTCGCTGCAACTAGAGAAAGCCCGCGTGCAGCAATGAGGACCCAAAGCAGCCAAAAATAAATAAATAAATAAATTTATTTAAAAAAAAAAAAAAAAAAGATGAAGAAGAGGAGGAAGATGAGGATTAAAACTCAATTATCTGGGGACCTCCCTGGCAGTCCAGTGGTTAAGACTTCACCTTCCAATGCAGGGGGTGCAGGTTTGATCCCAGGTCAGGTAACTAAGATCCCACATGCCTCATGGCCAAAAAACCAAAACATAAAGCAGAAGCAATGTTGTAACAAATACAAAAAAGACTTCAAAAAAAATGGTCCACATCAAAAAAAAAACCAAAACAAAACAAAACTCAATTATCTGGAAGTATGAGTTCTTGAATAAAACTTAGGACCCCAAAAACAAAAAAAAGGGAAGGGGGAGGGGAAAGATACTACTTTAGAAGGATATACAGAACAGGTAACTGGAGAAGGATGTAGAGGGCAGAGGGTTGGAGATCTGGGGTAAAATCATACTCCTTGAATTTTCTGAATCCATGAATTATTTTCATTCATTCATTCATTCATTCGGCTATGCTGGGTCTTAGATGCGGCACATGGGATCTTCGTTGCCGCATGTGGGATCGTCATTGTAGCATGCGGGATCTTTAGCTGCGGCATGTGGGATCTTAATTGTGGCATGCAGGATCTAGTTCTCTGACCAGGGATCGAACCCAGGCCCCCTGCATCGTAAACGCGAAGTCTTAACCACTGCACCACCAGGGAAGTCCCCATGAATTATTTTCAACTAAAAATTATTTTTTAAAAATAAATACAGAAAAACCTGAAAGAATCTAAAATGATCACAAGTGATTTTTTAAAGACTTTGTATCTTTGTTTCTGTATGTGGAAGAAATTTTCCACAATAAAATTTGTCATGTTTAAATAGAAAAACAAAACAAAAAAAACTTTAAGAAAACTCTAAAAATTACCTCCTAATTTTCCTCTGATGACATCCAAGGCTTCCTGGTACTTTCCCAAACGTTCTAGGATCATATAATAAAGTTCAACCTTACAGAAAAAACAAACAAGAAGTGCAACCATTGAAACTTTTCAATAATAAAAAGATAAGTCATTTGTATGTTTTTTAAAAGCTATCTAACAGAAAAGAACACTATATCTTCAAATAAGATGAAATTAACAGTGAGACTCAGACCATAGTATCTCTCCTGTCTATATCTCAGCAGAGAGTACGTTCTGGAAACATGCTAGAAACAGCTCCTCCACTCATTATACCTAGGCTAGGGAGTTCCAAAGCTTCACATTTACACAAAAGGCAAGAGTGAGGACCCAGTTCTCTAAATGGAATAAAGCAACAGTTCGTAATATTATAACAACATCAAAAACATGCAAATACAAAGTGGGGCTTAAATTACTCACTTCAGCCTCTGCTTCTATCTTGTCCTCTTTTACCATTTTTTCTACCATTCTCTCAGCAAGGGGCAGAAACATCGTTTTTGAGAGGTTTTCATCCTGCGCTGATATAGACTAAAGGAGAAAAGATAAATGTTTGCACTATTTATATTATTACCATGCAGACCATTATTGTGACTTTGGCACATAATTATCAACCCACTATGTCAAATATCAGACCTAATTTGAACTTGCCAAGAAGATACATTAGAGAGTGGTTTGCTTTATAGAAGATTTCTTTACTAAAGATTCTTATCTTATGCATTCTTGAAATACATGTTTCCACAATATGACCTAACTTTTAAATATTAGGCCATTCATACATTTTTTTCTAGAAATATGTTAAGAGGGGATATGTTTATACTATTTAGTATATATAAAGGGTACCAGGTATTCAAAGAGTCAAAAACCTTTGAGATGTCTTCTTGAGACCTTCACATATTAGAAGCGAAATGCCAATTCCTTCTATTTACAGTATGGCTTACTATTAGCTACAGTTACCTTAGCATGATATTAATCATTTTAACATTGCCAAAGATTCTGCTCAGAGCTCATTTACCCCCTGAAAACAACCTTTCAGGGTAGCTATTATGCTTATTTTATAGCTAAACTAAGGTTAAAAGATTCCCCAACAGCTCAAGAGACCTGGTGAAGCCAATGTTTGAAAGCAGACCTGTCTGAACCCAGAGCCTCTCTGTTCTTAACTGCTACATTTTAACTCCTTCCTCCCCATCCTCTCATACACAGTATCTTATTTTGGTACTTATAGCTGCTCTGGGAGATGAGCATCTCCATTCTGCAAAAGAGCAGACTGAGGCTCAGAAAGCAGAAGTGATGAAACAAGGTCACCCAGTTCAATGATCTGTTCAACAACCAACAATAGTGCCTTAAAGACAAACCTCAAGTTAAAATATCAAACATTTCGAGGCTCATACTTGATCAAGTAACCCAGTAATGGATCTAAGATTCAGGGGAAATACACTCTGTGCTACACATAAATAAACCAATATATCAACTCAAAAAGAACACTAAAACTCCTCAACTCAAAAAAATCAACTGACAATATGTCACATCCCTATTTGACACACGCTGCAACACATTACCCAAGATGTTCAGAGGACACATTAAGGACAATTACTATATACAAAAATAAAAACAAATCTCAATCCCATTCTGAATGCCATACTCACTTGCATTATTAAGCTCATCACAGACCAAAAGTAGTAAGGGTTTTTGGGGACAATCTTATATAGAGCCATGCCAGCCTGAAAGAGAGAAAGCCATAAATACTTAATTTAGAAAACATCATACAGAGGGTAATTAATGACCTAGACATGTGGCAAGAAGTTTCCTAGGAAAATAGCAACATGTTTACATATTCTGGTTACTGTAAGTGCCTAGTAACTTGATGGTTGTTCTCTATAGGATAACAATAGAGGTAATCCCAAAGGTGAATTTTTACAACATCAAGAATGATATTTCACCTTTTGAATCAGATTTTCTCAAACTGAAGCCCAGTGTTCCTAGAGAATACTGCAATCCAATATAGTTCTGGTAGACTACCAAGCAAAAACAAAAGTTGGGTTATGAATGTATATCAATAAACTTTACTGAAGCCATTGCACTAATCAGTTATAGTAAAACAAAGAAATCCAGACAGTATATTTAAACTTCAAAATCAGATAAAATTACTCTGACATAATTCAAAAAATAATTCTTAGGTTAGGAAAATATTCAGGTTCTTTCAATATACCATTAATTAGAACTGAACCCTCTCATTGTGAAATGTAGAATATGCAAATACTTAGAAGTAGGAACATGGCACAAAGGAGCAAAGTAGATCTATTCATGTAAAACTGAGAATCTGTCCATAATTGCCAACTAGTAATCAATGCTAAGAACTCTGTCAGCTAATTATCACAGTTACTATTTTATTTTTTAATCTTTTGCCTATCTTCAATCCACTTGAAAAAATACATGGAGCCCCTATTAAGTGGAAGGAAATGTCTATTCCTGCCAAAGATACAAAGATTGAGTCCCGATCCCCAAGGCGAGGGAAAGAGATAAGACAAATATTCAAACGACTAAAATATTCTTGGCAATAAAAATAAACATCCTATACAGGGAATTCCCTGGCAGTCCAGTGGTTAGGACTTGGCACTTCCACCGCCGGGGGCCGGGTTCGATCCCTGGTCAGGGAACTAATAATATCCCACAAGCAAAGTGGCACGGCCAAAGAAAAAAAAAAGAAAACAAAAACAAAAACACCCTATACAAAAACACCACACTAGGGTGTTTCCAAGGAAGGCAAGGTTAGTAAGTTTGTTTATTCCTTTCTTTTTCTTTTTTTAAGGAAAAGTAGGTAAGAGCATTCTCCAAAGTAGCAGTCTTTCAGATGGACCTTGAAGGTGAAACAGAATGTCTATAGGCAAAGATGGGGGGTAAGAATACATACACAGCAAAAAAAAAAAAAAGAATACATATACAAATAATACAATTATTTGGGGTGAATGGATAAGTGAGTGAATCAATTCGAAGTAGGAGCAAAATGAGTAATTAAACAAAAACATTAAAGAAAGAAAAGACATGTGTTGACAAGAACAAGTAGGACATCTAGCTGAAACAAAAAATTAAGAGCAGGAGAAGGGAAAAGGGCTAAAAGGTAGACAGAGGTACCTTTGTTATAAGGCATTCCAAAAGGAGTCTATACAGAGTAAGCGAGTGATATGTATAAATCTATACTCTTCTAGGAAGAGTATTTTAGCAGTACTGTGAAGAAAGAAAATAGGGAGAAAGAAGAGGTGAGGCAATGAAGAACTAAACCAGGATGAGGTAGATCAAATAGAAAAAGAGACCTCAGGGAATTCCCTGGCAGTCCAGTGATTAGGACTCCAAGCTCCCACTGCTGAGGGCATGGGTTCGATCCCTGATCCAGGAACTAAGATCCCGAAAGCCCCATGGCCAAAAAAAAGAAAAAAAAGAGAGAGAGAGAGAGACCTCAAAGACACTGTGTAGGTAGAATCAAGATGATCTGGAGACAAAATGGACATAGAGGATGAGAAGGAGAGTCTAGAAGGGCTTGAGGTCCCTGCTCTTAACACCAAACTGGAGAAATGAAATGGAAAGTGTTAGAAAACCAATTTTATTTGATAACTTGGGGAAAGAAAACATTTTTATAATGACACACAGAAATAAAAAGGAATAGAATATTAAATTAACATGAACTTTTAACATAAAAGAGAAATTTCATGCCCACACCTTACTGTCTTATAGGTGATAGCATTCTGCTGCTACAGAAACCTTTTGACCAGAGAGAAATTTGAAAAACATGGCTGCAAACTGGTGACTCAGAGAATAGGAATGTCACTTACAGAAAAAGGAAAGTCTAGTCACCATATGAATGACTAGCAACTCTTTATTCAAGGTGGTTTTAAATTTACCTGCCAGAGATGATCTGTGGGGCAGAAGTCCTTAAATCTTCTGATTCCCTGGCTTCCCTCCCTCCTACCTCCACCAGTTTATGCAAATCACTCATTTATTTAACAAACGTTTATCATGCAGATGCTCTTATAAGAAGTGAGGATTCAGCAGTGAACAAAACAGAAGCCCTTATGAAACATAACATGTAATTTATAAAATACCTATTACCCCAGACTGACATTCCCCTTTCAAAATAAGCATACATATAAGCTAAGAACTGTAACTACCTTAAGCAGCAACAAAGGCAGAATAAAAATCAGACGTTCCATTCTAAGACATTTAACACTAGAGGACTCCATTCTTCCAATATATTAGACTAAAATAATGCAAAAGCAAGCTATGGTTAAAACATATTAAGAAACCATAACTACTAAGCCACATCAAAGCAATGTCTCCAAAAAGCAAGATGCAAAATTGTATATATCTCTGGCAACATGTAAAGTTAAACCATACAAAAATATAATCTGTTCAAGTGGCAGATTATTTTTTTCCCTTTTTCAAAATTTACCTTAATATTGCTATTGCATGAACTTGTACTTTTTGTTATTTTGTAAGTGTGTGTATAATATATATTTCAAAAATATATTTCGTGGGATCATAAAATTAACACATGCTTAAAAAAAAAAAAAAAGAAAGAACAGAAATTAAGATGGAAAGTATCCACAGCCCTATATCCTGGCAACATTTCGGTACATATACTTAATAAGGAAGGGGGGAGGGGAGGGGAGTGAGAGAAGGCCATTTTACAACCTGCTCTTCTCAATTAACATGTATTGGGAATATCTTTCTATGTCAACAAATAAAGACACACAGTACCACTTGGGGGGGGGGGGTGTTGCATTTTTTTCTACCATATAGGTGAACTATAATTTCTTTAACTGTCTGTATTAATGTACATTTAATATACTTTACTTAAAACATATTCCTAGGGGTTTCCCTGGTGGCTCAGCGGTTAAGAATCCACCTGCCAATGCAGGGGACATGGGTTCGAGCCCTGGTCCGGGAAGATCCCACATGCCATGGAGCAACTAAGCCTGTGCGCCACAACTACTGAAGCCCGCGTGCCTAGAGCCCGTGCTCCGCAACAAGAGAAGCCACCTCAGTATGAAGCCCGTGCACTGCAATGGAGACCCAACGCAGCTAAAAATAAATAAATAAAATAAATTTAAAAACAAAAAACAAAAAACATATTCCTAGAAGTAAAAATGATACTAAGGATTTATATGTATATATGTTAGTGTTGCCAATTTAAAAAATATATACCCATTTTACAATAAAAGAAAAATTATAATCTGTGAATATTTTTCCTGAGAACATATCAATACTCCAACAATAAATAAAATAATGATAAAATTTCTTCAAAGAATTACATTTGGGCCAAAAAAAACTCTTCCAATTTAAAAACTTACATAAGCAAATACAAAAATTGATTTGAAAGAGAAAGGGTTTATCTTAATATAGTATCTTCCACCCTCCCTGGTCTACCTGTCTATTGTTATAGTTTGATATTTCAAGTAAACAAGACAAAATAAAAATCCAAGTAGGAAAGCTCAGCCTTCCGAACATATTATACCCACAAACAAAGCATTTCTTTAAAAAGTCTAGCTTGACATCATAACCCTTTATGAGCTTAAGAGTGCAAATTTCATTTCTCTGGGATATCAGTTGTATGCACCTATTAGTCCAAATGTATCCAAATGAGGCTCCTTCACATGTATACAAGGAGCACCTAAAATGTGCTAACTGGCAGATAAGCTGCATCCAGAGGAAAAAAAAAACAAACAAGCATTCCAAGCAATAGGGATTTTCCCCCCATGGATTTAAAAATCTTAGCAGGCTATATAAACAGTTAAATTTACAAAATAGATGTAAACTTTTACAGTTAATCCTTTTATAGTCTGTTCATTTTTTGCTCTAGGATTTCTGCCCATTTTCTGAAAATATAACAGCAATCTGATGCAGTGAGACAATCTGCAGCCAACTTACCAGAACCAAACAAAACATACCATCAGGCCACAAAGGAACAATCACATTTCCCAAAGAAAACATTTAAAGAACTTGAATAATTGTTCATCTTTAAAACACACACAAAAAATAACTGGCTGATCTCCACACACAAATACATAGATTCACTTCTACACATATATGCAAACACACACATGCAGACACACATACCACTGCAGTTAAACCACATTAATAGAAAATCCTGCAGCCCAGGAGGTTTGGGCATCAAGTTACCTGTTGCATTTTCTTGTATTCGCCCACTCTGGCATAGGCCATGAAGAGGTGAGAGTGATATTCCTCACTATTGGGAACTTTCTTCACAGCTGCCTCATAAAGTTTTGTGACTAACTCCGCTAAAACAAAGAGAAATAGAATTTTCTTTAATTACTGAAATATAACAAATCTTAACAGCATTTAATTTTTTTCCTATTTGGAGGAAATAGATGTCTCCTATCATTAAGGAAGAAGAAAGTATTTGCTTTGCCTCATCTGCTCATTACTCTTACCTTGCTTAGGTGTTTTCCGATGAAGCATGGAATAGGTCAGACCTCCCCATGACGTTTACAATGAACAAGACCCTCCAGGATCTATCTAGCCTTTCTGCCTTCTTCCAAACTCTTCCCTCCTGCACTTCATGCTCTAGCTACATCAAACTACTTGTAGTTCCACTAGATTCCCTGTGTTGTATCAGACCTCCATGACTTTAACAGTGTTCCCTCTGCCTGGATCCCCCTTTCCTCTCTTTTCTACTGAGTGAACATCATCCAAGACCCAGTTCAAATGTAATCCTTCCTTGAACACGATCTTTGCTCCTCCATCCCAGTTTGATCACTGCTTCCTTCTGCCATCTTTAAATCTTTTAAATAACGCTCTTATACAATTTATTAATACATAATGCAACATACTATCTACTGATCTATGTTTCCTCATAGACTATGAGTAACATGAAAGCAAAGAATACCTTTCATCTTTGACTCTGATACAATACTTGTCATAGAAAAACATTCAACCAATACTTGTAGGATAGATAATTATTTTTTTGAAACGCTGGGAGAGAATCCATACCCCTAAATCAACATAATCCCTAAATAATCAGATATAATACCTCAACTCTTAAGTTTTATCTTTTATAAGAATGAAACACAAAACTGAACTATAAAATAACATTTTCTGCCTGCTAGGTTGGCAAAAATTTTATTTTATTTTTTCCAGTTTTACTGAGAAACAATTGACAAAAGCTGTATATTTTTAGGAGTACAACATGATGGCTTGATGGCAAAATTTTTTAAGTCTAAGAATACCAATGGGGCTTCCCTGGTGGCGCAGTGGTTGGGAGTCTGCCTGCCGATGCAGGGGACACGGGTTCGGGCCCTGGTCTGGGAGGATCCCGCGTGCCGCGGAGCGACTGGGCCCGTGAGCCACAATTGCTGAGCCTGCGCGTCTGGAGCCTGTGCTCCGCAACAGGGGAGGCCGCGATGGTGAGAGGCCTGCGCACCGCGATGAGGAGTGGTCCCCACTTGCCGCAACTGGAGAAAGCCCTCGCACAGAGACGAAGACTCAACACAGTCATAAATAAATAGATAAAAGAACGTGAATTTCTTTAAAAAAAAAAAAAAAAAAAAAGCAAACTGGGCTATTCATTTCAGTAACAGTCAAGTGGTCTTAGTTTGCATAAAAAAAAAAAGAATACCAATGACGGGACTTCCCTGGTGGCGCAGTTGTTAAGACTCTGAGCTCCCAATGCAGGGGACCTGGGTTCGATCCCCGGTCAGGGAACTAGATCGCACATGCATGCTGCAACTAAGAGTTCACATGCCACAACTAAGGATCCCACGTGCCGCAACTAAGGAGCTGGCGAGCTGCAACTATGGAGCCTGCCTGCTGCAACTAAGACCCAGAGCAAATAAATAAATAAATAAATAAATATCACATTAATTTAAAAAAAAAAGAATACCAATGACAAGGATGTGGAACTCTGGAACTCTGATACACTGCTAATGGGAAGGTAAATTTAGAAGACAAGTTGACACCATGTTTATCTTTAGGCTGAACCTACACATACCCTATGACCTAGCACCTCTACTCTAGATTCTAGTGTAGTCACCCAGTGAAGTATCTGTGGCAGTAAACATGAATTAACTACAACCACTTGGATATTAGATGAAAAGTGCAAGTCACAGAAAATGTACAGCATGAATCCATTTATATTAAGTCCAAAATAAGTGAAACTACTAATGTATTACTTAGAAAAACAAATGTGATAAAGATTTAAAGACAAGCAAGAGAATAAAAAATATTCAGGATAGCAAATCCCTCTTAGGAATTAAAGGGGAAATGAGATTGATGAAGGACACACAGGGAGTCTTCTTAGTACAGACATACCTCATTTTATTGCACTTCCCTTTACTGTGCTTTGCAGATATTGTGTGTTTTACAGATTGAAGGTTTGTGGCTAAGCCTTGCATCTAAGCAAGTCATTGGCACCATTTTTCCAACAGCATTTGCTCACTTTGTGTCTCTGTGTTACATTTTGGTAATTCTCACAATATTTCAAACTTTTTCATTATTATTGTATTTGTTATGGTGATCTATGACCAGTGATCTTTGAAGTTACTACTGTAATTGTTTGGGGGCACCACAAATCACAACCATATAAGACCTTGAACTTAATCAACAAATATGTGTGTGTTCTGACTGCTCCACTATCTGGCCGTTCCCATCTATCTCTCTCTCCTCAGGCTTCCCTATTTTTTGAGACACAACACTGAAATTAGGCCAATTAATAACCCTACAATGGCGTCAAGTGAAAGGAAGAGTGCCACATGTCTGGCACTTTAAATCAAAAGCTAGAAATGATTAAGCATAGTGAGGAAGGCATGTCGAAAGCCAAGACAGGCTGAAAGCTAGGCCTCTTGTGCCAGTTAGCCAAGTTGTAAATTCAAAGGAAAAGTTCTTGAAGGAAATTAAAAGTACTACTCCAGGGAATTCCCTAGAGGTCCAGTGGTTAGGACTCCGACCTTCCACTGCAGGGAACACAGGTTCAACATCTGTTCGGGGAACTAGATCTCACAAGCCGTGAGGCACGGCCAAAAAAAAAAAAAAAAGTACTACTCCAGTGAACACATAAATGATAAAAAAGTGAAACGGAGAAAGTTTTAGTGGTCTGGATAGAAGATCAAACTAGCCACAATATTCCCTTAAGCCAAAGCCTGACCCAGAGCAAGACCCTGACTCTCTCTTTAATTCTATGAAGGCTGAGAGAACTGGGAAACCAAAAAATTCATATGACTCACTTTACTGCAATATTCACTTTAATGTGAAACCAAACCCACGATACCTCCAAGGTATGCCTGTACTGATAATGCTCTATTTCTTAAATTGCGTGGTAGGTTTATGAATGTTCATTTATTCCACATCAAATGTTCTATTGCTACATAAAACATATTCTTCTATAATATGTATTATTAAAGATATGTATTTCATAATAAAATATTTAAGAAATCAACAATGAAAAACTTTGTTTATAGATGAAACTAGGCAGACTATCTAGGATATGCTTAGAAATAATCTGGCAGGCAGAGGGGTATACATAAAATTGACCATGTCTCAATAACTGCTGAAGGTGAGAAATGGACACAAAGGGATTTATTATGCTATTCTCTGTTTCTATGTTTGAAATTTTCCATATTAAAAAGTGGAAAAAAAGGCAACTCTTTCATTTAGCAAATCAAAATGCCATAAATGAAATTCAAGTCCTCATTCCAATTCAAGGATCCTAATACATGTAAAATATCCACTCTGCCTACAGCCTTTGCAAGCCATGGTTAATGCATTTTTTACCTGTTGCCATCCATCAAATCATGAGTGATAAGTAAATAAGACAAACAGAGAACTCAGAAATACCCAAAAAATTAAGCACAGTTTTAAAAACAATGAAAAGAAAGAAACATACGTCGATGCATCTCCCGGTAAAGAATAGTCAGTGCCTGCAGCGAGTTGTCGTCTGTGGGTTCAAGGGCTGCCACCTCCTGCGCCAAGATGAAGGCTTCCTCTTGCTTTCCAGTTCTCTGTAAACCAATTGCCTTTAAAACCTGATAGAAAGAAAAGACAAATGAGTTTTAAAAGGACAGAAAAGGAAATATGAACCAGAGAAAGCCAATTTGAAATCACAAAGTAAGTTATAAGGTATGCCTAGGTTGTGAATCAACTAAACTATTTTACTAAAAATATCAGCAAATAAAGATTATTGCCAGGGCTTCCCTGGTGGCTCAGTGGTTAAGAGTCCGCCTGCCAATGCAGGGGACACAGGTTTGAGCCCTGGTCCAGGAGTATGCCACATGCCACGGAACAACTAAGCCCATGAGCCACAACTACTAAGCCTGCGCTCTAGAGCCCGCGAGTCATAACTACTGAAGCCAGCGCCTAGAGCCCGTGCTCCGCAACAAGAGACACCACCGCAATGAGAAACTTGAGCACCACAACAAAGAGTGGCCCCCACTCGCCACAACTAAAGAAAGCCCATGCAGCAACGAGGACCCAACACAACCAAAAATAAATAAATAAATAAGAATAAAGTTCCCTTAAAAAAAAAAAGATTATTTCCTACTTCAGTCATATTAAGAATGCACAAAACAAAAAGAATGCACAACATTGCTTAAAAGGACTTTGTGGGAGGAAAAAAAAAGGACATTGTGAAAATAAAATAATTAAATTAGATAAGTCATGCCCAAAAAAACAAGCAGCTAGCGTTTAATTAAATACTCTTTATGGCATTTCATTTAAGTGATCAGGCAAATAAATGGCCTAAAAAATACTCTGAAAAACACAGATAGTCACTAAAGAGATTAAACACCTCTTCCCTTTAAAGATTACAGTATATAACCCACCAAACATAAGTAACTCAAGGGCAAATGAACTTACCTTAGCACAATGAAGATCCTTATGCTTTTTCAACAATTTATCTGCTTGCTGAATTGCCATTTTATTATTACCATTATCAAGGTAATCTATGAAAACAGAAATTATGAGTTATTATATTCCTTCAAAAACAAATATGAAAAATGCATAGGCTAGTATCAGCTGTTTCGGAAAGTACCCTAATTTGGTATTAAAAACATCATGGAGCTGATTTTAACTCTAAATGGCTAGGATGGTCCAGAACACAATCTTAAATTTCTACAGTCATCTCTCATCCAAAAGCAATATAATCCAGTTATACTAATCCTTAATGAAGATTCGAGACCAAATATATTTAGATGATAGATGACACTAATATTTTTACCTATGGGAAACAAATGCGTTTAGTTACACAAAAATTAAAATATCTAAAAAAAAAAAAAAAACCTTTATTATATTCAAGCTTCAAATCTACCAAATGGACCATGTTCCCTCAATAAAATGTTCAGTGAGTCTTACTATGCCACAGAGTTAAGAATAATTCGTTGAAGAAAAAAATAAGAAGAGAATAGCGAGTGGGGGAGTAAATCCAGCAATATCAGGGGTAGACAAGGATGTAGGGAAAGCAGCACTTTCATACACGCTGGTTGAAGTAGAAACTAGCGCTGACTTTGAAGAAAAATTGACTTCTAGGTTCCCTAAGCTATGCATCCATTCCAAAATTCAAGGCATATGGAGACCTGCTATAAAATTGTGTTAAGGAAGAAAAGCAATCAATTATTATTCAAAAGTCTAACAAAAGCAAAGATTAATTTTCAGATGAGAGGATCTGAAAGAAAATGACAAGTGTTTTAGATGGGAAACGGTGGTAGCTGTCAATTCTATATACAGAAAGATGACTAAACACAGGCCAGTCCACAACCTACTACTACTACCAAGTCCCTCTTTGCTCATCAAGGTCCCAAATCAGCATAGGGACAGACAAAACATAAACAACTCAAATTAATCTATGGACCAAATGCTGGTGAGGACATGGAGCAAAAGCAGCTCTCATTCACTGCTAGTGGGAATGCAAAATGGCACAGACACCTTGGAAGAGTGTTTGGCAGTTTCTTAAAAAATTAAACATACTCTTAACCATATAATCCAGCTCCTTGTTATCTACCCAAATGAGCTGAAAACTTACTTTCACACAAAAATCTGCACGCAAATGTTTATAGCAGCTTTATACATGATTGCCAAAACTTGGAAGGAACAAAGATGTTTTTCAACAGGCAAATGGATAAACAAACTGTGGTATATCCATCCATACAATGATATATTATTCAGTGATAAAAAGAAATGAGCCCATGCGCCACAACTACTGAGCCTGTGCTCTAGAGCCCGTGAGCCACAACTACTGAGCCCGAGTGCCACAACTACTGAATCCCACGCACCTAGAGCCCGTGCTCCGCAACAAGAGAAGCCGCCACAATGAGAAGCCTGCGCACCACAACGAAGAGTAGCCCCCGCTCACCGCAACTAGAGAAAGCCCGCACACAGCAACAAAGGCCCAACGCAGCCAAAAATAAATAAATAAATTTATAAAAAAAAAAAAAAGAAAGAAAAGAAATGAGCTAGCAAGCCACAAAAAAAATATGGGGGACTCTTAAATACATATTGCTAAGTGAAAGAAGCCAACATGACAAAGCTACATACTATATGATTCCAAGTGTATGACATTCTGGAAAAACCAAAATTATAGGCAGAGTAAACAATCAGTGGTTGCCAGGAGCTGGGGGAGGGATGAATAGGTGGAGAACAGGGGATTTTTCAGTGCAGTGAAACTATTCTGTATGATACTGTAATGAAGGATACATGTCATCATACCTTTGCAAAATTCATAGAATGTGCAACACACGAATGAACCCTAATGTAAACTAGTAAACTATGGACTTTAGTTAGCAATAACATATGTATTGGCTCAGCAACTGTAGCAAATGCACCACACTAATGCAAGTGTTAATAACATGGGAAACTGGGGGAGAAGAGAGGTGTGTGGGGGTGAATAGGAACTCTGTACTTTCCACTCTTTTTCTGTAAACTTAACCTAAAACTGCTCTAAAAAATAAAGTCGATTAATTAAAAAAATATAATAAAAGCAAAGATTCATTTCTAGAAAAGGAACGTGAGAGTGTTATAAATGGGAAATAGGGTGGTAGATGTAGATTCGAAATACAGAAAGATGACTGAACTCAGGCTAGTTCACAATCTACTACTACTATTGGTCCCTCTTTGCTCATCAAGGTCCCAAGTCAGCAACAGGGACAGAGGAGGTACAGACAACTCAAGATCATCTGTGGCCCTGGTGGCCCAGGGCCAAATAACAGAAATACACTATCATTTTACCTAACAGTTTCAATTTTTCTCCTATGAATACTTTACCACAACCTTTGACAGCAACATGAACACATGAGTTTCATCTCTTTAGTTTTTCTTCAATGCACCTAATGTTGATGAGCACCAATAATGCTAGGTAAAAAGATTAAGAAGCCTTACTCTGGAGGGAATCACAATCTAGAAAAGATCAAAGACTTAACACTCAGGTAGAGAGATTAGAGAATCACAGAAATCACAATCTTGGCCTGAATACCCAAATATCTAATACCAGTTTTCTTAAATTCTCATCTCAGCCGATAGGCCACCATTTGTCCTTACAGAATATCTGACAGAGACATTTCAGCTCAATAAATGATATCTTCTCTTCCTAATAACCTGGTGCTGATCTCATGCTGAGTGAGTTCTAAGTTACGTCTGACTCAGTCTTGCAAGACTCCAGGTTCATAGAACATATCTTGAAGTCTTCTCAAAGAGCAGGTATCTTTGATGAAACCCCAGCTCTGAGGATCTGCCCATAGATGGATCAGACCAGAGGTTAGGACTACAAGGATATTGAACTTTTCCCTCTGTTGTTGACAAGGCTCTGATATATAAATACACTGCACCCACGCCCTCTTCCGTGGGCATGGTTTCCACAGACTCTGCTGAAGGGGTAGAATTGGATGAGCATGTCTAGGTCATGCAACTGAAGCCCAATGGAGTGGACATTTGATCCAAACTGAGTAAATCAAGTTTCTTCCTGGTAATCTGTAATTACAACACTGAAATCTGGAGTCAGACTTCCCTGGTGGCACAGTGGATAAGGCTCCACGCTCCCAATGCAGGGGGCCCGGGTTCGATTCCTGGTTGGGGAACTAGATGCCACATGCATGCTGCAACTAAGAGTTCGCATGCCACAACTAAGGAGCCCACGTGCTGCAACTAAGGAGCTGGCAAGCTGCAACTAAGGAGCCCATGTGCTACAACTAAGGAGCCCACCTGCCACAACTAAGACCCAATGCAACCAAATAAATAAATAAATATTAACAAAGGAAAAGAAAAGAAAGCTATGGAGAACCCATTTGGAAGGCAATAAATATTTCCAGTTTGAGATTACCAGTGGCAGCTCCAGAATCTCCATTTGGAAGGAGCCTTGGGAGACGTACGTTGGTTAATGGGGAGTGAAGAAAAGGAGTTATCTCTTGACTCTTCATTCATATAACATTTATAAAAGAATAAAGAATGTCAATTATCTTTATCAAAAAATTGGGGAAGGGGTAGTGCTGATTAAGCTTGTGGGGGGAGGCTAATGACCTCTCCCTACTCTATTCTCAGCTTGGTGCGGCCACAAAGCCAACATGTTGGGCCCCAGGTAAACTGAGGAGTAAGCAGAAAAAAAGTTTGAAGAACCTAGCAGAGAAAAGAATAGACACAAACAGATAAGAGCAGAGATGAGCATCTGAGAAAGAAGCTTCAGATCCTGACAGCTTTCCAGTTTCCATCAGGCTCTAGAACACTGCATTTCTGCCCTAAGCTCCCACAAGGGTTTATAAACAACCTCCCTCTACTTGAGCTTGTGTCAAAGGGTTTCTGTTCCTTGCACCCAGAAGAGTTTTAATTTTAACTAAGACACCCCACCACATTTAGACTGCTGTCAAGGTCCCCCTTCCTGGACGTCAAGGTCCCCCTTCCTGGACACCTAGGTGACTGCTGATTAATTGGTTGCTGAGTCTTTTGGGAAAAGTTTATTTCTATTTTACATTGCTGACTTTGTAATATAAATTATGTAGCCCGGGCTTCCCTGGTTGCGCAGTGGTTAAGAATCTGCCTGCCAATGCAGGGGACACGGGTTCGAGCCCCGTCCAGGAAGATCCCACATGCCGTGGAACAACTAAGCCCGTGCGCCACAACTACTGAGCCTGCGCTCTAGAGCCCAGGAGCCACAACTTTTGAAGCCCGCGCGCCTAGAGCCCGTGCTCCGCAACAAGAGAAGCCACCGTAATGAGAAGCCCACGCACCACAACAAAGAGTAGCCCCCACTCTCAGCAACTGGAGAAAACCCGAGTGCAGCAGCAAAGACCCAATGCAGCCAAAAATTAAATAAATGAATAAATAAATTTATTTAAAAAATAAATAAAATAAATTATGTAGCCCTTGGAGAAAACAGACCAATAAAAATGATACCCTAAGTCTGTTTTTTTAGCCTTTTTAAAACTTACTCAAGGGTAGCTGTGGCTTGACCATGAGGACTGGTATTGTTCCCTTAATATGAGGAGTAAGCCAAGTCAGCCGTCCACAAATCAGGCATAGGAAATAATAAGATGATGTTGTATCAGTTTAAAGCAGTGTTTTTCAAAGCATGGTTATCACTCCAACTAAAATGTTTTTAAGTGGTCCTTGCAGGCAGCACTAGGTAACATGGATAGTGAGAAAACTGACCTTTTGTAATATTTCCTTTATATTAAGGAGATAGTCTCAGGTTGGTATCAGCCTGTCATTTCCTTAACACTTGCTAATGCCTTTTTTTTTTTTTTTTTAATGGAGAAGGAACAGGTCTCAGATTTAGAGTTTCACAACTATCAGAAACTAGTTAAGACCTTAATAACATTGTTTTGCTTTCACTGTGTGTACTTAATTTTATGGTTTTGTTTTCTCAGGGCAAGTGACAGGTATTCCACTGATGGTAATGATACATATTATTTCTATTTTATTTTATTTTTAATTTTAAAAATTTATTTATTTATTTTTGGCCACGCAGCATGTGGGATCTTAGTTCCCCGACCACGGACTGAATCCATGCCCCCTGCAATAGAATCGAGAGTCCTAACCGCTGGACAGCCAGGTAATCCCTCCCACTGTCTCTAAAACAAACTTCAAAATCCTTAAAATGGCTTACAAAGCTGAGTCCCTCTACCTCTGTAGCCTCATCTCACCCTTCTCTACATTCCAACCACACAAGTCTTTTCTTAGGTCATCAAGTACATACTCTCTCTGTCCATCTTTCTTACACACTCTGTCCATCACTCCTTTCCATCTGATCACCTGACTAACCTTTGCTCTTTTTTCTTTTCCAAAGTAAAATGTCACTTCCACAGAGAACCTTTTCTTGAAATGTTCCCAACAGTCGAGATGTCATAGTGTGTGCTCTCATGGTAACCGGTACTTTTCCTTCAAAGTCCTTAACACAAATGTAATGATTATGTATACTATTGTTTAAAAAACCTCTTGAGACTACAAGCTCCCTGAAAGCAGAAATCATGTCTGTGCTGTCTGGTACTCTCTCATTCCCTGAATCTACATTGTGCCTAGCACATATTAGGCTCTCAATAAATAAGCTGAATGAAGAAAGGAATACATAAATGAACAAACTGTATAGGAAAAAAATCTTCTAGAAATTGAGTAGTCTATCAGGGGAGTGAGAGATATATCCATACAAAGTGACCACAACAGGATGTTCAAAGAACCAATTATTAGTGATGGCTTCCTGCTATTAAGTTAGATTTTTTAAAGTCTTTTCAGTTAATTTCTTAGGGGACTCCCCTGGTGGCGCAGTGGTCAAGAATCCGCCTGCCAATTCAGGGGACATGGGTTCAATCCCTGGTCCGGGAAGATCCCACGTGCTGCGGAGCAACTAAGTCCGCGAGCCACAACTCCTGAGCCCGAGTGCTGCAACTACTGAAGCCCGCATGCCTAGAGCCCGTGCTCCACAACAAGAGAAGCCACCGCAACAAGAAGCCCTTGCACAGCAACAAAAAGTAGCCCCCACTTGCCACAACTAGAGGAAGCCGGCGTGCAGCAACGAAGACCCAACACAGCCAAAAATAAATAAATTAATTAATTAATTAAGAAAAAAATCCCAGACATTTAAGGGTGAAGACAGAGGGAACACAAATTTATTGGGTGTCTACTCAAAACCCAGCAAGGTACCGTTAGCATCTCCATATTACAGAAGAGGCTCAGGGAGGTAGGTTAATTGACAAAATCATAGCAGAGAGTGAAACCCAGCTCAGTCTGGCTCTGAAGGTCTGTACCCTTCATTGCCTCAATTTCTCTAGACAGAACTCTTAGAGCAAGAGACTATATAAGTACAGATAGCTCATTGAGCCTAAGGAGACACAGAACAAATTTGAAATTTATTTTTCTTTTCTTTACTACCTTGCCACAATCCAATCACTTCAGTGAACACACAGAAAACATACCCCAAATGGCCAACTGGTTTCTCCTAATTCTCAAGAAGATACTAAGTGCAGTATTTTTAATTAAACTATTAATCAGATGCTCTGACAGAAGCAAGAGCATGAACAAAAGAATGAAAAGGAAGGAAGTATGCATCTTTAAAACCTGATTTACACCCACCATCAGGCGTGCACTGGGGTAGTTCCAGCACTGACTGCCTCAACACCACCAGGCTAGGCCTGCTGCATTTGGTCTTGGTAAATCATCCCAAACCAAATGTGTTCCCTGGCCATCTGCCCTGCTGAGAAGGCTGTGCGCCAGTCATCACTGTTTATTAGGGGGAAAGAACCTGGACAAGAATATCTGCCCTCAGGAAAATGTTTCAAACACTCGGTTTACATCTGAGCAATTTTTTAGTAAGAGCTGGACTTGGGTGCCAGAAAGGCAATGAGAAGCCCGCGCACCGCAACGAAGAGTAGCCCCCAGCTCAGCGCAGCTAGAGAAAAGCCCGCGCGCAGCAATGAAGACCCAACGCGGCCAAAAATAAATAGATAAATAATTTTTAAAAATAATAAATAAATTTATATAAAAAAGAACATTATCTGAATGAAACCATACAGTATCTGATCTTTAAAAAAATTAATGTCTTAAATAATAAAAATAATACATGTCATAGTAAAAAAAAAAAAAAATCCAATAGTTCATACAGGTATAACATGAAAAGAATTATTAGTCTCTTAATCTTGCCCTATGCTCCCACTACCCTCTACTCTGTATTCTTCCAGGAATGTTCTGTGCATTAACATCTGTCTTTTTAAGTTTAAAATGTTTTTAGAATTTAAAAGTGTAAGAGCTTTTTATTTTTTTTTTTTTTAATTTTTATTTATTATTTATTTATTATGTCTATTTTTGGCTGTGTTGGGTCTTCGTTTCTGTGTGAGGGCTTTCTCCAGTTGCGGCGAGTGGGAGCCACTCTTCATCGCGGTGCGCGGGCCTCTCACTACCGCGGCCTCTCTCGTTGCGGAGCAGAGGCTCCAGACGCTCAGGCTCAGTAGTTGTGGCTCACGGGCCCAGCCGCTCCGCGGCATGTGGGATCTTCCCAGACCAGGGCTCGAACCCGTGTCCCCTGCATTGGCAGGCAGATTCTCAACCACTGCGCCACCAGGGAAGCCCAAAAGTGTAAGAGCTTTTTAAATGGTCATAATTTCAGAACAGGAAAACGGTCATAATTTCAGAACAGGAGAAAACAGGTTGTGCCAAGTGACTTTTCTACAGAAAGGCAAGATAATCTTCACTCACCAAGACGCCCTGCCCCGCCCGGGCAAAGGATGAGACTCGCTGAGCTAACACGGCCCAACAGAAGGCTCAGAATACATACAACATCCTTTCTACAGAAAGGCAAGATAATCTTCACTCACCAAGACGCCCTGCCCCGCCCGGGCAAAGGATGAGACTCGCTGAGCTAACACGGCCCAACAGAAGGCTCAGAATACATACAACATCCGACCGAAGACCTGGGAAGTTTTAATAACGAACTATAACAGAATAATTACCTGGAGTTTGGCCACGCATGGGAAGGGAAATGTCCTAACGCACCAAAGAAGTGACTATCATTCAGGAAACACAGCTGGGAAATATGTTACACCTGATTCAGGCTAGAGCAAGACTGTAAGTCAGGAACCATCAAGGACCTACTGTATAGCACAGCGAACTCTACTCAATATTCTGTGATAATTTATATGAAAAAAGAATCTAAAAAAGAATGAATATATGTATATGTATAACTGAATCTCTTTGTTGTACACCTGAAACTAACACAATGTTGTAAATCAACGATACTCCAATAAAATTTAAAAAATAAGTATTAAAAAAAAAAAAGACTGCAAGTAACACAGATTAGAACAAAGGATCCTGTGCCATAAAAGTAAATGTGTGTGCGTGTATTCTAAAGACTATGGAACTTTGAAACCTCTATTTTTATTTTGCGATTCCTGCATCCTATAAAAAAATTTTTAATAAATGAATTTTTTATACTACTTTTATACAGAAATTCTTATTTATTTATCTATCTATCTATCTATTTATTTATTTATGGCTGTGTTGGGGCTGTGCACGGGCTTTCTCTAGTTGCGGCAAGTGGGGGCTACTCTTCGTTGTGGTGCGCGGGCTTCTCATTGCGGTGGCTTCTCTTGTTGCGGAGCACGGGCTCTAGGTGCGCGGGCTTCAGTAGTTGTGGCTCACAGGCTCTAGAGCGCAGGTTCAGTAGTTGTGGCTCGCGGGCTCTAGAGCTCAGGCTCAGTAGTTGTGGCGCACGGGCTTAGCTGCTCTGCAGCATGTGGGATCTTCCCAAACCAGGGATTGAACCCGTGTCCCCTGCATTGGCAGGCGGATTCTTAACCACTGCGCTACCAGGGAAGTCCTCTATAAAATTTATTAAGTGCCATACCTGATCATCTTCCAACTCTACCCATCCCCTAACCACTAAAAACATTTTAAAACAATAATGGTAGAAGAAAGCACTAGGGCTCACCAAGTCACATGAGGATACAACATCTGTTCAGAACCACATAGCACAAGAGAATAATTTTAGCAAAAGGAGAAAGAATAATAAAGTAGGTGTTCTGGAAGGTCAAGGTGGTTTTCAAAAACCAAAAATGCAATACCCAAACTTACCAATTTATGAGTAAAGAGAAGCACTCTGAAGATGTTCAACTAATCAACTAGCTATTCCATACCTAGACACCAAAAATAGAATTTCAACCCACCATAATTTCACAATTAATGACCCTGTCCACTTCTATCTTCAAGAGTATCAGCAAGAGCTGAGGTCATAGGCAAAGTTTCTAACAGCTGTAAAATCCTAAACCTTGGCAATATAAATAATGCTGCATAAAGATCGTGATGCTGCGGGATCTGAACTCAGTGAAAGGCTGAGCTCTCCAGTGAGAATGCCTGTGTTCAAATCCCAGCTCTACAATTTACTAGCTGCAATTCTGAGCAAGTTAATCTCTGGCCTTCAGTTTACTACTATGCTCACAATAATCTTATCTACCTAATAGGACAGTTAGCACACAAATAAGCACTCAGTCAAGGCTCAGTGTTGTTGAACTTTTGGCTGGTGGGCAAGCACCACCATGCATAAGCATGTTCATCTGTCAGCTAATGAAGGTCTAAATTAAAGAACGATAGTGGTTTAGGGATACTAATATATTTAAACACAAAAGCAGAGGCTGTCCCAAAGTCTAGAGGTCAAAAGTCAAAAGTGCTGAAGTCAAGGACAGTCTTTCTTTTCCTATTTCTGTCAGTTTATATTAATTGCCTTGGAATTCCTAAAGTAAGTATTTTCTAATCTTCTTCCCATGTAACTATAACAAAAGCTACATAATTCTGGCTTCAGTTTTGAGAATATGACCTATCACATCTGGTTAACATATCCTGATGTCTACCAGTGTGAAACAGACTAGAGGTTTTCTTATTGGATAGTTTCAAAACATTATTATTTCTAAGTGACTTATGGGACACCAAAGGCATTTTCTTTGGTCCTCAAGAACAATTTTAGAAATCCAATTATTCCTAAAAGTATTCAATCTTTTTAGTTAAAAAAGAAAAAATCTGCAGGCAGCTGCTGCAGAGAGCTGTAACCAGCCACCAATTGTGAACCCTGGATTAATTTCTTACCCTCAAGCACCCTTACATATTTCATCTCTGCCCTTTAAAATGTACACTGGAGGGCATGAGAACATTTAGCCCTGGGAAAATGGAAATCCACCACTCTCCACCTATGTGACCTTTGGCAAGTCAGTGTCTCCAGCTCAAAGTGAGGTGATTTCTAGCACAGTGGTTAAAAGAGTAAGCCTGGGACATTCCACAGGGGTTAAGATCCTAACTTCATGTTAGCTGAGTGACCTTAGACAAATTACACATCAGTAAAGCCCCAGTTTTCTCATCTGTGGAAAGAAAAGGGGGAGAGAGAGGGAAGTGGGACTGGGGAAAAGTAGCCACCTCCGAAGGATGTGTGAAGATTAAATAATTAAGACCAAGGACAGTGACTGACATAATTAGCAGCCTATACACGTTAGCTGTTATTATTATTTCCCACCTCACAAGGTTGTTGTTGAAATGAGATGCAAGAGCAAAGCATCATACAAATTACAAAAAGCACTACCAATTGTACCAGAATCATAGTTACCCCCTTCCAAAAAAGTTAAATGATCTCAGCTATGCGAAGAAGCCTCCATTTAGTAACATCTACACTACAAACAAGAGGTCTAATTCTGCAAAAACCACTGAACTTGACGCCTTCCTCACCATGAACTGAGCTAGACCAAGACCACACAACCATCTAAGAGGAAAGGAAATACAAAAGGGACCACTATCCAATTATAGAACAACTCGGTTATTGAAAAGGTGTTTCTCCCTGACTCAAATATGTGATTTTTCACAACCGGGATAGCAGAATGCCATCAAGGTCTTAAAGCCCGAGGGTTGAGGTCAACGTTACGGAGGAGGATCCACTTAGCATGCGGAAGGCAAGCTGCAGAGAAAAACCAGAGAAGCTGCAAAAAGGAAAAGCCCTGCATGCCCCTCGACACGAGCTATTACAGTCGCTTCACCGCTATTTTGGGCCCAAGCCACCCCCACCCCCCACCCGCCTCGCCCCACCCCGCCCCCGCCTCCCACGTGTGCCCAGAGCAGCTGTTCCTCCGCCAAAGAGCTCTGGATTGGGAGCCTCAAATCCAGGCCTGCTCCCGACTCGATCTGGGTGACCTTGCGTCAGCCCCTTCCCCTCCCGGGACCTCTGTTTCTCCATGTGCACCGAGTACAGTTAGTCGGACAACACTTTAGGCCCCGTTCCCATAGGTAAAAAGTCTTGAGCGGGGAATTTTCCCTCAAGTGGGGTGTCCCACCCTCACGCCGGAGCCAGCTTCCACCTGCGGGCAGACCTCGGGTCTCCCTTGGCGTGGCCCCGACAACGTAGGCTGCGGGTAGCGCAGGTCTCTGCGAGAGGAAGTGTCTCACAGGGTTCGTCTGTCAGGCCAGCTCTGCCGACATGCCGCTGCCCTGACCACGCCGCTGCCACCTCAGGGCTCAGGAAGGCCAGGCCGGCGCTTACGCGAGGCCCGTGGCTGCGGCCTAGAGGCCCGCGCGGCCCGCCCCCTGTGCCCGCCAGCCCTGCTCCCGGCCCCTCAGCGCCCCTCCCGGGCCTTTGCCCCGGGCTCCGCAGCCCTCGGCGCCTCTGGCTGGCAACCAGACTGGCCCCAAGTACTCACCGTAAATGGGCCGGAGGCGCCTGTCGTTAGGGTCCTGCACATGGCCCCGCGTCGCCATGATGACAAGCGCAGAACCGCAGTGCGCACGCGCGGGGCAGGCCCCCGAGAAGGGGCTGTTAAAGGGCCAGCGCCGATCTCTCTCTCCTGTCGCAATGGTCGCGGGGTTGTGACAGAACGCGCCGGCGCGGAAAGGGACGACACCCACACCGCACCGCCCCCCCCCCCGACCCCCAGTTGTCACTTCAATGGATCCTTTTCCTCCCCTTTGCTGGTGGAATCAACCTAGCTGGTAGAAGCGGCCGTTGCTATTAAAATCCCTTCCGAGTCACGTGCTGGAGAGTGAGGAAAGGAGGGGAGAAAGTCTTGGTCAAAGTTAGGGATCTGCTGCTACTGCTTATCCTGTTTCTTCTCTGTGCTGAAGGACCAGTTAGACTTGTCTTTGATTAATTGTTGAGGACCCGGGAACTCCTCTGGGAAGGTGACCCAGGGGACAGCAGGGGAAAGAGGTGCTGACCAACAGTAGAAATCTGCCAGAAAAGTTCAAGATCCCTTCACCCCTATCCCGGTGCTGAGCCAACTAAGAAGCACCTTAGATCTATAGTAATCCAGTCAATTTATTTATCAATTATATCTCAATAAAAGTGGAGGGGAAAAGTAATTCAGTCAGTATATGCCTAGACACTGTGCTGCAAGCTCCAAATGTATTATCTCATTAATACTCGTAACAGCCCTAGTATCTCCCTAGGAGGTAGATTTTTTTAAAATTTTATTTTATGTATTTATTTTTGGCTGAGTTGGGTCTTCGTTGCTGTGCGCGGCCTTTCTCTAGTTGCGGCGAGTGGGGGCTGCTCTTCCTTGCGGTGCGCGGGCTTCTCGTTGCGGTGGCTTCTCTTGTGGAGCACAGGCTCTAGGCGCACGGGCTTCAGCAGTTGTGGCACTCAGGCTCAGTAGTTGTGGCACACGGGCTTAGCTGCTCCGAGGCATGTGGGATCTTCCCAGACCAGGGCTCGAACCCGTGTCTCCTGCATTGGCAGGCGGATTCTTAACCACCGCGCCACCAGGGAAGCCCCAATTTTCTTTTTTTAATATTTAATTTATTTGGCTGCACAGGGTCTTAGTTGCGGCACACGGGGTCTTTAGTTGCAGCATGCGGGATCTAGTTCCTTGACCAGGGATGGAACCCGGGCCCCCTGCATTAGGAGCTCGGAGTCTTAACCGCTAGACCACCAGGGAAGTCCCGGGAGGCAATTTTATATAGATAGTGTGGTCAAGGATAGCCTAGCTGAAAAAGTGACAATTGTCAGACTTAAAGAAAGTGGGAGAGGGAGGGAGCCAGGCAGGTGTGCCAGGCTCGGTGGGGTCATGACCTAAGGCCACACTAGTAACTGTGATTCAAACATAGGTCCTTCTAGGGGCTTCCCTGGTGGCGCAGTGGTTAAGAATCCGCCTGCCAATGCAGGAGACACGGGTTCGAGCCCTGGTCCGGTAAGATCCCACATGCCGCGGAGCAACTAAGCCCGTGCGCCACGACTACTGAGCTTGCACTCTAGAGCTTGCGAGCCACAACTACTGAGCCCGTGTGCCACAACTACTGAAGCCCACGCGCCTAGAGCCCGTGCTCCGCAGCAAGAGAAGCCACTGCAATGAAAAGCCTGCGCACCGCAACAAAGCGTAGCCCCCGCTCGCCGAAACTACAGAAAGCCCACGCGCAGCAGCGAAGACCCAACACAACCATAGATAAATAAATAAACAAACCTAGGTCCTTCTAGTACAGAACCAGAGTTAACCCCTCCACTATGCTGTCTCAAACCCAGTAAATGTCCCCAGTGTCAGCCTTGACCAGCTGGGGTTGACCCCTTTTATTGGTGTTCCATCCCTCTCCCTTTCTGGGTCTTTTAGGGTGTAAGAAAATGATTCTCCAACATTAGTGGACATTAGAGTCCCTTGGGAAACTTGATAAACATGAGTTTCCTGGGTTCTACCCCCAGAGGTTCTAATTCGATCCAAGGACCCCTCTTTGAAAAGTAACTAATTAAGGGATATGAATGAAATTATTTTAGAATCCACCAGAAGAGCAAGTTAGAAATTGCTATTCAAATTTTAAATATACATCCCCAGGAAAAAAAAAAACTGTAATGATAATAGTAGCAATAATGATAGTGTGTGTTTATTGAGCTCTTATTATGTGCCAGAAACTGTACTAAGCTCTTTTACATACATCATCTTATTTCATTCTCACAAAGTGGTGGAATAGGTACTATTGTGATCCTCATTTTAAAATGAGAATTTTGAAGCATAGACATATTAGGTCATTTGCCCAAGATCACACAGTAGTCTGTGGTGAAATTTGTGGTGGTCTCACTCCAAAATCCACACTCTTAGCAGTTAACACCAAGAGTATTACAGTGGTTACCTCTTAGGAGAGCAGATGTTTTCTCCTCTTACTTCATACATAGCTGCACTGTTTGATTTGTTTATAATGAGCATTATTACATTTTTAATTTCTAAAAGGTCTTTAAATTTCTGTTTACAAAAATCACACACACAAAAAAAGGTAAACAATGTCAAGCCTTTTGAGCCAAAATAAAATCCTTTTATTCCAAGGAGATAATCAGCAGACCACAGAAAAATATAAAATAGAGATTGTTTCCTAACAATCCTAAGGTCCTAACTATCCATCAAGAGGGACTGATGAAATAAATTATGATACACCATGAAATGGAAAAAGGCAACCATTAAAATGAATGAAGTAGGGCTTCATTTATAGATATGGAAAGATGCCCATGACATGTTGAGTTTATAAAGCAGGTTGTAGAAGAGTATGGATGGCATGAAAAAAAAATATGTGGACAGATAGCTATCTAGCTAACATAGACTAGACTTCCATGGTGGTCCAGTGGTTAAGAATCTGCCTGCCGTGGGCTTCCCTGGTGGCGCAGCGGTTGGGAATCCGCCTGCCAATGCAGGGGACACGGGTTCGTGCCCCGGTCCGGGAGGATCCCACATACCGCGGAGCGGCTAGGCCCGTGAGCCACAACTACTGAGCCTGCGCGTCTGGAGCCCGTGCTCCACAACAAGAGAGGCCGCGATAATGAGAGGCCCGCGCACCGCAATGAAGAGTGGCCCCCGCTTGCCACGACTAGAGAAAGCCCTTGCACAGAAACGAAGACCCAACACAGCCATAAATAGATAAATAAATAAATAAATTTATAAAAAAAAAAAAAAAAAAGAATCTGCCTGCCAATACAGGGGACACGGGTTCGAGCCCTGGTCCAGGAAGATCCCGCGTGCCACGGAGCAACTAAGCCCGTGTGCCACAACTACTGAGTCTGCGCTCTAGAGCCCACAAGCCACAACTACTGAGCCCGCGTGCTGCAACTACTGAAGCTCGCATGCCTAGAGCCCATGCTCTGCAGCAAAAGAAGCCACTGCAAGGAGAAGCCTGCACATCTCAACGAAGAGTAGCCCCCGCTCGCCACAACTAGAGAAAGTCCGCACGCAGTGATGAAAACCCAGCACAGCCAAAAATAAATAAATAAATAAATAAAATTTTTTAAAAATAAAATATTTATTTAAAAAAGACAGATGTCATATATATCTAGAGAGAGATCTAAAAGGACATTTACAAATGTCAAGCTTCCTCCTCTCTTAATGATGGAATTTAGGGGCCTATTAACTTAATTTTTAAAAACTTTTCCTTACTGTTTGAATTGTTTATAATTTTTTTTTTTTTAATTTTAGTAGCAATGAGCACACCTAACACCAAGATTTTGGTTTCTAATACCACTCTCCAATGAAAGAAAACAGGGCTCCTTGGGGAAATGACTGATTCAAGGGCCAGGACAGGAATATACCAGATAAGCTTGAAGCATCTTGTATTGACAGAAAGAAGGGAAGTGCTCAAAATATAAAAGGATGGAGGGGGGACATGTCAAAGGGATACAGGAGCCAACCTGAAAGTACTCCCAAGGGCCAAAACTAGAACTATTTGAACAAGAAAATAAATAACACAGTATTGGATTATAACCTAAAGTATAAAATATGTAAACATACTAAGCCCATGCTGATATAAATGTTATCAAATAAATAAATGGAGGAGAAGAGATTCATTGTCCTTATAGAATTCCACGCAATGTGTGTAGATACTCCCTGCTCCAGAAAGTGAAGCTTAACTTTTCCCTTCCCTCCTGAGTGTGGGCTCTAATTATTGACCAGTTTCCAAAGAGTTGAGTATAGAAAAGGAAAAATAATAACTTCACAGCTAAGAAACCTGATAAGTGCTACCGTAACTAAGGGATCAAAGTTAACATTACCAGTGAAAATTCATGTTGATATCATGTACCCCAATTTGAGGTGATGAGAAGGGAACTTCACTTTTGTAGTATTTTTTCTGGGAAACCCATAAACCCAGACTAGTCATAAGGAAAACATCAAAAAAATCAAATTGAGTGACATTCTGACCAGTACCCTTCAAGACTGTCAAGGTCATGAAAAATAAACAATGTGAAACTGTTACAGACCAGGGATGTCTAAGGAGACATGACAACTAAATGTAATGTGATATCCTGGTTGGGATCCTGGGACAGAAAAAAGGGCATCAGTGGAAAAACAGTTGAAATTCAAATAAAGTCTAGAGTTTAGTTAATAATATTGTGCTAATGTTGGTTTCTTACTTTGATGACTGTACCATGGTAATATAAGAGGTTAACATTAAGAGAAACTGGTTGAGGAGTATATGAAAACTTTCTCTACCCTCTTTTCAAGTTTTCTATAAGCCTAAAATTATTCCAAAATAAAAGATTTTTAAATGCATTTTTTAATAACCGGTGGGGGGGGGATTTTTTTAAACCAAATGCACTGGAAATTCTCATCCCAATTCTGTCCTGAGGCTAGCTGAAAGAGAAAATCCTGGAAGCAAAGTGCACAGAGAAATTCTCATTGAGAATGGTGATGGTTGGGGGATGGGCAGGGGTCCCTCCAATGAAGATATAATCTGTGATCATCATGGAAAATCCTTCCTAAGGCTGAGGAGGTTTTAAAATACCCCAGATAGAGAGCTTGGCATTGGGGGAAGTTCCTTCCCAGATCAGTGGTTCTCAAAGCATGGTCCCTGATCAGCAACACCAACATCACCTGGGAACTTGTTAGAATCACAGACTATTAGGCACTACCCCAGACCTATTGAATCAAACACTCTGGGAGTGGGGCCCAGCAAGCTGTGTCTTTACAAATCCTCTTGTGATCTGAATTCAGACAAAAGTTTCATTCTTCTGCTTTAGGTCAGAAGTGGGCAAATTATGACCCACAGGCCAAATCTAGCTTACTACTGTTTTTGTACAGCCCATAAGCCAAGAATGATTTTTACATTATTAAACGGTTGGGGAAAAATAATCAAAAGAAGAATAATATTTCACAGCATGTGAAAGTTACATAAAGTTCAGAGGTCAGTGTCCATAAGTAAAATTTTATAGAACACAACTATGCCCATTCATTTATGCATTGTGTGTGTTTGCTTTGGTGCTGCAACAGCAGAACTGAGTAGTTTCAACAGAGACCATATTGCCCAGAAGGTTAAAATATTTACTACCTGACCCTTTACAGAAAAAATTTGCCAACCCCTGCTCTAGAATAATGGAAGCCATCTAAATACTTCCAGGGTAATTGGGATTGACACATATACACTATTGATACTACGTATAAAATAGATAACTAATGAGAACCTACTGTATAGCACAGGAAACTCTATTCAATGCTCTGTGGTGACCTAAATGGGACGTAAATCCAAAAAAGACGGGATATATGTATACGTACAGCTGATTCACTTTTCTGTATAGTAGAAACTAACACAACATTGTAAAGCAACAATACTCCAATAAAAATTAAATAAATAAATAAATACTCCCAGGGTGATAAATAAATAAATACCCCCAGGGTAGAGTCGTCAGATAAAATATGATGCAATATTTGGGGCATACTTACACTAAAATGATATTCACTGTTTAGCTGAAAGTCACATTTAACCAGGTGTCCTATATTTTTTTAATTGAGACATGGTTGATTTACAATATTATACTAGATTCAGGTGCACAGGTGTTCTGTATATTTATTTGCTAAATCTGGCAACCCTATCCCAGGGAGAACTCCATGCTCCCAAAATCATGCTAACCAAAAAGAATGAAGTTCAGCACCGTAGCCAAAAATAAATTAAAAAAAAAAAGTCAACCTCCTCCCAAGGCTGTGTATACTGACTCAAATCTCAAGTGCCACCCCCAGTCCACCCCACCTCCCCACCCCGTCACTGTATCCCATTATCCTGTAGTATGTTCTTCATTACACTTACTATATAAATGTATCTTACATATCTTAAAAAAAAAAAAAAAAAAAAAAAGAATGAGGGTCAGGAGCCTCCAGTAAGCTGACCCCAGGCTTGCTCTGAGGTGATGTCGCCAGGTAGGACCAGGCTGAGGTTGGGCTTGGAAAGGGGAGAGGTGGGAGGAGACATGGGGTTCATCTATGGCACAAGTGAAAGAGCCAGTGAGTTACCTGAGTTTCAAGAATTTCCCAGAATGGAAAAATACAGCACCTTAAAGGGGGCACATACGAGGCTCCTGGCCAGGACTGTGGTTACTCAGCTATGTTCTTAGGTTACCTTTGTTGGCCTGACCCCGAGGAATGCTGACACTTGTCACCCTGTTCCCTGAACTTGGCAGGGCCAGAGCCTTATGGACCTACCTAACAGGGACCTCTAGATCCTTGCGTCACGGGTGGAATATGTTTCCCTCCACCGTGAAAGCCTGTTTGGCATTCAAGCAAAATGAACGGGCCTTTCTCTTTTCTTATTCTTACCCCTTGTCCTCAGAAACTAAGGCTAAAGCAGTCACTTGGCTCTGGGCCTGTCCTTACCTGCTCCCTGGGAGGCAGCTTCCACACCCTTTGGCCTGAATCATTTCAGGTAACAAATGAGAGGACCCCCCAAAGAAGCCAAGAGCCTATCCTTCTTACTGTACATTAGAGCTGACATTATGGAAAAATGCTTGGTATACAACAGATGTTCATTATATGGTAGTTTCCATTTCATTGACTTAGAACAGGGGACCAAGCCCTTCATTCTTGTCCTATTTGGTGGCAGATTTGCTCTGGTGAGAAACTCTCTTGCTCAAGAGCAGCTTAGGCACACAGGTGCATTGTGCCAGTAGCTGGGGGGACACAGGGCAGGGGATTGCATTACTTGGATATGGTGGTTGTGGGTATCTCCACTAGATGACTTTTCCAGTTTTTCTTTGTTTTTCTTTTTTCTTTTCTACCTTGATCCAATACCTAACCCTCCACAGAATAAATAGAACAGTGACATATTTCATAGTTTTCATGGTTGATTTCCTGCACTTTTGTGTGTGTGTGTGTGTGTGTGTGTGTGTGTGTGTGTGTGTGTGTGTGGAACTTCCCTGGCCAGGGATGGAACCCGTGCCCCCTGCAGCGGAAGTGCTGAGTCTTAACCACTAGACCACCGGGGAAGTCCAGATTTCCTGCACTTTTGACAATAGAGTAAACAGCAACTCTGGCTTTGAAATCAAACAGACTTCGGTCCAAATCTGGGCTCTGACATTTATCAGCTGTGTGATCCTAAGCAAGTGACTGAACATCTCTGAGCCTCAGTTTCTGCATTTGTAAAATTATGATAATAAAAGGACATACTTCATAGGGTTAAGGGGAAGAATAAATGTCCATGTAAAGAAACAGGCAGAAAGAAAGCATTCAACAACAGTCATGTACTATTATTATCTTTAACATTAGTATTATTACTCCCTTCTGTTAAAACTGCAGAAATCACCTCCTGATACTTCAGAACACCAAGGAAGGAATTTTACCCAAGTCTGTCCACCAGGTGGCACATGAGTGCTAAATTGCCTAGGCCACTTTCGTACCAGAAGGATCTCATTTTAATTGTTTTTTTAAAAAATAAAACGTAGCAAATACGAAATTTTTGTAAGCAATATTATATATGTGTGTGTGTGTGTGTGTATATATATATATATATTTATTTATTTATTTATTTATTTATTTATTTATTTATTTATTTTTTGCTGCGCGGCTTGTGGGATCTTAGTTCCGCGACCAGGGATTGAACCCCCTCGCCCCAGCAGTGAAGCACGGGGTCCTAACCACTGGACCGCCAGGGAATTCCCTATATCTTTATAATCTTTATACTCAACTTTATTGAAGTGTTATTTACATACCATAAAATTCACTCGTTTCAAGTGCACAATTCAATGATATTTTAGTACATTTTGACCAAGTTGTGCAACCATTGTAATAGTTTAATTTTGGAACATTTACATCACCCTAATAATATCCCTCTATAAGCTATATTTCCTAACTTTAAAAATTATGAAATGTTTGGGGACTTCGCTGGTGTTCCAGCGGTTAAGAATCTGCCTTCCAATGCAGGGGATGTGGATTCGATCCCTGGTTGGGGAACTAAGATCCCACGTGCCGCGGGGCAACTAAACCTGCATGCTGCAACTAGAGAAAAGCCCGCGTGCCTCAACTACTGAGCCCGTGCACTCTGGAGCCCAAGAGCCACAACTAGAGAAGCCTGCGCACCGCAACTAGAGAGAAGCCCACAACAAACAGCCTGCAGGCCGCAATGAAGACCCAGCACAGCCAAAAAAAAAAAGTACAATAAAAAATTATGCAATGTTTCAAAATCTGTAAAAGTAAATAGAATAATAACCATGTATGCATATCACACAGGTCTAACAAATGTTACATTTTATAAGCATAGACTTGATACTGCAGGTACATTTCTGCATCTCCTCACCTCCCTGCCTCTCCAGTAATAATTAGTATTCTGCTATTGGCCAGTGTCCTTCCTTCTATGTTTTAATATTTTTATTGCATGTGTATGTATCCATAAACAATATATGATAGTTTTGTTTCCTTTAAAATTTCCATAAATGTTATCATACTATTTATAGAAAAGTTGTTTTTTTAACCTAATATTGGGTAAATATTCTCTAATTTCACCTCACAAAGGTTGTATCAATTTGCATTCTCACAACCAGTGTGTGAAAACTCCAGTTTCCCTTGTCAACACAGTGTGCTCTCAAAGTTTTATCTTTTATCTTTGACAATCTCATAGTGAAAAATGACATCTCAGTATAATTCTAATTCATGTTTCTCAGGTTATGAATGATACCTAGCATATTTTAATCTATTAAAGATCAATTTGTAATTCATTTACTTTTATCAATTTGGTCATGTCCTTTGGCCTTTTTTTTTCAGTTTGTCAGACTTTTCTTATTAATTTATAGTCACCCTTTATATACTAAGGAAATTAGCCTTATGCCATAAATAGGTGTTTCAAATATTTTTTTCCAGTGTATTGTTTGCCTTTTGACTTTTAGGATATGGGGGCAATGAGGAAATGTTTTATTTTTTGCAGGGTTTTGCCACCCCAATATTATTTTTAAATTATTTTACGAATTCTAGTATTTTTTAAAATTATTTTTTAATTTATTTATCGGCTGCATTGGGTCTTCATTGCTGTATGCAGGCTTTCTCTAGTTGTGTCAAGCAGGGGCTACTCTTCGTTGCGGTGCACAGGCTTCTCATTGCCGTGGCTTCTCTTGTTGCAGAGCACAGGCTCTAGTCATGTGGGCTTCAGTAGTTGTGGCACGTGGGCTCAGTAGTTGTGGCTCATGGGCTCTAGAGCGCTGGCTCAGTAGCTGTGGAGCACGGGCCTAGTTGCTCCACGGCATGTGGGATCTTCCCGGACCAGGAATCAAACCCATGCCCCTGAATTGGCAGGTGGATTCTTAACCACTGCATCACCAGGGAAGTCCCCGAATTCTAGTATTTTTGTGGTTTCATTTTTAACATTTATATCTTTTATCTGTGAGGAATTTTATTCAGTGTGAATAATGAGGTAGGGTTCCAATTTTATCTTTTCCTGTTGCTTCAAACCATATTTATTGAATAATCCATCTTTTTCACAAAGTACACAATGCCATCTTTATCATATAATAAATTCCATATGCATTTCTGTCTAGTCATGGAACAATTTGCAGGCTCCTTTCAAGGGCAGGTCAAAGCTGGGGGCCACAAATAAAGAATCTGCAGAGCTGGCTGGAGTCTGTGTTCTGAGTCAACTTTCTCTATACAGCCTCTGAGTTGCTGAACTCTGGGGAGAGCCTTGTCGGCTGCATTTGGCTGCTGGATGCCAAGGAGGTGGTCTTTGATTTAGAAAGATGGAGCTTCTAGGAAGTAGTGCTGCTTTGTGGTCAGTTCTCTGGCTAAGATAAAGCATAAAAGATAAGAGATTAAAACTCACAAACTGATTAAGAAGTTCACAAACTGATTCTAAAATTTATATGCAAATGACCTATAATAGTCAAGATAAACCTCAAAAAAAGAGGAACAGAGTAGGAGGACTTACATTACCAGATTTCAAGACGTACCATAAAGCCGCAGTCATTAAGACAGTGTGGTATTGGCCTAAGACAGACAAATAGATTAGTAGGACAGAGTCCGGATACAGCCTCCTACACATCCTTGGATTTATGACAAAGGCCCAAGTGCAATTCAATGGAAGAAAGAAATCACCCCCTCCCCCGCTCCCCAGTAAATGGAGCAACAGGATATCTCTTAAAAAACAAAAAACCCGGGACTTCCCTGGTGGTCCAGTGGTTGGGACTCCACATTTCCACTGCAGGGGGCATGGGTTCGATTCCTGGTCAGGGACTAAGATCTCACACGCCCAGGTGTGGCAAAACACAGAAAAACAAAAACAAAAAACCCTTTACCCCTTCCTCAGACCATACACAAATATTAATTCAAGATGGGTCATAGAATTAAATGTAAAAAAGTAAAACAATAAAGCTTCTAGAAGAAGACAGAATATCTTTGTGACCATGGGGTAGGCGAGGATTTCTTAAATGGGCACAAAAAGCACAAATTATAATAGATAATTCTTCTCTTTATTCAACATTTGTTGAGTGCCTACTGGGTGCCGTGCTATGCTAGGTACCAGACATGCCCATAAAAAAAATGTCAGCCCAGCCTTAGAGGAGCTGATTCAGTTTAATGGGACAGACAGGCACCTCCTCAGGCAACAATACTGTAGCTTTCTAGGGGCTCTGATTAGGTAATCACAGGAGGCAGTGGTGGCAAGAGGAGGCGAACCTTACCCAGAGTTCTTAGAAGGCTTCTTGGAATATGTGAAATCAAAGCCAAGCCTTAAAGGATGAGGGAAGTCTGACAGGCTGTAGCAGAAAGAAACAGTGTTTTTGAAGTGCTGGCAGGGACGGAGTAGGTGGGTAGAACTGCAAGATATTCCGTTTGTGGGGAGCAGGTGGTTGGGACTGGATATAGTTTCAAGAATGTGTGTATGTCGTTAATTTTCCTTTAATTGATCACTTAAGCCAGAGGGTTCTCCAAGTTCATTGAGCACAAGAATTACCCACAAACTTCTAAAATGAACATTCTGGGACCCTGCCACAGAAATATTTACCCATTTATCCAGTAGGTGTGAAGTGGGCCTGAAAATCTGCATTTTAACAAGCATTTGCCCCTCTCCCCCAATGACGCTAATTCTGCCAGCCATCAAACCACCCTTTGAAAAACAATGATTATGCATTAAGGTTCTTCCCCCTGGGAAATGGAAAGTACTTTCTTAGGCAGCATGGGGTAAGAGAGCTGAGAGCTTTCCTGGATAATCAGACTATGATGCAAGTAAGCCTAATAAGTCTCCTCCTCTGGAACCAGAAGGGCCCTGTGCAAGCATCTGAAGGATGAGGAAGCAAGGAGGCAGAGAGCAGCAGCTCCTGGGAATTCTGCCTAGTAACCAGGAGGTCTGGAAAATTTCCCAGCATGCTCTGGGGACTCAGGTCCAATCTCAATTCTCCTTATGAATATGTATGAGCCCCCAGAAGTCAGCTGGTTTCCTAGACTCCTGCTTCAGAATTGACAAAATAATGTAAACATTACAGAGCCTGAGGATATACACATAGCATGTTTCAGGGCCTGGCACCTCGATTAGGAAACTGTTTTCTAGCAGTGGTTTCACAAGTATTTCTCCAGTAATAGATGAATATACTTGTGACTATGGGCAAAATATCAAACAAAATGGATTTTTTAAGGACTGCCCTGAAAGTTCTACCTCCATCAACAGGGTTAGTGTGTATGATGAGTGCCTTTCCTATAGCAGACACTGGGTTGACAACCTAATAGCAACCTCCCGGCAATTCCCTGGTGGTCCAGTGGTTAGGACTCCGGGCTTTCACTGCCAAGGGCTGGGGGTTCAAGCCCTGGACGGGGAACTAAGATCCCACAAGCTGCGCAGCACAGCCAAAAGAAAAAAAAACAAAGTCATTGCTAATAGCAACCTCTCCTTTACTCCCTGGCAGAGGCCTTATTTCCCCTTCCTAGCTTGTCAATTGTCTAAGCCCCTCTGGGTCATCATAAGGGGACCAGCTAATGGATCAACCCCTGGGGTCATTGAGAAATAGAAGATAGAACCCAAAACTCATAGGTGGAAATTAATAGGCTAGTGGAAAAAAAAAAAAGCAAGGACTAACTATTAAATACTTGAGAATCACCAACTCATGAGAGCTGGAGATATTTATGAATACATAGATGGCTGGAACTTTTAATAACCAAAAACTAAATAAATGCATACCCCACAGCCCTGCCCAGCAATTCCACTCTTGGGGGTATATCTAACAGAAATGAATGTCATATCTAACCAAGAACTAGAATATTCATTCTTGGATGAAACAGAAACAAGCCAAATGTTCGTCACTGTAGAATGGGTTAATAAATTGTGATATGCTCACAATTTATTTGGAATACTATACAGAAATGAAAATGAACAAACTAAGGCTATATGCAAGAACATGAGTGAATATAAGAATCAAATATTGCATGAAATAAGTCAGATACAAAAGACCATATAATGTATTATTCTGTTTTTATTTTTTATTTTTTTTGGCTGTGCCATGCGGCATGCGTGATCTTAGTTCCCTGACCAGGGATGACCAGGGATTGAACTCATGCCCCCTGCATTGGGAGCACAGAGTCTTAACCACTGGACCACCAGGGAAGTCCCCATAATGTATTATTCTATTTACAGGATGTTCAGGAACAGGCAAAACTTATTCTTATTTATTTGTTTGTTTATTTGAGATATAATTGACAAATTATTGAGTAAATTTAAGGTGTACAACATGTTGATTTGATTTGATACATTCATATATTGCAATATGATTACTACCTCAGCATTAGCTAACACCTCTATCACCTCACACAATTATTTCCTTTTTGTGGTGAGAACACAAAACTTATTCTTAAATGATAGAAGTCAGAAGACTGGTTATCTTGTAGAAATAGGGAATAGGGTCATACAGGGAAGGAGCCTAAAGGAACTTACTGGTGCTGGAAATATTCTATTTCTTGATCTGGGTGGTGGTCACATGCATGTATACATGTGTAAAAATTCATTGTGCAAACTCCCATCCTAGGTGGAATTTCTCCTAGCAAAACGAGAACATATGTCTACACAAAAACCTGCATACAAATGTTCGTAGCAGCATTAATCATAGTAGCCAAAAGGTGGAAACAACAATTTATTAGTTTGCTAGGGCTGCTATAACAAAGTACCACAGACTAGGTGCCTTAAAAAATAGAAATTTATTTTCTCACAATTCTGGAGGCTAGAAGTCAGAGATACAAAGTGTCAACAGAGTTGGTTTCTTCTGAGGCCTCTCTCATTGGCCTCTCTCACTGGCCTGTATCTTGACATAGTCTTCTCTCTGTGTGTCTGTGTCCTAATTTCCTCTTGTTCTAAGGAAACCAGTCAGATCGGATTAGAGCCGAATATGACTCATTTTACTTAATTACCTCATTTTACTTAATTACCTCTTTAAAGACCCTGTCTCCAAATACATCACATTCTTAGGTACTTGGAATTAGGGCTTCAACAAATAAATTTTTTTTAAAAATTTATTGAAACATAATAGATGACTTACAATGTTGTGTTAGTTTCAGGTGTACAGCAAAGTGATTCAGTTATATATATATGTATTCTTTTTTAGGTTCTTTTCAATTATACGTTATTACAAGATATTGAGTATAGTTTCCTGTGCTTTCAACATATGAATTTTTGAAGGATGCATTTCAGCTCATAACAAACCCAAATGTCCATCAACTGATGACTGGAAAAACAGAATGTGGTATATCCATTATAAAAGAATATCATTCGGCAGTAAAAAAGAAATGAAGTATTGATCCATGCTACAACATGAATAAACCTTAAAAACATCATGCTAAGTGAAAGAAGCCAGTCAGAAAAATGTACATATTGGACTTCCCTGGTGGTCCAGTGACTTAAGACTCTGCGCTCCCAATGCAGGGGTCCAGGGTTCAAACCCTGGTCAGGGAACTAGATCCCACATGCCACAACTAAAAATCCCGCATGCCACAACTAAGACCCAACGCAGCCAAATAAGTAAATAAATAAATAAATATATATTTTTAAAGTACATATTTTCTGACTCCATTCATATGAATGTCCATCATGGGCAAATCCATGGAGACAGAGAGTAGAATAGTGGTTGCCAGGCCCAGAGTGGAGATGAGGGAGAAATAGGGAGTGACTACTCATGAGCTCAAAGGTTCTTTTTGGGGTGGCAAAAATATCCTAAATTAGACTGTTGCACAACTCTGAATATACTAAGCACCACCGAAGGGTTTAACTGGGTGAACTGTATGATACGTGGATTGTATCTCAAGAAAGCTGTTATGAAAAATTCATTGCCCTATACCCTTAAGATTTCTGCACTTTATTGTGTGTCATATACCCCAATACAAACTAAAACAAATCAAAACTATATGAGTCCCAGGGCTTCCCTGGTGGCGCAGTGGTTAAGAATCCCCAGCCCTGGTCTGGGAAGATCCCACATGCCGCAGAGCAGCTAAGCCCATGTGCCACAACTACTGAGCCTGTGCTCTAGAGCTTGCAAGCCACAACTACTGAGCCTGCGTGCCACAACTACTGAGCCTGTGTGCCACAATTGCTGAAGCCCACGCTCCTAGAGCCCGTGCTCCACAAGAAGAGAAGCCACCGCTCGTCGCAACTAGAGGAGAAAGCCTGTGCACAGCAGCGAAGACCCAACGCAGCTAAAAACAAAACTATCTTAGTCCCATAAACAACAAGGTCCTACTGTATAGCACAGGGGACGATATCCAATCTCATGGAATAAACCATAATGGAAAAGAATATTAAAAAAAGAATGTACAGGGACTTCCCTGGCAGGCCAGTGATTGAGAATCCACACTCCCACTGCAGGGGGCATGAGCTTGATCCAGTCAGGGAACTGAGATCCTGCATGCCATGCGGTGCGGCCAAAAAAAAAAAAAAAAGTATATATATGTGTATAACTGAGTCACTTTGCTGTACAGCAGAGATTGGCACAACATTATAAATCAACTAGACTCCAATTAAAAAATAAAACTATATTAGTCCCTTCCTCCAGAGGTATTCAAGAAGATGGGTGGAGAGGAAGAAGGTATATGCTCACTGCCAGAGTTGCCCTTCACTGTGTCTGAGAAAGTGCCAGAAAGATTAAGCATGCAGGCAAGTGGGACCAGGGACCTGAAAATGGATGGAGCTGGGGAAGAACTGAGGGAAGTAAAATAGGATGCCTGAGAATAAAATGGAATTCAATTCAATGAAAACAAATTTGATTTTGGCCAAACGAAAACAAACCTATCTTTTAATATTTTCATATGAAGCAGCCCATAAAGAAAACCACCAACCACTACAAGACAGAGATGACCGTCAGGAACACCTTGATGTAATTCTGCAAGTATGAATTGAGTGCCTTCTATGTGTCAGAGTCTGTGCGAGGCACCAGGCCAGGAATATGTGACTCCAGACAGCTGCTGGGAAGTACACGGGGGAGGAAGGGAAGAGAGACGGTGTTGGCCAGAGACACAAGGAAAAGCCTCATTCAGTTAGGAAAACCCCTAACCTTGAGCAGGGGCTGAGGCTGAGAGGAGCAGCGGATGGGGGTCGTGTTTGTGTGTGAACTGGGGCTTCAGGGAAGTGTTGGGGAGGAGGAAGTCCATTCTGGCTTCTCAGACTGGGTAGTGACAGCTATAGCTAGAAGAGAGGGAGCGCCCTCCCCATCCGGGCTGGGACTTGAGTTTGGCAGAGCAGGGAAGAGTAAGGCAACACCTATCCTGAGGGCTTTATCAAAATTCCACTCCAGTCAATGCTGAATCTGCCTGAGCCAAGAAGGGAAAAGTTCAGGTCATGCTCCCCCAAGTTCAGATTCTGTAAATCCAGGTTGTATTTGCAGGTATGAGAGACGAGGGGAAGTCTGGGATCAGACATTTAAATTTTTTAACAAGCCCTCAAATCATTCTGGTGCAAGTGGGTGGGAGGTAGGGGGATGTTTCTTAAACTATAGTTGGAGAAACACTGCCTAAGGGGAACTGCATCTAATCCTCTTCTACAGATTTGTCTCCTAGTAAAAAGTCTCACCTAAATCCTTTCTGCTGCTGCTGTAATCACCACACCCTGCCTGCCTCTTTTGGTCAGAAATAAAATGTTTGATAAACTTTTTAAAATTTCTGCTGCTGGGTACAGGCCAGTAAAAGCAAGGCAACCCAGGGAGTTAAGTGAACTTTTGAGCTTGTCATTATCTCTAATTTATTCTTTGCTACCCTGGATGATGCCTCCCACTGTAAATTCTGAATTCAGAGGAACTTTTGGGTCACCCATGCAGGGGAAGAAAGCTAGTTGTTCCCAGGAGATAGGAGCACTATTCTTTCGTTTATTTATTCAAAATATATTTATACCAAGTTGGCACGTATGTGGAACAACTGGAACTCTCATACACTGCTGGTGGGAATCTTAAATGGTACAATCACTTTGGGAAAACAGTTTGGCAGTTTCTTATAAAATTAAAACATAGGCTTACCATGTGGTCCAGCAATTCCATTCCTAAGTGTTAATCCAAGAGAAATAAAAACATATGTCCTCCGAAAAGGCTTGTACAGAATGTTCACAGCAGTTTTATCTGTATTAGCTAAAAACAGGAATCAATTCTATCAACACAAATTGTGGTATATCCATATGATGGAAAGCTACTACACAATAAAATGGAATATGTTATTGATATGATCAATAGCATAGGTGAACTTCAAAAACATTATGCTGGGACTTCCCTGGTGGCCCAGTGGTTAATAATCCACCTGCCAACGCAGGGGACACAGGTTCGAGCCCTGGTCCGGGAAGATCCCACATGCCGCAGAGCAACTAAGCCTGTATACCACAACTGCTGAGCCTGTGCTCTAGAGTCCGTGAGCCACAACTACTGAGCCCGTGTGCTGCAACTACTGAAGCCCGGGCTCCTAGAGCCCGTGCTACGCAAAAAGAGAAGCCACCGCAGTGAGAAGCCCCTGCATCGCAACAAAGAGTAACCCCCGCTCACCACAACTAGAGAAAGCCCGCACGCAGCAACGAAGCCAAAAATAAATGAAAAACAAACAAACAAAAAAAGCAGTTCAAAAACATTATACTGAGTGAAAGAAGCCGGACACAGAAGTGGACATACTGTATGATTCCACTTATATGAAATTTCACTCTGCAGTATATAAAGCATAATATGGGCTGCCAGGAGTTGGGTGAGGGTGTGGATTGAGAAAAGAATGATTGAAACTCTCTGTATCTTGATTGTAGTCATAATTACAGATGTCAAAATTGTACTGTGCACTTAAAAGAGCTGTTTTGTTTGTAAATTATGCTTCAATAAAATAAAATAAATAGGGTAAAAAAGAAAAAATATATTACGCTATAGATCACTCAACTAATAAGGCATACGAAGCATTCAGCAAGTATAAAAATCTGACTATGATTCGTCAGTACATTGTGTGCAGGTCAGGAGCAGAGGGAGAAATATGGCTTTTTTTTTTTTTTCTTTCTGCTTACAAAAATAATCCACTTGTAAGAAGTAATTCTAAGTCCTATAAACCCAACATTTCAGAGGCCACCACTGGAAATGGATTATTCCTCCAGTTTATTTCTAAGCCTATTCTAACGTATATTATTAGAGAATCCTATTAAACATATTTCGCTTCTCAACTTTCTTCTTCATAAAACAATATATTTCCCGTATCTTCATACTTACTTCTTTTTACTTTTTGTATAGTTCCATTGAAGTATAATTTAACTGGTCTTCTTTTGAGGGATCATTTGTTGCTATTTTCATTCCTTTCTTTTTTTTTTTTGCTCAGTGCAGCATGCGGGATCTTATTTCCCAAACCAAGGATTGAACCCATGCCCCCTGCAGTGGAAGCGCAGAGCCTTAACCACTGGACCGCCAGGGAAGCCCATCCTTTTTTTATTCCTGAAAACAGTTATAGCCATCCTTGTAATTACACAGCATGAGGATTCCTATATGTAAGTTGGTTTCCTAGAAGTTTGTTGGTCAAGTTGCTTGGTTAAAATGAATAACAGTTTCAAGGAGGGGAAAAATGATTCCTTTTCTGTTGCTGTGGCTGCAGGACCTCTGTGGGGCGGGGCTGGGGAGGAAAGGAGATACACGTTCTCAGAATGCTTTATCAGACAAGATTATTAATTACAAGGCAAAAACCCAACTCTGGCTTATCAGTGAAAATGGATTTTTGTTGAAAGGATTCTATTTAGTTCACAGAATTGGGGGAAACTTTTGTTATAAACTGAATAACATTTTGTGGATCAGTTTGAGACTGGAACCACCACTGTAACACTGCTGCTATGGGAAAATCTGTTTCAAAGTTCAGACACCTGTTTACAAATAACCTGAATTCACTGCAGTCGGAGACCACACCTAATTAATTGTTGTGACCCAAAAAGACTGTGGACTCTCACCGTGGCGGTTGGGTGGTCTTATACCTTAACTGTTCTGTTTCACCCCCAGCTGGGTGTACTTATTCAATTCTGATACTAACCATCTGTAGTTAGCACCTGACTCCAAAGTTGTATGGGCTCAGTCTCTGTGATATGGCGATATAATAAGAAATAAATGTTTGGACTTGTCCTAGTTCCTGGCCTAAGAGCTTCTAAAACCCTTGGAAAATTCCCTGAGCCGTTAGTGGTGAGAAGAGTTTTTTGTTACTCATTATAAGCTCCTTTCAACCATACTTGAGTTTATACTAATGAGTTGACTCTTGGTGGGTTCCTAGATAGCTTGAGGGTGAGGGCTGGTTACCAGATGAATCAACCATGTGATTAGAGCATTGGAATTTTTAGTTTCACCTTACGCCCACCTCCCAAAGGGAGAGGGGCTGGAGATTGAGTTAACCACAAATGGCCACAATGATTTAATCAACCATGCCTGTGTAATGGAACCTCCATAAAACCCCCTGAACTATGGCCTTCAGAGAGCTTCCATGTGTCAGGAGGGTGCCTCACTTCAAGTCCACTGGGACAGACACTCCTGTGCTTGGGACCCATCCAGACCTTGCCCTATGTACCTCTTAGTCTGGCTGATCAACTGTACCCTTTATGATAAACTGATAAACGTAAGTAAAGTGTTTCCCTGAGTGCTGTGAGCCAATGTAGCAAATTATCAAATACGAGGAGGGAGTTGTGGAAACCTTCAATTTATAGCCGGTTGGTCAGAAGCGTGGTCACAAACTGGGCTTGTGACTGGCATCTTAAGTGGGGGAAGGGGGAGCAGTGTTGTGGGACTGAGCCTTTAACTTGTGGGATCTGATGCTAACTCCTCAGGTAGTTAGTGTGAGAACTGAATTAAATTGTAGGATACCCAGCTGAAGACATTTGTTGTCAGATGTTAATTGCTGTGAGTGAAAAACATCTTACTAGTTCTCAACAAGATGGCCCTCATGTCAACTGCTAGCCACATTTGGGGGTCCCCAGACCAACCATACTTCTGACCAACTGGCTACAAATTCAGGGTTTCCCATGACTCCCTTAGGTTTGATAATTCACTAGAAGGACCCACAGAACTTGGGAAAGCACTAAACTTACAATTACAGCTTTATTATAAAGCACTAAACTTACAATTACAGCTTTATCAGAAAGCATAGAGATCAGGAACGGCCAAATGAAGAGACACATAGGATGTAGCCTTTAGGGGCAACACAGAGCTTTGGTGCTTTCTCCCTGTGGAGTCAGGGTGAGTCACACTCCAGGCACACAATAGGTTCACCAACCAGGAAGCTCCCACCAGCCTAAGTGCCCACAGTTTTTATTGAGGTTTCGTCACCAAAGGCACGATAAATGAAATCACTGGTCACGTGACTGAACTCAGTCTCCAGACCTCTCCCCTCCCTGGAGGTGGAAAAGTCCAATCCTCTAATCGCGTGATTGGTCTTTCTGGTGACCAGCCCACTATTCTGAAGCTATCTAGGGGCTCAATTTGAGTCACCTCATTAGCATAACATAGACACTTCTGTTGCTCAGGAAATTCCAAGGTTTTTCTGTGCCAGGAACCAGGGACAAAAATCAGAGACATTATATTCTTTATTATACCACAGCAGTATCACACTCATTGTCATTACCATTGTGCTTGTCTCCCTGGTAAGCTTCTGGGAAGGCAGGGAGCTTGACCTGTTGTTTGCCACATATGGTGCCCTCTTTAAATTTGCTGAGCAAATCAATGAGGCTGGTGCTGATGTAGTTCTGGACTTCAGGTATTGGTTATGCTGTATTCAAAAACAGCACCTTGTAGCCAAAATATCTATCAACAGGGAACTAGTTGAATAAATCACGGCACATCATACAATGGAATCACTACTGAAAAAGTATGAAGATGCTCTAGATAGATGTGCTAATAATGAATAGATCTCTAAGGCAGAATGTGTAGTACTACAAAAAAAAGTCAAGGTGCAGAACAATATAGAATGGTATGTTCTCTTTCACATACAATGAAAAGTGTTTAAATCCTAACTGTACAGCCTAGTGACCATTTACTAATTAATACATCCGTGTTTACCACTTTGCAGATCAAGTTATAGAACATTTCCAGGACTTGGAAATCTTTCTCATATTTCCTTGCAGACCATACTCTCCAAATGGGAACCATTATTCTAACTTCTCTCACCCTGGATTAATTTTGTCTGATTTTGAACTTTATATCTTTGGAATCAGAGAATATACTGCCTATTTAAACTAAGCATTCTATCCTGTTATAAATAAATAATGCTTTGTGACCTGCTTCTCCTGCTTACCACTATGTCATGAATGTCTTGCATTTATAATCTTCAAAAAAAATGATGACTTTAAATTGTTGCATTGTAAATAATATGTTCTCTGCTATATTTAACTATCCTATTTTTTTTTTTTTTTAATTCATGAGGGAGGAGTTCAGAGAATCCATACAGGCAGCAAGTGGAGAAACTAGAACCCAGGCCTGCGTGATAGGCACTCACTTTTCCACTGCAAAAAGCAAAGTGCTCAAATATGGGCAGAGTCTTGCAAATGTCTTGCACGAGGGCATTATAATAGCAACAAGAATGACTAATAAGTATTAATGGCTCATGACAAGAGAACAAATGCTATTAATTATCTTAATATATAAGGCATATTAGTAATGTGTGTACAGAATTATTCATGCAAATATGATTAGCCTGTGTCAGGAGCAGTTACTGGCCGCAGACCTGGGCTCACAGCCCCGGTCTCTGCCCCTCCTTCCAGATGTGCATGGGTTGGGACTTCCAGGGACACGCCCCCGTGGAGCTCTGAGGAGCCAATCGGAGCGTGGAAGGCGGGGCTCTGGGAGCGACAACGGTGCTATCCAATGGTCAGAGAGTTTGGGCCACCCCTGGCCAATGGGCGCGCTCCTCCAAGACGGTCGGAAGTGGTGAGGCGGCTCCGGGGGCCGTTGTTCAGCGCGGGGGCTGACTGAAGAGGCTCAGTGGCTTGGCTGGCTGGTCGGTTCGGCGTCGTTCCTCTCGTCCCAGGTGAGAGAAGCGGTGGCCAGCGCCTGGGGAGCCTCCTGCGGCCTCCAGTTCGGGAGGAGGCCGGCATCCCGAGGGCGGGGTGTGTGAGCGAGGGGCTTCTGGGCCCGGGGGTCGCGGGGGGTTTCTCGTAAGGAGAAAGATGCCCGCGCCGCGGCGTCTCCCCTGGCCAGTGGGGGAGGCCGTACTTTCTTCTCTGGAAACTGGAGCTTCGACAGCCCCTGGCGGCACCGCCCCTTCCAGGCCTTGGCCGCGGGGACTGGGAGGCGGCCGTAGTTCCGAGCGCCGCCGTGGGCACCGCGCCCCGGGCGGGGCTGGGCCCGAGCCCCGAGCTGCCAGCCTCAAGGGTCGCGGATGGCCTCGTGCGGACTTTAGGCCGACGGGCCCGTGTTCGAGTCACCACTCGGAACAACTGTGCGACGGCTGTCTTCCCTGGACTTCCTCTTTCGCGGTCTCTGAAATGGGGATGATGGCTTTCACCTCGTAGGGTTGTGGTCTGGATTAAAAGATTGTCCATGTAAAGCGTTTAGCAATCATTGAACACACAGTAAATGGCAACTATTATTTGTGAAGCTGGTGCCCTCTCCACTCCCCATCTCGGACGCCCCCTGGGAGGGGGCAGTTGGAAACCGCCTACTCCTGGGTGTGGACCCTGCGGTGATGTCTCCACCCCCTCGGGCACAGGAAATCCCGGGGGTGCTGGCTGACCCCCTAAGAGGGGCGCCTTCTAAGGTTTGAAGGAAACTTATTCTACCAAAGCGCTTCCATGCATTCGCTCATTTACTCCTCCCAGTGACTCTTTAAAATATTGTCAGTTGTCTGCGTGAGGAATCTGAGGCTCAGGGAGGTTAAATCACACATCCACTGAGCGGCAGAACCAGAATTGGCCCTCAGAGGGGCCGACTCCGAGCCCTGCGAGTCACCCCAACTCCCTTGCTGCTGGAAAACCGGGCACTTCCCTCATCCGAGGCTCTTACCTTGCCTTAGTGGGCTGGAATAATCTAAAGTAAATACAGGTATTAAAGTTGCAAGGGCTTTGCTTTCTGTATTGACATCTTGTTGAGAAAGAAGGGAAAATTTTCAGTGATGAAACCTGGCAGACACGATCTCAACTAAATGATAAAAGTTAGCATCATCCGTAATAATAAGACTGTTAACATCATGTGCTTTCTGATATAATGCACTGAGATGAGCACAACATCACTTCTATGATATTTCTGTCCAAAATGTATTAATCATGAGAAAACATCAAATGAACCCAAACTGAAGTATATTCTACAGAATAACTAGCCAGCTCGTTTAACAAGGTTATGCAAGATGAAAGGCTGATGGAATTCCCTGGTGGTGCAGTGGTTAGGGCTCCGTGCTTCCACTGCAGGGGGCACAGGTTCGATCCCTGGTCAGGGAATTTAGATCCTGCGTGCCTTGAGACCAAAAAAAAAAAAAAAAAAAAAAAAAGGAAAGAAAGAAAGACTGAAGAAATCTCCCAGATCAAAGAAGATTAAGGAGAAATAACAGCTAAATGCAATATGTGACTCTGGATTGCATCCTGAACCAGAGAAAGGGCATTAGTGGCATTATTTGTGAAATTAACTAATTGTAGATTAGTTTTTAGTATTGTATTAGTGTTAGTTTCCTGCACTTGGTCATTTTACTATGGTTATTTATGATGTACTGGGTGAGAGGTATGTGGGAATTCTTTGTGCTGTTTTTGCAAGTCAAATTATCTTAAAATGAAAACTAAAAAATCAAAAGGTAAAACCCTAGTGTGTTGGGTATTAAATGAAATGCACTGGTTTTGGTGACATTTTCTGTGCACTGTTTTTTTTTGTTTTGTTTTTGTGTTTTGCATGTCATTCTTAAAGTAAAATGAAATTGAAAGCTCATACTTCTTCCTTTGTTGTTTTCAGGAACAGCTAAAGATGGCTGAATTTCTGGATGGCCAGGACACTCGACTGTGTGACAACTGGTAAGAAATCTAAGAAATGTTCTTGGAATGAGGACAGTTCTTTAAAGAGTTGGTTTATTTATTGGCAGGTTAAATTTGGAGCGATATAATACGTTGTGCAAATATGTGGGACTAAAGCTTTTTTAACAATTTTGGATAAAATTGCCTGTTCTAGAAATTCGACAACATGGTTGGTTTAGGTAGCACAGAGTAGTGACTAGAATGATGGGATGAAGGCTCAGGGCTCTGGTTCCTACCATTAATTAGTTAATGACTTTTGGCAAGTCACTTGACTGCTTTGAAACCTCACTTTTCTGACCTATAGGTAAGGGAATTTATTTTTTGTCTTCCTGGAAAAATATTGTACTTTTTAACTTTTTTTTGCTTTTTAAAAAAAAAAAATTTTATTTATTTGGCTACACTGGGTCTTAGTTGTGGCATGCAGGATCTTTAGTTGCGGCACATGGGCTCTTAGTTCTGGCATGTGGGATCCAGTTCCCTGACCAGGGATCAAACCCGGGCCACCCCTGCATTGGGAGCGCGGAGTCTTAGCCACTGGATCACCAGGAGAGTCCCTGCTTTTTAAATTATGCTGAAAAATATAATGAAATGTTTGGACTAGAGCAGTGTTTTTTAAAGTGCGTTGCCAGGATTTCCCTGAATGGCTACAGTGGCTGTCTTGAGGTTGACTGGGAGCAAGGTTTAGTGTGAACTTGGCTCTACATGTACAATCAGAGCAGCTCAACGGTTTTTTTTTTTTAATATATATATAAATTTATTTTATTTATTTATTCTTAGCTGCGTTGGGTCTTCGTTGCTGCGCACTGGCTTTCTCTAGTTGTGGTGAGCGGGGGCTACTCTTTGTTGCGGTGCGCGGGCTTCTCACTGCAGTGGCTTCTCTTGTTGCGGTGCACGGGCTCTAGGCGCCGCAGGCTTCAGTAGTTGTGGCACGTGGGCTTAGTAGTTGTGTCTCACGGGCTCCAGAGTGCAGGCTCAGTAGTTGTGGTGCACGGGCTTAGTTGCTCCGTGACATGTGGGATCTTCCCGGACCAGGGCTCGAACCCATGTCCCCTGCATTGGCAGGCGGATTCTTAACCACTGCGCCACCAGGGAAGCCCCAGCTCAGCTGTTTTTATAAAGGATTTTGCTGAAGGAATGTTCCACTGCTTTAAAAAAAAAAAAGTCTAGTCAAAGTCTTCCAGCAGTCCAATTTAATCATTATCATTTCATGATTCCAAAACTGTTAGTGGAAAGACTGGATGCAGACTTGAATGTCAAGCTTTCTTATTTTGTTGTTTTTAACCGACAGGAGTGACAAGAAAGAGCAACTCTTTCTTGCTGAAATGAAACTTAAGAATTCAGCTAGTAATCAGCCGATTCCTGGTTGGGATTTCTCAAGAACCTGGTATTTCAATGATATACAAGTTCCCTTACTGAAAGCAAAAGAAAAAAGCAAAGCAGAACTATCTGTGCTATGTTTAACTTACCAAACTGTGTTAGAAGGTGAGAGATTTTTTTTTTTTTAAAGTCAGTCACAGACCTCATTTTTTTTAAATAAATTTATTTTTAAAATTTATTTATTTATTTATTTTGGCTGTGTTGGTTCTTTGTTGCTGTGCGTGGGCTTTCTCTAGTTGCGTCGAGCAGGGGCTACTCTTTGTTGCAGTGCGCCGTCTTATTGCGGTGGCTTCTCTTGTTGCGGAGCACGGGCTCTAGGCGCACGGGCTCAGTAGTTGTGGCGCATGGGCTTAGTTGTTCTGTGGCATGTGGGATCTTCCTGGACCAGGGCTCGAACCCGTGTCCCCTGTATTGGTGGGCAGATTCTTAACCAGCGCCACCAGGGACGTCCAGAGATTTTTTTTTTTCTGTTTTGAATGGTTATTAATTATTGGTTCAATTTCATTAATAGATATAGGCCTATTCAGATCATCTATTTCTTCTTTTTCTTTTAATTAAAAGTTTATTTTATTTTTTACAATTTTTAAAGTTACTTTCCATTTACAGTTATTACAAAATATTGTCTGTATTCCCTGTGTTGTACAATACATCCTTGAGCCCATCTTACAATACTTTGTACCTCCTGCTCTCCATCCCCTATATTGTTCCTCCCCACCCCCCACTCATAACCACTAGTTTCCTCAGTGTGTCTGTGAGTCTGCTTCTTTTTTGTTATATACACTAGTTGGTCATATTTTGTTAGAGTCCACATGTAAATGATATCATACATTTGCAACTATTTTCTCCCATTCAGTAGGTTGTCTTTCTTTTTTTTTAATCATTTCTTTATTTTTTTTCCCATGTTCAATATTAGTTATCTATTTTATACATATTGGTGTATACATGTCAATCCCAATACCCCAATTCATCCCCCCGCCCCGCCACTTTCCCCTCTTGGTGTCCATGCATTTGTTCTCAGAGATGTTGATAAGGAAAACAGTTTGACCCAGATTGTTGAAAGGTTGAGCCGGATAAAAATTTTTCTTTTTTTATTGCCTTTTTCTTTCTGCTCAGCTTCTTGGCAGCATTAGGATATAATCAGAACAACTGCTGGTCACAATATTCTTTCCCTGCATGGAATTAAGATTTTATTTCTGTGAGGGTAGGGTGTCTTGCCTTATAGGGTATTTTTTTCTACTGTGCTACTATCACTTTTGCCATTTTAAAACTATTGTAGCTCTATTTAGGTTTTATGTGTACTGTTCCTGATGCAAAGTGTAATAATCAATGATACAAGTATTCACAAGGAAACATTGTGATTTTATAAGAAAACAGACAAATTGGCTTTAACATCAGTTAAGATATTCTTATTTTATCAGTCCACTCCAATATGAAGGAATTTCAAACCTAAGACAGTATATAAATAACTATGCTAAGAGAGTTTAAAAAAAAGGGGGGGGTAAGTTAATGGAAAGCTAATGAAAACAAGGTTATTCAAAGCCAAAGCAATTTATTTAAAGAAAAAAAGCAGATTAGCATGGAAAGCTGACTAAGCCAGCACAAACCTCCCGTCTGAGTAGCCCTGTTTAAATTCCAGGTTTTAAAATTTTGTCTCTAGAGCCATATTCCTGTTGTTCCTTAAGAAAAGTTAAGGTACTCATCAAAATATGAGCTGCGATTAAACCTGCTGGGCCAGTAAAAAGAATAGTTTGTTGTGATTGAAGATGTTTTTTGCATGTTATCTCTTTTCTTACTGTACTGTCCGATTGATGGGAGAGTTTGCGTCTAGGGAACAGAAACTTCAGTGTTAGAAGGCTTCGACTTTTTATTTTTGCATGGCTCGATGTGTTTAGCATTTGGAAGGCTACTGGGGATTTTTCTGAAAGCCTTGGCTTGCCTTTCATTCATTTCTATCTAAAATGAAATTTCATCTCTAACTTGGCTAGTCCTACCTTGGGGCTTTTAGCAGTTTTATCTAGAATGGAATTGTGTTCTCATTTATGTCACTTAGAATGTCTTGCTTTTATCTGTAGTTAGGTAGCAAGTATATTGGTATTTTGTCTGGTTAGTACATTTGGCGGAACTACCTTGGCAGTTAAATTTAAAAAGAAAGCAAAACCATCAGGCAACTGTTTCATGTAATTGTTGAAAATAGCTTTTATCTTTTTCTTTCAAGGTTTCCCAAGAGGTGAAAATGTGTAATAGTAAATGCTCTGTGACCTAACCTGACAGCTGCTTTTGATTCTTGCTTCTTTATGTTATGGTCCTTAATATTTTTTAATTCTAAAATTTTAGTGGCATTATGTATGTAGAATGCTCTATGTCAAAATAGCCCTGTAAAATAAAAACTATAGACATTTATTTTCTTGACTTTAAAAGAAAATTATTGTCAAAATTATGAAAAAAGAATGTAGAATCTCAGCACTGTAAGCAGTAGTTACTGGCTTTAATTTTTTGTGGCATTTGTGCACATAGGATTTGCAATCAGGATACAGCTTTGCTTCTTGCACTTTGTTGGTGTACCATATTTAACTAACTGTTCCCTTAGAGTTTAGATATTTTTAATGGTTTTCAGTTTTTCACCATTTTATGACACTAATGATAATCTTTGTGATCCCAAGAGTGGAATTACTGGGTCTTTAACATGTAATTACAGGGTCTTTAAATACTCTTTAAGCATATAATTTTATGGTCCTAGAGATGCATTTGTAGACAGTTTATTTTTAAAATTTTTTTATTATTAAGTTAATTGATTCATTTATTTATTTTCAGCTGCGTTGGGTCTTTGATGCTGCGCGCAGGCTTTCTCTAGTTGCCGGGAGTGGGGGCTATTCTTCGTTGAGGTGCGCGGGTGTTTAGTAGTTGTGGCTCACGGGCTTAGCTGCTACGCGGCATGTGGGATCTTCCCAGACCTGGGCTCGAACCCATGTCCCCTGCATTGGCAGGTGGATTCTTAACCACTGCGCCACCAGGGAAGTCCTGTAGACTGTTGAAAAGCAGTGGTTTTATACTACCACTAGCAATATTTTAGAGTACTAGTTTCATAACATCTTTAATAGTGGGACTACTTTTAATATTTATTAGTTTAATAGAGTTAGATGATAACTTTGATTTATAGCTCCTTCCACTATATATTTTAATATTCCACAGTTTCGAAAATCTTAGGCTGGGTTAATTTAAAACCAGTGGTTTCCTTAGAAAGCTGGGAATTTTAGAGAAATAGGGGAAGTTAAATGTATTGAAACATTCATTGGTCATTTCCGTCTTCATCCATTTGAGTTTTCTTCCCATCTCTCACACTTGACTGTTATTCTGTATCACCTTCCAGTTTTGGTATGAGAGCTGCCTTGATAGTTCTACCTTTGGATAAAAATGAATTTGCATTTTTTGGTGTCTTGGTCTTTGAGATTGGGAGTATGACTATCGCTGGAGGCACATTATTCATCCTACTTTGAAATGTTTCTTAGACTATGTATGAAGATAAAAACTATTAAAGAGAAATAAGCTACCTACAACTTAACGTGGGAGAAGGTTTCTGTAGTATTCAGCTTCAGAGGCAAAATGGGTTATTAAAGATTTGTTGTGTAACTATATTTATCCTGTTCAGTATTTTATTTTATGAAAATTTATTCTAGGTGACATACAGGCACATTCTTTTAATGCATCCTTTAGTTAGACTGTGAAATTGGAGCTTTCTAATGGTCATAACCAAATGAGTGAAAGGAAGGCCTTTGAATATTATGTGCCTCTAGTTTGAGTGTATATGTACTCTGGGAGAGGGGTTCAGGATTTCATTTTTGTACATTTCTGCAGTGAAGTTTATACCAACCCAGCCACAGAACTTGGTCCCAATTAGCGTCCAGCCTGCCTTGAAAGACAGGTTGGACATAAAGGAGGCAAGTTCCCCTTCCTCCACTGACAATCCCAAAGTTGGCATCTGCTCCTTTTGGTTTGACTTTTAGTGGAATAAAATCTACTGAGATTAAAGCTACCTGAGACTGAGAGTGAAAATAAATGGTAGGCTGTTTTTTAAATAATCCTGGAGTGGATCATTATGCTTTGGGGCATGGATGGTTTTGGAAGAGCCTAGCTCAGCTAGCTCTTCTGGCATCTGACTTCATGTTGTTGGTTGTGATAAGCTCTGACATCTAGAAAGTGAGGCTGAGCTTTTAGAGATAGTGCCTAGCACTGATAACTCAGAGTGTTGCACAGAAGACTCAAAACCTTCAGGAGTTAATTCTTGAAAAGCAGGGGTAGTAACAGTCGTAAGAGCTTATACACTAGATACTCACTAAAGATAAATAATGGAGACTAAAGATTGGACAGGACAGATTTACGTGTGATACCTCTGGGCATAGATGTCAGTAATTCTTGCCTCTTTCTTTGATCTATTTCTATAGCAAAAAAGAAATTCCTGTGTTTAACTTTACCATCCATGAGATCCACTGTCAAAGGAACATTGGTATGTGTCCTATCTGCAAGGAACCATTTCCCAAATCTGACATGGAGACTCACATGGCTACAGAACACTGTCAGGTGAACCACCAAGTACTTAGATGTTAATAAATGGATTATACTTGCTATTGTGTAATAGCAAGTGAGCATGTTGTCACGAATAACTTACTGATTCTTGCTTCTTACCCTAGGTGACCTGCAAATGTAACAAGAAGTTGGAGAAGAGGCAGTTAAAGAAGCATGAGGTTAGTTGCCCTGCACTGTGAAGGCAGTGAATTACCATGGGGCCAATTCTATTGAGATTACAGAGCCACATGCAGAGCAGAAAGCCAGTGTTGTGTCTTTGTTCTCCACCAGCTCCATGCACACTGCCTCTCAAAGCCTATTTGAGACTTTGTTTGCTGCCAGATTTGACTGCATGGCTGCTGTGCTTTATGCTCAAGCCTCAGAGCCTTTCCCTTTGGAACCGAGTCATTTCTCCTGGGGTTTGTTTATTGGCAGGCTCACTTGAGTGCTAAACCAAGCCTGGATTGCCGGTGTGCTACGACCTCTAGCACACAGCCTGCCTTACATCTTGTAATTTCATTTTGACTTCTTGATCACTTGGATGACATGCTGTTTATACCCAAAGAAATTCTCAGAGAGCATTTGATGAGAGAATATCGTTTGGTCCCTAGTTGAGATAAAATTGGCTGTAGTTGAATGAGTATGTGTGTGTGTATATATATATATATTTTTTTTTTGAATGAGCATATTCACCAGTTAAAAATCCCGACAGCTATTTAGTTGGTGGTCATGCATGAGTGTGTGTACATATGTAAAAATTCATCAAGGTATGCACTTATGATTTGTGCATTTCGTTCTGTGTATCTAAAAAAACTATTAACTTATTAATTTATAATTTTAAAAGGTGATTCATATTCAATGTAGAAAACTTGGAAAATATAAAAAGAAAGAACTACTCATGACCCCACAGCTCAGAGATAAACATCTCATAAATAATTTAGCACTCTTACTGTCATTATTTTTTCTAAGCATTTGACTTATGTTTTACTAGGCCTCACCAGCAAAAGGGGGGTTATGATTGAGGTCATATTAACAATAATAATAAGTATTTCTTTGGCTCTTAACATCTACTTGCTGCATAAAACAACTCCAATCAGTTGTCCCCCTCTTCTCCTTTTTCTCCCAGCTATTTCTGGGAGTCATATGGTGATAACACCAATCATTATAAAGGTACTAGTACAAAGTATTTCCTAACATTCCTGCATGTCAGGCTATGACAGTTGTAGACCACAGATTAAAGAGTTAAAAAAAAATTCTCCTTTAAAAAAAAAAAGTTGACACTTTATTTGCTGTTCTTGTGAGTTATTAGCAATTTTTAGGGTTGTTAACAAAGTACTTTATATTATGTGGTGTGTGCCAGCAATTATTTGCTCTTTTGCTTTTGAGTAACTTAAATCAGTGGCATTTATCTGATGAAACTTTTCTTTAAAAAAACATCTTTCTGAATTGATATTATAGCTACATGATATATAATTTTAAAGCCACAAAAGCATATATGTAAAAATTATCTCTCTTCCACCCCTATTCCTAAGCACTCTTTGTCAGTTTCTTATGTTTTCTGTAAGAGATATTCCATGCATATACAAACAGTGTGAAAAATGTTTGAAGTATCATTTAGAATAAAACTTGGGTTTAATTTGTATGAGAAGAAATTTTGCTCTTTGACACAGTGGTTGTAAAGTGTCTAAACTTTAGAAATGATGTTATATGAAAGTTCTGAGTTTAAGTTCCCAAGTTTTGGAATGTCCATATCATAGTAACATATTCTTTCATATCTTTTTAAAGAAATATTAATTATTTAGTGCTTTAGTGACAATTTCAAATTAAGTATAAAAGTTTTGTCCTTCATCTGCTGAATACATTCACATTCTTGGGGTCATCTTCATTGGTGATTCTTGACTTATTTGGTCAATTTAAAGCCAGTGCTGGGCTTCCCTGGTGGCGCAGTGGTTAAGAATTTGCCTGTCAATGCAGGGGACACGGGTTCGTGCCCTGGTCCGGGAAGATCCCACATGCTGTGGAGCAACTAAGCCTGTGCGCCACAGCTACTGAGCCTGCGCTCTAGAGCCCTTGAGCCACAACTACTGAGCCCACGTGCTGCAACTACTGAAGCCTGAGTGCCTAGAGCCCGTGCTCCGCAACAAGGAAGGCCACCACAATGAGAGGCCCGCGCACCGCAACAGGGAGTGGACCCTGGTTGCCGCAACTAGAGAAAGCCCATGCGCAGCAACAAAAACCCAACGCAGCCAAAAATAAATAAAATTTTAAAAAAGCCAGTGCTATATACAAATGTGCAGATTCGAAAAATCAATGTCTTTCTAAAGGACAATCCCTTTTCCTCATTGCCAGGTACTTAAATCGGAGTAGTAAGGGGAAATTGGTCTGGGGGAGCTTTGACAAGCATATATGAATTGCTGTGCTTTTGCTATTTGCTCCTGGGCTTCTCTGGCTGATTTTGGGTTACTTTGTAATGTGTGCACAAAATGATGGTAGGGTGGCTGAGTGAGTAGATTCCTTATAAGACTTTCTTTTCCTTTGTAGAACTTGGTGGCAGGACAAAGAGGGAAGCGGTGACTCTTAAATACATAGAAAACCATGGCAGGCAAAGCTAGGGTTGGAAGAGAATATTTTTGTAAATACTTTTTACTTTCCTTGCCCTGTACTTTATAAAACATGGCCTCTCTTAGATTCACATATTAACTGCCTCATTATTCTGTTTTGCAGGAGACTGAGTGTCCTCTACGACTTGCCCTTTGCCAGCACTGTGATTTGGAGCTTTCTGTTCTCAAACTGAAAGACCATGAAGATTACTGTGGTGCCCGGACAGAGTTATGTGGCAGCTGTGGGCGCAATGTCCTGGTGAAAGATCTGAAGACTCACCCTGAAGTTTGTGGGAGAGATGTGGAGGAAAAGAGAGATGAGGTTGCCGTGCCACCTAATGCATATGATGATTCTTGGGGTCAAGATGGTATCTGGATTGCATCCCAACTCAGACAAATTGAGGCTCTGGACCCACGCATGAGGCTCCCTCGAAGGTCCCTGAGAGCCTTTGAATCAGACCTTTTCCAAAGTAGAACCACCAACCAAAGGAGCATGACAGCCCAGTTTCCAATTCAGAATAATCTATGTGAGTTGTGTTTGGGATTAGAAAACTGGAATGGTATCAGATCTTAGGGCAAGTGGGAACAGGGCTTTGGAGCCAAATAGATCTTAATTATAGAAACCTGATTGTAGCTGGGTAACGTAAGGAAGAATACTTAACTTTCCTATAGATTGGAAAAGCAGAACCTCTTTGCTATTGGATTTTTGTTGGATGACAGTTAGGGTTGATGGATGACAGTGCTGTTAATAGCTGACACTTACTGAGTATACCCTATGTGCTTAAAGGCATTTACAAAGTGCTTTAGATGTATTAACTCATTTAGTTCTCACAACAGTTTTATGAGGGTAGGTGAGTGGTAGAGCTGGGATTTGAATTCAGGCAATCTGACCCCATGCTTTAAGCCATCCTGCTATAATGCAGAAAATACATATAAAATGCCCAGCACAGTGCCTATCTCGTAGTTATAGCTCATTAATATTGTTTATTAATAAAACTGTTAGAATAATAATGGAGGCTTTTATCATGGCACACTTAACATTTGGAGTCCCATGAGCACTGAAGGGCTGGGCCTCTTTTGTTCCTGCACAGATTCCTATAAACCTTGAATATTTGCTAGGCATGGGCTTGAACTAAGGGATGGCACCATCTTTACGTTTCTTGAATACTGGCTTTATTTTTTCTTCCCCAGTGGAAGAACAAGAAAGGCAGGAAAGGAATAGAAGCCGACAGACCCTCAAAGAGGGTGGTGAAGACAGTGCAAACTTGGATTTCATGTTGGCCCTAAGTCTGCAAAATGAAGGCCAGGCCCCCAACTTGGCAGAGCAGGACTTCTGGAGGGTCATATGTGAGGCAGACCAGTCCCGTGAAGGTCCCGGTGCTCTGAATGACATAAGGGGTATGTTTGTTTACTCTGCACTAGCCTCTGTCTCTACAGTTTTTTAAAGTCTTACACTAAACAATTTATATAAAATTGAAAGTTTTTCGTGAGATAGAATTTGTTTTTTTATTTTGTTCATTTGCTTTTCCCAACTCTTATTTATTTATTTATTCATTCATTCATTTATTCATTTACTTATTTACTTATTTATTCATTCATTCTTGCATGCATGCATGAATGCTGCACCAGGTCTTAGTTGTGGTACATGGGATCTTTAGTTGCGGCATGTGGGATCTAGTTCCCTGACCAGGGATCGAACCCAGGCCCCTGCATTGGGAGCGCAGAGTCTTAACCACTGGACCACCAGGGAAGTCCCTGTCATATCTTTAAACATGTTAAAAATACTTATTTTTCTATTGTGTCTGAAAATATGCCTAAAGTCTATTTTTTGCTATTTGCTGTTTCTACTGACGCTCACGGTAGCTTGCTGCTTCCCTCTGTGTGCGTGCATGTGTGCGTGTGTGTGTTTTAACATTAAGTTTTCTGGTGTGTTCCTCTGAGGGTATTTATATATGCTTCTAGCAGGCTCCTGGGGATACTACTGACTGGAATAATTTTAAATTGAAGTTTTGGCCTGGGCTTCTTAAAATCATAAATATGAATTAATGTAAAAACATAAATGTAGATTCTCTACTCAAACCCATGTAAAGGCCAAACTCTGGTTACTGTACCTTAGTAGAGATTTTTCTCTCTTCTATGTAGAGCCAAAACCTAGTTAGGCAAGTTTCCTTACCTCCTCGCATCGTTCACCCTCCCTTGTTCAACAGTCTGACTGAGGCTGTTGTGTTTTGGGATGCCTGGATTAAAATTACTCTTATTTATTGGGGTTGGCCAAAAAGTTCTTTTGGGTTTTTGTACCATCTTACGGAAAAACCTGAATGACCTTTTTGGCCAACCCAATATTTTCTCATTTAAGTTACTTTTATTCAACATCTTTTGTTTATATTTTGTACTGGGAGGGTTTTTCTTTTCAGGATATTTGTCTTCCAGTAATATCCAAGCCTCAGTTTCTTCATCTGTAAAGTGAGGGTCATGTGGATCTACTTCATAACATTTTTCCTGAGGATTGAAATAATGCACAGAAGGTTTTTAGATTAGTGACTAGGGTTATGACACATTTAAATTTCTTCCTTAATTGGAATAGTGGGTAAACTACTACTTTACTGCTTCTCAGGAAATGGTGACAAGTAAATCTCTTTCTGTAGTGCAAGTTTTTTGCTTAGGGTTTGTCTCTTAAACAGTTTCCCTTCAAGGATTTTCAGCCCCACAAATTGCTATGTCTAAGAAATTGCAAAGGAAATCAGACTTTCCTGTCAAACCCCCCAGGGGGGATAAAAGGTAGAATCAGGTTTGTTTTTGTTCGAGTCTGACTGTGTGGCCTGATACCTAGGTGCAGCTGATGAGACCATGTTGCCTTGTGAATTTTGTGAGGAGCTCTACCCAGAGGAACTGCTGATTGACCATCAGGTGTGTTGTGAATTACCTGAGGGCTTTAAGCTTTAGGGAGGAATGTGTGCAGGCCCTATTGGTGTTGCAGGCCACACGAGATCTTGAGCAAACTATTTTAATACAACTCCTGTGATAGGAGTAGCAACTGTGTTTTTAACCCTGGGGTGACTGACATGTGGGCATGAGAACTCAGCCTCATTCCCTCTTGGGCAAAGTAACATTTATACCAGCAGGCCCAGTTGCTGACTCCATTCTGTGGTGATAGTGTACATCTCTACTGACCATCTTGTAATCTGGTCTCATCTCATGGTACATTTGATTTATTGGAGCCATACTGAAGTCCTTGCAGTTCCCGGGAGGGTCAGGGATCTGTTTTGCACTTTACTTTTCTGCCAGCTACCCCGCTTCCTTAACACACCCCTCACTCATAGACTCGGTTCAGACATGACTTTCAGGAAACCATCCTGTGGAACGCTCTGAAGGCTAGGCCAGAGGTCCCACCTGCGTGCTCCCCGAAAGTCCTGTGCCCACAGCTCTCTTAGCCTGTTATCCTCACCCTGTGGTGTCGTCTTGCTGATCCCCTGTTGGTCTGCACCACTCTGCTAAGTTCCTTGAGAACAGGTTCTGGGTTTTCTTAGTTTCTGGAATCTCTTAACGCCTGGTATATGAAAGGTGTCAGGTATTTTGAATGATTGAAGGTTCTTGCGCTATTTAGGAGTGATTAGAGAGTAGCCTTTGTGTTTGAAGAGTGGCTCCACTGATGGAGGCATCCACTTTTCCCCTCAACACTCTTACTCTCTGATTTGGTTTGGCCTAGTCGGGCACTTCCATAGCTGTTAAGTAGTCCCTGTGCTCTGGATGGAACATGCATTCCCCTCGTAAGTGGAACAATACAGCATCTGAATACATCTAGTATTTGGTTTGGGAGTAGCATGAGAAAATCCATTAATAGGGATAACAAAGAATATTTGGGCCTCTCTTACTGTATGACTGTGGGAAGAATCTTGAATCTTTTCAAATTAATTTAAAAAGAATAATCACATAAACACAGTAAAAAAAAAATTAAAACAGTGCAGAAATGTTTAAAATAAAAGCAGAGTGAGTGTTCCATCTATGTTCCTCTGACCCTTTTTAGTCCCTCTCCCCAATATTAAGCATTATTAAAATTTTGTGACTTCTGGAAAATATTTTCAGAATTTAGTTTGTTCCTTAACCTCTGCTTTTTTTTTTTTTTAACCTATGTTTTTTGAGACAGACAAGTTGTAACCCTTCATGTGCCTTACCTCCGATCAGTGTGGGCAATGCTTCTCCCAAAGGGGTGGAGGACCCTGATGTCACCTTCCAGAAGTTGATGCGGCAGGCTGCAAGTAACCAGTTAGACTCCTTGATGGGCCTGAGCAGTTCGCCTCCTGTGGAGGACAGCATCATCATCCCATGTGAATTCTGTGGGGTCCAGCTGGAAGAGGAGGTGCTGTTCCATCACCAGGTAAGAACACTTGGAGGACCTGTCCACTTCTTCCATCCTGTTGATCCTCTGAGTGAACCTGAGGCTTTTAGAGCCAAGAATGCCTCTTTGGCCTTTAAGTTGTGTGCATACCTGATCTGGCTACTGGCCGTGTCCTGTTTTGTGAGCTGTCTGAGGTATAAAGTACCTCAGGCCTTTGGACTTTCTCTGCCTTCTGGCAGTGGAAACCATCCCATCACTAGCTGTGGCCCAAGGAGCCAGGACTCCATTTAAGCAGGCATGGAGGACTTGCCAGAGGGTTTAGAAGAGCATTTCCCTGAGGTCATCGACAATTTCTACTTTTGGGTTCTTCCTGTTGGGGTGGCACTTGCGTCTTGCATTCCAGGAGACTGGGATCTAATTCTAGCTTTGCCATATGGTTGGCCTAGGATAGGTCCCATTCCCTCACTGGGGACATCTGTAAATGAAGGAGTTAAACTAGTTAATCTGAAGTCCTTTTTCAGCTTTTGCAGTCTAGGATGCCGGCATCTTAGTGGAAGATACGTTTTCTGCCCCATCTTGTTTGTTATGGGAGTTAACACTGAAGGTATTTCAGGGGCATTTCTGTAATCAATGCCATATAGCTAGCTGTTGCTAGAACACCACACATTGCATTTCTGTAATAAAGACTTTTGCCTTTGGATCAAGCAGCAGATAAGTCACTGCTTGTTGTCTCCTCGGGAGACTACAAAATAAACAGTGGTGCAAATACTCTATGGTCAAAATGTAGACATGCTTTTCTGGGCTCCTAAGACCAGCCCTTCTTTCATCCCTGCACAAATCAGAGAGTGCTTCTGTCAGTGCTAGTTGGAATGATTGCTCTGTTCCAGGTGTGCTTCCTCTTAGTCCCAGGCCCTTCCTCTCAGTGGTTGTCAAAGTCATCCTGTCCCATCCACACCCCACCCCCCGCCAGCCTCCCCATAAGGTGTGTTCACCCAACCTGCTGTTCCTTCCTCTCCTCCCACTGCTCCCTCTCCTAGGAATGACTCAGTCCAGAGGTACTAATTCTGGTTTTTCTTGTTAGGACCAGTGTGACCAACGCCCAGCTACAGCAAACAAGCACATGTCGGAGGGGATTCCTAGTCAGGATCTCCAGCCTCGACAGACCTCACCAGAGCTGCCCAAGAGGCGTGTCAGACACCAGGGTATTAGCCAGGGCTGAGCCAAGGCTGCAGGTCTGCTGCTGCCTTGGGCCTGCTTCCCACTTCTCATCTGCTACTCTAAAATGGGTTTTACCTTCATCCCAAATTAGCAAGCACAGTACGAGCTCACTGGGGACTCCCTTGGGGCTAGCTGCGGTCCCGTGTTAGACTCAGGTGTCTCGGGTGTGTAGCTTTATAGGGTAACGGCTTTGGGGACAGCCATGAGATATGCTTATCAGTCAGTGCTTATTCAGCCGCTGGTCCCTGTCGGTACACTTAGTGGATGATTGGAAGATAATTTTCAGCCTTACTGTGGCTGCCCTGGGCCCCTGCTTCTAGTTGAAATATGCTCAACTAGAGTAGGGTAATCAAACTTATTATCAGTATTCTTATTATGTAATAGTCTCACAACTAGGCAAGTAAAACTGCTTTTGAAACCCAGTTGCTATTAGAAGCCCAAAGCCAATTAGAAATGATTCTTCAAAGTTTGCTTGTGCACCATTGTTGACTAGTTAGTGAGGACTTAGGCGGTAAGTGTACAGTGTGGATTAATGTTCCCAACCCTGTCCTGGAGACATGGGTTTCAGCATCCTTTAGGGGCGAGGCAGTCATCTTTTACCCAGCATCTTTTGTTCCTGCCTGGAATCCAGCACTAATAGCAAGAGCAGCCTTTTCCCTAAAGCTGGTGCTCTTTTCTCTTCTCAGGAGACCTGTCTTCTGGTTACATGGATGGTATCAAGCAGGAAGTGGCTAAAGGGCCCACCTGTCCTCTCCCTGCCAGCAGACCCACTAACACTATGACGGCTACTTCTAACCGCCTGCCAACATCCACATCAGGCCCCAGGCCTGGGTGCCAGCCCAGCCCTCCTCGCGCTCTGAAGCTCAACAACTTAGACAGCCAGGGCATCCAGGAGCGCAGTCGAAACAGCCATAATGGGGCCCTGGCTCCTGGGCACGTTCCAGTGGTTCACTCCACTCGAAGTCTCTACCCAGAAAACCTTGTGCCCTCTTTCCCCTGTGGGCCTTCAGGGAGATACGGAGCAAGGTGAGAATCAGTAGCCTGGGAGTGGAGCTTGCGGGTGGCTCAGGAGAACGTGGAAGTGTGGACTTCGCTTGTATTGTGGCCTGATTCAAAATGTTCTTTTGCTCTGTGTGGATTTTTATTCATTAGTTTTATCTGCTACTGGAGAGCTGCTTTTGTCTGGTTCCAGCTGTTTCTGTTCTGAGTTTTCTGACTTTTGCTCGGGGCATCTCAGGAACTAGTTTCCAATACTTCTCTTTCAGTGGCAGGAGTGAAGGTGGCAGGAACCCCCGGGTCACCCCCACGACTGCCAGCTACCGCAGCAGAACTGCAAAGGTGAGCGGGATCCAGCCCAGAACGCTCATTGAGGACTCAGAAGTGGGTGGGCTGGTATGGTTCTTGAAGTCAGAGAAGCAGCTGGGCATCAGGCCGGTTGTGGCTGAGGACTGTTCTTTTTCTTTTGATGAGGAGGTTTCCATAGAAGCCTGACATTTCTGGCGCTCTTCAGGAGGAGTGCTGCTTTCTTACTTTCTACGTAAACTTCGTTTGTGTTCTATTGTTCAACAGGCAAAACCCCCCAAGCAGCAGGGAGCTGGGGATGCAGAGGAGGAAGAGGAGGAGGAGTAACAGTGTCTGCAGGGAACTTGCACATCGGTTCCATCTTTCCTGCACAACTTGCCGTGGTGCAGCCCCGCCCCTTGGGCTCTGTGGGCAGGGGCCATCTGACAGATTTAACTTTTTCTAGGCTATGGCCATTTTGTGTCTTTTGAGATTGTGCTGTGGGAGTTTGGGGGTTTGAGGGAGGGTTAGCAGGGAGGCTGTTGAGAATGTTTCAGCTTTAGCTGCTGCCTTTTGGCAGCATAAGTTACGGCCTCTTGGCCCACCAGGGCTTCATCTTTTGACATACTGTCACCACTGCTTCATGGTGCTGTGTGGTCCTGGTGGAAAGAGGGAGGGTTCTGGAAACCTGGTCCCCACCAGTGAGGTGATGCTCTTCCTGTGGTGGCCTAAATTGGGGAACTTCTGGATATCCTCTCCTGTGTACTGCCCATCCTCACTCTAGAATTTGGGCCTCTGGTGTGCATGGAGGAGCTTTGGTAAAGTGTTCAGGCCAGTTGCAATATGTGTTAGGAACGAGGTTTGGAGATGAGTTGAGCCACAGGTGAGCGGACTATGTACGGGATTTGTTTTAATCTGCTTCTTTGGCATTTGGCATCACTGCCTTCTGTTTTCTGATGGGGAGCATGGCTCCTTTGCCTTCACTGCCTTCTGATGGGAAAGGCCGGGGGCTCCCTGTCCCCTCCAGGGCCATGCTGGGCTCTGCACTAATCAGGAGTGAGGCCTAAGCTCATGGCTTGCTCTGAAAACCAAGTATCAGAGCCCCCTCCCCCTCTTTTTATTTTACTGTTATTATTATTATTATAATTATTAACATCCTTGTGATAGAAATAAAGTTTGTACTTGGAGTTCAGCTGAGTCTTGTGGTTCCTTCTCCTGCGTGCTCTTTGGAGACCTTAGGGAGACCACAGTGGACTGGAGTCAGCTCTGAAGAATGGGGGAAGGTGAGCAGGGCTAGGTTTTCTGTGGGCTTCTTGGAACCCCAGCAGATCCAGCATCATCCTTCTCAGAGTGCCAGACATTCAAGGTATAGTTTTCTCTTTTACTGGAGTTGGAGGAAACTGACAGGTGGCTGCAGCTCTGGGGATGATTTGGGGTGGGCTGGGGGCTGCCTTCAACTGAAGAGAGGAAGGCAGATTCCTCAAAAGCCTCAGTCCTGAGAGTTGTTGAACCTTAGCAGCATTATTCATTACCCCTCAGCACCTCATACTTTGCCCTGGACCATCTAATACCTTAGGTCATTTTGAGCTCATTTGTTTTTCTCTCAACAACCTAGTGGGGGTGGGAAAGGTAGGAAGAATTGCCCCAATTTCATATGTGGAAAGGAGTGACTTGCATAGGCTATGCAGCTAATTCATGACAGCTGGGACTTGAATCCGGGTCTGAATTATACTGAGATAAAGAAAAAGGGGGACTTCCCTGGCGGTCCAGGGATTAAGACTCCATGCTTCCACTGCAGGCGGTGTAGGTTCAAAAAAGGGGACGGAACTCAGGCTCATGGCAGTGAAATCGCCAAGTCCCAACCACTGGACCGCCAGGGAATTCCCTATTTATTTCCTCTTCAGTGAACTTTGATGGTTTGTGTCTTTCAAGGAATTTGTCCATTTCAATAAGTTGTTTAACTTATTAACATAGGGTATTCAAAAAAAAAAATAGGGTATTCATAATATTCCCTTATTATTTTAAAAATATCTGTGAAGTTTGTAGTGATGTCACCTCTTTAATTTCATTGGTTGATAATTTGTGTCTTTTCTCTTTCCCTAATGTGTTCGGCTAGAGCAGGGATCTCCAAACTTTTCTTTGATAAAAGCCAAATAGTAAATATTTAAGGTTTTGCAGGTTATACTGTGTGTATTTCAACTACAGTAAGTCCCCTACATACCAACCTTCAAGTTGCAAACTTTCAAAGATGCGAACATGAGTTTGCATGTCCAGTCATATAAGTTCACGTGTCTGGTGTGCATTGTCAGGTGCGTGCATCCTCTACAAGTGGCTGTGTTTCTGTGTACTGTACAGTACTGTATAGAGTACAGTAATACAGTATCTTTATTTCAAGCCCAGGATGTCTAGAAGCAAGCGTAAAAGCAGCGGTGATTTAGCTGGTACTGCTAAGAAGCGCCAGGAATTGGAGGCCCAGAGAAAGGACGAAGAGAGACAAGAGGAAGAAGAAGTAAATGAAGAACCGAAGAGATTCACGATGCAGGAAATGGCAAGGGAATTTTCTTTATCTGAGGAGGCACTGTTAGTTTTTGAGGCACAGGAACCAAATGTAGAACGGTACACGAAGGTTACAGCAACCATTCAAAATGCAATCCAGTGCTACCATGTCACCTATGACGAGAAAAAAGGAGCTAGACATCACCGGATCGTTTTCTCAGGAGGGTAGATAGAATTGAATCCAGCAAGGAACCAGAACCTGTGCCATCAACGTCAGGCATGAGTGAAATAGCAGCTTGCCCTATGTCTCCTATTGCTGGCAATCCTTCAGCTCCACCGTCTCCCACCTCCTCTCCCTCCTCCGGTCAGTAACTCTTCTTGCCTGTTCCCTCGATGCCAGCCTCTGTATGCCAGCTGTTGCACTGTACTACTGTACTTTTCAAGGCACTGTACTGTAAGATTAAAAATGTTTTATTTCTTGTGTTGTTTTCAATGTATTATTTGTGTGAAAAGTATTATACACGTATTACAGTACTATATAGCCAATTGTGTTAGTTGGGTACCTAGGCTAACTTTTGTTGCACTTATGAACTCGCTCTCAGAATGGAACTCGTTCATTTGGACGGGACTTACTGTACTCAACAACGCTGTTATAGAGTGAACACAGCCATGGACAATACACAAATGAATGGGTGAATAAAACTTTATTTACAAAAACAGGTAGCTGGATTATGGGCCATAGCAGGGCAACTACTGGGTTAGAGATTTATCAATTATATTGATCTCAAAAAATCAACTTTGATTCCATTGATTTCCTTTACTGTTTTTCTGCTTCCATTTCATTGATTTCCTATTCTGATTTTTATCACTTCCTTTCTTTTGCTTACTTTGAGCTTAATTTTTTCTTTACCTAGTTTCTTTTTCTTTTTAAATTTAATTAATTAATTTATTATTATTATTATTATTATTATTATTATTTTGGCTGTATTGGGTCTTCGTTTCTGTGCGAGGGCTTTCTCTAGTTGCGGTGAGCAGGGGCCACTCTTCATCGTGCGTGGGCCTCTCACTGTTGCAGCCTCTCTTGTGGAGCACAGGCTCCAGATGCGCAGGCTCAGTAGTTGTGGCTCACGGGCCTAGTTGCTCCGCGGCATGTGGGATCCTCCCAGACCAGGGCTCGAACCCGTGTCCCCTGCATTGGCAGGCAGATTCTCAACCACTGTGCCACCAGGGAAGCCCTTTACCTAGTTTCTTAAGGTCAAAGTTGAGGTCACTGATTTGAGATCTGACTTCTTTTTTAATATAACTGTTAAGTGCTTTATCTGCATCTCACAAAGTTTTGATGTGTCTTTTCATTTCATTCAGTTTAAAGAACTTTGATTTCTTCTTTGACTCATGGGCTATTTATTAGTGTGTAGTCTAGTTTCCAAATACTTGGATATTTTCCAGATTTGTTTTTGTTATTGTTTCTAATTTAATTTCACTGTGGTCAGAGAACATACTCTGTATGACTTGAATCTTTTAAAATTTATCTAGACTTCTTGTGTCCTTAGAATATTCTCCAGGCCATAATTGTTCTGTATGTACTTGAAAAGAACGTGCATTCTGTTTTGGTTGGATGAATGTTATATAAATGGCAGGTAGGTCAACATTGGTTGATAGTGGTTTTCAAGCCTTTATATCCTTACTGATTTTCTGTTTACTTGTTCTATATATTATTGAGCGGGAAATCTCTTATTATAATTGAGGATTGTCTGTTTTTCCTTATAATTCTATAATTTCTGTTCCATTATTTTCAGGTCCTGTTATTACATGTATAAATACTTAAGATAGTTGTGCCTTTGTTTAATTGGCCCCTTTATTATTATGAAATGAAATGTATTTGTAATATTTGCTGTGAAATATACTTTGATATTAATATAGCAATCTTAATAATATTAACAGTCCTCAGCTTTCTTAGTGTTAGCACAGTACATCTTTTCCATCCTTTTATTTTTATTCCTATTCCTATTTGTATCTATATATTTAAAGTGGGTTTCTCAAAGGCAGCATATAGTTGGGATTTTTTTTCGTTGTTTTTTGTCTTGGTTTTGGGTCCATTCAGACAATCTGTCTTTTAATTGAGGTGTATAGACCATTTACATTTAGTGTGATTATTGATATGATTGGGTTTAAATATATAATTTTCTCTCTCTTTTTTTTCTCTTTTTCTGCTTTCCAAAAGTATCCAAAAGGATACTTTTTATAATTTCACTGTACCTCTTTTGTTGACTTATTAGTTATTACTGTTTATTGTGTTATTTAAGTAGTTGTTTTAGGGTTTATGGTATACACTTTTTTTGGCTGCGCTGCATGGCATGTGGGAATCTCTGTTCCCCAACCAGGGATCAAACCTGTGCCCCCTGCAGTGGAGGCCCAGAGTCTTAACCACTGGACCACCAGGGAAGTCCCATAGGGTCTATAATATACAGTTTTAACTTTTCACAGTCTACCTTCAAGTGATATTATGCCATTTCATGTTTGATATTACAACAGCATATTTCATTTCTCTCCTCCCAGGCTTTGAGCTATTGTCATAGTTATTTCTGCTTTTGTTACAAATCCCCAATACACTGTTGTTTTCTTTATAAACAGTCAATTATCTTTTAAAGAGATTTAAATAGGAAAAGTATCTTTGGGAGTTCACTGGCAGTCCAGTGGTTAGGACTCGGCGCTTTCACTGCCATGGCCCCAGGTTCAATCCCTGGTTGGGGAACTAAGATCCTGCAAGCTGTGCAGTGCGGCCAAAATAAATAAATAAATAATAATTTAAACAGACAGAAGGTTATTCCCATATAGATTTTTGGTTTGCAGTTACCATGAGGTTTTGATATAGCAGTCTATATATATACAAGATTGTTTTAAGTTGCTGGTCTTTTAATTTGAAATGCGTTTCCAATATCCTGCATTTGTACTCTCCTCTCAGTTGCTGGTTTTGAAATCATATTTGTGTGTGGATGATTTTCTACCTTTACTGTATGTTTGCCTTTACCAGTGAGCTTTCCCATTCGTAATTTTCTGTCTTCTAGTTTTGTCCTTTTCTTTTCTGTCTAGATAAGCTCTTTTAGCATTTGTTATAAAGCTGGTTTGGTGGTGCTGAATTCTCTTAGCTTTTGCTTGTCTGTAAAGCTTTTGATTTCTCCATCGAACCTGAATGAGAACCTTGCTGGGTAGAGTATTCTTGGTTGCAGGTTTTTCCCTTTCATCACTTTAAATATATCATGCCACTGCCTTCTGGCCTGCAGAGTTTTTGCTGAAAAATCAGCTGATAACCTTATGGGGATTCCCTTGTATGTTATTTGTTGCCTCTCTCTTGTTGCTTTTTTTTTTTTAATTTATTTATTTTAGGCCGTGTTGGTGTTGCTGCGTGCAGGCTTTCTTTAGTTGTGGAGAGTGGGGGCTACTCTTTGTTGTGGTGCATGGGCTTCTCATTGCGGTGGCTTCTCTTGCTGCGGAGCACAGGCTCTAGGCATATGGGCTTCAGTAGTTGCAGCATGCAGGCTCAGTAGTTGTGGCGCACGGGCTTAGTTGCTCCGTGTCATGTGGGATCTTCCCGGACCAGGGCTCGAACCCATGTCCCCTGCATTGGCAGGCGGATTCTCAACCACTGTGCCACCAGGGAAGCCCATCTCTTGTTGCCTTTACTATTTCTCTTTGTCTTTAATTTTTTAAAAAACTTATTGGAGTATAGTTGATTTACAATGTTGTGTTAATTTCAAGTGTACAGCATAGTGATTCAGTTATACATATACATATATTGATTCTTTTTTGATTCTTTTCCCATATAGGTTATTATAGAATATTGAGTAGAGTTTCCTGTGCTATACAGTAGGTCCTTGTTTGTTATTTTACGTATAGTAGTGTGTGTGTGTTAATCCGAAGCTCCTAATTTATCCCCGCCCCCTCCATGTTTCCCCTTTGGTAACCATAAGTTTGTTTTTGAAATCTGTGAGTCTGTTTCTGTTTTGTAAATAAGGTCATTTATATCATTTAAAAAACATTAAATTCCACATATGAGTTCTTTGTCTTTAATTTTTGTTAATTTGATTACTACGTGTATTGGTGTGTTCCTCTTTGGGTTTATCCTGTATGGGACTCTGCACTTCCTGGACTTGAGTGTTTCCTTTCCCATGTTAGGGAAGTTTTCGGCTATTATCTCTTCAAATATTTTCTTAGGCCCTTTCTGTCTTCTTCTGGGAGAAGAGAGAAATGTGAATGTTGGTGCATTTAATGTTATACCAGAGGTCTCTTGGACTGTCCTCATTCTTTTCATTCTTTTTTCTTTAGTCTGTTCCACAACAGTGATTTCCACCAATCTGTCTTCCAGCTCACTTATTCATTCTTCTGCCTCATTTATTCTGCTACTGATTCCTTCTAGTGTATTTTACATTTAAGTTATTATATTGTTCATCTCTGTTTATTTGTTTTTTAAATCTTCTAGCTCTTTGTTAAACATTTCATGTATTTCTCGGTCTGTGCCTGCATTCTTTTTCCAAGATCTTGGATCATCTTTACTATCACTACTCTGAATTATTTTTCAGGAAGATTGCCTAGCTCCACTTCACTTAGTTTTTCTTCTGGAATTTTATCTTGTTCTTTCATCTGGAAAATATTTCTCTGCTGTCTCATTTTGTCTAACTTTCTGTGTTTGTAGCCTCTGTTCCTCAGGCAACAAGATCATAGTTCCTCTCGCTTTTGGTGTCTGCCGCCTGGTGGGTGAGGTTGGTCCAGGCTTGTGCAGGCTTCCTGGTCAGAGGGACTGGTGCCTGCCCACTGGTGGGTGGAGCTGGGTCTTGTCCCTCTGGTGGGCAGGGCTGTATCAAGGGGTGTGTTTAGAGGTGGCTGTGGGATCAGGAGGACTTCAGACAGCCTGTCTGCTGATGGGTGGGGCTGTGTTCCCGCCCTGTTGCTTGTTTGGCCTGAAGTGTCTCAGCACGGGAGCCTGCAGGCTGTTGGGTGGGGCCAGGGCTCAGTGCCAAAATGGCGACCTCTGGGAGAGGTCATGCTGATGAATATTGGCTGGGGCCTCCACCACCGTTGTCTTTGCCCCCACAGTGAGCCACAGCCGACCTCTGCCTCCCCAGGAGACCCTCCAAGATCCACAGGTAGGTCTGGCTTAGGCTCGTATGGAGTCATTGCTTTGCCCTGGGTTCCAGTGCACATGAAACCTCGTGTGCACCTTCCAAGAGTGGAGTCTCTGTTTCTCCCAGTCCTGTGGAGCGCCTCCACTCAAGCCCAACTGGCCTTCAAAGACAAATGCTCTGGGGGCTCCTCCTCCTGATGCCAGACCCTCAGGTTGGGGAGCCTGACATGGGGCTCAGAACTCTCACTCCTGCGGGAGAACCTCTGTGATGTAATTATTTTTCAGTTTGTGGGTCACCCACCTGACAGGTATGAGATTTGATTATATCATGAAAGTGCCCCTCCTACCATCTTGTTGTGGCTTCTTGTCTTTGGATGTAGAGTATCTTTTTTGGTAGGTTTGAGTCTTTTTTTGTCGATGGCTATTCAGCAGTTAGTTGTGATTTTTGTTTTTAAGTGAGAGGAGGTGGGCTCAAGTCCTACTCCGCCATCTTGTCTCCTCCTCACTTTATCACTGATTTTAAGCAACTTGGTTATAATGTGCCTTTGTACAATTCTGTGGCATTAAGTACATTCACATTGTTCTGCAACCATCACTACTACCTATTTCTTTGCTTCTTTAAGTTCACTAAACATCTTGCATCTTTGAGTTTATAGTTTTCAACCAAATTCAGAAAACTTTCAGCCATTATTTCTTCAGATATTTTTTTCTGTTTCTCCATTTTCCCTGTCTTTGGGGGATTAAATTTACGCATATATTAGGCCACATGAAGTTGCCCCATAGCTTATTGGTACTCTTTTCACGTTTTTGGATTCTTTTGTCTGTGTTCAGATGGATAGTTTCTATTATATGTCTCCAAGTTCACTAAATCTTCTGTAGTCTGATTTGTTGTTAATTCATCCAGTGTAGTTTTCATTTGGGACATTGTAATTTTCATCTCTGGAAGTTAAATTTGGGTTTTTATATTTCTCAGGTCGCTACTTAATATGTAGTTATAATAACTGTTTTAATTCCCCTGCTCACTAATTTATCATTTGTGTACTTTCTGGGTCTTCTTGTGTTGAGTTTTTGCATGTCTGGTGGTTTTGATTGGATGCCAGATATTCTGAATTCTGCCTATTTTGGTGCTGGGTATTTTTGTATTCCTATAAATATTCTTGAGCTTTGTTTCTCATACTTAGTTACTTGGAAACAGTTTGATCCTTCTAGATCAAACTTTTAAGCTTTATTAAGTGGGACCTGAGCAGTGAGTAGCCTAGGGCTAATTTTGCTCCACTACTAAAGCAAAACTGATGCCCCCATAAACTGTGATGTTTTCCACACTGGCTCTTGGGAAAAGGAACTATTTCCTGTTCTTTGACAGCTCTAATCCTTTTGGCTGGTTCTTTCCCCAGCCTCTGGCAGTTTCCTTACATGCATGGGATTATCAGTACTCAGTTAACACTTGAGTGGGATTCTCAGCAGATCTATAGAGCTCTCTCTCTGTATAACTAACTCTTTCCTTGTTGATACCCTGCCCTGTAAACTAGCTGCTTTGGTCTCCTTGGATGCCTTGGCTTCTCATCTCAGGGAGACTGTTGGGTTCCACCCTCAGTTTCTGCTCCCTTTGCTGCGGACAACTCTGCCCCAACTGTAAGCAGAGGCAGTGGTAGGGCCCACCACATTTGTTTCTCTTCTCTCAGGTCTCTGTCCTTCATGCCTGTTGTCTGATGGTGTATTTGTCAGGTTTTTTGTTTTGTTTTAGAAGGGAGGGTAAGGTTTGGTTTCTGTTTATCTATGTTAGCTAGAATTAGAAGTGTCTTGAAAGCATTACTTTCTAGATTGTTATAAAAATCTGATGCCATTCTGATTTGCATGTAACTGGTTTTTTCCCTTGAAGCTTTTTAGGGTGTCTATGTGGTGTTTTGAAATTTCCCCATGTTGTATGTTGGTATAGATTCTTTGGAGACTCATGTCCTCTTGAGTTTTTCAGAATTTTCTTGTGTTGTTATTATTTTGGTAATTTCTCTCCTGTGTTCTTTCTTTGTAGATTTCCAGTTACAGTTGGATGTCGGCCCTCTTAGACTGACCATTTTTTATTTTCCTTCATATTCTCTTTTGGTTTTTTTGCCCTACTTTATGGGAGATTTCCTCAATTTTATCCTTTCATCATATTATTTCTGACATTAATTTCCAAAGCTTTTTTTTTTATCTTCTCTCACAGCCTTTTTCTCCCCTTACTTAATGGACACAATATTTACACTTTGTGCCTTAGTTGTTTCTTGGATATCTTGTTCTACTCTCTGTACTATTTCCTGGGATTTGTTTATTTTTGTTTTGGTATTTTTATGTTGTACTTTTGCACAAACCTCTGATGTTTCTGGGCTATCTATATACTTAAGAGTGAGGCACTTGAAGGTGATGAGCTCTCTTCAGTGTTCACTTTCACTGAACAGTAGGCTGGCATTTTCACTGGAGAGCCCAGGCTGGCAGGATCTGTAGGTTTTTCCTCTGGGTTAGTTCAGGGCAGGGTCTTCCAGCCTGCTGTAGGAGCCTGGGGTGGGGTGGGGGCAGGGGCTGGAGCCCTGAGCATCTCAGGTAGTTTCTCCAGAAATAACTTTCGGCCTTCTGCAGGGTGGTGGGGACTTGAATTTCTGCTTCCTACATGCGTTTCCAGTCCTTGTTTTCCCCTGGCACGTGAGGCCTCCAATTCCTTCCCTTTACAGTGTGTTTTGGTTGTGTGTGTGTGTGTGTGGTGCGGTATGTGTGGGACGGACACAGGACAGCGAGAAGAGGGCAGAGCACTGATTTTGGATAGTAGTTCTGAGCTAAGTCTTTACCACTTCCCTGCATTTCCTTTTGCACAAAGTCGTTCTAAATCTACTGCCTGTGCCCAAAGGAGGACACGTGGTCTAAGAGAGGCCCAGACTCTTCCAGTGCAACAGTCCACTTGAGGAAAATCCTCACACTGGCACAAGAGTACAGACCAGCTCCAGGACAAGGAGTGGGCAGAACCTGCAGGGTTAGATTTACCTTTGACCTTGGATTTCCATCCCTTTAATCAGACTTTCTGTATGAAAACCATAGACTATAGGGAGTCGAGTGGGGGGCAAGGGGTAGTTTATAAGCATAATGGAGTAAGAATCACATCAAGTGTAAAGAGACCATAATAATTAGAAATACTTTTAATTCCTAGCTTCTTGGCGACCCTCAAGTATCAGAGCCATCCAAGCATGTTGGCCTTCGAATCTTCTCAGCAAGAGTAGATGATCACACAACTCTTAAGGTAAATCAAAATTAGAGGAAGGTTATTTATTGGTGTGACTTTTCCTGTCATGAGCTTCTTTTACACAGCAATGGTGTAAATAGCATCAAATTGAATGAAAAGTTTGTTAGATGCAACCATAAATAATTATAATAAATATACATCAAGTAACTTTACAGCACACATTTTTTTAGGGCCAAGGTTTGGATCTGTCTGGACCTCAATGTGCTCTCTGGGATAAGCAGTCGTGTTAGCAGCAGGTATCTTACTCACAGCTGTCATCTAGTCAAGTGATGGGCCAACAGAAGCTTCCCAAACCCCTCTTGGGGAGGTAGCTGACAATTCTGAGTCCATTCAAGGGATGGGAAGGATGGGGGCGGGGGGGACCAAGATTTAAAAATACAGGGAGGAAAAACCACTTCTAGTAAATCCAAAGGCTCTTTCATTATGCAGAAATGAAATAAGAGGATCCTTGTTGTCAGAACTACATCCTGGTGTGACCCCACAGTCAAGGGGGCTATGGCCCCCAGGAGGCAATGGCCGACCATATTCCTTCTAATTAGGGAAACTGCTTGCAGGCACCTCCAGACATGACTGATCCTGCATCAAATGTAACTGATGCAACCGGAACGATTCATCCAGGTTTACCCTTTCCTTAGGTCAGGGAATCTTTTCTATAATGGTCCTTAATGCATCTCCTAAGAATAACAGGGAGGAGGTGGATGCTAATGTCTCTAACTCTAAAATCCACACATCTTCCCAACGGGCCCCGGCAGACGGAGGAGGAGCAAATCCTCTCTCGCCAGCATTCACGCTCCAAAGCCTTCTCGACAGCACTCACGCAGAACTTCCAATATTCACAATATTATACAATAAATACAGTGATGTGATTCTGTGAGAACTGGCAAGGCCCAAAATGACAGTGTCCAGCAAGATGGCATATGCTGCTCTCGAACAAAGTACCAGTGGACAAAGACCTACTCGGGGCACAAATGCACTGGGGCAGCAGGTGGGCTGCAGCAGCTCAGCCCTGGCACACACTCACATGGGGTGGGGAGGGGGTGCCGGGTGGGCCCGGCCAGAGGGGCGGAAGGACCCTGGTGTCTCCATCTGGACTTGAAGGTCTTAGTCACTGCGGTAGGCCCTGAATTGAGCAGAGCACCTCAGACAGCTCTTTTTAAAATGGGGTGTAGCCTTTCCTCGGCTCCTCACATCACAAATACCGTAGTGAGGAAGGGACATTTCTGAGTACAAAAGTGGGGTAGGCTTGAATCATGTGCTTTCCTGTTCTGAGTCTCGGAAAAAGGCCCCCAACTTGAGCACTGTCCCTCTAGCTCCAGGGGTCCTCTCAACTCCTGAGCTGGGACGCACCTGGCCTGGCTCTGCGTACTAAGGTCAGGGAGGAACCCTTTGGTCTTCTAATCTTGGGCAGCACTCAGTGGGAAACTGTCGGACGGGGGCCCAGAAGAGTCGGACAGCAGAGAGGGCTGTCTGGGTGGGAAGGGACGGGGGAACCACTGTGGGCTTTTCTTCAGGAAAACCCAGACCATGGACAAGGGTCTAAAGCCAGAAGATTAACACGTAAAGCTCCCTGTGTGTGTCTCCCATGTTTGGGTAACTGGCCCAACCATTTCAAGATGGAAGGAGGCCTGCAGGAGCCACGTCCAGGAGAAACTCCAGCTCAAGGCGGCGGGGCAGGGCTGGCCACAGGCTTGTCTGTGAAGACGCTCTGCAGAAAGAACAGGATGCTCTGTGGGCCAAGGGCATCTCACTACCAGCTTCCTGCTGGGTGGTTCTGTGATGTGGAACCAACTGGGGCCTCACAGCATCAGAACCTGGTGGCCACGAAGGAACACGTCCAGGAAGATCAAATGAGACAGGAGCTGTCTGGGGACTAAACTATCCTACAACAAACATACCACAAATAGGTAGCAAAAGAACCAACCCATCACGAAACGTACAAATACATAAGGTTAAGTCTTCCAGGAGGTCCTGGAATGTGGACAAAGGTTCGGAAGAGCAGAATGTTGCCAACTCCTCACGCAGGGCCCCGGAGGGATGTGCCCACAGTGGCAGGCTTCCTAAGCCAGCAGAGCGGTGCCTTGGAGACAGCCTAACTCGGGCTCCCTCCCCTCAGCCACTCAGGGGGTCTTCGCGATAGTGAATGGCACAACGAAGTTTCTCCAGCATGATTTCCAGAGAGGAGTACTGGGGAAGCTTGATCATGAACATGCAGGTCTCCACTCGGATGTAGCGAGAGTCTGGGGAACCTATAGGAGAGACATCGGGCCAGCGTTAGAGCGTGGGACTGGATCCCAGGTAGGCCTGGCTGGACCCTCCGCCTCCAGGTTTGCCTCTCCGGGCCGCTCCAAGTCAACCCCAAGGCCCAGTCGGGGGGATGAGGGCCTGGGAGGCTGGATTCTGGAGGAGGAAAGGGCAGATACACAGCTGCTGTACAGCACAGGTACCAAATGGCTGACCCGTGACAGAATCTGACCGCAGGCAGGTTTGTCTGGCTGGCAAAGAGTTTTGATTTTTTAAATTTATTTTGCTGCATTTAAAAGTTGGAAGATTAAAACACTTCTGGATTTTAAGCTTTTAAAAATTTCAGAAGACATGTCAGCGTTGGGCCTATACTGCCACTTGGTGAAGGTCAGGTTTGGGAAGCACATGGCCCCAGGCCCGCCCCACCACCCCCTGGCCTCTCTCTCATTTACATTTGGGCCTTGGTGTTCCGGGTCCGTGTCCATTGTTCTTCCCCCCTCATGCAGGGCCTAGCAGCCCCAGCTCCAAACGGGGCCCATGTGTCCCTACTTGGAACATGACCAGGGGAGGCCAGTACCTGCTGTGCCATCCGGGGGGGCGATCTTCATGGGGTATGGGGGCACATGGGCTGTGTCGGGGCCCCCGTCTTTGCAGGGGCAGGTGAATGGGATGCGCTCCTGGTTGCAGGCAAACTTGATGAACTTGCACAGCTCCTCCTGGGCGAACATCTCCAGTGCCCCCCAGAAGAACTCGATGTGCTGGTCCGTCTCCATCAGGCCCACCTGGTACATGGTGTGGGCCTGGGGAAGAAAGGCCGCAGACATGAGCAGGCCTGGGCCTCTAACCCAGTGCCCCCCCGACAAGGCTGGGCCCAATCCCGGGGCAGGGTGCAGCAGGGAATCGACGGCTGCAGGACACAGGGAGGTTACAATGATGACAAGGACCGCAAAGGCAGTTCTAACAGCGTCTGTCTGTGTGACTGTGGCCTATGCACTAGGCCCGGCAGCAGGGGCTCTCCATACATTACCCCACTCACCCCGCTGGGCAGGTCTTGTCACTGTTCCCATTAGAGGTGAAGTCACTTGGGCAAGGTCTCCCAGCTGGCACGGGCAAAAGCGGGCCAGGCGGAACAGTGGAGGGGGCTTCACCTCAGGCTGGTGACGTAATTCATGGGCTCTGGAGGCAGGTGATCTGCCACTTCCTGTCTGGGTGACCTTGGGTAAGTGACCTGTCTTAGCTTCAGTTTACACAGCAGTGAGATGGGGGTGAGCACAGCTCCTCTCACACGTGAGGAGGACAGAGTGCTGGGGCCCAGGAAGCACTAAGACATGACAGGCCACTGCCAACATGCCTGTCAGCCCGGCCGGCCCAGCCACCGACCTTCAGGAACTCGAGGTTGATGTAAGGGAGGCCGCACGTCCGCAGCTCCATCTCCAGCGGGCTGAGCGTGGTGAGCAGCTGCAGGGGGATGATGGTGCCCAGGCCCGCGCGCACGGCTGTCACACACTCGACGTTCTGCAGCTCCCGCAGCCGCAGGCTCCGGATGGCTGCTGCGTAGATGTCCTTGTTCTCCCACCTGCGGGGGTCGTGGGTGAGGGGCGACGCTCAGCAGGCTGCTCCGGGGCCTGGGGGCCACACCCGCTCGGGCAGAGGCCCCAGGCCGTTACCCGGATTTCCCAGGCCTGGCACCTCAGTGAACTCCTCTCCTGCTCTGGGTGTCACCCGCCCCAGAGCTGGTGTTTCTGAATAAAGTCCTTCCACTGAAGATATTCCACCATCTTTCCTGACGCCCACCGTCCTGCCTCACACCCTCCCCCCAGTGGAAGCCGCCGGTCCCCTGACCTAGGCCCCCGCGCACTCACGCCACAGGGATGTGCCGGCCGCGACTGCACAGCTCCACCTCCTCGCCCGCCATGGTCAGGTAGGTGAACCGGCAGCAGGGCTTACTGGGCCCGTCGGGGCTCTCGATGGCCAGGTGCTGGGAGGCAATCTCGGCGCACAGGGCCTCCAGCTCGCTCTCGTCGTTGATCTGGAGGGAGGCACAGCAGGGCGGGGCTGACTGCCGCCCTGCCTCCCAGGCCCTCGGAAGAGGGAACCCCTTCCCCAGTTGGGCAGATGTCGGTCATTGCTCGGGTGGGGGCTACCGTGGCCTGGTCCGCCAGCCTTGCCGTCAGTTCAGGGTTAGGCACGTGGCCGAGGCCTGGCTAACGAGACCCAAATTACAGTTGCCCTCTTTCACTGGCGTGGACACGGCTGAAGGCGGTGCACCTCGTGCTGCTGGGGCCATCTTGAGATCACTCATTGACGACATCATTGGAGCACCTGGATTCAACCCTGTCTGAAGCCAATCTATATCTGTACTTTTAGTTTTAAGATCAAATCACTAAAAAAAATTTTTTTCCTAAGCTGGTTTGACCTGGGGTTTCTATCACTTGTCACCAGAGAGCCCTGACTTAATTCCACCTGTGGAAGGTACCCGGGCTGCCCCTCCACCATCTGGCCCACTGATGTACATGCTGGGCCACCGAGGAGAGGACGGGATCTGACCCAGGCGAGAACAAGCCTGTAGCTCTGGGACAGTGAAGGCCGCAGGCAGGCACCCCTGACAGAAGTTCAGGGCGTTTCTTTCTGGTTCATGTGCCTCCCCGGCCTCTTCCGAGGTGGTTCTGTCTCCCAGCACCCTCTGGGGCCTTGCCCATCCCCTCCAGACAGAAACCTTGGCTGGACAGTCTGCCTGGGCGCCTCTTCCATCCTCTGCCTGCCTCAGGCCTTTGCTGCCACCCACGCCCCCGGCAGGACTTCTCAGAGCAGCGCCTGGCAGCTACTCATAAATCCCCAGCCTGTGGAGGGCGTCCTGCTTTGACCCTTTAAACAATTCATCGTCGGCCCTCTTTCTGCTGAGAAGCCAACTGCTGTCCAGGACCCCGGCTTTGCTGCTCCCATGCGCTGGCTTCCCTCAAGGGGCAGCTAAGGGGACTACGGAGAGCGTGGCAACGAGGCCCCTCCGAGGGCCCTCAAGTCTGTGCCAGTGGAGGCCGATTGGCCGACCCCTCCTTCAGCAGATGTCCCCTGGAGAGCAGCCTCGCAAGGCCTCTGACACAAAGGCTGCCCCCGGTGAGCAAGAGCCGCCGGCCTTGGGGAGGGCTGGATCACGGGCCACCTCCACACTCTGCCGGGACGGTCTCTAACCTGAGGAGCGCGTGTGGGCCAAAAAGCTCAGGCTTTCCAGCTGGCCAGACCCGAGCTCTGCTAGTGGCTTCGCTCGCAGCCAGCCCACTGCTCTGAGCCTCACTTCCCTCCTGGCCTCACTGTGAGGGCTTCTGAACACAGCCCTCCAGCGTGGGCCTTACGTAAACGGAGAGCAGCGGGGCAGCTCCCTGACAACAGACGTGAGCCCAGCCTGGCCTCAGCGACTCTGCCGAACCAATGGACGGACCCGACCGCAGCCTGAGCAGCGACCATAGGTGGGTGGGTCTGCGTGCGGAGGGGAACGGTCAGACACTGCTGTGATCTCATTATCTCTGTGTGTCCCAAGGCACAGGGGAGGGAGGAAGAGCTCCGTTCCCAGCGCCCTGCCTAGGTGATACCCAAGAGCTGATCTCCTGTGCTCTTCGTGAAACTCTGAAACCAAGCTCTTAAAAGTGAAACCGGCTCTGCTTGGAGCAGTTCCCACCCAACCCTTCTACTCCTTTAGCTGCCGGGAACCCTTCACCCCTGTGTCCTCATGAGGCCCAGCAGGCTAGTTAAGTCACCCCTGGGCTGCTGCTGTCGGCAGGGAGGGAAGCCTGAGGCAAGCCACGCCAGCAGAGATGCCTTATGCAGCCTAATGTTCTTCAAGAGATGGCTGTCAGTCCCCAGGTGGGGACACAGAGGCCATGGGGTGGCAATAAGGGCCCCAGGGGCACTGCTCCGGGCCCCACTGCCCCCCCAGAAAACATGGGCTTTTCACTTACACTCTCGAATTTCTTGACATAATTATAGGTGAGTATGTCTGCTTCCTGCAGGTCTTGGTCAGGGTCCAGGGGCTCGCCCACCAGCGTCTTCCAGAAGGAGGGCAGGAGGTCCAGGGGAAGAGGGACATCTGCTCGAATCGCAATTCCCAGCAACTGGCCCAGGAAGTGCAGCAGCTGCTCCTCCCCATAGGTGATGGGGCTTGGGGTCAAGATGTACTTGCCCTGCAAGTGGAGGCAGAGGTGAGGTGACTGACGTGGGCCTCTGCTCCCCACAGGAACATGGGTCCCAGGCCCACGGGACCCACGGCAGGCAGGAGCATGTCTAGCCAGAGCAGCGAGAGCGCGGCCCAGACCAGGAAGGCTCGTGAAAGGGCGCAGAGCTGATGAGGACGCGCACCCATGAGCCGAGCCCCTGCCCCTCAGGGAGCCGACCGCTGGGCCACCAGCCTTGGCTGCCCAGGCCTCGCGTCTTACCTTGTTCTTGTTGACGGCTGAGCTGGGGCACAGCAGGAGAAGGGAGAGCGAGGAGCTCTGCAGCTCTTTACACACCTGCCACAGGAAGTGGCGGAAGGAGCCGCCTGCGGGACAGATGGGGACCTATCAGCCTACCCTGCCTGCAGGCCCTGTCCCCACCGGGAAGTCAACTCCTCTGCCCCCTGGGCTGTGGCTTCGGCAGGTGAAAACAGAACCCGCCCGAGGGCTGGGAGACCCGGGCTCCAATCTGCGGGGCCACTAACTAGCTGCGTGGCTCCTGGGGAATCCCTTCTCTGACAGAGCCAGCCTCAGCCCCTCTACCTAGCAGATGGGGGCAGTCACTGTACCCACCTCCCAGGCTAGTTCCAGGGATTCAACGAGATCAAAGGCAGATCCTACGCGGGTCACTTCTCACAGCTGCAAGCTGACACCGATACAAGGGCTTGCGGGACCCGTGTCTGTCCCCTGCGCTGGGCCAAGAGCACGGCCCCATGTTTTCCTCAGCACTGCCTCCTGCCAAGCCCAGGGCTCAGTGTGTGTCCAGTGAGGGCATAAATAAATGGATGGACACACGGACACACGCAAAGGGCAACGGCAATGATCAGCTCCTCTCCTACTGCCATTCCAAATGTGCCTCTGGGTTTCTTGCAAAACTCCTCTCTGTGGCTGGGTCTCCTCTGCCCTTCCGCATGCATCCCATCAGTGTCCTCAGGTCAGGAAGCACTGAGGACAGCTGTGCACGCGGAGGACTTGCTTGGGGACAGATGTCAGGGCCTGGCCGCTTCCACGGAGAAGCAGGAGACTCCCGCCTGCTGAAGCCGCCAAGGGCTGGGCTTTAGAATCGGACAGACCTGGGTTTGCACCCCAGTGATGCTGCTGACCTTGGGGGAGCTACTTAACCCGGTGGAGCCCCAGTTTCCCCGCCTGTAAAGTGGGACAGTGCTGGTGTCATGAGGAGTGTAAGGTGTTGAGCCTGGGCCTCGCACGTTCTGGTATCTCAATGAACAGAGCTGTTCTCAGAGAGCCTCCGAGGTGTGCCCAGAGGACGCCACGGCGCTGGCCGGCAGGGAGGCTGCTGCAGGAAGTGTCCCATGATCAGGACGGGAATGGGAAACAGAGCTGCCCCAAGAGCTCTTCCCACCCAGCGCGCCCAGTGAAAGAACTGTCTTCTCCCATCCAGCGCATTTCCTGAACGTCTGGGCTAAACGGACTGAAAGGACCACGAAGGAGCATGTTCTGAGCGGCCATTCCTCCTCCCTGCAGCGTGAAATGGCAGGATGTGCCATTCTGATCAAGGGCTCCCCAGACCCCTGTCTCTCATGGGGCACACACAAGCTTTTGGCCCAACCAACCCTCAGTCAAGGGCTCTTCCTGGAAAAGAAGTGCAATCCACACTGAGGGCGTCTCTCCTCAGCAAGAAATGCACTCCTAGCACTGGTCAGAAGCCCGGTCCCCAAGCCCGGACAGCGCTGGGCTGAAGTTCCAGGCCGGCGGCAGGTGCCACATCCCCAGGGGACAGGGGCAAGTCCAGGGGGGCTGGGTTTGGAGAGTCTGGACAGATGGTCACTTGGGGGCAGTCCTGGCTTCTGTGCAGAGCAGGGTAATGAGGAGGTGGCTTTACTCTTGTTAATGGGTAAGATATTGGGCCATTTAGGCTGAAAATAACCCCAGGAATGTTTACATTCTAAACACAGCCTTCACCCTGGACTGGCTGACGGAGGGCCTGCAGGGTGCCACTTACTGGTGCCATGGACCTCCTCCCCAGTGAAGCGGATGTTGAAGGCATAGGTGGGGTCACCGCCACTCGCCAGTCTGACGCAAAGCTGGGAGGATGGCACCGAGGCCAGCTGCCTGGCCGCCTGGCAGAAGTAGGAGTTTTCGGAGGCTCTGATCTCCCCTGGAGCGAGAGAGGAAGTGCCAAAACCTCCGGGTGGCCACCTCCCGCATCCCAGCACAGGAGAGCCGCACGGCCAGGCCCCGGCCTGCTGCTCCCACCTCACCCCACTCCCTGGGGCAGCCACTGCCTCCCTTCTGCTCCTGGAACATCTTCAGTCTTTCATGTCTGCCACATGGGTCCCTTGAGGAGCCTGCCCCCCCCACCCCCCATTCTCCACGTGGTCAGCCCCTCCCATCCTTCCGCGTGTCTCTCGGGGGAGGCCCCGCACCTGGGCTCCTCTCACGTGCCCCTCCCGACGTCTGTCCGTTCACAGGCTGTGGTGGAGACTCCTGGCTGCCTCCCCAGTATCCAGCCTCCCCGCTTCTTCGGTGCTAGATTCCTGATTTTAGCATGTCCACGGCCAGAACGAAGCCCACCTCCCCTGCACTGAGGCACGGCCTGTGCCGCTGACGCCCACTCCCTCTGCTGCCTGGATTGGGAGCTTGGGAGGGACTGGAGGGGGACGTCACAGGCTGGGACGTAGAGCAGGGCAACAGGAGCACCCACGCCAACGAGGGATGTCAGAGCAGCCCGGGACTCCCTCTTCTAGAGGCTTCTCTTATGTGCGAGAAATCAACTAGTTCAAGCACTGCTGCCTGCATCCTCTGGTCTGTGTAGCTAATCTCACCTCCCACGATCTCCAGTGGGTCCAGAGTAATCTCCGGTGCCGCGTGGTCAGCCGTCCTCTGCACTGTGGCGTTCAGCACCCGATTCATGACGGTCACCTTCGTGTCATAAAAGATCAGCCCTGAAGGGAGGAATGTGGTAGAGAGGCTGGGATGGGGTGGCTTCCCTTCCTTCCCAGTCACCCTGAGGCCTGGCGGAGGCCACGCTGTCCCCTGTGGCTCCGTCCAGTCTCTTCTGGGATGGACTGCAGGCCCCTAGGAGGATGTGCTGCTGGGGGCATAAGAGGTCCCGCCCCACTGGAGGGTGATTAGTTAGTCTCCACCCAAATGTGAACGCAGGATTAAACCCTTGGACCCTGTCATGCCCATGAGACAGCTCGCTTGCAGGAATACAAACCCAAATACATAAAGAGTAAGGAGGTTTCTGTGGCCACTTCTTAAACAGCAAAAAATAAAAACCACGGAAGTGTCTATCAATAAGGACATGGACACCTACGCTGTGGACAGCAAGGCAAGAAGGGTGTGTGTGTCGACACGCAGAGATCTGTGAAGCAGAGGTGCAGAACAGAATGTATAAGAGGATACCCAGTTTTTGATTTAAAAAAAAAATGACAAATGTGTGTGTCTATTTGTATGTGAATAGAAAAGTCTGGAAGGACAGACTCATCTGTTAGTGATGGTCGTCTCTGGGATGCAGGAACGTTGGGGGCAGCTAGTGAGTCAGAGCTTTACGTTTGTGTATTTCTAAATAATCTGAAAACTCTTATAGTAAATTTATTTTTTCAGAGCATATTTGTTTTCTTCAGAGCATAATTAAAGTAACTGCCCTTGGGTAGAACCACTGCTCCAGAAAAGACTCGTGCGTCCAAGGACAGGCTGGGGGTGGGGGGGTGGGACCCTGGGCAGCTGCAGGAGGCCAGGTGATGCCAGAGACCCCACCCATCGGGTCGGCCCGGGAGGCCCAGGCACTGACCTTTGGCCTCCTTCAGCAGGGCCGCGATGCTGTGCGTGTACATGGGCGTCTGGCGCAGCTCCACGAGTGGCAGGAAGAAGGTCTCGAGCGTGGTGTTCAGGGACTGCAGCAGGGCAAAGCGCAGGCGCAGGCTCTCGATGGGCACATCTGCAGGGCATGAGGGGCGGTCAGGCGGGGGCTCGGCCCAGAGAGGCCGAGACTCTCCGTCTGTGAACGACGCAGGTGGCCCGGTCGCGGGGAGGGACCGGGAGGCTCCCGCGGTTTTATCCTTGGAACCCAGAGGCTGTTGGTGAGTGAGAGAGCCCGGCTTCCCTGAGCCTGTGCCAAGCAGCAGCAGAGGGCAAGGCCCGGGCTCGGAGGGGACCTGAGGGTCCGCTCAGCTGGCCTTTGCGGCTGTGCCGGGGCTGCATACCATTTGATTTTTAACTTTTAACTCTGAAGTAATTACAGGCTCATAGGAAGTTGCAGAACAAAGTAGAGTCCTGTGTACCTTTCCCCCAGCTCCCCATGGTGTGACCTCACACATCGAAACCGGGAGACTATTACATGGCACACTGACTTTTACTTGTCTGCCCTCAAGTACGTCTCCTCTCTGACCGTGAGACTGACGTTGGGACAGTTCACGGCCACGTTCACTGTCGCGTATCTGCAAGAGAGCGAGGGCTCGGACTGTGGCTGAGTGAGGGTGAGCAGGGTAAGTGGGGCCCGAGGAGCACACACACCCCGGCACCGGAGCCAGCCCAGGGCCTGTTGTGTGTGACAGGGCTTATTCTCCAGGGGTGGATTTATGGAGAATGTCCGTTTCTGTGTGCGCATTACTTTTGTGTGCATTCCTAGCTTTTGATAGAAACATGCTGCTCTCTTGTAATTAAGGCTAATGTCTCGGACACACACTACCAGACTGCCCTGACCCCCTCTCACCCCCAACACCAGCCTGGCATCCAAGGCGGCCTCTAGGCAGGGGCCTGGGTGTGATGGCAGGGGTCTTGTCTCCCAGCCACCGCACTTCTGTGTCTGCCGCTTGGCTTGGTTGTGAGGAGCACATAATAAGGCCTCACAAACTTCAGTGGCCACAATCACAGCTTCTTGTCTTTCTTTCCCTCTTTTTATACCCAACCGGTTCAGAGCAGGCGTTCCTAAGGATTTTTGTAACGGGCACAGAAAGGGCATCTAGTCCTTCTAAACCACCCCGTGCCGTCATGGGGCAGCCCCCACAGGGCGGCCCAGGGGGAGGACCCTGTAAGGCATCCCCCTGGGGCCACATACTCAAGAGACAGGCCACTCTGGGGTCGGCGGCGTCTGTGGGGTCCAGATACACCTCGTGGGGATGCAGCCGCGCGGGCGTGATGGCCAGGTGGCGGCACAGCCGGTTGATGTACTGCACGAGCGCCACGTCCATCTCCAGGGTCCACTTCCTGGAGGCCTTGTGTGCGTGCCGGACGTCGATGCAGGCACACCTGGGGGCGGGGAGAGGCAAGGTGGGGCGGCGGCCGCTGGGGGACTGCTGGGTTCCTCCGCAGCCACGTCCCAGCTCCCGGAGGACCTTTATAAGACAGCCTTGCCTCCCAGGCATTTCTTGGTGCTCAGCCAAGGTGCTGACTGCAGTGGAACTGCCTGTCCTGAGGGGAAAGCTCCTTTCTAAAGAAACAAGCTGAGCAGGCGGGGGGGGGGGGGGGGGGGGGGGGGGGGGGGCGGGGGACGGCAACACGCATCCCCACGTGCCTCCCTGCTGTCTGTAGGCAGCAGGGTCTTAGGGTTAAAGACGGGGCTCTGGAGTCCTTGGGTGAAATCTAGGCTACAAAGCACACCTACTTCCTGAGCCTCAGTTTCTTCATCTATGAAATGGAGCTGGCGATAGCACAGCCTCGCGCTGTCAGGAGGAGTCACTGAGAGGACACCTGCGATGCACACAGCACGGTGCCCCGCCCCTTCCGAGGGCACAGCAAGTGCCAGCTGCTGGTGTTACTGAAGCCATCGTCTTTTACCCAGCGATCCCACCCCAGGGTTCCCCTACGCGGCTCCTTGAACAGGCAGGCAAAGGTGTGTTTGTCAGGGCTGCCTTGCTACAGCAACATCAGCCATAAATTACACCACCCCCAATAACGGAACGCTCGGCAGCCATTAAAATCATCTGGTAGAACAGTATCAAATGATGTGGAAAAATGAAAAAAGCACACTGCAGGACACTATGTCGTGTCTGATCCCACGCTACAGTACTGAAAACATCTACTCCTGGAAAAATGTTGGGAGAGGTGTTTACTGAAACCTTTCCAAGTGATTACCCCTGGGCACAGAATCACAGGAAATCTCCTTTGTGTTTGAATATACTGCATGAGGTTTTTATCGAGTGTGTGTGTCCTTATTCTACAAACATTGAGCTATTAACCCAAGAAAGGCCTGCAGGCAGGCAGGTGGGTGGACAGGTGCCTCTCATTCCAGAACCTGTGGCACCTCGAGGGGGGTCACATGCCACACAGGGTGCGTCGCGCAGAGGGACCTGTCTCAGGGAGGTGGTGGAGCCTGGGGCCAGGCTCTCGTCACTGCAGGCCACCTCTGTCCTACCCTAGGAGTGCTCCGAGAGAGACCTAGCTCCTTCAGAAGGTGATCCCCTCTTCCAGGCTGGATGTGTCATCACCGTGGCCCCATAACACACGTGAACCAGCCCTCCCAGCTGTTACAAATGTGTCACCTTGGAATTAATTTGCAGTCCAATTTGTTCCCTTTTCACTTGGAATGCAGTTTCTAGTCCAAAATAGGTGATTCTGCTTTTAACGAAAACCCCCAAAGTCGTGTCTCTTACTGGTTTCTAAAACCAGTCAGAGAACTTGGCCCTGTCACCATGATCCAAGGCCCATCTGGGCATCGACTCTGAGCCTTGAATGAAGGTACAAAGTGCCGGTGCCAAGCAGTAAACAATTTCTCAACTCTGAAAACGGGGTTTTAAAAAAGCATGCTTCTGGCAGCCATTCCTTCTCTGAGACCCAGTACATCTTGCTGTGGGAATGGGCGTGTAGGCCTGTGTGTGGCAGAGCCAGAGGGACAGGGCAGGGAGATTTCTTTTGGTTTGCAGACATCTTGCCTGCTTGGGATTCACTTACAGCTAGAAAGGGGAAACCATATTTAGTTTGGCCCTGGAGACCTGGTGACTCGTGACCTTGCTGTGCTCCTGCCTGGGAGTGAGAGAGGGCAATGGAGAGTGGGAGAGAATGTGTGAGTCCAAAGAAAAAAGATTCTTTGGAATAAGAAATCATCCCTGTTAGGGACTGAAATGTCCCATTCCTGCCAATTCATATGCTGAAGCTCTAACCGCCAATGTGACTGTATTTGGAGACAGGGTTTTTAAAGAGGTAATTAGGTTAAATGAGGTCACAGGGTGGGGCCCTAATCCAATAGGACTGTTGTCCTCATAAGAAGAGGGAGAGACACCAGGGATGCAGGCACACAGAGGAAGGGCCACGTGAGCACACAGCATGAAGGTGGCCGTCTGTGAGCCAAGGAGAGCCCTCCAGAGAAACTAACCCTGTTGACACCTTGATCTTGAGTTTCCAGCCTCCAAAACTGTGAGATAGTGAATTTCCGTTCTATAGAACACTGTTTCAAACGGGTTGGAAAATCCACATTAACAATTAGGAAAAATTAGAAAATAACTCAGTAGGTATTAAAAACAGGCCAGATGGAATGGCTTCCCAGGAAGTAATTGCTTGGGGAAGCGTCTAGTAGCTGAGAACAATTTTTTTTTTTTTAACATCTTTATTGGAGTATAACTGCTTTACAATGGTGTGTTAGTTTCTGCTGTATAACAAAGTGAATCAGCTATATGCATACGTATATCCCCATATCCCCTCCCTCTTGCATCTCCCTCCCACCATCCCTATCCCACTCCTCTAGGTGGTCACAAAGCACTGAGCTATCTCCCTGTGCTATGTGGCTGCTTCCCACTAGCTATCTGTTTTACATTTGGTAGTGTATATATGTCCATGCTACTCTGTGAACAATTTTTACACAAGGTATCAACTGGGTTGACAGCCTCTTACCTCTCAAAATGAAGATCGTAACCACATGATAAAATCGCCCTCCAGACACTACGGATGTCTTGCTTGGCTCGGTCAATAACAAACTTGTGAAATCCTTCCAATGTCAGGTACTTTTCCTCAGGAACTGATGGAAAAGTGTTCACACTGTTAGGAATCGGTGAGAAGTGGGGGTCCCACAGCATGCTCTCACTGCACCCTCTCTTTCAGGGCCCAATTCATCTAACCCCCCCCGTCTCCTGCCGTCACTCCAGGGTCTGTTAACAGACTGTCTCCACCCGACTGCTCAATGACACACATAACCCCCAACCTGACGGGTCTGAGCTGCAGCCTCACCTTCTCGGGCTGGTGACCAAGTGGTGCAGCGCTTTCCCCCCAGTCTCGTCTTTCTGTATCTCAGAAACATTCCTGACTGACTAAGCAATTTTTGTGACAATGATAGCTTTCTCCAAGTCTGCTTGGGCCTTTAGGAAGATAAGGTTCTAATGTCCCAGGTAAGTGCCCTTCTGGAAGAAAATTTCTGAGCAGATTTCCAATCTTTACTTTTAATCGCAAGCATCTATTCTTCCCTTGGGAGTATGGTATTTCTGGAGCTGCTATTCTAACCTCCACCAGTTCAGGTCAGCAGAGATGGAGTCCTGGAGCAATAATCGCAGTTGGCCAGGTATGTCTTCCGTGTCTTGGGCAGGGCTGCCCTGCCTAAACTAAAACCCGAGGGAGCCAGGTGGTCAGGGAAAAGCAAAGAGGCTGGATCCCAGGCTGCGCCGCCATCTCCAGGATGGAAGCAGCCCCAAGCCCGCATCAGGCCCAAGTTGCTTGTTCACCTTCTTGTTTTTTGGTGGGTGACTTTTCTGGGTCCTTTTCGTCCGGCTTGCTCTTTTCCGGTGACTTCGGCTTCACAGTGGGCTTCTTCTCGCTCAAGGCGGTCCTGCTGTAGACCAAAGCACCGGAATCAGAATTCCTCATGCCCAGACCTCCTCCTGGTGGGGGGAATGCAGAACCTCACCAGGCATTGGTTCACCCTCCCCCAACTACGGCTGATGGTTCAGAGGGGGCTGGGGTCAAGATCAGCCTTGTTCTGACCAAGAAAAGTTTCCTGAGCAAATTATGAGGACAAATTGATGCTTTAAAATGTGGAAAATCTCAAAGAGACACTTTTCAAACATTCTTTCTACATACTTCAGAGCTGTACTGTCCAAGAAGCAGGCACTGGCCAGATGTAGCTACTTAAGTTTAAATTAATTAAAATTACAAGCCCAGTTCCTTGGTGGCACTCGCCGCATTTCAAGTGCTCAGTAGCCATGTGTGCTTAGTGGCCACTGTGCTGAGTAGCACAGACAGAGAAATGCACATTTCCATCGTCACAGAAAGCTCTATGGGACAGTACTGATTTAAAAGCCCCATTTATGTATAATTAATTAATAAAATTTTAAGACACTTTTTTTCTCTGATGACTTAAACAAGTCCTCTAGAGACTCCTGCTTGGTAGTACTTCACTACCTGAATTTCAACTTGAGAGTCATAAACTTGTATCTAAAGAAAATTCTACTAAATATGTGTGCATATCCACACATGGAATATTATGGAGCTACTTTAAAAGAGGAACGGGGGAAGTTCTTTTTGTGCTGATATGGAATCATCTCTAAGATCAGGAGTAAACAGAAAGGTACAGGCATTTTGTACAGTTCCCGACCTCTGGGTATGCGTACACTTGCTTGTGTATACCCAGAACAGTTCTGCAAGGCTACGAAAGTGACACTGCAGCCTCAGGGAAGGGAGCTGGGAGGCTTAAGGACGGAGAGGAAAAGGAGTGGCTTTTCACTGCATATGCTTTTGAATATTGTACTATTTTAGCCATTTAAAATGTAACAAGGGGCTTCCCTGGTGGCGCAGTGGTTAAGAATCTGCCTGCCAATGCAGGGGACACGGGTTCGAGCCCTGGTCTGGGAAGATCCCACATGCCGCCGAGCAACTAAGCCCGTGAGGCACAACTACTGAGCCTGTGCGTCTAGAGCCTGTGCTCCGCAACAGGGGAAGCCAAGACAATGAGAAGCCCGCGCACCATGATGAAGAGTAGCCCCCGCTCGCTGCAACTAGAGAAAACCCTCGCGCAGAAACAAAAACCCAACACAGCCAAAAAAAAAAAAAAAAAAAATGTAACAAGATAATATGTATGCACAAATAAAACATTCTGCACTTAAATGTTAAAAGCAGTTGCTATGTGGGGGGTAATTCAGTGTTTTCCAATATGCATGGGTGCACTTTAACAGTCTTTCTACAATAACTGCATTATTGTGTGGGTAAAAGAAGTTAGACTTTTTAAACAATTCTGTACATTTTAGATGTTTTATTAATTCAGACTGGTCTGCTTTCCAGCCTGCATGGTCCAGATTTTACTGTCCTTGTGGGTAAAATGAAACGTTCTCTTCCAGCTGACGAAGCCAAGGGCGAAAAGGACCCTGGCAGCAGAGCAGAGAAGAGCCAGGATGTCTGGCTCCGCCGAGGTGCCGACAGCCTCCCAGGAAGCCTGCTAGGAGGTGGCCCCGCGTGCCCCCGCCCGGCCCACCTTCCGAGCTCCTCGGTCACCCACCTGACGCTGTTGAGCACGGCCTTGTCCTTGGCGGGTGGCTTGGTGATGGGCCGCTTGGTGCTCACCACCTTCCCGGGGTGCTGTTCCTTCCCCGCCTTGCTGTACTTGCTCTTGTCGAACTTGGGCTTTGGCACGCCGTACTTCCTCAGGATCTGCGGAGCACCGGAGGGGAGGGGCCTCAGACTCAGCCCCAGGGGCACCCGAGGCCCAGCACAGGTGCGGCGGGGATGGGGTGGCTACCTGGGTGAGCTGGTCCTCCAGCACCTTTTTGGGGGGCCGAACATTGGTGAAGAAGAGGTGGAGGAGGTTGCCTGGCGTCTGGGAGTTGATCTGCTCTTTGCTGAGATAAATGTCAGACACTTTGATGGGCTTTGCTGGTGTCAGGCTCAGCATCTGCTCTGAGTGGGCGCAGCTCTTAAATATCTCCGTCAGCACCTCTCTGGCCCCGGGCACCAGCTTCTCACCTGTTACAGAATGGAGGGAGGGCAAACGATTCTGCCGTGAACACGCTACGTCAGGATAAGCCCTGCAGCATCTGATTTATTTTTCATCAGCGATTTATTTTTGAAAGTGGGTAATGGGTGGTGAGTGGTGATGATGAGCTGTCCACCGAGACCCGGTGTCCCCTTTCTGCACGCACACCCCAGTTACACGCCCAGCCTTCTCTGCCGTGAGGTGTGGTGCCGTGAGGTGCGGCCCCGTGACGTGGGCCCCTCCTGGGCCAGTCTGCTTCAGGCAGGACATAGATGGGCTCCAGGCTAGGCATTTATAACTGGCCTCCTGTTTACATTTCTTGGGGTGAGAAAAAGATGGACTTCAGGCCGGACACTTGCAACTAGCCCCCTGTTTGCATTTCCTGAGACAGGAGATAGGTGGGCTCCAGGTTAGCTATTTACAACCAGCCTCCTGTTTGCACTTTGAAATAGAAATAACAACAGGAACAGGGTAAATAGCCAGGCTTTGTTTCCTGTGGACACTTTGAGGTAACAGTTATGGCAGGGACAGAGAGGGGCTAAACCCTGTTCTGAGTAAAGATCAAGAGGTCACATAATATATTTCCCATCCTTGGGGCAAGGGAGACATTGCACATGCACAGAAAGGCTCCTTGGGGGTCAAAAAGGAAGGGGCACCACCCCATAATATGTGATGCCAAGGCCCTCCCATAGGCCTCTGGGGTGGAATCCATCTTGGAAAAAAGTTGCGCACGCCTGTTGGGGAGGGTCCTAGGGCAGGGCAGGTGTGGAAAAAGAAACCAGGTAATTGGCCAAAGGTAAACAAAGACCCGGAATAACTGCCCTGTATAAGTGACTTAACCGCCTCTTTACTGGGCTCCTCCTCATTAGGGAGGACGCCCACACCCTTTCTCTCTGGGGTGTGCATCTCTGCCTTGCTTCTGTCAACTCAACAAACTGTTTCTCTGTGTGCTCTCCCACTTGTTGTTGTTCTGTGTCCCCAATAATAAACTTTGTACCTGTTTTTACAGTTCTTGCCTCCTTGAGAAACACATTTTTCAGTGGGGGTGAGGGCCAGGGGAACTTTGCTTCTAGCCTCTAGCCCTTGCTGGTCCAGCGGCTAGGATTCCTGGTTTTCATCCAGGCTACCCAGGTTCAATTCCTGGGCAGGGAACTAAGATCTCACTTCACGCCACGGCTCACTGTTGCTTCTCTGAGATCATGTTCTCTTCTGCACTCATCCCCGCCACTGGCTGCGTGGAGATAACAAGCCCCCGGATGGCAGACCTCGGGGCTCACCCTGGACTCTTACATGTGCAAGAAATGAACTTCCACTGGGTCTGAGTTACTGTACTCTAGGGTCTCTTTACCATGGAGGTTGAACCTCCTTAGCTTCAACATGTCTGTGATGGACAGTCCCCAGGGAGCAAGAGGATGTAGAGGCTGCAAGTACTTTTAGTGCAAAGTACAAGTTGTTCAATAGTTATTATTAGAGGATGCATTTGAAACCTCGCCCAGCCAGCAGGTGGAAAAGAAAGTTCTCTCAGATACAAGAAAACTGTCCTTGAGCACGAGAAAAAAAAGACTTGTTTTTTTTGGTCCCCAAATAAGCACTCCAGAAGATGCTCTCACCTTTCCTAAGGGGCCAGTCAGGAATGTTCCCAGTGGAACATTGTTCCACTGCATCTGCATGTTCCTCGTGGCCAAGGGCCCTCACCTGCGGACAGGACTGACTTGTTCATCACACCCTGTCCTCCCGCCCATCCTCCTCATCCCCTCTCTCTGGGGGTCTGACCCTCCAGAGCCACACCCAGCTCAGGCCGTGCTTCAGGAGCCAGAGCACAAAGGTCCCCTGGGCATCTGGGCTGAGGGTGAGGAGACAGGTGTGCGGAAGGCGTGGTCGAGACCTAAGAGCTGATTCAGTAGAACCACAACTTAAAGAGTCTTGAGCAAAATGCGTGTGGCTGTAACGTGGCAAATGTGTTATCAAAAGACTGAGTATCTCACGTGGAAGGTTTGACCATAATACAATCAGGAGCTAGAACTAAATTCGGATTAAAGCATGAAAAGACTGGCAAAGCATTAATTATGGCAGAAAAAGACCCCAGGGTTCTCACAGATCGTACACTAGCCACTCCCACGTGGGGAGCTGAGAGCCGAGTGGGCACCGTACTCACTAATAAGGGAGCAGGGCTGAAACCAGGGCGAGGAGAGAGAGGCAGCCCCTCACGCACAAGAGTCCCAAAAAACTCAGAGATCAAGATACACATTGTGGGCTTCCCTGGTGGCGCAGTGGTTGAGAATCTGCCTGCCAATGCAGGGGACACGGGTTCGAGCCCTGGTCTGGGAAGATCCCACATGCCGCGGAGGGAATGGGCCCGTGAGCCACAGCTACTGAGCCTGCGCGTCTGGAGCCTGTGCTCCACAACAAGAGGCCGCGACAGTGAGGCCCGCGCACTGCGATGAAGAGTGGCCCCCGCTTGCCGCAACTAGAGAAAGCCCTCGCACAGAAACGAAGACCCAACGCACCCAAAAATAAATAAATAAAAAAAAAAAAAAAAAAAAAAAGATACACATTGTTACGCGGCCCTTCAAAAAAATCAAAAATAATACAAAAAACCCATGATGAGCAAAACATTAAAAGTACTGTGCTGAGCCATGTTAAAGCCTGACGCAAAAGGAAAAATCATTAATACTGATCCTGTCTTTATTTAAAATTTTAATAGTTTGTTCACCGTGGATATTTTGCGTTAATTTTGACTTTCATAAGTATTATATTAAAATAATTATTTATCTAGATTACTGAGTTGTTTTGGAGCCCCATTAAATTCTGTGGCCTCATTTACCTCACTCTGGTCCCAGCCCTGAGGGAGTATTTCAAAATTTCGTGACTGGGGGATAATAATTTGAAACAACAACAAAATCCATAATCAATATTACATTTCTGTCCTCAAAAAACATAAAACAGAACGAACTCAACAACTCTATTATGAAATTTCAAACAATATTAAAGAGTTAGAAAAAACATAAATTTAAAAATTTGAGAGAGACTGATGCAAAATAAAGACAACAACACAAAGAACTACAGTTATAAAAAGAAAGGAGAAAAATTGCTGCTGCTTCTGAAGCAAAGCTAGGGGTGAGCTCTTGGCCTCAGGATCTGCTAGATCCAGCTCTGCGGGGCCTCGATAGAGCCCGGGTCCTGGCTGAACAGAAGAAGTGGGGAAGCCAGACAGGGTAGGGTCCCCCCACATAAGAGCCACCAGAATGACAAAGTGGGACTTTCTGAAAAAGGAACTGGAACCGTTTCTTCCCCAAGAATTCATTTTAAAGGGCGAGGCGTTAGCTGTCCTCGAGCATATTGACTAAATGATTACCAGCAACGTACATGGTACATTCTAGCTCTAGAGGACAGAACAAAATAAATACACTTGAACTCAAACAAGGGGAAGCCTGACTAGACAAAAGGAAAAAAGCACTTGAATGCAAGCCCACATTCAAGGCTGTGGCATAGCATTTCCTGGTGGTCCCTCGGCTGCCTGTGGCAGGGCCTGCCCGCTGGCCTTCAGAGCCCTGACAGCTCTCCTGGGGGGCAGGAGTGTTCTCTTCACATCATGTACACAAGGCACCTTCTGTTAACCAAGCAGTGAACCATCTCCCCAACATTCCCTGAATCACTTCTTAAATCTTTGACCCCCAGAGCTCCCCTTTAAGGTAAGATGTTAAAAATAGGGAAAACAGGACATGGAGAGGGGTATGATTTTTTTTTTTTTTTGGCTGCGCTGCGTGGCTTGCGGGATCTTAGTTCCCTGACCAGGGATTGAACCCAGGCCCGTGGCAGTGAAAGCACTGAGTCCTAACCACTGGACCACCAGGGAATTCCCAAGAGGGGTATGATTTTTGCTCAGTTTTTTTTCTATAAATTTAAAATTTCTAAAAAAAAAGTCTATTAATTAAAAGAAAATCTATAACCTACCTTTAATTGACTTATCATTGAAATAATCTTCTAACCCTGGGCTCCCCTGCGTATCAAACAAACTCTGATTTACTACAGACACAGTGAGGATCTCTTCCGTTGACATTTCCATCAATTCATCTTCACCATCCAAACTTGACAAACCAATCAAGTCATTATTGTTAAATAAACTTGCTCGGATTTTCTCGATTTTGGCTCGGGATCTAATCTGTGTGAACAAGGAAAAGGGTAAGGATTTGAGTGGAGAGACCAGTCGTTCAGCTAGCTGTATGAACTTTCTTTCCCTCCCGTCTGTGCCTGAAACCCTCTACTTGTCTTCAGCGTTGTGAGCGCGGCCTGACTTGGGTGAGCTGGCCTTCCCGGCAAAGTCTCTCTTATGTGCCAACAGTGGTAACTTGCAGGAGAACAACTCAACTGGACTTCTCTGTTGCTAAACCCCGGTCAGGTCTGTGGCTCTACACAGATGCCCAGGGGGTTAAAGTCCACGCTTGGCTCTGAGAAAATCCCCAGGGAGAAGGTGGACAGATTCTGGGAGGAAGCCAACCCCTGGATCTTTGAGCTCTCCTGTCAGAGCCCGTGGGGTGGGGAGCAAGGGGGTGCAAGTTCTCCTCCTAGCGCCTTCCCCTCCATATCTAATAAGGGAGAGGATGGTTTTTACTCTGCACCCGACTCCCGTTACACAGGGGCAGGAAGACACAGGATGCAGGATTTCTAAACAAGGAGGCCCAGGAAACACATGGGATCTTGAAGTGGAAATGTAATCTGGCAACACACGCAGCATCTGAAACTCAGAATCACTCAGAACAGAACGGCAAGTCTGTTCTCACCCTGCTCAGTGGGGATCCCTCCTGCCAATGGCAATGGTTAAAACAACCCAAAGCCACTCAAAAAGAGGCCACTGGGGCCTGAGTTGGAAAACACTCGATGACGCCCACCCATCAGGAAAGGTCAGCCCCTGGAGCCCCTCCCACACTCCGCAATGAACTGTATTTACTTCCTGACATCAGACTTGCTATCACACTCAGAGATGGGACCTCAAATACAGATAATCAACATGATGAATCACTACTGTTTCCAAGAGCTGCCTCAGGGAGCCCACTAAGTGCCCCAATGTCACCTATTAGTTAGCCCCTTGGAAATAATATTGGAAGGCTTAAAGAGGCCTGGGGGATTCTAACCGCTCATGATTTGAGTGCTTGCCAAGGCATGAGGTGCTTACCTCCACGACCGCGAAGCCTTTGATGGGGCGTGCTGCGAGGGGCTGGTTGTCCAGGGACGTGACTGTGTACATGGAGCCCATGTCTGACACTGAGGCCGTTTCTGCGTTGTCCAGTGGCTCCCCCAGGCTCCCGAGGCTGCCCAGGCTGCCGGTGCTGCATAGGGAAACGTCCAGGCTCTCCTGGCTGGACACTACGTGGGGCTCCAATAAGCCCGCAGGGATGGGCAGCTCGAGGCCCGAGGGCAGCGGTTCCGCGGAGGCGTCGCTGACCGTCTGCAAGATGCCCTGGGAGCTGCAGATGGAGGCCTGGCTGGTGGAGGCGGATGCGCTGATGCTCATGGCGGGGGTCGGGCTGCGGGACGTGCTGACCTCCAAGCTATCTGTGCTGGGGAAGCCAAGGGTCTTCTCTGGCTCGGCTTTCCCATCACCGCCCTCGGCCTTGTCTTTTGGCTTCTTGGGGTCTTCGTCCTGCAGGGGGATGTAGATCTCGTCTTTGAAGACCCCGCCGTGGGCGTTGCAGGCCTTGCGGATAGCGCCTCTGACGATGCCCTCGTCCAGGTGGGTGGGGATGCCAGAGATCACCAGCAAGCGGCTATGGGCGGTGGGACCCACCAGGGCCTGGCAGGCATCGGCGATGGCGTCGCTCGTCACACCCAGCCCCTGCGGGTCCTTCCTGGTGAGGTGCCGGAGGATGATGAGCAAGGTCAGGGCGCGATGGAACCACAGCATGTCTTCGGGCTTGCCACCCCCGATGCTCAGCACGGCGGGGTCCGAGTCCACCGAGCGTGAGGACTGGCGCTTCCCGGAGGAGGAGGCCTTTTCCCGCTTCATCTTGACTTTCTTCCTCTTGGACAGGAGGCTGGGGCTCTGCGGCGTCTGTCCTGGGGAGGACGACGAGGAGGACGACGAGTCGCTGAGGTTTGGGGCGGTCGCCGAGGTCACCCCGCTGGCAGTGACGCTCATGTTGGTAGGCAGGGTCACCTCGGCCACCGCCAGGCACCCTTCCATGAGTGCGTGGAAATACGTAGAGAACCTGCCCTGGTCGGTGGCCGCCACGGTCCCCGAGCCTCCGCACGTGCTGCCCGAGACCCAGCTCTGCGTCTCCTCGTCGTACAGCTTGTGGAGCTCCGACTGCAGGGCCATCAGCATGGCCAGGCAGGGGTTCAGCTGGAGGGCGATGGACGAGGACAGGCCGGCAGGGTGCCTCCTCTGCTCCAGGCTGTGCACTGTGCGCAGGAGCTCTGCCAGGAGGTGGAACACCAGCTCTTTCACGCAGGCCGCCATGTCCGTGGTCCACAGGAAGTTTCCTGAGGCGAATGAAAGCAAAAAAAAAAAAATCACCTATACAGAGCTTACTATGTGCCAGGCACTGTTCTAAGGCACTTTATTGGAGTCAGCCCTCACAGCGACCACGTGAAACAAACATTACATCCTTCATCCCCATCTCACAGATGAAGAAACAGAGGCTCAAAGAGCTGAAGGACTCACACGGCTGCCACACGGTCACACAGTCTCACAGGGCAGAGCCGGGCAGGCTGGCCCCAGAGCCGGTGGCCTTCACCCCTGTGCCAGGTGACGGCATGGAGCCAGCTTCTGCAGCTCTGGCCCCGAAATCATTATTTTCTTTCTCATAAAGTTATTAAGCAGGTTGGTGACAAATCACTAGCATAACGTTTCCTGAACCATGGGACGCTTACTACTGGGGGCATACAATCCAATTTTATTAGATAGCTCAGAAATACACACGGAAAAATGATTCCTTTTAAACTCCTCTTTCAGTCCTGATTTTGTCAACAAGAAAGCCTCACTCTGGGGCTAGAATATTCTTAATGGAGAATAGCCCAGAGACCCAGAGCCTTCCACAGGGAACAGTAGTTAGTCAGAATTTCTTAACAGTAACTGCTTAACTTTTTATTTTTATAGTTATCTTCTAGTCATGGCAAGGGATACTAATTTTCTGTTTCAAGTAGCAAGATAAAGTTTCCTTTAAAATTCAGTATAAGTTTAAAAAAAGGAGAAAGGAGTTGATTGCCATAAAAAAAAAATCAATAAATGTTGATAGGCATGATTCGCAGACATGGCAGAAATCACATAAAGGTGGCATGAGAATGACTGAAGTCTAGGAAATACTGTCTAGAACAACCGTGGGCCACACATCTGTGCCAAGGTCCCCTTCAAGCCAGATGCGTGTCTTCTATCCCCAGTCACATTGCGGACAGGGAGTCCCAACGGCCAGGTCTGGCTGACTTACCGAGAATCCCACTTAGGCCCAGCACCCACGAAGGAGGGGACTAGGCTGACTACTCTCAGGGGTGATGCTGTTTTGATAATTCTAATTGGTAATGAACTCATGGCTGTCACGGGACATGGTGCTCATGGAGCCACTGACAGGGAACAAAGGCCAATGGGGTCTAAGGCCAGGCCCTCAGGTGCTCCTATTTCCTTCTCTATGGTCCTTCCTCTGCCATTGGACATTTTTGGAAGACGACAGCCTTGGAGAGAAATCACCACCAAAATTGCAAATGGTGGCCCGAGAGCTGAGACCAGCCACATACATCTTGTTCCCACAGCCAGTGGTTCCCTGCTCACCTCTTCCGACCCCCTGCCCAATGTGTTTTAAAGAATGTGAATTAGTTGTCAACATTTAGAAACCGGGAAATTCACATCAATATCTAGATTTCTGGCTTTTCTTGAAATAAAAAGTGACAGTATCTGGCAGGGCTAGGGCCACGTTCTTATACAGCAAATGAGTGGCAGGGCTCAGTGGCTGCCCCACAGGACACATGCCCTCCAGTTCCCTCGAGGTCCTGGGTCCACTTTCCTCTCGAATTTCTCTCACTTACATCATCTCCCTGACCCCTCAGGGCACCTGAGTTTGCCAACATGCTTTTCCCTCCAACATTTTATTATGAAAAAATACAAAAATATAAAAAAGTTGAACACCTTATACAGTCAATATTTGGATGCTCACCACCTAGATTCTACCATTAACATTATTACATGTGTAATAAAGCTGTGTTTGCTTTATTACACATCCATCTATCCCTCTATTCATCCATAGACTCAGCTTTTGATTATTTCAAAATAAGTTGCAGATATCAGTATTTTTATCCCTAACCACTTAAGCAGACATATCATATCATTAATTAAGCTCAATATTTAGAAAAATTTTGAGGTAAATTTATATGCTAAGTTCACAACTCTTTTAAGTTTACCATTCCATGAGTTTTGCTAAAATGCCATCTCTCTGTAACCTTTCAGGTGCTGTGAGGTCATAATGTTTGAAGGTGAAGGGTGGTATGGACGTGAACAATGTTACAGAATCAAAGTTACAATAATGGCATATGTTTGTGTTTTAAAGTAAAGTATGATAAAATTAATCTTACTTTCCTGGTTAGATGCCACCCCTCAAAATAATGAAAATACCCTGCAAATCATGGATTTGGAAGTCTAGGCTACACTTTCCACTCAATTCCCCAAGCCCAACTGACAGCAAGCTGATGAGAGCTGTCGCCACCCAGGCCACTGTGGCCACCCCAGGCACACCGGCCAGCTACTTCCCCAGGCACCCAGCCAGCTCCACCAGCCTGATCCTGAGGGAAGGGAGGCCTCACCGAGCAGCTCCACCACTTGCAGGAGGACGGACGTTGGGATGGTGTCAGGCTCGTCTTCAGATCTCCCTTCGCCGTCCTCCGACTTCCAGGACAGCAGCTGCTCTGCGAAGGCCATCGCCAGTGGGAACTCAGGGGGCAGAGAGTGTAACACCAGCACGGCTCCGGGAGGGGGAGACACCCCTAGAAGAAGTGCCCAGAAGGAAAGCTCATGACTGGTAGCACCCAATCAAAACAAGCTTGCGATAAAGACCTGCCAGGTGTGCTCAGAGAAACAGGGCCAGAAAGCCTGTCCACTCATGCACTGGGGGCGAGAGGAAATGCCACTCCCCACACTCCAGACGGAGTCAGCTGCAGGCGCAGGAGGAGCAGAGGACATCCTCCAAGGAGTCCACCTGCTGGTGTGAGAATGGGACAAAGGGCAGCAGTGGGGACAGGGAAGGATAAACATTTCCCAGTCAGTCAGATACCAACCAGCCTGATGACCTGGCATGGAAATAATAAGTCAGACTTTAAAAGATGCTTCACTGGAATGGTCCCAGCCTGGTAAAGAAATAACCAGCCCTTTGGTGCAGCTGCAATCCCATGGGAGCATCAGCTTATTTTAGACTTACAGAGTGGACCAGCAAGGGGGCCCCCAGACTTCAGGAACTACCAGAATTCTCTTTTACTGCCTTCGGTCATTGTCATGGCCTGAATCTGACCGAAGCTGCCTACGACGAGAGAAGAAAGACCCTGAGGTCTGATCCCTGTCACGTCCTGCACCGCACCCCAACCCCCTCCGCAAGCACTGGTCAGACATAAGCTGGGGTACCAGGGGTCTCTGGCCGGGTCAGGAGGAACCATGTTGACTGGCCTGTACTTTGGGGTGAATGTTTATTTGGGGAATGATAGGTAAGACAGAGATCTTCTGTGTTTAATATAAATTTTAAAAACAGTGTAGGCAAAATACAATGAAAAAAATAGACCCCAATAAAAAGAGATCATAAACTTGTTTAGCATTGACCAAATACCTTAAGAAATGTCCTTTCATTTTATTCCCTAAGGATGCAATGTCTCCAGGATTGGAGCTGTGCAGAAGCCAAGGCCCAATTTTGGCTGAAAGTTCAAATACATCTTTATAATTGTCTCTAACAAACATGTGTCCATCTTCTCCTGTCCAACAGGCCAAGGACGTGCAGTGCAAGTCTGAGACTAGGTTTCCCTTCCTCTGTGTATTGACTCAGAAACAGAGTCAGCTGGCCCCAGTATACAAAGCAGACAGTCAGCGAGAGCTTCTGGATTCACGGAGATGGAGACCTCATCTAAATCCAAATCTGCAGAGGCTTAACAAAGGATGCCAGGGAGACAAGACCACTTGGGCTTCCCAGCCTGGCCACCACCAGGCTTTGTTTACCATTGACATGGGGAGCAGATGATCACTGAGGCCCGTGCCCCAGGGAGCCACATTATACCTGAGAGAATTCAGTTTTAATGAGAACTTGAAGGGCAGCCAGGATTATTACAGCTAAATGATGGCACTGCTCTGCTTAGATCATTCTGAACAGCACACGCTTGTGAAAGGAAAGGAAATCCCCACTGTAGTCTGGGCAGCATCTGCCAGGTCTTCCCCTGGCAGGAAAGGGAGAACTTTTAATCCACTGTCTCTGAAATACACTGCCCCAAGCAGTCCTATTCTTTACCCATAGGAAACTGGAACACAGCACGGTAGAAAATCCTTTCAATTTTCACAAATTCCAAGCTGTTCTTATTACCGTGAGCTAATTCGGAGACTTACCCAGTTTGATGTGGACTTTGTCTGTGGAGAGGATCACAGAAGGGTACTGGTTGGTGGTGGGAGGCGGCGTGAGCCCCGTGTTGGCTGGAGACGCATCCCGCGGGTAACAGATGGTCTCGATGAGGTTTAGCTGGCCATTTCGCTTCACTTTGTGTCCCAGCCCGTACACGAGCACCCGTGCCCACGGCGCCTTGTACAGAGAGGAGCTGAGGAGGAGGGGTGAGTGTCAGCAGAGTCCAACCACATCAACAAACACTTTGTTGTGAGAGGGGGGGTGAGAACTGGGCACACGTAAGTCACCTCCATTACATTTTAGAAGGTCATTCTTTATATAGACTAATTTCCAAAACATGGAAATTAGGGAAAAACTGTAAATCATGTTCAAGTACAGTATGCATTAAAGAATAAAAGCAATGAGTTTTTTTTCTTCTGTAAATTGCACCAGAATCTGTCTTACTTTTCTCTCCCCATCACCATCTTCTGCAGTACGGGCAACTTACTCTTTGCGGAATCCAGACTGACTTTCTTTGCAAGATACGACGACGAAAGCCGCCCCCGGGAAATTGACGTCCATGTTGACCTTGGACTCGGAAATTGGAAACTCTTCGGAGGGGAACTGCTCTGGTGCCGTCTGCAGAGACATTTAACAGGGAAATCCACGGGTTAAACACAAGAGAGCATTTCCTTTTCCCAGCTCCCAGGCAAAGGAGAGCCAATGCATACACTGTAACAGGATCAGGAGGACAAAAAAGCCCTCTGGGAGGAAGGACACTACGGATGGGACAAGGCAGGGGAGCTGCGAAGAAAAGCAGACTAGTGGGGCTTGGGGAAGAAAGTGTCATTTTCAGCCAGCCAATAAGATTTCCAATTGAAACCTGTAACCCCACTTTAGGGACATCAGAACTTTGGACTTTTACCTGCAGGAAAGAGCAGATCTGTTTCGTCAGCTCCAACAGGCTCTCCTCACCCTGGTGCAGGGTCCGAGTGATGGCCACGTTGAGCCACTCTCTCACTGTCTGGGAGCTGCCCTGGTAGAAGAGGTCCGTGGCCGAGCAGTTCTGGGAATGGATGCAGTGCTGCAGGGACTGTGCCAGGAGGATGCAGCTGGAGCTGACGGTGCCGTCTGGGGACAGGAAAGAAAACACAAGTCAACAAGAACAGCAGCAGCCAAGGGCTGTCAGATCCTGAGTAACGAACCAGGAGCATTCTGTCCAGAAAACCAGGATGGGTTAGCTTGGACATACGTCTTGGATAATAGACGTTACCAATCAGATCCTGCAGGGGGTGGGGGATTCAGGAGTTTGGTGGTCTTTAAATTTTTGCTTTCTTTTAAGCTACAAAACAGTTGCCTAAAATAAAAACCTGAGTTGAAGCCCAGGTCTATTAAGCAGGTAGAAGTGGAGCTGCTTGGATTCAGGGGTTCCCAGAGCCTGACCTATCGGCTGTCCTGGCCAACCTGGAGTTTCACCAAGGAACCACTGGGGTAGCTCAGAGTGGAGTTTATAAAGCAAGTGTTAGTCACTGTGGCAAAGCTTCTTCCACAAGCACGTTAAAGCTTTTCAGGTCTGTTTTGGAGCCTCTAAGTTCTTGGGGTGGGCCAGTGGACCCCACGTGCTTAAGTGGCCTGTGGAGATGTAGTTCACACAGGCACTGGCTGGGACCCAATGGCTTTGAGAGATGTCCTTTATGCTTAGAATGCCACCTGCCCTCTCACTCCTGCTCCCATCTTAGTAGCTAGGAGGTCAAGGGAAGCAGGCTGGAGGCCAAGGTTCCAGAGGAAGACAGAAGGGGCCCTTCAGTCTTCAACCGGGTTGAGGGCAGAGTCATCACTTAGTATTCACCAAGGGAGCAAACACACAGCATCAGCCCACACTCCAAGGGCCCCACGTTGAGCAGATGCACACAGGCTGGCCCATTAAAACAGCTCCGCTTGAGGTCACGATGAATCAATTAGGTCTCTTTGGTGGCGTTTGATGGCAGGAACGTTCTCCTGTCTTTACACGTCAAACAGAATGTCTGTGACAACAGTACAGTGACTAGATTTCATAAATACGACTTCATTTTCGTTGATACACGATTAGTTTGCTTAATGAATGCTTAATAGGTTAATGACTAAATATGTCATCTAATACACTTAGATTTTTCAAAGAGTGAGAAAGTACTGCAAAGACAGCTGCACTCTTTCGTGCAGTTTATCTACACTAAGTCTAAAGGTCCTGTGCTGGGACTCCTCCCCCTGCTCACGTGGAGAACAAGGACACTAAGCACAGCTCCTGCTTGGCGTCCGGCTCACCCTCAGGGCTATTCCATCCTGGGCCTAATTTCTGCAGTGACAGCGGCAAAGCCGAGGTTTACCTGGGAGGGGAGGAGCGAGGAGCTGATTGGACAGCAGCTGCAGGTGCTCCAGGGTAATGTCCCGGATGGCAGGGATGTGGAAGAGGCGGGTAAACAGGTGCGGCAGCTTGGGGGCGAAGATGTTGAGCAGGGCCATGCGGCAGTACAGCCTGGCCAGTGCGGCCTCGCAGCGCAGCAGCTCCCTGCAAGGGAAGGGCAGGGGACAGGCACTGAGCTCTGACGCTCCGGCCTCCACACTGGGCTGGGCCGCAGGCCGCTGAAGGGGAAGGACCACATCTCAGGCTTCTCTGGCCTCATGTTCTGTGCTCCAAGTTAGACACTTGTGTTTTAAACAAAAAGCCACATTTAATTGTGTTTGATTTTTCCCAACTCAAAAATCACCGTGGAAAAAGAAATGAAAATATATGTTCACATAAAGACTCACATATACGTGTGTTCATAGTAGCATATATATAGTAGACAAAAAGTGGAAACAGCCCAAATGTCCAACTGAGGCACGGTAAATCCATACAATGGAATGTTATTCACAAATAAAAAGGGATGAAGCACTGACACGTGCTACGACATGGATGAACCTGGACAGCCCTGTGCTAAGTGAAAGAAGCCAGACACAAAAGCTCACATATCATGAGGCCATTTATATAGAGTGTCCAGAATTAAGCAAGTCCATAGAAACATAAATTAGATTGGCAGGGTTGAGCTAGGGGACGGGAGAAGGGGAACTGACTACTAATGGGTGTGGGGTTTCTTCTTGGGGTGATGAAAATGCTCTAAAACTGACAGTGATGATGGTTAGAGAATTTTGTTAATATACTAAAAATTGTTGGCCTGTATACTTTAAATGGGTAAATTACATGGTATGTGAATTGTATCTCTGTAAAGCTATTATAAAAATTTCAGTGTGGGCATTTTTTTTTATGTGATGAATTTATGAAGTGATTGGCATTCACCTTGAATAATAGCTCATTAGTGACTAAGCAGGTCTCATTTAGAAATGCATCTCTTGGTAAAGAATCTAATCTAGCTAATACTAAGCATAGGGGAGGCTCCCTGTATTTTATTAGCTAATCACCATAATTAAAAATTCTGCTGGTAGTAAACACTTAATCAAGAAGGAAAGTTAGAAGTAGCCCTTTTGGAATGTAAATTGGTGCAGCCACTGTGGAAAACAGCATGGAGGTTCCTCAGAAAACTAAAAATAGAGTTACCATATGATCTAGCAATTCCAATCCTGGGCATATATCCAGACAAAACTATAATTCAAAAAGATACATGCACCCCTATGTTCAAAGCAGCACTATTCACAATAGCCAAGACATGGAAACAACCTAAATGTCCACTGACAGATGAATGGATAAAGAAGATGTGGTACATATATACAATGGAATATTACTCAGCAGTAAGAGAGAATGAAATAATGCCATTTGCAGCAACATGGATGCAACTAGAGATCATCATACTAAGTGAAGTCAGAAAGAGAAAGACAAATACCACATGATATCACTTGTATGTGGAATCTAAAATATGACACAAATGAACCTATCTATGAAACAGAAACAGAATCATGGACATAAGAGAATAGCCTGATGGTTGCCAAGGGGGAGGGGGTTGGGGGAGGGATGGATTGGGAGTTTGGGATTAGCAGATGCAAACTGGTATATATAGGATGGATAAACGACAAGGTTCTACTGTACAGCACAGGGAACTATATTCAATATCCTGTGATAAACCATAATGGAAGAGAATATGAAAAAGAACATTATATATATATATAACTGAGTCACTTTGACGTACAGCAGTAGTTAACGTAACATTGTAATTCAACTCTACTTCAATAAAAAATTAAAAAAAAAAAAAGAAGTAGCCCTTTTGTGTCTATAAAGTCTAGGTCTAAACCCACTCGGAGCCAACAGGGATCACTTGATATTACCTACTGACCCAAATTAAAGGTAATGCTCGTTCATCATATAAAGTGAAGACAAAAAAGAAACCAGCTAAGATGGTACATGTTAGGTGGTTTCTTTCTCGGCTCCACCAGTTTGTAATATTCTTGTGCCAGAATATAAAACAAACCAACTCCACCTGCTTCTTCCCTCCTCAGAAGTCTGTCCGTTGACAGTACTAGCACAGCTCACGAGGACCAGGGCAGCAAAATAGATGAGGTCTGACTATGAAAGCTGAAAGCCCTACAGACTCCCCCCAGCTCTCTCCTCAGATTGCAAAGCCTCAAGTTGCCAGGATGAAGCTGGAGTGAGATTATTTTCGGTCGACTCTGCAGACTGTTAATGCCTCTGAAGTCTCTGCTGAGGAGCCCCCCTGCCTCTTCATTCTCTAAAGTCCTCTCTCAAACCCACGTGAGTGCTTTAGGCAGAGTATACCTCTGATGAAAACCCATACTATGACCAGAAATTCCGTCACTGTATTGATCAAACAAATCTATGGCATGTTTCATATTTCTCCCAATACTGAGATCACCACATTAATACTGACTGTAAATGTCCTACATCTGTAGTCTGACTGTAACCTTGCAAAGCACTTTCTTGCCTTTTCTCTAAGTTGCTAGTCAACAGTCAATAGGTTTCATCTATCAGAGAAATTTGCCAAAAATATGACTGAAAGTCTTATTAAAGAAGTTTTTAAAAACTTTAAGAGTACCATATTGATATTCAAGCATATATGTTTGGGGATCCTCTTCAACAAATATTTGGAGTCTACAGAGTGAGCCAGGGCCCAGATTAAGCACTGGGGGCTCTAGCAAAGAATCAGACAAAGTCTCTGCTTTTAGGAAGCTTATGTTCTAGAGGGAGGAGACACACAATAAACAAGTTTTTTTTTTTTTTAAAAAAAAGCAAAAATATCAGGTCCTGGAAGGGAAGTATTGATAAAATACAGTGTTAAAACAACGTGCTCCTGTGGGCTTACTTTAGATGGTGAGGCAAGGCTTTTTTGGAAAGGTGACATATTCATTGCGATCTGAATGACAAGAATGAGATAGCCAATCCACCAGAGGGCAGACAGCAGAAGCAAGAAGAACTACAATCCTGAAGCCTGTGGACCAAAAACCACAGTTACAGAAAGATAGACAAGATGAAAAGGCAGAGGGCTATGTACCAGATGAAGGAACAAGAAAAAACCCCAGAAAAACAACTAAATGAAGTGGAGATAGGCAACCTTCCAGAAAAAGAATTCAGAATAATGATAGTGAAGATGATCCAGGACCTCGGAATAAGAATGGAGGCAAAGATTGAGAAGATGCAAGAAATGATTAACAAAGACCTAGAAGAATTAAAGAACAAACAAACAGAGATGACCAATACAATAACTGAAATGAAAACTACACTAGAAGGAATCAATAGCAGAATAACTGAGGCAGAAGAACGGATAAGTGACCTGGAAGACAGAATGGTGGAATTCACTGCTGCGGAACAGACTAAAGAAAAAAGAATGAAAAGAAATGAAGACAGCCTAAGAGACCTCTGGGACAACATTAAACACAACAACATTCGCATTATAGGGGTCCCAGAAGGTGAAGAGAGAGAGAAAGGACCAGAGAAAATATTTGAAGAGATTATAGTCGAAAACTTCCCTAACATGGGAGAGGAAATAAATAGTCACCCAAGTCCAGGAAGCGCAGAGAGTCCCATACAGGATAAACCCAAGGAGAAACACGCCGAGACACATAGTAATCAAAGTGGCAAAAATTAAAGACAAAGAAAAATTATTGAAAGCAGCAAGGGAAAAACGACAAATAACATACAAGGGAACTCCCATAAGGTTAACAGCTGATTTCTCAGCAGAAACTCTACAAGCCAGAAGGGAGTGGCATGATATACTTAAAGTGATGAAAGGGAAGAACCTACAACCAAGATTACTCTACCCGGCAAGGATCTCATTTAGATTTGATGGAGAAATCAAAAGCTTTACAGACAAGCAAAAGCTAAGAGAATTCAGCACCACCAAACCAGCTCTACAACAAATGCTAAAGGAACTTCTCTAAGTGGGAAACACAAGAGAAGAAAAGGACCTACAAAAACAAACCCAAAACAATTAAGAAAATGGTCATAGAAACATACATATCGATAATTACCTTAAACGTGAATGGATTAAATGCCCCAACCAAAAGACATAGACTGGCGGAATGGATACAAAAACAAGACCCATATATATGCTGTCTACAAGAGACCCACTTTAGACCTAGGGACACATACAGACTGAAAGTGAGGGGATGGAAAAAGATATTCCATGCAAATGGAAATCAAAAGAAAGCTGGAGTAGCTATACTCATATCAGATAAAATAGACTTTAAAATAAAGAATGTTGCAAGAGACAAGGAAGGACACTACATAATGATCAAGGGATCAATCCAAGAAGAAGATATAACAATTATAAATATATATGCACCCAACAAAGGAGCACCTCAATACATAAGGCAACTGCTAACAGCTATAAAAGAGGAAATTGACAGTAACACAATCATAGTGGGGGACTTTAACACCTCACTTACACCAATGGACAGATCATCCAAAATGAAAATAAATAAGGAAACAGAAGCTTTAAATGACACAATAGACCAGATAGATTTAATTGATATATATAGGACATTCCATCCAAAAACAGCAGATTACACGTTCTTCTCAAGTGCGCACGGAACATTCTCCAGGATAGATCACATCTTGGGTCACAAATCAAGCCTCAGTAAATTTAAGAAAATTGAAATCATATCAAGCATCTTTTCTGACCACAACGCTATGAGATTAGAAATGAATTACAGGGCAAAAAATGTAAAAAAGACAAACACATGGAGGCTTAACAATACGTTACTAAATAACCAAGAGATCACTGAAGAAATCAAAGAGGAAATAAAAAAATACCTAGAGACAAATGACAATGAAAACACGATGACCCAAAACCTATGGGATGCAGCGAAAGCAGTTCTAAGAGGGAAGTTTATAGTTATACAAGCCTACCTAAAGAAACAAGAAAAATCTCAAGTAAACAATCTAACCTTACACCTAAAGAAACTAGAGAAAGAAGAACAAACAAAACCCAAAGTTAGCAGAAGGAAAGAAATCATAAAGATCAGAGCAGAAATAAATGAAATAGAAACAAAGATAAACAATAGCAAAGATCAATAAAACTAAAAGTTGGTTCTTTGAGAAGATAAACAAAATTGATAAGCCATTAGCCAGGCTCACCAAGAAAAAGAGGGAGAGGACTCAAATCAATAAAATCAGAAATGAAAAAGGAGAAGTTACAACAGACACCGCAGAAATACAAAGCATCCTAAGAGACTACTACAAGCAACTTTATGCCAATAAAATGGACAACCTGGAAGAAATGGACAAATTTTTAGAAAGGTATAACCTTCCAAGACTGAACCAGGAAGAAACAGAAAATATGAACAGACCAATCACAAGTAATGAAATTGAAACTGTGATTAAAAATCTTCCAACAAACAAAAGTCCAGGACCAGATGGCTTCACAGGTGAATTCTATCAAACATTTAGAGAAGAGCTAACACCTATCCTTCTCAAACTCTTCCAAAAAATTGCAGAGGAAGGAACACTCCCAAACTCATTCTATGAGGCCACCATCACCCTGATACCAAAACCAGACAAAGACACTACAAAAAAAGAAAATTACAGACCAATATCACTGATGAATATAGATGCAAAAATCCTCAACAAAATACTAGCAAACAGAATCCAACAACACATTAAAAGGATCATACACCACGATCGAGTGGGATTTATCCCAGGGATGCAAGGATTCTTCAGTATACGCAAATCAATCAATGTGATACACCATATTAACAAATTGAAGAATAAAAACCATATGATCATCTCAATAGATGCAGAAAAAGCTTTTGACAAAATTCAACACCCATTTATGATAAAAACTCTCCAGAAAGTGGGCGTAGAGGGAACCTACCTCAACATAATAAAGGCCATATATGACAAACCCACAGCAAACATCATTCTCAAAAAAAAAAAAAAAAAAAGAATGAGACAGCCATGCAAAGTTCTGGGCAAAGCATTGCAGGCAGAGGGAACAGCATACACAGAGACACCGAGGAGGAAACAAGCTTGGTGTGTGAGAGAAACTGCAGAAGGAGAGTACGCAGGGAGAAGCAGACAGACTCTGAGGCTCGGGGAGGGTTTCGTGAGCCAGGTTAAGGGTTTGAATTCCACTCCATGGGAAGTGGAACGCCATGGGAAGGTTTGAATTAGAGGAGAGAGATGAATGATCTGATCTGTGTTTCTAAAAGATCACTCGGCTGCTGTGGGGAGAAGGGAGAGCTGAGGCCTAGACCAGTGTGGTGGAAGCGGAGATGGAGAGAAGCAGCCTGGGATGTACTTTGGAGGAAAAGTCAATGGGACCTGCCGATTGGTTACGTGAGGCAGTGAGGACAAAGGGTGACTTGGGCACCCCTCACAGATGTGGAAAGACCGGTGGAGGAGAAGGCCCGAATTCCACCTCACATGAGACATTTTAGGCACCTATTAGATTATCTGTGAGTAAAGGGTCAACAAAACCAGAGCCTTGTCCACGTAAGAACTGACTTCGGCTAACTTGTTTTTCGCTCAGTTCTAAAAACCTGACAAAAGTAGTATTAGCCATATATATGTGTGTGTGTGTGTGTGTGTGTGTGTGTGTGTATTTTTTTTTTTTTGGCCGCACTGTGCGGCTTACAGGATCTCAATTCCCTGACCAGGGACTGAACCTGGGCCATGGCAGTGAAAGCTGGGAATCCTAACCGCTAGGTCACCAGGGAACTCCCGAATATCAGCAATATTACCAGGCATGTTGCTTACGGTCAAAACAACCCCCGATTGGCAAGCTGCACTGGGAGGACTGAAGAAAGAGTGCTCTTGGTGGGAAGCTACAGTTTCGGGCTTTCCAGAAAATGGTGACTCTTACGAACTGGGCATGCCTCTTGCCGAAATCCCTAGAAGCTATGCCTGTGGAGTTGTTACAAGATACCGGCTTCTATTTGGGACGTGGGGCTGCTCAGCCATCATGCGAACACGGCGACGTGGAGTCTACCCCTCACACCTGGGTTGTCACTGGGTGGGTGGGTGGGGTCAGAGAATAGCCGTTGAACTTCTGTGTGGATGACTACGACTCCTGCTGAAATGTATGCACGACACTTCCCTGTGGCACGCCATGCTTCCCATCCTGGATCTTTCTAGGTGAAGCTAGTGCCAAGTATAGCCTATTTGGGTCTTGTGAATTTGATTGTCAAGTTGAACTTAAGACCACCCAAATGGGGCAATGAAATATCTGAGTGGAGATGGCAAGGAGGCAGTTGGATACGTCCATCTGGTGTTCCAGGGAGAGGTCTAAGTTGGAGATACACTCAAGTTGCTTCATAATTGACAATATAATGAGAAGTTACAATGCTATTGGGTGAACAGTATGAAAAATAGTTTATGGGGAAGTTTTATCAAAGAGCTCCATTTATCATTATATTTTCTTCTGAACTGTTGCAAGAATTTTTATGACTGAAAGAAGGAATTTACAGGTGCATGTGAAGGAATTTTGCCAGATCTTTAGGATTCAACCCACGGAGGGCAGGCACCGGTCCCCTCAGAGACCCCCGCAAAGTGCTGGGCACAAAGGAGCACTCAAGGAATACCTTGTTAGTTTAACAGAAATGAGCTGGCTGCTCACACAGTGCCTGGACTCCTCTTAGTTGTCTCTTCTTGACTTGGTTTACACTTTAGAACTTTTCCACGCTCTTCAAATCTCCAGACACCCCTCAATACCCCCAACTTATGGCAGAGTATCCATGGCATAGGTCAGGTGATATTGGATCCTGCAACTTTTCTTCCTAACTCTTGCAATTCGCTGTTATCTTTACTAGCTGCCTCTGTCTCTCTCTTAGCTTTGAAAGAAAAGCCTTCTTTGTCAACGATGAATGGCACATGTGATAAAACAGAGTAAGTGGATTTCTGTGACCCGCTAGAAAGAAGGGCTCAATTTTACCTGTGAATTTATTTTTTAAAAATTTCTGGCCATGCCACGTGGCCTGTGGGATTTTAGTTCCCCAACCAGGGACTGAACCCAGGCCCTCGGCAGCGAGAACTCGGAGTCCTAACCACTGGACTGCCAGGGCATTCCCTTACCTGTGAATTTGAAGGTTGGTATTGTCCAGAGTGACCAGCCCATTGGTGGCAGTCCTTCGGTAGCCTGCTGGGGGCCTTTCCAACATATCAATAGGATACCAGTATCGGACCAGCACACCTTCGCTTCGGAGGTACGTTTCTACCTGCACCAATTCATTTACCTACAATAGAAAAAGGAAATGTCTATTTGTTCTTTGAGCACTGACTTTTTTCCCCAAGTTTTAAAATACATATGTATACATGTAAGACCCAACTTTTATAGCAGTAAATACTAGTTTCATGTCACTGATTGAGGCTAAAAGTTCAAAGATATCTGGATAGTGTATTTGGTTTTTTCATACCAGTTGGAAAATTTTAATTGGTACAATAAATTAAAGAACTTCAATGTAATCATGAGTTAGAAATTTAAAGAGAAGAGTGCTATATTTCAGTAACAGTTCAACATGCATTGTTGCCAGGTAAAATTTATGTTCATTGTTTTTATGTTAATAATTTTGTAAAAGCAGGGAATCTGTCTGATAGCTCTATTTTATTGCTAGGAAAATAAAAATGTAAGCTCATGAATATGCATTCTGGATTCAAATAGCAATGTAATCTTTATTTAGGGACTACTATTAAAACAAAGGGAATCAAACCACTTGAGACATAACAGAATTATGACTTTAACAAAATTTCTATTTTTCTAGTTTTCCTTTCACACATTTCCATTGCTGAAAAATACTGTCAGTTACATACTTTCTGATAACCAGAATCAGAGCTTGTCTCAGAAGGCAGTGGGAAATTAACAATATTACTAATGGAATTTTCTACTTGAAAGTTCACCTTAGTAAATCACCAGCCAACAGCCTCTCTTAAAAATGTAATGATTTAAATTATACTCTGGTAAAATGGAGTCAGTTGAAGATGTTAAATTTTCAATTTCAAAGTATTAGTGATACCTAACATTATCTGTATCCGTAGACAGACAGATACCAAAGCTTATTTATGTGGCGATAGATACTTCTATATCTGAGACTCTTAGGCTTGATCTGTGTATTATTTCATCAGTTTTTCCTGCACGGGAAACAGAAATGCAAGCATGTATATGTAACCTAAGGATCATGTAGTCACAGCCTTCAAGGCCTCTGTTTCCAAAAGAAAGCTTAGGCTTGGCCCTTACTCTCTTCTATTCCTTCCCCCCTGCCACCCCACCCCACCTTAATCCTTGCTGAGCCCCATGAGAGGGCTCTGCAAAGCTGAGAAGAAAACAACTGATCTAGTTTAATACAGTCATTTTACAGACGGGGAAACTGAGGCTGCGAGAACCAGTAAGATGACATGATCAAAATCACAAAACTATTTCTTTGAGTCTGTATAACAATCATGACAATGACAGATCATCCTTTCATCAAGGCCAACAGGAGAAATTTCCCTTGGAACTTGGAAGATATAAGGTAGGGGCAGTCTGAACATGGTTGACGGAAAAAAACGGCAGTGGCAGCATGGTCTGAAGGCGCTGACAGCACTGAGAGTTAAGAGCTTATGTTCTACAATCAGCGCTGATCTGGGCCCATGAGAAAATCTCAGGCAACTCATCTGGCATGACAGCACTCAGCCTGGTTTCTTTATCCCTAATTTGAAGAATAATCTACCTGTATAATCACTTTTTAAGGTATTTGGAGTCTGGGCATGAAAGTCTCAGTGTATATAAAAGACTGTTCACTCACTGAATCAACATCTAAGACAACTCCATGAAGCCCAAAGGTTTTCAGCATCCCTCGGATGGCAAATTTTGGCAGGGCAGTTCCAACAGTACTGCTGGCTACGTTATTGCTGTCTGGAGAGCGGGTTACTACCGTGAGACCTGAGGAGGGTAGAGGGAGAAGTTTTTTCAGGAGCAAGTACCATTATTATTTTGGGACCCTATATTTTAGGGTCTAAAATAACTCTACGGCATTTACCAATACCCTCAGTTTAGTTATAACCCAAAAGGAACACAGCTCAGTCCGGAAGATAATAAAACAAAGTATTGTAAGAACTCGGGCAATTCAACAATAAAAAGACAAGCCTATTAAAAAATGGGCAGAAAATGTGAATAAACATTTTTCTAAAGAGAAAAGATATGCATGAAAAGTTGTTCAACATCATTAGTTATTAGAGAAATGCAAGTCAAAGCCACAATGAGATACCACTTCACATCCATTAGGATGGCTATAATCAAAAAACAGGCAATAGGAAGTGCTGGCCAGGATGTAGAGAAATTGGAACCCTCATATGTGCTGACGGGAATGTAAAATGGGGCACTTTGGAAAACCACCTGGCAGTTCCTCAAAAAGTGAGACATAAAGTTACCATATGACCCAGCAATTCCACTCCTACATATGTACCCAAGAGGAATGGAAACATGTCCACACAAAAACCTGTACACAAATGTTCATAGCAGCATGATTCATAATAGCCAAAAGGTAGAAGGAACCCAAGTGTCCATCAATTGACAAATGGATAAACAAAATGGGGTACTATCCATACAATGGAATATTATTTTTGCCATAAAAAGGAAGTAACAATATGAGCTACAACAGGGATGAATCTTGAAAAATTATGCCACGTGAAGGAGGCCAGACACAAAAGACTGCATGCTGCATGAGTCCATTTTTACGAAACATCCAGACTAGGCAAATCTATAGAGGCAGAAAGTAGATCAATGGTTGCCAGGGGCTAGTAGGAAGGAGGAATGGGGAGTGGGGAGGGTACAGAATTCCTTTTGGGGGATGAAAATGTTCTGGAATTAGAGGCAATGGTTTGGTGGTTGCACAACTTTGTGAATATATGAAAACCGCTGAAATGTATACTTTAAAAGGGTGAATTTTATGGTATGTGAATTCTCTCTCTCAAAAAAAGAGGAATTAAAAAAGAAAACTAGGGGCTTCCCTGGTGGTGCAGTGGTTGAGAGTCTGCCTGCCAATGCAGGGGACGCGGGTTCACGTCCTGGTCTGGGAGGATCCCATATGCCGCGGAGCAACTAGGTCCGTGAGCCACAACTACTGAGCCTGCGCGTCTGGAGCCTGTGCCCCGCAACAAGAGAGGCCGCGACGGTGAAAGGCCCGCGCACCACGATGAAGAGTGGCCCCACTTGCCGCAACTGGAGAAAGCCCTCGCACAGAAACGAAGACCCAACACAGCCAAAAATAAATAAATAAATAAAATGCTGGCTTAACTCCTAGAGAGCTTCATTAAAAAAAAAAAAAAGAAAATATATATGCCTGCCCCTGCCCATGATGTTTGTGAAGGTCTAATAATGAGTTGTTTTATTTCCTTTTTGTGCTTTTCTATATTTTCATTTCCTCAAGATATGCAATAGATTTTTAATCAAATGAATAAATACATTGTATAAAATTCTAAAAAGCACAGTACAACCACATATTCATAGTTTATTAGCTGGGCAGCCAGGACTAAGCCCGAGAGGCCTATCTGCAATCCTCCACCCACGCTCCACTTCTCAAGTGCCTTATCTCACCCTGCTCATGTGAGTGGTTCTGGGAATGCGGAAGAGGCCCCCAGAGGCCAGACAGCTTCTACTTGTGCCCCACCAGGAAGCCTAGGGCCTCACATGGGAGAGCCTGGAAGAGCTCACATCACCCAGAGTGAGGAGAGTCACCCTAGAAGAGCCAGCAGCTGCCTGGCTCAAACTCATGCTTGGGAAAACGCAATTTCTCATTTCAGAGGACGTTTCATAGGTGAAGGAAGCGGGGGAAGCAAAACCTTTTCGAACTTTATCAATTGTGAACTTGTTTGCTTCGTCCTTAATGTCTTCGATGGTGGGGAGATAAAGGTCTCTTGGGATGCCACCATTCTCCTCGTAGAGGAATTCAACCGTCTGCCGGGCAATATCCACCATGCCTAAAAAATATAACAGAACTGGTAACTCTCCGAAGAGCACACAATCTTCAGTCCAATCATGACACTGACCCATACCTAAAATGAAGAGATAAGGGGAATTTGTGGGAGTATGTAGCCTTTTGGGAATGGTAATTATGCAGTGTCAGTCAAGTTTAAAATACTCAATGCCCTACTTCTAGGCATCTCTCAAATCTCTCCCACAGAAATACAAGCACGACTGTGTAAAGGTATAAGAACAGTCCCTGCAGCACTGCTGGGAAATATAACAGCAACAAAAAACGGAAATAATGAAAGTATTCATTGATAGAGAACGGTTAAAAACGATGGTACGTTATTATGTAGTCATTTCATTTCGGTTAAGTCAAGAGAACAAACTATAGGACAACTAGAGAGGAAGAAGAAAGTGAGGGTAGTGTTTTTTTCTTAGTTTATGCATTTTTGTACTGTGTTTGATTGTTGTTACAATGAACACATGTTGCTTATTTAAGAGAGACACAGAGCTTCATCAACTTCTTCTATCCAGTACTGGAATTTGCTCTGTCCTTCCTTCTCAGAGGGAGAAGACATCATTATATTCAATAGCAACAGCCACAATTAATTAATAAACCAAGTAAATAAATGTCCAAGGCCCTGAAGAAAATAGCACTGTGGGGAGGACAGAGGGGTGGCTGCCACTGCTGCCCCCCACACACCGCTTGAGAAGCTGTGGGTAAAAAACACCCGTTGACAGCATCTGCTTTTAAACAGGGCTTATCTCTATCACACTCATCTACTGCTCCTTTCTTTGCTGGCCTTGCTGTAATGAAAAGGCATAGCAATTTTCTGAGCACAGTTAAGAAGGGAGCTGCCCTTAGAGGAGGATGCGTAGAGAAAGAAGTGTCAGAGAGAATAACAAGAAATGTGGCCTGATGGCAAAATGTGGTTCATGCATACGAAGCAACACTACTTCATAATAGATAGGAACGGGGAGTTCCCTGGCTGTCCAAGGGTTAGGACTTGGCGCTTTCACTGCCGGGGCCTCGGTTTGATCCCTGGTTAGGGAACTAAGATCCCATAAGCTGCGCAGTTCGGCCAAATAATAATAACAATAATAGACAGGAACAGAATATTGGTACATAATACAGCATTAGTGAAATATACGCTAAGTAAAAGAAGACAGACACAAAAGACTACATATCATAGGACAATTTATATGAAATATCCAGAAAAAGCACTGGGACTGGGGGTAAGAGCAGGTACTGACATCAAACTGACACTGGAGAAGCTTGCTGGGCTGATGGAAATGCTCAAAAACTGTACTGTGATGATGCATGACTTGTTAATTTACTATAACTCATTGAACTCCACACTTAAAATGGGTGAATTTTATAGCATACAAATTGTATCTAAATAAAGTTGTAAAAAATAATCAGCAAAAGGTAGAGGGTATGAGGTGCAGTAAAATGAATTTGGCAATACGTTGAAAATTGCCTGAAGTCGGGTGATGGGTAATGCAGATTCATTACATAATTTCTTCTACTATTGTGTGTATTTTAAAGAGAAAATATAAACAGACCAATCACAAGCACTGAAATTGAGACTGTGATTAAAAATCTTCCAACAAACAAAAGCCCAGGACCAGATGGCTTCACAGGTGAATTCTATCAAACATTTAGAGAAGAGCTAACACCTATCTTTCTCAAACTCTTCCAAAATATTGCAAAGGGAGGAACACTCCCCAACTCATTCTACGAGGCCACCATCACCCTGATACCAAAACCAGACAAAGATGTCACAAAGAAAGAAAACTACAGGCCAATATCACTGATGAACATAGATGCAAAAATCCTCAACAAAATACTAGCAGACAGAATCCAACAGCACATTAAAAGGATCATACACCATGATCAAGTGGGGTTTATCCCAGGAATGCAAGGATTCTTCAGTATACGCAAATCAATCAATGTGATACACCATATTAACAAATTGAAGAAGAAAAACCATATGATCATCTCAATAGATGCAGAGAAAGCTTTCAACAAAATTTAACACCCATTTATGATAAAAACCCTCCAGAAAGTAGGCATAGAGGGAATTTACCTCAACATAATAAAGGCCATACATGACAAACCCACAGCCAACATCGTCCTCAATGGTGAAAAACTGAAACCATTTCCACTAAGATCAGGAACAAGACAAGGTTGCCCACTCTCACCACTATTATTCAACATAGTTTTGGAAGTTTTAGCCACAGCAATCAGAGAAGAAAAAGAAATAAAAGGAATCCAAATCGGAAAAGAAGAAGTAAAGCTGTCACTGTTTGCAGATGACATGATACTATACATAGACAATCCTAAAGATGCCACCAGAAAACTACTAGAGCTAATCAATGAATTTAGTAAAGTAGCAGGATACAAAATTAAGGCACAGAAATCTCTTGCATTCCTATACACTAATGATGAAAAATCTGAAAGAGAAATTAAGGAAACACATTTACCACTGCAACAAAAAGAATAAAATACCTAGGAATAAACCTACCTAAGGAGACAAAAGACCTGTATGCAGAAAACTATAAGACACTGATGAAAGAAATTAAAGATGATACCAACGGATGGAGAGATATACCATGTTCTTGGATTGGAAGAATCAATATTGTGAAAATGACTATACTACCCAAAGCAATCTACAGATTCAATGCAATCCTTATCAAACTATCAATGGCATTTTTCACAGAACTAGAACAAAAAATTTCACAGTTTGTATGGAAACACAAAAGACTCCGAATAGCCAAAGCAATCTTGAGAAAGAAAAACGGAGCTGGAGGAATCAGGCTCCCTGACTTCAGACTATACTACAAAGCTACAGTAATCAAGACAATATGGTACTGACACAAAAACAGAAATATAGATCAATGGAACAGGATAGAAAGCCCAGAGATAAACCCACACACATATGGTCACCTTATTTTTGATAAAGGAGGCAAGAATATACAATGGAGAAAAGACAGCCTCTTCAATAAGTGGTGCTGGGAAAACTGGACAGCTACATGTAAAAGAATGAAATTAGAACACTCCCAAACACCATACACAAAAATAAACTCAAAATGGATTAAAGACCTAAATGTAAGGCCAGACACTATCAAACTCTTAGAGGAAAACATAGGCAGGACACTCTATGACATAAATCACAGCAAGATCCTTTTTGACCCACCTCCTAGAGAAATGGAAATAAAAACAAAAATAAACAAATGGGACCTAATGAAACTTAATAGCTTTTGCACAGCAAAGGAAATCATAAACAAGACTAAAAGACAACCCTCAGAATAGGAGAAAATTTTTGCAAATGAAGCAACTGACAAAGGATTAATCTCCAAAATTTACAAGCAGCTCATGCAGCTCCATATCAAAAAAACAAATAATGCAATCCAAAAATGGGCAGAAGACCTAAACAGACATTTCTCCAAAGAAGATATACAGATTGCCAACAAACACATGAAAGAATGCTCAACATCACTAATCATTAGAGAAATGCAAATCAAAACTACAATGAGGTATCACCTTACACCAGTCAGAATGGCCATCATCAAAAAATCTAGAAACAATAAATGCTGGAGAGGGTGTGGAGAAAAGGGAACCCTCTTGCACTGTTGGTGTGAATGTAAATTGATACAGCCACTATGGAGAACAGTATGGAGGTTTCTTAAAAAACTAAAAATAGAACTACCATACGACCCAGCAATCCCACTACTGGGCATATACCCTGAGAAAACCATAATTCAAAAAGAGTCATGTAAGCAACCTAGCCAGGACATGGAAGCAACCTAAGTGTCCATCAACAGATGAATGGATAAAGAAGATGTGGCACATATATACAATGGAATATCACTCAGCCATAAAAAGAAACGAAATTGAGTTATTTATAGTGAGCTGGATGGACCTAGAGTCCGTCATACAGAGTGAAGTCAGAAAGAGAAAAACATATACCGTATGCTAACACATATATATGGAATCTAAAAAAAAAAAAAAAGGTTCTGAAGAAGCTAGCGGCAGGACAGGAATAAAGACACAGACGTAGAGAATGGACTTGAGGACACCGGGAGGGGGAAGAGTAAGCTGGGATGAAGTGAGAGAGTGGCATGGACATATATACACTACCAAATGTAAAATAGATAGCTAGTGGGAAGCAGCCACATAGCACAGGGAGATCAGCTTGGTGCTTTGTGACCACCTAGAGGGGTGGGATAGGGAGGGTGGGAGGGAAACGCAAGAAGGAGGAGATATGGGGATATATGTATACGTATAGCTGATTCACTTTGTTATACAGCAGAAACTAACACACCATTGTAAAGCAATTATACTCCAATAAAGATGTTAAAAAAAATTTTTTTTAATAAAAATATTGAGCAATCAAAAAAAATTTCACATAATAAAAAGTTTTCAAAAGATTGAAAAAAAAAAAAAAAAGAACTGTGGCCTGATATCAGAAGATTATGGAAAAATAGTCTTTTGCAACATTTTCCAGAGGAATGGGGATAGGAGAAAAAAATACTCTGCTGTCTACTAAGCAGGAATCTGGGAATATGGGGAGAATGTGAAATTAAAGCACGCACAGCACCGAGATGGTTTCATTGCCCTTCTTGGGGTCCTGACAACAGGAGGCTGACCCACCCTCACAGAGGTGGTCCTTTGAGCACCAGAGCCATCTCCCTGTTCTCCTTTCAGCCTTTGCCCCGGTTATATTTAAGGAGCCTGTATTTGAAAGGTAAATGTTTTATGTTTAATTTAACATAGTTCAGATGATCTGCCATGGCCACGTGGACGGGTCCCGAGAAGACGCCTTGGCAACTGTGTCAGGGGCCAGAGGTATTTCTGGGTGACTCAGGAGGCCAGGAGTCATCGGTCTGGCTCTGGTCTGGCAGCCACCTTTGGATAATCAAATTTCCTGCTGTGCTGTCCACATTTTCCCTCCTCCAAACTGCGAGCAGAGAAGGAGAAGGCACACTTGGCCACAGACATTCAGGATGGCTCTGGGACCAAATGGTAAAAGAAAGAGACATCCTGAGTTAAGTAGAACTTATGTGAAAATAAAGGCACAGTAACCCATGATCATATACAAGAGCTTTCCATCCTTATACTGTAAAGACTCTTTCCCCCTTTCCTACTCTCCCGGAGCAGTAAGAAGTACCAGTCTCCCTCAACAGCTAGTGCCTCCTGTTTCTAAACGCAGCACTGCTTTTGCTGAATTAGCCCCAGGTCTCGGCTTCAATACTATGTTGTGAGAGGGGCCAAGCTAGACTGGGCACCCCAGTTATACACACATTGGTCTCCTGACCAACCGCACAGCCCTTCCCACAACGTAGTGCGTCATTTCATTACCTATTTCCCACTAGCATGTGAGCTCTGGGAGAAGGAAGCATCTGTGTCTTGCTCGCAGGACAGTCCTTAATCCCTAGCAAAGGGCTTGACCCTGGGAGGCACGTGTTGCATGTGTGAACAAGTAAGTGGATGAACCGCTGACTGAATAAATACAACTGAAACAAAGCCTCCTAACTCTGAAAGCCACTGACCCGCACTGGTGCTTCAAGGCATCACACTGATTAAGGGAGAGTCATCTGAAAACAAGATGAGGTCTATTCTGAAGTCTGAAAGGGCATTTTCTTTCAGATGTTGAGAGTGAACGAGAGGAACGAATTCTCTATCTGCAGGATCTACTACAGCAGATCACGTTGCTCCTTTGTTTAAAACCTCCCAAAGGCTCCCCATTTTACACAGAATAAAATCCAAAGTCCTTGCCGAGGCTGCCACTTCTCCCTGCTTCCTCTCATCTCCTTCCTGCTGCTCCCCCCCAACCCTCTCCTCTTCAGAGACACTGGCTTGGCCTGGCTGCCGTTCCCTCAACCACCCAAGCTGACTCCCACTCGAGGATCTTCCTAATGTTGCTCCCGCTGCCTGAAACCCTTAGGACAGAAGAAAAAAGAAGAATATTAATTATCTGTCCTGGTTTGGGTCAGCAGCTAAAAGAGGGCTCTGATAAGAGCAGAAAGCAATTACACCATGTCATAGGATGTGTGGCTTTTCCCACAGGTTAAGTATAAACATGATCATTCCACTGTCATAGGTCTTAGCTTTGGGGACAGAAAGCATAAAAGAAAAAAAATATATATATATATACACATGCACACACACACAGACACACACACACACAGATTAGTCCTGACACCAATCTGAGAAAAAGGAATTACTCAGCTATCACTGGAATCAGGGATTCGGCATATCAGTTGGTCAAGAAATAAAGGTCTTTTGGTGGTTCTTCTCCGTATTTGTTCCTAGTCTCAGTCAGGACAAAAGTTAAGAGGAGAAAGAGCAAATACTATCTCCTTACACCACCTCTGACTGCCACAATGATGAAAGAAAACCCAACTGATGCTCCACTGGAAGGGCAGCTGTGCCTCTTGGGAAAAGGCATCTCTGCATCTCAAAAAGCAGGTGTTTCACAGATGAGGAGAAGCCTGAAAACAGAAATCAGCTATCTGCACTTAAGACTCCCTAACAATCCACTGTCTGCAATCAAACTTTGCATTATTCTATGTGCCCAGTGGGAGAAAAATCTCACCATCATCATTGTTACTGTGACATTTAGAACTACATTAACTGAATGCTGACCATATGCCAGACGCTGTTCTTAAAAGCTTTATCTGTATTAACTTGTTAATTTTTCATATACATATGAGGTGGTTACCATTACTGATTCCATTTTAAAGGTGAGGGAAGTCTAGAAAGGTTAAGTAACTCTCCCAAGGTCACAAATCTGGTAAACAGCACAGGTGTGACTTCAGAGCCCAAGCTATTAACCATCAGGCCATCCAGCTTCCTAGTATAACCATGCCAGCTTCATTCCAGCAGCCCATCAACCCAAAATACTGAGTCAAACTGACAAGCAAAGAAAAGCCTGGCAAAGAAAGCAAAAGACCATAGAGTTCAGTAAAGGCCCAGGTAGAAGACATTGTTAAGTCTGGCCCAACTTTAGATGAGCCCCTCTTTTCTGATTTACATCCTGAGTTTCATCTAAACACATCTCTTCAAGTCATGAAGTGAGTTCCCTAGGAAAACATAAAGCACCAGACCTAGTTGTAAAGCACCCTTTATCTGGTCCAGGCCCGATTTCCGCTCTGCTTCATTGCGGAAGCGTCTTCGGATAGTAGGAAAAACCTTGGTCTCCCATGCTTTCACCAGCAGAGCGTAGTGGTCCTCCTGGAAGGAGAAGGCAAACGTGAACAGGGAAGGAACGCCTTGTGCAAGAATCAGTCCTTCCCTGACTTACAGCTCTCACCCTGAGGTCTTCACCCCTCTCAAATGCCAGTGACAGAAACACACCGTGCAGACCACCAAAGTAACTACACCCTCAGAAGCCAGGGGAGGCAACAGCTGGCCTGGGGCAAGCTCTTCCTTTCCCTCTAAAGCTATATAAACACTTCACATGATCCGCAACTTTACTGCTGAATTACTGTCAAAGTACTTCATTTCTCCAACATCCGGATTGCTACTGGGCAATGGAACCAAACAGATACGGCTATTGATATGTGGTCTAGAAAAATGAACACCCCAGAGCCACTGTTCCAACACAATGACATAACTGAAAGCGTAACAACTCTAGCCTTGCACGCTCAGATCAAAATATTCCTCGTGGCTTGCCCTGGTCACCAGGGAGCTAAGCAAACGCTCTTAAGTGGGGCTCTTACCTGCGGGATGTCATCGTCATCATCGTCATCACTTTCGTCATCTGCAATGGGGGGCGGATGGGGGTCTGGGCCAGAGGTGATGAAATTCTCATAGCTGAGCTCTACTTTATAATGACAGGAAGTGTCACTATCATATTCTGTAACAAAGCACAATGACAGTGAATTCTAGGCAAGAGCACATGAACTTCTTACCCTTGGACAGACCAGATTCTCCTAATTTGCGTGATAGAAAGACTCTTAGTTCTTGGAGAAATTTTAAAGCTCAGTATCAAGGAATAACTAATCATCTATCATTTCCTATTTGGGAATCCTAAATTAGTTTTTATGGGCATAATTCATTCAACTCAGAGAAGACTTTGGAAGGTTCTTCATCATGATAAAGAATTAGACAGACTCTTAAAATGATTTTCAAACCAGTATCTCAAAGGCCAAATATGGCTGCAGACATCTCATTTCGGGAAGCTCACTTTTATTCAATCTTATTATAAAATTTTTCAAATTATCAGGAATGTTTTTTAGTGCACATCTATACACCCATCACCCAGATTCCACAATTAATATTTTATTATTCTTTGATGGCTTCAGTTTTTAAAAAGTTTAAAAAACGATTAACATTTAAAATTAGGAGATTTTATGTAAAATTCTGGGGCTCTTAGTTGTCTTATAAAAGTAGACAATCTTTCAGACTTGCATTTCCATGTGGCAATATTCTGCTGGCCCTGAGTCGCGGGCAGGCTTCCTGTATGTGGGGGACGCGCTTTCTAGCCTGCCACGCTTCCTCCTGCTCCCCATTTTGTTTCACCGGGCCTGTTACCCCATTACCACTGGGCACTGGGGTATGTCCAAGTTAAATGGATTTATGGAATTAACAGCATTCGCATTCCCAGGAAACAGCGGGGCCTTGGGAGGAGGTGGCTTACGTTGCTGAGCAGTGGCCACAGCAGCAATCCGGCACGGTGGCCCATGAGTGCCCGGGTCTGACGCAATACTGGTGCCAGCATCGTTGTCACTGTCAGATGCCATGGCAAAGGGCAGGGCCTCGAAGTTGGCGCTGATCTCCTCTGCCAGGTCGGTGCACAGGTCGGCAGCGTTGCGGTGGGCCTGCCCTTCAGCATAGGCAAATGGGCGGGAGCCAAAGTTAGCTCGCGTCTTGGTGTTCTGGAAAGGAGACCAAGGAAAGGATTTGAAAGGACTTAGGTTTATTTATGCATTCATTTTTAATCCCTCGAGGTGAACTTCACAGAGAGTCTGTGAACCCAGGCAGAGGGGCTGGTGCACCTGCGGACGCCGGCGCTTCGAGCTCTGCACGGCCCCCACTGCCCCTCGCCTGGCACTCATGCTCTTTGCTGCTCAAATGCAGTGACCTTTCTTGTTTCCAGCACTGTTCCTTTCTACCTGATGCCACTGCTCATGCTGTTCCCTTCACCTGGAACATTCTTTCCTCCAATTTTGTCCATTTAAACTGGTTAATATTCCAGACCTGGCTCAAACATCACTTCTTCAGGGTAATGGGGATGTGATCAGATTTGCTTGGTACTTGCTTCCATAAAGTCTGTGATTTTCAATCATATTGTGATGATTAATTTTATGTGTCAGCTTGACTGGCCATGGGGTGCCAGATTAAACTTTATTATTGCTGGGTGTGTCTGTGAGATTCGCATTTGAATCGGTGGACACAGTAGATGGCCCTCCCCAGTGTAAGTGGGTACCATCCAATCCGTTGAGGGTCTGAATAAAACAAGAGGCAGGGGAAGGAGGAATTCAACCCTTTTTCCCTGCACCCCTGCTTGAGCTAGGATATCTCATCCCATCGTCTCTTGCCCTCCTTGGACGCAGACTGAATCACACCACTGGCTCTCCTGGGTCCCCGGCCTACAGACAGCAGGTCATGAGACTTCTCAGTCTCCATACTAACAGGAGCCAATTCCTCAAAATAAATCTCCCCTCCCACCTCTGTCTACATACACACACACACACACACACACACACACACACACACACACACACACTCTCTCTCTCTCTCCCTCTCTCTCTCTCTCTCTCTCTCTCTCTCTCTCTCTCTCTCTATATATATATATATATATATATATGTATATATATATATATATATACATATATATATATATATATAGCTCCTATTGTGGGGTGTTTTTTTGTTTGTTTGTTTTTTGCCGCACCACGTGGCATGTGGGATCTTAGTTCCCCCGACCAGGAATGGAACCCATGCTCTCTGCAGTGGAAGCGTGGAGTCTTAACCACTGGAGGACCGCCAGGGAAGTCCCCCTGTCCTATTGGTTCTGTTTCTCTGGAGAACCTTGACTGATAGACACAGTGTTTATTAGTTTGTGATTATATACATACACATATATATTTATGCGAATGTTTGACTAATGTCTGACTCCTCCAACTGGTTTTAACTTCATGAAGACAAAGACCATATCTGTTTTGCTCATTGTGATTATATGTCCAGAGCTTAGCACAGTACTTAATATATAGTAGGTACTCAATAAATATTTGCTGAATGAATGAATAGAACAGGCTGCCTTAAATTATTGACATCTTTAATTCACTGAACAAAGTGAGAAAAGATGCTACTATCAGAAGCATGGTACAGGCCAGATTCTACAAGATCTTCTAAGTCATTATAGAGACTTGGGCTTTTACAACATAGACATGGGAAGCCATTGACTTTTTGAGAGTAGAGGAGTGACATGATCTAACCAACATTTTTAAGGAATCACTGTGGCTGCTGTGTTGAAAAGATGTGTAAAAGGGCAAGAACTAAGGGGCTGGTAGGGAAGGGAGATAGAGGAAAATTGCAATATGCTACCCAGAAGATAAGGGTGGCTGGGCCATGACTTAAGTGGTCAGATTCCAGATACATTTTGAAGGTAGGGTCAACAAGGTTTGCTGACAGACTGGATGTGGAGCAGGAGGAAAAGAGGAGTCAAGGACGCCAAGGTTTTTGGCCTTAGAAGCTGTAAGGATGGAGCTGCCATTTCCCAAGACAAGAAAGGCTAGGGAAGAAGCAGGTTAGGGTATGGGGCAGAGTTAGGCTCAGTTTTAGAGATGTTAACTTTGACATGCCAATGGAACATCTATTTCTAAATGTTGCCTAGATGGCTGAATATTTGTGTCTGGAATTTAGGGAGAGATCTGGGCTGGAGATAAGGATTTGGGAGCTACCGGCATGTAGTAAGTAGTAATGTTTCACAGAACATTAACTGTTAATAGATGCTCCTTTAAAAACAAAAGAGTTCCATGATTAAGTATATGTGCCGGGATGCTGGGTTAAATAAAGTTGAAGTTTTGAATCTTTACTGAAGGATTCCTCTGAGCTTCTGACATACTAAAGCGACCCAAGAGGGTCACGTTCAAAACTTATTTAACGACAGACTCATTTTACTGCCATTGGAAAGAACACTAGTGTCCCTTGCATTGTAGTTTTGGAAACTTTTGACTGCCAAAAGGAAGTCAAAGCAGTTAATCACTCAGGTTCAATGCAAAGGAAGGACCCACTTCTTCAGGTTTGTTTGTGGTTCCTTCTGTTATCAGGTACCACATGTTATGTCAACAAGGCCACGTTTGGTGTCTTTAATTTTTCCATTCTTGATGGAATAAATTACTGAGGAGAATTTTGTTTCCTTTCCCAAAAAGATAACCTGCCTTTTTCTGAATGTGAACCACAGGCCACATCCCACCCGAGACATCTTCGAGATACGGCGAGAGGCGCTGCCCGCAGTATGTGAAGTACACCCGGCCCTTGGCTGGCTGCCCTGGAGGAGGAGGCGTTCCCTCGGTTCTCTCCCAGCCAATTCCCGCCACGTCACCTAGGGCAGAGAACAGGACGGAAACAACGCTTTTTTTTTTTCCTTTTATTGACTATTAACTAAACTTTCAATTTGCAACTGGCATGAGACTACACATCATTGACTATCTTGGCTTTTATTTATTCATGCCATCAGTTACAGCTGAAAAAGAGTACCTTGTATTTATATTCATATATAGAGAGAGTAACACAATAGAAATAAACAATTTTAAAAAGAGAAGTCAGAAACTGTTTAGAAGAACGAAAATACCTAGTGTCTGAGGTAAGTTGTTTACCACAATTACACATTAAATTTAGCTTTTATTTTCCAGGCAGCCAAGACAAAAAGGGAAAACACTGGGTATGATTTTTTAATAGAGGAATACAAGTTTTTCTCTTTTGACACGTACCAGATTACTTATGCATAAAGGTAAAAAGGTAATATTTTCTCAGTAAGTTTGCAGAAGACTTAGAAAGGATCTGAAAAATTATAATTTTAAACTCAACCTACAATGTAAGCTAAACATACACCATTAAATCACATTCTGTCCCCTTACTTACATGTATTTAAGGCATTTTTGCAGGAAGCGAAGATCATATAAGCCAAGTTGCTTTCTGATGAAGTGACTAGATATTGGGATAGAACTTAAAGAACCAAGGGGACCATATCCACCACATGAGCACTACTAGAGGCTGTCTCAGGCAAGCTGCTAGCACACGTAACTTTATAATTAGCCTGTTGTTGTAAACTCTCCAATAAGCGCATGAAGTTCTGTGAGTCTGTTTCGGATCAGAGTCTCATATGATTTTGAAACCACTAGGCTGGGCTTCCCAATGGCTGGGGACTTGTCACTGTTCACTATGGCACCCGAAGGGCCCAGAAGAGGGCCCAGCATGTAGGAGATGCTCAAAGAGTATCTGTTGATCAACGGACACTGAAAGTGTTGGTACAGAGATTGGGATCCTGTTGTAAAAAGTGAGTTCTTGATTCATATTCCCACACAGACACATTTCTCTAAGAAAGGGGTAGCATGTTTGCTTGAGGTCTGGTCCAAAATTTTCTCAAAAACTAAAGTATGATCAAACAAAATAACAATCAACTATAACAAACGAATAGAACGCCCACTATGGATCCGCTGCTGTCTCTACTACCCCTCGCTTTGTGCTTAAAGCACTTAAGTACTCAGCTGAGATTACAGAGTTCTGCTCCATAAAGTAAGAGAGAAACAACTTGCCAGGAAGTAATTTCCAAGGCATAACTTGACCATAACTGAAAATACCATGCTCACTGGAAAAGTGCAATTTAATAAATGGTTCCCTCAAGGATAAGCAAAATTACCCCCCAGACTGCTACAAGAAGTTATCTATTGGGTTCAGTGACTTAGTAACCCCTACCCAAGCATCCAAGATCATCTATTATATTTAATAACTTCAGTTTTATCAGAGATGATGCTAAGATGTACTGTCTGAAAATAAGTAGCCAACATGTTCGGCTGCTTCTAATGTCAAGAGGACAGTGCCTATATTTTGCTACTTCTGGAGCAGGTAGGACGGATCCCAATTCATCTACTATTACAGATGAAGTTAGTTATGTGGAGGCTTAAAAAGAAGAGGGGAAAGATTTTCTTTTTATTGAATTGACTATGTGACTGAAACACCTGGGCAGAAGATGTGCTGAAGCTGGACCAGATGTTTAGGCTACCAAGAGCAAAGTCTACAGCATGTATCTTTACCTATTGATAATGTATTTCTTGAGTGCCTCAAGGTGACTGGTAGAGGGTTTTTTTTTTGAAGCTATTCATCAATGAAAAGCTGATGAAAGACCAAATTTCGGAGAAAAGCAAAATCTCAGATTCTTCTAATGATGGAGGAACGAAAGTCAATCTGACTCCTAAGTTACCAGATGGAGGCTTTAATGATAACAGTGCCTCATAAAATGAGAGGTTTTGTGTAAACTAGGGGACAACAATGACAAGTATTTCATTTTCACTGGAAGACAGTGTCCGTTTTCAGTTGCCAAGTTTCATTAATTTTAACCTATTTTGACCCAGACCTGGGAACAACAGAAATACACAGGGTTAAAAAAAAAAAAAAAACTCCCACCACACTCACCAGGAGAGAGAGTCACATCTAAGCGAACGCTCTTCCACTGTAATAAACTGGAGCCATTGTAGTGCACGGCTCGGCCATTGCTGTGAAAAAAACAAAGAGAAGTCAAAGACAAGGCTAATCAGTCAACACAGAGGAAGGTAAGTAGTGAACAGTAGCATGAGAGTAATCAGAAGAGAAATCCTAAGAGCTATTCTCATTCACTAAACATGAGTATATTTCCAGCTGGTATTTTCTACATTTTTTAGAGTAGAGATTAAAATATATTACTTTAGTTTTAAAACACCCACATCAAAAAAAAAAAAAAAAGGAAAACACCCACATCCACTACTTTTTTTTTTTTTTAATAACAGCGTTAGTAGCCACTTACTTATGGAAAAGACAAGTGCCCACTGGATTAGTCCAAGCCCCATCTCTTTTCTCTGCTTCTGTAGCAAAGCCAAAGGAAACTATTGGTCCAGTGTCATCATCACTATCTCCATAGGAAACAATTTCAATTTCCCAGTAGAAAGATGGGGCCTGAAGAAACACAAGAAGTGCGCAATCAGAGGGCTCACTGTGGGCCCTTGAACTTCCTCTTTCTCTCACATTTGAAGGAAAGAGGCAGAAGACAGTATGTCATGTGATTTCTCACCTGAATGGGCAGTGGTGAGGTGGCATAGATAAATGTGCCCCGGGGCAGACCGCCCCCAGCGCTGGGGTCAGCCAGGAAGGTGACAGAAGTGAGGTGCGATGAGAACATGCAGGCTCGGACAGGTGGAAACACTCGTGAGGGGCTCCACGTAATCTCTTTGGGCTGCATTGGGGAAAGACACCCAATTGCAAACACAAAATGGAGATGTTGAGATTTCAAGTGACATTTCTTCTTTTACAGATTTTTAACTTTCTTATCTTGAAATAATTTCAAAGCTACAGAAAAATTGCAAGAATATAGCAACTTTTGTATACTCTTACCTAGATGCACTGATTTTTTGTGATAAAATTCACATAATGTACAATTCACCCAGTTAAAGTGTACAATTTAATGGTTTTTAGTATATTCACGGAGTTGTGCAACCATCACCACAATCTAATTTTAGAACATTTCTGTCCCCCTTAAAAGAAGTGGTACCCATTAGAAGTCAATTCCCATCCTTCTCTCCTTCCCAGTCCCTGGCAACTACTTATCTGTCTGTTTTCTGTCTCTATGGATTTGCCTGCTCTGGACATTACAAGAAATGGAATCATACAATATGTGGTCTTTTGTGACTGACTTCTTTCACTTAGCATAATTCAAGGTTTATCCATATTGTAGCATGTATTACCACTTCATTAATTTTAAAGGCCGAATAATATTCCATTGTATGAATATACCCATTTTACACATTCATTCATCAGTTGATGGACATTTACGTTATTTCTACTTTTCGGCTATTATGAATAATGCTGCTAAGAACATTCACAGAATGCCAATATTGAACATTTTTGCCTCTTTTGCTTTTTTTTTCCCCAGTGAAACTTGTTTTTCCCCGTGAGTCTGCTTTTTCTTTTGTTTTATTCACTAGTTTGTTGTATATTTTATAAATTTATTTATTTATTTATTTAGTTTTGGCTGTGTTGGGTCTTCGTTTCTGTGCGAGGGCTTTCTCTAGTTGTGGCAAGCGGGGGCCACTCTTCATCGCGGTGCGCGGGCCTCTCACTATCGCGGCCTCTCTTCTTGCGGAGCACAGGCTCCAGACGTGCAGGCTCAGTAGTTGTGGCTCACGGGCCTAGTTGCTCCGTGGCATGGGGGATCTTCCCAGACCAGGGCTCGAACACGTGTCCCCTGCATTGGCAGGCAGATTCTCAACCACTGCGCCACCAGGGAAGCCCTGTTGTATATTTTAGATTGCACATATAAGTGATATCACACAGTACTGACTTTCTCTGTGCCACTTTGGCTTTTTAGTCCCTCTTTCTCTCTATGTATACTTATTATTACGAGATGAACTATAGATCTACAATTTTGAAAACGTTTTCTTTTTCTGTTATTGATAACACAGAAATTATTTACAAATCAATGAGTTCTGCTCCCCTGCTTTCGATATTCAGAATGACAAATCAATGTGCTTTGACATTCAAGGATGAGAGCATGTCATTGCAGAGCATACACCTCCAAATGGCTTTGCAAACACCCATTCTCAGTGCCATTAACGTGCTGCTTGGCATTCTGTAATTCTTAAGGCGCGTGCTGCAGACAGGCGGCAGGTGTGGAACACTGCAGAGGGCTCACCTGTCTCCGGTCAGCCTGCAGCGGAGGTGGCGGGGGCCGAGCACAGTCTCGGTAGAGCATCCTCAGCCGTTCACACTGCACTTCCACAACTGCCAGTCGCTCTCCTGGAGGGGGAGACATTGAATATGTGAAAATAAGTCCTACAACTCCTGAGAGGGCTCCAACTCTTTTGGAGTAGGGTCAGAGCAATAAAATGCTTACAAAAGAAGACTATTCAAATTCTTACAAAAGAGCAAATACCGTGAGACATCTTTGTCTACTACATGTAGCTCAGCAGCAAAGCAATGGGGTCAAGTGCATGGGCTCTGGCATTAGGCTGCCTGGATTCAGAATCTGGCTCTATTACTTGATATTTACCATCTCACTTCCAATATAGGGGTAATAATAGTACCTGTGCCTCACAGGGTGGTTGTGAAGATGAGCTAAAATAACACAAGTAGAGCCTTTAGCCAAGTCCCTGGCACAGGGCAAACACTCAATAAATGAAAGCTCTTATTATCATCTACTAAATGAAAACTACTATTCTTTTTTTTTTAATTTATTTTTGGCTGCATTGGGTCTTCATTGCTGTGTGTGGGCTTTCTCTAGTTTTGGTGAGCGGGGGCTACTCTTCGTTGAGGTGCACGGGCTTCTCATTGCGGTGGCTTCTCTTGTTGCGGAGCACGGGCTCTAGGCACGCAGGCTTCAGTAGTTGTGGCACATGGGCTTAGTAGTTGTGGCTCGCATGCTCTAGAGTGCAGGCTCAGTAGTTGTGGCACACGGGCTTAGTTGCTCCACGGCATGTGGGATCTTCCTGGGCCAGGGCTCGAATCCATGTCCCCTGCATTGGTAGGCAGATTCTTAACCACTGTGCCACCAGGGAAGTTCCTGAAAACTATTACTCTTATCATCTAAATTGATTTTCTAAAAGTCTATAACCTGTTGAACATCTCCTATGAGCAAGGCACAGTGCTAGGTGTTGGGAAATACAAAGTTAATACGAGCTGAAGCCCCCAGTCTGGGAGAGATAAGACATGTATATGCATACACACATACAATAAAGAACATAGTGCAAGGCTAGAGTGTGTTATTATGTGACATAAGACACAAACACAGGCACATATGAGTGACTTCATTCCAGGAGCTAGAAAGGCTTAATAATCAGATCTCAGAGAAGTCAGAATTTCAATAAGCAGAGAAGGAAGGGAATTCTGGATGGCTTGGCACTGTGAGACTACTCTAGAATAGTCAAGAGTTAGATGTCTCAGGAGTACCTCACATGACACACAAAAATTCAAAATGGATCAAAGACCTAAAAAACCTATAGCTAAAACTCTAACTCCTAGAAGAAAATACTGGTATAAATATTTATGACTTCAGATTAGGCAATGGTTTCTGAGATAGGATACCAAAAGCACAAGCAATGAAAGAAAATTTGAGAAACTGGATTCATAAAAATGAAAAATCTTTGTGCTTCAAAAGACACTTGAGAAAGTGAAAAGATAACCCACAGAATGGGAGGGAGTACTTATAAATCATATCTGATCAGGGACAAGTATATCTAGAATATATAAAGAACTGTTATAACTCAACAATAAAAAGACAAATAAACTAACTAAAAACAGGCAGCAAAGCTGAATAGATATTCCTCCAAAGAAGATATACAAATGGTCAATACATATGTGAAAAGATGCTCAACATCATTAGTCATTAGGGAAAGGCAAATGAGATACCATTTCACACCTACTAAGCTAGTTATAATCAAAAAGACAATACCAGTGTTGGCTAGAGTATGGAGTAACCGGGACCCTCATACGTTGCTGGTGGGAATGTAAGCACAGCCACTTTTGAAAATGGTTCCTCAAAAAAGGAAGCAGTTCCTCAAGTTAAAACATAGAATTGCTGTAAGACCCAGCAATTCCACTCCTCTATATATGCAACAGAATTGAAAACATAGTCATATACACAAAAACTTATATATGAATGTTTATAGCAGCATTATTCATAATAGCCAAAAGTTAGAAACAACACAAGTATTCATAAATTGATCAATGGATAAACAAAATGGTCTATCCATACAATGGAAAGGTATTCAGCCATGAAAAGTAATGAACTACTTGATACCTGCCACAATACGGACGAACCTTGAAAACATTATGCTAAGTGAAAGAAACCAGACACAAAAGGCCACATACTATATGATTCCATTTATATGAAATGCCCAGAACAGGCAAATCCATAGAGACAGGAAGTAGATTGACAGTTGTCAGGGGCTGAGGGAAGGGGGTGGGGATAATGAATATAGAGGGTTTTCTTTGCGGGGGGTGGTTATAAATGTTCTGGAATTAGTGATGATGGTTGCACAGCTCTGAATGTATTGGGTTGGCCAGAAAGTTCTTTAGGGTTTTTCTGTAACATCTTACGGAAAAACCTGAACGAACTTTCTGGCCAGCCCAATGTTAAAACCCACTGAATTGTACGCTTTAAAATGGTAAATCGTGTGGTATGCGAATTATATTTCAACTTAAAAAGATGTCTTAGGAAGAATAAGATGTAGTCTAATAAAAGTAAACTACAGAATATGTTTAGGATAGTAGCAAGAAAGATTTATTGACTTATACCTAGTACCTACAGACACAAGACACCTAATACAATCCAATGATATGGATTAGACAGCGATCAAAGATAAAATAGTCAAAGTGGAGCCAGGAGTGAGGCCAGGTCATGAGGTATGTGTCTAGTGTTCTTTATTTACACCTGGGAGTCAGGGACACAAGTCTAGATCTGTGCTTCCCAATAGACAAACCAAAGAAGGGGAAACTATTTAGTTATAGATTCATGGAGTCCATTACATAAATGTAAACTGACTAGTCATAAAGAGCCCAATTATTTTTAATAAACATTTTCCAATTATTTTTGCTAAAATTACTTAAAAATTATTCTGAGAGATCTTATACACAGAATGCTGGATGATACAGTGAATAACATCTGCAGCAGTGTCCTTATAATCAACCAGTAACAAGTGTCATGGAGATACTTCAATGCAGATAGGTGGAATCAGACCAAATAATAAGGGAAAAGCAATTCTTAGGAAGAAGAAAGGGAGTGGGGGCTGTTTGGCAGAGTTGAGGCATGTCTACCATGAAGTAGGCTTAACGTAAGAGGAGATTTTTATAGCATCTAGTATGAGAATAAAAAGCTCCTATGCTGGGCTTCCCTGGTGGCGCAGTGGTTGAGAATCTGCCTGCCAATGCAGGGGACACGGGTTCGAGCCCTGGTCTGGGAAGATCCCACATGCCGCGGAGCAACTAGGCCTGTGAGCCACAATTACTGAGCCTGCGCGTCTGGAGCCTGTGCTCCGCAAGAAGAGAGGCCGCGATAGTGAGAGGCCCGCAAACCGCGATGAAGAGTGGCCCCCGCTTGCCACAACTAGAGAAAGCCCTCGCACAGAAATGAAGACCCAACACAGCCATAAATAAATAAATAAATAAATAAATAAATAAATTTAAAAAAAAAAAAAAAGCTCCTATGCTACAAATTCAAGAAAGAAAAGGCTGATTGTATTGTACTTTAGCCATAGTAACAAGTAACTGCCAGACCTGGCTGTAAATTCATTCCAATCTATAAATGACAACTTAACAGTAGTAACAGCACTTAGGAAAGCCAGCCTCTCAGTGACAGCTCTATGCGCCTGACAATCAGCCACTCAAATCGGGGCTTCAGGAAGGTAACTGTGATGACAACGGGAAAATACAAAGTGCAAGAAGGAAAAGTTTGGAGAATAATGCAGATGCCTAAACACGAGATAAAAAGCACCCGACTTAAAGAGCTGGTAGTGGAGATGAACAGGAAAGAGATAAATTTCAGGAGCATTTCAAAGGAAGAATCAGATATGGCAACTGATTGGATGTGGAAGGACTCAGTGTCTGAGGGTCAGCAATAGCCCAAGCATAACCAAGAATAGGGAATTCAGAAAGGAGAGTGGATTCCAGAGTAAATGATGACTTTGGGTTTAAATGTGGTATATTCATGAGGCTGGGGCTTGCGGGGGGTTCCTTCTATGAAAAATAGCTACCAGGCCTGCACCTCAAGAGAAGGACTGCCCACAGCAGAAGCCATGAAAGCACAAGGAAGGGCAGATAAAGCAAAGAAGGTGGGTCAAGGCAAAACTTAGAGCAGTTTCTTCAAGTGAGCTGTGAGGGCCACTTGCATCACAACTGCCCAGGCCCACCCTTGACTTCTGACTTTTTGGTGGATCTTGGAAAGCATTTTAAACGTGCCTCCCAGAGATTCTTACAAACTTTCCAAGTGTGAGAACCTCTGGCTCAGGGAATGTGTACATTTAGGAAGGAGGGAGAAGAGGAAATCTGAGAGATTCTGCCTTTTGTAAGAGTATAAAAAAAAAGTTGAGAACTTTTTCGGTTTCTATGTGTCTTTTCTTCAGTTTCACAATCTGTTTCCTATGCTGTTTCAACCAAGGGATCCAGTTGACTCCTCAGGAATATTTCTTTCTTTCTTCTTCTTTTTTTTTTAGTATTTATTTATTTATTTGGCTGCATCAGGTCTTAGTTGCGGCATGCAGCATCTTCGTTGCCGCATGCAGGATCTTCGTTACAGCTGCGGGATCTTTAGTTGCAGCATGTGGGATCTAGTTCCCTGACAAGGGATCAAACCCAGACCCCCTGCATTGGGAGCCCAGAGTCTTAGACACTGGACCACCAGGGAAGTCCCCAGGAATATTTCTTTATGAGAAAAAGCTCTGTAGTGTTATCTTCCTACACCAAACGGAGTTAGGTACTCTTTTCTTTGTGTTAGAGAAGCTATAAAATTTAGCTATGAGTGAGTTAACATTACAGTGGCCAAGTCCGTGGCTTAATTCATCCCAGATGAAGTAAAATAATAAAAGGAATTCATTGAAAATTTTTTCATTTTAGAGAATCAATATATTATCGCATATACATTTTATGACACTTTCATATATGAAATTTAAAAATCTTGATACATTAAAAAATAAAAATCAGGGACTTCCCTCGTGGTGCAGTGGTTAAGAATCCACTTGCCAATGCAGGGGACACGGGTTCGAGCCCTGGTCTGGGAAGATCCCACATGCTGCGAAGCAACTAAGCCCGAGCGCCACAACCACTGAGCCGGCGCTCTAGAGCCTGCGAGCCACAGCTACTGGGCCTGTGTGCCATAACTACTGAAGACCGCACACCTAGAGCTTGTGCTCCACAACAAGAGAAGCCACCGCAATGAGAAGCCTGCGTACTGCAATGAAGAGTAGCCCCCGCTCATGGCAACTAGAGAAAGCCTATGCACAGCAACAAAGACCCAACGCAGCCAAAAAAAATAAAATTAAATTAAAAAATTTATTAAATAAATAAATAAATAAATAATCAAAGAACTCTTTCTCTTCTACCCACCACTTTGGGTCTCATTTATTAAACAGCATTTCTTTTGAGCACAGGCTATGACTCCCTAGCAGGCTATAAGAATCCACTACTGGGGCTTCCTTGGTGGCGCAGTGGTTGAGAATCCGCCTGCCAATGCAGGGGACATGGGTTCAAGCCCTGGTCCGGTAAGATCCCACATGCCGCGGAGCAACTAAGCCAGTGCACCACAACTACTGAGCCTGTGCTCTAGAGCCCACGAGCCACAACTACTGAAGCCCGTGCGCCTGGAGCCCGTGCTCCGCAACAAGAGAAGCCACCGCAATGAGAAGCCCGCGTACCGCAACGAAGAGTAGCCCCCGCTCGCCCCAGCTAGAGAAAGCCCACGTGCAGCAACGAAGACCCAACACAGCCAAAAATAAAAACAAATAAATAAATAAATTAAAAAAAAAAAAGAATCCACTACTGTGTTGAAAAGTAATTCAGATATAGGTTGTTTTTTTTTTTTTTTGCTGCATTGGGTCTTCGTTGCTGTGCACCAGCTTTCTCTAGTTGCGGCGAGCGGAGGCTACTCTTCGTTGCGGTGTGCGATCTTCTCATTGTGGTGGCTTCTCTTGCTTTGGAGCACAGGCTCTAGGCGCGTGGACTTCAGTAGTTGTGGCACACGGGCTCAGTAGTTGTGGCTCACGGGCTCTAGAGCACAGGCTCAGTAGTTGTGGTGCACTGGCTTAGTTTCTCTGCGGCATGTGGGATCTTCTCAGACCAGGGCTCGAACCCATGTCCCCTGCCTTGGCAGGCGGATTCTTAACCACTGCGCTACCAGTGAAGCCCTGTTTTTGTTTTTTTATAAATACAGGTAAATGACTCAGCAATCAGCAAACTTGGATACCAACATTTAACCTCAGAGCTCTTTCTGATAATCTAATAAATGAGTTATTAAGGACTGTTATACTTGACATAGGACAGTATTTTAGAATATAAATCGCTGTGTATAAGCTCATAGTCTTCTCTTTTGTAGCAATTAATAAGAACTTCCCTCACGTTTCTTTCCAACTCTTTCTTACCACAGGGTTCTTTTCCACAGAAAAAAATGGGTTAGTGGGTTATTATTAAAACCATTTGCTCTAAATTATTACGATTCCTGGCTTGTACATTAAGTACCAAAGTTAATTTCACAGAGTAAAACCCCTTTATTCCATAAAATGTATAAAAGATACCCAGAAAGAGTCCTATAGAATAGTAAGTGATTCATTCAGCAAGTTATATGCTTGCTAAAATCAGTCAAATAAGTCTTAGGATGCAACCTAAGCCAAGAATATTGAAAGCAGAGGCAGGGAACTACATACCACAAGTACAAAAGTAAATTATAAGCAAGTATTTAGCATAAGTAATTTCACCCAAGAAGCCGAGCACGCAAGCTCCTTTTCTTTTGTTCTTTTTCCCTTTTCTTGGGGTCTCTCTGAGGTTTTTTTTAAAAATATTTTATTTATTTATTTATTTATTTGGTTGCACGAGGCCTTAGCTGTGGCAGGCAGCATCCTTAGTTGCGGCACATGTGCTCCTTAGTTGCAGCTCACTGGCTCTTTAGTTGTGGCAGGACAACTCTTAGTTGTGGCATGCATGTGGGATCTAGTTCCCTGACCAGGGATTGAACCCAGGCCCCCTGCATTGGGAGCATGGAGTCTTAACCACTGCGCCACCAGGGAAGTCCCTCTCTGAGGATTTTTTAACAGTTGCTGACTCCACAGAACCATGCTTGTTAAGGGAAGGAGATTTGGGAAGTAAAACAGATACAGAATGAAGACAAATTAAAAAGCAAAAACAAACCAACAGAAATCACTGCCACATGAAAAAGGACAAAAATTTAAGGACAGAAAAGAGATTAGAGAGTTACTGGAAAAAAGCAAACAGCATGAGACACAGTAAATAATATAGATAACAAAAATGACCAAAAAACAAAAAAAAGGATAAAACTAAAACCATTAGGGAAGGTAAGGATATCCACTTCTTCCTTACAGTTTATGAAAATGCTAGTACTAGAGCATTGGAGAACTGCTAATCTAATTGTGAACAATTACATTTAGAGTCCTACTATGTCCTTGGGGATAAAGGGTAAATTTTCACTTTAAAAACACCCAGGCCAACTATCAATTTACAGGAAATTTGAGGACAAAAGGACACATTAAATGACACCACAGGATATAATCAGCAAAATCCAGACTGTGGGAAACTCTTCAACAAATAAGTTGCAAGGGAAGAAAAGATACTGAGGGGAATTTTTTTTAAAAAGAGATTTAAAAGACAGCAATGAATTATAATAGATGAACTTTATTTGGATCCTGATTCAAATAAACAAATGTAAGAACAAGTATTACTTTATGAGAACTTTAGAAAGTTGAACATTGACTAGATATTTAATAATATTAAAGAATTATTGTAAATTTTTTAGATGTGATACTGATACTGTGGTTATTTTAAGAGTCCTTATTTTTGAAACACATACTAAAATATTTATGTTTAAAATAAAGGAATATCTAAAAATCTGCTTAAAAATAATCCAGGATGGTGCAGCGTAGATGAAACAGGATTGGCTATGAGTTGATAACTGTTGAAACTAGATGATGGAAACGTGAGGGTTCATTATACGAAAAAAGTCTCTCTATTCTTGTATTTGTTCGAACTTTTCCATAAACACACACACACAGACACAGAGGAACACACACACACACAAAGATGGATGTTAGTGTAAATTCTTGATTCTGAATTCAAATGTGGCCAATGATAATAGTCAGAAAGTATCTGCAGCTCTAAGGACAGCTCATACATAATTCTAACTGAGAAATAAAGGCAACTAATTAATATGAATGGGGAAAAGAAAACACTCTGACATAGTGGTCCTAAAGTTAAGTTGAAAAATGCTGATTTCCTAGTTGGCATATACTGAAGGTTTTTATTTACATTTCTAGATCTGAAATGAAAGTAAATTGTGGTAAGTGTTGTGTTTATAGTTCAGCTGTTGGATGTGTACATGAAAACAGTTAACATTCCATTATCAAATTATAAATGTGCTGACAAAACTTAACACAATAGGGTAGAAAGGAAAGTAACAGGTACTTACCAGCACTGCATTCCTGGGCTACTAGGTTGAGAACTTCAACAGCTGCTGGACACTGCTGTATGAATTCTTCACAAAATAAGCTGTCTTCTAAAAGCTGGGCCATGACCAGGCATGCTCTTAATGTTAAAAGATTTACAATATTTCAAAGTCATCAATGGTCATTCTCTAAAAAGTCAACTGTGAAAAACATTTCAATCAATTTTATCCTCTAATTTAAACAAGGTTCAAACTCCCCACTCCTCTTGCTTTTTTTCTGAGCTGGACTGGCTGGGAAGTACGTAACTTCTCTTTTCCCCGCATAGTAACTGCTGACACTGCGTGCACAATCGGAAAAGGGAAAAATGGCTGCCATCTCCCTAAATGAAGTCACCAAGTGCCAGGAGAGAAATCAGCACCATCTCGTAACAGCTCTTCCTAACCTGTGCTCCACGGGCAATATTAATGTTCTGGGAACAAGAGAGGTCCAAACGCTTGGGAAATCTGTATGCTGATCTCTCTCACCTGATTCCAAACACACATTAGAACTTTCTGATAAGTTTCATTGTCAAAAGAAACTTGTTGTTGTTTAATTGTAAATAAACGTATTTTCTTTCCAACTCCAACACTTGTGAGCATTCCCTCATTTTCTCCTCAGCAGTTTGGAAAGCAGATGGACCAGATAGGTACTAATGTGGTCCGAACCACTTTACAAAAGGCAAAGCTGCAGAAGAATTCCTGTGACAGGACAAAGTTCTTTAACCAAAGCAAATCAGTGGAGCCTTATGTATGTGCTCTATATATCAATCATATTTAGTTTATTTACTTTCTTAGGGAAACAGCTAAACTTTATTTCAAAGTGCAGAAACTGGGGAATGCAACAAAAACCATAGTAAACATAGCACAAGAGGATGGTTTCTGTTACTCAGTTTGGCATGAAGTTCATGCTGCAGACCCACTAAGCCTGGTGCAGAGGGGCCCACGGAAGACCCCTGTCTCTGTGCCTGCACCACCTCAGCACATGAGGGGATCTTTGGAGGGTGCTCACCTTGTTCTTATTTCAGCCAGGAGCCGAACGACTGCCATCACAGGAGCTGACCCATCTCCTGTTGCAGGAAGTGAGGTATGAATAGAGAGACTTCCCTCCTGAGGAAGCAACATGGACTGGACTGCCTGTACTACCTTCTCAGTAATGGACAGTTTATGAAGAGGCAATGCCTGATGGCGGTGGGGGAAGGGGCATGGCAAAAAGTTAAATTCAAGTAGTTAGTTTATAAGAAATGAGGGTGTTATTATCATCTGGAGTTAATTCTCAAAATTTCAGTTAAAAAGAATCAAATCACCATACAGAATTGCAAGCTAGACCCAAACAATTAAACATACAATACACTGTGGAATATTCCAAACCAAAGAAATGAATTTTGTCATCTAGGTAAAAATTTCCACACAAATGTTACTATTAAATGATTATGCCCAATAGGTAAATACACGTCACAAGTAAAATTTAAGAAAACCAAGTATTTGTGCTTCTGTACTGTGTATGTGCATATTACTCATTACAGTACGGTTACCATCTGCAGTAACATTTTAAGATGCATTTAAAAATCACCTTACCTCTGATCTTGGAACACAAAGTCTAGACAATGGAATAGTCAGTGTGTCTGATGCTTGCGACGTCTTTCTACAGTCTATGGGTGGGAATTTGACTGTAGCTATACCTTCCTGTTCATTGATAGAAGCCACTGCTCCGACGCTTCCTGATATTCCTCTACCTAAAACCTAGAGACACAGAGGGATTAGCACTACCTACCAGCTCTGATGGTGTGAGCAATTATCTGATGTGACAAGTGGGAAGAGGAAATTTACAGCTGTCATTACCAGCATTACAGTAATAGTTTCTTATAACGCAGATACCAAGCCCTGAACATGAGTTAAAATAATAGGTCCTAAAACCTTACATCAAGGTGATCACAGTATGATACAAATTCAAACTTGCAATTCTAAAATATTGCCAATATTAACACCACCACAGGACACAAGTATTGTAGTTAACATTACACGGTATTGTACTAATATCTGACTAATCTGCAGCATAGTGTGGATTAGAAGTCACGAGTTTCTTAGCTTAAAGGAACAAGGATTTTTGTCCAACTGGGTGGATGATACTTGTCTTAGAGATGAGCAATTAATCAATGGACTTATATACAGGGGAAAGCGATGACTTGGGGAAACGGTGGCTGGTTACCTGAACCTCAGACCCTATCTTGATTGTCTCTTTGAAGCCTCCAAGTGCACACAGTGCAGCGACAGCCTGGCGGGCGATTCTCTGAAGTTTGGCGAGTTTTCTGCCACTACTGCTGCCATTTTCCAGAATGCTTTCTGCATATTTCCCCAATTGTGGAATGTACATCAGCGCACGAGACAGAACCTAAATGTAAGAAGCAGCCCATGCAGTGGGAGATAAAGCTCTGGTTGTTTTGATACTAAGCATGATGCAGTGTCTACAACAGTGCTTGGGTCCCAAGTGCTAAAGGAACTCTGGATATGGGAGGGATGAAATAATTATCAGGTATGACCACTGACATTCTTGGCATATTTGCCTTATGTGATTGGACAGAACTGGAAATACACAACCTCAAAATATGGGAGAATCAAACACTGTTAATAAAACCCCTAAACTAAAGCAAAAATTTATCTGCAGGAAAACCTTAACAGCATACTGCCTACATCTCAACACCCAAGTATCTTTAGGACACGTTATAAGGTGTTCACATCACGAATGACTGGGAAAAGGGAAATTGATTACCAAACCCTAGTTTTCAGGAAACTGAACTATTGTTTGTAAAGATGAATTACTGACAGAGCACTCAGTGTAAATCACACAGAGGCCTCCTTAGGACTTAGTAAGTACACTTAACAAATCCAATAAACCAAGGCTGCATGATTTCCTAATGCTAGTACCAATCGAATACAAGCAAGAAGGAGAAACAAGGAGTGCCATTCTTTTCCTGAGAACACTAGCCTGCCTTCTGTGAAATCAGAACTGACCGTGAAAAGAGATGTGGGTTAACAGAGTTGAAGCTACTGAATCAAAGCAAATTTCAGGGAAAACACAGTTAACAAGTTTATCTGGCCAGTTTGGGAACTCTCTCTTTGTTAGAATGTCCTTTGCTAGAACAGAACATTAACTTCTGTCTTGCTTCCTCTTTTAAGCAGCAACAGCGTACTAGCCTTCTCTGCTGTCGTGGTCCATATCTGAGCAGCATTTGACTCAGGCGCCATCAGCAAGCTGTGAAGCAAGGCGATCACTTCTGCGGCCATGCTGTTTGCCACATGCCCACTGATGAAAGGTCGGACAGGGTCGGTCCTGCAAGTGTCAACAGGGAAAAGTGTCAGTGCCCAGTGATGGTGAATAAGGCAGACGAGTGGCTTCAGGCTCGGCACCAGATGCAAACATTTTCTAGTTATAAATACTGGAAAAAGTGGGTTTCGGTGACTCCCCTTCTTTCTGGTAACTGAAGAAGCCTTGGAAACAATGGACCCCAAACCTTTAACTGTATAAACCATCGTGATCAAGGAAAGGACCTACACTACATCTGCCTCTGGCTGGCAAGCACAGAACCTCACACAAACTTCCCAGGGGCAACACGCATTTATCCTTCCTCCAACTAGAAAGAAGCTTCTGTGTACAGCTGGGATGGTGACAAGTATTGTTTGGATGAAGTAAAGGCAGCAAGGACAGAGTTTACTATTTCTACTACTCAAAAAAACTATAGCTGGTGCTCCTGGTGGTGGCCTTTCTCAGAAAAACAATCCTCCAGCCACAGATGTCCATTCAGCCCGGAGGGCCTCCCTATTCGTCCCTCACAACCTCGGATCCACCTGGATGGTCACCACTTTCTAACCTGACTTTGAGAACAGCTACTACAACGGATGGGTATTTTAAGCCCTAAGATCTCATTTCCAGCAGGTCAAGGGGAGGATGTAAAATTAAAACCCTCGAAACAAATCCTTTACAAAGTAAGTCTGAGAAGAGTGCAGACAGCTTCCACCCTGTGAAAGGTTTTACCTGGCAAGTTCAGAGTTCCTCTCTCGGCAAATGGAAGTTTGGGCGGTTTTCTTCTTGTCCCCTGTGGACAGTCCACTCACAGTCTCTGGGTTGAGTGACTCCACGGGTGGCCCGACGCTGACGATGAGGCCTGACTGTGCCCACTTGGTTGCTTTTCGCAGAGCAGCTGCCGCCTCTTCTGTAATCACCTCACAGCAGCCACCCTGGGGATCAGATTGAAGACATTCATGATATTCTTTTCGCTCTTCTCAGCACTATACTTTAAAAAAATCTGTTTCCCCTAATCCAGGCTCATTTTTATAAATTCATATATTAAAATATTATATGTAGAAAGTTAAATCTCCACAAACATCCTTTGTCCTCACCCAGTCAGAGATCACTGTTAGTCCTCTAGAATTTTTTCCATGCAGATTCTGACATACATAATCATAGGCCACGCTACAGTTTTCATTTCTTTTTTATCAGTTATCAAAACATCATGAATTTTTATAATTGATATGAACCTGATACCATAAAATATCATGAATATCCACGTCTATATATTTAGACCTACCTGATTATTTTTATAGTTGTACAGTATTTCATTATAGGAATGTAATAATTTCTTTAACAAATCCCCTATTTATGGGTACACAGATTCTACTTTGTTTTTTACAAACAGAACTGCCAAGGACAGGCTTGTCTCTGGATACTTGAAAATGCCTATTTACCCTCACCTTGGCAATAATGGGTACCATCGATCTTAACATTATCAGTGCGACAGGTAAAAATGATAACACTACTGTTGTTTTATTACTCCCCTTTAATTATTTATCGTGTAATCTGTGAGCCTGAGCATATTTTTATATTTTCATGGACTTTTTTGTCTTTATTTCTTATTATCTATTATTATTACTCTTTTAATCTTTCACCCTATGGTCACTTTTTTTTGATCACTTTTAAAGAATTTTTAGGCTGTAGAACTTTCTTAACAGAGCTAAGAAAATTTCTAGGTCAAAACCAAGAGTTCTCTTCTACATTTTAACGTTAATGATACATTGATTTTGACTAGTTCTCTTGAAAATGGCCTCAGTTAAGCCACTGTCTTCAATTTCTCACCCTGTGGTAACTTGAAATCTTTTTAAAACATTTCTCCTGACAACCTGAAGCCTGGCACATGTTCTTCGACTGTGGGTCTTGGCGGAGCAGCCTCCTCCATATTGGGGTTACCTTTGTCATGTCTCGGTCCATTTTCACGACTTTCTCCATGTTGGCACCAGTACCAAGTCGGAAGGGCCGTCCTTCTGAGCTACTAAAATGGGAAGGTAGAGAGAGGCAATGATTTTACAGGCATGGTCACAGGTTGGGGAGGCCTCAGTGAGTGATCTAAATCCCAAAGTGAGGGGATTTTAACAACAGCCTGGATTGCTGCCTTGGTGTGAATGACTGGATCTTCCTTTCTAATAATTCAGCTCCCCCTGCCTCCTAAACCTGGCTCTCAAAAAAATCTTTCACCAAATTTGTACTATGACGTTTCACAGTGCCCAGGAATGTTCCTTGGAAGTTTCTTCATCTATGTGCTGACTTGCCCTGACCCCGCTTAGTCTATGCCAACAGCCTAGTAGTGCTTTCAGTTGCCATGATGGCAGACAAGGGATCCAATTATGAGGATGACACCATCATTCAATCATTTATTTGAAGAGAGGACTCTTCCATCTGAGACATAAACACCTCTCCTAAATTCCCTTGTGCTCTGTGGGACCTTCTTGTTGTCCTGGATTCCAGTGACAGGGCCCTGTAGATTTGTAATCTTTGGACAGTAATTATATATTTTTACTTCCTTGTTGAGCAATCATACCATTCATCCTTCGATTAAATAAAGCTATAAAAAAGTTTCTTATTTCTTCACCTCACAGTCAATGGTATCCCTAAATTTGCTGATGGCTGAAGGATGCCAAAAACTGAAAACCAAGCTGCATTATTCCTTCTCAAAGCCCAGGTCACACTATAGACTCCTCGTAGGACACAAATGATACATTCTCAACAGGATTTTCACTCTGTTGGGTCTGGAGAGACAGTACCGAGTTGTGGTTAAAAGTTTGGGTTCTGCGTCAGAGGGACCTGCATTTATATTTCAGCTCTGCCTCAGTTTCTCCGTATGTAATGACAGGGATGATAGTAACATTGAGTACCTCTTAGGGGTGTTAAAGAGGTCTGAGACAGTTGATACCTGTAAGGGGCTTACTCAGCACAGTGCCTGTGACATGGCTAGTGCTTGATGGCATGTAGCTATTGCAATCATCACCTTAGTAATGGTTGGAGAACTTCATGGGATGACTGGTCTTCCCGCTTATGGATAAAGATAGAGAGCTTGCCATCCACTGCTTCACTCTCTTCTCCAGGGTCTTTATCTCCTTTTAAGGAACTCTTGGGGCTGGTTTTTGTCAACGTGGTGTCAGGTTCGGAAGCGGTTGGAGAAAGGACTGTCTGACATCCTTTAAGCAAACAGAAAAATTGCAAAGTTGTTTGTGCGGCTCCCCTGTATAAGGAAAGCACTGGCTTTGGAATCTCTCTTCCTCCCTCTCTCCCGCTCTGTCCCTTCTCCGCTCTCTCTCCCTTTTATCACAGGAAGCACAGCTGCAGTTGTGGACAAGGGAAAGCTCGGTCTGACGGTCCACAGGAAGTGAGCGCCTCAGTGCCATTCTTCCGTCCAGGAGGCTACTCACCTGGGACCACATAATCTGCTAGCTTTGCTAAGAGCAACGAGGCGATCTTGGACGCTGGGTCGCTGGGATCCTCTTGCTCGCTGTTTAGGGAGGGGACAGAGTAGCTCCAGGGTGGGAGCTCCACATTCCCACAGTCTTCTACGCTCATCAGCGGGAGTGCCGCCCGGCACAGCTGAAGAATGATAAGAACCAGCTTTGGGGATGGGCGTTGGTCAAGCAGCAGGGAGAGGAGTTTGGACACACAAGCTGGCTGGCTCAGGATGGCTTTACCTATGTGACTCCTGCAAAAGGAGGAAGAAAAGGTCCACAATGCTGAGAATGTTATCTACAGAAATTCAGAAGCAAAAGTTCCCTAAGTGAGGTTAAACAAACTGATGACTTCATATTTAATGAGGAAGACACAGATTTGGCAATATGTTTTTATGAAGGAGAATTAAGGGTTTTTGTAAACATCTGATGAAAGCTCATAATTGACCAACAATACTTTAAAAGATTTTTGAATATTTTCTGATACCTGATGTTTATTTAATTGAGATCCTATGGTTCAGCACGATTCACAGAACACCAAGACTTAGAAACCCAAGCTAGGAGGCTTTTAGTTTAGTCTTTTATTCCTTTTTAAGAAGTGCTTCAAGACCAAAGAGATCACACAGTGTTGTACTGGCCTCAGGGGTCTGGGATCTGCCACAGCTGAACCTGCTACATTTCAGCAGAAACCAAAGAATAAGCAGCCTTATGTGGACAAGCTTTTGTGGGCCTCACAGCTCACACATGATTAAACCTCCACAGAATATCTTCTTTTTAAAGACACAGCATGAGAAGGCGAATTAATTACAGGTCCTGGCTGATTATTCTTTAATCTTGCTATAATGAAAGTAAAGATGTTTGGTTACTGAATGCAATTGTATTGACTCAAAAGGCTAGCAGCTGTTGCCAGTAAAGTATTGAAGCAAATGATAATATGTTATTTTATGATGTAGATATTCACCTAAATAATTTTCTTATTTTGGAACTAAATGCTATTTTTCAATGACTTCATCCTCTACTGTTTTTCTTGACGCAGGAGCATATCAGGATGGCCTAGTAAGTTAGATGTTTCTAAAGACAACCAGCCGCAAAGGAAGCCAAATCACTCAGAGGAAAAGCCACCTCCTCCCACAGCTCCAGCTGGGCCTTCCTTACCTCGAGAGGTCATTGAGAAGACTCAGAACGTCCTGGAGGGCATCGTTCCCGGCGGCCTGGTTGCCGCAGCACTCTGTCGCTCGGGCGAGGTGGTTAGTGAGAAGGCTGGACACCTGACGGGCCAAACCTGAGTGCACAGCCTCTGTGGAGCCGCCTTCAGAGTTCAAGAAAGAAGAAGCGCGGTGAAAACCCCAGGAAGGCATGGCGAGTCTGCAGGTGTGGCGAGCCTGCATTAAAGCCCTCCCTTTGCCCAATGTTTCTTTAACCTGCTCCGTATTTCATTAGCCATCCAATCAGTGTCTCCTCATTAGATAACAACTGCACGTAAACAAGGTAACAGTAACTTGAAAAATGATTCAGTGTTGGGGAAAGACATTCCTCTTAATTAAAACTGAATATAATTAATCCACACAAAACCCAGAAACACACTTTGATTGACAGGCAAGACTCACCATTTTACTGTGACGGAAACATCTTGATTTTTTTTTTTTTAGTGAGGTACAGTTGATATACAATATAAGTTACAGGTGTATAATATAGTGACGCGTAATTTTTAAAGGTTGTACTCTATTTATAGTTATTATATAATATTGGCTATATTCCCTATGTTGTACAATATACCCTTGTAGCTTATTTTATACACAATAGTTTGTACTGCTTACTCCCCTACCCCTATAGTGCCCCTCCCCGCCCCTCTCCCCACTGGTAACCACTAGCTTGCCCTCTATATCTGCGAGTCTGTTTCTTTTTTGGAAAACACCTTGATGTTTAACTCACACCCTACCTCTTCTCAAACATAATAAAAGACCTTTTTGGGTCTTTCCATTTTCACTGTAGTTCCAGAGCCTTCCCCAAACATCTCTCATAAAAGCCACAAAAATTATTTGCCATTTACTGTTCATTCTGCCTGGAAGTCTTCTTTATCCTTCAAGAAGAACTCACATGTCACCTTCTTTGGGAAGCTTTGCCTGATCCCTAGCACAGCTGGCCTGTAGGGACCTCTATGCTCCCATAGCACTCTGTGTGCACCTTGATCATGGCATTGATTGCACGGTAATTATTTGTTCATTGGTCTATTTCCCCCACTGGACCATATTTTTTAAGGTGAGAAACGATGCCTTATTCATCTTATGCCTGGCTCTCAGGACAATAAAACGCACAGTGAATGAATAAATAAACAAGCTATATACCTGGGATACTATGGAGAAGTTATCCTTCAAGTTTACTTTTTAAATTGGATTGGTGACTGAAAATATAATCTGGAAATAGCACCTCAAAAGTGCAACTGAAAAATCATTGCATAAAAATATTTATTCGGACACCGTTAGCAGTGCTGACAAAAAGGAAATGAAAGATGTCTTCAATTTCCTGGGGTTACTGTACTCCTTCAGGTGGTTATCGTTCCTCCCCACCCCCTCAGCTTTACTGAGGTATGATTAGCAAATAAAAATTGCATATATTCAGATTGTAGAACGTGAATTTTTTAAAAGGTGTACAACGTGATGATTTAATATGCATATACATTGTGAAATGATTACCACAATCAAGTTAGTGAATACATCCATCACCTCCCATAGTTACCTTTCTGTGTGGGGGGGAGGGGATAAGAACACAAGATTAATTCTCTCAGCAACTTTCAAGTATAAATAAAGTATTATTAATTCTAATCACAATGCTGTACATTAGATCTCCAGAACTTATTCATCTTATAACTGAAAGTTTGTCCCTTTGAACAACATCTCCCCATTTGCCCCTGCCCCCTAACCGTGGCAACCACTGTTCTACTGTTTTATGAGTTTGGCTTTTTTAGATTCCACATATAAGTGAGATGGCTGCAGTACTTGCCTTTCTGTGTCTGGCTTATTTCACTTAGCGTAATGCCCTCCAGGTTAGGATACTGTTTACTGTCATAGAGTAGTGATAAATTTTCATAGAACCATGCCGATGAAGAGGCTCCCATGAAATCATAATTGATTCAACCAATCTACTTATGTAATTTAATATAGCTTTTCTTTCCCCCATCCAGCACAAATACTTAATACATGAACACATCAACAGAAGAAATCAATGAGCTCTAGAAAGGAATCCTGTTTCTCACCTTCTTCTTTTTCCCATTCAACGCAGCGGTTGGCAAGCACCTGGAAGGCTGCCCAGGCCATGGTGGCCACCTTCTGCTTCTTGGTTTGTTTCTCACTGGAGCTGGACTCAGTCTGACTGCTCAAGCTACACAGTCGATCCATGAGCTGAACAAGGCCACTGCGCACCAGGCACTTCTCTTCACTCCTGGGCCAGGCAGAAAGGGTTGAATGAAAGAAATATAACTGACCAGCCCTTAGGAACTTCTCACTTAAGATTCAGGTTATCAAAGGGCTATAAAACATGTCGGTATAGTTCCTTGTCCACAACTTAGGATACTAATGTATAACTCAACATAGAAATTTTTTAGAATGAGTATTTTCCTTCATAAGTAATGAACTTCAAGTTCTGGTTAGTTTGTATAGAAGAGCAAAGTAAAAGTCGATGGAATCAACACAAGGTTACCATAATAGAAAAAAACTACACATTTTATCATAAGGGGATTCAAAGAATGACTTCATGAATTCTTGACATCTTCAAACTATTAATCAAGTAACTAAGAGAGGAAATAAATGTGCAAAGGCAAAAAATTTTGCTCAATACATAAGTAATTTCCTAGGGAACTATTTCTTTCCTTCAAACTTCTCCATTTTGACAATGTAATATAATCCCTAATGGGGATCCACATTTGATCATGCAGGAACTCAACAATAAGGAATTTACATAGTAACTTTAAGTGTCTGTCAGGAGACAAGCTCATTTAATCAGAGTGATAGTGTCACTGGATAATCAAAACCAAAAAATCCAATTTTTTTAATTAAAAAATATTTCTATTTAATCAACTACACTGTGGTGTACCTTACTAACAATAAAAAGCATTTCCTTGCTTACCTGGTGTAAGGTATAGTACATAAGAGTCCGATGCTATTTGCACAAGCAATAGGGTAACGGGCGCACAAAGACACAACAGAGGTCATGGTCTCGCCGAAGGCTTCCTGGACCTGCTCGACCATCCCACCACAGGTTAGTTCTTCAATTCTAGGGAACAGAACCAAAGCTCAGACTTCCTCAACCATGTCAAGAACGGCAATAGTGAACACAAGAGCAAGAGAGTTCTTCTGAGAAACCCAAGAGTGTCTAGATGAATCCAGAACTGAAGGAATCTTGGAGATCAGTGTTTCCCAAACTTCAGGATCACAGAAGGTTGTTGGAAGGGATTTCTAAGTGTGCCTCAAAGACAATGCCCACACTCAAGAAAAGTCTGGGAGGGCTTCGCTGGTGGCGCAGTGGTTAAGAATCCACCTGCCAATGCAGGCGACACGGGTTCGACCCCTGGCCCGGGAAGATCCCACATGCCACGGAGCAGCTAAGCCTGTGCGCCACAACTACTGAGCCCGCGCTCTAGAGCCTGTGTGCCACAACTTCTGAAGCCCGTGCGCCTAGAGCCCGTGCTCCGCAACAAAAGAAGACACCGCAATGAGAAGCCTGCGCACTGCAACGAAGAGTAGCCCCCGCTCGCCACAACTACAGAAAGCCCGTGCGCAGCAACGAAGACCCAACACAACCAAAAAAAAAGAGAAAAGTCTGGGAAATCCCACGTTAGGTAAAGGTAAGTAGGGTTCCTCACTGCAGGACTACTCAGAACCTTTTAAGGTTAAAGTCTTTCATATCTCTAGCAGCAAGAGAATGGCACCCAACATTTCCCAAACTTATTTAACAATGAAACCATTCATTTGAGGCATGGCTATGACATTCCATGCAGCACTGAATACTGTAAATGCAATTGCACTAATGAGAAAACCAAGACACAAATAGATTAGCGAAGCGTCCTTTGCAAGTTCGTACTCTCATTATGAGCAGAATATGAGAATCTTGTTGGGAAATAAGACTTACCCAGTGTAAAAACACAACCTGGGATAGATTCTATGGCAATTAATGCTGGCTGAAAACTGGAACTATCGGATTTATCTACAAAGATATACAACATAATATTGTTTATAATAGTAAAAATAAATAAAAACTAAGGTTTAAAAATAGGAAATTGGCTTAAAAAAGGTCCAGGGATATGATGCAGTGCTATCCGAGCACTAAAAACATTACAGGAGATCACTACGGTTAGACTAAAGACTGAACAAATACACTAAAACATTAACAGGTTTTATTTTAAGATGCTGGATTTACAGGTGATTTTTATTTTATACTTTGGGATTTTCTGCATTTTTTTTTAGATGTCTGACACATGGCATTAATAATGTCATGAGGGAAATGTAATGAGGGAAAAAGGAATAATGCTGCCAGTGTTACAGAGAAACTACTCTGGAAGTAAGCTGTGGCAGTCACTAGTGTTACTCACTACGCCTTCTGGGCACCGCTGCGGTTGGGTGGGCATGTGACTAGTCTGGCCAACAAGCCAGAGCTCTGACAAGGGCCCTGAAAGCTTTCGAGATGGTGGTCTCCTCCTCTGTCCTGAGCTCTCTGTGATTACCATGAGCCAAGACAGACCTGCAATGGATGTGAGCAAGAACTAAAATTTTGTTTTTTCTGCAGCGAAGAGCAGCCCCCGCTCGATGCAACTAGAGAAAGCCTGTGCGCAGAAATGAAGACCCAACGCAGCCAAAAATAAATAGATAAATTCAAAAAAAAAGAAATTTGATCTAGTAAAAATAAGCACCAAAAATATAGGGATATTAAGGTTGTTGACTGCAGCACTATTGTTAATGCAAAAGGAAACCAAAACAGAAAGAAGGAAGAAAGGAAGGGTGGAAGAAAGGAAGCAGAGGGAAAGTGAAAGAGAGAAAGAAACAATTAATGAACCTATGTGTACATCAGTAGCGGATGAGTTACATAAAATATAACCATCTTTACAACTGAGGTCCATGAAGTTCTTAAAAGCTATAATGCAGATCTATACATATTAACATGAAAAGACACAGATATCCAAGATATATTGAGGAAAACAACTGATTACAGTAAGGCCTGTGTAATATAATCTGAATTGAGTTTTTAAAAAATCATACACATACACACTTAAGCATACAAAGAGAATGAAATAGCTATTATGTATGCGTAGTTGATACAACAAGCTCTTAATGAACAGAGTGGAATTTAGGAAGGGAAGGTGAGTAAGGAGACTTTTACTTTCTGTTATATGCACTGAATTTTTAAAATTAAATCCTGTACCAGTTTTATTAAAGTATATTATTTTATGGGAAAACATTAAAATCTAAGATCTTGCCCCAAGAGTAATCTCTGGAATGGCTTTCGCCCATTCCAGACAGGACAGTATAAACTAACAGAGACAACTGACCTGGGTCCTCCCTGAAGGACCATCGTCACCGGACCCACAAGATGTGTCACTCCCCCGACTCGCACGGCAGCCGTCAGCAATTCCCGCATGTGCACCAGCGCCTGCTTGCGAGTGTTTCCCCGCCGCCACCTTGTCTGCGCAGCCAAAAGAAAGCTGCTGCTGGACACCTGAAACGCATGAAAAGGAAGTACACCTGACTCCTGCTGTCACACGACCCCTCGCGCTATCCACCTGTGGTCGGCAAAACGTGACGTACAGCTTGGTCAGGGTTGGTGCCGATGAAAGCAAACAGCTGCCCCAGCAGGACGCTGTAGGTGGGCTTGTCCCTGCTGTCCTCGATGGCCAATGACTGCAGGAGCGTGAAGGAGCTGCTGCGGTGGCTGGTCACGTGGCGCCGCCTACAGCCAAACAAGAAAGCCGCTCAGGGAGTGTGTTGCGATGACAGCGTTCAGCCGCAGGTGGGAATCCGACCTTGGCCATTAGCTATTTACCTCTGATTTGCTCTAGTAAATTCCAAATCTTCATTACCAATCATTTCCAGGTCAGAAGGAGCCGACATGCTGCGAAGAAAAACAGGCTGCCGCACAGCATGAGATATCACCTTTGTTTCAGAGGCTGATTTACAAGCTGCAACAGAAAGGAAGAAGAACGTTGACATATCTGCTATCCTATTTGTAAGGATGGCAGCAACAGCGAAAAGTAACAAGGAACCACCAAACTGTCTAAGAGTATCTTTGCTTTCCAGTTCAGCCACCCAACCAGCTAGCATGGCACACAGATGATTTTTAGGCCAATTTTTATTTTTTTGGGGGGGGGGCACCATACCGCACAGCTTGTGGGATCTTAGTTCTCCAACCAGGGACTGAACCCGGGCCTTCAGCAATGAAAGTGCGGGGTCCTAAACACTGGACCGCCAGGGAATTCCCTAGGCCAATTTTTTAAAACCTTGAATATTGAGGTTTAAAACCTTGAATATCAAGGTTAAAAATTACTTTATCTTGAAAAACTAAACTCTTTTTATCAAATTGGGTTTCCAAAGAAAGGCTGAAAAATTCATTTAATTTTGTAAACCATCAGTGTTAACTTTAATATTAAGCATTCCAAAAAGCAAGAGAGGACAGAGAAAGTAATTTCTGGAAGCAAAAAATCTTAATTCAAATAAATCCAGATCTTTTTTTTTTTTTTTTTTTTTAAGATATGGCCTTTGTTCCCCCTTTAATCCTGGATTTATTTAGCTGACTTACTGACATTTGGTGATACCTCTGCTTTGATCATAGTTGATGTGAGTAAATATCACACTTTAGCTAGAATCTGACCAGCCCTTCCTATAAGACATATACTCCTATCAAGGAAATAGTTGTTTTGTAAAAGAACACTTTAATGGAAGCAGACAAAACTGCACGTGAAGATAGGCTAAGAAAAAAAGATGTTAAGAAAGTTGAGGTCATTTTGAATCTGTCTTAAAAATGGTTAGATAGCTTCAATCTAAAAAAATTATAACTTTTGAAGACACTATCTCTTAGGAAACTACTGGTTCATCATCTCTGATGCCAAAAGCCTCTTGGAAAGCACCACCAGCCTTACTGAGTGGGTAAGTCTTTTATGGGACCTTTAATGAACACGGGCTAATGTGGCCAGGGACATGGTGTAGCTGACCATCTTAGCATGTGATCATACTGCACACCTGGCATGCTTCCCCTGCTGCAGGGGGACCCTATTACTGGGGTCAGAAACCTGGGAGTCATCCTAGACTTCTCTCCCTAGTGAGAGGAGCCCTGGGCAATCAGATGGGATGAAAACAGTTCACTTGCTCCATAGTGTCCATCGGGCAATGGGTCTAGACAACATAGAGTCCTTCATTTAAGAACATGTTTATGACTTGTTCTCTCAGGATAATAATTAACACTTGCTATTACGGGCTCTGCCCAGTGTTATGGATCTGGCTTAAGTAAGAAGACTCGTTGATTTCCCTGAGAAATGAGTTTTCAAGCTAGCAATTAAAATGCGACCAGGAGGGCTTCCCTGGTGGCGCAGTGGTTAAGAATCTGCCTGCCAATGCAGGGGACACAGGTTCGAGCCCTGGTCCAGGAAGATCCCACATGCCACGGAGCAACTAAGCCCGTGCGCCACAACTACTGGGCCTGCACTCCAGAGCCCGCGAGCCGCAACTACTGAAGCCTGCGTGCCTAGAGCCCGTGCTCCGCAACAAGAGAAGCCACCGCAATGAGAAGCCCACACACCACAATGAAGAGTAGCCCTTGCTCGCCGCAACTAGAGAAAGCCCACGCACAGCAACGAAGATCCAACGCAGCCAAAAATAAATAAATAAAATTAATTAATTAAAAAAAAAAAATGTGACCAGGAAAAAAATTAATAGTGGAAATTCATGCTAGAAGGTTCCACATAATTACTAAAGAGGAAATGCAAACTCAGCTTCCAGAGAAAAATATGATGCATTCCAGGATTCACAGTGTTGACTAATTATATGTTACTATGAAAATGACAATCCATAATCTAAAAATGAGGGGCACTGGGATCATAAAAACACATGTCACTGGGCTCCTTAGATGCTTCCCCTCAAGACTAAACAAGGCAGATGACGAGGCACCCCTGATGCTCAGAAGACTCACAAAACACCACATGAATTCAATGAAAAGTACTTCTTGGCTGGAAAAAGTAAAAGGCAAAATAAAAAAGTTGAAATTTCCTTTTTTTCCTTTCTACGAGTACACTAGAGTGATTTTCTTTTCTTTTTCTTTTTTTTTAAAGCAGCTGATGTATGTTTTATGAACAGACTAGCGCAGACAGCCTTGCAGGGCTGGCTGTCAGCAGTACCCGGTGTTTCTGCGGGGGTCCCTGAGATGCTTCTTGTGAGGCCGGCCTGGGCCGCAATGGTGACGTGCAGCAACAGCTCAGCTCGGTTCATTAGACTCTTCACTAACGTCTTCGTTTTAGCCAGTGGGTGCGAGGGTTTCTGAATAAGAGAATTCACTTCTTGTAGGAACTTCTCCCTATAAAGAAAGACTGATGTGCATTTAGTTGTCCTCTGGTTTACCAAAACTAAAGTGTTTAATTACAAAGGCTATGAGAAGATAGAGGGGAACCTAAGCAAAAGTAACCTGATAAATATCGCTCGCCTTCCCCCTTCCCCATCCGAGGAGAGCAGTGCTATAAACTGGCCAGTTTTAGTTCCTTTTGCCCAGTTTCAAGTGCCTATATGCTAACTTTTGAAGGCTAAAATCAAAATTTCCGAATACCAAATAAGTTCCAACTCTAAAATATTTAGTTGAATGCACAATATTTTTTAAAATATCTGTTAAGAGATGAGATCTTTGCATTTTGTTTTGAGCATCAAGGTGATATATTAGCTTTACACAGTTACTAACATCACTAACCTCAGAGATAGGACCATGTTTTCAAGATCATTTCCATCAAAGGAGACTTCCTTCATTGAACACAAAAGTTCTAGTTCTTTCATTTTGTTCTAAAGAAGGAAAAGTCAAGAAAAGATGGTATGCAGAATCTGCAAAAACCGAGTTTTACTGTACATGTTAAAAGGAACAGAAAATTTCAGGGAAAAAACCCACCTTTGGTCCATATTTCTACACCAGAAGCACGTTTGTAAGTTACTATTTGATATTTTAATGATTAAAAATGGCAATGACTACTTTCTGGGGATTTCTTCAGTGCTTATAACTTTTTTTTTTTTTTAAAGGCTTGAAAGCAGAATTTGATAATGATGATAACTGCTTTATAAAACTATTAATCAATTAAATAACGAGTAACTTTTTCTTTGTATCACTGACATGCTGATCTAATCAACCTTATTTAACCCTTTTTAAACAATGGGTATGTTTTGAGGTATGCAACATTTTAAAAATGATGTTATCTCTACGCACACAGTATATACCATTGTACTACAAATAGCAATGCCCCAGTGATGAGTCATACAGCTTGCTCACCTCATTAAAATGGTAATCATAGAAGAAAGGCATGTTGTTCTCCAGTTTCCCCTGCGTGGCATCATCAACCTCACTTTGCCATTTCTGTTCCAATTCTGCAACACTCTGACACATTAAAATATAAAACAACGTGAAACTAGATGCAAAATAAAAACAAATGCAATCTGTAAATTCAGAAATTTTAGTCGCAATAATCTTTTTAAAATTCAGATCACTTTTTAAACTTCATTAAATTTCCAGGAAAGAAGTCATTTCCCACAGTTATAAGAGACAGCTAAATGTTTTAACTTTCACTTACCTGCAGCTGTCTCTCCATGGCATTGAGTTTCTTAAATGTCTCTCCCATGATTTTACACAATAAATCATATTCCTCAGCATGTTCTTCTTGATACTGGAAATTTATTAGGGACTGCAGTGCATCAACCAAGTTCAAGTGCTTAATGACACATGATACCACCATTTCCTCCATCACGTCTGGCTGGATTACTTCTCTGAGATCACAAGGGAAACCAGTCAGCTATATGACTAGTATTGGTAAGGGCTCAACTTACCAATACTGTATTTTATAGATGGAAGAATGTACGCTTTGATTTAAGTATGTTAAATATTCACCATACTTTCTTTATTACAAGTTGGCAATAATTTGATATATTTAACTGATAAAACTGACATTGGCCGATGAAGCTGAAAATCAAAATTAAACAGACTTCATTTTCTATGATTTGTATATTTTGAGCTGGTGTTATATTAGAGCTGGAATAGGTCTGAGGTTAATAAAAGATCTGTGGCACGATTTATCTGCCAATTAATTTTATGCAGTATTATGGCTGGTAGTATTTTGAGCGTATGGATGTTGGGCTGAAAACAATGGTGCTTTTGTATTTTTTCATGTTAAATTCATCTATTCTTTAAATTCTTCTCTCTGAAATGGCCAATCTTGCCTCAGAAGGCAGAGCAGAGGCCCGCAAAACAGACTTAACTTTAAGCTAGAATACCACAAAGACATTGGTAACTGCAAGACCTCACATTCTAGATTAAAGATTACCATCTCTCCAGACGTTGAAAATAAAGAAATGTCTTTAAGACCCTATGGAAACCAAAGTTGATGACTACCTTCAAGTAGAAGGTCAAACCACCTGAGAAAAACCTAGAACTTGTCAAATGTTAGCATGCATCAGAATCATATGGAAAACCTGTCAAAACACAGATTACTACTAGGCCCCATCCTCAGAGGTTCTGATTCAGCAGGTGTGAAATGGGGCCCAAGAACTGACAAGTTCTCAGGCGATACTAACGTTGCTGACTGAGAGCCCACGCTTTGAACCCACCGACCTGGAACACCACCTGGGGGTACTCTCCAGAGCACCTGGTTAACATTCGTCAAGTACATGTAAAATGAAAGGTTCATCTGCTAGACTACAAGAAGAAACATACTCCCTTCACTTGTTTAAACATTTTTTCATTGGGAAAATAAAGTGCTGTATAGCAACATACTTTATACTTGGTCTAAATTGAGGTCTGGCACGCCCAGAAATTTCCCTGAGCTTTATCATGATTCCTGGAGGCAGCCTGATCCGGGGCAGGTCAAAGTAGTTTCCAACAGGAGGCACGAGGATGTCAGAGGGGTAAGTGAATTCTCTGTCTTCCTCGATGGTCAGAGGCAGTGGAGACGGGCTTGGAGTAAGGGCAGGGGAGATCACACCATTGGCCTCCACCTGCCACTGGCACCTGAACATAAAGAAGAAGAGATTCTTCACTTCCTCTTCTATCTGGAAAGCTACTTGAAGTTTGCAGATATATCGATATTCAACATTTGAAGGATCACATTATGTATTAAGTATTTATTCATCAAACCTCCTCCAGAGGCTAAAGAAAAATGAGCATTATATGAAACCCCATCTTTGGGACTCTACCTCCTCCCCAACACTTTATTATGAAAACTTTTAAATATACAGAAAAGTTGGAAGAATTACACAGTTAACACTCATATACCCACAGCCAAGATTCTAGAAGGAACATTTTGCTATGTTTGCTTTATTGTCCATCTTCCCATCCTTTTGGGGATCCTTTAATTTAATTATACAGTATTTGGGTTGGAGAAAAGCTTACACAGTTCAAGGGTGTAATTTCAAACTTAGTAAAGTAAGGGCCACAAGGCACTTTGATGTAATTTTCATCTTATTTCTTAGACACAGTGATACCCATGGGATTGGCAGGCAGTAGGCACAATCAGCTGGGAAATGTACTAAAAGTAGTTTTCCACATAAAGTCCTTTTTCCTTTGCGAGCAAAACTAGTCCAATTTGAGCCTTTTCTTACCTTTGTAAAAGTTTGGACCGCAGCAGCTCCTGACAGGCTTCTTCTTCTTTGGTAATTTCTGGTCCGTTGTATAGGATTCTTAACATGGAACAAGCTAACACAGACAGACCTAAAGCCAGGTCTACCAGAAAAGGTAAGCCTCCCGACACATCCTCTGAAGACTCCTACAATGCAGACAGGGCAAACCAGACTGGTCAGTTACACGGAGGAGCGCTTCACCTGCGCCGCACCACACTGCACTGTCCCCAACCACAGGGGCTCATGGAGCAGTGTCAAGTATCATTGCTACGGGACACAGAGACAGCACCCAACACCATGAATAGATAGATGGCGGCACTGGAATGACCACAGAGTGAAGTCTCAACACAATTCTGGAGAGAGAAGAGTCAGTAAGACTCCATATTAGAAACAGCATAAATCACATGCAAGATTTTTTGGATAGCTTCCTCTCTGCTGTACCTATCCAGGTATAAATCACTATTTCATTTTGTCACCTCCATTCTGTGCTTGAACGAAGATGCTGTCAATGATTACACTGAATTCATTCAATAAATATTTATTGAGTGCCTACTGTGTACCAGCCATTGTTCTAGGTGCCTGAGATAAAGCAGAGAACAAAACAAAGATGTTTGCCCTCATGGAGTTTACATTCTAGCAGATAATCCCACTCCAGAGAGTCTTGGCTTGGTTAAACTTAAGCAACCGCCAAGTCTGAAATACATTTTAATTTATTTAAATAGATTTAATTTATTTAAATAGATTCCTGGGAGGAAAGTAACTGGTACTGTTAAAAGGAGTAGACTAAACCTATATACAGACTGTAACATGAGTAATTAAGCAGAGACAGATCTAGACTAGCAAGAAGAGCCTTTGGGAACAGAATAAAAATAATCCGATTCTACTACTCTTAAAACCCAGAATCCAAGGGCTCACTTCTACAAGGTGTTCGAGTCTTCTTCACCCTCTGGAAAGATGGTGGAGGCAGACCACCTCTCCAGGCTTTGAAGACGGAGCCCCTAGCAAGGGATTCTTTCTGTGGTGCTGTATTGATTTTAGGTCCCAGCTAGTTTTATTCCATAAAACTACTACTTCTATTAGTGGTCTACTACTGCCAAATGGAAGAGATGGATGAAACAGCAGCTCATATTCTGCCTTGTTTCCAAGGCAAATATGATGTATGTAACCAAGGCACACAGGAAAAAGTACACTATGCCCATAGCAGTGGTTAGATTCAAGTACCTGAGCGCGAACTGTGCAAGCAAAGCCCCACATAGCTTTATCGGGAGTGTTATGTTCACGGCCACTTCTCATTTCAAAGGAGAAGGTGACTGTATCTCCTTCCACCTTAAAATTTAAGGGGGGAAAATGCACTTTAAAAACAAGACACACAATTTTCAAGAGAGCAATGAATTTCAGAGATTTACTTTCAGAAGAACCACAGCAACATTTCACTTCTTTTCTCACTCGCTTTTTGATTCAAATTCTATCCCCTCTCATCTGGACACCAACCTTTCAGCTGCCTCTCCTGACCAGGTAGCTTTGGGAATGAGGCATCTGTGAAATGGCCACGATTGCCCAATAGCAGGGTCAGAGTAAAGATCAAATCTTGAACGTAATTTCAATAAATTCCTCAGATTTCTACACTTTCTGCCCTCCCCCTCCTCCATTTCACCACCTCACTTGTGCCAATAAGGTGGGCAAATAGCCAGTAGCTTGAAGAACACAGAGAGAGTGATGAAAGACCTTGCTCTGCATTGTTGAATCAATACCATGAGTAAGAAACAAAATGCAGGAAATCAGAGAACAATTAAAAGTATTGTGCTGATCCAGATTTGGATGCATCTGGACTATACCTCTGGAGGTAACTTGCTGCCTATGGCTGAATTAAAGAGGGTACATAATATATGTGAGAGAAAGGCTCTGGGAGCAGACTCTGGAGAGGTTTTCAGGTTTTAGTGGGCATTTCAGTTCATATTCATATTCTAGGTAGATATGTTATAGTTCAAGGGCCCATATTACAAAGCATGGCTCCAATCTCATCAGTCTGAGAATGGATAGTTATTTTTGCTCCAAAGGCCCCAATTCATTTGAAAACACTGATTCCACATTTTAAAATGGCAATGGCCCTGTGGTTCTAGGACACCCATCATAAGGGAGTCTAGAGAACAAGTGAGCGGGAAGAACTAGCAGTCCTTTCAATGGACAGGGAAAGAAATGCTGTGACAACCTCAGCCCTTGGAGTAACCTATGGAACAGACAGATACAAGTTCTGGAGCGGATAGGGGTCTGATGCCTTACGAGTGAAAGGAGGGTCATTCTGAACAAAGTAGTGAGTTTACAGGCCTACCGAGGTAGCCCCACCTCAACAAAAGCCCCCGTGGCAAATGTCTTCTAGAATTAGAGTTAATACTTGGGCCCACGGGGAATGCAAGTTCATTTTCTTTTCTAGGCAGCAAATGTGCCTGGATGCCATACCTTCACCAAGTCTTTCGGCCAACCAGTTCCTAAGACACTACGGCTGCCATATCCCAGTGTGTTGCCTCCATACTCAGCAACCTTCCTACTGTTTGTGTTAGGCCCCGCATATATCACCAACTTCAAAACAGAAAATATACTGTTAGACTGTAAAAGAAAAACAAAAACAACATCTACAAATAAAAAGGCTGCAAAAAAACGTTCGTTTAAAAATACATTTATAACCAGGCACTGGTGTCATTATAACTAATATTTCCTGATTTTTTTTATTTATTTATTTTTATTTTAGGTACAAGTGATACTTGTTTAGATGCAACCAGCCATTGGTATTTACAGGGCAGCCACAGAGTAGTATCAAGTATTACTACAATTTAATTGGCTTGGGGACCTCACATTAAAATAGTTATACTCAGCTATTATATGTATTTTTAAAAGTAGCTATTTTAATCCTAAGTAATGACATATAGCCCATTAATAACAGGTATAGTTTGCCCCCTTAAATCCTCCCCAAAATTAATAAAGTGAACAAATACAGATGGCAAGATGGTTATATCTAACATAAAAAATAAAAGTAAAAAAAAAAAAAATTCAATGAGTAAGGATTTTAAAAAATGCAACAAATTGAAAATAAGCCATATATTCTTAGAATGTTGCTTAATGGTATAAAAAGAAATGACACAAATTTGGGCCAGAAAGGGGGCTGCTTCTTCTTGGGTCAGTTTTCATGTATCAATATTTTTCTTCAATAAAAGCTATTCATTTATATACAATTAACCAACTTTCTAATATGGAAGAAAAAACATTTAGACATCATTTGGCACTCAAATACTTCCACAGGAAGAATAAGGCTCTGGCTTCTGTAAATACCAAATTCTGTCTTGTAATGCACACTCTGACCACCTCTGAGCTCAGTTTGGATCTAAAAGCTGCACTTTTAGCCCTGGATGCTTAATCATTTTGTGATTTCTTACCCTTCTGCACCTTTGGGGGACATCGGCCAGGGACCACTGGAAAAGTAAGAGTTACTTTTATCCATGCAGTAAGCCTCCACATTTAACACTAATGTCTACTGCAGGCGGAGGTTAGCTTACATCAGAAGACGCAAGTTACTGTTTTTTAAAGGAGAAACAAAATGACACCCTCTAAAATGGCAACCTCTTCCATTTCCATTTTAAACAGTCATATTATTTGAATGTAGGAAATGGGGGTAGCTACTGCCAGGAGCTGTGAAGTGGGACAGACTGATGCCAGGAGATATATTTTTTGAAAGGCCCACTAAAGAATTTTCTAAATTCTCTTGCTTCCACTAAGGTGAGAGTTTGAGGGGCAAGTCTTAAACCCCTCCAGACATCTGGGAATCTTCACTATCCTAAAAGATAAGGGGAAAGAGGATTCTATAACTTGCCCAATAATGTGTTTCACCATCTCAGTATATACAGTTAAGAAGTTCCCTATTTTTACCCTAAAACTCTCCCTTGATGGGATTTAAGACCATTTGCCCTTACAGTTCACAGAGAAAGACAAGATAGCTAACAATCTACAAAAAAAAATCCTGTGTACATAAAACACTATCAGACAATCCTTCCATTGTTCTTATATGTTACATATCACAATTTCATTAGCCTTGCCTCATAAGTTCAACACGATGGTTTACAATGCAACAATTAGAGACAGAAGAAAATACTTCACCCCCTAAAATGCTTCCTTTTACTTATAACTGTTCAGCCAGTAGGTTGGAAACTATACTTCCTCAAAATCTATGTGGGCCCTGAGGTAATGGCAAAGAAGAACAAATAATTTAAATAAATATAAACCAGATCCTAGGCACATCCGAAACCCTTCTAAAAAGCCACCTTCTCCCAAAAGATACATGAGAAGCCCCAAGAATTGGGCAGTAAGACCTTTTTAGATGAATGGACACCCACATCTACAGGAATTCCAAGCACAGAGGGAAGGCAAGAGTGAAACAGCATGGAAAAGAAAATTTCCTTTGACTTGGATCTACATCTTTGAAAGCTTACAAAAGTCCACTTTCAACACGTCATTAAAACACTGTTCTTAGACCGCAGAGGTGCTGGCTCTGACTCCCCCAGTCACTACCCTTCAAGGCATTATCTTAGGAAGCTCTCCTAAGATATATCTGCAGACAGAAATAAGTCAAGAATGGTGACCAGCAGCAAAGAAAAATAAGAAGCATCTAAGAAATCAGCTTACTAGAGGTGAAACCAATACTAAATCAGTTCTTGCTTACTTTGTCATAGTCATATTGTGAAGAGCATCTGCTATCAAATCTAAGGTATAGGCAGCGAGCTCCGGGGATATGGACAGTTTCTTTAAATTTATAGTTGTCTCTGACGGGATGGACTGTTTCCACAGTCTTCCCAGCAGCCCATGGAGCAGGAATCTTTAAACCAGTGAGAAACCCTGGCTCTTCCTTCTCTTCCAGCATTCTAAAACCAAAGAGAAAGTGATTGAGCTTAACAGCAAGGAAAGGAAAATGTATACACAATAAAATACAAAAGGTTAAGAAATTTTGCTTTAATTTTCCACAACATACAGTATGACAACACTGTAACCAGAAACATTTTTAACATTCCTATATCTAAGGTTCTTTTTTCTTTGTTAGACAATATATTTGCATTTTCCCCCCTTTTTTCAAGGGGGAATCCCAATTCATATCCAGGAGAAGATCTTGCCAACTCTCATTTAAAATTCCTCGGGGGGGGTGGGGGGAAGATACTGTAAAGGACCTTTAAGATTGGCCACTTTCCAAATCCCACAGGAAGTGTCCTGTAAAGTTTCCTTTTGTTTATATCTAAATGTCAATTGTTGAAAAACCCATGAGTCTGCATGACTACTTTTACTACAATTTTTACTAAAGTGCCTTCAAAGGTCCTCTTCTCTACTGTATTTGAACTCTCAAGGACTTCACAGCCCAAGGCTGTGGAATACAAACTCCTGTACCCTAAACTTAGCTGTTGTGGAATTCTCTTACTCCCTTTCAGCTCTGCGCTATCCAATGTGGGGGCTACTTAGTCAAATGTGGCCATTTAAGTTGAATCTACATGAAACACAGTGTAAAATTCAGTTTCTTGTTCACATTGGCCACACAGCAAGTGCTCAGGAACAGCATGTGACTGTGGCCAACAGCACCGAACAACAAAGATACAAATTTTCATCACCGCACAAAGCTCAACTGGACAGCACGTTGCTCTAGAGAAACCCGGAAGTCCTTCCTTTCTGATCAATATTTTTAAAGACGGCTTTAGTGAGATGTAATTGACATATAATAAATGGCATATATTTAAAGTGTACAATTTGGTGAGTTTGGCCATATGTATACACCTGTGAAGTTTCCTCCGTCCTCTTGGTAATCCAGGTGATCACTTCTTTGCTTTCTTTCACTAGAAATTACTTTGTATTTTCTAGAGTTTTATATAAATAGAATCATACAGTTTATACTTCTTAGGTGGCTCTGGCTTCTTTCACTGAGCATAAGTATTCTAAGACTCATCTGTGTTGTTGAAAATATCAGTAGTTCATTCCTTTTTATTGCTGAGTAGCATTCCATTGTATGGATATACCACAGTGTGTTACCCTTTTACTTGTTGATGGACATTTGAGTTGTTTCTTGTTTTGGCCTATTCTAACTAAAGCTGTTAATGAACCTTCACAAAGAATCTATGCTTTCTTTTCTTTTGTGTACATACCTAGAAGTGCAATAGCTGGGTCATATGGTAGATGTATGTTTACTTTTTAAAAAACTGTCAAACTGTTTGTCAAAGTCAAACATCTCCATTATTTGTATATGAGAACTTTTCAGTTTTGAACTCATCTCTTGATCTGTGAGGAAATTTGTTCTAACCTGTTCCTATAATCTCCAAAGCAATTCTATAGTTATCTGTAAAATTTTGCCCCTGAAGTCTCTTTCTTTTCCCAGTTAGAAAAATCATTGCTGTAAAAGGAGTACTAGGCTTTCACCAGAAGAAAACGTGGCAGAGGTTCCTGCAAGGAAGCAGCTTCCCTTACCTCTCATCGGGGAACAGCCTCCCCTTCTGGTCTGATGCACCACATGGGGAACAGCCCACCTCAGCAAAAACCGGACACTGGGTTTTGAGCAGCAAAGCCGTCTGAAACACAAAATCATCATGTCCTAAAGTGCTTACTTGTCAGTTATTGGGATGGTACTACAGCCAAACTTAGAATTCTCACTTAAATCATCTTTTTACAATCCTAGCCTGCTCTCTTTCACTAAGAAATGCTTTGCTACTTAGACCACTTAATATTGTTTTATTTAACACTGGAATGGAATATATCATTTATATTAGTTACTAATATCCAGCCAGGGCTCAGGAGACTAAATATAATGATAGGATCTCAGTTGCATCGTAGACAGCATTTTTACAGCTGACCGGCAATTAATATTTGTTAAAAGATTGCAGTAAGTAATTTAGTCAAACAAATTAAATGTTTTCCTTTAATATTTCAGCTTATTTTTATGACACAATGTTTTTCTTCATTCCATCTTTATTTCGCTTTATTTCCTGCTCCTGAAGAGCAGTTCACTTTGGCACGCCTAGGATCATACCTGACTGGTATAAAGTACCAGCTGCACTAGCTGAGGCATCAGGGCATCGGCCATGGTCAGAGTCTGTAAATTTGGATGCATCAGGGAGGTCAGTAACACAGGAAGAAGGTGACCGAGCATAGTAGCCTTAGTAACTTGTTCCAAGCCTTTTAACCTACAAAAGTTCAAGAAAACACACAGCTTAAGCAGTTCCCAAGCATGCAAAGAAGCTACTATTGTCATTCTTACCTAACAAATTCTCTTAAACTGCACCTCCTTAAACTAGCTAAGCACTTACCGTTACAGCAATTCAGTCTACAAATTTCCCACCTACCACAAGGGAGAGGGAGAGAACAGAAATCTAGTAATAGATTTCACCTCCGACCTGTGATTTTGCCCCCCAAAAAGTTTACATGGTGCAGTTCACAGCACCTTCGAAGCACTTTATAAATGGATTCTAAAATGCAAACAGCTACTCTAGTTACCACCTGCCAAGTCTCCTTGCCTCTGGGGCTGCAGGTCACAGTGCTGCACTGAGTCCCTGATAAGGAGCCAGTGAATGGCTACAACACTGACTCAGCTGCCCAGAGCAGCGATACCCACTTCTGGCCTAGAGAAACTGGTTCATGTGGGGGACAGAGGCAGGCAGATTTTTAATCTGCCTTTAAAATCACGTTCTTTCCACACCCCCCCCCCGGTTTTACTGATATATAACTGACATCACTGTATAAATTTAAGATGTACAATTAATGATTTGATATATGTGTATATTATGAAATGATCACCTAAAATCACACTCTTAATATCCCAATCCTCTGCTAGAAGAATTAAGGTATATGACTCACCCGAAGAAACATGTGCGTTATGTAAATTCTCTAAAACTGCTTAGGGTACTGGGGCTGGAACCGGAAACAACCCCCACGTCTCCCCGGCTCTCAGACTGTACTTCCTCCCCAGGGCAGATCTGCACCACGTGCCAGCAGTGAACCTTACACGTCCTAACAAGCCCCAGTGCAACACCTTTCTGGATTATATTGTTCTCAGTTCCAACCTTCCCACCTACTCTCTGGGAGTGGGCGAGAAACAGGGACATGGGACAGACAGGGTTACTGGAGGAAAAACACACTGCATGATTGTTTCAGATCAGCATCTCAACACTGAAATCATCAATAAACACAGGATGTAACTCATCTTTGACAACAAACCACAGCAGAAATTTTAATGGGGAGTACGGAGAAAGAGCTTTAGTACTAGGAAAGAGAAGTTTACCCTCTACATATATTACTCCTGTATTTGGAGAAATAAAATTACAGTAAAATCTTGAGATATCACGTCAGTGTCATCTTTTGCATAGCAGTTAATTATCTGTATCACTAAGTCACTTCTACCTCCCTGAAGTACTTACCATAAGGGAACTAAGTGCACATAGTGCTGAGTTAGATAATTAAAGGAAAGGCCAATTTGGGAGTGATGATGGTAGAAGACCCAAGTGACAAAGACGATGGTGTCCACCACACCTTGCTACCCTTAGATCATGACTGTCAGCCCAGTCCCACCTAAAAGCACCATTAATTGAAAGTTCAACTGTGTTTGGCTTTGAAACACTTGCCATTTCAACCTATTCTCACAAAGATCCCTCTATATTAAATGAACACTTGACGTTCTCTTCTAAAAGATTTCGCTTTCATAAGCAAATTCTTCTTCCTGAATGGCAGCAGGTCACAGTTCACAACCCATTTCCTCACCTCTGCTCCCGGTCAGCTATGTCACTATTTATGAGGGCAGTTGTGACCTGCTGTAGCATTTCCAACACTTCATCACATCCAGTCAGGATTTGGGTGGCAAGAGCCAAAATACTGACCTTTAGCTCCTAGGTAGAAAATATCATAAAATTATTTTTAAGCTTTGTGATGAATATACACTTACAATGACAACATGAAATGATGTATTTAATGATGCATTTCCAAATTAAATAATGAGGTGGCCAGAATAAGCCCAAAGCAGTAAGTTCTGCTAGGATGGCAAGTAACAATTTGAGTTGGGAGGCTAAGGTCTGGAGTGCTGACAGAAATACACAGTATTTCACGGAGAGCACACCGAGTCCCTAGGAGAAAAGGCATTTCTCCCATCCCCTCCAGCACAAGAGAGCTCCCGGTGGCCAGCCCAGAAAATGTCCAGGTGGAAGATTGCCTTGGGTGGTATGAGGATAGCTAAAGAGAAAAACAGAACAGTAAAAGGCGCATGTATAGGCGGTGAATAAAATGAGACAAAAACACAACATTCTGAAACAGTACAAGTGACCTTTTTACTTAATGATTTAAACCATTACACTTGAAAACAGGCAAGTTAAAAAATTCAACTAAAGTAGCAGGCAGTTACAGGCTATTAAACATTAAAAATAACTATTTGAGAGTTCATGGGAGTACAAATACTAAATAATGTGTTAAGAAACACTAGTTAAGATCATAGAAATGTTTAGTTTACAGTTATTTTCTATTAGGGAAAAATAAATACAACCAAACTAACCCTTTAGGTGAAATCTGTCTCTTTTATTTTTCGCAGAATTCCTAGACAAGCCAGCCTACTCTGTCTTTACCAAGAGTATTTCCTTCCATGGGTTAATTAAGAATTTATAACATTTAGCCTTTCAAATAAAAAACATTGGTTTTCATTGTTGGAATTTTCTGGAGTCTTTTTGGGGTGTTATTTAGATATTTTTATCATTAAGAGAAAAGGAATTCTGAACTGACTAGATGAGAAGAATCATGGCTTAAGTCATACTAATCCTATCAGCCTTCACCTACTGACTACACGCCAGCAGCAGCACATCCAGCTACTGCACAGGCCTCAGCTCTAATCCTCACTGCAGCCTCACAAGGGAGATGTTATGGCCCCTTTTTACTGATTAGGAAACTAAGGCAAGATAAGTTAATAAATAGTGTCAGCAATCTAAATGATTAATTCAGTGTTTCTGCCTGTTTAAAAATTGATTACATAATGAGATAAACCCATAAATATGAACTAGCAGATATATGAAATCTCTTACTTATATAGTATACATGAATAAAAGGGGTAAGAAAAGGGCAAACTATAGTGGCTTTTATCTTTAACTATGGCTTCCTTAGTTAATTTTTCAGTGTGTTTTAGTCAACATTTTAAGGAAGAATCAAGTTATTGATTTCTCTAATTCTCCCACAAAGATAAAATTCTGAAGAGCAATGCAAACAACAGCCTCAAGCATCTGTCAAAATTATAACAACCACGGCTATAAAAAAAGAATCTGTGGATTGCTATAAATTGCCATGTGGGAACAAATTATTGAGTTTACACAGATGCTAACGTAAAAATAATTACCGAAAATGGAATGAACTATAGGTTCAGAAATTATTCAACATAAGGATTGTGAGAAAATTATCACCTTTTTAAATTATTTGAATCAAGAGAACATAATAAACCAGCCAAAATGTCAAAACTGTTTAAAATGTTATGCTCCCTGATTTATCTATACATATATACATATACATACAGATATATATATTTATATATAAAACTTTCAGGTACGTATGAGATCACTTGTAAGTGCCATATTTTATAGTTCTTAAAAAGAGATGAAAATAAACAAAGGCACAAAAAGACTGACAGGAGCACGTGGATAACACATTATGAGAGTGTCACAAGTATGGTAGCCACTGTGCAATGACATAAAAATCTATGAAATGAGCGACCTAATATTACCTCGCACAAAAATATAAGCCACATGGTGAAATCTGACGTCATAATACACAGAAATTTAGCCATTTAAGCTGTGCTTTACGCACTGGGTAGAAAGCATCGTTAGAATAAAGCTTGGTGTTTACCTGTACCTTCAATGTCTCTCCCTGCAAGGAGTTGTCACTGTCATCATTCTCATCAGGTTTAATCAAAACAGTGTTACTGAGAAGGTGGTTCTGAACTGCCATCAGATAGCGCAGGCAGGAGGATGCAGCCTTTAATACAAATAAGGGCATTTAAATGACCTAAACCCTACTGAAAGAAGGGCTCACGTAATCCTCATGTTTTTTAAAGATTTTGACAAGGGAAGCAAAAGAGAAAGTACAGAAAACAGATCAAGTTAGTTTCTCAGGTGACTTATTTCCACATGGCTTTTGATACATAATTTGACACATTAACCATAACTTTCTGCCTTCTGCTACATATTTCTCACTAATCACTCCGATACTTGAATTTTTGCCTCTTAATAATTCTTCCTACCACTCTTCCCCTCACATGCATCTCCATGAGAGAAGACTCTACCCAAACCCTTAAAAGAATCTTTTATTTCTTATCAGTCTCTGTAAAACACTTATGGTTTAGAAAACAATGCTAATTTAAAAAGTAATAGAAGGGAAATCCCCAGTATTTTAAACACAATGAAAACATCCAAATTCAGTCTAACAATTTATTGCATCAAGACATTTAAGCAGGAGGAATAAAGTCTTTGGAGAAAGTCCTTGAAGTGGATTTGTCTAGTTCTACATTTCTAAGACAAGCACAGTCATTCATTGACTTTCATCAATTAAGTCTGTCCTTGCAAAGTATAAGTATGTGTGTACACACACACTTCAATACAGTAAAATGAAAACAGGGAAACTTGATATAATTTTGCTTTCATTAAACACATTTTTACTTACAGGCACAGTTGAAAGGAGTTTTTGAAAATCATCTTTAGAGACAGTTTGGCACTTGGTGATTAAGATACAGGATTCTCGTACAACAATCTTCAGAATGTAGTGTAAAAGTTCGTCATTTAGTCTTTAAAATGCAGGAAAAATGTAACAATAAGATACTAATGGTTTAATAATAAAAGGATAAAATTTATACAATGGGTACAAGATGACAAATAGAAGATACAAAATTCACTGGTTCTCTAAGTAAATCATCTTACTCAGTAATGATTCTAACAACTAGGTATATTATCTAAATCAAATTTACGGAAACACAATGGTACTTAAGCACCTAGTTCAAGAATTTTATAAATAGCAGAGACACACCTTCTTCCCCTCTCCAGCTCGAACCACACCTTCACCCTCTCTCACAGACCAGCAATTTGATGACACCCTCCACCAAGATTTCTTAAATAAGCTCCACCTGTTATTTCTGCTAAGTACCCGTCTTCCAGGCTCAAGTTATTTTACTCATTAAACTGAAATGTGCTATTATCATTTCTTAGGGCAACTGTGGGATTTATTATCTTTCAACTGATCCGCAGTTTAGACTGGACACACCAATTATCATATAAGATATTATAGGAGACTGAAGTTGATCAAACACATTTAACTGTAAGTTAATTACTGAGAAAAACACATAGAAAAGGCTAGCAGTGAATAACATAACATAACATCACCTGTAATGATCATCCTCCTCACTGCCAAATCGGTTGTTTTGAAGCTGTTCAGCTAAATTGGTTAGGATCACATCCCGTAGCTGGGAGAGGCCGCTGTTTCTCTCTCCTAACACAGAACAAAGTTCCATAAACTACCTTGATAATTACATTTAGAAAACTGATGTTCTTTTTAAAAAGTTTTTAAACGAGCAGACTGTCGACAATCTAGGGGCACCAGGCATAAGTACTTACACAAACAACAGCAGCAAAAACTACATCACAACCAATCAGACTTTCTTTAACCAGTACATCCTGATTTAGGCGTAGTAACTGTCTTGATATTTCAGGAAGTGTAATTTCTAATTCCTCAAACTAATGTTGCTTATAAATGCAGAGTGTCTTTAACATGGTGAATTTTGTCGTTGTCATTGAGTCTAACTTTAAAAGTTGGATTTTAATGTGTGGGGAAAAAACTGGCTTAGAAATCCCAAGAACTCATTATCTTTAACGTTCATTAAACATCTACAGTCAGGTACATTATGCTACACAGTGGGGATAGAAAGAGGTTTATAAAGCTTGACAATACATAGAACATGGTTTCTGCTTTCAATCTAGTTTAAGTGTTGGCATATGTGCATTTTAAAAATAACACTGAGATCAAGCCTCAGTAATTTTAAGAAAACTGAAATCATATCAAGCATTTTTTCCAACCACAACACTATGAGATTAGAAATCAATTACAGGAAAAAAACTGTAGAAAACACAAACACACGAGGCTAAACAATCCGCTACTAAATAACCAAGAGATCACTGAAGAAATCAAAGAGGAAATCAAAAAATACATAGAAACAAATGACAACAAAAACATGAGGACCCAAAACTTATGCGATGCAGCAAAAGCAGTCCTAAGAGGGAAGTTTATAAAATAATGTTGACGAACAGAAATGAAGAAAAAAAATTTTAAATTCAGTCATTTCCTTAGGGACAAAAAAGGATGTTTTTTCAAGGGTAATTAAAGGATAATTCTCACCTTCTGTTAAGACCAGCTTAAGTAAGTTATTGATTTCAGTTTCACCTGGGTACAAGATATTTAAACCAGAGCTGAAATGACAGAAAAGTCGAGAAGCTTTTAAACATGTTCTAGAAAATCCAAACTCTAAATATTTAAATTTTTATTAAAAGATGCCAGTTTGAGTACAGTTTCACCACTAAGAAAGCAACTGAAACTAAATTCACTGTTGTGATATAGTCCAATGACCTCCCTGATAAACAGTATCCCTCTCCTTCTCCTATTTGTGAATTACCAAAATGATAACTTATCTGAGGCTAGATGCAGAACTGGTTAAAGAGAATTGAGCTATAAAAAGTCAATGTATGGAAATCCAAAAAAGAGGGGAGATATGTATACGTATAGCTGATTCACTTTGCTGTACAGTAGAAACTAACCCAACATTGTAAAGCAACTATACCCCAATAAAAATTAATTAAAAAAAAAAAGTCAATGTAGTCAAACCAGCTGTATGCAGAATGTGCCAAAAAATCATTTGGGAAGTCAGTGGCAGAGCAAAGACTAGAATCCAGGTCTAGGTCTATCTGCTGCCAAAGCCTGTTTCTTAACCACCTTGCCACACTTTGACCCAAATGAAAGAACATCCACTTGCAAACCACCAAAATATCTATTTAAAGGGATTTTTTTCTGTGTCTGTTTTAAGATCCGAAAGTGAGATGAGGAGTGTATGTAAACGGACAGCTTGAGTCCTCTGGGAGTGGGGTCACAAACTTCTCTCCAGTTAAATTATCCTCTACACGTGAGGTCCCGACTATGGGATGGGGTAAGAGACATCCAGGCTACCAGTCTGAAGGGAAAGTTACAACGCAGTGCAGGAGAAGCCTTCTGCAGAGAGCACTGAGAAAATCAGGTGCTGATTACCTGATGGCAAGGCAGACTTCCTTCTGAATTTCAGGGCAAATTTGATCTTTTGGTGCCATCAACAACTGCCAAAGAAGCAACCCCGACCGTCGAATGATGTCTCGATTCCTTTCAGTTTGTGGGCTGAAGAAAAATTTAAACACCACCTACAGAAACATAAGGGGTATATCTGAAAATGCTAATTCTACTGGGGATAAAATTATCCCTATGAAGAAAGAACACGCTAGTTATTCTTTTTTTTTTCCACGCTAGTTATTCTTATGAATAAATACCCAAGTGGATTTTTAACCACAATCGCTTCTATTGTGTAATGGTATAATTATAGTAAATACTTTACATATATTAATTGCAATGAGCTATCAATACATATAGCAATACTCCATTAACTGCAGTGCTATGAATATGATGATAATTCTAATTACAGGATTAGAATGTGGTAAGATGCAAAACAGGAATGTTATTACATTTTTCTTCTGGTAGAAATTAGCTGACTGGGCTTCCCTGGTGGCACAGTGGATAAGAATCCGCCTGCCAATGCAGGAGACACAGGTTCGATCCCTGGTCCGGGAAGATCCCACATGCTGTGGAGCAACTAAGCCCGTGAACCACAACTACTGAGCCTGCGCTCTAGAGCCTGCGAGCCATAACTACTGAAGCCCGCACACTTAGAGCCCGTGCACCACAATGAAGAGAAGCCCCCACTCGCCTCAACTAGAGAAAGCCCGCGCGCAGCAACTAAGACCCAACGCAGACAAAAATAAATAAATTTATAAATTTATAAAAAAAAAAAAGAAAGAAATTAGCTGACTGAAGCCAAGGTTTGTGTTTCTTTTTCTCTATTTTATTTATCTCAAAACAGTGTATTTACCTGAAAGACAACGAGAATGCAGCGTATGATACAGGTGTCTCCATTAACCATGGCCTTCTCCATAATGTCACAAATACTGCTAAGATGGTGTGCTTCAATTGGATGCTGCTTGCCCAAGACACTTGTGATTGGAAGATTGGGGTTGGTAGCAAGAAGATTGAGTTGGTGTATGCACATCGCACCAACGTGGTGCAATAATTGGTTTATAACCTCATTCGTGGTTATAGCCTCTTCTAGAAGATGAAAAGGAAAGTCAGTGAGGAAAGACATCTCTGGGTGGCCACCAAGGAACATACCTCTGACTTGCAAAAGGTGCATGCCCACCAGAAGAGACTATCTTGGTTCCAATCTCTCCCACTACTGCTGGAGAACCTTTTTCCCTGCCACAGAATGCTGGGGTGAAAACACTTGGGAATTTCCATTTTTTTAAAGAGCATAAGTAGCTACCACTTCTTGAGTCCTTTCTATATGCTAGACAATGGGCTGAATGCTTTACATGCTTTACCTTACAATATCATTATCAACTTAGACTATTTTAACCCTGTTTTGTAGAGGAGTGACTCAAGAATTAGAGAGGTTCAGCAACTTGCCCTAGGTCACACAGCTACTAAATGGTAGAGCTGGGATTTGAATTCAGGCCATCTCAGCTCAGATCCCATGGTGGTAACTATTCTAGAAAAATCTCTTCATCTTCTATGGCTCCTCTCGGGTAAAACCCACCACCCTCCCCAGCCGAGAAATATCTCCTCCCATGGAACCTCAAACATTTTGATCTCATTTAGTCACCACAGCCTAGACAGACATCAGTTCAACCTTGGTTAAAGAGAATTGACAAGCATCCTCTTATATAATAATAAATGCCTCATGATAGTTACAGACATTCAGGGAATGGAGGTGAAAATAATCTAAACAGGCAAAGTACAGGAAAAAAAGATTGCTTTTTTCCTTAAACCAGCTGAAATGAACTGCATAAAAGAAACAAGAAAATAGGTAACCTTGGAGAGGTTGGGTGGGGTAACCTTAGAGCTGCAAAAGGACTGTGGGCACCGTTAGCTATGAGGAAAGGACTCAAGGAAAACCTATCGGAAGGTAAACCTTGCCAAAACTAAACTTTTCAATTGCATATTAACCCTAAGGCCTGGCTGGGTCCCCCTCTCTTCTGTGCCTTTATGAGTCCTTGATCTTACAACAACAGAATTCAGGTTAGTATTGTTCATCTTCACCAAACACTTTTTGAAAGGTAGCTTTGGGATCTACCCAAATAACTGAGGTCTTTAAATGTCATTCTGAGTTAGATGGGAAGCCAGTGGAGGTGTCTGAGCAGAAGAGTGACAGATCTGACTATGTAGATTGTAAAAGACTCTGGCTGCTGTGTGGAGATAAGCCTAAGCAGGGTGGAGGAGGGCGACTGCAGGGGAAGTAGGAAGACCAGTGAGGGGGCTACTATGATAATCCGGGTGAAGATGATGGCCTAGACTAGAGTTGTAGCAGCAGAGATAGAGGGAAATGGTTAGACTTGGAATACATCTTGAAGATGGGAGCTGACAGGATTTGCTGATGTCCATTTGGATGTGGGGTATTAGAGAAAGAAAGTCAAAGATAACCGTAATTTTTTGGTCTGAGCATATGAAAGAATAGTGATCCACATACTGGAATATGGAGGACTCGGTAGGTATAGATTTGTAGGGGGGAGATACAGGGAGTTTGTTTTTGACATGTTAAGTTGAAGATGTTAGATATCCAAGTGGAGACGAATACATAGATTGGAGTTGAGGCAAGAGGCTTGGAGATAATAATTAGGGAGTCACAATATATAAATTTCTTCTTTTTTGCTGTTTTACAAGATACAATTTACACATACCATGAAGTTCACCCATTCTAAGTGCACAAAACAATGTTTTTTAGTAAATTTATACAAATACCAAAATCAAGAGTGAAAGCAGAGAAATTACTACTGACCTTATAAAAATTAAACTAATTATAATACTAGGAGCAACTTTATGCCAACAAATAAGAAAACTTAGATAAAATGCACAAATTTCTAGAAAGACACAACTACCAAGATGAACACAAGAAGAAACAGAAAATCTAATAGATAATTCCAGAGTCTCAAAGTATCACCTCCTCCAAAATATAAATTACTGTGGTAATTAACATATGTCTCTGATGTTTTTCCTTCCAGGAGGTGGAGCTTAGTTCCCCTTCCCATGAGTGTGGGCTTAATGTCTTGCTTCTAACAAACTGAATATGGAGGGGGAAGAAGCTTTCTTCACTCTGCAGTGAAGAAAGCTGGCATTTAAACCAAGTGATCAATTTTAATATCACTAGTAATAAGTCATGTTGCTATCATGTACCCTGTGATATGATGTAATGAGAAAAGCACTTCACCTCTGTGGTATTCTTCCCCCAAATCTATAACCCCAGTTTTAAAGGAGAAAACAACAGATGACCCCAAACTGAGGGAAATTCTACAAAATATCTGACCAGTGTTCCTTAAAAGTGTCTTCTTCTATTCTTCAGATAGAATAACTCTATCCATCTATATCCAAGTTTGCTGATTATTTCTCCCACCATCTCAAATCTGCTATAGAGCTACTCCAGTGATTTTTTCTCTTCAGTCATTGAACTTTTCAAATCCAGAATTTCCAACTGGTTCTTCGTCTTTTTCTTCTTCTTTAAATAAGTTCTGTGTTGAAATTCTCTGTTTAATCATGGTCATCATACTTTTCTTTAATCTTTTAAACATGGTTTCCTTTAGTTCTTTGAATTTATTTCTAAAGGTTGCTTTGAAGTCTTCATCTGCTAAGTCTAATATCTGAGTTTTGCCTGCAGTGTTTAGCTACTGATTTCTCCACTCACTTTGTTTTCTTAAATTCTTATTTCTATTTTCGTTTTTACTTTCTTTCATTTGTTTATTTTTATTATTCTCATTTTTATTTTTAAGCCTGCCTTCCTAGTGGTTACCTCATCTGAGTCGAAGGTTGTGCTCAAACACCCTGAGCCAGTAATACTTCCACCCTGATGGAGCCACGTTTTCTGGGGGAAGCACATCAAAGTTTAGGCAGTTTTAAACTATTCCATGGTTTTCACCTTCTGTGGGCCCTCTCAAATCTCTGCATGTGTATGCAGGCTCATTTTCAGGCAGGCTTGTGTGAACAGCTTGGGCCTTCTCTGGCTTCTTCTATGCAGATGTTTGGGGAGCTTACGAAGGCCCTTTGTAGCTTTCTCACTACCCACATCTCACTAGTAAATTTCTGGCTAGTTTGCTGGTTCGATGCTTGCCCTAACCAGGACCACAACCTCAGGCTAGCTAAGCCACTGGTTGTCTCTGTTTGTTTGCCACCAGGACCACTACTGTTACTGACATTGCTGCTGTGTGTGAGTTTTTTTCCATGCTCTGCTCCAAATCAGTCAGCCCCTTCTGGCAGCCAAGCTGCTGGCTTCCATGATCTGCCCCACCCTGATGGAATTACTGCACTGACCGAGCTTAAGGTAGGAGACAGGAGTGTCCGCAGCTAAGAACATCACAGACTTCTACTGTTCTTAGCCAAAGTTCAGTGGGTTTTTTTTATGAATACCGCGTCTCAATTTGGTATATGCCTTTGGTCAACTTCCAGAGCCTAGAAATAGTTAATTTTTTTTTAGTTGGCATTTTAATTTTATAGAAATAGTTATTTTTGGTAATTCAGTCCATTTTATCATTGCTTTATCAGGAGAGGATTTGCTGAGCTACTCACTACACCATATATACCACTATAGTTGACTTTGAAGTCAAAAGATTTTACGTTAATATTAACTTATATTAAGAATCTTAATATTAAGAAATATAAAGGTCCTTTACCAGATAGTCTATCAAAATTGTAAGTTTGTGTATAAGTAAGTTGTTATTAATGCAAAACATTATAACAGCATATATAATCCCACGCCAAGTACAAATAAGGAACGAACTTCTGTCCCAAAGTTCTGACAATTTCAGAAGGGACATAACAATTTTCCTTTAAAAAAGTCTGTGGACCACCTCAAAAGCTCTATTTATTTACACACTTATTTACTTAATCATAAACCCATCAGATAATAAGAATTCTAGGTTTCTAAATTCAAAGAGGGAAGGCTGTTGACACATTTTGCTGCTTGGGCTATGTTCCCACTTACTAATGCTGCTGTACTCTCTCCTATTTCATGGGGGGAAAATCTCTTCCTGTAGGACTATGAGTGCACCTCACCTTTGGGCTCAGTGATGATATGGCTGACTCCAAGTCTCTGACAGACGTAATGGAAGGCCTGATTCCCAGGATTACACCATTGATCGATGTAGTCATTCGAGCATGTCCATAGCATGTTGTTCACTGTATCGTAACAGGCACCTGCAAAAAGAACATCCTTTATTCAACTATCATACCATCGACTGCTTGATACATACTTCTCATAAGCAGTGCTAAAGAATGAAAGGGCAAGGATTCTCCCCAGTGCTGGCAAGCCACATCCCACATCCCCCCAATGCTGGCAAAGCATTAGATTGGGGCTCAGTAGGAAGGCAGGATTCAATGTCTACTTGGCTTAACTCATATGTGAGAATGGAATAAGTCTCATGGAATAGAAAGTTTTTAGTAACTGACTTACATGTGACCTTTTTAATTCCAAAAAGGATTTAAGTGGCTTACAGTAAAACCCAGGTACTACAAGACTAATTAACATTAACACACAGTAAAAGCCTTAGTAACTGAGCCCAAAACTTAGATATGAGCTCCTAGGTGCCAAGGCAAAGAGAAAATCCAATGCGCTAACATAATGCTCATTTTCTAACAATAAGAAGTATACTAATCCCTCAGGGGAAAGAAATCTTTTTATGGCATGAACTTTAAGAAGAATTTGTTATAGACAACATTACACAACCTAATGGACAGTATCTTCAATAGTAATTTATGCAGAAAAATTTCACATATGACAATTTCTTATATTAATCCTCACAATTAAAGAGTAGCATAAAAAAATTCTTTCAAGGAAACTAGAATACCATAGAGAATTAGCAAGATTTTTTAAGAGAAATTGCTTAAATTTTGAATTTTCCAAGGAAAATAAATGTGGGCATTTATTTCTTACCCAATCCTGGTACAAGAGCACCACGCCCCAATGAGCTTCCAGCAGCATCTATGAGATCGGCACGACTTGTGAATTGACCATCCGAAATATTATACACCAAGCTAGAAGCTAGGACTTCAGAAACAAATATTAAGCTGTTTAATAAGCCTTAAGATGATGGTTAGCTTAAACTTTAGCCTCTTAGCAAGACTTTATAAAAATCACATCTTTTTTGCTTGTCTATTGGTGGTAACAATGAGGAGACAAAAGACACACATTAAGACCACGAAAAGAAAACTGTCATAAAGCCTTTTCCAATACAGTGAACCATATTTTTGAGAGTGTTTTTTAAATGGCAACTTTCACATACAGGTTTTTTTCAAGATAGATTGTCAAAAGGGTAATTGCAAGAGGGGTTATGATTATTAACATCACAAGGTAACAATATTTACAAGAAATACTTTACATATATTTGGTGCTCAAAACAGGTTAGTGGATGTTTAGTTGCTATCCTTCCAAGCCCTGGCTCTAAAACTTGGAAACACTTCAGCCTTTTTCCCTTAACACAAGGAAGTGTAGTGATGACAAGCATGAGCTTTAGGATTCTGAATTTGAATTCCAGCTCTACCACTTCTGTGTGACCCTGGGAAATTTACTGAACCTCTCAGTTTCCCCATGTGTAAAGTGCAGATAGTAAAAGTTACCTACTTTATACAGTTATTGTGAAGATTAAATGAGTTAAAATGTATCAAGGATCCGCTTTTTTTTTTTTTTTTTTTTTCCTGAAAAGGTTTTATTGTGGCTGCTGCTTTCCTCATGGCGGCCAGGACACTCCTCAGCTCCTCTTTCTTCCTCTTGGCACAGATGTATGTCCCCACCCTTTTCTGGATGAACTTGAGGGCCTGCTTGTTCTTGGAGACCCTGGCATGCCGCTCCATGGCATGCAGCTCCTAAGGGGCAAAGCCACACACCTTTTGGATCACATCTTGCAGGGCTATGCCTCAGCTTGCTCATGTTCTTGGTCACCTGGTGGCCCTTGTTGAGGCCCACGGCCATGGGGCAGCAAGGAGCCATGGCAGCTGCTCTTCAATGGCTGCCATGGCAGAAGGGCCTAGCTGCTATTATTGATATAACTTTCTTCCCCACTTTCCAACAGAAAATTCTAGCACTGTCTCTCAAGTTCCTTTTTCTTATTCCCATCACCCTAGTAATCCAGATTCTCATCACGCCTGACTTGAGCTATAATCTAAACTGTACTCTTTGTTTCTTTTCTATTTTCTATTGTTCTGTCCTGCACACCAACAAAATGGTCTTCTCCAGATCTCTTTTTCATTGTATTTACCATGCATATGCCTTTCCCCTATGTGGCCACTTATATGAATAATAGCCATTTTTCATGACTTAAACTCAAAACTTCATGAAGTCTCTCCCCTCTACCCCACTCAACAATGACCCTTTCTTCCTCTGATTCTGCAGCACTTACATCTGCTCCCCATGGTTCAGGCAGTGATACAGCATTGTATATCATTTTCTAGTTGTTTCACACACCTGCATCGTTTCTCCCAACCAGACTATGAGATCCTCAAGGCAAGCACCACTTTTCCCACTCACTGAGTAGCCACCACAGTGACCAGTGTGGAATAGGACATAGAAGAAATTTAAGCATTTATTTATTTGTTGGTCTAAAATAGAATCACTGGGTAAGCTATATCCTCATGAAAAAAATGGCACCGTGAAGGCCTGTTTTAATCAAATGGGGCTAATTTCAGTTGAGTGGAAAAAACCATGCCAAGGATACTAAAAAAGAGTTTCAGATGATTAATGGTCAATACAAAGACAAATAACCCAATTTTAAAATGGACAAAGGATTTGAATAGATATTTCTCCAAAGAACATATACAAATGGCCAATCAGCACAAGAAAAGATGTTCAACATCATTAGTTGTTAGGGAAATGCAAATCAAACCCACAATGAGATACCACTTCATACCCACTATGGAGTACAGCTATTAAAAAAACAAAAAGAAAATAACAAATGTCAGAGAGGATGTGGAAAAATTGGAGCCGTTGCTAATGAGACTCTAAAATGGTACAGCCATTCTGGAAAACAGTTTAGCAGTCCCTCTGAAGCTTAAACATACAGGTACCACATGACCCAGAATTCTACTCCTACACATATACCCAAGAGAAATGACAACATGTCTACGCAAAAACTTGTACATGAATGTTCAGAGCAGCATTATTCAAAACAGTCAAAAAGCAGAAACCACTCAAATGTCAATGGGTTATATTCATACAATCAAGTATGATTTGGCCATAAAAAGAAATGAAGTAATGATTTGTGCTACAACATGGATGCACCTTGGAAACATTATGCTTTTAAAAAAAAAAAAAAAAAAAAAGCCAGTCACAAAAGCACATATATTGTATAATTCCATAAATTTGAAAAGTCCAGAATAGGTAAATCCATAGAGTCAGAAAGTAGATTGGTGGATGCCAGGGGCTGGGGAAAAGGGGGGATAAAGGGAGTGATTGCTAATGGGTATGGGGTATCTTTTTGGAGTGATGTAAATGTTCTAGAATTAGATTGTGGTGATTGTTGGACAACTGTGAATATATTAAAAACCACTGAACTGTATACTTTAAAGGGGTAAATTTTATGGTATGTAAGTTACAACTCAATAAAGCTGTAATTTATTTTTTTTTTAAAGAGAGTAGTAAATTTACATCATTTACCCGAGGGCTAAAGGGGGCATCCTGGTCACATGTTAGAGAAAACAGGCTGTTGAGAAAAAGTCTAAACCATTTAATTCTAAAAGCAAAAGAGAGGACTTCCCTGGTGGTGCAGTGGTTAAGACTCCGTGCTCCCAATGCAGGGGGCCCGGGTTCAATCCCCGGTCAGGGAACTAGATGCCGTATGCATGTTGCAACTAAGAATTCGCATGCCACAACTAAGGAGCTGGCGAGCTGCAACTCAGAAGCCTGCGAGCCACAACTAAGGAGCCCGCCTGCCGCAACTAAGGACCCCACGTGCCGCAACTAAGGACCCGGCGAACCACAACCAAGGAGCCCACTGGCCGCAACTAAAGATCCTGCTGGCTGCAACTAAGGAGCCAGCCAGCGGCAACTAAGGAGCCTGCAAGCTGCAACTAAGGAGCACGCCTGCTGTAACCAAGACCTGGTGCAACCAAATAAAGAAAATAAATATTTAAATAAATTAATTTTTAAAAAGTAAAGACAAAAGAGTTTTGGAGTTGTTATGAGTATCTAAATCCCAAACACGTGCAACTACTTGAAATGGCCTAAAAGTTAAGTTGATACTAGATAAATGGTTTTATTTAAGCTGCTGAGGTTAAATTTATATCTGCAGGTTAAAGTTTGGGTAAGAAATGCTTTTTTAAACATCTAAATATGAAATATAATCCTTCAATGGAATTACTGTACGTAAATTATTTTAAAAAGACAGAATATGAAATTTTGGGAAATGAAAATAAGTAAATTGATTTTAAAACATTTTAATTTTATGTGCCTAAACAAATTTTAAGGAAAAAAGGAATGTTAAAAAAAAGGTGTTACCATATATAAAAGGAATATTTTGGGTTTGTTTTTGTTTTTAGAAATACTCTAACATACTTTATTGCATATGATCACCAAACAATGGTGTGAGATACTATTAGCCTTTTATTTTTTACAGATGGGAAAACTGAGGCTCAGAGGGGTTAAATGATGTCCCTAAGGTAAGAAAGACAGAAAATGGCAATGTAAAAGGAACATTTTTTTATTCTATATTATTTTCTTTTTTTTTAAATTGATTTATTTTTATTTTATTTATTTATTTATTTTTTGGCTGAGTTGGGTCTTTGTTGCTGCCCGAAGGCTTTTCTCTGGTTGCGGAGAGCAGGGGCTACTCTTCGTTGCAGTGCGCAGGCTTCTCATTGTGGTGGCTTCTCTTGTTATGAAGCATGGGCTCTAGGCACATGGGTTTCAGTAGTTGTGGCACACAGGCTTAGTAGTTGTGGCTCACAGGCTTTAGAGCACAGGCTCAGTAGTTGTGGCGCACGGGCTTAGGTGCTCCGCGGCATGTGGGATCATCCCGGACCAGGGCTTGAACCTGTGTCCCCTACATTGGCAGGCGGATTCTTAACCACTGCACCACCAGGGAAGCCCTATATTATTTTCAATTTAACTATTTGTCCACTCTGAAGCCAAAATCACATTGCTTTAATTACTATAGTATGCCTCCCTCTTTTATAAAAATATATGTACACTTATATCCCCATATCCCTTCCCTCTTGCATCTCCCTCCCATCCTCCCTATCCCACCCCTCTAGGTGGTCACAAAGCACCGAGCTGATCTCCCTGTGCTATGCGGCAGCATATATATAGCTGATCACTTTGTTATACAGCAGAAACTAACACAACATTGTAAAGCAATTATACTCCAATAAAGATGTTAAAAAAAAAAAGAAATACATAAAAAATATATATATGTACACCTAACATTAATGAATTTTTGCATATATTATTTTGTATCATATACATTTTTATGTGTCCTAAAATGGAGGTATTTCACAGACTTATTTTCATAGCTCTCCAGTGGGTAGAGTTCTTTCGGTGTCAGTAAATAAAGTGGCAACAGATTATTTTATTTCCTTAAATCTTCCTGACCTCATTATTATTTCTAGTAATTTTACAGGACAATAGTTTTCAGAAGTGTACTATTATACCACCTTCAAAAATTCTATTTTTAATTCCTCCTAGCCTATAACTATACTGATAAGGTTTTTTGTTATCAAAGAGCATCTGTAAACAGAGCAAGTGTAAAATCACTATTAGGAAAAACCTTAAATTTCAAAGTTAGGGACAAATTGGGAAAAGAGCCACAAATAAATTTCACTTACTTTTTAAAGACGACAAACCACTTGTTCCACCAAAAAGAGACCGGGTAGCAGAGCTGCCTGATCCCCCTGGAGGTGGGACCAGCATCACCAAGTATGTACCACAGGTGTAAATGGGCGTCTTCCGAAGCATTTTTAGAGGAAGCCCACAGCTAGTATTCGCTGGTAAAAAGGAATGAAAATGGTGAGCAGAAATAGTTGACACACAGATTAATTTGATTACCAAACCAAATTAGAGTATAACGAAGGGGCCCCCAATTCTAACAAGAATATACTCAGACTCAAAAAATAGAGCAAGAAATAATAAGCTAAGGGAAAAATAATGATCTTCTGTCTCCACAGCCTGGTCCCAAGCCTCCTGGTTACATGATCTGAACATTTCTCAAAGGTGTTCCCAGTATTCAATATGTCCTTATGCCCTTTAAAAATCTTTCAATGGACTTGAGGACATGGGGAGGGGGAAGGGTAAGCTGGGACGAAGTGAGAGAGTGGTATGGACATATATATACACCACCAAATGTAAAATCGATAGCTAGTGGGAAGCAGCCACATAGCACAGGGAGATCAGCTCAGTGCTTTGTGACCACCTAGAGGGGTGGGAGGGAGACGCAAGAGGGAAGAGATATGGGGATATATGTATATGTATGACTGATTCACTTTGTTATAACGCAGGAACTAACACACCATTGTACAGCAATTATACTCCAATAAAGATGTTAAAATAAAATAAATAAATAAATAAATAGATAAAATAAAAATCTTTCAAAAGAATGAACCCTCACGTGGACTAAATCTCAAAATAAAAGAAGAATCCTACTGTTTATGTTTCCCCCTAGGAAACTGTGCTCCAGTAGAGATCTTTTCATTTTATATAGAACAAATTGTTAACAGGTTTGTGATATTACATTCATTATAAACAGCTCTGAACATGGAATCTACCAGAAATTTCAACCCATAACTAGTTAATAAAAGCTTTCACAATGTCTATCACAAAATAATTTTATGTCTGCAGAATTTATAACCCATGATGTATTTTCTTTTTTTTAGGGTCAGTGACATAAACTATCATTAGGAAAATAATTATTGTATCTAATCAAGAGGTATAAAGTGTACGTTTATTTCCCTTACTCACTGGCAGATCTGAAAATGTAGGGTGAATTTAACGATTTTCTATATATTAGTCCAGTGAAGATTGACGATGGCAACAGAAAGTCAGAGTGTTTTACCTAGGAAGCTGTCAAGGTATAAAATATGACTGCCTACATAGACATAAAACTATCTTTAGATGGTTTAGATTAGAAAAATGAGACAAGTGAAACCTAATCTGTCATTTGCTTTGAATGCCTGTGGTTCTAAAAAGCTCCATTTTTTAAAATTCCAAGCCACCAACAAGTATATTCTTCATTTAGGACATAAATCCAGTAGCATAAATTTCCATAAGTAAGAAACCCAAAAGGGGCAACGACTGAAAAACTAGCAACTTTGTGAGCATAACCACACAAAGAGCATAACCACACAATCGTGGTTTTCACCAAGATGTTTTTAATACACATATTCTTATTAACATGGTAATAGGTATTAGTTTATCACAGAATAAAAAATCCTAGACCCTCTGAATGCTGAATTAATTGTCAAAAGTTCACTTAGCCTATAACTGGTGAATTTTTATGTAGCAACCTCAGGTTAAATGAATACATAGAGAATGTGCATAAAAGTATGAGTGAAATCACATGTTTAGAGTACAGATACCAGTTTTCACAGGATTCTAAATATACCCTTGCCTTCTGAGTCCACTTTCTGATATCACCCATGTTTTCTTATGTAACAAACATTCCTTTAGTATTTCTATTGTGCAGGCTAGTATTCAATTTTCTCCCAAGGGACAAACCCAGATCAAGCCTTCAGCTTGTCAGGAAAATGTTTATTTAGGTAATAGGACTGTCCTCTACAAAGTATGTCCTATAATTCAAATTATCCACATACCCAAGTTATAACAACTATTAATAAATTCCCTACTTATATTTGATACAATAGAGACCTGTGGAAGTAAATACTATCCTTAAATTCTAATATGGACTAATAAGTATTTAAAATTTGATAGTCTCACAATGAATTAATCACAAATATTTTCTCTTCCTAACATTTCAATATATAAAAGGATTAAAGCATAAAACTGCATTAAATTCATTAAACATATATTAATTCAGATACATTTTTCTATACATGGCTCTTTTTCTAGCCTGATCTTTTACTACAGGTCATGATTTGTTATAAATTCATATAGTTGGTATGTAATATGAAAACTCCTCAAGAATAATGGTTCTTGACTTTGGGGGGGTCATAAATGACCTTGAAAATCTGATAAAAATTATGATGATACATATGTTATTTAAAACTTTGGGAGAGCATGTTTATGAACCCCTGAAAGGCTTATCCCCGTTAAGAATTCCTGCTTTAAAAGTACAGAACAGTGTGTTTAGAAGGCTACCTTTTATTGAGAAAAGAAGGACAATAAAAATACATAAATTTGTCTTTCTAAATTAATTTAATTTCTCTTTGCATAAAAAAACTGCCAGGATAAACAAAAACTAATAAATAGAGCTACCTATAGGGGGTAGGGTGGAGCAAGTACTGAATATACAAGGACGCGAGAGTAAGATTTCTCTGCATACACCTTTTATATTGTTTTCACTTTCAAACTCTGTAAACATACTATCTATTTTCAAATATTAAAGTGCAAACACTAAATGCCAAATTCCAGAAAAAGCAACCTCTGTTGTGGAAGGTTTGCCTCTTATTTTCTTGGTCAAGAATGTATTTAGAAAAACTAAAAATAGGACTACCATATGACCTAGCAATCCCATTACTGGGCATATACCCTGAGAAAACCATAATTCAAAAAGAGACATGTACCACAATGTTCCTTGCAGCACTATTTACAATAGCCAGGACATGGAAGCAACCTAAGTGTCCAGCAACAGATGAATGGATAAAGAAGATGTGGCACATATATACAATGGAATATTACTCGGCCATAAAAAGAAATAAAATTGAACTGTTTGTAGTGAGGTGGATGGACCTAGAGTCTGTCATTCATACAGAGTGAAGTAAGTCAGAAAGAGAAACACAAATACCGTATGCTAACACATATATATGGAGTCAAAAAAAAATGGTTCTAAAAAAAAAAAAAAAAAGGTTCTGATGAACCTAGGGGCAGGACAGGAATAAAGACGCAGACATAGAGAATGGACTTGAGGACACGGGGGAGGGGGAAAGGGTAAGCTGGGACGAAGTGTGAGAGTGGCATTGACATATATACACTACCAAATGTAAAATAGATAGCTAGTGGGAAGCAGCTGCACAGCACAGGGAGATCAGTTCGGTGCTTTGTGACCTAGAGGGGTGGGATAGGGAGGGTGGGAGGGAGATGCAAGAGGGAGGGGATATGGGGATATATGTATACATATAGCTGATTCACTTTGTTATACAGCAGAAACTAACACTACATTGTAAAACAATTATATTCCAATAAAGATGTTAAAAAAAAAAGAATGTATTTAGTGAAGATGATGCTAAATGTGAAGCAGTTGCTAAACGTGAAAACAGTTTATACTAACAGTAATGATAAGGTATTTACAATTAAACACAGAGCTGCTTTGAATTATTACAGAGTCATGCTAATTCATATCCACAGCCAACAGTATGTATTAGCTTGGAATTTTAAAAAATGAAAAATGACTGGAAGGACATTAAAAACGGTGAACTATGTAAAGCAAAGTGCTTTGTATGGCACACTGTAAGTGCTCAATAACAAGTATTGCCTGAATTCCACAGGCAGCATGCACTAATCACAAGCTGAATGTATCAAGCCATGAAAAGGCATGGAGGAATCTTAAAAGCATATTACTAAGTGAAAGAAGCCAATATGAAAAGGCTACATTCTGTATAAATCCAATTACATGACATTCTGAAAAAGGCAAAACTATGAAGACAATAAAAAGATCAGTGGTGGCCAGGGCTTGGGGGGTGGGGAGGGATGAACAGGTAGAGCACAGAGGATTTTTAAGGCAATAAAAGCACTGTATATGATGCCATAATAATGCTCATATGTCATTATGCATTTGTCCAAACCCACAGAATGTACAAGACCAAGAGTGAACCCTAAGGTGAACTATGGACTCTGGGTGATTATGATGTGTCAGGGTGGGTTCATCAGCTGTAACAAATGGACCACTCTGGTGGGGATGTTGATAATAAGGGAGGCTGTGCATGTGTGGGGGCAGGAGGTAGACGAGAAATCTGTACCTTCCTTTAATTTTGCTACGAACCTAAAACTGTTCTAAAAAATAAGGTCTTAAAATATATATAGCTGAATGGAGCTGTACAAGGTAAACATATGAAAAACGACGGGCAGCCTACCTGCTTGGTCCTCTTTCAGGGTGTTGGAGATGGTGGAGCCGGTGAGGGCAGCCAGCGTTGCGGAAGGCGAGGCTCGGTAGCGTGAAAGTCTGCTCAGAAGCATCTCATTAATGCTTTTTGCAGACTCGCCCTCTTTTCTCATTAGGATTGTGCGTTCCTGAAGCGGGTTGGCTACAAATACACCATTTTCAACCTAATATTTAAAGAAAAAGAGGTCCTTAAATGATATCTGTTTCCATTCATTTAGCAAATTTCTACTTGAGAAGTGTATTATTGTCATCTGGTTACTCAAAAACATTTCCCAAAATTGTACCTGAGTAGGTAATCTACAGAAACTGAGAACAAAAGGAAGCCTACAAGAAGTTTGAGAGCTTTCATTTTTCATAATAGCCCAGATTTTAAAAGTAATGAGCTAAGTTTAATAGGTTCTATGAAAGGCTGTTGATTAAAATTCCTTATATTGAATTCCACAGGCAGCTCTCACTAATTACAAACTTCTGACAGGTACAAGTAAGATGAGAGGAAAACAAATCAATCAGATCTTGATTTACCATTAAGTACAACCATGAGGATAATGTCTTCTTGAAATATAATTAGTGGCTAAAATCCAAACTCTGTATTAACAGCAGTCAACACTAACCCCAGCTGCTCGGGTATTGGCAGAGCAATTGTGGAGAAAGGCAGACTTTGTCTGCTAAAAATATATGCCAGTTTAAGCTGGATCCTTGCTGGTACTTGGCAGTTCTTCCTTCATCACTTGATTATTCCCCAGCAAAATCTCTGGAGTGGTGATTCCAAAATTCCTTCACCAAATTTTGAGCTTGGCTTTAAGCAGACCACCTGGCTTTCTTTATTGCTAAAAAGATCCAGACCACTTACTATAAGCTGCTCCCACTCATCTCTCTTCCCACTCAAGAATCTTTGTATCCAGCCTCATTTATTCCTTTCCTCTTAATCCAGAGGAAGAAGCACTTCACCTCATGTTATTTAAGGAAGAAGCACTCTGCCTCCTCTCTAACTGCTCCCTCAGTTATCTCCCATCTGCCCCTTCACGCTCAAGGTCTCCCTCTCTGATTTCCTGGTGTCAAATATTCACAGGCCTCCGAGATCTTAAACAAAACCTTGGTGGCCCATTGCAATACCATCCCAATTCTCCACTCCCACTCAGTGCCAAATGTCTCAAATATATCTCATGCAGCCTCTGTACCCACTGCCCCCTCCAGACCCAGACTCCTGGGTCTGGCTGCAGTCTCAGAAACAGATGCCACTAGCAAAGGTGGGCAGGACTAGAGATAAGAGAGAACAGGAGTATAAAGCGGCAAGGCTTCCAGAAGCAAATAAAAAAGCAAAAAAGAGTCCAAAGTGAAAGGGTGGTAACAGAGAAGAGGCAAGAGAAAGAGAGCAAATTGAGGAGCACAGCCAGGCACGGTTCCCGGAGGGGCTGGACCTGGTGGGGGGAGGCTTTTACAAGACATTCACAAATGGTAAGGGAATGAGTTTCTTAGAGAGCTTGAAATGCTGTTTCTATTTCCTCCCCTCTGCTTTTTAACACTTTGCAGCTACTTAACTCAGCTCCCTCTAACAAGTGGACATTCTTGATGGGCCGAGAGTAACCTAAAACCAAAATCAACCTTTTTTTTGACTTCCGTGTAGGTTGTGCCACGGTTGCCAGAACTCTTAAGGTTGTCCTTCCTCAGTCTCGGTGGTAGAACACAATCCCAGTTTGTTTCTTTTTAACATGAACACTTACCTATGTGTAAGGGACTCTTCTAATGAGCAAAGCCAAGATAGTTCCTGCCCTCCTTGTTCTCCTCTTATTTGCTGGTTCCCATCTCCACTTACCTAAATGGGAGTTTGCTTAGAGTTAGACCCAGCCTCTGGTGTCTAAGACCTCTGCCTGGAACCCTCTGTCCCTAGATCCTTCTATGTGTGGCTGGTTCCTTCCCATCATTCGGGTCTCAGGTAAAATGTCACCGCCTCGAAGAGGCCTTCTATGATTACCAATCTAAAGAGGAATCTCCTCCACCCACCCACCCACCCACCCCCCACAAGCCAGAGCACAGCACCCAGTTTTATCTGCACAGCATTTACCATTCTCTGAAATTATCTTACTCATTAATTCATTTATTGTTTGACCTTCTACCTTCCCCACCCCAACTGAATATTGGCTCCCCAAGAGCCGGGACCCTGCCTGCCTTTTTCACCATAACATTTCTAGCACTCAGAGGCACGCAGTAAATACTTGAAGCTTTGCTGAGTAAACAAATCGGTGCCCTGGCCCAAATCCAATCCCACCTCTCCGAGGTGGCTCGCACGTTTCTATATACAGACCCAGCCTTGCTACTGAGATCTAGTGCCGCTTCTCCAACTGCCTCCCACTCCCCAGCATGTCGACTGGAGCAGCCTGCTGTCGCCTAAAATTTAACACGTCCACATCTTACCACGTCATTTTACCTCCCCCCCCCCAGCTAAATTACCCTTTACCAAGTATAGCTCTAGTTATGCTGCACAACTCTAAATATGACCCTTCAAAGGCATCCAGATAAAAATCAATCACTTGGCATTCAAAAGCATTACCCAGTCTAGCCCTATGAGAAAAACAACAGATAACTTAAGAAAAAAAATTATATCATTGTGTTCAAGTACTTTGAAAATACTGAAAAGAAAGCCTGATAAAGCGTCTGTGAGAAGCAAGGAGGACTGGGCTTTGGTGCCCAAGTGGTAAATCTGGGGACCTCTGTACTTAGCTGAGAAGCTCTTTGGAATGAAGAAGCTACTACTGATTTAGAAAGGAGGGGAAGAGCCTGGGAGGAGTAAGAAGCAGCACAGAGTTAGTAACGATGAGAAGCTTCCCTCTGGCTCCCTTCCTGGCCCAAGCCACCACCTCAAACCCAATGACCATCCAGCCTCTCAACTGGTCTCCCTGTTTCCACTTTGACCCCATATGCTTTACTCTCCACACACCAGCCAATGATTTATTTACAAATGTAAATAAAACCATCTCCTTCCCTGTCTGAAACCCTGCAGCAGCTTCCCAACACACTTATAATAAAATCCAACCTACTGGTAAGGTCCATGGGGTCCAACATCCACTGACCTCCCCGGATGGCCTGCCTCTGCTCCCCCTTTCTCACCACACTTTCAGCCGCACTGCCTTCTGTCGCCCCTCCAAAATGTCTGTACGCTAGGCCTGTACTTGCTGATCCCTCTTCCTGGACTGGACTAGTTCTGGTTTGCCCGAGACTGTCCTGGTTTTAGCACTGAAAGTCCTATGTCCCAAGAAATCTCTCAGGCCCAGGCCAAGGGGGATGGCTGGTTGCCCTCTCTGGCAGGATGGATGGCTGCTTCTCATCATTCTCGTCTCAGTTCAAATGTCCTTCCTCAGAATGGCCCTATCTGCCAGGCAAACTGGAGCGGCTCCCCACCTGCATGCCCCCTCACTCTCTATCGCATTATCCTGTTTTATTTTCTCCCCAGCATTTATCACTTGCTGAAATTATTTTGTTCTTGTTGTTTCCTTTCTTACTCATTCCCCACACTCTAACGTAAGCACCTTGAAAACAAAGGCTTATTACCCTGCTACTCAGACAAGGCACTGGATTAACACAGGATGAATGAAGGGCATCTCAGTCAGCCAGATCATAATTTAAAGGAAATAATAAACCCATCAGGTGAAGGGGGAGAGGGACCTCGTGTGTCCGTTACTATACTGACTATGTTTAGGAAGAGACATAAACAAGACAACAACAGCAGTTTATACAAAGCACATGGGGGCAGGAAGAACTCTCAGAGCAAAATAGAAGTGAAGATGTAAAACATGTGCCCTGAAAAGGTAAAAGAGAGTCATAGAAGATTCTCAAGCAGGGATGTGTCCAGTGTACAGGTAACCAAATCAGGCAGGAAGATTCCATGCCTCAGTTATTCTATAATCTTAAAGGCCAGAATTCTAAGTGCCTTAGGGCTTCAAAAAGCCTGTGACTACAAGTGGTGGACTATCACATTGGTGGCCCTGGTGAATGATGTGTCCTAACATTCATGCCCTTCTTTAGTCCCCTCCTACATAGAGTCTGGGCTTGGCCATTAGAAAGCATGATGCAAGCAGAAGCTTGATAAGCACTTGTCATCTTGAAAAGCTCCCATCTGAAAGCCAGCCTCTGTGCTGTCAACAGGCTCAACCTAGATTACTGACATCAAGTGGAGAGAGACTCTGGAAGAAGCCAACTTGAATGTTATAGGCCCAGTCAAGCTCCAAGTTGAGTGAAGCTGTGGGTGTGACCTCAGCTTCACCATGTGGTGAAGAATCACCCAGCTGAGTCCCGTTAACCTTTAATTCACTGTTGCTTGAAGTCACTTAGTTTTGGGGGTGGTTTGTTGAGCAGCAGCAGATACCCCAAGTCAGAGAAATTCTATGACCCAAATGTTAGAGGTTGTTTTATATTAATAATAGTTTCAGTATTAATTACAGCTTAAGACCATATTTCTATAGTTTACCTTATATAACAATTAGTTATCTAATTTCATTCTGAGTTAATAAGAAATCATTTTGAGAGACAAGTATAGTTTGTTGGATCCTACTCTGACCTATTCAGTTTAGGTAATCCTTCAATCCTTTAGTTCTCCCTCAATCCGAGCTAGTGTGTAGATCAAATTCAGCTGATTTTCATGAAAAATGACACAATGGAAGAACACTGGTGGTGTTCAAGCTTCCAAAAATGTTTTTAATATTTTTTGTGATTATAAAATATATGGTCCCTTCTATAGCTGTTTAGTCTCTCTAAGAATCTTTAAATCTTGCTTTAGTCTATTCTTGACCCAAAAGCTACAATGAACTTTTAAAACCACATCCTGCTCAAAACTCTCCAAGAGCTTCCCATGTCACCTGCGATAAAATCCAAATACCTTGCAAGGCCCTGGTATTTGCAAGAAGTGGCCCTGGCTACCTCTCCAACTTCACCACTCATCACTCAACCCTCTCATCACTCCACTGGAGCAAGGTGCAGAAGAATGTGAATAACAAATCACCATTCATGTAAAAACAGAAAAACAAAAACATACGTGTATATTTGTTCTTATGTTCTCGCATTACCTCTGGAAGGATACAGAGGAAAATGTTAACATTACTTGCCTCTGGGGAGGGAAATTGGACTTGAGGCAGGGTAGGTGAGAGACTTTTGTACCATTTGAGTTTTGTAACTATATTATCTTTTTTTTTGTTTTTAAGCAGCATATTGGCTCACCACACAATTTCTTTAGTAAATTTTATTCCCAACAAATTCAACTTTTTTTGGTTTGTTTTTTTCTTGTTTTGTTTTTTTGGGGTTTTTTTTAACATCTTCATTCAAGTATAATTGCTTTACAATGGTGTGTTAGTTTCTGCTTTGTAACAAAGTGAATCAGTTATACATATACATATGTCCCCATATCTCTTCCCTCTTGCATCTCCCTCCCTCCCACCCTCCCTATCCCATCCCTCTAGGTGGTCACAAAGCACCGAGCTGATCTCCCTGTGCTATGCGGCTGCTTCCCACTAGCTATCTCTTTTACGTTTGGTAGCGTATATATGTCCATGCCACTCTCTCACTTTGTCCCAGCTTACCCTTCCCCCTCCCCGTATCCTCAAGTCCATTCTCTAGTAAGTCTGTGTCTTTATTCCTGTCTTGCCCCTAGGTTCTTCACGACCTTTTTTTTTTTTTTTTTAGATTCCATATATATGTTTTAGCATGCGGTATTTCTTTTTCTCTTTCTGACTTACCTCACTCTGTATGACAGACTCTAGGTCCATCCACCTCACTACAAATAACTCAATTTCGTTTCTTTTTATGGCTGAGTGATATTCCATTGTATATATGTGCCACATCTTCTTTATCCATTCATCTGTTGATGGACACTTAGGTTGCTTCCATGTCCTGGCTAGGTTGCTTACATGACTCTTTTTGAATTATGGTTTTCTCAGGGTATATGCCCAGTAGTGGGATTGCTGGGTCGTATGGTAGTTCTATTTTTAGTTTTTTAAGGAACCTCCATACTGTTCTCCATAGTGGCTGTATCAATTTACATTCCCACCAACAGTGCAAGAGGGTTCCCTTTTCTCCACACCCTCTCCAGCATTTATTGTTTGTAGATTTTTTGATGATGGCCATTCTGACCGGTGTCAGATGATATCTCATTGTAGTTTTGATTTGCATTTCTCTAATGATTAATGATGTTGAACATTCTTTCATGTGTTTGTTGGCAATCTGTATATTTTCTTTGGAAAAATGTCTGTTTAGGTCTTCTGCCCATTTTTGGATTGGGTTGTTTGTTTTTCTGATATGGAGCTGCATGAGCTGCTTCTATGTTTTGGAGATTAATCCTTTGTCAGTTGCTTCACTTGCAAATATTTTCTCCCATTCTGAGGGTTGTCTTTTCGTCTTCTTTATGGTTTCCTTTGCTGGGCAAAAGCTTTGAAGTTTCATTAGGTCCCATTTGTTTATTTTTGTTTTTATTTCCATTTCTCTAGGGGCTGGGTCAAAAAGGATCTTGCTGTGATTTATGTCATAGAGTGTTCGGCCTATGTTTTCCTCTAAGAGTTTTATAGTGTCTGGCCTTACATTTAGGTCTTTAATCCATTTTGAGTTTATTTTTGTATATGGTGTCTGGGAGTGTTCTAATTTCATTCTTTTACATGTAGCTGTCCAGTTTTCCCAGCACCACTTATTGAAGAGGCTGTCTTTTCTCCACTGTATATTCTTGCCTACTTTATCAAAGATAAGATGACCATAGGTGCGTGGGTTTATCTCTGGGCTTTCTATCCTGTTCCATTGATCTGTATTTCTGTTTTTGTGCCAGTACCATACTGTCTTGATTACTGTAGCTTTGTGGTGTAGTCTGAAGTCAGGGAGCCTGATTCCTCCAGCTCCGTTTTTCTTTCTCAAGATTGCTTTGGCTATTTGGGGTCTTTTGTGTTTCCATACAAATTGTGCAGTTTTTTGTTCTAGTTCTGTGAAAAATGCCAGTGGTAGTTTGATAGGGATTGCATTGAATCTGTAGATTGCTTTGGGTAGTAGAGTCATTTTCACAATGCTGATTCTTCCAATCCAAGAACATGGTATATCTCCATCTATTTGTATCATCTTTAATTTCTTTCATCAGTGTCTTATAGTTTTCTGCATACAGGTCTTCTGTCTCCTTAGGTAGGCTTATTCCTAGATATTTTATTCTTTTTGTTGCAATGGTAAATGGGAGTGTTTTCTTAATTTCACTTTCAGATTTTTCATCATTAGTGTATAGGAATGCAAGAGATTTCTGTGCATTAATTTTGTATCCTGCTACTTTACCAAATTCATTGATTAGCTCTAGTAGTTTTCTGGTAGCATCTTTAGGATTGTCTATGTATAGTAACATGTCATCTGCAAACAGTGACAGCTTTACTTCTTCTTTTCCGATTTGGATTCCTTTTATTTCTTTTTCTTCTCTGATTGCTGTGGCTAAAACTTCCAAAACTATGTTGAATAATAGTGGTGAGAGTGGGCAACCTTGTCTTGTTCCTGATCTTAGTGGAAATGGTTTCAGTTTTTCACCATTGAGGATGATGTTGGCTGTGGGTTTGTCATGTATGGCCTTTATTATGTTGAGGAAAGTTCCCTCTGTGCCTACTTTCTGGCAGGCTTTTATCATAAATGGGTGTTGAATTTTGTCGAAAGCTTTCTCTGCATCTATTGAGATGATCATATGGTTTTTCTCCTTCAATTTGTTAATATGGTGTATCACATTGATTGATTTGCGTATACTGAAGAATCCTTGCATTCCTGGGATAAACCCCACTTGATCATGGTGTATGATCCTTTTAATGTGCTGTTGGATTCTGTCTGCTAGTATTTTGTTGAGGATTTTTGCATCTATGTTCATCAGTGATATTGGCCTGCAGTTTTCTTTCTTTGTGACATCTTTGTCTGGTTTTGGTATCAGGGTGATGGTAGCCTCGTAGAATGAGTTTGGGAGTGTTCTTCCCTCTGCTATATTTTGGAAGAGTTTGGAAGGATAGGTGTTAGCTGTTCTCTAAATGTTTGATAGAATTCACCTGTGAAGCCATGTGGTCCTGGGCTTTTGTTTTTTGGAAGATTTTTTTTTTTTTTAAAGAAATTCACGTTCTTTTATTTATTTATTTATTTATTTATTTATTTATTTATTTATGACTGTGTTGAGTCTTCGTTTCTGTGCGAGGGCTTTCTCTAGTTGCGGCAAGTGAGGACCACTCTTCATCGCGGTGCGCGGGCCTCTCACCATCGCAGCCTCTCTTGTTGCGGGGCACAGGCTCCAGACGCGCAGGCTCAGTAGTTGTGGCTCACGGGCCCAGTTGCTCTGTGGCATGTGGGATCCTCCCAGACCAGGGCTCGAACCCGTGTCCCCTGCATTGGCAGGCAGATTCTCAACCACTGCGCCACCAGGGAAGCCCTTTTGGAAGATTTTTAATCACAGTTTCAATTTCAGTGCTTGTGATTGGTCTGTTCATGTTTTCTATTTCTTCCTGGTTCAGACTCGGAAGGTTGTGCATTTCTAAGAATTTGTCCATTTCTTCCAGGTTGTCCATTTTACTGGCATATAGTTGCTTGTAGTAATCTCTCATGATCCTTTGTATTTCTGCAGTGTCAGTTGTTACTTCTCCTTTTTCATTTCTAATTCTATTGATTTGAGTCTTCTCCCTTTTTTTTTTTAAAATTTATTTATTTTTATTTTTTTGGCTGTGTTGGGTCTTCGTTTCTGTGCAAGGGCTTTCTCTAGTTGCGGCAAGTGGGGGCCACTCTTCATCGCGGTGTGCGGGCCTCTCACTATCGTGGCCTCTCTTGTTGCGGAGCACAAGCTCCAGAAATGCAGGCTCAGTAGTTGTGGCTCACGGGCCTAGTTGCTCCGCGGCATGTGGGATCTTCCCAGACCAGGGCTCGAACCCGTGTCCCCTGCATTAGTAGGCAGATTCTCAACCACTGTGCCACCAGGGAAGCCCTTCTCCCTTCTTTTCTTGATGAGTCTTGCTAATGCTTTATCAATTTTGTTTATCTTCTCAAAGAACCAGCTTTTAGTTTTATTGATCTTTGCTATCGTTTCCTTCATTTCTTTTTCATTTATTTCTGACTTGATCTTCTTGATTTCTTTCCTTCTGCTAACTTTGGGGGTTTTTTGTTCTCTTTCTCTAATTGCTTTAGGTGTAAGGTTAGGTTGTTTATTTGAGATGTTTCTTGTTTCTTAAGGTAGGATTGTATTGCTATAAACTTCCCTGTTAGAACTGCTTTTGCTGCATCCCATAGGTTTTGGGTAGTCGTGTTTTCATTGTTATTTGTTTCTAGGTATTTTTAGACTTCCTCTTTGATTTCTTCAGTGATCTCTTGGTTATTAAGTAGTGTACTGTTTAGCACTATATTATCTTTTTAAAAGACAATACTTTTAAAACATTAAAACAACATAACAATCACTAAATTTGGAGAGAAACTTACCAATACTTCCAAGTATCTGGCTGAAATCATAATTCACAGCAAATCTAATTCTTTCCAATAATAATCATTAGCCACATTTATGTAGCAAATATTTATACTATTTAGAAACCAAAATTTTTTTAATGCCTTTATTTTATTTTATTAAATGTGTGTTTTTTAACATCTGTATTGGAGTATATAATTGCTTTACAATGGTGTGTTAGTTTGCGCTTTATAACAAAGTGAATTAGAAACCAAAATTTTTCATGAATCTGCAAAGTAAAGAAGTAGAGTCACAGATGTAGAAAACAAACTTAAGGTTAGCAGGGGATAAGGGGAGGGAGGGATAAATTGGGAGATTGGGATTGACATATGCACACTACTATATATAAAATAGATAACTAATAAGAACCTGTTGTATAGCACAGGGAACTCTATTCAATACTCTGTAAAGGCCTATATGGGAAAAGAATCTAAAAAAAAGAGTGGATACATGTATATATATAACTGAATCACTTTGCTGTACACCTGAAACTAACACAACATTGTAAATCAACTATACTCCAATAAAAATTAAAAAAAAAAACAAATTTGAGGGCATTATGCTAAGTGAAATAAGTCACACAGAGAAAGACGAATACTGTACGATCTCATTTATATGTGGAAGATAAAAAGTTGAGCTGTCTGAAACAGTAGTTTCAATGGTAGTTGCCAGGGTGGGGGGTGATGGGGAGATGTTGGTCAAAGGATATGAACTTTCAGTTAGAAGATAAATAAGTTCTGGGGATCTAATATACATACAGCATGGTGACTATAGTTAATAATACAGTATTGTACACTTGAAATCTGCCAAAAGAGTAGATGTTAAATGTTCTTAGCACAAGCACACACAAAAATATGGCAACTATGTGAGGTGATGGATTTGTTCACTAACTTGATTGTGGTAATCATTTCACAATATATACATGTGTCAAATCATCACACTGTAAATCTTAAAAATATACAGTTTTGTCAGTTATACCGCAATAAAGCTGGGGAAAAAATCTCAGGGCTAGAACCCTTGGAATCATCCAATCTGAAGCCCTCATTTTATAGATAATTTTGTGCAGGGGCGGGGGTGGTGTCTGGTTTGGCCTAGGCAGTTCACCAGAGAGCTATGGCTAAGCCCTGTAATTTGTGATTTCTGAAGCAGATTATTTTATTATCTATTCAATAATTTAAGGTTTAAAAAGCAAAGTTAAAAATACTTCCATGTCCCCACAGTCTACTCCACTACCTCCCCGCTGATTTCTCTCCTTTTTTCATTGTAAACGTCTGGAGAGAATTATCTATTCTTCACCACCATCTTCTCCACCTCACTCCTCAGCCAGCTCCATCTGGCTTCCACCCCTTACCCTCCCCAACAGCTCTTGCTAAGGCTACCACCAATAGCCTCCATATTCTCCATTCAAAAGACCTCTTTCAGGCTCAATCTTGACTTCTGAACAGAATTCAATGCTGTTAACCAAGTTCTCCTTCTTATAAAAATTTATAAAACTTTATAAAAATTTAATTTTTTAAAAAGTCTTTATTGAATTTGTTACAATATTGCTTCTGTTTTATGTTTTGGTTTTTTGGTCACGAGGCATGTAGGATCTTAGCTCCCCGACCAGGGATCGAACCCTCACCCCCTGCATTGGAAGCCGAAGTCTTAACCACTGGACTGCCAGGGAAGTCCCCCAAATTTAATTTTTTATAGCCCATTTTTAAACTTTTAAAACACAAAGAAAGATGAACGGTGGAAAGCAATTCCTTCCCCACTACATTCCCTCCCCAGATGCAACCAATGTTGCCAGTTTCTTGTGATGCTTCCACTCATTCAACAAATATCTAGTAAGCACCTGCTGTGTGCCAGGCACATTGTTCTAGGTGCTGGGGACACAGCAGTCAACAAAAGAGAACAAAATCCCTGCCCTAGAGCTGACATTCTAGGCAAGGGAGACAGTCAATAAATAAGCAAATAAATTGGTAGTAATAAGAGCCACAAAGAAAAAGCAAGGTAAAAGGGATAAGGAGGGACAGGATTATATCTTGCATAAAATAATTTATAAAGAATGGTCAGAAAGGTCTTTCTGATAAGGTGATATTTGAGCAGAGACCTAAAAAAAGTGAGAACAAGCCATCTGGTTATCTGCACGATGACAGCCCAGCACAAAGGCCCAGAGTGGGGGAGCACGTTCAGTGTGTTTGTATGTCAGCAAGGAGGCCAGGTGTGGCTAGAGTGGGGTGAGAGGGGGCCCAAATCACACAATACCTTTACAGAGGTGAATGGGATTTGGGAGACACTCTGAAGGTAAAGCAGACAGCATATGATGACTGGACATGGAATTTGGGAAGGAAAGAAAGAGGAATAGAGAGGGACACCAAGGTCTTTGGCCAGCACTGAAAGGACACAGATGCCATGAATTGAAATGGGAAAGCCTGCAGGAGAAGCAGGTCTGGAGTAAAATCAGGAGTTTGGTAGAGGGCATGTTTAGCGTGAGGGAACTATCAGACTTCCAACCGGAAAAGTCTCATATTCTGTGCATATACAAACACCCACCCACATCAATACGCATCTAGAGCTTCAGGGACAGGTTTTGGCTGAGAAGCAAATTTGAGCATTATCTGTATAGAGATGTGTTTCAAGCTACAAGATAGGATGAGATCAACAAGGGAGTAAGAGCAGATAGAGTAGAGAGAAAGGGTCCTGGAAATAGGTCCTGGTGCCCATGACTGTTGAGAGGTAGAGAAGACAGGCTGGGCAGGAACAACCAGTGACAGGAGAAGTCCTAAGGGTGTCCCAAAGTCCAAGTGAAAACCGTTTCAAGAATGGCAGAGGGGGTGAAACCACGTTAAATACTGCTAAAAGGTCAAGTAAAAAGAAAACTGAGATGCCCTTGAATTGACTATTGTGGAAGTCCCTGATGAACTCGGGAAGAGCTGTTTCGGTGGTGTGATGAGGATACAAGAACCTGGAGCAGGTTCAAGAGAGAATGGGAGGAAAGAACACAGAACAGTAAAAATAAACTCTTTTAAGCATATTGCTGTAAATGGGAGCCAAAGATAGGGGAGTGGAGGCGGGTGTGGGTCAAGGGAGTTGGTTTTGATTTTTCAAGGCTGGATATTCTCTCATGTATTTGTATGCTGTGGGGAGTGATCCACTGAGAGAGGAAAGCTGTTATCATAGGAGAAGGACAATTCCAGAGAGTATCCGCGCCTCCCCACCAGCCACAACTTTTATTACACAGCAGGTAGTGATTACACACAGTGCTCTGAACCTAGCTTTTTGTACTAAACAATATAACTTGGAAATTAATCTACTTCAATCGATGCAGATCTGCCCCATGCTTTTTAATGGCTACACAGTGTTCCCTTCTGTGAAAGTACCATAGGCAGAAAGCCAGATAGATATCTATCTATGTTTACCTTCCCAAGTCAGCATTTTATTTTATTTTTTAAATATTTTTTTTGAGGTGGACCATTTTTTTAAAGTCTTTATGGAATTTGTTACAACGTTACTTCTGTTTTATGTTTTTGGTTTTGTGGCCGCAAGGCATGTGGGATCTTAGCTCCCTGACCAGGGACTAAACCCGCACCCCCTGTGCTGAAAGGCTAAGGCTTAACCACTGGACCACCAAGTCCCTGAAGTCAGCATTTTAGAAGCTGCTAAACTAGTGGCCAGTGATGTTTAAGAATTTTTTATCTTATGATGAAAAATTTCAAAAATGCAAAAATAGTGAATAGTATAGTGAACCTCCATATATCCATCATCCAGATTCAACTATTAACCAGACAAGGCCAAATCTGTTTAACCCACCCATCTCTTTTTGCTCAAGCATTTTAAAGCATATCCCAGACTTGGGACTGACATATACACACTACTATATATAAAATAGATAACTAATAAGGACCTACTGTATAGCACAGGGAACTCTACTCAATACTCTGTAATGGCCTATATGGGAAAAGAATCTAAATAAGAGTGGATATATGTATTTGTATAACTGATTCACTTTGCTGTACACCTGAAACTAACACAACACTGTAAATCAACTATACTCCAGTAAAAATTTTTAAAAATAAAGCATGTCCTAGATATCATGTAATTCCACTTCTGAATACTTCACTACACATCTCTAAAAATATGGACATTTTCTTATATAATCACAATGCCATTATCACACTTTCAAAAGAAGAATAAACCCCTTGGTTTCCTCTAATACTCATTTTATATTCAAATTCCAAATTGTCACCAAATTTTTTTTTCTACAATTAGTTTGATTGATTCAGACTCCAAAAGTGACTCAAAGGTTGTTCTTTTAATCTAGAGCAGGCTCCTTCCTCCCCAACTTTTTATTCCATGCCACTGGCAGAGGCTTTTAGTTGTTCTATTTCCTCCAGGTCAGGGATGGGCTTTTGATTGTATAACTATATGTCTAAAAATATCTTTATGTTGTCTTTACAACTGATTGATACTTTGGTTGACTACTGACTTCTGGGTTAGAAATTGATTTCCCTCAGAATTTTGAAAGTACTGCCCCATTTTCACATCCAGTAATGCTACTGAACAGTCTGGTGCTCTTCTTATTCTTCATTATTTGTACATGATTTTATTTTATTTCTAGAAGCTTTAGAATCCTCTTTGTTCCTGATAATCTGAAATTTCAAGATGATGTGCCACAGTATGCCCATTTTTCACTCATTGTGCCAGATACCTTTTAATCTGGACACCAGTGCCCTTCAATCTGCCATTTTTCTTCTATTATTTCTTTGATCATATCTTCCTCTTTATTTTCTGTTCTCTTTTTGGAACTCCTGTTACCAAGACTTTAGATGGATTACTCCTTTATCTTTTATCATCTCATATTTACTGTTCTTTATTTGTCCTACTTTCTAGGAGATTTCTTATCTTTAATCCTTTTATTAATTTTCAAACTTTGACAATCACAGTTTTAAATTCCCAGGAGCTCTTTCTCATTCTGATACTTCTTTTTTCATGACATCCTGTTCTGCTTTATGAATACAATACCTTCTCATATCTCACAGAGTAGTAAGTGCTTATGAAGTTTTATTTTACTCTATTAGCTGTTTTTCTGATTTCTTTTTCTTATTTTTTGTTTCCAAACTGGAGACTTCCCTTATTTGTCTAGAGATTCTCAATGATCTGCTTTAAATTTTTTTAAAGAACTTTTTATTCGGGCAATTTTTAAATGTACACAGAAGAAGAAAGAATAGTATAATGAGCTCCCCCACGTACCCATCACCTGGCTTCAATAATTATCACTATTTTGCCAACCTTTTTTAATCTATTCCTCTCCCCTCCACACTCATACCTCTTCAAAGTTTTGGGTTTTGTTTGTTTGGGGGGTTTTTGTGTCTGTCTTTAACAGTTCAGCACTAGTCAGGAATACTATGCACATGGTTGAGGCTTGCTTACTGGAAGGCATCACTTGTGGGTGATTCACTGGGGCAGCAAGTCTTTTCTTTAGATGAACCACAATGTCAGCATATTGGGATCTTTTTTTCCAGGTTTGGTTTGGTTTCTTCAGACAATAAACGTCTAGACTTTTGCCGGGGCAGCTGGCATCTGAGCAAAAATGTTGTGCGCACCAGGAAGGGTGATGACAGTTCCTTTTGCAAACTTCAGTTTATACCCCTGTCTCACGATGGCTCTGTATCACACCTTATGCTACCAATTCTTAAGACTCTCTAAGTCTTAAGAATCATCTCTTTCTCTTGGGATTCCCCTGAACATATACTTTTAGTTTTGGCTTTGCCCACACTGAAGGACAGGAAGGGACACTACTATCTCCATCTTCTAAAGTTGGGGGACAAGAGATACTACCTAGAGCTGAGGAACAAGTAATAAAGGTTTAACTATAAGTTACAAAGATACTCTCCTCCAAAGAGGAATTAAAATGAATGAAATAAATACATTAGGAAGAAGGAGGAAAGAAAGGGGATGAACTGAGCCAAATGCTCATCTATCACAGCAAAAAACAAAAAAACCAAAACACACACACACACACACACACACACACACACACACACACACAATATATGGGGTTAGTAAACCAAGAAACAGCAATATAAGCCTTTTACTTAGCGATATGAAAGTAGCCAGAAGAAGGAAAAGCTGACACCATTAAAGTAACTGTCTATAAGGAACATGCTAGGGATGGGGCAAGAGACTTTCACTTTTCATTATGAGCCTAGATGTGCTACCTCAAGTTGTAATCAATCCATGTACATGTTTTTCTTTGATACAGATATTTTTTAATTTAACAAAAGCATATAAGGGAAAGGGGAATTCTTTGATGTTTTCCCATTATTCTTAGGACAAAGACCTAAATCTTTTAACTAGCTCGTTAGGTCTGTTTAAAAACAACTTTTTAAAAAAAGGCATTTCTAACAATTTAATTATGAACACATCTTCTAGTAGTACAATCTCTAGCAGATCAATTCAAAGACTCACTCTGGCTAAGACATTTTATAAGAAAAGATAATGATTTGAGAATACTGAGAAACTAGATAGAAAAAAAAAAAAAGAATGTACAGTTAAAAGTTACTAGACTGATATTTAACTGGCAGGATGCATGACTTCTTTCCCAGAACAAGTTTTAACCCCATTAAAGTTTATCAGAAATTGCTTCAGTGTTTTTTTTTTTCCTTCAAGAATGCTAATTTCTTCCCAGAAGGAGGCTGTAAATTACATTATGTAAAAAGGTTTTGTCACATACCTGGCTTGGGGCAATTTTTTCCTTACAAGTCTCTACAAATATGATCTAGACCAGTGCTGTCCAATAGAACTTTCTTCAATGACGGAAATGTTCTCTATCTTTGATGTTCAACATGGTAGCCGCTAGCCAGCCACATGTGGCTACTGAGGACTTGAAACGTGGCTAATGCAACTGAGCAACTAAAGTTTTAGTTGTATTTAATTCTGATTAATTTAAATAGCCACATGTGGCTACTGGCTATTATATTAGACAGTGCAGATCTGGACCACCATGGTTTCCAGTCTCTCCTTGCCCCAAGCTCTTCTCTCTGCACTCAACCACTCTGGCCCACTGTCATTTCCAATAAAACACATGCTCGCTTCCTCCACAGAGCTTTTCCATTTGTGGTCTCCCTTTCCTACCATGTTCTTCCCTCCATATTCCCCAACTTCTTCATCTGGTTAGCTACTACTTTTCCTTCACTACCTCAAATTATGTTGTCCACATATCTGTTCAATTGTTTATGGTTAATGTTTTGTCTCTCCACCACCACCACCACCACAACTCAACCCACCCACCAGCCAGAATACAAGCTCCATTTGAGCAAGGGTCCTGTCCCCCTTGCCCATCACTGTATTCCCACCACCTAGATACCACCATGCCTGGCTCTCAGTAGATACTTAGCCAATATCTAACGAATGAATGAATGACTGCCTTCTCACAATATCAACTGTCATCTCTCTTGGGGACTCCCAATATCCATCTGTAGATCCAATCTTGCTAGCGCAATTTAGTTCCAAATTTCCAACAAGCTTATGAGCATTTCTACTTAAAAGCCCCACTGTCTACACATTAACTATCCTTATCTCCACTCTGTTGCTAGATTAATCTTCAAAAACCTTGGCTTTATTTGTGTCATACAACTCCAAACAAAGAAATCTTCAAAGACATCCAAGAGAAAAGTCAACTGAGGCAAGAGTGAATACACTGTACAAGTACTCCAAGTTTCTTAGGTCCTTTGTAAACCAATTATAAAAAGAAACCAAGTAAAAAATGTCTCTGCAAAGACATAAAATGAGAAAGTAAAACTTACCACAAGTTCAAAAATGTCCATGAAGACAGAATGTCCCTTAGGTGTTTTCTCATTCAGACTGGCAGGAGACCAGATCCAATAGAAGTAAGTACCATCTGAAGAAAGGTGCACGGTGCTCATAGTGCTGCCCACAGGGAGGTGATTGGCTGGCATTGGCACCATCTGGCACACCTGGACATGAAAGGGAGGAAAACTTCATTAGTGTGACATGTAAATTCTGATTCTATCAGTTCATCATTAATGCCATTAAGTCCAAGAAGAGAATTCAATAGGCCTCCTGGTCAAAATAAAACTGATTATTTATCTCTAAGAATAATATATGAAAATTACATGACAGAAATATAAGAGTTCATACAATGTGCCATGCAATAGATTAAAAGATTCCTGAGATTAATTCAAATTACATTTTAATAGGAAAAAGTTTTACTAAACACTTTGAATCTGCTATGCATGCGTGTTTTATCAAACATGTATTAAAAACAAAGCTTTTTAGGGGATATGGGGATATATGTATACATATAGCTGATTCACTTTGTTATACAGCAGAAACTAACACAACATTGTAAAGCAATTATACTCCAATAAAGATGTTAAAAAAAAAGAAAAAACCAAAGTTTTAGAGAAACAGTACTTTCTGAAATTCCCTTAGTATATAAATTTAAGGCTTAAGTATATCTAAAGGACAGGAACTATATTTTATTCATCTTTATATTCCCAGCACCTAATTCAGAGTCTAATCATCATGGAAGGAAGGAAAAAAGCAAAGGTGAGAGGAAAACAAAAGGGAAAGCAGAGAAGAGGGAGAAGGAGTAAAAATATGAAGGTAGACACAGATCCTAACTTAGCACATGAGGGCTTACTGAAATTCACCACGTCCAGCAGGAGGGAAAAGATGAACACCCATTCTCTGTATTAGACATGAAGCATGTGTTTCTAATACTAACCATCTTTCAGTTTCAGTGTAATGAATAAGTTCTGCATCATTTCACATTAAATGTACAGTTACATACTAATTTTTACTGCCAGAGAAAAGCACTTAAAATAAGAGAAAATGAGAATCAAGAGAACTGCTGACTAGGTTTTGTTTTTTTTTTTTTAAAAATCCAAGAATAGGAACAGAACTGAAAATCCCCAAATAAAAATAATTAGAGAAGGTCAGGTGCCTTCAGGAGACAGTAAGAATGACCTTCAGTTACTCCATCTCTTTGGGTGAGTCACTAGTTTTCCTAAGGTTATTGCTTTTGACCCCCGAACTCATTTCATATGAACTTTTTCCCAGACTTGTTTTGGCTACCTCAAAAGTTAAAAAAGTCATTTAGCTGCTATAACCACACTTTAAAATTTGTAATGCCAAGAAATCTAGAAAGTTGACAGCTACTGAATGGCTTAAGCTACCCACAAATTGTTCCAATGCACCTATCTAGTTAGTGAGAACACTGCTTTCTTGGGCAACAAAGTTTTTGCAGAAACACAGAGGATACTGACATTACTTCAAATGTAAACCACGTTCCAAGATTTAACATCTGTTTAAGTCCCCAGGCTATTTCAAATAAATACAGGCAATGTTCTCATCTATCTGCATTACTGATAAGAAATGAAGTTAATTTGGCATCTATTTGTTCATTTTATTCATCTAACAATTTTTGAGGGCTTCGATTGTGGTGCAGTGGTTAAGAATCCGCCTGCCAGTGCAGGGGACACGGGTTTGAGCCCTGGTCCGGGAAGATCCCACATGCCATGGAGCAACTAAGCCCGTGCGCCACGACTACTGAGCCTGTGCTCTAGAGCCCGTGAGCCACAACTACCAAGCCCGCGTGCTGCAACTACTGAAGCCCGTGCACCTAGAGCCCGTGCTCCACAACAAGAGAAGCCACTGCAATGAGAAGCCTGTGCACCGCAACGAAGAGTAGTGCCCCTTCGCTGCAGCTAGAGAAAGCCCGCGCGCAGCAACAAAAACCCAAGCAGCCAAAAATAAAATACATAAAATTTAAAAAAAAAACAATTTTTGAGCACCTCCTATGTGCTCTGCAGATGCAAAGGTGAGCAAGACTCAGTTCCTGTTCTCCAGGAAAGGCACAGTTGAGTGACAGACAAGAAAAGATGTAACATCCCACTTAAATCCTGGATGTGACTACTCTCAGGGCACTCACTCCACAGATGGTAACTCTAAACCGTTCAGTTTGACTTTGGTTGAAAGGCAGAAAGTTGTAGCATAAAGAGCTCAAACTCTAGAGAGGATGGGTTCAAGTTCTCATGCTGCCATTATCGTGTGGCAAGATACTTGACCTCTCTAAGCTCACTCCTTCATTGAAGGACAAACACTTACTGAGTGCTTACAACACGCCTAGCCTCAGGTGCCTTAACTGTAAGATGAAACTGCCATAGTCACACCTCACAGATAAGGAGAGGAAGTATATGTAAATTGCCAAACCCAAACTTTGCCTGGCAAAGAGAGACACTGTTATTATCAATTATCAATCAAATGTTGTGCTACATTCTAAGGACACAAAGATGAGTAAGACAGGGTCCAGACCTAAAGGTGTGTGCGGTCTTGGGGAGGAGTTAGATACAACAGCAGGCGATTTCAGTATAATATAGCAAGTGCCATAACAGAGCGCTTTAAGAGCACCAAGGATGAGCTCAATCCCAAGCGCACAATGATTTTATCTAAACGCATTTCAAAGCTCCAATTCCCACAGAAAGGCTGTTTAGAACAAATTGAATAGGGAAATAATGCCTTCCCAAAATAGATCTAGTTAAAAAAAAAAAAGCTGGGATTTATACCATCTTTGACTCTCTAAAATTTTTTTAATCCTAAAAAAGTCTGTCGGCCTTAGTAACTCTTAGAGAGCACATTCACTCAGATCATGTGGGAAAACTTAAGACATTAGAGAAAAAACAGAATGCCCAAACGATAACAGTTAAAAGGATGCCACTCCGGCAGGAAACTATATCAACTGTGTTATTATTCCTTCTGATGATGTCACAAACTTCCCTTACTGTCTCCAAAATATAAAATACAAAGCCTTGGTGTTCTGTTTACCTGAAGGGTATTCTGGTCAATGACCTGGAAAAGAGAGTGAGGTTTATTGTCAAAAGATACAGGCCGGTGGAGAAGACTGCCACTGCCAAAAGCAATCCATCCTGGTTCCAGCTCCTCATTCCGGCAGTACACAAAACCTCTGTGGGGAAAAACAGTATACAGGCTAAGTCACCAGGTCATGTCTGAAACCTTGCAATGAGCTACAACAGACAAAACAACATTTCCCTCCTAATTTGTTTTCAATGACTAAGTATGCAAAACATCTGAAGGAGAATAAACATATTATATTAACTTTGAGACTGACAAACTATGGCAAATATTAATTTCCCACAACAAAGTGGAGAGGAGAAAAAGTTGGGGAAACGGTCTAATTAAATATACATAAGGATCTCAAACTGTGGTTTCTTTTGGCAGCAATTCATAGATCTTATATCCCAACTGAAAAAAAAAAAAAAAAAAAAATCACCGCTGAGCCAATGTCAAATCCAAGAACAAAAAGACTTAACTCAAAAAATATCCATTTATCAACATGGAGAAGTCACTAATATAAAAATTCTGATCACAGAGGAATTTCTGGCTAGAAGCTAGAAACAATGATTTTAGGGCTACCAAACTCTTTATAGAGTCAAAACAAAGCTGAAATGCATTAACAGAACCAGAGAGAGAAAGTGACAGTGAGAGAAAACCAGCCATTCAGACTTGTTTAGTCACTCGTCAGTCTATGGGGAGTTAGCACGCACTCCCAGGTGACTTCATCACAGATTCAGGTAACGAGGAAAACGTTCCAGCCAAATCATTCAGCAAGTTCCATGCAACTGACCTGAGAGTACCATGTAATCCAGACCCCAATTTGCTTACTCCTCTTCCAACTGAGTTAGTAGTATACAGGTAAAGACCATCTGCCGTGACACAGCGTCCCAAGTCAGCATCTGAAATCGTTTTTTCACAAGTAAATTATATACATGCTTTTTCTAATGAAATTATTAACGTGCTTTTTCGAATGAAAAAGCCATTAGGAGGCTGAATGAAAGATAATCTCCCATTTCTTAAATAAGTGCTTCTTGGGAATTCCCTGGCAGTCCAGTGGGTTAGGACTCGGTGCTCTCACTGCCGGGCCCCAGGTTCGATCCCTGGTCGGGGAACTAAGATCCCTGCAAGATGCACTGTACTGCCAGAAATAAAAATAATAAAATAAGTGCTTCAATGTGACTTCCAGGGAAGATGGCTTGAACACCTAAAACAAAACTTCAAAATGCATGTAGGATTAGAGACCAAGATCAGGGAAAGAGGTCAGATAGTTATTAGCAGGAGAACCTGGTTAAGTCTGCCAAAGATTATTTTTCTTTTTTTTTTTTTTGAATAGCAAAAATACATTCCTAACTCTAATCTGAAATGACTAAGCATACAATACTTTCCCTAAGGATTGTGTAATAAAAAAGGTGTGAGATTTAAGAGTTTGGGGCACTTATTAGTTGACATTGGGCCTCTTTGAACTTCAGTTTCTTCATCTGTAAGATGAAGATAATATGTACCTCAAGAGTTACTGTGATGGTTAAATGAGACAACATAGGTAAACACCCACACTGCTCTCTGGTACAAAGCCAGTGCCCCATAAATGGCAAATGATTTTATGTTGATAGACTGATGCTATACATTGAACTAAAATCTACTCTTTGTGGATTTTCCATCTAGCGATCCTAATTTTAAATTTCTGGAGTGACACAGCACAAAAGTACAATATCACTTCTATTTAAAAAGAGCAATTATGTTTCCCCTTAGGTATATCTTCCCCAAGCTTAAAACAAATAGTATCTCTCTGAATGATAGTAAGTGGTTTACTATCATATTCTAGAGAATTTACCTTAAGAGAGCTTACAAATAAAACTTTTTTTTTTTCAAAATTAATCCACTTACTATGTTTAAGTGGAGTTTCTCTACTATTTGTCATATTACAAGAAATCCAGTGTAATAGCACTCAAATTAGTACTAAGTATGTGGTTATCTTAAAAATTCAGTCTACTAATCCAAGACAACCGAGACTTGTTCCTATTAGTTCTTCAAAAAACAGTTAAAAGTAGGTAATCATTTTCAAAATATTAATTTCATTCCTTAAACATTTTATTTTAACTTAAAACTTATAAAAATACATTTATTCATCACTCTTTAGATTAAGGCCAAGGCCTTTTGAGTATGGATCTGACAAGGAGTGAGAGTGAAGGTGACAGAGTAAAACAAGATTGGCCAGAGTTGACACTTGTTGAAGCTGAGTGATGGGTATACAGGGTTTACTGTAGTATGCTTTCAACATCTGGGTATGTTGAACGTTTCCACATATTAAAAATTAAATAAGACTACTTTTTAAATTTTTATAAGAAAAACATCCTTTAGCCAGGAGCAAAACCAAAGGTACAAGAGAGTGAAAAGCATACAGATCAGCTTAATACCATCATCCTCAGTAAGAAATTACTCCAAAGGAGATACTAAAAGGAGTAAAAGGAGAGAGTAAAGAAAGGGGTTTTGGTTTTGTATGAATTTATAAATTTCCGCCTATAATGTTTAAGAACTTCTTGGGCATTGCAGGCTTTTTGCTTCTCCTATTGACTCCAGTTGAGTCAGTGAAGATAGTAACTCATATCCGGAAGTCTTGCCTCTGTTCCTCTCATCACTTTCACATGACTGTCTGGAAGAAACAGTGGACTGTGAAAAGGCACAGGCACTGGATGAGAGGTGTGCGGATGGCCCACTGCTTAGACTGAACCCCATTCCCTTATAGTTACCTAGGAAAGCTGCCCCCATCAAAAGTGTGAGAAGAAGGGGTGGGCAGAATAGACTCTGAATCCCACTCTAATTTCTTAGAGAATACCAATTTCTTAGAGATTGGCTTTGTTGAATCATTCTAAAGCATTCCATTTTTTAAAAAAATAAATTTATTTATTTAATTTTTTTTTGGCTGCATTGGGTCTTCATTGCTGCATGCGGGCTTTCTCTAGTTGCGGTGAGCGGGGGCTACTCTTCATTGCGGTGCGCGGGCTTCTCATGGCGGTGGCTTCTCTTGTTGCGGAGCACGGGCTCTAGGTGCACGGGCTTCAGTAGTTGGTGGCACGCAGGCTTAGTTGCTCCGCGGCATGTGGGATCTTCCCGGACCAGGGCTCGAACCCATGTCCCCTGCATTGGCAGGCGGATTCTTAACCACTGCACCATCAGGGAAGCCCTAAAAGCATTCCATTTCTAAATGTAAATAATTTCCTAGGGTTTTTTAAATTCCTACTTTATCACTTATGTAATATTTAATGATATAATCACAAGTACCAATTACAATAACAAACAGGTTTGGAAGCAAGGCAGACTCTTGGCAAGCCTGCAGCTCCGTAGGTGGGAGCAGCAGTGCACAGACTCTAAGAAGAGCCTACTGGCCTCATGGGTTTTGTGTGCCACGGCACCGGTCAGTACATCTACCAAGCAAATAAAGAGGCCTAATTCATCTGGTAAGTCAGTTAACTGCAGGTCATTTCAGAGACCTTCTGCCATTTTCACTGAGATCACAGAATAAACAGATATGTAATACCTGTGAAACTGTGTAAAAACATTTTAATCTAGTCCCCTTTATTTAAAGGGGATACTTAACAATTCATGCTCCTTTGAACAATCTCTTTTTTTTTTTTTTTTTTGCTTTTAGGACAAGAGGTTCACCAGCATACACACAATAAATTACTAAAAGAAACAGTATCAGGCAACAAGACCTGATACTCTATTCGTGGACTTAAGGCTCCCATGCCCAAATTCAAATACCCAGGAATTTAAGTAATTCATGCCTCCTTGGCAGGAGTGTATGGATGATCCTTTTCCCTTGCGATAGTAAAACCTATCCATTTTCTTACCTCACTGAGTATCAGCTTTTATACTTTTACTGATAAAGCAGACAATGATTACCCTGTATAGGAACCTTGAGCTCTTAATTAAAAGGAATACAGAGTTATATCTAAATCGTTTGCCACAATTATCTAAAACCACTCTTTTCATATCTTAATTTCAATCACAGGACCAAAACCCTTGCATTACCTTTATTTTCAGAACTGGAGCCAGTGTTGCTATCTGGTGCAGGCAACATGTCTTCATACCCCCATGATACTATGTGTTTGCCACCAAGCAAACAGGAGGGGGATCCAGGTCCCCCTTCCAAAAGCAACAGCCTAAATAGGGGAGACAGAGAATCATAAAGACACCGAGACTATCCATTTCAGCAAGAAGATAAAAGTCTACTTAACATCTCAAAGAGCAGAAAACTAAAATATTTCTACACAAATACTATACATCTGAAAAGACATTAACAATACATATATTTTTAAATTAGAAAATTACAAAGTAGTGCTTATGGAAATGTTATAATAAAATTGTAGCTGTGTGTAAAATGTATATATTTTACATGTATACATATCTGAGAGAGAGAGATAGAGAGAAGGGGAGGGATGGAGAGAAAGGGGTATGAACTAGGAAACGCATATAACACATACAACACTAGGAGTAGTTATCTCTGAGTAGTGAGATTATGAATGACGTTCACGTTTTTCTTTATACCTTAACGTCTTATCACCTTGAAACCTACAATAAGAATTCATTACAAGCTATTGCACTTTTTTACCACAAAAATTAAAAAATGAAAAATAACATGCTCTAGGAACACCTTCCAAGAAGGAAAGAAACAAAATTCTCACTTAAGATGAAAAGAATAACATACTTATTTTAAAATATGAGTCATTAATTGACAAAAAGAGTTTAGCAATTTACTTATTAAAAGAGCTTTTATGCACAAGGCTCCCTTGTGTAGAAGGAGGGTGAGGATCCAAAGTGACAACTTACCTATACAGCACATCGGCTACAGGCAGGGACCCTAGATCTGTCTGTTTCTGTAATAGATGGACTGTATGAACAAAAGTTTTCAATGATCCCCTAAAAATAAAAGGAAGGAACAGAAAATCATCAAAACTGAAACGTCAAATAAGGTTGTTAATGTCAATTTTATTAACCACACGGAGAGCTTCCAAATTGGGTCTGCTTCTGCCAATCAGTAGATGTGTTGTACAAAATGTCAAAACAGACGTGATTCTTACCATGCCAGTTATGATACTCTTCTTGTATTTGCAAAGGTAAATAATGTTCCCCTAACATAAAAGTTCAAAACATAAAGCTCAAGCACAAAGAATGTGTGGCTATTATGCCTGATACTGTTTCATCATCAAGTTGATCTCTAGCTGAAGGAGATATTTCATAGGAAGAGATTATATTTAAAGTGTAGCAGTATTTCTAGGCTTAATTTTTTAATATCTTTGTTAAGTTCATCCATTTTACATAAACATCTCACACATTAAATATGACTGAAGAGGAAAACATTCAAATAATTAATACTTTGTGCTAAGAGGTGTTCCTTCTGCTTCCCCCGGCTGTGCAGTATGTGACTGTAATGCTTGCAGAGCTCACTAAGACCCCATTTCCTTTTGGTTCCCAAAGCTTGAGGCTCTGGGAAGTCTATAGTTTGGTCAGCAGGATCTAAAAGAAGGTGCTTTTAAGATGCACAAGACTTACCTGGCCAGATCCCAAGTATAAATCACCCCAAGAACATTTCCTGAGCTAAATGATCACCAGTATCAGATGGGCTGACTTCAGATTGCTACCTTATTCTCTTAGCCAAGGCTTTAATTGCTAGGTATCATGTGCCTAAACCCTAAAAAGAAATGGAATACCTAACACAGGACCAAGAAGGCCTAGAGTTCTCCTCTTTTTTTTTTTTAATTTTATTTATTTTTTATTTTTTATTTTTGGCTGCGCTGGGTCTTCGTTGCTACACGTGGGCTTTTCTCTGGTTGCAGCAACCGGGGGCTACTCTTCGTTGTGGCGTGCAGGCTTCTCATTGCGGTGGCTTCTCTTGTTGGGAGCACAGGCTCTAGGCGCGCGGGTTTCAGTAGTTGTGGCGCACGGGCTTAGCTGTTCCGCAGCATGTGGGATCTTCCCGGACCAGGGCTTGAACCCATGTCTCCTGCATTGGCAGGCGGATTCTTAACCACTGCGCCACCAGGGAAGCCCAAATCCTCCTCTTAATTGCCCCTTTCACTATATCTGGTGTTCAAAGAATCAAAACCAAAGAACCATATAAGGCAGGGAGGCAGCAGACACAGTATAAAAGCACAAGTTGGGAGTCAGGACCCACAGGCTCTGAAACCCGGCTCTGCCACTCACCAGCGGCACCATGTCAGTCCTGTTACCAAATTCCTATGTCCTTCATCTGTCCAATAGGGATACCTCCCCGGGGTACAACGAGGTTAAAAGAAAGGGGCAAAGGCACAATGGAACATTTAAAACATTAAACCTTCCCTGGTGGCGCAGTGGTTGAGAGTCTGCCTGCCAATGCAGGGGCACGGGTTCGAGCCCTGGTCTGGGAAGATCCCACATGCCGCGGAGCAACTGGGCCCGTGAGCCACGATTACTGAGCCTGCGCGTCTGGAGCCTGTGCTCCGCAACAAGAGAGGCCGCGACAGTGAGAGGCCCGCGCACCGCGCACCGCGCACCGCGATGAAGAGTGGCCCCCGCTTGCCACAACTAGAGAAAGCCCTCGCACAGAAACGAAGACCCAACACAGTCATAAATTAATTAATTAATTAATTAAAAAAAAATTAACCAGTTTAAAAAAAAAAACATTAAACCAACTATAAGATATTATTAGCTGCCAGATTCAGATTTTAAGAGTAAAATTTAGGGACTTCACTGGGGGTCCAGTGGGTAAGACTCCATGCTCCAATGCAGGGGGCCCGGCTTCAATCCCTGGTCAGGGAACTAGATCCCACATGCATGCTGCAACTACGTCTGCATGCTGCAACTAAGACCTGGCACAGCCTAAATAAATAAATAAATAGTAAAGTTTAAACTCCTCCCATGACTCCTAAGCCCCTACATGGTCTGGACTCTCATCTCCTGCCTCTCTCCTACCATTGCATTCCAGCCACCTTGCTCACTTTGCTGTCCTACCCCAGGCACAGAAAAAGCATCAGATTTGTGCCACTTGCTGCTCCTCTTGCCTGGAACTCCCTGTCACTGGCTTTTTTGCATGGCTGGCTCTCTCTCATCATCTAGGCCTCAGCTCAAATGTCTCCTATTCAGTAAGGCTTTCCCTGGTATCTCTAGCTAATGCTGGCCCCCCACCTCCACTTAAGTCATTCTCTATTATTAAAATATCCTGATTTGTCTTCTTACAGTGAACATCCCTCTCAGAAATTATCTTATATATGCATTTGTTGCTAGTTGTCTGCCTCTCTCAGTCTCATGTAAACCTTGCAATTTTAGGGACCATTACCTTGCTCACTGCTGTATCCACACTGCCTAGTAGAGTCTCTTGCACGTGGTAAATGAGCAATAATGACTGACAAAATGAAATCCATTCAACTGTAAGATTAGAGACCATGAGTCACCATGAGTCATTATTTCCCTAAGACCTAGCAAGGTTCCTGGCACATCAGAGATGTTCGATAAATGTTAGCTGGTTGAAATGAATGAACATCTTCAAAATATTTTTTTGGAAACGTTGTTCTGTCTTTGAGAGCATCAATCTCAAAAGTTCAATGATATGCTCCTAAATAACTTCATTTAAGGAGATGATCTAACACTGAAAAGCACATGATTGAGGTAAATAAAGTCCAGAACAAGGTGATAATATTAGCAATAATGTAGGTACCATCTAAAACAAAAACAAAAATACACACCCAAGAAGAAGAAAATAAAAAACACTCATTTCAACGTTTCTGCTGAACGGAATTTGGAATCTCAAGTACATGAAGCAATTTCAATAACTCTCTCTTGGTTCAGACTAAATTAGGGTACATAATAAAAAAGTGAGTTTTATGATCCCATGTTCATTAAAAACATTTGAAACTAAAGAGTTGATAATTATTCCAAACATCCTAAATCTGTCTAAAGATAGGACTATCTAAAAGCAAAATTTCCCAAAGTAGGACTTTTGCATTAATAACAAATCTATTCAGGGCTCAAAACTGTCTTCTGCATATCCAAAAAAAATAAATCAGTCCAATATAAAGCCTTTACAGGGAAACTTATTTCAGTACCACCCAATAATGTCTCCAGAATTAAGCTCATGTCAGGATTTCCATAATCAACCACAGTCTTCAAGGATCTAAAACTAGGCTATGACAGTTTGCTCAGGGCAAAGAAACTGACAATAAATGCTGGTGCCATTGTGCCTTAAAAATAGCTTCAGATTCAACCATTTGAAGGTCAACTTTGAAACCATAAAAATAGGGAAAGGAGTCTTATAGCTAGGAACTTCATAATCCTCAAAGAAGAACTTTTCCACATTCGCTTTGCTAACAAAAGGAAGAACTCAGTCAAAGAAAAAATTATGAAGGGAGAGAGATTAGTGACACTAATCTATCAGACCGTGGTCCTAATTGGTCCCTAGACAATTAGGTTAGAAGAAAGCAAAGGTAGTGAAACTTTTTCTCACAAATATGTGAGAGTGATCATACAGTTTACTGGGCAGGAGAATGTAAGAAATCCTCTCCTGGAAAAGTAACTCCAAGCATGTTTCCTATTGACGGTACATCAGTAACATCAACTTACAAACGAAGGACAGTATACTATTAAATCTTGCTACACACAGAGAGATCTTTCAGTTAAATTGATGGAGCCAAGCATCAAGGTCCAGAAATATAATTTGTGACCAAGTCTGTGTGACTGAGTCCAGGTGAGTAATAACCCATTCACTCACTGACATACTCCTTACAGACATGCAGGAAAAAAAATTAAAAGCTCTACATATTTTTTGACTGTCCTTCCAGGAGAAATACAGATACAACATCCTCTACTAACTACCTGATGTAAAACAGTAACCATCTAAGGTTGAGTAGACAATGGCAAGTGTTCATTCTCCATTTTAAACTGTTTAAGCTGTTATCATGGTATAACAGAAAGCAAAAACTTGAACTTGGGTTTCAACTCCAGCTCCTGGTACCAAGTTTTGGTGGAAGCATCTTATGCATCGTCAAGGCTGCGAAATTCAATACTGAAAACGAAGAAGGACTTCTGAATGTTAAGACTTCCAACAAATACGCCTGCCCTCTTATTCACTCACCCAACCCAGGAAGCAGCCATCACAAGGTCACCAGTTGGTACCTTTGATTTTCCTTACCTGGCACATGCCAAAGCCACCAGGGCAGCAGCAGCATTTTCTTTTTGCTTATGTGGGATGTGTCGGCCTGTGTCAGAAGTCTCCTCTAGCCAAGAGCACAGCAAAGTTTCGATTCCATTCAGACAGTCAGCAGGCTCCTTGGTCAAGCTCAAAGGCTGGCAGTCGCGAAGGCAGTTCAATAGCACCTCAGCAGTTATGTTACAGAGAGAAGGGTCTGTTCTACTCTGGGACTGAATAAGGGGGAAGACCAGCAGGAGCCCCATCCTTGACGTGAAGGGAGCTTGCTCGGGTTGCTGCAACAAGCCCTGGCGTTTGAGCAGGGCCAAAGTTTCTTCGTCACCCGAACTTTCCCTTTCATGCTGTTCTTCCAAGGCCAGCTGGCGCTGGGCATTCCACAGTCCTCGCAAGGCATTCAGGCGGTATTCCAGCAGGCGGGCATACGCATTGCTCTGATTCCCACAAACGGAGCGCAAACGTTCTGCTAATTCCGTCGGATTCTTGGTCTCAAATGTTAAAATCTAAGGAAAGAACCAATAGAGAAGAAGTTGGTATGTACTGCTTTCACCACTGCTCTCATCTATGGAAGCAAATCTATCCAGTGGCATCTACAAATGGTCCACATCAAAAAATCTTTTAATTGTGGCCAAAGCCAGGTTGCCGATGGAGATTTTTTTCCTTGGCATTTCTGCTAATGCTCCTATTAAAAGTGAGATTAGAACCCAAATCATGAAAATAATTAAGTGTGGAGGTCAAAAGTTAATTTGAGTAGCTTATTTTAGAAAGTTGAGGTATAAATATTTATTCAATGCTCAGGTTATAAATCTAAGTCTCTAACTTCTATTACCAGGTAGGTTGTCAGTGAAAACAGAACAAGTTTCATCTTCAAGATCTAATATACCAACTAATAAATGATTGTTTATTATTCTTTGATTTTGAAGAACACTCCATTCTTACTACTGTTAATCCATTATTTCAATTGGTGACATGGTATAGATTTATCCAGTTCACACTGATAATGGATCCACCCTTATTTTCTCACCAAAAACATACAATTATCAGGAGACCTCCTTCAGATTTTCAGCAGCTGGGGAAATGATAAAACCATTAAATCCTCAATCAACTAGGAAACAGCTATGAAGATAAAGAATCAAACTAAATTTATGATGCAAATAATTTACGCATGTAAGTGTGACTAAGTTAAAATGAACAGACTGTTGTAACCAGCAAATAAGAGGCCACTCTTGGAACAAGCACATTAAAACAGATTATCAGGCACCAGAGGTGTCTGTTTCTCAGTAGACCAGAAAGTCAGGGTGGGGAGAGGCTTGGAGTAAAAGCAAAGAAAATTCTGTCAAGTCATTGGCACTGACATTTTAAAGGGTCACAGGTCACTTTCTCTCATAAACCTGCAAAATACTTCTTTTTTAATCTCAAATTTTGCCCTTAAAACTGTTAGCCCAATAAAACAACAAGAACTTCCAGAGAAATGTAAACCCTGTAACTGCCTAGCTTAGCTATACATGCAAGTCGCTAAACTGAACTGAAAAAATGTTCAGTTTGAAAACAAATTCCAATTCAAAAAATGAACTACGTATGCATCTCATTTAACTGATTTGAAAAAATATTCATTGTTTTAATAAGTAACCAATTCAAGCTTCAGTTCTAGTGTGTCAGATCAGAAATAATATCCAAATGCCATAGAATTTCAACCAACAACGTAGCAATAAAAAGAAATGAACTACTGATATCCACAACCTCAGTGAATCTCAATGGCATTTTGTTGAGTGAAAGAAGTCAATTTCAAAAGGTTCCATCTGCATTATTCTATTTATATGACTTTCTGGGAAAAAAAAATCTATAGTGATAGAGAACAGATCAGTGGTTGCCAGAGGTTGGGGTACAGGCAGGGTGTGACTATGTAGGGATAGTATGAGGGAGTTTGGGGAGGCAAACAAATTGTTCTATATATCCTGATTGTGCTGGTGGTTACATGAATCTATACATGTGTTAAGATTCATGGAACTGCACACCCACCCCCCAAAAAATGGTCAATTCTACCATATAATTTTAAAATAAAATTTAAAACAGTTCTAATAAGGCTATGGTTGCATTCAACTAGGTATCATTGGGTAAAGCGATATTGCAAATCATATTATTAAAAATAAGAACTAGGAACATTTTTATTTAGTTTTTAATACAACAGTATCAAATAATGATTGATTAAATGTCCTTTATCATCAAGTCATACAAATTGTATTTCCCTACCCTTTTGTCTTGACTCATCAAACACAAATTACCCTTTGGATTATTTTTCACATGACAGCAGATAAAATAACTCCAAATTCCTTTAAAAACGATCGCATTTCAAGGGCAACCATCTACCCTGAAGTAATCGTATCTAAGGAAGCTAGATTACCTTCTTTTTTTTTTTTTTTTAAGATCGCTCCCCAAAAAAGTCAGTAACCAGCTTCCACCATTATGATCAACAACCAAAGACTGAGACACTTTTAATGTTATGAAAAGTGACAAAATTTTAAATTTGATCATCTCAAGGTATGAAGATCTAAACAAATAAATTTTGTTGCAGTTTTTAAAATGCTTTTCAATATTGATTTTGTGATCTCTACCCAATACAACTCTTTGATATAAAATACATATGTGAACTTCCCCGGTGGCACAGTGGTTAAGAATCCGCCTGCCAATGCAGGGGGCATAGGTTCGAGCCCTGGTCCGGGAAGATCCCATATGCCGCAGAGCAACTAAGCCCATGTGCCACAACTACTGAGCCTGTGCTCTAGAGCTCGCGTGTCACAACTACTGAAGCCCTTGCACCTAGAGCCTGTGCTCTGCAACAAGAGAAGCCACTGCAATGAGAAGCCCATGCACCAAAACGAAGAGTAGCCCCCGCTTACCACAACTAGAGAAAGTCCATGCGCAGCAACAAAGACCCAACGCAGCCAAAGATAAATAAATTAATTAATTTTTAAAAATTATTTAAAAATTAATTAATTAAATACATATGTGCTCCAAATACATTTTTACTTATGCTACACTGAGCAGCGACTTATGTTATATGAAGCAACTACTAAAAAATTCAATACAGGCTTTTATTGGACACAAGAATCAAAGAACAATTCAGTAACATTAAACCCAGATATTTAGTTTTATTACCAATCTCAAACATAAGTGCTTCTGAAATACGATACTTCATGGTTCATAAAATGATGTATATGACAGAATCTGTAGCTAACTCCAAATATTAAGATTATCTGAAAAAATATATACTATACTTCTGTATTTTTCTGATGGTTCTATTTTTACAAGCACTTCAGTTATATCTTTGGCATTCCACTTGAAAGACAAATATTCTGAAAGGACTTGAGTTATAATATAATTAACCAAATATTATATAATATACACGCTTAAGTGACTGTTATGTTTATTGATTTAACAGTATCTAAAGCACACTATACTTTCAGAAATCCATTAGATTACTCAGCATTATCCATTTCAATGGCCTTATGAAAACTAAGAACTGTCTGATATGCTGCTGTTTTTAAGAATTCTAAAGTTTGAAGGTCATGGCCTAAAATCATTTCATAAAGATATCATACCTTTGGGTTTTAGTAAGTCAGCTATGGAGGATCTATTCTGGTACTTATGAATATTAAATGATTTGTCTCAGATCCTCATATAAAACCACTGCTCTTAGTAATGGCTCTTGACCAAGATAAAAGACTGTAATGTCATTATAAAATTAATACTTTTTCTTTAAAAAGGAAAAAGGCTATTTAAGGAAAAGGGAAGATCCCTGTCACCCTTAATCAGAAGACAGGTTTGCTAACTGTACTTTGGTGATAATGCTGAAGTCACCCCAATTAAGGGAACGACACTCAAAGCAATTTGTAGCCTTAATATAATTTTATCATATATGACATACATGTTTTTAAGCTAAACAACAATCATTCTGGAAAGCTAAGAGAAGGTAGGCAAAATATTCTTTGCCAACCAAATCTGGCTTTGAACAAGACTCCAATATTTGACATAAGAAGTACAGAGGATCGGGACTTCCTCAGTGGCGCAGTGGTTAAGACTCCATGCTCCCAATGCAGGGGGCCCGGGTTTGATCCCTGGTCAGCAAACTAGGTCCCACATGCATGCCACAACTAAGAGTTTGCATGCCACAACTAAGGAGCCCACATGCTGCAACTAAGAAGCCAGCGAGCCGCAACTAAGAAGCTTGCAAGCTGCAGCTAAGGAGCCCATGTGCCACAACTAAAGAACCCGCCTGCTGCAACTAAGACCTGGCGCAACCAAATAAATAATAAATAAATATATTTTAAAAAAAGAAGTATAGAGGATCATATTTTAGCCAATTTTTTTTTTCATTTGGGAAAACACAGAACATATACCTGTCAGTCATGATGAGAAATGTAAAACGCCAACATGCATTTCAAGTAAGTATGGTAGGGAGAATAAGCATATAGAGGCTTTTCAAGTAACAGAGAATACTGTATAAACACATAAGGAAATTAACTAGACTAATAATTAGTAGAAAAATCAAGATTAGGGAATGAACTACCATATTCCCCTAAATGTTAATCTCAATTTCCATCTACTTTGCTCTTCAGAATAGCAGAGATGTAATTCTCTAAAAGGGTCAATCAAGATAGACGCTAAAAGATATATTATCTCCTACCTCTGAAAGAAATAGAAAGTAATCCCATTTTTAAGAATTTATCCTATGGGGAGGGTGGGAGGGAGGGAGATGCAAGAGGGAAGAGAAATGGGAACATATTGTATATGTATAACTGATTCACTTTGTTATAAAGCAGAAGCTAACACACCATTGTAAGGCAATTATACTTCAATAAAGATGTTTAAAAAAAAAATTATGTAGTAACATATATATATATATATATCATGTTATGTGTGCGTGTGTATTATATAGTAGTAATTTTAGAGGTGTCTGTGAGAAAATGATAATGAAAAAGAAATACCCAAATCACAATCTGTAAATACTAAAAAATATATTGGATAAAAACTGTGTCATTGTATGTACTAGCTAGATTGCATTACTGCAGATTAAAAATATTACAGTTCCTTATTATTTAAAATAAAAAAAAAAGTAAAAAAAAAAGAATTTATCCTAAAGAAACATTCCAGAAATAAAAATGCACAGAGATTTTCACTGCAGTCTTATTATAGTGGAAAAAGTGGAAGCAATCTCAATATTCAGAAGTGTTCAATTAAATTATAACATATCACAATGGAATATTATGCAATAAATAAAAAATAATTAAAGCTACACAACAATAAAAAGGAGTATAAAAACTGTACATGCCCCATAAAAAGGACTATGTAAAACATGCTTATTCAATTTTGAAATGTCATTGGTATTTGTGGTAATAGAAACATGAGGGGTTTTTTTCCTCTGTTAAAAAAAAAAAAGAAATAGTGATGACAAGTTGAATAGTTCATATTGAAGAAAAGCAGTCTTAACTAGAGCTGGTATTTTACAGAAGCAAACACTACCTTTAAATAACTGCTAGTCAAACAAATAGTGACACAATTGATACAATCAACATTTGGGGGACATATCTGACAGAGAACAATCACAAGTACCATAGGAAGTACTTTCCTTAAATCAATTCACTAGTCCCATCTATTGAACTTTGGCAGCAGTTTCTCTCACTGTAGGACAGGTGGTGGGATGGGAGAGACCACCACAGATGCTGGGAACTATCAGTGAACAATAAAACATTTCACTCTCCAAAAAGAAATGATATTTAAAACTCAGGATCACTCAAGCTCCAAATAAATTACTATACTCCCTAGTATGGTACAGTAACTGATTCAATTCATTATATGAACCTGTCAGCATAAAAGAAATTTATACCTGGATTATTCCAAAGCAGATCAACTGGCCAGACTCACAAGCCCAGGACAAAACTTTTCAGTAGAGTCTATAGCATACCGAAACCCTCTCAAATGTTAGAGTGAGTTTTTAAACCCTTCTACAGATTTTCCTACCATTTTTACATTATGAAGATGGCAATCATGGCCAAATTGAATTGCATATGGCAACTCAAAGATCAGAAAGATTTCATGTGAACCAAGTAAATGAATCACAAATAGAAGGATGGAATTCTATCTCTAAAACGAAAGCCTAAATCAAGAGTGGATCCCTTATCAATTAAATTAGACCCTGAAGCTGCATGACCTTAGCCAATCTTGGAAATACGTGTTCAAACTCTCAACATCACCTATTTTTTTAAAAGGGTCTTGGACTTCCCTCGTGGCGCAATGGTTAAGAATCCACCTGCCAATGCCGGGGACATGGGTTCGAGCACTGGTCAGGGAAGATCCCACATGCTGGGGAGCAACTACGCATGGGCACCACAACTGTTGAGCGTGCGCTCTAGAGCCCGCGAGCCACAACTACTGAAGCCCACGCGCCTAGAGCCCATGCCCCGCAATAAGAGAAGCCACCGCAATGAGAAGCCCGTGCACCGCAACTAAGAGTAGCCCCCACTCGCCACAACTAGAGAAAGTCCATGCGCAGCAACAAAGACCCAACGCAGCCAAAGATAAATAAAATTTTAAAAAATGTTTAAAAAAATAAAATAAAATAAAAGAGACTTTAAGGGTCTTAACTGATAACCACAATTAAATTTCACACTTTATTTTAACTCATGAGTTTTAGCCCCTAGCTTGGTGCCAAAACTAGGAATGGACCCTGACTTGTCACCAGACTAATTAGCTTTGGCTCAGCCCTATAAAGCTTTCTCCAGCACATGGTGATTTTTCCTAGATCTCTGTCCAACTGCTTTTGAGAGCAGGATTGTTAGGACTCTGAGGACTCCCACATATAAGAAATCACTGTTCAGATTCTTTTTCATAAAAGTTCCATCTTGTCCTGTCCCTGCCCAGTCTTCATCTTTTGTCATGTTCCATGATCAGGGTCCCATTTTTCCATCTCCCTGCTAATGTGGCCTGAATGTCCATACCACTCAGTCTAAATCCCACCTATCATTCAGAACCCAGCTCTGCTCCACCGCCAACTTTGAAAAACTCTGATTTCCTCCCTCTTTTCTTCCTCCCTCTTCCCCTCCACAGAATAATTTTTTGGTGTTCCCATATTGTCCAGGATATACCTCTATCTGAGGGTCAGATACCTCTATCAGAGGGTCAGATACAAACTCTAAGGACAAATGTGTCTGGTATTTCAATAGGAAATGTATCAATGATTTGTTTTTAATAAATGATGTCCATAAAGGAAATGTAGTGAGTGGTATATAGAGTGACTCTTCAAAGCTGATCTGAGGCATAGAGTCCAAATCTAAAAAATTTCTCTGTTACAAAATCATTTTTTTCACCAACACAAAATCTTGACAAAGCCAATACAGATCATCTTACTATGCTTAGTAATCAACAGAATAAAATTCGGAGAAAGATGTAGAAATGAACTCTCAAAATGGTTTCAACACTATAAATTTTATTAGGAGTATTTAAAGAAAAAAGATATCTATGCAGACACTAACTTTACCTGTTATTGCTTGAATTACATACTTAATATAAAGACTATTGTGACATATTCACCAAATGCTTAGCATAAATATATCTTAGTAAGAAAATCACTGTTGACAATTTAAAAATACAAAAATATAACAAAGAAGGAAATTACAGAGCTCCCAATATGTGTAACACATACCACACTCTACTATAATGTTATTTTAATCTGTCCCCCCTTTCAACTGTGAGCTCTGAAAGGGGGAAACCATGTCTTCTTCATATTTGTACCCCCAGAGCTTAGCACAGTGTCTGGCACATCAAAGTTTGATAAATTAATGAATGAGAAGATACATAAATTCCAAGAATAATTCTCTTAAGATGTACATCTGGTTCCCACTGTACATCTGAGTAACCTTCTCTCACTTAGACTAATTGTAATTCTGCCTTCTGGAGCAATGGAAAATAATTCTTCCTCTTCCACATAAGACTATTTCAATTAGGTGAAGAAAATATACGTGACAGGGAGGGAACATGAGGATATGAGTTAGGGCAGTTGCTCAACCCTGGCTAAACATTAGAACTGCCTTGAGAGCTTTTAAATAATACCGAATAGGTCCCACCCCAGCCCGATTAACTCAAAATATCTAGGGATGGAACCTAGTTTTCGTTTTTGTTTTTTTTTAACTCCACAGGAGAATTTGATGTGAGCCAAGATTACAAACCACTGAGTTAAGGAAACTAGGTTCTAGCCCAGCCTCTGCAAATAACTCTCCCCTTAGGCATTTTACTTAAATTCTCTCAGCCTGTGTTTCTACATCTATAAAATGACGGGTTTACACTGTTAAGATCAAAGGAAATAATGTATAGGGAGTGCTCTGAAAAACTTGAAACTGCTAAATAATTGTTAGGACATTAAAGATGCTTCCTTATTTTGGACCAGGTCACCACAAAGAAAGGGAACTTTTCCAGATAACCCTATAAGGAAGACCCGACTAGATAAAACCTGGGAGTGTTAAGGGTGGGGTAAAGGAGGTATGAATTAAACACATGCTTCATTTGAGCCACCACCATTTTTAAAAATGTTAATCTAATCTTAATACATTAGTAGAATTTCAGTGTCAGAAGCAAGGGAGGTAATAATCCCATTTATATTCTGCAATGGTCAAACTATAACTGGAATATCCTGTTCAAAGTACCTCATTTTAAAAGGTCTTTAACAGACTGTGTGTCCAGAAGAGGTGATTTGACTAATCTGGCAATCACATCACATGAGAAATGGTAAGGAACTAGGGATGCGTGGCCTACAAAGGTGAGTTGGAAGGGGGAGCTGCCTTCATAAGTTTCAAGGGCTGTCATGTGGAAGAGGAAGACTTACTCTCCTCCCTTATTGCTCCAGGAGAGGCAGAAACAGGAAGTTACTGGGATGCACAGCCTAATAAACAACTTGATAATAATTCAAACAGAATTCCTGGATGTATTTACTCTTTAAAAAAGATTCTTGGGATCCAATTATAAACATTGTTTCAAAAGGTCTAGGATATACCCTGTAATCTGCATCTAAAGTAGGCTCTCTGGATGACTCTGGGTAGTCCTTTTTTTTTTTTTTAATATAATGATCTTTATAAAAAGGCTTATTTTAATGTAATTCACACACCATAAAATTCATCCACTTAAAGTATACAATCCAATGGCTTTTAGTGTATTCACAGTTGTGCATTCATTACCACAATTTTAGAACATTTGCATCACCTCCAAAAGAAACTCTGTACCCATTAGCAGTCACTCCCCATGTCCCCCCAAATCTTTCAGCCCTAGGCAATCACTAATCTACTGTTGCTATAGATTTACCTATTTTCTTTACATTTAATAGAAATGGAATCATACTCTGAGGGGTATTTTGTGACTGCCCTCTTTCACTTAGCATACTGTTTAAAATTCGTCCATGTTGTAGTATGTATCAGTACTTCACTCCTTTTTATTGCTGAATAATATTCCATTTAATGGATATACCATATCTTATTTATCCATTCATCAGTTGATGGACACAAGTTCTTTCCATTTTTTGGCAATTATGAATAATGCTGCTATGAATATTCAAGTACAAGTTTTTGTATGGACATAGCTTTATAACCAAGAGGGATGAAAACATAAGAGTGAAACTGCCAAATCATACGGTAACTCTGTTTACCTTTTGGAGGAACTGTTCAACTGTTTTCCGACGTGGCTGCACCATGTTACATTCCCACCAGTAATGTATAAAGATTTCAATTTCTCCACATTATTGCTAACACTTGTTATTATCTGTCTTTTGATTAGAGCCATCCAAGGGGGCTTGAAGTGGTAACTCATGTGGTTTTGATTTGCATTTCCCTGAAGGCTAATGATGTTGAGCATCTTTTCATAAGCTTTTCATCTTTTCATAAGGTCATTCACATATCTTCTTTGGAAAAAGGATAGTCCACTTTAAGAAACAATAATTTTGCCAAGCCAGTAAGGACAGTAAGTTCAATGGACAGAAACACATCAAATACATTTAAATCCACAAATTTATAATATTTTTTAAAAACCCCACCATTGGAGGATGTTGGCAAACCAACTCTATTTTTGGTAAACTGGTTAATATAGGGAAAGAGTCAATCATTTACCCTGCCTTTCTTATATGACCTGTCCACCTAGGTAAGCAAACAGTTGATAAAAGAAAACTTCTCTGTATAGAAGAATTCCAGCTAATAAATGAAGAAATGACAGGCTATCACCATTTTGCAATCTCAGTGTACTAGATCTAGGCATTGAGCTTTAGCAGCTGCAAACATCACACAAAAATAAGCTGACATTATGTGCCTAATGATGAAAATATACACCACCACCCGTAAAGCAATCTTGCCAAAAAATAAGGGAAAAACAAAATCAAACTTAAACCTGATGGAACCGTGGTCTAGAAGTGAGATCCAAATGTGAATTTACAGGAAATAGAGAGGACAGAAAAAAGATGTTAAACTATACCAAGGGGGTGCAATAAGCATAATCTAGACCATAGGAAACTCAACAGGACAAAGAACCAACTTTCTTCAACAAATAAATCGCAAGGCAGAGAAAAAAAAAAAAAAAGAGAAGAGAAGGAGAAGTAATATGTAGTTTAAAAAACATTATATCCTGGGCTTCCCTGGTGGCGCAGTGGTTGCGAATCTGCCTGCCAATGCAGGGGACACGGGTTCGAGCCCTGGTCTGGGAAGATCCCACATGCCGCGGAGCAACTAGGCCCGTGAGCCACAATTACTGAGCCTGCGTGTCTGGAGCCTGTGCGCGTCTGTGGCCTGTGCTCCACAACAAGAGAGGCCGCGATAGTGAGAGGCCCAGGCACCGCGATGAAGAGTGGCCCCCACTTGCCGCAATTAGAGAAAGCCCTCACACAGAAACGAAGACCCAACACAGCCATAAATAAATAAATAAATAACCCCCCCCCCCCAAAAAAAAGAATCTGCCTGCCAATGCAGGGGACACGGGTTCGAGCCCTGTTGTGGGAAGATCCCACATGCCGCGGAGCAACTGGGCCCGTGAGCCACAATTACTGAGCCTGCGCGTCTGGGGCCTGTGCTCCGCAACAAGAGAGGCCGCGATAGTGAGAGGCCCGCGCACCGCGATGAAGAGTGGCCCCCGCTTGCCACAACTAGAGAAAGCCCTCGCACAGAAACGAAGACCCAACACAGCCATAAATAAATAAATAAATAAATAAATTTTTTTTAAAAAAAGAAAAAGACTGGAGAATAAATGTACCTTTATAAAAAAAAAAAAAACATTATATCCTCATTTATATCCTCATCCAAACAACCTTTTAAAAATATTAGCACAATCACTATTGGAAATGTGAATGCTGACTGCATATTTAATTATATTAAAGAAATACTGTTAATTTTTAAAGATATAAAATATTATGATTATGTTTTTTAAAGGAGTCCTCATCTTTTAGATACATATTGAAATACTTATGGATAAAGTGACAGGATGTCATGGATTTACTTTAAAATAATAAGGGAATAATATGGGAAAGAGAACTAGGTGGCAGCATAGGTGAAACAAGATCAGCCATGAGTTGAAAATTGTCGAAGTTGGTGATGGGTACATAAGGGTTCATTATGCAATTCTGTCTACTTTAATATTTTGGGGAAATTTTCCAAATTTTTATAAGAAAAGGGTTTTTTAAAAAAAAGCTTGTCAAAACCAAAAGCTTAAGAGGCTCTAAGAGCCCCTCCACTGGTCACAATCAAGAAGAAACTGGATGGCTCTTTATTACAGTTCTTGTAATGTAAATGACACACAAGGATTTCTTCTTCCAATGCTAGGATTCTATTAAAGTGAGCAGTCTTTAAAAAGACTAGCTAAATCACCTCAATTTGCCACTTAATTTTGCTAATAGAAACTTTAATAAAAACTTAATTTTGCTAATAGACTCTCAAAATTGTGTAAAAACAACTATGATTAATCTAGTTTCCTAAGTAAATATATTTGCTTAAATGCTTACCCTTAAGGAACACAACAAAAGAACAAACAAATTAATCAAATGAGGATATACATTTTAAAATTACTTTTTAAAGTGCCAAATGCAATTCATCCCTAAGGTACAATTATTGTTAGTATGTGCAATATGTTTATCATCAAACAATATACTTCATGAGACAAGGGCATGATAACATTTTCTGGGATTGATGACTAAACATCTGTTCCCTCAAAATACATGCACAAATATACTATCTTCCTGAGCAGCTAGGTTATAGTTACTGCCTCCCCCCTCAAAATACTATTTTACCAACTTATGTTTAGCCAAAAAGATTTAACATGGGATAGAGTAAAAACAGAAACAAGCCAAACAGAAACCTAAAAAGCATGCCAATTCATGTAATGAGTACCAAAGAATCACTGGATTATTTTCATGAGAAGGAAGAATGTGTGCAGAAAATATTAAGTTTAGTGGTTAGGAGATGAGGCAAGAGAAATAATACATATAACACAGTATCTGTAGCATATGTATTAATTTAACCAAACCCCTTCTCTACATTACTACAGTATTCAATATCAACATTTTTACCTTCTTATTAGTGTAGTTTTTTGTTTGTTTTTGCATTCTGAACTAAATTTTTTGAAGTTTGTACTAAACTTTATAAAATTGCTTAGAAAAATCTCCTGGTAAAATGCAAAAGTATCGAACTACTGAGAAGAATGTGAAACAACAGTAATTCTTAGACACTTCTGGTGGAAACATAAATTAGTACAGACGCCTTAGAAAACAATTGGTATTGTCCAGTTAAAATGAAAATGAAAAAAATAAAAAAATTAAAAAAAAAAGAATTGTTTTAGCTCCTGGTGGCTGCTATAACAAATCACCATACTTAGTGGCTTAAAACAACAGATATTTATTTTCTCACAGTTCTGGAGGCCAGAAGTCCAAAATCAGTATCACTGGGCCAAATTCCAGGTGTTGCTGGCAGGGCTGCACTCCCTCCAGAGGCTCTAGTAAAGAGTTTGTTTCTCGGCTCTTCCACCTTTTGGTGGCTGCTGGCATCCTGAGCTGTGGCTACATCACTTCAATCTCTGCCTCTGTGATCACGGGGCCTTCTCTTATACTCGGTGTAATTTCCGTTGGCCTCTCCTCTATTAAGGACACTTGTGACTGCATTTAGGGCCCACCTGATTATCTAGGATCATCTCCCCAGCTCAAGATCCTTAACTTAATCACACCTGCAAAGATCCTCTTTCCACATAAGGTAACATTTATAGGTTCCAGGTATTAGGACCTGTTATCTTTAGGGACCATCCTTCAGCCTGCTCCATGCATATAGCCTACAATACAGCAATCCACTCCTGGGTAATTCCCTACAGAAACTCTTGCACATTAACACCAGATGACAAGTACAAGAATATTTACAGCAACATTGTTTACAATAACAAAAAAAAACCTGGAAACAACTCAAATATTCATCAACAAAATGGATACACTGTGATGTATTCATATAATTACACAGGAGTGAAAACAGAAGTACAGCTACACACATCAACATGGAAGAATCATATAACACATGTGGAGCACAAAATAAAGCAAGTCACAAAAATTACATATGGCATACTACATTTATATAATAAGGTCTTAAAACACACAAAACTGAGCTCTGTAATGTTTAGAGTTGTGTGCATACTATAAAACAATACAGAAAAGCAAAAGAAAAACAAACACAAAATTCAAGATAGTGGTATCCTATGTGGGAGAGAGGGAGGGTTGAATGGTGGAGCATGCAGGGGTCTTTAAAGGGATTGGTAAGGACCCATTTCTTAACTGGGTGGTGGAATAACAGAATATATTTTTTTAATTTAGTTTAATTTATATATTCAAAAGTTCTACCCAAAAATACATACCTTCCATATATACCATTTGAATTCATGATATATTTAATAATGAAAATGTTGTAATTCCCATTGTTTATTCTAGCTCTGAAAAGCAGACCAAGATCATTATCCCCACTGCTGATAAGCACTTAGTGGTTTCTCTAGAAACACAGTCACTGTCTAACGAGAGTATTCCCAGTATCAGGTGTGAATAGCCCAAGCACTTCCCATTTGTAGGAAGAGTGTGAGCGGGTGGCACAATCTAAGCTTTGGGTGATGCTGCAGTTGGCTCTGCCTCCTGGAGGAGGTGCTGACTGTCTAGGGAGACAGAGACTCTTGATGCCTCCCAGGGGATGTGTGGCAATGCCGAGAAATATTTTGGGTTGTTACAAGTACAGAGGTGTTACTGGCATCTAGTGGGTAGAGGCCAGGGACGGACATCCTGCAATGTACAGGGAAGCCCCTGCAGCAGAGAATCATCTAGCTGAGGGTGAAAAAATACTGCTCTATAGTAACCATTTGATTGAATGCATGCAATAAGCCTAACTAACTACTGCCACCTGACATTGAGTGTGACGAACAACCTCCCATTAGGGACATAGGAAGTCCCAGTTTGCAAAATTTGTCAATCCTCAGAATTGTGCACAGGAGGGATTCTAATCATATGCTCAATTAAAATACAAGTTCTACAGATAATTATTGTTACCAGAGGGATTCTGATAGATTGTAAACTTCTCAAGGGTGCACACTTAGATTCATTCATCTCTTTATCTTCTGCACTAAAATCTCAGCATGTTTTGAATTCTTTCTCCCGAAATAAGGCACAGAGCACAGCACCTGGCATGTAGTAAGCACTCAATAACATTAGTTAATATTAGTTGAAAAATATCTTTTTCAAATTTATTTCAAACTCTCTCATTATGGCTCACAACTTTGTCTATTTTGTTCCCTAGTGTATCCCAAACACCAGAGAACCTGGTACATGACAGGTGCTCAATAAATATTTACTGAATGAGCAAATGACTAAAGATGCTACCTGACAGTGCGCACACATGCCCAACAAAACAAAATAAAACAAACAACAGAAAGCAATAGACACAATAAGGCGCCATTTGCAAACACACTCCTAGATCAGTACTTCCAATGACTTCTTTAGTCAACATGAACAAAGAAGCTGAAATCAGTGTCATCCATACTTAGATTATAAGATCAGAGACGTTCATTTTAAACCTGTAGCCTGTAATTGTTTGGCTGGGGTAGGCAAGAACATGAATAGGTACCAAGCGACTACTCAGTAAAAATTACCGATGACCATGGCTGACCCCTAAATACCTCTAAGAAATGCTGCATCTTTTATGCCACGAAATCTTGCCCTTCTCATCAATTCCTGCTCACAGCTGCGCCTGACTAATTAAAACTGCCTGGAAACCTCGTCTATCACTTTACTGGCTATTTCTTCTACTAAATCAAGACTCCACTTTAGAATTCAAATCCATCTGTCTCCCTCAGTCTGCAAAGAACAAATGTTCAGTAAAACTAACCAGCTAGCTAAAATTAAATGTACCTTTTGTAGCTAAGACTTAATATGTTGTTGGGGGCAGGGAGCAAGGAGTATAAGGATAAACCACTAAAAAAGAAGGTAACAGGGCTTCCTTGGTGGCGCAGTGGTTGAGAATCCACCTGCCGATGCAGGGGACACAGGTTCCAGCCCTGATCGGGGAAGATCCCACATGCCGCGGAGCAACTAAGCCCGTGCGCCACAACTACTGAGCCTGTACTCTAGAGCCCGTGAGCCACAACTACTGAAGCCCACGCGCCTAGAGCCCGTGCTCCGCAACAAGAGAAGCCACCGCAATGAGAAGCCCGCGCACCGCAACGAAGAGTAGCTCCCGCTCGCCGCAACTAGAGAAAGACCACGCACAGCAACGAAGACCCAACACAGCCAAAAATAAATAAACTAATTTAAAAAAAATCATTATTAAAAAAAAAGAAGGTAACACAAAGCTTAACTATATTAGATACTTAACCATATTAGATTACATATTAGATATGCAACTCCTATCTTAGCAAATCAGGGACAAATCCAGAAACTCGTGGCTAAAAAAGATTTACATCTAAAGGCAACTTTCTGGAGAATTTAACACATGTCAAGCATTGCTCTTCCAAAATAATTGCATAGGGCTATCAACCCCAAAGTTTTGCTCGTCCATTTTCCTCTCATCTGAACATTAGAAAACCTAAACTGGCTCAAAACCTATAGCTTCACTTTTGATATCTAAAATACAGATGATTCATTGCTGACCTACTGGTCCCGTCCCATGATCAGAAAAACATAAGAAAAAAATCCACTTTTTACGGCCTTTATCTGGAACCTACAACTTCAAACTTCTAAGAGTTTTATAAATTATGACAGCAAAAAAAATAAAATTCCCCCTCTTAATGCAACTTTTATTATCACTTCTGAGTTATAAAGTCCTTGCCTAGATGTGATAAAGGAGGAACACATGAAAAAGACCTATCGCATTATGGATTTTAACAGCCAGAAGTTGCTTCTGTGAGGTTTTGGATTGATTAATTTTTGCTGCCAAAGCCACATGTACCAAGTTATACCATGTTATACTTATGTCCTGAAACATCAAAAAATATCTAAAGTTCAATTTTTCTTTCCAACATGATTTTTTACCAGAGAAATCCTTTCTCTAGTAAGCAATGAAACAGACAACAAAATGAAGCATTAAAAATTTTACATCTTGGAATTTATTTCAAAAACACTACAATTTACCACATCAATGCAATGTATATTTAACTTACAACATTCTATGCTACCCAGGGGTTACTGATAAAATGAAAAATGAGGTTCCTTCTTTTTCTTCAAAATCATATAACTGCAATTTTCGAATTTCACTAAAACTCTTAAAACTATAGACAAAATCACTTCCAAAGACATTCAATTTTTTTTTTTTTTTTATTGCACGGAAAATGTGCTGGACCAAATTTAACAGAAAATAAATTACCACCAACTAGGTTTAAAAATATTTTTGTTGGGCTTCCCTGGTGGCGCAGTGGTTAAGAATCCGCCTGCCAATGCAGGGGACACGGGTTCGAGCCCTGGTCCGGGAAGACCCCACATGCCGTGGAGCAACTAAGCCCGTGCACCACAACTACTGAGCCTGTGCGCTAGAGCCCGTGAGGCACAACTACTGAGCCCGCGTGCCACAACTACTGAAGCCCATGCGCCTAGGGCCTGTGCTCTGTAACAGGAGAAGCCACCACAATGAAAAGCCCGTGCACCGCAACAAAGAGTAGTCCCCGCTCGCCCCAACTAGAGAAAAGCCCTCACGCAGCAATGAAGACCCAATGCAGCCAAAAATAAATAAATAAATAAAATTTTAAAAATATATATATATATTTTTGTTACATAGATTTGTTGTAAATGGGTTCAACTAGCATGATGTCCTAGAGCATATAGGTAGCTAGTGATACTGACATTCTCTCAAAATTATACTTCAAATTTTTGATAATACTGCTACTTTGACAAATACTACTGAATTCTATTTATAAACAAATAAATAAATCCACATTCTTCAAATTCAATTCAACAAACTTTATTTCTGATGTGGTTTCCGATGTACAAAGTACTGATAAGCACTGTGAGGATTCAGAAACATTTGGAGGTACAAAGACATTGAACATTATACCGGAGAAAAATTGGAATCAACCTAAAATGTCTATCAACAGGAAAAAGGCTAAATAGTCTGTGAGGAAGTTTGAGAGAACAAAGCTGAGCAATTCATATAAATAAATAAATAAGCAATTTGTATATATAAAACATAATTATATATAATTCACAATGAATTATATAAATTATATAAAATATAATTATATATATTATATATATATATATATATATCCATATATTCATATGGATATATATTCATATATACACAGTTCATATACAATTATATATAACTCAATATAATTCATATTCACATATATAATTCATACACACACACATACATGAATTAAGCTCTAAGATACACAGAGTAGAAGAAAACAAGTTGCAAAAACATGCATATATGGACATATGTACGCTACCAAATGTAAAATAGATAGCTAGTAGGAAGCAGCCGCATAGCACGGGGAGATCAGCTCGGTGCTTTGTGACCCCCTAGAGGGGTGGGAGGGAGACGCAAGAGGGAAGAGATATGGGGATATATGTATATGTATAGCTGATTCACTTTGTTATAAAGCAGAAACTAACACACCATTGTAAAGCAATTATACTCCAGTAAAGATGTTAAAAAAAAACCATGCATATAACAACATTGATTTAAAAAAAAAAACAATACTACACATCTTCAAAAGGTAGCATCTTCAGGCTCCATGAGCAAGCTAAGAGCTGAGATGAACATGCCTGGAGGAGGCCAATTATGGCAGGGGGACAATGGAATGGGATTTGAATAGGGCTGAATGTGAATCCTAAGTATCTCTCCAAAGAATTCCTGAGGCAATTTCAGATCACTTAAATTTCTGTAATAAATTTTGATTTCCATTTACGTAGAACTTTCACTCTTGGGAAAACTTAAACTCCAAAGCATTTCCAACTCTTAATGGCTTCAAGGAAAAAATCAACGGCCACAGAAGCATCCTACAATGTCCTGCTTTAGTGAAACAACTAAAGCTGTAAACCAAAAACTGCAGGGGGGTTATAACCGGTCCTGTGATTTCTAAAACAACTTGGATGAATGTTCAGCATAAAGAATACGGCCTGCTAAACAGCCACACTGTAAGAAACTAAGCAAAGTAGCAATGTCTCTGTTCAAAATACAAATTTCAAGACTAGCTTAACTCAGAGTTCATAAAAAGCTCAACACCGCAGAGGCACATAGGTAATAACAGAAAAGAAAGGAGGTTGGAAACAAAAAATGGCTGTAGGTCTCTGGACTATCTCGAGTTTTTCCTAAGTGCATACAAAATTTTTGGATTAAGAAAAAATCGTGAACAATCAAACAATACAAAAACAATAAACAAGACTCTAAATGCTATCTATAAGAACAAACAAAAACTAACCAATCAAAACCTTAATGATATAAGAAACACAAAGGTAAATAGCAAAATAAGCAATGCAAGGGCAATTAAGTACTTTACAAAAGAAAATTACTAGTTATATATTAATCACATTATAACATTTGTCTACAAAGACTGGAAGTAAATTCATGAAATTATGGAGTACGATTAATTTATATTTTTCTTCCTTTTGCTTTTTCAAATTTTCTCCAGAGGACATGTATTACTTTTGTAAGAAGTTATTTTTTTTAAGCTTTCTTCATTTTTAAAAATCCAAGTATAGTTGATTTACAATGTTGTGTTAGCTTCTGCTGTACAGCAAAGTGATTCAGTTATACATATACGTACATTCTTATTTTATTTATTTATTTTTGGCTGCGTTGGGTCTTCTTTGCTGTGCGCGGGCTTTCTCTAGTTGCGGCGAGTAGGGGCTACTCTTCATTGAGGTGTGCAGGCTTCTCACTGCGGTGGCTTCTCTTGTTGCAGAGCACGGGCTCTAGGCGCGCGGGCTTCAGTAGTTGTGGCATGTGGGTTCAGTAGTTGTGGCTCGTGGGCTCTAGAGCGCAGGCTCTGTAGTTATGGCACATGGGCTTAGTTGCTCCACGGCATGTGGGATCTTCCTGGACTAGGGCTCAAACCTGTGTCCCCTGCATTGGTAGGCAGATTCTTAACCACTGTGCCACCAGGAAAGCCCCATACATTCTTTTTTTATATTCTTTTCCATTATAGTTTATCATAGCATATTGAATATAGTTCTCTGTAAGAAGTTATTTTAGAAAGAGTAGAAAGCAAATGTCTTTCCTAAAGGCACTAGAAAGCTGTAGTTCAGGAGCTCACAGAAGAGAACTGTTTGGTAGTGAGGGAACTACATTTACAAAATTTACCAAATGTTTACGTTCCAGAAGCTGTGCCAAAAAGCTTCCATTCACTGTGGTCCTTAATCTGGAAAATCATAGCATGAGGCAGGTAAGTAGTAGTGCTGTCCCCATGAGATAAGGAAATGGCTTGTTTAGGGGGGTTGGGATAAATTGGGAACTTGGGATTAACAGATACACAATACTATATAGAAAACAGATAAAAAAACAAGGATCAGGCTTCCCTGGTGGCGCAGTGGTTGAGAATCTGCCTGCCAATGCAGGGGACACGGGTTCGAGCCCTGGCCTGGGAAGATCCCACATGCCGCGGAGCAACTAGGCCCGTGAGCCACAATTACTGAGCCTGCATGTCTAGAGCCTGTGCTCCGCAACAAGAGAGGCCGCGATAATGAGAGGCCCGCGCACTGCGATGAAGAGTGGCCCCCACTTGCCACAACCAGAGAAAGCCCTCGCACAGAAACGAAGACCCAACACAGCCATAAATAAATAAATAAATAAACCCAAAGTTTAAAAAAAAAAAAAAAAGGACCTACTGTATAGCACAGGAAACTATATTCAGTATCTTGTGATAACCTATAAAGGAAAAGAATCTGAAAAAGAAAATATATATGTGTGTGTGTGTGTGTGTATATATATATATCTGTGTGTGTGTATATATATATAAAACTGAAACACTTGCTGTACATCTGAAAGAGTGTAAATCAACTATACTTCAATAAATCAATAAATGAATGAATGAATGAATGGAAAATGGCTGGTTTACAAGGTTAAACCAATGACCAAATCACTTCACTAGTAAATGGTGAACTGGGATTAAAAGGCAGTCTGTAAACTTAGAGCCCACATACTGAACCACACCACCAGTGTTTCCAACACATCTTCAGAAGCATCTTGGGCTTCCCTGGTGGCACAGTGGTTAAGAATCTGCCTGCCAGGACTTCTCTGGTGGTGCAGTGGTTAAGAATATGCCTGCCAATGCCAGGGACACAGGTTCGAGCCCTGGTCCGGGAAGATCCCACATGCTGCAGAGCAACTAAGCCTGTGCACCACAACTACTGAGCCTCCGCTCTAGGGCCCGTGAGCCACAACTGCTGAGCCCACGTGCCACAACTACTGAAGCCCACGTGCTTGGGACCCGCGCTCTACAACAAGAGAAGCCACCACAATGAGAAGCCCGCGCACTGCAATGAAGAATAGCCACCACTCAGCACAACTAGAGAAAGCCCGCACACAGCACCGAAGACCCAACGCAGCCAAAAATAAATAAATAAATAAATAATTGATTTTTTAAAAAAAGGAATCTGCCTGCCATTCTTCAATATACGCAAATCAATCAATGTGATACGCCATATTAACAAACAGAAGGATAGAAACCATATGATCATCTCAATAGATGCAGAAAAACCTTTTGACAAAATTCAACACCCATTTGTGATAAAAACCCTCCAGCAAGTAGGTATAGAGGGAACTTACCTCAACATAACAAAGGCCATATATGACAAACCCACAGCCAGCATCATTCTCAATGGTGAAAAACTGTAAACCATTTCCACTAAGATCAGGAACAAGACAAGGTTGCCCACTCTAACCACTATTATTCAACATAGTTATGGAAGTTTTAGCCACAGCAATCAGAGAAGAAAAAGAAATAAAAGGAATCCAAATTGGAAAAGAAGAAGTAAAACTGTCACTGTTTGCAGATGACATCATACTATACATAGAGAATCCTAAAGATGCTACCAGAAAACTACTAGAGTTAATCAATGAATCTGGTAAAGTAGCAGGATACAAAATTAATGCACAGAAATCTCTTGCATTCCTATACACTAATGATGAAAAATCTGAAAGAGAAATTAAGGAAACACTCCCATTTACCACTGCAACAAAAAGAATAAAATACCTAGGAATAAACCTACCTAAGGAGACAAGAGACCTGTATGCAGAAAACTATAAGACACTGATGAAAGAAATTAAAGATGATACAAATAGATGGAGAGATATACCATGTTCTTGGATTGGAAGAATCAACATTGTGAAAATGACTATACTACCCAAAGTAATCTACAGATTCAATGCAATCCTTATCAAACTACCAATGGCATTTTTCACAGAACTAGAACAAAAAATTTCACAATTTGTATGGAAACATAAAAGACCCTGAATAGCCAAGGCAATCTTGAGAAAGAAAAACGGAGCTGGAGGAATCAGGCTCCCTGACATCAGATCATATTACAAAGCTACAGTAACCAAGACAGTATGGTACTGGCACAAAAACAGAAATACAGATCAATGGAACAGGATAGAAAGCCCAGAGATAAACCCACACACATATGGTCACCTTATTTTTGATAAAGGAGGCAAGAATATACAATGGAGAAAAGACAGCCTCTTCAATAAGTGGTGCTGACAAAACTGGACAGCTACATGTAAAAGAATGAAATTAGAACACTCCCTAACACTGTATACAACGATAAACTCAAAATGGATTAAAGACCTAAATGTAAGGCCAGACACTATAGAACTCTTAGAGGAAAACATAGGCAGGACACTCTATGACATAAATCACAGCAAGATCCTTTTTGACCCACCTCCTAGAGAAATGGAAATAAAAACAAAAATAAACAAATGGGACCTAATGAAACTTCAAAGCTTTTGCAAAGCAAAGGAAACCATAAACAAAACGAAGACAACCCTCAGAATGGGAGAAAATATTTGCAAACGTAGCAACTGACAAAGGATTTATCTCCAAAATTTACAAGCAGCTCATGCAGCTCCATATCAAAAAAACAAACAACCCAATCCAAAAATGGGCAGAAGACCTAAATAGACATTTCTCCAAAGAAGATATACAGATTGCCAAAAAACACATGAAAGGATGCTCAACATCACTAATCATTAGAGAAATGCAAATCAAAACTACAATGAGATATCATCTGACACCGGTCAGAATGGCCATCATCAAAAAATCTACAAACAATAAATGCTGGAGAGGGTGTGGAGAAAAGGGAACCCTCTTGCACTGTTGGTGGGAATGTAAATTGATACAGCCACTATGGAGAACAGTATGGAGGTTCCTTAAAAAACTAAAAATAGAACTACCATACGACCCAGCAATCCCACTACTGGGCATATACCCTGAGAAAACCATAATTCAAAAAGAGTCATGTACCAAAATGCTCATTGCAGCTCTATTTACAACAGCCAGGACATGCAAGCAACCTAAGTGTCCATCAACAGATGAATGGATAAAGAAGATGTGGCATATATATACAATGGAATATTACTCAGCCATAAAAAGAAACAAAATTGAGTTATCTGCAGTGAGGTGGATGGACCTAGAGATTGTCATACAGAGTGAAGTAAGTCAGAAATAGAAAAACAAATACCGTATACTAACACATGTATATGAAATCTAAAAAAAAATGGTTCTGAAGAAGCTAGGGGCAGGACAGGAATAAAGACTCAGATGTAGAGAATGAACTTGAGGACACGGGGAGGGGGAAGGGTAAGCTGGGACGAAGTGAGAGAGTAGCAATGACATATATACACTACCAAATGTAAAACAGATAGCTAGTGGAAAGCAGCTGCATAGCACAGGGAGATCAGCTCAGTGTCTTGTGTCCCCCTAGAGGGTGGGATAGGGAGGGTAGGAGGGAGACACAAGAGGGGGGGTATGTGGGGATATATGTATACATATAGCTGATTCACTTTGTTATACAGCAGAAACTAACACACCACTGTAAAGAAATCATACTCCAAAAAGGATGTTAAAAAAAAAAGAATCTGCCTGCCAATGCAGGGGACACAGTTTCAAGCCCTGGTCAAGGAAGATCCCACATGCCACGAAGCAACTAAGCCCGTGCGCCACAACTATTGAGCCTGCATGCACCCTAGACCCGTGAGCCACAACTACTGAGCCCACATGCCACAACTACTGAAGCCTCCGTGCCTAGAGTCCGTGCTCCGCAACAAGAGAAGCCACCGCAGTGAAAAGCCTGTGCACCGCAACGAAGAGTAGCCCCTGCTCACCGCAACTAAAGAAAGCCCGTGTGCAGCAACAAAGACCCAACACAGCCAAAACTAAAAAAAAAATAAATTTTATAAAAAGAAAAAAAAGAATCATCTTGAGCACTAGTTAGAAAAACATACCCCCCTACACCTTCTATCAGAGGACCTGGAAATCTTATATTTAATAGGCGTCCCAGTAATTCTTACCAACTATAACCTGGAAAACCCGTCCATCCTCTACTACCACTCAAACTTTTTGTTTAGGTTGAAGCTTATTGCAGCATACAGGTTGGCCCTAATTTCTATGAACTGTTTAAATGCCAGATACTACATTCTCCAAAACACAAAACAAAAGAAAACCAAGACAGTCTATTGGTTGAAGCCACTCTTGGGTTTCCAAACAGAGAAAATGACTACTTTATAACATGAAGCAGGAGGTAAAGCTTTTGTGTTGAGGCTGACATAGTTTCTGAATTTCTACAGCCTCTGCAATTGTTCTGATGAGAGTCACCAGTGGCTTGTTTTCCCCAACCACAAACTGGGGAAACCGTGGCTGAGGAAAGGAGGAAGGAGCAGGAGAATGAGTTCAGTGACCTCCCTACTCTGTTGCTCTCATTTTTCAAACTAGGAGAAAATGAAATATGGATACGGAATTTCATATTCCTAAATAAGAGCCTTCCTAGTAGAAACAGGTTATCAATTATTTGAATTATTATTTCATACATACATATATACAGGCAATGGTGAGGTCCACCGCAAACTAGAAAATGCGAGTTCCTCCTAAAGGCATTCAAACATTTTGTAAAACTCTGAATGCCAAACAAAACCTATTTGTAGGTTGAATCTGACATTCTGACTACACTTTGCAATCCCTGTGGGCCCAAATTCTTGTTACCTCAGTTTCTTTTGACAAAAATATATATCATTTATTATATAAAATATATATTTATATTTCATGCAGGGGACAAATGTTGAATTTAAATATCTCTTGTTTGTCAATCATACTTCAATAAAGCTGAAAAAAACCTCTGATGATAAATGAGTTGGCATCTGTCAAGTAGGCTCTTTGAAAAATGAAACTCAGGACTGGGAATAACCTAGTGATTGAAATACTAAGCCAGGTAAAATGAGGAATTTACTTGCACTTCACTTACCTACCACTAATCATCAATACACACATTGATATTAGGAATAATATCAGACACCTAGTGGATAGAACTTGGAGCTACGATTCACAACCTTCCTTCTATTCCAGCAGAGCTGAGAGATACTTCACAGTCCCCCCAGTCACCGTGGTTTCCTAACACAGTGATGCTCGGGGCAGAAGGAGAGGGAGCCCCATGGCAGGTGTTAAGAATTGCTGATTTAGAACATAAGGACAGTATGTTGGCCCAAGCTGTGTTCACTCTCATGCCAATTGCTTGCCATATGAACTATAAACACATTCCATTTATATGGATGACGTGTACAATACACAGAATTCCCTGCTTGAGCTTTTTCAGGCTGTCACTTCACTGGCTCTGCCAAATCCTTGCCCCAGGCTTGAGCAGAAACAGCTCACTTCTTAGTTTGGACAAACCACAGAGATAAAACAGTGGAGCACAGTGAACATAAAGGTTGAATGTTTTTAAAGACCAAGCATTCTAACTGAAGTAGAAAATCTTTATCTTTTATTTATTCAGATCACTGCAGCACAAAGTTATGATTGCTTTGATATTAAGAAATAAACTAGATTGGGCTTCCCTGGTGGCGCAGTGGTTAAGAATCCACCTGCCAATGCGGGGGACACGGGTTCAAGCCCTGGTCCGGGAAGATCTCACATGCCGTAGAGCAACTAAGTCCATGCGCCACAACTACTAAGCCTGCGCTCTAGAGCTCTGGAGCCACAACTACTGAAGCCCACGTGTCACAACTACTAAAGTCTGCACGCCTAGAGCCCGTGCTCCGCAACAAGAGAAGCCACCACAATGAGAAGCCCACGCACTGCAACGAAGAGTAGCCCCCGCTCCCGCAACTAGAGAAAGCACGCGCGCTGCAACGAAGACCCAACACAGCCAAAAAAAAAAAAAGAAAGAAACTAGATTAACACAAGAAGTGCTCTACAAGGGGATGCATTGAGAGGACTATATATTTTATCTGGGAGACCCTAGCCTCTTTCTATTTTTGTAAGCAACCTCTAAAGTAAGATTTAAGGAACTGATTGATTTTATGGTTGAGAGAAATAAGCCTCATCAAGCAGATTCTAGTATGTCCTTGAAATAGATTTTATGATGCTCCTGAATGTTGTATCAATCAGAACTATGGATCGAAAACTTAAAATTTATATTCACTAAAATGTTAGATGGAGCATAATCCTATTTTTCAAATGTGCATATACATGTTTTAAATATAAATGTATGTGTGTATATATATTGTGTATATATGGGGGAGAGAGAGAAGAGGAACAGGTTCAAAATCGTAAGAGTGGAGGAATTATGGTTGACTTTTATCTTCTTTTTTTCTTTATTTTTCAAGTTGTGTACAATAAGCCCAAATTGCCTTTGAATTGGGGGAACAGGTGGATAGAATATCACGGGAAGAATACTTAAAATATAGCATTAGGTAAATAAAGCAGGCTACAAAACAAAAAATAATTTTTTTTCATTTTTTGGCTGCACCGAGCAGCATGTGGAACTTACCCGACCAGGTAAGGAAGCTGCACCCCCTGCAGTGGAAGCAGGGAGTCTTAACCCGTGGACCACCAGGGAAGTCCATAAATATTTTTACTACTTAAAAAAATTATACATAGAGAAGACTAGAATGAAATACCCCAAAATCAACATTTTAAAAACTTGCTGGGGGACTTCCCTGGTGGAGCAGCGTTTAGGAACCTGCCTGCCAATGCCGGGGACACAGGTTTGAGCTCTGGTCTGGGAAGACCCCACATGCCGCAGAGCAATTAAGCCCATGCGCCACAACTACTGAGCCCATGTGCCACAACTACTGAAGCCCGCATGCCTAGAGCCTGTGCTCTGCAACAAGAGAAGCCACCGCAATGAGAAGCCTGTGCACCACAACGAAGAGTAGACCCCGCTTGCCACAACTAGAGAAAGCCTGCGCGCAGCAACAAAGACCCAACGCAGCCAAAAGTTGTTTTAAATTTTTTTTTAATTTGTTGGGACTTCCCTGGCAGTCCAGTGGCTATGACTCCGTGCTCCCAATGCAGGGGACATGGGTTCGATCCCTGGTCAGGGAACTAAGATCCCGCATGCTAAGATTCCCGCATGCTGCATGGTGCGGCCAAAATTAAAAAATAAAAATAAATTTTAAAAAATTTGTTGCATGATATTTCCATGTCAAGTTATTCTCCAGTGAAGACTCTAACTGGCAAAGATAAGGCATGCTTCCTGGGGAAGAAGTCAGATAAAACATTTAGTTTCGCTTTTCTCTCTCGTTGAGTGAATCTCAACTTATCCATGCTGAGAACAGATGGCAAAAGAAATTGGCGCAGACTTCAGCTGAGGCAGTACCAACATGGTGGTCAGCAGGAAATACATTATTCTTAATTTTAACCTTTTCCTAGAAACAGTGCCTGGAATGTTATGGAGTAAAACTGGATGAGCAAGTGTAGGAAGATTTTATTTTTGGCAAGGTCTGAGTGCAAAGGAGAAAAATGAATTGACTAAAGAAACCTACTTAATTCTAGAAAAGCAATAATGTTGAGAATACCTCAAATTATTTTATATTTCAAAATTTTTCTATTTGGGGGGAAAGCCTATTGGTAATAAATATACAGCACTTTTTATTTTGGTATCAAATGTCTTTTTAGACTCAAAACCCAAAATAAACATGCCATTCTCACAACATGCTGAAAGGAGGAAGGTAATGATCATTTCTGAGGAAAAAGCATATGTTATTAGAAAAAATTATTATTTTGTGTAACTTTTCTTGTTTTGATTTCACTGATTTAGGAAGCAATACTGTCATATTCTCCTAAGCTTCTAAGCAGTCATTTAATGCAAATTCCAGACTTTGCTTCTTAGAGGTTTAAAGTGTCTATTTTGTTTTTTTTATTAAGGATATGAAGCCAATGAAGAGGCCCTCCCCAATCTCTCAGTATATTTTTATCTAATAAACTTTATGTTGTAGTGTTCTTGGATGGATTCATTTTTCTAGGCTTCAAAAGAATCAAACATCTTTACAGCATCCCTCAAGTGAATACGACTTTATTTCATCATAAAAAAAAATCCAATTTTAAAAGCTTAAGGCTGTCAGCAAGACACACCCTCAGTTTTTACGTCCACATGCAATCAGCTCTGATTTATGATGCCAATACTTGGGCCACACATCACACCACCCTTTGCTCTCCTGGTTATTAGACCTTTCAGTGAGTGGGCTGGATCAACTCTTCGGGCTAACATGACTAGCTCAGTCAGTTGGAACCAAATACTAAGTTGTGGTTCAATCTATTGGGTTGGCCAAAAAGGTCATTCGGGTTTTTCCGGAAAAACCCGAACGACCTTTTTGGCCAACCCAATACATTAAGGGCCTGTCAGTCTCCTAAGAGCTCCATCCTGTGTCAGAAATCCAACGGAGTGTGAATGGCAGCATAAATCATCACCTTCATTTATCAGCCACCTCGTTTCCTGTTCTAGCCATCAGTTCAATTCAGGTAAGGGTTTATTTTCTATACCTTGCAGATCTAAATGATCTGAACCCAGCTTTCTGTGTAGATGCATCAAGTAGCCAGCCCTTGCACAGCCCTCCTGCCTCACTTTATTAGTGTTTACAAAGAACTCAAATCTCTTTGCTTTCAAAGTAAATCAAGCTTCCTGTGAGAACAGAGGTCCCCAGTGCAAGGAGAGGCCAGAGGTCATCATCAGCTCTGACACACTATCACTTCTCACCAAATACGCCAGGGTGGAGTTTGTTTAGTGTCTGCCAGGACACAGATAAGGGTGTACAGCTGGCCCTCCTTCTGCTATCTCAGAATATGGCTCACAATGCCACGGAGCTCTCCTCTAGGTAACCAATTTATAGAATCTTTTAATAGTAAAAAAAAAAAAAAATCAGGTGAGGGGTTTAGGAAAGAGGACTATTTAAGCCGGTACCCCAACAAAGACAACTCTGGAGACTTTTAGATCTATCAACTATTCATAGTGACAAACTGATAGATACAAATGAATCTCATGCTTCAATACCTAGAAATTTCTAGAAAAAGGGGTAAAAGTGAAAGTTTTTTGTTTTGCTGCACCGCACAGCATGCAGAATCTTAGTTCCCCAACCAGAGATGGAAGCATGGAGTCTTAACCACTAGACCGCCAGGGAAGTCCAAAAAGTATAAGTTTTTAATTCAGCAGGTTTAGTTGTTTCTTTCCCCGTTAAAGCTACAGATAGGGACTTCCCTGGTGGCGCAGTGGTTAAGAATCCGCCAGCCAATGCAGGGAACACGGGTTCGAGCCCTGGTCCAGGAGGATCCCACATGCCACGGAGCAACTAAGCCCGTGCGCCACAACTACTGAGCCTGTGCTCTAGAGCCTGCGAGCCACAACTACTGAAGCCCGCGTGCCTAGAGCCCGTGCTCCGCAACGAGAGAAGCCACCACAATGAGAAGACAGTGTACCACAACGAAGGGTAGACCCCGCTCACCGCAACTAGAGAAAGCCTGTGTACAGCAACGAAAGACCCAATGCAGCCAAAAATAAATAAATAAAATAAAATAAATTTATTTTAAAAAAAGCTACAGATAAATCATGAAAGATCATAACAGAATATTTTTACATATTTTTTATGCTACACTGCCTGACTTAAATTGTGCCAATGCACAAGAAAGATTTCATTACCAAGGCCGTCATATGTACTTACTCGGTAACACAGCTTAACAGAGAAAACACACTTACTGTGTTTAAGAGGCAAAAAGTCTAATCCAAGGTTTGTCAGTCACTCATCTTCCCGTTCCTCAGTTTCCTAGTCTTTAAAACAAAGACAGAATGACCCATAGCTGGCTACCTTTCAGAAATGTGACTAAATAAGGTACATGTCTAATATGCCCATTCTCTATCATATATTGGTGCTTTAGTTCAATTTAACAAATATTCAGCAAACATAACACACTGTGGATAGTAAGTAGACTGAGGGGCTCTCATTCACAAATGTACATGCAGTTATGGGAAAACTGAGAAATTTCCCACTAAGTAGGTTTTTGTTTTTTATTTTACAGAATGCCTAGCCCTTAAAATATATCAGGAAACTTAAAATACGTCATAGTTTCAATATGACTTAGAAATAAGAAAATCATCAATAAACATAAGACATCTGTTTAGTTTTGGCCACATGAGGTCCCTTAAAAAGAAAAAGAAAAAGAATAATCCAAAATAAGATCACTAGGTACAACCCTTGCTGGCCTAGGAATAGGAGGCCAGCAAGCCTATGGAAAAGCCTAAAAATAGGAGGGCTGGAACAGAAACATCCAACGAAAAAACTTACTATGTTAGATGAATGAATTACCGTCACTGAATATTAGATTACATAAAATAGGAAAAGCTTGTAAACAAGCTTTTGAGGGTAGATTTTACTTTGTAAAGTTGATGAGGATGCTATTTTTGTTTTTTTGATGATATAGAAATATATAGTTTCTATATGCACAGAAACTACACCTTATGATAAGGCTATATTCAAGCTGGTCTTTCACTTCTTGATTTCTTTCTACTATTTACTTGTATCCATTCAAATAAATATGATAGGATAACAATGAGAAACTCTGATGAAAGGATAAGAGGAAATGGTAAAGACCATCCGACATCTCTGAGCTGCCAAACTATGATTTAAAGCAAGAATCTCCATCTATTCCCCATTACCTCAAGGTAGGTTTATAAAATTCTCAAAACAAAATTCATTTAGATTCACTTTAATGGTAAGAAATACATTAAAGTTCCAGAGCTTTTGGACTATGTTGTGAAATTTAAACAGGATGGGTTATGATCTAAGAAAGGGGGAGAAAAACTCACTCTTTCAGAACATTTAACATCTTGAAATCAAGACCCGAAAATCCTTTGACAGTTCCTTGCTAGAGAAACATAAACTACTAGCCAAAGTCTTTCCTTAATATCCAAGAACACAATTAGATAAATAAGAATCTAGGGATTTCCCTGGTGGTCCAGTGGTTAAGAATCTGCCTTCCAATGCAGTGGGCGCAGGTTCGATCCCTGGTCAGGCAACTAAGATCCCACATGCCGTGGAGCAACTAAACCCACGTGCTGCAACTACTGAGCTCACGCGCTCTAGAGCCAACGTGCTACAACTACTGAGCCCGCGCACTGCACTGAAGAGCCTGCATGCCACACCGAAAGACCCCGCATGCCGCAACAAAGATCCCACGTGCCACAACTAAGACCTGATGCAGCCAAATAAATAAATAAATATTAAAAGAAAAAAAAAGGAGGGACTTCCCTGGTGGCGCAGTGGTTAAGAATCCACCTGCCAAGGCAGGGGACACATGTTCAAGCCCTGGTCCGCGAAGAGCCCACATGCCACGGAGCAACTAAGCCCATGCACCACAATTACTGAGCCTGCACTCTAGAGCCCGCAAGCCACAACTACTGAGCCCGCGTGCCACAACTACTGAAGCCCACGTGCCTAGAGTCCGTGCTCCACAACGAGAAGCCACTGCAATGAGAAGCCCGCACACTGCAACGAAGAGTAGCCTATTATATATATTAGTCTATATTATGGACTATTTAGTGTTTATCAGCTCTCTCACAGAAGAATATATTATACCATTAAAAGAGTTCTAGTTTCTTATTTGTCTTTCATATTTTCCAAAACGTGGCTCTTCCTTGAGTTTCAACGTGACTGCTGAACAGAGATAAATTTAGTTATTTTAAGAAACTACAACCAGATCCTTTCATGCGTCAAAGCAAAATGCCAAAATAAATTCTAAACCTTGACTTTGAAAAGTTAGGCTAAAAGAACATTCATTTCCTGTCCCCTAAGATCTACCTGCTTGCTAATGACATTATAGAACTATAACCTTTAAAATGTGAAGGGTAATTTTAATCTCATCAGCCAAATTTGCCAAAATGTAATATGTGCTCGACAGGATTAATAATACTGGTTCTTGGGCTTCCCTGGTGGCGCAGTGGTTGAGAATCTGCCTGCCAATGCAGGGGACACGGGTTCGAGCCCTGGTCTGGGAAGATCCCACATGCCGCGGAGCAACTAGGCCCGTGAGCCACAACTACTGAGCCTGCGCGTCTGGAGCCTGTGCTCCGCAACAAGAGAGGCCGCGATAGTGAGAGGCCCGCGTACCGCGATGAAGAGTGGCCCCCACTTGCCGCAACTAGAGAAAGCCCTTGCACAGAAACGAAGACCCAACACAGCCATAAATAAATAAATAAATAACAAAAGTGATTGTTTAAAAAATAGTAATAATAATAATAATACTGGTTCTTCTTCTGAAGTTCTTCAGCCTGACTCCTAAAAGAAACAGAAAGAGAGGAAAACCTGGATGTGTTATTCAAATGCTCCTACTAAAACCAGGGAGTGACACTTCAAATCTCAAATTGTTTTAAGTCATCACTTCAAAACTACTCTCAAACATGGTATATGCTGGTTATTTCAAATCCTAGCTCAGTCTCAAACACCACTGATACTAAGAACTTGAGGGACTTCCCTGGTGGTCCAGTGGTTAAGAATCCACCTTCCAATGCAGGGTTCAATCCCTGGTTGGGGCAACTAAGTCCACGTACCGCAACTAGAAAGAAGCCCGTGCGCCACAACGAAGAGCCCACTTGCCGCAACAAAAGATCACGTGCCACAACTAAGACCCAAGGCAGCCCAATAAATAAATTAATTAAAATAAATTTTTTTAAAAATAAATCTTTATAAAAAAGAATTTGATTTAAAAAAAGAATGAAATTTTGCCATTTGCAGCAACATGGATGGACCTGGAGGGTATTACGCTAAGTGAAATAAGTCAGACAGAGAAAGACAAATACTGTATGATATCACTTATATGTGGAATCTAAAAAAATACAACAAACTAATGAATATAACAAAACAGAAGCAGACACACAGATATAGAGGACAAACTGTGGTTCCCAGTGGGGAAGGGGAAGGGGCAAAATAGGGGTAGGGGATTAGTAGGTATAAACTATTATGTATAAAATAAGCTACAAGGATATACTGTACAATATGGGGAATATAACCAATATTTTGTAAATATAAATAGACTATAACATTTAAAAACTGTGAATCACTATATTGTACACCTGTATAAAATATTGTACATCAACTATACTTCAATTAAAAAAAATTAAAAATTAATTTTTTAAAGACATGAAATAACCAAAAAAAAAAAAAGTGAGCCTTGTCAAAATAAAAACGAGGCTCAAAACGAAAATATTTGATACGCCCTACAGACCAAATATTTATTCTACATTTAAATCAGCATAAGATTAAGGATGTTCCAAATAGGATTTTTTTAATGTGTCATTCCATTTCATTATATGGATAAAGATTTATCCTATTACATTATGTGTATGGTATCATATGGAGATGGATGGTATTGCCAAGCAAAAAGCAATCCTTTCAGGTTTCTTAACATTCAAATAATTTTTTAAATTTGCCAAAATGAAATTGCATAAATCAAAGGGATTCATTTCTAAGGATTATTGGTTATAAACAGAATTTTTAAAGGGATGACATTTGAGGAGAGTCACTTGGCTCAGTCATTGACCTTTCTTTATCCTTAAATAGGGAGTGGCAGTTTCATGATCTTGAGTAATATGAAAAATGTCCCTCAAACCTGTAAACCACAGTAAGCTAAGAGCCTTTGATAGTCTATATTTACTATGTCATATGTAAGTTTAACTACAATTTAATTCAATTAAAAAATCAGGACAAGACTAATTTCAAAAAATAGCCAAGGACTGCTAAAAATATAAGGGCTATTATATGTGGCATTAAATTGCTTCAAAATGGGAATGCCAAAAAATATTACAACTATGTACTTTCCAAAAGCTGAGTGACATGAGAAAACTGACAGAAGCCCCAGTGCTTCTCACTAGATCTTTTCCTTCCCTTATCCAAGGAGATAATATTGATATATATATACTGCATAATGATGTACTCAAATATTTATGGATATGGCTAGCTACCAAAGAGTTTAAGTTCCTTCACCCTTGCTGAGCTAAGGGTTTAGTAGCACATTACATGTTATAAAGTATCTCCAAGAATCAGTGCAAATATATATTACAGTTCTACTGTGTATAAATCTCTCTTCAAAGCATAGGCTAAGTTTACAAAGGAAAAAACCGAGTGGCTTGTATTTGAAAACAAGCAGTGTCGATTTTAATCACCCCATTTCTATGTTTCATTTATCTACTACTCAAATCTCTAGCTTCCTCACCCAAAATAAATGCAAACTTTTAAGAAACAAGGAAGCTATTGGTTTTTGAGAGCCTACTATGTGCCAAACATTGTGTTAGATATTCTATATCAGTGCTTCTTAAACTGTCTTGGGCAGAGGATTGGTTTTTCCCAATCTATCGTAGAACAAAAGTTTTGTAAAATACAGTAAAATCAATTAGCACCTCCAAAAAAGTGAAAAAAGACACAAAATTCAAGTCCCAAGTTTTACTATGTTCAACAGATATAAAACTAGTCTAGCAATCTGTTATGAAGTTTCTAAGTGCTTACTCTCAATTTCTGTACTTACCTTTTTGTTACGGATAAACGTTCATGGTATGTGGCCTACACTTAGAGTAGCATTGCTCTATATGCAACCTATTTAATTTTCCAAAGTAATTTTCCAAAGTCTCCAAACTCTTAGTAAATGACCACAATAGGCTAAAGGAACTCAGTGTCTTCTGAAAAAAAAGCTGTATTAAATAATCTCAAGATCCTTTTCAGCCCTACAAATTCTATGATTCTGAATGCTGAAGACGTGATGTGACCAGCAAATAAACGGCCTAATGACAGCCACTTCTGTCACCCCAGTGGAGTGACTAAAAAGAGGACAGGCAATAAGAAGAGGGAAGAATAAGCTCAGAGAAAAGCAATAAGAATTTAACTGGGAGGCAGATACCGAAAGTGATGAGATGTAGCCGAGTAAGAGGGATAAACAGCAACTAACACGGCTTTTATTTGGGAGCATTCAGGGTGGAGTGCAACTCTCCTACAAACAAATCAGTTTCTAAAAACTGGACGTAGTAATAATTAAATCTAAGTCATGAAAAAAAAGATTAAAATATAACCAAGAAACGGAAGTTTTGACAGGTGATCAAAAGTTGGTTAGATACGTGTGTCAATGCCGAAGCCTAAAGGCTTAACCACTAGGCTCGCCCTCTGTGTCAACACATGCCCTGAAGACTCCTGCATTTAGAAGTCCCAGATCTGTCACTGACTCAATATACCACCCTTCTTTAAATCCAATATTCTGTACAGCCCCACATATTAACATTCATTGTAAAAGCAACAGGCAAAGAAAGAGCCATACAATATAGTACTTTATACATATTTAAAAACCAGTCTTGTGCAAGATAAATATATAGTTGCTTATCATGTAAGTGCCTATTTGACTCCAGTAGCAGAAAGGGTGACATTTTAGCACCAAACAGAACTACTTAGAGAAAGGTGAATCTGTAGATCAGAATTTGGGGAGAACCATTCTAGTTCTGAGTAACGCTGTATGTCCCAATTATGTGGAATTACCACACAGTCCTGCAACCAGAGAACCTTTGAACTAAAAAGTCCTCTGTCTCCTTTGCCATGGGGTGGTACTCAAAGTACGGTTTCTATCTGTACGCTCTGGAACTGTGCTACACATATAACTGTACATATCTGTTTGAAAAGATTCATTGTTTCAGTTGTTTCAAAGTTTTCCCACTGGTCTACTATCAGAGTTAAAGCTGCCCTTAGTAATATGGCTATTTTTGTTTTCTAATATGTTAAGTTTCTAAGTTTTTCATACTCTAATATTCTCAGAAGTACTACCTCTATCACCTTTGTGGATTGTTGCCCTATGGAAGCTAATTTCATCCAAAGGGAAGAACAATGGCCCTGAAGAAGGGAGCCCTTGGGACCCGCCAGCCTGACCTATGATGAACACCAGGAGGCCAAGACGGCTGCAGTGGAGTGAAGGGAAGAAGGGTGGGTGTAGTGGGAGCTGAAGTCCAGAGATATCCGCTATGCACCGGCTTTTATGTGCGTTAAATACCTCTGGGGGGAACCGCTCTCTCCTGCAGAAGGAGAGTTTTCCCTGAACTCCCTTTTGAACCTTAAGAATTTTGAACCATGTGTTGCTTTCCTAAAATTTTTAATAAAGCACCTAATGAATCCACAGACTTCACATGTAATTTATGTATTATTACATGATCAGAAATATGAACTTGATTATGCATATAAAAATGTACAATTAAACAGTGAAACAATCCTATCAATTTATACAGTTACGGCACAGTTCTGAAGCTTCTCATTCTGACTTATGGTAAATAAACCTAGATGGGGAGGGTGGGAGGGAGGGAGATGCAAGAGGGAAGAGAAATGGGAACATATTGTATATGTATAACTGATTCACTTTGTTATAAAGCGGAAGCTAAAACACCATTGTAAGGCAATTATACTTCAATAAAGATGTTTAAAATAAATAAATAAATAAATAAACCTAGATGGTCATATATGTGTGTCGTAGCATACTTAAAGAGAAGAATTTCACTATTTATAAAACCACTTCCCTAACTTTAAAAACGTTTCAACAGAATTGACTAAATATCCAACAATAGAGGAATGGGTAAATAAATCATTGAACATCCATATAATGAAATACCATGCAGACTTTAATATCTATGCAGGTATTAAAAATTATATTCTCAACAATACTGAAAGTTTTGGAGAAATGCCCCCCAAATAACATTAACGTTAAGTGACAAAGGCAAGACACAAAATGTATAATGATCCTGATTTCTTAAAATATCTCTGGTACATGAGATAGAAGTGTAAGTGTACATGCATAGAAAAAAGTCTGAAGGGAAACACATTAAAATACAAACTAAACTCATCTCTAGGTGGTAATATTATTTTCTTCTTTATACTTTTTTTATATCTTGCAAATTTTCTAAAATTCTAACATTTTAATTTTTAAAATTTTAAGCATTTTGTAATGTTTTAAATTATGACTAGCAGCCTTATTATGCTAATCAGTAACTAGATTATGCTAAATCCTATAATATAACTTTAGTGACAGTTCAGTCCTCAAGGCACTGCCACTCAGTAAAAGCTGGTAAATGGACACAGTTGACTGAAAACCCTGAAAAAAAAATCTCTACATGGAAATGTTCAAAATAAACACAACAGTGCTCAAGTTCACTACCTAACCATAGAACAACTAAGTTAAACAAAAATTCATTCAAATTCATTAAGATTTTTCGAATGATGAGCAAAGCCAGGTATTTTCAATTGACTCCCTCTAATCTAGCTGTTTTCAGAAATCTCTTGGGAATCCATCATTCTCTACACAAAATTCATTATGCTCTACACAAAATCAAAGGTCTTAACGCCATATTATCCACATTCAAGCATTAACAACATTTACGACAACTGTTGGGATGTGTTCTCTCTTCGTATCTAAAATGCAAAGCATAACTGCAATTATTAAAATTCCTAAAGTCTCACCTGAACTACTTTTAGTTCACCAAAAATAACTACCTATTCTTGTTCTCTATTAACGAATTTTTCCTCACCTATGTCCTCAACTCATGATATTATTCATTAAATCACACTCTTTCACACATTTTAAATGCCCCTTTTAACATTCAGTTCAATCAATATCCAAACTTGGAGCTCCTACTATATTAGTAGGTACTCAACATACAATATGAAATGGCTGTTCTCAAAGAGCTTATAATATAGTAAGGCTGATCAAGATACAAAGAAATAACTTTAGTATATATAAGGCAGTGCTATGGAGATACAGAAGAGAGTATGATTGCTTCTAACTGTAGGCATCATGAAAATTTCATGGAGGAGTGGCATTTGATCTGCCACTTGAAGGATAAAGAGTAGTGTTCCAAAGGTGGAGGTGGGGTACCGCAGGGCAATGGAACCCCTTAAGCCAAGGTCGTAGGAGTAAATGTGGTGAGTTTGTAAAATATGGGGAAAGGGGGCGGTGGGCAAGGATTAATGATATAAGACTAGAAAGGCAGATGGAGCCAAAGCATAGCTACGTTGAATTATTATTTTATTTTGCAGGAAATGGGAAGCCACTGAAGATTTGAGCAAGAAAGTAACATAATTGCTTTAGGAAGATTACTCTGGCAGCCATGTGTAGGCTGGGCTGCGTAGTTCTTATTTAAAATAGCTGCCATTAACTACTGTCTCAGAGACAATAGGTTATTAAGATCAAGTGCAACCTAAAGCAGAGGTATAGTGGAAAATCACTCAAGAAATGAAAGAGTCCTAATTATATGACCTTGTACAAATCATTTTGCTTCTCTAAGCCTTTTTTTCTAAAATAATAAATATCTCCTCTACTGCCTCACGGAGCCACTGAAAAGATGAAATGAAAATAGTATATATGGAAGCCCCTGGAAGGCTTGCTGGTCATAAGGTCTCTGTCACAAATACTCAATTCTGCATTGTAGCATGAAGGCAGATAATATGTAAATGAACGTACTGGTTATGTTCCAATTAAACTTTATTTATAAAAACAGACAGCTGGATATGACCATGAGGACCATAGCTTGCTGCCCTCTGTATACAGAAGCACTGGCCAATAGAAATAGGTGAAACACATATGGAATTTAATATTTTCCAGTAGCCACATTTAAAAAGGTAAAAAGAAATAGATGAAATTAATTTTAGTATATTTTGATTTAAACAACATATTTTATTTAACCCATCATATCCAAAATATTACCATTTCAACATTTAATCCATTTAGATATTATTAGGGAGATATTTTACATCCTTTTTATGTGAAGTCTTCAAAATCTGATGTATCTTTTACACTTTCAGCACACTTCACTTCTGACTAGCCACATTTTGAGTGCTCAATAGCCACATGTGGGTAGTAGCTACCCACTGGACAGCACAGTTCTGGAGGCTACTTAAGTAAAACTGCTAAACTTTTGACAATTCAAGCGTAAAACAACAATTTGAACAATAAAGGAAACCAAAATCACATAACTGTACTCTATGGAAAAGACGAAAGCAAAATGAATTTCGAACTTGAAAAATAATGTTCTCCTGGGATACCAACTGTTACTGCTTGAGGCCACCTGTTTAAAACGGTTCATTATTAGCAGTATAAGATACCAATATAAAGTACGTTGATGAATTTTTATTCCCATAGTTTCAGTTGACCAGACAAGGGGGAAAAAACCAAAATATTTGGTGAACAAAAAATTGTTCTATTTCAAAGGAACTGTTTGTCACTTTTTAGCAAGTATTTAATTTTCTTAAAAAAAATAGTTTCCTGGTTAATGATACCACATTTAGCAAATGGGCAAAGGTCAGATTACCCAAGAAAATTATTATTCACTAATAGCTTACAGTTAGTAGATAATGGAAAAAACTGTAGAAAAATAACATCTTCTACCACAGAAGACATTAGGGATTTTCCAAAATGTGGTTCACTTTTCTTTCAAACAATTGCAAACTATGCTAGTCGTCAGCAAACTTCGACCAAAAAAGGGAGAGATGCTGGCAGAAAGAGAGTCTATCTCAGGGGCCTCTAACCTTCACAAGTTTGGTGATGCTTACCAACCCTTCTCCAGTTACATTTTTAAATGCATAAAACAAAATACACAGAATTATAAGAAACCAATTACAGTATACTAAAATACAGGTACCAAAATACTTTAAGAAACAAATTTGTGATATCAACATAGGCGCTTCATTATTAGTACATTGAATAACAAGATCTAATACTTGCCATAAGTTCTAAGTGGTGGTGAGATGAGCATAAACAATATTTCAAGATATGTTCAACAACTGTAATATGACATGAAAATATCTATGATTTCTACTGGTTACAAGGTCACAGGTACTGCCAATACTACTAGAGTTTGTTGACTACATTCATAATAGAAGGAAATGCTGAGTTCTAGCTAAAGGTATGAGTAAATAAACATATAATTTTTCCCATCCAAGTTCCCAGACCGCCCTGAATTCTATTCAGGTTTGGAACTCCTGAGGGAAAGCAAACTTTTATTATAAGCTCATCCAAAAAAATTCTCCCTCCAAAGCTCCCCAAATGTATTTTTACCTTTCCACCACCCATTTTGCTCCTTTCTAGATTAAACAAACCAGTAAGTTGTCTTTCAGCCACACCACAACTGGATGATCAGGAAGGAATCAGTATCAAGAAGTAAAGAAGGTAATTATTATAGGCCACTGTTTTGATGAAAATATGTTGACAGATTCTCCTTTAACATCCTTAATGATTCTATTTCAGGAATAAGAAAAGCAAATATATCAATAGAAATAGGAGGTCCAGATTTTCTAGTCTGTCCTGTAAATAGCTGTATCTTTTATATGAGACTTTTTTCATTTGAAATCAGTAAAGCAAACCACAGAGCTCAAAGAAAATACAGTAAACACAGAGAAGATCCATTACAATTACAAGCTGAATGTTAATATTTTGTTGGTATAAAACCACTACTTGAACCACACATCTGTAGTTATTAGTGTTGCTAAACCTACAATTTGCATAAAATAGTTTGCAAATTATGTATCTCTTTGTTGTTAATCTAAAATTGCTACACATTGCGCTCTGACCTGGTAATTCAGCAGATTGCAGGTTTCAGTAGAAACACCAGGGATTCAAGTTGTGTCCACTTCAAAGTGTCCCATCATTGAACATTAAGCCTTTTTTTCTAAAATAATAAATATCACAATTATTCTACAACTGTGCTTAATAGCACTTCATAAACTCAAAGCTCCACACAAGTATTCAACATTATTGGGAGGGAAATTATAACAGCACTATAAAAATCCTTTTCAATTATAAACTGCCAATAATAACAGGTTGCAGGAACACACTTTTTTGTTGTTATTGTTGTTGTTGCTTTTAAATGTTTAAAAAAATTTTTTATTGAAGTACAGTTGATTGAAACACACTTTAATAATTACCACAAATTTGTAATTTACCAAACTTTATCAAGAAAAAACACTGCAAAAAAATAAAAGAAAAAAAAGAAAATGACACTCCAAACACTAAAAATCTTTTGGATTTATTTATAATAATATATATAAATGTGAATTTAAAAAGGAAATAGTAAAAAAAATTAGTTAATATGGCTATTTCTGGATAGTGCAATCAAAGGATATTTCTTTTCTCTCTTACACCTTTAGTGCTTTCTCCATTTTCTACAACATCCATGTGTTACTTCTTTATAATCAAAAAAGTTTTGATAGCATAAAAATATAATGAACTTACTATCAATTATTTCTATATAGGTCAGAAAAACATAGAATTACTCCTTATATTGGCATATAAGAGAGAAAATTTTAAGACAATCTGAGTCCAGATAGTCTGCCTAACAACTGCTATGCCCTCTGAACACACTTCAGGGGCCAGTGCATCTCTTCCCATGGTGGGCAGCTCCCTGGCTCTGCTGGCCTCTGGCAGCATCCCCAGATCATCAGAATACAAAGTTGTTGTTCTCTCCTGCCTATATATGGACATAGTCTGTATTAACTGGATTACTGACTAACATGAGTACATGCCAGGAGGTGAAGGCGATCAAGTCACAAGAGAAGTCCTCTGAAGTGAAGTGATAACAGCTAGGCAGCACTAACAGAAAACCCTGGCTTCTTTCAGCTGAGCATGATTTGGCATGCAGGTCCAGGTACCCAATTGTATCTATTGGATCCATCTTTTGGAGTGAAAGCCATTGACTTAAGCAAATGATAAATTTAAGCAAATCCATAAGTTCTAAAATGGTCTCTATGAGGGTGTGAGGAAAAGAGGTCCTATCAAGCACTGTTACTTGGGAGTATGAATTGGTATAAGCCACTGTGGAGAGCAATTTGGCAGTGTCTATTCAAATGTAAAATGGTCACCTATGACTCAGCAATTCTACTTCTCAGGAACTGCTCTAGAGAAATACTCCCACATAGGCACAAACAGGCATGCAAGGATGTGCACTGAAGGACCATTTTTAATAGTGAAAAACTGAATTTCAAACAACCAAAATACCCATTGTGGTAAGCTGAATAATGACCACCGCCCCCCCACCCAAGATGTCCACATCCTAATCCCTGGAACCTGTGGATGTGACCTTAAATGGCAAAAGGGACTTTGCAGATGTGATGAAATTAAGGATCCTGAGATGTGGAGATTACCCTGGATTATCCGGGTGGGCTCTAAATGTAATCACAAGGGTCCTTGTAAAAGGGATGCAAGAGGAGTCAGTGAGAGGAGAAAATGATATGATGACAGATCAGAGACGAGGGTGATATACTTTGAAGGTTCGAGGAAGGAGCCACAAGCCAAGGAACACAGGTGGCCACTAGAAGCTGTGAAAGAGGCAAGGGAATGCATTCTCCCCTAGAGCCTCCAGAAGGAACCAGATCTGCCAACACCTGACTTTAACCCAATGTGACTCACTTAGGACTTCTGATCTCCAGAAAAGTAAGAGAATAAGTTTGTGTTGTCTTAAGCCACTAAGTTTGTAACAGTGTGTTAGCATTGCAACAGGAAACTAACACACTCATCATTAGGAGAACGGCTAAATAAACTATGGCATTTCTGGAGTCTTGCGCAGCACTTAAAAAATTGCAATAGATCTATATGTGGAGACATAGAAAAATCAAAACATATCATTGAATTTTTTTAAGAAGCAAGTTAAAGAATGATATGTCTAGCATCAAATCTTTTTTTTTTTTTTTTTGATGTGGACCATTTTTAAAGTCTTAATTGAATCTGTTACAATATGGCTTCTGTTTTAAGTTTTGGTTTTTTGGCCGCAAGGCATGTGGGATCCTAGCTCCCGAACCAGGGATTGAATCCACACCCCCTGCACTGGAAGGCGAAGGCTCAACCACTGGACTGCCAGGGAAGTCCCTAGAATCAAATCTATTACGCAAAAAAGAAAAAATAATAAAAAGTGTTATGTACACACACACACACACCCACACACACACACATAAACATACCCATTCAACAATGGTCTTGAAGAATATACCAAAAAAATTTATCATTGATTTAACCAGGGTGGGGAGTAGATGGAAACAGGACTAGTGATGGTAGTCAAAAGGAACTTCAGTTTAACCTGCATTTTTTTATAAGAATGTATTTATGTATTGGTTTTAAAAGAATTTAATGAATACATAAAAATGTTAACAATGCAGCATCAAAGTAATAGTGATACAATTTCTGCAGTCTTCTCTCCTTCTGAAGTAATTATGCATTTTGTCCCATAGTTGATCACCTGCTGTTATTTACATTTGTCTACAACTATTGACTAAACATCTTGCAAAGCAGACTACACTCCTTGTGTTCACCCCACCATCACCACTGTAAAACAAGCCAGAAAGAGGGGGGGAGGGAGAAGAAAGCATGGGGCACTTTCAGGAATTGACAGTCCTTTCATAATTATCACCACAGGTACCTTATGTGACTTAGGAAAGAACAGGTGCATGACAATCCCCCCAGTAGCCCTGGCCAACAGGTGGTATTTTATGGCAGCCAATATGGAAGCCAAGAAGACAGATAATAATCAAAACTGATTTATTTAGCAAGACCCTAGGCATACAATTGGAGAAAAACTGAAATGAAGACTATTATCTCATCTGCCAGCCAGATTCCAAACAAACTGGGAAAGAAGAAAATTCCAAAGGGATCACAAACACACCAGAAAAAGCACTATCTCCACTATTCACTACTAGGAAAAAAAATTTGTTGATGGGATAGTTTTGCTTTCATATACAATGGGCAGCTAACTGAATATACATAAAATAACTTCTCAGCAACATAGCACCTTCCAAAGAGAGTTCATACACTGTAAGTACATAATCACATCCATCCTTAACTAATCCTTACGTTAACCCTGTTATTATCCCCCTCTTACAGATGACTAGGCAGTCTAACAATGGTTTTGAAGCCTCCACCCTGGGCTGGAATCAGACAGATCTATTTCAGCCTCAGCTTTACTAGTAACTGTTATGACCTTGGTCAAGTTACTTCACTTCTGTGCCATGGCTTCCTTATTTGTAAAATAAAGATAACAATAGTACCAACCTCATAAAGTTGCAGTGAGGATTAAATGAGATAACGGGTGGGAAGTGCTTAGCACAGAGCCTGGCATGCAATATGCTGACATTGTTGTCCTCGTGGTGGTAGAGGTGGTGACAATGATGACAAAGAAGTTGCAGTGGAAGAAACCAGGGATTATTAAAGGTAATTGAACTTGCCCAAGGTCACGGGCAGAGCTAGAGTTTCAATCCCAGTCTGACTCTTTAAACCTGACTTTAACCTCTAGACAATACTGCCTCCCACAGTCTTCAAATACTTCGTCCTAACTTTACAGCTAGTCAGTCATACCTGAGAACTCTTTTTTTCCTTTTTTTTATTTTTTATTGAAGTATAGTTGATTTACAGTGTTGTGCTAATTTCTGCTGGACAGCAAAGTGACTCAGTTATAAACATATATACATTCTTTTTTTATATTCTTTCACCTGAGAAATTTTGAGCCATTTGCTGAAGTCACAGAACACAGTACCAAGATTCAGTGACTCTTATTCTAGTGCTCATTAATTACCTGATAATTAATTCTGTTGGTGAACAAAGGCAGTTTATTCATTTATTCATTAACTCTTCCAAATCTAGAATTTGGAATTCTCTAAAAATACATAAACACTTTCCAAAGAATTCTGACCAAAGGATAAACAGGGGGTAGTATCCTCCTAGGGGGACAGATCAACATTTATGAATTTAAATATCATCTCAAAGCTTTCACTTGAGTGTAACATAAGTATTCAAAACCTTGACTATTTAAGCTGATCACCTCCAAACCCAAAGGTTCCTTCCCTTACATGATTAAAAACAAAAAACAAACCCAAAGACCTACTGAGCCTTTTTCACGTCCTAAATAACATCCGTAAAGCATTCTGGGCTTCTGCGGGTTTTGCTTGTTTTACTGAAGTATAACTGGCATACAATAAACTACACATATTTAAAGTGTACAATTTCAGGAGTTTCGACATATGTATACATACAACATGAAACCATCACCACAATCAAAATAGGGAACATTGCCATCACCCAAAAGTTTCCTCATGCACCTTTGTAATCCTGTCTCCCAACCCTTCCTGCCTGCCTTCATCCCCAGGCAGCCACTGATCTGCTTTCCATAACTACAGATTAGTTTACACTTCCTAGAACATCATATAAATGGAATCTTACAGTATGCACTCTTGTATGACTGGGTTCTTCCACTCAGCATAAATCCAAGTTGTCAGCATCAACAACTCATTCATTTCTATCGCTGAGTAGTATTCCATTATACGGATGTACCACACCTGTTTATCCATTCACTTGTTGATGGACATTTTGATTATTTCCAGTTTTTGGCAAACACAAATAAAGCTGCCATGAACATGAACATACATGTTCAAGTCTTTGAATGGGGCGGGCAGGTGGGGGGGGGGGGTGGTCCTTACAAACAAACACAATGAAAGCTGAGAAACACTAACCAAAATGCTTGGGTTCAAAATCAATCTAAACTACGGAGTAAAAAATATCTTGGCCACCTTGAGCAAGTCAATTAGCTTCTCTATCAACATCAAGATGTACGACGCCTGTCCCCGCCTGGAATTTGTAAAGAAAAATGAGACAGGAAGCCGAATTCTTTTGGAACTTCCACAAAGAAACTAATGCTTTTTTCTTGTAAATTCCCTTAATTTTAAAAAGACTAATGGTCTATGAAATGTAATGCAAAATTCAATAATATTTGTCATTTTTGAGCTATTGCTTTTTTATTTCTCTTGAATTTATATTTATTTCAACACTTAAAAACTAATTTCCTGCATGCTTTTTGCCAAAAACATAAAATTAAATACAGATAACTATTTCAAAGGCCAAGAAAGAGCTTCACTCTGCATCTTTAATTCACTCAGGTAGATTCAAAGTCCTTACCTACAAGGCCCTACTTGATCTGCAGCCCCGGCCTCCATCTCCCATCACTCACTCTCCTTTCCCCCTTTGCTTATTGGGCTCAGAGCTCCACACTAAGGATGCTAAGGATGCTTCCCTCTCAGGGACTTGGCTCTTGCTGTCCTCTGTCTGGGATGTGCTCCCCCCAGGAGCCATATGGTACACTCTCACTTCTTTCAGGTCTCAAATGCCATCCTGGTCTTTCCTTTCCGGTCCATTGTATGTAAAACAGAGCCCTTCCCCACACCATTACTCTCCATCCCTCTTACCCAGCTATACTTTTCTCCATAGCACTTATCATTTGACATATTACTCACATGTCCTATATTTGACAGTTTGTTATCGTCTATATTCCCCACTAAAATAAAAGCTTTTTTAAGAACAAGGATTTTATTTTACCCCCTGCTATGTCCCCAACACCCACGACAGTGGGCTCAGCTCACCTCTGAATTCCACAAACACTTGTTAATGAATTTGTTGATTAAACACTATTGACTGAAAGACAAACAAAAAAACCTTCCCTTTGAAATTCACTGAGAAGAAAATTTTTAATTCAAATTCTCTGCTGTTGCTTAAATTAAAATGCTAAGTTAACGCTGATCTACTTAGGATGGGTTCTTTTTTCGGATTGACATTTAACTTTGAGCAGCACTTACATAGTGAAAAGAACACTGGAATTCAAAGCCAGGAAAGCCAGGGTCTAGTCACTTGCCCTGCCATAACTAGCTATGCTACCAAGCAAAACCTCTCCTGATCTCAGATAACTTCTCTCTAAAATGAGAGAAACAAGTATCTCTAAGGTTCCTCCTTGCTCTAAAATTGAGACTCTATTGCAGCTAGTGCAGTCTTATGCGTTAAGGTTGCCAATCATAAATTGGTCACCTCAGTTTGAGTCTCATCTTTCTTAATCCAAAATTGTTAACTGAAAGATTCTATATAACTATAAAATCCTGTAAAAATTGGTCATTTTCCACCCAGATGTCCAGTAGAAGGAGAGGCTTGGAAGAGCCTCATCGGGGTAGTAGCATTTCAGAAGTTAGTTTTTAAAAAGTTGATGAACCTCTAATCTTCCTCAAATGTAAAAAGAGTAAGTCAGTAGAAAGGAAATAAAGATACCTGTTTATTACCCTATCTTTACCCAGTTATTAAACTTAAAACAATTACAAATATGAGTATCATACATGCACGAAGGTAGTGGAATATTATGATTAGGAGCAGGTATGTTTGAGACCAAACAGACCTGAGTTAAAGTCCAGGCTCTCTTCTCCAACTATGTGTGATCTTGAGCAAGTTGCATACCTGCTCTGTACTTTACTTGCCTTATCTGTACATGGGTACAATATTTACAATTGTTACAACAGGTAACAATATTTAGCTACCAGGATCCCTCCCCACTTTTTTTTAAACCAGGATCCCTTGGAGAATTTAGTAAGACAATGCCTGACACATAGGATACACTTACTCAATATTATTATCATTAAATACGCAAAACACAAACCTAACAGCCACAAAAACATTCTTAGCTATTTCTCCTGATACTATGTTGCCTGTATAACATATGGAAAGAAATGAAAAAAGTTCTGACTACATTCAGCAATGTTTATCACCCATACACATATTGGTTTCTGGGAGGTCAGACCATAAAAAAATTTTTTAAGTTTTTAAAAAATCTTCCAGGCCAGAGAGGTTCTTTCTATTAAATCATTCTTCTGTGGAAATACCTGACAAACACTCAGTACATTTGTACAGTAAATATCTTAGGAAAGCTAGCTTAACAGCTCAGGTATTTTTAACTAACCCTACACTTTTTAATAATAAATAAGTTACATACATATAGAAATTTTGGATCTGTGAACTTTGTCTCTAAGGAACAAAGAGCATCTGCTTTCCTCATTTCACATACAAGAGAACCAATTAAATCAAAAGATTCCACCATCATAGCATAATGCCCCTTGAGTTTTTAAGCATATAAGACACTCAGACACACCTTGCTTTTTATAGAAAAGGCCCAAATGAGACATAATAAAACTATGATTCCATGTTAGGAATTCCCTACCAATTTGCACATGCCTTATTTTTTGGTGGCCAGACTGTAAAATAAGTCATTAAGAGTTCACAATGGGAATGCCGCAACCTCAACCTCAAATCCAGACACAAAAATATAGAGGAACGTATTCGCATCTCAGACACGTCCAAATGTCTCCGCCAACGGGATCCCATCACTGCCGTTTCCAGAAACACATAGTAATGGGTTTTAATCCATTTCTATAAATGTTCCTTGTGCTGAAAGCCAAAGTGCCCGCAAAACCGCAAAACACAAAAGATTCCTCGCATTCCGTTTATAGCCAGAAGACAAGCCATCCTCTCTGCGCCCTACCCCAGAGAGTCCTCCTTGTGACAACAAGAATTTCGTGACACCCCATGCTACCTACACATCAAAATGTCACCCCACAAAGTGGAGGGGGAGCAGTGCCTCGATGAACCGATCCTGCCAGTACTGCCACCCCTGGGCAAACACGAAACCAAGAGAAGTCGGTGGAAAGTTCCCATCCACCCAGCATATTTGGTTTCCTTCTGCCCCCAAACCCAGCGGCACAATTGCTGAGATTTGCTTTTGCACCTGCCACGGCTCCTAAGCCTGGGCTTCTCCGCGACCCCCGAGCTCATAAAAAGGCCTTGCGGCCTAAAACTCCCGTGACCCTTGCGGATAGCGCACCGAGGGCCGCTGTAGCATCCCCCTCGCTGTCCACACTGCCCGCTTCCCTGACAAAGGCCCCGTGTCAATCCGAGGCACGACACGGAGTAGTTGCTGGATTGCCCATCGCGGACCGGCAGCTGCCACTACCTTCTCCCGAGAAAAACAAACAAAACACACACGCATACATACACACACACACGCACAGCACTAGGGAATGACGGGGGGGAGGTGTAGAGCGTTAAAATTAAAATGTCCCCAAAGCTAAGCAGCCTGGGTGTGCCCTGGAAGTGCGTCCAAGGGGTACGTGGGGGAAGGGAGACCGGGCCCGGGAGGCGGCGGCGGCTCCTCCGGGGCTTCAAGGCCGTGCCGGGTGATGGTCTAATAAAATGCTGGGAGTCGGAACGTTCAAAATGAATCCACAAATGAAATCCCCGGCGGGCTTGAGGCCCCGAGGAGGGACGGAGGCGGGTGGTCTGCAGGCTCGCGGCGCGGCCCGCACCTGCCTGCCCGGCGCCCACACACACCTGCCGGGGCAGCCTTCGTGGGCCTCGGGGTCGGGGTGAAGCGGAGATGAGAGGGCCCGACCCCGGGAATGCGGCGCGGGTGGGCTAATCTGATGGCGGAGGCCAGGGGCAGCCTCGCTCACCTCCAAGTCGGTGTCGGCGGCCTCCGGGGCCCCGAGAATCTCGCTGGGCAGCTCGGCCAGGTCGGTGACCCGGATCAGCCCGTCGTGCAGGAAGATGGTCTCCTCCTTCACTGAGAGCCACTGCGCCGAGTCCGCGGCTGCCGCCGCCGCAGCCGCCGCGGCCGCCGACGAGCCCATGGCCCCGGCTGAGGGGTTGGCGGTGAGGAGCAGCCGCCCGGCCAGGGGAGACGCGAGCAGTAGCCGCCGCGATCACCAGTCCATGGCAGCAGCCGCCGCGCCCGCCTGCAGCGCCCCGCTCGCCGCCTCGCCCGTGGAGCTCCGCCCTAGGAGGTCCGAGCCGCCATCCTCCCACCCCTGGCCCCGGAGACCCTGGCCCCGCCGCCGCCGCCGCCGCCGCCGCCCTGAGCAGCAAGATCCGCCTCTGCTTCTCGGTAGCCAACTGTCAGTGAGACGCCATGTTGGGGGCGGAGCTCCCGGCATGCCCCGCGGGGCGGACAATACAGGCCCCGCCCAGCCGTTTTGCCCCGCCCTCCTCCCCGCGGACCGGGGGCAGCCGGCTCAGCAGGACCTCCTCCGCCTCGGCTGCCACTAAATCTTCCCCTTAGAGTGACCTCCCACACCCCTTGCTATTCGAGGGCGCCCTGGGTCTGCAGTGCACCAAGAGAAGAGGGCACCGCCTCCTCTCCTCCCACCTGCTCAGGTGTGCACCCCTCTCTCTCCGGCCGGAGTCCCCACCCTGGGCCCCTGGGCAGAGCCTGGAGGTTCACTTTAACTCTCACGTTTAAATGAGATATGTGCAAAAATCTGGCGCAGAGAAAGCGCTGCACATTTATTCATAAGCACTTGGTAGAAGCGCACGGTAGGTGCTTCATATTTACTACAAATTCTAGTACCAAATAAAAACTCAAAATCTGGTGAAAATAAAGCATGGGTCACAGTGTTTGATGTCCAGTGTCTGGCACTTAATAAACGCTCCGAGAGGGAGTTAAAACTATTGTTATATTCCATCAGTATTCAACACTGATTGACATACACCTTAAAAATATGCCCGCCATCCCACTTTTACTAAAACAAGAAAGGAAAGAACTATGCGTGTAGAGAAAAATGTGCGGGAGAATAAGTACCAAATTGTTAATGTGAATTGCCACGCACAGTAGGACCAGCCTGGAATGGTTGAGGTGAGATCATCTTTGTATTGCTTTTATACTTATAAAATAATAATAATAAAGCGCTCTTTGGTATCAAAGGACTTGAATACATATGTCCACCAAAAAACCTGCATAGGGAACTTTATAGCAGCTTTATTCATAATTGCCAAAACTTGGAAGTAACCAAGATGCCCTTCAGTAAGTGAATGGATAAATAAACTGTGGTACATCCAGGAGCTTCCCTGGTGGCGCAGTGGTTAAAAATCCGCCTGCCAATGCAGGGGACACGGGTTCCATCACTGGTCCGGGACGATCCCACATGCCACAGAGCAACTAAGCCCGTGCACCACAACTACTGAGCCTGAGTGCCACAACTACTGAAGCCCACGTGCCTAGAGCCCGTGCTCCACAACAAGAGAAGCCACCGCAACAAGAAGCCCACACACCACAACGAAGAGTAGCCCCTGCTCGCTGCACCTAGAGAAACCCGTGCGCAGCAAGGAAGACCCAACGCAGCCAAAAGTAAATAAATAAAAAAATTAATTTATTTGAAAAATAAATAAATAAATAAATAAACTGTGGTACATCCAGACAATGGAATATTATTCAGTGCTGAAAAGAAATGACTACCTGGGATTTCTCTGGTGGCCCAGTGGGTAAGACTCTGAGCTCCCAATTCAGGGGGCCTGGGTTCAATCCCTGGTCGGGGAACTAGATCCCGCACGCATGCCGCAACTAAGAAGCCCACATGCCACAACAAAGATCCTGCATGCTACAACTAAGACCCAGAGAAGCCTAAATAAATAAATAAATAAATATTTAAATTAATAAAAATAAAAAGAAGTGACTATCAAGCCATGAAAAGACATGGAAGAAACTTTAAGGCACATTACTAAGTTAGAGAAGCCAATCTGAAAAGGCTATACACTGTATGATTCCAACTATGTCATATTCTGGAAAAGGCAAAATTATGGAGATAATAAAAAGATCAGTGGTGGCTAGTGGATGTGGGAAGAGAGGGATGAGTAGGCAGAGCACAGAGGATTTTTAGGGCAGTGAAAATACTATGTACAAAACCATAATGTTGGATACATGAAATTATACCTTTGTCCAAACCCACAGAATATACAACACCAAGAGGGAGCCACAGTGTAAGCTGTGGACTTTAGGGATTATGATGTGTCAGTTAGGTTCATCAGCTGCAGCAAATGTACCACTCTGGAAGGGGATGTTGAAAATGGGGGAGACTGCGTGCATGGGAGCAGGGAGTATGTGGGAAATCTCTGTACCTACTCGATTTTGCTGCGAACCTAAAACTGCCCTAAAAAATAAAGTTTTAATAAAGAATGAATGAATGAATACTTTCAAACATTAAAGTGCATACCCTTTGATCCAGCAATTCAACTTTGAAGAAGTTGTCCAAAGGAAATAATCAGACCCATAGTCAAGGATGTACATACAAGGATGTGCAGCTCAGTATTGTTTGTAAGAGGAAAAATTATAATCAGTTTAAATATCCAACAGTATGGGATTGGTTAACTATAATAACGGTATATCCACAACATGGAATATTATGGAGCCATTCAGAATAATGTTTATGAAGAATATTAATACAAGTGAACGTTCATGATATATTGGTGAATGGAAAAAATCAGGCTAAAGTAGTAAGGAAATTTTGAAATTTAATTCTATTTACTGTATGATTGCATTTTTAAAATTACAAGGATGTATGACTATAGGTACAGAAGGAAAGACAGGGAAGGTAGCATGTCTGATAACATTTGGGTGAATTTCAGCAGTGCATTTACAGGTAGGTGACTGGGGGATTTGTGGTTTGGGCTTTGCAATGTTTTCCAAGTTTTCTCCTAGAGCATGCACTACTTTTGAAAAAAGCAAAAAAGAAAAATCTACTGAACACCTAGGAATCAAAGTGTCTCCACTCATATAACCATCATACTACCCTTCCAAGTATTCATTAATAGCCCCATTTTATAAGGAACTGAGGCTCAGAATTAAGTGACTTGCACCTGCCTAGGAATTGGCAGAATTGAGATTTGAACACATTGCTGGCTCCACCCTGTACTGCCTCCCTCCCAAACAAGTAATTCATATACATTGCACTGTTACAACAATCTCATGTGCCTTACAATGACTGTTAATTTCATTTTCATGATATTTATCCCACACTCATTTGCTAAGCTCCCAGCAGGTGTCAAATCCTGGGAGGTGTACAGAATGGAGATATTATTACCCCCACTTTCAGCTAGGAAACTGAGGCTCAGTTGGTTACTTTACTCAATATCTCACAGACAGTAAACATCATATCTCAGATGTGAACCCAGGTCTGTCTGATTCTATAATCCCAGCTTCCTTATTTTGTCTCACAACTTCCAAATCCAATGGCAACCATCAGTTTTTGAATGCTCAGGTTTTGGAATCTAAATAACCTTCCTGTGTGGCTCAAAATAAATTCTCCTCCTCATATTGTTTATATTTCAAGATCAGGAGTCTAAATGCCAAAGAAGTACAGATCTTTCTTGACCTATGATGGGATTATGTCCTGATAAACCCATCATAAGCTGAAAATATCGAAAGTAGAAAGTCCCACTGAACATCATAGCTTAGCTCAACCTACCTTAAACGTGCTCAGAACACTTACATTAGCCTACAGTTGAGCAAAATCATCTAACACAAAGCCTCTTTTATAATGAAGTATTGAATATCTTGTGTAATTTATTGCATACTATACTGAAAGTGAAAAACAGAATGGTTGCATAGATACTGAATGGTTGTAAGTATATAGGTTGTTCATCTATAGTGGAAGCTTGCTGCCACTTCCTGGCATCATGAGAGAGGATCTTACCGCGTATCGCTAGCCCAGAAAAAGATCAAAATTCAAAATCTGAGATTCAGTTTCTACTGCATGTATATCGCTTTGGCACCATTGTAAAGTCAAAAAATCTATAAGTCCAACCATCCTAGGTCGGAGACAGTCTGTAATGTCCTTCACTTCACTTAGTGAAAACAGCACATATCCAAAGCTGAAAGTCTTTAGACTGCATAATGAATAGTTATTTAAATCTGAAGTTTTAAAAAGCCACTTTAGTCTTGATATGCTTACTGTTTTCATGGTATATATTGTCCCACAATTTACTTTCAACCTGTGTTCATATTTAACATGTATGTCTCATAGTATGTAGTAGGGTCTTATTTTTATTCACTCAGTCATCCTCTGCCTATTAATTTTAGTGTCTCAGTCATTAACATTTTATACAATTATTGATATGCTTGGATTTACGTCTACCATTTTGCTGTTTTCTATTTGTCCCTTTGTGTTTTGTTTCTATGGTCCTCTTTTGATGCCTTCTTTTTGGTTATTTGAAAAACTTTTATTATTCTGTTTTAATTTATTTATTAGCCTTTCTGCAGTATCTCTTTGTATTATATTTAGGGGTTACTCTAGGGATTATAATATATGTATCTAAACTTTCACAGTCTACATAGAGTTAATATTTACCATTTTCTGTAAAATGGAAAAACCTTAAAATAATAGTCTTTTTATCGCCTCTCCAAAAAAAAATAGTTATTTAATATTTTAGCAACAGTAATTAATTAGTCATAGGACTGCATGGCTGCCACTGTACCACGATGAGGCAGCTGATGAATTAATATTTATAGAATCCCCTCTGGAAAAAGACCATTTACTGGGAATTTCTAGAACAGATCAGCAAGACAAAGAAAGTCCCTGCTCAAAAGAACTCTATGCTGGAAGCCTGGAGGCAGAGAATCCAAATTTAGTCAAGATCACACACACACACACACACACACACACACACACACACACACACACACCCCATGCACACAGGAAACATCCATTCATGGAATCATAGAAAGGAAAGGTTTATGGTTTATGACTTATTTTCTTCGGAATTGTCCTTTCCACTCTTCCGTTTGAGAATGGGGGCTCGGGATGGGAAAAGGATCAAGGGAAGGTGTTGGCTAGGCAACCCTCTGGAGGAAGCATGAGAAAGCAGGAAGAAGAGCTATGAGTAGATTGGACTTCAGTTTCCCCTGGGAGGCATCTCCCCAGGAGAGAGCAAGCTTGTTGATGGAGACTGTGTCCCCACTGCCCCAGCTGCTGACGCAGTGTTCACTGGCCTTGGTTCAAGCTGGGGCCCCTCTGGGATTTTGCAATATCTCTCCCTTCTGCTGGCTTTTCTGCACCAGCTGACTGTCTAAAATGAGTCTGTAATCCTTACCAGGCCCACAAAAATGCGAGTGTAGCCTGGAGATAAGTGGTCCTTGATAAGCCTTAATAGAGCTTGAAATAGCTTTAAACAAAGCAGCCATGTTAATTTTTAAAGCCTTTCAAAACATCAAGGAAAAAAACACATGCCTACATCTGCTAAATAAATACGTGCACACACATTGACAGAACCTGTGGGGGAGATTGAGTATTTCCATCTCACTAATCACAGTCTCAAAGAGGAAGCACACACACCTACTCAAAATCTTTTTTTCCAAGTGATCTGGTCGGCCCTGTTTTCTTCTTCTTTTTTTTTTTTAATTTATTTCAAGGAAGATTCTGTCAGCTCATAGGTGAGTCTATGAGGCAGCAGAGAAAGGAAATCGGATGAAAAAGATATTTGAAAATGAAGAGGGAGAAATTCTCCTTAGAGCTCCCTTGATTACGGTAACTTAAGGGACAAGCCTCCACGGTGAAGAAAAGCTCAACGATGAAAAGCCCAACGATGAAGCAGCATGACGTGCAACTGTCTTTGGAGGAATCGGCACCTTGCAGCTCCGAAAGATGCCACGTCCTCTCTCGCCCCCTTGTGGACATCAGAGGCCGTACCGCACTGGAATTTCCAATTCTTACTTAACAAATTTGCAAGCACTTCCCTGCTGCAAAAACTTACATTAAAAAACGGTAGCCCTCACAAAGGAAAAGTGGGCAAAAGACACAGTCTTAGAGTTTGCACAAGAGGAAAAGCAAACACTCTATGTTTTCAATATTCACTGAGTGCCTACTTTGTGCTGGCAAAATGTTAGGTTTGGCACTCCTCTCTAGGAAAAAGGCAGCTTCCCTCCCTCCAGAAGCTTAGGATGGGGAAGTGACTTGGAACAAGTAACTCCAAAGGGGATGAGAAGTCCAGGGACCTGATCTGAGAAATGAGGAAGGTTCCCTGAGGATATCCTGGGGGGGGTTTTGTTGTTGATCTTTCAGTTTTTTTGAGATATAACTGACATACAGCACTGTGTAAGTTTAAGATGTACAGCATAATGATTTGCATACATACATCATGAAGTGATTATCACAATGAGTTTAGCGAACATCCATCATCCCATATACAAACAAAAGAAAAGAAAAAATGTTTTTTCCTTGTGATGGGAACTCTAGGATTCACTCTCTTGACAACTTTCATATATAACATACAGAAGTGTTGATTATTAATCAGGTTGTACATTACATCCCTGGTACTTATTTATCTTATAACTGGAAGTTTGTACCTTTTGACCACCTTCATCCAATTCCCTCTCCCCCACCCCCATTTCCAACTCCCACCTCCACAGATTTGGTAACCCCAAATCTGATCTCCTTTCCTATGAGTTTGTTCGTTTGTTTGTTTTGGAAACATAACTGACCTACAACGCTGTGTTAGTTCCAGGTTCACAACATAGTAATTCGATATTTCTTCACATTACAAAATGATCACCATGATGTCACATTTAATGCTGGTAACTGGTGTGTATGAGTTAGCTAAAGGAACGTGAGGATGGTGGGTGGGGAGATTTAGTAACCAAAGAAAAGCATTTGCATGAAATGCAGGATGTGTAGCGCTTGAATCATGGCCTGCGTGGATTTGGGTCCTACCTCCCTTGTGTGTTACCTTGGACAAGTTATTCCTCACATCTGTGCTGCATTTTCCCACCTTGAAATAGGATGATAGTAATGGTACCGACCTCATAGGGCTTTTGTGAGGATTAAATGAGTTAATATGGGCAGGACCATTAGCACCATGCCTGGAATGAAGAAGCTCTCAATACATGTGAGCTATTATTAAATGTTGCACCATTTTTTACCTATTAATTCAAAGATTTTCATTTGTACCCAGGCATGGTGAAGTTCTGGGGTAAACACACCATCTATTGCTGGTGGCACTTTAAATCAGCATGGTCTTTGGGGGAAAGCACTTTGGCCACACGTATCCAAAAGGCATAAAAGGACCGTGCCTTTTGATCCATCGTTCCACTCCTAGAAATTTACCCATGGAAAATTTTCATCCAACAAGGAATTATTGGGGCTTCCCTGGTGGCACAGTGGTTAAGAATCCGCCTGCCAATGCGGGGGACACGGGTTCAAGCCCTGGGCCGGGAAGATCCCACATGCCGCGGAGCAACTAAGCCCATGCGCCACAACTACTGAGCCTGTGCTCTAGAGCTCCCGTGCCACCACTACTGAAGCTCGCGCACCTAGAGCCCATGCTCCGCAACAAGAGAAGCCACTGCAATGAGAAGCCCGCGCACCGCAACGAAGAGTAGCCCCCGCTCGCCGCAACCAGAGAGAGCCCATGCACAGCAACAAAGACGCAATGCAGCCAAAAATTTTAAAAAATAATAAAATAATAAATTTAAAAAAACAAAACAAGGAGCTATTAAGTTCCTACCCTCTGCTAGGCTCTTATAACTAAGTCATAGCTCCTATCCTCAAGGAGCTTAAAATCTAATGGGGGAGAAGACAAGTAATCAGAATATATGCTGCAGGGCAAGAAGTCCTGTCAGTGATGGGACAGGTTGAGAGTACAGAGCAGGAGCAGCTGATCTGTATTTGGGGTGAGGCTTGGGGCAGGGGCACAGAAGAGCTAGAGCAGCGGTTCTCAACTGGGGGTTATTTCACCAACCCCGGGGACATTTGGCAACGTCTGGAAATGATCATTACCATCATGACTAGGGTCGGATGTGACTGACATCTAATGAGTAGAGGTCAGGGATGCTTCCAAACATCCTACAATCAACAGGACAGCCTCCCCTGCACCCAACAAAGAATTATCCAGCCCCAAATATCGATAGTGCTGAGGCTGAGAAACTGATCCAAAGGGCTGATTGAAATTAGTCAGGTGGGGGAAGGCTCGTAGCAGAGAGGAGCATTCCAGGGCTTCAGAAGAACATGTGCAAAATCTAAGAGGTGAGAGAGAAAAGGGTAGATTAGAGACTAGAAGAATAATAACTCATATTTGTTACTTCCCATGTGCCAGGGATGCTTCAAATATACTCACCACAACCAAACGGGGTAGGCACTTCTGTTATCCCATTTTACAGATGGGGACATAAAGGCACTGAAGGAGGAAGCTCTCACAGCTAGGAAGAGGCAGAGCTGGGATCTGAACCCAGGGAAGCTCATTCTGGAACCAGTCCTCTGAACCCCAAACTAGTGCCAGAAGCTGCCCTTTCTAGCTGAAGACTTGAAGGGCAGAGATTGTTAGGGTGTAGGGTGTAGATTGGAGAGAAATAAGGCTTGAGAGGAAAGCAGGAGTCTGATCAGGAAGGGGCTTGTTAGCTATGTTAAAGGAATTTTCCCCAAAGAGCAATGAGAAATCAGCGGAGAAATTTGAGGAGAATGAGAGAATTGCCTTTGCATTTTTTTTTATTTAAAAAAATTTTTTTAATTTACTATTATTATTATTATTATTTGCCTTTGCATTTTAGAAAGATCCTCTGGTTGCCCTGTGGAGAATGGCTCAGCCTATAGGCTGGATGACTACTTGGGCTGTCGTAGGAATCCAGACGTGAACTTGAACTTGGGCTTAGGTGAGTGTCTAGTGGCATGGAATGAAGTGGGTGAATTCAAAAGCACTTGAGAAGATATGGGAGTTTAGGGAGTGGCTGAGTGGGGCTATGAGGATTAAAGGCTGGGCACCTGCCTGGGAGATTTTCTTAGTTTGGTAGTGCTGTCATAACAAAGTATCACAAACTGAGCGGTTTAAGCAACAGAAAGTTGTCTCACAGTTCTGGAAGCTAGAAGTCTATAATCAACAGGGTGGGTTGCTTCTGAGGGCTGTGAGGGAAGGAACTATTTCAGGCCTCTCTCCTTGGCTTGTAGCTGGCTGTCCTCTCCCTGTGTCTTTCCATTGTCTTCCCTCAATATGGGTCTGTGTCCACATTTCCTCTTCTTATAAGGACATCAGTCATATCGATTAGGGGCCACTCTAATGACCTCATTTTAATTTATCACCTCTGTAAAAATCCTACTCCATAACATAAGATCAGACCCTGAGGTACTGGGGGTTAGGACTTCAATATAGGAATTTGAAGGGACACAATTCAATCCATAACAGAGATGGAGCTATGATTCCCTGAAATAGGATGTTTTAGGGAAGGAAAATGAGTGGGGGAACAGAGCAGAAAACTATAATTCAAAAGAAAACAGTTGTATTCAAAAGGCTATTTATTTATAATGATGTACATTTAAATGAAATAGTATGAAGTCATTAAAAAGGATAATTAAGAAACTTTGACAGCAATATAAACATTTATGAAATAATAGTCTATGAAGAAAATCAAAACACAGGAGTTTACCTACACTAATATGGACTACATATGTGTGCACCTAATAACTTGAAAAAAGCACAGAGGAGGAAACTGTTATATGAGGAGGAGAATCTGCGGGTGGATATTTTCTTTTTAATATCCTTGTCACGAAGGAATTCAATCTAAAGCAGCACTAGGACTCCAGGATCACACTTGTGGGGTTTTTTTCCCCACAATTTTAGGATTATTTTAGGCTGTGCCCTGGAAGTTACTTATTTTTATATCAGAGCTTGTTTCTTTTTCATAAAAATTTGCATTGAATGTTCTAATTAGCAAAAAAAAAAAAAAATCAATAAGTTGATCCGATTCCTGCCACTGTTCACATTGCTAGGGTATTTTAGTTGTTCCTTGTCCTCCTTAAACCAGTCCTCATTTAGAGTGATCTTTCTAAAATGCAAGTGTGGGGACTTCCCTGGTGGTCCAGTGGCTAAGACTCCACGATCCCAGTGCAGGGGGCCCGGGTCCGATCCCTGATCAGGGAACTAGATCCCACATGCCGCAACTAAGATCATGCATGCTGCAACTAAGATCTGGCGCAGCCAAATAAACAAAATTCTTTTTTTAATGAATTTTTTAAAAAATAAAAATAAAATGCAAGCGTGATTATCAAGTCACTTCCTGGCCTTAAAATCCTGTAGTGAGGGGCTTCCCTGGCGGTGCAGTGGTTAAGAATCCACCTGCCAATGCAGGGGACACGGGTTCCCACACGCCGTGGAGTAACTAAGCCCGTGCGCCACAACTACTGAGCTTGCCCACATAGAGCCCGTGCTCCCCAACAAGAGAAGCCACCGCAATAAGGAAGCCCACGCACTGCAATGAAGAGTAGCCCCCGCTCGCCGCAACTAGAGAAAGCCCACGCGCAGCAACAAAGACCCAATGCAGAAAAAATAATTAATTAATTAATTAATTTTAAAAAAAGCCTGTAGTGATCTCTCTTGATTTCCTCTGGGGCCCCACAAAATCTTCAGGATCAGGCTCTTATTGGGCAAAGTGTCACTTCTCACAGTTCTCAGCCCCTTTCCACCCACTGAACGTGCTAAAATACTTAGAGTTCACATATATCATCCCTTTTTCTGGGCTTTCCCTTTTCTGGGCTTTTGTTGTAACTTTGTGGTAGATTGGAAAATGTTCTCAATTCTTTACTTTCTCCGTTTATTAAAGTCATACATCCATACCCTTTATTATGTGACTGTACTGGGGGTTGAATAGTGTCTCCCAACTTCATGTCCACCCAGAACTTGTGAATGTGACCTTATTTGAAAACAGGGCCTTTGCAGATGTAATCAAGTTAAAATGATGTTATACTGGATTAGGGTGGACCTTAATCCATAGACTGGTGTCCTTATAAGAGGAAAAAAAAACTTTTCTTGGCCACACCACGCGGCATGCAGGATCTTAGTTCCCTGACCAGGGATCGAACCCGTGTCCCCTGCAGTGGAAGTGCAGAGTCTTAACCACTGGACCACCAGGGAAGTCCTGAAAATTTTTTTTATGATAATTTTTTTTTAATTTTCATTTTTGTGGAAGTATAGTTAATTTACAATGCTACGTTAGTTTTTGGTGTACAGCAAGGTGATTCAGTTATGCATATATATATTCTTTTTCATATCCTTTTCCATTATAGGTTATTACAAGATATTGAATATAGTTCCCTGTGCTATACAGTAGGACCTTGTTGTTTATCTATTTTATATATAGGAGTTTATATCTGCTAATCCCAAACTCCTAAGTTATCCCTCCCCAACCTTTTCTGTTTGGTAACCATAAGTTTGTTTTCTATGTCTGTGAGTCTGTTTCTGTTTTGTAAATAAGTTTACTTGGATATTTTAGATTCCACATATACATGATATCATATGATACTTGTCTAAGAAGAGGGAAATTCGGGCACAGAGATACAGAGGAGCCATAGAGGGAAGACCACATGATGACAGAGGTAGAGACTGGAGTGACGCTTCTACAAGACAAGAAACACTGAGGTTGGTGGGCAACTACCAGAAGCTAGGAGAGAAGGATAGAATACATTCTCATTCGGAGCCTCTGGAAGGAATCAACCCTGCTGACACCCTAAAGTTGGACTTCCAGTCTCCTGAACTGTGAGACAATGGATTTCTGTTGTTTTAAGCCACCCAGTTTGTCGTACTTTGTTACTTCAGCCTTAGGAAGCAAATATAGGGTCTTTCCCAAACTTCCCATCAGAGCAGGCGGAGTAAATTTCCCTGCCCCATAAAGCTGGGCTTGGCCTTGTGACGTGCTTTGGTCAATGGCATTTTAGCAGATGTGATGTGGGCAGAGGTCAAATATTCTTGTTCAGTTTGGCATCTGTCAAGAAAAGCACACACTCCGGGAGCTGCTGGTCCCAGAATTGGACATGTGGGGAGGCCTGAGCCACCAGCCTGGAGCCAAGCCCTGCAGATCTCATCCTTGAAGAAGAGCCAACCCACAGACCCTGGAAGGGTCAACTACATGCTTGTTATTATCAGCTACTGAGTTTTTAACCCTAAGTCCCTAGTGCCTGGCATGGTGCTTAAAGTAGCTGCTTTGTAAAGGCTTCTTAGTGCTAAATGACTTTGAAGATGCCTTACAAAAAAAGTTCACACATGAATTCACAATGTTGTATCACCTTTTGCAGCCGCTGCAGGCTCCCTCTGCTCCCACCCCTCATCTGCTTCTTTACCTCACCTCTAGCCAATGTCAATCTTGATCGAAGAAAGTCACCCTGGCTTCTTTCCAGTTCTTTACCACTTGCACAACTGTTCCTATTCCGGGCCTTTGCACATGCTGTTCCCTGGCCTAGATTGCACTTCCCACCTGTTTCACTTGGCAAACTCCTATTCATCCTTCAGGTCTCAGCTACCTCATAGGGAAATTCCTTGGCTCCCCCAAACATGACAAATCCTCCTGTTTCTCAATCTCTTTGCACACTATACTTTTTCTTAGTTGTACCTATCTTAACTGCAATTAAGTAATTATTAATAAAAATTTAGATGCCTGTCTCTTTTGTTAGACTGTATACATTAAATGTATTTTTAAATATATTAAATACTTATATATTTAATCAAATACTTATATATTAATGCTTATATATTTAAATACATATATATTAAATATTACATATTAAACTCTTTTTTTACGTTTTTTTAATGACTTTCTCATATTTTTTATTTGTTTTTTGGCCATGCCGTGGGCACCGTGCAGCATGTGGGATCCTAGTACCCCGACCAGGGATCGAACCTGCGCCCCCTGCAGTGGGAGTTCAGAGTCTTAACCACTGCACTGGGGAAGTCCTTATATTAAATTCTTAATGCCACTGAACTATATACTTAAAATGTTTAAAATGGTACATTTTGTTATATATAATTTACCACAATAAAACAATTCTAAAAAAAAAGTATATACTTTGCTTAGCAAATAGTCAGGACCACATCATTTGCCATTATTAGCATACTGATTATCTGAAAGGTAAATGAATAAGCAGCAAAATTAGGATTCAAATCCAAGTCCATTGGCTCCCCAAAGCTGTAACTTTAACCTCTACATCATTTTCAATTGACCTGCACGCAATGAATATTTTTTGAATGAATTATTCCACACTCTCTTTTCCCAAAGAAATTCCAATTTTATACTTGTACAATCTATGGGGAAATTCAGAACATGGTTGTCTTCCCTTACATGAATTTTCCACTTTGACACTGTTTTTATTTTGAATTATATACATGGAGGGTAGCTCTGGGGTCTGTTCAACACTTAGAGCTTCTAGGGGACTTCCCTGGCGGTTCAGTGGTTAAGACTGCACTTCCAATGCTGGGGGCGTGGGTTGGATCCCTGGTCCGGGAACCAAGATCCCACAACCCTCGAGGTGTGGCCAAAAAACAAATAGACGAACAAACCACTTAGAGCTTCTAAAGGTGAGAATCAGGCCTTGGAATGGAGCAGGAACCCTCCCCAAACCCTCGTAACCAGAGCTTGGCAGGTGGTGTAGGCTAAATAATACTCCCAAAGTATGTCCCTGTCCTAATCCCTCAAACCTGTGGATATTATCAATACTTTATATGGCAAAGGTACTTGGCAGATGTGATTAAGTTAAAGACCTGATAAAAATATATTTGGTCTTTGTCCTGGGTTCCTGACACAGAGCTCCTGAAGCCCATGAAATTTCCTGAGTGATGGGAGCATCTTTTGTTATTCATAAGGAGGTCTTTTTTAAACTTTTTTTTTTTTTGGCTGCATTGGGTCTGTTGCCGCGCGGGCTTTCTCTAGTTGCGGCGAGCAGGGTCTTCTCTTCGTTGTGGTGCGTGGGCTTCTCATTGCGGTGGCTTCTCTTGTTGTGGAGCATGGGTCTCGGCGCATGGGCTTCAGTAGTTGTAGCACGTGGGCTCAGTAGTTGTGGCTCTCGGGCTCTAGAGCGCAGACTCAGTAGTTGTGGTGCACAGGCTTACTTGCTCCATGGCATGTGGGATCTTCCCAGACCAGGGCTCGAACCCATGTCCCCTGCACTGGCAGGCGGTTTCTTAACCACTGCACCACCAGGGAGGCCCCAGGACCTCTTTTTGATCACACCTGAGTTTATGTTAATGAGGTGACTTAGGTTAGGGACCCCTAGCTGGCCACCAGAAAGACCAAGGGATTAGAAGGTCGGAACTTCCAGCCCTACCCAGACTTAAGGGAAGGTGGGGAAGGGGTGGTAGTGCTAGTGATTAAGCTCCATAAATACTTGAACAAGATTTGATGAGCTTCTTGGTTGGTGAACACATCAAGAGGTGCTGGGAGGGTGGTGCACCCAGAGAGGGTATGGTGCTCCAGGCACCACCCTTACCTTGCCCTATTTCTCTCTTCCATTTGGCTGTTCCTGAGTTGTACCCTTTATAGCAAACTGGTGAATGAATGTAAGTAAAGTGTTTCTCTGAGTTCTGTGAGCCATTATAGCCAATTATCAAACTTGAGGAGGGAGTCGTGGGAACCCTCCATGTGTAGCCAAGTCAGACAGAAGTGTGGGTAACCTGGGGACCCGATACTGGTGATTGGCATCTGATGTGAGGGGCAGTCTTGTGGGACCGAGCCCTTAACTTGTGGGGTCCATGCTTACCCCAGGTAGGTAGCATCGGAATTGAATTGTAGGACATTCAGTAGGTATCTGCAGAGAAGTGGAGAATTGCTTGGTGTGGAAAACCCACACATTTTGGTGTCATAAGTATTGTGAGTGGAGAAACTGATCTTCACAGGGAGATACCCTGAATTATCCAGTTGGGATGTAATCACAATGGTCTTTATAAGAGATCTAGGATCAGAGGAAGAAGGTGATGTGAAGACAGAAGCATTTGCACTGGCGTACCTAGGAGGAAGGGATCGCCAAGTCAAGGGGTATGGGTGGCCCCTCACTACCAACAGCTTGACATTAGCCCACTGAAACTGATTTTGGACTTCTGACCGCCAGAACTGTAAGAGAATGTATCTGTGCTGCTTTAAGCCATAGACTTTGTGGTAATTTGTTACAGCAGCAACAGGAAAACTAAACAAGAGGTATTTGGATGCTAAGGAAGTAGATCTCAGGCACGAGGTTCCCAGCCTTGTCCACAACAAGCAGTCCTGCCCTAAGTATTGCACAGATGCACCAGAGCTGTAGGAAGCAGGTGCAATGGAAAGGAGGATATCTCCAAGGTAGGGATATGGATTCCACCTCTGGTACCTTGCTAAGGGACTAGTGCAGTGGTTCTAAGTATGATCTGGGAATCCTTAGCATCCCTGAGATTCTTAAAATGAACCCATGAAGTGAAATCCATTTATCATGCTGCTACTAAGACATTGTCTTTTCACTTTCATTCTCTCATGAGTGTTGAATAAGAGTTTCCAGAGGCTGCAGGACATAATATGTGATAATGCAACAGACTGAACGTAGAAGCACATATGAGAAGCCAGCTCTATTAAGCCAGACATTAAGCAATTTGCAAAAATATAAAACAATGCCATTCTTCTTTTTTGTTTTGGAAAATGTTTTTCACAAAAATATTGCATTAACATGGAATGGTTTGTTGTCATTTAAAAACAAATCTTTTAATAATTATTTGGTCTTGATATGGTAAGTATCAATAGACATATAACCCACATAAACAAAAAACTCTTTCATATCTTTAATAATTTAAGACTGTAAAGGGCTCCTGAGACCAAAAAAAATTGAGAACCACTGCTTAAGGTACAGAAAGATTTCTTGTGGCCAATTTTACAATCTACCACATAATTTTTTTTATCAAAATGAGATACTATGTACTTTTTTTACATGACTCTTTTTTGTATATTTGTGATTATTTCTTCAAGATTCCTAGAAGTGGAGTCTTGACACATGTTATAAAGTTGCTGTCTTGAATATTCTGCCCATCTATATTCCATAAGCAGTGCATGAATGTTCAACAAATCTTCAACAACATGAAGTGTTAAAATATATTTTGCTAATCTTAATGGGTAAAAACTATCTCATTTTAAATGTACATTTCTTTACTAGGGAAACGATCTTTTTTTGTAAATACTAGTAATATATATGTCTTCTTTTGTGAATTGCCTTTTTGTCTATCAAGATTTTAGTCTTTTTCTTACCAATCTGAATTTTTAACAATTTATATTTTGTGGGTATCAATCTTGTCGTTTTTTTTTTTTTTGGGCCGCGCCACACAGCTTGTGGGATCTTAGTTTCCCGCCCAGGGATCGAACCTGTGCCCCCTGCGGTAGAAGCTCGGCGTCTTAACAGCGGGACCCCAGAGAAGTCCCTTCGTAACAGTTCTTATGCAGCTACTTCACTCTTCGTAACACTACATCATACTCCAACGTATGGATGTAAACTGCTGGTCCCCTACTGATGGAACATTTGGTGCTGCAATGAACATTCTTGCATATACTTAAGAACTGGTGTGAATCTGCAGGAAAAACAGAAACCTTACTTTTCAACACCCTGAAGGTAACTCTAGCCCTAAGCTCACAGACACTGATAAATCACAATACCTTTTCTTTATCATAACAAATACATCTGTCAAGTGGACCAGATGCTTGCATTGGCCTGAGCAATGTTTCCTTGCTCCTGGGTAACCTACTTGACAAGTCAAATTATCATTACTATTTAGTAGGGGCCAGTCACATGGTAGGAAGGGCAGTTCAACATACAGGTTGTGCAAAAGCTATGAAGCAGGCAAAACAGCCCAATTTGAGGAACTAAAAGAAACTTAATATGGTGAGGGGCAGAGTAAAAATGAGTCAACTGGAGAAATGGGCCAATCAGAGGACTCGTGGCCATAATTTTGGAGCCAAACCTTAGAGTGATAAGGAGCCACTTGAAGGGCTTTAGTCAGAAGTGATGTTGGGATTTGTTTCAAAAAATGCATCAGAACCTATCACTATATACCTATCAGTACAAACTTACTAGAACCATTAGAATTAAAAAGGACAATCAAGGGAATGTCATGTACAGCATGATGACTATTGTTAATAACACTATATTGTATATTTAAAAGTCATTAAGAATAGATCTTAAAAGTTCTATAAGTTCTCATCACAAGAAAAAAAAATCTTATAACTGTATGGTATTGCGTGTCAACTAGACTTACTGTGATCATTTTGCAATATTAACCAATAACAAATATGCTGTACACCTAAAACTAACCTGTCAATCATACCTCAATTAAAAAAAAAATAAAACAAAAACCTGAAAATAGCCAGTGCTGAGAAGGAAGTGGAATAATTGGAACTGTTACGCATTGCTGGTGGGATACAAAATGGGTTTGAAACTTTCTTACAAAGTTAAACTACACAACCCAGCCAATCCTACTTGTAAGTATTCTAACCCAAGAGAAATGAAAACATATGTCCACACAAAACCCTGTATGTGAATGTTTATAGTGGCTTTATTCATAATCTCCAATAATTATAAACCACCCAAATATCTTTCAATGGGTATTATTTTAGAATAAACAGTGACACACTGATACAACAGAATGCTGACTGACAATAAAAAGAACTACTGAACCATTAATGTGAACAAATGTCACAGATATTATGCCACAAAACATATTACATAATGTTCTGGAAAAGACAAAACTAGAAAAACAAAAATTTGATCAGTGGTTACTAGGAATGGGAACTGACTTTTGGAAGGAACTCTGGTGGTGCTTCCCAAACTGCACAGATGCCACAGCACTGCACACAAAAAAGTCAATTTTACCAAATGTAAATTATCAATAAAACCAACTTTAAAAACCCATCAGTGGGGGCTTCCCTGGTGGCGCAGTGGTTGAGAATCTGCCTGCCAATGCAGGGGACACGGGTTCGAGCCCTGGTCTGGGAGGATCCCACATGCCGTGGAGCAACTGGGCCCGTGAGCCACAACTACTGAGCCTGCACGTCTGGAGCCTGTGCTCCGCAACAAGAGAGGCCGCGATAGTGAGAGGACCGCACACCGCGATGAAGAGTGGCCCCCACTCGCCACAACTAGAGAAAGCCCTCGCACAGAAACGAGGATCCAACACAGCCATAAATTTTTTAAAAATTAATTAATTAATTAATAAAATTAAAAAAAAAAATTGGGTTGGCCAAAATGTGCCTTTGGTTTACAAAAAAAAAAAACCCATCAGTGATTTTTCACCTATCTATTGCCAAAAACCCAAGTCTAAGGACCCATCGTTTCAGGGAGCCTGTAGGGTAACAGGCACTCTTATACATGAGTATAAATTGGTACAACCTCCATGGAGGGCAGTTTGGCACCATCTACCAAAACTGCCTAAATCCTTTGACTCAGCAAAAAGCTACTTCTTACCTGGTGCTTGCCCATCTGTACGCACACCGCAAATTACTCACTACATCGCACTCCGTTACCCAGCACTTTCTGAAAGTTTGCTTTAACCGAAAGAACTTCATTCGTACCTGTCTTTGTTAACTGGAAAAAAATCAAGATTTTCACTTTAATGAAAAGAGGCAAAGGGGGAAAACAGCGGTTTGTTTTGCAGAGAGCCACTAGAGATGGCAGCATGTCTGGGCAATGGGAGTGGCACCACCAAGCTCCTTCCCTGGAACTACACTCTGGCATCTCAGCATCCAGAGCCATCACTTTGAACTGTGAGCATCTGTGTTTTATCCCATTTTATGCCTCTGTTAGCAAGATGGGTCATAAGGTAATTTCTTCACTTTATGCCATTTTGGCTTACAAAAGGTTTCAGAAGCATACTCTACTTTTGGATAGCAGGGGAAACCTGTATAATTACAAATGATGGAAACCCAAATATCCATACAATGCACTACTACACTATGCAGCAGTAAAGATGGACTCATATGGAATAATCAAATTCATTTGTTATCTATATAACAGCATGTACTGCACATGGGGTTTTTGGTTAAAAACGGGGAAAGGTAAATAATTATACTAATCTGTTGTGTATGCTTTAAGAAACTAGATACACAAGAAACTAATAGTAATGACTATGGAGAGGGGCTGAATTGGGCAGAAATGGATGTTAAGTCATGGAAAGGGAGGAAAGTTTGTGGCCTGAGAGCCCCCGGTTGTTTCTTATCCATGTACAGTTAGTACTGACCTGTTCAGTGATGGCTGGGGAAATGCCACTGCTTTGTATTGGTAGGTGCCGGGTGAAAAAGCTGAGAAGACACTTAGGAAGCTAAGAATGTTGATCCAAAGAGGGGATTCCACTGCAGCTGACAGCACTCCCCTCCAGTCCCACTCCTCTTAGTAGAGGCTAACATCCCATCAAGTTGGCTGAGTCATACCACACCTCCAGACAGATTTAAAAAAAAGAAAAAGAAAAAAGACACAAAGGAAATGGACTGGAATTATTTAATTAGGTTCTTTGTAAGAAGTTTAGAACACTACTTTGTGAGGATAAATTCCGTTTGTAAGAGCAAACACAGAGCGGAGGTAGCCCTGGAGCTGAGGAACAGCTTTGATTCTTCGCAGAATTTGTGAGTCCACAGCTTTCTGATCAACCTTCCGCTGCTCTGTAATCTCGTATTTCTAAACAAAAAGAAAAATCATAAAAAAAAAGGGGCACAAGTACCAAACTCCACATTAACTAAGAAATCCTACGTCACAAGTATTCAATCCCAGGAATATTTAGAAGGCAATTTTTAAAAATTAGTTAATTTATTTTTATTTCTAGTTGTGTTAGGTCTTCGTTGCTGCGCACAGGCCTTCTCTAGTTGTGGCGAGCGGGGGCTACTCTTCATTGTGGTGGCTTCTCTTGTTGCGGAACACGGGCTTAGCTGCTCCGTGGCATGTGGGATCTTCCCGGACCAGGGCTAGAATCCGTGTCCCTTGCATTGGCAGGTGGATTCTTAACCACTGCGCCACAAGGAAAGTCCCTAGAAGTCAATTTTGATAATCCTCTCCTTGGAGGGCTGTGAAATACAACCTATTTTTAATATAATAATAGCAACCCTTGGGCTTCCCTGGTGGCGCAGTGGTTAAGAATCCACCTGCCAATGCAGGGGACATGGATTCGAGCCCTGGTCAGGCAAGATCCCACAGGCTGTGGAGCAACTAAGGCCATGCGCCACAAGTACTGAGCCTGCGCTCCAGAGCCCATGCTCGGCAACAAGTGAAGACACCACAATGAGAATCCCACGCACCACAACAAAGAGTAACCCCCACTCGGCACAACCAGAGAAAAGCCCACGTACAGCAATGAAGACCTGATGCAGCCAAAATTAAAATAAATATATTAAAAAAATACTAAAAATAGCAACTCTTATCCTTTTGTCTACTTTAATACCCAAAGGATAAATGATCGTAAATTCCCAACAGAACAGTAGGTCATGGAGTTTCACTAAAACCTCAGGATTCTGAGTTGAGCTCCTAGCTGCCATTAAGAACTACTGAATTTAGCAGAATCTGGAAAAATATTTCCCAGATAGTCCTCATTATTTACAGCTTTTCTTTTCCCAACAATTCTTAACCTTGTTTATTTTCACTCCCAAGTAGGAGAGCCAGAGCTATTAGAGGCAAAGACTGAAATAGCTTACCTCTCTCTCTGTGTCGAAGATCTCACCTTCCTGGTGCCTGGGCTTACGCAGTTTCTTCTTCTTGAAATAAGCATCAGTGAGATGTTCTGGGATTTTCACACCACTGATATCAATTTTGGTGGAAGTGGCAATGACAAATTTCTGGTGTGTTCTCCGCAGAGGAACTCGATTGAGGGACAGAGGCCCTAAGGGGGGAAAATATAGTGAGGGGAAAGGGGATGCAAAGATTCAAGAACTGACTGGATTTGAAGAAACCTGGTGAAGTTCTAACTTTTCTCTGGATCCAAAGAAATTCCAAACTGCTTTCTACTGTCAGCATCAAGGCTTTTTTCAAGATCTGTTTGTCCAAGGTTCCCCCAACCCTCAAATTTTAAAGTTACCCAGATCAGGAGAGAGCGTAGTCGCTTATAGAGGTTGGTCAAAAATCACTGGTCCTTGAGGACAAATTTAAACTGAGCACTGTTTTTTGGAGTAAACAGTTCACTTTTCCCCTATCCAGGAACTCCATCCTGGTGCCAAGTGGCAGACCAATTACAAGTCTTATGAAGGATGCATTCTTTGGAGTTAGTAGCCAACCATTCTGCATTTTAGGTGGCATTTATAGCTGGTGATATGTTGCCATGCAAACTTTAAATACCTGCTTCTTCAGAACTCCCGTGTACATAAGGCAATGAAATCGGGCAAAGAATCTCATGACACTGAAACTTCTATTTAGGTGGGAGCAAAGTGTATACTTCAAGCATTTAAAAACTAATGCTTCAGGACTTCCCTGGTGGTCCAGTGGGTAAGACTGCGCTCTTAATGCAAGAGGCCCAGGTTCGTTCCCTGCTCAGGGAACTAGATCCCACAAGCATGCCACAACTGATCCCGCATGCCACAATGAAGATCCCACATGCCACAACAAAGACCAGGCACAGCCAAAATAAATATTAAAAAAAAATTTTTTTTAAATAAAAAACACAACCTTCAAAAGAGTAAATCCTAAGTTTTCATCACAAGGAAAAAAGTTTTTTCTTTTATCTAAATGCGAAGATGGGTATTGAACCTATTGCGGTAATTATTTCACAATATGTATAAACCAAACCATCATGTTGTACACCTTAAACTCGCAAGAGTGATGCATATAAATTATTTCTCAGTAAAACTGAAGGTGGGGAGACCTGCAAATTTCAGAGTATATTAAATCCAAGGATCTTCTTACCAGTCACAAGTAGCAAGCCACTGCTCAGCTGCTTCAGGAAAATGACCCTCTGTAGATTAAAAAGAAATGCTAGATGGTTCCACAAATTAGAAACTGACTTCTGAATTAATCAAATCACAGGTTCCTAAATTTGGTAAAAAAGGAAATTTCTACATATGTATGCGTGCAGCAGTTCTGGAAGTAACTTACCAAACTAATAACAGGGGTGACTCTAGGATACGAGCAGTACTTTTGTATGCTTGATTTTTAATGAGCAGCCACTACTTTTAACATTAAAAAAAACTAATACCCTTTAACTCAGTAATTCTATCCCTGCAAATCCATCCTAAGAAGTTAACTCAAATACATAAACATTTTTGGGTACAGGGACATCTGAATCACTTGTAACAAGTAGTATTACCAATGACAGGAAATGGTAATAAGTTATTGTCTATTATTGACTAAACACGTTATGATAGTGACTGGGTTGTTGGTTTTGTTATGGATCACTCTCACCTCTCCCACAGAACCTCTTGCTACTAACTGCAGTTAACACAGGTAAACAAATCCTATCCTGAGCGCAAACTTATTAGGATCAAGTACTCCAGGTATCTCAAGTGTCATGCTCTGCTCACCTTGCCTCTGTGGCGCCCAGTGAGGATAATGAGAATGGTCCCCGGAGTGATGCTAGCGCGCAGTTTCCTCACATGCTTACTGAAGGGTTTTTTGCCGTGACTCAACAGCTTTCGAGGCACATCTTCAGTAGGATAATACCTAGGCTGGAGAGAGGCCATAGGTCCAACTTATTTAAATAATCTAATCAAGTCAGTAGAGCTGGTTGTGAGGTCAGTGAAACCTTCACTACAATCTTGTAGTTACTTGAAACACTTTATTCACACTATTGCATTTTCACTTCTAAGATTTTAAAGGTAGAAAAGGCCAACGCTGCTTCAATAGCTTTACATGCAAAACATAGGGTGGAATCCATTTAACTGAAGGAGCTGTGTCCAAGCAAAGAGGAAAAGCATCAAGCAAGTTACCTTTATAAATTTGGAATAAACCAAACTTTAGAGATTACATGGCAAGCTATCTTTATACACTGTTGTGTAGCAGTGATTCTTAAGCTTTTCTGGGGTCCCTGACCCTCTGGGGTCCCTACTTCTCCAGAAACACACGCCTGACACAATTCTGTATGCTATGAAAAAGGCATGGCTTGTTTTCCAACTCAAATTAAGTGTGTTCATATGCTTCACATTAACATGCATCACTTCCATCTTAACCACAAAGAATAAATTGTATAAAACCATACACATTAGTTTAGAGCAAGACTGCCAGTTCATTTATTGTAAAAATAAGACCCCACACAGGACTTCCCTGGTGGCGCAGTGGTTAAGAATCCGCCTGCCAAGGCAGGGGACACGGGTTCGAGCCCTGGTCTGGGAGGATCCCACATGCCGCGGAGCAACTAGGCCCGTGAGCCACAACTACTGAGCCTGCGCTCTAGAGCCTGCGAGCCACAACTGCTGAAGCCCACGCACCTAGAGCCCGTGCTCTGCAACAAGAGAAGCCACCGCAATGAGAAGCCCATGCACCACAAAGAGGAGCAGCCCCCACTCGCCGCAACTAGAGAAAGTCTGAGCGCAGCAACCAAGACCGAACGCAGCCAGGGGAAAAAAAAAAAAAAAAAATCCTCACAGGATTCAAGCTTCAACACCCAAATTACAATCTCCTCCAAATCTTACCATTTTGCGAAGTTTAACCACCCGGGTACCACCATTCTTGTCACCACCAACTGGTTTTGTGACAGTAGCAAGAACCTTCACCTTCTTTTTCTTTTCAACCTAGCAGGACACAAATGCGTCAAAAAGTCAAAGGCAGACAAACATTTTAATGTTCAGACATAACGCTCAGGGCTTCCCCTCATCCCTTACCTTGGATTTAGCTGCTGAATACTTCCTCTTGTACAAGGCCTTCCTGGAATACATAGCCGATCGGGAATATCTGCCAATTCCTCTGACCAGGACAGGGTTTCGGCTGCAGTGGGGCTTCCCCTTCTTAACCTGCTTCACCTTTTTAGCCTTGCCACCAGCATCAGCCTTCTTGGCTTCAGGTTTTTTCTCCTTAGTATCTGGCTTCTCAGCCTTTTCACCCGCCATCTACCAATACATATATTTTTAAAAAGGCATTTCACCAATTATCTCATAGCTATACATCGACAGGCCTCCCAGACTACAAGTCTCCATCCTCCCTCTCCATCCTTTACATCCCTCCCACTATAAGATATACGCCTTCCTCCAAATCGCCACACATCTGCAACAACATCCATAAATGGTTCACTTTTGGGTTGTCTCCCCAATACAGTATAACCTTCTTGACGATTTGAATATATCTCACTACCATTATTTGTTTGCTACATATATTTAGAGGTCAAAAGTCCCTATTCCATTATTTCTGTTTTACGAATTAGAAATCCTAGACTTAGCTTTAACAATCTCCACAGCCAGGAGGCAGCGAGGCTGGAACTTGAAACCGTTTGCTTTCAGGACTTTTGCTCTTATCAGACTGTCTCACTCAAGAAATTCCGTTTAGGAGGCGAAGACACACACACACAAATGGCCCAAACTCAGGCCAAACTGAAAAAAGCGCAAAGCCCAGGAGGCGACTTCCGGCCGCGGACGTGGGGAGACGGGAAAAGTTGCATTTGTCCTCAGCCTCAAATCCACAACGTGGCGGAGACAAGCTCGGCGTCGTCTTTTGGAACCCAGGTCCGGGATTCAGAGCGCGCGCCGCCGCCCTTGTCCCTGCTGCCCCACTGGACCCCTACGGATCCCTGGAGGGGCCCTGTTTCCCCGGCCCAGGAGGGTGGCGGGCAACCGGAGCCCCGGAGCCTCTGCAGCATTCCACCTCACACTGTTCATGCCCCAAAGCACCCTCTTCGTGCCCCACCGTAAACCCAAGCAAGAGAAATGAAGCGTCTGGGAGGCCTCCCAAATGGCCCTGAGCGTGTCCGACCCCAGCAGTTGTCGACTTGATACCCTCCTGGTTAGGATGGCGAAGGATTGGGATCCTGAAATCGAGTCTTGCGGAGACGCCACGCCATTCTTACCTTGCAAGATGGGAAAAAGAACTAACGCCCCAGCTTCCGGTCTATAAGCAATCACGGGAGGTGTCGTCTCACTTCCTTCCGGGTCAGGGGCATCATGGGAAATGTAGTTTTCCCTCGTTCGTACTGTATACAGAACTAATTTTCTCAATAGGAGGCGAAAGCGGAGAACTTTTTTCTGAAAATGCTTCATTTTATAGACCAATAGAATTCTCAGAGTACTTTTGGGAACCGGCATAAAGTTGAAACTTTTTATATTTGCTTACCTGTGCTATACAGTAGGAAAAAAGCTAGAATTTAAAATGAATAAAATATATTCCTGTTCTGAAGAACACACATTCAAGGGAAAAGCAAACAGGTAAATTAATAATTGTAAGTTATTTCTTCTGGGAGATTTAGGAAAGTTTTGCAGAAGAGTTTGTTTTTGTGTTGGATTTGGAAGAATAGATACAAATTTGGCAGATGAAAGTGGCAATTGGAACAGTAAATGCAAGAGGCATGGAGGCATCAAATAGCATGGTTGTTCATTTCCTCTACAAGCATTTCTGCCCACTTTGTACTCTGTTTCTTCATTTCTAAAATGGAGATAACCATATCTACCTCACAGGGTTTTTGGGAAGATTAAGTAAGTTAATGTACATAAAATCACTAAGAATGGTATTTGATGCATGGTAACGGCTAAATGTTAGTTCTTGTTGTCACCACCACCAGCATCACCATCTACATCATGGTTGTGGATAATGTAATGGAGCAGGACCCTGTGGGATCTTACTATGTGCCAAATATTCTGCTAATATTATACACCAGGGATAAAAAAGAGCAATGCTGTATGCTATGTGCTATGTACTTAGAACTGTTCTATGAGCCTTGCTTTATTTTATTTAAAAAATAAATTCCAAAAATTCCAAAAATTCTATAGAGGATACCATTATGAGGAAACTGGGACTCAAAGAGGTGCAGTAATTTGCCCACAGCATGGATATGATTCCAAAGAGTGCACTCTTAATCAATAGTCTGTAAAGATAAAAGAGCTGACTAATGAAGGTGAATAAGAGAGTTCTTTGCTCATATTAGAATTAAAAATAAGAATAGTTATTGTCTTTTGCAAAACAAACAGCACAGTATATCTTATAGTTTTTGTTTGTTTGTTTTTTAATTGCATCGAACCCCGTAAGGTAACAGGTACACAATGTGACATCTTTTGGCTTGAATTTTCCATTCTCTTCCATTGCTTGTTGCTGGTGGCTAGAGCTTTTCACCTTGATGTATCCAAACCATTGCTTCCTGGCTGTATCCCTTGGAATCATGTAGCCTTTTTCTGGTTCTGGTTGACTGAGGATACAAACACAGTGATCAGATGCTTCTGAAAGCCTCAGAGATTTCAGTGGGATCCTTCAGACTACAGTAAAGGCAGAATTGCCACGTTTGCTGAAACATGTGTAACCAAAAGTGGGTCCAGTTGCTCGCCACTCAAAAGCCATTAAAGAGGCAAGGTTAGTGAAAAGGAAAGCTTGCTTTATTTTGGATGCCGACAACGGGGCAGGGGCATGGGGAGGGGGGAACTCCTATCCAAAGGTCCGACTTCCCCCCCCCCACCCCTGACAATCAAGGGCAAGAGTTTTTGTAGGCTGAGGGAGGGGGCTACATATAGAAACAGCACAATCAGCTCTGACAGTCATCTTGAAATGGGTTTTCGGTGGTCTGAACAGTGTCATCTTGATTGTTTTAAGTACACAATTCTCAGTTCCAGGGTTGGTTTGTTCCCATTTTCTTGAGGCCAATTCTCGGAATCATGGCAGCTTATGTCATGGCTACAGTCTGGTTATCATGTAGTTAACTTCTTCCACCTGGTGGGGTTTTAGTATCTATAAGACAGTTCACAGGATATGGCTCAGAATATTATCTGTAGTCTTTGAGAAGGAACTAAAGGTCCTTGACTTTGCTTATGGACTATTATTGTTCTGTCCTGTTTGACTGATTTTCTTTGCTTCTGCATTTTCTCACTTCTCTGATTAAACTTATTCTTTGTCTAAAGTTTTTCCACAGACAAAAGGCAGGCTGAGGATAAGGGGGGCAAGGACCATAGGGTCCTGCTCCGTTTCATACCCATTTAGGATTATTCACTGTCCAGGCATGTAATATTCTCAAGGAAAAGCTTAGGCACTGCTCTTTTCTGAAATGGGAATGTCAGCACCTTTATTTGTCCAGCTTCCTGAACAAAGCACCTCTTAGAAACTGCGACTTCAGAAAACGTTTCACAGTGAATAAAGTGCAGAATTGTTTACTTGAGCCCCTCAAAAATTCTGACAATCTCAGAGACTTTCACATAGTCAATGCCCCAAAATGTTTGTTAAATGACTTGCCATTGAAATCAAAACATAATGAACACCCTCTTGTGTATTTTTGCGGTATTGCAAAATTTAGCATTCGTTAGTTGGGAAAAATATCATCACTCTGTTATAAATGGTATGATTAAGCACCGGGTTTTGCCTCTATAAAGTGCTCATAAATTTGTTCGGTGGTTTATTAATTACAAAGTAAACATTTTTGCAGACACTAAATCATTTTAAGCCTTAACACATCTACCCTATGAGGTAGGACTTTAAGATGAAAAAACTGAGGCTTGATTACAATAAATGACTTAGCCGAGGTCACACATACATTTACATTGAATCGTATCTCTTTGTGCTACAGAAAGACAGAAAACAGGTAGGCAGTTGTGCTGCAGAAAGGGTATTATCCTTCTAGCCGGGGATCACTTGCTATCTGATCTTGTGATAAATCTCTGCACGTGACTTTTCTTATTTATAAAATGGGGATGATATTGACAATATTAATAACTCCCTAAATTTATTTGAAGAAACTACAGTCATTTTTATTAGAAAATGTGAAAGTGAAATATTACATTTATTGCATTATTTTTCTAACATCTTTATTGGAGTATAATTGCTTTACAATGTTGTGTTAGTTTCTGCTGTATAACAAAGTGAATCAGTTATATGTATACATATATCCCCATATCCCTTCCCTCTTGAGTCTGCCTCCCACCCTCCCTATCCCACCCCTCTAGGTGGTCACAAAGCACCGAGCTGATCTCCCTGTGCTATGTGGCTGCTTCCCACTAGCTATCTATTTTACATTTAGTAGTGTATACATGTCAATGCTACTCTCACTTCGTCCCAGTTTACCCTTCCCCCTCCCCGTGTCCTCAAGTCCATTCTCTATGTCTGCGTCTTTATTCCTGTCCTGCCCCTAGGTTCATCACAACCATTTTTTTTTTTAGATTCCATATATATGTGTTAGCATACAGTATTTGTTTTTCTCTTTCTGACTTACTTCACTCTGTATGACAGACTCTAGGTCCATCCACCTCACTACAAATAACTCAATTTCGTTTCTTTTTATGACTGAGTAATATTCCATTGTATATATGTGCCACGTCTTCTTTATCCATTCATCTGTCGATGGACACTTAGGTTGCCTCCATGTCCTGGCTACTGTAAATAGTGCTACAATGAATATTGTGGTACATGACTCTTTTTGAATTATGGTTTTCTCAGTGTATATGCCCAGTAGTGGGATTGCTGGGTCATATGGTAGTTCTATTTTTAGCTTTTTAAGGAACCTCCATACTGTTCTCCATAGTGGCTGTATCCATTGACATTCCCACCAACAGTGCAAGAGGGTTCCCTTTTCTCCACACCCTCTCCAGCATTTATAGTTTGTAGGTTTTTTGATGATGGTCATTCTGACCGTGTGAGGTGATACCTCATTGTAGTTTTGATTTGCGTTTCTCTAATGATCAGTGATGTTGAGCATTCTTTCATGTGTTTGTTGGCAATCTGTATGTCTTCTTTGAAGAAATGTCTGTTTAGGTCTTCTGCCCATTTTTGGATTGGGTTGTTTGTTTTTTTGATATGGAGCTGCATAAGCTGCTTATATATTTTGGAGATTAATCCTTTGTCAGTTGCTTCGTTTGCAAATATTTTCTCCCATTCTGAGGGTTGTCTTTTAGTCTTGTTTATGGTTTCCTTTGCTGGGCAAAAGCTTTTAAGTTTCATTAGGTCCCATTTGTTTATTTTTGTTTTTATTTCCATTTCTCTAGGAGGTGAGTCAAAAAGGATCTTCCTGTGATTTATGTCATAGGGTGTTCTACCTATGACATGACATGTTTGATAGTGTCTGGCCTTACATTTAGGTCTTTAATCCATTTTGAGCTTATTTTTGTGTATGGTGTTTGGGAGTGTTCTAATTTCATTCTTTTACATGTAGCTGTCCAGTTTTGTCAGCACCACTTATTGAAGAGGCTGTCTTTTCTCCATTGTATATTCTTGCCTCCTTTATCAAAAATAAGGTGACCATATGTGCGTGGGTTTATCTTTGGGCTTTCTATCTTGTTCCATTGATCTATGTTTCTGTTTTTGTGCCAGTACCATATTGTCTTGATTACGGTAGCTTTGTAGTATAGCCTGAAGTCAGGGAGCCTGATTCCTCCAGCTCCGTTTTTCTTTCTCAAGATTGCTTTGGCTATTCGGGGTCTTTTGTGTTTCCATACAAATTGTTCTAGTTCTGTGAAAAATACCATTGGTAGTTTGATAAGGATTGCATTGAATCTGTAGATCACTTTGGGTAGTATAGTATTTTCACAATATTGATTCTTCCAATCCAAGAATGTGGTATATCTCTCCATCTCTTTGTGTCTTCTTTAATTTCTTTCATCAGTGTCTTATAGTTTTCTGCATACAGGTCTTTTGTCTCCTTAGGCAGGTTTATTCATACGTATTTTATTCTTTTAGTTGCAGTGGTAAAGAAGAGTGTTTCCTTAATTTCTCTTTCAGATTTTTCATCTTTAGTTTATAGGAATGCAAGAGATTTCTGTGCATTAATTTTGTATCCTGCTACTTTACCAAATTCATTCTCTCTAGTGGTTTTCTGGTAGCATCTTTAGGATTCTCTACATATAGTATCATGTCATCTGCAAACAGTGACAGCTTTACTTCTTCTTTCCGATTTGGATTCCTTTTCTTTCTTTTTCTTCTCTGATTGCTGTGGCTAAAACTTCCAAAACTATGTCGAATAATAGTGGTGATAGTGGGCAACCTTGTCTTGTTCCTGATCTTAGAGGAAATGGTTTCAGTTTTTCACCATTGAGAACGATGTTGGCGGTGGGTTTGTCATATATAGCCTTTATTATGTTCAGGTAGGTTCCCTCTATGCCTGCTTTCTGCAGGTTTTTTATCATAAATGGGTGTTGAATTTTGTAGAAAGCTTTTTCTGCATCTATTGAGATTATCATATGGTTTTTATCCTTCAACTTGTTAGTATGGTATATCACATTGACTGAATCATTGCATTCCTGGGATAAACTCCCCTTCATCATGGTGTATGGTTCTTTTAATGTGCTGTTGGATTCTGTTTGCTAGTATTTTGTTGAGGATTTTTGCATCTATGTTCATCAGTGATATTGCCCTGTAGTTTTTTTTTGTGTGTGACATCTTTGTCTGGTTTTGGTATCAGGGTGATGGCGGCCTGATAGAGTGAGTTTAGGAGTGTTACTCCCTCTGCTATATTTTGGAAGAGTTTGAGAAGGATAAGTGTTAGCACTTCTCTAAATGTTTGATAGAATTCGCCTGTGAAGCCATCTGGTCCTGGGCTTTTGTTTGTTGGAAGATTTTTTTTTAATTTATTTATTTAATTAATTTATTTTTGGCTGCATTGGGTCTTCGTTGCTGTGTGCGGGCTTTCTCTAGTTGCAGTGGGCGGGGGTTACTCTTCGTTTCAGTGCGCGGGCTTCTCATTTCATTGGCTTCTCTTGTTGTGGAGCGCGGTCTCTAGGTGCATGGGCTTCAGTAGTTGTGGCACGTGGGCTCAGTAGTTGTGGCTCACAGGCTCTAGAGTGCAGCCTCAGTAGTTGTGGCACACGGGCTTAGTTGCTCCACAGCATGTGGGATCTTCCCAGACCAGGGCTCGAACCCGTGTCCCCTGCATTGGCAGCCGGATTCTTAACCACTGCGCCACCAGGGAAGCCCTGTTGGAAGATTTTTAATCACAGTTCTAATTTTAGTGCTTGTGATTGGTCTGTTTATATTTTCTGTTTCTTCCTGGTTCAGTCTCTGAAGGTTGTGCTTTTCTAAGAATTTGTCCATTTCTAACAGGTTGTCCATTTTATTGGCATATAGTTGCTTGCAGTAATCTTTCATGAAGCTTGGTATTTCTGCAGTGTCAGTTGTTACTTCTTTTTCATTTCTAATTCTGCTGATTTGAGTCTTCTCCCTTTTTTTCTTTGTGAGTCTGGCTAATGGTTTATCAATTTTGTTTATCTTCTCAAAGAACCAGCTTTTAGTTTTTTTGATCTTTGCTACTGTTTCCTTCATTTCTTTTTCATTTATTTCTGATCTGATCTTTATGATTTCTTTCCTTCTGCTAACTTTGGGGTTTTTTTGTTCTTCTTTCTCTAATCGCTTTAGGTGTAAGGTTAGATTGTTTATTTGAGATTTTTCTTGTTTCTTGAGGTAGGATTGTATTGCTATAAAGTTCCCTCTTAGAGCTGCTTTTGCTGCATCCCGTAGGTTTTGGGTCATCGTGTTTTCATTGTCATTTGTTTCTAGGTATTTTTTGATTTCCTCTATGATTTCTTCAGTAATCTCTTGGTTATTTAGTAGTGTATTGTTTAGCCTCCATGTGTTTGTATTTTTTACAGTTTTTTTTCCGGTAATTGATATCTAGTCTCATAGAGTTGTGGTCAGAAAAGATACTTGATATGATTTCAATTTTCTTAAATTTACCAAGGCTTGATTTATGACCCAAGATATGATCTATCCCAGAGAATGTTCCATGAGTACTTGGGAAGATGGTGTATTCTGTTGTTTTTGGATGGAATGTCCTATAAATTTCAATTAAGTCCATCTTGTTTAATGTGTCATTTAAAGCTTGTGTTTCCTTATTTATTTTCATTTTGGATGATCTGTCCATTGGTGAAAGTGGGGTGTTAAAGTCCCCTACTATTATTGTGTTACTGTCAATTTCCCCTTTTATGGCTGTTAGCATTTGCCTTATGTATTGAAATGCTCCTATGTTGGGTGCATAAATATTTACAATTGTTATATCTTCTTCTTGGATTGATTCCTTCATCATTCTGTAGTGTCCTTCTTTGTCTCTTGTAATAGTCTTTATTTTAAAGTCTATTTTGTCTGATATGAGATTTGCTACTCCAGCTTTCTTTTGATTTCCATTTGCATGGAATATCTTTTTCCATCCGGTCACTTTCAGTCTGTATGTGTCCCTAGGTCTGAAGTGGGTCTCTTGTAGACAGTATATATGTGGGTCTTGTTTTTGTATCCATTCAGCCAGTCTATGTCTTCTGATTGGAGCATTTAATCCATTTTCATTTAAGGTAATTATTGATATGTATGTTCCTATTACCATTTTCTTAATTGTTTTGGGTTTGTTGTTGTAGGTCTTTTCCTTCTCTTGTGCTTCCTGATGAGAGAAGTTCCTTTAGCATTTGTTGTAAAGCTGGTTTGTTGTCGCTGAATTCTCTTAACTTTTGTTTGTCTGTAAAGGCTTTAATTTCTCCCTCGAATCTGAATGAGATCCTTGCTGGGTAGAGTAATCTTGGTTGTAGGTTTTTCCCTTTCATCACTTTAAATATGTCCTGCCACTCCCTTCTGGCTTGCAGAGTTTCTGCTGAAAGATCAGCTGTTAACCTTATGGGGATTCTCTTGTATGTTATTTGTTGCTTTTCCCTTGCTGCTTTTAATATTTTTTCTTGTATTTAATTTTTGATGGTTTGAATAATATGTATCATGGCATGTTTCTCCTTGGATTTATCCTGTATGGGACTCTCTGTGCTTCGTGGAATTGATTGACTATTTCCTTTCCCATAGTAGGGAAGTTTTCAAGTCTAATCTCTTCAAATATTTTCTCAGACCCTTTCTTTTTCTCTTCTTCTGGGACCCCTATAATTCGAATGTTGGTGCATTTAATGTTGTCCCAGAGGTCTCTGAGACTGTCCTCAGTTCTTTTCATTTTTTTTTTCTTTATTCTGCTCTGTGGTAGTTATTTCCACTATTTTATCTTCCAGGTCACTTATCCGTTCTTCTGCCTCCGTTATTCTGCTATTGATTCCAGCTAGAGCATTTTTAATTTCATGTATTGTGTTGTTCATCATTGTTTGTTTGCTCTTTAGTTCTTCGAGGTCCTTGTTAAACATTTTTTTATTTTCTCCACTCTATTTCCAAAATTTTGGATCATCTTTACTATCATTACTTTGAATTCTTTTTCAGGTAGACTGCCTATTTCCTCTTCATTTGTTTGGTCTGGTGGGTTTTTATCTTGCTCCTTCATCTACTGCATATTTCTCTGCCTTCTCATTTTGTTTAACTTACTGTGTTTGGGTTCTCCTTTTCTCAGGCTGTAGGTTCACAGTTCCCATTGTTTTTGGTGTCTGCTCCCATTGGGTGAGGTTGGTCCAGTGGGTTGTTTAGGCTTCCTGGTGGAGGGGACTGGTGCCTGTGTTCTGGTGGGTGGGGCTGGATCTTGTCTTTCTGGTGGGCAGGGCCGCGTCCGGTGGTGTGTTTTGGGGTGTCTGTGAACTTAGTATGATTTTAGGCAGCCTCTCTGCTAATGGGTGGGGTTGTGTTCCTGTCTTGCTGGTTGTTTGGTAGGGGGTGTCCAGCACTGGAGCTTGCTGGCCATTGGGCAGAGCTGGGTCTTAGCGTTAAGACAGAGATCTCTGGGAGAGCTTTCATCATTTGATATTACATGGGACCAGGAGGTCTCTGGTGGTACAGTGTCCTGAACTCAGCTCTCCCACCTCAGAGGCTCAGGCCTGACCCCCGGCAGGAGCACCAAGGCCCTGTCAGCCACACAGCTGTGAATGGGGCAGTCTCCATTCTGAAGTCAGATTATGAGGGTCTACAGTAGCTGTTCAGCTATAAGAGGATGACTTGGGAGCCGTTTGTCTACAAGGCTGTCTCCAGCAGCCGGTGGCTAAAAGAGTAGGTCTCCGCATGTGCTGCCAGAATCTTAAATGTTCATATAGAGATCTTCACTGGGTTTAGTCACGGATTTGGTACAGATGGCCTTAAGAACACCTTACTCTCTCAAGGCTGTGTGCTTGAAACAGCTCCTAAGCCTGAGGGTCTACAAGCTGCAGGATAGACGAGACCGCCCAGGGCGGCCTGCAAGCTGTGATTCTTGCCACGAACCCTCCTCCCTAAATGTTAATGTTAAGGTCAACATAGTGGTTCACTCCCTCACTCAATTTTCTCATAAGGAAGTTCATGCAAACACCATCAAAAAAAACCAAAACCAAAACCAAAACAACAACAACAACAAAAACACCCTGCAAATAACTTGGATATCTACTAGCATAGAAATTGACTAAATAGTGAACATCCATACTATGGAATATTATGTAGATATGGAAAAGACTGGGTTACATCTCGATGTTCTGTCCAGAATGGGTGCATCGGCCGAATGTGGTTATTGAGAACTGGAAATGTAGCCAGTTCACACTGAGATTTTACACATTGGCTGTAAGTGTAAAATACACACTGGACTTCAAAGGTTTAACAAGAAAAAAGAAGGTAAAATAACTCAATTTTTAATATTTATTAGTTATATGTAGAATGATATTATTCTGATATATTGGGTTAAATAAACATATTTTTCAAATTAATTTCACTTGTTTCTTTTTACTTTTTAAAAGTGTGAATACTGGACGTCCCTGGTGGCGCAGTGGTTAAGAATCCACCTGCCAATGCAGGGGACACAGGTTCGAGCTCTGGTCCGGGAAGATTCCACATGCTGCGGAGCAACTAAGCCCATGCACCACAACTACTGAGCCTGTGCTCTAGAGCCCACAAGCCACAACTACTACGCCCGTGTGCCACAACTACTGAAGCCCGTGCGCCTAAAGCCCGTGCTCCACAACAAGAGAAGCCACCGCAATGAGAAGCCTGCGCACCACAAGGGTAGTCCCCGCTCGCCGCCAACTAGAGAAAAGCGCATGCGCAGCAACAAGGACCCAGTGCAGCCAAAAATAAATAAATAAATTTATTTTAAAAAAAGAGTGGGACTTCCCTGGTGGCGCAGTGGTTGAGAATCTGCCTGCCAATGCAGGGGACATGGGTTCGAGCCCTGGTCTGGGAAGATCCCACATGCCGCGGAGCGACTGGGCCCCTGAGCCACAATCACTGAGCCTGCGCGTCTGGAGCCTGTGCTCCGCAGCAAGAGAGGCCGCGACAGTGAGAGGCCCGCGCACCGCGATGAAGAGTGGCCCCCGCTTGCCACAACTAGAGAAAGCCCTCGCACAGAAACGAAGACCCAACACAGCCATAAATAAATAAATAAAATTAAAAAAAAAAAAAGAGTGAATACTAGAATCTTTAAAATTACATCTATGGGGGCTTCCCTGGTGGCGCAGTGGTTGAGAGTCTGCCTGCTAATGCAGGGCACGCGGGTTCGAGCCCTGGTCTGGAAAGATCCCGCATGCCGCGGAGCGGCTGGGCCCGTGAGCCACAATTACTGAGCCTGCGCGTCTGGAGCCTGTGCTCCGCAACAAGAGAGGCCGCGATAGTGAGAGGCCCGCGCACCGCGATGAAGAGTGGCCCCTGCTTGCCACAACTGGAGAAAGCCCTTGCACAGAAACGAAGACCCAACACAGCCATAAATTAATTAATTGATTAATTAAAAAAAAATTACATGTATGACTCACATATTTGTATTGGAAAATCATTGCTGGTGTAGAGAGATGTTCATTATATTTTAAGAGAAAAAAATAAATCACAGAGTTTAATTTTTATACATATATACACACATATGTACATATATACACATATGTATGTGTATGTATAATACGTACATATTATGAACCCATAAATATATACACATATTATGACTGCATTAAAACTATCCCTATATATGTTATGTGTTTGAGTTAGCGTGGGTGTGGGATATGTGTGTGTGTTCATATAAGTATAGAGAAAAGTGTGGAAGGATACACACGAAACCATTAACCCTGGTGGGGGTTGGAGAAGGGAGGTTATATACATTGTAGAGCAGGGAAAATTACTGTTTTTATTTGACCTGTTTCAAGGAGCTCGTGTTGTTTTTGTAGCTGAGAGAGAAATTAAAATAAAGTGTATCTAACTACCAAATGTAAAATAGATAGCTAGTGGGAAGCAGCCGCATAGCACAGGGAGATCAGCTCGGTGCTTTGTGACCACCTAGAGGGGTGGGATAGGGAGGGTGGGAGGGAGGGAGATGCAAGAGGGAAGAGATATGGGAACATATGTATATGTATAACTGATTCACTTTGTTATAAAGCAGAAACTAACACACCATTGTGAAGCAATTATACTTCAATAAGGATGTTTAAAAAAAAATAAAGTATATCTAAATAAATATTTCTTAAGCTTGTTATATGCCAGGCTTTGTGCTAGGCTCTGGGCATATAAAGATGAAGACCTCCAGGGAATTCCCAGGGACAGGGTTTCTATTTTATTCTCAGGAAGTAGTCAAATGGTGTGTGCAGTGAATGTTTCCTAGAGGAGCTAGTTGAATTGGAGCTGAATCTTGCATGACACTTAGTTTTCCAGATAGAGACGAGTTTAAAGGGTATTCCAGACAGAAGGAATTAAACTTTGGAAGACAGGTATACAAGAAACAGCCAGAGGCCTTTGGAAACTGCCAGATTATGTGAGGAAGCAGAGGTAAAGGAAACCGAACAGGTAGGCATAGTTCACGTTTAGAAGGGCCTGATGTGTTAACGGAAGGATTTTCATTCAGTGCTAAAGGCTTTGAACTTCCTTCATAGAACAGGACATGACTAGATTTGTATTGCAGAAAGATCATTCTAGCTGCGGAGTGTACAGAACAGTGGAGAAACTGGGGAAGCAATGGTTTCTGCACTCAAAAATCTTACAGTTTGGGAATTCCCTGGCGATCCAGTGGTTAGGACTCAGTGCTTTCACTGCCGTGGCCCGGGTTCAATCCCTGGTCAGGGAACTAAGATCCTGCAAGCCTCACAGCACGGGGTGGAGGCTGGGGGAAGCTTACAGTTTACTTTGGAAAAGAGACAAATGATAACCAGCATTTATCACATGCTTGCTTTGCCAGGTACTGTTCTAAGTACTTCACAAACATTAACTCTTTTATTCTTCACAACCTACCCTATGGTGGGTAGCATTTTGATCCCTCCATTTTACAGAGAAGTAAACTGAGACACAGAGGACTCGAGTGACTTACCCAAGGACATCCAGGCAGGCAGGCAGGCTGACCTCTGGAGATTAAGAACTTAATCCTCATGATATTGTGTCTTAGATTTATAATGGAGTGTTCAGTTCTAAGCTAGGATAGCTGTCTTGGGGACCGTCTAAGATGGACTGGGAGAATCAGATGATTCTATTCCAGAGGAGGTGACTTCCAGCCTGAGATCAGAGGCATGGACTAGAGTTCATGGGGAGGGGCATCAGAATTCTCCAGGGTAAGGGAGTAGATTGTTTAAAGGCCCTGAGCTGGGAGAGAACATGGCTATTGAGAGGAACTGAAAGTTATTCAGCATGGCTGGGTCATAGAGTGGTGGGGAGAGAAGGGACTAGTAAAGTGAGCTGGGACAAGACTAGGTGGTTGTTAAAAATTTTTTTTGACTGCATCCTAAAAGCAATGAAAAGCCATTGAAGGGCTTCCCTGGTGGTGCAGTGGTTAAGAATCCGCCTGCCAGTGCAGGGGACACGGGTTCGAGCCCTGGTCCGGGAAGATCCCACATGCTGCATAGCAATTAAGCCTGTGCGCCACAACTACTGAAGTCTGCACGCCTAGAGGCCGTGCTCCGCAACAAGAGAAGCCACTGCAATGAGAAGCCTGCGCACCACAACAAAGAGTAGCCCCCACTTGCTGCAGCTAGAGAAAGCCCGCGCACAGCAACGAAGACCCAAGGCAGCCAAAAATAAATAAATAAATAAATTTATTAAAAAAAAAGAAAAGCCATTGAAGTGTTCAATTTAAGGAGCAACTTGTTTTGCATTTTAGATTACTGTGGCTATTATGTGGTGAATGGATTGGAGAGGGCAAGCCTGCAGGCCTAAGATCAGTCAGGATGTTGTTTGGGTCATCTGGGGGGCCAGGCTTCAGGGGAATGGAGAGAAACAGGCCGGGCAACTGCTTGTTGAATACCTATTACCTAAATTAAACTGGCATATATTAAATACAATTTTTGTAAGGATTTTTGGGTAACATCAGTGCTGAAGCAGTTAGCATACTGTATGATAATTCTTTGTATAGGAATGAGATGGAGAGCATTGGGAGGAAAAAAATGAGGATTTTGGAGCTCTATAGATGTGGGTTTGAATTCTGGCTCTGCCATTTACTAGATCTGTGGCCCTTAATGAGTCACAGGAGCATTCATCAGGTAAAAAAGCTCTACCTTCTCACTCTGGTCTGAGCTACCTCATCTCCATCATCTCCAATATTACAGTATTCTAGTATTCTGAACTGGTCTCTGTTTCCAGCCTTGCCCTTTTGATCCAATAACTCAAAGTACCCAAAGTAATACTTTTAAAGCATAGATTATATTCCTTTTCTGCTGAAAATCTTTCAGTGGCTCTCCATTTTACTGTTCATTTAAATAGCCTCTACAACCCCATACCATCTCTACCCCTTTCTCACCTCCTTTCTACTATTCTCTTTACATCTCCTATACCCCTTGCACCTCCTACTGTGCTCCAGCCAGAGACTTCTTCATTTTTCTTCAAATACAGGAGGCAGCCTCCTGCCTCAGGGCCTTTGCACTGGCCTCTCTCCGAGCTTTAAATGTTCTTCCCCTAAATTATTCCCACTGACTGCTCCTTTACTCAAATGTCATCCTTAGTGAAGCCTTCCATAACTAACCTATTTAAAATAATATAAAGGGCTATGGAAAAAAGAAGGGAAATGAGGACCAGAGTATTATCTTGTGTGTTTTATTTATCTTGATTAGTGTAGCTCCTCCCATGAGAACACCAGGATTTTTGTCTTTTCAGTTCACTGTTGTATCCCCATAGTCAAAAATCAGTGCCTAGCAGATAGAAAACACTCATATGTGTCCTTCTAATGATATTTAATACAGCTAATAATCACAAAGCACTTATTAAATAGGCCAGGCCTAGTTCTAAACATTTTACGTATTTAATCCTCCCCATAATCCTACGAAGAAAATACAATTACTATTTTCATTTTACAGAAATGAAGGAATGGAGGAAACTGAGGCTCAGAGAAACCAAACAACTTTCTTAAGGTTACACAGCTAGTAAGTGGAGCGACTATTTGTGGAATGAAATGAATGAAATTCGACTTGGCGCAGGAATGGAAATTGACACGGTGGGAGCGGATGCGATCAATTCACGAGACTGCGTGCAACTTGAGCGCGCAATGCACCGCCTGACGCCAAGATCTAAAAGAGGATGAGAGGGTGCTTTGGAAACAGCGCGGAGAAGGCTCCAGTGAGCCACCGAACTGCCGTCACCAGCCGCCGCTCAGTCCACGGCGGCATGGAAGCAGGAAGTAGCGGCGGGCGTCGCATGGGATGACGTCACAGTGGCGCCGGCAGCGAAGGGCGGGGGAGGAGGAGGAGCGAACCGGGCTTGGGGGGCGGCTGCACAGTCTCTGGGATCCCCAGGCCTGGAGGGGGGTCTGCGCGCGGCCGGCTGGCTCTGCCCCCCGTCCGGTCCGGAGCGGGCCTCCCTCGGGCCAGCCCGATGTGACCGGGCCCAGCGGAGCCTGAGCTAGGAGCGGGTCCGTCGCGGAGCCGGAGGGCGGGAGGAACATGACATCGCGGAGGTGAGGAGCCCCGAGGGCCCGGCCCGGGCCTCGGCCCGGCCCCCGCCGCTTTCGTTCAGCCCCGCCCGGGAGGGGGCGGCCCGGCTGGGCTTCGGACTCCCGCCCGGGGTCGCGGGGGCAGGCTCCGTCCCAACCCCCTAGCCCTCCCGGGCCCGGGGGTCCGGCCCCACCGCGCCCCCACCCCTCGGGTCCCCATTCATTTCCTGCCTCCCCGAGTTCCGGCTCCCGCAGCCCTGGGGATGCCCGTCTGGACGGGTCAGGTAGAACCGCCCGGGGAACCGCGGACGCCAGCGGCCCGGCTCGGCGCCGCATTCCTGACCCATTGCCTCATGAGAATTGCCTCATGGTGATTCCGAAATAACCCCGCTCACTTGGGGAGGCTCCTCGGCCTCGGACGCGGGAGGGGAGAGTAGGGGCCAGTTGCGCGGGGCCAGGCCCCCGACGGTCGAGCCGCTCTGGGTCCCTCTGCCTCTTGCGCGCATTTGCGGGCTTTACTCAGGATCCCTGACCCCTTTATATGCCTCTTTGCATCTCCTTTCCCCCCCACCCCTCACGTGCCAGAAATGGAAAAACTGACTGTATCTGCAGCTATTAGAAGTATTTCCTTCCTCTGCGATCTTCGCTTTGGGAGATGGGAGGGAAGGGAGCTGTATCTCTAGTTATTTAATCCTTCACAACCTTAAAAGTCAGGTAACATTAATCACCCCCGTTTTACGGATGTGGAAACTGAGGCTCAGAAGAAACATGCTAGTAAATGATAGGATTTGAACCTAAGAGTCAGAAGGAAGGTTAGTGAATTAATGAGATCCGGTGAAAGCTCAGGGTAATCATACTACTAATAGCTAACATTTATTTAGGTCTTACTGTATGCCAAACAAGTTTAATCCTTACTATAAGTCTATGAGGTAGGTATTGTTATCCCCCTTCTAAAGATGAGTAAAGTGAGTTTCAGAAGTTAGGCAACCTGGGCTTCCCTGGTGACACAGTGGTTAAGAATCCACCTGCCAATGCAGGGGACACGGGTTCGGGGTTCGAGCTCTGGTTGGGGAAGATCCCACATGACCCGGAGCAACTAAGCCCTTGCACCACAACTACTGAGCTTGTGCTCTAGAGCCCGCGCTGTGCTCTAGAGCCCGCGAGGCACAACTACTGAGCCCATGAGCCACAACTACTGAAGCCCGCACGCCTAGAGCCCGTGCTCCGCAACAAGAGAAGCCCACGCACCACAGCAAAGAGTAGTCCCAGGTCCCCGCAACTAGAGAAAGCCCGTGCGCAGCAACGAAGACCCAATGCAGCCAAAAATAAATAAATAAAATAAATAAATTAAAAAAAAATAAGTTAGGCAACTTGCCTAAGGTCACTCAATCAATAAATGATGGAGCCAGAACCCCTCTGTTAATTACCAGGTTACTATTATTTTATAAGTATTGCCAATAATTTGTAAGCCTTAATTTTGTTGTTAAACAGTAGTGTGATCTACTGTTTTCAGATAATGATCCTGCTATTTTGTATTTCCACTCTTTATATATGATTCCTATATAAGACCCATTGTTTAGACTTCATTGTCCTGTTATGGTCACTGTCTTAGACATTTGAGGAACTGTTTCAAGCTGTTGGAGTTATTTGAATGAGAGACTTTTCAAAATATTAGGAATGTCTTCTCAGAAATACACCTGCACATTATTCATTCATGGAATGAAAAGAGAGAGAAAGAAGAAAACTGAAAACTTAGGAAGTGAGTGATTTGGACAGGTCTGTTGGCAAGTGCTTACAGATCTGGGTAATATATAATTGCATTTCAGCAGAACAGTGTATAGCCTCAAATGTTCTAATTCCTTAGGGAGCTTTTAAATAAAACAGTTGTCTATTTAATCTGTCAAATAGTCATTGAGCCTTTTGTTCCTTGTGTCTGCTCTTCCAGACAAGTAAGGATCTGCTTCTTTTAGGAGACAAAGACTAGGGGCTGGGAGTGGGGTAGGGGCTGGGTAGTAATAGACCCTACATTGTCCAGCTTGTTAGTTTAGAAGCCAGGAAGTGTGGGTATAGCCAAAGCAGCAAGTGGTAAAGATGACAGTTTGAAATGGAGTAATTCCTCCTCTCCTCCAGCCCTCCCTTACCTATTAATGGAAAAGAAATGTGTGCCACCTAAAAAGCAGATTATGAATGTAACACACATAATTGGGGATTATTTATTATTATTTTTCAGATCATAGGTCTATTTTATTATTTTAACCCAGCTTTATTGAGGTATAAATGGCATGCAACAAATTGCATATATTTAAGTGTACAATTTGATAAGTTTTGACACGTGTATACACTCGTGAAACCATCACCACAATCAAGATAATGAACATATCCATCACCCCTTTTGATGGCTCCTCGTGCCCTTTATAATCCCTTCCTTGTTGCCAGGCAAACACTCTTCTGCTTTCTGTTACTATACATTAGTTTGCATTTCCTAGAATTTTATGTAAATGGACTTTTATGTGTGGCTTCTTATGCTCAGCAAAATTATGTTGAAATTCATCCATGTTGTAGTGTGTGTCATATAGTTCCTTACTTTTTATTGATTAGTAATATTCCATTTTATGAATGTACCACCGTTTATTTATCCATCCACCTGTTGATGGATGTTTGGGTTGTTTCAGAGTTTGGCTTCACAAATAAAGCTGCTCTGAATGTTCGTGTACAAGTGTTTGTGTGGATGTATACTTTCATTCCTCTTTGGTAAATACCTATCAGTGGTATGGTTGGATCACATAGCAGATGTATATTTAACTTTTTCAGCAATTGCCAAACTTTTTCAAAGTGGTTATACCATTTACATTCCCACTGGCAGCGTATTAGAGTTACGGTTCCTCCACATCCTGGCCAACACTTGGAATGGTCAGTTTTTAAATTTTAGCCATATAAAGGGTGTGTCATTGTATCTCATTGTAGTTTTTTCCCCCATATCAGCACTTTTTAATTTTTTAATTTTAATTTTACTTACTTAATATTTTAATGGAGGTATAATTGACATAGAACATTATATTAGTTTCAGGTATACAGCATAATGATTTGATATTTATTCATTGTAGTTTTAATTTGTGTCTTCCCTGGTGACTAATAATGTTGATCATCTTTTCATGTGCTTATTTGCCATCTGTATATCTTCTTTGGTGACACGTCTATTTGATTAAATATTTTCTCTTTTAAAATTTACTTGTTAAAAAAAATAAAATTTACTTGTTTGTTTTCTTATTGAAATTTGAGAGTTTCTTGTTCTGGATACAAGTCTTTGATCAGAATTGCAAATATTTTCTTTTAGTCTGTGGCTTGTCTTTTCATTTTTTAAAGTGTCTTAAACAGAGGTTTTTAATTTTGCTGAAGTCCAGTTTATCAATTAAAAAAAAAAAGGATCATGCTTGTGGTGTCATTCCTAAGAAATTTTTGCTTAATCCAAAATGTCTCAAATGTTTTCTCTTGTTTTCTATAAGTTTTATAGCTTTAGGTTTATGATCCACTTTGAGTTAACTTTTGTATGCGGTATGAGGTGTGGCTGTATCTTCTCTTTTTTGCATATGGGTGTCCAGTTGTTCTAGCACCATTTGTTGAAAAGACTGTCCATCTTTATTGAACTTGTACCTTTGTTGAAAATCAGTTGTCCATTTATATGTGGGCCTATTTCTAGACTCTCTTCTGTTCCATTGATCTATTTGTCTTTCCTTATGCCAATACCACATGATCTTGATCATTGTAGCTTTATAACAAGTCTTGAAACCAGATAGTGTTAGTCTTCGAACTGTGTTCTTTTTCAAATGATTTTTAACCTCAGAATTAATTCATTCAACAAGTAGTTATTGAACCAGGCAGGATGAAGCTGTAGAATAGGGAAAAATCGTTGTTCTTATGGCTGAGAGAGAAAATGGACAAACACATGAATAAATGAGACTATTTCAGGTAGTAATAACTGCTGGGAGGGAAAAAAATAAACCGAATGTGGAGAACGTGGTTAGTTTTGATAATGGGTTTAGGAAAAGTCTCTGAGGAGGTGATCATATGAGCTGACTCCTGAATGACTAATATTCTGAATTTTGTGTTGTTTAATTATCAAAGTAATTCTTTTTGGTTCATGGGTTTAGGGTTTAGAGTTTGTATGCATTTAATAATTACAGTGTCATATATTCAGTATGCTGATACATCTCAACATCACAGGTAAGGAAAGGAAGGTATGAGCAATTATATGATTCTCCCTCCCACCCAGGTAATATAGCAAAGCTAGTGCTGAGTTTAGATTTTGAGATTGCTTGGCTGCCCTACTCTGCCTTGTTTAGCTGACAAAACTGGCTGTATTCTTCAGCATCTGGTACATCTTTTGCATTTGCTTTTGTTCCTCTGGAAGGTAGTGTCTGAGGGCTTGAACTGAGAGGGCAGAAAATTTAGCTTGTTCTCAGACTCTAGGCTTTTGATTTATCTGATGCAGGTCAGGTACATTTGTCCCAGGCTCTCCTTAGTGGCCCTGTTTGTTTCTATCCTGTGGGAGTAAATAAACTTGCCTTACTGAAAAATAACAGTTCTACGTCTTTCCAGTTGAAACTGGGTTGTCTTTATTAATGTCCTGCCCCGATGTAAGCTCAGGTTTTTGTCCAGAGCTGCTCAAATGCAGGGGCCACTGCTAAGATCACTTACCCTTCTTGCACGTGGTCAGTATGGCGAATGTTAGAGAGTCGCACAAGAGCTGGAAAAGCAGAGCCAACCCTTGTTTGTAATTGTTACTAGCGGGCCTTGGTGTACTTTGTTAGGCAGCTATGGAACAATAGAAGATACTGTGCTTATTCCTCTTTCCCTTTGGGAAACACAGACAGCACTTGCCCTCCAATGCTGACCTTTTGAAGGAAGGGGAAGGCAAATACTGATGTTTGGCAGGTTCTGTGGCAGTTGTGGCCTGCAACCAACAGTTTGAGACCCTCCCCGAAATGGATTCAAACACCCTAAAATGCAGCCCAGTTCATTACTGAGTTTTGGAGGGTTGTGTGCATTTAGCAAGCTAGTATATGCTGTGGTCCTTGGCAGCACTGAAATATGAAAGATACGATTCATGTTCACAAGGAGCATTGAATTTAGAGAGGGAGACAGACTTGTAGGCCAGCATCAAATGAGTTTGATGAACGTAGTAGCAAACTGAAACTGAAATTTGCCAGTATAGAGCATACTGTTTAGAATACATACATACTTGTATACTGATATACACATTCATGCACACTGTATATATATCTGTCTATACGCACATACATATACACACACGCAATACGTTTATTTTAAAAATAGTAGACTGTAGATCCAAGTCTGTGTCATTCCATTGACCCACTCTAATGAAACACTGACCCATTCATTCAAGAACTTGTGATTTAACTTATTTATCGTGGGATTACTAAGTGCGGGGGGCACTGTGCTAGGCATTGGGTGTTCCAGGTTTTAAGGAAACAGCAAGTGCGAGAGTGCTGAGGTAGGGAGTTCTTGGAGTGCTTGAAGGACAGAAGGGAGCACGTGGCGGAGCTGAGACTGGGGCTGTAGGTGGGGACTAGACCACACAGGGATTTTTAAGGTCCTCACTGTCACGTGGACCATGGAGAGGAGTTTGGGTTGTATTTTAAGAGCAATGCAAAACTATAGAAGGATGTGATCAGGGGAGTGGCATGAGCTGATCTATTTAAAAATATCCCTCTAGCTGCTGTGAAGGGAGAATTGTAGGAGGCTGGAGTGGACCCAGGGAGAGCAGACAAGAGAGAGAGAGGCTTTGAACAGGGTAGAAGCCATTTATGGAAAGACTTTTGGAGGCAGTTTCCATTTATTGTCTTGTCATCAGAGCAGAGATGCTGACCAGTGAAACTCTATGAAAAGATAATGATTTATAAAGACATAGCTATCCACTACCATTAGAAAGCTAGCTGCTTTAACTTTTTTTCTAGCCTCTGTTACCTAGAATGCTTGTCCCCATCGACTGCCCCTCCCTTGTGACTCATCCTTTTCCCATAGAAAATTAAAATTTAATTGGAAAAGAGGAATATTCTTGTAATCTGCAGAAAGTACCAAACTCTAAACTTTCTCCCCAAGGACAGAGAGAATGATTTTTCTGGAGCAGTGGGTAAGAAAGCTATACCCAGTATCACTTTATATTTAGGCAAGAAACTGAAATAAGACTTCGGATCCCTAGTTTAAATTCCCTTCTTAGCATAGCAGCCTTGAGAATAAGTTCCTGATATTATTGGCCTGCTTGACTGTTTCCCCACATCACTGGGGGAAGGGGACATAGATAAAATATTCAGCATCATTGTATTTTCTTTTTGGTTCATCAGCATTTTTTTTTTTTTTTTAAACTCACTTGACATAAATAAGGTCCTGGCCTCAGTGAGCTAAGCCTTTGCAGAATCTGTATTCACTAATGAGGGATTTAGATTTCTGGTAGGATTTCTGGGCAGATAGTTTGGGTTTGTAAACTCTCTTGGAGGCAGGGATTCTGTTTTTCCTTTCTTCAGGCCCACTCAGCACAGAACTGATTTGTTTTAGACATTGATTTGAGGCTCTTTTTCACAAGTGTTGGTGTTGTGTGTGTGTGTGTATGTGTTTTCAAGCTCGTTCTGTGAGATGGGTGGTACCGACCTGGACCATGTTATGACCTGAGAGTCTTAATAAATAATAGACAGTGCCAGAGGATGACCGATTAGAAGGGATTGTCAAGCTCTGGCAGGTTTGCAGGAGTTAGAATGTGCAAGAGGAGAATGCTCTTCCCCCCCTTCCCTGTGTGACTTTTTCGCTATGCCCTTCCTCTCTCTTTTCTCCTCCCTGGTTTTTCTTCATTCCCCGAAGTTAATTCAGGCAGCAGTCGTTCACCAAGTGCCCACTGTATACATGAGGAAGACTAGAAATTTATCTGTTTTTTCTCATCCTGTATGGACCCACCTTGTTGACAGACCCAAATGTAGATATACTAATTTGCCCTTTTCCCCTCCTTTTAGATAATACAGATACATTTACATTACTTTTTGGGGAGACTAACCTCTGCTATTTGAATTCACACTAGGTGGGAGATGGGGGCAGGGTTTAGAGATGTACAGCCTCAGTACCTAACATCACCAGTGTAATATTCCTTGAGGCCAGCTCTATAATATCATATTAGTCCTATTAACTCCACTATTCTTCCTTACCGTCTCTCACTAAGATCTCAGGGGTTGAATGAACTCTAACTGCTCTGTGTTAGCGATAAGCATGTTGCAAATCACAAAACTGCCAGTAATTGCACTACAAATATTAAACATGTAATTGGGAAAGACTTTTTTGGTAAATACAAAGGCTTTTTGAAAAAAATAACCAAGGAAGGAGAGTTTACAGTATATCAAAACTCAAGTGGGTGGGTTATGGAATAGAACTTTCAATTTCTAATTATATACTGTTTGAGATAATGTAGGGACAGCCCCTGAGCTGTGAAGTTCAGTTTTTGAAAAGGCAGTGTAACATAAATGATTCATATCTCAAAATGGTCTGTGCGATACTAACATTATTATGCAGGAGAAGAATCTATCCGCATATCTTCCACCAATAATAAAAATGACAACAACAGCGATAACAAATGTTTATTAAGCCCTTACTCTGTGTAGCCTTTGTGCTAAATGCTGGTTACTAAGTTTCCCCTGTAAACATCACTCTCCTGTGTTCACTCTTCTGTGTGTGTGTGTGTGTGTGTCTGTATGTTCACTCTTAATAACATGATAGGTATAATTAGAAGTTGGAAATGAAATAATAATGGTTTATTTAATAAAGGGCTAAAGAGACCACCTGCCTTATCTCCTCTGCCAATCTACCTGATGGGTGCTGGTTGTAGTTACCCAGCGTCACCTTCAGCAGTGGAAGTCACTTTTATAATGTCCCTCAGCATCAGCAGGATACTCTACATAAGTGTTATTTTTGTAAAATATACAAAGGTGAGAACACATGGTTGTGAATGAAGACCATCTACAGTCAGAGTTCTGCTTTAGAAATTTTTAGAAATAAATAGCAGAGTGTAATGGTTAAAAGTTTGACTTCTGGAGTCTACTTTGCACACTGGCACATGGCAAACAGTAAATGTAGCTACAATTTTAACCAGCCATAATATATAATGGCCAGTAAATTATTTTTTTCCTTGCTATCAGAGCTAGTTGATAATTGAGGGGAAAAAAGTATATGTAATAATACAAGCATGGAGAAGTCTTTTCTATTTTATAATTTATAAATTTTTATTAAATATAAAATATTATTAGTAGTAAATAATAATTCTGTCTTCTCTTTGTCTCCATACTCTTTCTTGATGTAAATTCTCATCTCTGTCTTATTTACTTTCTTCTCCCAGTCATCCCCGCTTTTTAGTACCTATTGCAGGGTCCTGTTAAAATCTGTGCCTTTATTGTGTTTTATTCTGACCTAAAACTAAATTCCTAGTTCCAAAGGTGAAACTCCTTGGAGTTTTTTTCTGTGCTAAGCATTTTATGTGTATTAATTTATTTCCATTTCACAACAGTGCTGTGGGTTAAGTTTTTCTAAACATAGCAAGAAACCCAGAAGCCATAAAGGAAAAAGCTGATAAATTTAACCATGCCAAGATGAATTTCTTTGGGGAAAAAAAATAACCACAAGCAAGTAAAAATGGAAAAAAGCTAAGACAAATATTGTCACATGTATAATAAAGGATCATTTTCTGGTTCTATCAAGAAGAGCCCCTTTAAATCAGTAAGAAAAAAAAATCCAATAGAAAACGAACAATGACAAGCTGACAACTCACAGAAAAGGAAAAAAAAAAGTGGTCTGAAAACATGAAAAAGTGCTAGTCTCACATAGAAATGCAAACTAGAATGGTACCATTTTCCATGACTCAGATGAAAAAGTTTGGTAATATACGTAGTACTGGCAAAACTGGGAGAAAACGGGCTTTCACGCTTAATTCGTGGGAGTCAAAACTGGTACCTTCTTTTGAGTGTGGTTTGGCAAATTTGTCAGAGTAAAAAAAAGAAACTCTTGTCAAAGCAGTTTTATTTCTAAAATTTTAATTTATAGATATACTTGTAAAAGTGTATAAAGATGATTATAAAGGGTGTGATATGTGCATTATTTGTAATGACAAAAATCTATGAATAATATAAATGTCCTCTAATAGGGATTAAATTATGGACGATACATTCTTACAATGGAATAGTGTATAGCCATTAAAAAGAACGCTCGCACGGAAAGATCTTTGTGTTGTAGTAAGTGAAAAAATTGGGGTGTAGATCAGGATTGCATTTGTGTATGTGTGTGTTCCACACAGGCTGGCATAGAGAGAGTAGTGTGTTTGCACACATGCACACGTAGGTAAGTAAGTATATGTATGTATATGCACGAGACATTTCTCAAAGATTAGGAAACTGCTAACTGTAGTGACTTCTGACGATGCAAGGGAAACTTGGGGCTTTTTCTCTGAATTTCATACCTATCTGTGCTGTTTTAGTAAATGAATTTTAAAAAGTTTTAGAAAGTTTATGTTTGTGTTCTCAACAAGATTCTAAAGGACATTGAGTCTATAAAAAATTAGAGCTGCCTGAAGTAGTTGGCTGAGATAAGGAAAGATGAAACAGGATAGAAAAACAGGAAGATAAATAAGAAGATCTTGCTAGAAGCAGTAAAGAATGCCCTTGAGGCAGCCCTCCGAGTGGTGAGGTTGAGGACAAACCTGAGAAATTCTTCTAGAATCAATTTTAAAAAAGAAAGAGGGGATAACAGTGGTGACAGTAAGGGAACAGATCCCCCATAGGTGGTGGCGGCCCAGGCTGGATGACCGGTATTTAAAAATGAAGCAACCTCTGAGCCCGCAGTATTTCATTTAATGAAGACCAATAATGGAGGAAGATGCTGGGAGAGAGCTGTAGAGGGGAGACAGAATGGTTTTTCCCTTCGTTCACTTCATTAACCTGATAATTGTAGGTTTACGGACTTTTTTTTTTTTAAATACTGCAGTATAACCATTACTATAATTTTAAAATAATTAGGATCTTATTAGAATTAGGAGCAAGGTGTCTGCCTTCTGTATCACTGAAGTAGCTGTCTTTATCTGGTATGGGTATCGGTGTTATATTTGCTTCATGAAAGGAAGTGGTACGTTTTCCTTTCCTTTTGACTGTCTGGAATAATTTATAGAGCAGTGGGATGGTCTGGTCTTTGAAAGTTTGATAGAATTCCATTTTGAAACCATCTGGGCCTGGTGCTTTTCTGTGGGGTAGTTTTAAAATTGCTTTCTCTATTTTTATATAGAAATTGGTTTGCCTAAGTTTTCTCTCTAATGGACTCAGTTTTGGCAGTCTGTATTTCCCTAGATAATTATTCACTTCATCTAGATTTTATAATTTATTTGCACAGCAGTCTGCAAAGTAGTTTCTTTAAAAAATTTTTTTTCTTCTGTTTCAATGCTTATTTCCCCCTTGTCATTTCTTGTTTTGTGTATTTGTGATTTTTTTCTTGTTTTTGTACTCCTGAATAAGTTAACTAGTGGTTTGTCTATTTTGTTAATTTTAAAAAGCAGGATTTTTATAATTAGATCTACTACTTTTTTGTTTTCTTTTTCTTTGATTTTTGCTTATTTATTTATTTATTTATTTATTAGCTGCGTTGGGTCTTCATTGCTATGCGCGGGCTTTCTCTAGTTCTGGCGAGCGGGGGCTGCTCTTCGTTGCAGCGCGTGGGCTTCTCATTGCGGTGACTTCTCTTGTTGCGGAGCACGGGCCCTAGGCGTGCGGACTTCAGTAGTTGTGGCTCGCGGGCTCTGGAGTGCAGGCTCAATAGTTGTGGCGCATGGACTTAGTTGCTGCACAGCATGTGGGATCTTCCCGGACCAGGGCTTGAACCCATGTTCCCTGCGTTGGCAGGCGGATTCTTAACCACTGCACCACCAGGGAAGTCCTCTATCTTTTTTTTTTTTTTTTTTTAAATTTTTATTTATTATTTATTTATTATGTTTATTTTTGGCTGTGTTGGGTCTTCGTTTCTGTGTGAGGGCTTTCTCCAGTTGCGGCGAGTGGGGGCCACTCTTCATCGCGGTGCGCGGGCCTGTCACTATCGCGGCCTCTCTTGTTGCGGAGCAGAGGCTCCAGACGCTCAGGCTCAGTAGTTGTGGCTCACGGGCCCAGTTGCTCCGCGGCATGTGGGATCTTCCCAGACCAGGGCTCGAACCCGTGTCCCCTGCATTGGCAGGCAGATTCTCAACCACTGCGCCACCAGGGAAGCCCGGAAGTCCTCTATCTTAATGTTTTATACTTACAGTTGACCCTTGAACAACGCAAGTTTGAACTGCAAGGGTCCACTTATGCACGGATTTTTTTCAATAAATATGTAGTACAGTATGACACAATCTGCCATTGGTTGAAACCATGCAGTTGGAAGCAGAACTGTGGATATAGAGGGCTGACTATAAAGTTATATATGAATTTTCAATTGCGCAAGGATCGGTGCCTCTAAAGCCCATGTTTTTCGTGGGTCAACTGTAGTGTTTCCTTGCATTGTTTCTCACGAGATGTGTGTGTGTATGTACGTATGTATGTGTATATACATATATAATTTTTTTCTAAGATGTATATTTAAAAATTTTTTGTTGAAAACAGTTTTTTGAGGGGGTATTTAGGAAGGTTTGTATTTTTTTTAATCTAGTACTTACACCTTTTTGAATGTCCTTAGTCCTCTGTTTTGTTATTTAACTTTTATTATCAGGCTTATCAGATTTTTTTCATTATCCTTAAACACCCATCTATTGCCTATTGCCTGTACAACAATGAGGTTTTTTCTGTTTTCCTTTTCCCATTTTCTAGTTGTAGTAGTTCTACTGTGTCACAGTATATAACTGTTGTACATTAGTTTTCTACTCTCATTCCCATCTTTGTTTTAGTCTTACATGACATTTATAGATTATTAAATGCTCACCGTCGGTTATTTTGTCAATGTTGCTTGTTACCATTTGGTTAGATAAAGTTTATCCTCTAGTAGATTCATCAGGAAAGACTGATAAGTACAGCATTCCCTTAGTTGTTGTATGTTGAAACTTGTTTTTTCTGTAGCTCTGATAGTTGAAGGATAACTTAGCTAGATATAAAATTCTTGGTTTACCCTTTTCTTTCATTGAGTTTTTAAAAAATGCTTGTTCATGTATCAACTTGCTTTATATGTTGGCTTTGAAAAGTCAGATTACTAATTTGTTATAGTAAGTTATTTGTTTTTCGTGGAGGCCTTGATTTTTTTCCATTTGTCTTTAAAGCGTAATAGTTTCATTAGAATAAGTGTCAGCGATTATTCTGGGCTAATTTTCCCAAGTACCTGGTGGACCCTTCCAATGTATAGATTCACATCTTATTTTATTTGTTTTCTCAATTTAGGTTTAAATATTAGTTCTGTTCCATTGCATTTCCCCCTCCCCCTTCCCCCAATTATATGTATGTTGTTTCTTCTTCGCTTGTCTTTCATATTAACCATTTTCTTTGTGATCTCTTTTACTTCTTTCTTCATCATATTTTATTCTCTTCATTGTTTTCCTACCTTTCTTTAATGCCACTTATTAGATTTTCATTTGAACTTATTCTCCTTTGGGCGCCTAGTAATTTAGTTTTCATTTCTGAGATGATTTTATTTTCCTTTTTCTTTCTGAGTTTGATCAGCTCCCTCTTCATTTTTTCCTACTTTTTGTCCATTTCTGTTTTTAACTTTTAAATTTCTTATTCAGAGTGTTTTTTCATATCCCCAAATCTTGTTTGAGTATATTTAATTCAGATTGGAGTGTTGTCTTATAGTTTTCTTCTGCATCATGGGTGTTTGTCTGGGGTAATTTTCAAAAGCTGACTGATGTGTGACTCTTCTTTTTTGTAGTAACTTTGTATAGACTTATTCACTTTTTTCCTATTTATTTTGTGGCTTTTAAATATTTTAAAGGTTCCTAATTCAATGGCCTCTTCTTCTGTCAGTTTAGAAAAATCCAGGGTTTTTTTTTTTTCGTGGATTTGTGTATGTATTTGTGTTTGTGGTAGGGGACAGGTTATTTGTCCTCTGGGTTTTTTGTTTGTTTGTTTGCAGGTAAATAAATTTCCCCCTTCTACTTCCTTTCCTTTTTGTCACCTAATTGCCAAATGGATCCTGTCTCTTTTTTGCCTTTTTCTTCCCCAGAGACCATGCATTTCTAACACTACACCTTAAATCATTCCCCTTTCCTATAAATAGGGCTCTGATTTACAAGAAAACTTTTTCAGTATTTTCACACTTAAGGTGGACTTTCTCTTTCTGGAGGTGGTTTTACAGCAATTTTAGGCCTGCCACTAGCTCCCCTGTTCTCTCTGACATGCAGTTTTTCTCAGAATGCCCTTGGCTTGGCACAGAGGGTTGCAGTAAGAAGATGAGAGATCACTACTGAGATCTGGTATGTCTTCTTTTTTTACTTACAGGTAATTTGGAAGTTTGGGCATTCTCTGTCTCTACTTATGTTGAGGGCATGGTTAGGTTATTGTGTGGTTTTACTTGTTCTTTTTTAAAAATTCCATATTTAAAAAAAATTTCCCCTTAGTTTTTAATTTTTAAAAATTATTTATTTATTTATTTATTTATTCTGGCCACACTGTGTGGCATGGGGATTGAACCCGCGCCCCCTGCATTGGAAGCATAGAGTCTTAACCACTGGACTGCCAGGGAAGTCCCCCGTATTGTTTTTGAAGGATATGTGGGAAGGTGTGAATTTAGGCAGTCATCATTGTCCTTGGCTACCCTGAAGTCCAGGCACTGTTATAGGCACTTTATAAATATTAATTCATTTTATCCTCTCAACACCCTATGACACAGTGCTGTTGCTATTCCCACTTTATAGATGAGTTAACAGTTTAAATAACTAGCCTGGGGTCACACAGAGCTGAGATCTGAACCAAAGTAGTCTGGTTCCAGAGTCTGTGCTCCTACCCATAAAGCTTTGCCACCACATGCCAGCGATTCTCAGCTTTTTCACTTCTGGGGTCTCCTCTTTTTTTTTTTTAAACCATAAACCCAGTATTCTAAAGAGAATTGTTTCCTAACCTGTATTCATCATATAATAATTAGTTTTCCCTTTTTGTTGTAGAAGAAAACATATATGCCACTCTGCTTCAGACTACCACACCAAGTAACATAATTGTTTTGTAGCCAAAAGCAAGAGAGATTTGACATTTTAACTAGCTTATACAGATAGACAAATTGAAGATTAATGTAAGATTTTCACTATACTTTTTGAAAAGTTAAAAGTAACTGGAAGCCTTCCGTTATTGCTTTTTGATTCCTTAGGGCTGCGGGGACTCAGGTGGGAACCATAGATTAAAGAAGCTGTGGACAAGATTTAAAAAAAAAAAAAAAAGGGTAGTTTAGTAATCATACTGTATGCAAAAGTATTGGATGCTGGAATGATAGGTATCTTATAAATTCAGGTTGAGTTTTCCCTGGGCAAAATTCTGCCTCGATCTTCTGACAGGCTCTCAGAGGGAGTAAAAAGCAAACTAATATGTTTTCCTTTTGATCTGAACCCTGTGATTTTTCTCTAGGATAATCAGAATGATGTTTAGATTTTCCCCAAAATGCTAGTAAGATGCTATAGGAAAAATTAAAAAGAAAATAAATTTCAGTTAATGTAAACAACAGGAATGTTGATAGACTATGTCTAGATTCTTGCCTTTTCTGATTATTTCTTGTCAGAACAATCTTATAGTTATTGTTATGATTGTCAGTAATATCTAACCATTAGTGCTTAATATGTACCAGACACTCAGATGATTAAGCATCTCTTATTTAACATGTACCAGGGCTTCCTTCCCTGGTGGCGCAGTAGTTAAGAATCCGCCTGCCAATGCAGGAGACATGGGTTTGAGCCCTGGTCCAGGAAGATCCCACATGCCGCGGAGCAACTAACCCCGTGCGCCACAACTACTGAGCCTGCACACCTAGAGCCCGTGCTCCACAACAAGAGAAGCCACTGTAATGAGAAGCCCGCACACCACAACGAAGAGTAGCCCCCACTCGCCGCAGCTAGAGAAAGCCCGCGCGTAGCAACAAGACCCAATGCAGCCAAAAATAAATAAAAATTTAAAAATAAATAAATTAAAAAAAAAAAGATTTAACATGTACCAAATCTAACACTTGATTTTTCCTCTCCCCACCCTTTTTCCACATCTTGTACACGGTACCGTCAACCTTCCACTTGCCCAGACATGATACCTAGGAGTTGTTCTTACTCCTTTCTTTCTTTCCCATCTCATATGTAATAAATTAGGAAATCCTGTTGGCTACCCTTAAAATATTCCCAGTTGGACTGTTTATCACTACTCCTTCCACCACCTTGGTCCTTGGTCCCATCATCTCTTGCCTGGATTATCACAATAGCTTATTTAACTGATCTGTGTGCTTCTACCCTTGCACGATAGCTTGAAGATGATTTAAAAATATAAGTCAGATCACGTTGCTCCTCTGTCTAAAACCCTCTAGTCCTTTCTCATTTCACAAAAAATAAAAGCTGAAGTTTTTACAGTGTCCTCTGAGGCCCTGCATCATCCGGCTTTTCATCACCTCTCTGGCCTCATCTACCGCTCTGTCCCTTGCCTGTTCTGCTCCGAGCATACTGGCCTCTTGAGTGCTTGAGCATGTCAAATACGGTCTGCCCCCGTGCCCTTGATCTTGTTCCTCCCTCTGCCTGATATGTTCCTTTCCTATATGGCTGCGTGTTGCTGCCTCATTTCTTCCAGGTCTGATCAAATGTTACCTTATTGCTAAGGCCCTCCCCACCACCCTATATAAATAGCATCCACCTCAGCCCCAATCCCACTGACCATGCCCCCAGCCCCCTCTACTGTGCTAGCAGGATCCCAAGCCCCTACCATGGGGAAGACAAGGAGGAGGCGGTGACCAAAGAGAGGAAGGGAAAGGGGTTGTGTTGGTGTTCTTATTTGCTACTCTACTAATAAGCATTTTAGCCGTGACGGTGTGGGAAGTAGTGCTGACAGAGTCCTTTGTTTTTCATTGGTCTATTTCTCTCTCTCTCAAGATGGTTTCACCCAAATATCACTGGCGTGGAGGCAGAAAACCTACTGTTGACAAGAGGAGTTGATGGCAGTTTTTTGGCAAGGCCCAGTAAAAGTAACCCTGGAGACTTTACACTTTCTGTTAGGTAAGTTGGAAGAAAAAAAGAGAATCCTGAGAGTGTTTTCCAGGGGGGAAATGTTAAGACCACATGTGGACAACTTGCGACCCTCATTTAGAGTCTGAAGGTCTGCCTGCTGCCCTGTGGGTGAGGCCTTGCCAGTGCCCTGGCCCACAGATCAGGTGTTATTCAGGCCTGCTGTGGGGTTCAGGACGTGGCCTCCTGGGAGTGATAGGCTCGGGGAGTCAGCAGAAGGGGCCTGAAGGGGGGCTTTTCTCTCTTGAGAGACCACTGAGGATGAGCTGGAGCATAACATAAGTTCTTAAGGCCTGGGTCGATCCTGGTTCAATCCAAAGCAAGGCTCAATCCTTGTTCCCTGCACTTTTCCTTTCCCGTCTGTTGATTACTGAATGGGAAAAATACTTCCTAAGAGTTTCTTCAAACAGCCTCACAGATGTAGAAAACAAGCTTATGGTTACCAAAGGGGAAGGTGGGGCGGGGGATAAATTAGGAGTTTGGGATGAACAGATACACACTACTATATATAAAATAGATAAACAACAAAGGCCTACTGTATAGCTCAGGGAACTATACTCAATATCCTGTAATAGCCTATAAGGGAAAAGAATCTGAAAAAGTATATAACTGAATCACTTTGCTGTACACCTGAAACTAACACAACATTGTAAATCAATTATACTTTAATTAAAAAAAAGAAAGAAAGAAAGAAAGAAGGAGAAGAGTTTCTTCAGATCACTTTTCTTTTTCAAGAAATAAAACATCACTGAGGAAGTTGTGGTCCCGTTTGTTCCCCTGCCCAGTCCCATTCCCCTCCCTCTTTCCTCAGAGGAAACCACCATCAAGAGGTTGGTATATCTCCTTCCTGAACATGTTTTTATACTTGTACTGCATTTGTACTATGTGTGAATGATATGAGGTTGGTTTGTGTGTTTTTAGAATTCATATCCATGGCTGAGACTACCTTTAAATTTTTTTTGAGTTCTGTGCTGATACATATAGATCTAATTATTAACTTTAATGGCTATATAATATTCGAAGGTGTGCATATACCACAGTTTATCCCATCCTCTATTGTTGGACACTGAGTTGTTTTTAGTTTGTTTAAAATTGTTTTGAACAGTATTGCCGACATCTGTTACATGTCTCTTTGGACACATGTGGGAGAGTTTTTCTAGAAATTGACTTTCTCTTATATACTTATTCTCCGTACTCTAGCTCATTCCAGGAGCCAGAACTGAACTGCTCTATGAATTTGCTTTTATTATTATTTTTTTTAAATAAAGAAGTAAGGAAAAGATGTTCTGAGGATTTATTTAGGACCCCTTCGGGATTTGGGAAGTCCCTTTTTGGTATCGATTAGTTTCTCAAGGAGCTCACATTGTTGGCTTTTACTTCTGTTTTGCTACAAGGAGAGGGCAGAAGCCTTCATGAATTTTTCCAGGCTTATCCTAGCACAGACTTCTAACCTACAGTTGAGTGACATTTGACCTGTAAGAGTTTGGATGGAGATTATATAATAATAACAACAATGATGTTGAGGAGGAGGAGGAGGATGATAACAAACGTTACTGAGGGCTTGACATATTCCAGGCCATCTTGCTAAGCACGCTGCACATATTTTATTTAATCTCTCCAACAACCTATGAATAAATACCACTATTATCTTCATCTTAGGGGTGAGTAAGCTGAAGCACAGAGGTTAATTTACAAAGCTGGTTTCATAGCTAGTAAGTGGCAGAGCTGGGACTACAGAACTGGTGAGGTTTTTTTTTTTTTTTTTTCCTCAACTTTTTATCTTGAGAAATTTCAGACCTATAGGAAAGTCAAAAGATGAGTACAGTGAATACCCACATTCCCTTTACCTGTTAACATTTTGCCATGTTTCCCCTTTTTCTCTGAGTGTGTGTTTGTGTGTATGTATATACTCTCCCCTCCCCCAACCTTTTGAAAATTAGTTGCAGATGTCAGGATGCTTATTTTTACCTCTGCGTACCTCAGTGTGCATGTCCTATGAACAAGGACATCCTGTATAACTACAGTATCATTATTATATTTGAGAAATTTTAAGTGATTCCATAATGTTATCTAACACACAGTCCATATTCAAATTTCTCTCATCATTTCAATAGTGGATTTTGAAGCCATCCCTTTATTTCACATCAGGAAGCACATAATATCTGTTTGCCCCGTCTTCTGGAGTATCATTGCTTTTAGGCCCTTATAGTAGACAGAGCTGGGAAATACTTATATATTTAAAACCAAATTTTAAATATATCAGTATCAATAAATATATAAATGTATATCAAACAAGTTTGATAGCTCCAGTTCAGCCCAGTTTCCTTACCTTTTCCCATTCCGTATTTGTGTTTCCCTTCTGTAGAGAGAACCGTGTTTCACAGCAGCATCAATGTATGACCGCATTTGCCCAATCTTATAATACAAAGATAGTTTCAGAATTACTATACCATTATCATTTCTAATTACAAGCCCATTAAGTAAAGTTCATGATTTATCTGGAGTGTTTCTGTTCACAGCATATATCCCACTAAGGGTGTACAATCTGTACTGTGTTCGAAAGCTACAGGAATTAATTTTCTGTGTAGTTATGAACTTACTGCAAAGTTAGAGTCATTTCTTTCTTTCTGTATTCAGTTTTTTGGTTTTGTACTCATTTTTTTGATCCTTGTTGATTTTATTTTTTGAATATGTGAAACATTTACAAGATTTAAAAGTCAAACTGTATAAAAAGGTATATTCTGACAAATCTTATTCTTATCCCTACCCCGTGTACCTTATTTCCATCCCTGTAGGTAACCAGTTTTATTAATTTATGGTTTATCTTTCTGCGTTTCTTTTCACACATGAAGTGGAATACTAAATCTATTTCTTTGTAGTTTACTTTTTTCACTTACAGAAATCTTTTAGTGATCTCTCTCATTTTTTAAATTAACTGCATAGCATGTAACTTTATACAATTTCCTAAAAATGGGAATTTAGTTATTTCCAATATTTTACAATGATAAATAATACTGCATTTAATATGATAACATTTTGCATATGTTTTGTGCTTTTGGAAATGTATCTTCAGAGGTGAATTCCCGGGAGTGAGATGACTGGGGCAGAGAGTCAATATATATTGGTATAGTTTTTCCAAATTCCCCTCCACAGTGATTGTACCATTTTGCATTCTCACCAGCAGTGTCTGAGGGTCCCTGTTTTTCCACAGCTTCCAGCTGAGTGTTGTCAAGCTTTTCACTTTCGTCAACCTGATAGGTGAGAAATGGTATCTCAATGAATTTTAATTTCTCTTATGATTGAAGCTGAACATCTTTTAATAAGGTTAAAGGTCATTTGTATATCTTTTTGTTGAACTGTCTTAGAACCAGTGCTTTTAACAACTCTTAAACTGCCAAGTTTCACTTTATATATGTTTTCTTATGTATATGATGTATATTATAGACACTGAGATGCATGTGTGTGTGTGTGCATGCATAAATGACAAGTTTATTGTTCTAGTTTTCTACAGGTGATCTAATCTTTTTGTTATGTGCCCATGCTGAAAATTTGATGATTTAAGTTGCCTTAGTTAGTCAAGGAAGAGCCCCTTTTTTTAATTTTGAGGAAAAAAAATACAGAAAAATACAAAAAATTATGTCCAATTACCCATATTGTATTTATTGCCAGTCATTTTTTTCTTCAAAATAAAATGTAAAAAAAAGCAAAATTTCCATTTTTCACCACCCTTCCTGCTGTTCTTCTCTTTGCCACAGAGACAGCTACTTTCTGAGTTTGGTGTATTTCTTTCTAGTTCGTTAAAAAAAAAGTGCATATAATATAATAAGTAATATAACATAAAAGTAATATAATAATAAAATAGAATATATATGTATGTCTGTCATGAATAATGTATAATATTACTTGTGTGCGTTCTGAAATTTTCATAAATGGTACATGCTGAGCATATCATTCTGCATTGTGCTTCTTTCATGCAATATCATGTTTTATTTTGGCTGCGCTGTATGGCTTGCGGGATCTTAGTTCCTCAACCAGGGATTGAACTTGGGCCCCTGCAGTGAAAGCGCCGAGTCCTAACCACTGGACTGCCAGGGAATTCCCAGTATCATGTTTTTGAGATCCATCTATTTTGCTTTATAGTCCATACCTGAAATATCTGTTTTTGTGATATGTTAAGTCAAGGTTAGAGATAGAAAGCTGAGGTGTTAAAATAGAATCAGGTGTAGCTGGAGGAGAGAGACCCGAAGTGCCTTTTTTACCCACTGGAAAAGACTGTAACCAAAAATTAGAAGTAGATATTGTTATTAACATTGTAGGACAATTTTTCTTACTTTCCTTCGTTTCCATTTTCCTTTATCTTTAGTAGAAGTGTGTTTATATTTAACAGAGGCTTCATCAATAACACTATAGGGTCAGACTAAAAAATAAATATAGGTCAGTGATTACCATTTTGGGGTTGCCAGACCCCTTGGGTCCACAAAGATGATTATGGGTGTCCTTGAGATGTACTTAGTAGTACAGAAAACCAAATGGAAATCATCAAAGTGCCTAGGCTAACTAAAATACCAAGTTTTAGAAACTTTTGGCCAGTGTTGTCAATTCATTGGGTTGACATACTAGCTATCTCACTTTGGAAACTCCGTTAATTATATGTCTTTAAAATGATTTTTAAAGATACGATTATGTATAGTATCTTAAGTGTATAGTGAGATGAATTTTGACAAATGTGTTTATCAATGCAACCAAAACTCCAATCAAAATCTTGAGTATTTCTATCACCCTAGAAAGTTTCTTGGTGCCGGTTTCTATTCTCCCTCCCCCTAGGAGGCAACCACTCTTCTCTTTTCTATCCCCATTGACTAGCTTATTCTACAATGTCATATAAATGAAGTCATACAGTATATATTCTTTTGTGTCTGGCTTCTTTCTCTTAACGTAATGTTTTTGAGCTTCACCTAAGTTGATTGTATATATCAATGGTCCTCTCTCTCTTTTATTTAAATTCCTGTGTGATATTTCATTGTATGAGTATTTGTGTATCCATTTTGGCCATAAATATTTGACCTTTCAATTTTTTCTACTACAAAAAGGCTGCAATGAATATTCTTGTACAAGGCTTTTGGTAGCCATGCAGTTTCATTCCTTTGGGGCAAAATACTAGGAGTGGGTTTACTGGATTATAAGGTAAATGTACGTTTAATTTTAGTGATATTTGTCTTGATTAATTAATGATGAGAAAAATGATTGTCACTTAATATACGCAGAGCCCTTTGTGTTGAAGTGGTTGACTGTGTGGTTATTTCACTCACTGCATTTGTTTAGGAAAAGCGTAAACTTGTACATTCCTTGGGTTTGTTTCAATGTTTAGGTGAAATCTGATAATGAATATGAGATCCATTTTTACTAGTATAGCTCTTTATTTGTCTTTTCCCCCCACTTTTCTAATGGACTATTTTAGAAGAAATGGAGCTGTCACCCACATCAAGATTCAGAACACTGGTGATTACTACGACTTGTATGGAGGGGAGAAGTTTGCCACTTTGGCTGAACTGGTCCAGTATTACATGGAACATCATGGGCAATTAAAAGAGAAGAATGGAGATGTTATTGAGCTCAAATATCCTCTGAACTGTGCAGATCCTACCTCTGAAAGGTCAGTTACATTTTCGTAACTGCAGAGTCTGCATCTCTCCCGTGCCATAGGTGTGAGGTGAATGCATTATGGGGGTTTGACTTCTGTTTCTCAAACTGTAATCTTAAAAGTGTTACTAAAGTAAGAGTAATAGAATCAGATTATTCTGAGTGGCCTTTTCTTGCAAAAGCTTCAGTCAGTGTTACTTACACTCGTTCTACAGAAGTCTCAGACTATTCCTGTATATACTTGATACATGCAGTAATTTTAAGATTATTGAACTTGAGCGTTATTGAACTTTGAGCGTTAGGAGAGGAAAACAAATGATAATAGGAACACCAAAATAGCAGTTCCCTGTAGTAGCTTCTGACCAGCTATTCAGCAATGCCACCAACAGATGTCAGTTTAAGCTCAGAAGTGGGAAAGCAGAGAACTCGGTCAGATTTTTCATCAGTTCTTTTATGTTATATCCACAAATGTGTGAGAATGACCCTAATTAGAGGGAATTGTATTATTTCAGAGATCTTTCCCCAGTGTTGGAACTAAGCTGATAAAAGCTGGGGCTTGACTTAACTTGCATTGATTTTATTGGTTTTCTGCATTCCCAGTCTCTTCTCTCTGACTCAGTACCAAATCAGGGTCTCTTAATTAGGTTTGAATATTTTCTGTCTTCAAGTAGGTTTCTTCTACTTATACCTTTGTGTCACTGGTATTTTATGCTGATAATAGTTTTCCAGCCAAATTATTAAGCAAAAGGCTGTCAGCCAACTCTGTGCAGTTTATTTAATTTTATTCTGTTCAGTTGAGGGTAGATGAAAAATACCTTGAAGTATATTCCTTTAGTGTTGAGCCATTAGCACTATGTGCTATGATCATGCTTGTTTCCTCACCAAGATCCTGAGGGAAAAAGCCACATTATTAATATGACTATGTTAAGATGTTTTCTGTAGTAGCTTAGAGTAGCATTGTCTCAAAGTTTGACCTCAGACGGCCTACATTAGGACTCTGCTGTGCTGGTTAAAAATGCAGATTGCTGGGCCCCATTCAGACTTAGTGTATTGGTATCTCTGATTGTGAGGCATGGGAATTCACATATTTAGCAAAATCCCTTGCCTCTACTCCAAGTCTTATGTGCATTAAAATTTGAAATGATAACCCAGTAGATAGTCCAAAGATGTTGACAGCAAACTTGGAGGCTATTGAAGTATAGATTGGAAATCTGGAAAAGCTTGGAATGCTTGAACTAATTTATAATGAAGATCCTTTTTAATGTAGTGTTTGCATGCCAAAGCAAGGGCAAACATTCAAGTGATTCTCTGTCGCTACCATAACTCTCTATTATAACTTCTTTAAATGACTGTGATTAAATAGTTGGTTCTTTTAGGGTTTGGCAGTGGAGAAATGACAAACTGCCTTTTTAAAAGATGGGGGATTTAAAAGAAAATAGGAAAGATTGAGGATATTTGCCTCCAAATGACTGTGGGCTCATTTAAGGAGTTTAATGGTCATTTTTTTTTTTTTTTTTTTTTTTGGCCACACCACGTGATTTGTGGGATTTTAGTTCCCTGACCAGGGACTGAACCTGGGCCATGCCAGTGAAAGCCCAGAATCCTAACCACTAGGCCACCAGGGAACTCCCCTAATGGTCACTCTTAATATCTTTGTCATTTTTTTCCTGCCTGCTTGGGATGCAAATTCTGGCTTATGTGGAATGGATCAATCTCTTGGAGGAACGTGCCTGTTTTTAATTGTGTTGAGTAGAGGTGACTATGTATGGTAGTTTTGTGAAAGAATGTTGTGAGCCCATGGCAGAACTCAATTGATTTTTCATTTAAAAAAATTTAGGTGGTTTCATGGACATCTGTCTGGGAAAGAAGCAGAGAAATTATTAACCGAGAAAGGGAAACACGGTAGCTTTCTTGTGCGGGAGAGCCAGAGCCACCCTGGAGATTTTGTTCTCTCTGTCCGAACCGGAGATGACAAAGGGGAGAGCAATGACGGCAAGTCTAAAGTGACCCACGTTATGATCCGCTGTCAGGTAAAGCCCGGATTGAACTGTGGGTCTGGCGAAATGTCATCTTTGGGTGGTTTTTCTGCTGGGAGAAGACCGACACCATTACTTCCAAAGTCATTTAGTTAAGGGCTTCTACACTTTTAGTACCTTGTTAATTATAACTGTTTCATCATTTCAGAACTTTATTAAATTACTTATTTCCTCTCTATCTCTGGCAGATTAAGTCATGCCTCAGTACATCACCTTCTGCCCTGCAGTATTTTTTTTTTTCCTTTGGCTGCATCACGCAGCTTATAGGATCTTAGTTCCCCGACCAGGGATTGAACCCAAACCCTCGGCAGTGAAAGCACAGAGTCCTAACCACTGGACCTCCAGGGAATTCCCAGCCCTGCAGTATCTCAATCTGTGCTTGGTTACAGCTGGAGTCTGCCTCTGTCTCAATTTCTAAAGCGATGGCCTCAGCTTCTCCCTTGGGTCAGCACAGTCTAGCCTGTGACTACATGTACTTTCATATTATAGAATTCTGGTTAAGGCTGGGAGAACTGAACTCACCATTTCTTGTTTTTAATGTGATGGCTGGACCAAGGAGGTTGGTTCTTGGTCAACTACATCAAAGTTTGTTTTGACATAGTTTCCTAAATAGCAACTGTCTATTCACTTATTGCTTCAGTTTTTCAATAAGATAAAAAAAAAAACCCCAAAAAACCCAGCTTTATTGAGATACAATTCACACACCATACAATTCACCCTTTTAAAGTGGACAATTTGGTGGTTTTTAGTATATTCACAAATTATGCAGCCAACAACATTAATTCCAGAACATTTTCATCACCCCAAAAAGAAACCCTGGGTTCATTACCAGTCCCTTCCCGTTTTTCCCCCTCACCCCAGCTCTTGGCAACCACTAACCTCTTTGTTTCAATGGATTTGCCTATTTTGTATATTTTATATAGATGGAATCATGTAATATGTGGCCTTTTGTGACTGACTTCTTTTACTTAGCATGTTTTTCAGGGTTTATCCATGTTATAGCATGTGTCAGTAAACTATTGGCAAACATTTTGTTGTATGGATATATACCACATTTTGTTTATCCATTAAAAGATTAATGGGCGTTTTGGCCCATTAATTATTATGAATAATGCTGCTATGAACATTATGTACATTTATGTATTTATCATTTTGTGATATTCTCTATTTGATGAGATATCATGTTCATATTTTCTTTTAATTTATAGTTTCCTTTAGTTCTTTGAATATATGTATACTAGCTGGTTTAAAGTCTTTGTCTGGGCTTTCTCAAGGACAGTTTCTGTTGAATGCTTCCCACCCCCCCCCCCCAAGTATGGATCATATTTTCTTGTTTCTTTGCATGTCTCATAAGTTTTTGTTGGAAACTAGGCATTTTCAATAATATAATATAAATCCTTTGCCCTCCTTTCTGAGGCAGTATTATTTGTTGTTGCTACTTTTTATTGTTCCTGTAGTTGTTGTTGCTGTTTGTGTGTTCAGTGACTTTCCTGTCTTTGTCTTTTGTGGCCACTGAAGTCTTTGCTTGGGTAGCTTAGTGATCAGTTAATGATTGAACAGAGATTTCCTTAAATGCCTTGAAACATTAAATCTCCCAGCCTTTGCCAGGGAGGCTGTGTGTGTGTGTGTGTGTGTGTGTGTGTGTGTGTGTTGGGGCACGACTGCTTTCAGTGCTCTGGCACCTTAAAACTCTGCCTTAGCCTTCACTTCCTGCTTGCACAGAACCTCAGGATCAGCTAGAGGTAAAGATTAGGGCCTTTTTGGATCTTTGCTGGACTTCACACAGCCATGTACATGCACATGCACATGTCCTTCTAGATTCTCAAGGATATGTTGGAGGTTTTCAGAGCCCGCTGTGGACGTTGCCTGGATTTTCCTTTTAAGTTTTTGATCAATCTCTTATTTGCCTTGACTGGTATTGCTGCCTTAGGCCGCTGTGGTATTAAACAATTGCTGCTAATTGTTTTTGGGAGATCCCCTGAAGGCAGGCTGAGTAAGCTGTAAGGCAATCAAATAAAGACAAGCTCTGAAAATAAGGCTTTCCCAGGGATCTGCTAAACAGATGAGATAGTGATAATTGTCTAGGGATAGGTCTGGAAAGAGCTCCAAATCCATCTATCTACCCCGGTTATGCTAAGCTGCTTTGTTTTCACAGCTACTGTGGTTATGAGACTATTGGTTTTCAAGGCTACCAAGAAGCTGGGGAGAGGTAGGTGGGAATAGGGCAAGTTAAAAGGCAACAATTTGTTGTTATTATCAAGGTTCAATCTTTTTCTTGAATAAATGCTCCTTGAACTTTATTGGTTAACTTTCAGAGTTCTGAAAAAGTTGATGACAATTTTTGCCAGGGTTCTTGTTACTTTTGTGAAAGAGCAGATTTTCAGAGGTCCTTACTCTGTCATTCTGAAAGTGCTTCTTCCCCGCTCGCTCGATTTATTTTTAAATAAAAGGTCATACCCAAATATCTTCATATATCATTTCTAGGGTTTTGTATTTTCTAAGTTTAACCATTTTCCTGTTGTTTTCCTGAAACAGCCTATTCTGGTCTCCTTGTCAGAAAAAATTTCCTGGTCTCTGTTTATAATTTCCCTTTTAAGTTTTCATTAGAAGATGAAAGTAAAGGCTTGTATATTGGGCTTCAATGCTGCCTCACCAGCCTTAGAGTTTGTTGTGTTTCAGAGAGAAGTAGTTATTTATCTTCTGTTCAGCAGCCTTGTGTATAGTCACTTAGCCTAGAGTATAAGTAAATAGTAAACATGGTTTTTCTTTTTTTTTTTCTAGCTATTTAGTTAACCTATGAGGGAGAAACTTCTTTGTGGCCTAGTTAGTGTTGGATACTTACTTAGAGCTTCTCACACCTCACAATGAACTCTTTTACATTGAATCTGCTTCTCCATTTTCATCATCTTTGTTGCTTCCCTTTCTTTGTGCTCTTACAGCTCTTCAATCTTTCCATTATTGGGGGAGAGTTAGTCTCTGTACTTGAGTTGGGAAAAACAGTAATTTAACATAAAGGTCATGAACATAATTTTTTTTTTTTTGTCTTGAAAGGAACTGAAATATGATGTTGGTGGAGGAGAACGGTTTGACTCTTTGACAGATCTCGTGGAGCATTACAAGAAGAATCCTATGGTAGAAACATTGGGCACAGTACTGCAACTCAAGCAGGTAAGCATTTTGGAAAGCTAAACTCCCCCTCCTTATAGAGTTTAAGTCCGAACATAGAATATTCCAAACAGACAGAAGTAGAATAGCATCGTGAACCTCCATGTACCCATCACCCAGCTTCAATTACGATCAACTCATCAAATCTTGTTTCATTTATTACTCCACTCACTACCTTCTTCTTGTAGTATTTGGAAACAAATTCTAGATATTACATCATTTTCATGATTATCTCCATATGTAATTCTAAAAGGCCTTATGGAGTTTTTAAAGCAAAGTTTTTATCAAATTTTCATTGTAGATGCCCCTTTGGTTACCTTTAGGTGATCATACCTTTACATTTTGGAGTTATTGCTGTTTCAAAGCTCACACTTATTACTTAGTGGCAAATGATACCATCTCTAACATTGTGGTCTATTTATAAAGAAAAATAGGTTTGAATTTATATCAGCAAAGTGTGTGGAGATTGAAGAAAGATATATTTCCTGAAAGAACAGAAAGGAAAGTGAAACTCTATTTGAAAACTTTTACTGTGAACTTCCTGTCCTTGCCTCTATGAACACCAACATAGAAGTCTTTTTTTTTTTTTTTTTTTGCATTAACACTTTTTTCTGTAATACTTTCTTCATTTCACACCAACTGCTGAATTTGATTAGCCCCTCAACACAACTCGTATCAATGCTGCTGAAATAGAAAGTCGGGTTCGAGAACTAAGCAAATTAGCTGAGACCACAGATAAAGTCAAACAAGGCTTTTGGGAAGAATTTGAGGTAAGTTATTAAAAAAATTTTTTTTACATGATTTATTAAATCCTGTTCTTAATGGAAGAGAAGTTGGTTTCATGTTTGGGATTGGATCTGAAAGACTCGGATCTGCGTCCTTTCTTAATTTGGCCATTGATTGACATGGAACAAGTTGCTGAGGGGGCTTTTTCACATAGAGTGGCGTTATGTTCTGGGAGAAGGGAGTTGGCAGTTAATATTAAATGGATGAGCCAATAGCTCCATTTGGGTCTTTTGGTTTGGACTGCTGGCAAAACCCCAGAAAAAGAAAAGAATCTAATTCTTCGGAAGATTTCCAGCATTGGCTGGGGTCTTTAGAAAGAATCTATAGCTTTACTGCAGTGAATAAGTGAAAGACAGTTATCTCATGGTGGCTTTAAACTGGGAGTTGAAATTTATAACTTTGAGAGGTTAAGTGAACTGATTTCTTTCCTGAAACCAGCTTGGGTAGGAGAATGTCTCCAGTGGGAGTGGGCTGTGTTCCTGTTGCACTGAAGTTTGTCACCTGCCAACTCATTGTAATTTTATTCTCTCCGTTATCATCTCTGTGACAGAAAACTTCGTCAAAAACAATTTTTTGTGTGTGTGTGCCATATTTACCTTCATAGTTATTCTTAGCATGTCGCACAGTGCCTGGTACACAGCAGAGACTCCATAAATGTTTGTTGAATGAGTATTTACATTTAGCTAATATTTATGTTATTTTATTAATACTATGTTTATGGGAATGATTATTCCATACTTTTTGTAGGACTTTAGAATTCATAAATATTTGTGGAATGAATGAACAAATGAATGGCCACATGAAGTCCTTTTAACCACAGTATGTCAGATCAACTTGGTGAGATATTATTTCCATTTTACAGACGAGGAGCCTCAGACTCAGGGAGGTTAAATAAATTGTCCAACTTCTGTACCACGAATATTGATTGAATTGCAGCACTGAGGATGTGTACAGAATAGAACAGTCATGGTCATTGCTGAACATTGCTAACCAGGGACTTGACCTCACATTTATTCTTTTATACCAGCATTGGGTTAGTCACCAAGGACACCATGGTGAACAAGATGGACAGGGTTTCGTCTTTAAGGAGCTTTGAGTTGAGAGAGGGATAAGTACAGAAATTTTAGAAATCTTACATCAAAATTTGAATGAAAAGCCTATTTTTAAAAACTTTTTATTATGCAAAATTTCAAATATATACAGAAGCAGAGCAAATTGTATAATTATAGCAATATATACCTATCACTCAGCATTAACAATTGTTGATATCTGGCCAGTCTTTTTATTTATTAATAAATTAATTAAATTAATTAATTTATTTTTGGCTGCGTTGGGTCTTCGTTGCTGTGCGTGGGCTTTCTCTAGTTGTGGCGAGCAGGGGCTACTCTTTGTTGCGGTGCGCGGGCTTCTCGTTGCGGTGGCTTCTCTTGTTGAGGAGGAGGGCTCTAGAGCACAGGTTCAGAAGTTGTGGTACATGGGCTTAGTTGCTCCGCAGCATATGGGATCTTCCTGGACCAGGGATCGCACCTGTGTCCCCTGCATTGGCAGGCAGATTCTTAACCACTGCGCCACCAGGGAAGCCCCTGGCCAGTCTTTTTAAACTACACCCCACTTAACTCCCCCAGCCCTGGCTTATCTTGAAGCAAATCCCAGATTTTATTTCATCTGTAACTATTTCATTAAAAAAAATTATAACCAGAATATCATTATCACTCTTAAAACTATTAACAATAATTTCTTAGTATTAACACATATCAGTCACTGTTCACATTTTCTTGATACACACACACACACACACACACACACACTTGCAGATTGTTTGAATTGGGAAGTGTTTTTTCCCCACTTGATTATGAAAAAAATTTGAATATAAAATAGATTTGTATAAAGAACCCCCATGTACCATTATCAGTTTCACCAGTTACCCCATATATCACATGAAATATCATAAATATTTCAGTATTCATGGAATTCTTAAAAAATTAACCAAAACACTACTACCACATCTAAAAAAAGATAATAAAAGTTCATCAAATAGCTAGTCATTGTTCCAATTAAGCTAGTTGTCTTTTTTTTTTTAATTTGTTTGTTGTTGGATCACTTTTCAAATAAGTTCCCCATGGATCTCTGTTTTTAGACTCTGTTTTTTTTGTATCGTTTTGTTTTGTTTTGCCGTGAGGCTTGTGGGATCTTAGTTCCCCAGTCAGGGATCGAACCTGGGCCCTTGGCAGTGAAAGTGCAGAGTCCTAACCACAAGACCGCCAGGGAATTCCCACTGTTTTTAAAATCTTAAGCCTCTTTATATTCTTACTCCCCTTTCAGCCTCTCTATTCCATCCTTTCCCCCTCCCTTCCTTTCTCTTCCACTCCCTTTTCTTCTCTCTCTGTATTAGTCCATTCAGCTGATATAACAAAATACCATAGACTGGGTGGCTTATACACAACTGAAATATATTTCTCAGGATTCTCAGAATTCTGGAGTTCTGGAGGCTGGATCTGAGATCATGGTGCCAGTATGGTCTGGTGAGGGTCCTCTTCCAGATTGGCAACTTCTCATTGTATTCCCTCCCGGCAGAAGAGGTGAGGGAGCTCTGTGGGCCTTCTGTATGAGGGCACTAATCCCATTCATGAGGGCTCCACGCTCATGACCTAATCACTTCCCAAAGGCCTCACCTTCTAATAACCATCACCATGGGCATTAGGATTTCAACATAGGAATTTTGGGGGGACACAAACATTCAGACCATAGAACCCTGTTTTTTGTTACTGTTTTTGTTATTGGAGAAAGCTGGTCCTTTGTCCAGAGAGTGACTTACGATCTGGATTTTTCTGAGTGTGTCTCTGTGGTGGATTTTAACACCTTTCTCCCCTGTATTTCTTGTAAGTTGATCTATCTAGACACTTTGTTAGATCCAGTTTTTCTTTGGCAAGACTGCATATGAGATGGTGTGTCAGGAGGTGCTTATGTCCTGTTGCTTCTCTCTTTTTTTAAATTTTATTTATTTTTATTTTTGGCTGTGTTGGGTCTTCGTTTCTGTGCGAGGGCTTTCTCTAGTTGCGGCAAGCGGGGGCCACTCTTCATCGCGGTGCGCGGGCCTCTCACTATCATGGCCTCTCTTGTTGCGGAGCACAGGCTCCAGACGCGCAGGCTCAGCAGTTGTGGCTCACGGGCCTAGTTGCTCTGCGGCATGTGGGATCTTCCCAGACCAGGGCTCGAACCCGTGTCCCCTGCATTGGCAGGCAGATTCTCAACCACTGCGCCACCAGGAAAGCCCCTGTTGCTTCTCTTTTTATTTTCTAAGCAGCAACTGGTAATTACTGCCTAGATCCATTCACTTATAAGGTGTGTAAGATCGTGGTATTCTTAACTTTATCATTCGTCATTATTAGCTGGAATATTTCTATAAAGATAAGCTTTTTGTCACCAAGGCAGGATATATGCCTGATTCTTTCCTGTTTACTAAGTAGTTTTCAAAATAGCATTCTCCAAAAAAAATTTTTTTTATCTATATGTACTCATGGATTTTTTAAACATATTTAGTGTGCTTCTATCTATGGCATTTATTATCATTTCTGTTGCTCAAATTATTTTAGCTTTGACCAGTGGGAGCTTCTGCAAGCTGGCTTCTACTCCTTCCTATACAACTCTAGTAGTTTTTGCTAGACTCCTTACTTTCTGGTGTAATAAGTTGTTACAGTGTAATACATTTCCCATGTCAGAACTGGAATCAGTCATTTCTCCAAGGAGTGAGTTAGCTTTTCTCTCATTTTCCTCCCTTTCTTCCTTCCTTCTCTTTCTTCCTTTCCTGGGAAGTGGTATTTAGAGACTACAGTCTGGGAGCCAGAAGTGTTTATTGTTGTCAGGTTGGTTATTTCCTTCTCAATGGGTGAAGCTAGAAAAAATTGTTTTCTTGAAATAAATTATGAGTCCAAATGGTACTTCCAATTCAAATTTAGGACTCAGACCAATAAGACTTCCGCTACCCCCAATAATATCATTACTGAAAACAGTTTAATTTATTTTCCAGCTTTTATTTTTTAATCCTTAGGGTAGATCCTTCAGAGATGTATACTCAAATTACTGTGCTTCCAACTCATTTGTAATAGTCTTATCTATGTGGTTATGTACGAACTGGATATACAACTAGGTTATTTGTTTCATTTTATGTTTGGATTTCAGAAATTTCTTTCTATAAAATTTTATTTACAATTATATAAAATATTGCCTTTGATTCTAAAGTCAAATATAAAAAGTACATTCAAAGAAGTTTATCTTCTATCCCTGTCTTTTCCTCCTTATATTTATAGCCATTTAAAAAAAAGTTGTAGTTCATCATTACCTTTCAAAAAGTATAAGCAAATATATATCTGTAATTTCATAACCCATCCTTTCATGGATAAATAGTAGCATAATTTTACATACTTTTTTCCAACTTCTTTTTTTTATTACATTGGAGATCACTCCACAGTATTATCTACAGATAGTCTTCATTCATTTTTACTGCACAGTACTCCACTGTGTGGATGTACCATAGTTTATTCAACCTATTGATGAGCATTTGGATAGTTTCCAAATATATTACAAAGAAGATACAATGGATAGCCTTGTGCATGTATATTTTTCTCTTTTCGCTGATTATTGTTAATATTAACATTTTTTTGATATTCTGTGTTAAAAAAAGTGATGATTGTTACTCATCTTTAATTTTTTTTTTTTTTTTGGCCGGGCCATGTGGCTCGCGGGATCTCAGTTCCCGATCAGGGATTGAACCCAGGCCACAGCAGTGAAAGCACAGAAACCTAACCAACTACACCACCAGGGAACCCCCTACTCATCTTTAATTTTTATTATATATCCTACATGATTTTGGTTAGCATATTTAAAGTCTGAAAAGTATTTTTAATTAAAATTAAAAGATATCAAACCTTTTTGCTAAATATAAGAAGTGAGCTATTTTGTTTTTTAAAATTATTATTTATTTATTTATTTTTGGCTGCGTTGGGTGTTTGTTGTTGCGCGCGGGCTTTCTCTAGTTGCGACGAGCGGGGGCTACTCTTCATTGCGGTGCACGGGCTTCTCATTGCAGTGGCTTCTCTTGTTGCAGAGCACAAGCTCTAGGCGCACGGGCTTCAGTAGTTGTGGCTCGCGGGCTCTAGAGCACAGGCTCAGTAGTTGTGACGCACAGGCTTAGTTGCTCGGCAGCATGTGGGATCTTCCTGGACCAGGGCTCGAACCTGTGTCCCCTGCACTGGCAGGCAGATTCTTAACCACTGCGCCACCAGGGAAGTCCCAGTGAGCTATTTTGTAATCTAGTCCCATTTTTATGTTACACTTCAAAATAGCTGAGGCCATCATTTGCACAGACCACTTTTCCTATAAAGTGACTATGAACTTTAAGAAAATTACAGCAGCAAATTGGGTATCTGGTGCAGTGGTGGATTCTTTAAGTTCACTTAGGCAATGCTTAGAGGAACAAAGTCAAACCTTCCTACAGCTTGTGGCAGTAGGGAGTTTTTTATGATCCCTTTGGCGGGGTCAGGATAGAACTTAGAAGGAAATCCTAGCCTGACTTTTCTGGCCATGGAAAAAGGTTGATTCTAAACGCTGACCTGATGGTTTCAGTCTGTGACATCTGAAATTCAGTTCATCTTTTATACATTATTAGCAACAAAATGGGGGAAAACTGAGTTGGCTTTCAGGGGAAATGGAAAAAAACAAGATCACATCTGTACTCTACTAAGTCCTCTGTAGAGGTCAGGCTGGGGTGATAAATTGTCAGGCACTAAATCAGGGCATTAACGTTTCATTTAAACTGAAGCTAGATCCAAGTAGCTGATGGCCTGCTTTCTAGATCTCTTATGTACCTGCTTCTTAAATCCAGTCAGTTTTCAAAAAATTGCCCTTTAAGGTTGGGGCCAGGGGAATAAGGCTGAGAACAGAATGAACCATTATAGAAGAACTTAGGTATGTGGAAGCAGAGACTCATTAAAATCTGAATCCTCTGAAGCTGAAGTTTGATCCAACAGCAAGGCATTATTATTTTAGTGGTTGTACCTTAGTTGTTTCCCAGAAGGTGATAAATTTGGGATCAGTTCCTTCTTACTGTGTGTTCTGATGGTCTTTAAAGTGAACTAAAGCTCTAAATTGCAATGCCACTGATAATTTAACTCTGATAGCTATGTTTTGTTTGTCTGTATGCCCGGCTTCTGGTTTTCTGTGAAACTCTTTGTGTTCTTTTGGGTAATTCTTCCCTAGAAGACACTTATAAATTACTTCCGATTTTGCTGCATCTTAAAATACAAAGTCTCTTGTGAAGCTCTTTGGTTCTTTTCTCCTTTGCTCCTGAAATAAATTCAGGTTGGTGGTTTTCTTCTAGGATATGTGGTATGGTCAAAACATTGCAAACCCAAGTTTTTAATTTTTCCTGTAGAGTCCCCATTTTTTTTCCTTTCTTTCCCCAATTTTTTTTACTGTGGTAAAATGAGATTGTCCTTTTCTGTAAACATCTTTTGTCTCCTGCATATCTCTGCCATGACTGTAAAGAAGTGGAAAGTATTTCTAGGTTTGTTGAAATGAAGTTCTGTTAAAATGAGATGGACACTAAATAAATGATCAGGCAGGTTTTTTTGTTTTTTTTTTAAATTATGGAATAAGATATCTTTTTTTTTTTTTTAATTTTTATTTATTTATTTATGGCTGTGTTGGGTCTTCGTTTCTGTGCGAGGGCTTTCTCTAGTTGCGGCGAGCGGGGGCCACTCTTCATCGCGGTGCGCGGGCCTCTCACTATCGTGGTCTCTCTTGTTGCGGAGCACAGGCTCCAGACGCGCAGGCTCAGTAATTATGGCTCACGGGCCCAGCCGCTCCGCGGCCTGTGGGATCTTCCCAGAGCAGGGTTCGAACCCGTGTCCCCCACATTGGCAGGCAGACTCTCAACCGCTCCGCCACCAGGGAAGCCCCCGATCAGGCAGGTTTTTTTTTTTTTTTTTTTTTTTTATGGCTGTGTTGGGTCTTCGTTTCTGTGTGAGGGCTTTCTCTAGTTGTGGCAAGCGGGGGCCACTCTTCATCGCAGTGCGCGGGCCTCTCACTATCGTGGCTTCTTTTGTTGCGGAGCACAGGCTCCAGACGCGCAGGCTCAGTAATTGTGGCTCACGGGCCCAGTTGCTCCGCGGCATGTGGGATCTTCCCAGACCAGGGCTCGAACCCGTGTCCCCTGCATTAGCAGGCAGATTCTCAACCACTGCACCACCAGGGAAGCCCCCCAGGCAGGTTTTGATCCTGCAATTTTGTCCCTGCGATGTGCAAGTTACCTGAAACCTGAATTCAGCCCTTGTGTGTCACTGTGAGAGGTGTATCGCATGGCTACATTTATAGGGTCTTCGCCCTCTCTGTGCCTGTTCTTCCCTTTTGAGTCTCTAGACCTGAGTTGCCAGGGGGCCCTGTGAGCTGAGCCTGGACATCATCTGACTGCAGGACCCAAGTTGAGGATGGAAATCTTGCTGTTGATAGTTCTTCGGCTGCCAGTCTTTGCCTTCACCCTCCTCTTCCATCTCACTGCCCCCTCTGTATCCAGAACCCCAGCTCTCCACACACCTGCTTCGTTCTTCTTTCCCTGCAGAAGGTTTCTTTGCTTCTTGACTTACGAACTTTACTTCTTACCCCTTTCAGATATTGAAACTAGCAACTTTCAGTCATTGTATCAAAGTCTCAGCGATTTTCACTGGCTCAGACGCCATCCATCTCTGGTCCAAGGACACCATCACATAGAACAAAGACATCTTCGTAGACCACTGTGTTTGGGGAAAAATAGTTCTCAGATGAAGGTTACAGGGAGTTGGGCAGACACCCCCAAAATATCTCCCCCAAACAGTAGCTATTGGTGGTGGCAGTGATTAATTTGTTCATTCATTTAACAAATATTTATTAAGCACAGACTCTATGCTGGAGTCTCTGTTCTAGGTTCTGGGGATGTAGCAGAGAACAAGTCATAGTCTTTATCCTTGTGGAGTCAATTGGGAGAGACAGTAAACAAAGAAGCAGGTAAGTATTCATTATGTGAGATGGTGATAAATGTTGTGAAGTAAATAAAGTAGGGGAAGATAAAAAGGGTGTGCTGATGGGGACATCACCATTTTACATAGATCTCTCTGACAGAGTGGCATTTGAGTGGAGACCTGACGGAAATAATGGAGCAAGGCATGCAGATAACCTCAGGAAGAACATTCCAGGCAAAGGGAACAGCAAGTGCAAAGGCCCTGAAGTGGGAATGTGCTTAATGCACATGGTGCACCATCAGCAGACAGGCCAGTACCATCAGAGAAGAGTGAGCAAGAGGGAAGTGTAGGTGGAGCCATAATGGAGGGGTCAGATCCTACGGGGCCCCGTGGTCAGGGTAAAGCCGTTGGCTTTTACTTGGAGTAAGATGGAAAATCTAAGGAGAGTTTTGAGCACAGGAGTGAGGTGATCACTCAGGTTGCCACACGGAGGACAGTCTGCAAGGGGAAGGATAAAAGCAGGGAGATGGGCAGGGAGGCAAATTGCAATAATTTGAACAGAGAAATGATGTTGGCTTTGACCAGGGCAGCAGCAGCGGAGGTGCTTGAGAACTTGAGACTTTTTTGAAGGTAGAATTGTCAGTATTTGAAGGTAGAGTTGACAGATTGTATGGTTAAGACAGAGGTGAGGCAGGATAAGGTGAAAGTTTTTGGCTTGAGCAATTAATTAGTAGGATGGAGTTACCATTTGCTTAGATGAGGAAGAATGGAAGGAATGGGTTTGGGGGAGACTCGGAGGGATGAGTTTTGGGGGAAACTGGGAGGGATGGGTTTTGGGGCAGGTGATCAACTTCCATTTTAGACATGTTAAAGTTTGAACTGCCTATTACATACCTAATGGGAATACGATTCTTCAGCTAATTCAATTGTGTTACAGGTTGGATTGTACTAGAATGTTCTTCCTTCCTCACTTCACCTCGCTAACATCTCTTCACTCTTCAGTTTCCAGCATCAGGGTCATTTGTCATTTTCTCAGGGAAACCTTGATCCCTGTCCCTATGCCTGGGTTGATTCTTCCTGTTATATGTGCACATAGCAGCAGATCCTTTCCTTTGTAGAGTTTACCATCCTTGGAATTCATGAATAATTTGTGTAGTTATTGGTTTAATGTTTGTTTCTTGTCACTGTGAATCCATAGAAGCAGATGGCGTTATGAGGTCTGTTGGAATAAGAAGAGGTCTTGTTCAAATGAAACTGTTGGTGAAAAAATAAAGAGACAAACTTTGATCCTGCTGTTTTATGTCTGCTGTGTGCATATTATCTAAAAAAATAGTCCGGGTCAGTCTGTGGGCCTCGCAAGGACAGATAGTCCTGTTTTGTTCACTGTAGCCCCAGAATCCAGCAGAGAGCCTGGCACACAGTAGGCACAAAATAAGTATTTGTGTTGTGTTGAATCTGAGCTGTTTTCCGTAGCAAGAGAGACTTGTATTGGCTTCAGACCCTTTGCTTATATTCAATAGGGAACAGCTTTCTGATGCTTAAAAAGTGTGGAGGAATGTTCCAGGCTTTGCTTTGAGATGTTCCTCTTTATTCTCATGCAGTTTTCACTTGGAGCCCCTGTTTGAGGCTTGGTGAATGCACATTTTAGTCTCTGAGACCCCTCTACACACTTGCTTAAAAGGATGTCATTCAGGGTCTCAGTAATGAATTTCAAGCAGATTTTAGTTTTGAACCCTCTGTTTCTGATTTAGAAAGAAACACAATACACACAGACAAACCTTCCACGACACCTTTTTAACTGGGGTTCTATTTTCTCACCTCTTTAAAGCTTGTCTTCCTTAGTAATTGGGTTTTTTTTTTAAAGCCCAGCCTCCTTCTGTTATACAAGCCTCTCTTCCCTGTCGTGGTCTGAAGCTGTGCTCCGTTTGCACGGGCATCGCAGGCATTTCTCTGACAGCCACACAGATGTCCTGGATTCCACCAGCAGCTCTGCCAGCCGACAGAGGAGCTAGTGCCTTTCTTCAAACCCACAAATTCTACTTGGAGATGGTTAGGTTGTATGGAGACAAGGCTTTAACTGCACCCCAAAGCTGTGACTCAAAAAATAATTCTTGCTGGTGCTCTCTAGCGGAAATCTTCTGCTTGGTGACTAAGCAAAGCCACATTGAACAACCACCCCAACCAGGGCTCCAGCCTCATGATTGAAAATGCTCCGGGAGGGCAGCCTTGAGCTGTCACCAGGCTTTTCCATCCAGGCCTGCGCTCCCAGCTGCTTAATAGAAGGACTGCCACCTTCCGGTGGGCAGAGCATCACAGTGGCTAAGGGGTTTTATTCCACAAGCTCCATTCTGGAGAAATTCCTTTGTTTCCTTTGAACTATTTCTCTTTCAGCCCACTCCCCCCCCAACTCCCCCCTTGCTTTTGTTCTGTGCCCCTCCAGTGTCAGGTTTTTCTCTTTAGAGTTGTTTTCATTTGCTGGAGATGCTTGACATCTTTACAGAGAATTGAAGAACCGAAGGTGCTTCCAGGTGCTTTCACATCTCTGCTGTACCTTCCCCTTTGCCTTTGAACAACGTTGCTGCTTTCCGCACTGCGGGCCTGTGCTGCAGCCTCCATTTCTTCTTAGCCTCTTTCTTCTTTAACCTTGGAATGTGACAGCCCCCAGTATACTGAAGTAACACTTTGAGAAGACACCAGTGGCTTTCTTATTAAGATTAAAAAATAGTCTTTTCTCTGGCCCCTTTCTTCCGTGAGCTGCTCTTGAGACAGCTGTCCAGCTCCTCATTGCCACCATTTTCTTGTTTCTCTGACCTGCAGCAGCATGTGCCTGGTTTATTCCTTCCTCCCCTCCCTTGTGCTCTTCTTGCTGTTCGTTGCTTTTTCTTCTCCCAACCAGTTAACTCTGGTGGTTCTCCAAGACGTGGTCTGGGCCCTCTGCTTGTCTTGCTTTAAACTTGCTCTTCTTCCCTGAGGAGCACATCCATTTTCACCCTAGTCTGATTACCACTAAGTTTGTGTTGCTTCCAGGCTCTGGTTCTACCTTTTGAATTGTGCCTTCCATGCTTCTTCTTGGCTGTCATATCTCTTCAAACTCAAGCATTTGAGTTTGAACAACCAGACCTGTTATTTTGTTATTTTCCCCTTCAGACCACGTATTCCCTTTTACTTCTCATCTCTGGTGGTTGTCCTGTGTTTTCTCTGACCCTGTAGGCTGGAATTCTCAGAGCATCCCTTAATGCATCTTTCTGTTCTTTCTCCCATACCTTGCCATTCACCAGGTCCGGTTGATTTTTCTTTCCTAGTTGTCTTTGTGGTCTTAGAGGAAGGAAAGAAACTAGCATTTATTGTCTGCTTGATGGTGCATTTTGGGCTAGGGAAATCATCTCATTGCATCCCCAGATCTTATGCGGTAGGTAGATCTTGTGTCCCCGGGTGCTCTGAGAGATCAAGGCACCTGCCCAGGACTGCCCAGGTGGGCAGCAGCAGAGACAGGAGTCTCGCCTGCTGCCAGGGGTGCAGGCTCTCATCGCCTCACAGGACACCAGCTGCTCTTTTACTCTCAGCCTCTGCCCTTCCATTCACCCTTCGTGCTAATCTACTCTCCGCATTTCTCCTGTCACTCTTCTGCTCAAGAACCTTCAGTGGCTCCCGATTTCCCACCAGAGGCATAGCATTTTCATTTTGAAGATGAAGACACTGAAGCCCAGAAGAAGGGAGAAAGTTGTCCCCAAGGATGTGGCTAGCAAGTAGTTGGCTGCGCTTGGAACTTCCAGAACTTCTGACTCTACGTCTACCATGCTGTGCTTCTCAGCCGTTGAAGATCTCTTGCCCAGTTCTCAAGGCCCCCCATCTCCCCACCTCACCTCATTTCCCACCACTGACAGAACACAGCTTCCAGACTCTTTGACCAGTTTCCTTCACCCTAACTCTGAGGCCACTAACTCTGGCCTCTTAGCCACCTTTGCTTATGTCCCTAACTTGCTGGGATGTTTTCCTTTCTTCCTTGCACCCATCTTAGCCCCTCACTTGCCTCAAGCCTCACCTCCTCCCAGAAACCTGCTTCACTTAGTTTTCATGGATGTCACTCCCTAAATTCCACACCACATAATTAATTACACACTTAATCATAGATTATTAATGATAGATATGTCTTGTACTGTTTGCTGCTGTTGCCTATATCAGAACCTGTTCTCCTCTGGGGACCATGTCTTCTAGATTTGTTTTTCTACTTCACCTTGTTGGAGGAAGGAGGTGACTTAACTTCAAACAAGCACCTGGAAAGGAACCAAATCTTGGATTGGTTTTGTCCCTCACGGTGCTTTGTAAGTGCTTGTCCATCAGTTGGGACCTTCTCTGGTGATGAGACTCTCCAGCTGCCCTTTCACTCCTGGATGATGCCACGGACTCACTGGGGACGAGCCTCCCCAACTCCACCGCGGGGAAGTGGTGACAGGCCGTGCAGCGTGGCATCTGGAAGTGGGGGCTTTCACCCGCCGGTGGTGCCTGGTGACACCACAGAGTTTGCAGTAAAGAGGACGGAGCGAGAATTCCAGTGTTCCTCTGTGCGGAGGGCAGATGCCAAAGGGAGACAGGAGTTCATTCAGACCGGGAAGAAGGCCCGGTCTGGCACCTGCCTACGTGGTTACTGCTGTCTTATTATTTGTGGCCCCCACACCAGAGAGGCCATCTGCCTGACAGCCATCCTCAGCCCCTTTCTCTCCTTCAGGTGACCAGCCATGAGTCAGGTAGGGGGAGAGTTAATAGGAGCTTTTACATTTTTATTTTTTGTAATTTATAAAAACCTTTTATTATTGAAGTTTTCACACACGCCGAAGTCAAGAAAATAGGACAATGAACCTTCTTTTTCCCAACACTCAGCTGTAACACTTATCAGTATTTTGTTAATCTTGTCTCCTCCCCTTGTAGCTTTGTTTTTTTGTTTTGTTGTTGTTTGTGGCCACCCCGCGCAGCATGTGGGATCTTAGCTCCCCGGCCAGGGATCAAACCCGTGCTGCCTGCAGTGGAAGCGTGGAGTCTTAACCACTGGACCGCCAGGGAAGTCCCTGTAGCTTTGTTTTTAAAAATACTGTACAGTTTGGTCTGGCCTTAATGGTTAGTGGCGTTATTTTTTTTTCCTTTAGCAATTTGTCCCCGTTGCTCAGAGCAGTGCAGGCAAATGGTTCTCAGGCCACTGTCCTGGCACATGGGCCTGCCTGGCTCTACCCATTCATTTGTTGTTTGTCTGTCTTTCTTTGATCCTGTTTCTCCACTTGCATTCGTGACATTCTGGTCAAGAGCCGGTTCCAGTGGTCTTTAATCAGAGGACTTTGGAAGCCTGTGAGGGTCTCTTTCGGTCATCATGGTGACTGGGGATGCCACTACTGGCATTTAGGCTGGAGGCTGGCAGAGGTCCAGGTGTGGGGAGCACAGATGTTCAACAGCCATAGATGTGAGGGACCGTCCTGCATTGTGAACACCTGTTCCATCCACGCTTGGTCATGCTGCTGGGCACGCCTAATGTACAATGTGGATTGGGGATTGCCTTTCTCTTCATGCCTTTTATAAAGGCTTAAAAGTTTGATGTAATCCATTTGTTGATCACCGTTGATTCATGTAATCAGGTCCTTTTTGAGGGTTCATCCTTGGTTGCAAACCCTTTGGTTGTTTTACTTGGGAAAATGGGGTATCTTGCAGCCTGTGCCCCAGCTTTCTAGTTGCCTGTCCCACGCCTTATCGCTGGCATCCTGCCAGGCCCAGTGGAGAATGGGGATGGAGACAGTGACATTCAGCTGCAGGTCATTCACAGCTTTTGGTGCCCTGGGGGCAGCTGAGAGGGAGGCTGTGGAAGATCAACCTTGAAGGGATTGTAACCTCCTGGGGGCAGGGCTTGTTGGCTATTCTCCTTTCTCTTCCGGCCATCAGCCTGCTGCTGGGGAGGAAGCGCCCCTTAGCAGGCGGTAGCTGATTATCTCGGGTGCAGTCGGGGAGCCTCTGCAGGCAGAACATGGAAAGTGACAACTTCTGAGTTCTTTTTATTTTCAGTCTCACTCGAGATGGATGGCAGCCTTCCACTGTGGGAAATGAAATGTGTTCAGGCGACTTGGGCCCCAGGCGCAGATGAGAATGGGCTAATGGGCACTGAGGAAGGAGTGGGGCTGGAGGGGGAGAGGCACACTGTTAGTCATTACTAATACGTGACAGCTGCCAGCCGCCGGCAGTTAGCACCCTACTGCGCCCGGGACACGGTGCCTCTGGGCCTGTCCTTTCTGGAACACTCCAGGGCCCAAACTGTTTCAACTTGTGTGCTGTTCAAACCTCAAATCCGCATGGAAGAAGCAATTGGTAACTTAATGCAGGATGAGGGAAGCCAGAGGCTGAGCTGAGTAGATGGTCCAGCCAACATGCTATGGGTATTGGTGAGGATTTCCCTGGCCTGGAACTCTGGATTATTCTAGAAAAGTGTTCTTGGTGTGTGAGATGATCTTCGGTGGCACCCCATTACAGTAAGATCGAATTAGCGAATGAGGAAGGTTTTTCTCTTTTTAACCCTTACCCATTCCTTTTGACGTGGCTTAGGAGAAGGTCTGAGTACAGTTTTAGTATGCCTCTAACACCTACCTCTAACACCTGCCAGTGTCCCTTTTTCTTTACAGAGTCTCAGGCATGCTACAGTATCCAGGTAGAATTTGACAACATTTTGTTTTTATTATATTCCTTTTTCTGGTTACCTTGCATAAATGGTGAGTGATACTGGTTTTCATGTGTGCTAGTAACATGCAGTTTCTTTTTGAAATACATTTTCTGAAGGGGAAAAAAAGAGACTGTTAATTTAAGAAAACAACTGATATAACAGGTGATGTGCTGAGATGGCACAGCATCTTGAAGATGCTTTTCAAATGACTGAAGATCGGGAAATGCGGTTTTAATATTTTGCCTACGTGGTTTTCCTTTACGTTGAAGGCCAGGCCGACAGTGTCAGCATAGGATGCTGAGTGTGGGCCCTGTAGTGCCGAGGCCATCGCCACGATGGTCTATGGTTTGTATGTCTCCCTCCACCCCCTTCTGTATTTATTTGTTCATTCAGCGGATACATTTTGAGTGCCTACTTTGTGCTCGATGCTGTGCTGTTTGCAGGCAAACAAGGGTGGTCCATGCTCTCTAATAGAAGAGGCAGATTGTAAAGACGTAGCTGGGATTCAGTGTGATGAGTGTACTCACGGAGGGAGGTGCTGCAGCCCTTGCACTGGTATCTTGAGCCACAGGGAGGTCGTGCTGAGCGGGTCAGGAGAGCTTCCCAGAGGAGGAGGTATTTGCAGTGGGTCCTAATGAGTAAGTAAAATGTAACCATTCATAGGTACTCAAGGCAGAGAAAGGGAATTCTAGGCAGAGGGGATGGCATGAATAAGAACATGAAGGCCTGAAGAAATATGGTGAGTTCAAGACCCTTGTGTATATTTGGTGTGGCTAGAGTGTAGACAGTGCACCTTAACTCTTAACACCAACCCTATGGGGTAGGTAATTAGGATTAGCCCCACTTTACACTTGAGAACACTGAGGCACGGACAGGATAGTAACTTGGTGAAGCAGCAGCTGAGGTTAGAGGCAGGCCTCCATTAGCTCACAGAAGGTTTCCTGAGTTGTTCTGAAAAGCGTGCATTTGATCTTGAAGGCAGAAGGAGAAATTGAAGGTGATTAAACAGTGTGGGACTGGGTGAAATTTGCCTTTTCTAGAGAATGCTCTGGCAGTGTGCCCTCCACAAGTGAAGCATCATTTAAAGTTTGTTTCATAAGTGAACACTTGAATGCTTTGCTGTCAAGTTTGTTTTGAATCAAGCACCTAGTTATTTCCTAGCATGTGTCCCGCCCTCCCCCCACCCCGTTGTAGCTTTTGTTGATGTTGTTTCTCTTCACTTGGTTGATGTTTAAGTGATTGATTCAGTTCATAGTGTTTGAACCTCACCTTAATGTCTAATAATCAAGATCAAACTTCTTCCTAACACAGCAATATTGCACCGTAAGGCTGGCTCACAGTTCAGAGGAAATGCCAGCTCCAAGGAGGCAAATGGCTGTAATTACTTAAAGTGAACTCATTTAAGAATTTTGAGTGACTGTTTGATTGTCAGAGTTCTGCATACATTGTATTTTATTTCTGTCCAGGTTTCCACTGGCTAAACACTTTGGTTATGAGCTGTGTGTCAAGGCCAAATATTGCATTTTGAAACTGAGAGTCAAAACTAACAATTTAAACTCCTGACTTTCGTACCTGTCTGTGAAATTCAGATAAATGAAATGGAAGTATAACAGGGCTGCTGTGTTATGAAATACTGACTCTGCCTCTCCTTGTAGAGAAATCTCTAAGGGAAAATCATTTTAGCATATATAAATATATTAAAAATATATATAACACTTTTTCCCCCCCTTTTTAGTCTTCCTTTCACTTTCTTGATTTGCCCCATTTGTGATTTCCCATTCAAATTAGGCTTGTTTGAAACCAAGGGTCCCCTGAAGAGGCACTTCTGGTAATTTTGAAAATGAAACCTACTCCTTGAAAATGCTTCAGCCTGGCTTGTCCACCTTCCTGTCTGCTTCTGCAGCTGGTGCTTCTCACCACGTCCCCACGTCCTCTCTTCCCCTGGGGCCAGCTCCGCTGTGGCCGCCTGGCTTAGGCTCTTGCCCTGATCGCGTTCCCCACCTCCTTTCCCTGCAGAGGTGTCCTTCCTGACCCCTCGCTTTGGGAGCCCGAGAGTTCTCCTCCTCCACCGCTGGCTGCGGAGAGGATAGGGGCCCCCTCCCCTCAGAGCATAGGGGAGCGGGTGTCTGTGCAGACGCAGGCTGGCTGCCCAGGGCGCTGACACGGGTTTGAGGCATAGGAGGACTCTAAAGCCTTGCTAACAAAGCTTGCATGCCCATGATCCAGTGGTACCAGAACTACTTCTACTGTCCCCAAGGATCCAAATTCGAGAACTGACTTTCAGCTTGCTCTGAATTAATCAGTGGTAAAAGGCAGATCATAACATCCTCAAGAACATGGATCACATGTATTATTTGGATGCTGTATACCAATGCTCACTGGCTTTCGTTCTTAATAATTGTTATTTTAAAAGGTTTCTCTTCTTATAAATATTTATTTATTATAGCAAATTTAGGCAAAAAACAGTTAAAAAAAAAAAGAAAGAAAAGAAAAAGAAAAAGCATAATCCCACTGCTCTGAAAAAAATAATCCCCGTTACTTTTTTGGTGTATATCCTTCTGCCATTTCTTATATACACAGGTGCATGCAGACATATGGGCTTATGTAAGACACTGTTTTGGAAGTTTGACCTGCTTTTCAGTTAATACTTACTCCGATCATCATTCCAAGGCATTAAATATTCTCCTAGGATATCTTTTAAATGTCTGTAGAACATCTTTTGTATGAATGACCGAAAGTGTTTATTTAGGCAGCCCTTTCTGGTTGGACATTTATGTTGTGTCCAGTGTTTCTGCCACTCTTGATATCGCATTAAGGTGAGCTTTCTTGTAGCTATTGCCCACGACTCTTGAACATTTCCTAGGATAAATTCCCTAAAGTGGAAGTGCTGGGTCAAGCTTTTTTTTTTGAAGCTTTTGGTGCATAATAATATTTACTTTTGTTTCTCTCTAGACACTACAACAACAGGAGTGCAAACTTCTCTACAGCCGAAAAGAGGGTCAGAGGCAAGAGAATAAAAACAAAAATAGATATAAAAACATCCTGCCCTGTAAGTATCAATATATTTCTCCATAATAGTCACTCTTGGAGGTTTTGATTCCCAGTGTCTCAGTAACTTTTCTGGGGGCCATGTGCTTTCTCAGCGGATCCAAGGCCTTAGCTTCTTTTAATTGTAAGTAGTTTCCAAAATAATCAGCTGTTTTGGGGATGGATGGCCTCGTTCACTGAGTTCCTGTGATGTTGATTACGGAGTAAAATTGCCACTGGGAGGCTTAGTGTGTGGTTGTTTCCTTCTGTTAATTAATTTTGTCTGCGTAGGAGAGATCATCTCAAGGCTTGCCATCTCCCAGGGTCTCACCATCAGCCTCAAGGGTCCCAGGCTTGTGTCCTTGCTTTGCAGTGCCCAGCCCTTGGGTCTTGGGGACGGCATGCCTCCTCTCTGGGGCTCTGTTCCCTCATCTGGGGAACAGACGAGCTCCTCCTGGGGGTTCTTCCAACTGTTCCCTTCATCTTTTCCGACATCCCTCATCCCTTGAGCTCGAGTTACTGGAGATTCAGGTGCATGCCTATGCTTTGCTCAGAAGCAGACCTTGTGATATTCATAAAGCAGTACCTCCTTTAACACCCAGATGCTACCAGGTAGAGCCTGAGTTGAACTGTAGTGAAAAAGAGGCCCAGAAGGATGTAGGCCTTGGGTGAGGATCCCAGAAATGGCAGCACACGGTTGTCATAGCTCACCTCCCCTGAGTGCTGTCTCTGTGCCAGACTCTGAGTCCATGTCTCACTTAATCCATATCCCATGCACACAAAGCAGGAGTTCTTATTATCCCCATTTTAGGGACCATTTTAGCAAGGTCACAAGTGGGAGTGAGTGGGAGAACTGGTACTGGAGCCCCCAAAGTCACTGCTCTTAGCCCTGGGCTCTCATGCAGGGTCTCCAGAGTGGGCTGGGTAAGACAGTCTGCTATGGGACAGGGAAGGAACATTTAGAACGTCTCTTGATTTACATCCTTTATCTAAAAAAAAAAAAAAAAAAAAGAAAGAAAGAAAATTTTAAATCTGATGTGCAGCCTGATGGCAGAGCGTGCATAATGTTTTTACCCAATTTAAAAATAAGGCTTGGGCTTCCCTGGTGGCGCAGTGGTTGAGAGTCTGCCTGCCAATGCAGGGGACACGGGTTCGAGCCCTGGTCTGGGAGGATCCCACATGCCGCGGAGCAACTGGGCCCGTGAGCCACAATTACTGAGCCTGCGCGTCTGGAGAGGCCGCGATAGTGAGAGGCCCCGCGCACCGCGATGAAGAGTGGCCCCCGCTTGCCACAGCTAGAGAAGGCCCTTGCACAGAGACGGGGACCCAACACAGCCATAAATAAATAAAATAGTGTTTAAATAAATAAAAAAAAAATAAAAATAAAAAGCCAGCTTGTATATCACCTGCTCTTTAAAAAAAAAAAAAAATAAGGCTTGTGTGTATCTATAATTGTATATATATTTCAGTGTTCAAAAACTTTATTATTGAAGTTTATTGGGGAGCATGATCAGATTGGAGAGCACTGCTCTAATGTCTCCTCAGGTCAGAGCTATTTTGTCAGATACTGTAAACCCATCCCATGTGTGTGTGTGTGTGTGGCATAGTCTTTCTGTATACATAGGTGCGCACACACAGTGTATATGTATATCACATCCATATAGATATTTGTAATGTGTGCAGGTGAGGATGGGAGAAAGTGGAGGCGTTTCTAATACTGAGGAGAGACAATGAGGAATTTGTAGAGAATCATTTTGAGCCACAGCATGGTCCTAATGACATTGGGGAAGCATTGCCCTCTTTATGTCTTAAGTTTTCATTTCTGCTCAGGAGGTCTAAATGGTACTCATTAGTAAGATGTGGGGATGTAGGAAAAGATGAAGGGAACAGTGGTATGAAGTATCTATTGATAAATAGAATATTATTGCCCTTTCCTCCCTTAAAGATCCCAATCAGATGTTTCTTCTGATTAACATCATATTCTTTAAAGATGGGGAGTCTGAAGCAAAAGAACATTATTCTAGTAAGACATACAACTTTATTACTATTTCTCAGTATAAAATGTGTTGCTTAGGTAGAACACTCAGATTTTTTTAAAACCAGTAACGTACTTTTGTATAAAATTTGGTCAGTAGATACTATCATCAGAATCCTGTTGTCTAGATACTGTATTTAATTCTATTTAATTTAATTCATTAAAAAGAAAACCCTTTTTATTACAGAAAGTTTAAAATATATTCAAAAGTAGACAGAATAGTATAAAGAACCCACACGTACCTATCACCCAGCTCCAACAATTGTCAACTCCTGCCCAATCTTGATTCATCTATATTCTGATACACTTCTCTTCTCTCCCCGAATTATTTTGAAGCAAATCTCAGACATCATGTCATTTACCTGTAGTTTACTCTTCCTCTAAAAAAAACCCAAAAAAACAAAAATACCTTTTGTTTCGAAATAATTTTAGACTCACAAGAAGTTACAGAAATATGTAGAGGGTTCCCATGTACCCTTTACCCAGCTTCTCGCAATGATAATATTCTATATATCCATAGTACATTATCAAAACCAGGGAATTGACATTGCTACTTTATTCTCTTAAAGAAAGCATTATGAGGCATCATATTCAGATTATTGTTTAGGATTTAGTTTTTAATGTTGTTTTATCATGAAATGAACAAAACTTGGACTCGTTGAGGATGAACTGATTTGAACTGATTTGTCCTGAAGAGGTCTCAGTACCTTTGTGACTGTGGTCTCTTTTTCTTCCAGTTGATCACACCAGGGTTGTCCTACATGATGGTGATCCCAATGAGCCTGTTTCAGATTACATCAATGCAAACATTATCATGGTAAACTTTGTTTCTTGTGGTGTTTTCTGACTGTATATTGCTAGCCAGTTTTTGTATTTTAAATTCTTCCTCATGGCCTGAAAGCAGTTTTCAAATGTTTGAAGTATTTTCTTCCTAAATTTCTAGCCTGAATTTGAAACCAAGTGCAACAACTCAAAGCCCAAAAAGAGTTACATTGCCACACAAGGCTGCCTGCAAAACACCGTGAATGACTTTTGGCGGATGGTGTTTCAAGAGAACTCCCGAGTGATTGTCATGACAACAAAAGAAGTGGAGAGAGGAAAGGTATGCTATATACTCTACTTTTTTGAAGTATTGGACATGTCAGGTTGAACATGTTAAGAACTGAATAGGGACTTCCCTGGTGGCGCAGTGGTTAAGAATCCGCCTGCCAATGCAGGGCACACGGGTTCGAGCCCTGGTCCCAGAAGATCCCACATGCCGCAGAGCAACTAAGCCCGTGCGCCACAACTACTGAGCCTGCGTTGTGGAGCCCATGTGCTGCAACTACTGAAGCCCGCGCGCCTAGAGCCCGTGCTCCACAACGAGAGAAGCCACCACAATGAGAAGCCTGCGCACTGCAATGAAGAGTAGTCCCCGCTCACCGCAACTAGAGAAAGCCCGTGGGTAGCAACGAAGACCCAACACAACCAAAAATAAAATATAAATAAATAAATAAATTTATTAAAAAAAAAAAAAACTGAGTAAACACAGTAAGCTTACTCTGACCCTCTGGGAAAAAGGGAGTAGGAGAAATTTGATTATGACGTACTTTGGTGTAGTTTTCTTTATGTTTCTTCTTCTTAGGGTTCATGGAGCTTCTTGGGTCTGTGGGTTTATAGTTTTCTTCAAATTTGAACAATGTTTACTATTTCTTCACATATGAACTGCCAACCCACCCTGTCCTGGGATACCAATTACACACATATTAGGCTGTTTGAAGTTGTCCCGAGACTTTCTTCATTTTTTTTCAGTTCACTTTTTTCCCTCTGTGTCTGGGATGAGTTAGATAAGTTTCTTTTGCGCTATGTGTTTCAGTTAATCTTTTCTTCTGCAGTGTAGAGCCTGCTGTTCATCCTATCCAGTGTAATTTTCACAGTAGACATTGTCCTTTTCATTTAGGTTTTGAGTCTTTTTAATATATTCTATGTCTCTCTTCTTAACATGTCCATCATTTACTGTACCTTTTGAACATATGAAATATATTTATAATAACTTTTTAAATGTCCTTGTTACTAATCCTATTATATATGTCATTTCATTTTTCCATTTTAGTGGTTTAAGGTAGGAGAGTAAATCCAGTCTCTGTTACCCCATTGTGTCCGGAAGCAGAGGTCATAAAGGGAGTGTAAGAAGGCCTGTCTGGTACCTTCAGGGGATTAGAGGACTAATCAATAAACATTGATTTCACTTGTCATGTGAACTATACTCAGGACTTCTAAGCATTTAAAAAATTAATTTGAACTATCCAGACAATATATTCAGATAAACATTCAAACTCCTTACAATTAAAATTACCTTTGTCACCATCCCTCGTCCACCCAGTTGTTCCCTCCTCCAACATAAACCCTCTTATCAGTTTGATGTGTATTCTTCGACACTGTCTTCTTGGCATTTGCATATGCATGTGTATAATAGGCATTATATACCTACATTTGCACATGTACATGTATTTACATACATACATGCACCTATAGAAGTATATAGTGCTATTTTCTGACAAGTACTGTATGAAAAAGTGCTGTCATACAGTAACTTTATTGTGTATCTTGGTTTTTTTTCCCCCCAGTAAATATATGTTCTAACTTCTTCTGTTAGTACATATTGGCCTATCTCATTCTTTTTAGTAATCGCATGGTATTCCATGGTATGGATGTACCACCATTTGTTTAACCGTCATATTCGGCATTTAAATGTTTCAGTTTTTGCTCTTATAAACAGTGCTGAAGTGAACAATCTTGTTCTTGCTTTTGTATGTGGCAAGTGTTTCTCTAGGTTAGATGTCAAGAAGAATTGCTAGGTCATAGGGGATATGCATGTCATAAATTTTAAAAAAAATTTTTTTAATTTTATTTTTCTTTTTTTCTCCTATCTTTTTTCTGTTTTTGAAATTTTTTTGTTTATTTTTTCTTGTTTATTTATTGTTTTTGCTTTTGCATATTGCAAATTTTAATAAATTCTGCCAACTACCCTCTAGAGTGGTTGTCCCAGTGTACACTCCCCCCAAGCAGCATATGCCTAGTACCCATCTCCCTGCACTCTTCATGACACTTCAGGTTTTTAAAAATTATAACATCCCACACCTATAGAGAAGCAGACAAATCTCACTGAGTGACAGCTGTATGTGTTATCCCAAAGTGAACCCATCCATTGTGGATTTTTTAATATGGAAAGGTTCTCTGTTTTTGTTTGTGTTCTAGTCAAAGTTCTTTTTTTTAGATATACTTTAACTGGTTTATGTAAAAGTTGCATGGAATGTAGCAGTCATACCCTATAAAAAGACAGATGGGTGATTTTGGATTTTAGCCCTTCTAACGTAATTTTCATACCAGTTGTGAAGGGCAGTGTGATTTTGTAAGATTTTCGTTGTTGTACTGCTAGTTGTTACACTTCTGAATACCTTTGAGGCCAGGTCTGGTCATTGTGAAACAAAGGCTTCTGCTAGCAGCTGCCTGCAGTAACAGTAGATGTTCTTGAATTAACGGACAAGTTAAAATGTCTTCATAGTTTCTGCTTCAGGTGAGTGTCACCTGCTCTAAGTATGGAAAGGAAAACTGAGCCCTCCGTCCTGCCTGTTGCCTGATTGCAGTTGTAGGAGGCCGCCTGTTCTCAGAGGACTTGGGAGCTGTGAAGAGAGGGTTCTCGGGTCACTTCAGAGGGATCAGGATTGGTCCCTCTCAGAAGAGCTGCCAGAAACTCCTAGAATAGACAGATGTTGGGCCAAGTCACTCTGCCCCCCTCTCCTTACCTCCTTCTCCCGGCCTTTGTCTGTTTTCTCATTCTTCCTCTGTACTCTGCTGCTGGAGAGGAGGACATGATGGGCTTTCAGTCTCCTTGCGAGCGTTTCTGGTAACTTGTTCGCTTGTTATCCCCTCCAGTGCACAGAAGAAAAACCAGACTCTGAATTCCCTTTGACTCCTGGGCTTTAATTTAAGAGCTAAAGTATTAGCACTCACATTTTAGAATTTGTTTGCCAAGGTTTACATCAGAGTTTGGGAAACTGGGAGGAGGGCACAGTAGATTGCAGATATGCAGAGTCAGCTACAATGTTAGGAGTTGTGATTTAATTTGTCTTCTTTTGAGCGACCAGCAGTCCTCAGAATTGATTGGAGAGTGACAGCATTGCATACATTTAATAGTCAAAGTGTTTATTTGGGGATAATAAAAATTGTGTCAAATCTGTCAAAGAGGTTTTTGGATCTACAGAATCGTGGAGGGAAAGCTGAATTCAGAATAATACATAAAAGACCACATAAGCCATGCCAAGCAGAAAAGTAAACACTGTCCATTAATTCTTCTGTTGACCTTTCCTCCTGCCATGTTTTTTTTCTTTCCCTCAGTCATTGACTTTGGGGATGTCTGCAGCTGCTCTCTGATTTCTTGTTTTTTTTGTTTTTTGTTTTTTGTTTTTTTTGATTTCTTGTTTTATAACAGTGAATTTCTCTGTCTTCCTAATGTACAAGGTAGATTTCTCTTGTGATATTCGTGTCTTGGTTGTTGTTGAAAGTGAGTGGTGTGGGTGACTGCTCCCAGGAAAAAACAAGACACAAAGGCATTCTCCGCCCAGGACACATCACCAAATATGGGCAGACTCATCTCTCATTGAGCAAAATATCTTCCTCTTTGGCAGCCAGAATGATTCCCTTGGTGCCATATTCTCCAATCTGCCTGCTCTGAAGCCAGCAGCTATTGCAGACTTGGCGTTCCCAGGCACCCAGTTAAGCGAAGGTGACGTGTGTAGCAGGTATCAGATGGATCTGGATATAGAAAAAGCAGCTGGTTCAAAACCCCATCAGCTGCCTTTCTGTGCTGGAGTTATTCACACTTGGGTTAGGTAAGGCGGGGAGACCTCCTACACCGGCACGGAAATGAACCAGACAGTCTGGCTCATTGGGCAGCCCATCCACCTCCAGAGCCCCTGCTTGCCTTCCCTGCAGAGTGACTGGCAGATCTCCGGAATTCAGGACTGAGCGCATGCTAGACAGCACCTTCACACAGGGTAGTCCCCTTCTTTCTGCCTCTTTGGTTCCTTAGAGAGAAATAAACAAACACTGACTCTCCTTGGACCTGTGGCTTAAATTAGACAATTTTGCAGCAGCGGCTTTCTCTTCCCACTTCTCCCTGGTTCTCCACACACCTGCTTTTCTTTTTGAATTCTTCTTTCCTTCTTTCACAACCCAACAGTTAGATACCAGACAGGCCATATTCCATGTTAGTGATCATCAAGGAAGACTTGAACGTTGGTTTTCTTTTGGTTTCGGCTTTCATGTCAGACTTCACAGAGATTAACTGTCTTTTCTCTGATCCCTTCCAGAGTAAATGTGTCAAATACTGGCCTGATGAGTATGCGCTAAAAGAATACGGGGTCATGCGCGTTCGGAACGTCAAAGAAAGTGCTGCTCATGACTATACGTTAAGAGAACTTAAACTTTCGAAGGTTGGACAAGTAAGTATATTGTCGTACTTTAGAGACTTCGGTAACTGCGCGTGGTGTACACTAATCCAGGGTTGTGCGGTTACTCCTGTCTGCATACCTTCAGGCCTTCATTCACGCACTGAATAACATCCATCTATCAGGCGCCTTCTACGTGCCAGGCACCGTCAAGGTACTACTGATACATCGCAAACCAGACCGGCACAGTCCCTGCCCCCACAGAGCCTGGGGAGGTGGAAGGTTAAGGAGTAAATAACCAACGAAGCTTTCCGACTGTGCTCCAGCTGTGAAAGCCACAGGATGGCGTGTTAGAGAGTGACTGGGTACCCGAGATGAAGTAAAGAGGGAGGGCCTGTCTGATGGGGTGCCACGCAAGCTGAGACCTGAAGGTGGAGCAGCATCCGGGGGTCAGGAGGGGAGTGTTCTAAGCAGAGGGAGCAGCCGGTGCAAAGGCCCTGGGGCCTATTTAGTGACCAGATTCCATGGCATCAGCTTTTACTTGCTTGTAGTTCAGGTTTGTCCCTGGGGTGACTAACTTGGAATCCAACAAGATTTGGATTCATTTTAATTTCATGGTGAGAGGGGCTTACTTTCTCAAGGTCCTCTGGGGACAGAAAGGTAAGCGAAATAGCCTTTGTCCTCAGGGAATTGCAGTCGTGTAGCCGAGAGAAGCCACGTATACAAAGTCCTGTGCTGTCGAGCAGACACCGGCTGTCACACCCGTCTAAGGTGCTGGGGTTCTGCTGAGGCTGGGCTTCCTTTCGGCTGGGGCATCAGGGAGACCGTCTCAGAAGAGGGTGGGCCTTTAGGGCGGGGTCTCTGTGAGAGAAGATGGTGGAGGGAGGGCCTCCCAGATGAAGTGTCGTTGTCAGCCAGGGTTCTGAAGTGCCACCGTCAAGGAAGTGGGGTTTACAGGGAATGAAGGCAAGTGGGGAATTGAGGGAGTAAACTTGGGTTGAGAGAGGTTGGGACCAATTTGGGAAGAGCCTTAACTCTCATATGAAGAAATGTAAATTTTAGGGACTTCCCTTTTGGTCCAGTGGTTAGGACCCTGTGCTTCCATTGTAGAGGGCCTGGGTTCGATCCCTGGTTGGGGAACTAAGATCCCACATGCCGCAGGCATGGCCAAAAAAAAAAAAAAGAAATGTAAATTTTATTCATTGGCTGGTGTAGGACCCGTGACGGTTCTTATGCCAAATGGACACATGTGTGGAGACAGGTGCCTGGAAGGTGTCCTACAGCCCCCCGAGGGAGGAGTGGGATGGGGTGACTCCAGTGGCCAGGACGCCTGTAACCAGGAGGGCTCTGCAGAGGTCTAGGTCTGATGGCCTCTCTCCACGTTTTGCTTCTTTTTCCTTCCTTTGGAAATGAATATGATATAAAATGCCAGAATAAACTCTAGAATAGAGACACGAGGGATGTGACAGACCCCTTGGGGGGGGTGAAGTCTGCAGGGTGTGTAGGGATAGTTTGGCTATTGGAGGAGGAGGAGGAATCAGACATCGTGAGGTTTTGAGTCTGAGTGGACGGTGGCACTGTGGCAGAGGTCTGAAAAGCTGGAAGATGTACAGGATGGTAGGGCTTGAATCGTTTGGGTAAAAGATGGTAGGGGCAATGGAAAGAAGGGGACCGACTGGAGATAATTGTGGATGTAAATGTGAAGGAATTTGATGATGGCGTGAATGAGGGGCGAGGGCTGCAGCAGATGTGAGGAGGGAGGGAGGAGGAAGCGCAACCTGCTGGACATGTAAAGTTTGAGACGCCTTTCAGACGTCAAGGCGAGGATGCCAGGGAGGCAAGGGTGGAGGCTGGACGAGGAGGCGGATGGGATCTAGAGCATCGTGGAGGGGTTGGTTTTGATCGATGGGGATAGTACTTCTTGGCCACAGGAGGGAAAGAGGAGAAAGTGGCCACAGATACAGGGAGGGGAGCTGACAGGGATTTGCTCTAAGTTCTCTATCAGACCTGAGGCAAGGCCATCCTTTGACATTCAAAGGGAATAAGAAGAGGCGAAATGTTTGAGGAAAGTGAGGAAAGGATGAAATAGTCATTGTGTAGCAAGGCAAGAAATCCAGTAAATTTCTGGGCAGTGCTGAGTGCCCATTGAGGTGGTGAAGATGAACATTCAGTGATACCAGTCACCTGGTGTGAGTTTTCTCCAAGGACGCTCTGTTCTTTGGGTACAAAACAGGGAAAGTGGGTGGTTTGGTTCGTCCAGGCTTGGGGCTTCGCTGGGGCGGGGCGGGGTGTGTGTGTTTGTGTGTGCAGTGGATGGAGAGAGGGTGGAGGGAGTGGACGTCTGTGATGGAGAGTGGCTGTCAGGAGATTGCGTGGAATCTGAGCTGGGCACGCCGCCAGCGAGGGCGGGAGGAGGCAGGCGGAGGGTGGAGGAGGGGCTCAGTGGTCTGGTGAGTTCCAGGAGGTGGTCGGGGGACTGAAGTGAGCTGGAAGCCTCGGCAGTTGTGGTCCAGGGTGGGATGTCAACCTTCTGATGTCAGCAGGGGTGCAGTTGTGGGGAGAGGGTGGAGGTTCAATCGATTGCAGAGACTGAGAGAGGAGTCGTCAAGCGGAAATGAGACAGAGATTTAGAGGACATCAGACAAAGATTCCAGATAGGTTTTTCTTCAGGTTTAGTGATAAACTACCCATCTTCTCATCATCAAGTGTTTCTCAGTAGCAGGTGGATTTTTCTTCAGTTTTAGTGATAAACCATCCATCTTCTCGTTATCGGAGATTTGGGAGGAGCAGGTACGGGAAATGTTGGCGTTAGGGTTTGTGTTTTGCACCCTCGGATGCAGGTGCTGACGTGGGACCGATCATTTCTCCGGAATTGCTGGTCACAGATTATCTGCTTTTTTGTAGAGCTCGTTCCATGTTTTCTAAAGTGCTATCACATGATCTCATTTAAGCCTCCTAATTGCCTGGGAAGGAGGGGTGGGAGCAGAGACCTCAGTGGCCATTTACGAAGGAGGAGGAGCAAGGGTGCTCCGGGTGCTGGATCTCTCTCGTTCCCTGTCCTTTCTGTGACCCTGGTAGCCCCCTGATTTTTAGCTCACTGGTAACATACAGAAAAATCTTTTTCTGACTCAGCAGATTAAATGCACATAATTCAAGAAAGGATCTTGATTGTGGTTCAGATTCCCTGGATGTTCTGAAGGTTACTGGTGGTGGACACTGGTCTAGTTACTCTTTCTCTCTTTTTTTAAATCCCCTTTAAAAATGTTACTTAGCTTGGATTGTCTCCAGATATGTAGGAAGAAGATGTAGTGACGAATAGTGCTGTTACAGTGATCCAATCTGGGTAGACCCAGAACACGATGCGTTTTGGTTTTTTGTGGTCTTGGTACCCTTGTTGACCTTTATTAATGTCAGTCCTCAGAAGAGCACTGGTGTGCTGAGTCTCTTAACTGTCTGCTGCGCAGTGGCTGTGTGTTTAATTGAGGTTGTTTATTCCTCACGATGGTGTCGTGACTGAGAGATTCTTATCTCCACCGGCAAATGAAGAAGTTGAGGCTTAGAGATGCCCAGGGGCCGCAGTGAGTGTGAATCCTGAGATTTGGGCCTAAATCCACCCATCTGATTGCAAAGCCTATCTTCTTATCTGCTTTGCACCAAACAGAGGTTTAAATATATTATAATAAAAGTGTGTGTTGGGGGAGGGGAGGAGGGCCAGGTACAAAAAGACAAAGAGGAACAAGTGCTTGAGGGAATACCCGTTTTCTCATCCGGTGGGAGGAGAGCCCTGAGTCCCAGAGGCCTCAGTTGCCTCCCAGGTAGAGCTGCACTTGGATGAAGAGGATCAGGGACCTCGTCTGCCCCTGGCTGAGGATTCAGAGACTGGTTCAGGCTGTAGTTTCCTGAAGAACAAATAGCCGTACGAGACATCTTGGTTCTTATGACAGAGGCCAAGGGTTGCCTCCAGGATTGCTCAGCCAGACCCAAAAGGAGGAGAGATCTGGGAAACTCGTGAAGGGGACCTGTAAACAGTGTGTGAGGAGGCTCTGTGCGGGCCCGGTCCCCTGGCTCACGTAGGATCTGGGAAAGATGGGGACCAGACGATTCCTCAACCCCTTGATTTATTTAATTCTTTTCTGGTTTTTCTTGGCTCTACTCCAGGGGAATACGGAGAGAACGGTCTGGCAATACCACTTTCGGACCTGGCCGGACCACGGAGTGCCCAGTGACCCCGGGGGCGTGCTGGACTTCCTGGAGGAGGTCCACCATAAGCAGGAGAGCATCATGGACGCGGGGCCTGTGGTGGTTCACTGCAGGTGACCAACCCTTCCACCTCTAGGACGCTGCCTGTCCCGTGTCCTGACGCCCAGGGGGCTTGTTTTTACCTGCCCATCCCCAGCTCTTTAACTGAGGGAAAAATTTAATCTCTGTTTGAGGCATTAAGGGACCACTTTGACCCAAAGTACATTTCTTCTAGATCCTACGGGACCATCGTGTACCTGGGGGTGGTGGGGCAGAGGGTGGTAAACACAGTCCTTATTCTCAAGGAGCCCTTAGTCTGGTAATGTTTGCTTGGTTTTCTTTGTTAATATAGTAATTTAGGATTCATCTCTTTGATTGTGCTTCTGTTCTCTTTTTCCACGGAAATAAGGTATACTTTTTCCCCTGACAATATACTTGTTTGCTTCAGAAGATTCGGACCGCTCCCCATCCAGGCTTCTAGAAGCCAGGCCCATGGCCTCTGTACCAGAGTTCACAGGCTGCTGGTACCCAAGCTTAGGTTTCATGATTATACTGGGGAAAGTCTGGTTTCCGAAATCTCTTTCATATGCAAGTAGATGTGTGTGAAACGTTATTTATTCAGTTCTTTAAAAGCTCCCTTTTATTGAGCACTTGCTCTGTACCAGCATCTGAGCTCAGTGCTTTTCATCTGTTACTCATATTTGATCCTCACAACAACCCATTTCATAGATGAAGAAACTGAGGGTCAGAGAGGTTAAGGGAGTTGCCTCAGGCACATTGTGCTGGAGAAGCTGGGCTCCAAGTGTAGGATGGACTGAGTCCAAAGCCCTGTGCTCTTTGCTAATATATTTGCAAATATAAATAGACAATCTTATAAACACTCCCAAGAGCAGACATTGTTTCTGTTAATATTAATAGCTTGGTTTTGGTTATAAAACCCTCATGAATGACTCAGTTGTCCTCGCTCTTCATCCTTCTGCCCACAGTGCTGGAATTGGCCGAACAGGGACGTTCATTGTGATTGATATTCTTATTGACATCATCAGAGAGAAAGGTAGGTCATCTGGAGGACAAGAAGCTACGGTTCCTGTTTTCAGTTTATGGAAGGAAAGTGCTAGTGAAAATAGCCTGTAGAAGAGAATTGAATGTTAAAATATTTTCACAAAAATCTAGGCCGGAGACTTCAGCTTTCAGTATGTTTGCCAGAGAACAGAAGTGATGCTGTTTGAGCTTTTGGCATAAAACAAAGCCTAGGAGCTGTGGGTGCCACTGCTCTGGTCTTTTGTTGAACATGCAGCTGCCTAATCCTTGCTGATGGTATGGGACGGTGCTGTTGGAACGTGAGGGACCCCTCACTGCTGACCCTTTACCCTGTAAATTTCTAGGATCCTTGGTATTGGTCAGAAGGCCAGTGCTGTAGCCCTTGGAACATGTTCGGTTAGAACATTAAAGACTAAATTTGCTTTATCTCTGAGTCTGCTAACAGTTGTGCATTAAACCACTTCACATTGTCTCTGCAGTTTATCCTGATACTCCATGGTGTTTGCTTTGTAGGTGTCGACTGTGACATTGACGTTCCCAAAACCATTCAGATGGTGCGGTCTCAGAGGTCAGGGATGGTCCAGACAGAAGCACAGTACCGATTCATCTATATGGCCGTCCAGCATTATATTGAAACACTACAGCGCAGGATTGAAGAAGAGCAGGTACCAAGCCTAGAAGGCTGGCGTGTGTATTTTCAGTGGTTTTTTCTGCGCAGCTTGGTTATACTCTCCTTCCATGCAAAAGGACAGGCTCTGATAGATAACTGTCTTTCTTTGAAAGGGAGAAACAAGTTCCCAACCAGGAAGGGCCTCTCTGGAAACGAATTATTCCCTACTTCACAGCTCTGATTTTTCAGTATGGAGTAGCTCAGGAAGGGGCACCAGGCCTGACAGATTGGGGAAACAGCCACAGAAAAATTGGGATTTTCCCAGGCTCACGTGGCAAGCTTAGAACGCAAAGTTTCCAGCCTGTTCCACTTTTGGTCCAGGCGATATTCATCCTGATTCCATCTCTTAAATGAACGCCTCACTCTTAATAGCACATGGGGGTTTGAACCACCAATTTGGTCGAGTTGGAAACAGTAAAATTTCAATTTTAATAAGCCATGCATAATGAAGAACAATGTGGCATTGGTGCCTTTCCATTGGAAGCTCTTCGTAACAGACACAAAGCTGAGTTAAAGAGGATTGAGGAGGCTGCTCTTTTGGGAGCGTAGGCTTATCTCCCTCCCCAGCCCCAGCCCCAGCCCCAGCCCCATCCCCATCCCCAGCCCCAGCCCCGTCGCTGTGCTGCAGACTGCATAGTGTCTAAACACCAACAGTATTTGCCTGCTTTACCCTGTTTATTACCTTCCAGAAAACTCAGCTTCTCAAAATTGGACCTGCCACCTGATTGAAAGATTTCTAGCCTAGCAGCATAGCAGCCGCGTTACCAAAGCGTGGTTAGCCAAAGTTAGTTAGTTAGTTTAGTAGGTTCTCAGTCCACAAAGAAATACTCACTAGATTGTTTCCTTGTACAAAAACATCTTCAGAAGCAGTGTGTGTATAGAAAGGTACCGTCAAATAGTTAACAAGCTACTGGTTTTGAACTTTACTGCTTTAAGTCTGACTTTGTGTGATTTTAAGTGCTATGAACTGTTTAGATGGTTACTGTAGGCTATTTTATATTTGTCTTCCAGTTATATTAATTTGGGCCAGGAATACTTAAAGCATAAAGTTGCCCAAAGAGAAGGACTCCTAATAAATACAAGAGAGTATAGTACAGTTGGTACAAATGGGAAGTTATTCGGGAATATCTTGAAGAACATAATGTAGTCTTGTTCAGAAAAGCTGGGGGGAAAGCTCTCTATTTCACTCAGAAGCTTTGGTTTTTCTTCTTGTTTTGGAGAATTTAGGGACTTTCCCTCCCAGCTTTTCTGGCACTTCAGATCTTCCCATTACCATATGTGGTCCCTCTGACCCTGAATTTGAAGTTGTAATTTGGATTTAGGAACTACTTAAAAAAAAAAAAAAAAACCTTTGTTGCTGCTCTTTTATTGGAGGTGAGGGGTAGGAGAGGTAGAATGTAGACAGAATATAGTCTACAGAATGTAGACTATAGAAACTGAATGTCCCTGGTAATCCCATCCCAAGAGTACTAGAATGCATGCATGCATTCATCCACTCAGCCAATACTTTTTTGGTGCCAATATGTGTCAGCACATGAACTACTATTTGGTATATGAGCCTTTGGATTTATGTAGCCTAAATATATGTAGGCTTAGATTATATTTATTTTTAAAAATTAGATCCCGTGATATGTTGTTTTCTGCATTGTATTGTTTGATTCAGTGTAGGAATTTGCTACTTGATTTAGTGGTAAAGTAAGAAGTACTTTATTTTAGCAGAAGGTTTAAGTGGCAGACTTAAGAACATTAAAACCACCTGATTTTTAAATTAAGCAAAAGAACAAAACTCATTTAGGATAATTAATTATTTTGAAATACAGTCATTTCCAAAATTATGAAGCATTAAGGACCTTTGGGAGTGGAAGAATTGCTACAGAGGGATAAATGAAAAAAAGAAAAGGCAGTAGAGAAACAGACAGCACTGGAAGGAGGAAATGCAGAAACAGAGGTGGGAATCTAGAGGAAATGCAAATGAGCAAGACTGAGAAAATTCTCAGCTCTTTATAAATGGATCTTCTCACACTCTGCTGTTTACTTGGAAGTAGATTTCTTTTGTTAACTTCCATTTCAGAATTAAAACAATTTTTTTTTTTATTTGCAGAAACAATATAATGGAATTCCCTTCACCCACCTTTCCTGACTGTTAACATTTTAACACATTTACTTTATCACTGATTCATATTCTCTCTCTCCATATGTATATATACACACACACATATATAAATAACTTTATATATACCTATATAATTTTTTAAATGAAATGTTTGTAGGTTGCAAACATTAATGTCCCTTTGCCTCCAAATACTCTGATGTGTATTTCCTAGAAATAAGGACATTCTCTTACATAAGTATAGTAAAATTATCAAAATCAGGAAATCAGCACTGATATAGTAGCTATTTTCAAATCTATAGACCATGTTCAGATTTTGCCAGTTTGTCCTACTAATATCCTTCGTGTGGTTCAGGGTCACATGGTGCATTTAGTTGTCATGTATTTTTAGTCTCCTTTAATCTGGAGCAGTATTCAATCTTTATCTTTCATGACCTTGACATTTTTGAAGAGTTCAGACCAGTTACTTGGTAGAATGCTCCTCAGTTTGGATTTGTATGATGTGTTCTCTTGATGAGATTCAGGTCATGCATTTTTGACAGGACGGTCGCAGAAGTGATGCTGTGTCCTTCCTGGTGCATCACATCATGAGCTCCCTCTTGGTTTGTTTCGCTCCTGGCGGTGTTAACTTTGATCACTTGATTAAGGTGTTGTCTGTCTGATTTCTCCACTGTTAAGTTGCTGTCTTTCCCTTTTTAGGTAATATCTTGTAGGTAGATACAAGAAACTATATAAATGAACAATTTTTCATCATACTTTTTGCCTACCAGTTTTACATTCATTCACGATTCTTGCCAGGAAAAATTACCACTGTGACGTTTGCCCAATGGTGATTTTCTCTTTCCACCATTCCCTTTTCATTTATTAGTTGGAAGCCTCCTATAAGGAATAGCTTTCCCATCTCCCTTATTTATTTACTCATTTATTTATTTATTTATTTATTTATGCCAGAGGGGGTGATAGTCCATTACTGTTACTTATTCTGTTGCTTAAACTGTCCCAAATTTGCCTAGTGGGAACCTTTTCGAGTTGGTTCCTGTGTTTTTTTGATATGTTCCCATTTTTGATTACTTCCTTACTCTTTTTGACACCACAAGATGATCTAGGTTCATCTTGTACTTTCCCAGCCATTTTTCTAAGGAGCCCTGATTCTTCTTATTGAAGAGTGGTATTTCAAAGCCAAGATGTGGATACTGGGTATGTTTGTTTGTACTGGTATAATATTCTTTGAATTGCTAATTAGCAAATTAATTACTCCTCTTGTCCAGCTCTCTCTATATAATCCCTCTCTCTCTCTCTCTCACACATATGTGTGTGTGTGTGTGTGTGTGTGTGTGTGTGTATACATACATATATGCATGAGGCCATGTCTCCATTTGTCCTGACTGTTTTATTTGTTTCCCTAGCCTTGTGCTTCTTCACATATCTTCCATAATCTCCTTGGTTGAATAAAAAGGTGTTTTCACATTTGTTCATTTGTTTATTCATTCCTGCATTAATTAAAGTCAGTTGTATTATGTGCCAGGCACTGTGCCAGATCCCGGAAATATAAGTAGTCATGTTCCTGAAATGGAAATAAATCCGTATGATGGAGTAGAAGGAGTTAGAGGGAGAGCATGGGGCGTGTTGGGTGAGATTAGAAAAGTCAGCAGAGGCCAGATTTCGAGGGGGCGGGTCTTGCAGGCCATATTGAGGATTTAAAACTTTATCCTAAGGAAAATGGGAAATCACTGAGGATTTTGAAGCAGGGGAGTGACATAAAAAGATCCTCGGGTCTTCCCTGGTGGCACAGTGGTTAAGAATCCCCCTGCCAGTGCAGGGGACATAGGTTCGATCCCTGGTCCGGGAAGATCCCACATGCTGCGGAGCAGCTAAGCCCGTGTGCCACAACTACTGACGCTGCACTCTAGAGACCTCGAGCCACAACTACTGAGCCCGCGTGCCGCAGTTACTGAAACCCACGCACCTAGAGTCCGTGCTCCGCAACAAGAGAAGCCACCGCAATGAGAAGCCTGTGCAGCGCAACGAAGAGTAGCCCCCGCTCGCCACAACTAGAGAAAGCTCGTGTGCAGCAACGAAGACCCAACGCAGCCAAAAATAAATAAATAAAAAATAAATACATTTATGAAAAAAAGAGATCGTCATTTTAAAAAGAGGGCCCTGGCTTGAGAGGGAAGACTGGGTGGGCACGAGGCTTGAGCAGCTGCAGGGGGACCAGCGTCAGTGAGAACCGATGGTGGTTTGGACGGGATAGCAGGGGCTGATAGTGAGCCCAGGGAGAGTAGAACCAGTAAGATTCTGTGATTAGATGTGGAAGGGGCCAGGGTGTTTGTAATCCTGACATTTGAGCCCAGAGCACCCTGGATGCATCATCGTGTTGCTCCATAACTTAGACAAGAGCGTTTTCATTTTACTCTCTCCCTGCTCTTGGCTTTTGGGCTTTTTTGTAATTTAAGGTTTAAGAATGTAACTGGGGTTACTCACGTGGAAAGATAGTTAATACCAGATGATTTTAGAGCCTCATGGTTGGTTCCTCCTTTCAACCTTGGCTGTGTGTCAGTTGACAAGACCGTAAGATTTGTTATAAACATTGCAAGAGACTTGGTAACCATGCTATGTCATTGAATTCCAGTGGAGGATAGATCAATTTCAGATCATTTTTTAGACCTCCTCTGAAATAAATTTCCCTCCACTCCCCAAAGCAAAACAAAACAAAATGAAACAAAACAGCCCCTACCCCCTGAGAATTTTTCTTGATCTATAAGACAGCCTGGGCTGTCATGGTTCCAAGAAACAAACCCATCTGACTTGTGAATCAGTTTTATTTCTTGTTTTTCCAAAATAAGCTAAAAAGCTCCAGCATTTTTATGTTATTCCTCAAGCTGCTATGATTTTTAAAAATAATTCCTGTTCCATTTGCATTTATTATTCCTCATTGGAAAATTCTTTTGTCATCACTTCATGTAGAAATATTGATTTTGATTTTCAAGAAAGTGTGTAGTAGGGAGAAAGAAATGGGGGGATGGAGTTTCAGTCATGCCAGATGAAGAGGTTCTAGAGATCTGCTGTACACCAATAGCAGGTGGTTAACAATATTATACTGTACACATAACGTTTTGTTAAGAGGATATCTCTCATGTGTTTTATTTTAAACCACAATTTTAAAAAAAGTGTTGAGTAGAAAGCATCTTTATGCTTCAGTTTATTTATTGTATATTAAAATTTTTTATTTAAAAAAATGAGTTAGGATTTTAAAACTTTTAAGTAAGTGATGTTCTCTGTCAATTCTTCCAGCTAATATTTAATTTTAAATTATATTGTATCTTTAAAAAAATTATTTCTTATGTAAGTCAGCATTTCAGTGCTAAAAAGTGTGTGACAGCTATTCAGAGGTGATTATTCACAAGGGCTTTAAATTTTTAAAACCAGTTCAAAAAATTCAAATACTATATAGACTCAGTGAAACATTTTCTCCTCGGATTTCTTTTTTGCAACTTCTTCCCTAGACTATAAGTTCTGTAATGACTGCAATTTATAATAAATTGGTTTGGCTGCTTTAACAGAGGCTAAATAATAGTGCCTTAAACAAGAGAGAAGCTTATTTCTCTATAGAAAAGTCCAAGCTGGCAGGCAATTTGGGGATCAGAGGGTATAGGGTGGGGACCTAGGTTCATCCAGGGACCCAGGTACATTCGGTCTTGTCCCTCTACTGTCCTTTAGGACGTTTCCTTTTCCACCTGGTTGCAGAGAGTAGGAGGAAGTGGAGGGCAAGCAGCTGCCTGTTAACGTAGGAGTCAGACTTTCTCTGTCGAGGGTCAGACGGTGAGTCTCTTAGGCTTCCCAGTTGCATATGGTCTCTGTTGCATACTCTCTCTCTTTTTTTACAACCCTTTAAAAACTATTAAACTTGTGATGAAGTAACTATTCTTACAAGCCTTGCCAAAGGTCTGGGCTAGATTTGTCCCGTAGGCCATTAGTTTGCCAACCCCTGTTTTAAGGTTATGACTAGAAATTGCACACCACTTCCTCATCTGTTAAAAAGGGCTGGGCCTTCCCTGGCGGTCCAGTGGTCAAGACTCCACGCTTCCGCTGCAGGGGGCGTGGGTTCGATCCCTGGTAGGGGAACCAAGATCTGCCGTGCCGTGTGGCGTGGCCAAAAAAAATAAATAAATAACATAAATAATAAATAGGGCTAATAATAGTATCTGTTTCAAAAGGTTGTTATGAGGATTAAAATGAGTAATATATTCAAATAGTGCCTGACACAAAGCCAGTGCTTAGAAAATTTTAACTGTTTTTACTGTAATAATAATTGATATTTAACTCTGTGAAAGAGAATTAGCATATTTTTCTTTTGTCTCCTGATTTTTGTCATTGTTTATGACATTTATATCATAATTATGACAGTTGTTCAGTGTTAGTGCTGTATTTAGATCAAAACTCAAGTCCTTTTATCATGGTTTCTGTTTCTCTGAATTCTTTGTTTTGATTTTGATTTATCTCTGTTGGCTAGATTTCATTACTAGCTGTTTTTTTTTTTTTTTAAGATAATTGCATTCTAAGTTTTTGCATGCTTAAAAATGTCCAAACATTGGTTTTATATCTAAAGGGTAACTTAGCAGGGTATAAGATTCTTGGGGGTTTTTTTCCCCACAGGATTTTTTGGAATTACGTGGCTGTGTTGGAGTCTAAAGTCAATTTGATTATCCCCCCTTATATGTGACTGACTTTTTCTGCCTGGAGATCCAATCCAGGCATATTCTTTATCGTTGATGTTTGGGAGATTGATTGTGAAGTTTTTCCTTTTAAAATGCAGATTCAGATTTTTTTTTTTTCCTTTGAGATTTCAGGAATATTTACTTGCATTATGTTCTAGAATACTTTTTTCTGTTTTATTTGTTCCCATCTTCAGGAATTCCATAATATATATCAAATCTCTTAATAGCTTTCTCCATCACTTTTATGTATTTAATTAATAGTTTAAAAAATATGTTTTCCTCTAGACTGTTTACAATGTCCCTTTCTATGTTTTTAGTTATTTAATTTTTTGCTACCTCTAATTAGACTTGAACTTACTGTATTTCGTGTCTTTCTTCTTTTATTTCCTTTCGTTGCTTCGCCCGCTTGCTTTTCATCTCCTCTGTTGTAATATAATCTCTTATTTACGCTCTTTTTTAAGAAAGCTCATGTCTCTAAAGTCTATGATATTAAGGCAGAACTATTTGTGTTCATCTTTTCTTCTTTCTTTGTTTAGGTTCTTTTTTGATGTGTTTTCTCCATCTGCCTTTTGCTCTTTGCTCCCTTTTTTCCTTTTTGTACCTTCCCCCCTTCTTTATATAGGTTCTGTGCTGACCCCTTCATTTTCGGATAGTCCATAGTGAGGGGAGGCAAGGTGGCTGAGGAGGTCCACAGCTTTGCTTGGGTTTGTTGTCTCAGTGCCCTGTTACCTTTGCCCTGGGAGCACATCCATGTGTTGGTGTTCAGGGGGTCATTCTGACTCTTTGCAATGCCTGTAGAGTCAGAGGGGTTAATAATGCTTCCTCCTACCCTGCCTCTCCTCTAGGCCACCTCAGCTGGGAGGGTGGCAGTGGACGGCAGAAAGGGCTCTTCAGACTGTGGGCCTTTCTACTGTGTTGAACTGGCTCTTGACAAGGCTTCCCCCACTTCTCCTGTGGCCTGCCATGGCTCAGCCCCAGGCCTTTCACTCCTGGGATAGCGACATTCAGGGGTTTCTTTTTCCTGCTACCACCTGAGGGGTATGTGTTGCTTCTCAGCTTCCTTCTTATTTTGGTCCACTTTTCACAGTACTATATCAGAGACACTTTATAGTTTGTAGATTGGAGTTGTACCATTCCCTTGTTTTATGTGTAGTAAGATTTCCCATTTTTTATTTAGCTGTTGTTTTTGGTGAGTTTTGAGCAAAAAGTTTGAGGAAAAAGAAATTCCCCTGGTGGATTTAAATTTCTTTTATGCTTTACATTTTATTTTGAAAAATTTAAAACATTCAGTACCACACCAATAATAGACCATTTCCTTTTGTCACATTTCTTTCAAATCTTTTTTCTTTTTAAAAGCAATCAAGTGTAACAGCTATATGGCTGAGATTCCGTTTGACACCCACCCCCAGGACCATCCCTCATCTTCACCCTCGGAACCCCAAGGCAGTAACTAGCCTTGCAGTCTCTTTTTGTATTTAAAAATTTTTTAATACAAATATCTGTATACAATATATGACATTGTTTTTATGTTTAGAATGTTTAGCAAGATGATATACTGTTTCATTGTTTTGCAATTTGTGTTTTTCCACCTAACATTGTGTATGTAATCTGTTTTGATACACACATACACACACACACACACACACACACACACACACACACACACTTTTCCTCTTCACTGTTGCATATTATTTCGTGATACGAATGTGAGGTATTCATTATGAGGTATTCAGTGTTCTCTTGGCGAACATTGTTAGGAATAGCACGTCACTGGACATCCTTGTCAGCTCTTTCTAGGCTTGGGTGCGTGAGTTTCTCAAGAAATAAACGTTCAAGGTTGTAAAATATATGTGCCTTTTCATCATTACCAGATACTAACTAGTTAGTACTATCAGTTCTGACTAATTGTGTACCAAAGTGATGGCACCAGTTCACCCTCTCAACAACAGTGAATGAAAGTCACTGCTGTATGTCAGTATTTGATATGGATACTTTTTCTAACATTTACCGTTTCTTGAATAATCCTGTAATGAAGGCAGCATTATAAGCATTATATAATGAAGATAACTTGATGGATTAGATTTTCGGAATTGGTTGTTTCTGGGTGAATTTAGGAGGAAAGAGTGATAAATCATCTAACTAAGAGTCCTACCTAATGCAGTTCATTCTGTATCTGAGATGAGATTACATTTTACTGGTTTTCTCTGCCTTTTTTCCCCCAGAGTATCATTGGGCTGAAAATAAAGTTTTAAATGTGCTAGGGTTTTTTCTGGAGTGGGCGTGGGGTGGGGACGATATGATAAAGTGTATTATTCTGCTAAGAGTGCTGCCATCTTTTGTACCTGTGTGCAGTTTTTACTTGGAGTGCATTTATTTCTGAAACTCTTTTCCCACCTGTTTACTTGAAAATCATTAAATGTGTTGCAAGTGAACTATGAAATGATTAGATGCTAATGTGGCAAAGAACGTGTGAATTCTCTCTTAGTTCAGAAACAGGTACATTTCGTTTAATACAGTAAGTTGTTAATGCATGACTCTCTGCTTTTGAATTGTATGGTTCAAAGGTCCTTTTCACCCATATGATGTATTTACATGAAGGAGATGAATTCCCTGACATTTGGTCAACATACCAGTATTCAGGGTCCAACTTGTCTGTCTGTCAAACTCTCTCTCTCTCTCTCTCTTTTTTTCTTTTTAATGAAATGCCTTTTTGACTTCTTCATTCCCTCAAAAAAGTCACAGTTCTTCATATATGCAATCTTCACTTTTCAGAAAAGCAAGAGGAAAGGGCACGAATACACAAATATTAAGTATTCCCTGACGGACCAGGCAAGTGGAGATCAGAGTCCCCTCCCGCCTTGTACCCCAACGCCGTCCTGTGCAGAGTAAGTAGAAATGAAGGAAAATCTTTTTACGTGAACATAATCCTATAGAAAAGCTTAAAAAAATGATACGTCTTTGCAGCACATGCCTTTCCTTGGTGCACATTGTTGTTGCCTAACTGGTTCTTGAGTGTGCCAGTGGCTAGCTAAACTAAATTTTAGTTGACCTAAACTGAAGGCTGCTTGCCACACTGGCTAGGAGTCTACGGGACTGTACGTATATCAAGTGCTGGTTCTCCAAGGAGAATCTAATTTTTTAAAAATATTTTATTTATTTATTTATTTGGTTGCTCTGGGTCTTAGTTGCGGCAGGCGGGCTCCTTAGTTGCAGCTTGCCGGCTCCTCGGTTGTGGCATGCAAACTCTTAGTTGCGGCATGTGGGATCTAGTTCCCTGACCAGGGATCGAACCCTGGACCCCTGCATTGGGAGCGCGGAGTCTTAACCACTGCGCCACCAGGGAAGTCCCAAGAATCTAATTTTTCTTTTGATGGGGTGTGGATTGTTGCAGAGGTAGGTAACACCCTTTTTGACGAGTCAAGACTCTTTGCTATGTAAAAGTAAGTAAATTGACCATCAATGTGTCAACACAATCATGGTCTAATTTTCCACAGTCAGCAGAAATCTACTGTGGGTATTTAAACCAGGTTAGCAAACTACAGCCCCCAGGCCAAATCTGGGCCATGGCCTGCTTTTGTACAGCTCATGGATGGTTCTTAAAGGGTTATTAAAAAAACACACACACAAAGAATAATACATGACAGAGACTGTGTATGGCCCACAGAGACTACATTATTTTCGGTCTGGTCCTGTACAGAAAAACTTTGCCAACTCCATGTTTAAACTAAAACATGTGATAAGAAAATATTTGTTAAATCGATTATGTGAATAACAATTGTAAGTTATTATTTTTCTGTATATCCTAAAGTCACTCTCTGGTATAACATTTACTTTTTATTTTCCCCTAAGAGTCTTATCCCTGTTTGCTTCTGATGTGGATTTTTAAACCCCTGTTGGCCTTAATACTCTATATAAACATTTTTGATAACATATATGAGGCTCGTATTTACATTTGCTTTCTATTTAACGTTGAAATGAAATTATATAGCAAAAGTATGCTCTCCACCAAGCTGCCTCTTCCTTCTGCCTGCTTTTTTCTTTCCCAGTGGACCGATGGGGAAAGTTGATTTTAAATTGCTATCTGCAGTGATTTGCAGTGGAACCAGCATGTCAGGGCTCCGAGTCCTTGCCAGAAAGCTTTCCCCACATGTTGGCTCAACAGAATTAGCTCTGACGACTCCCTTTTTACCAGTGGCCTGCCTGTGACTAACTAATAGGTTCTCTGCCTCTCTGTTCCCGTTGTCCCCCTTGTAGGGTGCAGACCCAGGAGACCCTGGCCCCTGCTGCTTGTTTCAGCTTGTTCCTCTCTGACCAGCCCAGAGCTGCTAGGTTCCTCGTCCCCCTGGACTGTTCTGGTCTCCACTCTGCTCAGCAAAACAGAGTCTGGGCTCCGATGCATTGACCCTCCACCCTGGGGCCCTAAACTGCCGGTCAGCTTCATGTTCACCTTCATGTCACCGGATTGGGGGCTGAATGGATCTGTAGTCCCTGCCTGACCGTTCCTACGCTTTGCCTTTACATTGCTCTGGCCCATTCAGATCCTTCTGCCCACAGTGAATACCATTCCTTTCTCTATGCACATGTCCCACCTTCCTTCAAGGTCTAACCCAATGCCTCATCGTACAGGCCTGCCTCGCTCCACCCTCCTGGAAAACAACTCTCCTTCCGCCAAACCCCGGGAGCACAGGGACTCGAGGCTCTTACTTCAGAATTATTTTGCTGTGTGTTTCTGTACGATATCCTCTCCTGTAATGTCAGCTCCCGGGGGCAGGAGCTATGTCTGTGCCGCATACGGTCCCCAGAGAATAGAGTATGTGCATTATAACTATCATGTAAGGTTCAACAGTATGTCTGCGTTTTTATTAGTGTCGTCTTCTTTTTATTCTTTTCAGAATGAGAGAAGATAATGCTAGAGTCTATGAAAATGTGGGTCTGATGCAGCAGCAGAAAAGTTTCAGATGAGAAGACCCGCCAAGACTTCAAGCACAGAAATAGGTATTTCAACAGAAGTGCTCTACTGGTTAATTGTTTATATCATTTGTGGCACTGTGAAGCAGGCAAATAATTTGTGACTGTTTTAACAAAGTGAACCATAATTGAATTTTAAAAACCAGCCTCTTTTTTCTTCTGCCTGTATTTCTTTTTCCAGGCTGGATTCATTAAACATTGAAATCAAATACAGAATTAATTCTGTGAAGGGCAGGGTTAGCACTTACAGAAAAATGGTTATACTGGTGATGAAGAGCAGGTATCATCATTCCTGCAATTTTTATTAAAGTAGGTTAACCCACGCTGTGCTGGGAGATGATCTTTAGGGATCTAGGGACTGTGGGGACATGGCACTGGATGGTCAGAGTCAGGATGCCTGAGTTTTCACCCCAGTGGGCCTCTGACTGGCTGGCTGTATGACACAGGGCACTGGACTTCCTGGGCCTCTGACTGGCTCAGCTCCACATCCCTTCCAGCTCTGATGCTGGGAATTCGACTCCCTTGTACGTCTCCTTCCTTCCAATCACCTTTTTAGACAGGGACCCAATTGTGTGATGTATGTTTAAAAGGTAAGTTTTTAGCGTTTCAAGTCGAAATTCCCATTTCAATGAATAGTATATTTAAAAGCTCTAAATCTACTTTAAAATGGTTTACTGCCTTGCCAAACTTTTAGATGTATGCTCCTTAAGAATTCTAACTTATTTCTTTGCCAGATGTGGACTTTCACCCTCTCCCTGAAAAGATCAAGAATGATGCAAGAAAGTTTACATGAAGAATGAATTTGAATTTGGAAGGCTTGCATTGTGGTTGACTACCTTCTGATAAGCAAAATTTGAAACCATTTAAAGACCACTGTATTCTAACTCAACAATACCTGATTTCCAATTACTCGTGTCCTCAGATAAGAAGAAATCATCTCTATGATGTAGACAGTGTTATATTTTATGGAATTTTATTTTAAATTGAGGAAGCAGTTAAATTGTGCTCTATATTTTCCAGATGATGGTGATTCAAATTCTAGTTATTGGCCTTTTTTTCTTTTGATAACCTCAACAAATTTAGTTTCCCCCCTGCTTTGTGGGGGATGATAGGGCACTTGTAAGAGGAAACATGATTGGGGATAATTAAGTAACAGCACCCTATAGAAGTGAGAACAATTTCATTTATCATCACTTATCCAGTAGTGGATAATTCATTTTGATGGCCTCTTATTTTGGCTAAATAATAATTAAGCCAGTGCCCCAGACTGTCTCCCCTTGCATTGCCATTAAAAAATCATGGGGGCGGGAATCATGGGAACTTAGGATAAAAGGCATGGTTTCTTCTTAGCAGTTGACCAATTACCATTCAGCCTGTTGACTGAGAAACTCGTGGTGGGAAAACGTTTGTCATCTTTTCTTTTCATTTGAGTAATTGTCTTGTATTTAGGAAAAAAATGCATCTATGGATAACCAGTTTTGGGTTATCACTTGTTGCTGACAAACCACCTGAAAACTGAGTGGCTTAAAACAGCAACTTGCTTTTCCCCATCTCTTCAAACTGGGCTGGACTCAGCTGAGCGGTTCCTCTCCTTGTCTTGCTGGTGTCACTCGTGGTTGGCAGGATGGCTGGGCCTCTCCGTCTGCATGCGGTCCTCAGGTCTCACCTTCTCCATGTGGCCTCGCCCGCAGAGTAGCTGGACCACATTTATGACAGCTCAGAGGTCCCAAGGGTATAAAGCAGTAGTGGCCAGGTTTAAGACTTAAACCCAGAAGTATCACAGCATCACTTCTACTGCCTTCTATTGATTAAAGTCAGTCCCAGGCCCAGCCCCGATTTGGGAAGAGGGGACCGCACGAGGGCATGAAGTGGAGGTGAGGTTCCTTGGAGGCCCCCAGTGTAACAGACTGTCAGAACCAGTGCCATGGAAAAACAGCTAAAAAAAGAGGTTAGCAAAAGTAGAAGCTGCTAGTGACCTTGGGAAGCTGAAGCTGGTTATGATAGCTGGTGTAAGCTGGAAGTCAGGCAGAAACAGAGGGCCTTCAGCGAGCTTCCTGAACCAGTTCTGCTGGCTCTTAGCGTATGCTCTGAACCACCGCTTTGGGAAACTGGTCTCTTAAGGATGGGTGTGTTCGGAAGGGCAGAGCATTTGAAAGCAGAACCACCTCATTGCCCTGGCCGCTGCAGAGGAAGGTGAATGGGGTGCTTTCTTCACGCCCCTGGTTTCGGTTGGGCCCCGCACCCATGCACGCAGCCAAGGCTGCAGTGAGGAGGAGCAGTCCTCGTGAGGCCACTCATCAGACTGAATTAGCAGTAGCTCATTTTTGTTTTAACCAAGCAGTAGGATTTGCTAATGTTCTACCTGAAGTGCCTTCTCCAAAGACATCCCTCTTTGCCCTGTGTGTTGAATCATCATTCAATGAGTGTATTTCAATTAAAGCATCATTGGTGGACTTTGTAAAGATAATAAAATGCCATGGCAGCTTTGCCATTAAGTCATGATCTTCTTAATTGGATTCTTCTTGCTTTGTCTCCAGAAAAGGAAGGACTAGATCCAACCCTGTTAGTAGCTCCTTTCTGAGGTCTTTACCTCCTTTGAAACCCTGAGGTTGTTTGGGGAGAGCCTGGCTGCCATTTTCACAGACAAAATTACATGACTTCCCCCCCCCACCGCTCCCCCCATCCATCCATTGAACTTAGAATTGTTGAAGGTAATTACCTTCTAAGAGGAATGTAAATGACTGCTGTCTTCTTGTCAAGCCTGTAAAGAGATTCCAGTTCAGTACTTGCAACAAGGATCTTGAATCCTGTTATTTGTATTGCATTGTCACATTGAATGGTTCTCCTTTTTGCGATAATGTTTTGACTCTGGACTTTGGGGGCAAGGTCTTTCACCAGCATACAAGGGTTTGATCGTACAATATATCTGCTGCATTAACGTCTCTGCCTGTAGCTTAAGATCAGTTGTTTTTGCACTTGGAAACACCTGATCTTGGCCAGCTTCGTTTGTAATAGGACATTGATTTCATTTAGATTTCCCTCCACGAAGTCGGCAACTATTATGTGGTGTAAACTGATGCCAAGACAAGATTAATAGTCCCTAGGTTGCTAAGGTTTGTTGTGTGTTTGGTAAAGGTGATTGCAGGTTCTCCGGTAAGATTACACAGGATGGATTCAGGTGGAGGGGCTGTGAAGATGGGGGAGGGGGAGGTGAGCTCGAGGTGCGGGTGTGAAAAAACAGTGGAAATGGAAGTTCCAAAGAGGTGGTTTCTGAGGAAGTCAGAGGGCCTGGGACCACAGCAGTCAGTAATAGTTGAATCAGGTTACCTGGAAAATAGGTGTGATAGCTACATGTCTGCAGTCTGCTTCTGGGTTGCTGGTAGACATTAAATTTGCACAATATTTCCATAGCTGGCTAAGTATTTTAAAATTACAAGCATAGGATTTTATATTTGGGGTGAAGAAATTATCTGGCATGTGGTATTGGGGTTTTTTTAAAAAGCCAAATTTCAGAGTCTTAATAGCCTGTTTTTTTTTTTTTAAAAAAGCAAAACAAGACAAAAAGACACCTTGTATCCAGTGTGTGGCCCTCCTGAAAATTCTGATCATCTCTCCCTTTGAAATCGGTAACTTTACAAATGTAGCTAAATGAGGATGAGAAAATACATGTACTACTTTCTTGGTGTTCGTGCATTCTTTACGGAGCCCAGTTGCTTTGGAACAGCCAAGAAAATCATCAAGATTATTTTTAGGGGTTATTAAGGGGTTACTAGGGTTTTTAAGAACTAATATAATGTCCTGGGTTATTTCTAGTTCAGAGGAATGTGGAAAAAGGTATGCAATTGTGAAGTGTTCTGTTGTAGCTTGTTAATCCGTAAGGGAAACTTAGACTGTAGACGTAAGTACAAACCCAGTGCAGTTTTTGTTTTTTTATGTTGTTGGGGGAATAAAGTTTTACGTCGTAAGCACATGGCCTCCCTGATTTCAATATGCCTTTATTAGGATCTGTATTAGCCCTTAATTTCGTTAAAATCTTTTTTCCTCTTCCTCTTGAAAAATAAGTTCCAAAATATAGTTTATTATATCTTCCATCCTTAAAAAGTTTGTTCCTTTTTTACTATGGGCAGTTCACATAAGGCAAAAATATTAAACAGTTGGTTTTAGTGTGTTGTATAACTTTGCTGTATATCAAACTAATTTTTACAAGTTTTCATCCTAAACCTCAAATTATGTAATTAATAATTTGCCTGTTTATTTATGACCTAATTGTGATTCTTTTATTAATAAAAGCTAATGGAAAAGGATCCTTTATTAAGTCGATGACTAGATCTACAGTTAATTTTCCTGCAGTATATGAAGTATTGTACCAGAGTATTAAAAGATATGTAATATTTTATTGATAAATCTCTCCTTTAAAAGGAATACGTTTTAGGATGTCATCATTTTGATGTGAATCATGTAAATGTTGATAATATGCACTGTTTATTATACATTAGTGTTTCAAGAGATTCACTTAATTGCCTTTTTGCCCACGTATATTATGTAGTCTATTTGCAATTGTTTTAAAAAAAAGTGACATTAAAAGAATAGTTTATGTAGAGAAACATTAGTGGATGTTAATTGTCTCCCCACCTGTATTTATGGGTGTTAGTTCAACTGCTTTGCTAGTTGCAAAGCAGTATTATCAGAGTAAAAGTGTATTTGTAAACTGTATGGGAACTAAAAATTAGGAATAAAACCATTTTCTTATATTATGGTATTTGTCATTTACTTCATCTGAAATGTCCAGGAAAAACTGGGATTACAGGTCCCTCAACCTCTTACACTAGCCAAATGCTGACATTTTGCAGCTCTTATCTAGAAGGGAACCTGGAATTCAGAATGAATGAATCAGTTCCTCAAGCATTTATTGAGTGCCTATTTTATGAGTAGCTTTGGGAGACAGGGAATTTTATTTGGAAGAACTTATGAGTAAATAGCGAGTAAAAAGTATGTCTGTATAACGTATACAGGACACGATTAGACTTCCCTGATGGTCCAGTGGTTAAGACTCCACGCTCCCAATGCAGGGGGCTCACGTTCGATCCCTGGTCAGGGAACTAGATCCCGCATGCCACAACTAAGAGCCAGCATGCCGCAATTAAAGATCCCACATGCCACAACCAAGACCCGTAGCCAAATAAGTAAATAAATAAATAAATATTATATATAAAAAAAGAATCTGTGGGTGGTTTATGGACAAAGAAATTCATGTGTTGCTCAGACTTGATGTCGCGTCTCTACCTGGTAAGGCCATAGACCGTTTTGGGTACAAATTCTCTTCCATTCAGCAAAGATTAAATCCCCACTAGAGGCTAGGGACTGGGAAATGGATGAATAAAACAGTTATACAGGTAGTTATAATTTGATTAGAGTAAACAATAAGGGTATTAACTGAAATTGATGGTTACATAGAGGAGTGAATTACAGGGAGTTAGGTAGGATTCAATGGTGAGGGTCACTTAAGCTTATTCTTGACCAGTGGGGAACCTTGTGTGTGTGTGTGTGTGTGTGTGTGTGTGTATAGAGAAAGAGGGAAACTGTCCTTTCATTTTCTTATGGGTTCAGTCAAGGCCAGTTTCTTTGGATCTCTTTTTAGAAATGAACATGCAAGGCAAATAGCTATTTCTCTGTTCAGCTCTTGCTTCTCCATTCATCTCTGAACAAAGAATAACTCTCTCTGTCATGAGCTATACCAATGGCAGTTCTAGCACTCTTTTGGACACATTTTGCAACAAAATATAGTACATATTTTATGAGTGTCTTTATTTTCTGTCCATGCATCTATTTACTGCATTTTTAACCATTCAGTTCTTGATGAAATATAAATTCACTGTTTTGGATAATCTAGGCCAGTTTTGCTAGGACTTCCTAGTATAGAGTATAAATTATGGTTTGGAATGAGCCATTTCGTTCTGAATGTAATCATTATTGAGATAACATTTTTCAAGGGAAATATCAAGTTCATGTCATAAGGCAAAGGATTTTTTTTCCTGCATTGTAAATGTTTTCATATAAATTTACAAAGTCAATAAAGTTACATTGTAATTTAGTTTTACAATTAATGAATCATCCTTTATTAAGAAAGATAACATCTGTTCATTCAGGATTACCCTAGATAACTCAGGTGATCTAGGTCTTCCAAGTGATGGTATTTTTTTTTTTTTTTTCCCACACCACGTGGCTTGAAGGATCTTAGTTCCCGGACCAGGGATCGAACCTGGGCCCTCGGCAGTGAAAGCGCAAAGTCCTAACCACTGGACCGCCAGGGAATTCCCGGTGATGGTATTTGAATGTGGCCTCATGATTCATGAGGTCTCGTGTGTTTGTCTTTACTTTGTTTAAAAAATTTTTTTAATTGTAAAATATGGGTAACACAAAATTGGCCATTTAAACCACTTTTAAGTATACAGTGCAGGGAATTCACATTATTGTGCAACATTAAACCACGATCCGTTGCCAGAACTGTTTTCATCATCACAACTGAAATTCTGTACCCATTAACCAATATGTCTGCTTAAAAAAATTTCCCCCCCCTTAGGCTTAAAGCTCTTCTGAACTTAAAAATTGTGTGTATTTTCTTTGAGTAGGTAATATGTTCACTTAGAACAAAGTGTAAAAGGTTCAGAAGAGCATACAGTGGGAAATCTCCTCCACACCTGTCTCCCGTGAACAGTCTTTCTCATTATCCCCAAGGACCGAGAGCAACTTTGAACATATGCCCCACTGTAAGTGCTGGTTCCCAGGGTTTACATTTGTTACTTGGATGTAGAATGTTGAATTGTCCCCCAGTGAGGCTGACCCTAGTTATAGCCCTACCAGCTTCTTTCCTCACACCTTTATCAAACTACCTTTCAGACTTGAGCCCTCATCTGTCTGATAGGTGAACAAAGATAGTTCAGTGTAACTAAATTTGCATCTCTCTTAAGAAGGAGGCCAAGCATCTTTTCAAATGCTTTGTGTATGCTTTTCTGTGAACTCTTTAGGTCACTTGCCTTTTTTTTTTCTTTCGAGTTCTGGGTCTGTCTTGTTTTGTGTTTAGGAATAAAGTTACTTAATTCTCTATGACTGACTGACGACTGAAATTACTGAGTCACCAGGATCAATTTCTATAAAACGTTCCTTAGGTGCATATGGGATACACCTGTCTGTGCATTTTGGTTTGGGCCTTGCTGTGATTGTCATTCTCAGTGGGGATGAGCGAAAGCATTCTTGCCATCACCAGGATGCTAAAGCTCTATACCAGCTACCATGTGAGACTGGTCTTAATTATCTGGGCCAGTGAGTTGAGAATTACTTCAGGTTTTCTTTCAGATTCAAAAGTGCCAAACAATAATGCATGCGTGCATCCATTCAACCACTTTTTTTTTTTTTAATTTTTGGGTGCGTTGGGTCTTTGTTGCTGCACACGGGCTTTCTCTAGTTGTGGCGAGTGGGGGCTACTCTTCGTTGCAGTGCGCGGGCGTCTCATTGCAGTGGCTTCTCTTGTGGAGCATGGGCTCTAGGCGCGCGGGCTTCAGTAGTCGTGGCACACGGGCTCAGTAGTTGTGGCGCATGGGCTTAGTTGCTCCACGGCATGTGTGATCTTCCTGGACCAGGGCTCAAACCCGTGACCCCTGCATTGACAGGTGGATTCTTAACCACTGCACCACCAGGGAAGGCCCCTCAACCACTTTTTAATGAGTACAGTGAGCCATTGACTAGGTGCTGTGAGGAATAAAAAACAAGTATCTGTCTTGATCCCTGTCTTAAAGGACTTGATGGCCCATTTAGGGAAAGGAGACACACACAGGCTGAATACAAGATGGAAAATAAAACAGCTATGGATGAGCCCTGGATCAAGACTAAAAGAGTAAAAGGAAATGATGATAATACCCTTCATTTACTAAATGACAGTTAAATGTGCCAAACACTACCAGAGATGATTTCAAAACCTGCAAGGCAGGTACCCTCCCCCATCTGTTTTGCTCGCAGCCATGTTCCCAGTGCCTAGCATGGTGCCTGGGTAGCTCAGTATTTGTAGGATGAATGGCTGATCCCTATTTTACAGATGAGTAAACTGAGGTTCAGGGACACGAACTGACTTATCTGAGGTCCCACTCAGTAAGTGGGGAGCTAGGATTTGTTGAGCCCAGGTGGGTCTGACTCCAAAGTCCATGCCCCCTCCTTTTCACCACACTGGCCCTTGAGGAATCCCAGGAGAGACTGAGGGCTTCACACTTAGCTGGAGGTGGGACCCAGTGGAGCATTCCTGGAGGTATGGCGGGCAGGCAAAGCCACAGAACAGAAGAGCACATGGTTGGGGGTGGGGGAGGGGGAGGGCTCAACTTGGCTGGAGCCCATACCTGGAGGCGGGAATGGGAGGTAAGGTTGGAAAGGCAACCTGGGGCCTCGACCAAGAAGGGTGGCCTTTTTTGTTTTTTGTTTTGGGCAGAAGATGGACAACTATTTTTTTAAAACTGCTTTTTAAAAATTGAGATGTAATTCACATTCCATACAGTTCACCTGTGTAAACTGTACCATTCAACAGTTTTTAGTATATTCACAGGTATATACAACCAGCCCCACAGTCAATTTTAGAACATTTGCATCACCCCCAAAAGAAACCCTGTTCCCTTCAGCTGTCAACTCCCCAGCGCCCCCAGCCCTCTTATACCTAGGCAAAAACCCCCCAAAGCCTTTTTAATCAAAAATTTTTGGTTAAATCATAAGATTTCAGGGAGACCTTCCCCATCTGTCTTAGGTCATGTTCTCGAGAAGTGGAGCCTGCAACAGGAACCCCTGGGCAAGCGATTTGCAGAAGGAACGCCCTCCGGAGAAGGGGAGAGAGGGAGGCAGGGGAGGGTGGGGAAAGCAGGACTTGGTCGCAGGTGGGGGTAGCTTCACTCTGATTCCCTGGGGGCAGCTGTGAGCTCTGAGCAGTCACGCCCGGCACCAGGGGAAGGCTGCACCTGCCGCTTTAAGATCTGGGCCAGCAGTCTCAGCATCTACTCCACTGGTGCAGGACCTGGCATGGCCACCACCCTGTTATTTTGGCCAGAAACCTAGGGATCGTCCCTGACCCCTCCCCCACTGCGTGTCCAACCCAGCAGACAGTTCTGGCCACTCTCCTAAATCATATCTATGCCTGGCCTGTTGCATCTCCCTACCTTTACTACTGCCATCCTAGTCAAGCCACTGCTGTTTCTGAAGGTCAAGGAGACAGGGCAACAGTATTCCTGGAACTGCTGGAAATGCAGAGTCTCAGGTCCCCCTTCAGCCCTACTGACTCAGAACCTGTATTTTTTTTTAACAAGATCAGCAGGGGACACGTGGGCACGTTTGAGATGAGCTGCGCTGGAGGATTTCCATGTGGAGAGAAAGGTCGTTGGAAATTATACCCGTGCTTGGGTCAGTTCACGTCTGCAGACAGAGATTTGGGAATCACTTGATATCACAAGAGTAGCCATGAAGAGTAAGAAAAATCCAAAGACTGGCTCTCAAAGAACAAGACAAACGTCATCCCATAAGGTCTTGAAAACAGCTTCAGATATTCTTAGACATCGCACCTACCAAAACCGAGTCTGTGAAATCCCAAGCATATGTTAAATCCATCTAACTATGGGAAGAGAAGGGGAAAAAAAATGTAAAGGAAGCAAACTCTAAAATTAAAGTCTGTTTGGGAGGTGACAGATGTCTGGGTCCAGATTTCTCGACTTGTAAAAAGTAGTTGTTTTCATCTTCATTCATACATGTTTGATGGTTGCTTCCCCTATTACCGTTATTTTTTTTTTTTTCTCATACGAAAATCAATTTCCTTCTTTCTAAAGGTGGATTCTCTCAAATGTTAGTTTGTATGAAGGCTTTAGAAAATATCTAACAAAGGTTTGAGTTATGGACAGAAAAGACTCCTGAGCTTCGGCCATACAAATGAGCCTCTAGCAGTGGCCTATTGTGAATTGATTTACTGCGTTTAGTACCTTTTCCACTTTTGAGAATGGACTAAGATCCTTGTTTGGGACCACATAATTCCTCTCTTTATTTTTTATTTATTTATTTTTTTGGCCGCACTACACGGCCTGTGGGATCTTAGTTCCCTGACCAGGGATCAAACCCATGCCCTCTGCAGTGGAGGCACGGATTCTTAACCACTGGACCATCATAGAAGTCCTAATTCCTCTCTTTAGATATAAGAATAAACCATCAAGTTTCTGCTAAGGGTAAGTTAAAATATATGTTTTGATACAAGGTGTTAATTATGTTTGAGTTTTAGGCTCCAGGAGGAGATGGAACATTCTATTCCAGGCATGTTGATTTAGTGGGAAAAATCAGGGCTTTGGAATCCCACAGTCTTGAGTTTGTTTCCTGGTTTTTTGTCACCTCCTGGCTATAGGATCTTAAGACAAGTCAGTTCAAGCCTTTGATCCATAGATTCCTCTTTAGGAAATCTACCTTGTTGTGAAGGGTTGTTGAGGAGTTTAATGGCAGTGGGTGACCTGGCACATAGTAGGTGCTCAATAAACATCTATGTTCTTCCTATAGGGCTTGGGAATGTCTTGCAGGCCCTTGACATAGCCTGTTCCTGTGTTATATGAATTTACCAGCTGATGGCACGTAGCAGGGATGATGTGAACGAAATTCATGGGTTGCATTAGAGTTCACACAGCCCTTCCAAGAGGTAATGGTTGAGCAAAAACCTTTTACTTTTATTAGTCAGTAAGTGGGAAATTGCTTCAGTTTGGGAAGGAGGTTGATCTGAAAGAGCTGAGAATGGGGACTGGCTGACAGTAAAGACCAGGTCATGTGTTTTGCACACGTGACTTTGGCCAGTAACTTAAGCTTTCAGAACCTCACTGAGAATGGGGTGACAATCATAATATACTGCCTGTGCAGATAAAATGAGCTAACAGACATATACAAGAATGATTGTTTGTAGGAGCAAAACAATGGAAGACCCTCAAATGCCCCTCTACAGAAGAATGGATGGGATCGATTGTGGTGTTTTCCATGCACTGATTGATGTGTAGGGAAAGAAGAGGAAAGGAGTGGATCATGTCAACATGGACGAATCGTAACAAAGGGACAAGCAAATCGTGGGAGAAGATGAACGGGATGAGATCATTTATTTTGCATGCTCAGCCACATGCAAAAACAAATAATACAATGTGTGGAGAAGAAAATCATTTGTAGTCAAACTCTGAAGGAAAATATGGGAGCGATAACCCCCCACTCTCTAGATAGTTGTTGCTTTGGCGTTGGAAAGGGATGAGGCTGGATGAGAACAGAGAGGGGCAAGTGGGGTTCCAATGGCTTCCAAGATGCTTATTTGAGCTGTTTTTTCATGTTATTAATTTGTATGTCTTATTATATAACCTGTTTACATTATAAGAGCATATGTTCCGTATACTTTCGGATTTTATGACATTTTATAATGTATTTACACTATAAGATTATATGTTCCACATTTTTTATGGATTTTATAACATTTTATAATATGTTTATATTATATGTCCCATATATTCTTTTGAACATTTGAAATATTTCAGGATGAAACATTAAAAAGATTACGCTAATAAATGTGACAAGCACCTTGTGAATAGAGCATTGCTCAAGTCAGCATGTGTAACAGCCAGTAGCTGCTGTTTGTTGAGTGATTGCCAGATGCAGGCACCGTGCCAACGACTTGACCTGCATTCTCTGACTACATCCACACACCACCACACCCCATAGGTGCAGTTATTATCTTCATTTGACAGATGAGTAAATCGAGGCAGTTAGCCAACACACATCGACTGAGAACTTATTAAGTGCCAGGTCCTGTACTGTTACACTTGCGTTATCTTACTTCATCTTTTGGCAACCCTGGGAACTCCACTGAAAACACAACTTTGACCAGGGGTCGGCAAACTTCTTCTGCAAAGGGCCAGAGAGTAAATATTTTATGCTTTGTGGGCCATGCCATCTCTGTCACGACTCTGCAGCTGGTGTACGACAGCAGCCAGAGATAATGTGTAAATGAATGACCGGGGCTATGTGTCAATAAAATTTTATTGGTAGACACCGAAGTTTGAATTTCATTTAATTTCCATGTGTCATAAAATTTCCTTTTCCTTTTGACTTTCTCCAACCATTTTAGAATGTAAAATTTTTCTTCACTCACGAGTTATTAAAAAACAGGCAGCAGGCTGGATGTGGCTCGTGGGCTGTAATTTGCCAAACTCGGCTGTAGACCATCAGTTTCATGAGGGCAGGAAACTTCCTGACTTTATTCAGCATTGTACTCAGCACACCGTCAAGTGCTCAGTACACATTTGGTGGATGAATGAGTGATACACACTGATATCTCAAAAGTCAGATGATGGCAATGTTTTCTCTCCACTTTGGGCAACCATCTTGGACATAACTAGGGTGAGCATTTTTTCAGGGGGTGCTGTTAATAATGATGTCTGTCCTGGGCAAACCAGGGTGCATGGTGATCCCAGCGTTCCCCATCAGGGAGATGACTATCACAGTGACAGCAGGACACCGGCCATGTCCTATATGTGTGAGTGCTACTGATTTTTCCCACAATTTCTAATTTGAAGATTTCAAGCGTGCAAAAGAAATGCAAGAATGATACATTAGTACAATGAACACTCACATAATTGTCACCCTGATAGAGCCATTTTTGACATGGTGCCACATTTATGCCATCTATCTGTCACCTACCTACCTACGTACCTACCTACCTATCTTATCTATCTACCTACCCACCTATATCTATCTACCTATTTACCTACCTATCTTTATGTCTATCTCTATCATTATTTTTCCTAAGAATCAGGTGCAGGCATCATGACACTTCATCCTTCAGCGCTGCGGCGCCCACGTCCTAAAAACATCCTCAACTTTCTTCGTAATTACAGTACCGTGTTCACCCTCAGGAAATTTAACATTGACACAACACCATTGTCTAACATACAGTCAGTATTTTAATTTCCTCAATTGTCCCCCAAATGTCTTGCTTTTTTGGGAAGCAGGATGCAATGAAAGGTCACGCATGGCATTTAGCAGTCCTTTTGATTCAGTCACCCGGAATTTAGAACAGTTCCCTTCCCTCTTTCTGTCTTTCACAACATTGGTATTTGAAAAGCACAAGCCATTTGTCTTGTACAAAGTCTGTCGATTTGGATTTGTTTGATTGTTTCTTGTGATTAGATTGGGGTTAAAGATTTCTGGCAAAAACGACGTGGGCAACGTTGTGTCCTTCTCGGTGTGTCCCATTAAGAGGCACATGGTGTCATTTGTCCTGTTATTGATGATGTTAACCTTGATCACTTGGCCAAGGTGATATTGTCTAATTTCTCCCCTGAAAAGGAATCTTTCCCCTTCATAATGAACATCTGCCATTTTTTAACTCAAGGGAAATATCATTCAGTAGAAGAAATCACTGAAGAGTGTAAACAGGAAAAGACAAACAGGTACAAGGGGTCCTGTCTGGCAGACAATTTGCCCAGCTTCCAAGTTCTTGCAGGCTCAGGCGTAACTGAATGTAACTGGTGCAGAGCTCCCGGCTCCTTGCTTCGTGACTACATGCACAGCAGCACCCTCGCCCAGCAGCTGGGGATTTATTGACTGTGTTAGCTTTACACAATTCAGGAGGGCTGCTGGGGGCGGCAAATCTTGCCTTGGCCGTTGCATTCGTTTTCACTTCATGTAGCTAGAAAGATAGAGCACGTGGCCGGCCACCCTTCCTCTCTATGGCCTTTCTAAGGGCAGCTGTTTGGACACGTGCCACCGTGTTCCAGGCCACCCTTTCTCTCCCCTGATGATTACAGTGGTCCCCAAATGGTCCCTCCAACATCTGCCCTGCTCTCTTCCTTACCCCAGTCCATTCTCCTTCAAGCAGCCCCAGTGAACTTCTCAAAATTCAAATCAGATTATTAACCCTCTCCTTCTTTAAACTTTGCCTATTGTCTTTAGAATAAATATCTAAATACTTACTCTGGCCTACGCTGGATGGTCTGGTCCTTACCTTTCACTCAGAACTTATTTTATTCCACTCTTGCCTGTCCCTGGTCTCTGCACCCCAGCCACAATGGTTTTCTTTCTGTTTCACAAAAGTACTTCTGCCTCAGGGCCGTTGCATATGCTTCACTGTTCTACCTGAGATATTCTGCTTTCATTCTCCCACTAAGGTAACTACTTGTGTTGTATGCTCACTAGAGACTGGCTTAATTTCTGGTATGGCTGGATCCAGAGGCTCTAGTAAAGTCACTGGAGATTTATCTCTTGACTCATTGTTGGCTCTATTCAGGCTGTTTCTTTCCTCATGGTGGCAAGATAGCTGCCAATATTTCCAAGCCTACATCATACTCCCTCAGCAAATCCTATGAAAAGAGAGTACCTCTTTCCTAATAGTTCTTATAAAAATTATGAGGTTGACTTTAATTGGATCACCACAGCTCAGATACCCATTCCTGAGTGAATCCTTATGGCCAGGCGGATGGAATACACACACTCACTGGTCAGACCTGGGTCATTGGAAGGGGGTGTGTGTTGGCCTTTCCTAAGCCTCATGGACTGAGAGTGGGGGTGGTCCTCAAAAGAAAACGGGGTGCCATTACCAGAAGAAAGGGTGTGGGTGCTGGGCAGCAAAAAAACAGTGCTCATTACTGATTGTTGTAAGGATTTAAAGAGATCATATTTGAAGCACCCCTAGCCCATTTTTCTGGAAGGTAATAAGCATTGTATAAATAAAAGCAAAAAGAAATAACAAAATGAGAGTCAGCAAGATTTGGTGTGCTATGTGGATGGATGGGGTGGAGATAAGGTACTTGGAGGCCTCGAGTCTGGAGTCTGGGTTCCTGGGAGGATGGACAACCTTCAAGTAAGAACAATGTGGGGAAGGGCTGGGTGGTAGGAGGAGCAGCTAGTTTGCCCTGTTAGAGCTCGTGCGCGTGTGCATGCGCACGTGTGTGTGTGTGTGTGTGTGTGTGTGTGTGTGTGTGTGTGTGTGTGTGTGTGTGTGTGAGGTGTAAGTGGCAGTCATTAGAGGCCATTAGTTTTCTTTTTTAATTGAAGTATAGTTGATTTACAAGGTTGTGCTAATTTCTGCGGGACAGCAAAGTGATTCAGTTATATACATATAGACATTCTTTTTAAAAATTCTTTTCCTTTACTGTTTATCCCAGAAGATTGGATATAGTTCCCTGCACTATACGGTAGGACCTTGCTGTTTATCCATTCTAAATGTGATAGTTTGCATCTATTAACCCCAAATTCTCAGTCCATCCCTCTCCCTCTGCCCCGTCCCCGGCCCTTGGCAACCACAAGTCTGTTCTCTATGTAGAGACCATTAGTTTCAGTTCCCTGTTTTTTCAGGTGAGGAGCACAGACCCTGTAAGACAGAAAATAATTGGTTCACCTCCCACAGCAACAAACTCTGTCTCCTGGTTTCACTCCCCCAAGCCTGATGTTTTTATTTTTATTTTATTTGTTACTTTCCCTTTGTCTTGAGGGATGCTCATTTGAATTTATTTTGAAAACCAAAGGAGAATATTGCAGGCATTTTCAGTGGCGAAAAGAATTGCATTTCCTGAGGCTAACTGCGACACTGATTGCAATCTACCAGTGTTCAGAAGCCCTGAGAGGGTTGCTAAAATCTTCACGTTTATGGCTGTCTTTTTCATAAGGGCAGTTTGGAGAAGATGAAAATAGTTGAAGCTACTGCAAATCATTTTGTGTAACGGCCATTGACTGCTTCTCAAGTTTTTATGAAATTTTATAAAAGCCTTCTTTTACATTTCAGGGCTTTCCATGTCCAGCGCCTGAAGATATGAACCCACTTAACAGAGCTGAACTGGGGCTCTTGGTTCTGCACGTCTAGGAGAGATTCCAGTCATCCTTATGTCCAAAGAACCTCCAGCTTGGCTGGGAATGACATCTGTATTAATTTGCCTGTGCCCTTGGGCAGGCCATCCTCATGACCTCTGTTCTCCCCTGTCATTGGAATAGTGGGTATGATACGAAGGATAATTTTAGATGATACAAGTTTGGAGCTTTAAATATCACCGGATCACCTGGTTAAGGTGTTCTACCTTGTTCGATTTTTTTTTTTTCATTTTGGGCTGTGCCCCAGGGCTTACAGGATCTTAGTTCCCTGACCAGGGCTTGAACCCGTGGAATTCGATCAGTGGAAGCGTGGAGTCCTAACCACTGGATCGCCAGGGAATTCCCTTCCTTGTTCAATTCTATTTCAGTCTTTTCCATGAAGAAACATCCAGCTTGGTGCTAATATAGTTTTAATGCCTGGCATTGGCTAGTCTCTCTTTCAAAAAAATAAAATTTAATAACATTGCTGTTTTTTTCTTTTTAAAAATTTTATCTTTTTAAATTGAGGTATAGTTGATTTACAATATTATATAAGTTTCAGGTGTACAAAATACCCCCCTGCCAATGCAGGAGACACAGGTTTGATCCCTGGTCCGGGAAGATCCCACACGCCTCGGAGCAACTAAGCCCATGAGCCACAACTACTAAGCCTGTGCTCTAGACCCCGTGAGCCACAACTACTGAGCCCACGTGCCACAACTACTGAGGCCTGCGTGCCTAGAGCCCATGCTCCACAACAAAGAGAAGCCACCTCAATGAGAAGCCCGTGCACTGCAACAAAGAGTTGCCTCTGCTCGCCGCAACTAGAGAAAGCCCATGTACAGCAACGAAGACGCAATGCAGCCAAAAATAAATAAATAAATGAAATAAATTTATAAAAAAAAAAAATAGTGATTCACAATTTTTAAAGGCTGTACTCCATTTATAGTTATTATAAAACATTGGCTATCTTCCCAGTGCTTTATAACATACCCCTGTAGCTTATTTATTTTATACATATTTTATACATAGTAGTTTGTACCTCTTAATCCCCTACCCCTATATTGCCCTTCCCCCCTTCCCTCTCCCCACTGGTGACCACTAGTTTGTTCTCTATATCTCTGAGTCTGTTTCTTTTTTGTCATATTCACTAATTTGTTGTATTTTTTAGATTCCACATATAAGTGATATCATACAATATTTGTTTTTCTCTGTCTGACTTATTTTACTGAGCACAATACCCTTCGAGACTATCCCTGTTGTCACAAATGGCAAAATTTCATTCTTTTTTATGGCTGAGTAGTATTCCATTGTGTGAATATATATATATATATTATATATATATATAATATATATATATATTATATATATATATAATATATATATATATTATATATATATATAATATATATATATATATAGTATTTGTGTTTTCCTTTTCCCTTTGTCTATGTAGCCAGTGAGAACTAGTTTTCCATTTATTTATAACACTAGCAACCACCACCACTAACATAGTGCCTACTAATTCCAGGAACTTTTCTATAGATTTTACATGCATAACTCATTCAATTCTCTTAAGAGATAAGTTATTATTAGTATTCCCCACTTTAGAAAAGAGAAAATCAAATCACAGAGAGGTTGAAGCACTTGCCCAAGGTCACACAGCTAGTACATATCAGAGGGGGAATTTGAACCCAGGAACTCCGCCTCCGGAGCCTGTGCTCTTAACCATTCTACTTTGCTGATGCATGACATAATGTTTCCTTTTAAAACGTATGTACCAAAAAAAAAAGAGGGGGGGGAGGTGAGAGTCAATTATATAAAATAGATAATAAAGCAAGCATGACAAGGACACAGTAAAATTGTGACCGTGGCTTTGCATAACTGAAACTTGGGAAACGCTGAACACTCTAGAAACCTAGAATTCTGTAAACGAGGAAAATGCCTGCATCAGGGAAGAAGCCAGATGGGGCCTCCTGAGTATATTCTAAGCCACAGCAGTGGTAGCTCACAAAATTGCTTGTAGAAAATGAGAAATGTCTTCCTTTCATAGCCACGGAGCCTGGTGGCATCCACTAAGGGCGTCAGGCGTGCCGGACTCCTTCAATGCGACCTTGCTCGAGGCTGAGATCTAGCGTCCTTTCGTGGAGGTGCCGGCCGCCTCTGGAAGGACCATCATGTGGCAGCTGGTTCAATGTACTGTCTGTGGAATGAGTGTGGGGTGTGCCGGCTGACCTTCGGCCAAAGTAATTAATGGGTTTTTTTGCACAGTACAGTCATCTCACGTCCTCTTGGGTGGCAGAGATGGGATGGAGGGGTCTGCACACAGCACCAGAGACAGCTGTGGGCAGCGCTCCTCACCTTCTATGTCATCCCATCTCCCTCTGTTTTTTTTGTTTGTTTGTTTTTTTAAAGACATTTAGTTATTTATTTATTTGGCTGATTGGGTCTTTCATTGCTGCGCGGGCTTTAGCTGCAGCGAGCGGGGGCTGCTCTTCGTGCGCGGGCTTCTCATTGCGGTGGCTTCTCTTATTGTGGAGCACCGGCTCTAGGCGCGCTGACTTCAGTAGTTGCAGCACGTGGGCTCAGTAGCTGTGGCTCACGGGCTCTAGAGCACAGGCTCAGTAGTTGTGGTGCCCGGGCCTTAATTGCTCTGTGGCATGTGAGATCTTCCCGGACCAGGGATCGAACCCGTGTTCCCTGCATTTGCAGGCGGATTTTTAACCACTGCGCCACCGGGGAAGTCCCATCTCCGTCTGTTTTGCAAACAAACCCTAACACTGACCTTACTCTAACTAACCTCAACCTGAATCCTCCGCTTCTCCCCTGTATCTGCTCGTTTATCGGCTCATTCCCTTTCCAGATTTACTCAGGTATAATTGACAAATAGAAGTTGCATATATTTAAGGTCTACACCGTGATGACTTGATATACATATACATTATGAAATGATGACCAAAATCAAGTTAATTAATGCATTCATCACCTCACACAGTTACCATTTTCATCCACTCATTTATTCACTTACTCGTTCATTTATTTTTTTCTCCTGTATTTATTGAGCACCTACTATATCAGCTAGGGTTTCAGCAGGAAAGAGAAGGCACACTTTAACTGGGTAATTGAGCAGAGTCTGGTAAAAAGACTATGTACAATGATGTGGGTGTGGTCAAGGGAATTAAAGGGCGTATTGAGGCACTGAAGGGCTGGCAGAGAGAGGAGTGTTACCACCTCTCGGGCAAAGGGAGGGAGTGCAGTTGGGAGGACCCAGCGACAGGTGGCGCTGTGGAGGAGGGGTCGCTGATAGAAGCAGGAGGTAGGGGTGGGGGTGGTTGTCAGAGCAGGGAGGGGCCAGAAGGAAGCACCCGGATCTCTTCCTCCTCCTGCCTTCCTGGCACATCCTAGATCACTTCCTATTGCCTCTCAAACTTGCAGATGGAGTGTCATTAATTGCCATGTATCAGCACATATATGCTGTTACAGTAAAGAGGAAACTAAAATATTTCTTTTACCTAATGCCCCTTCGAGAGGGGAAGAACAAAAGGCAGATCGAGAGGTCCTTGTCTTAGAAGCAGATGAAGAATGAACATTTTTCTTTGTGGAAATAATGCTCTTCTTAAAGCTTTAATGTGCAAACGATGTGTGACTGTGACAAAAGAATACTATCTAAGACATCGTTAGGAAACAAACCTATCTGATTTTGTTCTATATTATGTCCGTAAGGCAGAACTCACTCACTGTACTCACTGTAACTCACATCGAGGCTCAGAGAGGGCAAGCAGCTTGCTCAAGGACACACAGTATGTTTGTCAACGCAATTCTGGAGCTGAACCTCAGGTCTCCTGCTTCCTCATGGTGTGCTTGTTCCATTTTGTCATCATCTGTGAAACTGTCTTCATTTGCTGCCTCTCTCTGGGGACAAGCCCAAGTCCTCACAGTCCCTGGAAGAAAGTGCAGTGTTGTTATTTAATCTCTTCAGCTGCATTTCATCTTTTCCAAGTGTTAACGGCATTTCCCATGATGCAATGCTCCAAACAAACGCTGGCTTATCTTCTTGGCCCTTTGCCAACTCAGAGAGTTCAAAAAATGGTGATTTTGTCATCTATCCCTGAATGAAAATTTTTCATTCTAGCTGCCTCTGCCACAGGCAGCTTGGTCAGATCAGAACCTGTCACCTCGCCTCCCTCCTTTGGTGCCACACCCCAACTTTCCCATTTGTGAGGGATGCCATCGTATACTCAGGCTCCCAGGCTGTCAAACCTCAGACTGGTCTTTTAATCTTTTCTCTTTTATTCCCTTTATCCAAGTCATTATGAACTCCTTTGCTTTTTGCTTTTTACTGAGCAGTATAGACTAGCAGTTTTTTTAAAAAAAGTGCATGGCAGTGGGGAAATGTTGGCATCAGACAGATCTGGGTTCAAATCTTGGCTCTGCTATTTGTCTGTGTTTTACCTATGAGACGTTGGACAGGTTCCATAACCTCATCAAGCCTCAGTTCCATGTGCCACCCAGATCCCCATTCAATGGAGGGCTTGTTGCCCTCACTGCTGGGGGGTGCTGACAGCCGATGGCCCTTAGCTGTTAATCCCTTCAAGGATCCCTCAGCTGCAGAGCCACCTTGCTCTTTTCCCTTCCCGGTCCAGCCCACAGCTCAAGGTGGAATATGAAGGCCTGGCCATCTAGACCCAACTTTGAACATCATCAAGAAAGGAAGGAAGGAAGGAAGGGAGGGAGGGAGGGAAAGAAATAGAGAGAAAGAAAGAAAGAAAGAAAGAAGGAAAGAAAGAAAGAAAGAAAGAAAGAAAGAAAGAAAGAAAGAAAGAGAAAGAGAGAGAGAGAGAGAAAGGAAGGAAGGAAGAAAGAAAGAAAGGAAGAAAGAAAGAAAGAAAGAAAGAAAAAGAAAGAAAGGAAAGAAAGAAAGAAAAGGAAGGAAGGAGGAAAGAAAGAAAGGAAGAAAGAAAGGAAGGAAGAAAGGAGGAAAGAAAGAAGGAAAGGAGACCCTTTGCCTCTCAGGCAAAGGAATGGGGTTCTTATTAAGGGTATTGGCATCCACAGTAATAATAATGGAGCTTGGTCTCTGTTGTATCAAACATTTTGTCCTTTCCCCATTTATCCTGAAAGCTAACTTTTTTTCAGGTTGTCTCATTTTTACAAGGCACCCTGCTGGGAGGGAAATCCCACATCTGAGGGGTGCATTTCCTGTGATTTGCAGGGGAATGACTCAGATTTTTGCATATTTTTAGGAGAGAGTAATGCACAAGCAAACCTAATGTACAAAGGCCCATCCCACTGTGGACCATTCCAGGCTTTAGTTCCCTCTAGCTGCTCTTCTAGGGTCCTGATTATCTTGCTTCCTCGCTCCTGCTGCTCCACAGAGTGGCCTGCCCCTGCCCCCCCAGCAAGTTCATCCAGTTGAGAGGATGATATTTACATGATTTGAATAATAATTTTGCATAATAGAGGCTCTCATTTAAATGATGTAAATTTCCTCCTGTCCTCTGTCTAGATTATTATGCATCCATTCAGTGAGATCACTTTTTAGGGATGTGATAGAAATATTTACAAAAGACAGAGAATCAAGTGTGGAAGCTTTGATGATTTCTAGCAAAAAATGAAAAAAAAAATGGTTTTGCTTTGTTTTGTTTGATACATTTGAGGGTGGAGGCTGCAGCAGAAGGCATAACCTTTGTATGAGACTCAGTGGATCTTAACGCACTATTTGCCCTGAGTCAGTTGGTGGGGAGTGGGGAAATTGGGGTTGGAGGATCCATCTCAGTCTCTGGATACCTCTTGTGAGATGTACCTGAGGGTTCCCTCCTACCCTCCCCTTCTTCCCTCTCTGTATCTTCTATGTCTTCTGTGGATGCAGACCTGGTGAGTATTTACCTCCTATTCTAATGGAAGGAACAATGAATTTGGGGTTGGGCATAGCTGGTGTATATCTGTCCAGGTTCTTTGGTTGTAAACAACAGAAACCAACTCGGGCTCAATTAAGTCAAAGGCATTAATCAGAAAGCTCAGGATGTAGACTGTGGGAGCAGGGACATCCAGTCAGCTCAGCATGGGTTCCATGCTCACTTCTTGGCTTGGGGTGATGGAGGCATCCCTAACATTTGCAGGCCCCAAGGCAAGAGTGCAAAGGGTGGCCCATATATCATTTATTTGTATTTGAAAATTATACATCAGGCAAATAAACTTAATAAAATATGAGCTATCTTTATACCTTGGCACATATATGGGTTTGAATTTAGAATCTTGGATTCCTGAGAGTCATGCGCCAGAACGTGATGACTCAGGAAGAGCTCATGGCCCACTCTCCCTTCTCTACTAAACTTTGGCTCTATCCCATACCCCAAGGGGCCTCGGGTAGATGCCCAGTCCATGCATCCAAGCTCTGTTTTCTACCCCCAACACACAGCTTTCCCTTGGCCCAGGCAGGTGATGTCAGTGGAAGCAATGGCCTTCTTGGTCCACCTTTCGTGTCCTCACTCTTGACCAGTCAGGGTCCCATCAGGAAACAGCTGGCAGACCCTCATCAGGATAAGGGTTTAATAAAGGGACTATTTATAAAGGTTCGGGCAGGCTGTAGGAAGCCAGGATGGATAGCACAGAACATCAGGGCTAGTATAGCAGAGCTGTAACCACTCCTGCATCCAAAAGACTGGGGAGGGAGTGGTTCTGGAATCCGGGATGGAGAGGACCACATGGGCAGGAGTTGTGGCCTTCAGAGGAGGGTTACAGTCAGTCCTAGTGACCCCACAGGGAGAGAGCCAGTAAAATAAATAATACAATCACATGCTCTTTCTGCCTTCTGATCTCCTGTTGGCACCTCCCATTGGCCACACCCAACTGAAATCCAGAGGGCACAGGAGCCCATTGGTGCCACCCACAGGCTCAGCCTCTGGAGTGTGACACATGTGAGTACAAACAGTAACCTAGACATGATGGTGGATGTTGATGGCTTCCTGCTCTTAGTGCTGGGAAACAATGGGGGGGTGGTGGGATGTGGGGCAAAGGGGAGTGTGCAGACCCCTTTTGAAGATGGGAGCTGCAACCCAGCTCTGGCCAATTATCACCCTCAAGGGTGTGGGCTAGTATTGCCAGGTGCTCTGAGTTTTGACAGCAGCAGGTAATCCAGATTTTGAAGATATGACATTTAAAGATTTAAATGCATTGGCAACTAATTTTAAAAAAGATTTTAAAGCATAGTGCAGGAGATATGGGGATATATGTACATGTATAGCTGATTCACTTTGTTATAAAGCAGACACTAACACACCATTGTAAAGCAATTATACTCCAATAAAGATGTTTTAAAAATAAATAAATAAAGCACAGTGCAGGCCCAATAAATCCCATTCACAAACCAGATTTGGCCTGAAGCTGCTCTAAACAGAAACTAATTTGGGGCTTTTGTCTCCAGTCCAATCCCTAGGAGGGAGAGACTCTATTTGACCTATTTTGGTTCAGTTGTCCCTTGCTTGGTCCAATCAGCCACAGCTGGGGAGGGGTCATGTCCCCACTGCCCACTCAGCTAGGGACAGAAGAGTCTGTCTGAGAGCTGGGCAAGTTCCCTTGAGGGCAGTAATGATTTGTGGATCTATTGCAAGGATTTACTCCTGAATGATCAGGAGGTATGTATTAGTTTCTTTTTGCAGCTGTAACAAATGATCAGAAACTTAGTGGCTTAAAAAACACAGATTTATTATTTCACAGTGCTGGAGGCCAAAAGTCCAAAATGGGCTACAATCAAAGTGTCAGCAGGGCTGTGTTCCTTTCTGGAGCTCAATCCATTTCCTTGCCTTTTCCAGCTTTTTGGAGGACAACTGCATTCCCTGGCTCATGGCTCCTTCCTCTGGCTTCAAAGCCAGTGGTGGCTGGTTGAGTCTTTCTCATGTCACATCACTGACACTGACTCTCCTGCCCTCTTCTTCCACATGTAAAGGACCCTTGTGATTACATTGGGTGCCCCCAGATAATCGAGGAGAATCTCTTTATTTTAAGGTCAGCTGGTTTGCAAACTTAATTCCGTCTGTAACTTTAATTCCCTTGTCATGTGAAGTAACATATTCACAGGTTCCAGGGATTAGGATGTGGACATTTTAGGGGGTCTATTTTTCTGCATATCACAAGGTGGTATCTGCACTTTGCTGGTCATCTGTAAAATGGGGATAATTCTGCCTCCTTCATGGGCTGTGAAAGGGTTCAGATGAGAGCACACCTAGCCCATTCCTTGGAACATAGTAGGCACCCATGTTGGTCCCTTTCCCTTCCCCTTCTTGAGCTATTAGCTTTAATCTGGATAAGCCTCAGTTTCTTCATCTGTTAAATGGCAAAGATACACCAGTCCCACCTACCTCGAAGGGTTGTTCCCTCATTCATTCATTCACCCACTCATTCAGTATTTATTGAGGGCCTATTATGTGCCAGTCACTGTGATAGGTGCTGGGACAGAGCAACAAATAAGGCAGACATGAGGTTTATTTGCAGGTGGAGGAGAAAATAGTAAATAAGGAAATAGATAATCATAATTTCATATAGTAATAGGAGCAAGAAGACAAATAAAATAGGATAAAGGAACAAAAAATAAACAGTGGGGGGGGCAGCGGGATGCTATTTTAAATACAGAGATCAGAAAAAAACATGTCTGAGCCACATGTGAAATGACAGAATGTTTGTTGATTGACTTAATGACATTATGCTGATTTCCAGCTTGATTATGGCAGAAGTAGATAAGCTGATTGGTTTTTTTCTTTTTTAATTTATTTATTTATTTTTGGCTGCATTGGGTCTTCGTTGCTGCGTGCAGCCTTTCTCTAGTTGCGGAGACCGGGGGCTTCTCTTTGTTGTGGTGGGTGGGCTTCTCATTGTGGTGGCTTCTCTTGTTGCAGAGCACGGACTCTAGGCACGTGGGCTTCAGTAGTTGTGGCTTGTGGTCTCTAGAGCGCAGGCTCAGTAGTTGTGGCGCACGGGCTTAGTTGCTCCGCGGCATGTGGGATCTTCCTGGACCAGGGCTCAAACCCGTGTCCCCTGCATTGGCAGACGGATTCTTAACCACTGAGCCACCAGGGAAGCCCGATAAACTGATTGTTGGTAATCTGTGAGAATTACATAAGATTTCTTCCATAAACATTTTACGGTTTTCTGGCTTCCTTTTTCTGTGCTGAATTTTACCATTTTTTAAAGAAGTGACCCAAAGGGCAGATTCATCCATCCTTTTAGAATGGCATGGACATTTCTCTGAATTAGCTCATATTCCTCCTGGAGGGCTCTTAAAGCAGCAGAAAGAGAGACCCTGACAGCCCGGTCCACGCTCTGTCTGTGACCTGCCCTCCATGCTCAGCTGCTGGGAGCCTCGACAGTCTCATTAATGTTGGAAAAGCACTTTGGGTTCCCAGCTGAAAGATACCAAGAAAGGCAGGGCTTAATTATTTTGTTTTTCCCACATCTTCAGTGTGCAGAAAGGCCATCAGAGGCAGCCAGAAACTTCTCCATCGAGAATAAGAGGCTGCAGTTAATGGAGGGAGGAGAGGAGACTGGCAGGGGCAGAGAGAGAGGTGGAGCCCAGAAAAAGTATTTCCTGGCCTCTCGCTGAGGACAGATGGGTCATGTGCTGGTCAGTCCCCTCCCTCCTATGCTTGTGACCCATGTTTCTAGGCTGCCGGTGACATCAGCTTCTTAGGGTCCATTCTGGTCAGACCCATTTCCCTTTTCCATATCAGAACATGGCTCTGTGACCCCACCCCCTCACCCCAGGGGTCTCTAAGTCTTTCTGGGGCGGTCAGTGTAGTCACGAGGAGATGGACACTGGCTGGAGTAGATGATAATAATAGCTTTGAGTTACTGTGCACCAGCTCCCTCACTGACTTCCCACCACAGCCCCCCATGGGAATGATTATCCCCATTTTACAGATGCGGAAACTGAGGCTCAGAGAGGATAAGTGATATGCCTAAGAGAGTGGATGAGCTGGGATTTGAACTCAGCTCTATCTGGATTCAGCATAATCTGTTGGCTCTACTTTCAAAATAAATACCTGCACACTTTTCCCCAACCCCACTGCTGTCACCTGGTCCAGCCACTATTACATCTCAGTAGCCTCTGCCCTGGTCTTCCTGATTATGTCCTCCCCACCACCTTCTACCCTCCAGTCTGTTCTCATCACAGCAGCCCCAGGGACACTAAGTCCTCCTCTGCTCAAAACTCTTCTATGGCTCCCATCTTACCACAGTAAAAGCCCAAAGCCTCACCCTGGCTGACAAGCCCCCTACGTTCCTTCTTTGTCCTCATCTCCTGCTCTTTATCCCTTTGTTCATTGTACTTCAATCACACAGGCCCCCTTGCTCTTCCTTAATCATACCAGGCACACTCCTACCTCAGAGCCTTTGCACAGGCTGTTCCCTCTGCCTAGAATACTCTTCCTCAAAGAGCCACCTAGGCTCATTTCAAGTCTGTGCTCAAAAGTCACCTCACTGACCTTTCTCTGACAACCCTTTAAAAATTGCAATTTTTTCCCCACTACCCCTGATTTCTCCCCCTTTCCTTATTTTTCTTCCTGGCAGTTCTCATTATCTAACACACTCTATCTCTTACTTATTTTTGTCTGTTGTTCACCCTTCCCCTCTAAAACGTCAGCTCCATGAAAGCAAGGTGTTTTGTCCGTCATGCTCTCTGCTGCCTCCCCAGCGTCAAGAACAGTGTCTGTCACACAGTAGGTGCTCAATAAATATTTGTTGAATGAACGACTCCAAAGCTATCATTCTGTCCACCACACATACTGCTTCCCTAGACTGGCTTCCTGTCTGTAAGAATTCCACATCCTTGCCAATACTTGCTATAGTCAGACATTTCAGTTTTCTCCAATGCTTGGGTATAAAATAGTATCTCACTGTGGTTTTCCTGTGCATTTCTTGATATGCCTGGGAACTCAGGTGTCAACATGTCTGAGGAACAATGGAGCTGTGTCCCCCACCTCGGTCAAGTCCAGACCTCCAAAGTAGACCATCTCTCGGGATTTCTTTTTTTTTTTTTAAGAAAGAAATGGAAAATTTTATTTAAGCCAAATTAGAGGATCATAACCTGGGAAGAGCATCTCAGAAATCTCTGAGAACTGTTCCCGGGATTTCTTGATAAAATGGGAAATGGGTCTTTGTTTTGGGTTATAATAAGACAAGTGACTTATGTAAAACAAAAGTTAGCATCTGCTCTGCACACCGGCTTTAATATTTAGGGATAATTTAAACCCAAGGAAAAGGCAGAGTTATTAATAACAGTTGAGGGGAAGTGTGAAGAGAGAGTATGTAAATCTTCAATTGAAAAAGCTACTGTAGTTAGCATCCAAAATAAGACCATACTTAGCATGCCGTTCTGCTCATTTGCAAATTAAGAGATGTATTGTTTTAAAAATAATTAAGTCTAATTTTGCATGTTTGGGAGATGGCTCTCCACTGGCTTAAAAATCTTTATTTATTTGCAATGTTCTGAATATAGTTTAATCTCCAGCGCTAAGCTAAGCGTTTGCTGCTTTATGTACTCTCAAATGCTCACCAAGGCAAAGCTGGTATCGCTAGAGGAATGATGTCTGGGGGCCCCGGAAGTTATATTTTGGGGTCCTCTGTAGACCCCAGAGCACGGATCTTAGCAACCGCTGAGTCCAGTTTTCTTCATTTTACATGTAAGGAAATGGAGGCTCAGAGAGGTGAAGGGACTTGTCAAAGGCCACACAGCAAATCAGTGGCAGAAATAGGATTAGAATGCAAGCCCCTTCCAGCCTCAGTAGTTGTATTTTCCACTAAGATTGTGTGTTCCACACTTCAGTCACATTTTTAACATATCCATGTACTCTCTATACTATTTTCACTTAATGTTTTTCCCTTTAAATCAATTCACTTTAAAAAATGTAAAGGTGTTTATTTAAAAGGAAATCACTGCGCAAGTGTAAATGGAAAATCTTATTACTCAAAAAAATAGAAAATAAATGACAATTAAAACAAGACAAGCAAAATCACGTTATAAAGCTCTAGTAAGGCAACTGTGATTGATACGACAGCAACTCATGTAAAACAAAAGTCGGCATCTGCTCTGCCCATCAGGTTTAGTATTTAGGGATATTTGGGGCTCCTGAGAACTCTGGGCTGAGACTCCCCCTCTCTTTGTTAAAAAGAGGCAATAGCAAGTGTGAGAGTGGCGTACAGAACCTGTGGTACCAACCCGAGACTTCCTCCTTGTCAGGCTCAGGATTGGAAGGGAATGGAAAAGGGATGAATTTCTGCCAAGGTGATTATGTACCATGTAAAATCATCTCAAGCACCACCACAGTTCTCACTTTAGATGAATCTGGATGTGAGAGCTTCTCTCTCTTTCCTTCTTTCTCTCCCCGCTTTGCATTGAGATGAGGCCCAGTAGCAGATGTTGTAATAGGGACAAGGTGGGCACTCAGCCGTTAGCTTGCCACGGTTACCGCGAGACCATGACCATTACCGCGAGACCATGACTATTACCGCGAGACCTCTGGCACGAGAGCCGCAGAGTAGCGGTTAGAGGTCTCCTTCCGCCAACGGTCGTCCTGGCCGGTGGTGGTTCACGCGCGGTAGAGTGCGGTAAGAGGCAGATGGCGGCCTTCTCCCCAGGGTCCTTCAGGCTCTCCGGCCTCAGGGCTGGCGGGTGAGCTGGGGACCCCGGGAAAGGCTGAGGGCTGTGTCCAGCAGAGCTTCAGAGCCCTCGCCACGGCCGCCCTTTGGCTGGGCTCAGGCCTTGAGGCAGCAGTGGACCTCTCCGCCATCCCCGCCTCTGCAACCTAATGGCGGCGGCAGCGGTCTCCATGGGGCGCAGTCTGTGGAGGCCTCAGGAACCGGAGTATACGGACACTGCCATTAAGGTAACAGCTTCAACCAGCTTCAGTCTCTCCGTTCAAATTTCAAAAACTGGTCCAGCTTAGATCAGTTGTCTACCCCTAGGAGGTGGCCAGAGGTCAGGGTTAAGTTGCAAGGACATTGCACATCATTACTTCAGGTCCTCCTCTGTGGTTGTGTTGCAGGAAGGGGGACCCCTTGCAGGGCCGGAGAGTGGGCTCTTGTCTAACACTCGGAAATGAATTGTCTGAGGAGACACGTGTGCTGACAAAGCAAGAGACTTTATTGGGAAGAGGCGCCCAGGCACAGAGCAGCAGGGTGAGGGAACCCAGGAGAACTGCTCTGCCACGTGGCTCGCAGTCTCGGGTTTAATGGTGATGGGGTTAGTTTCCGGGTCGTCTCTGGCCAATCATTCTGACTCAGGGTCCTTCCTGGTGGTGCGCACATCGCTCAGCCAGTATGGATTCCAGCGAGAAGGATTCTGGGAGGTTGGTAGGACATATGGACTGGCGTCTCCTCCTTCCTTTTGACCTTTCCCGAATTCTTCCACTTGGTGGTAGCTTGTTGGTTCCGTGTTCCTCACCGGGACCCCCTGTTGTAAGATAACTCATGCAAGTGGTTACTATCAGGACTGGCCAGGGTGGGCAGTTTTGGTCAGTGGTTCCTCTAACAGTTGGGGCTATTCTCAGAGAAGGGCAATTGGGGTGAGCTGGGAAATAACCCAGCTGGTATTTGCTACAACATGTATTCCTATTGATCCTATACAAATGACTCTATTCAGTTTAAATGAAAAGCCTGAGGGCCAGCTGGGTCCTGGGTGCCTGGCTCCCTCAGTGATAACGGCTGGGCAGGATCTGGGGACCTGCCCCTGAGGGCGCCAGCAGCTGAGATCTGTCTCTTCAGCTGAGCCTGGGCACTGGCAGGAAGACTGAGACTGGGTGCTGGACTAATAATGCTCCCCGGCAGGGTAACCGGCTGGTGCAGGGACCCCCTCCTCTTAGCCAGGGCCTGGACCTCAGAGGGCAAAAGTTGAGCCTCGGGACCTTGCCCTCTCTTGTCAGAACAGAGAATAACTTTTGTTTTGGTGGGGGTTTACAGGAAGATCGTGACCTGACCATGCCCTGATCTCAAGAACAAAGGGTCTGACACCAAAAAGTTTGTAGCAACTAACCACGCCCCTCCCTTACCTTTCCTATAAAAGGGCTTTGCTTAAAGCTTTCAGGGAGTTCGGGGTTTTTAAGGCATGAGCCACCCATCTCCTTGCATGGCCCTGAAATAAACATTTCTCTGCTCTAAACTCCAACGTTTTGGTATTGTTTGGCCTCACTGGTTGTCAGGCACACTAACTTGCGTTCGGTAACAGTAGATGAGGTATAAGGGGAAGCATCAGGTAGAAGCTTTCAGGAACCTTCTTAAAAAGACAACCATTTGGACCCTTTGCTTTTATTTCTTCATCTTTTCCTTTTTCCCGTTGGTTGGAATTTGGTTGTGATGGCTGGAATTAGGCAGCCATAATGGACAATGAAGTGACCATGAGAGTGGAGTCTAGTGGAGCAACAAGGTGAGCCTGGCCTCTTGAGCCTCTGGATTTAGTGCTTGATTAATTGATTGATTTGTAAAAGAGAAATGAGCTTCCATCTTGTTAAAGTTCCTGTTACGTTGGGTCTTTGCTGTTCATAGTCAAAGTTCATTCTAATACAAAAGGAGAACGAGTGAACTCTGGATTACTAACTAGACGACCTGGATTCTAGTCCCATTTCTCCAATTCGTATTCTATGCAAATTTGGGGGTGAAAAAATAGGCTCTACTTTACAATCCTCAGCTTTCATTTTAAGCTTCCAATGGGCTTCACCCCTTGGGAACTCTCAGTTCTGCTCAGAAGTGCCGGGTATTTCTATTCTGAGGCAGTGATGTGGGCAGGGTACCCAGGGAAGGAGCAGGGTGGGGACTGGTTCCTGCCTGAGTCTATCTTAGATGTCACCCTGTTGAGTAGGCGATCGAGGTAAAATTGGGACCCGGGGGTGTGAGAGCATTCTGTGTTAGAGGGATAGCAGTCCTTGATAGCTGCTAAAAGGCATCACACAGGGAGCACGTCTGTCCTTGAACTGCCTTATCTTTTTCCTTCTGAACCACACCAAGCATGTATCCATAAATGCATAAACAGCCCATTCTTCTCTTCCCCTCATAACATCCTCAGCAGCTGCACAGTTGTTATGTATTTTAAATAAAGCATTTAAAACCTCTCAGAATTTAGCAACAATCACCATGGATACTCATCACTGAAATCCTTTGTTACCATGGCAACATTCCACCCTTTAACCCCACCCCCCGCCCCACCCCCATCTTGCCTGTTTACCCTGAAACTGACACATTGGTTATGGTGAATGATAGGAAAAAAATTTGAGAGGAACTTCACTTCCAAGGGCATAGAAGCGTGAAATATCTTGCCAGAAAATAGGTATTTTTCCATTATTGTAATAAGTATGTTTCATTCTCCTATTTCATCACGGATAAATGACTGCTATTGTGCAGGGGAGAGGAAGATCAGTGATGAATTAAAGCTAAAACGATCCCTTTGTCATATCCTGTAGGTGATTTTTAATAGCTGTTCTTGCTATATTGAAAACGTGGTCAATAGCCATCCTGGAGTATTAAACCATTGATACCATTTGACCCACTTCTTGCAGTTTTCAAAAACACTCCAAGACAACACTTTAGAAGGAACAAACAATCTTTCCAAAGCTCTCACAGCAGCCTTTATGGAATGGTAAGAAAGGAGAAACAACCCCATGCCTGATGTTCGGGGAGTGGTTCCGCTAAGCAATCAGAGTGTAAAGCAGCGTGATCTTTTGTAGCATTTACGAATGACACATAGGCTGTGGCTGTATGTACATTTGCTGGTTCAGAGAAATAATGTTGAGCAAATGGAGCAAAATACAGTTGATCCCATGATTATAGGCAAGTGCTCTGAGAATGTTTGTATGCTCCCTAAACAACACTGGGGAGAATTTGGAGATTCTGAACTCCCTTTGTGTCAGCGACCTTTTTAAGAAACTGAGTATGCCTTGGACCATCTCCCCAGAAAAATCCCCAGACACACAACATTTTACATATAATTCTAGGAGACTCGTTGGTCCCTTGATGTCCATCAAGGGTCACCCCCCGACACCAAGGTCCGTCACCTCCCCGTTTAGAGCATCATGTTCATTTAGATCAATCCTGGCCATTAAGTTATTTAATTCCATTAAAAAGCCAAACGCAAACTAAAACATGTTTGGAGATTTCGGATATACTACTTATTTGCTGTCTCTTCCCCCCACTAGAATGTAAGATCCATGAAGGCAAGGGTTTTTCAAGGTCCTGTTTACTGTCTGTATCTCCAGTACCTAGGACAGTGTCTGTTCTGGGAATACTACTCAGTATTTCTTGAAATTATTTAACAGTATGTCCAAATGCAAAGTATTATTATTAGAATCATGACTGTATGGGAAGCATCCATGTTATTGCATGTTGTTGTAAACTATTCATTTACATTGCTGTACAGTACGATATTCCATTGTGTAAATATACCACAGTTTGTTCATTCATACTGCTATTGGTGGGCATTTGGGTTGTTTCCAGTTTCTTTGTTTTGATTTTTTGTTATTATGAATAGCACAACCTTGAACACTCTAGCACATGTCTTTTAGTGAACAAATGGATGCGTTTCTCTTTGGAATATGCCTAGGAATGGAACTGCTAGATTACAGTGTATATGTATGTTTAGTCCTAATAGATATTGCCAAACAGTTTTCCAAACTGGTTGTACCAGTTTGCACTCCTGTTCAGGTAACTCTGCATGTCTCTCCATCTGTAAGTCTATTGCATCATTCCATGGCCCTGTATTCCCTGTAAAGCCACTTGTGGACATAATCACCGCTTTTTCTGACCCCCTCAGTGCAGTTTCTTTCTTTGTTTTGAACAGTTTCATCTCCGCCCATATGATTTAGCTCTTGAGAAAGCTCTTCTTTCTCTCCCAGTTCCCTTGAAATCGATGCTAATGTTTGTTGAATACGTGAGTGACTGATTCAAATCTTCTGGAACAAATCCCAAATGTTTGCTCTCCCATGTTTATTTTTGGACCATGTGTTAAGAAGAAAACTCTGAGCCATTTGAAAATACTGAATTAAAAGCACATTGCCAGCTGAAAATGACCGCATTGCTCTGACACTCAGATTATGCCATAATTGCTGCCAATCAGGAAAAAGATCTGCCCCTGGTATACTAGGACCAAAGGTAATTTCTGGAATCTGCTTCCAGAATGGGGTTGGGATGTCACATGGAATTCCAGTAACCTGCCAAGGTGAGCTGTGAGGTTTGTTTCTATTATCTGTTATTTCCCAGAGATTAAATGTTTCACTCATTGTGGGCCACAGCAGGCTTTGATCTTGTCTTCAAAGAACATGGGAGTGGGAGGAAAAACACAGAACCATACCGAGTGCCTAGCATAGGGAAAGCCCCAGGTTAGATGCAGTCTCCTTAATTTAATCCAATTCCACAATAATACCAACATTCTCTTCTCCAGTTCCCTCTCAGAGAATAGCATCTTCATTCACCTAGTTGACAAAGCCAGAAACTTAGGAGCTATCCTTGATGGCCCTCTCTCTCTCTTCCCCATATCCAATCCATCACCAAACCCTGCAGTTCCTACTTCTGAATATATCTCAAACCTTCCACTCTCTCCACCCCCACTGCCACCATCCTGGTCCAAACTATGGCCATCTCCTGCTGGAACCACTGCCAGCAGGATCCGAGCTGCACTTGTGCTTCCACTCCCATCGCCTACAGCCTCTTCTCCTCCCAAAGACCAGAGTGAGCTTTGAAACTCACTCTGCTTAAAATCCTTCAGTGAGTCCCTGTAGCAGATGTTGTGGGTGCCCTGCTCATATCCGCTTGGCACACTCCATTTTTGGGCATGCAGACCTGAGAGCTTCCAACAGCCGCACCTAAGATTCGTAGGTGAGGGCTTCTTCTGGCTATTTACAGGGCAGGCTAGAAGTGCCAGGAGTTAGCACCCCTCCCTTCTCCTGGAGCATGTATCAACCCACAACTGGTGATAGTTGGGGGATAACAATAAGATCCCAGATCCCTTGCTCCTTGGTTGAGGATACATTGAGTGGGGATTTGAGCTCTGTTACCCCAATGGCAGTCTGCTCAGTGATGCACTTTTATTTGCTTCCTTCCATTGCCTTCCCCTCTCCTCTCCCAGTGCTTCCTGAGGCCACCTCCCCAAGTAATTTATTTGCACTCACATTTTTGTGTCAGGGTCAGCTGTTGGAGGAGGTCATTGAGAGGACGTGACCACTGGTTGGTGGTCCCAGGCAATCAGAGGCTCCTCACCCCCTTCCCCAACCTTGCAGTGTACATTCTGCCCACTGTTCCTGCAGTGAGAGCCATTCTCAAGGACAGCCCAGCCTTGAGAGAGTAGGTGTGATTGAGACCGGTCTGGACAGTATATATAACTGAGCCCAGTTGTGGCCTCTATATAAACGTTTCAGACTCTCGCAGGCAGGTGTGGAGATCTTCCCCAAGACATGCCTCGGAAGTAAGTTCCCTTGCTTGTTAAAACTGCCACCTACCAGCCTGAATGCTGTGTCCTCCCAAAATTTGTATGTTGAAATCCTAATCCAAGATGTGACAGTATTTGGAGGTGGGGCCTTTGGGAGGTGATTAGGTTAGTGGGGCCCTCGTGACAGGATTAGTGTCCTTATAAGGAGAGGGAGAGATAAGAGGTCTCTCTCTGTGCACACACCCAGGAAAGGCCATGGGAGGACAGAAGCAGGGAGAGGGTCCTCATCAAGAACTCCACCATGCTGGCACCCTGAACTCAGACTTCCAGCCTCCAGCACTGTGAGAAATAAGCGTTTGTTGTTTAAGCAGCCTAGTCTATGGTATTCTGTTAGAGCAGGAATTCAAAAGGCATGGATTTGTCCTCCAAGGAACTCACAGTCCTATTCACCTCCAAGGACTAAGATAAGGGCTGTAAAAAGACCTGCAAACACCCAGTTGTTCACTAACTTACGACTGGATCAAGAGAAAGTGTTATCTATCTATACAATGGAATATTATTCAGCCATAACAAGGAATGAAATATTGATTTGTGCTACAACATGGATGCATCTTGAAAACATGCTAAGTGAAAGAAGTCAGTCATGAAAGACCACATATTGTATGATCCCATTTATATGAGATGTCCAGAATAGGCAAATCCATCAAGACAGAAAGTAGATGAGTGGTTGCTAGGGGCTAGGAGGAGAAAAAGGAATGGAGAGTGACTGCTCACTGGGTAGAGGTTTCCTTTTGGGGTGATGAAAGAGTTTTGGAACTAGATAGTGGAGATGGTTGCATAACATTGTGAACGTCATTGACTTGAACCCTTTAAAATGGTTAATTTTATGCTAGATGAATTTTATTAAAAAAAGAAAAAAGGCCTGTGAAGAGAAGAATGATCCCTCATGGGGATTATTCCAGCTAATGCCAGAGACCTTTGCTGCTGGTGCCTAGTTCCATGTCTCATGAGGGGCCGCTGTGTTGCCCAGTTCCGGGGACGCCATTTACATGGTATTTATTCTACACGAGTGGCACCCCTTAGAGTTGTGAGACGTGGCAGCTCCGCTTTTGCGGTCAGAAATGGATCTGATGTGCTGGAGTCCCCAAGCCTGTGGCTTTCTTCTCTGGCCAAAAGGCTCAGGAACACAGCTCTGATGATCCTGACTCCAATTAGGAAAGCAGCGTTAGAGACTGGAGCACAGGTGCCTGTATGTGGCTGGTGAGAGTCCCCAGGCAACCCCGGAAGGATGGCTTCTTCGCTCCCTACAGAATCTCTATCCCAGGGTTGTTGGGCTCGTTCAAAGGGCAGAGTGAGGAGTGCTTGGTAATTGCATTGAGCCAGGGAGCTTGCTTCCCAGTTACTGGGCATTTGAATTTATTTGATGTGGGAAAAGTGTCTGCACTGCTGAACTGCCTCTAAGCTGCAGTGGGAACAGAGAGAGCACAGGCTCCGCACTAAGATGGACTGGAAGCCAACCAGAGACACCCCTCTGTTTCTCTTGGTGTTAGCCATTCCCTCCTGGGCACAGCGGGGCCAGACGGGCACTTCAGATTAATCACTCTTGGGACTTCCCTGGTGGCGCAGTGGTAAAGAATCCGCCTGCCAATGCAGGGGACACGGATTTGAGCCCTGGTCCGAGAAGAAGCCTGTGTGCCACAACTACTGAGCCTGCGCTCTAGAGCCCGCGAGCCACAACTACCGAGCCCGTGTGCCACAACTACTGAGGCCTGCACACCTAGAGCCTGTGCTCTGCAACAAGAGAAGCCACCGCAATGAGAAGCCCATGCACTGCAACAAAGAGTAGCCCCTGCTGGCCACAACTAGAGAAAGCCCACGCGCAGCAATGGAGACCCAGTGCAGCCAAATATAAATAACTAAAATAAATAAATTTATTAAAAAAATCACTCGTATCAAACTGTCATTGATGTGTGATAATGCTAAAAAGAATCAGCTTTATGGAGGTGTGATTTCCGTGTAACAGTGCACCCATTTTAAGTGGACAGTTTGATATATATTTTTTTTTATTAATTAATTAATTTATTTTTGCCTGTGTTGGGTCTTCGTTTCTGTGCAAGGGCTTTCTCTAGTTGCGGCAAGTGGGGGCCACTCTTCATCGCGGTGCGCGGGCCTCTCACTGTCGCAGCCTCTCTTGTTGCAGAGCACAGGCTCCAGACGCGCAGGCTCAGTAGTTGCGGCTCATGGGCCTAGTTGCTCCGTGGCATGTGGGATCTTCCCAGACCAGGGCTCAAACCCGTGTCCCCTGCATTGGCAGGCAGATTCTCAACCACTGCGCCACCAGGGAAGCCCGTTTGATATGTTTTGACAGATAGCTACATCTGTATAACCACCACTACAGTAAAGATACAGAACCTTTCCATCACCCCAGAAACTTTCCTTATATCCCTTTGCCCTTAATCACCACCCCGTCAGTCCCTGAAAACCATTGACTGATCTGCTATCTATCACGACAGATCCCTAGAATTTGATATAAATGAAATCATACAATATGTAACATTTTCTATCTGGCTTCTTTTGTTCAGCATAATGTTTTTGATATTCATCCACATTGTTGAGTGTATCAGTGGCTCATTCCCTTTTCATCACTAAAAAGTATTCCATTATATGGAAATGCCAGAATTTGTTTATCTATGCATATATTGATGGGCATTTGGGTCACTTCTAGTTTGGGGCTATTATGAATTGCACTGATATGTGGAAATCTTTGTATAAGCCTATGCTTTCAGTTCTTTTGGGTAGATGCCCAGGAGTGGAACTACTGGGTCGTTTGATAAGTGTATGCTGAGCTTTATAAGAAATTGCCAAACTCTTTTCCAGAGTTGTATCATTTTGCATTCCCATCAGCAGTTCATGAATGTTCCAGTTGCTCCATATCCTCACAAACACTTAGTATTGTCAGTCTTATTAGTTTTAGCCCATCTGGCAGGTGTATAGTGGTTATCTCATTGAGGTTTTAATTTGCATTTCCCTAATGATTAATGCTGTTGAACACCTTTTCATGCACTTATTGGCCATTTATATACGTTTCTTTTTGAACTGTCAAATATTTTGTTCACGTTTTAATTGGGTTATTTGCATAATATTGAATTATAAGATGATATATTCCAAAGGCAAGGGATAAAGTTATTCAAGATTCTCAGTGTGATGGGAGGGGTTCCTAGCCTCCCTTTCTCTCTGGGGTCTGGCCAGGATAACTGAGAAGGGAGCCTTTGGTAATGTAACTTAAGGTGGAGAAAGAGAGATTAAAAGCATAAATCTCTGTAGCATAAAGCACTCAGGATGAGGTTAACCTCAAACTTTAGTATTCATGAGAATCACCTGGAGGACATGTTAACCATAGATTCCCTGGGAGCCTCACCCTGAGTGTTTGACTCAGTAGCTCTAGGGAAGAGCCCAGGAATCTGCATTTCTAACAAGCTCCCATGTGATGCTGATGCTGCTGGTCTGGGGACCACACTTTCAGTTACACCTTAAAGATGCTTGAGGGTGAAGGTAGACCACAGTGAGGACCTCTTACTCCTCCCTTTTTTCCAATTTGTAGTCTCTGAAGCCCTTCCCTCCTCCTCTGTCCAACCACCCATCCCACGCTGCGGAGTAATTGGACAGAATGGAATGATTGACAGCCCACATTGTCAACCTATAGAGGATCAAAGTGGTCCAAGGCCTAAGGAGAAGAGCTTTCCAACTGACCTCATAGGGGTAGACACACCTTAAGGAGTGCCCTAAAAGTCAAGAACAGAAGGCATAAACTAGCTGAATCTGGCCTGGATATGTGTCTCTTTTTTGGGGGAAGGGGGTTGCCTCCACTGTGTTTAAGATTCTTCTGAATTAGTTATCAACATGCACAAATGACAGTAAATATAGGATCATTTTTTTTTTTTAATAAATTTATTTATTTATTTATTTATTTTTGGCTGTGTTGGGTCTTCGTTTCTGTGCAAGGGCTTTCTCCAGTTGCGGTGAGCGGGGGCCACTCTTCATCGCGGTGCGCGGGCCTTTCACTGTCTCGGCCTCTCTTGTTGCGGAGCACAGGCTCCAGACGCGCAGGCTCAGTAGTTGTGGCTCACGGGCGTAGCTGCTCCGCGGCATGTGGGATCTTCCCGGACCGGGGCACAAACCTGTGTCCCCTGCATTGGCAGGCGGATTCCTAACCACTGCGCCACCAGGGAAGCCCATAGGATCATTTTTTTAGGGCCAATGGTTGCAACCAAACTCTAAAACTTTCATGTGAAAGATAAAATTATGCTTATTAAAAAAACTCTTAGTGACTTTGGTGTTTAATTTTAAGAGCTATAAATATATTTGGGGGCAGGCAGTGATACCTGGAGAGACACCAAGAGCCTGCTAGGAGGAGTGGGAGTGTATATAGATAGGCTGGTATGTACACAGCACACATTTTTTCTTATATGTGTGTTTATTGAGCTAAAAGACCGCACAACCCTAATTGAAAACTTAACAGGAAAGACACTCTGATTTTGAAAATTTATAAACTACAGAGTAAAATATAAATAAAGAAACCAAAAAAAAAAAAAAGGAAAGAACACTTATGGTTGCCAGTAATTAGGGATGGATGAAATAAGAAATATTTTCGTTCTTAGTTAAACCTTTAGAAATTTTCCAAAGTGCTTAAATGAGAAAGAAAAAGGAGGTGGAGTGAGTGTGGGAAAGGGCACTGCCAATTCAGATGAAGGTAAAAATTTAAATTCTTATTAAACAATCCCCCCAAACTGGCGTTCAAGCAGGCTGTCAATAAAAATGCTCCTTTCAAAAAGATGGTTTGGTTTAAAGCACTTTTTCCCCTTTATGCTTCCCCTTACCCCTCAGGCATCTGGGATATGAAAACTGGGTTCTAATTTCAGTTTTTCTGTTTATTAGCTGTGTGACCTTGGACGATTCACTAGACCTTTCTGATCCTCACTTTCCTGGGATAGTGAAAATTACTTCTTGGGGAAACTGGAGAAAACTCAGCATTAGACCTTAGGCGGAACTCAAAAGATCCACACGCTCCAAGAAGACCTTGTAAACGAGCGAAGTGGGCCTAGTGGAAACTGACCAGTCAGAAGAAACACCTGTTTAAAGGACCCACAGCTCCTGAGCTTCCTGCCTCCAGGAAAGTGGGCTTAGTAGGGCCTAAACTTTCTGTTTATCAAAGAGGTACTGAAAATCCCCATATTTATGTGCTCTCTCAGTTTTAAGTGTTGGCAATTAATTCACTTAAAACACTGACTAAACCAAACAGAACATATTCTGCAGGCCACCCTTGGCCACAGTCTTCTGGTTTACATCACTTGCCTTAAACAGGAAGAGAATGAGATGATTTCCACACTGGCAAGATGTTCTTTTCCATTCCACCTTTGGGGATGGGTGTCTTGCTGAATGCAAGCGGGCAATAATAATAGCTGCCATGATTGAGTGCCTACTGTGTGCCAGACACTTTTCTAAGCCTGTTACATAAAACAATGCATTTAATACTTCCAACATCAACTCTATTTCATTTGGTCAAAGAGGTTAAATAAACTGGCTGAAAGTCCACTTTAGGTACTGTATAAGTCACTGATTAAAAATCTTGCTCATTCCAGCCAGCAGTTCCTTTTGAGACTAGAGATGACAGTTGAACCCCCCCCTCACCTCTGTCCAACCCCACCTTTCCTGATTTTCCCTTTGAGGACCCTTAGGAGGGGAGGAAAGTGCTCCTAGTAGAGGGACAGCAAGTGGCGATCCCCCCCTTCTGCCAGGGGCCGAAGACCACTGTGTATTTGGGGATCAGGAAAATGAGTGAATGACTGAGTGGAAGAGGGAGGAGTAGGTGAATGGGTTCTGCCAGCCGAGAAACCCAACTGCAGAGACAACTTTTCTTGCACAGGCGGTGGTGGAGGGGGAGGGAGGTGGTCTCGATCTTTGAGCTTACCCTTTATGAGCTTCCCCTCGTCCACTGCTCCCACATCTATGGTCAGAGCACGCACGCGGGTGTGTACGTGTGGGGGGGGGCGGGGGAGGGAGTTGATGATCGAGGGTCACGCGCAGGTGGCTCTGCCGCGGTGGTGGTGGCGGCGGTCGCAGAGGCGACAAGGCTGGAGGCGGAGGACGAGGGACGGCGGGCCCACAGTCGCTGCGGGCGGGTAAGGTGGGCAGGGCGGGGGCTGCGGGAAGGGGGGCGGGCCACCGCAGGCCCTGCCTCCCGGAGCTGCAGCCCGCGCTGGGTCGGAGGTCGTGGGGGCGTTATCTGGGGGCGGGAAGCGGGGGGACGCAGGACGATGTCCCGGGGTATGGGGCTGCTGTAGCCGGAGGATGCGCTAAAACTGAGGGTTGGGGCGACGACGGAATTGGACGGCGGGGAGAAGGCTCAGGACTGGCGGGACCCGACCGGAATTTGGGGGGCGGGTCCCTGAAAGGGTGTGCTAGTGGCAGCGCCCAGGCGCGGAAAACAGGTGGTCGCCAGCGCGAGCGGTGCCTGGGGCGCAGCGGCAGTGCCTCCAGTGGTGTCATTCTTTCCCAGATGGGCAGGGGGTTAACACCTGGTCCGGGTAGCCACGCGTGTTGGATGTGAGCCTTCTTCAGCGGTCCTAGGGGTTGCCTGGCATCAGCTGGGATACCTCTCCCTCCTTAGGCCTTGGTCAAGGGTCTTTCTAAGGGATAGGAAGAGGGGAGATGCAGAAAGTGCTGATATCTGGACGCTTAAGAGACAGTGGGCATCTGCCCGTGTGTATCAGATTTTTACCCCCATCTTCACTTCTTACCCCAGGGATGGTGGTTTTCATAGTAAGAGGGGTGCTTCCTGGCCTTGCCCATTGACAGTGTTCTTTTAATTTCACCTTATAAACCAGGGATTGCAAACTTGGGTGCATACAAGGACCAGGAGATAAATAATGATACCAACCCTTACTTGGTCCCAGCTGGGAACCAGGCACTGTCTGGAGAGCTTTACACATATTCATTTACTTAATTCTCACTGTATGTCACTCCCATTTCACAGATAGGAAAACTGCTGAAAGTCACTTGACCACAATCACATGGGTAGGAAGTACCAAGTCAGGACCGGATGGGCAGGATGGGTCCAGATTCCAGGCTCTTAACCACTGTGCTGTGCTGAGCCAATGGACTGTGGGGCCAACTGGAGCCCCACCAGAGAGCCTCACGTTGCCAGGCAGGATTATGGGCCCAGAGTGGCCAGATCATCTGATTTCTTGAGAAGCTAGAACTTGGGACAGTTATGTAAAATCACCTTTATATTTTGACAATTAATTTAAACTTAAAAACACTTTTTATAATGAAAAATTTCAAACATACACAAAAATAAACTGGTATAGTAACATTTTTTAATTTTTAAAAATACTGTATGAGCCAAATAAAACATGTTCAATGGCCACTTCTGTCCTAAACACTTCCAGCTGTTCACTGCTCTGATTTGAACCCTGTCTATTCAAAGTGTGGTCCTGGTCTAGGAGCATTAGCATCAGCATCTCTTGGGAGCTGGTTATAAATGCTGAATCCCAGGCGCCACCCCAGACCTACTGAATTAGACTCTGGATTTTAATGAGATCCCTAGCTGATCCATATACATACTAAAGTTTGAGAAGCGCACTGCTCTGTCTAGGCCTTTTTGCCTGGACAAGTTATATTAGCCTCCTTCCTGATAGGTCTTCTTGTCTCCAGGTTCACAATCTTCTTTTGATGTTATAGTTGCATTTCTTGCCTTTAACACCCTAAAGCTCAGGTCTGGCCCCAGATAATTCAGTGGAGGAAGCATTTTCTTTAGGAAGGTTTGGTTACATTACATAATAGAACTGGCAGTGTTCACACCGGTCTTACCCTCTTCAGGTCCCTGAGCAATTCCTTCTTGTAAATCTTACAGAATTGTTTTGAAGATGAAATGAGGTAATATAAGTAAGAGTATTTGCATATATTTTTATTAGTCAGGACTTTTTCAGTTAAAAAAGATAACTTAAACCTGCTTAGGCAAAACAAACAAACAGGGACTTTACAGCTTGAAGGCTCAGAAAATACTAAGGGGGAAGATTTTCGGTATGACTTGATCTAGGGGCTCAAGCAGTGTAATTGGAACTTGATCTCTCTCTCAGGAAGCAATAGGGAAGTGGGGGGGTGAGGGTCTAACCTGGGCCAGATAGCTTGAGATTGGGAACATAGTGGTGTTTACCAAAAAAAGTGGGAATAAACATTTGTCAGGAAAGATCAGAAAGATTATGTAGTTGGAAACCATATTTGTTATCAGTCTCTGGGTTTTTGTCTGATCTCTCCTACTAGACTTCAAGTTCCTTGAGAACTGTGGCTGTGTCTTCCTCATCTTTGCATCCCCACAAGTCAGGCATACTGCATTTCACATAATGATGCTCCGGAAGTACTGAATCAAATGTAATTGACTCAAGTAAAGTAGAGATTCAGTCTCTTAGGCACCAGCCTCAGGCAAGGAATCGCTCTCTCCCTTTCGGTTGCAGTGGAAGTCACTGTTCTCAAGCTTGTAGTATAAAGAACATCACAGACTCTGGCTTGGTCGCCTTTGTTTTTCTCACTGCCACCCCTCAATTCAAAGTCATTTTGTCCCTTTGCAGGTGCCAAGCAGTTAGGAAAATGGGCCCAGCATGAGATGATTTCAAACTGCACAGCATTTTATTATGGAAAGGTAACAGGGTTTTTCTCAGCGTGACCCCAGCAATAGTGGTTGTCTGTGATTGTTACCTCAGAGCTAGGGAGGAAAACAAAAGCTTTCAAATGTATGTGTCAATCAAAGGGAGCTCCTGATTCCCCGTTTTCTTGGAGGCCAAGATTCTTTTGACAGGCAAAATTATGATTGCCAGCAGCTAACAGTTTGTCTTAGAAAAGCAAAAACCAAACCAAAAAACCTCCACAAAAAAACAAAAAACAACCCACCAATCCAAAAATAAAACAAAAGACTCCAAAATCAAACAAACAAAAACCAGCCAATGCAAACTAAATTAACAACAAAAATAGAATGCAGAGAAATCTGGGAAGGTCTACAGAAGTCTTTTAGAGGGAGAATGCTTGGAACTGGATTTCTGTTCTTTTGGTCCAGCCTGAATGGGAGAGAGAGTGAGGAGTATAAACATTGTCTGAGTGGGACTCAGAAATATGTCTCCTATAAATTCCATCATTAGGGATTTTGATGGGTTCAATAAGCTCCTATTAAAAAAAACAACAAAAAAACACAAAAGCATGAAAACATATCAGCCACTCACATTTTAGTCTGAACTAGCCACTTTCTGACAGGAGTTGCACACTCGACTGCTTACAGTGTTCAGGCATGAAATGTCAACAATTGAAGCAGGCTGGGCCAGGAAAATACAAGAGTGGTAGGATGTGGTGAGTTGGAGAACATATGCTCCATCTGTAGGTGTTACCGAGTCCAAGCTCATACTGCTCCCTGCACGATAGGCCAATAAATCGAGAGATGAGTTGTTGGGGCAAGGAATAGAGACTTTATTCGGAAAGCCAGCAGACCGAGAAGATGGTGGTCTAGTGTCCCAAAGAACCATCTTAAATCACAGAAGGAAAGGGGAGAGAGAGTGTACTTCAGAGTTCTCAGAAGACTTTGTTCCCTAAGGGAATTACTTGACAATAAAATTTTTCCTAGGGAAAAAACCAAAAACCAAAAAACAAAACCCATCTTTCCTGAGTTAGAATTCAGGCTTCTTTTATGCTAAAAGAGGGTGTGGCTGGTTGCTGCAAACTTCTTGGTGTGGGAATCCTTTGTTCTTCCAGCTGTCCGATTAGATCAGGTCACCATATTCCTGTAAACCTCCAACAAGACCAATGTTATTCTCTGTTGTGCAACTTTTTATCTCCATTTGAAGGAAAATTTGTTACACCTTTAAAGGTCAGAGCCTTGAGAATGGCCTATCCTGTATTTCAGGCTCTAGGCAGCATTCTTAATTAGTAGCAAAAGCAATAGAATACAAAGGTTAAAGTAAAAGAAATAGATCCAGTATTGAGTCAGATTTGGTCTTCTGTATTGCACAGGGAGCAGCTGCAACTCAGCTCTGGGCAATCATTACCACGAGGCATTACAGCGTTAGTGTTACTGTATTTTGGGGGACAGAAGTTGGAAATCTAGATTTTTTCATGAAATCTTTCAATTTTTAAAAATATAAAAAAATTTACCTTGTTTATTTACTAGTTTCTAACCTTTCATCATAGCTTCCTTTGATGATCTGACCAAAGCCATAGAACCTGGGAAATTCACACATACTTTATTTTGTATACAGTTTCATAGAGGGTCTCTTTCTATTACACTGTGTAGTTCAAGGTCAGCACTGACTCCTAATTCTCAGCATTAGACTGTGGGTACCCAGATCCTTTGAACTGCATGGATTGCTCTCCGGGATGCCTCCTCACTGACATCCTCCCCTCACCCTCCCAACTCCATTTTCTTCCCCTTTGAAAAACTCCTCTCCTTCCCTTTCATCTTTCTTCTTATATTTAAAAAAATTCCAGTAAAGTCATTACTTTTAATTTTTATGATTTAATTGTATTGACATAATACATATACATAGTTTAAAAGTCAGATTATAACATATTTATAACAAAATATTAGTTTCCTACTTCTCTCCTAGTCCATCCCTTGAGGCAACTATTTTCAACTCCCCTAGCTGTTTCTTTTTTATATTTTTAAGATGTTATTTTTCTTTTTAAAAGCTAAAACTAAAACTTCACCATAAATGGGAACCAATACAATTTATCCCTCAGTTTTGCTTTAAGACTTTGCGTTCTTGTTTTCCTTTTCTAAACAATTGAAAATAATCTTTTCCTACTAGGTGTCCAACCCCCAGCTGTTTCTTTTTTATTTATTTATTTATTTATTTATTTATTTATTTTGGCTGTGTTGGGTCTTCGTTTCTGTGCGAGGGCTCTCTACAGTTGCGGCGAGCGGGGGCCACTCCTCATCCCGGTGCGCGGGCCTGTCACCATCACGGCCTCTCCCGTTGCGGAGCACAGGCTCCAGACGCGCAGGCTCAGTAGTTGTGGCTCACGGGCCTAGCCGCTCCGCGGCATGTGGGATCTTCCCAGACCAGGGCTCGAACCCGCGTCCCCCGCATTGGCAGGCAGACTCTCAACCACTGCGCCACCAGGGAAGCTCCCCCCAGCTGTTTCTTACAGCATTTTCCCATCTTCATAGTTCTAATCTTGATTTTTTAAAAAATTAATTAATTAATTTTATTTAATTTATTTTTGGCTGCATTGGGTCTTTGTTGCTGCATGCGGGCTTTTCTCCAGTTGTGGTGAGCGGGCTTATTGCTGTGGCTTCTCTTGTTGCGGAGCATGGGCTCTAGGCACACGGACTTCAGTAGCTGTGGCACGCGGGCTCAGTAGTTGTGGCTCACAGGCTCTAGAGCGCAGGCTCAGTAGTTGTGGAGCATGGGCTTAGTTGCTCCACAGCATGTGGGATCTTCCCAGACCAGGGCTCAAACCCGTGTCCCCTGCATTGGCAGGTGGATTCTTAACCACTGCGCCATGAGGGAAACCCTCTAATCTTGATTTTAACGTATGTTTCTAGTTATTTCGTTCACTCTCTCACTCAGTAATTAAGTAATTTATTAATTAAATATATGTACAGAAGAATGCCTACTATGGGCCAAGGGCTCTGCTGGGTGCTGGGGATGGAGGGATGAGCAAAAAACAGATGCAATCCCTCCTTTATGGAATTTTTCACTAGCAGAGGTTTTGTGATTAATCAAACAATCACACAAAAATATGTGAAATTGCAACTGCAGTTAGTGAACCCAGGAAAGGTACATCATACTCCAAGAGAGCATAATAGAGGAATTTGACCTGGTCAAGGAAATGAGAGAAGGTTCCCCTGAAAAAAAAGACAATTGAACTGATATCTAAAAAGTGAGCAGACTTAGAAGAGGGGACAGAGGAAAAGGAAAAGCATTTGGGTAGAGGGAACAGCATATGCAAAGCCCTGCTGAGGAAGGGAGCATGGGGGATTTCAGAAACCATTTCTTTGGCCACTTGGAACTACATTCTTTAACTAAATGAACCTTCACAGCAGAGACCTGGAAGAGAGGCACTGTGGTGAAGAGCTGGGAAATGGGTCCAAATCTTGTCTCTCTGAACCATTAGCAGTGTGCTCTTAGACAAAACACAACTTCTCTGAGCTACAATTATCTTACCTAAAAAATACTGTTACTAAAATGCAAAGAGTTTTGTGGTGAGCATGAAATGACATAATTCTTGTAAAGTTTTGCCCAATGCCTGCCACACAATCAGTGGTCAAAAAATGCTTGCTGGGACTTACCCGGTGGTCCAGTAGGTAAAACTCTGCACTCCCAATGCAGGGGGCCTGGGTTCGATCCCTGGTCGGGGAACTAGATCCCACGTGCATGCCACAACTGAGTCTGCATGCTGCAACTAGGAAGCCCGCATGCCTCAACTAAGAGTCCGCATGCTGCAACGAAGATCCCGTGTGCCGCAACTAAAACCTGGTGCAGCCAAAATAAATAAATAAATATTAAAAAATGCTTGCTGATATTATCATTATCCTTTTTTTCTTTACTGTATAAATTATCAGCTGATAGAGCAAATCTAGGCCAAATTCCATTGTTGTGAAGACCAATGAAGTCTGGGGGACAAAAAAGCTTTGGTTTCATTATAAAATGAAGGCTTCAGAGCTGTGTGAAACTTCACTCTTATTCCCTGTTAGCACTGTCTGGGCAGGAGGCAGAAGATGGATGCTTTGGGGACCAGCTTGCCTAGAAAGCACCAGAAGACTCTGCCTCCACCTCCAAGGCTCAGAATCCTGGGAGTCTAACCTTCTGCCAGAGAGCTGTGTTGGTCATTCTCTCCCTGTCTTGCCTGGGATCCTAACAACCCACTTCATTTTGACCTTGCTTCCGACCTTGGTGGACACCCTGAACCCAGGTGACAGGGTGTTCATGGTTTGTTACTCTGATGATGATGATGATGTGGTGTGGGCTTTAAAGTTGAAGGGAAGCCAGCACCCACCTCTCTCTTCCCCTCTTACTCTATTTCTGTCAGTTCTTTGTCTTTCTGTCTCTGCCTCTCAATCTCCATTTTTCTCTCTTTGTCTTCATATATCTCTCTTTGTCTGCCTGTGTCTCACTCGTTTGTCTGTCTCTCTCTGCTTTTCTCTCCATTTCTCTCTGAACTTTACACTAAATTCTCTCTTTTTTTTTTTGGCTGAGCCACACAGCCTGCAGGATCATAGTTCTCCAACCAGGGATTGAACCCAGGACCCCAGCAGTGAAAGCACCGTGTCCTAACCACTGGGCTGCCACGGTGTCTCTCTGTCTTTCTATTGCCCCTGGCTTCCCCACCCTCATCCCTGTCAGCTCATTTTTCCAATTAGCCCTTATTTAACAAGCTATGACTTTATGAAAAGTCCCCTCCAGATGAGGCCATTTTTAATCAAGGGCTTAGCTAACATCATTTTTGTATTTTGTATATGAGCGTGGGGGGGGGGAGTTAGCTGGCTTGCACTTTGATATAGTTGAGTCAAGATAGCCTTTTTATTAGCAAATACGTGCAGATTGGTTTGCAAGATGTGGGGTATGACTAAAATATTAAATTCCTGAAACCGTCAAAGCACTATTAGATGGGGAAGGTAAGTTATAGAAGCGTGTTCTCTCACAAGAATTACACTGACATTCAAAATTAACTTTTCTTAATTCTGCATCCACTGCATTACATGCCAGCTTTGAGGGGGAACATTTATTTATTTATTTATTTATTTATTTATTTAAACATCTTTATTGGAGTATCATTGCTTTACAATGGTGTGTTAGTTTCTGCTGTATAACAAAGTGAATCAGCTATACGTATACATATATCCCCATATCTCCTCCCTCTAGAGCCTCCCTCCCACCCTCCCTATCCCACTCTTCTAGGTGGTCACAAAGCACCGAGCTGATCTCCCTGTGCTATGCGCTGCTTCCCACTAGCTATCTATTTTACATGTGGTAGTGTATATATGTCCATGCCACTCTCTCACTTCGTCCCAGCTTACCCTTCCCCCTCCCCGTGTCCTCAAGTCCATTCTCTACGTCTGCGTCTTTATTCCTGTCCTGCCCCTAGGTTCTTCATAACCATTTTTTTTCTAGATTCCATATATATGTGTTAGCATACAGTATTTGTTTTTCTTTTTCTGACTTACTTCACTCTGTATGACAGACTCTAGATTCCATCCATCTCACTACAAATAACTCAGTTTAGTTTCTTTTTATGGCTGAGTAATATTCCACTGTATATATGTGCCACATCTTCTTTATCCATTCATCTGTCAGTGGACACTTAGGTTGCTTCCATGTCCTGGCTGTTGTAAATAGAGCTGCATTGAACATTGTGGTACATGACTCTTTTTGAATTATAGTTTTCTCAGGGTATATGCCCAGTAGTGGGATTGCTGGGTCGTATGGTAGTTCTATTTTTGCTTTTTTAAGGAACCTCCATACTGTTCTCCATAGTGGCTGTATCAGTTTACATTCCCAACAACAGTGCAAGAGGGTTCCCTTTTCTCCACACCCTCTCCAGCATTTATTGTTTGTAGATTTTGTGATGATGGCCATTCTGATTGATGTGAGGGGATGCCTCATTGTAGTTTTGATTTGCATTTCTCTAATGATTAGTGATGTTGAGCCTCCTTTCATGTGTTTGTTGGCAATCTGTATATATCTTCTTTGGAGAAATGTCTATTTAGATCTTCTGCCCATTTTTGTATTGGGTTGTTTGTTTTTTTGATATTGAGCTGCTTGTATATTTTGGAGATTAATCCTTTGTCAGTTGTTTTGTTTGCAAATATTTTCTCCCATTCTGAGGGTTGTCTTTTCGTCTTGTTTATGGTTTCCTTTGCTGTGCAAAAGCTTTTGAGTTTCATTAGGTCCCATTTGTTTGTTTTTGTTTTTAATTCCATTTTTCTAGGAGGTGGGTCAAAAAGGATCTTGCGATGATTTATGTCATAGAGTTTTCCTCTAAGAGTTGTATAGTGTCTGGCCTTACATTTAGGTCTTTAATCCATTTTGAGTTTATTTTTGTGTATGGTGTTTGGGAGTGTTCTAATTTCATTCTTTTACATGTAGCTGTCCAGTTTTCCCAGCACCACTTATTGAAGAGGCTGTCTTTTCTCCACTGTATATTCTTGCCTCCTTTATCAAAGATAAGATGACCATATGTGCGTGGGTTTATCTCTGGGCTTTCTATCCTGTTCCATTGATCTATATTTCTGTTTTTGTGCCAGTGCCATACTGTCTTGATTACTGTAGCTTTGTAGTATAGTCTGAAGTCAGGGAGCCTGATTCCTCTAACTCCGTTTTTCTTTCTCAAGATTGCTTTGGCTATTCGGAGTCTTTTGTGTTTCCATACAAACTGTGAAATTTTTTGTTCTAGTTCTATTAAAAATGCCGGTGGTAGTTTGATAGGGGTTGCATTGAATCTGTAGATTGCTTTGGGTAGTATAGTCATTTTCACAATGTTGAACATGGTATATTTCTCCATCTGTTTGTATCAACTTTAATGTCTTTCATCAGTGTCTTATAGTTTTCTGCATACAGGTCTTTTGTCTCCTTAGGTAGGTTTATTCCTAGGTATTTTATTCTTTTTGTTGTAGTGGTAAAGGGGAGTGTTTCCTTAATTTCTCTTTCAGATTTTTCATCATTAGTGTATAGGAATGCAAGAGATTTCTGTGCATTAATTTTGTATCCTGCTACTTTACCAAATTAATTTATTATCTCTAGTAGTTTTCGGGTAGCATCTTTAGGATTCTCTCTATATAGTATAATGTCATCTGCAAGCAGTGACAGTTTTACTTCTTCTCTTCTGATTTGTATTCTTTTTATTTCTTTTTCTTCTCTCATTGCTGTGGCTAACACTTCCAAAGCTATGTTGAATAATAGTGTTGAGAGTGGGCAGCCTTGTCTTGTTCCTGGTCTTAGAGGAAATGGTTTCAGTTTTTCACCATTGAGAACGATGTTGGCTATGGGTTTGTCCTATGTGGCCTTTATTATGTTGAGGTAGGTTCCCTCTATGCCTACTTTCTGGAGAGTTTTCATCATAAATGGGTGTTGAATTTTGTCGAACGCTTTTTCTGCATCTATTGAGGTTATCATATTGTTTTTATCCTTCAATTTGTTAATATGGTGTATCACATTGATTGATTTGCATATACTGATGAATCCTTGCATTCCTGGGATAAACCCCACTTGATCATGGTGTATGAACCTTTTAATGTGTTGTTGGATTCTGTTTGCTAGCATTTTTTTGAGGATTTGTGCATCTATGTTCATCAGTGATATTGCCCTGTAGTTTTTTTTTGTGTATGACATCTTTGTCTGGTTTTGGTATCAGGGTGATGGTGGCCTCATAGAGTGAGTTTGGGAGTGTTCCTCCCTCTGCTATATTTTGGAAGAGTATGAGAAGGATAGGTGTTAGCTCTTCTCTAAATGTTTGATAGAATTCGCCTGTGAAGCCATCTGGTCCTGGACTTTTGTTTGTTGGAAGATTTTTTTTTTTTAGAAATTCACGTTCTTTTATTTATTTATTTATTTATTTATTTATGACTGTGTTGAGTCTTCGTTTCTGTGCGAGGGCTTTCTCTAGTTGCGGCAAGTGGGGACCACTGTTCATCGCAGTGCGCGGGCCTCTCACCATCGCGGCCTCTCTTGTTGTGGAGCACAGGCTCCAGACGCGCAGGCTCAGTAATTGTGGCTCACGGGCCCAGTTGCTCCGTGGCATGTGGGATCTTCCCAGACCAGGGCTCGAACCCATGTCCCCTGCATTGGCAGGCAGATTCTCAACCACTGCGCCACCAGGGAAGCCCTGGAAGATTTTTAATCACAGTTTCAATTACAGTGCTTGTGATTGGTCTGTTTATATTTTATGTTTCTTCCTGGTTCAGTCTCGGAACGTTGTGCTTTTCTAAGAATTTGCCCATTTCTAACAGGTTGTCCATTTTATTGGCATTATAGTTGCTTGTAGTAATCTCTCGTGATCCTTTGTATTTCTGCAATGTCAGTTGTTACTTCTTGTTTTGCATTTCTAATTCTATTGATTTGAGTCTTCTCCCTTTTTTCTTGATGAGTCTGTCTAATGGTTTATCAATCTTGTTTATCTTCTCAAAGAACCAGCTTTTAGTTTTATTGATCTTTGCTATCATTTCCTTCATTTCTTTTTCATTTATTTCTGATCTGATCTTTGATTTCTTTCCTTCTGCTAACTTTGGGTTTTTCATTTTGTTCTTTCTCTAATCGCTTTAGTTGTAAGGTTAGGTTGTTTATTTGAGATTTTTCTAGTTTCTTGAGGTAGGATTGTACTGCTATAAACTTCCCTCTTAGAACTGCTTTCGCTGCATCCCATAGGTTTTGGGTCGTTGTGTTTTCATTGTCATTTGTTTCTAGGTATTTTTTGATTTCCTCTTTGTTTTCTTCAGTGATCTCTTGGTTATTTAGTCGTGTATTGTTTAGGCTCCATGTGTTTGTATTTTTTACAGTTTTTTTCCGTCAGTTGATATCTAGTCTCAGAGCGTTGTGGTTGGAAAAGATACTTGATACAATTTCAATTTTCTTAAATTTACCAAGGCTTGATTTGTGACCCAAGATATGATCTATCCTGGAGAATGTTCCATGAGCACTTGAGAAGAAAATGTATTCTGTTGTTTTTGGATGGAATGTCCTATAAATATCAATTAAGTCCATCCTGTTTAATGTGTCATTTAAAGCTTGTGTTTCCTTATTTATTTTCATTTTGGATGATCTGTCCATTGGTGAAAGTGGGGTGTTAAAGTCTCCTACTATTATTGTGTTACTGTCGATTTCCCCTTTTATGGCTATTAGCATTTGCCTTATGTATTGAGGTGCTCCTATGTTGGGTGCATAAATATTTACAACTGTTATATCTTCTTCTTGGATTGATCCCTTGATCATTATGTGGTGTCCTTCTTTGTCTCTTGTAATAGTCTTTATTTAAAAGTCTATTTTGTCTGATATGAGATTTGCTACTCCAGCTTTCTTTTGATTTCCATTTGCATGGAATATCTTTTTCCATCTGGTCACTTTCAGTCTGTATGTGTCCCTAGGTCTGAAGTGGGCCTCTTGTAGACAGCATACATACGGGTCTTGTTTTTGTATCCATTCAGCCAGTCTATGGCTTTTGGTTGGAGCATTTAATCCATTTACTTTTAAGGTAATTATTGATATGTATGTTCCTATTACCATTTTCTTAATTGTTTTGGGTTTGTTATTGTAGGTCTTTTCCTTCTCTTGTGTTTCCGGCCTAGAGAAGTTCCTTTAGCATTTGTTGTAAAGCTGGTTTGGTGTTGCTGAATTCTCTTTACTTTTGCTTGTCTTTAAAGGTTTTAATTTCTCCATCGAATCTGATTGAGATCCTTGCTAGGTAGAGTAATCTTGGTTGTAGATTTTTCCCTTTCATCACTTTAAATATGTCCTGCCACTCCCTTCTGGCTTGCAGAGTTTCTGCTGAAAGATCAGCTGTTAACCTTATGAGGATTCCCTTGTATGTTACTTGTTGCTTTTCCCTTGCTGCTTTTAATATTTTTTTCTTTGTATTTAATTTGTGATAGTTGATTAATATGTGTCTTGGCATGTTTCTCCTTGGATTTATCCTGTATTGGACTCTCTGTGCTTCTTGGACTTGATTGACTATTTCCTTTCCTATGTTAGGGAAGTTTTCAACTATAATCTCTTCAAATATTTTCTCAGACCCTTTCTTTTTCTCTTCTTCTACTGAGACCCCTATATTTCGAATGGTGTGTTTAATGTTGTCCCAGAGGTCTCTGAGAATGTCCTCAATTCTTTTCATTCTTTTTCCTTTATTCTGCTCTGCGGTAGTTATTTCCACTATTTTATCTTCCAGGTCACTTATCTGTTCTTCTGCCTCAGGTATTCTGCTATTGATTACTTCTAGAGAATTTTTAATTTCATTTATTGTGTTGTTCATCATTTTTTGTTTGCTCTTTAGTTTTTCTAGGTCCTTGTTAAACATTTCTTGTATTTTCTCCATTCTGTTTTCAAGATTTTGGATCATCTTTACTATCATTACTCCGAATTCTTTTTCAGGACTGCCTATTTCCTCTTCACTTGTTTGGTCTGGTGGGTTTTTACCTTGCTCCTTCATCTGCTGCATATTTCTCTGTCTTCTCATTTTGTTTAACTTTCTATGTTTGGGGTCTCCTTTTCGCAGGCTGCAAGTTCATAGTTCCTTTTGTGCTTAGTGTCTGCCCCCCGTGGTGAGGTTGGTTCAGTGGCTTGTGTAGGCTTCCTGGTGGAGGGGACTGGTGCCTGTGTTCTGGTGGGTGGGGCTGGATCTTGTCTTTCTGGTGGGCAGGGCTGCGTCTGGTGGTGTGTTTTGAGGTGTCTGTGAACTTAGTATGATTTTAGGCAGCCTCTCTGCTAATGGGTGGGGTTGTGTTACTGTCCTGCTAGTTGTTTGGCATGGGGCATCCAGCACTGGAGCTTGCTGGCCGTTGGGTGGAGCTGGGTCTTAGCATTGAGACGGAGATCTCTGGGAGAGCTCTCGCTGATTGATATTATGAGGGGCTGGGAGGTCTCTGGTGGTCTAATGTCCTGAAGTCTGCTCTCCCACCTCAGAGGCTCAGGCCTGACACGAGGCCAGAGCACCAAGACCCTGTCAACCACACGGCTTAGCATTGGCTTCCAACCTCTCCAAAAGCGGTGGTGTTGGAGGGGAGGGAGCAGGAAGGAGGAGACCGAGATGAAGCTGAAGTGAGCACCTTTTGTCCCGCAACAGCCGCTCCTCCCCAGGCAGTCTGAGAACCCGGCAAGAAGCTATTGACTCCGGTTCTTAGTTTGTGCACTGGCCGTGAACAGATGGTTTAAGGTGCCCCACTGGTGCACCAGGAACATAGTGGGTGCATGGTGAACCACAGCCCAAGATCTACGTGGCCAGTAGAATCGCAAACCGTGAAGGAAACGCAGAGCTGAGCTTGGACCCTGGTAGCAGGAGAAAGGGGCATTCCAAAGGGGACTGTTTTTAATGTATTTAAAAATCTATTACAAGAAAAATGTAAATGACCCATCCTAAAGCCTGGATGGGAGTATGTGTGTGATTGAAGAGTTGGGAGAGCCTAGGGACCCCTCCTGCCTATGTCAGGAAGGTGCCTGGGTGGGGATTGTAATTAAAAGCACAAGAAGCTGATCAGTTGGGTTGTCCTCTCAAGAGAGACTGTGTTAACTGAGGATCTGTGGAAGTGAGTCCAAGGAGGCCAGACTGGTCAGTGTATGTGTCCAGAATTGTCCAGAAAAGAGAGTTCCTAGACCTACAAGCAAGAGAACCTGCTTGTGCATCAGGGAAATCCCTAGAATACAGGGGCTCAATGTTATGATCGCCCATCTGACTCTTTGGTTGCAGGACCACTCATAATGTCTGTCATAAGCTGGGTCCCCCCAGAAGCAGACCCTGAGACAAGGGTTTTCAGTGCAAGGAGTTTATTTGGCAGGTGATTCCATGAAGCACTAGTAGGGGAGGGATCTGACAGAGAAGGGTAATAAGCAGTAGCATTTTGCTGAGGGCAGCTGGGAGGCTGGGTAGCACATGCTTCAGAGTTGCTCGTGGTGTGCAAAGTTGTGTGGATGAGGAAGTATGTATCCTTCACTCACAGCAGTCATCACTGAAGGGCTACTCCTGGGGGCATTACCTCATCGACACTTCTGACTTGCTCCATGCATTGGCTTAGCATGCTTTTCTCTGGCTTAACCAGAGAAAGCCCTGGCAAAGAATCACAGGTATTTACAGAAGTAGTCACATCAGTGTGCAAGGGATGGTGAGAGGGACAGCAATAGTATATACTATGTTTTCTGGTAAAGATCTGTAACAGGAAGAAAATGTGCTCGGTGAAGAAGATGAAATTTTCTTCCCTAAGCACTTCTGATTCTCAACAGCAATCAATACGTTGGCACTGATTTTTTTTTTGTTTTTTCCTGCACCGTGCGGCCTGTGGGATCTTACTTCCCTGACTAGGGATTCAACCTGGGCCCTGGCAGTGAAAGCACCGAGTCTTAACCACTGGACCGCCCGGGGAATTCCTGTTGGCGCTGATTTATGCATTGCTCTTTTGTGAGTTTGGCTGGTGTGAGTCGAGAGTGACAGCCCCTTTTTGGGAGTACATGGCAAAATTGAATTCCTTAGATTAAAGAAACCTAGATCAAGTTTGGAAACTGAAAAGTGAAAAATCGCACCAGGCAGGGACCACGAATAAGTGAAGTGGGTGGGAGGAGGAGGAGAATGCACAGGAAGTACTTAGTGTGGTACGTAGCATATAGTAAGTGATCAATAAAAATGATTTACAACAGCAGCAGCAACTATATCTGGGGACAGCTTTAAGGAGGAAGTGGAACCCAAGTGTAACTTATTGAAAGGATGCCAAACAGAGTAGGAAACTAACCAGGAAGAAGTTAAGAAAGAAGTCTCCTTGCCTAACCCTGGCCTCTTGTATAGACCTTGTAATTAGGATGACAGTCATTTTCTATTTTTTGCAGTGATGGCGATTTCTTAGATGTGAGGTTAATTGATAATATGGGTGTGTAACATCTTCTCAGATGTTTTAGATGCTGGTAATTAACCTCTCTGTTCCAGGGGGCTGGGGAGTGGGACAGCCATTAATCATTTGTCTTCTTGGTGTTCTGTCGTCAGCGTCTTTCCATGTCGTCTGCTGCATTGGCTTTGACACATGAGAAGCGCCAACATGGAGGAATACAAAAGCGAGTCATAGTGTCTGGGTAGCCAGAGAGAGTTGACTTTCTATTCATGTGGCTGAGATGAGATCTGGTTTATCCATCAGGCACTGTGAGGTCAGTGCTAGGAGTTTATGAGCCTTACAAAGGCCTGTGGGAATATTTGCACCCTAAAAAGGAATGTGGCCTCTGAAATATGAAAAGAAAACCATAAAATTGAAAAAAATTAAATTTTATTTTTCCCTCACTTTACTGAGGTATAATTGACAAGTAAAAATTGTATATACTTAGGTTGTACAATGTGACTTTAAGGTATACAGTGTGATGATTTAATATGTGTATACACTGTGAAATGATTACCGCAGTCAAGGTAATTAACACATCCATAACCTCATATAGTTATTTTTTGTATTATGTTTTTTTGTGGATGAGAACACCTAAGATCTACTCTTTCAGCAAATTTCAAGCAGACAATACAGTATTATTAATTATAATCACAGTGCTGTACATTAGATTCCCAGAACTTATTCATTTTATAACTGAAACTTTATATCCTTTGACTAATATCTCCTCATTTTCCCCACCCACCAGCCCCTGGCAACCACCCTTCTCTCTGGTTCTGTGAGTTCTACTTTATAAACTGAAATTGATAGGTTTCATTCCATGAAACACTGTACACATTGTAACATATGTCAGTTAGTCAATGGAATAGCCAGATGAAGAGGCTTCTGCCCCAGTGGAGTTGGGGTGTGCCACCCTTCCAGCACAGGGATGGGAAGCTCTCTGAATCCTGCTGTTTGGGGTTTTTATGGAGATTCCATCACATAGGCATGATTGATTAAATCTTTGGCCTTTGATGATTAACTCAAATCTCCAGCCCTTCTCCCCTTCCTGGAGGTTGGGAGGGGGTTTAGGGCTGAAAGTTCCAACCCTCTAATTATGCCTTGATCTTTCCATGACCAGTGCCCATCCTGAAGCTCTCTAGGGCCTCCCAGCCAGCTGTCATCTCATCAGCATAAAAAAGATACACTTAACACTCCAGAGATCCTAAGGGTCTTAGAAGCTCTGTGTCAGAAACAGGGGACTAAGACCAAATATTGGGTTGGTCAAAATGTTCATTTTCCCTTACAGAAAAACCCAAACGAACATTTTGGTCAACCCAATATTATCACAAAAGATGCTCCTAGCACCACTATCACTCAGGAAATTACAAGAGTTTTAGGAGCTCTGTGTAAGGAACCAGGGACAGAGACCAAGTATATATTTCGTATTATACCAGAGCCACTAACTATCCCAGGGACTTTAGGTAAGTGGCTTGATACCCCTGATCCTCAGTTTCTGGTGTGTTCTTGGTTGCTGTGAGGACTGACTGAGTTAATACACGTGGAGGATTCAGTATTATACCTCATGCCTGCAATAAATGTACAGTTTCTTCACCCTGAACCGTGAGCCTAGAGAAAAGAGATTGCATAACAGATTTTGAATCACAGTGGTGCAGCTTCCCAATGTTTGTGGATTTAGGGCACTCCTTGGGGGTATAATTAGAATCAGATTATGGCAAAGGTTGACCCCCTCCTAAGAGGAGGTCATCTATTTCCCTCCTCTTAATTTAAATACAGGCTCTACTGCAAGTCACTGTCCCCAGGTGAGCTGAATAATTAATGCCAGTTCTGATAATACTGCCTGGCTCAAAAATGGTTCATTATTACCGATAATAACAACTACCACTGATTAAGTGCTTGTTCTGTACCGTTGATTAAGTGCTTGTTCTGTGCCAGACTCTGCCCTGAGTCCTTTTCTAGCATGGGGTCTAGAGTTAAGCAGTTCAGAGAAATCTTAGTTCAAGTGCCACTCTTGCCTCCTCGGAGCAATTTTTCTTCAGGTAAGTCACTTCCCCTTTCTCTGAGCCTCAGTGTCTTCATCTGTAAAATGGGACAACATGAGCTGCTCCATCAACAAAGTTGTGCTAAAGGTTAAATGCACAATTAATCCAAAGCTTTTTAGCCTGAAGCCAGGCAGGCCGTAAGCACTTGATAAATGTTCACTTTTATTATTATCATCATATTTCTTAATCTTTACAGAAACCCTCTGAGGTAGATATGAAAAACGTTTGGCTGTTTTCATATGGCAACGCTTTGAAATACAGGCGCTTTCAATATTTAATTCCATTTCCCTTTATTATCTTTTTTCACAATGTATTTGGGAGTGGGGATGTAAATTAGCCCCTTATCAACAGGAAAGTGGATATATACATTAGACTCATGCCGCTGAAAATGAATGAGCTCAGGCTCTGTGAATCAACATGGGTGAATCCTCCAAAAAACATAATGTCGAGAGCAATAAAAGCAAGTTGCCCCAGAATGCATATGGAGTTTTATTTCTATAAAGTTTAAAACTATGCAAAGCAGTTGAGTAAGGTTAGGGATACACATTACATACGCGGGTAGTAAAAGTATAGAGACACACATGAGACTGAAAACGCCAAATTCAGAGCAGAGGTTCCCTCTGTGGAGTCGGTGGGGGGTATGGTTGAGGAGGGGCATACAAGAGCCTTCAGATATATTGGGGATGCTTATTTCTTAATCTGCTGTTGGGGGCATTTATTATTCTCTGTGTCCTTGAACATACATCTCAAGTCGGTAATAGTAACCGTCGTGGTCCTAACGCGGGTTGGAAAAGAAATTTCCAGACACAAGGCAGAATGTAAAGAAGTTAGAATTTATTAGAGGGAAGGGTCGCTGCCAGAACAGCGGGCCGACTTCCTAGTAATCTGCGAGAGTCTAGCCCAAACATGTGCTACTGATCAGTTTTTATAGCCAGAAAACAAAGGAATGGTCTAAGGTGAAAATTTCGTTTACTGATTGGTCGAGGCATATATACCTTCCTTCTATAGGGTGGGAGTGGGACAGGGCATATGCCTTTCCTTATTTGGGACAGATTCCCCGTTGCTCAGGTAGGCGTCGCCCAGGTGGGCTCAGGAATTTTGTAACCATCGCAACATAGTGGGGAGGGCAATTAAGAGTCCGGTAGGGGGTGTAATGCTGAAACTTTTTCAGGCAGGGTCGTCCTTTGTCCTTGAAGCACCATTGTCCTTGGAGCACCACAGTAATTTTTAAAAATTGCACCCCAGCCATGGGGAGAGGAATTTGGGGGGGTCCCTCTGTATTCTTGAGATTCCCCCCACCCCACAAACCAGGTTCTTTAACCTTCCTGAAACCAAAGCTTCTCTCCACCCATCTCCATTGCTTCCCAGTGCCTCACTAACAAAGCCCCCAGCCCACCTGGCTCAAAACATAGGTTCCTTGCAACCAGGTTCTCCATTTGCACGTTAAAGGAGCTCTTCCTTGCTTTCCCCACCTGTGTTTTAATTACAGTTCACCTCCCTGGCTTCATTCTGCTCACCTCCAAACACTCCCAGACACGCATTGGCTCTTTTGTGGGGGGTGGGAGAGAGAAGGCAGGAGATGTACTTATTACTGCAGAAATGGGACCAACCTTAACAGGGGAAGGGCTGAGACAAGTCATGTTATAAATGGGGCTCCCCGACTCCAATTCCAACATCTTTATAAGAGTGAAGTTTTATTAAAATGAACACCAAAAGTAGTCTTGAAGTGAAAAGGGAATACAATATACCTGTCCTCACCCTCCAACATACTGCCTAGTTGTGTGTGTGTGTGTGTGTGTGTGTGTGTGTGTGTGTGTGTGCGTGTGTTGGTTGCAGATGACCGGAGGAGCAACATTTGCCAGGCAATCAGCTCTGGCCTTCGCAACAACTGACCCTTTGATCTGGAACTCCAAGGTAGGAGGAGTTCTAAATTAGTATATTTTCCAGGTGACTGAAACATACACCCCTGAGGTCATCTATATTTACATGCAGAACATGAGGTTCAGAGAGGTTAAGTGATTTTCCCAAGGGTACACAGCTGGTAAAGTGGCAGAGCTGATACCTGGTACCTAGATCTGTCTGAGGTCATGGGCTGTGTTTCTATTTGCTAGTGTGTTGTTAAAACTTTTCTGTTTTACTGAGGGTGATTTTAATGGCAGTCATTCCAAGACTCACCCCCTTTTAAAATTGTTTTGCTCTCTAAAAGAGGGTACAGGAGATTGGTTCGGATGGTGGAGTAGAAGGACGTGTGCTCACTCCCTCTTGGGAGAGCACCAGAATCACAACTAACTGCTGAACAATCGTCGACAGGAAGACACTGGAACTCACCAAAAAAGATACCCCACATGCAAAGACAAAGGAGAAGCCGCAATGAGACGGTAGGAGGGGTGCAATCACAATAAAATCAAATCCCATAACTGCTGGGTGGATGACTCACAAACTGGAGAACACTTATACCACAGAAGTCCACCCACTGGAGTGAAGGTTCTGAGCCCCACGGCAGGCTTCCCAACCTGGGGGTCTGGCAGCGGGAGGAGGAATTCCTAGAGAATCAGACTTTGAAGGCTAGCAGGATTTGATTGCAGGACTTCGACAGGACTGGTGGAAACAGAGACTCCACTCTTGGAGGGCACACACAAAGTAGTGTGCGCATCGGGACCCAGGGGAAGGAGCAGTGACCCCATAGGAGACTGAACCAGACCTACCTGCTAGTGTTAGAGGGTCTCCTGCAGAGGTGGGGGTGTGGCTGTGGCTCTCCGTGGGGACATCGACACTGGAAGCAGAAGTCCTGGGACGTACTCCTTGGTGTGAGCCCTCCCAGAGTCCGCCATTAGCCCCACCAAAGAGCCTGGGGAGGATCCAGTGTTGGGTCACCTCAGGCCAAACAACCAACAGGGAGGGAACCCAGGCGCACCCATGAGCAGACAAGTGGATTAAAGTTTTACTGAGCTCTGCCCACCAGAGCAACACCCAGCTATACCCACCACCAGTCCTTCCCATCAGGAAGCTTGCACAAGCCTCTTAGATGGCCTCAGCCACCAGAGGGCAGGCAGCAGAAGCAAGAAGAACTACAGTTCTGCAGCCTGTGGAAAGAAAACCACATTCACAGAAAGACAGACAAAATGAAAAGGCAGAGAACTTTGTACCAGATGAAAGAACAAGATAAAACCCTAGAAAAACAACTAAATGAAATGGAGATAGGCAACCTTCCAGAAAAAGAATTCAGAATAATGATAGTGAAGATGATCCAGGACCTCGGAAGAAGAATGGAGGCAAAGATCGAGAAGATGCAAGAAATGTTTAACAAAGACCTAGAAGAATTAAAGAACAAACAAACAGAGATGACCAGTGCAATAACTGAAACGCAAACTACACTGGAAGGAATCAGTAGCAGAAAAACTGAGGCAGAAGAACGGGTAAGTGACCTGGAAGACAGAATGGGGGAATTCACTGCTGCAGAACAGACTCAAAAAAGAATGAAAAGAAATGAAGGCAGCCTAAGAGACCTCTGGGACAACATTAAACGCAACAACATTAGCATTATAGGGGTCCCAGAAGGAGAAGAGAGAGAGAAGGGACCCGAGAAAATATTTGAAGAGATTATAGTCGAAAACTTCCCAAACATGTGAAAGGAAATAGCCACCCAAGTCCAGGAAACGTAGAGTCCCAAGCAGGATAAACCCAAGGAGAAACATGCTGAGACACATAGTAATCAAACTGACAAAAATTAAAGAAAAATTATTGAAAGCAACAAGGGGAAAATGACAAATAACATACAAGGGAACTCCTGTAAGGTTAACAGATGATTTCTCAGCAGAAACTCTACAAGCCAGAAGGGGGTGGCACGATATATTTAAAGTGATGAAAGGAAGAACCTACAACCAAGATTACTCTACCTGGCAAGGATCTCATTCAGATTCAACGGAGAAATCGAAAGCTTTACAGACAAGCAGAAGCTAAGAAAATTCAGCACCACCAAACCAGCCCTACAGCAAATGCTAAAGGAACGTCTCTAAGTGGGAAGTACTCCCACAAGAGAAGAAAAGGACCTACAAAAGGAAACCCATAACAATTAAGAAAATGGTAATAGGAACATACATATCGATAATTACCTTAAACATGAATGGATTAAATGCTCCAACCAAAAGTCACAGGCTTGCTGAATGGATACAAAATCAAGACCCGTATATATTGCTGTCTACAAGACACGCACTTCAGACCTAGGGACACATACAGACTGAAAGTGACCGGATGGAAAAAGATATTCCATGCAAATGGAAATTAAAAGAAAGCTGGAGTAGCAATACTCATATCACATAAAATAGACTTTAAAATAAAGAACGTTACAAGAGACAAGGAAGGACACTACATAATGATCAAGGGATCAATTCAAGAAGAAGATATAACAATTATAAATATATGTGCACCCAACATAGGAGCACCTCAATACATAAGGCAACTGCTAACAACTATAAAAGAGGAAATCAACAGTAGCACAATAATAGTGGGGAACTTTAACACCTCACTTACACCAATGGACAGATCATCCAGACAGAAAATTAATAAGGAAACACAAGCTTTGAATGACACAATAGACCAGATAGATTTAATTGATATTTCTAGGACATACCATCCAAAACCAGCAGATTACACTTTCTTCTCAAGTGCACACGGAACATTCTCCAGGATAGATCACTTCTTGGGTCACAAATCAAGCCTCGGTAAATTTAAGAAAATTGGAATCATATCAAGCATCTTTTCCGACCACAACGCTATGAGATTAGAAATGAATTACAGGGAAAAAAATGTAAAAAACACAAACACATGGAGGCTAAACAATACGTTACTAAATAACTAAGAGATCGCTGAAGAAATCAAAGAGGAAATCAGAAAATACCTAGAGACAAATTACAGCGAAAACATGACGATCCAAAACTTATGGGATGCAGCAAAAGCAGTTCTAAGAGGGAAGTTTGTAACAATACAAGCCTACCTCAAAAAACAAGAAAAATCTCATAAAAAATCTAACCTTACACCTAAAGGAACTAGAGAAAGAAGAACAAACAAAACCCAGAGTTAGTAGAAGGAAAGAAATCATAAAGATCACAGCAGAAATAAATGAAATAGAAGCAAAACAATAGCAAAGATCAATAAAAGCAAAAGCTGGTTCTTTGAGAAGATAAACAAAATTGATAAGCCATTAGCCAGACTCATCAAGAAAAAGAGGGAGAGGACTCAAATCAATAAAATTAGAAGGGAAAAAGGAGAAGTTACAAGGTACACTGCAGAAATACAAAGCATCCTAAGAGACTACTACAAGCAACTCTATGCCAATAAAATGGACAACCTGGAAGAAATGGACAAATTCTTAGAAAGGTATAACCTTCCAAGACTGATTGAAATAGAAAATAGAAAATATTTTCTTCCAATAGAAAATATGAACAAGCCAATCACAGGTAATGAAATTGAAACTGTGATTAAAAATCTTCCAACAAACAAAAGTCCAGGACCAGATGGCTTCACAGGTGAATTCTATCAAATATTTAGAGAAGAGCTAACACCCATCCTTCTCAAATTCTTCCAAAAAATTGCAGAGGAAGGAACACTGCCAAACTCATTCTATGAGGCCACCATCACCCTGATACCAAAACCAGACAAAGATACTACAAAAAAAGAGAATTACAGACAGATCTCACTGATGAATATAGATGCAAAAATCCTCAACAAAATACTAGCAAACAGAATCCAACAACACAGTAAAAGGATCATACACCACGATCAAGTGGGATTTATCCCAGGGATGCAAGGATTCTTCAATATACGCAAACCAGTCAATGTGATACACGGTATTAACAAATTGAAGAATAAAAACCATGTGATCATCTCAATAGATGGAGAAAAAGCTTTTGACAAAATTCAACACCCGTTTATGATAAAAACTCTCCAGAAAGCGGGCATAGAGAGAACGTACCTCAACATAATAGAGGCCACATATGACAAACCCACAGCAAACATCATTCTCAATGGTGAAAAACTGAAAGCATTCCTCTAAGATGAGGAACAAGACAAGGATGTCCACTCTCGCCACTATTATTCAACATAGTTTTGGAAGTCCTAGCCACAGCAATCAGAGAAGAAAGAGAAATAAAAGGAATACAAATTGGAAAAGAAGGAGTAAAACCGTCACTGTTTGCAGATGACATGATGCTATACATAGAGAATCCTAAAGATGCCACCAGAAAACTACTAGAGCTAATCAATGAATTTGGTAAAGTTGCAGGATACAAAATTAATGCACAGAAATCTTTGGCATTCCTATACGCCAAAAATGAAAAATCAGAAAGAGGAATTAAGGAAGCAATCCCATTCACCTTTGCAACAAAAAGAATAGAATACCTAGGAATAAACCTGCCTAGGGAGGTAAAAGACCTGGACTCAGAAAACTATAAGACACTGATGAAAGAAATCAAAGATGACACAGACAGATGTAGAGATACAGCATGTTCTTGGATTGGAAGAATCAATATTGTGAAAATGACTATACTACCCAAAGCAATCTACAGATTCAATGCAATCCCTATCAAATTACCAGTGGCAATTTTTATAGAACTAGAACAAAAAATCTTAAAATTTGTATGGAGACACAAAAGACCCCGAATAGCCAAAGCAGTCTTGAGGGAAAAAAACGGAGCTGAAGGAATCAGACTCCCTTACTTCAGACTATACTACAAAGCTACAGTAATCAAGACAATATAGTACTGGCACAAAAGCAGAAATATAGATCAATGGAACAGGATAGAAAGCCCAGAGATAAACCCACGCACCTATGGTCAACTAATCTATGACAAAGGAGAAAAGACAGTCTCTTCAATAAGTGGTGCTGGGAAAACTGGACAGCTACATGTAGAAGAATGAAATTAGAACACTCCTTAACACCATACACAAAAATAAACTCAAAATGGATTAGAGACCTAAATGTAAGACCGGACACTGTAAAACTCTTAGAGGAAAACATAGGAAGAACACTGTATGACATAAATCACAGCAAGATCTTTTTTGATCCACCTCCTAGAGTAATGGAAATAAAAACAAAAATAAACAAATGGGACCTAATGAAACTTCAAAGCTTTGCACAGCAAAGGAAACCAAAAACAAGACGAAAAGACAACCCTCAGAATGGGAGAAAATATTTGCAAACGAATCAACGGACAAAGGATTAATCTCCAAAATATATAAACAGCTCATGCAGCTCAGTATTAAGGAAACAAACAACCCAATCCAAAAATGGGCAGAAGACCTAAACAGACACTTCTCCAAAGAAGACATACAGATGGCCAAGAAGCACATGAAAAGCTGCTCAACATCACTAATGATTAGAGAAATGCAAATCAAAACTACAATGAGGTATCACCTCACACCAGTTAGAATGGGCATCATCAGAAAATCTACAAACAACAAATGCTGGAGAGGGTGTGGAGAAAAGGGAACCCTCTTCCACTGTTGGTGGGAATGTAAATTGATACAGCCACTATGGAGAAGAGTATGGAGGTTCCTTAGAAAACTAAAAATAGAATTACCATATGATCCAGCAATCCCACTACTGGACATATACCCAGAGAAGAGCATCATTCAAAAAGACACATGCACCCCAATGTTCATTGCAGCACTATTTACAATAGCCAGGTCGTGGAAGCAACCTAAATGCCCATCGACAGACGAATGGATAAAGAAGTTGTGGTACATACATACAATAGAATGTTACTCAGCCATAAAAAGGAACAAAATTGAGTCATATGTAGAGACGTGGATGGATCTAGAGACAGTCATACAGATTGAAATAAGTCAGAAAGAAAAATATCGTATATTAACGCATATATGTGGAACCTAGAAAAATGGTACAGATGAACTGGTTTGCAGGAAAGAAATAGAAACACAGATGTAGAGAACAAACGTATGGACACCAAGGGGGGAAAGCAGCAGGGGGTGGGGGTGGTGGGATGAATTGGGAGATTGGGATTGACATGTATACACTAATATGTATAAAATAGATAACTAATAAGAACCTGCTGTATAAAGAAATAAATAAAATCCAAAAATTAAAAAAAAAGGGGGGGCTTCCCTGGTGGCACAGTGGTTGAGAATCCGCCTGCCAATGCAGGGGACACGGGTTCGAGCCCTGGTCTGGGAAGATCCCACACGCCACAGAGCAACTAGGCCCGTGAGCCACAAGTACTGAGCCTGCGCGTTGGGAGCCTGTGCTCCGCAACAAGAGAGGCCGCGATAGTGAGAGGCCTGCGCACCGCGATGAAGAGTGGCCCCCGCTTGCCGCAACTAGAGAAAGCCCTCGCACAGAAACGAAGACCCAACACAGCCAAAAATAAATAAATAAATAAATTAAAAAAAAAAAAAAGAGGGTACAGAAACAATTTAACTTTCTCCATGTTATAAAATTCAGTTATCCATCCTTTCTGAAGTTATACTCTCAGCTGTAGCTGAGGGGCAGATGGGTAAAGAAGCTAACATATATTCACCTACTACCACGTGCCAAGCATCTGCTAGACATCTTACATATACTTATTTGTGTTCCCTATTCTCTGTTATTCTCATTTTACAGATGGAGAAACTGTGGCTCAGTGTATTCATTGTCACCGTATATCAAATTAACAGCTTTAAACAACAAACATTTATGGTCTTTCATAGTTTCTGAGGGTCAGTGTTTCAGGAGCAGATTAGCTGGGTGGTTCTGGCTGAGGATTTCATGAGGTTGCACTCAGAATGTGGCAGGGGCTGCAGTCATCTGAGGCCTGACTGGTGCTGGAAAATTTACTTCCATTCACATGATTGTTGGCGGAAGGCCTCAGTTCCTAGCCTCATGGATCTTTCCATAGAGCTGCCTGTATGAATGACCTCACAACACAGAATGGTCCAGGAGAGACGGAGACCAAGATGGAAGCCATAATGCCTTTTTTGACTTAGTCTTTGTAGTTGGACACTGTCAATTCTGCTTTATTCTATTTGTTAGAAGGGGAGAATTAGGCTCTACCTCTTGAAGGTGGAAGTATTAAAGAATTTGTAGACATGTTTTAAAACCGCCACACTCAGGGAGGTGCCATCACCTGCCAAAGTTCATAGAGTTTGTCAGTGGTAGAGGTTAGACGCAACCACAGTTCTAGATGGTTCCCCACTCTTTTTTTTTTTTTTTTTCTAAAATCTTGTAGGGACTTTTGTTTTTGTTTTTTTTTTTACTTTTGGCTGTGTTGGGTCTTCGTTTCTGTGCGAGGGCTTTCTCTAGTTGTGGCAAGCGGGGGCCACTCTTCATCGCGGTGTGCGGGCCTCTCACTATCGTGGCCTCTCTTGTTGCGGAGCACAGGCTCCAGACGCGCAGGCCCAGTGATTGTGGCTCAGGGGCCCAGTCGCTCCGCGGCATGTGGGATCTTCCCAGACCAGGGCTCGAACCCATGTCCCCTGCATCGGCAGGCAGATTCTCAACCACTGTGCCACCAGCGAAGCCCCCCACTCTTTTCTTTTCACTGTTCTGTGATTTCTCCCTGACTGAGGAATGGAGAGCTCTTTGCCCTTACGCTAATTAGCCCCAGACTGCAAGCCTCGTTATTTGCCTTTAGAGCTCCCCTCTTTCTGTCTCTATCGTCCATCACACCTAAGCAGCATCCTTCTTATTCTAAATTGGAATTTTGAATCTCCTGTGAAAATGGGAAACCTGGTAACTTTTAGTGTGAATTGTGTGTAAATCAAGAGTCTGTAGGCTCTGAGTGAATATTTGGGGTTTCTCCTTTATCAGGTGGCTTTTATAACATTTTGGAGTGTTCTGAGAGCTTTCTTCCTCTATTCCTGATTCTTCATCTCTCAGATCATAGAGGTTGTGGGTAGCTTTTGGATGAAATAATGATAATTATAAGGGTCTGTTTAATTTATCCTTTGTATAACTCTTCAGAGTTTTCAAAGGTCATTTATATGCAGCATATCACTTGATTGTCATAAAAGATCCATTAATAAAATGGGGGCAAGTGATATGATCTTCTGGATAAGTTTAGTGTTGAGCCACCACTTATCTAGGTATCTTCATTCTCTGGGTACCTGCTTGGCACTGCGTCCTTTTCCCCTACAGGCCACTCCTCTTTCTGCTGGGTCCTACCGTAGGCAGAGCAATAGGAGCTTGTGGTCTTGGAATTGTAGGGGAGGAAAACTTTTCTTCTACCCTCTTAAGTTCCGTCATGCAGGACTGTAATTAAACACAAAAGACAGATTAACAGAAGAAAAGACAAACAGATTTTATTCATGTTAATATTTTTTTTCACCTTGCTTTCGGAGGTTTTGATTAAAAAGTGCCGTGTATGACAGGGTTTCTTGATCTGCATGTGGAGTTCTGATTTTTTTTTTCACACACACACACTGTATTTTATTTTTACAAGAGATAAATAAACTGACACCAAGCATTGTTAATGGATGACCACAACAAAAGCAACAATGATTGCAATTACCAAACACGAAACACACTCATACTATGTCATAATATTGACATTCAGTCCAGTAATCCTCCACTGTAACAGCTCCTTTACTTTGCAGTGATTTGTATATTTTTTGCCTCTGAGTCCTTGTGGGATTTTTTTTTTTATTCAGACAAAGTCACAGAAATTATAATCATCCTCATCAGTTCACTGAGTCCCATGTAATTAATTTTTTTTTCATCCTGATCTTTTGTTAGCACTTTTTTGAATTCATCAGTTTTCCATTAGAGTTCTGAAAATGCTTATTCATTCAGTTCAGCAGTATAGTCAGTTACCAGAAACCTGTACTTGTCAGTCTTTTCCGTGAATTCCTTGAGAATGAAACCCTTTTGTAGGAACATTTTTGCAAAAGCATCAGAGTACACCCAGAACTGTCTGTAAATGACAAAAGACTTAAAAATGACCATGGTTAAAGATTTGATGAAAGTTCATAATAATGCAATTGACAAGGAAATTTAGTTATTTCTGAGATACACATTTTAAAGTAATAACTAGAATTATGACTTATAACATCATACCAGAACCTATAAGATTTTTAGAAATTTCGTGTAATGTCTGAAACATTTATATTAACATATTTCCATACAAATAACCCAAAGAAAGTTTAGTCTTAGTTGTTTTTTCGTTTGTTTGTTTTTTTGTGTTTTTTTTATACTGCAGGTTCTTATTAGTCATCAATTTTATACACATCAGTGTATACATGTCAATCCCAATCGCCCAATTCAGCACACCACCATCCCCACCCCAAGGCGGTTTTCCCCCCTTGGTGTCCATACGTTTGTTTTCTACATCTGTGTCTCAACTTCTGCCCTTCAAACCAGTTCATCTGTACTATTTTTCTAGGTTCCACATACATGCGTTAACATACGATATTTGTTTTTCTTTTTCTGACTTATTTCAGTCTGTATGACTGTCTCTAGATCCATCCACGTCTCAACAAATGACTCATTTTTGTTCCTTTTTGTGGCTCATATTCCATTGTATATATGTACCACAACTTCTTTATCCATTCATCTGTCGATGGGCATTTAGGTTGCTTCCACGACCTGGCTATTGTAAATAGTGCTGCAGTGAACACTGAGGTGCATGTGTCTTTCTGAATGATGGTTTTCTCTGGGTATATGTCCAGTAGTGGGATTGCTGGATCATATGGTAATTCTATTTTTAGTTTTCTAAGGAACCTCCATACTCTTCTCCATAGTGGCTGTATCAATTTACATTCCCACCAACAGTGGAAGAGGGTTCCCTTTTCTCCACACCCTCTCCAGCATTTGTTGTTTGTAGATTTTCTGATGATGCCCATTCTAACTGGTGTGAGGTGATACCTCATTGTAGTTTTGATTTGCATTTCTCTAATCATTAGTGATGTTGAGCAGCTTTTCATGTGCTTCTTGGCCATCTGTATGTCTTCTTTGGAGAAGTGTCTGTTTAGGTCTTCTGCCCATTTTTGGATTGGGTTGTTTGTTTCCTTAATACTGAGCTGCATGAGCTGTTTATATATTTTGGAGATTAATCCTTTGTCCGTTGATTCGTTTGCAAATATTTTCTCCCATTCTGAGGGTTGTCTTTTCGTCTTGTTTTTGGTTTCCTTTGCTGTGCAAAGCTTTGAAGTTTCATTAGGTCCCATTTGTTTATTTTTGTTTTTATTTCCATTACTCTAGGAGGTGGATCAAAAAAGATCTTGCTGTGATTTATGTCATACAGTGTTCTTCCTATGTTTTCCTCTAAGAGTTTTACAGTGTCCGGTCTTACATTTAGGTCTCTAATCCATTTTGAGTTTATTTTTGTGTATGGTGTTAAGGAGTGTTCTAATTTCATTCTTCTACATGTAGCTGTCCAGTTTTCCCAGCACCACTTATTGAAGAGACTGTCTTTTCTCCTTTGTCATAGATTAGTTGACCATAGGTGCGTGGGTTTATCTCTGGGCTTTCTATCCTGTTCCATTGATCTATATTTCTGCTTTTGTGCCAGTACTATATTGTCTTGATTACTGTAGCTTTGTAGTATAGTCTGAAGTAAGGGAGTCTGATTCCTTCAGCTCCGTTTTTTTCCCTCAAGACTGCTTTGGCTATTCGGGGTCTTTTGTGTCTCCATACAAATTTTAAGATTTTTTGTTCTAGTTCTATAAAAAATGCCACTGGTAATTTGATAGGGATTGCATTGAATCTGTAGATTGCTTTGGGTAGTATAGTCATTTTCACAATATTGATTCTTCCAATCCAAGAACATGGTTATCTCTCCATCTGTTGGTATCATCTTTAATTTCTTTCATCAGTGTCTTATAGTTTTCTGCATACAGGTCTTTTGTCTCCCTAGGCAGGTTTATTCCTAGGTATTTTATTCTTTTTGTTGCAATGGTAAATGGGATTGCTTCCTTAATTCCTCTTTCTGATTTTTCATTTTTGGCGTATAGGAATGCCAAAGATTTCTGTGCATTAATTTTGTATCCTGCAACTTTACCAAATTCATTGATTAGCTCTAGTAGTTTTCTGGTGGCATCTTTAGGATTCTCTATGTATAGTATCATGTCATCTGCAAACAGTGACAGTTTTACTTCTTCTTTTCCAATTTGTATTCCTTTTATTTCTTTTTCTTCTCTGATTGCCGTGGCTAGGACTTCCAAAACTATGTTGAATAATAGTGGTGAGAGTGGACATCCCTGTCTCGTTCCTGATCTTAGAGGAAATGTGTTCAGTTTTTCACCATTGAGAATGATGTTTGCTGTGGGTTTGTCATATATGGCCTTTATTATGTTGAGGTAGGTTCCCTCTATGCCCACTTTCTGGAGAGCTCTTTTTATCATAAATGGGTGTTGAATTTTGTCAAAAGCTTTTTCTGCATCTATTGAGATGATCACATGGTTTTTATTCTTCAATTTGTTAATATGGTGTATCACATTGATTGATTTGCGTATATTGAAGAATCCTTGCATCCCTGGGATAAATCCCACTTGATCATGGTGTATGATCCTTTTAATGTGTTGTTGGATTCTGTTTGCTAGTATTTTGTTGAGGATTTTTGCATCTATATTCATCAGTGATATCTGTAATTTTCCTTTTTTGTAGTATCTTTGTCTGGTTTTGGTATCAGGGTGATGGTGGCCTCATAGAATGAGTTTGGGAGTGTTCCTTCCTCTACAATTTTTTGGAAGAGCTTGAGAAGGATGGGTGTTAGCTCTTCTCTAAATGTTTGATAGAATTCACCTGTGAAGCCATCTGGTCCTGGACTTTTGTTTGTTGGAAGATTTTTAATCACAGTTTCAATTTCATTACTTGTGATGGTCTGTTCATATTTTCTATTTCTTCCTGGTTCAGTCTTGGAAGGTTATACCTTTCTAAGAATTTGTCCATTTCTTCCAGGTTGTCCATTTTATTGGCATAGAGTTGCTTGTAGTAGTCTCTTAGGATGCTTTGTATTTCTGTGGTGTCTGTTGTAACTTCTGCTTTTTCATTTCTAATTTTATTGATTTGAGTCCTCTCCCTCTTTTTCTTGATGAGTCTGGCTAATGGTTTATCAATTTTGTTTATCTTCTCAAAGAACCAGCTTTTACTTTTATTGATCATTGCTATTCTTTTCTTTGTTTCTATTTCATTTATTTCTGCTCTGATCTTTATGATTTGTTTCCTTCTGCTAACTTTGGGTTTTGTTTGTTCTTCTTTCTCTAGTTCCTTTAGGTGTAAGGTTAGATTGTTTACTTGAGATTTTTCTTGTTTCTTGAGGTAGGCTTGTATAGCTATAAACATCCCTCTTAGAACTGCTTTTGCTGCATCCCATAGGTTTTGGATCATTGTGTTTTCATTGTCTTTTGTCTCTAGGTATTTTTTGATTTCCTCTTTGATTTCTTCAGTGATCTCTTGGTTATTTAGTAATGTATTGTTTAGCCTCCATGTGTTTGTGTTTTTTACGTTTTTTTCCCTGTAATTCATTTCTAATCTTATAGCATTGTGGTCAGAAAAGATGCTTGAGATGCTTTCAGTTTTCTTAAATTTACTGAGGCTTGTTCTCTGACCCAAGATGATCTATCCTGGAGAATGTCCCGTGCGCACTTGAGAAGAAAGTGTAATCTGCTGTTTTTGGGTGGAATGTCCTATAAATATCAATTAAGTCTATCTCGTTTGTTGTGTCATTTAAAGCTTGTATTTCCTTATTTATTTTCATTTTGGATGATCTGTCCATTCGTGTAAGTGAGGTGTTAATGTCCCCCACTATTGTTGTGTTACTGTCGATTTCCTCTTTTATAGCTGTTAGCAGTTGCCTTATGTATTGAGGTGCTCCTATGTTGGGTGCATTATAATTGTTATATCTTCTTCCTGGATTGATCCCTTGATCATTATGTAGTGTCCTTCCTTGTCTTTTGTAACGTTCTTTATTTTAAAGTCTATTTTATCTGATATGAGTTTTGCTACTCCAGCTTTCTTTTGATTTCCATTTGCATGGAATATCTTTTTCCATCCCCTCACTTTCAGTCTGTATGTGTCCCTAGGTCTGAAGTGGGTCTCTTGTAGACAGCATATATATGGGTCTTGTTTTTGTATCCATTCAGCAAGCCTGTGTCTTTTGGTTGGAGTATTTAATCCATTCATGTTTAAGGTAATTATCGATATGTATGTTCCTATGACCGTTTTCTTAATTGTTTTGGGTTTGTTTGTGTAGGTCCTTTTCTTCTCTGTGTTTCCCACTTAGAGAAGTTTCTTTAGCATTTGTTGTAGAGCTGGTTTGGTGATGCTGAATTCTCTTAGCTTTTGCTTGTCTGTAAAGCTTTTGATTTCTCCATCGAATCTGCATGAGATCCTTGCCGGGTAGAGTAATCTTGGTTATAGTTTCTTCGCTTTCATCACTTTAAGTATATCATGCCACTCCCTTCTGGCTTGTAGAGTTTCTGCTGAGAAATCATCTGTTAACCTTATGGGGGGAGTTCCTTTGTATGTTATTTTTCGTTTTTCCCTTGCTGCTTTCAATAATTTTTCTTTGTCTTTAATTTTTGCCAATTTGATTACTATGTGTCTCGGCGTGCTTCTCCTTGGGTTTATCCTGTATGGGACTCTCTGTGCTTCCTGGACCTGGGTGGCTACTTCCTTTCCCATGTTAGGGAAGTTTTCGAGTATAATCTCTTCAAATATTTTCTTGGGTCCTTTCTCTCTCTCTTCTCCTTCTGGGATCCGTATAATGCAAATGTTGTTGTGTTTAATGTTGTCCCAGAGGTCTCTTAGGCTGTCTTCATTTCTTTTCATTCTTTTTTCTTTAGTCTGTTCCGCAACAGTGAATTCCACCATTCTGTCTTCCAAGTCACTTATCCGTTCTTGTGCCTCAGTTATTCTGCTATTGATTCCTTCTAGTGTAGTTTTCATTTCAGTTATTGTATTGGTCATCTCTGTTTGTTTGTTCTTTAATTCTTCTAGGTCTTTGTTAAACATTTCTTGCATCTTCTCGATCTTTGCCTCCATTCTTTTTCCGAGGTCCTGGATCATCTTCACTGTCATTATTCTGAATTCTTTTTCTGGAAGGTTCCCTACCTCTAGTTCATTTAGTTGTTTTTCTGGGGTTTTATCTTGTTCCTTCATCTGGTACATAGCCCTCTGCCTTTTCATCTTGTCTCTCTTTCTGTGAATGTGGTTTTTGTTCCACAGGCTGCAGGATTGTAGTTCTCTTGCTTCTGCTGTCTGCCCTCTGGTGGATGAGGCTATCTCTCATGTTAATATTTTTATGTGCACAAAGGGCTTCACAGACGTGAACGACCAAAGAAGAGATTAGACTCAGGGGTTTTTATGCCATTTTAACAAAGAGTTATAAATTGTGAAGTGACTAGACAAAGAAAAATGGGGTTTGGGCTCCTAGGGGTGGTTATTTTGGGGAAGGTGATTAGGCAATATATGGTAGACAAGGGTTGTTTAGTAAGGTTTGCTATGCAGACTGAAGACATCTCTGATGATAAAAGTGGTTCTCCTTTTCCCTGGTGTGGGAGAGGAGGACACTTTTACACGTGGAAACATATCACCTTTACAAAGGGAAATTTATGGCCTGCTTTTTTATCTATTGATTGATTGATTGATTGGCTGCCTTGGGTCTTTGTTGCTGCACGTGGGCTTTTCTCTAGTTGCGGTGAGCAGGGGCTACTCTTTCTTGCGGTGCGCGGGCTTCTCATTGGGTGGCTTCTCTTGTTGCGGAGCACGGGCTCTAGGCGTGTGGGCCTCAGTAGTTGTGGCACTTGGGCTCAGTAGTTGTGGCTCGCGAGCTCTAGAGCGCAGGCTCAGTAGTTGTGGTGCCGGGCTTAGTTGCTCCGCGGCATGTGGGATCTTCCCTGAGCAGGGCTCGAACCTGTGTCTCCTGCATTGGCAGGCAGATTCTTAACCACTGTGCCACCAGGGAAGCCCTATGGCCTGCTTTTTGACAGAAAGGGGCGGGCAGAGAGCTCTTCCTTTGTCTTCTGTTTCCTCAGTTGCTTTCAGCTCAAAATAATTCTTATGTCAAAGTGGCATATTTGGGGGTGGTATATTCTTATCCCCTTCAGAGTTAATATTCTAATTGGCACATACTCTTGTGAAAAGAGCATACGTTTGTGTTAGACTTGAGTTCAAATTCCAGCTTTACCATTTGCTATATGTGGGTCGTCAGGCAAGCAACTTTACTTCTTTGAATCTTGGTTTTCTCATCTGTAAAATGGGGATTAAAAATAGTACCTACTTCATAGGACTGTTACAGGGATCAGATAATACATAAAACGTGCTTAGCTTAGTGAGTGCAAGAAAGTCAGCACTCAAAGGCACCTTACATTTCTAAACACACCTGCCCTTGTAAAGGCCACCTCTCTGTATACCAAGATCTCAGCTTGCTGCGTGACTTGGAGAAATTCCTTGGCCTCTCAAACTACCTTCACTTCTAAAATGAGTGGGTTCAATTGCATAATTTCTGAGGTTCCTTCCATCTCTAACAATTAACACCTTCAGATTGCCTATACAGCACACCCATGCTATTTATTTAAAAAATCTATTTATTATATCCTGCTTGCCTTTACTTGCTATAATAATTTTGGATAATAGTTGCAGAGAATTAATAGAAGCCAGAGGAATTGTTCAGAATGTTTTTTTTTTAATGCAGGGATTGAGCAGTATACTTATGTACATAATTACTTTTTAAATTTCCCTTTGCAGTCTAAGAGGGCATATTAAAAAGCTAGCAGTGATTTCTTTCACCTCCCGTTGGCTCAAGGAACTGGCTAATGCAGTTTTATGTTAATCTGAAGACATGCTAAATAACATAACTAAAAGAAAGAGAAGCACTCAGTTATTAAAAGTTATTTTTAATCATCTACCTGAATTTGAGTGTCTGATGGGTTTGCAGTAAGTTCCCCAGCCCCATGAGGGATGTTTTCCCAGTCCTCACTACAGAGTTGATGAATAACGGATTAGAAGTATGGCTCTGCAAACACCAGTGAACTATATTCTTCTTGATTTCTCTCTCCAATTTCTCCTCCCCCACAAATGCCTCGCTGTGATTTTGGCCTGATCTCTTGTCTCTTAAATGCACTGTGCTTTGCTCAGCACGTACTTCATTTTATGGCTAACAGAAAGGCAGTTTGCTCTGAAGTCACTCTCCTGCTCTAAAACCTTCAGTGCCTCCCTCTTGCCTGTGGCATTGAATACCGACTCCTCAGCTCAGAATCTTAACTTTCCTGGGAAGCCAAAGCAGTTGACTTGTTTCTCCCCATACATACTCTGGGATTGTAAAAATTTGCCTTTATATGTTCATTCATTCTGTTGCCTCCATCTTTTACACATTTCCCCCCTTTCCTATTTTCCTACCTATCAGCATCACACTCAAACTTCCAGGACCCAGAGACAAAGGATTTCTCTTCCAAGAAGACTTTCAATTCCCTCTCTCTCCTCTGAATCACTGTTACATTTAATTTCAGGAACTCAGGAGTAGTCAAGAGGTTCAGAGCACAAGCTTGGTCATCAGACAGACCTGGGATGGAATCTGGGTTCTGTCACTTACTGTGCTGTCTTGGCGGAGTCACTTCCCCTCTCTGATTTTTATATTTAATATCTGTAAAATGGGGATAATATTTACTTCTTTGTGTTGTTGTGGGGAGTAAATGAAATGATGCATATGAAACAGCATATTGCCTGGTTCATGTTTATTTTCAGAAATGGAGTCCATAGTAATGTATTTTATATTTGTTTCTTTGTACTTATTTGTAGCACATACCACAATCAGTGCCCACTCTCCTCCATCCACCACTCCAGCCAGAATGCTAGCTCTTTGCAAACTCATCTCTGTATCATTGTCTGGTAAATTGCATCATGGACTTTAATTCTTTGTTCTTTCTTGTAGCCAAGCCCTTGGTCATGTGACTTTGCACAGACTTGTTTTGGTTAACATTTGCCATCTTCAATGAGAGGGATGTAAACAAAAAGTTAAAAGTGTTATATTTGAAATTTATAACCCTAAATAAGTATAAAAGAAAGTTAAATAAATGTTCAAATGTTGTATTCTATAAGTTTGTAGCACTTATACTTCCAAAGTTATTAAAGCTTAAAGCTGCACTAAAATTTTTGGTATACCCTGTTTCTCCACCCCTGGACTTTGGGTTCAGCCAGATGTCTTGCTGTGGCACAAAGAGTGAGGAGGAAGTGTTGCTGCCACTGGTCCAAAGAGGATGAGAGACGTGGAGCAGAGCTGCCAGCTGAGCCCAACCTTGAGCAGCTGACCTGCATATGCAGGAGAAGTAAATGATCATTGGCTGAAACTACGAAGATTTGGGATGGTTTGTCACAAAGCAATAGTTAATGAATATACACCGGTAACTAGTGTCCTGCCCACGGTTGGTTCTTAGTAAATATTTATTGCGGTAAACTAGTAAATTCCTGTATTGTGCTTTAGGGAACACTTTTGTCCTCAAGATTAATTATTTGTTTCATTAATTAAGGACTTCTTTCAATTGAGTTGTTAACGCATTAGGATATTTGGGGAAACTGGCTTCTGAGATTGAGACTTGGCAAATGCAAATCTGCTGTGAAAAGCAAGTAGTGGTTAATTTCCAAGGGCTTGAGCTTCTATATTAAACATGCAGTAAACTTGGAAAAGAGACCTGAAACAGAAGCACACTTCTTTTCTTTTTGTACTACATCTTTGAGATCTGGTGTGTGTTTTACACTTATAGCACATTTCAATTTGGATGCTGAATTTCCATCAGAAATATTTGATCTGGGTTTAGATTTCATAAAATTTACAATTGGCAGAGTAGATTCACATAATTAAGTCCTCAACACACTTAAAAATTTTCCAATGATTGAATTGAATCTTGGTTTTAAAATTAAAATTAAGTTAAATTAAAAATTCACTTTTTTAGTCACACTAGCCACATTTCAAGTACTCAATAGCCACATGTGGCTTGTAGCTACCATATTGGACAGTGCAGGTCTGGATTTTTCATGAGCATCATCTTCCCCCACCCCTCAGGGACTGTTTTGTGTCCAGTGGTACCACCGCACATCTACAGGTTAGAAGTTCAAGTGTTATCCTTGACCTCTTCCTCTCCACTTCCCAGCATCCCACCGGTCAGGAGTCCTATTGAATCCACCTCATCCATGGGTCACTGATCCACCCTCTTCTCTTCAGTCTGCAGTAACGCTTCTCTGGGTGAGGCTCCTACTGTCTCTCACCTGAATGACCATATCAGCCTCCTCACTGGAGTCCCCTTTTCCTGTGGTCATTCCACCTCCTGCCAGTCTTTTCTCCACCTGAAGACAGTTTTTTGGGTATTTTAAAGTCTTTATTGGAGTATAATTGCTTCACAATACTGTGTTAGTTTCTGTTGCACAACAAAGCGAATCAGCCATATGCATACACATGTCCCCATATCCCCTCCATCTTGAGCCTCCATCCCCTCCGTCCTCCCTATGCCACCCCTCTAGGTCATCGCAAAGCACCGAGCCAAACTCCCTGTGCTATTTGGCTGCTTCCCACCAGCCAGCTATTTTACATTTGGTAGTGTACGTATGTCGATGTTACTCTCACTTTGCCCCAGCTTCCCCTTCCCACCCCAAGTCCTCAAGTCCATTCTCTATGTCTACCTCTTTATTCCTGCCCTGCAACTAGGTTCATCAGTACCTTTTTTTTTTGTTTTTTAGATTCCATATATATGCGTTAGCATACAGTAGTTTTCTCTTCCTGACTTACTTCACTCTGTATGACAGACTCTAGGTCCATCCACCTCACTACAAATAACTCAATTTTGTTTCATTTTATGGCTGAGTAATATTCCATTGTATATATGTGCCACATCTTCTTTATCCATTCATCTGTCGATGGACATTTAGGTTGGTTCCATGTCCTGGCTATTGTAAATAGTGCTGCAGTGAACATTGTGGTACATGTCTCTTTTTGAATTATGGTTTTCTCAGGGTATATGCCCAGTAGTGGGATTGCTGGGTCATATGGTAGTTCCATTTTTAGTTTTTAAGGAACCTCCATACTGTTTTCCATAGTGGTTGAATCAATTTACATTCCCACCAACAGTGCAGGAGGGTTCCCTTTTTACCACACCCTTTCCAGCATTTATTGTTTCTAGATTTTTTGATAATGGCCATTCTGACTGGCATGAGGTGTTACCTCATTGTAGTTTTGATTTGCATTTCTCTAATAATTAGTGATATTGAGCACTTTTTCATGTGCCTCTTGGCCATCTGTATGTCTTCCTTGGTGAAATGTCTATTTAGGTCTTCTGCCCATTTTTTAACTGGATTGTTTGTTTTTTGGTTATTGAGCTCCATGAGCTGTTTGTATATTTTGGAGATTAATCCTTTGTCTGTTGTTTCATTTGCAAATATTTTCTCCCATTCTGGGGGTTGTCTTTTTGTCTTGTTTATGGTTTCCTTTGTGGTGCAAAAGCTTTGAAGTTTCATTAGGTCCCATTTGTTTATTTTTGTTTTCATTTCTGTTACTTTAGGAGGTGGGTCAAAACAGATCTTGCTGTGGTTTATGTCAAAGAGTCTTTTTCCTATGTTTTCCTCTAAGAGTTTTAAAGTGTCTGGTCTTACATTTAAGTTTTTAATCCATTAGGAGTTTATTTTTGTGTATGGTGTTAGGTAGTGTTCTAATTTCATTCTTTTATATGTAGCTGTCCAGTTTTCCCAGCACCACTTATTGAAGAGGCTGTCTTTTCTCCATTCTATGTTCTTGCCTCCTTTGTCGTAATTAGGTGCCCATATGTGCGTGGGTTTATCTCTGGGCATTCTATCCTGTACCATTGATCCATATTTCTGTTTTTGTGCCAGTACCATACTGTCTTGATTACTGTCACTTTGTGCTGTAGTTTGAAGTTGGGGAGCCTGATTCCTTTAACTCCGTTTTCCTTTCTCCAGATTGCTTTGGCTATTTGGGGTCTTTTGTGTTTCCATACGAATTGTAAAATTTTTTGTTCTAATTCTGTGAAGAATGCCATTGGTAGTTTGATAGGGATTGCATTGAATCTGTAGATTGCTTTGGGTAGTATATTGCTTTGGGTAGTATAGTCATTTTCACAATATTGATTCTTCCAATCCAAGAACATGGTATATTTCTCCATCTGTTTATGTCATCTTTGATTTCTTTCATCAGTGTTTTACAGTTTTCTGAGTACAAGCCTTTCACCTCCTTAGGCAGGTTTATTCCTAGGTATTTTATTCTTTTTGTTGCAATGGTAAATGGGAGTGTTTCATTAATTTCTCTTTCTGATTTTTAGTTGTTGGTGTATAGGAATGCCAGAGATATCTGTGCATTAATTTTGTATCCTGCAACCTTACCAAATTCATTGATTAGTTCTAGTAGTTTTCTGGTGGCATCTTTAGGATTTTCTATGTATAGTATCATGTCATTGGCAAACAGTGACGGTTTTACTTCTTCTTTTCCAATTTGTATTCCTTTTATTTCTTTTTCTTCTCTGATTGCTATGGCTAGGACTTCCAAAACTATGTTGAATAAGAGTGGCGAGAGTGGACGTCCTTGTCGTGTTCCTGATCTTAGTGGAAATGCTTTCAGTTTTTCACCATTGAGAATGATGCTTGCTGTGGGTTTGTCATATATGGCCTTTATTATGTTGAGATAGGTTCCCTCTATGCCCATTTTCTGGAGAGTTTTTATCATAAATGGGTGTTGAATTTTGTCAAAAGCTTTTTCTGCATATATTGAGATGATCTTATGGTTTTTATTCCTTAATTTGTTAATGTGGTGTATCACATTGATTGATTTGCGTATATTGAAGAATCCTTGCATCCCTGGGATAAATCCCACTTAATCATGGTGTATGATCTTTTCAGTGTGCTGTTGGATTCTGTTTGCTAGCATTTTGTTGAGCATTTTTGCATCTATGTTCATCAGTGACATTGGTCTATAATTTTCTTTTTTTGTGATATCTTTTTCTGGTTTTGGTATCAGGGTGAGGGTGGCTTTGTAGAATAAATTTGGGAGTGTTTCTCCCTCTGCAATTTTTTGGAAGAGTGTGAGGAGGATGGGTGTTAGCTCTTCTCTAAACATTTGATAGAATTTGTCTGTGAAGCCATGGTCCTGGACTGTTGTTTGTTGGAAGATTTTTAATTATGGTTTCAATTTCATTACTTCTGATAGGTCTGTTTATATTTTCTAATTCTTCCTGGTTCAGTCTTGGAAAATTGTACCTTTCCAAGAATTTGTCCATTTCTTCATGGTTGTCCATTTTATTGGCATATATTTGTTTGTAGTAGTCTCTTATAATCTTTTGTATTTCTGCAGTGTCAGTTGTGATTTCTGCTTTTCCATTTCTAGTTTTATTGATTTGTGTCCTCTCCCTTTTTTTCTTGATGGGCCTGGCTAAGGGTTTATCAATTTTGTTTATCTTCTCAAAGAACCAGCTTTTACTTTTTTTGATCTTTGGTATTGTTTTCTTCATTTCTATTTCATTTATTTCTGCTCTGATCTTTATGATTAGTTTCCTTCTTTATGATTAGTTTCCTTCTTTATGATTACCGCTTTTGCTGTGTCCCATAGGTTTTGTGTCATCATGTTTTCGTTGTCATTTGTTTCTATGTATTTTTTAATTTCTTCTTTGATTTCTTCAGTGATCTGTTGGTTATTTAGTAGCGCACTGTTTAGCCTCCCTGTATTTGTGTTTTTTACAGTTTTTTTCCTGTAATTGATTTCCAGTCTCATAGTGTTGTGGTCAGAAAAGACGCTTGATGTGATTTTAATTTTCTTAAATTTTCCAAGGCTTGATTTGTGACTCAAGATGTGATCTGTCCTGGAGAATGTTCTGTGTGCACTTGAGAAGAAAGTGTATTCTGCAACTTTTGCGTAGAATGTTCTGTAAATATCAGTTAAATCTATCTGGTCTATTGTGTCATTCAAAGCTTGTGTTTCCTTATTTATTTTCATTTTGGATGACCTGTCCATTGGTGTAAGTGGGGTGTTAATGTACCCTATAATTGTTGTGTCACTGTCGATTTCTCCTTTCGTGGGTGTTAGCATTTGCCTTAATGTATTGAGGTGCTCCTACGTTGGGTGCATAAACATTTATAATTGTTACATCTTCTTCTTGGATTGATCTTTTGATCATTATGTAGTGTCCCTCCTTATCTCTTGTAACAGTCTTTATTTTAAAGTCTATTTTATCTGATACGAGTATTGCTACTCTAGCTTTCTTTTGATTTACATTTGCATGGAATATCTTTTTCCATCCCTTCACTTTCAGTCTGTATGTGTCCCTAGGTCTGAAGTGGGTCTCTTGTAGACAGCATATATACAGGTCTTGTTTTTGTATCCATTCAGCCAGTCTGTGTCTTTTGGTTGGGGCATTTATTCCATTTACATTCAAGGTTATTATCGATATGTATGTTCCTATTACCATTTTCTTAATTGTTTTGGGTTTGTTTTTGTGCGTCTTTTTCTTCTATTGTGTTTCCCACCTAGAGAAGTTCCTTTAGCATTTGTTGTAAATGTGGTTTGGTGGTGCTGAATTCTCTTAGCTTTTGCTTATCTGAAAAGCTTTTGACTTCTCCATTGAATCTGAATGAGATCCTTGCTGGGTAGAGTAATCTTGGTTGTACGTTTTTCTGTTTCATCACTCAAAGTATATCCTGCCACTCCCTTCTGGCCTGCAGAGTTTCCACTGAAAAATCAGCTGATAAAAGCTGATAATCTTATGGGGATTCCTTTGTATGTTATTTTTTGTTTTTCCCTTGCTGCTTTTAATATTTTTTCTTTGAATTTAATTTTTGTTAGTTTGATTAATATGTGTTTTGGTATTTTTTTCCTAGGGTTTGTCCTGTATGGACCTCTCTGTGCTTCCTGGACTTGCGTGACCATTTCCTTTCCTATGTTAGTGAAGTTTTCATCTATAATCTCTTCAAATATTTTCTCAGACCCTTTCTTTTTCTCTTCTTCTTCTGGGACCCCTGTAATTTGAATGTTGATGCATTTATTGTTGTCCCAGAGGTCTCTGAAGATTGTCTTCAATTCTTTTCATTCTTTTTTCTTTATTCTGCTCCTCAGCAGTTATTTGCACCATTTTGTCTTCTAGCTCACTTATCCATTCTTCTGCCTCAGTTATTCTGTTATTGATTCCTTCTAGCGTATTTTTCATTTCAGTTATTGTGCTGTTCATCTTTGTTTGTTTGTTCTTTAGTTCTTCTAGATCTTTGTTAAACATTTCTTGTATTTTCTCAATCCATGCCTCCATTCTATTTCCAAGATTCTGGATCATCTTTACTATCATTACTCTGAATTTTTCTTCAGGTAGATTGCCTATTTCCTCTTCCTTTATTTGGTCTTGTAGATTTTTACCTTGCTCCTTCATCTGTGACATATTTTTTTGCCGTCTCATTTTTTTTTTTTTTAATTTTGGAAGTTTTTTACTCTTTTCAGTTTTTTTTTTTTTTTTTTTTAATGAGTGAGGTTGTGTTCCTGTCTTACTGGTTATTTGGCCTGAGGCTTCCAACGCTGGAGTTTGTAGGCTATTCGGTAGAGCTGGGTCTTGGCACTGAGGTGAGGAACTCCGTGAGACCTCACTCAATTGAATATTCCCTGGGGTCTGAGGTTCTCTGTTAGTCCAGTGGTTCGGACTCGGAGCTCCCACTGCAGGAGCTTCGGCCTGACCCCTGGCTTGTGAACCAAGATCCTGCAAGCCAAGTGGGTCAGCCAAAAAAAAAAGAGAATGATAAAGTAAAAAATAAAATTAGACTAGGAAACTAACAGATATGTTAGAAAGAATATAAAAATAAAAATATAGATGAGTCAACAACTGGAAGGTACATCAGTACCACAATAGTAAAAAAGAGGAGGGGGGAGAAGAAACAAAAAGTGTGAGGGGGAAAGGCCTTGGCTGTGGAGGGTGGGGCCTAAGCAAGGGCGAGGTTTGGGTGATGGGCATGGCCAATGCTCAGGACCCACAGGGCTGGAAAAGGCCCTGGGGGTTGTGGGGGGTAGGGCTTAGGCTCAAGGAACAGAAGGGGCCCAGGCATGACCCCCATCCCTGGTCTCAGAGGGCAGCGGACCTCACCTGGGAGCCCAGCAAACTTTTGGGCTTGAGCGGGTGGAGCAAATGCTCTCTTCTCCTCTCCTGCTCCTCCAGTCTGGGGTCTGGGAGGGCCCCTCAGCCTGCCTCTCCTGATCTCCCCGGCCTCCCTCCTATGGCCCCAGGACCCATGTGGGCTGGATGGGGCTTTGGAGGAGGGTGGCCGGAGTGGGCCAGGCGATCACCCTCCGCTCCTCTCCTGCTCTTCCCGGAGAGTCCCTCCCGCCTGCCTCTCCTGATCTCCCTGGCTTCAAGGGCGCCGAGCCTATCTGGCCTCTACTTCTCCTCCCCCCTCATTCCCCCTACGTCCTACCGGTTTACTTTGGGGTTCCTCCCGTCTCCTTGGGCATCAGAGGTCCCCACCAGCGGCCGGCAGGCACCCTAGTTGTGGGGAGATGCTAACTCCACGTCTTCCCACACTGCCATCTTCCTGAAGACAGTTTGATCTTTCTAACATGCAGATCTAATTACTCACTCCTCCTGAGGCTTGCATCTTTTCCATGCCTCCCTGTGTCCCTTGGGATAAATTCTAAGCTCCTCAGTGTGATTTATGAGGCTTTGCTGACTGCTTCACCCTCATACTCTCTGGTCTAGTCAAGTTGTAATGCTGCCCCTTCAGTTTCCTCTGTGACTTCTGGGCCTTTGCACATGATATTCTGTCTATCTGGAATGCCATTCCTTTTCCCCTTCCACCTCCTGCCTATCCTTCAGTTTACCTCCTCTGAGAAGCCTCCCAGATCCCCTCTAGTCTGCATTAGGTGCTCCTCATTGGTGCTGTCACATCTCTGGTACTTCCCTTCCCTGCCACTTTCTGGCATGAATGACAGAGCTCTGTGTGGTGACAGACTGGCTGTGCTTTCTTCACTGCTATGTCCCCAGTCTGTAGCATGGTGCCTAGAATAAGTCCCTGGTAATATATGTTGAATAGATTACAGACCTTGCTTCCCAAACCAATCTGTCATCTTGCATCCTATTGTTCAGAAGCATCCCAGTGATGGGAAGCAAATCCAATACCACCTTCTAGAAAATCAACCCCCAATACAAGTCTAACACATAGTGGGCCAATGGTCTTGGTACCTGTGGTGACAGAACAACTAACACACCTCCCAAAGTGTCCCTTGATCCACTGGAGTAATTGTTCTACTTTTGCACCCTTGTTTGAAACCCACCAATGGTTTCCCAGTGCATTTAGAATAAAACTCAGGCTCCCCTTACAACCTGCAAAGTACTGAATGACCTGACCCTTTCCACCTCCCCCATCTCATCTTTCCCCACTCTCTTTCTTCATCATACCCCTTCCCTGGATCACTTGATTTCAGCTACACCATACCAGTCATCTCTGTTTCTACCTCAGGACCTTTGCACTTGCTGTTCTTTCTGGCTGGTCCCTCTCCTCCTTCTAGTCTCAGTTCAAATGGCTCTCCCTTTGACAAGCCCTCTAAAGTAGGGCTTATCTAAAGTAGCCCCTTGCTCAGTCCGTCTGCATTCCATTATCTTATTTTACTGTCTTTATAGTACTTAGACTTGTCTGAGATTATTCTATGTATATACTTTTTCTGTTTGTAGTTTGCCTCTCCCTGCTTGTATGTACATTCCTTGTCATCTCATTCATGGCTGTTTCCCCCATGCCTAGAACAGTGCCTTGAATCTAGGAGGTGCTCAGTAAATACTTGTTCAATGAATGTGCAATTAGAGAATTAAGCTTTTCAGCAAGCAGAAATACTTCCAGGGACCAGTGTAGGCAGATTCCAAGCATTCTTTCTTTCTTACTTTTTAGTTTGTTAATCAATTTTATTGGTCAGTTGTAATTATGTCTTTTTCTTTAAAATAAATAAATAAATATCTTTATTTATTTATTTTTGGCTGGGTTGGGTCTTCATTCCTGTGCACGGGCTTTCTCTAGTTGCTGAGGCCGGGGGCTACTCTTTGTTGCGGTGCACAGGCTTCTTACTGCGGTGGCTTCTCTTGTTGCAGGGCATGGGCTCAAGGCACGTGGGCTTCAGTAGCTGTGGCATGTGGGCTCAGTAGTTGTGGCTAGCGGGCTCTAGAGTGCAGGCTCAGTAGTTGTGATGCACAGGCTTAGTTGCTCCGCCACATGTGAGATCTTCCTGGACCAGGGCTCGAACCTGTGTCCCCTGCATTGGCAGGTGGATTCTTAACCACTGCACCACCAGAGAAGTCCCTGTAATTATGTCTTTTCATTTTTATATAATAGAGCTGGTTCATGGTCCCATGGTTTTATGGGTTTAGACGAATGTAGTCCTGTAACCACTACCACAATTGGAGATAGTCAGCTGAGCCTTCTTTTTACTCTCCCAGGAAAGGTGTAAGAATTCTGCCCTAGGAAATTCCTGCCACTCTTCTAGGAATGTTTTAACCGTGCCTGGATCCTTACTCATCCTATCCAGAGCGTCTTGGAGAGAAATCATTGTCATTATTTCTTACTTTAGTGTTTAGTTCTAGCAAATAGAAATACTCTTATATAATTGTTCTCGTCAGGAAGGAAGAAAAAAAGGAAAAATAATTAGAGTCCCCTCAATGAAATTAGCAGTCTGCATCAGGGTAACTGTCTTTCCTACTCCTTAATTGAAATGGATGTGCATATGGCTAGTGGCTCAAGCACTTGTCAAATATAGGTGCATCGGCCAGAATCTTAGCTGTCGCTACCACATTTCCCCCTGCTCTGCAGTGTGACATTTTTGGAACACTAATGAAATCCAGACTGTAAAGATTCCAGTGAAGAAATAAAGTGGAAACAAAACAACCTCTTGCAAACCCACGCTCTGCTTTAAATAAAGAGCAATGTCTTTTGAATAATTCAGCCCTGACTGTCAAAATATTTTTTTGGGGGGTGTGGGCTATTCATATAGAACTACTCCAAGGGCCTCTTAATTGCAGCCTTTAGTGCATTTTCAGGGCTGAAACAAGTCTGATTGTTTCTTGTTTTATTTTCCCATCACATATCTGGATCTTGAAAAGATGTTGTTGTGATTGAGGTTAAAAACATTGTTACACCGATTCTTTTTTACTTTTTAATTTATTTTTATTTATTTATTTTTGGCTGCGTTGGGTCTTCGTTGCTGTGCACACAGGCTTTCGCTAGTTGCGGCGAGCGGGGGCTACTCTTCATTGCGGTGCGCGGGCTTCTCCTTGCGGTGACTTCTCTTGTTGCAGAGAAGTCACATGCATGGGCTCTAGGCATGTGGGCTTCAGTAGTTGTGGCACGTGGGCTCAGTAGTTGCGGCACGCGGGCTCTAGAGCGCAGGCTCAGTAGTTGCGGCACACCGGCTTAGTTGCTCCGTGGCATGTGGGATCTTCCTGGACCAGGGCTCAAACCCTTGTCCCCTGCATTGGCAGGCGGATTCTTAACCACTGCGCCACCAGGGAAGTCCTGGCAGGTGGATTCTTAACCACTGCACCACCAGGGAAGTCACCTATGTGGACCATCTTTAAAGTCTTTATTGAATTTGTTACAATATTACTTCTTGTTTATGTTTTGGTTTTTTGGCCATGAGGCAAGTGGGATCCCAGCTTCCCAACCAGGGATCGAACCTGCACCCCTACGCATTGGAAGGCAACGTCTTAACCACTGGACCGTCAGGGAAGTCCCCAGGAAGGAGTAGATCTCTAAGTGAAAATTGAGGGCAACTGCTAAAAGGAGGATGGATGCTGAGGGAGCACATTACAAATATGTATTACACTTACTGAGTTTTCACTCGCCTTCCAGGACACCACATTCTCCTGGTTTTCCTTCTCTCCTGGCTGCTGCTTCTCAGTCTTCTTTGCTGGTTCCTCCACCTTTAAATAATATTAGTATTCCAGGACTTGGTCTTTCCTTGGACCTCTTCTTTTCTCCATCTAAATTTGACTTTAAGTATCATCTCAGTGTATATGACTTCCAAATTTATTGTCTTCAGTCTGGTGATTCCCCTGATTACTAGACTTGCATGGCCAAATGCCTATGCAACATCTCCTCTAGGATGTCTCATAAGAACCTCAAACTTAACAAGTTCAAAATCAAACTCAGTCTCCAAACAAAACCGTGCTCCTTCCATAGTCTTCCCAATGCCATTAAACTGCAACTCCATCCTTCCTCTTGTACAGGTCCCAAACCTGGCGTCATCCTGGATTCCTCTCCTCTTCTCAAATCCCACATCCGATCTATCAACCAGTCCTGTATGATCCACATTTAAACCATTTGCAGAACTGAGCACTTCTTATACCTCCACTGCTGTCACCTGGGGCCAACCCACTGCCAGTCATCTCTTGCCCTTCATCAGCTTGTTCTCAATACAGTAGCCAGAGTGATTCTATTAAAGCCCAAGTCAGCTTGTCATTTCTGTTTACATGCCATCGGCTAAAGCAAGTCCATGGTTGAGCCCAGCACCCATGGGGCAGGGAAACACACTTCTTCAGTGGAGGTCAGGGAAGGGAGGGAGCAAATACTTGCTGAATAATCATTTCTTCTACCCTAGGGGCATTTGAAATTTCAAGATACGTTTATTGAATTCTGCTATGGGTCTAGGTATTGTAAGGAAAGATGAGGAATAAATCCCATAGCTTGGTCCCTGATCTCAGAACAAAATAACCAGTGTTTATTGAGTTCTACTGTGTAGAGGCACGCATGGTTAATACACATAGAATGATCAAAGAAGGGATGAAGTATTAAACTGAACATGATCACACGCCAGCTTACGTGGCATAGAGAGAAAATGCTGGTCTTGGTCAGTAAAGGAGTCCATTGTGGAGGCTGGAATGATGAGAAATTCTTGCAGACCACTTAGGTACTTGACCTGGGCTAGAGAGAGAACAGGAGTAGTATTTGGTCTTGTGGGGCAGAGAAGACATTCAGGGCAAGGAGACCAGCATGAGCAAGGATGTGGACGGGGAAAGGAGGAGGATTTGGGGGCACTTGTGGGAAACTGGTAGGGCTGGTGCAGGAGGAAAAGAAATTTCAGGGTTCAGAAGAGTTGTTCTGGGCATGAATCTCAGTTAACCATTAATTAGTTAACTGAGATTGATTCCTTTATTGAGTATTTATTGAGCAGCCATTTTTTAATATTACTATTTTTATTATATACTATATATCTATATTATATATTTAATAAGCAATTATGTTATATATAATATACATATTATAATTATATGTAATATATTTTATATATTATGTATTGCACGTATTACGGTTTTTTAAAAATAAATTTATTTGTTTATTTGTTTATTTTTGGCTGCATTGGGTCTTCGTTGCTGCGCGTGGGTTTCTCTAGCTGCGGCGAGCAGGGGCTGCTCTTCGTTGCGGTGCGTGGGCTTCTCATTGCAGTGCCTTCTGGTTGCGAAGCATGGGCTCTAGGCGCACGGGCTTCAGTAGTTGTAGCATGTGGGCTCAGTAGTTGTGGTTCGCAGGCTCTAGAGTGCAAGCTCAGTAGTGTGGTGCACGGGCTCAGTAGTTTCCCCGCGGCATGTGGGATCTTCCCGGACCAGGGCTCGAACCTGTGTCCCCTGCATTGGCAGGCGGATTCTTAACCACTGCACCACCAGGGAAGTCCAGATCATTACTTTCTTTCCCTAAGAAATTAACCTGTTTTCTATGTTGGGTTTAATTTTACCACAACAAGGAAAAGCTCACTTCCCCGAACTTAATCTCTCCCTTTTGAACAATTAGCTACTGGTGATTGCTTTTTTATTTTTTAAACCAGCTTTGCTTGTTTCCCTGTATTGTGATACAGTAGGAGAATGCCTTTTGTACTTGAATTTTAATTGGGTCAATAGTAATAATAAAAATCCCAGTAATGATAGTAAATATTATTTATAAGCACTTAAGTATCAGGCACTGTACTAATCTCTCTCTCTCTCCATATATATATCTATATCACAAAATCTTTGGCTCATTTCAACAACCCTGTAAAGTACATATCATGACTATGCCATATTACAGTTGAGCAAACTGAGGCTCAAAGATGTACTGTAGTTTGCCCAAGGTCACACAGCTAGGAGGAAGTAGAGAAATATTCAGACTCAGGTCCATCTGATGATCTTTTACCATTCCCTTAGGTGTGATGTCAGTATGCTTTATTTTTTGCCCTCATAGGGTAATGGACACTCCTGTCCGTCTGTTCATCCATCCAATCATTTCATGAATATTTACTGAGTCCCATATGTGTTAGGCAGAGTGCTAGTGATACTGTGGTGCTTTGCCCAAATTTCATCTCCTCCCTAATGCTCACAATGATTTATTCCCATTTTAGGATTTTCTGAGGTGGGTATTCTTGTTCAAGTGATTATTGAAGGAGAGTTCTCAAAAGAAGGGGAGTGAGAAAAACCGGAGAGGGCAGGAAAAATCTAAGCAGGGACATGGTCTCAAGTGGAGATAACTTCAGCCTGATCCTGCAGGAAACTCTGGAGCATAAATTGCACCATGGAGTTGGTGCCACATTGAGACAAGGGGACCAGCCTTCTGTACTACAGTGCCAGTCAGTTACTGATTTTGGGCTGCCCACGGTGGGGTTAAGGTAGCTTCCTGGGCAAGGTGGTTCCCATTTGGAGGACAATTCTTTAGAGAAGGGTGCATCTTTGAGCCCTTAGCAGCCAACACTCACAGGAGCTGGGGGATGGGTGCACCCACCTGGTAAAGAGGTTCTGGGCAGGGCACCATCAGCATCCACTGCCCTTCCTCTCTCTGTCTCCTGTTGTGCAGGTCAATTGGGCATGGAACTACTCTATAAACAATTGTTGGGGACTTCCCTTGTGGCACAGTGGTTAAGAATCCGCCTGCCAGTGCAGGGGACACGGGTTTGAGCCCTGGTCCGGGAAGATCCCACATGCCGCGGAGCAGCTAAGCCTGTGCACCACAGCTACTGAGCCTGCCCTCTAGAGCCCGCGAGCCACAACTACTGAAGCCCGTACACCTAGAACCTGTGCACCGCAACAAGAGAAGCCACCACAGCGAGAAGGCCACACACCGGAACAAAGAGTAGCCCCCGCTCGCCGCAACTAGAGAAAGCCCGTGTGCAGCAACAAAGACCCAACGCAGCCAAAAATAAATAAATAAATAAATAGATGTATAAAAAAACAAAAAACAATTTTTGGTGGCTCCTTCTGGGCCAGGCACTATTCTAGGCACTGGGGATTTTGGGGTGGGACAGATATAGTCCTTGCCGTCATTATTTCTCAGTCTGGGAGGGGGTGGAGGAGATAGACATTCAGCAGGTGATTATAATATAGTGGGTTCAGTCCCTGTGTGGGAAGTGATGGCTATGCTGCCATCTGACTAGCCTGATGAAGTGGCAGGGTGAGCAGGTATGAGGTGGGGGGGGTGGTGGATATTCCAGGTGGAGGAAACGGGGTGATATGGGGGCTGCATCATCCCCAGCCTGCCTCTGTCTGTAGAGTGTTTACCTGTGTTTAGTGGGTAACTCAGATGACTGCTGCCCCTTGTCCTCTGGCTTCCGCCTCTGCTCATGTTGTTTCTGTTTTAACCTGTGGCAACCTGGACACAAAACTCCACACCTCTTCGGGGAAGAGGGAAGCCCCAAAGTCACAGAAAAGCATTGAGCACTGTGGGCTTTGCTGAAGATTTCGCAGTGAGATGAAGGTGGGGCTTGCATCATGCAAAACAGTACCGACAACTCAAAAAGAAGATCGCCATTGGACATTTCTGTTCTCCTCCTCAGAACGAGGAATGGATGCCCTCCTTGGGACTGGTTGCCATTGAGTTTCTCTTTCTTCAGTGGGTTGAGGGGTTCAGGCTTTTGACTCCTCCAACTCTTTCTTTCTTGAAGATTTATTTATTATTTATTTATTTAATTTATTTATTTTTGGCTGTGTTGGGTCTTAGTTGTGGCACGTGGGATCTTCTTTGAGGCATGTGAGATCTTTCGTTGTGGCACGCCGGCTTCTCTCTAGTTGTGGCACGTGGGCTCCAGGGCATGTGGGCTCTGTAGTTTGTGGCACGTGAGCTCTAGTTGAGGCACGCCAGCTCAGTAGTTGTGGTGCATGGGCTTAATTGCTCTGCGGCATGTGGTAACTTAGTTCCCTGACCAGAGATTGAATCCACGTCCCCTGCATTGTAAGGCGGATTCTTTACCACTGGACCACCAGGGAAGTCCCTCCAACTCTTTCTTAAAACCTCAAATCCAACTCCTCACCCTTTCTTATGCCAAGCAATTCCACTCTGCCCCAGCCTGGGCTCAAGCTTACATGCTCCAAATCCATCACAGTGAATAAACCACACGGAGTCCTCCAAGTGATAGATCCTACCCTCCTTGGAGGGTAAGGCCTGTTTAGAATGCCTCTCCCGGACTGGCTTACCAACTTACATATCCAAACCAAAAAAAGATACAACACTTGGTGTATTGGTGCTCTGTCCCCTCCTGGGGACATTTGGCAGTGCTTGGAGACATTTTTGACTGTTGTAACTGAGGAGGGTGGTGCTATGGGCATCTAGTAGGTAGAGGCCAGGGATACTGCTAGGGACCCTACAATGTACAGGACAGCCCCGTGTAACTGTCAGCGGGAGCATTTAGACAAGGGGGAGAGGGGAGAGGTGAAGTCCAAGAGGGAGGCAGGGCCAGATCATGGGGGACCTTGTAGGCCATAGTAAGGAGCTTACATTTAAAACTTGATCAATACGAATCACCTTCAAAATAGTGATTGTTAGTGGTGTTTAACTTTGTTTTCATAAGGAGTCATGCTTTCATTAAAAGAAAGCAAATCTTTCTTTGTGTTTTGAGCTTGGAGACAGTGTTTCTCAAAGTTCAGAATTTATGAAGATCTCAAGACCCGGAGTGAGCCCTCAGGTCCAAAGCTTGGTTCAAGCAGGTGGCCCTTGGCAAGTTGTTTGAGATCTATTGGCTTCTCCCTCGAGACTCACATTGCATGTGCTTCTCTGATCTCTGATTTTCTGTCTGTGAGATGGCATTCAAGTTCCAAGTCAAAACAGGAAGTAAGCATGATTTGCCCAAAGCACATGCTTCTCAGAGTAGCAGCGATGCTCATGTTTAAGGCCAATTAAAAAAATAAACGGGGCTTCCCTGGTGACGCAGTGGTTGAGAATCTGCCTGCTAATGCAGGGGACACGGGTTCGAGCCCTGGTCTGGGAGGATCCCACATGCCGTGGAGCAACTAAGCCCGTGAGCCACAACTACTGAGCCTGCGCGTCTGGAGCCTGTGCTCCGCAACAGGAGAGGCCGCGATGAAGAGTGGCCCCCACTTGCTGCAACTAGGGAAAGCCCTCGCACAGAAATGAAGACCCAACACAGCCAAAAATAAATAAATAAATAAATAAATAAAATGTTTAAAAAAAGGTTTGAGTGGATGGCATCCATGTTGTTTTCTTTGTGATTCATATGATGAATTGGTTGAGTATCTCCCTATGTGCACTGTGTACTCCCCTGGTATATGAGATGATTTCTGATGGGATGTGAGATGATTTGGGGCTCCATGTTACATAACCTTATGACTCACATAGAGAAAAGTGTGTTTTCTTTCCAAAACGTTTTCAGTCCTCTGGTAATGGACAAAATATCAGTCGGGTGCTCTTGGCTCCCACCACTGGCTCTAATCCCTCTGTTTAGCAAACAGCAGGCCTCAGACTCAGAGTCGGGGCAGGTAACAATGCTTGACTAGAAATTAATATCATGTTTTTTCCATTGTTATTACATTTTTTCCTCCTTGCCGTTTGGTGAGTATTTGTTTTCCACTTATGGTAGAGATATATACAAACCTTCTTTACGGTGGAGGGGGTGATGGTGGAAATCCTTCCCTAAGATAATTTTATTTGAGTACATGAGTTGATTTAAGAAAAAATAGTATACAATAGACTAGATCAGGGGTCAGAAAACTTTTTCTATAAAGGGCCATAGTTACTCTAGCCAGACCTCTTTCCATATTACATTAGCTTTTCCATTTTCCTTTCTATTCAACCACTTCTTGTCACCATATCACACAACCATGATCAATAGCAAGATGGTGATGAAGTGAACCTGAAGGCAGTTTTTAATTATCCTTTCCAGGGGTCCACCTGGTTCTCTTACAGCCTTTGGATTCTTGGCATCTCATGATATAGATAGTAAGTACCTGCTAACTGGCACCATAATAATCCCTGATGGGTCTAGTTGGTGTTGGCTTATTGGCAACAAGTGTGCTTTTTGAATCCATGCGTGTCTTATCCCCATGGCCAGATCCACACATGCTGATTAATAACCATCCAAATTAATTAGATCCTATATAACAAAAGAGATGAAGGCTTCTATCTCTAATCAATCCCTAATCTAGTATTTGCCAAAATGTGTTCCACGGAACACTGATTTCTACAGGGATCTTTTTAAAAAATTTATTTTTATGCATTTATTTTATTTTTTCCTCTCATCTTTTTAAAAATTGAAGTATAGTTGATGAACAGTATGTTACAGGTATACAGTATAGTGATCCATAATGTTTAAAAGTTATACTCCAATTATAGTTATTATAAAATATTGGCTATATTCCCTGTGTTGTACAATATATCCTTGTAGCTTATTTTATACCTAATAGTTTGTAATTCTTAGTCCCCTACCCCTATACTGCCCCTTCCCCCTTCCCTCTACCCACTGGTAACCACTAGTTTGTTCTCTATATCTGTGAGTCTGCTTCTTTTTTGTTATATTCACTAGTTTGTTGTATTTTTTAGATTCCACATGTAAGTGATATCATACAGTATTTGTCTTTCTCTGTCTGACTTATTTCACTTAGCATAATGCCCTCCAAGTCCATCCATATTGCTGCAGATGGCAAAAATTTCCTTCTTTTTTATGGCTGAGTAGTATTCCATTGTGTGTGTGTGTGTGTGTGTGTGTATGTGTGTGTGTATATATATATCTCACATCTTCTTTATCCATTCATCTGTTGAAGGGCACTTAGGTTGCTTCCATATCTTGGTAATTGCAAATAATGTTGCTATGAACATTGTGGTGCATGTATCTTTTCGAATTAGTTTTTTTTTTTTTTGAATATATACCCAGGAGTGGAATTGCTGGGTCATATGGTAGTTCAATTTTTAGTTTTTTGAGAAACCTCTGTACTGTTTTCCAGAGTAGCTGCACCAATTTACGTTCCTACCAGCAGTGTGTGAGTGTTCTTTTTTCTCCACATCCTCACTAATATTTGTTATTTGTGTTCTTTTTGATGATAGCCATTCTGACAGGGGTGAGGTGATATCTCATTGTGGTTTTGATTTGCATTTTCCTGATGATTAGCGATGTTAAGCATCTTTTCATGTGCCTGTTGGCCATCTACATTTCCTCTTTGGAAAAATGTCTATTCAGTTCTTCTGCCCTTTTTAAAATCAGCTTGTTTTTTTGATGTTGAGTTGTATGGGCTGTTTATATATGTTGGATATTAAATCCCTTATGGGTCATATTATTTGCAAATATCTTCTCCCATTCAGTAGGTTGTCTTTGCATTTTGTCAACGGTTTCCTTTGCTGTGCAAAAGCTTTTAAGTTTAATTCGGTCCCATTTGTTTATTTTTGCTTTTATTTCCTTTGCTTTAGGAGATATATCCAAAAAATATTAGATATTTTTATTTTAAAATATTTATGTCAAAGAGTGTTCTGCCTATGTTTTCCTCTAGGAGTTTTATGGTATCTGGTCTTACATTTAAGTCTTTAATCCATTTTGAGTTTATTTTTGTATATGGTGTTAGAGAATGTTCTAATTTCATTGATTTACATGTAGCTGTCCAGTTTTCCCAGCACCACTTGTTGAAGAGACTCTACAGGGATCTTGATAATTGATAACCCCAAAAGGATTTCATAGTCAAAAAAAGCCTGGAAAACATTGGGTTAAGCAGGGTTGTTTACTGCAGGACTTCTCAGAACCTTTAATACATTAATGGTGCTGTGAGGCTCCAAGAGGGGGTTAGCAAATTAGGTGGGGAATTGCCCCACCTAATTTTACCCCCAGGACTGTTATTTTTAACACCACGTCTCACAGGACCGGTGTTTTGGGGAATGGGTATCTGGAAATGCTCTCTGAATCATCTATTCAAGTATCCCAGAGAGAGAATGCCACATATTGCCATAGTGCCCTATGTTGAGATGAGGAGATGTGAGATGTTAGAGAAAGTGCCACCTGTCATCAGTGGATCAGGGAGGAGAATATGGGTGAGGTTGGCAGCCTTTTCTGTTAAATGCAGGAAAACTCCTCTTGATGGGTGCCACCCTCCCTAAGCACTGGCATATTGTTAGTTTTAAGGAGACCAGATGGTAAGTGATCACAGCCTTTAGGGAATGAGACTGATCTAGTTTAACCATCCTGCCCTACTCCCACCCTCACCGTTATTTAATAGCTGTGTGTCTATGGGCAATTGCTTTAACCTCTCTGAGCCTATGTTAAGAAACTGATCCCAAGGCAAGAATTTCTGTGCAAGTGGTGTATTTGGGAGGTGCCAGAAGAGTATGGGAGTGGTACCAGGAAGGGAAGGTGGCCAGTATGGGGGCAGCATTAAGTTGGTCTCCAGAGTGGACCAGGGGAGTGGTAAGTAAAAGTCTACCTTCTTGGTGGGGGTGGGACTGATGCCCTGGCACTTCCCCCTCTGCTTGCAGGCCAGAGAGGCTTCTGTGGTTCTGTCAAAGATGCAGATGTTGGCAGCTGGAAATGGCTGGAGGACACAGAAGGGCTAAGGCCCGAGGATCAGCTCCAGTCCCATAACCAGATCCGCACACATTGTGCTGACACTGTACTGCAGGATTAGGTGAGGATGGGACCCAGAAGCACTCAGCATGTTGCCTGGTGACCGTGATAACATCTACCAGTTGTTAAGTACTGACTGTTGTGCCAGGCACACGATTGAGTCCTCACAACAGCTCAAGCAGCTCTGGGCAATTATCTCCATTTTACATTTGAGGAAATGGAATCTCAGAGAGGTTCAGTAATACATCAGGGGTCACACAGCTGGGGAATAGTGGAGCAGGGGCTCAAAGTCAGGCTTTGGCTAAAGGCTGTGCCCTTAACCACTGCACCACACACAGCCTCATTACACATGACACATGAGACAGATGCTCATTAATTGTCTTCCTCTTCATTTCCCTTTTCTCTTTCCACCTTCTTCCCTCCTCTCCTTCCTTCTTCTCTCTCCCTCTCTTCCCTCCCTCTTCTCATGATAGTTATCCTGGGACACTCAATGCCTGATACATATTTTTTGAATTGAATGGCATCCCAGTTTGGAGCAATAGATGCTTAGTTCACTAAATTTTGATTGAATCAGCTGTCAGAGAAATCTGAGTGCATGCAAGTTCTGCTGGAGGTAGGGGATTGTGGCCACAGAATTTAATACCCTTTGCAGATCTCAGTAACTTCCTGAAATTCTCTAAGGAGTGGGGAGTGGAGGAGCATGAAGAATGATGAACATGACAAGTGGGAATCCTTTAGTCTCCAATGTCTCCTTCTCAGTGCTCTAGATTTTCTCTCCTTTTCTTTGCCAGTTTCTCCCTCTCATCTTTAGCATCCTCCCTCCCTCCAGCTTCCCAGCATAGATGATGGAAAAAATAACTTCAGTATAAATGCAGTCATTCTTTTTTTTTTTTTAATTTTTTTCTTTAAATTAATTTATTTATTAATTATGGCTGTGTTGGGTCTTCGTTTCTGTGCGAGGGCTTTCTCTAGTTGTGGCAAGCGGGGGCCACTCTTCATCGCGGTGCGCGGGCCTCTCACTATCGCGGCCTCTCTTGTTGCGGAGCACAGGCTCCAGACGCGCAGGCTCAGCAATTGCGGCTCACGGGCCCAGCTGCTCCGTGGCATGTGGGATCTTCCCAGACCAGGGCTCGAACCCGTGTCCCCTGCATTGGCAGGCAGACTCTCAACCACTGCGCCACCAGGGAAGCCCCAAATGCAGTCATTCTTAATGGGGCATTTATGTGTCTGGGGCATGGAAAGTGGCTGGATCACATTGAACAGTCAAACACTGAGAAACTTGGTTAAGAAAGAGGTCTGGGTACAGTTAAATTAGAGCATGTTTCTGTTTTCTGTACATTTAGAATTGTTTGACTATAAATCTACTAATCAGACATGATAAATGTCTGGTTGCAGCCATGGGCTAGCATTTGCATCAGAGAAAGCAAATTTTGAAAAGGTCACCATTTAATTTTTTATCTTTTGCAGCCAGCCTGCATCTCAGTTCTATTAAATTCAAAGCTACACAGTAAATTTACTGCTTGCTTGTTTACTTTACTCTGGTGAGCATCTTTCAGGATTCTAGCTACTGCTTGAAACAGCATGCTTTAAGTGAACTGGATCAGAGAGGGATGTTAGATGTTTTTGAATGTGGAGGTCAGACCCTTAATCTCAGAGAAAGGCTAGAAATTGTGGAGCTCTGTGATTATATTGTTAAAAGACAGATGAGTGGATTCTTGTATGGACTGAGATGTGATAAAGTACAGCTGCCTTAATTCATTCACTCATTCATTCAGCCAGGGTCAGGTGAGCACATAACATAGCCAGGCACTAAGCAGTCTACATTTATCATTAACTCTGTTAACCTTTGCAGTAACCCTACACATAGGTTCTAGTATTATTCTTATTTTCTAGGTGAGGAAGTGGAGGCACAGAGATATTAAGTGACTTGCCCAACGTTGCACAGCCAGTAAGTGATGGAGCTGTGTCTCAAACCCAGGGTGTTTGGCTTCCAAGCATGTGCTCTTCCCTGCTGCTTGCTTAATGCAGGAGATGCAGTAATGAATGAGACAGCATCTGCTCTCAAGGATCTCACCTTCTTTGTATAAATAACAAACACAGCATTTAAATCCTTGCATATGTAATTCCAGTAACTATCATTTGTTTCGTACCTACTGTATGCTAGGCACAACACTTCACATTTACTACGTTTCTCTATTCCTTACAATAACCCGATGAGGTAGGAATTTTTATCTCTATCCAGCAGATAAGGAAACTGAAGCTCAGAGAGGTTAAATTAAAAGTCATACGTTTAGAGAGGTGCTAGCTTTAGCAAATAAAAACATAGGCTACTTGGTTAAATTTGAACTTCTAATGGCAGATCATTTTTAAGTACAAGTATGTTGCATGAAATATTTTGGGGTATACTTATAATAAAGAATTATTTGTTGTTTATCTAAAATCCAGTTTAACTGGGTGTCTTGTATTTTGTCCGACAGTTCTACACATTGAGTATGTGGCGATATTGGCATTCAGTCTCCGGTCTTTCTTTTTTTAATTGAAGTATAGTTGATTTACAATGTTGTGTTAGTTTCTGGTGTACAGCAAAGTGATTCAATTATATATATATATATTTTTTTTCTTTCTCATATTCTTTTCCATTATGGTTTATTACAGAATATTGAATATAATTCACTGTGCTATACCGTAGGACCTTGTTGTTATCCCAGGTCTTTCTGATTCTAAAATTTTCAGTTGGCCAGTTGAAGTCAAGAAGAGTGACCTCAAATGTGGTTTTAACCTTGAGCTTCACTAGTTGCTTTAGTCCACAGTTACCTGTATATGTTGATAGAGCAGAAAATGATAATAATAATGATAGAAATAGTAATAATAATACACAAATTCACTACTTATTATAAGTCAGGCACTATTCTAAGATTTTCAGTTGTTTAACTCATTTAATCCTCACACTAATTCCATGAGGTATGTTCTATTATTATCCCCATTTTCTAGCAGTGGTTTTCAATTGGGCGTGATTTTGCCCCCAGGGGACATTTGGCAATGTCTGGAGGCATTTTTTGGTCTTCTCAAGTGAGGGGTGCTACTAGCATCTAGTGGGTAGATGCCAGGGATATTGCTAAGCATCCTACAATGAACAGGACAGCCCCTCCCCGACCACCAAGACTTACCTGGCCCAAAATGTCAATAGCTCCAAGCTTGATAAATCCTGTACTAGGAGAGCTTGAGGCACGGAGAGGTTTGGTAACTTGCCCAAACTTGTGCAGCTAGTTAGTAGCCAGGGTGAGATTTGAACCTAGGCAGCCAGCTTCCAGGATCTGGGCACTTCACCCAATTTACAGGTGAGGATGGAGGGGCTCAGGAAGATTGGAATACCAAGGTCCTACAGCCAGTCGGTAGCAAGGATGGAACCACAACTCATGTATCTTGATTCCTAATTCATTACTCTCCCTACCCCCAAATTCCATTATCTATTATTTCCCAACCAGTAATTCCCAGCATTTATGTGTTCGTGTCGTATTTCAAAGTAGAATTTAAAATTGATCCATTTTTTGTTTGATCCATTTGTTGATCCATTCATTTCAGCCAACATTTCCCAAGCACCTACTATGTGCTCACCCCTACTTGGGAAGTGAAGATACAAAGACAAGACATAGTTTCCACCACATGGGGCTTAAAATCCAGGCACACGTTCATTTCAGTTTAAAATTCTATGATTCTAGGCTTATTTGCATTCATGTTTGTTTTAGGCTGGATTCCCCCAGAAGCATGCCCTGAGATAAAGATTTGGAACAGGTGGTTTATTTGGGAGGTGGTCTCAGGAAACACAGGTCGGGGGGTTGGGATGTGAGAGGAAGTTGGTAAAGGGTGAGGTGTTAAGCCTGATGCTATCTTAGGGGATTGGAGCTTGGAGCTCAGTTCTGCTGGGGAACTCTGGGAGACACCATAGAACATAAGCCTCAGAGTTATTCCATCTGAGTAATGAGGAAGCTGGGGTATTTATCCTCCAACACAACCTCTCATTGACTGACTGGGCTACTCTTGACACATTAGGTTCCTTTCATTTCTGATCTGCCCTGTAAATGGGCCAAGAGGAGCCCTCAGGTACAGAGTGACAAGGGCATGCTGTCCGATGAGTCCCTAGGGGATATGGATAAGCACTGACAGTCTCTGCTACAGTGGGCAACAAACATTGATTGAACACTGGCTATGAGCCAGGGACTTTCCAACACTGGCTCATTCTTCTGAACTCCATCAAAGATCCTCAAATCACCATCTCCAACAGCTTGTTTTCAATCCTTACTCATTCTCGGCTTTAGTTGCTGTGTAGGTGAGGTGAATATCCACAAAAAACCTGCATGAGTCGGGGAAGAGGCTCACTCTCCACTAGAGTAGATAGGTAAAAGTCTGGTGCTACCCTGAGTAACTGGGGCTTACCACAAGGAGGGAACCTGTTTGAAAGTAAAGTCAGCACAGAGAAAAGCAGAATCATGACCTGGGGAGAGAACAACCCTTGATCATATTATTTGAGTGCCTGGATCCAGCTTTACCTGAAGCAAAAGACTTCTGGTCATTTTATTTACCAGAAACAATAAATTCTCATTTGTGTTTTTAGGGGGGTTTGTTCAGATATAACCTAAAGTGTTCTGACCCATAAATCAAACATGGAGATATTGTGAGAGTTGCAGTAATGAAGCTTTCGAGGCCCAGAGTTTGAAATGATTGTTACTGGATCAAACCACAAGGCATCACTAATTTTAATGTCACCCTTGATTGTTTTGATGCCATAACAAAGGGTCATATTTTCTAATATCAGTATGTATGAGTTTCTGCCTCAATTGAAGTTAGTGCCCTTGGTTTCATTAAATGTCTGCTGCTTTCTTCGGTTTTGCCAAACTACATTTTTATCTGTGTGGCTTTTTCTAGATTCTCTTGTTATAGATCATCCAAGCACTTTCTGGGTCTACTCAGTTTATTGCCAGAAAGCCTTGTTTTTCTCTGAAAGGTGTGCTTTAAATGCTTGAGCAAAGCACTTGAACTGTGTTTTAAGACTGTTATCACAACTGAAAAAAAATTCTGCAAGCAGTGCTTGAACTAAATTGGGATCTCACTTTTGAGGAGGCAGGTGTAGGATGTTTCAAGGCAGAGAGAGCTCTCCTCTGCAAATTTCATTTTTCCACTCCAGCTGGAGCTTGAATTACCATCCTTGGGGGCAAATCACATCTGGTTTGGATTTCATAGTATGGCTTTTAAGTATCTTCGCAGAATCGTTCAAAGATTGCAGTTGCTTCCAGTAGATCTGATTCATAAGTTCATGGCTGCAACAGCTGCTCTCTGAATCAATTTGTAAATAGGAGTGGGGTTTTGAATGGAGGGAGCAGACAGCCTGTGGACAGTCGAGGGAGGCAGTTTTATAGAAGAGTGGTGGATACAAGGGCATCCACCCCCGGTTTGGATCCCAGCTCTGCCACTAGCTGGGAGATCCTGGACAATTTTCATATTGTCTCTGAGCTTCAGCTTCCTCTCTGTAAAATGAGGTTGATAACAGTCCCTGCCTCATGCGTTACTGTGAAGATTAAATTTGATAACAAATGTACAGTACTTAGCCCTGTGGCAGACTTGTGGTTCTGTGTGCTGTGGGTACATAGTAAATGCTCAATAAAAAGGTAGCTGTTTGTATCAATTAGGATGCTTTTATTGGGACAAAAAAAATCCTGATTCAACTGATTTAAACAATAAGAAAAATTTATTATCTCAAGTAACAGTGACTCCAAGATTAATTCAGTACCTTGTCCTGAATTGGTCCTTCACCAAGGACCAATGTTCTTCTCATATGTCTCCTCTGCCATCCTAATGCCTTAATGTCAGCAGTCCTAATGGTCACAAGATGGCTCTCCCAGTTCTAGACGTCATTTTCAGATGCAATTTAATGTCCAGTCATGGAAGAAGTTCCATTTTCTTTTGTGTATTTTTTTAAATTAATTTTTATTGGCGTATAGTTGCTTTACAATGTTGTGTAAGCTTCTACTGCACAGCAAGATGAATCAGCCATACATATACATATATCCCCTCCCTTTTGGATTTCCCTTGCATTTAGGACACCACAGTGCATTAAGTAGAGTTTCCTGTGCTATACAGTTATGTTCCCCTCAGTTGTCTATTTTATACATAGTATCAACAGTGTATATATGTCAGTCCCAATCTCCCAATTCCTCCCACCCCACCCCTTTCCTCCTTGGTGTCCATATATTTGTTCTCTATGTCTGTCTCTATTTCTGCTTTGCAAATAAGGTCTGTGTGTCTGATTTTTTTTTTTTGAGTTTGAATTTTATTTATTTATTTTTAACATCTTCGTTGGAGTATAATTGCTTTTCAATGGTGTGTTAGTTTCTGCTTTATAACACAGTGAATCAGCTATACATATACATATATCCCCATATCCCCTCCCTCTTGGGTCTCTCTCTCTCACCCTCCCTATCCCACCCCTCTAGGTGATCACAAAGCACCAAGCTGATCTTCCTGTGTGATGCAGCTGCTTCCCACTAGCTATCTGTTTTACATGTGGTAGTGTATATATGTCCATGCCACTCTCTCACTTCGTCCCAGCTTACCCTTCCCCCTCCCCGTGTCCTCAAGTCTATTCTCATCTGTGTCTTTATTCCTGTCCTGCCCCTAGGTTCTTCATAACCAATTTTTTTTTTTTTTAGATTCCATATATATATGTGTTCGCATATGGTATTTGTTTTTTTCTTTTTGACTTACTTCACTCTGTATGACAAACTCTACGTCCATCCACTTCACTACAAATAACTCAATTTCATTTCTTTTTATGGCTGAGTAATATTCCATTGTACATATGTGCCACATCTTCTTTATCCATTCATCTGTCACTGGACACTTAGGTTGCTTCCATGTCCTGGCTATTGTAAATACAGCTGCAATGAACATTGTGATACATGACTCTTTTTGAATTATGGTTTTCTCAGGGTATATGCCCAGTAGTGGGATTGCTGGGTCATATGGTAGTTCTATTTTTAGTTTTTAAAGGAACCTCCATACTGTTTTCCATAGTGGCTGTATCAATTTACATTCCCACCAACAGCTCAAGAGGGTTCCCTATTCTCCACACCATCTCCAGCATTTATTGTTTGTAGATTTTTTGATGATGGCCATTCTGACTGGTGTGAGGGGATATCTCATTGTAGTTTTGATTTGCATTTCTCTAATGATTAGTGATGTTGAACATTCTTTCATGTGTTTGTTGGCAATCTGTATATCTTCTTTGGAGAAATGTCTGTTTAGGTCTTCTGCCCATTTTTGGATTGGGTTGTTTGTTTTTTTGATATGGAGCTGCATGAGCTGCTTGTATATTTTGGAGATTAATCCTTTGTCAGTTTCTTCATTTGCAAATATTTTCTCCCATTCTGAGGGTTGTCTTTTCGTCTTGTTTATGGTTTCCTTTGCTGTGCAAAAGCTTTTGAGTTTCATTAGATCCCATTTGTTTATTTTTGTTTTTCCATTTCTCTAGGAGGTGGGTCAAAAAGGATCTTGCTGTGATTTATGTCATAGAGTGTTCTGCCTATGTTTTCCTCTAAGAGTTCTATAGTGTCTGGCCTTACATTTAGGTCTTTAATCCATTTTGAGTTTATTTTTGTGTATTGTGTTAGGGAGTGTTCTAATTTCATTCTTTTACATGTAGCTGTCCAGTTTTGTCAGCACCACTTATTGAAGAGGCTGTCTTTTCTCCATTGTATATTCTTGCCTCCTTTATCAAAGATAAGGTGACCATATGTGCGTGGGTTTATCTCTGGGCTTTCTATCCTGTTCCATTGTTCTATATTTCTGTTTTTGTGCCAGTACCATACTGTCTTGATTACTGTAGCTTTGTAGTATAGTCTGAAGTCAGGGAGCCTGATTCCTACAGCTCCGTTTTTCTTTCTCAAGATTGCTTTGGCTATTCGGGGTCTTTTGTGTTTCCATACAAATTGTGAAATGTTTTGTTCTAGCTCTGTGAAAAATGCCATTGGTCGTTTGATAGGGGTTGCATTGAATCTGTAGATTGCTTTGGGTAGTATAGTCATTTTCACAATGTTGATTCTTCCAATCCAAGAACATGGTATATCTCTCCATCTGTTTGTATCATCTTTAATTTCTTCCATCAGTGTCTTATAGTTTTCTGCATACAGGTCTTTTGTCTCCTTAGGTAGGTTTATTCCTAGGTATTTTATTCTTTTTGTTGCAATGGTAAATGGGGGTGTTTCTTTAATTTCTCTTTCAGATGTTTCATCATTAGTGTATAGGAATGCAAGAGATTTCTGTGCATTAATTTTGTATCCTGCTACTTTACTAAATTCATTGATTAGCTCTAGTAGTTTTCTGGTAGCATCTTTAGGATTCTCTCTATATAGTATAATGTCATCTGCAAGCAGTGACAGTTTTACTTGTTCTTTTCCGATTTGGATTCCTTTTATTTCTTTTTCTTCTCTGATTGATGTGGCTAAAACTTCCTAAACTATGTTGAATAATAGTGGTGAGAGCGGGCAACCGTGTCTTGTTCCTGATCTTAGAGGAAATGGTTTCAGTTATTCACCGTTGAGAACGATGTTGGCTGTGGGTTTGTCATATATGTCCTTTATTATGTCAAGGTAAGTTCCCTCTATGCCTACTTTCTGGAGAGTTTTTATCATAAATGGGTGTTGAATTTTGTCAAAAGCTTTTTCTGCATCTATTGAGATTATCATATGGTTTTTACCTTTCAATTTGTTAATATGGTGTGTCACAGTGATTTGCGTATATTGAAGAATCCTCGCATTCCTGGGATAAACCCCACTTGATCATGGTGTATGATCCTTTTAATGTGCTGCTGGATTCTGTTTGCTAGCATTTTGTTGAGGATTTTTTCATCTATGTTCATCAGTGATATTGGCCTGTAGTTTTCATTTTTTGTGACATCTTTGGTTTTGGTATCAGGGTGATGGTGGCCTCGTAGAATGAGTTTGGGAGTGTTCCTCCCTCTGCTATATTTTGGAAGAGTTTGGAAGGATAGGTGTTAGCTCGTCTCTAAATGTTTGATAGAATTCACCTGTGAAGCCATCTGGTCCTGAACTTTTGTTTGTTGGAAAATTTCTAATCACAGTTTCAATTTCAGTGCCTGTGATTGGTCTGTTTATATTTTCTATTTCTTCCTGGTTCAGTCTCAGAAGGTTGTGCTTTTCTAAGAATTTGTCCATTTCTAACAGGTTGTCCATTTTATTGGCATATAGTTGCTTGTAGTAATCTCTAATGATCCTTTGTATTTCTGTGGTGTCAGTTGTTACTTCTCCTTTTTCATTTATAATTCTGTTGATTTGAGTGTTCTCCCATTTTTTCTTGATGAGTCTGGCTAATGGTTTATCAATTTTGTTTATCTTCTCAAAGAACCAGCTTTTAGTTTTATTGATCTTTGCTATTGTTTCCTTCATTTCTTTTTATTTCTGATCTGATCTTTATAATTTCTTTCCTTCTGCTAACTTTGGGGTTTTTTTGGTTCTTCTTTCTCTAATCACTTTAGGTGTAAGGTTAGGTTGTTTATTTGAGATTTTTCTTGTTTCTTGAGGTAGGGTTGTACTGCTATAAACTTCCCTCTTAGAACTGCTTTTGCTGCATCCCATAGGTTTTGGGTCATTGTATTTTCATTGTCATTTGTTTCTAGGTATTTTTTGATTTCCTCTTTGTTTTCTTCAGTGATCTCTTGGTTATTTAGTAGTGTATTGTTTAGCCTCCATGTGTTTGTATTTTTTACAGTTTTTTTCCGTCAGTTGGTATCTAGTCTCATAACGTTGTGGTTGGAAAAGATACTTGATACGATTTCAATTTTCTTAAAGTTACCAAGTCTTGATTTGTGACCCAAGATATGATCTATCCTGGAGAATGTTCCATGAGCACTTGGGAAGATGGTGTATTCTGTTGTTTTTGGATGGAATGTCCTATACATATCAATTAAGTCCATCTTGTTTAATGTGTCATTTAAAGCTTGTGTTTCCTTATTTACTTTCATTTTGGATGATCTGTCCATTGGTGCAAGTGGGGTGTTCAAGTCCCCTACTATTATTGTGTCACTGTCGATTTCCCCTTTTATGGCTATTAGCATTTGCCTTATGTATGGAGGTGCCCCTATGTTGGGTGCATAAATATTTACAACTGTTATATCTTCTTGTTGGAATGATCCCTTGATCATTATGTAGTGTCCTTCTTTGTCTCTTGTAATAGTCTTTATTTTAAAGTCTGTTTTGTCTGATATGAGAATTGCTACTCTAGCTTTCTTTTGATTTCCATTTGAATGGAATATCTTTTTCCATCCCTTCACTTCCAGTCTGTATGTATCTCTAGGTCTGAAGTGGGTCTCTTGTAGACAGCATACATACGGGTCTTGTTTTTGTATCCATTCAGCCAGTCTATGTCTTTTGGTTGGAGCATTTAATCCATTTACATTTAAGGTAATTATCGATATGTATGTTCTTATTACCATTTTCTTAATTGTTCTGTGTTTGTTATTGTAGTTCTTTTCCTTCTCTTGTGTTTCTTGCCTAGAGAAGTTTCTTTAGCATTTGTTGTAAAGTTGTTGGTGGTGCTGAATTCTCTTAGCTTTTGCTTATCTGTAAAGGTTTTAATTTCTCCATCGAATCTAATGAGATCCTTGCTAGGTAGAGTAATCTTGGTTGTAGGTTTTTCCCTGTTATCACTTTAAATATGGCCTGCCACTCCCTTCTGGCTTGCAGAGTTTCTGCTGAAAGATCAGCTGTTAACCTTATGAGGATTCCCTTGTATGTTACGTGTTGCTTTTCCCTTGCTGCTTTTAATATTTTTTTCTTTGTATTTAATTTTTGATAGTTGATTAATATGTGTCTTGGCATGTTTCTCCTTGGATTTATCCTGTATTGGACTCTCTGTGCTTCCTGGACTTGATTAACTATTTCCTTTCCCATATTAGGGAAATTTTCAACTCTAATCTCCTCAAATATTTTCTCAGTCCCTTTCCTTTTCTCTTCTTCTGGGATCCCTATAATTCGAATGTTGGTGCGTTTAATATTGTCCCAGAGGTCTCTGAGACTGTCCTCAATTCTTTTCATTCTTTTTTCTTTATTCTGCTCTGCGGTAGTTATTTCCACTGTTTTATCTTCCAGGTCGCTTCTCTGTTCTTCTGCCTCAGTTATTCTGCTATTGATTACTTCTAGAGAATTTTTAATTTCATTTATTGTGTTGTTCGTCGTTGTTTGTTTGCTCTTTAGTTCTTCTAGGTTCTTGTTAAACGTTTCTTATATTTTTTCCATTCTATTTCCAAGATTTTGGATCATCTTTACTATCATTACTCTGAATTCTTTTTCAGGTAGACTGCCTATTTCCTCTTCATTTGTTTGTTCTGGTGGGTTTTACCTTGCTCCTTCATCTGGTGGGTTTTTACCTTGCTGCATATTTCTCTGTCTTCTCATTTTGCTTAACTTACTGTGTTTGGGGGTCTCCTTTTCGCAGGCTGAAGGTTTGTGGTTCCCATTGTTTTTGGTGTCTGCCCCCAGTGGGTAAGGTTGGTTCAGTGGTTTGTCTAGGCTTCCTGGTGGAGGGGACTGGTGCCTGTGTTCTGGTGGATGAGGCTGGATCTTGTCTTTCTGGTGGACAGGACCACGTCTGGTGGTATGTTTTGGGGTGTCTGTGAACTTATTATGATTTTAGGCAGCCTCTCTGCTAATGGGTGGGGTTGTATTCCTGTCTTGCTAGTTGTTTGGCATGGGGTGCCCAGCACTGGAGCTTGCTGGTCGTTGAGTGGAGCTGGGTCTTATTGTTGAGACAGAGAGCTCTCGCCAATTGATATTATGTGGGGCTGGGACGTCTCTGGTGGTCCAATGTCCTGAAGTTGGCTCTTCCACCTCTGAGGCTCAGGCCTGACACCCTGCCAGGACACCAAGACCCTGTCAGCCACACGGCTTTTGGGAAGTCTGAGGTCTTCTACTGGCATGCAGTAGGTGTTCAGTAGGAGTTGTTCCACATGTAGATTTATTTTTGATGTATTTGTGGGGAGGAGGGTGATCTCCACATCTTACTTCTCTGCCATCTTGAAGTGTAATTTCACATATTCTTCTTATAGTGTGATTTTGATGCTCTTTCCATTGAGTGGCAGTATCTATGTTCTTTCCTTTTGAATCTGGGCAAGCTTGAGACTGTGGTAGAGTGAAACCATATGACTTTTGAGGTGACTTGCCCAGGTTTCCACAGCTAATAAACAGTGGCAGAACTGGAATTTGATGCTAGGACTGGCCCATGACCTTGATTCTGGGAGTGTCAACAGGTACATTCCCTCTCTGGGGGCTGAACTGCCTCAAAAAACCTGAGACAAAGTAAATTGTGAGCTATGTCATCCACCCTGCAGAGAGTATTTGTTAATCTGAGACACATAGATCGAATGCTTTAATCACAATATCGTATGTTTCAGACAGCAGTAGGGCCATTACAGTATGACCTAGTTAAGGATGCCTTAAGGATAAAGCCTCATGTGATCAAGGAGCTTGGGTTTAAAATTTTGTTAATGTAACGATCCAGCTACTCCCCTTGTACTTCATTACTGTATGAGTTCCCTATGGCTTTTATAACAAATGACCATGAACTTAGTAACTCAAAACAATGCAAATTTATTCTCCTAAATCCTGGAGGTCAGGAGAATGAAATCAAGGACTTACTGAAGACTTAAATCAAGGTGTTAGCAGGACTTGTTCATTCTGTAGGATCCAGGGGAGAATCCATTCCTTGCCTCTGCTAGCTGCTAGAGGCTGCTCCTGGCCCCTTCCTCCATCTTTAAAGCCAGCAATACAGCATCTTCTCGTCTCTATGGCTTCCTGCCTCCCTCTTATAAGGGCCTTTGTAATTACATTGGGTTCACCTAAAAAATCCAGGTAGATTTTCTTTCCATCTCAAGATGCTTAACTTAATCATATCTGCAAAGTCCTTTTGCCATATAAGGTAACATATCTATAGGTTCCACAGATTAGGATGTTGACATCTTTGGGGAAGTGGGGTCATTATTCACCCTACTGCAATTACCCAGAATTCTTCAAAAGCCTGTTGGATGGATCAGGTTTCCATTTGAGAATCCATCTGTGCCAGTTCAGGTCCTGCAAGAAGCAGATGTTAGGAGAGAATTACAGGGGTGAGTGCCTGTGAAGGATGAAGAAGAGAGGGAGCTGGAATAGAGTGTGATGTGGGTCTGACACCTGTCAAAAGGGAGGGGCAGGAAGGAGGGCTGGATAGGAAGAGCTGAGACCCCAGTGCAGCCCTTAGAAGGTCTCAGCGAGGCTGATGGGGAGCCCCAGAGCAAGGATCGCCCTTTAAGGAGTCCCATGTCTATCCTGAGTGGCCCAGCTGTACCACCCTTGCCGTGCTCAGTCAGAGATTGGGAGCAACCCTGGGAAAGTGGGTGTTTATGATCTCTGGAAGCAGCTGGAGGCTGTCAGCCAGTCACACTCTTTGCAGCAGTGAGATCTGAGCTGTGCTCTCTCATGGCCCCCACATCACCAGACAGGTTAAGGGAGCTTCCCTCTTTTCTGCTTTAAAACCATCAAGTGCAAGGTGAGGTCTGACAGTTTGAATTATCCTTGTCCTGGCATGAGAAATGATACTCCCTGGAGAGTTGAAGGGTCAAAGGAACCAGCTGCTTACTAGGTGTGTGACTTTGGAAAAGTGGCGTCCCCTCTCTGAGCCTCCGTTTTCTCATCCCTAATATTCATTCCACTTTAGATATTCATTGTTTGCTGATTGTCTGCCAGATGCCACTTGAGGGGCCTGAGACTTGGCAGGGAACAAGACAGACGCAGTCCCTGTCCTCACTTTGCTGATGGCTGGTGAGAGTCCCAACTTGCAGGGTTGTTCTGATGACAAATGTGGAGATCATTGTGTAAATGGCCAGGTCTTAACTGCACGATCCCCTTTGCTAACACCGGAGGGTTTCACAGCCCATAATTTTGGGAACTACTAATTCTTTGGGGCCATGGGGCGCTCTGAAGTGTGCATTTAGCCACAGATTAGGTTTGGTTCATCTGGAGCCCAGAATACACCAAAAATCAAGGAGTCTGCAGCCATGAAAGGAAATGAAATGGAGGTATTTGTGGTGAGGTGGATGGAGTTAGAGTCTGTCGTGCAGAGTGGGGTAGGTCAGAAGGGGAAAAACAGGTGCGGTGTGCTGGCACGTATATATGGAATCTAGGGAAAGGAAAAGGGGGTCATGAGGAACCTAGTGGCAGGACGGGAGTGAAGGCGCAGACCTGCTGGAGAGTGGACTTGGGGATGTGGGGGGGGGGTGAGACGTGACAGGGTGAGAGAGTGTCATGGACATATATACTCTACCAAATGTAGAGTGGATAGCTGGTGGGAAGCGGCCGCATAGCACAGGGAGATCAGCTCGGTGCTTTGTGACCACAAGGAGGGGTGGGATGGGGAGGGTGGGAGGGAGGGAGATGCAGGAGGGAAGAGATGTGCGAGCATGTGTATGTGTATAACTGATTCACTTTGTTGTAGAGCGGAAACTAACACGCCATTGTAAAGTAATTATACTCCAATAAAGATGTTTAAAAAAAAAATCAAGGAGTCTGAGTGTATTATACTTGTGCAAACCAGTTTTTTTTTTTTTTTTCCTGGCTCAAAAACCCAAATTTCATGCTTAATGAATGGAAGTTATGCTTCCCTTGGCCTGTCTTTTCTGAGGATGTCTCTTTAAAATCTGTTCCATGTCACCAGTACTCTATTATTACACCACTTCAAGCCATTTTTTGGTTAAGAATGTGGGTTCTGGAACAAAACTGTCTATATTTGAACCCCTCCTCTGCCACTTATTGGCCCTGTGAACTTGGAGGCAAGTAGCTTAGTCTCTCTGTGCCTCAGTTTGTAATCTGTAAAATGGGGATAATAAAGGTAACTACCTCATAGAATTGTTGTATTTATTCACTTTGTACTGAACACCTTCTATGTGATGGATGTCTTATTCTCAGTGCTGGAGACAGCAGTGAATAAAACAGGCACATGTTCTAATGGGAGTGACAGGCAGTACACAAGTAAATGATATAATATGACAGGTGGGATAAGTGCCATAAAGAAAAATAAACCAGAGTAATGGGACTAGAGAGGAAGGGTGCTACTTTAGCTCAGGTAGTCAGGGAAGACCTCTGCAAGGAGGTGACATTTGAGTAGAGACCTGGGCAAAGTGAGCCATGTGGATGTGTATCTGGGGGAAGAGCATTTCAGGCAGAGGGAATGGCAAGTGCAGAGGGAATGGCAAGTGCAAAGGCCCTGAGGTAGCAAAGAGTTTGAGGAACAGCAAGGAGGGTAGTGCAGGTAGAACAGAGTGAATGAGCAAAGGTTTAGGTGAGTTAATAAAAGTCAAGTGCTTGGAACAGTACCTGGCACAATAGCGAATGCATCAATGTTAATTGTTGTCATTGTTATTATTATTGCCATGAGTCTTCATAATAGAAAACTCATATTGGGGGGAAAATCTAGGCTATGTATTTTCCTGATATTACAAAATATATTAAAAATAAATTTAGTTTTCTTCTAAGTTGACAGGAATATATATTCCTTTATACATATATATGTGTGATTGTTTGTGTGTGCATTTATATACATATATATAATCATTGTAAGTAATTTTCAAAATACAGATGAGAGAACATATGGAAACAACCACTGTTAATGTTTTAGTATATTTCCCACTGGTATTTTTATATGCTTAGTTTTCCATCTATCACATTTACAATCACTACGTATACTGTATGCAATTCTATTTTTTTACTTGACCTGATGACATAAATATTTCCCATGATACAAATGTATCACAAACATAATTTGTTAGGGCTGAATAATGTTCTGTTGACTGTAAAATGCCAACCCAGTCGCCAGTTAATGGACATTTAGGCTGGTTTTCGTTTTTCTCTGTATGCATAATGTGCATTATGTTTTTTTCCCCCTTATACTCAGGGTTGTTTCCTTAGTTGACATTTTCAAATATGACATTGCTGATTCAAAATTCTAGATGGTTGGTTCTTCAATTACAGAAATTTAAAACCTACAGTGTTTATTTTGGGGGTTCTTTGATATGGAGTGAATCAGATCTCTTGGTAGACTTCAGATAGTGCTACATTTCATTTTATTCCTTTTTCAAGTTGGAAAAGTTCATATCCATTCATCTCTGAGAGTAATGAGATTTTCTGTTTGGTGCCCCTAGCACTTTTCATTTTAAATTATTAAAAAAAGATCTCCATCCAATGCCTTATTGAGACGTTATGACTCTTGGTAATACTGGAACTAAGGTGATGCAGTCAGTAAAAGATGGGGTAAAAGATGAAACTTCTAACCAGACCTGTGACCCAAGAGAAGTCCTGCCTTCTCTTTGGGCCACAGTTTCCCCACATGTAATAAAGACTGCAGGACTCCTGTGTTGTTCTGAGCACTTGCATTATTTGCATTTATTGACCCAAGTTCTTAGAGCAATTGGGCTCCTGCCCTTTGAGGATACTGTGTTAAGCTATAAGCTCCCTAAGGTCAGATATCTTGCCTGCTTTATTCACAACTATATCAGTCTGCTCAGGCCATCATAACAAAATACTATAGACTGGGGGGCTTGAATAACAAATTAATTTCCCACAGTTTTGGAGGCTGGAAGTCCAAGACCAAGGTGTCAGTAGGGCTGGCTTCTCTTGAGATCTTTCTCTTTGGCTTGAAGATGGTCATCTTCTCACTGTGTCCTCATGTGGCTTTCCCTCTGTGCTGGTGCATCCTTGGTGTCTCTCTCTATATTTTCTTATAAGGACACTGTCAGATTGGATTAGGACCCCACCCTGTTGTCTTAATTTTAACTTCATCAACTCTTTAAAGGACTTTCCTCCAAATACAGTTACATTCTGAAGTACTGGGTGTTGGGGCTTCAACATTAGAATGGGGGGGGGACTTCCCCAGTGGCGCAGTGGTTAAGAATCCGCCTGCCAATGCAGGGGACACGGGTTCGAGCCCTGGTCCGGGAAGATCCCACATGCCGCGGAGCAACTAAGCCCGTGTGCCACAACTACTGAGCCTGTGCTCTAGAGCCCACAAGCCACAACTACTGAGCCCACATGCCACAACTACTGAAGCCCACGTGCCTAGAGCCCGTGCTCTGCAACAAGAGAAGCCACCACAATGAGAAGCCCATGCACCACAACGAAGAGTAGCCCCTGCTCGCCGCAACTAGAGAAAGCCCACATGCAGCAACAAAGACCCAATGCAGCCAAAAATAAATAAATAATTTAAAATAAATTTTTTAAAAATTCGCAAAAAAAGAAAATTATTTAAAAAAAAAAAGAATGGGGGGGGGCACAAAATTCAGCCAATGTATATCCAGCTTTTAGAACTAACATTGTCGTCATATATTTAGCACCAAATATAGATCCACATCACCTTAGCTCCTGGCACATACACTCTCAGAAAACATTTGTTGAATGAATGACTGAATGGATGAATGAATAAATGAATGAATGAAGGCAGCACCTTAGAAGTCTGGGAAAGCTGACATTTCCAGTTCGGTCCAGGCAGCCAAGGCAGTCCCATTCTGTGGAACTTCATCTCTAATATTACCCCTGTTCTACAGGTGAGGATGTTGAGCTGAAGGAGCTGAGACTCAAGTCTAGGCCTCCCTGATGTCAGGGCCAGAACTTCTAACCTTCCTGCCACACTGGCAAGCTTGGCTTGATCATTACCAAGCTCCATTACTTAACTTTAGCATTTTCTAGAAATCACTCCTTCTTCACTGAACGAAGACTTCCTTATCAGACTGGGTAAGAGGAAGCCAAGAGGATATTCTTGAATAATAAGTGATTATTTGGGGGTCCAAAAGTGGAATCTTGCTCATCCCCTTTTTTTTTTTTTTTTTTTTTTTTTTTTTTTTTTTTTTTTTTTTTTTTTTCCATTCTTTTTTTTTTTTTTTTTTTTTTTTTTAAACATCTTTATTGAAGTATAATTGCCTTACAATGGTGTGTTACCTTCTGCTTTATAACAAAGTGAATCAGTTATACATATACAATATGTTCCCATATCTCTTCCCTCTTGCATCTCCCTCCCTCCCACCCTCCCCATCCCACCCCTCTAGGTGGTCACAAAGCACCGAGCTGATCTCCCTGTGCTATGCGGCTGCTTCCCACTAGCTACCTATTTTACATTTGGTAGTGTATATATGTCCATGACACTCTCTCACCCTGTCACATCTCACCCCACCCCCTCCCCATATCCTCAAGTCCATTCTCTAGTAGGTCTGTGTCTTTATTCCCGTCTTGCCACTAGGTTCTTCATGGCTTTTTTTTCCCTTAGATTCCGTATATATGTGTTAGCATACTGTATTTGTTTTTCTCTTTCTGACTTACTTCACTCTGTATGACAGACTCTAACTCCATCCACCTCATTACAAATACCTCCATTTCATTTCTTTTTATGGCTGAGTAATATTCCATTGTATATATGTGCCACATCTTCTTTATCCATTCATCTGTCGATGGACATTTAGGTTGCTTCCATGTCCTGGCTATTGTAAATAGAGCTGCAATGAACATTTTGGTACAAGACTCTTTTTGACCTATGGTTTTCTCAGGGTATATGCCCAGTAGTGGGATTGCTGGATCGTATGGTAGTTCTATTTGTAGTTTTTTAAGGAACCTCCATACTGTTCTCCATAGTGGCTGTATCAATTTACATTCCCACCAACAGTGCAAGAGAGTTCCCTTTCCTCCACACCCTCTCCAGCATTTATTGTTTCTAGATTTTTTGATGATGGCCATTCTGACCGGTGTGAGATGATATCTCATTGTAGTTTTGATTTGCATTTCTCTAATGATTAATGATGTTGAGCATTCTTTCATGTGTCTGTTGGCCATCTGTATATCTTCTTTGGAGAAATGTCTATTTAGGTCTTCTGCCCATTTTTGGATTGGGTTGTTCGTTTTTTTGTTATTGAGCTGCATGAGCTGCTTGTAAATCTTGGAGATTAATCCTTTGTCAGTTGCTTCATTTGCAAATATTTTCTCCCATTCTGATGGTTGTCTTTTGGTCTTGTTTATGGTTTCCTTTGCTGTGCAAAAGCTTTTAAGTTTCATTAGGTCCCATTTGTTTATTTGTGTTCTTATTTCCATTTCTCTGGGAGCTGGGTCAAAAAGAATCTTGCTGTGATGTATGTCATAGAATGTTCTGCCTATGTTTTCCTCTAAGAGTTTGATAGTGTCTGGTCTTACACTTAGGTCTTTAATCCATTTTGAGTTTATTTTTGTGCATGGTGTCAGGGAGTGTTCTAATTTCATACTTTTACATGTATCTGTCCAATTTTCCCAGCACCACTTATTGAAGAGGCTGTCTTTTCTCCACTGTATATGCTTGCCTCCTTTATCAAAGATAAGGTGACCATATGTGCGTGGGTTTATCTCTGGGCTTTCTATCCTGTTCCATTGATCTATATTTCTGTTTTTGTGCCAGTACCAAACTGTCTTGATTACTGTAGCTTTGTAATATAGTCTGAAGTCAGGGAGCCTGATTCCCCCAGCTCCATTTTTCGTTCTCAAGATTGCTTTGGCTATTCGGGGTCTTTTGTGTTTCCATACAAATTGTGAAATTTTTTGTTCTAGTTCTGTGAAAAATGCCAGTGGTAGTTTGATAGGGATTGCATTGAATCTGTAGATTGCTTTGGGTAGTAGAGTCATTTTCACAATGTTGATTCTTCCAATCCAGGAACATGGTATATCTTTCCATCTATTTGTATCATCTTTAATTTCTTTCATCAGTGTCTTATAATTTTCTGCATACAGGTCTTTTGTCTCCTTAGGTAGGTTTATTCCTAGATATTTTATTCTTTTTGTTGCAATGGTAAACGGGAGTGTTTTCTTAATTTCACTTTCAGATTTTTCGTCATTAGTGTATAGAAATGCAAGAGATTTCTGTGCATTAATTTTGTATCCTGCTACTTTCCCAAATTCATTGATTAGCTCTAGGAGTTTTCTGGTAGCATCTTTAGGATTCTCTATGTATAGTATCATGTCATCTGCAAACAGTGACAGCTTTACTTCTTCTTTTCCGATTTGGATTCCTTTTATTTCTTTGTCTTCTCTGATTGCTGTGGCTAACACTTCCAAAACTATGTTGAATAATAGTGGTGAGAGTGGGCAACCTTGTCTTGTTCCTGATCTTAGTGGAAATGGTTTCAGTTTTTCACCATTGAGGACAATGTTGGCTGTGGGTTTGTCATATATGGCCTTTATTATGTTGAGGAAAGTTCCCTCTATGCCTACTTTCTGCAGGACTTTTATCATAAATGGGTGTTGAATTTTGTCGAAAGCTTTCTCTGCATCTATTGAGATGATCATATGGTTTTTCTCCTTCAATTTGTTAATATGGTGTATCACATTGATTGATTTACGTATATTGAAGAATCCTTGCATTCCTGGGATAAACCCCATTTGATCATGGTGTATGATCTTTTTAATGTGCTGTTGGATTCTGTTTGCGAGTATTTTGTTGAGGATTTTTGCATCTATGTTCATCAGTGATATTGGCCTGTAGTTTTCTTTCTTTGTGACATCTTTGTCTGGTTTTGGTATCAGGGTGATGGTGGCCTCGTAGAATGAGTTTGGGAGTGTTCCTCCCTCTGCAATATTTTGGAAGAGTTTGAGAAGGATAGGTGTCAGCTCTTCTCTAAATGTTTGATAGAATTCACCTGTGAAGCCATCTGGTCCTGGGCTTTTGTTTGTTGGAAGGTTTTTAATCACAGTTTCAATTTCAGTGCTTGTGATTGGTCTGTTCATATTTTCTATTTCTTCCTGGTTCAGTCTCGGCAGTTTGTGCATTTCTAAGAATCTGTCCATTTCTTCCAGGTTGTCCATTTTATTGGCGTAGAGTTGCTTGTAGTAATCTCTCATGATCTTTTGTATTTCTGCAGTGTCAGTGGTTACTTCTCCTTTTTCATTTCTAATTCTATTGATTTGAGTCTTCTCCCTTTTTCTCTTGATGAGTCTGGCTAATGGTTTATCAATTTTGTTTATCTTCTCAAAGAACCAGCTTTTAGTTTTATTGATTTTTGCTATTGTTTCCTTCATTTCTTTTTCATTTATTTCTGACCTGATCTTTATGATTTCTTTCCTTCTGCTAGCTTTGGGGTTTTTTTGTTCTTCTTTCTCTAATTGCTTTAGGTGCAAGGTTAGGTTGTTTATTCGAGATGTTTCCTGTTTCTTGAGGTAGGCTTGTATTGCTATAAACTTCCCTCTTAGCACTGCTTTTGCTGCGTCCCATAGGTTTTGGGTCGTCGTATCTCCATTGTCATTTGTTTCTAGGTATTTTTTGATTTCCCCTTTGATTTCTTCAGTGATCACTTCATTATTAAGTAGTGTATTGTGTAGCCTCCATGTGTTTGTATTTTTTACAGATCTTTTCCTGTAATTGATATCTAGTCTCATAGCGTTGTGGTCGGAAAAGATACTTGATACGATTTCAATTTTCTTAAATTTACCAAGGCTTGATTTGTGACCCAAGATATGATCTATCCTGGAGAATGTTCCATGCGCACTTGAGAAAAATGTGTATTCTGTTGTTTTTGGGTGGAATGTCCTATAAATATCAATTAAGTCCATCTTGTTTAATGTATCATTTAAAGCTTGTGTTTCCTTATTTATTTTCATTTTGGATGATCTGTCCATTGATGAAAGTGGGGTGTTAAAGTCCCCTACTATGATTGTGTTGCTGTCAATTTCCCCTTTTATGGCTGTTAGTATTTGCCTTATGTATTGAGGTGCTCCTATGTTGGGTGCATAAATATTTACAATTGTTATACCTTCCTCTTGGATCGATCCCTTGATCATTATATAGTGTCCTTCTTTGTCTCTTATAATATTCTTTATTTTAAAGTCTATTTTGTCTGATATGAGAATTGCTACTCCAGCTTTCTTTTGATTTCCATTTGCATGGAATATCTTTTTCCATCCCCTCACTTTCAGTCTGTATGTGTCTCTAGGTCTGAAGTGGGTCTCTTGTAGACAGCATATATATGGGTCTTGTTTTTGTATCCATTCAGCCAGTCTGTGTCTTTTGGTGGGAGCATTTAATCCATTTACATTCAAGGTAATTATCGATATGTATGTTCCCATTCCCATTTTCTTAAATGTTTTGGGTTTGTTATTGTAGGTGTTTTCCTTCTCTTGTGTTTCTTGCCTAGAGAAGTTCCTTTAGCATTTGTTGTAAAGCTGGTTTGGCGGTGCTGAACTCTCTCAGCTTTTGCTTGTCTGTAAAGGTTTTAATTTCTCCATCAAATCTGAATGAGATCCTTGCTGGGTAGAGTAACCTTGGTTGTAGGTTTTTCTCCTTCATCACTTTAAGTATATCCTGCCACTCCCTTCTGGCTTGCAGAGTTTCTGCTGAAAGATCAGATGTTAACCTTATGGGGATTCCCTTGTGTGTTATTTGTTGTTTTTCCCTTGCTGCTTTTAATATGTTTTCTTTATATTTAATTTTTGACAGTTTGATTAATATGTGTCTTGGCGTGTTTCTCCTTGGGTTTATCCTGTATGGGACTCTCTGTGCTTCCAGCACTTGATTAACTATTTCCTTTCCCATATTAGGGAAGTTTTCAACTATAATCTCTTCAAATATTTTCTCAGTCCCTTTCTTTTTCTCTTCTTCTTCTGGGACCCCTATAATTCGAATGTTGGTGCGTTTAATGTTGTCCCAGAGGTCTCTGAGACTGTCCTCAGTTCTTTTCATTCTTTTTTCTTTATCCTGCTCTGCAGTAGTTATTTCCACCATTTTATCTTCCAGGTCACTTATCCTTTCTTCTGCCTCAGTTATTCTGCTATTGATCCCATCTAGAGTATTTTTAATTTCATTTATTGTGTTTTTCATCATTGCTTGGTTCCTCTTTAGTTCTTCTACGTCCTTGTTAAATGTTTCTTGCATTTTGTCTATTCTATTTCCAAGATTTTGGATCATCCTTACTATCATTATTCTGAATTCTTTTTCAGGTAGACTACCTATTTCCTCTTCATTTGTTAGGTCTGGTGTGTTTTGACCCTGCTCCTTCATCTGCTGTGTGTTTTTCTGTCGTCTCATTTTGCTTATCTTACTGTGTTTGGGGTCTCCTTTTCACAGGCTGCAGGTTCGTAGTTCCCGTTGTTTTTAGTATCTGTCCCCAGTGGGTAAGGTTGGTTCAGTGGGTTGTGTAGGCTTCCTGGTGGAGGGGACTATTGCCTGTGTTCTGGTGGATGAGGTTGAATCTTGTCTTTCTGGTGGGCACGTCCACTTCTGGTGGTGTGTTTTGGGGTGTCTGTGGCCTTATGATTTTAGGCAGCCTCCCTGCTAATGGATGGGGCTGTGTTCCTGTCTTGCTAGTTGTTTGGCATAGGGTGTCCAGCCCTGTAGCTTGCTGGTCGTTGAGTGAAGCTGGGTCTTGATGTTGAGATGGAGATCTCTGAGAGATTTTTGCCGTTTGGTGTTACGTGGAGCTGGTAGGTCTCATGTGGACCAGTGTCCTGAGGTTGGCTCTCCCACTTCAGAGGCACAGCCCTGATGCCTGGCTGGAGCACCAAGAGCCTTTCATCCACACAGCTCAGAATATAAGGGAGAAAAAAATAAAAAGATAAAAAGAGGATAAAATAAAATAAAATAAAGCTATTATAATAAAAAATAAGAAAAAAAATTATTAAGAGTAAATGTATTCAGAAAAAATTTTTTTTAATTTTTAAAAATAGATTTATTAATTTTTTTATAGTAAAAAATAAGAAAAAGATTTTTAAGAAAAAAATTTATTAAAAAAAAAATTTTTAATTTTTTAAAATAAAAAATATGAAAAAAGTTTTTAAAAAATTTTTTAATTTCTAAAATAGAAAATACGGAAAAAATTATTAAGAAAGCATATATTAGGAAAAAAAAATTTTTTTTAAGTAAAAAAAAAAAAAAAAAAAAAGGACGGACCTAACCCTAGGACTGATGGTGAAAGCAAAGCTATACAGACAAAATCTCACCCAGAAGCATACACATATACACTCACAAAAAAAGGAAAAGGGGAAATTAATATATCCTGCTCCTAAAGTCCACCTTTTGAATTTGGGATGATTCGTTGTCTATTCAGGTATTCAACAGATGCGGGCACATCAAGTTGTTTGTGGAGCTTTAATCCGCTGCTTCTGAGGCTGCTGGGGGAGATTTCCCTTTCTCTTCTTACAGCTCCCAGCGTTCAGCTTTGGATTTGGACCCGCCTCTGCGTGTACGTCGCCTGAGGGCGTCAGTTCCCCGCCCAGACAGAACAGGGTTAAAGGAGCAGCTGCTTCGGGGGCTCTGGCTCACTCAGGCCGGGGGAGGGAGTGGTACGGAGGAGGCGGGGCGAGCCTGCGGCGTCAGAGGCGTCGTGACTTTGCAGCAGCCTGAGGCGCGCCGTGTGTTCTCCCGGGGAAGTTCTCCCTGGATCACGGGAACCTGGCAGTGGCGAGCTGCACCGGCTCCCGGGAGGGGCAGTGTGGAGAGTGACCTGGGCTCGCACACAGGCTTCTTGGTGGCGGCAGCAGCAGCCTTAGCGTTTCCTACCAGTCTCTGGGGTCCGCGCTGTTAGCCGCGGCTCGCGCCCGCCTCTGGAGTTCGTCTAGGCGGCTCTCTGAATCCCCTCTCCTTGCGCGCCGCGAAACAAAGAGGCAAGAAAAAGTCTCTTGCCTCTTCGGCGGCTGCAGACCTCCTCTCCGGCTCCCTCCGGGTTCGCCGCTGCACGCCAACCCCTTCAGGCTGTGTTCACGCCGCCAACCCCAGTCCTCTCCCTGCGATCCGACCGAAGCCCGCGCCTCAGCTCCCAGCCCCGCCCACCCCGGCGGGTGAGCAGACAAGCCTCTCGGGCTGGTGAGCGCTGCTCGGCGCTGAGCCTCTGTGCGGGAATCTCTCCGTTTTTCCCTCTGCGCCCCTGTTGCTGTGGGATCCGCGCTGATAGCCGCGCGGCTCGCACCCGTCTCTGGATTTCGTTTAGGCAGCGCTCTGAATCCCCTCTCCTTGCGCGCCGCGAAACAAAGAGGCAAGAAAAAGTCTCTTGCCTCTTCGGCAGCTGCAGACTTTTTCCCGGACTCCCTCCCGGCTAGCACCAAAGCCCGAGCCTCAGCTCCCAGACCCCGCCCGCCCCAGCGAGTGAGCAGACAAGCCTCTCGGGCTGGTGAGTGCTGGTTGGTGCCGAGCCTCTGTGCGGGAGTCTCTCCACTTTGCCCTCCGCACCCCTGTGGCTGCGCTCTCCTCCGCGGCTCCGAAGCTTCCCCCCTCTGCCACCTGCAGTCTCTGCCCGCAAAGGGGCTTCCTAGTGCCTGGAAACCTTTCCTCCTTCACGGCTCCCTCCCACTGGCGCAGGTCCCGTCCCTATTCTTTTGTCTCTGTTATTTCTTTTTTCTTTTACCCTACCCAAGTATGTGGGGATTTTCTTGCCTTTTGGGAGGTCTGACGTCTTCTGCCAGCGTTCAGTGGGTGTTCTGTAGGAGCAGTTCCACGTGTAGATGTATTTCTGCTGTATCTGTGGGAAGGAAGGTGATCTCCGCGTCTTACTCTTCCGCCATCTTGCCCCCTCCTCCGCTCATCCCCTTTTATATATCTTCTTTTTTTTTGGCTGTGGCACCCAATGGCATGCGGGATCCTAGTTCCCTAACAAGGGATTGAACCCATGCCCCCTGCAGTGGAAGTGATGAGTCGTAACCACTGGACTGCCAGGGAAGTCCCATCTTTTTAATAAAAAGTAGCTTTTAAACTAGAACAGTAACACACACATAGTAAAATAATTTAAACAGTACAGAAAGGCAAAAAGGAAAAAAACCTCTCCTTCCTTACCTCCAGGCCCACTCTCAGAGGTAACACTGTTGACAAAAATGCCAGCTCTTGGGGGAATCAGGCTCCCTGACTTCAGACTATACTACAAAGCTTCAGTAATCAAGACAGTTTGGTACTGGCACAAAAACAGAAATATAGACCAATGGAACAGGATAGAAAGCCCAGAGATAAACCCACACACATATGGTCACCTTATCTTTGATAAAGGAGGCAAGCATATACAGTGGAGAAAAGACAGCCTCTTCAATAAGTGGTGCTGGGAAAATTGGACAGGTACATGTAAAAGTATGAAATTAGAACACTCCCTGACACCATGCACAAAAATAAACTCCAAATGGATTAAAGACCTAAGTGTAAGGCCAGACACTATCAAACTCTTAGAGGAAAACATAGGCAGAACACTCTATGACATACATCACAGCAAGATTCTTTTTGACCCAGCTCCCAGAGAAATGGAAATAAGAACACAAATAAACAAATGGGACCTAATGAAACTTAAAAGCTTTTGCACAGCAAAGGAAACCATAAACAAGACCAAAAGACAACCCTTAGAATGGGAGAAAATATTTGCAAATGAAGCAACTGACAAAGGATTAATCTCCAAGATTTACAAGCAGCTCATGCAGCTCAATAACAAAAAAACAAACAACCCAATCCAAAAATGGGCAGAAGACCTAAATAGACATTTCTCCAAAGAAGATATACAGATGGCCTACAGACACATGAAAGAATGCTCAACATCATTAATCATTAGAGAAATGCAAATCAAAACTACAATGAGATATCATCTCACACCGGTCAGAATGGCCATCATCAAAAAATCTAGAAACAATAAATGCTGGAGAGGATGTGGAGGAAAGGGAACACTCTTGCACTGTTGGTGGGAATGTAAATTGATACAGCCACTATGGAGAACAGTATGGAGGTTCCTTAAAAAACTACAAATAGAACTACCATACGACCCAGCAATCCCACTACTGGGCATATACCCTGAGAAAACCATAGGTCAAAAAGTGTCATGTACCACAATGTTCATTGCAGCTCTATTTACAATAGCCAGGACCTGGAAGCAACCTAAATGTCCATCGACAGATGAATGGATAAAGAAGATGTGGCACATATATACAATGGAATATTACTCAGCCATAAAAAGAAATGAAATGGAGGTATTTGTAATGAGGTGGATGGAGTTAGAGTCTGTCATACAGAGTGAAGTAAGTCAGAAAGAGAAAAACAAATACAGTATGCTAACACATATATACGGAATCTAAGGAAAAAAAAAAAAAAGGCCATGAAGAACCTAGTGGCAAGACGGGAATAAAGACACAGACCTACTAGAGAATGGACTTGAGGATATGGGGAGGGGGTGGGGTGAGATGTGACAGGGTAAGAGAGTGTCATGGACATATATACACTACCAAATGTAAAATAGATAGCTAGTGGGAAGCAGCCGCATAGCACAGGGAGATCAGCTCGGTGCTTTGTGACCACCTAGAGGGGTGGGATGGGGAGGGTGGGAGGGAGGGAGAGGGAAGAGAAATGGGAACATATTGTATATGTATAACTGATTCACTTTGTTATAAAGCAGAAGCTAACACACTATTGTAAGGCAATTATACTTCAATAAAGATGTTTAAAAAAAAAAAAAAAAAAAAATGCCAGCTCTGTGAGAGCTAGGAGTTTTTTTCTTTTTTTTTAAACAATAGCTCCTGTTTATTTTTTTATTCTTTTTATTTATTTATTTTATTCATGGCTGTGTTGGGTCTTTGTTTCTGTGCGAGGGCTTTCTCCAGTTGCGGCAAGCGGGGCCACTCTTCATCGCGGTGCGCGGGCCTTTCACCGTCGCGGCCTTTCTTGTTGCAGAGCACAGGCTCCAGACGCGCAGGCTCAGTAGTTGTGGCTCACGGGCCTAGTTGCTCCGCGGCATGTGGGATCCTCCCAGACCAGGGCTCGAACCCGTGTCCCCTGCACTGGCAGGCAGACCTTCAACCACTGCGCCACCAGGGAAGCCCAGAGCTAGGAGTTTTGACTTGGTTTCCCAGTGCTGTATCCTAGTGTTGACAACGAAGTCTGGCACTCAGTAAATATCTGAAAGCATTCAGTATGTATAATAAATATTGAAGGCATTCAATAAATATATTGAATGAATTAATGGATATATGTGCATTAACATTAAAAAATTTTTTTTTATTGAAGTAGAGTTGGTTTACAATGTGGTGTTCGTTTCAGGTGTACAGTAAAGTGATTCAGTTATACACATACACATATTTATTCTTCCTCAGATTCTTTTCCATTGTAGGTTAATACAAGATATTGAGTATAGTTCCCTGTGCTATACAGTAGGTCCTTGTTGGTTATCTGTTTTATATATAGTAGTGTGTATATGTTAATCCCAAACTCCTAATTTTTAAAAATACAAGTGGGTTCATATTATAAATACTTAATTATATCTCGGTGCTTTTGCATGTTAGTACTATAGATCCACTTCACTCTTGATACCAGAGACACTGAGTGCCATGGATGCATGAACTTTCAGTTTTTTTATTATGGTAAAATATACATAACATAGAATTTACCATTCTAAACATTTTTAAGTGTATAATTGAGTCGCGTTAAGTACATTCACGATGTTGTGCAACCATCACCACCATCCTGAATAGAAGCTCTATGCCTATTCAACAGTAGCTACCACTCCCTCCCTCCACCCAGCCTCTGGTAACCACTATTCTACTTTCTGCCTCTATGAACCTGCCTTTTTTAGGGACCTCATACAAGTTGAGTCATACAGTATTTGTCCTTTTTTATCTGGCTTACTTCATGTAAACATAATGTTTTCGAGGTTCATCCATGTTGCAGCATGTATCAGAATTTTATTCCTCTTTAAGGGCTGAATAATATTTCATTGTATGGATAGAACTCATTTTGTTTATCCATTCATCTATCGATGGACACTTGGGTTGTTTCCACCATTTGGCTATTATGATTAATGATGCCACAAACACGAGTGTACAAATACCTGTTTGAGCTCCTGCTTTCACTTCTTTGGGGTACATACTGAGAAGTGGGATTACTGGATCATATAGTCATTCTTTTTGAGCAACCACCAAACTGAAACCTTCGTTTTAAAACCAGTCACTTCCTGTATTTGTGTCCATAAACATAGGGCCAGAGTGGGTGGGTAGGTGGGGGGCTGGTGAGTGACCCAAGAGAAAACATAAAGCTCTGGCCTTGGAGAGCCCCCATCACCTGGTGCAGTTCCTGTGCACATTTATTCTCCTCCTTTATTTCCTCTGCCCCATGCAAACACCCATTCATTCCTTCATTCATTTTTCAACATGTGTATATTGATTGATTTTGCCATGTTTCAGGCATAGGTTTAGGTGCTGGGATATGTTGGCAAAAATAAGCATCTACTACTTCTGCCCTCAAGGAGCTTATATTACAATAATTATAAATAGTCCAACAAAATAAATAGATAATATAGAAAACTTAGAAGGTGAAGATAGTTTTGAAAAAAATAGGAGAATGGGGTGGTAAGTGCTGGGATGAGGGGTGTTGCTGTTTTAAATAAGGGGTCAGAGAAAGCCTCACTGAGAAGGTGGCATTTGAGCAAACACTTGAAGGAGGGGAGGGAGTTGGCTGTGTGGATGAGGGGAAGAGCATTTCAGTCAGAGGGAACAGCCATTGTGGAGGCCCTGAGGCAGGAGCCTCCACGTGTGCTCTGGGAAGAGCATGGCTGGGGCAGAGTGAGCAAGAGAGTGGGAGGAGATGAGGTTGGGGAGATCATGTAAGCAGAATGTGTAGGTCCTTGTAGAGGCCTGTAAAGTCATTGGCTTCCTTTCTGACTGAAGTAGGGCATCTCTGGAAATTTTTGACCAGAGGAGTAGTGTGATCTAATCTCTTGTCTTTCCTTTTCTTTTCTTTTCCTCTCTTTTCCTTTTTAAAGCAGGATTATGCTACCTACTATGTTGAGAGTAGTCTGCAGGGGGGACCAGGGTAAAGGCAGGGAGACCAATTAGGAAGCAGTCACGATGATACAGATGAGAGAAGATGAGGATATGTTCCAGGCTGTTAGCTGTGGAGGTGATGAGAAGTGTTTGGATTCAGGATATGTGTTGCAGGCTGAGCCAACAGAATTTGCGGGTGGATTGTGTGACTTGTTTGTTAGTAAAATGCTTTAATGAAAACAAATGTTTTGCTGCATCTGTAGGAATGGCTGCTAAGTGTTTGATATATTGGGGCAAGATCAATTTGTTGATAGATGATGGTTGCTGTTGGGACTGGTGCCCAGATGGTCAGATTAGTTGACCTTCACCTGCTGGTGCCTCATGGTCTATCTACTCAGGTTCAGAGGAGAAAGAAGAAGATGCTAATAATGATAACAGCTAATATTGATTGAGAACTCTCTTTATGCCAGGCACTCTTCTTAACACTCATATTTCATACAGTAGATAGATATTCTTTGTTATATATATTTAGAAAAAAATTTTTTGAGGTAATCACAAAGTTACAGAAAAGTTGGGAGTACAGTACCAAAATTTTTTCTTCTGCTGAATCATTTGACCATAAGTTGCCTTTTGGTGCCTCAGTGTCCTGTAGAGTAAAATGGTTAGGAGTGTGGGATTTCAAATCAGGCCTAAGTTCAAATCTTGGGTCTACCACTGACTTTATGGATGGCCTTGGGGCAAGGCAGAGCAGCTCTCTAAGTCTCAATTTCTCCATCTGAAAGAGGGGATAATAATTCCAGGCCTGCTTTCTCAGATGGGGGCGTGTGGATACCTTGGGGCAATGTGTGTAGATCACCTAGGAGAGAGCCCGGTTCATGGTAAGTGGTTGGTAAATTGCTTCTAGGATTCTTGTTTAGGTCCCTGAAAATAGTGTTTCATTCAAAAGGGGGAAGGAGTAATTAGAGACACAGTTTGATCTATGCCGATGGAAGGGATCTTAATGGAAGTGAAGAGCTGTCTTCCCATTTTACAGATGAGGCAGCTGGGTCCCACAAAGAGTAAGAAGCTCTTGAAAGGAAGCAGATATAGCACTTAAATTTTTGTCTCCTGTTCAGTCTTCAGAATGTTCCATTAAAAATGGGTGTGCTACCGTCTGTGAGCAATTAAAGGAAGAGTTATTCTTGAAGCACTTCTGATTAGAATGAAAACACGTTGTTTTCACAGCAGCTTTAAACAAACACCCCTCCACCTCGGGCACCCCTCCCCACCAAAACAAGCAATCCAGTGCATTCTGGGTCAGCAGCCCCCTGCAGCTGTACCTGAACATTACGAGGTGTTCGAACATCAAAGCAGGGACCATCCTCTCCTCTCCACACAATGGGGACCAAATTGCTTTCTTCTGATTGAGGCATAATTGCATCAGGATCTCAGTAGGGAGGAGGCAGGATGAAATGCCGAAAGTCATTCTGTACCTTTACAAAGTTATTTACTCAGCTGTCATTCAGTGGGGCAGCTTTGCTTTCTTTGGGTTTCCATTAACTTTTTTTTTTTTTTTGCCTACTATGTATTGAGTGCTTACTGTGTGTGTGACTCTGTATTAAGCTCTTTACTTATTGTAAAGGAGCATTTCTCTGGCATGTCTCCCATTCAACTCATTCCAGATTAACCATTTCTACAACTAAATCTAACTCCAGAGGAATAAAATGCTGGGCAAAGAAGTTTTAGAGAGAGATCCTGTATGCATGCATGTATGCATCCATTCATCTACCTGTCCATCCGTCCATCCACCCATTCATCCTGTGAAGAAAGTGTTGTTATTTCCATCTTATAGATAAGGAACCCAAAGCTCAGAGAGGTTGTGATATGCCTAAAGTTACACAGCCAGTAAGAAGAAGTACTGGATTTTGCTATAAGCATGAAGGGGAACTCACTCCTCTCTCATTGTCTATGGCAGGGGTGAGCAAACATTTTCTGTAAAGTTCTGGATAGTAATTATTTTAGGCTTTGCAGGCCATACAGTTTCTCTCACAGCTACTGAACTCTGCCATAGCATGAAAGCAGCTATAGACAATAGGCAAATGAATGGGTTAACTGTATTCCAATAAACCTTTGCTTACAAAAACAGGAGGCAGGCCACTTTTGACCCATGGGCTGTGGTCGGCCAACTCCTGCTCTGTGGTCCTGAGGGTTGTGAATCATGGTGACCCATGCTTCCTGAACTCCCAGCTACAGGGGTGGGCACATGACCAACCTGAGCCAATCAGAGACTTCTCTGGGATTGATAAATTGATGATGAAAGAGTTTCCTCATTTGTAAAATGGACACATTAATTTTCCCTATCTCAGAGGTGAAACTTGGCAAAGATTAAATAGGTAAATATAGATAAAGGGCTTAGAATAGTGCCTGGCACAAGGTTAGATATTCTATAAAGTTTTAGTTATTATTATTATTATTTAAATTTGAATATTTGCTTAATTTTGGCTATTAGCCGTCTTTCTTCAAATGTCTTTTATCCTCAGAGTGTATGGTTTATAAACAAAAGCTTAATTGCATAAGGAGATTACACTTATTTATTGGAACCCAGTAGTGAATTCCTTTGAAAAAGAAGCATATTCTTGTTATGCAAATAATCACCCTTAACTGCTTTTATAAACTCAGATTTTAAAAACATCGGATTTCCTGAAAGCTTCATTGCTACTGCAATGCCTTCCTGAGCCACATGTGGCCTTTGTAGGGGGCACAGGAACTGCAAAAGCACAAAGCCACTTCCTGGTCAGGTGAATCTAAGTGAATTGAGTCAAAAGCATCAGGTTCAAGACTAGCAGAGCAGCCCCCTTGCTACTCATTTGGAACAAGCATTGACGTGTCAGACGACTCCAGTTTCTTGCATCTACCTGAGCTGGGAGTCATGTTCTGCAGATTCAGCCATGGCTGCAGTCACAGTGTAGGTCACCGACGGGAAATTTTCTTGCTGCTGTTTCAGATGGAAACAGAACATAATAGCTTATGTCTCTTTTCTCTGCTGTGTGGTGCCAGGGGCATTTTAATGGTTCGGGGAAAGGGGGGTATGTCTGAAAGCCTTGCCTTTTGGGGTTCTGTTTCAGCCACTAGACCGGTGACCATATTCTGAGTTTTCTTCCCTGGGCAGTCTTTAGCCCTCACTGCCATCAACTATCTCTGCCTTTGGAACCAGCCTGGGCCTCCCAGCTCTGTCACCTGTAGTCGTGTGGGCCTCCCCTGAAACCTCTCCTGTTTCACTGCTGCAGTCCAGCCGGGCAGTTGAGGGTGTGAAAATCGAGCTACTCTAGTTTCCTCCTTCATACTTGGGGCTTGCGAGAATAAGAGGCAGGGGGGCTTTTTTTTTTTTCAAATGTAGAATTCTTTCTGGTCAAAGCAAACTGAGTGAGAGAACAGTGGCTAGAGTGGCAAAGAGATGCCTGAATTAGGAAACTTTGTAGGGGAAGAAATGCCTGCACCCACGTGGCAGGCTCCAGAAGATATATAGGGAAGGGGAGAGGTCTCTGATACTAAGTTTTCCAAAGCTGTCCTCCCACACATTTACTTTGCCCCAAAGCAAAAGTCCTGAGAAACTGTAAACCACATTTCTGGAGCCCCAGTCTTAGTGTCATTGTCATAATATGTTTAGATGGGCTTTATCTTTATTTATGATTCATCTCTAGTCAGCAGAGACTTAACTTTAATCCATTCTCCACACCTTAATTGGCATCATCATTAAGAAATGCTGATCTGATTCTGTCTACCTAGAACCTTTTGATGCCTTCCAAAGCTGTTAAGATGAAGACCCGAACCCTCTCCGTGGACCCCTGCAACCTCATCCCAATCAACTCTTTGATTCTCTGCTCCAGTCACATGGGCCTTTTCCAAGTTCCTTGAAAGTAGAGTGCCTTACTCCCTTCTGCCACAGGGCCCTTGTACATGCTGTTTTGGCTCTGCTTTATTGCCCCTCCTTTCTAGGTGATCTCATTCAGTCTTAAGTTTTTAAATACCATTGACATGCTGGGTAACTTCCAGGTATGAATCTCTAGTCCCAACCTCTACCCTGCAATACAGAATTGTATATATACCAAGGAATTGTATAGAAAACCTACATCTTCACTTGTATGTCTATTAGGAAGCTCAAATAATATGTCAAAAATAGCTTTTGATTCCCTCTCCCACCCTGCACCCTCTCTTCTCTAAGTCTTCATCTCTGTAAAAAGAATTTGCTCAGGCAGCAAATTCAGGTGTCATTTGTGATTTCTTTCCATATCAGTCAGTGCCCCAGCAGGAAACATGGCACATTCAAATCAGAATAATTTAAGGAGGAGTTATTTATAAAGGGACCAGTTAGAAAGATGTGAATGAAGGGAATTTCTAGGCATAGTGCAGGAACCCAGGGCTAGAAGCAGAAGAGCTGTTAGTCCTAGCCTGAGGTGAATGAAGACAGAGAAAGGGTATTCGAACTCAGAAGGAGGAACTGTGTAGAGCAGGTCACCTTGGAGGACCACTGAGGTCAGGGAAGATAGCCATCCTGAGGAAACTTTGCAAGGAAAGGGTGGGGAATACTCACTCTCATGCCTCATTTGATCTCTTGCTCCCTATTGGGACAGTGCTTACCTTGAGTAGGAACTAAAAAAATGTTGAACTAATGGATGGCAAGTCCTCCCCTGCTCCCTTTACCTAGCTAAGTCCTACACTTTCTTCAGACCTCAGCTCAAATGTCCCTTCTTCCAGGAAGCCTTCCCTGATTCTCCCAGACTAGATCATTCACCTCATGCACTTCCCTGGCTTCCTTCACAGCCCCATCACATGTTGTAACTATGTTTCTGTGTGATTATGTAGTTAGTGTCTCAATTCATAGACCAGATTGTAAGATCTGGGATGGCAGTGGCTGTATTTGTCTTACTCATCATATTTCCCCTGTACCCAGCACAATTCCTGGCACACAGGTGCTCCGCCCCGCAACACACAGAATCTCTGTGAGATGAATAAATAATAAAATGAACTTTCTCTAAGACTGGTCCTCTCTAACAGATAATTTTCTATAAATATCTCTTAGGGTGACCAACGAGGCTTTTGGAAAAGGCACTCCCCAATTTGACTGCTCTGTAAACTTGAGTTTCCCACTGGTTCATTTTTTAATATAGGTGCACTTGGGTAAAGAATGAATTAGTAGTGCAGCATTCTCAGTGCTGCCCTGATTTCACCCTCTCAGAACTCCTTTTGGGTTTTATTCTCTTGGGTTCAGAGCAGAATAACAACATGGATATATGCAGACATTTGTCTTCCCAGTAGCTTCATGAGCAATGAAAAATGAAGATTCTTTCTCCTTCTATCTCAAATCCCGGACTCCATCCAAACCCACCAAAGACAGCAATACATCATTGATTACCAGAGTTGCTGAGTATGGTTGTGCAGGTTGCTCACTGCTCAAGGGTAAGAAGTGAGTGGGGGTTGAAGTCCAGCCTATAATCTTCTTACCACCTGGATGGACTTGGAAAAAGCGGTCCTTTTCTTAGTTTGCACAAAAGGCTATATGAACTAGCAGTCGCCCTGAAAATAACAGTTAAGAACAAAGCTGGCTTGTGGTCAAAGAAATGTTGGCCAAAAAGCCTGATAAACGCATTGCCACCAACTCATTGTAGCCATTGCTGCTTAAAAGTTTTCCCTATGATTTTTTTTAATTACAAAAATAAGACCCATTTTTATAAGCAAATTCAAATCACAGAGAAGTAGAGTAAAAAGTGAATCCTCCAACTCCCCTTAAACTCCACAAAGCCAATCACTGTTAAGGGTTTGCTTGGTCTACTTCCAGATTTTTAAAATGTTTCTATAAACATATTTTTCTGTCCAAAGACATGGACACTGGGATGGTATTAACTGAGACCGGGAAGCAATTAATCATCCACAGGGGAGATGTCCAAGTTTGGTTGTTAAAAAATTTTTTTGGTATTAAGACACTATTCTGATTTCTGAGCCACCAGCCATGAGTCATTTATTTTCATGATTAGTAGATTTATAAGGTAGTGGATGGTTGTGTCTGACTTTGAAAAGTAGACATGGAAGCAGTTGGCTGGGGCCAGTTCCTACTCTGAGTCTTTATATTGGTTTGGATGTAGATTTTGCTGCTGTAATAAAGAGACCTAAAATGAGATAATATACATTTATTTCTTTCCTAGTAAAAGTCTGGGAATACAGTCCAGGATTGATATGGTTGTTTCCCAGTCATAGGGTCCCAGGCAGGCTCTTTCTACATTGTTGCTTTGCTATTCTCAAACTCATGGTTATCATTTCATGTCCTAAAATGGCTGTTCCAGTTCCTGCCATTACATTTACATTCAGTCAGTAAGCAGGGAACAGGAGGTGGGGGCATGCCTCTTCCGGTTAAAGGAACTACTCAGAAGTTGCATGCATCACTTCTGCTTGCATCTCATTGGTCAGGATTTATTCTCATGGCCACAGCAAGCTGCAAGGGTAAGATAGTCTTTAGTGTGGGTAGCTATGTGCCCAGTTAAAATTCAAGGAATGTAGGAAATTCCCTGGTGGTCCAGTGGTAAGGACTCCATGCTATAGTGGCCTGGGTTCCATCCCTGGTCGGGGAACTAAGATCCTGCAAGCTGCGGGGTGCAGGCCCCCCACCCTCCCCAAAATCAAGGAATCTTATTACTAAAAGAAGAAGAGAAGAATGGATATTAAGGGGCATGGTTTGTGTTCTCGTTTGCATTTCTCCCAGGCAGAGCAGAGCTTTATGAATAATTATCAGTTGATGAACTAAAGACCAGAACTGGAGCATGGGAGTTAGAGGCACTTTATAGTTTTACAAATTATAGACTGACAGAGAGGATAAGAGCAGTCTTTGGAGTCCAATAGGCTAGGTTTTGTATTAGTCAGGGTTCATCGAAAAAGTAGACCCAATAAGAATCAATCTCTTGGGGCTTCCCTGGTGGCACAGTGGTTAAGAATCGCCTGTCAATGCAGGGGACACGGGTTCGAGCCCTGGTCCGGGAAGATCCCACATGCCGCGGAGCAACTAAGCCCGTGTGCCACAACTACTGAGCCTGCGCTATAGAGCCCACGAACCACAACTATTGAGCCCACGTGCCACAACTACTGAAGTCCGCACGCCTAGAGCCCGTGCTCTGCAACAAGAGAAGCCACTGCAATGAGAAGCCCGCACACCGCAGTGAAGAGTAGACCCCACTCGCCGCAACTAGAGAAAGCCCACGCACAGCAACAAAGACCCAACGCAGCCAAAAATAAAGAAAGAAAATAAATAAATTTTTAAAAAAAGAATCAATCTCTCTCTGTCTCTCTCTAGAGATTTTTTTATATTAATGGTATTTTAAAAAATTAAAATATATTAAAGATTAAGTAAAACCCGGCACAAGTGTCTGAGACTATTAGGAATTGAGGTGGGGGATCAGCTAAATGAACTAAGGTAGTCTTCCTCATGGTTATGTAACATTTTCTTTTTAAAATTTCACATGTCGATCAGAAAATCCAAAGGTAGAGAGGGAAGGAGATTAATGACAGCTGTCCATTGGGAAGGATGGGGGAAAGAAATCACTCATTGAAAGACCCAGAATTGGGAGTATGGGGGCTGAGGGAGAGAAATCAAATCACAATCTTATTTTAATATCTTGTTAAAAGACTTTAAAGAAACAATCAAAACCAGGGGTAGTACATACACAGCCCTCATTCCAGGAATAAAACTCTGTTAGGAGCATGAACACTTGAACAAATGTAGGATGGGAGGAATGAGCAACAGGAAGACTAAAGGGATGTCAGACCAGGTTAGAGATGAGAGAGAGAGACAGAGAGAGATTAGATGAGGCCCACCCACTGTGGAGGGTCATTTGCTTTACTCAAAATCTACTGATTTAAATGTTAATCACATCAAAAAATACCTTCACAGCCGTGCCTAGCCTGGAGTTTGGGTACCACAGCCTAGCCAAGTAGACACGTAGAATGAAGCCTCCCAGGTTTTGAGACCAGTTTTGCTGGTGACTTACTGTGTGATTCTCTGTGCCTTGGCTACCTCCTGTGCAAGCTCACAGGGTTGTGGTGAGATCCAGTGAGATGCCACAGGAGCTCAGCACTGGGCTCAGCCCATGGCACACAGCAGGTGCTGTTGCTGCCCTGCCTGTATCCTCCAGTGTGTCCCCCCCAACACACTGAAGGCTGCATACTGCAAACACCTGCGACTCTGCCTCTGGGCTTTCATCTGACCCTGGGCCGTACTCGCCCATCCTCAGGGCAGGCTGGAAGTGCCAGAGAGTTAATGTCTCTGGAAGCAGCTCTCAGATGGATTAGCTCCAGGGTGACCAGCCCTCTCCACATTCAGGACTGACTCCGTTTTAGCACTGAAAGTCCTGCATCCCAAGAAGCCTTTCTGTCCCATGCATCCTAGCTTGGGTGCACACTCTCCACTGGCTCCCAGGGTTCCCGAGTTGCCTTTGCAGCAGGCCAGCCAGAAATGTGATGGAGTCAGCATCCCCCAAATAAACCCACAACAATGATGGGGAGTTAGTGAGGAAATACCCGGCTGACTTAGCCCTTGGTTGGGATTTCTTTGAGGTGTGTCCTATCCCATGGCCCAGATTTACCCAGCAGGAGTTACCTGAGGTGCCCCCAGCTCATGATTCACACCGTTTCCTGGCTCCCTTCGCTCTCTGTCACACTCCCTCACCCACCACAGATAAACCACTGCAGTCATGTCTTTGTCTCGGCATCAGCTTCTGAAGGAAACAATCTCAGATAATACATTTGAACAATTATTATTTTTATTTTTATTTTTAATGTTTTTTTTAAAATTTATTTTATTTTTTGGCCGTGTTGGGTCTTCGTTTCTACGCGAGGGCTTTCTCTAGTTGTGGTAAGTGGGGGCCGCTCTTCATCGCGGTGCACGGGCCTTTCACTGTCGTGGCCCCTCTTGTTGCAGGGCACAGGCTCCAGATGCGCAGGCTCAGTAGTTGTAGCGCACGGGCTTAGTTGCTCCGCGGCATGTGGGATCTTCCCAGACCAGGGCTCGAACCCGTGTCCCCTGCATTGGCAGGCAGATTCCCAACCACTGCGCCACCAGGGAAGCCCTGAACAATTATTGTTACCACTTTCCTCTCTATTCTCTCCTTAGATCCTCCCAGTAATGCTGTGAGGACCACGGCTTATTATTGTTGTTAGGTGTATTATCATTTTTGTACAGCAACTGAGAAAACCAAAGCTCAGAGACAGAGAGGCAGGCAGCTTGTTGACAACTGAAGAGTGAGGAAGAAGAGCAGCTGAGATGTGAATCAAGGTCTCCCAGCACCATGTGTCACCACTCCCTCCTCTCACTACTTGCACAGTTCGTGAGTTTTGTTCATGTAGGCGTCGCATGGCACACATAGGTGTCTGACAGCGCTGGAAATCTCTTGTTGGATTTGCAACAAAACACCGCCAAGTGGTAGAGAGTAGAGAGTCTACGGATTTGTTATCTCTGACCCTGTCCAGGAATCCGTCAAGATATCAGAATAGGAGTTTTCATCTCACATTCCTGAGGATCAGCTATCCGAGTTTTCATTTAAGATGCCCCTGCAAAAGAGATACAGAAGCAGCAGGATAACCCCTTGTCTGATGGGCAATAGAAAGTTATAAGCAGGGGTTTATTTGGAAAAAGCAAGACCCAATCGACATTCTTCTCAGGGGCTTTCCTTCCTTGGCTTATTTTAAACATCACAAGAGAAAGTCAGAGCTGGCTTTTCAATTTTGTCACAGCAATCACAGACTAAAGAATTCTGAGCAGTAAGGTCCCATGGGGCGGCTTCCAAACTTGTAAAACAGTAGCAATCTCTCTCCAGCTCCAAAGAGATGGCATTTGCAGAAGTGTCTTAGCCGAATCTTTTTCTTTCATCTTGGTCAAAGCTAAAACCACACTGGGCAGGTTTCATGTGTCAAAAGTTTTATTATTCAGCACCAGAACTTGCTACTTCTCTGTTAAAGGAAATAATTTTTTTTCCCTGATGATTTGTCTCTGGAATTTTCTCAGGAGACACCATGGTTTTTATGAAGGGCTGAGGGCACCCTTTCATGCTTCTTGAAGGTTCACAAAGGACCAAAATGTTAGAGCAGGTGTCATAGGTAGACTTGTCACCTCCAGAATGTGTTTGTGGTGACTGTAAATTTTATTCAGGTTCAGAGAACCAACATTTACATAACAGTTAACTCCATGCCAGGAACTGTGCTTGCTCTAGGTTGAAGACAACCATATAAAATACAGGTATTTTTCTCCCCATATTACAGGTGAGAAAACTGAGGCTCATGAGGCTTAAATGACATGTTCAAAGTCCTTCAGCTGGTAAAGGCAGAGCTGGGGTTCAAACTCAGGTTGGCTTGATTTGAAAGCCCACTCGAGTTTGATTGGAAGGTGTTTTTTTTTTGTTTTTGTTTTCTATTTTTTAAATTCCTTAACCTCTGGGAGGCCTTGATTTTCAGCTCTGCGTATATCTGTAGGTGGACCTCTTGGCGCAGGTATTCATTGCTTTCTGTGGAAAATTGCATTCCTGAAAATCTTATATTTTCAGGGTTGTATTAATCGGTATTGGTGGTTGTATCAGCGAGCATCCTTGTAGGAGAATAGAAATAACTCTGAGTGTTTAAAAGAGAGAGTTAAGTGCAGGAATTGGTTAAAGAGGTGGTGGTGAGGAAATCAGAGACCAGCAGTGGCAGGAGGTCACTGAGCCCCAGGACTGGAGGGAAGAGAAAGGAGGGCGTGTGGGTAGAGTCCAGGAGCTGAGATCTCCTGGTGGAAGCTGCAGCCAGGGACGCCTGCCCAGCCAGTGCTGGACCCACAGAGGAGATGCAGCTCCTTCCAGGGAAGCTGCCCGAGGCAGAGAGGGAGGGGGAAATACCCCTGCTTTACCCTTCCTCCCTCCCTCTGAGCTCTACCAGGGCTTCCCTTTGGCAGAAACAACCTGACACCAGTTAGCAATGGAGTCTGGGAAATGCAGTCGGTGTGACACAGAGCAGAGTCAGGAAGGATGGCTCTGAGGGCAAACGGGCCCAAGGCTGGCACAGACGTCAACTGAATGTTCATTAACCAAACTCATTTTCCCTCTGACTCACTTCATCCAGGCTGTGTGTTGTTTCTGGTTTTTCCTTAATAGCCATCAACCTTCTAGTGCAAGGGTCCTTAACTGCTGTCTCCCCATCACAACTGCTTTGAGCTCTCTCTCACCATGCTGCTTCCTTGCTTCTTTCCCCAGCATGGTTAAACTCACAAATTAAACCGCAAATTTGGTGTGACTTTATTTGATTTCAAAATTGGATTCTGGGCCCCAGAGAATAACTTCAGATGCCAATAAGAATGCGACTGGGTCTTCTTTTCAAATGCCACTTCATTCCCTCCTGTGGGCCAACAGGAGCTCTTTGGAGGAAATCTGAAGGTGTGGGAGGAAACTGTGGAGGGAAAGGGCCCCTTTCCTGGGAGCAGTAAATTATTCAGGTGCTCTAATGGCTTAGAGAAGACCAGGCATGGCTCCCTCTTAGAGCACACCGTCGGAGTGTTAATGATGGCTGGGAAAAACGAACTTCTCTGTGCAAATGTCGGGAGTCATATTCTGGTGTTGCCATGAGCTGTTCTCAGAGGCTGGGGTGGACAGAAAGGGGGCAGCTGGAAATAAGATGACGATATTAGGGAAGGAGTAAGAGGAGGAATGAGGGGGGAAGGTGGCAGGAACCTCTCCGCCCTGCTGAAAGCAGAATGCACCCCAGCCAGCCTGGGATTTTTGGATTCCTCTATCATGGAGTTTTTCAATTCAGTAATTACGGCTGGCTGCAGTGAGATTTGGTTTTCTGTGATAGAACCTTTTCATGGGCTCAGATAAAGACAGTTCCACTCTGATGAAGAGCCCATGAAGTCAGGCAACCGAAAAAAGAAGAATTACACCCATGAAAGTAACCCCGTGGGGCTTGCTTCCCTGGTGGTGCAGTGGTTAAGAATCCACCTGCCAGTGCAGGGGACATGGGTTCGAGCCCTGGTCTGGGAAGATCCCACATGCTGCAGAGCAGCTAAGCCCGTGCGCCACAACTACTGAGCCTGCACTCTAGAGCCCGCAGGCCACAACTACTGAGCCAGTGTGCCATAACTACTGAAGCCTGCGCCTAGAGCCCGTGCTCCACAACAAGAGAAGCCACTGCAGTGAGAAACCGGCACTCCACAATAAAGAGTAGCCCCCGCTGGCCGCAACTAGAGAAAGCCCGTGTGCAGCAACAAAGACCCAATACAGCCAAAAAAAAAAAACAAAAAACTAACCCCGTGGTTTCTGGAAGCTGACCTACCAAAGCCCCCTTGGTGGGATGAGCCTTGCTTACAAGAGAGGGGGGATATGACCCAGCTCTTGTCAAGGAGAACAACGAAAACAAAAAACAAACCAAGCACAATGGAACCAGGTGTTGAGAGCATGGGCTTCATCATTACATAGGGGTGGGAGGCCTGCCATTTTCTCCCTGAGTGATCTTGCACAGACTCTATAACCCCACAGGCCTCATTTTCCTCTTCTGTAAAATGGGAACAAAAATAGTCCCCACCTCAGGGAGTCCTGGCTTCAATGGTATGTGATGCTTGCAAGGCACATAGCACAGGGCCTGGCACAAAGCTAATTAGTCATACGAGGCAACCATTGTCATTGTTATTAATTAAAGAAATCCAAGAACAAGTTTTTCTCTCCAAGTGACAAAGTCTATTCTTGGGTTTTTCCTAAAATTCAGAACCCAGAACCAGAAATTGGACATACAAGTGCAGCTATGAAGGCAAGAGGAAAAGATATTTGGAACTTGATCTGCCTTGGATATCTAAGATCTTTGCTCACTCAGCCTATAATGCAGACATAACAAAATAAATGCAGTCATCATCAACAACAACAAAAATCAATGCCATGGAGGGTTTTCTATAAAGAAAAACACCTTTATTCATTACTGTTTGGATTCATCTTCTGTTAAAATCTATCAGGGTCTGGACATAGTTATTTTCACCTGTTTTGCAGAACAGGCTGCAAGGAGGGAAGAAACAAGATGAGAGATTTAACAAACTTTCAACAAAAAATAATTGGGTGCCGACTCTATGTCAGGCGTGTGTTCAGATGGAAGAGATAGTGATGGGGCCCAGCATCATTGTAGCATCTTTGTGTCTCCATTTTCATAGCTGACAGTCTACTCAGGGAAGCAGACCAGAAGACAAAGCATCTCTGTTCTGTGTGATAGATTAGATAGGGCCCTGCAGCCCACGGGAAGGGGGTCCCCATTCCCCGAACTCTAATATTCTTCTGTTGCTTTTTGTGCTTTCCGTCTCCACTCTTGGACTGCAAGCTACTCCATGCCCATTCTTCTCTCTTTTCAAAAATCCGAATGCCAATTTAATCTCCACTGAGAAGCTTGGCTCTCCTGTAGGCTGTAACACATTTTTCCTGGTGTGACAGACCCCATTCTCTCTTGGAAGATAGAGTGTCGTGGGGAAGCCACATTAAGGCAAGAAGGTCCTTTGATGAGCCTGGCATCCCTTCACTTAACAAGCGATTACTGGACCTCCCTGGTGGTGCAGGGGTTAGGAATCCGGCTGCCAATGCCAGGGACACGGGTTCGATCCCTGGTCCGGGAGGATCCCTCATGCCGCGGAGCAACTAAGCCCGTGAGCCACAACTACTGAGCCTGCACTCTAGAGCCCGCAAGCCACAATTACTGAGCCTGCATGCTGCAACTACTGAAGCCTGCGTGCCTAGAGCCCGTGCTCCGCAACAGGAGAAGCCACCACAATGAGAAGCCCGCGCATCGCAATGAAGAGTAGCCCAGCTCGCCGCAACTAGGGAAAGCCCGCCAGCAGCAATGAAGACCCAACGCAGCCAAAAATAAATAATAAATTTATAAATAAATTTATAAAAAACAAAACCAAAAACAAGTGATTACCGAGGTCCTGCTGTGCCAGGTGCTTGGAATTCAAGGGCAGAGGCCAAGCAGACAGGGTCGTGTCCTCATGAAGCTCACAGTCCAGTGAGGGCAGAGAGAGGAACAAAACCCATGAAATAAACACGTACTTAATGCTGAGTGTGCTAAGTGTTGGGAGGGAAACAAAAAGAGTGTTTGATAGAGACTGACAGTGGGTGGCTAGCTTTGGAGTGGGTGTCAGGAAAGCCTGGCACGCGACATTTCAGCCAAGCTGTGCTGGACAGGGGAAAACTGGTATTGGAAGAGCAGTGGGAAGAACGTTCCAGGTAGAGGGCACAGCATGTGCAAAGACCTGAGGTGGGAAATCAAAGAATGGGAAAAAAGTGCCTTTGGGCCTCAATGACATGAATTGGGGAGAGCTGTGCAAGATGAGGCTGCAGAGGTGGGTGGGGCCTCAAAGACCGATGTAGGAAGTTTGGACTTAATTTTTTTTTTTTGGCTGCACTGACCAGCTTGCAGGATCTCAGTTTCCTGACCAGGGATTGAACCCAGGCCCACTTTCACTCGGCAGTGAAAGTGCCGAGTCCTAACCACTGGACCTCAGGGGAATTCCCTGGACTTAATTTTTATTGGAGGGTTTTAGGTGGTTGAATAATTTGACCGGCTCTGATTCTTAAAATATCACTGTGGCTGCAGGGTGGAAAATTTCTTCCTGCAGCGTTTAGGTGATTGGAAAAAAGTGTTCATCTGTTTTTAACAGCAGTGGCAGCCCTAGCTCATTCATTCACCGCCTTGAGCACTGTGTTCCAACCACCCTAGGAAGTAGGCACATTATTTACCTCCCTTCCTTCTTTCCTTTCTTCCCTCCCTCCCTCTCTTCCTTCCTTTCTTCCTTCTAAATTTAACTGCTTAATTGAGGTATGATTGACATACAAAAAGCTGTAGATATTTATCTATACAGCTTGATGTTAAAATTTTGATAGACATTTCAAATTGCTCTCCCAAAACATTGTTCCATTTTAAACTCCCACCAACAATATATGAGAGTGTCCATTTCTAATTACCCTCATCAGTTCTGTAAAAGATCAATCTCTTGCTAATCCGATGAAAAAACTGATTTTGATTCTTATTTACTTGGTTATTAAGGAGGCTGAGCATCTGTCCCTGAGTTTGTCAGTGCTTTCTTTACTCTCTATTGCCTTGCTCATTTTTTTCTTGCTGATTTTCAGTTCTTTGTACATTGTGGATATTAACCCATTTCCTGTCATTATCTGTTGCAAATATTTTCTTCTGATTTGTCATTTGTCTTTTACTTTTGTTTTCAGTGTCCAAGCTGTACAGAAAAAAAATAACATGTTCAAGTCTAAAAATATTTTTCTTGCTGATTTCTGGTCTTAATACCCTGCTCCAGCACCCTTTGACTGGCAGAAATACTCAGAAGAGCCCTCACTGGAACCCCATTTAGCTACTCTTACAAACAAAGCCACATTGCCCCGGGGAAATGAGAGAAATAGTGCTTTGGATGAATAAACAAGGAGGTGACCTCTGGTTGGAAATGAAAGTGAAGAGATCTTCCTTATAAATGCAAAACTTACAAGAGAACCTTTTAGACTTCCTAGTGCAGCCTCCTGGGTTAGAAGGCAAAGCTGTAAAGGGCCATGAGAACCACCTGTCTCCACTGGGATGGGAAGGATGCCCTTTCTGGGAGGGAAAGGATGGCAGGTTCCATTTGGCCTCAGGGCCAGGAGACTGGACTTGCATCTAAGTACCTAAGGGATTTATCAGGTAGCTCTGAGGCACTGAGGTTAAGTCAAGTCAGTCAGCGTGTGTTCAGTTTTTCACTCTGCCTCTAACTAGCTGTGTGCCCTTGTGCCTTGAGCCTCTGAGAGCACAAATGGGAGTGATAGTTGTACTTAGTGAATCCCAGTCACTGCTGCTCTTGTACTTCTATTTTCCCACTGCTGGGAAGAAAGGAAGGTGACAAATGGGAATTCCCACCTCCTGTTTCTCTCAGGGGGATGGTGTGAAGCTCACTGGCCCGTACAGTGATGGGGCTTTTCTGGACAACTTGGTCCGCAATACCAGTTAGAATCAAGTTTAGCTGCATGTACTAAAAAACCCAAACGGGTAGCTAAAACTAGAAAAAGTTACACTAGTTATTAGTACTGTTCATCAAATATTCTTGGCTCTCTGCCTTCAAGATCCAAGGTAGAATCACTCTTCCCTACACGTTTTGTAGTTGGGCATGACCATGTGACTTTCTTTGGCCAATGAAATGTAAATAGAAGGGACATATATGAATGCTTTAAAAGCCAAGGCATGATTTGCCGTGTTCTCTCCTCCCCTCTTACATGGTGACCAGCAGTGCTCCAGCTGGGCGCTGCCCTGCCACCCTGATCCTGGAGTGAGTTAAACTATGATGCATATGCAGCATGAATATAAACCTAGTTGTTTTAAGCCACTGAAATTTTGGGGGGCTCTTTGTTATCATATCATAACCTAACCTATCCTGTCTGATGCAAAAGGTTTAGTCTCACAAAAAAAAGAGCTAGGTCAGCAACACAAATTTGGTAACCCAAACTCCTTCTAGTTTTCTTCTCTAATATCCATATCATGTGGCTTTGATCTTCAAATTTGCCTCATAGTCCAAGATGGCAGTTGGAGCTCCAGCATCTTGTCAGCATGCCAGGGAGGAAGAAGAAGGAAAGGGATGGAATGGAAAAATTGTCTTCCTCTCTCTTCAGGAGATTTTTCAGGAAATCCTCCCCACAACTTCTGCTTCCATTGGCTATTGCCAGCTTCAAGGGAGGCGGGGAAGCATGTTATTTTAGCCAGGCACACTGACTCCTAGAAGAAAATAAGAGTTCTGTAATGAAGGAAAATAGGGAGAAAAGATATTGAAAAGGTAATTCCTTTAGAGCTCCTTTTATACCCTTGGCTAAGGTACACATACTCTATAACAAGCATCTGTGATCATCTGACAATCCAACAAGAAGTCTCCTCCCCTTCATTCTGAATCTTGCCTCTGTTTTCTGTCCTGTGATCTTGGACTTGTTTTTCTTGGCTCTGTTTCTCCAGACTGACCCCTCTGTTTGTTGACAATCTGCTTGATGCTACAGGGTGGCCTCCAAGTCTGGAAACACAACATAAATGGTTTACTGATATTCCATTGCAATAGATAACGTTATAGATGGACAGTTTTGGACATTATGGATGAAGATTCCACCTTCATTCATTGATGTTCTAATTTTCTCCTTCCAGAAACAAATTATTACTATTTTTATTACTCTTAAAAGTATATTATTAAGTGACCTGCATGCCTCCAGCCTCACAGATCTGTAACAATGAGATCACACCTTTTCTGCACACTCATTATTCAGTGAGTCACCACCTGGTTGATTGCCAGAAATTGATGCCCTTTGCAGGATCCTCTAGCCTTGTCTGGGTATTTCCCAGAGGATGTCTAAAACATATCCACCAGGTCTTCCTAGCCTTTGAGCTGGCTGCTGACCCTCATGGAATAGCTATTCTCTGGGATACAGTTGTCTGTGCCAGCAATTGCTATAGCTTATCTTGAACCTCTCTCTTCCACTTTGGAGGGTTTCCTCTAATGCCTGGTGATCTTTGGTTACCTCCTCATACTTAGAGAGAGAAAGAGTCATGGTCAACTGGCAGATTTTGTTTTAGGTATTTGAATGGGGAGCCCCAAATGCAAAACATGGAGGATGTTCTCAGAGGCCACTATATTCTTCAGAGAAGAAACCTCCGATCTCCCGTCCATGTTCTCGGAGCCCAAAGGCCCTCATTGGCCAGAACAGAATCACACGGTTATCCCTGCTGCAGAGGTGACTGGGAAAGTGAGATTCTGGCTCAGGTGATGAGGGAGAAAGAGATTTGGAATGGCTATTGGGACAGTCAGGGAACATTGCCACTTATTCTATCATTGAAGGAATAAACACCTGTAAATAATTTTCCATCCTCCACCCAGAATTAATGGCTTCCTTTCTTTCACTGCTCTTGCTGCCATAATGGGGCTGCCACTGCTTCAGAAGTAAATGTGTGAGTTTGCTCAATCCTCCCAGCCCCACCTCCTCACCTCCAAGTGATACTAGGTGATACCAGGCTCTTTCATGTGTTGGTATCTGGGCCAATGTCCTTTAGACCAGATAAAGAAATTAAGTTCCTCCCTTCCCCATTCTAAAGGCATTTGCTCATCCAAATTTCTTATCAGGATAATTGATAGTGGGAATGTCACTCCTGTCATAGGAACATTCCAGCCTAAACAGTCACACTATGGTCTAGCCCCAAGACCCAAAAGGACAGTCACAAAATAGTGTAACATTTCCCAAAGTCTCATTCAGTGTTATCTATGTTCACCTTGATATAAAATATTTAGCAGGATATAAATGTATAGTTATACCCTCAAGTCATTTACATGGAAAATATTGTGAACCTGATATGTTCTTGAAAGGACATACAATCCTTTCTAAAACTGAAGGACAGACACTTCAATTTAAAGATTAAGGGTATATGAGGCATCAGTCCATGGATACTCCTAGAATTATGTCAGAATGTTGTGTTTAGGGGCAGGTATGTATTCTTAGGGGGAGAAGTTCCAAGCTTTTCATTAGAGATGCTGTGATCCCAAAGAGGTTAGAATCACTGACTTAGAGGAACTCCTGGAGGTCAAGATGATCAGAAGTTGTTTGGAATCTAAGTCATAGATCTGAACCTTAGGAATTAGGGCTTTTAATAGTCGCCCATTTTTCAAAGAATATTCCATTATATTCCTGTTCTTTAGTGTCCATCTCTGGATAACTAGGCTGGTGAACATACATGCCTGTTGAAGCCCTTAAATCAACCAACAGTGACACTCTTTATTTAAAAATCTGAATACTGGTAACAACCGATAGCAACAGACTTTTACTTAGCACCTACTAGCTCAGCCCTGTGCTATGGGCTTTATTTGTACTTACTCATTGAGTCAGTCCTGTGGTGAGGTAGGTTTTATTATTTCCATGTGATCAATGAAGAAATCGAGGCTCAGAAATATGAGGCTCAGATAATTTAAGCGACTTGCATAACGTTGCAGAGTTGATAAGTGGCAAGGTGGAATGCAAACCCAAGTCTGTCTGAGTCCAGAGTCCACCCTCTTAGCCAATATGTGAGCTTGCTGATGACAATGATCTAGGTTGTTATGCTTATATAAGCCTGATTCTGACTAACAGTAGGACATTTGTATATGATCTCCCGCCCCCCCCCCCCAAAAAAAACCAGGGGTAGATTTATGGTCAGTGCCAATCCCATACTACGTAGCTCTTTGGTTGTGCCACCAGTGACACCACTAGCCCTTATGGCTTGATCATGGGAATTAAAAAAAGGTGCCCCTTCCTCTGTGTGGATGGAGCCCATGCCAGGATTTCAGCCCCCACTTGCTGTCTTAGCTGGATGCTTTTGTGCAGTGGGCAACCTATACAACCATATGTGTCAGTCCTGTGTGCCACTGGGTTCTCATGCTCTTCCCCGGCTCCTGGATTCTCTATCCAAGTCCTGGTTACAACTGGAGAAACTGAATCAGAGAGATGATCTATCTATTCAAGGGTCTCCAACTAATCTTTTTATATTTTGTCTCATTCTCCACCATTACCTCTACACAATGTTTTTATCCTCATGCACTTTTGAAGCACAGATACAATTTTGAAATACAAATGAAACAGTGAAACAACATCTCTAAATTTGCTGTATTTGACCCAAATGAGAAGTTGCAAACTCAGATATCTACAGATGCCTGGCAGTAAACAAGTAAGATGATACAGATATAAGAAGATAAATAGCAATTGTAACTTAGTCATGGGATTGGCATACAATAGGGAATGGTGGGGACTGTGGTGAACCATGCCTTATTACTTATATCGAAGCTGGTGTTGCCAAATGGCTGTATGAACCCAGGACTGTTATATCCTCAGCTTTTTTTTTTTAAATGTCTATTCAGGTCCTTTGCCCATGTTTATTTATTTAGCTATTGAGTTGTATGAGTTCCTAATATATTTTGGATATTAATCCCTTTTCAATACATAATTTGCAAATATTTTCTCCCATTCCATAGGTTGCCTTTTTAAAATATTTATTTATTTATTTATTTAATTTTTTTGGCTGCGTTGGGTCTTAGTTGCGGCACATGGGACCTTTGCTGAGGCCTGTGGGATCTTTGGTTGCGGTGCGTGGTCTCTTCGTTGCAGCGCTCGGGCTTCTCTCTAGTTGTGGCGTGCGGGTTTTCTCTTCTCTAGTTATGGTGTGCAGGCTCCAGAGCGCGTGGGCTCTGTAGTTTGCGGCACGTGGGCTCTCTCACTGAGGCGTGTGAGCTCAGTAGTTGCGGTGTGCTCAGGCTTAGTTGCCCCGAGGCGTGTGGGATCTTAGTTCCCTGACCAGGGATCGAACCCACGTCCCCTGCATTGAAAGGTGGACTGTTTACCACTGGACCACCAGGGAAGTCCCCTATCCTCAGAGTTTTTAAAGAGAAGCTGAGAATCTGGAATGTGGAGTAAACTCTCCTGATTGGTAAATGTTGATAATAAATTCCAATTTAAGGAACTATGCAAGAGCTAAATAAAACACACATGGCCACCAAACTCAACTACCCAGACTGATGGGTTGTGAGCTCTGATTTGAAGTTTTGGCTTCTCATCAGGAAATTTGATATTTGATGATTTTCAATTGCAAGATGGAAACCTGTATTAATTTCAGTCAGATAATTGTCAGCTTCATTTTTTAAAATTATCATTTGAAATTGGCCAAGACAAGGATGAGAAAACATTGATCTTTTGAACATCAGTACAGACAATTCAATGACAAGGAGGCACGACCAGCATGAATGAATGCTTTTATCCTGGGCCTTTCAAAGGCACTTTGGGATTGGGAGAAGCTGGCTGGGAGAGAGGAGGGAGAGAACTGATCATTCGTGTTGCTGAAAATAAACATCTTTACAACAGAGCTGTAAAAGCAAATAAGGCAATAAAACACGAAGCTCAAAGGTCAGGTTTTTTGGGGATAAGGTTATGTCCTGTGAATGTTACACCATGGAGAAACTCGGATCTTAGCTCATGGGTGCTGTGCATTTTGTAAATGAGGAGACTCATGCCTTTATGAAAGGTGGAGAGGGAACATTTTCCTTTAGAATATTTTAGTTTCCTTTCCAAAATATAAGGAGCACTTATACCACAGTGAGATTGTCCCATCTAATTGTATAAGCCATCATCCTTTTAATTTTTTTTTTTTTGCCATTCAGTTAACAAGTATTACTTGAAGCAAAGTTGCAAAATATGGTTAAGCATAAAAAGAAAATATAAACCATCCAAAATCTTAGCTCCAAGAGACAACCATTTAAAAAAAAGTTTGAAATACATCCATCAGAATTTGTTCTATGTGTGTTAGGGACCATTGTGAACTTTGGGAAGCTTTAGATGGTATCTAGTTACAGGGCCCAGGAATGTCTGAAGCCAGTCTTCATCCAGCCACCCCTTTTCTCCCAAGGTTCCGGATGGAGATAAGTGAACATGAGACAGTAGGGGAGAGGGAATGAGGTGATATTTTATTATGAGCTGGGCTTGGGCTAAAAACCCAATCTGCCCTCTTTGGTAAGCTGGGCTGGATCCATGCTTTATTACCAGGCTTCTTAAGGAATCTTTCTCCTTCTCCAAGCCCAATATGAATCCTGGAAACTTATACCACTCTGACTACATGGGACAGGTGGCTGGAGGGATGAGAATCCATGGATGTAGGAGGATGACATGAGACGAACACACCTTTTATGACATAGCTCCCCTGCCCATCATGGGTAAACATGGGTTCATCAATGTCCTGGAATCAAACCCAACAAGATCAGCATTCCTCTTGGGTTCCTCACCTCTCACCTGTCATAGAGTCCCGGCTTCTCCACATTTGAAGTGACTTTTGGAAACTTTCCTCCCTGCTACCGTCACTTACCACGTCAGCCAAAGGCTCATCCTTGCACTTGGGCCAAGTTCACATTTTTTACCTTGGTCTGCAAGGTCCTGTGTGATTTGGCCTTTTCCCAGCAATCCAACCTGAACTCTTTCCCCTCTCCCCTCACACACTCTGCTCCAGCCACATGGCCATCTGTTCTCTCTTCAATCCCTTTTGCTTATTCTTTCCTCTGTCTGGTCTTTGCTATTCCTCTGTCTGTTTGCTATTCTTTCCTCTGTCTGATCTTTGCATGGCTGGCTCCTTCTGATCTTTCAGGTCTCTACTGAAGCCAGAGGTGCTTTCCCTGACTCTCTTTTCTGATGATGCCCCTCTGCTCCCCACCATCCCATCAACTAGTTTTATTTTTTTCAAGGCACTCACTGCCAACTGAAAAAAATCATGCTTATTTTATTCACTAGTTTATTTGCTAATTGTCTCCCCACTAGAATATAAGTTCCAGGAGAGCAGGAACCAGGTCTTTCTTGTTAGATGCTGTGTCCCCAGCACCTAGAATAGATGCAGCACCTTGCCCTGGTTCTCCACAGTTAGAAGATGCCTGATGAATATTTGCCTACTGAAGACCAGGAGTCCTGTGATGCTTTCCTAACTGGTGTCCAGTCTGCCCTGCACGCTCTTAGAGGAAAACTCCTCTTGAGGCTGAAGGTGTTTCATTAGCTGGTCAACAAGCCTTTGTTCACACTTCAGCCCCTCTTAGCACGGCAGCTGCCTTGTTCAGACACCTTAAGTGGCTCTTCTTTGCCTGTAGTGCTCTTCCATGGCTCCTTGTCATCTTCCTCCCAAACTCCCTGACTCTCATCTCCAACTAGACCAGAATCATTATTGTTGGACCTTGAGCATTTGATGAAATTTGGTGGGAGGACCCAGGGACTGCTTGAATCCTGCTGGCCCAGCCACTCCGTCTCTTAGCTGCAGTTTTACACATACAAGGTGCAGCGACAAATGGGAAATTGAAGCTCCATTTGGTTATTAGCTGGCAAGTGCCCCATCCCCGTGTAGGTTTTTCAGGCAATTGACTTAATGCTAAGGACTGAGTAGGACCTCTTCTTCCCTCCAAGTGACACTGTTATCATGGGCCGAGCAGCAAGGTGAGATGACCATGCAGCAGCAGCAAGGGAAAGGAAGAGATGGAACAGAGAGAGAGAGACCACATGAGTAAAGGAAAGCACAGTGATGCAAGTCACTAGTAAAAGTGACTGAGGAGGCATCCTGGGCTCTCATGAGCCCTCAGATCATTAGCCATTCCTGTGTGAGGTTCAGAGAAATGTCCTCTTTCCTACACTCAGTATCCCCAGGACAAGCCATGCTCACTCCTGGATCCTTTCCTTCTACACATTCTTTTTGCTTGAAATGGTCTCACCTGCCATGAAACTCTCCTAGATAATTACTTTAGGTTTAAGACAAACTACTTAATCTTTCTCAGCCTCAATCACCTCCTTCCTAAAATGGGAGATAATGCCAACCCATATGGCTTTTGTTGAATATGTGAGTGAAGATTAAATGAGGAAAAGTATCTAAAATACCTAGCACCGTCTTCGAAATTCAGAAGTCTGCTGTTCCTTTCTGAATTCTCTCACTCTAGCACAGGGGTCCCCAACCCCTGGGCCACAGACCAGTACTGGTTCCTGTTAGGAACCAGGCTGCACAGCAGGAGGTGAGCAGCGGGTGAGTGAGTGAAGCTTCATCTGCCGCTCCCCATGGCTCCCATTACTGCCCGAGCCATCCGCCCATCACTCGCATTAACCACCTGAGCCCTGAACCATCCACACCCCACCCCCACCGCCTGTGGAAAAATTGTCTTCCACGAAACCAGTCCCTGGTGCCGAAAAGGTTGGGGACCGCTGCTCTAGCAGGTTGTTGGAAGTTTTAGACACAGTTTGGGGATGAAATCCATAATGGAGTTGTTTGTTAAAATACGGGACTCCCTGTTACAGTTGAATTGAGATAAACAATGAATTTTTTTTTTTAACAATCCAATTTTTTTTTTTTAACTTTTTTTTTTTTTTTAATTTTTTTTGACTGCGTTGGGTCTTCGTTGCTGCATACGGGCTTTCTGTAGTTGCGGCGAGCAAGGGCTACTCTTCGTTGCGGTGCACGGGCTTCTCATGGTGGTGGCTTCTCTTGTTGCGGAGCACGGGCTGTAGGCGCACGGGCTTTAGTAGTGCGGCACACGGGCTCTAGGCGAACAGGCTTCAGTAGTTGTGACGCACAGGCTTAGTTGCTCCGCGGCATGTGGGATCTTCCCGGACCAGGGATCGAACCTGTGTCCCCTGCATTGGCAGGTGGATTCTTAACTGCACCACCAGGGGAGTTCCTACAATGAATAATTTTTTAGTATAAGTATGTCCCAAATATTGTATGGGTCATACTTATAAAACAAGAACCCCACTCCTATTCATTGTTTATCTGAAGTCCAATTTTAACTGGGCATCCTGTGTTTTTATTCACTAAATTTAGCAACCCTAATCCATAGACAGGAATTGGGGATATATGTTCTCCAGATAACTGGTGTTGCTTCTGTTGTATATCCAATCCCAAATCCATGGGACTAGATGGCTTGCCAGACACTCTTCCATTCTGGGACTTCATTAGAACAGGCAATAGTTTTGGAAGGAAAAACATGAAGTTTGTTCATTCCAGAGTGAACAAATTAATCCTTATTTTAAATTGAAGCTACTGCCTATCCAGAATAATATTGGTCTTCTCAGAAGTTGATCAGTAAAGGAGCAAGTGCTGGGGCTTTGCAGGGAAGTCCATCTAGAGTGATAGGCACGAACCTGGATCTTAAACCAAGTTCTGATTCTTAACCTCCAGTCATCGATCAGACTTTGTTGTTTGGCTCTGCCTTCGATGCTTATCCTCTCATTTCATTTCCATGTAATCTTGGGAGGCAGATGAGCATACCCCTATTTTATGGAATCCTAGAGGTTACTAAATTGGCCCAAAGACACCCAGTGACTGCTTACATTCATGGTGGATTTGCTATGTGCAGGCAAAGTGCTGAGCATATTACATCCATGTATTACATCTCGTGTGTTATAGCTCAACCTTGTGAGACCTGTGCTATTACCATGGCCTTTTTACAGATGTGCAAATAGAGGCTCAGGGCTTGCACATCAGTAAGAATTACAATGAAGATGTAACCTCAGATGAGTCTGACTCTGAAGCTCAGGCTCTTAATTGCTAGGCTGTGCTGACTTCTCATCCCCACTCTTCTGATTCCAAGGACGATGTTCCTTGTCCTCTGAATACAGAGAAGATAGCTGAATCAGAATGATCTGGGCTTAGGTAAAACTCCAGGGAAAGAGGAGAATTCCCCCATTGAAAAGACGTGCCGCTCTGGATAACTGAAGTTATTTTTCCTTTTAAATAAACATATATTCTCTTTTTGCCCCCTCCCCCTCCCAGTCTCTTTCTGTCTCTGTCTTTATCTCTTTCAGTATCCAAATAATTATGGTACCTTTCAGGAGAGATTGGTAGAATTGGGTCAGAGCATTTTATATCATACCCTTCATTCCTGTTTGCATGCTTTACAGTAAATATCCTTATCCTTTATAATGTTAATAGTAACAGTGATACTATTTAAGATTTTTTAAAATGTTACATGAGCACATCTATGAAAAATCTATAATTAGCATCATACTTACTATGAATGACTGAAAACTTTCCCCCTGATATGGGAACAACACAAGGATGTCCCCTTTTACCACTTCTATTCAGCGTCGTGTTTGAGGTCCTAACCATGGCAATAAGGCAAAGAAAAAAGGCATATAGTTTGAAAGGGAAGAAATAAAACTGCCTTTATTTTCAAACAACATGCTCATGTAGGTAGAAAATCCTAAGGAATCTATTTAAAAACTATTAGAATGCATAAGAGAATTTAGCAAGGTTGCAGGATACAAGGTTAATATAAAAAATATAGTTGTACTATTATATACTAACAATAAATAATTGTAAAATGAAAAATTTAAAAATACTATTTATAATAACATCAAAAACATGAAATACTTAGGGATAGATTTAACAAAATATGTATAAAACCTACCGAATACTGAAAATGACAGACCATTGCTGAGAGAAATGAAGGAAAACCTAAATAAATGCAGAAATATTCCATATCATGGATTGAAAGACTCAGTATTGCTAAGGTGTCGAGCCTCCTCAAACTGATAAGTAGACTTAATCTCGTTCAAAATCCAAGCAGCCTTCTATTTTTAGGAATTGACAAACTAATTCTAAAAATTATATGGGAGTGTAAAGAATGTAGAACAAACCAAAAGAATTTTGAAAAGAACAAAGTCAGGGGACTCATACTACCTGATTTCAAGACTTACTAAAATGCTACAGTAGTCGATACAATGTGATACTGGCAAAAGAATAGAAGGATTGATATAAATGGAATACAACAGAGAGCTGATTAATAGACCCATACATGTGTAGTCAATTTTTAAGGAAGGTGCCAAAACAATTCAATAAAGAAAGAATAGTCTTTTCAACAAATTGTGTGAGGACAATTGGATATCCATGTGAAAAAAAATAAACCTCCACCCATGCATCACACCATATACAAATATTGACTTGAAATGGATCACAGACCTAAATGTAAAATGCAAAACTATAAAACGTCTTCTAAGTGTAAAACGCAAAACTATAAAACGTCTTATAAAACACATAGGAGTAAAATCTTTGTGACCTTGAGTTGGGCAAAGATTTCTTAGAAAGGGCAAAAAAAAAAAAAAAAAAAGCATGAGCCATGAAACTTTGATATACTTGACTTCATAAAAATGTAGAACTTCTACACTTTGAAAGACACTGTTAAGAAAATGAGAAGATAAGCCACAGACTGAAAGACTCTTTGCAAAACGCACACACACACATACACACATGTATATACATCTATATAATCCTGCCACACAATAATTGGGAACCAAACAAACCAATTAAAAAATGGGCAAAATATTTCAATGGATGCTTCTCCAAAGAAGAGATGTCACATAAACACATGAAAAGATGCTCAACATCACTAATCATTAGAGAAATGCAAATCAAAACTGCAGTAAGATACCACTACACACTGACTGGAATGGCTTTTCAAAACAGATGATTAATAATAAGTGTTGGTGATGATGTGAAACTACTGGAACTCTCATACGTTACTGATAGGAATGGTACAGCCCCTCAGGAAACACTGTAGCAGTCTCTTATGAAGTAAAATGTAGAATTACCATATGACCCATCATTCACACATCTAGGTTATTTATCCAAGAGAAATGAAAACATATAACTAGATCTATATGGGAATGTTTACAGCAGCTTTATTCATAGTTATCCCAAACTGGAAACAACCTGAATGTCTGTTAGTAGGTGGATGGATAAACAAATTGGGGTACATTCATACAATGGAATACTACTGAGTGATAAAAAGGAATAAGCTACTTACACACACGATACCATGGTGAATTTCAAAAACATTATGTTGAGTAAAAGAAGTCAGACAGAAAAGAATATAATTCCATTTTTATGAAACTATAGAAAAGGCAGTACTAGTCTATAATGACAGAAAGCAGGCTAGTGACTGCCTAGTGGATTTGACTATAAAGAGGACTTTTAGGGGGGTAATGAAATGTTCTCTATTTGATTGGAGGTGTGGTTACACTTGTCAAAACTCATCAAACTGTACACTTAAAATCTATTCATTGCAGCAACATGGATAGACCTAGAGATTGTCATACTGAATGAAGTCAGAGAAAGGCAAATATTGTATGATATCTCTTATATGCGGAATCTAAAAAAATGGTACAAATGAACTTATTTACAAAACAGAAATAGAGTCACAGATGTAGAAAACAAACTGTGGTTACCAGGAAAGGGGAGGGGAGGGATAAATTGGGAGACTGTGATTGACATATACACACTACTCTATATATAATAGGTAACTAATAAGGACCTACTGTATACCACAGGGAACTCTTCTCAATACTCTGTAATGACCTATATGGGAAAAGAATCTAAAAAAAGGAGTGGATATATGTATATGTATAATGGATTCACTTTGCTGTACAGCAAGAAACTAACACAACATTTTAAATCAACTATATGCCAATAAAAATTTTTAAAAATCTATTCATTTTACTGTATGCAAATTATATCTCAATGAAGTAGATATAAAAAATGAAAAATAAAAAATCATGTATTTGGTAAAGAAAATTTATATATACTTCTAGGAGTTGATGGGTTTTCTGGCTTTTTGTTGCTAAGAATTCCAGAAATTAACTTAACAATGATTTTTACTTTCCTATCTTATCCATTTCATTATCCTCAATGACTAGCAGTATGCTTGGTACAAAAGAAGAGTTCAGTAAATCTTTGTTGAATAAATATTACCCCTGTTGAGGCTTTTAAAATTTCCATTTACCTAAATGAATTCATCCTTATGAGATATTAATATGATGATTTATTTTTTAGGCATCATAGATTGGTGAGGGAGGAGAGCGTTTTTGTCAAAGCTTGTTTTCTATCCATCTTTGCACCCTTCTAGTAGATTGAATAGAGCCTCCAAAGGTCATGCTGAAATCCTGACCCCTGGTACCTGTGAATGTGAGCTTATTTGGAAATGGGATCTTTGCAGATGTAATTAAGTTAAGGATCTTGAGATGAGATCATTCTGGATTTGGGGTGGGCCCTTAATCCAATGTCTGGTGTTCTCTCAAAAGGCTGGGAGATTCAAATCACACCCACAGAGACACAGAGAGGGATGACCATGTAAAGACAGAGGCAGGGATTGGAGTGATGTGTGTCTGTAAGCCAAGGAACATCAAGGATTACCTTGATGAACAAAGTGAACAAAGCAAGGAGAGAGGCATGGGATGGATTCTTCTGCAGATCCTCCAGAAGAAACCAATCTTGCCAACACCTTGATTGAAGACTTCTGGCCTCCGTAACTGTGAAAGAATAAATTTCTGTTGTTTAAGGCCACCAAGTTTGTGATAATTCGTGCAGCAGCCCTAGAAACTAATACAACTCCGAAATCAGAAACTCCTATTAGAAACCCCTCCTATTCTCATATAAACGTCTCAAAAGGGAAATCTGTTTTGGGATTCCCTTCAACATTTTCTCACCCAGTGCAGTTTGTTTTCTGCCCCCATCCTTCTATAGGAATCACATTCTCCGAGTTTACCCCTGATCTTCTAACAGTCAAGTTTGCTTGATATTTTCCATTAGTTCTTTTCCTGGACCTCATGACTCATTTGACATGGCTGGTCACCCCTCCTTCCCCACTCTCTACTCCTTTGGATTTCATTTCACTAAATTCTCTTGTGTTTTTTTTTATAATTAATTAATTTATTTTTGCTTGTGTTAGGTCTTAGTTGCTGCACACGGGCTTTCTCTAGTTGCGGCGAGCGGGGGCTACTCTTCGTTGCGGTGCGCGGGCTTCTCATTGCGGTGGCTTCTCTTGTTGCGGAGCACGGGCTCTAGGCGTGCGGGCTTCAGTAGTTGTGGCATGCGGGCTCAGTAGTTGCTCCGCGGCATGTGGGATCTTCCCAGACAAGGGCTCGAACCCGTGTCCCCTGCATTGGCGGGCAGATTCTTAACCACTGCACCACCAGGGAGGCCCTCGCTAAATTCTCTTGGTTTTCCTTGTATCTTTTCCATGTCTGTATTACCCTCCCTTTACCTCTTAAACATTGAGGTCCCCCAAAATACTGTACTTGTCTCTGTGATATTCTCACTCTTTACACCCTCTTTGGGTGATCGTACCACTTTTCTTGTTCCAGCCACCTTCTCTATGCTGATGATTCCCTAATCTCCATCCCCAGCCCAAGCCTTCCCACCAAGCTTTAGAATCTTATGTCCAGCCACTTGCTAGACATTTCCATTTGGATGTGTCCAGACACCTCTAACTCGACCAGGCCCCACCCTGAACTCGTTATCTCCCTTCCAAACCTGCTTCTCTTTTCTCCCTCTTGTAATTGATGGCTTCCCCATTCATTCACTTGCACAAGCTATAGACTTGGGTGTGAATCTTTCCTTCTCTCTCTTTTTTATATTGATTCCCAAGTCCACTTCAATCACCAAGGTGATGGAGAGGGCAGGAGGAGACGGAGTGGAGAACATAGGTGGAAAGGTTAGCTTTGAAAACAGAAAGAGAGGCAGTTGTACTCTTCAGATGTAAGGAAAGGGCATGATGATGGAAGGGGATGAGGATGGGGACCAGGTACAGGTTGAGAAGCTGATAAAGATCAAGCCTGAAGGCCTAAAATTTCTCAGTGAGGAGATGTGGTAGCTGCCTTCATATACCCAAAGGACAACCATAGGAGAGAGGGAATAAAGTTTGTGAAGCCTCAGTGAACAGAATCAGTGCTAAGGGAACTGTGGAAATGTGGTTTAACCTAACTAAGGTACCCTCTGAAGATCTCATACAATGGATGCTGCTGCTTTGAGATTTAGTGGGCTCTCTGTCACTGGAGGTATTTCACCAGAGCTTGGGAAAAATCCAGTGGATTGATTTAAACTTTGGACTGGGGAGTGATAGGACAAGATGCTGTGGTTGAGCTGAGTGAGTTCTAATGCCTGTTCCAATCCAAGGACTGGTGGACCTGTGGCTTAAATCACAGGACAAAGAGACAAGAATGAAATACAGCAAAGGAGAGATGTGGCTAGAAGAAAGGACAATCAAGATGCAAGAGCCCATCCTCACACTCTGTATTTTGAGAGTCCACCCAGAAACTTACATCAGGTCCCGCATTCCTGCAATTATGATGTCAACTCATCTGGGCTATGAGTACATTAGCTGCAAAGAGTACGTATGGTGTTCCTCAGAAATGAACTTCCCCTCCCCCTCTCTCCTATTTCTGGGGTTAAGAACAAAGCAGAAGGAAGTTAGGGGACTCCACTTGGGATAAATGCTGCATGGTTTCAGTAAGCTCGGCCACCACCTGAATACCAACTAAGCTGGCTGTGTGTCTGGAAAAGTTTGGAGGACAAAAGTTGCCATTGGATGCAGATGAACTGGCTCAGTTTCAGCATTTCTTGTGTTTGTTTCCCTTTCCACTTTATAGACAGAAGCTGTATCAAGCCTCTCTTAGGTTTCAGAATATTCTAGGAACTATCCCCCATTTTCCTACTCTCCACTTGTATTTGGGCAAACAGTGAGATAAACTGCTTCCCCTTCCCATCCTATGTCAAGGTTAAAGGAAGTGGCCAGACTCAGACCTGCAACAACTTCTCTTTGAGTTTACGATGGGCAGAGCCCAGTATTAGGAGCTGGGCTGAGAGTAGCACCTTGAAAAATTTGCTTAGGAGTTCAGGAATAATTCTAGCATTCAGGAAGCATTTTTGCCTAGATGGTTTAATTTGATCATCCCCAGAGAGATGAAGGCAGGTGTAATTGTCTGTTTCATAGTGAAAATATTGAAGCTCAGGGAGGTTGAGTGTCTTGCCCAAGATCACACAGCTGGTAGGGAGCAGGTCTCCAGGCTTCGAGCTATTTCCCTGGTGCTATGCTGCATTAAAGAACTAACTATAACTGCTGAGCAAAGAGGGGGGTGACTGCAGAGAGGGGAGAAGAGCTGAGCTAAGGACAGCTGTGTACTGCTCCTGGGGGGGTTTTGCCAAACTCTCTGTGAGGAGCCTAGGGCATGTGTCATCCACTGGAGATTTGAATATGAAAAAACCTGATAAGTCCCAAGGTACCACTCCCTTTCCGTCTAATTGTGCAGTACTCTTCTACTCTGACTCTGGACTTGGCCATGTGACTCACTTAGGCAACAGAACAAGGTACCAGTTCTGAGCCTTGCTTCAGGAGGCCTGTGTGTTCCTGCGTGTTCTCTTGTACCTTTGCCACTGCCTTGAGAACCTGCTTTGGTTAGTTGTTGGTTCAAGAGAGATGAGAGACAGATGGACTTGAGCCCAACCTAGACCAGCCAAACCTCAGCTGACCCCAGGTGTGTGAGCAAGAAACATTAATTATTTGTGGTGGTTTGTTACATGGCATTATTGCAGCAGTAGATAACTGATACATAGGAGGTGATACTGTATTAAATTAATGATTAATTAATTATTAATTATTAAAAGCAGTAGCAGTTTTCAAATGGTGCTCCTTGGCACCCTAAGTGTTTTTTTGAGCTTCCTTCAGAGTAGGGCTGTATAGGGGGTGGTATGCAAATGCTCAGAGTTATAAGATGTTTGAAGAGAGTCTTCTGGTGCTAAAAACCATTTGAGAATGAGCTAAACCTGGCTTTGAATCCCATATTTGTCACTGATTAGCTGTGTGACCTTAGGTAAGTTAATTAGCCTCTCTGAATTGGTTTATCTTCCTCCTCTTCTTTCTTCTTGATCATCATCATCATCAACACCATTTACCTAAACATTGACTGTGATAATTTATTTAGATAATGTTCTACCATCGACTCCCACACCAATCTTTTCAGGCAGTTATTTGTGCCTCTGCTTTACAAGCAAATTGGATATTGGGGCCTAGGAAGTTTGTGTCACTTGTCCAGTGTCACCCAATAGGCCACAGAACTGGGATTTAAACCAAGATGTGACATCAAAGCTTGTGGTTTTAACCACCAATAGAGTGGTTATCAGGATAAATGAGAATATATGTATATTGCTTAGCTCTGTGCCTGGCATATATTGGCATTTAATAAATTGTAGCAAGTACCATATTCATCTTGGTTACATCATTGGGTATTTGCAATCCCAGAATGTGACCAGGTCTTTGGGGACATTCACGTAACAAGAGATTTTATATATCCAAGAAGTATAGCTCATCTTAATTTCATTCACTTTTCTCTCCCAGGGGCAGTCAAGGTGTTAACAGTACAGTCTTTCAGGGCCAGGAGGAGAAACAGGGCACACAACCTTACCAGGCTGTCCAGGTGGATGGCTGCATCTGTAAGGCTGTTGAGAAGAGAAAAGGAGCCAGCACTGGAATTAGTGTCAAAGATGGCAGGCTGGTCATTAGTGAGATGCCAAAGTGGGGGTGTAAGGACCTGTCCCATCAGCAAGTGTTTGTGGAGCGCCCACTGTGTGCTTAGCAGTGTGTTAGGCCGGAGGGAAGCAAAGCAATGGAGTTGTGGGTCTCTTTGCTTGTCCAAAGGAGTACCGTGTGATGGCCATTGGTAGTGATGAGCAAGGTCAGCGCCCCTGGGCTCAGGGGCCAACTTTGCATGAGTTCTAAGTAACTAATCTTCAACTTCAAGGAATTATCAAGTAGTCCAGGGGACAAGATCCTCCTTGGAAACAGAACTACCTGAAGGTGACAGGTGCCAGGGATAGTGAGGAAGTCTCACAAACAAGCTTGTTTTCCTTTGTTTCTTGTTTTCTTTCCCTTCCAGACCCGGATTCTATGAAGAATCATATAAATATGAAAATAAACAAAAACTCTACTACAGCTTTGATTTTCACTCTCCTTTATATCCTTTTAGGAATGCCTGATACAGAGAATTAAAATTAAGAGCAGTTATATGAAGTTTCTGTGAAACAATTCCCTTTAATTTTATGGCAACCGCCCCCCCCACCCCCAAAAAATTAAAAAACCAAACCAAACAACAAAAAACAACCAAACCCTTAACCTCTTAAACTGCAGCTCACATGGATGGGTATGTATGGCAAAGGTGACATCAGATATTTTATTCTGAGTTTTAAAAATGGATCTAGCAGGATGTCTGCCACATGGGGTGTTTAAGAAGTGTACTGTGTGGGTGCTTAATCATTATTAGTTCCAATAATAATAATAAAAGTTGGTAGCTTTACTCTGTGCTATGTATTCTTCATTCATTCCACAAATATTTATCCAACACCTACTATGTCCCAGGCCCTGTGCTCATGGTTGGTGGTCTTCCTTGTCCTTTAGTTGGCACCTTGGGGGAGAGGAGTAGGCAGGGTGGCCAATTTGTTTTGGTTTTCCTGGGACTTCCCTGGTGTTAGCACTTTAAGTTTCATGTCCCCGGAACACTGTCATTCCTGGACAAACCGGGACGGCAGGTCATCCTGGGATGGAAGGTTGGCTGAGATAAGGTGAAGAGGACAGGGAAGGGTGGTTCTAAGTTCACAGGAGAAGGGGAATGAGGAGGCTGCTCTCCGTGCCCTGTGAGGTCCGCAGGCAGTCATGACATGTTCCAGGACACCAGCCCTGGCCTCTGCTTTTCCCTTTCAGGCCCAATGGTGTTTGTGGTGCTGTGACATATCCTTAAGGCCCCCAAAGCTAGAAGCAAGAATTTCCTAGTGTGCGCGGTCTTCAGCTGTAGATAATAAATGAGATGGTTTTGCCTAGAACTTGTCATCTGGAAGAGAAAATAAAAAGGACCTAGGTACATTCAGCAGCAAGATATGTAAAGTAGTCATTACGAATTATGTACTATGTCTCCACAGTGGGCTGCCTGATGATTTTTTAAAGTTCCTTAAAAATTCTTCCTTTCCCTTCCCTTTTGTTTGTATTTTTCTTTTTAACACATCCTTTTACCTCCCTCCCTCCCTCTCTTCCTTTTATGGAGACCATGAATCTCTTACTGTAACACAGCACCTGGCACATAGTAGGTGCTCAGTAAATATTTGTTGAACGAATAAGTCAATGAAACAATTCTGTAGGCTGGCAACTGGAGTCCATTAGCTTAGAATGCTTTCTCTAGTTCAGAATGAACCCCAAACAGGGGGCAACATTACCCTTCCTCTGATCAAGAACAGTGTTTGGGAGAATTCAGACCAGTTTTAGGGTGGCTAGATCCTCCTACCACGTTTCTCTCCTGTTGAAGTCCCTAAATGCCCTGCACCTGAATTGCCCCAGATGTTTGTTAGAAATGCACAGTTCTTGGGCTCATAGCTGGACCTATTGAATCAGAACCTGGGCAGGGGCAGGAATTTGCATTTCTAAGAAGTTCCTTGGAGTGTTCCTTGTGTGCACTCAAGTTTTAAAGCCCCAGCTGCCCTATATAAGCATAGTTTGTTTGCTTTGATCATTTGTGCTATAATGTTGGGCCTCCCTCTCTCTATTAAAAGTTCTTTTTTCTTCTTTTTTTTCTTTAAAACCTTGAGAAAAAAAGGAGCATATCTCTTCGGGGACAACTCTCAGTTGAAAAGAACTGAGAAGTGGGTGAAATGATGGCAGTGCAATAGTTTTCTCATTATTTCTCCATTCTTGGAATGAGTTCCATTACTTGACATAAATAGATTTTCTTTCCTTTTTTTTTTTTTTTTTGGTATAAGGTAATGAAAATCTACTCAAGCCTGTTTTCTATTTCTAATAAAGCCTTCCTCATGGTTTTAATGGCCAAAAATTTGCCTCACTGGACTTCGGGTTGTTGAGAAATGACAAATAACAGTTATTCCAGGCGCTTCATTGGCTGGGCCCCGTTGACCGCTGCAAACAAGAGGAGTGATAATCCACACTGATTCCTGGGGCAAATGCTATATTTTCCCACTTTTTGCTATAATATCTTTTTTCCCATTCTCTGCACATCTTAGCTCTTAGATTAATTTTAGTTCTATCCCCTGAAAACTGTAGTTAATTGGAGTTTAAGAACACACACACATAAATCAGCCCAGATCACCATTTTCTATTCTTAATTATTCTTTACTGGGATTTATTAGAAAGGTTGATTTTAGATGAATTGATGAATTGCAGATCTTTATTCTGTGCTGAAATACGAAATTACCCTTTGTAGGTCAAAAATAGTTGAATGGTGGTAATTTCTTATAGTTCAATCTAATTGAAACCATAATAAACTAATCCAGATGTCTATTTTAAAGTTATTATTTTAAGTGTATAAAACATTCAGATATTCAAAGAGGTATAAAGAATAATGCAATGGACACCCATGTACTCACCATCCATTTTAAGAAATAATACACTAACCAAAACAATGGGAGTCTCCTCCCAAATCACCTTTCTCTTATGCCCCCACCAGAGGTAACCCACATCTTGAATTTGGTCCTTATAATTCCAATACATGTGTTTATATTTTTATCTCTTATATATCCAAAATAAAACATAGTGTACTGTTTTGCACCTTACTTTATTTAAGTGATAACTAGGTACAGGGATCTTTTGTAACTAGCTTTTCTCACTCTAGTCATGGTTGAGATTCGTTCATGTTGATCTGTGTAGCTCTAGTTTAATGTTATTGTCAAAAATCAAGTAGCTGAAAGGATTTGCAGTAAAGTCAACAGTGCCTGGAAAAGGAAGCACATTTCATTTTTATAATCTTATCCCCAGCCTTCAACCCAAGCTTGTTTCATTCTGTATTTTCTGAAAATATTTGTATTGAGAAAGATTCCATGAGATTTGCAGAAAAAAAATACAGCCTAACAATAAACAACAGAGGTATGTCACCATCTTGGGAATCATGCTTTTGCAAGAGTAAAAGAATTTCCTGGTACAAAGTCAGAAAAGAGTCCCACCAGCTGGCAGTGCCTAGCATATGGTAGAGGTCCAATAAATATTTTTTGCAAGGACAAATTAAAGGGGAGAGGCACCCCAATGGAGAGAATTCAAGTGATGGCAGAAGGTAGCTCTGAGTTAAAATCAGTTTTGTCCTTTGCTTTGAATTAAACTGTGTTATAGGATGGGGTGGGAGGTGTGGATGAGAAATAAGAGAGGAATTGAATTAGTGAAGCAGGATGGCTGGGTTCAATTCCTGGCATTTATTAGTAACCATGGGCAAGTTGTCTAGCCTCTCTGTGTGCCTCAGTTTCCTTATCTGTAAAATGGGGATAATAAGAGGGTCTCACGGGATTAATATGAGGATTAAGGGAGGTTGGTATGTGAAGTGTTTGGCACAGGTTCTGGCCCCTATTAAGTGCTCAGTCAGTGTCATCAGCATTATGATTCTGTCCCACTCTGCCCACCCCTGAGGGGTCCAGATGGCTGGACAGGTCACAAGCAGCCTCCACGTAACCTCAGACCCCTGAGAGCAGTCATTCAGGAGGGCCTCTGCTCCTGGAACTGGATCACGTAGTCACGGCAGTGCATCTTGAGGCAGCACCTTGAATGCCAAAGAAAACAATTTAGAACGTGATCCATGAGGTGACAAGCTGGTGCATTTAGGGAGATATGAGAAGCCACACCGGTTATGGGGAAGGATTCAGGGAGTGGAGCCAAGGTTCACTGGAATCAGACAAATTTATCTTATTCAGTCATCACCATTGGAGTGCCAATGGGAGAAGAGGGAAGGGCAAAACCCTGCTTTTGTTTAGGGTCTAGGTCTCTGGGTTGTGCAGGACTTAAGGGAGAGCTGCGTTTGCATATTGCTGAGTTAAGAGGCTCTAGTCTCAATAGTTGACAAGAAACTATAGAAATCTAATTATGTTATTTTCAAGTATGGGGCTTTCCCCTTCCACCTTTCTTGGACAATAAAGGGATCCTTTAAACTCATTCAGTGCTGACTCAAGAGTTTTTGCCTTGTATACCATTTATATCACTTGACTGATTGGAATTGATGGAGTGGTGGGTGAAGATTTATGACCACACTCAGGCACAGTAGGAAAAGTGCTGTGGTTGATTAGCAATGTCTGCCACGGGTGAGGAAATGGCAAATAAAGGAATGCATGCTGCATATCTGCCATCCACGTATCCATTTAAAGTAGAGCAGGTCCATTTTGATTCTATGCTTTGCTCACTTTTCTTTCTCTTTTTCTAGAATTACTTCCCTTGTCTTCTCTGCTTATGCACATCCTCTTCCCTCCTCTCCATCCAGCTTGAGTTTCATCTCCTCCATGAAGCCTTCTCTGATAAATCTAATCCACACTGTTCTCTTCTTACTCGCATTCTTAGTGTTTGTACTATTTAATAAATACTTACATTAATGTTGTCTCTCCCCACCTCAATATATATGTATTTTTTTTACCGCACTGGCCTTCTGAATTTCAAGCATATCTGATTTGCCCTGCCTTAGGGCCTTTGAACTTTCTGTTCCTTCTACCTAGAACACCCTTTCCCAGATCTTCACATGACTAGGTCCTTCTCATCATTAAGGTCTCAATTTAAATGTCACCTCATTGGACAGCCTTCCCTGACCACTCCATATAGATTAACCCCCAAGTTCTTCTCTGTCTGTCAGACCACATTGTTTTTATTTTCATCCAGGCGTTTAACTGCTGTTTGACATTTTCTTGTTGATTTATTTGCTCATTTGTTTATTGTCTTCTCTCCTGCCCCCTCCTCACTTGAATGTAAGCCCCCCAAGAGCAGGAATCTTGACTCTTCCCCCTTATTATATTCCCAGTATTTAAGACAGTGCCACGCACTGAGAAGGTAGTCAAATAATAGTTGAATCAATGAAGGTTCTATGACATTGCTTGCATTATCTCAAGATTTAATCTGTGTGTTGTTATTAAACTTTTCTTGACTCTAGATTTTCCCCTTCCCAACTACACTGTGAGCTCACAGTGGGCAGAGAGCAGTCATAGACCCCTTGGCACCTCCATAGCAGCTGTTAACAATTAAACATCCTTGAACAACTGAATGAAGGAACGGTATGTACAGTGGGCATCCATTTCCGTGGGTTAGAGTCTCATTTGCCTGCTTTAACAGGGACTTTAGGTTGATGTAAATTTATTTGTTGCTCATGTAATAGTCTCTAGATATAGGAGGATGGACACCTCTGACATCTTCATATGTCACTTCTGTCTCTGGGCTCAAAGCAATGCCTCTAGTCCTGGCTCTCCAGCCGGCAGCACATCCATCCTTTTAAGGACACAAATTGGAAGGGTGCACTTTACTTCCACTGACATCCCATTGGCCATGTCAAGTCACATGACCACACCTAGCTGCAATGGAGTCTGGACAATGTAGTCTCTAGCTAGGCAGTCATGTTTTCAGCTAAAACTCATGAGTATTATTAAATAGAGAATGGATGTTAAGGGACAATTAGCAGTCTCTGCCCACAGCATTTCAATTTGACAAAAATTTATTGTTTCCTGTGTGAAGCATGGGAATAGGCACTGTGGTGTGCACAGGTAAACATTGTGTATGTTCCCTGCCCAATAGAAGTCTATAACACAGTGGACAAGACAGGCAAGTAAATCTAATACTTGGAGCCTTGCCCAGGGTAAGGGTTGTTAAATGAATAATAATAAACACTAATTATTGAGGATTTATTATGTGCAGGGCACTTTGCATTCTTGGTCCCATTTAATCCTTATAACAGCCTATCAGGTAGCCCTGTTTTCCAGGTAAGGCTCAGAGAAGTGTTCTAAGATAGTTTGGATTTGTGGATGGTGTAATTTTATTGTTTTTATTAATTTTAAAATTTATACACAGTAAAATTCACTCTCTATGGCACACAGGTCTATGAGTTTTAACAAACGCACAGCCATGCAACCACTACCTCAAACAAAATAGAGAAACACCACTCCCTCGCCAGATTCCCTCGTCTTAACCATTTGTAGTCAAACCTTCCCCCAACGCTCAACCCCTGGCAGCCACTGAGCTGCTCTTCATCCCTATAGGTTTACCTTTTCCTGAATGTCATATAAATGGAATAATTATGTGTATATAATGAAAGGTGCCAGATTCAAAAGGATATATATATATATATATATATATATATATATATATATATACACACACACATATATATATACATACATGTATAGATACACACACACACATATATATACATTCCTTTATGTATAGGACTTATATGGGAGATATATATAGATATATACATATAGATATAAATATATATCCTTTTGAATCTGGCACCTTTCATTGTTACAATACATTTGAGATTCATCCTTTTTTAAAAAAATATTTATTTAATTAATTTATTTATTTGGCTGTGCGGGGCCTTAGTTGTGGCACGCGGGATCTTCATTGCTGCATGTGGGATCTTCGTTGCCACGCGGGATCTTTAGTTGTGGCACGCGGAATCTTCAGTTGTGACAGTGGGATCTTTAGTTGAGGCAGCAGGATCTTAAGTTGTGGCACGTGGGATCTTTAGTTGCAGCCCGTGGAATCTTCATTGCCACGCGGGACTTTTTCAGTTGCGGCACACGGGATCTTCGTTGCAGCATGCAGGATCTAGTTCTGTCCCCGGGCCCCCTGCATTGGGAGCATGGAGTCTTAACCACTGGACCACCAGGGAAGTTCCGCATCCATGTTATTGCGTGTATCAGTTGTTCACTCCTTTTTATTGCTCAGTGGTATTCCACTGTGTGGATGTACCCCCATTTCTTTATGCATTCTCCAGTTGAGTGACATTTTGTTTGCTTTCAGTTTTTGACAAATTATGATTAAAGCCCTTGTAAGCATTTGTGTATGTGTTTTGGTGTGAATGTACAAAAACGTCATTTCATTTGGGTAGATACCTAAGGGTGGGATTGCTGGTTTGAATGGTAAATATTTGCTTAACTTCACAAGAAGTTGCCAAACTGTTCTCTAGAGTGGCTGTACCATTTTGCATCTCCTCCAACCACGTATGAAGGTTCCAGTCACTCTGTATCTTTGCTGGCACTTGGTATTGTCACTGGGTTGTTGTTGTTTTAAGTCACTGTGATAGATGTGTAGTATTGCTATCAGTTTAAAAGACATTTTGGTCCCACTTTAAAAAAAATTTTTTTATTGGAGTATAGTTGATTTGCAATGTTGTGTTACTTTCTGCTGTACAGCAAAGTGAATCAGTTATATATATACATATATCCACTCTTTTTTAGATTCTTTTCCCATATAGGTCATTACAGAGTATTGAGTAGAGTTCCCTGTGCTATGCAATAGGTCCTTATTATTTATCTATTTTATATATAGTAGTGTGTATATGTCAACCCCAATCTGCCAATTCGTCCCTCCCCTCCTTTCCCACCTGGTAACCATAAGATTGTTTTCTACAACTATAACTCTATTTCTGTTTTGTAAATAAGTTCTTTTGTACCATTTTTTTAGATTCCACATGTAAGTGATATAATACGATATTTGTCCTTCTCTGCCTGACTTACTTCACTCAGTACGACAATCTCTAGGTCCATCCATGTTGCTGCAAAAGACGTTGTTTTGTTTTTTTGGTCCCACTTTTAAACATGAATTCCTCCTTCAGGCAAATTCATTATATTTAATTTTGTGTCAGCTTAGATTCTCGCTATCAAATTGAGCCTGTCCTCTTCTGCTATTCACACAGGTAACAGGGAGGGGGAAGTTTTTTCTTTTCATTGTGCTTGGCTAATGCAGCTCTTAGCGTTTCCAAGGAAGGAGTTCCATGAAAATTTATTCTAGCCCAGAGCTTGAGTAAGATTTACCTTCAATTAGCCAGCAGTGTATGTTGACCTATTCAAAGTAAACAGTCATAATTCAGGTTACATTAAGTTAAAAACATATTTAAATACATATTTGGATTATTAAAGATAATTGAACATATCCAGGGCTCCATGCATAAGTATCATTCTCATATTTTCTTAAAGGACAAATGTAGAGAAAGAAAGAAAATTTTTTCTTCCCGAGGAATTATGTCTACAGTCTGTAGCAATGATTCCCAACTGGGGGACAAAGTGGAGGGTGTCAAGGCTATCAGGATTACATGGTAGGGGGTTTCATTACATATGCACAGATACTCCTCCCCCAGAATTTGGATCTTTCCACAGGGAAATGTGTGCCCCTTCCTTCAGTAGAGAATTATTGCCATGTGCATTGCTGAGGGGAGCGGGTTGTATCTACTGGTCATATTGGGGCAGAAAGAAGTTCTCTAATAGTGTAATTCAATGCAGGGATGGCAAAGAGAACAATAGGACAACAGTGACTGTGACTCTCCCATACCAACTTCTATCAATTGGCAATGCCTGCTGGCAGAGCTGCATAGAAAAAGGTAGAGGTCTTTTCAGGCTTAGAAGGAAAGAGGGCAGTAGTTGATTGGTGATATCTGCCATGGGCAGCAGCCAGGTGACTTGCAGATCTGTACCATGCATTTGCTCTCCTTGAAATAAGAATCTCCCAAAGGTACTTGTTTTCATTCTTTACACAGAATTTATGATTCTGCTTGATGCTGGTAGGTTTTTGTCTTGGAGATGGTTCCCTAAGGCTGGAGATAAATTTGTAATGGCCTATCTCTGTGGTTCTCACACGGAGGTGATTTTGTCCCACAGGGGTGATTTGGCAATGTCATTTTTGGTTGTCATAACTGAAAGGGTGTTACTGGCATCTGGTGGGTAGAGGGATGCTACTAACTTTTCTACAGTGCACAAAACATTCCCCCCAAACAAAGAATTATCATCCCCAAATATCAACAGAGCTGAGGTTAAGAAATCTGCTCTACCTCCCTTCTTATATCCAGTATTCCTGGTTTCCAAGGTAGGGCATTTCCTGTTTAGATGGCTGGGAACAGGCTGGTTGGGGTCTTTGGATTACAATAAAGTAAGCTCATTCTTGTGGAGATTGAATTTATAAACTCATGACCTGGTCTTCAGTAACATTATGTAGGGACAAAGGAGTTTGCGAAGAAACGAGTGAACAGACCAAGATGAGAAGATATGCTGCCTTTGGGATTCCTGAGGACTTAGAATCTGTTCTTCGTGGGCACAGAGTAGGAACACTCAGGCAAAAATAGGGCTCCAGTTACAGTGAGCCCTTTCAGAGAAGACACTGTTATTTAACAATCCTCCGGCTCAAATCTTTGGTTGTACTTGGCTGTGAAGCAAATAACCTAGGCATAGTTTTCTCAACACCATTTCTTCCACTGTCCATCTAACTACCCTGATTTCCTCAAATCTGCCTTCATTCTGCCCTTCTCTGGTCCATTCTCCACATGGCAGCCATGTGAGAACATGACCTTTCTCACCCCCAGCCCTACTTAAAACCTTTATGTGACTTCCCATTGCCTTTAGAATAAATTTCAAATATTTAATAACATGAGAGGTAGTAGAATGTAGTGATTGGGAGCCTGGGCTTGAATCCCAGCTCTGCCATTCTCTTGCTGTGTGACTTTGGGCAAGATACGTAACCTCTCTGTGCCTTAATTTTTTCATATATAAAATGGAGATGCTCGTGCCTCATCCATAATCCCTTATTAGCTTAATGCACACTGGCCCAGCTTCCAACTGCCATTTCCTTCATTTCTTTCCCTGAGGTTTCTCTTTGGCCACCAGGGCTCACTTTCCCACCCCTGCAACAGTCTAGTGCTGGGGAATTAATGCCGTCTGGGAGCAGCTTTCAAGTATTGACTCTAGGGAGTTGGGTATACCCACCCCAGCCAGCTCCCTTACCTCTTCGACTGGATAATTGAGGCATGTGCTCTACACTGACTCCTAGATTGTCCTGGCAGGATTACGCTCTGCTGGATGATTTGATTTGTCCTGGGCCCTTTATTGGATGCCTTCCTTTTCCTGTCTCACTTCCCCATTTCTCTAGCAGTGTTTCCTGGGATTGCCTCCTAAAAAATACCTCAGGGTCTACTTCTGGAGGAACACAGGCTAGGACACTTACTGCTTCTAGAGCACTGTTTATGCCCTGATAATAGCATGCACTGCACTCTGTGTGATAGCTCTCTAATTGTCTCCCTCACTAAACTGAAAACTCCATAAGGGTAGGGACCATCTCTGTCTTGTTCATATCTGTCTTGTTTACCATTGTAGCACCAGCGTGTTGCAGACATTCAGTAAAGATTTGTGGAATGAATGAATGGCTAACAGCCTCTCTGGGATCAGCTAGTCTGCATGCAAGAATGGCATACAATAAATTAGGGCTGATACACTGTGACTATTGGGTAGGAGGTTATCACAGGAAACATGGGAGCAGCTGACCAATCTAAGTTTTTCTGTTTTATTACAGAATTGTCCATCTTGTACTAATAGGAACCAAGTTAGATGCTGCTCCAGAACTTCATGGAAACAGCAGCCTCAACCTCTGTGTAACTTGAATTGAGCGCTTCCCTGGTGCCAGTGGAATTGGGAATGTTTTGTCATCCTGTTTACTAAATCTGACCACTACCTTGTTTTCCTTTCTTTATTCATTATTTTCCCCCTCACGTATCACCTGCATTCTGCCCTGAAGCATCTTCTCTTTGAACCTGCAGCTTTTCCCCTTCCTCCCTTCTCCTCATTGCACCAACAGACCCAGAAGAAATGTCACAATGACTGTCCCCACAACATATTTCAGGCTCATTCTGCACTCAGGTTGTTTCTTGAATCTCTTTGCAGTAGCAGAGAAACAGATTGAAGTTTAAGATTGACAACCATCTTTCTGATTGGTAAGGAGATGGGTGTGTGTGTGCGTGTGTTCGGAGATTTCTGGAGGGAGTGATTAAACCATGCAAAATTCAATTTCAGACTCAAAGTTTTCAATGTGAGTTAATCAGTCCAGACATTGGAACATAATGATGAATGACATGGGGACAATAGGTCTGAGATATCAGATTGTGGCAGGCAGGTGATATCTCCTATATGTTTGGGGCTGTATAATTTCTTCGTTCTATAAATATTAGTGGCTAACACTGAATTAAAAGAACAGAATTTTCCTTCCAGCTGTGATGAAGTTCTAGGATACATGAGAGACAGTAAACTATAGTTTTAGTATAAGTTAGCTATTGCTATATAACAAACAACCTAAAAATCTCAGTGGCACACAACAAGCATTTAGTTTTTGCTCACAGATTTGCAGGTAGGTTGGAGTAGCTCTATTCCATGTGTCTCTTATCCTCCTCTTGTGGCTAGCAAGCCGGCCAAGGCATGGTCTTTTCTTAGTAATGGTAGAATTTCAAGAGAGCAAGCCCAACTGTCCAACACATTCCAAGCCTATGCTTCTGTCATATCTGTATGCATCAAGTTGGCCAAATCAAGTCACTTGGCTAAGCCCAAAGTCAAGGGGCAGGGAAATACACTCTATCCTTTGTGGGAGGAACTGCAAAGTTACGTGGCCAAGGGCATGGGTCCAGGAAACAGTGAAGAGCTGGTGTTACAGAGTTAGGTAGACAGCCCTGGATTTAAACCCCATCAGTGCTCTACCGTTGACTAATTATGACTTGAGCAAATGACTTAACCTCTTTAAGCTTTGGTTTCTCATCAGTCTGACAAATAGGTATAACAAGATATCCATACCTTGGTTTTGTTTCGAGGATTAAATGAAATGATACACATAAGCCACTTATCAGAGTTTCTGGCATGTGGCAAATGCTCAATAAATTGTAGCTGGAAACAAAAGCTCTAAAAGGTAGAATAAACTCTTCTAGGAGTGTGAATATGAACTAGACATCTACTCTTGAGATTTGCCACCATGAAAATTACTGCTTCATTGCTCTTCCTGGGACTTCAGTGGCCTGGAGGAGTCTGTGAATCTCCAACGATGCCTGGCGTGGGTCACAGTGGATGATCTTAACAGATCTGACCCTTGGAAACAGGAAGAGTGTTAAGCTTTCAATTGATCAGCAGGAAAAGAAACAACAGCAGTCACTTAGGATAGCAGTATTTCAGGGGAGCAAACAGATGGAAGGCCAGATTGTGTCTATACCACACTCCAGGAATATATTAGAAAACATTAATGTATTTGTTCAAGTTAAATATATTAAACTTGTTGGGCTAACAACTGTAAGCAAAATAATATCCTTTTATAAAAATATTAAAGTAGCCTGCTGTGCTTTGATAGCTTTTGCAGTATAAATGAATAATAAGATTAGATAATGATTTTTTTTCTGATGGTGGTCTACTTTATTTAGATATTCCAAGTCGTGGGCAAGAGCTGCTAATCTCAGTAATGCATACTTATGGAACCCACCATAGCCACGGTAATTGCGTTCGCGATATGGCCACTTTGGATGTTGTAATCCCAAGTTACATATGACCTAATGAAATGAAGATGATAAGGCAGCTGGGAAGTGGAGCTTTTAATGCTTCTTATCCAAGAGTTTATGTCTCCAATTTTCATGCATTTCCCAGTTCCATTACCAAAAGAAAAAAAAAAAAAAAAGCTCTTTTTCAGTAGAGTTGAAACAGATTTTTAAAAACAGTGAAATTCCTTTCTCCAAACTCTTCTGAGAGAAAATCTATCTGCAACGGTGATGATTTGATGAATGGACTCTATAAAAGTGCTATAAAATGTCAGGACTGGAAGGGCCCAGAGAAATCTTCCTTTCCCCCACTCCCTGATTTATAGGCGAGAAGACTCCTTGCCTTGGAAATGGATTAGAGGCTGATTGGGAGAACTTTTGCCCATTAGACTTCTATTTTTCTGGCAAGCTCTCTTCCGTTCTCTTGAAAACTTGAAAATCGGTCATTGGAATCATATCCTTGAGAAAGGAATGCATAGCTTTTCAGAGATGATGTCCTAACTATGTTCTGTAGGTAGGTCTGGGACTAAATGTGAATAGACCAAAAAGAAATTCTCACTCAAGAATAAAGAATCAGCCTATCCGAAGACTATATAAGTAAACGGTTTAATACAGTTAAAAATATGATTTCTGGCATTTGTGCCTTCTAAGGAGTGCTTTGGAATACTAACTTGGCTAAACTGCATATCCATTCTCCACTTCTTAATCAGTAATAGACCTCTGTAATGTTTGGGTATCAATATGTGCAGTTGAAAATATTATGCTCCTCAAGTTCACTTGTGGACAAGAGTGACCAATGAAATATAAGTACAGGTGTTGGGTGGCACTTCTGGGAAAATTCTCTAAAGAACGCTGAGCCAATTGGGAGATAGAAGTCCTTTGGCCATTTCCTTTTCTTCTGTTCTTCCTGCCTGGAATGTGGATGTTGTGACTGGGGCTCCAGCAGCCATTTTGTGACCATGGAGCAACCTTGACGATGAAAGCCACATGATAAAGGGGGCAGAGAATAAAGATAGGAGGAGCCTGGGTTTCTGCTGCTATAACAGCCCTGGACTCTCAACCTCTGGACTCATTTTACACAAGAGATAAATAACCTTTATCTTTTTTGAGCCTTAATTATTTTTTGTATCTGTTAGTATGCAGCCAAATCTAATCTTAACTGATATAAAGTTATCAGTCAAATAATAAATAATAATAAATTATTCTAAAATAAATACAGATAAAACAAATAAATTAAAAAGTTATCACTTAGATAATAAATGTCAAGGAAGAGTACTTATTAGATACCAAGAGAGGGACTGTGAGAATCCATGAGGAGAAGGGGGAGACAGAGAAGGAGAAATAGTAACTTTATAATTTGCTAAAATCTTTCATGTACCTAATCTCTCTTGTCTGACAGTCCTGTCACCTCTCTCTCTCTCTTCTCTATCTATATTGCTCTTCCCATTTTATAGATGAGGAAACAGAGGCTCAGAGATATTAAGGGTTTGAAGTCATCAACCACGTTATTGTTGTTCACTTCCATGCCTCAGTGCCTAACACAGTGCCTGGTACATAGTAGGAAAGCATTACGTATGTTTTGATGAATAAATTCATTTTCTGCTTTCAAGGGGCACTCTTTCCATGACCTCATTGTACCACTGTCCTGACTTCTTAGAAAAGTGATGGAGAAGATGGGAGAAAGGAAATGTGCTTTTCTGATGCTGAGTGGTAAAAAGAAGCCTCCATCCGCTTTCCCATGGCCATGTCCATTGTTGGATGAGGTGGTATGAGAAGTGGTAGACACCTGTTGATTGTGCATCCCTCCACACTTCCTCTAGTAATGATCCCTTGGTTTCCTCCTGGGGATGCTGCAGATGACAGTGGCTCTATCCTCAGCTCAGGGGTGGGAAATTGCCTTAAGTGTGACCAATTAGAGGTTTGCATTCTGGCCACAGCAACTGATTCAGGGAGAGACATGGGATCAAATCAGAACCACTGAGATGTGAAGACTCTTGAAATACATCTTTACTATGAAAATTTGTAGACCAACTCATGGTAGAAATAACAGTACAGAGAAACCCCCACATGCCCATCATTCGGATTCAACAGTTATACAGGTTTGGCCACACTGGCTTCACCTATCCCTGATTTCTGTATTTTTGCTGAGGTTTCTTAAAGCAAACCCAGATATTTGCCATTTTACCCCTGAGTATTTTAGATTGCATTTCTAAAATATAAAGGCATTTTCTTAGATGCAAGAATGCAATGAGACGTTAGCTGAATCCAGAGAACCATAGGTATTTCTTTCCCATGGACTTGAACTTAGAGGGATGGAATCTTGATGATGTTGGAAACATTCTGTGGAGTCAAGGAATAAAGCCAAGTAGCAAAGACAGATTCTAAGGGTCAGAAAGAAAGAAAAGAGTCCTGATGACATGGTTTTGGTTCCTAGATCAAACCTTACCTGAAGATCATACCAGTACATTAAATGAAACAGCAAAATTCTATATTTTTCTTAAGCCAGTTTGAATAGGGTTTTCTGTTGTTTATGACCCAAAGAAGTCTTCATTGATTCAGAAAAATAACTTTTCTCCTGGTATGATGGTTTCTTTCCCTACAATAGTTTGTCATGAAGCCAGACCTTAGCCCAGTAGTTCAGTAAATGAAGACACATAGATACATAAAGTAGACCTACTATGGAAGAGGAAAACCAAAGTACCGCCTTTTCTCCTTTCAATTCATCTTCAAAGGGGGAAACCTTGATGTGGGTTTACTTTCAAATGCAGGCAAGATCCCCTCGAAGGTGGGGTGCTGTGTGTAGATTTTCCCTCTATTCTAGAAGCAGAATTTTCCTTCAATGCTGGTAACATAAAATTGGAAGTGGCAAATCATGGCAGCAGGGGAATTTAGCACCAGCTTCCATCAGCTCCCAAGTCACCAGACTTGTGGAAGACCCTGCCACCACATCTGTGGGACAAAGTTAGCAGATCCCAGCTTTTAACTTCTTTCATGTTTTCATAACTTCTTTAACTCCTTTTGAAGCTTCTATTTTTTTCCCCCCAGTCTGTCCTTACGGCAGGAGTAAAATAAAACTGGTGATCATGGATGAGCATTATGAATGCCCTGAATTTGCATGCAAAATTTTTTTGTGTGCATATCCATATAAGAATTTTTTCTAGCAGTCATTACTTTGATTAGGAAACCAAAATGTTCTGAGACCCATAAAAGCTTAAGACCCAATGCCTTCTAGGTGCTTATTAACCGTTAGACTGTTACCAGGATTTAACCTTAAAAGAATTCCCCACCCACCTTGGGTGGAGTAGAGGAACACATTTGACTAGTTGCATTAATAGAGTTCGGGGTGGGGGCTAGTGAACTGCTCAGTTTATGACAACTTGCAATCTAGTTGGCTGTGGTCTCTTAAAATTAAGTTGAAAGACCTCCCTTTCAATTGCAATTCTGCTACTCACATCCTGTGTGAACATGGGGATGTTATTTAGCCTATCTGTGTGTTATGGGTTGAACTGTGTCTCCCCTTGCCTCCCAAATTCATAGGTTGAAGTTCTAACCCTTAGTACCTCAGAATGGGACCTTATTTGGGGAGAGGGTCATTGCAGATGTAATTAGTTAAGATGAAGTCATACTGGAGTAGGGTGGGTCCCTTATCCAATTTGGCTGGTGTTCTTATAAAAAGGGAAAAAATTTGGACCCAGACACATACATGTGTGAACACAGAGACGGAGACTGGAGTGATACAGTAGAAACTGAGGAACACCAAAGGTTGCTGGCAAACCACCAGAAGCTAGGGGAGAGGCACAGGACAGACTCTCCCTTACAGCCCTCAGAAGAAACCAACCCTGCCGACACCTTGATCTTGGACTTCTAGCCTCCTTAGCTGTGAGACAATAAATCCCCATTGTTTAAGCCCCCCATCTGTTGTACTTTATTATGGCAGCCCTAGGAAGCTAATACACTGGGTGAGGCAGACACGAAGATGCATGATGAGATTTGCTTTCCAGCTGTAGGGAGTGTGGCCAGCAGACAGTCAGCCCTTCAGGGTCAGCCTCAGCTGCAGAGAGCCACCTTGCCTGAGGGCATGTCTTTACTTGGGAAATCAGCATTCAGCCTCTGAGCCAGGAGGGGGCATAAAGACCTGGCCATTTCAGCCCGATGTGGGATGACTCCCATGGACAGTATTTATCCCAGAACTCTCCAGGGGCTTGGCCAAGGCTTTGCCCGGCTGGCAACGCAGGCTGACATCTCTCTCTGCCCAGTCCTGCTTCCTCCCTCCTCCTTTGACAAGTGTTGATCCCTAGTAAACATCTTGAACCCCAAACTCCATTTCAGTGCCTGCTTTTGGAGACCCCAACTTGTGACATGGGGCTTCAATTTTCCCATCTGCATCCCCTGAAAATCCCTGGCACGGCCCTTCGCTGATGTTGGTGGAAGCTGAATCTCTGGCCCTTCCCTTCCCTACGCCACCCAAGAAGGAGGTAAGAACCATGAAAAGGACTTCCAACCCCAAGGGAAGAACCTAGCAGGGAATGAGGCTGGCTGTTTGTTCCAGGGCTGGTTTACTGGGTATCTGGGGCCTTCAGTCAACTCCTGTAGGCTGCTACACCGCCCCCCGCGCCCCCCCCACCCCGCCTGCTGGTGATAGGCTGAACAGGGAGGGCTTGGAGTACGTTGCTATGAAATTCTCTGCAGTCTCCTACAAGAAAGTAGTTGGGCAGTGTTCCAGAGTGATCTTGGCCTGTCATTAATCCTTTGTAAGAGTTCTGTGTTGGAGCTGGCTATATTTTGAGATGCTAAATATTGAGGATTGGGGAATACTAAAGTTTTCTTCACTTTGGGGGAAAGGAAGTTCTAAATTCTCTTGTTCATTTAATTTTACGGTGCATTTGCATATGAGAGAGAGAGAGGGAGAGAAGGAGGGAGAGAGAGGGAGAGAAGGAGGGAGAAAGGGAGAGAGGGAGAAATTTCAAAGAGAGAGAGGAAAATGTTAGTACATGCACGTGTAAGTTTCCATGTCTGTCCTTTTGAAGATTCAATGCCCGGACATTAGGCAGTCAGAGAGTCAGGTAGTGACAGTCATTTTATCCGTCCCCCAATGCATGCTGAAAACTGCCAATCAAGTACAAAATCTATGACCTACTATGCAGCACTTGAACTTCAATAAATGTCCAGCTCTCTATTCCTATTAAATTTAGAGGAAATGCCTGTCTTTTAAAAGCTTAATCACCTGTGGATGCATTTTAGCGACTTCATAGCAAATGGTGAATCAGGAAAAGATTTCTTAATTTTCTTTCTCCACATCTCTGCTCTGTTGAAGAGTGTCTCGACAGACTCTTGGCTTCTCCCGGTTGGTGTGGTTTGTGTGACCTCTCTCCCCTTCCCCCTCCTAATTTAGCAGTCTCCATGATACCAGATGGAGGTATCATGTCATACCCATTTGGGGGATTTCTCCCTTGAAGGTTTTCTAATTAAGTCTTCTAGAAAAAACGACATTTCATGAGGGAGAAGTTTTCTTTTGGTTCCAAAGACAGCAAGTATTTCAATAAAATTGGTACATCCCTTGTACTTTTTTCTCTCTCTTTCTCTTGCCCAGTGTGACGGTGGGGGAAAAAATCCATGAGGCAGCTACATATTTTGTGTGTTTACTTGATTGCTTTGACAGGTTTCCAGGGGGCTGTGAAAAGTCTCAAGCTCATTTCTCGGGTTCAGGCTTCAGTCAGATAAATAGGTTTGATTAAACATCCTTTTAAACTCTTTATCAGATCAGCTGTGACTCCTTTCAAAATGACCTTTCGTGTTACCTGATTGGCATTCTTGGTTTGAGGTAGGTCCCACTGAGGCTCCTTAGGGCGACACTCAAGGGAAAACCTGGGTCTGGGGAGTCAGGCGGCTGTGGCGCTTGCCTTGGCTCATTTGTGAGATTGGAGCTTGATTTTGAGACTCAGTTTGGAGGTGGAGGATGTCAACATTCATTTCCAAAGATGTAACACCTCTGACTTTGCAGTCCCACACACTTGGGCTTGCATCTCAGCTCAACTTTTGCTGGAAGTGTGACCCTTGCGAGCCTCATATTTCTCATCTGCAGCATGGGATGAATAATTCCTGCCCCTACGGTGGCAGTGAGAATGCAGTGAGTTCATGCAGGTGCATGCTCTTAGCACAGTTAAATGGAGATGAGCTGGCAGGATGTTTATTAAGGAGACCTCTCGGGATCAACACCAGTGGAAGGGAGGGGACGCGAGCAGGAGAGAGCAGAGGGAGAAGTTGAAGCTGCAACAGGGGCCCAATGATTGCTCCAGCTGAGCTCACAGAGAGCTCGGGAGCTAGAATGGCCAATGGGTCTGTATCCTGCACATCCATCAATCACTGGTGTGGGCCACCCTGGGATGCCTGTGATCTCGGGCGAGGTGGCTCTACAGCTTGGGTGGCACATCCTTCCTTGTAGGGGGATCGGGGGGTGCATCCCCATGTCCACCACAACTCTCAGTAGATGTTGGTTGCTCTTGTTATTACTGGGTCTGTTACTAAAAAGCAATTTGACTTCTGAATGTTTTTCACTTCTGTGAGATGCAGAGCACTGTCCTAACTGAACACTATATTACAGTCATCAGTTTAGTCATTTATGTAACAAATATGTATTGAGCGACTCCTACCATGTGCAAGCCACCACGCTGGGCGCTGGGACGCCTCCACTTGCTTGTGTGCATCTCACATTAGAGATGAAGGTCTTATGTTCTGCAAGGTTAATTCATGTGATGGATAGACCAGGATGATTCCACGCTACAGGGAAGGAAACAAACTTTTAACACGTGCGCACACACACATACACACACTCACACACTCACACACACATACAGCATCTAGAGTTGTCGTGAGGTGTGTCAATGAGTCCTCCAAGAAGCAGACACTGAGACAGAGTTAGGGGTACAAGAGGTTTATTGGGGGGTTAACGCCAGTGAAAGATAAAGGGAGAGAAAGCTGGATGGGCATAGAGAGCCTTCAGGCCATGATGCAGATCTGCTCAAATATTGGCCAATCCAATGGGGGGCCCTGGAGTAAAGATTGCCCATTAGAGGAACCCTATATTGGACAGAAATGGCCAAGCCCTGGTACCCCTGCCATGCTCAGTCATTGGCTGGGGCTGCCTGGGAAGAAGGTGGCCTTGGCTTGAATGCCTCAGTCGATCCTGAAGGTTCTCAGAGTTGAAGGAAATTCTTTCTTGAAGGAAAATCTGAGCAGCACATCTCCACGGCTGCCACATGAGGATTAGAGGAGGGCATATATGCACATAGCAGGTATGGCAGACACATAGAAGGACCTTGAGAATTTTTCCTTCCCTTGCACCTTTTTCTTTTGTGGTTACGGAACTTGCAACAAGGAATAGGAGAGTATGAAAGGTCATGCAGCGTTAGGTGGCTTGGTAACGAGAATATCATCACTATAGAATCTATTGAGTGTTTATTACATGCCAACCACTGTACTGAGCAATTTACACACATGGTCGCCCTGAATCCTTACACAACTCTTTGAATTAGAGACCTTATTATTCCCATTCTACAGATGAGGAACATGAGGACCACAGGAGATGTCACTTGCCCAAGTCATATGGTGAATGAATCCACCACACTCCTGAAATGGAAACTCTACTCTACTGTTTGTGGCTCTGGCTGCCGCAGAGCAGAGATAAAGGCCTCGGGAAAAATCACTCAAGGAGAAAACAAGGTCTGAGAGCACAGTATCGATTATGTGGGCTGATGGCAAAAATGGCAAGCGGCCAGTTTGCTGGGAGGCTGTGGGGTCTCCGTGACCCGTGGTAGGCTGTAAGTCTTGCCCCTTCACTGTGACCCTAAAACCACTTTGCAGACACAGTTGATAGAAAGGAAGGGAAAAGGCATGGAGAGTGTTGAGGACAGACAGAACCTTAGAAACTTCTTTGTGTCTGTGTGTGAGCCGCTAAGGAGAACTCAAATTAGACTTTCTTACCTCCCTCATTAAGGGAGCAGGAAAAATTCTCTTCCAGATAAAAATGGCTGGAAACGCTGGGGAGGGGGTGGCTGGGGTTGGAAGTCTGCTGTGCTCTTTCCTGTTAGAGTCAGGATTTCCCAGGCGGGACAAGCATTGTCACTGCCGTGTCCACAAAGGCTGATGGCGTTTTGAATATGTGCCTGGCAGAGTCTGGGACGGAGAACAACACTTTGTGGTTGGGCCTGCTGGAGATGAGATGCCCATAATTAGGATTAACTACAGGCTGGGGCAGAGAAGGTGTGGGGAACCAGCCTGACTTCTTGGCCTCTTATGCCTGGCTTTGCTCATCCTCCCTTAATTTTTCATACAATATTATCATTCAGTTCTGACCTGCCTATTGTCTACCCTGTTCAAGTACCTTAAAAGGCTCCCCATTGTTTATAGGATGAAATTCAAACTACTTAGTTGGGCCCATTGGAATCCAGCCCTACCCTACTTCATTACTCATACTGAGCTGTTCCCATTCTCTGAACATGCCTTGCCCTTTACTTGCCTCTTTGCTTTTGGATAGGCTGTTCCCTCTGCCTAGAATGCCTTTTCCCCTCCTTTTTTACCTAATAAACTCCTACACATCCTTCAAAGCCCATCTCAAATTCACCGTGACTTCGACTCCTTTAGCCTAGGGTTTTCCAACCTTAGCACATTTTGGGATGCACATTTCTTTGTTGTGGGGGCTATCCTGGGCATTGTGGGGTGTTGAGCAGCATCCCTGGCCTCTACCCACTAGATAAATCTACTTCTACCAGTTGTGATAACTAAAAATGCTTCCAGACATTGCCCAATGTCCCCTGGGGGGCGAAATCACCCCTGTTTGAGAACATTGCTTAGCCAGTGTTAGCTGCTGCTTCTGTGTTTACATGGCACCTTGTCCAGGGACCTTATCTCACTGAGCTCTAATTATTTGCTTATCTGTCTACCCCCTTCCCAGACTAAAAGCTCCTTCAGGCTGGGGACTTTTTTTATCCACTTTGGTGGCCTCAGCTCCTTGTACTGGGCCTGGCACATAGTAAGTGCTGCATGAATATTTGTTGAACACACAAAGAAATGTGACATGGAGTTGGGGGACATAAGCTGTCTATACACATGTTTTTCCATAAAGCCAAGGGCAATTAATTACCCTTGCTGTGACAATAGTAACCACCTCATGGAGTTGTATGGGTTGAATGACTTAAAAAATTTAAAGCTCTCAGGATAAGACCCGACATATAGTAGGTGCTTAATGTATGTTAGCTATTGTGGCTATTGTTATTTTTCTTAACTCTTCAGAGCTCTCTCTTTCAGAAAGGCTGGTCATTTGAGGGTCACTCATGGCATGGATAAGGTGGAAATGGTGGTGAGATTCCTTTTGAGACTGGACACATGGAAATTTAGGCTACTTAAGAGGAAGTACTTCTTTATAAAGTGAGTTGTAAATAGATATTATGCCAAGAGATGATATGCAGACATCATGTTTAAGGGTGAGGTCTCCTGGCCAAACTAACTGGGTTGGTATATGAGACCATTACTTACTTAGCCTCAGTTTCCTCATCTGTAAAATAGGGATAACAATAGTGTGTACCTCATAGGGTTGCTATGAGGGTGAAATGAATGAACTTATATAAAATGACACATAGGAGTACTCTACAAGTCTTAACTGTCACTGTCATCATTATTATTATAATTTTTTGATATATTCTTGAATGATGGCTCCCAAGTAGATTTTCCCCTAAGAGAAGCTGGAACGTTTTGGGAATGTTTGGGAAGCATAGACATACCACTACTCCCCATTTCAATCCCAGGCAGACATGACTAGTTGATCATAGTATCTCTGTGTGTCTTCTCTTATAAGCACACCAGTCATTGGACTTAGGGCCACTCTAATCCCATATGATATCATCCTAACCAATTAGATCTGCAAAGACTATATTTCCAAATAAGATCACATTCAGAAGCTCCAGGTGATCATTCATGTGGTGGAGGGGGATATGATTCAACATGGTACAGAGAGTAAGCATTTTCAAGATTATATTTTGAGTAGCACTGTTTTAGATGGTTCCTCCCTTCTGACTCAACTGCATGAGTGTGGAGGGGGCAAGGAGAGGCCCCCCTGGAAGGTGAGTGGTGGTGACGTTTGGGAAGCTACACTATCTCCAGCCCAATCAGAAAGAGCAGGTGACTCACCCCATCACAGCAGAGCAGTTCAGGCAGCTTCGTGCTGAATGTCCCCACCTCATACATTTCATTTTCTTAATGGTGCCTTGTGTTTCCCTGTTTCCCTTCTAAAATAAATGATCGCAACAGATCTACAGGTTCTGGGAGTTGGGTTTCTTTGCTCTAGGTGTTTGGCTTTCTCTTTCCTTCCTAGAGAATAATTTTCTAAGGAAAGCAAAGGAGGGTCACAGCGTGATGTAAATGCACTCATTAAGGAGAAGAAGCCAGAATAAACAGAATTTACAGCATCCCTAGTTATTCTTTCCTGGGAGCTGGTTGTAACTGTTAGTCAGCTTGAATAAGTTTGCTTGATAGCAGAGGGGTCTCTCAGAGAATGCCCAGGACAGCTCTGTAGACGTGACTGAGAAATTAGTTTTTCTTCTCTGCCAGTCTTCTCCTCATGAGAGCCCCCCTGCCTGTAAATAAAATGATAATCCTGAGAATAGGCTACATAATATTGATGGTAGCGGTGGTATAATTAGGTCCATTTTTTGGAATACTTGCTGTGAGCCAGGTGCTCTGTAAATTTTAAATCAACTTTGTGAGGTTGTGTATTTCTATTACCCATTTTCCAGAGGAGGAAACTGAGGCTCAGAGAGGTGAAAATATTTGTTTAAAGTCACACAAGGAGCTGTCCTCTGAGATGGGGTTGGAATGCATGACTCTGAGTGACTCCCTTGCATCTATAGGGAGCATTGCCCAGAATCTAGGAGGGTCATCTGAGCCTCCCCTGTTTCCATATGGGACTAAGGTGCTACCCTTAAGAAATTTAAAGTTGGCTGCTGTGTTCTTCCATGAAAGGAGCTTTGATTTACTGGGATGGTGCAGACCTGGGTCAAATTGTGGCTAAGGCACTTACTAGCGCTCCTGGTCCTGGGAGCTCATCCCTATGGGCTACATTTCCCAGACTTCCTTGTTAGTTGGCTTCCTGCTGGGTCTGGCCAATGGGAGGCATTGGCGTTACACTAAAATGTGGGAGGAGGGGAGAAACCAGGGTGTTTCTCCCCCTCCTTCTCTGCTTCCTTCAAGATTCCAGCTTCTACCAGGTGAACCTCTTCCCAGGGGCCTGGGAATACGACCTCCTCCCTCCATCCCTCCAGCCTAGGGGTAGAGCATCTTTCTGCTATCGCTAATCTCTGGGCGGCCTCACCATGCTTGCTCCCTCTTCACTCATGTAACCAATTTCCAGCGTTAAATTCTCTCTGTTGTAAATACTTAAAATCCTGACTGAGACACCAGCTAAGTAACTTCACTTCTCCGAACCTTTGTTTCCCTATCTGTAAAATGGTAATAATAATAGTACCTACGATGTATGTAATGCATTTGTGAGGATTAAATGAGATAATTTTAGTTAAACCTTTGGTTCAGTTTCTGGCATAAAATAAGAATGGTTTTCCCAGCTCAGAGACCCTAGGCAAGAGTTTCAGCAGTTTAAAGCACAATTAATTCTATACTTAGCCACAGAGCCTTATTTTGCTTTACTTTTGTGAAAGGCATTGTTTCTGGGTATACATATTAATGTCTCCAGAAAAGCACATTCCAGTGACTAAGACTTGGGGTTTAATCTAATGTCTTTGCCCCTCTCTTTTTCTTCCCTTTTCCACCTCGAGGAGTGGGCAAGCCAGCAGCTTTTCTTACCACCATGCATGGACAGGTGGATACAGAGAAAATGCTGACCTTTCAGAATTTCTTGGTGCTCCTGAAAGTCTGCATATCATCATGAAACATAAGCTCATCTCATAAATATGTCTTTCATAGAAGCTTCAGTTACTGATGCCAAGTGTCAACATATCAGATTGTTGGCTAATTTTAGCCTTCTCACTGACTCTGTCTCTGTCTCACAGACGTGTAATTAACACCCCAGTTCGGCAGAGATTCAGACACATCTCTACTTTGCAATATGATTGTGAGGCCTTGACCATTAATGCTCAAGTTCAAAGTCTGAAAGTGCCACCTGCATGTACCATTTGGATGTCTCTTGTTCCTCCTCACTTTTGGGGCTACTTGTCCCTTTAAAATCAAGATGAAAATGGTCCAAGCTCCCATCCCATGTATTGTGGGAAGTCCAATGCCTTCTTGGGTATATCTGAGAATTCTCAGAGGGCTTTTGTACTCTTGATCACTTCTTGTTTGGAATTCTAAGTGGCTTCATGTGCCATGTGTCTTGCCTTCTGAAGCTGTTGTCTTCTCTTTGCTGTGCTTTGAACACACTCCCTCTCCTCTGTGCCTCAAAGAATTACCAGAATAGGTGAGTTGTGTGTAACAGACTTTTTACTGAAGTTTTGAGGGTGGCTGAGCTGGACCACAGCTCAAGACAGAATAGAAAACAGGTTGAAATAAAATGTTCGGTGTTGTGCATTTCCTTAGCCTCTCCCGCTACATGGACTTTCTCATCAATTGTCTTTCTTCCTGGGCTCCCACCTGCTGCCATGTTGCTAAAGTTCCTTGCTTCTTAATCTCTCTCTTCTCATTTTCTCTCATTTTGTTTTGCTTCTCAACCTCCAAACTCATGCTACTTTTTCACTGAAGGTGAAAAATGTCTTTCCTCCCACTGGAATTCCTCATAGGCATAGAGCTGTTTTTATTTAAAAAATTGTTTGAATGAGTGTTTGGGGGAGAGGATGAGCTTTCTGTCCACATGTCCTAGGACTTACTCTAAAGCTTTAAGGAGGATGTAGGAGGAAAGAGACAGGAGGAGGAGGTGCCTCAGCAAGTCGGACAGAGAGGCATGGGGCACTTGAAGACCCAAGTGAGAGCCCAATAAATCTTTTTGTTACTGAATCTAAGCTCATACTGCTAGCCACAAGACAGGCCAATAAACTGAGAGATGAGGTATTGGGGCAAGGAATAAGGACTTTATTTGCAAAGCCAGCAGACTGAGAAGATGGAGGACTAGTGTCCCAAAGAACCATCTTACCCAATTTAGGATTCAGACTTCTTTTATACTAACAGGGGAGGGGGTGTGGCTGGTGCAGACTTCTTGCTGCCAGCCAGACCCCAGAGGGGGTGTGATAATCCTTTGTTCCTGTAGCTCTCCACATAGGTTTGGTCACAATGTTTCTATAAACCTTCAACAGGGCAAATGTTATTTTCTGTTATGCAACTTTTTATCTCTATATGAATGGAAGGTGTTATGCCTTTAAAGGTCAAGCCTAGGAGGCAGAGCCTTGAGAAAGGGCTATTATGTATATTTCAGGCTACAGGTAACATTCTTTTACTGATTGAGCAGACAAAGGTGCAGAGCTAGCACGATTAAGCACAGGCAGTGGAGCACAAAAGTTAGAGCTAAAGAATAGATGCAACATGGAGTCAGGTTTGTTCTTCTCTGTTACGTTTTGGGAGTGGTGATGTCTACAGTGACCACCAACCACTGTTCATGTTGCTGTGATGTACACCTCTTCTTTGTGCCCCCTGTGGAATATTCAGTTAAAGATTACATTGTTAAGAAATTCTTGCTGTGGGTATATTCTTTTGAGGATTTGAAGAGGTGACAAGGATACCGATATAAAAAGTCTATAAAGTTCTTGTATTCGAGGAAGCATCTACAGCACCCGGAGCCAGGATGCTGAGAGGACTGTGAGGAAATTAGCCTCTGGGACGTGTGGAAATCTAGAAGTGAGAATGTTCTAGAATGTGCAGAAGTTTAGGGATGAACCTTTGGACTTCTTCAGAGTCTGTAACAGTCAGGATCCCAGCAAGAAACAGTTGGCATTCTCAGACTGGGTTACTCAAGGAGCTATTTTAATTTAGGGCTATTTCCAAAACTGTGAGCAGAGTTGGAGAAATCAGTAGGAAATAGTGCTGTATCCTGGGGGTTATTATCAGTGTGTGTGTGTGGGGGGGTGTCATTATCCCTCCAGGTCTGAAGGAGGAAGTTGGGTTCTTTGTTGGGTGAATACCGCTCCTGACATCACGGTGCTGTGAGGAACAAGGGAGCTGTGGGGTGGCACGATGCATGCCTATTAGTTTCTTATGGCTGCTGTAACAAATTATCACAAATTTAGCGGCTTGAAACAATGCAGATTTATTATCTTAGAGTCATGCAGGCCAGAAGTCCAAAATGGGTCTCATGGGGCTAAAATCAAGGTTTTCGCAGGAAGCTCTAGGGGAGAATTCATTTCCTGTCTTTTCCAGCTTCTACCCATATTCTCAGAGCCCACAGCCAGCAGTCTATATTTGCAATCTCTTGCTTTTGTCATTTCCTCTCCTACTTCCTCTTCTGGAGTCAAATCACCCTCTGCCTCCCCCTTGCGATTACATTCAGGGCTCACCCGGACAATCCAGGATACAGATGCAGGTCTGGGGACTGGTGAAATTTCATGGGGAGATGTGGGTGAGATTTCCTTCTGGTTTGCCCTCATCAGCACTTTCTAATAGTGGCACACACAAGCTTTCACACTCTGTCTTTGAGCCTGATTATCTTTGAAACTCCCACAGTGGCTAGCACTGGCCTTGCACATAGTAGGTGTTAATTAAATTCTTAGTGACTCAGACTGAACTTGGCAAAGCCACTTGATCTTGACAGTTCTAGGCTTCAATTTCCTCATTTGTGAAACAAAAGGATTACACTATGGCACTAACATCTCTGTCTTTCTCAGTAGTATTTAGAATCGTGCTTCTTTGCTTGGAGGGCATTTCCCAGTGAGACCCACATTTGGAAGTTAGACTGAAACACAGGATCTCATCCAACTCTGAGATGTTTAGCTTTAGAGCTGCCTCTAATATCCTTATGCACCAGAGACTGTGCTCAGGCCTTGCAGTGGGTTACCTCATCAAATTTGCACAAAAATTCCATGAAGCCAGGCACCATCGGTAGTCTCATTTTAGAAATGAGGAAACCGAGGCTCAGAGAGTCAGGTGGCTTGCCCAAGATCACGTAGCCAGGGTATAATAGAGATGGGATTTGAAGTTCCCCCTGACCCCTAAAACCAGCCCTTACCCTCTGCTTTAATGTTCAGATTTTTCTAGTTTTTTTTTTAAACCACTGAATACCTCAGTTTGTATCCCAGGAAAAAGGGTGTTCTCTTACATAACCACAATTCAATTTTCAAAAGCAGGAAATTTAACATCTCTATAACATTATTATCTAATCCACAATCCATTTTCAAATTTTGTCAACTGTCTCAGTAATATCTTTTCATTCTTTGTCCAGAATCCAATCTAGGATTCTGCATTACATTGAGTTTTCACGTCTTTTCAGCCTTCCCTATTCTGGAGTAACTCCTCAGCCCTCCTCTGTTTCTTGACCTTGACACATTCAGAGCATTCAAGCCTGTTATTTTGTAGACTGTCCTTCAATCTGGGCTTCCCTGATGCTTCGCTGTTGTCAAGAGTCAGGCTGTGTACTTTCAGCAGGAATAATGCATATGTGGTGCTGAATTCTCAGTGCATCGTATCAGGAGGTGCATGCTGTCGGCTTGTCCTACTCCTGGTGAGGGTCACCTTGATCACTTGGTTAACATGGTCAACAGGTTTCTCCACTGTAAGGCTACTATTTTCCCCTTTGTAATCAATTAATAAGTCAATTGTGGGGAGATACTTTGAGGCTATGTAAATCTCTTGCTATTCATCAATGTTTGCCTCTTAGTTTTAGCATCCACTGAAGGTTTTCTAACTCCATCATTCCTTTTACATTTCATTGTTGCATTCTCCTATAAGGAGGAGCTTCTTTTCTCCCCGTTTATTCATTTATTCACATTTGCTTTATTGAAATGGGCTCACGGAGCCATCCCAGTCTTTATGAATTTGATCTCCCAACTGGTTGTTTTCCCAGATGTGCTGTCACTTCCTCATTTGTTCCCATTACCAATTCACCTCGTCTTTTATCCTTTGAAAATCCAAACTCCTCCCACTGTCCAGAAGTATTTGGTTTTAGCTAGAAAGGAGCAAATTCCCAGACTTCCGTCCTAAGAAGGAGGAGGGAGAGGAGCGAATGTCTGGGGATTTTTCGGAACCATCATCAAGCCCTGGGGAAGCTTGGGCTGGTTCCAGAATGTCTAGGAGCCAGGCTGCTCACACCGTTCTCCTCCAGCACATCGCTGTCACTTAGCCTGCACTGTGGGGCAGGGGTGGGGGGGTGGGGGGTGGCCACCTCTGTGTGCCAGTCTCTCCTTCCTCTGTTTGAGGTTGTGGAACTGTGGGTGCCTCTACAAGGGGCACAAAATTTATGAGCTTCCCTGGGGAATGCAGCAAGGCTATTTTAGACCCATCCTGCTGGCTTTTTCTTCCTAAAGATTTGATCCAGGTGAGGTTCAATCCCCTTGTATCCTGTTCTTCCTTGCTTCCTTGCCATAGTACTCGTTATGTCTTTAACATTTTTTCCTTTCTTCCTCCCTCCCTTCCTCCCTCTCCTCCTCCCTTCGTCCCTACCTCCCTTCTTTCCTCCCTCCCTCTCTCCCTACATTCTTCGTTCCTTCCTTCTATCCCTCTTCCCCCCTCCTCCTTCCTTCCTTTAACAAGTCAATGCTCTTGAACACCTACTATGTGTTCATCTGTGAATAAGACTGCTCTCAAGCTCTCCTGTGGAAAACATCCATTAAACAATCTCACAGTTAAATATAGGATCACAAACCTCAGTAAGTGCTGCCACAAAATGTCAGAGTAGGAAAGTACTCACTCATTTTACAAATGAAGAAACTGAGGCGCAGACCCCACAGCCGCCCAGAGTCAGAGAAGGTCTAGAACTCAAGTCTCCTGATGCCCACTCCTGCCCTCCATCCCTCAACCCAAGCCCCAGGCTGTGAACTACAAACCTCACTGCTGGCTCTGCCCCAGCCAAGCAGGGGCTTGCTCTCAGGCTAATTAAAGGTGCTCTTTTCATAGAGGAGAAATCTCTGGGAGTTGTAGGAGATCAAATATTTACCTTCTCAACAAAGCAAGGCAAGCTTAAGTAAATTGGACATCTGTCTCCCATGTAAAAATAAGGCCTGCGAGGGTGTGGGATCAGGAGGAGGTGGCCCTGCAATGCCTGTCACATTGTCCCTGTCAGATCTTTCTGGTCTGCTGTTTCTCTGGCTCTGTCTGTCTTTTTCTGTCTCTGAGAGTTTCTCTGCCTTGCTCTCTCTCCATCTCTCTGTTTCTGCCAGTTTCTGTCTTTTTCTGTCTCTCTGGATTTCTCTTGGTCTCAGTCTCCCTCTGTCTCTGTCTTACCACTAAATTACCCCCAGCCTCCCGCTCTGTGCTCAGCCACCCCCAATTACTGGAAACTCCCCCAAAGTGCCACCTTCTCCACCCTCATGGCTGTTGCATGACACGTTTTTCCCCTTTCCAGGAGCACCGATATCTGTGCCCCCTCCCCAAATTTCTGCCTGCCTTATTCATCCTTAGGTCTGAATTTAAATGCCACCTTATACTTTGAAGAGCCTAAACTCCATGAGGACAGGGATTTTTCAGTCTTTCCTTCACTGCTGTATCCCTCGCAACTTTTAAATTCTTATTTATTTATTTATGTTTGGCTGTGTTGGGTCTTCGTCGCTGCGCGCGGGCTTTCTCTAGTTGCAGTGAGCGGGGCTACTCTTCGTCGTGGTGCACGGGCTTCTCATTGCAGTGGCTTCTCTTCTTGCAGAGCATGGGCTGTAGGCGCGTGGGCTTCAGTAGTTGCAGCACGCGGGCTCAGTAGTTGCGGTGTGTGGGCCCTAGAGTGCGTGAGCTTCAGTAGTTGTGGCGTGTGGGCTTCAGTAGTTGTGGCGCACGGGCTCAGTAGTTGTGGTGCACGGGCTTAGTTGTTCCGCAGCATGTGGGATCTTCCCGGACCAGGGATCGAAACTGTGTCCCTTGCATTGGCAGGCGGATTCTTAACCACAGAGCCACCAGGGAAGTCCCCCTTGCAACTTAAAAGGGATTTGTATGATGATAACTTCTTTACTGATTTCATTAATTGCTTACTGATTTCATTAATTGCATCTAGAACAGTGCCTGGTGCAAGGTAAGTGCTCAGGAAATATTTGTTGAATAAATGAGTGTGTGAATAAACAGGAGGCCCTCCCTGATCTCCCCCCTTATCTGGATCTGTGCTCCCACAGCATCTGATGCTATTGCTGTCATAGTCTTTATTATAATTGCTTGCTGTATTTGTTGGGCTGTTGTAACAAGATCTTAACAGTAGTTCAGAGGTGACTGGTCTAGGTCAATAAGTGGTCCTCACAGTTAGTCACAGACCCATTCACCTGGGCTGACAGTGGCTCTGCCATCCTCGACGCGTGGCAACAGGGATCAAGGAACATAGAAGCGCAGACCTGGCGTGTTTCATGGGTCACCCCGGGAAGTGACACAGGTGGCTTCTGCTCACATTCTATTGGCCAGAATTCAGATTCGTGGCTCCATCTACCTGTGGAGGATGCTGGGAAATTTAGTCCAGCGTGCGCCCTGGAAGATGGTGGGGAGGGGAACAGGTTTGGTGGATAGCTGGCAGCTGTGGCCACATCTGGTTATCTGTTTGAATCCCTCACTGCGCTATAAGCCCTGTGAGGACAGGGAATATGTCTGTCCTGGTCATCCTTGTGTCCCTAGTAGCTAACCCACAGCCTGGCTCATTGTAGAGCAGCTATTCCCAAACTTGCCTGCACACTGGAATCATCCAGGTGTATTTAAAACATCCTCATGCCTGGCTCTCACTCCTGAACATTCTGGTGTGATTGGCATAATGTAAGACCTGGGATTTTTAAGCTTCCGAGGTGATTCTAAAGTGTAGAAAGATTTAAGAATCACTGCTATTGAACCCGAACATATGAATGCATGTTTGAATGAAGAAATGACCAGATCTGCCACCAGGTGGTATTACCCTGTGCCAGTAGTTACAAACTGATATTTTGGGAGATGATGTGTTTTGTTTGGCTGGTATGGAGCTTAAATCTTTTATTTAAAAAATTATGTCAGTTACCAAGATTTAAAAGCTGGAAGACATTATGTAACACTTTTTCATATCACACTTTGGACTTGTGGTCTCTCTTAAAAAATTTAGGTGGTCTGTCAGTGCTGGGATGGTTGAGATTGGCAAGGGCTCGCATGTTTGCCACGGCCCCTCTACTCCCTGAGGTTCACCTCCCACCTCCTTTGCCCATTGCCTATGTGGAGCTTAAAGGCATTTACATTTGCTACTCTTGGTCTAAGTAACCTTCTGTGTGTTATCTCAAGAATTCCAGTTCATCCCAGAATTAGTCTCCTCTGAGCGAGAGAGAGAGAGAGAGAGAGAGAGAGAGAGAGAGAGAGAGAGAGAGAGAGAGAGAGAGGAGAGGGAGGGAGGGAGAGAAGAGGGAGAGAGAATGATGTGTTTTCAAGGTCATTCTAGGCTAAGCATTATTCCTGCCTCTGCCTTCAATCCATTTGGTCGAACAGCCTGCAGCCCTGCCTACTGGGAACAGAAATATGTTTTGTCTGTTTCATCAGTGCTCTGGGTGTGGGCATAGGGTTTAGTGGGACAAACACTGAGCTGGGAGTTAGGACGCTTTGGCTCTGTACTACCTCACTTAGTAAACTTAGAGATTTCTCTTTCCTGGCCTTCAGTTCTCTCATCTGTAAAAGGAGGCAGTTGAATTCAGTCATCTTTTACTTCCTGTCCTACTCTAAGAGAATTGGGCCCCATTTTAAAGAGTCTAGAGGTTTTTCTCTTCAAAAAGGACCATTTCTGAGCTAGAAATCTGCTTAGTTTATGGCTCGTCCCTGAAAGAAAGCTGCTAACACATCTTTTTCAGATAGAAATCGGCCACTTGCCAATGCTGCATCCAGCCATGCAAAGCTACATGGCAATTAATTATAAATAAATGATTGTCATACAAATCCCATTAACAGGCGCAAAAGGGGACATCTTTTGGGAGCGAACTTAAAAATTAATTTGTGGCATCTTTTGAGGAAAGGCTTCCTTTTTACCTCTCCACCAGACTTACAGTTTGTTTATAGCAAACACTCCCAGAAAGAGATATATTAAAAACCCCGATTTACCATGGGCTGAGTCAGTTTTTAGAGTTCTCTCTCTTTTTCCTAAAGGAATCTCACCAAGGAGTCCAGATGTCTATATCTGCATGACAGCCTCGTGATGGGGTGCTTAATAATGCATTCTTGTCTGGTCACTGTTGAGGTAGTTGTGCATGCAAAGTGGTTTCTGAAGGAAGGGGGCCTCCTTTCTCCTTCACACTGAAGGTGAAGGAGGTAGCTTAGGGGTAGATATTGTTCTTTCATCAGCGTGGAGAGCTGCCACATGAACATCTATCTTCCATAGTAACACTGCACTTTTATCTTTGTAGAATGTGCTTAAATTAGACAAAGACCAAAAACATTAATGTAGTGGACTTTGCAGTTGCATTAACTGTCTTAGTTTGGGTTCCCCAGACACAGACCCCAAGTGAGGGAGTCAGGCGTAAGTGGTTTATTTGAGAGGCGGTCCCAGGAAACATTGGGAGGTCAGTGGGGATATGAGAACGGAAGAGAAGGGATCAAAAAAGACTGAGTCACCAGTCAGTTATTACTGTGGGCAACTGGAGCTTAATCCCATTGAAGAACTCTGGGAGCTACTGTAGAACATGATGACCCACCTAAGGGGTGAGGGAGCTGGGGTATTTATACACCTTCTCTATCATTATTGGTTGCAGGCTGCTCCCTGGGGATGTTAATTCCCTGAAACTCCTCCCTGCCATGAGCAAGGATAGAGTGGCATGTAGGGTGCACGACAATGGTAAGGCCCAAGAGGAGATGGGTGGGGCACAAGAGTGTATGCTACCATCCCCCAAATCCAACGTTCCTTCTCTTGACACGTGTCCTGACTCTCATTCCACAGCTTTTCTCTTTAGCCTTTAGAGGAAGCTAAATCAACCCCCACTCTGGGATCTAGGAATGGAAATATGTAGCTCAGGCCTGAACTCATCATCATAATCCTACCCCCTGGCCACAGTTACTGGTTCAAGATGAGCATCTGGGGCAATTCAGGCCACTGAGAAGCTAAAGGATCTGGGAAGTCTTTCCCACTCTTCTGAGAGGACTTCCAAAGTCAACCTTCTCTTTCCTGTCCAGACTTGGGGAATAAAGCACACAGCCTTGGGAGTTGTCGGGGCTATCTTGAGACCATGAAGGAGAGTCAGTGGAGGGTGAAGCCAGCACCCTAGGAGACAGGGAGAAGGAACAAAACCTGAACCTTGGTCTCACCATCGTGCTGCCGAATGAAGCTGTCCTTGACACTTAGCCTTCGGTAGGACTTTCGGTTATTTGAGCCAATGAATCACTTTATTATTTAAGCCAGTTTGAGTTGCATTTTCTGTTGCTTGCAACTGCATACTCCCTACATGATTCAAATGAGAATACTCAGTTTGGGTGAAGGGGGAAATAAGTGAGGACATGGGCTTACTCATGCACTGTTGGGTGGATGATGAAATGATAGCACTATTCTGGAAACCATATTAATAGCAGGCAGCAAAGTGCTGTGACTGTGAGCTTGACCTTTGGAGATCTGGGTTTTATTTCTGGCTCTGCCAGTTTTTAGTTGTGTGATGTTGAGAGGTTATATACCTCTCAAGCCTCAGTTTCCCCATCTGTAGAATGAGAGATAATAAAAACACCAGCCTCAGGATCGTTCAGAAGGAGTGAAAGACTTGGCATGAAGTCCATGCTCAATAACTGATGATGCTAATGATGACTCCTGTTATGGAGAGAAAATGTGGTCACAAGGATCAGAAGCCTTCAGAATGTGTAAGCTTCTTCACTCAGCAAATTAAACTTCTAGGAATTTACCCTCAGTAAATAATCAGATAAATGCCTAAAAATATATGTATGAGAATTTTCTTTGCACCGTTATTTACGCTGGCAAAAAATTGGAAACTATGTAAATGTGCAACAATAGGGTCTCTGTTATACCAATTACAGTGTAAAAAATATGATGTAATATATTGGGCGGTCATTAAACTGATGATGTATATTGTATTATGACATGCAAAGATATTCTTTACATATTAAGAGGGACAAAATTGGGTTTTAAAATAGTACGTAAAGATTGGAGCTGCTTTTGTAAGTGAGGGTATTCACCCCAATTTTGAGATTCGCTCTTTTAGGGGTTAGAGTATGGGATTGTGAGTAATTTTCAATGCCAACTTTCTGTGTTGTTTGGGTGTTTAATTATACAATGAACACATATTAATTTATTTTTTTTTTGGCTGTGTTGGGTCTTCGTTGCTGCGTGCAGGTTTTTTCTAGTTGTGGCGAACGGGGGCTACTCTTCATTGCAGTGCGCCGGCTTCTCATTGCGGTTGCTTCTCTTGTTGCGGAGCACGGGCTGTAGGTCGTGCGGGCTTCAGCAGTTGTGGCTCGCGAGCTCTAGAGCGCAGGCTCAGTAGTTGTGGCACATGGGCTTAGTTGCTCTTAGTTGCGGCATGTGGGATCTTCCCGGACCAGGGTTCGAACCCATGTCCCCTGCATTGGCAGGCGATTCTTAACCACTGCGTCACCAGGGAAGTCCCAAATATTACTTTTATAATCAGAAAACAACAACAAAGTTCCTTCTATTTTAAAAACACAAATGAGGTTCAATTCTCTTGGCCTGTTAAATTGTCAAAATGCTCTTTGATGCCCCGACTTTCCTGAATACAAAGTGGGTTTTCACTCTTCCCCACAAAAGGTATAGGTCACAGAAAGAGTTTTTCCTTACCCTTTATTTGTTTCTCATTACTAATGTGTCTCCCTAGTAAAAAATTCAATTATAGAAATATATTACTTAGTTCCTACAGCTTCTGCTCTCCATTATTTCACTCCTAAATTCAAAATGTCTATATTTTTAGCTTTTCTACGCATATGCTTATCTCTTGTTTACTTTCTATGTATATGCTAATGTATTTCCTTTTTATTTCTTCTATTCTAAATCACCATCATTGGTAGGCTACTTTTTTGACTTATCAGCCTTTCAACAAAACATAAAATGCTGCATTACATGAAAAGGCAAGTCTTAATTTCAAAAACAATGTGAAAAATTGCTTCTTAAAATCAAAGAACTAGAAGGCATACATATATTGTTTTTCTTTTATTGAGTTATAATTTACGTACAGTAAAATGCACAGTGAAGTATACAGTTTGATGAGTTTTTTTTTTTAACATCAAGAATGATGAGTTTTGATATATATTATTTTTTTAATATAGGACCATACTTTGTATTTCCTGCAACTTACTGTTTTTACTTAGCAATATATCTTGGACATCTTTTCCCTTCTATCCCATTCTTTTAATAGCTGCATGGCATTCCATCATTGTGACTGTATGATCATTTATTTCCCCAAACCCTTATTGATGGACATTTGGGCTGTGTCCAATTCTTTGCTGTTACAAACAGTACAGTGAATATCCTTGTACATCTATCTTTGTGCCCTTGTGGGAGAATTTTTCATAGGTGGATTGTTATTGATGCCTAAGCATGATCGATTCAGAATGCTTCACGTAGAACGTTCAAGAGATGTAATCTCTGTTCTCAGAAGGGCACAGCTAGGCAAATCTTTCTCATGTTTCCCCCTCATTATAGTCCTGACCAGGGACCTCAGCTTTCACATCAACACCTCCCGAAGGTAAGGGATTCTGGGCAGGATTCTGGGAATACTGGATTCCCTCCCCCATCTTTAAATTTTATACCCAAGTGAAATCCTATCCATTGGATCAGGGCAACTTTGGGGTTTGCATTTATCAGTGGAATGCCAGCTCTGTACTGGGCTCTTTTGGGCTCTGGGAACACTATGGTGAGTGTGATGGATATGTCTCCACTATCCTGGGGTTGACATTCTAGTGGAAGAGATAACAAACAAGGAAACAAATGAATAATGCTGAAAAGCCATACTGGCCACTTCTTGAAGCCTCATCTGGCTAACAGCAGGGGTGGTGGGGAACACCTTTTGGTGCCCTACCTTGTGAATAGCCCTGCCAGCTCCAATTGGAAATGGGGGACATTTCTCTTTGGTAGAGCATGTAGTATTCCTGTGACTTGTCCAGTCTGCAGAGAAATATGCTTCGCTCTCTTAGTAGACCCATGGAAACCCTAGGATTAATGATTTCACAGATTTTGTGGAAGCAGCAAAGAACAGTGAAAAGAGCACATGATTAGGGGTTAGAGAAGCTTGGGTTTGAATCTCAGCTATGGTTGGCTGAATAATGGCCATCTGAAGATGTCCATGTCCTAATTCCCAGAACCTGTAAATATATTACCTTAGGTGGCAAAAGGGAATTAGCAGATGCAATTAAATTAAGGATTTTGAGGTGGGAAGATTATCCTGGATTTTCTGGGGTTAGGGGGAGCAATGTAATTACAAGGGTCCTTATACAAGGGAGGCAGGAAGGTCAGACATCTTTATGCAAAGATAAGTAAAATTGAATGAGTGTTGAATGTGTGTTAGGTTCAGTTACTGATCCCATTCTTCACTCCCCTCTGGTGGTATCGTACATCCACATCCTTGCTGTGGTCTCATGGTGGGTCTCCTTCACCTCTTGACTTTGGACTTGGCCATGTGACTTGTTTTGGCCAATGGGATGTGAGCTGACAAGAGGTGAGAGTCTTGAAATGCTTTTATGCAGCTGGTCTTGCTGTCTTGTGTTCCATGATCTGCCAAGAGAGAAGCATGCCGTGGTTAACTATTGCCCCTTCACCCCGCCCTTGAATGAGGAATGTGGAACAGATTCAAACAGAACATGAAGGGCAGCTCTAAGCAGAGCCACCCTGCTGAGCCCAGCCAAGATTGGCAGAACCCCAACCAACTCTTGGATCCATGAGCATGAGAATGAATGATTACTCTTTTTAAGTTTTGGGGTGGTTTGTTAGGCAGTGTTATTGTGGGAAAGCCATATCCATATTCCTCTGTGTCTTATTATTTGCCAATATATCATGGAAATCTTTCTATATTCAGTGAATAGAGAGATAGCTCATTCTTTGAAAAAATTATATAGAATGTCATTGTTTGGATATATTCTTATTTATTCAACTAGTCTGCTTAAAATTAAAAGCATCTAGATTTTTCCCAATATTTTGCCTTTACAATTCTGCAGTGAATAACCTTGTACATACATTATTTCGTACAAGTCCAAATATCTCTGCAGGATAAATTCCCAGAAGGGAAATTGCTATGTCAAAGAATATCTGCATTCATAATTTTGATAGATATTATCAAATTATAGCACACCATAGCAACACTCCTACCAGCAGTGCGTGAGAATACCTATTTCCTCCCAGCCTCACCAGCAAAGTGTGTTATTAACCTTTTGAATTTTTGCCAATCTGATGGGGAAAATGGTATCTCAGTGTAGCCTTAATTTGCATTTCTCTCTTTTTTTGAGTACAATTGATCTTTTCAAATGCTTTAGAGTCAGTTGTGTTTTCTTTTCTATGAACTGCCTATTCATTACCTTTTAACCATTTTTCTATTAGATTGTCTTTTTCTTAGTGATTCCCTCATTACGTATTTGCTGAATACACAAATGAATGGAATAAGATGAATTTAAATAGGGGGCACAGAATACCATGGTTCAATGTCCCAAATAAAACCCGGCAGGATTTGGCATGGTTATGGTTATTTATCGTGTTCTTTGATAAAAAGCCCAGAATCTCCCATTTAAGTGCCACTCCTGATGGACAGTTCTGCAAGAGGCTGAAGTAACAAGATCCAAGTAAGCAGCCTTCTGGAGAAAAGGGCTGAGAATGTCCAGAGAGCTGTCTTGGTCCTTAGCAGGACATTCAGTGGGAGTGGAGTAGAGTGGGATTGTATGCTTCCCAAGCCCAGAAGACCTAATTCATTCTCCGAGATGGGTGGTCGGGAGTGGATCTATGTGCTTTATACACTAGATGAACAGGTGGCAGGTTGACATCATAGTGTGAATATTAAGGTCGTGAATCTGGGCTCTCACCGGGATGGAAGGTGTATTAAATCCAGCTTATGTGACGACTTTCATGAACCATGCACCTGTCTTGCTTTCTGGCCAGAGTGAGCTTAGTAACAGCTCATGCTATTCTCATGGGGTTACAGACAATGGTTGTTGCCACCATCCTTGCTATTGTCATTCCTCCTGTGGCAGCTGCTCTGGTCCCTTATATCCCTTATATCTGCTAAGGCATGAGGCATTGGGAAGTTCAGTTGACTACCTAGCTACATGATCAAGTTGGGCTTTCAACCCAGTTCTGCTCACCTCCAAACTAGTACTCATGTGACCCACCAGAATGTGTGTGCATGTATCCTTTCAGAGATGTTCTACGAATACTCTGCTGTACGTGACTATATAGGACATCACTTAAAACACTCAGTTGGCAGCTCATTATCCCACACCTACTCAGAGATGGTTTCATTTCAGCACATGTCAATTGCCTCTCCCATCTGAGTAGCATTTGTTGCAGAGTATAGATGGACCGTAAGTCATTCGGCTGATCCTCCATTGAGAACAATCAGGCTGTCATCTGCCTCCTGTTGTGCACTTGTAATTAGAGTGTCACTTGATGGATGAGAAGATAGGAAAGTGAAGGACTTGCCCAAGGTCATGTAGCTCTTTGGTAGCAAAGCTGGGATTGGAACATAGGTCTCCTGACCCTGGCCCACCTTGTTTGTGGTTCCTCCACAAAGCTGCAGGGGCTTTGGGGGAAAGGAGAAGCGTGGCACTAAACCCCAAAAGGCCACTTTGGGTGATGGGTGTAGACAAACCCCCTGCTTCTGGGTAGTGTCTCACTCAGCCATTCTCTTAATTCTCTGACAGGGTTACAGCCACCAGCATCCTTCTTCCTGTGCCCCGTATGTCCCTCGGCTCCACTCCGGCACAGCAGCTCAGCAAGCCCCAGGATACCTCCCTCTGATGACAGGTAAGTCACTGATCACCGCAGAGACCCAGCTGAGAGCAGGATCTATTTAAAGAAGCACAAGCTTCCAGGTGCTGAGTCACACTGGGCTGGAGCAGGCAGTCTGAGTCCAGGCAGCATGGATGTTCACTGCACAGTGGCCACTGCAGCCTGGCTCAGACTCTGGCAACCACCCCAAAGAGGCTCTGAGCTGAAACGCCACATTTAATAAGATGAAACATGGCACCTCAAGCCCCACATCAGTTTCTAGATTTTAAATGTAGGTATTTTCATTTCCTCCTCACTGACCACTACTCTTTATTATAATGGTGATCAATCAGCCAAAATTGCTGTCACAGAGACCCAGATTTAAATCCCAGCTCTGCTGCTTGCTAGCTGTGTGACCCTGGGCAAGTTGAATAGACTCCCTGAATCTCAGTGCCCTCATTTGTAAAGTAGGGTTAATAGCTAACTTGTAGAGTGTAGAAGAGAGATAAATGCAGCAATATATGATAAGCCCATATCATGCACCTGGCATATAGTAAGCACTCTACAACCAATAGCAAATAAATTAAATTAAATACACATTCAGCATTATGCTAGGCACAATGTGATATGATGCCGGCTCTCATGCAAGTTGTTTAAAGAAGACATAAACTTGTGAAATTATAATGAACAAATCTGAATGATGCAACATTCAGACAGTTACTGAGAATCTGCTTTGGTTCACTCAAGGCACTGACTGAAGGGATGCACGAGTGGTTTGTGTCCTCAAGCCACTCACTATCTAATGGGAGAGACACGCAAACATATGGTTACAGCACAGTGTGAAACGTTCTCAAATATGTTTAAATTGGTATGGGAATCCAGGTCAAGGAGCAGCTAATTCTGCCTGGGACATTCTGAAAGGTAAAAAACGGTGGCAGATACATGGCATATGTGACATCACTCTCCAGTCTGCGTCTGTGGCAGACATTGGTCATCCATCTTGGCACTGAGCACAACACAATGACCTTCTGCATCCTTCTCAACACAATGTTCCAGACAGCTATTACCAGTCAGTCAACACTGATATGATGAATGCTATCTGCCAGTTAAAAAAGTGTTCAGCAATGGGATACAGATAATTAGAACTCTTGATCTCATGGAAGAGAACCGGTCTGGAGAGAGGCATGAGGAAACTTGAAATCCAGTTGTGGCTTTGACATGTATGCCATGTAGACTTGGGTCATTTAATCTCTTTGAACTTGGTTTCCTCTAAGTGACTCTGATTCTTGGAGTTCTGAGACAAGAGAGGTGGATCCAGTTTGGGTGTTCAAGGAAGGCTTACCACAAGAGGTGACATTTCAGGGGGCTTTGAAGGAAGGGCATAATTTGCATCAACAGAGAGCTGTGTATGCGTGTGTGTGTGCACCCACGCATGCACATTCTAAGAGTATGAGGGAATTGGTAAGTAGGCAATGGGCGGATTTCAGAATCTACTCCCATCTACCTTCTCCAAAATAAAAAGCAAATACACCCCCTGCAGTCTACTCTGTGGAGTGGGGAAACTATAGTGGGGGTCCAATTGCAGTACCTGCCAGGAGACAGTCACAATCATGGAAAAAGTGGGTCCTTCCAGGGAAGTCTGCGCATGGGGAGGAGCTCTGTGAGAGGTGGGGGCCAGTGGGTGGCAGCAACCTGCTGCTCCTACCTTTTGCATTTCAAATTCTATGTCCCTCAACAAGGGTTCCGTTTATCTTCTCAGCAGGGCCAGGTGACCTGAGCCCACGAGGACACCCACTGATGGGTGGAAGAACTGTTTGCCATGCAGACCTGTGACCCACAGCTGTGCCCTTGGAGGGGCTGTCCTCCAAAATGAAACCGGGGCAGAGCCATGTATAGCTTGGTTCAAGCCTTTCCTGTTTACTTTTCTCATTCCACCTGTAACTCAATTGACCACTCAGCAAAATGGTTCCAGTATGTAGAATCCGCTGTCACACTGCTTGAGTTCACATTCTGCCTCTGCACCCTCTTGCACTGTTGGTGGGAATGTAACTTGATACAGCCACTATGAAGAACAGTATGGAGGTTCCTTAAAAAACTAAAAATAGAACTACCATATGACCTAGCAATCCCACTACTGGGCATATACCCTGAGAAAACCATAATTCAAAAAGAGTCATTTACCACAATGTTCAATGCAGCTCTATTTACAATAGCCAGGACATGGAAGCAACCTAAGTGTCCATCGACAGATGAATGGATAAAGAAGATGTGGCATATATACAATGGAATATTACTCAGCCATAAAAAGAAACGAAATTGAGTTATTTGTAGTGAGGTGAATGGACCTAGAGACTGTCATACAGAGTGAAGTAAGTCAGAAAGAGAAAAACAAATACCATATGCTAACACATATATATGGAATCTAAAAAAAAAAAAATGGCTCTGACGAACCTAGGGGCAGGACAGGAATAAAGACGCAGACGTAGAGAATGGACTTGAAGATATGGGGAGGGGGAAGGGTAAGCTGGGACAAAGTGAGAGAGTGGTATGGACATATATACACTACCAAATGTAAAATAGATAGCTAGTGGGAAGCTGCCACATAGCACAGGGGGATCAGCTCGGTGCTTTGTGATCACCTAGAGGGGTGAGATAGGGAGGGTGGGAGGGAGATGCAAGAGGGAAGAGATATGGGGATATATGTTTATGTACAGCTGATTCACTTTGTTATACAGCAGAAACTAACACACCGTTGAAAAGCAATTATACTCCAATAAAGATGTTAAAAAAAAAAATTCTGGCTCTGCCATTTCCAAACTCTGTGACCTTAGGCAGGTGACTTGACCTTTCTGAGCCTTAGTTTCCTCATCAATAAAATACCGGACAATAATAGTACCTACCTCATAGAGAGGTGTGTAGACTCAATGAAAAAATCTAGGTAAACACAATGTAGTACCTGGCTTATCATAAATATTCACTAAATACTATTATTTCATTATAAGTTATAATTTTTCCTCTTTTACCCTGTCTTCCCCCTGATGGATTGTAAGTGGTTGAAGCAAAAAAAAAAAAAAAAAGCTTTTTGTTCAAATAACTGAAGGATCTAATATTATTGGCCTCAGGTATGGCTGGATCCAGGGGCTCAAATAATACCATCAGGACTTTCTCTTCCTCTCAGATCTATTTCCCTTTGTGTTGGCTTCATTCTTCAGTATGTTCATTCTTGCTAGTGGCAATTCAGGTGCACCTGTATCCATTGTAATAACACCAGGAGAAATGGAGATCCTTTCCATTTCTGGGTCCTGAGAGAATCTAGGATTGCCTCTCATTGGACCAATTTGTCATGTGCCCATCCTTGATCCAGTCACTATGACCAGGAAGATGGAATAAACTGATTGGTCAGATTTGGGTCATGTGTTCATCCCTTGGGAAACCACAGGGACTGAGAGTGGACCAAAGGTCATTCCCCAAGGGATGTTGGATACTGGGCAGATAAAAACAAGAGATGCCCCCCCACACACATGGCAAAGCCCTTCTCATCCTTTAAGAAGAAGCTTGAATTTCATCTCATTGAAGCAACCCCAAATCTGCTACCCCCAGGTTATGTCGTATATGATCTTTACTATCAGCCCACAATTCATACAATTGTGAATAACTCTCCCTCAAGGGAGGGGCTGTGTATTATTAGTGTTGTAGTCTCTGGGCACCTAGCTCTGTGCCTCGGATGTTTAAGAAATGTTCACTGAATGAGTGAATGAGGCCAGAGTGTCGTAGTCCTTGACAAGTTTGCCCTCAGATCCACTGCTCTCCGTTCCTTGTTCTATTATCATGGGGAGAGGGGAGCCTTCTAGGCTGCATTTTAGCCTCCCTGTCTTCTGCCTGAGGGCAGCCAATGGGAGACCTTCACAGGATATTGGAGGACAGGAGGGAGGGAGAACCTGGAGCATTTCTTTTCTACCTCCCTCTACCTTGAGAGGCTTCTTTTGCAATGGCTGCATCTCCTCTACAGCTCCAGCTTTTGCCTTGTGACCCTGGCCCCTGGGCTCTGGTAATACCCTTTCCTCCTTCTGGCTATCTAGACCTAGGGACAAGTGTGGCTTTTTGCTGTGGCTAATCTCTGGGTAGTCTTACCATCCCATCTCGGCTTCTGATACTTTCTGTCCCCCGTACAACCAATTTCCAACATTAAGTTTCATTTGTTTGAAATACTTAGAGTGGTGTCTATTTTCCTGGTTGGGATCTGATTGATATCAACCTGTTAGAGGGTTGCATTTGGAACCCTCAAGCCATTGGGAATGCACTTGCTCTGTACAATCGTCTGACCCACAAAGGACTTTGGTTTGTCCTGAGAGGAATTTTTCAGCTGCTGGTTTGAGAGAGAGAAGTCATCTTTTTCTGAAGACTCTGTATTCACTGAAAGTTCTCCATTCATCAGACAGCCCTGCTGCTTGTCTTCATGGTCCCAGCTTGTCAGGGAGGAGCATATCAGTGGGAGAACCAAAAGATATTCATCGTGGAAGTGGTAGAGAGGAAGGTGTGATGTTTCAACTGCATATGTGTTATTACTGTTATGCCCAAATTCCAGATTTTTGGGAAGAAAGGCCAGCCTCCCTAAATTTGGACTCTGAGATGTTAGGGGTGACTTGTGAGATTATTTCTGCCCACAGCAAGGGTAGAAGCAGTTAAGAGAAGACTCCACAGGTCCCTGATGTTCCTCACAGAACAGAGAATGGACAAGCAATGCTTGTTTCCCAAAAGCAGACCCTGAGATGAGGATTCATGTGAAAAGGATTTATGAGGAAGCATTCTCAGGGGAAACTGGGAGGGGAAGGAAGGAAATAGGGATCTCAAGGGAAGGAAAAGAGGCCATGCAGGGACGTGGTACCAAGGACAGTTGCAAGGGAGTAATCTTCACTTAATCCTGCAGGGGCAGCTCTGGAGACAGTGTAGTCAAACCTTGGAGTTGTCCCTATAAGGAGGCGAGGGGGTTGGAGTATTTGCGCCCCTGCACCTGTCAGTCACTAGTTAAGGGAATTCCCAGACTCTTGGGGTTCTCTGTGTCACCTATGAGGCAGCCAGCATGCATGAAAATGGTAAAGGGATCCAAGGTAATCTGGATGGAGCCCTGACAGTAGTTGCCACTCCTCCCCAGAGCAAAATAGCTCAGTCTTTAGAGCCCCAATTAAAATCCTCAGCAACAGAACTCTGATTGGTACTGTGTGAGTGTGTTGACCACCCCATTCTCAAACAGGTGTGGCTGGGGGATTGCGTAGGACATTAAACGGCCCATTTGAAGGAAGGTTGTAGGTGGAGCAGGGTTAATAAGAAAGAGCTAAGGGGAACCGGTTACATCCCTAGTACAGAGATGTTCCTCAGCAAATGTCTGTTGGAAGAATGCTGTGTACCTGGCGCCGGGGCCAGGTTCCTAGCGGATGCAAAGATGGCAAAGACAAGAGCGTCGTCTTTGAGATAACACTGGGATAGTGGTTTCCCCAACAGCCATGTGAATTTTTCAAGGGCTAGGACCACATCTTATGGAGGCTTCTATTCACACAGATCTAGCACACAGTAGGTGCTTATTAAATGTTGGTTAAGCTGAATTGATGTTTGTTGAGTTCAGCTGTGGGGAGGCAATGCTGTTGGCATTTTGCTCCCACCCCCCACTGCCCACCTCCTTGATCTCACCCTCTGCCATTTCGTCTGACTCCACCCAGAATGAGAAGGACCCACCAGGGCAGCAAGGAGGTTCTAGAGTGGAACCCCACTGAATAGGATGTCATGATGTTTGAGTTTCAGTCACAGCCTTGCCTGACTGTATGAAATCAGGGTCCCCACTTCCCCAGTCCAATGAGGGGCCTTGCTAAGGTCCTTGCTCATGCCACCATTCAGAAATGCAGTTAACAACGTGGTGAAATGGTCAGTGTTGGAGAAAGGCCTCTGAGGTCAAGGCCAGCTCTTCCACTCTCTGGTTTGCCTTTGGGCTAGTTACTTGAGCTTTCAGTGCTGCAGTTTCTCATCAGAAAACTGGCATGGTAATGACAGCTCTTCCTTGTGGGGCTTTTGTGGGGATTGGATAAGATGTTACAATATTCTTCAGCCATAATGGACTGATACAGGCTGCAACATGGAGGAACCTTGAAAACAGGATGCTGAGTGGAAGAAGCCAGAGCTGAAAGGTCGCATACTGTGTGATCCCACTTATGGAAAATGTCCAGAATGGGCAAATCTATAGAGACAGAAAGTAATTAGTGGTTGCCAGAGGCTGGGGGCAGGGGGAATGAGAAATGAGTTTCTAACAGGTACAGGGTTTCTTTTGGGGGTGATGAAAATGCTCAGGAATTAGATAGCGTTAATGGCTGCACAACCCTGTGAACATTTAAAAACTACTGAACTGTACGATTTTATTTTTTATTATTTTTATTTAAGTATGGTTGATTTACAATGTTGTGTTAGTTTCAGGTGTATGGCAAAGTGATTCAGATCTATCTATCAAAATCCATATATGTATCCTTTTTCAGATTCTTTTCACTTACAGGTTATAACAAAATATTGAGTATAGTTCCCTGTGCTATACAGTAGGTCCTTGTTATTTATCTACTTTATATATAATGGTGTGTATATGTTAATCCCAAACTCCTGATTTATCCATCCCCACCCCCACTTTTCCCCTTTGGTAACCATAAGTTTATTTTCTATGTCTCTGGGTCTATGAACTGTACAATTTTAAATATTGAGTTTTATGGTGTGGGGATTATATCTCAATTCAAACAAGCAAACAAAAAGATGTGGTTTGTAAAGTCCCTAGCTCACAGCAAGTACTCGATGAATTATCTTTCCCCTGGGTTATTGCATTGACCTCCTAACTGGTCATTGCACCTCTCCCCTTGCTCCCCATCAGTGCACTCAATGGTTTGTGAGTTCATGTCACTCCGGCTCTCTAAACTCTTCTGTGGCACCTGTCTCTCTGAGTAGACGCCCAGGTCATTACAATGACCTATATAGGACCCTACACCATCAGGGTCCTGGCTTCCTCTTTCATAATATCTCCTGGAATTCTTCCCTTGGTCTCTCTGTTCTGGCAATATTAGCCTCTTGCTGCTCCACAAACACATGCTAGGTATGTCCCTACCTCAGGACCTTTGCACTTGCCATACCCTCTGCCTGAACAAACGTCCCTTAGATGTCTGCTGGGCTTGCTCTTCTGCCTCCTTCAGGTGATTGCTCAAACATTACCTTCTCAGTGGGACCTTCCCTGACCATTCACTGTATTTAAAATAGAAACCTCTTACCTGGGTGCTCCCTATTCACCTGCCCAGATTATAGTAGCACTTAAACGTTTATTGCCAGAATGTCATGAGGACAGGATTTCTGTGTGTCTTCTACACTGCTATCTCCCCAGCACCTGGCACCATCAGTACTCAATATTTTTTGACTGAGTAAATAAGTGTTAGTGCCTACTATAATTGCTAATAAACTTTCTGAGACTTTTGATCTTTTTATTTTCCTCTCACGAATGTGTCTTGCAGATTTCAACCTGCCACTGTTTTGAGGCTTCTTTCTTCCTTCCAGCGTATTCCTACTGGGTGTTGGTTTTAGAGGTAAACATTGTCCTTGTGGTATAATTATGAAGTTGCTCTAGAAAATAGTTTCATCTCCCTTTGAAGTGAATCCTCTTCTTCTTGAAAAGGTATCGCAACCCCCCCTACTGAATTCTTCACCGCAGCGAAATTAGTTTCCTAAAGCTGATGGGGAAGCTGATTTGTGTATTGCTGTTAGTTGGAAGGCTTTGAAATTAATTGTCTTAGCTAACCTTGTTGAGATCTAACCATGTTATGTTTAGTGTGTAAAGGCATTATCTCCTCATTGGTGTCTGGTGGGATGTGGGTCCTGCCGTATTCTCTCTTCAGCAGAAGAATGCAATTTTTGTTGGTTTCAGAATTAAGATGGAGAGCTAAGTGGTTGTGGGAAGAACTCTCAGATTGGGAGGCAGGTTTTAGAATTTTGATTCTAGAAATATCCCTGAAGTAGACTGATCATATGGCTTGGGGTCAGGCTATCCCTTCTGGACCTTTTGGAGGGGGTACATCCTGAAATAATTTTAAATTACATAAGTAACAGAGAATACATTTTTATAAAAAATTAAAATTTACAAGCAAAGCCAGTATCGCCTTTGACCATGGCTCTCTCATGTTCCTAAAGTATCCTATTCTTTAGATGCTTATGTTTCCAGATAATTTTCTATGCATCTGTGTATTAATATGTATAGTATCGTTATATGAGTGTGTTTTACATAAATGTACAATACTGTAAGATTGTAATCACAACTGGCTTATTCCACCCAACATGTGTCTTAAAGTTCTTTCCATGTCAGTACATATATGTGTTTTATATTTTTAAATAGCTTCACGGTATTTCTACTGGTCAGCTCAGGCTACACAACGAAATGCCACAGACTGGGTGGCTTAAACAATAGGCATTTATTCCTCACATTTCTGGAGGCTGGGAAGTCCAAGATCAAGGTGCCAGATGAGTTGGTTTCTGCGGAAGCCCTCTTCTTGGCTCACAGCTGGCCTCCTTCTCTCTGTGTCCTCACATGGCAGAGAGAGAGCAAGTTTTGGTGTCTCTTCCTCATCTTACAAGAATGTTAATCCCACCATGGGGTCCCCACCCTCATGCCCTCATCTAAACCTAATTACCTCCCAAAGGACCCACCTCCTAATACCATCACCCTGGGGGTTAGGGACCCAGCATATGCATGTTAGTGGGGGGGAGGGCAACAAACATTCAGTCCATAATAGTATTCCATCATACAGATATGTCATTACTTACTTAGCCATTTTCTTTTCTTTTTTTTTTTTACATCTTTATTGGAGTATAATTGCTTTACAATGTTGTGTTAGTTTCCGCTGTACAACAAAGTAAATCAGCTATATGTATACATATATCCCCATATCTCCTCCCTCTTTTGTCTCCCTCCCTCCCTCCATATCTCAGCCCTCTAGGTGGTCACAAAGCACCGAGCTGATCTCCCTGTGCTATGCGCTGCTTCCCACTAGCTATCTATTTTACATTTGGTAGTGTATGTATGTCCATGCCACTCTCTCACTTCGTCCCATTAACCATTTTCTTATTGATGAATGCTGTACTGTAGTTCTGTCATTCTTAAAGTGAGGAAAATGAACAAGTTAAACTTTAAATCATTTCCATTATAACGTGGGTATAATTGGCATCCCATGTGGCCCAGGCTTTGTTCTGTGTCAGTTCAAAGAAATAACAATTTGACCCAAAAATACAGTTGAACACTATTTCATTTATTACTAGGTTGTCCAGGAAATCCCCAAAGGTAGTGGTGTGGTGTGGTATGGGCAAGGGTCAAAGTTAGAAGTACATTCTTTTTAGTGTATTGGTATGTTTGTTGTTTTCAGGTATTATTATTTTATTTTGGCTGCATCAGTTCTTCGTTGTTGCACGCAGCATTTTCTCTAGTTGCGGCGAGCTGGGGCTACTCTTCCTTGCCGTGCGCGGGCTTCTCTTGTTGCGGAGACAGGCTCTAGGTGCGCGGGCTTCGGTAGTTGTGGCTCGTGGGCTCTGGAGCGCAGGCTCAGTAGTTGTGGCGCATGGGCTTAGTTGCTCCGCGGCATGTGGGATCTTCCCAGACCAGGGCTTGAACCCTTGTTGCCTGCATTGGCAGGCGGATTCTTAACCACTGCACCACCAGGGAAGTCCCAAGTATTATTTTGATTCTTTTGATTTCAGGTAGAATTGTGTTTATCCTTATGGAGGTTGGCAAACCAGTTTTCTTTCCATTTGAATGATAAATGCACACATAGATAAGAGGTATACATGGTTACAAATTAAAAGACAGAAGAGGAGGGCTTCCCTGGTGGCGCAGTGGTTGAGAATCTGCCTGCCAATGCAGGGGACACGGGTTCGAGCCCTGGTCTGGGAAGATCCCACATGCCGCAGAGCAACTAGGCCCCGTGAGCCACAATTACTGAGCCTGCACATCTGGAGCCTGTGCTCCGCAACAAGAGAGGCTGCGATAGTGAGAGGCCCGCGCACCGCGATGAAGAGTGGCCCCCACTTGCCGCAACTAGAGAAAGCCCTCGCACAGAAATGAAGACCCAACACAGACATAAATAAAAAAAAAAAAAAAAAAAAAGACAGAAGAGGATATGAGGTTAAAATCCTCCCTCCCACATCTGTTCCCTGGTTCTCTTGCCAGAGACATGCACTAATTCCAGTCTCTTATATATCCTCTTGTCTATGAAAGCAAATTGGCTTAAACACAAATGGTGCCATACTGAACATAGTTCTGACACTTGTCTTTTTAATTTATTACCTATGGAAAAATTCAAACATAAACATAAGTAAAGAGAACGATATGCTAAATCCCTCTGTACTCATCATTCAGCTGAACAATTACCAGCATATTGCCCTTGCTTTTTCAACTATATCATACATCTTGGACCTGATTCCATTTCAGTTTGTGCAAACTTGCCTCATTTATTTTCATGGTTGCTTAGGATTCTATAGTAAGACATCCCATAATTCACTTTACCAGTGTCCTGTTGATGGACATTTATATAGTTTCTAATCTTATGTCACTACAAACAATGCAGCAGTGAATATTCTTTTACATCCCTCTTTGGGCACATATGTGAAAAAATCTGTAAGAAATTCCTGGAAGTGAAATTGCTGAGTCAAAGGCGAATGCATTTAAAATATTGATACGGATTGCCAAATGGCCCACTAATGGAATTGCATTAATTCTTGCTCTCACCTGTAGTATATGAGAGTGTTCATTTCCCCCCATGCTCATCAACATGATGTATTATCACATTTTTTATCTTTAAAATACTCTCTGGTTATGTCTTCAACCGTGTTTTTCAAACCGAGAAGTGAGATCTGTTTAGTAGGTTGTGAAGTCAATTTAGTGGGTAGAAATCAGCATAGAATAGAATAGAACATAACAGAGAACATCCTTTTTGATAAGGGTAAGTGTTGTTTTGTGAAACTTCTGCTTTGGTCACACATCTGGGTATGTGTGTGTGTGTATATGAACTGGGTTGTGATGTAAAACATAGTTTTTACCGTGGGTGTTCGTCTAAAGAGTTTGAAAAAGATTGCTCTACAGTGATAGTGGCTACTTTCTAGAACAATCTTCTCTCACTCTCAATTCTCACTCTAAACTTAAAAAAAAGAAAATCTCCCAAATCCTCTCTTTCTTGCAGTTTCCCTTTCCCTTTCATCTCTCATCCTGTCCTTTGAGAAAAATATCCTGATGCAAATTCACTTCAGCCGGTCTCCCTTCTGTCACCCGAGCCCACCTCACCTCATGTCAGGTGTGAGTTGGTTTGTTTCACAAAAAGGAAGCTATTTACATTCCGAGTACATCAGCCTTTCTGGTGAGAAACTGTCCTGTACATTACAGGGCATTTAGAATCCTTGGCCCCAGACACTAAATGCCAGGCGCATCCTCCTAGCCCCTGCAATTAAAAAAATGCCCCTTCTCTACTTTTCTGAGTTCCGCCTAGGAGACTGTACCATCCCCAATGGAAGGTCTTGCTGCTGGTTCTGGGGTGGTGGAAACAATGGCTGTAGCTGTACTTGAACAAATTTTGTCTCAGTCACCTTTGCTTTAAAGTCCTTCCTGCCTTAGAGCCTTCAGATGTGCTGTTTCCTCTGTTTGCAGCACTCTAGGCCCCCAATTCCCGCCCCCACCCCCACCCCGCCAGCTTGGCCATTTCCTCTCTTCATCCTTCAGGCCTAAGTGCCACTCATTTCAGGAGGTCTCCGCTGTTAGAAGCTCTTTCCCTTCATCTCACTCTGCACAATTGCAGTGCTATTCTATTTCTCATTTATTCAGTGTATGACCTGAATCTCCCTCTAGTGTTTATGCTCCTCCACTAGGGCAGGGACCCCGGTTGTCCCATCCACAGGTGTATCCCCAGTGTGGTGTCTAAAATCTAGAAGGCAATCCGTAGATATTTCTAGAAAGAATGATTTATATATGTTCTCATTTAGTATCAGAGGAGGTACTGATGGACCAATGACCATATCCTAAGGGTATTAAATGACTCTGCCTCCTTTGGTGAGAGGCTCTTTGCCATCTGCGAAATGATAGCCTGAGGAAATTCTGATGAATTGTCCTAGGCAGGCATATCAGCCAGGGGCATGGCAGGAACAGGCCAGAAACAGAGGCACATTCAACCCAGGAGATAAACCCAGGAGATCTATGGAAGGCACGGTTTAGGGAATCTTCCAAATATTGTGCAACAACTAGGGGGCTTGAACCAGCAGGAGAAGGTTACAGCTCTAGGTATTAAGGGATGAGGGGAGGGACAAGTTACCTGAAGCTTGAGAGAGAAAGTTGTGGAGAGCTCCACCTGACAGGGGCAGGGTGGCATTTGGCTAAGGGACTTGACCAACCCATGGTGACTCCACCGGAGGGGGGCATGGGAATAAATATGCCAGCTCTCTCTCCTCTCATCCCCTGACCTCCTGCCAGGGCCTCCCCTTAGCCGAACCCAGTGGGCAAGGGAGCCCAATGATGCAGTCTATATAGGTCAGCCTCCTGTATGCTCAGTCCATACAGAGCAGGGTGGACAGGGGTGGAGAGCGCTCTGAAGGAGAAACAGAGTTGACTGGGACAGGGATTTTTCTTAGGGCACAGTAATGGTGTGGCCTTGAGAGGCCATGGAATAGAGTGGTTAAGAACATGGGTGCCAGGGAGATCAGCTCGGTGCTTTGTGTCCACCTAGAGGGGTGGCATAGTGAAGGTGGGAGGGAGACGCAAGAGGGAAGAGATATGGGGATATGTGTATACATACAGCTGATTCACTTTGTTATATAGCAGAAACTAACACACCATTGTAAAGCAATTATATTCCAATAAAGATGTTAAAAAAAAAAACAACCAAAAACCATATGATCATTAAAAAAAAAAAAAAAAAGAAGAACATGGGTGCCAGAGGCAATGTTCCTGGGTTTAGATCCTGCCTCTTCCACCTCCTAGGTATGTCACTTCTCTCTGCCTCAGTTTCCTCATCTGTAAAGTGGGAATAATAATGGTGCCCAGCACATAGAGTTGTGTGGGCCACTGAATGTGTTATATAGCATGTAAAGTACTTAGACTAGTGATTGACACATGGTGAGTGCTCAATAATTGCTAGGTCTTATTAGTACTGTCATTGGGACATTGTTCTCCTAGCCTTGTACAGAAATTTGAAGAGGAGGAGAAAATAAATAAGACCTTTCTTTGAGGGATGGGGCTTTGCAGAAGCAAAAAGAGGTAAAATATAATGATGGTGGAATTGGTTCCCTGGTGTGGAAAGATCTTTCATTTCTTTTCCATTATGAGACTTGACCCCAGCTTTGAAATTCTGATTGCTACTACAAATTGAGTTTATTTATTTTTCTCACTTTCAGCACTGTCATCTTTTCTTCAGAAAAATAAACTATAGGCTGATGGAACATATTTGAATGGAGAGATTAAATTAGTTTTCATTTGCTACTTTGAAATGTTTTAATCCCCTGAAGAGAAAGATTAAAGCTCTTTACAGAGGGGAGGGGTGTATTTTTAAAAAATTGATGTTGATATTCAGCATTCCACAGAGTCTTCCTTCATTTCCTGGTATCAGTGGATAGAATCATTTTGTTGCCCACATTACTGCCAGGCCATAGTGAAAGGAGAAGCAGGGGTTGGGGGAGGACTGAGAGTACTGGAAAGGAAAATCAAATAACAAGTTTGCTTCATAAAGAAAGGCACAAGGGAAGGGAAGGATACCAAGAAGATGTACCAAAGCACGTCCTAACAAAGGAACCAGCCATGTTGTGAAAAAATATATATTTCCTCTATCTTTAGATATCTATGGATTAATTTAACTATAGGGACAGATCTCTATAGAGATAGACATAGATATACAGATATAGATAGGTATTTTGGATTAACAAATTTTTAATAAGGGCAAAGAGTTTGGAATGGATGGAGAACTCTCTCAAGCATGAGAGACAAGATCTCAGACTGTCACTGCATACAAAGTGTTATGATTATTAAATGTGAATAAAATATTTATGATGAGGGAACACTAAACCTTGCCCAGCTGCCAATGCCCTGGAGACTTCTGAGAGCACTGAGTTGAGCGTCCAGAGAACTGGCTTCACTCTTTGGAAATTCCTGTCTTTGGTTTGTTACCCTTCCAAAACATTGAGTCTTCTCAGCCTTGTATCTTGATTATACTATGTCTACTACTTCCCTTGCAAGGTTTGGGTTAGTGAGTATGAAAATCCTTTGAAGAGTATATAAGTTGTATAAAGAACATAGTATATGTTTAAAGCATAATAATAAGCAAATGATAAGTATCCATTCATACAGGAAGACATTGTCTAGGTACAGTGTGCCAGGCATTGTGCTAGGCCCTGGGGATACAGGGGTAACTGACTACTTTGAGGGAGAGAGAGAAACAGTGCTTGATATGTTTGATTTCTCAAAAGAAACGAGAGGGCATCTATTGAGTCAGGTCTGTGCTGGGTGGTTTTGAAAGGGAACAAACTTGTTTAGGATAGAAATGTTCATTCTGGTACAGCCTATTAGTCAAACACTCAGACTGTGGTGTCGGACAGACCTGGACTGGGATTCCAGTTCATTTAGTCATTCATTCACTCACTTAACTAATATTTATTGAATACCTGCTATGTGCTAAGAAATTTGCTGGGAAGTTGCTTTAATCTCTCCATGACTTAGTTTCCTCATTGTATCAGTTATCTCTTCCTACGCTAATGTTATGTAAGAAACAGTCACAAAACCCCAGTGGCACATAACAATAAACATTTATTACTGCTCACTAGTCTGTAGGTAGCCTGGGTGGAAATGCCAGTCAGGACAGGGCTTGGCTACTCCTCCTGGGCTTGCATAAGGGCTGTGGGTCTCGGGGAGCCGGCTGGTCACAGAGAGCCTAAGCTGGGCTTAGTTGTGTCTCATGTGACTTCTCATATTCCAGCAGGACAGTTTGGGTTTATTACTGGGCAGGAGTTCAAGAGAGGGGAAGTTGAAGTTGCAAGGTCCCCTGAAGTCTAGGCTTCTGGCATTCTATTGGTCAAAGTAAGACACAAGCCAACCTGATTCAAGGAGTAGAGAAATTGTTCCATCTCTTGATGGACAGGGATGCAAAATCTCATTGCCATGTGAAGTCACATTGCAAGGGCTGTGGGTACAGGGAAAGGAAGAATTAGGGCCATTTTTGCAACCAATCTGTTACAAGCTTCTTGTTACGCTGAGGTAATATTAACACCTACTTCTTAGAGTTATTGTGAGAATTCGGTGAGATCATGAATACAAAGCAGTGATTTTGAGCCAGGCTTGCTGGAAGGGCTCAGCAAATAATAGCCATTTCTGCTGCCGTTGTTGTTGGGATCATTAATGTTATTATTATTATTGATCTGAGTCCTCCTCATGCCTGGGCAATCTGCTCAGTGCAGTTCAGAGGTTCAGATCCCCGAGCCAAGCTTTGCTCCTGCATACCTGATTGCTTTTCCGCTTAATAAAGGAGCAAGTCAGTTGATGGAAAATTTCCTTGATTTTGCGAACACAGATGCCACTGTGTGTTAGCATCCTTTGGCCATTAGCTGTCAAAGCAGCTACGGCAGAGATCTATTTAAAGAACACGTAGGTGCCTTTGCTTTTTGCCATCAAAGCTGTGCCAGGGAAAGAGACACATCTGAAACAGGGGCAGAAGGGTCCTGATAATAAGACAGACCTTTGTTTGCCATCTGCATTTACTCAAGAAAGTGGAATTAATTGCCTAGTGAGGTTTGGTCTCCTCATGTTAAATGATGCCGCAGCCAAATGTTAGTGGTTTGTTATTTGCTTTTATTTGCAAAGGAGAGAGATTGAGCCCCCAGTTAGAAATGCCTCACAGGCTGCAGTTTTGCTAAATTCTATAGTCCTGCTCACAATGCCTCAAGCAGGCTGGGTGCTCCTAGTTGAGGTAAGAGAAAAGGGATCATTGAGTCTTGGCTTTGTTGGGGCTCTTGTTTAATGCCAAGGAAAGAATGGCCAAGATGCTTTTCACCATGTGGGATAAACCTCAACGTGGTTGATATTATGGGCCTGACATCAGCCTCCTTTCCAAATGGGAGGCACCCGCATTTGCAAAAAAGAATCTACATGTAGGGAGAAGAGCAGAACAAATTTATTGATATAAACCTCCATATATTTTAATTTTTTAAAAGAAGGGAAACACCTTCTTTTGAGTTCTACCCCAAAACAGAAGAGCCAGAGATGAAATGTGTTTGTGATTCATCAGAAAACAGACAGGTTTTATTTTTCTTACTTTTAGAAGTAGCTGTCTAGGTACTGGGTTCTGTCGAATGAGAGAGGGATTATATTTGGAAATCCTAATTGTGGAGAGGCTTTCTTTAAAAAGCAGCCTAAAGCCAAACTGGCTCCCACTGATGCTTCTTTGGTTGTTTCTTCTTTTTCTTTAATCCTTCTGACACTCTGAAAGTAGTTCACACATGGAATTAAAAGAATCCATTTTGAAAAAAAAAAAAAAGAAGAATCCATTTTGTCCATCCTTGATGTTTACTTGACTTTGTAGTTCCTCTCTAGAAACCCCAGTCTCATCCTCTGGCCCTCACTTTGAAGAGTGATGTCGGGAAAATTATGAATTTAATTTTTTTAGTTGTAACACTCAACTCAAATAGGCTAAAGCAAAAAAACAAACAAACAAACAAAAAACACCAAAACAGAAAACAAGAAAGCAATATATTGGCTTATATTATGGACAAGTGTAGGAGCTTCAGGCATGGCTGGATCCAGGCACTCAAATAATGGCATCAGGAATCAGTTTCTCACATCGCTCTCTCTTTTGCACAGACTTCAGTCTCAGGCTGGAGGGAGGCAAAGATTCCCTTCAGCAGCTCCAGAATTACATTCTACCAGCTTAGCAATCCAATGTAGAAGGTATGCCTTCCTCCTAAGAGCACTAGCAAAGTTTCAGGTAGGAATCTCATTGGCTTGCACGGGGTCACATGCCCTTCTCTGTACCAAACATTGGCTATTATGGCCAATCCAGTAGACAAATTGGTTAGGCTTGGGCATGTGCCAGCCCCTGGAGTAGAGGGAGGCATCAGCTCCACCCAGACCTCATGGGCCAACTATGGGGGAGAAGTGATTTACTTGAAAGGCAGTCAGGAGCAGGGAAACGTGTGCTGCTTGGGCAAAGGTAACAGATGATTTTGGGATCATGAGCTAGTCTGGGTCCTTCAGGAAGCAGACACCAAGACGGGATTAAATATGCAAGGATTTAATTAAGGGAAATACCTATGGGAGAAAATAGAAAGGGAGCTGGGAAGGCTTGGAGAGCCATCAGACCCTGAGTGAAGGGGAGAGGGAAGGAAGATTCAGTGGGAGTGTCCTAGACTCCCGTGCATTGTAAGGAAGTTTCAGCAAGGCGTCAGGAGGCCTCTCCTGACAGTCTCTGTCAGAGGAGTCCCATGTCTCCCTGATTAGGCCTGTTTTAGTATTCCTGCTGTGTTCAGTTACTGGCTGGGAACAACCCATGAGAAGTGTGGCCTTGTTTGCACCAATGGATTTGAGAGCACAGCAGCTGGGGCCCTCAGTCAATTACGCTTCCTGTAGCTGAAGTTCTATAAGGCACGTTCTCATGGCTGTCAGAGATAATAACTCATATTTATAAAGTATATCATAGATTAAAAGGTGCTATAATAGGTCTTGGCTTAGTTAGTGCCTGTGATACAAATAATATTGTCATCACCTTCTCCCATTTTACAGATGGGGAAGGTAATACAGGAGAGGTGATGATTTGTCCAAGGCGCTCCACTAGTTAGTGAAGAGCTGGACTCAGATCCTGACCTGCCTCCTTACCTATCGTAACCCCTCTGCACTCAGTTGAATTGCATCCCCCAAATTCATGTCCACCTGGAACCTCAGGATGTAACCTTATTTAGAAATAGAGTCTTTGCAGATATAATTAGTTACGTTAAGATGAGGCCATGCTGGATTATGGTGGGCTCTAAATCCAGTGTGACTGGTGTCCTTCTAAGAAGAAGAGATGAGGACACAGCCACAGAAGAGACAGAGGGGAGAAGGCCATGTGGTGACAGAGGTAGAGATTGGAGTGATGTAGCCACAAGCCAAGGATTACCAAGGATTGTCAGCAACCACCAAAAGGTAGGAGAGAGTCATGGAACAGGTTCTTCTCTACAGCCTTCAAGAGAGAGCATGGCCTTGTTGACACCTTGATTTTGGACTTCTAGCCTCCAGAACTGTGAGAGAATCAGTCTGTGGTTTTAGCCATCCAGTTAGTGGTAATTTGTTATGGTGGCCCTAGGACACTGACACACCCTCTTAAAAGAAGCTGTCACCCCTCTGGTTCCCCTCTCTCTTCATGCTGTGTGACTCTGCCCCCTACCCAGCACCATGGGCGTTGCTGATTGGATAAATCCAAAGCCACAGAGTCTGTGGTTAATTAGTAGAGGCATAGAAATGCTGGGCCAAGAAGATTTGCGTCATATGCAAGTCCAAGGATAGTGTCTGAAAAAGAGACATAGTCATGTTGATACCATATACCCCCTGATGGGATGTGATAAGAAGGGATTCTTGCTCAAAGTCCATAACTCCAGTCTAATCATGAGAATCATCAAAAAAACCCAAATTGGGGAGGTATTATACAGAATATCTGATCAGTACTCATCAAAAGTGTCATGGTCATGAAACAGGGAAAGACTGAGAAATTCACAGATTGGAGGAGTTTAAGAGATGAGATGACTAAATGCAATGTTGGATCCTAGAACGACCAAAAAAGACATAAGTAAAATCCAATGAAATCAGTTAGTATTGTACCAGTGTTAATTTCTTAGTTTTGACAAATGTACCATGGTAACATAAGATGTTAACATTAGGAAAAGATGAATGAAAGGTATATGGGGACTCACAGCTTTTCTGTAAATCTATAATCATTACAAAATAAAAAAGTTTATTTAAAAAAAGAGACAAGAGGCAGAGAAGCAAAGCAAAGAAATACTCTGGGGCCACTCAGAGATAGAGAGAAACCTTAGTTTATGATGTACTTCTTTCAAATCATATGAGATCTGTCTAAATTTCATATCCTGTCCCTGGATATATCTGTCCATCCATCCATCCATCCACCCACGCATTGATCCATCCAACAAATTCTTATTGAGCATCTATTATATATCAGATATTATTCTAGGTTTTAGGGGTATAGCTGTAAAGGCTCTTAGGTGTCTGATCTCATGAAACTTATATTCTTATAAGAAGAACAGACTATGTGTCTACACAGTTTAATAATAAACCATCAGATGGTGATAACTGCTATGCAGAAAGCCAAAATAGGCAATGAGGGGGAGGTGATCAGAGAAGGCCTCTCCGAGGAAGTGACTTAAACTGTACCTGACGGACAAGAAGGAAACCTGCCATGCAAAGAACAGGAGGAAGTGCGGTCCAAGCAGAAGGAATGGCTGGTGCAAAGGCCCTGGGGTGGGAACAAGTTTGGGTGTTCGATAAACAGAACAAAGGCCTGAGGCCGAAGCATAGTGAGAGAGGGAAGGGTAGTAGGAGATGAGGGCAGAGAAGCACAGAGTGGGAGTAGGGGGCAGATGATACAGGACCTGTAGGGCAGGTAAAATCTTTTTTTAAAAAAAGTACAGTGGGGAGATACCAGAGGGGATTTTAGGAGAGGGAATGACATGTTCTGGTTTGATTTGGAAGATATGCCTTTGGTTGTATGCAGAGAATGCACTGTAAGGACATAGGCTTGGAGGAGGCGACTGAAGTTTGCTGGTGAGTTGATAATGGCTAAGAGGCTGGAGATTGGACCCCAGTGAGATCCGTCTTTACAATAAGCCTTTCTTTTCACTCCAGATACTTGGAGGGGTTTCTGTTTCTTGCAGCCACATACGCACTGATTATAACTCAGGTCTTCTGATGCCGCATCTCATGTTTCCCGACTGTGCTGTGAGGTCTTCTGTGAAGTTAGCAAAGCTTTTTCTGTTAGTATGTCTTACTTTTCTTATTCCTTGTCTCTCCCCCTTTTTCTCTTCTCTGTGTAGCCAGAACTCTCATAATATTTCTCTTTGTGGGGCTCACTTTGGCCTGACCTCTGAGAAAACACCTCATGATCCCTCATTTTTCTCTTCTTTCTTTAAAACTTACCTGCCCCGTGTCCATTCAATCAAGTCTCTTGAGAAGGATAGGGTGATAAATGTAATCTCAATACCTTGGAAAGGAGTATTTTTCCAGATAACAGTGGCATTTCTGTGGTGATTTTTACTGCCTTCAGACTGAACAGGCCTTCTTTTTATTTATTTATTTATTTATATTTGGTTGTGCCCAGTCTTAGTTGCCGCAGGCAGGCTCCTTAGTTGTGGCATGAGAACTCTTAGTTGCAGCATGCATGTGGGATCTAGTTCCCTGACCAGGGATCGAACCCGGACCCCCTGCATTGGGAGCGCGGAGGCTTAACCACTGCGCCACCAGGGAAGTCCCTGAACAGGCATTCTTTGAACTCTTACTATTTGCTGAGCTTTTTACTGGGTCCTTTCATGTGTTTCAATCCCCTTTGATCCTTGTAAACATCTAGGAAGGTAGATACCCTTACTCCCATTTTACAGGTGAGGATGGAGAGGCTCAGCATCTCCTCTCCCTTTCCCTGCAATGAATTATGGCAATATCAGAATGGGCCAAGGAGGAGAAATGATTTTGTGCTTTGGTGCCCCTTAAGGTTGACTAGAGAATGACATATAAATTCTTATGAAAAGTACCCTCTGGAACTTATCTGGTTCCCCTGAAAAACCAGTAGGCATTTTCAAATGCAGCCAGACTCGTGTCCCCTGTGGGTTTCTCTCTCTTTGTTTCCTGTGCTAGAAAGGGTTGATGTGAGGTTCCTGGGTTTGCTGTCTGAATGAGCAGGAATGTCCCATGTGGCTGCAGCTTTAGAAGCATCAGCTCTGGGGCAGGAGATCTGCAGCTGACCACCTCCACAACCATCACTCCCCATCTTTCCTCCAATCCTCCTCTTCAATGTGTTCCAGGTCCATGAGAGGGCCCCTGGGTGAATGGGTGGACTGAATTTCTGCTCAGTTTCTTTGCAGTTTCCTGGGTGTGGTGATGATCGTGGAAGGCTCAGTGAGCTATAGGCATCCAGCCCAGGGGAAAAACCTTTTATCCAGGAAATAAATGCCTAGCAAAAATTATGCCCTTTTTCATTCATTCATTCAGCTGTTTATTTAGTATTTATCCTGTTAAGTACATAAGACAGATATAGTCCCCTGTCCTCAAGGAACTGCTGTCTGGATGTAGCTAGCAGCTCTGGCATTGATTTTCTGGGATGATGATCTAGTCTAGGTCCTTTATTTTCCAGGGTTGCTGTAATCATTAAACAATATCCTGTATGTAAAGAACTTAGCTAAGGTCTTAGGAAATTGCTGTTATCAACATTCATGAATTCTGGGGGGACGATCAGGGATCAGAAAAGAGGAACTATCAGAGGGGTCTCCCTGGAGGAAGTGACCTTTGAGCCTCTAAGCTTGGCAAGAGCAGGGATGGTATTACTTTTGCATCCTTCTGTATCCCCAGCGTCTGGCACATAAGTTGGTTCTCAGCATGTTTGTTGAGTGAATAAATGAATGCCTGGCCAGGACTTTGAAGGAGGGATATAATGTGCACGTAGAAGGATCTTTCTAGCATTTCTCTCTTCCCAGGGACCATATTTATTAATGGGGTCAAACCATATATACCATTTTGTAGGATTTTAAAAAAAATATGGAGATTACATCTTTCTAGGGTTATACCAAGACTATCAAGGTGTGGGGCTGCTTCACCTCCCCTGGTATGGAATATACCACATTTATTTAAATGACCCTCCTATTGTTGGACATTTAGGTTGTTTCCAGTTTGTCACCATTATAAGCATTGTCGTGATGATAATCTCTGTACATTCATCTAATTATTTCTTTAGGTTAAATTTGTCAAGAGAGTCTCATGGGTCAAAATGGTAGGTGTATGTAATTTTTAAGGTTTTGGACACATAGAGCTAGATCACCCTCCAGGAAGGCTGTGCCAATGTACGTTGCCACCTACCAATCAGCTGATCTGATCGCCAGTCTGCTTCCTGAGAGACGGCCTCTCACCATTTCCATAGCACTTTTCACTGCCTTGCCTGCTTGGCCAAATGGGATTGGTGGGGAGAGCTAGCCTCTTCCTTTTTCAAGCCTGCTGGATATCTGTCGTGTCTTGTTAGGATTACATAAATGTGATGTTGAGAAATCTCCTTGGAGGAGAGATGCTCCCCAGATGTTAAAGCAAGTACTGGAGTAGGGAGGGAGGAAAGCTTGGGGCACTGAGAGGTTGGTCACGTGGCATGCCCCCCCTGCCACCCATCCACTTCCCTGGGCTCCTGTGGAGGTAACCTTGTTCTACCTCTCCCCACCGCACACACAGAACAGAAATAAGTGTCCTCTCTGTAGTATGCTTCTCATGGCTCTTTTATAGTGCTTGTCACACACTGTTTTGTAATTTGGGGGACTCTTTTCTATCTCTCTGGCTGGCCTGTAGCATGGAGGGGTAGAATCTTACTCATTTCAGTATCCCCAGCATCTGGCAGAAGGTAATGATAAAAAACAATAAAATGAGGACAATACTAATAATAGCAACAACTAATGTGCTGAGCACTTACTGTGTGCCAGGCCCTTCACAGACTGTACCAGACCCTTTACATATTTTATCTCATTGAATGATTCCCATAAACCTATGCTGTAGGTATTATTGTTATCCCCATACAGATGAGGATGCTAAGGCTCAGAGAGGTGAAGTGACTTGCCCAAGGTCACATAGACAGTGAGTGGAAAAGGTGGGACGCAAGGCCAACTCCCTCTCAGTCATTCTGCTAGGTGCTTGGTGAGTATCTAAGTCACTTCATGAGGACCCAGCTTTCCCTTTGCTCCCTCCCTAATACTAGCTAATGACTGGGAGACGCCGAGAGATATCTGTTCCCAGCAGAAGTGAGGAATCTGGTTTATTTATTTCAAGGGAAAAGCCGGACTGGGGTTTTGAGAGGGTCTTCTTAGAGGTGTGCTTTGAAAGACCTAACGGGATATAGTTCTGCCTCTCCTGACCTGCCCACCTCCAGTCAGAGTGCCTGGGATCCCTCCATTATGGATTCATGCTTGTTTTTTTCAAGTCAGAGCTTAAAGCTTCTTATGAAAGTATGGATTCTTCTAGCAAATGTCAGTCTCCTCCACCCTTCACGCCTTGGTGGGCGTCAGGACAGCTGAGCTTTTTTTCTCAAGCTGCTCTTCCTCACTCTACTCTTTTCTTTCCACTTGTCTAAATTCAACCAGCTCAAATCTCACTCCTCAGGCGAGTTTCCTGGCCTCTTCTAGCTTGTTCTGCTTTCTCCCTGTAGCCAGCAACTCTGGCATTGATCAACTTGGATGATGATCTAGCCCAGGTCCTCGTAAAATTGTTCAAAGCTAGCAGCATCTTGAAGATATGGGGCTCCTTGCAGAATCCCACAAACTGCTGGCGTATCCCATTTATGATGACTAAACATGCAATTTCAGGTGGTCAGATGCCCCCTTCCTGAGATTACGGTAAGATAAAAGATACAAACATTAAACGTTCTAAGAATAACTCACTTATTCAGCATCGACCAGACATCACATTGGTTCTGGGTCCTGAGAACTTAGAGATACACAAGACTGAACTGTGTTCTTGGAATATTCAGTCTGATGGGAGAACCGATTATAATGTAGGCTGGATCCAGGGAGAAGGTTAGGCCATACTTCAGGAGCTCAGATGAGGGACAAACAAATGATTAGTCTTCGATAAGTGTTAGTTATTTATTTGTTATAGACCAGGAGCAGATTCTGGAGGGGACTTGGGTGCGCAAAGATTCTGCATGCTTCCTTGATTTTCTTGGCATTAGACCATGCTTCTGGATTTCCTGGAGTAACTGGGAAACCATACCCCTGAGAGATACAGTTGCTAAGGGTGTGTGTGTGGGGGGTGGCAGTTGGGTAAATCCAGCATACCTAGAGGACAGACTCAGGGCAGATAATGCTCTTCAGGTGCTGGGAATAAAAGAGAAAAATCAAACTTATTTTTGCCTTACATTACAGCAACTTAAGTATACTTGCATAGAAGAAAACGTTATGTCACTGTTGGAAATGGAAATATAATATTTTTTTCTAATGCACTTTAAAATAAATAAGTAACATTAAAACCTTAAAAAAATGTGTCTATAGGCCACCCAACATCATGTTTTGTTTCTCAGCACAGCATGTATCACCCTTTGGAAAACAGCTCTCTTCAGTAATAATCATCATCACAATAGTAACGATAATAAACAAAGATGATACACATAGGGCTTCCTGTATGCCAGGAACTCTTCTAAGTGATTTACATACATTAGCTAATTTGATCCTCATGACAACCATATGAGGAAGTACTGTTACAATCTCTGCCTTACTTGTGGGGACACTGAGGCACAGAGAGGTTTAGTATGTGGTAGAGCCAGATTGGAACCTAGGTAGCCTTACCATAAAACCTGGCTTTTTAACCATTTCATTATACTGTCTCTGCTGATGCTCCTTCCTCCAGCACCGGTGGTAGTTTGGGGCTGGATGCTTAACTACACTCCTTGAGGAAGAAAGGAGCCTAGTTAAGCACCCAGCACACAGTAGGTGCTTAATAAATGGTAGCTGCTACTTGTTATTTAGAGGATACAACACTCACCCACATCCATTAGCTCAATGAAACGTCCTAGCCACATTGGTAGGTAGGTGGGAAAGGTGTTGCAGTCCCACTTTACAGTTGACAAAACTGAGATTCAGAACATGAAAGTGACATGCCCAAGGTCACACAGCTGGTGGGTGGGGGAGCCAAGGATTAAGCTCAGAGCACCAGAAGGCAAGTCCAAGTTTCTTTCCCCTAGGAGTACCTTGCCTGATAACACTGAATTGACTGATTAATAAATAATCCTTGTTGACTTATCGTAAAAGCTTGTCTCGCCAAGTCCTGCAACATCTTCTCTGTAATTACCCTATTTTCTCCTAAGGGGGCTAATGGGCTTTCCCAAGACTTGCCCCTTTCCCGGTGAGATGGGATCTGTTGGGGCACAAAGGCCAACCTCAGGGACACAGCAGTTTTCTCTCTCCCTCTTTAGCTCATTCTCTTTCTTTCTTTTTCTTGCTCTCCTGTCTCTTTGCTCCATCTACTTGTTTTGTCTTTGACTGATCCCCTGTGATGAGTTGTGCTCCTGGAAAGCTGCCCTGTGACATTTCTTCTCTTTTGTGTTCCTGTTGATAACATTTCCCTGGAGGCTCTTAAAGAGAAGAAGGAAGTGAATAAAGCATGTTGTGCCCTGGCAGTGCCATCCAGCGACAGAGCTTGACGGTCAGGCTGAGGCTTTGAGCATGAATCTTTCCTCTTGTACGGCCTCCTTCTGTGTGCACACACGTGCAGGTGCATGTGCATGTGCACACACATGCACACACATGTACACTGTATTGTTTAGAACAGGCAGTGTTATGATTAAAGCACTGGATCCTCTGGCCGAGAGGGAGCTCAGTCGCAATTCCTAAGGTTGATGTGCTATGGACTTCTCTTTGTAGGGTCCTCCGGCAAGCTTGCTGTTGGTTTCCTATGGCTTCTGTAACAAATAACAACAAACTTAGGGGCTTGCAACAACACGGATTTATTATCTTACAGTTTTGGAGGGCAGAAGTCCTAAAATCAAGGTGCTGGCAGGGCTGTGCTCCTTCTGGAGGCTCTAAGGGAGAATCTGTTTCCTTGCCTTTACTAGCTTTTAGAGGCTTCCCTCATTCCTTGGCTTGTGGCCCCTTCCTCCATCTTCAAGGCCAATAACATAGGTTCTCTCTCTCAATCCTGCAGTCCATTATCACTGCTCCTCTCTGACCCTCCTGCCTCCCTGTCCCCTTATAAGAATTTTTGTGATTACACTGGGCCTACCCAGATAACTCAGGGTAATCTCTTTATCTCAAGATCCTTAACTTAATCATACCTGTAAAGTGCTGTTTGCCATGTAAGGTAACATGTTCACCACTTCTGAGGATGAGGATGTGGACGTCTTTGGGGGGCATTATTCTACCCCACTTGCCAAGTGAAATGGGAACATTCTTTCTTTCTGGGCAAATTCGGCACCATTTCTTTGGGAGACAGTAGACCACGTGGGCCCTGAGATAAACTGCAGATTTGCACCCTGCCCTACCCTCTCTTCCTACTTGTATTACGTTAGGCACATCACCTGGCCTCTTTGTGTCTAATTTCCTCATCTCTAAGATAGGCAAATAGTGTAGTACAACTTCATTTCACTGTTATAAGTCATGAATAGTGCTGGGGTGATAAAACATGGCACCTGGTGAATCATAAGCACCCAAAATAAATGGAAGAGGCAATTATAACTAGGATGCCATATAGCATAATAGTTATAAACTTAGAGGACCTTCGTTCAAATCGCAATGCCACCACTTATGAACTAATTGGCTAGTTGTTTTAGGCAACTGAGTCTCAGTTTTCTCATTTGTAAAATGAAATAAAACTATTACCATCTTAACACATAGGATTCTTGTGAGGATGAAATAACAGCGTGGTACACACAAGTCACCCAGAACATAGTGGGTAGTTTTGTTACAGTTATTACCACCATCGTCACTGCTTGTCTACTCTGGGGGTGATGGAGAGTCTTAATGGGCTGCCTCTGGCCTCGGCAGAACAAGGACAGGACAGGGCAGCTTGCTGAATCCAAGGCACTGAGAAATCCCTTTGCAGTGCTCCATCTTTGAGAGGACCAGAGCCTGGTTGGGCTCAGCCTTGGGGTGTCTGGTTTCCAGGCGTCTCCCTGCGGCAGAGCTGTCAGAGCTTACAGCAGCAGCTGGTTCTTTGAATGAAGAGTTCTCCAGAAGCTCTCAGAACAGAAGAGGGGTTTGGAGATGGTGAACAGGGAGGTGGGGAGGCTGGAGGCAAGATTCCCTGAGAACGCAGAGCTAGTTCCTAGATGGCGTGGTCACCAGGGAAGGTGCAGAGCTCTGGTTTCAACCATATTATTACTTTTTAATTTTGCTGCAAAGCTCTGTTCCAGTGAAGGCTTGGGCAGCTGCCCAGTATGCAAAACATTTAAAAGCACAACTGCTCAGGTTGAAACCAGGGGTGGGGGAGGGGGGAACTCAGGCCTCATTTACACTCCAACAGGGGCCTCTTGGGCGGGGGAGCGGGGGTGGGGGTGGGGGTGAGGGGCCAGGCAGTCTGAGGAAAAAACTAGCAAGGTGGCAAAAACAGAGGCCTTGGAGTCAGACAGACCCAGGATTTGCATCCCTGCCTGTGCCACTCCTTGCCTGTGTGAGCTTCAGGGCTTTCCTTCACATGTCTGAGTCTCAGTCTCAACAACTGAAAATGGGACAATAATAGCACCCACCTCGTAGTTATGAAGACTGGAAGTAGCAACTGTAAGATGCTTAATACAGGTGGTAGGTGTCTAGACATTTAGCAGGTTGTGGCTTTTTTCATTCCCTAAGGGCGATCTGAATTCATGACAGACCCTCCCAGAACACGTGCCTAATGCCAGGGAAGCTGTGAGGTACGGGTAGATTCCTTGGGACTGGGAGCCAAAAGGCCTGGAACTAATCGGATTCTGATTCCACTACCAGCATCCTGTGTGGGCTTCTTGAATCACTCTTCAGATGTTTATTGAGGGCCTACCATATACCTGACACTATTCTAGACACTGAAACACAGGACCTGGCATCTGAAAAGCCTGAGTTCCAGACTCAACTCTGCCACTTTCTAGCTCTTTGGCTATGGGCAAGTCACTGTCCCTCTCTGGTCCCCAGTTTCTCCATGTGTACAGTGAGGGCATTGAACCTATGTCAGAGGATCTTCCTAGAAAAGATTCAATGAAGTCCTGCCAAAAAATTGTAGAATGCATTTGAACTTGACTCTGAGAGAGACATGCTGAAGCATGGGCTTTGGAATCATACAACCCTGGGTTTCAATCCTGTGTCTGCCACTTACTGTATAAACTTATGCAAGATAATTAATTTCTTGAGTCTCAGTTTCCTCATCTGTAAAGTGGAGATAATCATAGTTTCCTCAAAAGGTCATGGTGAGGATTCAAGGAGATGACACATGTAAAGTTTCTAGCAGAAGGGCTGGTGTGTAGTTGATTCTCGATAAATGATAGCTGCCATCATCATCACTACCACCAGCATCACTACCACCATCACCACAAGACCATCACCACCACCATCATCATGATCATCTATAAAGTGAAGCTCTAAATGGTCTCTAAGATCCTGACATTTTAAGTCCTAGTTTTCAAGGTGGGGAGGGGGATTAAGTGACAAATGTGGTGGCTCACCCTGGGCCATCTAAGTGGGACCGTTTAGAGGAGGGTCCCCAGTAAAGAGGGTTCTTATTTACTTTGCAGAGAAATTCTAAACAGATCTTCGCCTATTTGAGATTTCCTGCCCTTTCCTCACAATAAACAGGAATAAGACCCTTGAGATCTGGAACATGGAAGCCATGGGAATCAATTTCTCTTTATATATTTCTCCTTTTAATGATTTTATTTTCTTGTCCATATAGTGGTTTCACTTCAGAAGATGAATCTGGGTCTTTTGGGGATAGGTCTTTGGCCATGGCTCAATTGTCAGATTTAGACCTTCTGTAATCTCCCAACTTCATCCCACTCAAACCATAAACTGAAAGGTGAGGCTGGCACATACCATTCTGGATTGGCTGTCAATTCCTTTCTCCTTTTGTCAAGACATTTGAATCACAGGACAGGTTATGGATCATGGGATTATACCAACCCACAACTTGGGTGTTCTTATTGTTGCTTTTTAACTTCTTGCTTCCTGTCTTTCGGAAAATCAGATAGTCATATGCTCATTTTGCAGATAAGACTTGGAGACGTTCAGTGACTTTCCAAGGTTGTATGGGGGCTAGACTTGGTTCCAGAAACCTGTCAAGTGCTATTTCAACTAAGCAATTCTGCCCCAGAGAAATTTCCATTTCCTAAGCCTCATCTTCCTGCTCTGAATTCTGAGGCATCCGAGGTATAGGTCAGAAATCTGCAGCAATGTGGGTGAAGACAGGTCAACTGGGCTGATTTGTGGGGTAGGGGGAGAAGCCACTTTGAGGCTCCCGCACTGGGGTCAAACTCTTTTCTGAGCAGAGATGAGCAGTGAAGGTCTGGGGGCGTGTGTGGGAAAGGGGCTGTGAAGTTACAGCTTCTTTGCTCCGAGAGTGAGCGACAAGATTAGAACAAGTGTGTGGTAGGTAGGCTGTCACTGACTTCACTGTGTGATGTTGAGAAGTCCTGTTCCCCCACCTCCCCTGGACTCTCCCCCTTTTCTGCTCTTAACATCCAATAACTTGACTTCGCAGCCTAAGGGTTCGCTTCCCGCCCATCCCATCCGCCGCCGCGTTTTAGCGCTGTCCGCGGTGCTGATCTCCAATCTCCTGATTGCCGTTTCGACCAGCTAGGATCTCTGGTGCGCCCAATCTCTCCTCGCGGCCTCCTACCTCTCTTTTCTCCAGGCACCTCACACTTAAGTCACGGGTGGAAGGCAGGCTCGGTTCCCCTTGCGCCTGGAAGCTGCTGCCCCCTCCCTTGCTCACACCGGGTTTTGCAGCAGTGGCGGCAGCTGCCACTGATTCCGGCACTGGGGAAGCAATTGATACGTCTACTGCCAGCAGCGCGGAGTCGTCTACGCGGACGACAGAGAGAAAGAGGAAGAGAGAGAGAAAGAGAGAGGAGAGAGAGAGAGAGAGAGAGAGAGATTGATTCACAGAGCAAAAACCTTCATCCATGTGGAGGGCAGTCTGAGGGAGCCACTGTGTGCCTTGTCCACTGAGTGGTCTGAGTTTTCTCCTCTTCTGGCAGTGGTATTTCTTTTCATCATGGACCTGCATGATTTAGGGGTAGTTGGTGGTGTGTGTGTGTGTGTGTGTGTGTGTGTGTGTGTGTGCAGTTGCTTCGATTTTATTTTGGGAAGAGTAGGAGAGTCAAATGAACAATTTTCTTTCAGGCATCTCCACTGAGCTTTCAAACCAAGTCATCCGGAGTTAGCATTTTCCCACCCGGCAGGGAAGAGAGGAGTTGGCAAGAATTTGGCTCACCCGTTCCCCCTGCAATCCTCTGGTGTCGCGGTAAGTGATATTCTTCTCAACTGTGCAAATGGGCTAGGGGTATTGGAATCCCATTTGCGAGGAGATGTGTACATGAGCTTGTGGGATAGAGGGCTGGTGGGAGGGGAGGGGTGTTGAGGAATGACCACGTTTGTTTCCCCACATTCTGCAGTGTTTGATCTCTTAAGCAACACCCCAAAGCCAAATGAGATTTCTGCTCACTGCCCAGGGTGGGGGTAAAATATGCTAATGTTTTAAGTAATGCAATCAAAATTGTGGCTTCTGCCCAATTTGTCCTCTCCCTTGCAGCAGAAGCTGTTGGAAGTAGCCGGCAGTTCTCTGAGTGAATTAACCCTTTGTGGGGCTGGCCAGCCTGGCATGGGGGGATCACTGGGTGTTCTGATCTAGTGGGTGGGCACTTTGACTCTGGATGGGACACGGTCACCTAAGGCTGAAGGGTTCACCCTTGCCTAGGGTAACCTAGGCATACCAAGTGAGTCTTGCATAGGACTGGGCTCAGAGAGTACCATCTTCCAGGGACAGCTGAATAATTTAATTGTGGTGGTTTTTTTTTTTGCAAGCTTGGCTGTTCTAAGCTTCCTGAAATGAGAGAACTGGGAGACATGAAAGGACCACATTTTGCTTGGAATGAGTGGTCAGGCAGGCCAGAGGGGAGCAGTCAGCTGTCTGCTGAGCAGACAGTGTTTTATTTTCACAGGTGGTATATAACCTGTAAGTGATTGTATAGAGGGTGCACCAGCCCAGGGGACTTTATCCTTGAGTCTGTCTCAGAGTAGGGAAAGAAGGGAACAATGTTTGTTCAGATTCTGGGGAAGGGCTCCAGGCTCCAGGCTTCAGCTTCAGACCTGTTCCAGGGTAGACCATACCCTGCTCTAGTTTCTTTATTCTGATGGAATAAGCCTCACCAACCTGTTAGTGAGTGGGAAGGGGAGGTCCCTTGTAACTGAGTCCAAAACTCACATTTAATTTTAAATGCCTTTGCTGCTAATTTGTGACCCATCAAAAGGGGATTTTCTTTGCTTCCTGCTTTGATTACATCTATCTTTCTGGAAACGAATGTCCTTATTTTTAGCATCTTCACTATTAGCTCATGGGCCACTTCAGTGTTCTGCACCCCCAAGGATTTCCTCTTTCAGTTCTTGGTCTTGGAGGTGGGAGGAATAAAATATCAGCCCCAGAGACTGGCAAGCGTAAGCAGAGTCCACTCAGTCATTTTCTCCAGCCCCAGAGCCAAGTGGGGACACCAAAATCCCGGGGCATATGACTGCTCAGGAAAGATATGTGAGGCAGAGGGGGAGGGATGCTTGGTGGTTAGTACCAAAGATTTGGTCCTCAAAATCCTAGGTTTTCCTTGTTGGGTGACCTTGAGGAGGAAGTTGCCTTAGTTTCCTCCCTGGGAAGCCTAAGTGTGAATGATGAATGTGGGGAAATTTGGTTCAAATAAGGAGCCACGGATCTGTCCATGGGTGATATTTAAAATATTGAACTTACCATTAACTGGTCAGACTGGACCATGGCTGGGGCCCTGGAGTGGGGGATCTTAGGGGTCCCCTGCTGTGCTGAGTGTTAACTCTTTAATTGCTGGATTATGGGGAGGTTTTAGGGGGATGGGGGAGTATCAAGGGAACCACAGGGGCCTCAGTGCAATATAACCATACAGTACAGGGGTATTAATATATATATATAATATATTATAGAAGAATATTATATATTATATATTAGAATGTGTAATATATATCTAATATTCTAATATATAATATGTAGAATATATATGAATATATAGAGTATATAATATGTAAAATTTATATGGTTTTATATATCTCTCTCTATATAAGTATAGTTGACTTTCAGTGCTGTGTTAGTTTCAGGTGTACAGCAAAGTGATTCAGTTATACATATATATTATAACAACTGGTTCAGCCACGCAGTGCATGCCAGCCCACCTGAGGTAGCTGGGACTGGGCTGTCCACACGTGGGTGTTTTTGAACATCTACTTGCTGCCTCCCAGCCTTACTTCCTTGGGGGTGGTTAATATCCAAGAGGCTGCCCTCCCTCCTCCCTCATTACATTTGAATTGGTGCATTATGGTGCACCAGGGAAAGGGAAACAGAATCTTCTGGAAAGAGCCTTGGACTTGGATCAGGAGCCCTGGGTTCCAGCCCCAGCTCTGCCTCCCCTTTCTGGGCCTCAGTTTCTCCATCTTTGCAATGAGGTAGTTGGTCTATGTGACCCCAAGGCCCCTTCCAGCTCCGAGGTTCTATGACTATGTGATGAGTGTGCATGTGTGTGCACACACTCAACGCTTCTAGGAATGGTTAGCACTGTGTTTGGGAATTTATCTTATGTGTTGAGGAGGTTTTGTTTGGGTGAATCAGGATGGGGATCGACCCTTTGAGAACTTTGCTAGGTTCCTAGAATCCTGTGCCCATCTGGAGAGGGATCTTCTTTGTTTATGGCTTCAGTTGCATAGACATCCAGGTTTGGCAGCACTTGAAGGCCCTATAGAGATTTATCTCAGGGAGACACCAAGGACCCCTTTGAGAACCTTCACTCTGAAAAGATGCATATACCCTGTAGCCCACCTGAGCACCTCAAGTTCGGAACCTCTGATCTAATCTGACCCTTCACGGGCCCCAAAGAGGGAAAGCAACTTGCCCAAGACCACACCATAAGTCATGCACAGCAACATAAAAGACAAGGCATTACACTCTCATTCCTGGCTCCAGCAGCCCCCACTACCCCCACCCAGCCAGGGTGCAGGGGGAGGACTTTCAGCAGCTCTTCTCCATCCTGTGCTGGTAATCAGGAAGCATAACCGTGGAGACAAATGTGGACATTTCCTTTCTCACTGGTGGGAGGGAGGCAGTGGCCAGAGATTCTGCAGTCCAAAACGGTGGCCTGGGAAGTCAGTCTCCCCAGCTTGCTCTGCCTTTTCTCTTTTCTTGCTGCCTGTACACATCCTGGCTGCCTGTCTAAGGCTGTGGGTCTGGTTAGGGTGGTTTATTTGTAGGCTGTGGTATTTACTTTTATTTAACCCTCTCTTTCTTTCTCTCTCTGTGGGTCATAGAGAGTTTGTGACTTTCTAACAAAAACCACCATGACATATGGACCTGTCTTCTGTTCTTTATCGCCTTCAAGAGGGGAGCTGATCATGAAGGCAGACAAATTGGAGTTGATGTAAAAGTGATGAGAAGCGAACAGCATGGTTTATTTCTGTTAAGCACTGTGGCTGTAACCTGGGATAAAAATAAATCTGGGACCCAGTAGTGGTGGGCTGGAGCCGATGAGCTTAAATTATTCAGCTGCCACCCAGGATGGAGATCCTTGATGTGCTGGGAGAGTGAAGGAGGCACCACAGAAATAGCCCTCTCTCCTTGCTGTTCCCCACCCCTGTCTGCTTCATTAACCAGGCTTTTTAGCCTCCAGGGGCTGCAGTGTGGGTCCCTGGGAGCAGCCAGACCTGAGTTTGAATCCTGGCTCCAATGTTTCCTTGCTGTGTGACTTCAGGCAAGACCCTAAACCTCTCTGAGCCTCATTTTCCTCAGGTGCAGTGTGGTGGTGAAGAGTGTGGGCTCTGGAAATAGATCTCTTGGGTTTAGATCCTGGTTCTAACACTTGCTAGTTATGTCATATCATCTCTCTGAGCTTCAGTTTCTCCATCATTAAAGTAAGGATAGTAAAGGAACTGTGAGAATTTTGAGTTAATGTTTGCAGTGTGCTTAGTACTGAGCCTGGCAAGGAGTAAGTGTCCAACAAATGTGAGTGATGGGGATGCTGTTGGTGATGGTAACAGTGAAATCACCCCGACCAAAGTAAGACTGGGCCAGGATAGAGGAAGGTGAATCCTTTGTGCCAGGCATACAGCTCTGGGACCCAGGAGAAAGAGGATGTGGCTTGGAGACAGTAGACTTCCAGTCCCACTTATTCTGTATGTGGTCTTTGTGCAGTTGCTGAGGGTCCCCAGACCTCAGTTTATTCACCCATGAAATGGGCATAATGACCTCCTTTCTTTAAGCCTGTGAGGCCCTGAGGAAACAGGGCAGTTGTGAGTGTGGTGGGTAGGCCCTGGAGGAAGGAGTTCAGGAGGAGAAGCCCTCCTGACTACTCTGAGTCTTTCGTTCCTCCAAATCCTTGGGAGGCTTTTGCTGAATCATCTCAACTCACCAGCTCGGAGCCCGAGGATTTTTCCTAGGAGACCTGAGCTTTCCCTCCCTTCCCTGCTATGGTGCTTTCCCTGCCACGATACTCCTGCATACGGCACCTGAGATGCTACAAGGCGAGATCCTTGCAGGCCAAGGCTGTGCCATCTTCCTTTTTGGAGTCAGATTTAGCACACAGCAAATGCTCAGCAATGACTTGCATGAATGAATGAATGAATGAAACCTCGATTGACTAGTGAACTGGTCAGTTTGGGGAGGTGCCTTTTGCCTATGGTCCAGCAAGAGAGCTGCATACAGTAGGTGCTTAGTTACTGTTTGTTGATTATGATGAGTCATTGGTGAAGAGTTTAAAAGGGCTTGGCTTTCATCTCAGATCTGCTACAGGCAAAGGACTGGCCTCTCTCTCCTCTTGTCAAGAGTGTTAATTGACATTTATTCATGTGTCATACATTTATGGAGTACTTACAGTGTGCCTGGTACCATGGTGGACATTGGCAAAAAATAGTGACAAAGACATAATCCCTTTGGGACTTAGATAATGTAAGCGGCTGCCTACAAAATGTGATCTTTTGGGGGGTTGGTACAAAGAGGGCTTCCTCTGTCACCCTAAAACACTCAGCTCACTGATATGTGAATTTCCATCATTAAAGTTTCATCCTTTGTCTTTAGGCTTTGCTCTTGGATAAAGATGCTTTTGGGTGGAATAATGCATCCAGCCTTATTAGTCATTTACACTTCAGTGAAGAGGAGTTGTAAAATCCTCTCCGAAAAGTGAAGGGAGTGCTTTTTGGGAATGGGGAGTGGAGTTTGCACGTACTAAGCTTGAGGTTTCACCTGAGAGGGCAAAAGGCAAAGAAAGACAAACACTGCTGGATTCACATTCTGCTGTAAAAAGCTCTCAATGCTCAAGACTGATTTGCCTGAATTGGGTGATTCATCTAACTCAGTGGTTCTCAGACTGTGGTCCTGGCCACCTTCCCCCCACCGCCCCAGCGGTATCGGCATCACCTGAGAACTTGTTAGAAAGGCAAATTCTTGGGTTATATTCTGGACCTGTCCCATCAGAAACTCTGAGTACAGGGCCCTGGGATCTGTGCTATAAAGGAGTTTTTGAAATGCAAAACACTATTACAGGTATTAGTTATAACAGCTCTGGGTGTGTTGTGAGCTTCAGAATTTTTGCCAAGGTCCCCCACCCTCATCATCCCCCGAGGGGCTGAGGTCTGTTGCTTCCTCAGCACACATCATTTACTTTTTGCTACTGGATCCCTCTGTTTCACACGGGAGCACGAGCTGGACCTACCAGGGTTGACCCCATTCCCTGCTAACCTGAGTGCTCCAGGGGGGCTGCTTCTTTCTCAGGCAGCACCCAGGGATTCAGGTTGTAGGATGGCTCATTGTCAAGGCGTCAAGGGTCAGCCCTCCAGCCTGGCCAGGGAACAGACCTGGTTCCTCTTAGCCCAACACAGCTTCCCATTTGGGCCAGAGGAATGTGGGACACCACTGTGCAGTGCCGAGGCACCAGACTGCCATATGCAATGTCACTGTGGTTTCTTCGAAGTAATTGTCTTGCTGTCATTAGTTTTAATGACATATAATGCACGCTTAAATCTCATTGCAATGGAGCTGTGTCAGACTCTGTCTTAGGAATCCAGCTAGTGAGCAAGATAACATGCCTCAAGAAGCTGGGGTTTTGCCCACCCCTCTGCAATTAATCAACAAGAGGAAATTCATATGACAGCATCATTATGATGTTTGGTTTGTGAAGGATTTATTTGCAGAGTGGAAGAAAAAAAAATTTCTCCACATCTCTTAATATAATCTAAGTTCATTCAGCTGCCTTTTTCTTTCTTCTCTCTCTCTCTCTCTGTCTCTCTCCCTTCCTCCCTCCCTCCCTCCCTCCCTCCCTTCCTTCCTTCCTTCCTTCCTTCCTCTCTCTCTCTCCCTTTCTCTCCTTTCTTTCCTCTTGTAATGCATCTACACCATGACAAGCAGCAACTTGTGAATGGAAGCAGCTTTCAGTAGAGAATAGATTCGGTAAGCAGGTTTGGTGCCAGCCATTGATGATGAGGCTGCATTCCGGGGCTGCTGAGAAGAGAGATGATTTCTTGAAGTTTGTTAGGAGGCCCTCCATGCGAGATGCTGCCAAAAGGCATCTGTGTGGTCCATTCTGCCCCATAGCCTGTGCCTGCCCCCGTCCCCTCCTGCTCTACCTGTCAGGTTTTCCTCTGTCACCATAGCACTGTGTCTCTAAGTCTGTCTCTGTCTCTTTCTCTCTCCCCTTTTCACACCCCCAACCCAGCCCCTTCCCCATCTTTCCCATCCTTTAAAAATTCCCTTTCTTTCTTCCTGTGGTTCATCTTTCCTCCCCTTTTTTCCCCCTCATCTGACCTCTCCTGTCTCCCTTCCACTGGCATTTTCTCCCAATCTCTTTTTATCTTCCTGTCCTAACCGCTGCCCTTCCCCATCCCATCTTTAGTCTTGTCCATGCAGATATACCAAAGTGGCTTGGGAAGGGAATGCATTTGTGAGTCCCAAGACCCCAAGTCAGGCCTCCAAGTAGGATGACCAGCTGTCCCAGTTAGCCTGGGACTGAAGGGATTCTTGGCAGGCAGGACTTTCTGTGTTCAAACTGGGAGAGGCTCAGGCAAACCAGGACGAGGTGGTCGTCTTACTGCTAAATCAAATGCTTGGGATTTTGTGGAGCTTTCAAAAGGCCAGAGATGTGGCTTTCTGGGCAAATTGCCTGCCCTCCTGCTCTGGGGAGGGACACAGTGGTCTCCAAAGCCCTTCCCAGCCTTGGTGTGCTCTGCATGGCTCTGGGGCCTGAAGACTACCTGGGCATGCAGAGGCCAGTTTTCAGTCAAGGGCACAGGGCTGACTCCTTCCTCCTTCCCCCGACAAGACTGACCACCCAGTCAGTTATGCACTCCTTAGTCACAAGAGGGGATCCGGTGAGAGACTGTAGGTGGTTCTATGACAGAGATTCACAAACTTAAGCCTGTGTCAGAATCCCTTGGAGGGCTGTTAAAACAGAGTTTCTGATTCAGTGAGTGGGGCCCAAGAATTTGCATGTCTAACACATCACTCCCAGGTGATATGGATTCTGCTGCTCCAGGAACCCCACTTTGAGAACCACTGCTTTCTGCAAACTCATTCCCTTTCATTTATTTACTCCTTCATTCATTCATTCTCAAATATTTATTGTATACTACCATGTGCCAGGCACCGGGGACTCAGCAGTGAATGAGACAGAGCTCCCTGCCTTCCTAGAGCTTACAGTCTAGTGGGGAACAAAGGCAATAAACAAGGGAAACACACAAATAAGATGGTTTTAGACCATGTTAAGTGCTATGAAGGAAATGGTATGACATGATCGAGAGTGATAAATAGTGGGTGGGGGAAGAGAGATAATTTAGTTATTACAATTTAGTTATGAAAAGGATGGCCAGGGGAGATGGTAACATTTGGATTGAGAGCTGAGTTTCTAGAAGGAGCCAGAAGGATCCAGGCTGGAGGAACACCAAGTGCAAAGGCAGAGACAACTGTGGTGTCTTGAGGGAATAGCAAGAAGGCCAGTGTAGTGGGATGAGGGGAAAGTGAGGGGGATGAGGTCAGAGGGCCCTGGGGACTGCAGGACCTGCCAGGGTAGGCAAGGAGTCTGGATTTTATTTCACTGGGAAGGGGGCTTTAATTGGGAGAGTGACATGACCTAATTTACAATTTTGGTAATGATCACTTCGGTTTCTGAGTGGAGAAAGGACTGCAGGAGGCGGGGTGGAAGCCAGGAGACCGGTGATGGGGAGCAACGATGGCGCCTGGGCCAAGTGGTAGAAGAAAGACGGTGGTAAGATCTGGGGTGGTGCGGGGCTTCGGCAGTAGCTCAGTCAGGTCAGATATGGGGGAGAGGGAGGAACCAGGGCCCACACCAGGGGTTGGGACCCTTCTTGGCAGTGGTTCAGCGGTTGTGATTCTGGGGATGTGGAGAGGGGCCAGTGGGTTAAGAGGCAAGACCAACAGGGTGTTCAGAGGGAGGGGCCTTTCAGGGAGGTCTGCAAATGCCCTTCCCACCCGGTTAATGTGCACCATCCTCCCCTCCCCAGAGGAAAAGGCAGCGACAAAGCCTAAATCCAACAGAATGTGACAAAATGCTGGAAAAAGCAGGCGGTTAAAATTGTGCCCTCAGCATCCTTCCTGGTCAGGCCCCAGCAGCTGGGGCTGTGAGTGCTTCCAGGTGGGTGCTCCAAGTCACAGAACACCTGGCTACCGGCAGGTGGCTGATTCCCATGGGGAGCTGGGAGCCCCAGGGTAAACATACAGGGTTCTGTAGGCTACTTCTCATGCTTTGGGGGAAGTTGGGTACCTCCCTCTCCCTCGGCTTCTGTCCTCACCCCACTGCATGTGCCATGAGCAAACCTCTGGGCTCTTTGTTCTTCAGCACCAGCAGTTGGTTGGCTCAAGCCAGGGGTGTGTGTGTACCAGGCATTTGTAAAACCTGACTTGCTTGTGGGGTACCCCAGCAGTAAGGGGCTCAGCAATGAGAGCTAAGACTCCTTGGGTTCAAATCTGCACTTCATCCCTTTCTAACTGTACAGACTTGGCCAGTTACCAAAGCTCCCAGTACCTCAGGGTTTTTTTCCAACTATAAAATGGGGATGCTGTTAACAACAACATGTATTTTATAGGGTTCTCATAAGGATCAAATTGGTTCATATGGGCAGAGATCCCAGGACCCTATCGTCACCATTGTTGTTATTTCATAGTAGCCAACACAAACTCGTTCTAAGATCTTTGGATCTTCCTAGTTCAGGAAGGCTCTTGGAGATCACTTGCTTATGCTAGTGGTTTCCAAACATGGATCTGGCCTGTTATAAAGTTCCCACTGGCCTTGATGAAAGAAGGAAAATTAGGCCTTTGAAGATAGGCAAAATATTGCCAACTAAATTTTCCTAGAACGGATTTTCCTTTAGTCTGACATTGTCTTTTCTGCTCATTTAATGTTAAAATATGTTCTTTAAAAATGAAACATTGGCAATAGTTGATGGTAGTTTCTTTCTTTAAAAAAATATTTTAGTGCCCTTCCTTGGAAAGTACCAACAACAACAAAAGTTGACAACCCTAGGGAGGGCTCCCCTAAAATTTGGAAGAGAATTTTACTCACTTGAGAAATCCTAATGTCTGGGAGCTAATTTTGCCTAGTCATTAACTTCAGGGGTTCTCACATTTTACCGTATTCAAGAATCTCCTGGGGTATTTTTTTTAATTCTCAAGGCCCATCCCTAGAAATTCTGATTCAGAAGATTTGGGGTTGTACCCAGGAACCTGCAGGGTAAAGAGTTTCCTGACCGATTTGGTTGCAGCTGGTCCATGGGTCATTCTGGGAGGAACGCTGCTCTTTCCCGTGGGTGAATCCTCTTCATCACTCCTAGGCCAGTGGGCTTGAATGCCTCCATGGTGGTTGGCTCAGCACCTACAAAGTCATTCCACACATTGCTGGACAGGTCTGATCAGCATGATTGTCCTTCCTGGTGTTGACTTCCATCTGACTCCTCTCGCTGCTGATCATTTAACCTACTGGAGCCAAACTGAAGAAGTAAAAATCCTAAGACAGAACATGATCCATAAGAGTTAAGTGCACATTCGGAGGTGATTGCATGAAGCTATAAATCTGAGTTCGTTTTTGTTAGGGGGATAATTCAGAAAAGAATGTCTAGTCTCCTCTGCATTGAAGTTAGGGGTCCCCTCAGTCAACATAAAATCATTTATTTATTCAACATATAATCATCACTATTCAGCTGATAGATATTTATTGACTATCTACTGCCATGTAGGTCAGATGGCCCCAAATACAAGGTTGACCTTCAATTTCCACATTTTCCCAGTAAAATCAGTCCCTCCTAACTTGCACAAAATGGTTAGCCAGACTTTAAAAAATAATCTGTTAGGAGCTGAAAGAAAGAAAACAAAACCTATTAGGGATGTAGATGAAATGGTCAAATGTCCATTTATAGTATCTGATTCATCAATCATATTATACAAACATACTTAAAATCACATATTATATAAAATAATCAATTAATCCATAAAAACTATTTTTTCTGCCACTGACACATATTTTAAAAATAATCAACAAACCAGAAAAGTAAGGAAAGTTTTATAACTTTAACAAAAGTCATCTACTGCAAAAACCTTTTGTTGAAGAATGGGAAAAGAAAGAGATACCATTTGGAGCCTGATGGATGAAAAGCTTAGAAAGAATTTACATAAACTATTCCGTTATTCCAAAAAGTAAATTGAGAGAGATAATGAGAGACACTTGACAGTGTAAAAAAATATTTTAAGGACCTGGATAGAAGGTGGATTTCTGTTTTCTGAGGGATATTTGGTTGGGGGATCCTTATCTTCTATCTGGTCATTAGTAGTATTTGTCAGGCACTGTGCTCACTGTTGGGATATGGTAGAAAACAATTTAGAGTTGGTACCTTCCCTCAAGGAGGTAGACATAAATCAGTAATGATACAAATGGATGTATAATTAGAACCTGAGGCAAGGGTTCTAAAGAGAGGAACACAGGTCTCTGAGAGCATATGACAAAGAAATCTGATGTAATCTGGGAGGGCTTCCCTGAGGAAGTGACATTTGACCTGGGAGCTGAAGGATGAATAGGAGTTAACCAAGCAAAAAGAGGAGAAAAGAACATTTATGGCAGTGAGGACAGCATGTGCCAAGGCCCTGAGGTGGTGGTATTCCAGGATCAAAGAAGGCCAGCATGGCTGGAGCACAGGTTTGGGGGGAGCGCAGTGTGAGATGAGGTTGATAGTACCTGCAGGGCCATGGTGTGGCAACTTGTCTTTATCCCAAGAGCAATGCGGTTTCACAAGCAAAAGGATGACCTGATCTGATCTGTTTTGAAAAGGGCTCCCTAGTTGCAGCACAGGATTCACAATCAGGGGAGGAAGAGGAAATACTCTAAACTGACCCAGAAGGAGTTTCATATGTTGGCCAATCCACCTGCACCCCACCCTCTTTACAGCACTGACTCCCTAGAAAGGAGGAGGACAGTGGGACCCCAACCAGGGAGAGATTATGTTCTGTAATTAACCATGGTGTAGGGTCCCTTCCTGAAAATGAGGGCGGTGCGAGTGGAGGGAGGAGGTAGGGATAGTTGCCAGTCTGCCTAGGTTTGAATCCCAGCTCTGCTGCTGTGTGACTGAGCAAGTTACTAAATCTCCCTGTACCTCAGTTTCCTCATCTGGAAAATGGGGATGACAATAACATCTACCTCCTGGGGTTGTCTTGGGAATTTAACAAGTCAATATATATAGTCTCTGCTTGGAACAGGCATGATAACATAATAACAAATAACAAATAACTAATAACATTAGTTATTTTTATTTGATGGTGGTGATGATGATGATGACGAAATCTCAGAGCTCAACATTCTAGAGAGGGTACGCTTAATCCTTTCCACTCTCTGCCCACTACCTCACTTCCTTTTGGACTTTACTTAAACATCACCTTCACAGTGAGACCTTTTTGGATCATCTTGTTTAAAATTGCACCCGCCTCCAGAATTCTACTTCTTCCTTCTTTATTTTATTTTCCTCCCTAGCACTTAGCACCATGTGACACATGATTTTACTTATTTATTTCATTTGTTGTCTATCTCCCCTCACTAGAATGTCAGTTCCACCAGCACAGGAATATTTGAGTGTTTTATTTATGACAGGAAGCTCAATACACTGTATCCCACAGTGTCGGCACACAGTAAGTGCTCAGTAAGTAGTATTTGTTAGATAAATGAGCACTGACAGTGTCAAGCTAATGCTCCTTGCCCTTGTTCAAAACCCGACCCACTCCCCAGGCTGCTCTAACTCATCCTATGGTTCATTAAACAGCAAAAGCAGTAAAAGAAAAAACAGTCCCCATATCTTGAAAGGGGTGGGGGACAGTCAGGGAAGGTGTTGAGGCACCGGAGATTTTGGTGCTGGGGAAGAAAGTGAAGGTCTTTTATAAAACCAGCCCAGCAGCCTGATCTTTGTAACCTGATTAGTCGTATTAAGCCTTTGTCAACATCGACATTACCTCAGCCCTGGCTGTGGCAGTTGGTGGAGCAGCAGACATATTCAATATTTAAGAAGACCTGCATAGCAGGAGAAGGGTTTGGGCCGTGTGTGGAAGAACAAGCAGCAAATGCTCAGTGACAGTCTCTTAAGTGGTGGATTATTTTTAAAAGGAGAGAAATAGGAGAAGAAAAAGCCCCAGAGTATTCAGCCTCCCCCCTGGCCTTCCTTGGTTTCTGGTAACATTTGCTCTGACCCAGGACAAAGAGAATGCTGTCAGCAGAAGGGAAACCATGGACCAGGAAATTTGGTCTCCTGGGTTCCGTTTTTCTAGCACTGCACACAGGGGTGGTCCCCAGAGTGTGTGTGGTCCCTAGACCAGCAGCATAACATCACCTGGAACTTAGAAATGCAACTTTTGGGGCTCTGTCCCAGCCTTCCTGAATCAGAAACTCGGGGGCTGGGAAGTGGGCGTCGGTCTCCTTTCCTGAGCCCTCCAGGTGACTCTGATGTACATTCAAGTTGAAGGTGCCCTGGCTGGAGGAAAGGGAGCCTGGAGAGAGTGTGGATCGGGGCACATGGTTCTAAGCTGGTGGTTCTCAGCCCCAGCTGCACATTACAATCACCAGGTGGACTTTTCAGAAAGTATGATGTGGGTACCCACCATGAGCATCTTCTTTAGTTGGTTTGGTTGGGATTCTGGAATTAGCATTATTAATTCCTCTCGTCCCCCACCATGATTCTAGGGTGCAGCCAGGGATATGACACTTTGTTCTAAGACAGTCCCTCTGTTTACTACTGATGTGCCTTTGGTGAGTCATCTTACCTTATGTGTCCTCATTTTTGGCATCTTTAAAGTGGGCCCTAAAACTCCCATCTTATGTGACTTGCAAGGAAATGGTGACGCTTAAGAGGGATGCTATTGTGAAATCTTTGCAGTGTGTTAAAGTGCTATGCAGATAGGACAGTTGATGAGGGTCTCCTGGGTTGTGTCAGTGCCTTTTGACAGTTCTTGACCATTTCCTTCTGGTTGCCCCATCAGCCCCCCTCATCATCTTGGGGATCTAGGGCCACAGAATGCTCACCCCCCGAGATTTTTAAAAGATCACTGAGGCTCCTCAGTATGGAGATTACTGTACCTGGGAGAGGAAGGGGCAGCACAAGGTGCAGAAGGCAGAAAAAACAAAAGGACATGAGTATAAGTTCAAACCTTACAGGCTGTGGTTGGCAATGAGGACTTTGTATTAGAATTATCATTATTCTGGAATGAGAGCTGCCAGTTACTGAGCACTTAATGTGGGCCAGCACCATGCTGGGAGCACTACGTGTCTGATTTCAACCAGTTCTTCCGTCGGTCCTGAGTAGAAGGTACAATGATAAGCCCTATTTTCTGGACAAGGAAAGCGAGGGGCCAAGGAACTTGCCCAAGGTCCCAGGATAGCAAGAGATAGAGCCAGGAGCAGCCCTAGTGAAGAGTCTAGATTTAAATACTTCATATCCAATGAGTCCCTAAACTGAACACAGGTTGGTTTCCTAGGAGAGGTGATTATTGAGGAGAGGTTCTGAAGATGTCCCCAGAAGCACCAGATGAAATGACAGTGGTAGGAGTTGAACATCACCTTCTTTCCTGTTGCCTCTAAATCCAGACCCTTAACACAATGCCTCCTGCTGGCTTCAGTTCTAAGTCACGAGAGCTTGGTTTTTCACTCAGGGTTTCTCTGTCCCCAGGTCCCATGAAGGCTTGTTGGGGACACTGTCGTTTCCTTTCTTGATTTTCCTTGCAGCTTGGCCATGCAAAAACCAGACCAAAAACTCAGAAATAACTGCAAAGCTTTAACTCCTCTTTTAGAGAGAAATGACCTTCAAGTTTTCCTTTCTTTCCTGAAGAAGGAGCTGGAAATCAGGGCCAAGGGGACTTAATCCTCACTTGTCCTCAGCTTTGAAAGACGAGGACTGTCCTACTCCCTCAAATCAGCCCTCATCAGTGACCCATTTTATTGCAGAAACTGAGCTGGCAGCCTGGCTGGAGAGGAACCACTTGCAACTACCCCTGGCTCACTGCAAACCTTCCGCCTCTGAGCATGCTCTGCGGATGCTAGAGATTGAAAATGTACTTATAAACCCATTTGCTCCCAGCCCTGGTTTGTTATCTGATTAGGCTCCAGAAGGACTGTGTACTAGATGATTCCTGCAAGTTTTCCATCCTCAGTGAATCCCCAAGTCAACTTGTTCACTCTTGGCTGGTTTCCATTCTTCTGCTTCACCTCATTCTGCCCCAGAAGGGTGATGGTGTAGGAATGGGGTTTGAAATGCACCTTTGGTATTACATGGGAGAAATTGGCCAGGAAACAAGCCATAATGACAGTACTTTGTAGGTCCTTGGCACTTTTCTTCCCTAATTACCTCTTTGCATCAATTATCTTATTATCTGCCCTTTGCCTCTACTGTACTTGAAAAATAAAATAGAAAACAGACCAAACTACTAAGCATTTGTCCCACTTAATAGTCCTTATCGTAAGAGGAAAAGTGGAAATGTAAGAGTGCTTGCTGATTAGTCTAGTATTTTACATATATTTACATATAACACATATGCATGTATATATGATATATAACATCATTACATATTATGTATGTATTATTTATTTTATATATACACATAACTGCATATATGTATGTATGTGTATGTATATATCAATATATACATATCTATACATGTATAGGGGGAGAGAGAGAGAGTTGATGATCATTATTTGTAGTAGTTATGTTCTGTGAAGTCACCATGATCACTGAATTAGCAAATACTCAACCATTGCTCCCAGGGGAAATACAGGGTTAGGTTCCTGCAAGCTTCTGGTCACACTGCATCAACCAATCCATACATATCCATGTTTTATGTGTTTCTGTAAAAAAAAACTTATTTAATACTGATGGCAAACCTAACTCAAACTAATTCAAGTGATACAGAGGGACATCTACTGGCCAATGTAATCAAAGAGTCCAAATCACAGCTGAGGCGTGACTGGATCCCGTGGCTCTAGGACTGAGTTCTAACCATCTCTTAATTCTGCTTTCCTTTGGGTTAGCCTCACTATCAGGCAGGCTTTCTCCACCTGGTTGAACCTCACCAAGTCCAAGTTTGTATTTTCCCATCTTCAGCCCAGTAAGGAAAAAAACAGAGAATCTCCTTCCTAAGATATTCCAACAAAAGTTGCAGAATTGAGTCTAATTGTCTTGTATTGGGTAACTAATACAACTTTGAACCAGAAGAGGGGAATATGCTGATTGCCCATACCAGGGTCATGTGACTTGCCCCTTAGCTGGTAGTTGAGGTTGAGCCCCATCAGAACCCCATGGGTAAGATAGGAAAAGGGTGGTTCACTAAAAGAAAATTGGAGTGTTGATAACAGGAGAAGTTCCATTCCTCCATGGAATTTTCAGTCTTGTGGATGATGATTTCTGTGAACTATGGGAGGCTAAGCCCTGAGTTTCTGAATTCCAAATACATTAAAATTTCAGAGAAGAGAGGGCTCAGGTGACTGTAGAAGGCATTATGGGACGGTGAGGGTTGAACTGGGATTTGAGGTGTTAAGTGGAGGAGCACAAACATTTCAGGGAATGAAAACGGCTTCTCAACACCATACGATCCTGGTAGCTTCTGCTGCATGAACCTCAGGGAGAAAAGTGTGAGTCACATCATAAGGGGATGGTGGACCCCAACTTTTAGGAAGTGCATCAATTACTGGTTTCATCCCTACACACACACACACACACACACACACACAGAGAGAGAGAGAGAGAGAGAGAGAGACACACACACACACACACACACACACTTCCATATATTTACTAAAACAGGGGGAGTAAAGTACATGTGCTGCTGTCTATGGTCTTGAACCATAGCTTTGGCCGAATCTCTGCTGACATCTCCCCAACTTTTCTGAGGAATGAGGGCTTCTAGTTTGTTGCTGCTGTTGTTTTCTGTCTCCATGAAAAATATGTGCTGTTGACACTGCCTGTGTCAATCAGGATCCCAGCAGGAAACAGATGGCAATTCAAACTGTGTAATTTGAGGACAGTTTTTAAGAGGAACAAAACATGAGCAGGATTAAGGAAAACCAACCATGGTTAGTGAAGTACCCTGGGGCTAACAATAATGGGGAGCTGTTACCACCCCTAGTTCTGAAGGGGGAGATAAATAGAATTACCAGAATCATGTGAGAGCTGGAGATGTAGTTATAGGACAGGGCCTTCTGACCAGAGATGTGACCTTTGTCAAGGGAGGCAGCCAGCCCATGACAACACTGCAGAAAGGGAGCCCTGACCTCACTCTCCTACCTCCATCCAGTCTCCCCTAGTGCTCTCCATGGGAAAAATCAGAATGGAAGCCAGAGGACAAGGGAGTTGATTGAAGTAATATATACAAGCCAGCCTTCCACAGAATAGAAAAGGGTGGGTAGTAGATGTGGAGGGGCAAGCAGAAGATACGGCACACTACCAGTATCAATTAGTTATTGCTGCAAAACAAATCAGTCCCAAAGTTAGTGGATTAACACACAACCATTTATTTACTTGTAATTCTGCAATTTGGGCTAGAATCAGTTTGGTGGTACTTCTGTAGGTCTTGCCTGGGGTCACTCATGTGGCTACAGTCATCTGGAGGCTTGATAGCTGTATAGTACAAGATGGTCTCACTCACCTGTCTGTTGATTATCTGGGCTCTTAGCTGGGAGCCTTAGTTTTCTTCCATGTAAGTAGACTGGATTTCTAACATGGTGGTAGGAACACTCCAGAGGATAAGTCCCAGTAGGCAAGCACTTATCAAGCCTCTGTTTGTGTCATATTGATTGACTTCCCATTGGTGAAAGAAAGTCATATGCTAAACCCAGAGTTAATGTGGGAGGGACTACACAATGTGGAGGCATGTTCATTGAGGACATCATTTCAAAAGGCTACCGTGCTGCCCCAGTACAGATAGAATCATTGCCAACATTTTACATTTTTGCTGCTGGCTTCATATCCTTTTGCCAGCTCATGCAAGTTCCTGACTATTAAAAAAATGATTCCTGGAAAGTTGGATGTTGAGAGGGTGTGTGTGTCCATGTCTGCCCCTAGTGCAATATAGATGTTTCACTTACTAGATTGAGAAGAGAAACTAGACCAGCTTCAGATGTAGTTTTGATATAATGTCTCTTGAGAAGATCTTAAGTCAGGGAATGAGCAGTGGCTTATCTGGTGTAGCTTAAGGTAGGGTGTATACGTGTGTGGTGTAATACATGTATGGTGTATGTATATCTCTGACATCTGGGATTTGAATACTGGCTCATTGTTTGTGACTTTGGGCTAATACCTAACCTCTCTCTGCTTCAGTTTCCTGGTATAAAATGGGGCTAATGATTGAGCTGAGGATTAAGTTAGGTAATACTGTGTTAGGTACCAACATGTGGAAAGCACTTAGCACTGTGCCTGAAACAGCATGAAGGTTCTATATTTATTAAGGGCTCAGTGAAGAAGGATGGGGAGGAGGAAGAAGACGGTAGGGGGTGATTTAGAGTCAATCAGGACTGTGTTTAAAGAAGCCCTACTTCTTACTGGTTCTGATTCAGTCTTGGGGAAAGCCAGTTAACCTTTATAAACGTCAATTTTTCTATCTGTAAAATGGACTCAGTGGTGTCTCTTTGCAAGTGTTGTATGAGCCAATGTATGTAAATCACTTAGTGTGGTGCCTGGCACACAGTAGATGGTAAATGCCATTATAGCTGTTATTCTCAGCCTTTATATCCTGGAGATGTGACAAGGGTAACGTACTTCTCTCTATTTAATTCTGACCATGTACCAGACACTGTTCTAAGCACTTTACAAATATTAACTCATTTAATCCTTTAACATCCCTATGAAGTAGATACTATTATCACTATTATTATGAAGTTTTTCATATGAGGAAACTGAGGCACAGAGAGGTTTAGTAATTGTCCTAACATCCTACAGCTAGAAAGAGGCAGAGCTGTAATTTGAACTCTGGCCGCTCAGCACTTTTCAACCTCTGCACTCCCCTGCCTCCAGTGATGAGGGTCATAGCGCCCACCTGCCTGGTCATTGTGAAGACCAAGGGCTTTGTAAATTGCAGAGTGCTCCATCCATACTTAATGTTCTGATGGCTGTTTTCATGGGGACATAGGGAGAGGAACAGGAACTTTGAGGTTCATTCATGTTCTCCAGCCAACACTGACCAAGATTCATTTTTCTGCTGCTTCCCCCCACCTGGTGTCAGGAGGGCCTGGGCGGGAGAGAGGAAGAGATGGAACCAAGTCTTCAAGATTTATTGTTCATGGGAACTTTCTGATGTGGTCTCAGATTTCTTAGAATCCACATCCCAGGGAAGTAGCTATGGCTGGACTGTATGAGGCAAGAAGTATCCTTCCTGGCCAGAGACCCAGTAAACCTATGTTATTTTGGAGGGTAGGGTTCTGCAAGAGCCCCTGGGTGACACCTAGTGAGGGTTTGCCTTGCACCAGAACTAGCCTTGATACTCTCTGCTACTGTATTTTCCACTCCAGCCTCTCAACAACCCTATGAAGTAGCTGCTGTTACAGCCCCCATTTTACAGACAAGAAAATCGACGCTCTGAAATGTTAAGTATTTTGCCCAGGCTCACCCAGCTTGAGTTTAGCTGGGGGTTGAATCCAGGTGTATGTGACTCCAAAGCCTGAGCTCTTGACGGAAGATTCTGTCATGACATTTGTACCATGGGTGAAAGTGAGGGTGGTGTGCGTGTGTGTGTGTGTGTGTGTGTTTTGGAAGTGAAGGTGCTTGGGGTGTGGGTGCAGTGGGTATGGGACTGACTGGCGTAGATGTGGGTGTGTTGTGGGTGGGATGGTGCTGGGGGTGTGGGGGAGAGGTGAGCAGGAGCATGTGGAGTGTGTGGCGGCCGGCGTGTGGACGTGTAGTGTGAGTGTAGGTGGGAATAAGGGCATGAGAACATGCTGTCAGTGGGAATGGGCGAGTGTAGGTGTGCGGTGTGGGTGGGTAGGAATGGGGCTGAAGCAGGGGTGTGTGTGTGTGTGTGTGTGTGTGTGTGTGTTGAGTTGAGAAGACAAGTAAAGCTCTTCCCTGGGCTCTAATTGCCTCTTCTTCCAAGGATGAAGTGAAATATGCATTTTCCCAGGACAGGGAGCATCTAAGGCCAGAGTACTTATTCTTTCTGTCTTGTAACCAGAAACTGGCTCTGCTTGCTTGATAAGAGAGCCAGACCAAGTCAAAGATGAGGAGCTTTGCCTGCATATGAGAGGAGAGTCTGTGAGCTTGAACCATTCCTTTCCAAATGCAGAAAGAGGCCATCTGAGAAAAGCATATTGCCCTTTTTACAACAGCCCCAATGAGTAGTTTTTCTGTTTGTGCTTGATTACCTCCAGTGAATGGAAATCCATTACTTCTCAAAGTAGCATATCCTCCTTTTGATACCTCTGATGATTAGAGAGCTGTTCTTTACCTTAAGCCAGACTTTCTCTTACTGTACCTTTTACCTTTTGGTGCCGGGTCTGGCCAGGCAGCTGTGTTATATGAGTGGCTGTCCAGAGTAGTGGTCAAGAGTGTTGGTATTAAGGGGAGATACACTGGGATTTATACCCTGGTTGGCTCCACCATTCCTGGCTGGGACATTGGGCATATTAAGGTACCCTTCTGAGTCTCAGGAGTGGAAATAACCTCATAGGCTGGTGTTGAGGATGAAATGAGGTGGTATATGGAAATTGCGCAACTGAAGGCTTGTGATGTTAATTTCTGTGCTACCCCGCCTTTGCTAATGATAGACCCTCAGGGCAGGAGAGTGAGTTGGTCAAGAGCACAGGCTCTGGAACCACACTGCCAGGATTCTAAATGTGGCCCCATCATTTACTAGCTGTGTGACCTGGGAGTAGCTACCCAACCTCTCTGTACTCCAGGTGTATCACCTGTGAAAAGGGAATAGTCATTGTTTATTAGATCATTGGGAGGATTAGGTGATTCAGTACCCAGAACAGTGCCTGGTATATAGAAGGCACTCAGAAATTGATCACATACCCAAAGGAATAAATGAAGAGAGTTTAATTAAGCGACTGTTTATAGTCATGTGAATGAGTCAACAAGGTCAAGGGAAACCAGGGTGCTGAAACACCCCAGCATCCATCAAAGGAAGCCATCACCATCTCCAGGCCTGGAGAGGCAGGAGAAGGAGCAGTTATGGACCCAGAAGAGAAAGGGTTATATGAAGAGGTCCTCCTGACGAGAGTTACCACCTTTAGTGTAGGGCCACAGCCAGCCCGTGGTGACCACCACGAGGGGTCCAGGGAGGAAGTACCCCAGCCTCTTGCTCTTTCCTCCCTCCAATCATCAGCAATCCCTCCAATTAGACAAATCCAACCAGAAACCAGAGGGTAAGGGAACCACTGATGCTGTCCACACAGGCCAACCTCCCAGGGCACAGACTAGGGCGGAAGGGTGAATAGATCTGGAGAGTGAATGGAAAATACCCAGCAAAGCTATTTTTATCATTAGTTTGGCACGATGATGCCACTTTTTAAAACCATATTTGCCATATAAAACCAGCAAATTAATATGCTTAACCAAATATTATATTATTTGCACCAACAGTCAAGATAGCAGGTGTCTCCCTCCCACCTGCAAGAGGGAGGGGATATGGGGGTATATGTATACGTATAGCTGATTCACTTTGTTATACAGCAGAAACTAACACATCATTGTAAAGCAATTATACTCCAATAAAGATGTTTAAAAAAAGAAAGATAGCAGCGTGGTCCGAAGGCTCATTTATATAAGACCCAGGTCCAGGAATATCTTTGGATATTCCACCTGCTACCAAGTGACCTTGGCAAGCCAGGGCCTCAGTTTCCTTATCTGTAAAATGGGAATGCTACGTCTCCCATCTGTGATTTGTGAAAATGCTCCTCAGATGAGAGGATGCTGTTTTTTTAAGGGGTAAATGCCCCTCTTTACTCTGAGTATTTCATCCCTGAGGCAGAGGAGGGATCAGGGTGACACCTGTGGTCTCTGTGGCATGAGGAGAGTTAGGGCTGCAGATAAGTCAGTTCCAACTGAGTTTTAATCAGAATGAGTGTCACTGCAACTTGACCCTGCGTGGCAGCTGGAGGCCATTAAGCTAAATGACTTGTTTTAATACTCAGACCTGCCTAATCACATTTTCTTGTTTGGAGCCGTGTGTGTCTGTGCATGCGTGCTCAAGTGCAGAAATAAACCTGAGCTTTTCCTCTTCTCCTTACTCACCACAATGTGGTTGGAGCAGAGATAAGCTCGATAAGCAACACAACAAAAGCAAGCTTCCACTTTATCAAGTAATCAGGTAATTGGCTGGACTGTGCAGGGAGCCCTGAAAAGTGTTCTGTTAACAGTGTCTGCCTTTGCGTTTTGTTGTTCAGTATTTGGGTCTGTAGACTCAGGGCTCGGAGGGACTCATAACCCAGGGGAAGAAGGAAATGTTGAGGGTACCCCTGTCCAGCAAGAGACATTCTCCCCAGGAAGATCAATTCTAGATCCTCTGCCTTGCCTTCAGTGTGTGTCATGTGTTTTCCACTGTGGACTCATTTCGAATGCATGCACTGCTGTGACTTACTCGCTGTGTGTCCTTGGACAAATGACCTTACCTCTCTGGGCTTCAGTTTCCTGATCTGTAAAACTGGGTAATGAAAGGTCCTATTTTCTAGGATGGTTATGAAGATCCAACAAGATGTTTCACATGAAACACTTAGTGCAGTTTCTGGCCCCTAGTGAGCACAGACAGGATGGGTTAGGTTGTGCTGTGGTAACAAACAATCCTTGAAGTTTCAGGGACTGAAACAACAGAGATTTGTTTCTCACTCATGCTCCCTGGATATGGTGGGTTAGCAGGGGGTGTCTGCTCTGCATTTGTCCTCACACAGGGACCCAGACTGAGGGGGGATGGAGCTCCATCTTCATTCATCCATGATTGTCAAGACAGGAAAAAGGGGAAGTGCTAAAGTGGGCACCAGCTTTAGAATTTCCACCTGGAAACTTTTATTGGCCAAACAGGTCATGTGACCACTCCCAGCTTTCCATGGAGAGGGACAGGCAATCCTATTACATGGTGGAAAGCCAGAAATATTTAGTTATCAGCATTAGTGACAACCATAGCACTATCAAATGACCCTTGCTTTAGTACAATTATATTGTCATTATCATAATAACAGAATATGTTTTGTTGTTGTTTTTATTTCTGTCATTCATCATTATCATGCTTCATGTACTTAATCTGGCTTCAAGAATCCTGAAACATTTCCCTCTAGTGCCGAAGTTCGGTTCCCATCTCTTTAAGAAAACATACCTGAGATTATTATTAATAATAACATAAATTAATAGTAGCTTCCACTTGGCCCCAGACCAAGGACTTCACATATATCATCTCATTTAATCCTCACAGTTCTCTTTTGAGATAGGTCCTATTATTTTCCCCACTCTACAGATGAGGAAACTGAGGCTCAGGAAGGTAAATTCACTTGTTGGGCTCATAAATGGCAGAATGGACTTGGCCCCCAAATCCATACCCTAAGTTGCCTTGCTGAACTGTCTGCTAAGAATATGTTGTCTTAGCCTCTGGATCTTTAAATGGGGAAGCAGGGGTTGTCTGGGTGGAGAGTGCTGGAGACACTATGCACGATCATTGTTGAAACCCACAGAAACAGGGGTTCATCGCTGGGACCCATCCACTCTTTTCTGTCCTGTGTTCCCCTCTTCTCAACCCTGCAATCACCCCAGGCTCCATCCTCATGAATTTCTCCATTCCCTAAATATTCCACATCCATTGAAGCCTCTGAGCCTTTGCTCACTCAGTTCCCTCATCCTTTCCTCCATCCTCCATGTCTTGCACACCCCAGCTCATCCTTCAGGGACCAGCCCCAATTTTCCCCCTTTTGGGAAGACCCACCCCCAGGCAGAGCCAATCCCATAATCTGTCTGCTCCCATGGCATTTTGTACATTAATAAATCTAAACCTTTTCTACACACACACACACACACACGCACACGCACACACTCACAATACAGTCTTTTTAGAGGAGGGAAGAAATTATTCTTTGTTTTTAATTAATACCAGCTCTCTCATCCCAACTTTTAATACTGCCACCTCATTTGTCTTATTAAGTACTTAGTTTTGCTTTTAATTAGTGCTGTTTATTTTCACTGAATTTTAATTGTCAGTGCAGGATCTCAGCAGACCTTGGTGAGGATGCTTTACAAATGTTTCTTGTCCTCCTGCACCACCTCAGCTTCGGTGGCAGTGTCTCTGAGGTAAAGGAGGCAGGGATTCTGAGGGTGGCTGAAGGCAGGTGTGTTTTTTTTCCATACCTCAGCCAATTCTGGTTACCTTTGAGATTCCTGTTCGCTTCAAGGTAGCTGGTCTATGAAGACACATAGAGCTTAGGAGCATTGCAATGGCAGAAATTCAATTCAAAGTTGACTTCAGGAGAAAAAATAGGAACATATTGGCTCATATGTTCAACATATGGTAGCCAAAAAGACCAGGATTGATTCAGGTGTGGCTCAATCCAGCATTCCAGCAGTGTCGTCAGGAATCAGTCCCTCTCGATCTCTCAGCTCTACTTTCACCCCTTCACAGACCTTTGCCATTTGGTGGCAAAAGTGACCAGTAGCAGCTTCAGGCTTCTGTTCTACCAGTTTAGCAATCCCAGTGGAAAAAGAGTGCTTCTTTCCATATAGTTCCAGCAAAAATCTTAGGGCATGCCTTCATTGGTCCAGCCTGGGACATGTGCCTATCCCTGAACCCATGGGGCATCATACACTGATTGATCAGAGATGGATCATTGGCCCACCTCTAGGGACCAGGTTTGGGTGCCCCCTCATCTGAGCCACACAGATTGATACTGAGAGAGGGATGGTTTCCCAAAGGAAAATTGGGGGTCTGTTACTCAAAAAAAGAAGGGATTAAGTGCTAGACAGGCAAAAAACAAGAAATATCTACCCCAGATGTCCACTGCATTGTCTCACTCAGGCCTAAACAAACACCTGGAATTTAGACATTTGTTTTCCTCCCCAGCCCCACCCTCAAATAACACTAACAGTGACCTCCTTGCCTACTACTTAAAAAGCATTTTATATTACCAGGCCCCTGCACATGTGTTAACCCTTCAGCTCTTCCCAACAACCCTTCGAAGTTGGCGTGACAAAGATGGGAATTTTTATGTCCTCATTTTACAGATGCAAAAACTGAGGCCCAGAATGACTAAGTGATGTGCCAGGAAATGAGTAGTGGAGCTAAGGTTGGATCCCAGGACTCTGGGTCCAAGGCCGGCAATTGTTCTACAACAATGGGCTGTACTATCAGCCAGCTTTTGCTGCATAACAAACAAAGCACCCCTCAGATTAGTGGGTTAGAACAACAGCGTTTTGTGGTTTTTTTTGATGTGGACCATTTTTAAAGTCTTTATTGAATTTGTTACAACATTGCTTCTGTTTTATGTTTTGGTTTTTTTGGCTACAAGGCATGTGGGATCTTAGCTCCCTGACCAGGGATCAAACCTGCACCCCCTGCATTGGAAGGCGAAGTCTTAACCACTAGACTGCCAGGGAAGTCTCATCAGCCATTTATTTATCTCAAGATTGTTTAAGTCAGTGACTGGGTTGAGTTCAGCTGGGCAGTTCTTCTGGTCTAGGCTAGGCTTGTTCACATCTGTGGTCAACTTGTATGTTGGCTGGGCCTGGCTAGTTTATGATGGGGCCCCCCCACAAACGTGGCCTCTGTAAACTGCCAAAGTTGCAGAGCAGTGTGGGATGAGCTCTGTGCCTGCCTTAAAAACCCATAAAATGGGGACTGTCCTATGGGATTTCTTGAAGGCTCATGGCAGGAACCATCTGTTACTGCTATATGGTGATGGGAGACCCATAGGGAGGTGACAGTAAATTTGCTCTGTTTCAAGGCCAGGAGCACAGAGGTGCCTTCATCTCGAGCATCTCTCAGGCCTGTCTCTGTCCTTGTCTTGGATGCCAGCCAGCTCAGCATGGAAGGAGTCAGGCCTAGTCATTCTAGCTTTGGCCCAGTTCAGGGGAGGCTGGGGATGTCCCATCTGGCTCTAGGAGCAAAGAGAAACCAGCAGCAGCCTGCACCCTCTGGATGTAGCTGGACCTGTAAGGGATGCTGGGGCTCTGAGAGAGGAGGGTGGAATGGCAAGGCTTGCAGGCGTGTGGAGGGGCACTCAGCTCTGTCAGTAGTAGGCAAGGCAGGAGACCACCATCTTTCTCTTTGCTGAACCAAGTGTTCTTGCCATGGCAAATGTCTATAGGAGCCCTTAGTGCCTGGCAAATGGTCAAACCTGGATGCATGGTTGAGGCAGAATAGAATATATTCAGTTCACTTCTCAAAGCCCTTCTGTGGCTCCTACATCACTCAGAGTAGAAGCTTAAATGGTCCTAATGATCTGATGTCCCTTACCACCCCCACTGCTGCTTCGGCTCCCACTTACCTCCCCCTTGCTCACTCTACTCCAGCCACTCTGCACTCCTTGTCATTTCTCCAACTAACCAAGCACATACTCATCCCGGAACCTTTGCACTTGCTTTCCCCTCCAACTTAGAATGCTCTGCCTCAGCTATCCATGTGGCTCAGTCCATTACCCGCTTCAGTCAGGTCTTTGCTCAAATATCATTTCTCGGTGAGCCCCCATCTGACCACGACCAGCTTTTTTGTTTGTTTGTTTTGTTTTGTTTTGTGTTTGCCAAGCCTCGCAGCTTACAGGATCTTAGTTCCCCAGCCAGGGATTGAACCTGGCCCCCTGGCAGTGAAAGCACCAAGTCCTAACCACTGGACCACCAGGGAATTCCTTGACCACCTACTTAAAATCAAACTTCCCTCTCAATCACCGATCCTCCTTCCCTGTTTTTCTCTAAAGCACTCATCACCAGCCAGCATGCTTTACATTTGACTTACTGTTTCCCCACTAGAAGGTTAGCTCCATGAGGACAATGATTTTCCTTTTTTATTTGTTTTAATGCTGTATCCCCAGTGCCTAGAACAGTGTCTGGCACATAGTAATAGATGTTCTATAAATTTTTTTTTATTCTTCCCATTTCTCAAGAGAAGCTGGTAAACTGTATTTTTAATTAAATCCTGTGCTTTTAAAATATTGGCTTAATTTTCCTTTTAAAAAATACTGCATGGGCCAAACAAAAACGTAGTTTCAGCCTGGATGCTGTTGGTGGAGGGCCCCCAACCCCACTCCACCCCTGTTTGGAGCCCTTGGTGTAAGCTGCATTTCCCACGCCGTCAGACATTCCAGGTGATTTTTTTCCAGGTTCTTAATTGGGCAGAGATAGGCTGGACTCAGGAGAAGAGGGAAGGGGCAGGAAAAAAGACAGAGAGACGGAACTGACTGGGCACCATCTGAGCTGGTGGCTGCAGGTTCTGCCGCGAAGCATCTGGTTTAATTCCAACACTGTGGGGCTGGGAGGCTGGCTGTGGCATTGAACTCTACGCAGACAGCTGCAGCTCACACTGGTTCCCTGCAGCGCCCTGAAGTGCCGCGTATGGCCCCTGCCAGCCCAGCCCAGGCCCACCGTGTCACGCTTAGACACCTGCTGTGGCTCTGAAGCTAAATGGACTTTGAGGGTTGTTTTTTCAGTTCAACTAAAACCAGCAGAAGACCTTGGAGGTTCTGGGGGATGGAGGCACCCTTCCTTAACAAACTGTGCTAAAGGGAGTCAGGGGAGAAGTAGGTAGAACAAAATGTAGAGGCAGAAAGGCAGGGTTCTGGAATCTGGCTTTTCTGGGCTTGGGACAGGGTCTTCGTGTTATTTTAAGATGCAGGTGACATAAAGATTAGTACCAAGCTGTGGAGGTGGGCAGATCTGGAACAAGGCCTGGCTCTGTCACTCACATGCAGATTTATTGAGTGCCCACTGCACTCATGGAGCTCTGTGACTTGTGTGAAGATTTATTGAGCATCTACTATATACCACACTCAGGACTGGCTGCAAAGTGAAAAATGCAGGGCCCCTTGTTCAAATATTATAAAGAATTTCAAGATGATGACAGCAGAGCATTAAGCCAAGTGTGGGCCTATCTAAGTACAGGGTCCTTCTAAGCTCAGGGTCCTTCTATGCATGGTGCCCTGTGCACCTGTATAGGTCGCAGGCCCATGAAGCTAGCCCTGCATGCACTGGAGTTACAACTGTTGAACAAATACAGACCCGGGCCCTGCTCTCATGGACCTTACAGAATAGGTGGGGAGACAAACAACGAATAAGTAAAAAATAATAATAATCGCACATCACAATAACTATTATAAAGGGAACAAACAGGATGCAGTGAGAGTAAGTAAGGGGTAAGAGGAGGTGACTTAGAGAGTGTAGTCAGGGAAGGCTTCTTGGAGGAGGTGATGTTTGAGCAGAGATCAGCAGAGCGTGAGCAGAAACCAGCCATGAGAGAGTGAGAGGAAGATGCTATCAAGGCAGAGAAACAGCAGAGGCAAAAGCCTGGCAGCTGGAAAAGACAGTGTGTCTGGAACATGGTCCGAGATATACAAGAGTAGTGGGCAGAGGGTCATGACAGCTGTTTGAGGTCACGGAGAGAGTCTTAAATCTTATATGCAATGGACAGCCATTGAAGCACTTTATTATTTATCTTTTAAATAAGTCATTTATTTTTGAATAGCCAACATATCCACATGGTTGCAAATACAAAGGGGTATCATGTGAAAATTCTTCCCATCTCAGTCCCAGCCTCCCAGTTTCCCTGCATAGAGGCAAACAATGTTGTCCATTTCTCGTGTGTTCTTTGCAGAGATACTTTATGCAAATACAACCCAAAATCACATGCACATATCCTACTTGCCCTTGTGCACACAGATGGTGTTGTTCTGGAATATTTTTCTACATCTTGGCTTTTCCACTAGACAATTAATCTTGGTGATCAATCCATATCCGTCATAAAGAATCTCATTATTCTTTTTTTTTTTTAATTTATTTATTTATTTTATTTTATTTTTGGCTGTGTTGGGTCTTCGTTTCTGTGCGAGGGCTTTCTCTAGTTGCGGCAAGCGGGGGCCACTCTTCAACGCGGTGCGCGGGCCTCTCACTGTCACGGCCTCTCTTGTTGTGGAGTACAAGCTCCAGGCGCGCAGGCTCAGTAGTTGTGGCTCACAGGCCCAGTTGCTCCGCGGCATGTGGGACCTTCCCAGACCAGGGCTCGAACCCGTGTCCCCTGCATTGGCAGGCAGATTCTCAACCATTGCGCCACCAGAGAAGCCCTCTCATTATCCTTTACAGCTGTGCAGTCCTCCACCGTACAGATGCACCAACATCCAGCTAGCCAGTGCTTGTTATTCGGCATTTAGATTGCTTCATTGACTAAAGCAGGTCATTGGGAAGCCCACTTAAACTCTCTGTGACTCAGTTACTCATTTGTGAAATGGAATAAGAAGAACATCTACCTTCTAAGGCTATTGTGAGGATTAAATGAGATAAAACCTGAAAGGCACTTAGCAGGTACCAAGCCCTTGATATTTGAACTAGCGATTGTTGCTGTTGTTGCTTTCATTCCTAAAAGCAGACAGTTCCTTGGGGCTCACAGCCGGGCTGTGGGGGACCCTTTGCCCAGGAAAGACCTGAGCCTCTGGCTTCCAGGGGAGGCAATTATTTTATGCTTTCTGAACTTGCAGCTGCAGCACTAGATTTAAGCCAGTGCTTCTACCCTGGTGGAGCCGAAGCATGTGATCTCTGAGAGTCTCCAGGCAGGGGTCTGGGTGGGCAGGTCTCTGTTCGTTGCTGAGGCTGAGGTGGGAATGCAGCCAGGGGCCAATGGCCATCAAACACTCGTCAGAACCCAACAATCTGAAGTCCAGGGAGGAGTGTCCTACAGGTGTGAACACAGTAGTGCATAAGCACCTGGGCTTTGGAGACAGAGTTCAAGGACTGGCTCTGCTACTTGGTAGCTGTGTGATTTTGAGCAGGTGGCTTAACCACTCTGGGTCTCAGCTTTCTCACCTGTAAAATGAGGATAACACCACTTACCTAGGAGTAAGACTATAAGGATAAAGGCTTAAGGACTGTAAGGATAAAAGCTTCATTATTTAATGAAGCTATGGAATTTGGCACATAGTAGATGCCCAAGAAATGTTAGTCCTTACTGTCAGATAAACTATGATCTAGGAGAAGTAGGAAAAGGGAATTACCATTCTACAAGTGCTTACTGTGCATCAGGGAGTGTGGAGGTGCCTAAACTCATCATCTCAATGACCCCAAGATTCTGCTGCGGTCCTAGGGCTGGAACACACATTCATCTGACACACACACGTCTACCTCTGCTCCTGAGATCAATGGGTGGTTTCCCTCTGCTGGTCCTCCCTGGCTTCCTGTCCGTCATGGTGATGCTGTCTCTGTAGTGGGCAGTGAGAAAGATGGGATGATCTGAAAATGTCAGGGGCTCGCCATTGGACTTCCTCCGTTTCTGTTAACTCACCCGTAAACTTGAGATCTTGGCTGGACTTCATGGAGTATTATTTGCAGGCAGGCAGGGGATATGTTAGGATCCAGCTCTGTCAGATTGGAAATGGTTAAGCAGCTTGCCTGAGGTGACATAATGAGGTCCGGGACCAGAGTCCCACTTTCCTAAGATTCTCCCTTCTACTTTCACATGAAGTCAAGTTCTCTGGAAGCAGAACCTGAGACAGGTTTTTTAAAAAAATTGTATTGAAGTATAGTTGATTTGCAATGTTGTGTTAATTTCTGCTGTAAAGTGACTCAGTTATACATATATATATATTTTTTCATATTCTTTTCCATTATGGCTTATCACAGGATATTGAATATAGTTCCATGTGCTGTACAGTAGGACCTTGTTGTTTATCCAATTCTATATATAATAGTTTGCATCTGCTAATCCCAAACTCTCAATACTTCCCTCTCCCACCCCTCTCCCCCTTGGCAACCACAAATCTGTTCTCTGTGAGTCCATTTTTGTTCCTTAGATATGTTCATTTATGTCATATTTTAGATTCCACATATAAGTGATATCATATGGTATTTCTCTTTCTGACTTACTCGCTTAGTATGACAATCTCTAGGTCCATCCATGATACTGCAAATGGCATTATTTCATTCTTTCTTATGGCCGAGTGATATTCCATTGTATATATATACCACATCTTCTTTATCCATTCATCTGTCAATGGACATTTAGGCTGTTTCCATGTCTTGGCTATTGTAAGTAGTGCTGCTGTGAACACTTGGGTGTATGTATCTTTTCAAATTAGAGTTTTGTCCGGATATATGCCCAGGAGTAGAATTGCTAGATCATATGGTAACTCTATTTTTAGTTTTTTGAGGAACCTCCATACTGTTTTCCATAGTGGCTGCACCAATTTATATTCCTACCAACAGTGTAAGAGGGTCCCCTTGTCAGTTAGTCATGGCTCTGGGCTGCTCCCTGGGGTGGGGGTAGCCTCCTAGATAACTCTGGGCAAGGCAGATGCTCTCTTTGGCTGAGGGCAATGCTCTGTAAAGTGGGGCTACCATAAGCCCCTAGTTGCTAACACTCCTAGAGGCTGGGGGTGGGGTGGGAGCCCCACCTGTAAGGGGCATCAACAATTTCTGCTGTACCCACTCACCTCCACGGGCATCTCCACCCCTAGCTGAGATGTGGACACATGACCTTCCCTCTCTGGGCTGTTACTCCAGTTGTTCAAATAGCCTTGATTACTCAGGCTTCCCTCTCCAGGCCCAGGCTACTTGACCGGGGCAAGGAGCCCATCCTGGGATATTACACTCTGAGAAGCCTGGGTGGCAAAGCTGAAATAACCAGTGCTGTCCAGGGTGGCTTCTGGCCTGGAGGGACAGAGCTGGGTGGTTTCCATGGGGCGGCCAGCCAGTGAGTTTGGACTTTGCAGGCAGAATTTTAATAGGAAATGAGCTCCCGGTATGCCTGGCTGAATGCAAGAGAGGGTGGGCAAGCCACGTTCTGCCTTGAGGGCAACAGAATTTGGAGATCAGAGTTCCTGGGAGGGGACAGTGTATTCCTTGTCCCAGCTCTCCCCCACCCCGACCTCCTGGGATCCTCCAAGGTCAGTGCTGCCTCTCTGCCTCAAAGCAGGAGGCGAGGTAATCAAATGAACGTTCGGCTGTCCAGACCAAGGGCAGCTGAGGACGCCCCCAGGGGGCCCAGGACAGCCTCATTCAGCTCTTTGCACAGGCAATAATGAGATGTTAAGGTTCTTTTCAGCAGATTTCCTTCACAACAGGAGTCATCTCTCCTTTCTTTCTGTTTTCAAAGTGGAAACAATGAAATGGTCATATTAATCTGGGAAGATTATGTTAACCACCCGGGAGCAGATGAAATGGCTTTTCTCTAAGGGGCCTTTCCTTCCCTGTGTCCAACCATCAGCCCCCCGATCCCCGGCTTCACCCACACGAAGATTTAATAATTGCACTGGCTGTAGAATAGGAAAGAGAGTTCTCTCCCTGTTCACCTCCCAACTGCTCATCTATTCAGCTTCCTAGGAAAAAAGACTGTATTGTACCAAGACCTTCAGGGAAATCAGAACCCACTGGACACAGTGACCTACCTTCTAAGGCTTTTTTAAAAAATAAATTAAATGTGATCTCCATGGTCTCTTTCCCCTTATTCTTTTTAGAGATTTATTTATTATTTATTTATTTATCTTATTATTTTTTTTTTGGCTGTGTTGGGTCTTAGTTGCGGCATGCGGGATCTTTTGTTGCGCCACGCGGGCTCTTCATTGTGGTGCACGGGCTTCGGTCTAGCTGTGGCCGTGAGTTTTCTCTTCTCTGGTTGTGGTGCTCAGGCTCCAGGGCGCGTGGGCTCTGTAGTTGTGGCGCGCAGGTTCCAGAGCGCATGGGCTCTGTAGTTTGCGGCACGCAGGTTCTCTAGTTGAGGCGCATGAGCTCAGTAGTTGTGGCACACGGGCTTAGTTGCCCCACGGCATGTGGGATCTTAGTTCGCTGACCAGGGATTGAACCCGCGTCCCCTGCATTGCAAGGCGGATTCTTTACCATGGGACCACCAGGGAAGTCCCTCTTTCCCCTTATTCTTTGCTTAGACATGAGGGAAGGGCAAGGAGGGGAAGTTCAGAAAGGACATAAGCTTGGCTGAGTTCAGCTAAACTTAGTGTTGATGGAGACTCATTCACGCATTCAACAAAAATTTATTAAGTGCCTTCTATGTGCCAGGCACTATGCTGGATATTGGACATTAAGCAGAGAACAAAACAGAAAGAGTTCTGCAAGAGGCTTACATTTTAGCAGGGAGATATTAACCGTGATGGTGCTGTTTTCACAAGCTGTGATTTATGTTTGTGATGATCTCCCTGGTCACTGTGTAGAGCATGGACTGAAGTGGGCCAAGGGCAGAAGCAGAGAGACCAGTGAAGAGGCTCCTATAGTAAGCCAGGCCGGGATAGTAGTGGTTTGGATCAGCATAGTAGCAATTTAGGCACAGAACATTGGGAAGATTCTGGATCTATTATGACGGTGAAGCCAACATGACTTTCTGATGGCTTGGGTGTAGAGTATTAAAAAGAAAGCAAGCCAGGGATGACTCTGGCATTTGGGACCTCAAAACTCTCAAGACGTGGGTTTGTTTTCTTTTTGACCTGACCAAGTCCAAGTTGACTAGTACATGAGTCAGATGACTTCCTCTAGTAGAAAGACCCTGGATTGGAGTTAAGAGCTCTGACCCTCCCTCCTGGATATGTGGTCTTGCATCAACAATGAATGGGAGGAACACGGATTAAAGGGAGGAAGTTCTTCCCTCTGATCCATTTCTGCCACGAGGGAGCTGTGACAGTTTCCCTCTTGGGGCCTGAAAGTCCCCATCTGGAAAGCGGAGAAGCTGGATGAAGTTCGGTTTCTTCTCTGTATCCCCCAGAGTGCTTGGCATAGACCAGGGCCCTGAGAAATAAAGGGTGATTGAATGACTGTTTGCATGATGTCCTTTCTGGGCTGTTGTTTTCCAGGAGCACTGGGCTTCTACCATGACTGACACCGTGTTCAGCAACAGCTCTAGCCGTTGGATGTGTCCCAGTGACCGACCCCAGCAATCAAAGTAAGTCGTTGGGTGTTCCTGGGAGTTGTTTGCTTTGGGGCAATGAGGTCCTGATCTACACTTGAAGGAGGAGAGGAATAGCAAGGAAAGAAATTTCCCTCCCTGGGGTGGAGGAAAAAGAACCTAGTGGGAGTTTGTTGTGGAAACTTCACTGATTTTACTTCTTTGCAAGGTTGGAGTAACAAGATTAAATTCTGAGCTCCATGCCCTAAATGAGAGGTGGCTTGGTGGAATGGAAACAGCACTGACCTGGTGGTTAGAATCAGACTTGGTTCTGGTTCTAGATCTGAGCTACTCTGGGTGAATCTCTTTCCCTTCTTTGGGCCTTGGTTTCGTCATCAATTAAATAAGGAAGTTGGACTAGATCAGAGATTGCAAACTGGCAGGCCACCAGCTGACTCTGACTTGCAGAAATGTGTTTTTTCTTTTTTCTTTTTGGCCTGATCATTTAAAAATTGGGAAATTTCACATACTCTTTCCAGTAACTATTATACCTGAATCAGTGGTGTGCTGGATCTGTACCATGGTGGTTCCTTAGAGCTGATGTTAAATTTTCAGGAATTTTTGCAAGTCAGTTGTTAAACATGGCCAGAATTAAAAATTAAGTTGTATAGTTTTACAATTAAATTACATTAAACACAAAGGTGGTGAATACTTAACGTTAATCACTTCTTAATTTTTTTTAACATCTTTATTGGAGTATAATTGCTTTACACTGGTGTGTTAGTTTCTGCTTTATAACAAAGTGAATCAGCTATACATATACATATATCCCCATATCTCCTCCCTCTTGCGTCTCCCTCCCATCCTCCCTATCCCACCCCTCTGGGTGGTCACGAAGCACCGAGCTGATCTCCCTGTGCTGCTTCCCACTAGCTATCTATTTTACATTTGGTAGTGTGTATATGTCCATGCCACTCTCTCATTTCGTCCCAGCTTACCCTTCCCCCTACCCGTGTCCTCAAGTCCATTCTCTATGTCTGCATCTTTATTCCTGTTCTGCCCCTATCACTTCTTAATTATTTTACTATGTTTTGTTATTCTCTATGTTATTTGTGCCTATGATACCTGTATGGTGAAATACTATATAATAGTACACTACTGCATGTTTCCTCCCAGTTCTGCATTTAGTGACATCATATAGGTACTCGAAATCAGCCACAGTGGGGCTTTTTCTCCAGAGGTTCAACTGTTAAACATTTACCAGCACACCACTGCCTGAAGACCTTTACAATCTAAGTCTATTGTTTATCATCCCTGCAGATTTTCACTCAAAGGTCTTGTTTTTTAAACGCTTGGTAATTTTTTATTGTGAGCTCAATCTGTGAGAATCCTGGGGATCTACCATGGGAATATTTTCTTCAGAGAGATTTGCACTTGCTTCTGCCAGGAATCAGGTGTGCTGCTCACCCAGGATGTGACCTGAGCTCCCTTAGAGGGTCCTGGCTCAAAGTGGGGGTCTCAGATTCAGCTTCCTCACCTTGTTAGGAGCTCAGAGTCAGCCTCTGGAACATAATGCTGGTATTTACATTGGCTTACTGCTCACAGCTCCCTGTTCTGGATTCAGTTTGCTGGGTTTTCTTTTTCTTTTTTAAAAAATTGCCTCATAAAGGTATAATTGATTTACCTCCAACAGTACAGTTTGATCATTTTTACGCATATGCGCACACTCATTCCCCTTTGCAGTCTCTCCTTTCTGCCCCTCCCTCTCCCCACCCATCCCTAAGTAATTACTAATCTTCTTTCTGTAACTATAAATTAGTTTGCATTTTTTGGAATTTCTATAAATGGAATCATTCAGTATGTACTCCTTTTTTGAGAGATGTCTTCTTTCACTTGGCATAATTATCTCATGATCCATCCATATTGTTTTTCATATCAATAGTTTATTCCTTTTTATTGCTAAATAGTATTTCATTGTGTGGATATACCACAATTTGTTTATCCATTCACCTATTGATGAACATTTGGGTTGTTTCCAGTTTTGGGCTAGTACAAATAAAATTTGTATAAACATATACTTTCATTTCTCTTGAGTAAATGCCTAGGAGTAGAATGTCTCAGTGGTATGGATAGTAGGTGTATGTTTAACTTTTTAAAAAACTGCCAAACTGTTTTCCAAATTGGTTGTACCACTTTAAATTTCCACCAGAAGTGTACAAGAGTTCCATCTCTCTTCCTCCTCACCAACACTTGATATGATTAGTCTTTTCCATTTTAACCATTCTAATGTGTGCATAGTGGTATTAGTTTTGTGATTTTAATTTGCACTTCCCTAATGACTAATGATGTTGAATGTCTTCTTTTGTAATTTTGCCATTCGTATAACCTCTTTGTTAAAGTGTCTGTTCAAATACTTTGTCCATTTAAAAATTGGGTCCTTTATCTTCTTGTTATTAAGTTTTCTAAGCTTTTTGTCATGTGTTGTAGATAAAAGTCCTCTGCTGGAGACACATTTTGCACGTATTTTTCCTGGTCTATGACTTGCATTTTCTTTTTCGTAACAGAGTCTTGAAGAGGAAAAGTTTTTTATTGTGATGAAGTCTGTTTTGTTTATTTGTTTCGAAGTAGGGAGGGTTGTTGGAGAATTCCCTTATTTTCTAGCAATCCTAGGGTCTTTTGGAATATTTAGTGCACTCATATTCTTGAAGCAAAAGTCCCTATTTACTACTTCTACCTAAAACCTCCTCTAGTTCTACAAGTTTTATAGTTTTGAAGACATTATTGATCTCTGTTGGTTTCCTTTTTGAAAGGAAACTTCTAGTTTCCGAGCCCTTCCCATGATGTCCTCTTGAAGCCAGCCTTACCTGGCAGACAATATTCCATCAGCCAAAAATTGTCTCTGTAAGATAAACAGTTGCCTGAAGGTGAATGGGGTAAAATATTTATTTTATTTAAGAAATGTCAGTTAATTAAAACCCATCAGAGTTTACTTTAGTCGATATGAAGCCAAACAATTTGCCTTACAATTAAATTAGAATTATTCAAACAGTCTGGATGCAGTTTCATTCAAGTGCTTCTGGGCTCCTGTGAAACATCTTGGCATTCTGAATGCATCCAGCTGGCTTGATTGCTACTGCATTTTCTTCAGATGTTAAAATTATTTTCCAATAAATGCTAATGGGTAAATTATAGTCATCACACATGCTATCTAGTCTGCAACAGTGATGATGTGCTAATGCAGACGCTTCAAATGTCTTTCTCCAATAAATTAAGAAATCTAGTCTTAATTAACTGCTGGCTAGCCAGATACACTTTACTGCCTTTGTGATTTCTCTCAGTCTCCTTGAATCTGACGATGGTGTTTGGAACACAGTTGTGGTTGTGTTTGAAAGAAGTGAGTGTATATGTTTCTTGCATCGGTAGGACAGGGCTTCAGCTGTCTTATGTTGTTGATACACGTGGAGAAATGCTGGTCTCCGATAGTTGATACTTCTCTATAGTTTTCAAGTCTGCAAGCCTGAGAGTGCCAGAGATCAGAGGTGGAAACTGAGGCACAAAGAAGAGATGTGACCTGCCTATGGTAGCATGTCTAGTAAGTGGAGAGGCTGGTCTCCTTTTTAGAATGGAAGGACTTGCTTCCCCAAACTGGGGCACTGCGAGTTCTGCTTTTGGATGATCCAGTCACGGTTCAGGGCTCATTGCCTACCTCAATGTGCTCCTTATCCCCCAGTGTTTGAAACAACAGAAACCAAGAATGATGGTGGCCCTGTTATCATTAAGTGATTCCTTTTTAGTGCCAGAAAACATTATTCAAATACATAAATGATCAGATTGGTTAATTAATAAGCTGAACTGATTGGTCACTTTAATCAAGGCTGTGGCTCATACAACCCTACGTTGCTGCAGCCTTGTTTTAGATGTGCTGGAATAAGATAATAATGACTGATAACAAATGGAAGTAGGTCACTGTGATTTAAACAGAACTGTGCGGTTGTGGCATCCAGACAGTGTTTACATTGTTGAGAGATTTTTTTCCCCTAACTTTATTCATTTTGTTCTTTCTCTCCTTTCTTTGCCTTCCTTCAGTGATAAAGAACAGTGAGTATTTTGTAATACTTTTATTTTTCTACAGACTGAATTTTATCTCTTTTCTGATTAAAGTGGCTTGTCCCTAAAGAGAGATGGTTCAAAAAGGAACTAGCATGTTTTACATATCTAAAAACAAATTCCAGTTGTTAAAAAAAAACACATACCCCTCTTGAGAAAGAAAAATAGGAAATTTCAAAAAAAAAAATCTTGATAAAAGGTTGGAAAATATTCCTTAGGGGAGCCCTCAGTTTAATTTTTGTTAGCAATTCGTGGGGTTCAGCAAGCTTATTAACCACCGTGTGCCTCTGTTTCTGCACCAGTTTGCCTGGGAACACTGTTTGTAGATAAAGAAAATATTAACTCACATGACTACTATCATTAATCAAAGATGCTGATGAGCAGAACAGAGCTTGTGGGAAGTTATGTGCTGTACACATGGTCTCTGTCACCTCATGGAAGGTCAGCCTGATTTCCCAGTGAAATGCCTTTGACTCAGAGGTCCTATCTTTGCTCATAACTTTTGTTTTAAATTGGATTCATTTCCTAAATATGCATGACAGATTGGATGCTGGGTCCAACAAATGAACAGTCAGGCTGCAAAGCAGATGGGGCTTTGGTTGTGTGTACACATTGGGAAACTATGGGAGGTCATTTTTACCTTCCCCTTGATGGGGAAGTTTTCACAGAGCCACAGCCAGAGCGCTGAGTCTAGCCTCAGAACACCCAGGTCTGAGTCCTGCTCTGGGACTCAATGTCAGTCTGGCCTTGGGGCACTGCCCTTCACCTCCTTGAGCCCTGGCCATAATGTGGTTATGTTAACCCTGCCCTTCCACCTTCACTGGGAGGTGGTACGGTCATATGAGATGCATGGGAAAGCTTTGTAAACCGTAAAGCACCAAAATCAGAGGAAGGTGTGGATCACAACCTTGCTTTACCCTTGTGTGTATTTATATATATATATATATATATATATATATATATATATATATATATATATATATATATATACCTTGTATGTATACATTGTGTGTGTGCATGCATATATGTACGGTGTGTGTTCTACAGTCTCTGTGTTGGCTGGTAAAATTCTGGTCTTTTTATGAATATTGTGAGCATATCATTCAGACATGCTAGGGAGAGATGCTGAGATGTTGTGCGATTATAAATATGAACATCACAAGAGAGAAGTTCATGACTTCAGAGGGTCCCAAGTGCTTCAGGCTTCCTGAATGCTGAAAGCTGAAAGGTAGGGTGTATGTCCATCCTCCTTCCCTCCCTCCTTCATCCTCTCCTTCCTCTCCTCTCCTCTTCCCTTTCTCCCTCCCTCCCTCCCTCCCTTCCTTCATTAACAAACACATATCATGCGCTGTGCTAAGCACCAAGAATACAAGGTTAGCCAAACTCTGAGTGGATGTCTAGAAGGGTTTACAAACAAATAAATAGTCAGTCACCAACAAATACACTTTATAGTGCAAGGAGCTATAATAGCAGAATCACAGGGGCCAAGGGAGCACAATGGTGGGCACCTAACTAGACTTTGGGGTCATGATGGGAGAGCTTCCTGGAAGAAGTAATGTGTAAGCTGAGACCATGTAAAGGAGGTACAAGATAGAGAAGAGACAGAGGAGTTCCAGGTAAGGGAACAGCATGTGCAAAGTCCAAATAGGAGAGAGAGCATGGGATTTTAGAAAAGCTGAATGGCACTCAGTCTGGCTTAAAAGATTACCAGGAGCCCGAGATCCCCTTAGCTTTCTGAAGGGAGTCGGGAAACCACAGCATCCTTTTGGCACCCTCTTTAGTCTGTTAGGGGTAAATTTCATCCAAAAGGGCCTTTTTACCAGCAGGGCTTATGTAAACTGTTCTGTGGTGTGGATGCCCCTCCTTCCACAGCCTCCCCTTCAGGATTCATTAAAGTCTCATTCACTGAGCTGTAAAGAGACTTCCTGCTGACACCTGCTTTGGTCGGCATCCTGGGGGAAGGGAGGGGATAAGAAGAAAGGAAAGAAAAAGGATTCATTTTCTGCACACCACCGCTGTTTAATGCTTCAGAGCCTTCGTGCCCTGACAGCATTTCCATCATCCCACTCCTTTTGGGAGTTATAATATATTAATAGAGACATCCGGTGGGTATTTATTACGTGACTATTGTGTGCATGAAATGAAGAATCAAGGTGGGAGGCAGGAAGGAGCTGGGAATCTGCCCTTTGCAGTATTTTAGGGGGAAACATCTGTGAGGGGCTTCCACCTGCAGTCAGGACTAATTTCCTTTTGTGTTAGAGGCCACTGGTGCTGGTTTGTTGGGAGAGTTCCTTCTGACCATCTCTAGATGCACCTAACCAAGTACATTCAGGTCACAGATGAAGCACGTCCAGAATGCTGGTGTCTCGACCCTCTGACCATATTCTCCCCACACAAGAGAATTTCTTAGCAATTCTCCTCCCTCTTCTGAGTGTCAAGCCTCTGGAAGATGAGCAGGTCAACTGCAGTCATCTTTAGACTTCTGTTAGCAGCAAAGTTCTTTCTTTGAATACTATTTTATTCAGAAGCTAAATATATAAGACAGGTAAAGAGTGGCGATGGATAAAGACCTGTCATGGCTGAAAGCATTAAACATACCACGGTGCAACTGTAAGTTAAAATAATACCAAACTGTAAAGTAAATGTAGGGAGTTTAACAAGCTTCACTTTTTTGTTGCCACAGTAGATAGCGTATCAGTTATCTTTTGCTGTGTAACAAACCACCTTAAAACTCAGTGGGATAGAAAAACGATGATTTATTCTCAGGGACCTGGGCTCAGCTGGTGGCTCTTCTGATCTTGGCTGGGCTTGCTCATGTATCAAAGGGTTGTCTGATCTAGGATGGCTGTGGCTGGAATGACTCAGCTCTGATCCACATGCCTCTCATCCTCCAACAGGCGGTCCTAAGCTTTTTGTCATGGTGATGACAGAGAGTAAGAGAGTAAGTAGAAACACACAAGGCTTTTGCAGGCTTAGCCCCGGATGGCACAACATCTCTCCCCTGTGTTTTATTGGCCAAAGTAGGCCATAAGTCCAAGCAGGATTCAGGGGTTAGGGAGAAAGACCCTGACCTTTTGGTGAGATCAATTTCAAAGTCACATGGCAAAGGGCATGGATACTTAGAAGGGTGAAGTATTGAGGTCACCAATGTAATAAACTATATCTCATGATTTTATTAAATATCAAATATTAAATTCTTAAAAAATTTTTTTCTCTCACTCTCTTTGTTTTTAAACTGGCATCCTTGCTTTGCTAGTGTTGGGAACCCAGCATTGCCATCTGGGCCGAAATGAGGATGGCGGGCCTGGTTCCCTGCCCACTCTGTCCCTCTACGACCCACTCACCTGCAGCCCTTTGAGATCCCTCCAGGGAACTACAGACAATAGTTTGAAAACCATGGCTTAGACAGTTTGGGGAAATAGGAGGCAGGTGCCCTTTGATGATTCTCCAGGAAGCATTGTCCTAGGTATGTGAATGAGAGCAGAGATGGGCCAGCCCTCTTCGCCCTGTCTCAGCCAGTAAGCCAGGGGTCTCTCCTCATGCAGCTACTGAGGGTCAGGAGTAGCCTCTGAAGGTCCCGGCAGGAAACAGACATGAAATCATTCCCACTTAACAGATCTGGAAACTGACATTCAGAGTGGCTCAGGGCCCTAGTACACACTGCTAATAAGCCACAGGTCCAGGATTCCAATCTTAAACCCCGCCAGGTCAAGGAGGGCTCAAGTTGGTACACAGTAGGCCCTCTGGGTATTTACTGGACTCGATACAATGCTCTGAGTCACTTGTCCAAGGAAGCAACACTTTGATCTCCACCTTTGGTTTTTAATGAGATCCCAACACTGGACTCTGGTCTTAAAGACGTGGAGCTGGAATCCTGTGCCCAGAGGCCCTTGGCAAGGGTGCCACCGTCCTGTCACAGGAGAATTCTCAAGGCCCCCATGCTCACAGTGTTCTCCAGCCCAGAGGAGGCCCAGACAAGCCCATTTTCTCCCTTGAGAGCAAAGGCTTTGGTTTGAAAAACCATCTCATTTCCCTCTGTTTACTTTTGGGATTAAAACATGAAAATCCACAGGAGGCTTGCGTGTCCCCACTGAGAGCAATCAGTGACATTTTCAAACACTAGATGAACTGTTTGTCAACTGCGTGTTTCTGAGCAGAGGATGGGGGTCTGCAGAGGTGCCGGCAGCCTCTAGCAGGCCTTCTGCTCATCTGCAGATGGAGACAGTTGTCCTCGGCAGACCTCTTGTGGACCCCCATTCCTGCTTATCTTTCTGCAGTCGTGCATTTCCTGTGCATTCTGATCCCAGCGAGTTGTGTGGTGGGGTGAGAGGCATTGGCTTCAGGTCTGACCCATGGCTGACCGTACCCATGACCAGATTGTGAGCTGTGGGAATGTGCCCTTGAAAGGGTCTCCACTGGGTATGAGGCCCAGCATCTCACCTGTGCTCTGTCTTGGTCACTGAGCTACTTCGTAAAGGCAGGAAATAAATGGAGGGGCCGATCAGAAGAGAATGAAGGAAGAAAAGAAGGGATGAAGGAAGGAAGAATAGGGGCAGTTGAGGCATCCATTTCCACAGAAAACCAGAGGGACCTGGGGAGGTGGCTGGATGAGGTTATAACTAAGGCTCTTTGGGAAGGATGGTGGTCTTCATTATGCAGGAGTCCAATGTATCCTTTACAATTAATGGGAAGAAACATCAGGCTGAGGGATATTAGCACACTGTAAGGAAGATCTTTCCAACAGAACGGCATAGACTCCTAATGAGAGAGTGAGGTCTTCATCACGGGGAGCATTCAAGCAAGGCTGGAAAGACCCCTGTAGGGAGGCTGTGCCAGATGGGCTTTCAGGTGATCCTCAATGGCCCTCCCCTCCTGGTGTTCATGCCTTTGTGTAAGCTCCTCGCCTTGAGTGCGTGCAGGACCTGGGATGTGTTTCTAACCTATAGAATACGACAAATGGGATGGAACATCACCCTTGTGATTACATCATGTTATATAAGACCCTTTCTCATTTGACCGGAGCTTGAGAGTCACCTTGTATACTTGATGAAGGAAGTGGCCCACAGGATGAAGTTGGAGAAGTCTGCTTGGTTAGGAATTGCAGGCTGCCTCCAAGACATGGAGGTGACTTCCTGCTAATAGCCAACAAAAAGCTGGGGTCCTAGGTCACATGGCTGCCAGGAAATGAATTCTGCCAATAACTCAAATTTGCCTGGAAGCTGATTCTTCCCCAGAAAGGCTCAAGATGAGAACTCAACCCAGCCGACAACTGATTGCAGCCTTGTGAGATGCTGAGCAGAGGACCCAGCTAAGCCGTGCCTGGACTTCTGACATGGAAACTGTGAGATAATGAATGTGTGTTGTGTAAAGCCCCTAAGTTTGTAATAACTTGTTATGTAGCAATCGAAAATGAACACAGACACTATCGCTGGGGCTTTGTGCCACCCTGTCTCTATCCTCCAGCTGGGCTGATTTTTCCAGTTATCTGATGCTGCAGAACAAATCATATCAAACGTAGTGGCTTAAACAACAGAAACTACTTATTACCTCTTGCAGTTTTTGTTGGTAGATATTTGAGAGTGGCTTGGCTGGGTGGGTCTGACACAGTTGTAGTCTTATGTCAGCTGGGGCTGCAGCCATATAAGGGCTCGACAAGGGCTAGAGGATCACACAGCTGGCACGTTTGGTGCTGGCTGTTGGCAGGGGGCCTCAATTCCTCTCCACAGGGATGTTTGAGTATCCTCATGACATGGCATCTGACTTCCCCTAGACTGCATGATCCAAGACACCAAGGCAGAAGTTGCAATGTCTTTTGTGACCTAGCCTTGGAAGTCACCCACGGTCACTTCCATTGTATTTAGCTGGTCACACAGGACTAGCTGGGATTCAGTGTGGGAGGGGATGACACAGGGAGGGTGTGAATACCAGGAGGCAGAGATCCTTGGCGAGCATCTTGTAGGCTGGCTACCATATTGATCTTCCTTCCCCTCCTCAGGCACACTGCCCACTCTCTCAACTCCAGGTCTCTGCAAAGACCATTCCTCTGTCAGGCTCAGTTTCTTCCTCTGCCTTCCTCTCACCAACTCTAGTTTATCTCTGAGGTCTCAGTAGGAGCCAGCCATACCTTTCTGCAGCCTGGAGCTTATGTAATTTAGGAGAGCCCTCTTCAAAATAAAGAAGACAAAAATATCTCTCTTTTACAAAATTTTCAGGACAGATGATCATTACGAGGGCTCTTCCCAGGGCCTTGGAAGGTGCCTGTGCTAGCAAAGGGTCCCAAATTTAAGCTCCACCAGCATCACAGTAAATCCTCTTCAGGGTCTCAGAGTAGATATCACTCCCTCAAGGCACTCTCTTTGGTCCCCTAGACTAAGTGACTTCTGTTGCTTCAGTCTTGCTGTGGGTCACACTTATAATCAGACATTTATCATCCCTTTTGGCAATAAGGTATTGTGTCTTATTCAAAAACTCTTTCTGTGCTTACTCTCAGACACTATTCTAAATGCCATTGACATAATAGTGACCCAGACCCAGACAAGGTCCCTGTCCTCCTGGAATCCTACGTTCAGGTGGGGGGAGAGAGGCAACAAACAGGTAAACAACAAACTTCTTTTAAAAGATAATTTCAGTTAGTGATGGATACAAGTGAACCTGGGCAATGAGAGCTCAGGGAAGACCTCTCTGAAAGGCTGACATTTGAGCTGAGACCTGAATGATGAGAAGGGGGAGATCTGGGGAGATGAGTGTTCCTGGAAGCCGGGACAGCAAGTGCAAAAGCCCTGAAACAAAAACAAGGTTTCAGTGTTCAAGATTGAGCAGGGAGGCCAGTACAGCTGGAGTGTAGTGAGAAGGGGCGAAAAGGATGGAGAGTCAGGTAAAGCACAGATCGGGTAGGACTTTGCAGATGGGCAAGAAACTGAGTCTTACTTTTATTAAGGTAAAATTCACTTAACATGCAATTAACCGTTTTAAAGTGCACACTTCAGTGGCATTTAGCACATTCACCACATTGTGCAACCACCACCTCTATGTAGTCCTGGGTTTTATTCTAAATCAATGAGAAGCCATTGGAGGGTTCAGGGAAGGGGATTTGAGTATGTTTAGCGTTTGTTCATCCCCAGAGGCCCCTGATCCAAGGCAAGATGTGTTTCCACCAGAATTTCCCCAGGCTACCCCCTCCTTCCCTTTCTCGCAACAAGACTTGCCCCCAAGACATCTGCTTCCATTGCTTTCAAACTCTTCCTTCTGTGCTCTTCTGAACAAACCAGCTAAGGTGGGAGGATGGAAGAAGAGGCGGGAGCAGGGAGGAAGATGGGGCCTTTAATTTCCAACTTTGAGTGTCAAAAGGCAATTTCACGCCTGCTGACGTGATTAGAGCAGTGGAAGTAATAGAGGCTGGCAGCTAATGGGGTGCTGGCTCCAGGGGATTCACAGTTACTGATTTTTCCCCCAACAGGGACAAGAATTTCTAGTGGTGTTGAAGCCTGCATTCCACTTGGGCGATGCACCTCAGTGCCCTGGGGTGTGGACCATGTTACTAGTGGAGAGGATGATACTTTGCCATAGACCACAGCGTTAGCTCTCTACCCAGCAGCCTCTGATCCTCTGCAGCGTTCAGTTCTCTCCGTACTGTGGAGGTTAAGTGTGCAGGCTGCCCAGGTCGGAATTCCACCTCTGCCACTTCCCAGCCATGTGACCCTGGGCAAGTGGTCTAATGTCTCCTCACCAGAAAATAGACAGTAACAGTCCTGCCTTGTAGAAATGTTGTGAGGATTAAATGAGATAATGTGGGCATCCAGTAGGTGCTACATCAGTATTTGCTTTTTGTATTTTAAAAAAAAGATCAAGGAGAGCACAGGATGGAACTCAAAATGCTATAGGAGCTTTGGAGGCAAGAGAGCTAGATGTTTATGTGAAATGAAGAGATTTTTATAAAACTAGTTGACCACTAGTTTAAACTTTTTTTTAAGGACTCTGTGGCCTACACCAAATGTATTTGTGCCAGACAGGGGCTGGCGTCAACCTGGGATGCAGGGCTTCAGACCAGCCTCCCAGAACTGTTTCCACTCCTGCTGTAGAAGTCTACCGTTTAGATTCTTTTCCTGAGAACACCATTATCCTCCAGGTTTCCATGAACTTCCTGCACATGCTACTTCCAGAGTGTCTGCCATGTGCTAAGCACTTAATAAGCTCATCAGAACCTTATGAGGGAGGTATGTGTGTCCTGTTGTACAGATGAGCAAACTGAGGCTCTGAGAGATTGGATTCTTTTGCCCAGGGTCTCCCAGCAAGGATTTGAACTGAAGTTTACCAGACTCCGGGAGCTAGAGCCTAACCACCACTCTGCAACTGCTGACTTTGTCTGCAGCCTCACACCTTCCTATATTACCTTTCAGGCTCCAGACAGGATGGTCCGTTCACCCCAGTGGTCAGCCAGACAGACAAAGGAAGCAGGAAGAGCTGACAGATGAGGAGAAGGAAATCATCAACAGGGTGATTGCTCGTGCTGAGAAGATGGAAGAGATGGAGCAGGAGCGAATCGGGTGAGGCCTGATGCTTCCCATCCGTTCTGAGAGCCAGTGAGGGCCAGGAGGCTCTGCTGCTCAGGGCGGGTGTGCTGTGGTGGGGCAGGGCTGCCTTCGGGGTTTGTGATCTGTGATGTACCAAGCCACCCACTCAGGCAGAACTGGAATCCTTGATGTATGAGGTGGGAGAGCTGGAAGAGAAAAGAGAACAGGGGAGAGAGTGGGCTGGGGGCTGGCTGGGGAGGGGGCTTCTGGGCTGGGGGTGCATTAAAGATGGAGAAGGAGGGATCTTCTGAGAGGGGGATGAGAGATTGTCTCTGAAGGCTGGAGACGTGTGTGTGAGCACAGGTGTCATATCCATTCCAGCTGCATAGGAATATGTTCTAGAGACATTGGCCATGCAGATGCCAGAACGATAGCTGAGGGTGAGGTAAGGGGGAGGAAGTGTATGTCAAAGAGACAGTATGTGAAAGAGCATATCTGAAACGAATTATATGAGAGAATTGGAGAAATCCATCCTGAAGGGAGGCCAGCACGAGAGCGAGGTAGCAGAGGTTGGGTCTGGACTCTTAAGAACTCGGCTTCCATCCCAGCTCCCCCGCTTGCCGGCTGTGGATCCTGGGCCATGTTGCTTCACCCTCTGAGCCTCAGTTTGCTCACTTGTAGAATGGGAGAAATAAAAGGAATAGTCCCACAGGATTGTTGTAAGGAGTAAGTGAAATGATGCTTGTATGGTTCCTGGACCAGGCCTGGTCATACTTCATGTTTAATGAATGGTAGGAGGAAGGGAAAAAGTGGGGTTTGGAGGGCAAAGGTAACAAAAAACATGTATGGGATGTAAGAAGGTGTGTGTGTCAGAGCATCAGTGAGCCAGGACAGTGTTAGAGAGAGAGGGAGGGCTCTGTGCCTGGGCTTGGGAAGGGTGGAGTGGGGAAGTGAGAGGGGAGGAGTGTCTGGGAGAAGAGGAGAGTGAGCGTATGTATGGAGGAGGGGGGCTCTTGGCGTGGGTGGAAACTTCCACTGCCAGGATGCAGGGAGGCCACCAAGGGGTCCTCTAAGACTGAACCTCAAATGGGAAATGGGAGGAGCTGCTGAGATGCCACCCCCTCCCCAGACCTTCTTCCAAGGGGCAGCCTTTGCCAACTGCTTACAACTGGTTTGGGCACTGGGGTGCCCTTTCATCTCCCTACCCAGCCACTCAGTGGGGGGTTAACAAGATTCTTGGATGGAAAATGATGCTGTGAACACACAGGAAGTGGGTGCCTTTGATTTGAGCCTCTGCAGATCATTTTATTCAGAGTGGGCTGGGGAGATCAGAGGTGCCATTGACAAATGACAAATAGCCTGGCACAGGCGGAGTCAGCTTTGTGCTCGGCCCTCCGTCAGGTTCCTCAGTAGGTTGCTAAAGGGATGGGTCTTGAGGGGTCTGCTTATAGGGTTGAGTTTTTATTTTGCTTTTTAAAAGATACGTCAGGAGTGAGGAGTTGTCCAGGTGGGAGGTCTGTGAGCATGTGTGTATGTGAGTGTGGGAGTGTGTGTGTGTGTGTTCACTTCAACCAACAAGGAGCCTCAGCCTTGCAGGAAGGAAGAATATAGATGTTAAATTCTTGCTTGGAAGCAACGACTTCCAGCCTTTTTCCTGTGGAGCACTTTCCACTAGCTAACTTTGAATTTTATACATTGATTATATCTCTCTCCCCGTTAGATTATAAGATTCCTGAGTGTAGAGATTTTTGCCTGTTTTGTTTGCCACAGAATCCCCAGTCCTAGTACATAGTAGGTGTTCAGTAAAGTATTTGGTGAGTGAGTGAGTGAACATGGTAGACAGTGCTGCCCCCCAATTTCTTTCTGCATCTCCTGTGACCAAGAGGCTGGAGAGCTTAGAATTTTGTAGTCCAGGGTCCATATTCCCAGGGAAGACACTATGATTGGCTGCTGCCTTATGTTTATATCAGATTCTATCCCTGTTAACTGTGGCCAGAGGTGCTGGCTACATTGTGCAAGCGTGGCCACTAGGCTGCCTTTGGGTGTAAAGTTAAGGGGGTCTCTGTGGACTGAGCAGATTCTGGCTTGAACATTCTAGAACAGGGCTGATGGGTTCCCTGCCTTGTCCCCCATGTCCTGCCACATTGCCTGACCTGGTGACATGGTGGGAGAGCACAGTGGTTAATCCCTGGGACCCCAGAGTCAGAGAGACCTGGCTTCAAATTCCAGCTCTGCCACTTATTCCCTGTGTGACCTTAGATAAGGCACTTTACCTCCCCCTCAGTTTCCTCAGCTGCAAAATGGGGATAACATTAGCACACATGTCTCGGGGAGTGTTTAATTCACATGCAAAGGATTATCGTGGTGCCTGGCACAGAGCGCATGCTCAGTTAATGGTGACAATCATTAATGACAAATTTGCTGAGGAAACTTGTTTTTTTACACTGGCCAAGGTCTCCATTCTAGAATCATGCCCGAGACTCCTGTTTGGCAAGCCCCTGGCTTCCCCTGAAGGAGATTTCAGAGCCTTCCAGGGAAGCTGGGGCCAAGCCCATGGTGACAGAGTGTCCCTTTGCTGAGAGAGTATGTTTTCTGCCGGAACGGGGAGGGTAGTCCTAGAGGACTCTGGCTGAGGCCGTTTCCCCCGCTCCCCTCCAGCTGCCAGCCCTTGCTGGTAGCATCGCCAGAGGCAAGCCCAAGCTATTTGTGTCTTATGACCTTGAACCTGCCCTCATTCCTGTTCTACTCACACTTCCTTGGGAGAGGATCAGAGTGAAGTCAGATGAAAGGAGAGAGACACGGATCGAGGCTGAAAACGGGGCGCCATCAGGGCTCCCCCTCCAGAACCTGAGGCTCAGTTAATGAGCCTTGGGGGCTTCAGTTCCCCACTTGTCCGATGAGGCGGGTCAGTCTGAGTCTCAGGATCCTTCCTGATCTGACTCTACAGTATTTGGGGGTGTCTGGTGTCTGGTGGAGGACCCTGTACCCTGTTGTTGGCTGCACCTCTCAGAGCAAATGAGCTCCTTCTGGCTCTTCTAACTGTTAAAACTGCAGATGTAGTTATGTCCCCTTCTGGGTCTAGACACCAGCTCTGTGATGCTGAGTTTTCTTTTCTATTACCGAACAGTCATCTGGGAGACAAGTGAAGTCATCGTTTACATAATAAACAATCATTATAAATGGGTACCATTTATTGATTGAGCACTTACTATGTGCCAAACATCAAACCTAAAAACTTGATATGGATTTAACTCATTAACTGCTCCTCTCAACCCTATCAAGTAGGTGCTATTTTGCAGGTGAGGAAACTGAGGCTTAGAAAGGTTAGGTCACTTGTCCAAGGTCACACAGAGCTAAGATATATGTCCCTGTCTGGCTGACTCTCAGAACCTATGTTCTAAACTATTAGATGTCTTTCCTGAAGGCATGGCCTCAAATTCTTAGACTTTGCAGGACATGGAAATTTTTAAAGCTCAGGTTTGGAGGGGACATTTGGGGAGCTAGAAGCTAGAATCCCTTCTGTGCTGGCCCAGTGATTCCTTCCCAGTGATCTTATTAACCTGTTTGTACCTCCAAAGCTGCCAGAACTGGTCTCCATGGTCCTAAGGCCATGGAGAGTTCCCTGGGAGAATCACCCTAAGGCGTCCCAGGAGGTGCTGCCGCCTCCCTGGGGCAGTTTTGCTAGAGTTTGCTGCCCCAGGGAGCACCAGATGATGCAGTGGACCAGAGTTGGTTCTCACCTTGGAGCCTCTGCTTTTGCCCAAGGCAGTGTCTAAACCTTCACTGAGTGGTAACTCAGCCCACAACCAAGCTCTGCTCTCTTCAGCACCCCCAGAAGGAGAGATGATGGTCAGAAGGGAAACTCATTAAAGAGCCTCATTTTGCCTCACCTCCCTTATTCAAGGCTAAGTGGGATCTCAGAATTTATTTTGCATGACCTGACTGCTGTAGACTTTCTATACTAGTTAGGACACTTGGCTTGCAAGAAAAGGAATTAGTTCCAGCTAGGTTGTTTCAGTTATCTATCACTGCATAACAAACCACCCAAAACTTACTGACTACAAGCATCAATAGTATACTCTTTTTCATAATTCTGTGGGTTAAGAATTTAGGCAGGGCTCTGCTAGGTTGATTTTTGCTCCATGTGGCATAGCCTGGGGTCACTCACTCAACTGCATTCAGTGGGTGGCTGGGTTGGACTGGAAGGGCCAGGAAAGCTCCAAACCCTTGTCTGTGCCTCAGTGCACTCTGCATGGCCCCTCTCTCTCCACGGAATCTTTCCTTATTCAGTAGTCTGGCCCGAGTCCTTTAGATGGCAGCTGACTCCCAAGAGAGCAAGGATGGAAGTCTCCAGGATTCTTAACAGCTAGGTCTGGAACTGGTAGGGCATCGCTCCACTGCAATCTATCGGAGAGGAGAAATAGATCCCATCTCCTCCTGCAAGAATGACTTATGCATCCAGGGAAGGAAGATGTTAATGGTGGTCATCTTTGGAGACTCTACCCCATTAGGCAAAAGGGGAATTTAATATAAGGATTCAGAGGTATCTCAAGGGATCCAAGGGCAGGAACACAGCCTGGTCTCATGAAAGGTCTGCTTCTCATCCCACATCTTAGAAAATATAATCTCATACTATACCTTCCTAGTTGTTATATTTCTTCTTAGTCCTAATTCCAAATTCCCCGGGAAGGAACTCTGATTGGTCCAGGTCACCCTGAGTGCCGCTCCTCATCCAATCAGCTGTGGCCAGAGGTGCCAGGCTATACAAACAAGGCTGCTGAGTGCTACTCTAGAGAGTGCAAAGGGCCTTTGTAAATTGAACAGACACCCAGGGGGTGTCCACAGGACTTTTAAAACATATTAAATATGGAATTAAACATTTGTCTGGGGAAATTTGTGTGTGCGGGTTTTGTTTTTGTTTTGTTTCCCAGTGGTAGGTTCCTCCATGTCTTTATCATATTTCTTTCTATCCAGAGCCTCTCAAAGACATTTACTCATATATTCTGCCTGCAAGGGGATAGGCAGCTTGGTGGCTTCCATTTGAGGTCATCATCCCTCAACAGATGGGCCCAAAGAAGTAATTAGGATTTGTCATTAACCTTGGTGTCCAGACACTGTGATAGAGGAGGAAGTGAAAGAGACACAGAGAGACCTGTCGTTGACAGAATCTGTTGGGCTGCTATCACCTCCCCATCCCAGTTCCACCATCCCCTATAGTTTTGGCACAGAATTTTTCCAAAATGTGGACAGGGGGAGAAGTGAGTAATAATGCTTGGAATTTGCTACATCTAATTAGGTAGGCATCTTTCCTATGGCTTGACAAGCTGACAGTAAACCAGGTCATAGTCTCCTCTTTCTAAAGGAAGATTCCCCTACCGCCCCGCCACTTTTTTTTTTTTTTTGACTTGGAGTCCTAGACATTCTGTGGGTAGAACTCAGGGGTTCTGGGGCATCCTGATATTATAGACATAGTTATCCATGTGTCTGTGTGCTTTTTTTTTTTTAATAAATTTATTTTTTTTTAATTTTACTTTTGGCTGCGTTGGGTCTTCGTTGCTGCACGCGGGCTTTTCTCTAGTGGCGAGTGGGGACTACTCTTCGTTGCGGTGCGCGGGCTTCTCATTGCGGTGGCTTCTCTTGTTGCGGAGCTTGGGCTTTAGGTGTGCGGGCTTCAGTAGTTGTGGCACGCGGGCTCAGTAGTTGTGGTGCACGGGCTTAGTTGCTTCGTGGCATGTGGGATCTTCCCAGACCAGGGCTTGAACACATGTCCCCTGCATTGGCAGGTGGATTCTTAACCACTGTGCCACCAGGGAAGTCCCTGTGTGCATTTTTAAGAAGAAATATTCATAGATTTCATCAGGTGTGGGGGGACTCTGAATCCCCCCCATGTTGAGAACCACTGAGTAGTACCTCAGTTTTCTCAGGGATTGGGTCGATGCCTTCTCATGTCCATCCAGCCTTAATAATTTATGGAATCTGTTTGCACAAAATGAAAACGAAGTCTTCTTAATTCCTTAAGCAGCCCAGTGCCTGGCATAAAAGAGAAAGCAAATGAATACATATTGGATGAATTCTAAACCCAGCTGACTAAGCCTCTCATTGAATGTTTTTAACCTCAGGGTTTCCTGGACCTTATCTATAAAATGGACCATGTGGTCTCCAAGTCCCTCTAGCCCAAGGTTCCTGAACCTTGACACTGTTTACATTTGGAGACAGATAATTCTTTGTGGTGGGTGCTGTCCTGTGCACCATAGGATTTTTTAGCAGCATCTCTGGCTCCCACCAACTAGGTGCCTGTAGTGACCGGGTCTGTTACCAAGCTGTGACAACCCAAAATGTCTCCAGACATCGCCACATGCCCCCTGAGGGGCAAAATCACCCCCTGTTGAGAACCACTGCTCTAGCCTTTTTGTTGAGTGGCTCAAGAAAGGAAGAAGAAACAAATGAGAATTTCCCTGCAACCACACTCAACTTCTAGAGAAATAATAATACCCCACCCTTACAAAGCACCATGTGTTGGCACTGTACTCAAAGCTTTATGTAGATTCATCTATGTAACCCTCACAACAACCCTATGCATTAAGCCGCATTATTATCATTCCCATTTTACAGATGAGGCAACTGAGGCACAGAGTGGTTAAGCAACTTGCCCAGGCTCACACGGTTAATAAGCAATACAACTGGGATTACAAACCCAGGCTGGCTGGCTCCAGGATTAAAGTCCTATTCTGCTATTCTATAGAAAGATAAACATTTATAGCCAAGCATTGTATTAGGAACTTTCAAATATGTTGCATTTCCTTTAATCCCTATTATGTTCTCTCAGAGAGACAGACTATTGTCTTTGCTTCACAGATGAGATTATTGAAGTTCATGGAGGTTAAGACACTTGCCCAGGGGCACACAGGTTTTACGTGGCCAAACCAGACTTTGAATCTGTCTTTCCACATTATCCTATTGCCTTTTGGCAGTGCAGGTAGGGATGGCAATTGACAAATGACTTCAGAGTTTCAGGGAAGTCAATAATTTACAGGGTGTCTCATATTTACTCAGGTTAATTGGTTCAGTCTCATACTTCTTCCTACCATAGGACAGTTCACCCCTCTCCACCACAATGACCCTTGTCCCCTGTGGGCCTCAGCAGCACATTCTCTCAACTCTACTTTCCACAACAGAAAAGGGCAGGTGGAGGGGTTAGAAAGAGCCCCAACTATAAGCACTGAAATGAAACAAAGGCTTCATTCTTTCAAAGCGGGTAACAGCGTCTGGGTAGCTAGACCTAGCCTCTGATCCCATCTCTGCCACTTGCCAGCTGTGTGCCTTTGGTAAGTGACTCCCTGTCAGTGTGCCTCGGTTTCCCCATCTGTAAAATGGGAGTGAATAATAGAACTGATCTCACAGGTTGTATGACTTAAGGAAAACCATGCACATGGAATGCTTAACACAGCTCCTGATAACTGTTGCTATTATTGGGTTTAAATGACCCAGCTCCTTGCCTGACTGACTACATTAGCCCAGTGGAGCCGTCTAGCTGTCTTTCTCTCTTGGCTCCAACTCTGACCCAGGGTGACTCGCTTCCCCAAAGTGCTGAGGTCCAGACAGGAATCCCACTCACCAATCCATCAAGGAGAGAGATTACGATCAATGGCTCCCCAGGTAGTGACGGTAATAAACAACAGTGGGAATTAATGAGTCTGAACTGCACACACCCTGCGTGCCAGCCGCGTGGCTTCATGACAGAGCAACTTAGTCATTTAAGGACAGGTTCCCGAGAGACTCTGGCATTGGAGTCTCAGACCACCCCCCTTCAGAGCAGCCATGTCCCTGTTCACAGCTGATGGCCCAATCTAGACTTCAGAAAATGCCGAGTTTAATAAACTTAATGGTAACATCCACTTGGCAATTAGGGTGATGGGAAAAGCAGCATGATTCTGGAATTAATGGTGTGTGTGTGTGAGAAAGAGAGAGAGAAGTTGAGAGACAGAGATAGAGACAGAGGGACAACATGACATCCACTCTCCTACTTTGCTGCATTTTACAAACCATTGTGTAATCATGCTCAGTCACAGCTCTAACGCAGCTGCTCTGGCTTCATACCATCAGTGATGGAACCCCAGCTTTTCACCATTTCCCTCACCAATTCAGGAACCGGCACATAAAGCCATCACACCTTCACTGGCAAGGTGTCCTCAGCTCTGCAGCTCGCCACGTTAAGCCCACTTCCTGGAGCAATTGTACATCCATTAGCCTTCTCTTCAGCATTCATCAAGACACTGCGGCAATACTGGTTTGAAAGCTCAAAAGCAGTTGCCTGAATGTTTCCGAGGCCAGTTTGAACTTTTTTGAGGGAGCCTGGGCTTAACAAGTAAGCACTGTCTGATCTGCATTTGGCTTATATCCTTGTCTGCAGAAGGCAGCCAACTAGGGCTTGGCTCCCTGCAAGAGCGGAGTGTGTACAGCCGTGTGTGTGAAAGTGTGTTCTGTACATGGGTGCTGATCATGCACCTGTTCCTGTGTGGGTACATGTGCCATCCGTGTGTGTATTTAGAGATGGGCACACGAGTCCTGTCAGTTTCTAGTCACTGCAGCCCCTTTAAAAGCTTCAGAAAGACGGATTTCATGGGCAGATTTTAGCACCCTCGTTATATAGGAAAAAAATGTGAGTATAGGGAGCTATAAAAGCCACAAATTTCCAGAAGAAATAATTAGCAGCAATCATGACTGAGTAGTTACCATGTTCTGGGCATTTTACAAACACTCTCATTTTTTTTTTTTAACATCTTTACTGGAGTATAATTGCTTTGCAATGGTGTGTTAGTTTCTGCTTTATAACAAAGTAAATCAGCTATACATGTACATATATCCCCATATCTCTTCCCTCTTACGTCTCCCTCCCTCCCACCCTCCCTATCCCACCCCTCTAGGTGGTCACAAAGCACAGAGCTGATCTCCCTGTGCTATGCGGCTGCTTCCCACTAGCTATCTATTTTACATTTGGTAGTGTATATATGTCCATGCCACTCTCTCACTTCGTCCCAGTTTACCCTTCCCCCTCCCCGTGTCCTCAAGTCCATTCTCTAGTAGGTCTGTGTCTTTATTCCCATCTTGCCCCTAGGTTCTTCATGACCATTTAACTCTCATTTTATCTTTGCAACAATCCTAGGAAACAAGGACTTTGTTTTCCCTAATTTACACATGAAAAACAGAGGCTCAGAAAGGGTAAGTAACTTTCTTGAGGTCACAGAGCTAGGAAGTAGCAAAGTCCAAATATGGACCCAGGCAAGGTCACTCCAGAATGGACACCCCAACACACATGCATCATAAGTGCCTTGTGGGACTTCCCTGGCAGTCCAGTGGTTAAGACACTGTGCTTCCAATGCAGGGGGCGCAGGATCGATCCCTGGTCAGAAAGCTAAGATCCCACATGCTGTGCGGTGTGGCCAAAAATTAAAAAAAAAATAAGTGCCTCGTATTTCTAAATTCTGAAAGTGTGTGTGCGTGCAGGTGTGCATGTGTGTGTGTATGTGTGGAGAGTCTATGTTTTCCTGGGGTTGTACTTGGAGAGGGTGATTAGAACCTCACAGAGTCCAAAGCCTGATCTGTCTGACATCCACAGCAAGGCAGGGAGGAATTGCCCAAACCTTGCTCTGGAGAGGAGGACTGGAATCTGATTTGGACCTGAATCAGGTGGAAATAGAACCTGGGTGGCAGATGGGGCAGGAATGTGGGTGTGCTGGGTAGAATAATGCCCTCCCCCACCACAAAGATGTTCACATCCTAATCCCTGGAACCTGTGAATATGTTATCTTACATGGCCAAAGGGACTCTGCAGCCATGATTAAGAATCTTGAGATGGGGAGATGATCCTGGATTACCCAATGTAATCACACGGGTCCTTATAGGAGGGAGGCGGGAGAGTCAGAGTCACAGCAAGATTGAAAAATGCTACACGGCTGGATCGAGGATGGAGGAAGGGGCCACAAGCCAAGGAAAGTGGGGCAGCTTCTAGAAACTAGAAAAGGCAAGGGAACAGATTTTCCCCTTGAGCTTCCAGAAAGAACACAGCCCTGCCTGCCAACACCTCGACTAAGTGAAACCCATGTCAGATATCTAATATCTAGAACTATTAAGATAGTAAATAATATATGTTGTCGTAAGCCACTAAGTTGTAATTTGTTACAGCAACACTGGGAAGCTAACACACAGAGTGACTCCTTGAAGCTGGCTAGCGTGCAATGGCATCTCTCACGGCCTTCCTGCTAGTGTACACTTTCACCACCACTGAGTTAGACCCACTTGGGGCAGTCTTGTAGTTTCAAGAGACCTGGTCCAGCCCCATGTGTAGACAAAGTCCAGGGACCTGCCTGCCTCATTCGACCTGGAACCACTGCGGCATTTGAAACTCTCACTGCTCCGAGCCTCCCAAGGACTCCATTCATATGTCCATATGTTGTCTCAGAATGGGGGAAGTTGAGTCTCCTCTACTTAAAGCCCTTTCATGCTGTCCCATCACTCTTAGACTCAAGACCCTGCATGGAGTGGCCCCTGCCCATCCTCCAGCCTCATCTTCTACCGTCCAGCCCACCAGCGCTGCTAAGCCTCTCAAGTCCCTTGCACATGCTGTTCCCTCTTCTTCCAGTGCCTTTCCTCACCCTCTTTACTGGGCCGGCTCCTCTTTATCCTCAGGTCTCAGCTCAACAGTCACTTCCTCTGAGGCCCCATCTTACTGTTCATGTCCCTCTCTGTGAGTTCTCATAGCTTCCCATACTTGTCCTTCAGAGCACGTACTCCAAGTGTAATTGTGATGATCGATGTGATCATTTAAATAACGTCTGAGTCCCCAACTAGAATGCCAGCTCCATGATGGCAGGCACCTCATTTGTTTTGCCCCCCCTTGGGTCCTCACTGTCCACTGTCACATGGTAGGTTCTCCATAAATATTTGTCAAATGAATGAGTAGACCATCTGCATCTATTTGGACAGCAAGGTCAGAGCAACTTGGGAATCCACTTCCCACCCCCTCTAGAGGTCATCTGTTGGTGCTCAGAGGAGGGGACATAACCTTTCTGGTGCCTCCGGGAGCATCCTGGGAAATGGGAGATGCCCACCCAGCTTCACTGAGTAACCGTCACCTCCCCTTAAGCACCCAGCCTGGTGATATATGGGTTTCCTGGACTGAGGTGCAAGTAGGAGTCATAAAGTTAATCAGACGTGTAAAGACATAACTAGAGAGTGACAGCCACTTACAGTGTCCAGCTAATTGGGCCCTTAATGTGGAGACATTAGACAGGCAAACAAAAGTATCCTGCCAATGCAGACAGGTCTTCTCTTAGTCATTGAAGGTCCTCCAGTTTCAAAACACAAGGGGAAATCTTGATGTTTCAGCCTCAGCATCTGAGAATCCCTGAATGTTGCCCATGGCAGGAAGCTTGAGGTGCGTCTCATCTAACCCCTCACATTATTGTCTGGGAAGAGGGCATGCAGAGAACAAAGCCTTTTCAAGGTCATTGACTGGATAAGAGGTAGGATTCAAAGCCATGACTTTTAACCCTTGGCTTACATGTTCTCTATCTTCAAAAATGCACTTTATTGTCTAATGTAACACATGTTTCTTGTAGAAAGTTAAGGAAGTATGAGGAGTCCAGGTAATTGGTGCTTTAGGAAAGGGGGTAGCAGAAGCTTTATAGAAGGAAATAAATATTGCTCATAATCCCACCACCTGGTGATAATCCCTGTGAATATTTCGGTGTGTCTCCTTTCTAATTTTTTTTTGTCCAGTGCACACCATGAAGATATTCAGATGAGCATCTTCCAAACCCAACCTCATATCGTGATCACAATTCTACATCCTGGGTTTGGGGTTTTTTTCCCCCACTTAACATAATAAGGAGAGCATTTTCTCATGGGATTTCTCCCACTGCTTCCTTCCTTACTGAAACATTTCTCAAAGTGTGGCCAGGAATTCACCAGCATCAGGATCGTATAGGGAGTCACTTCAAAATGCACACGCTCTGGATCCACCCCAGTCCCATAGAATCATTGTCTGAATGTTGAACACTCTCCCCAGGTGATCTAGATGGACCATACATTTTGGAAACATCCCCCCATGCCGTGGCTCTCAACAGGACTGCATGCTGAAATGCTGGTATCCGGGCGTGACCAGATCCATAGCTGAGGAGTTTTAGAGCTGGGGCCCCAGGCGTTGGTATTTTAAAAAAATTCTTTCTGGGTCATTAACATGGGTTGAGGGTTGCCGGCATCTTTCATAATGCACATAGGTCTCTCCTGCCAAGACTGGTAACAACAAACATTCCTTATGGGGTGAAGAAACTGAAATGTTTTATCACCAGGATAAAGACCCATCTGTGACTCATGGTCTTCCATGACATAATTTGGACTTAACTTCCCGCAAAGTTTTATTTCCAAGTTTATGCTACTTGGCTGTTGGGGCCCTCCCTCTTGAAGCCCTAGCATTCGGGGCTGCAGAGAGGATGTCCAAAAGGGCGGGCTACAGGAACCCCCCCGCTCATCTTGATCTTTGAGCAGAGAAGGAAGGTCTGCCCATCTCCACTCCACTTCCTTCTCTCTTTATTGGTCTGGACTGAATTCATAAATAACAAGGGTCTCTACGCTGAGAGATGTGAATAATGATTTTCAATCTGTTGTTTTTCTATGCCATTTGCTGCCACTGATAGAAGCTAATGAGACGCTCCCGGCACAGTGCGTGTTAATGGGGGCTGTTGGAGTTGAGGATCGAATGGTGGAAGGAACAGGCATCTTGGTAAGGATGCTAGACTGTGGGTTTGCAAGAGGTGGGTGACTCCACACCCTTATTTTCCAAGAGGAGACAAGTAAGCCTCGTAGGTTTCCTGAGCAAAGTACACTGCAGTTTAGAATTGGGTCATCTATCCTATGCTCTCTTCCTGAGCTGAGTGGGCAAAGCTTGACTTGAGGCAGGAGGCCATGAGGGGACTTCATGGAAAGCAAAGGTGGTTTACTGACACAGAGAACGAGATTCTAGCCCAGGCTGAGTGACCCAAGTGACTCTGTGCCTTGGGACCCCCATTGATAGAGTGAGAAGAACAAAATCTAACCGCTTTCTGGCTAGATCAGTCCATGAAGGAGAAAATAGGTGAGAACAAAGGTGTGTGCCAAAAAAAGAGAGAAAAAGAAAATATATATCACTGTGCAATTTCCATCCCCTGCCTCCGTTAGCTTACCTCATTGTCTCAATGCTATGGCATTGAAAGGCAACCTGAAATTCATCTGCTCCAGACGACTTCAAACTGTTTCTTTAAACAGTGGAACCAACTTTCCAAAGGAAATCTAATTCAACAGCTCAAACAAATGAAAGAGATAAATGCAGACATGCTCTGGATTAAATGGGATTTTTTGGCTCCTCAGAATCACTCCCACCATGCGACTATAGTGGGTGGCCCCAAAATGGTCTCTAAAGAACCCCTGGGGTGCCATAAAGCACAATTTGACAACCACCAATTTAGCCCAACACCTTCTCTTTTACAGATGAGGAAACTGAAGCCCAGAGAGGCAAAATTCAGGGCTAAAATCCAGATTTCTCAACCCTATGTTGAGGATTCTTTAGGGGAACAAGATGATGGCACAGCTGTTGGGTGTCTTGTCCCGACCTCTGAGAAGTCAGAGGCAGGTGAGATAGAAGCAGCTGGGGTGACTGCATGTGTGCAACTTGGTACCTACCAGTGATGGAGGGTCCCTTGGTGTGGGCAAGGCAGGGGAATCGAGCAGGGTGGAGGTTGGACTGTTCAAGAATGTCCCCATGGCTCTGCTTGGCAGTAGTGGCAGCGAGGTCTGATTAAGAACAGGAACTATAGCTGATTCATTTTGCTGTACAGTAGAAACTAACACAACATTGTAAAGCAACTATATTCCAATAAAAATTAATTTTAAAAAAAAAGAAGAAGAAGAAGAACAGGCACTCGAGAGCCAGACTGCCTGGGTCTGAGTCCAGGCTTTCTCCACCTCCCCGCTGTGTGACTTGGGTACCTCACTTAACCTCTCTGTGCTTCACTTTTCTCATTTGGAAAATGGGGACAAGAACAGTCTTTAGCTTATAGTGCTGCTGGAAGGATTCATTAAGAAAATCCATGTGGATTGCTTATCTCTGTGCCTGGCACATTGAAATTGCTCAGCAGACACTGGCTACTGGTGTTCTGAGACTGAGGACTGGGCGCTCCTGGTTTGTGCTGCCTCCCATCATCCTGTAAAAGCAATTTCTAGGGAAAATGCAGGGAGGGTTGGGGTAGAGGAAGAGGAGGAGGAGGAAGAGAAGAGCATGCTGCCTTTGGTTCTGCACATCCTGCCTCTCGAAGCAGCTCTGTCCGATCTGGGTCACAGCAGGCGCTAGAGCCTACAGGCTGCCTTTGGCTCCTCCTTGGGCTCCTCTGTTGAATGGAACACAAAGGGAGAAGCTGCTGTTTATAACACAGCGAGTAGCGTGCTTTGAGGGGATGGCAGGAGCGAGGAGGGCCTGTGGGGAGAGTCAGCATCAGGTGGCGGCCAGCAGGTCTGCCAGGGACTTTCTGGAGCCTGTGATACCCAAGTCCCATCAGAGTGCTTCTCACGCCTGTGGTGTCCACAGCTGAGAGCCAGTGCGTGGAGGGGTGGGCAGGGTCCGGCTCCATCTGGGTCCACTGGCTGTGGCTGGAACAGGAACAATAAGGTTCTGTTTGAGGACAAAGCAAAGAGGTGACTTCAGGCTGGTGGGAAGGGTCAAAAACAACCCACCTGAGATCGAAGCAGGATGCCCCCCCCCACAGGTGTAGTCATTATGTGTAGCCTTGCTATTCAGAGTGTGCCCTTGGGCCAGTAGCATCATGTGGAATCACTGGGGAGTTTTCTAGGAATGTAGCACCTCAGGCCTCACCCCAGACATGATGCTTCAGAATCTGTTTTAACAAGATGCCAGTGTGACTTGTGTGCACATTAAGTTTGAGAAGTGCCAGTGTAATACACATGATACCTGGCTTCCAGTTTTAGCTCTGTTACTTCCTAGCTGTGTGACCTTGGACGAGTAATTTAACTTCCTTGTGCCTCACTTGCCTTACTTGTAAAATGGCTTCTTAATAGTGCCTGTCTCTTAGGGTTGGGTGCCAAAGCACTTCATACCATGCCAGGCCCATAATAAACACTATGTAAGTATAAGCTGCTATTGTATGTCACTTGACATTCAACTCAGCTTGCTTTTGCTGGATACAAATTTGGGAAGTGGCCTGCCTTCATTCATTCATTCGTTCATTCATTCATTGGTTCGACCATCATGTGTGAGCACTCACTGTGGACCCCAGGTACTGTTCTGGTCCTGAGGACACAGCAAGGAACAGGACAGACAAGATCCCAGGCCCAGGGGAGCTCAGAGTCTAGGAAGGCAGCCAGGTATGGACTCACAATTACCTAATTACTTAATGTAGACAATTCCACAATTACTTACAAATGTGACAAGTGCTATGCAGAAGGGTTGCCAAAAAAGTAAATAAAATGGATGGTCAGAGAAGGCTTCTAAGGGGAGGTGATATTTTAACTGGAATATGAAGGATAAGGAGAATCTAGGCAGGAAAAGTGTGTGTGTGTCTGTGTGAGAGAGAGAGAGAGAGAGAGATCACAAATATGTGTAATGAGGGAAGGCTGCATTCCAGGCACAAGGACCAGAATGTGCAAAAGTGCTGAGGCAGTTAGGAGAACTAGAACTCAAAGAAGACCAGTGTAACCAGAGCAGTGGTTCTTAAACTTTTGTCAAAATCCCCTGGAGGGCTTGTTTAAACAGATTGCTGCCCCGCCCACGGAGTCTCTGATTAGGGTTGTTGTGGAGTGGGGCCCAAGAATTTGCATTTCTAACAAGTTCCCAGGTGACTCTGATGCTGATGGTCTGGTCATAACACTTAGTGAACCACTGAGCTAGAACATTGAAGCAAGACCAAGAGGGCGAAGAGGTTTGGGGTCTCATCTGGGGCCAGACCACGTAAGGTCATGGAAACCTCATGGAATGAGAACCAACTAAAGGTTTTAAAGGGAAGTGGGAGTGCCATGATCAGATTCATGTTTTAGGAATATCACCAAGGCTGTGATGGGGAGAACAGACTGTAGAAGGCATGAATGAAAGCATGGAGACTAAGGGGTTAGTCATCCAGGGGAGAGATGTCAGTGGCTTGGTTGAGGTGAAGATGCAGAGAAATGGGTGGATTCCAGAAATGTTAGAGCATTAGACATGATAGGATTTGGTTGGGTCATTGAATGTCTGGGAGGAGGGGCTCAGGAAGGCCCTCTAGGTTTCTGGTTCAAGCAAGTTAGCGGACAGTGGTGCCATTTCCTGAGAATGGGAGCAGGTTTGCTGGGGATGAGGATGAAGAGCAGCCAAGATGAAGAGTTCAGCTGAAAGCACACGTTTGAGACCCAAGTGAAGACGTCATACAGACAATTAGATAAACAGATCTGGACCTCAGAAGACAGTTTCTGGAGGAGGTGACATGAGAAAAGACTAGATAATGTTCTTAATCTGAAGTTGGTAGAATAGATGGGCTTTGGGGGATGTCGGAGGGGATCCATGGTGTTCTGAAAATATATCAGAATATATGTGCCTTTTTCTGGGGAGGGGTCCAGTAGTCATTATCAGATACTCAAGAATCTATGACTCAAAGAAGGTTAAGACCATCAGCCAGATAATGAGGGAGAAGCTGGTGGTCCTGGTCCTATAAGGTCCGTCCGTATAACCCTGACTCTGCTTCCAGGCGCCTGGTGGACCGTCTGGAGAACATGAGGAAGAACGTGGCTGGGGACGGGGTGAACTGCTGCATACTGTGTGGAGAAGAGCTGGGGATGCTGGGCTCTGCCTGTGTAGTGTGTGAGGACTGTAAGAAGGTACCATCGCCCTCCCCTTCCCTGCTTCCCCGCTCATCACATGCATAGGGGCTAGGCCTGGGCTCCAGCCTTTGGGGGCCTTGGGTCTTGGGGATGGAGCTTGGATCGGGAAAGGTAGTTGCCAGAATATGATTCCTTCTGGGATGCTCCCATGCCCAGCTGTATTCCGAGGTAACCCTGATCCTGGTTCCTCCCCTAGAAGTCACTCTGACCCTTCTGTCTCCTTGGAGCTCAGCTCCATCCAGGATGAACTTGGTAGACTGAAGTAGGACATGAACTATGGTTGAGCCTGCAAGTATCCTGGTTGTGGCTTAGCAAGTTATAGGTCAGGCTAAAGAGCATGCTGGGGGAATTCCCTGGCGGTCCAGTGGTTAAAACTCCGCGCTTCCACTGCAGTGGGCACGGGTTCAATCCCTGGTCGGGGAACTAAGATCCCGCATGCCACACAGTGTGGCCCCAAAAAAAAAGCATGCTGGGCTTCTGTCTACATGGAAGACACATGTGTACGTGGAAGCCCTACCCAGCATTCTCTACCTTGGGGTACAGTTCAAGCCACTTAGAAAGCCCCTCTCTAGCCAAGTTAGGCCAACTTAGACTTTGGTCTTCTTAAGCATTCACTCTTGAAGGGGAGTCTCCCTGTGCTCTCTCCACCCTGCACCCTCTCCTCAAGCTGTCTGAACTTGACAATTCCAGGACAGAAATACTACTGTCCTTGGGTCTGTCTGATTCCCAGGAAAGGAATTCAGGGGAGTGACCCAGCTGGAGACATCCATAATGTCACTTGGCATCTCCTACTTGGGGTCCCATTTAGCATTTAGAATGGAATATTGGGGAAAGGTTATCTACTCCAAAAAACTTGCCTTCTGTAGTCAACTAGATAGCGAGAATTTTGTGACCTATTTGTTTTGACTGCCAGAAAACTCAGCCAAAAGTATAATGTTACATCATATAGTCATGGCATTTACTCAGATAACATCCTTCTCCATAAGGAGTTGAACCTGTAGTCATAGTCTAGGGTGTCTCAGATTCATTTGGGAAAGAAAGAAGAAATAAAGTAATAAACAAAATGGATATACAGTCTCTCATGATTAAAAAATCATGTCAGTGGGCTTCCCTGGTGGCGCAGTGGTTGAGAATCTGCCTGCCAATGCAGGGGACACGGGTTCGAGCCCTGGTCTGGGAGGATCCCACATGCCGCGGAGCGACTAAGCCCGTGAGCCACAATTGCTGAGCCTGCGCGTCTGGAGCCTGTGCTCCGCAACGGGAGAGGCCACGATAGTGAGAGGCCCGCGCACCGCGATGAAGAGTGGCCCGCACTTGCCGCAACTAGAGAAAGCCCTCACACAGAAACGAAGACCCAACACAGCCATAAATAAATAAATAAATAAAATTTAAAAAAAAAAAATCATGTCAGTGATCTCCCTTGTATGGATGATGAAAACTCCAACCCCACAGGGACTCTTGGAGAATCCCTTTGTCCCGTGCTTGGGAATGACTCCAGTTCTTGTTATCACAAATCAGGACTCAGATTGGAACTTTATTCTAACTGGCCTTGGTCATGGAAGGGAGGTGAAGAAAGGAGAGTTCTATCTCTTTATGTCCACCAAGGGAGAATAGGGCTTCATTGCCACCATTCCCAGCCACTTCGCCTGATCACCGGCAGCTCCAAGCCTGGCATATCTGAGTGTGCACTGGGCTATGTTTTGTCCCCAGAATGTCTGCACCAAGTGTGGAGTGGAGACCTCCAACAGCCGCCCACACCCTGTGTGGCTCTGCAAAATCTGCATCGAGCAGAGAGAGGTGAGTGGATTGGTCCCATTCAGCTCCTGGAGCATTCTCCCTTCTTTGTACAATTCCCCCTTCCTTGCTATAACCAGGGGAGTAAGGTGGCAGTTGGGGGGCTGGGGAACCTGTTCAGGCACATGTCTTAAGGGGTTGGTATAAAAGGAACCAGCTCAGCTGTGAACACTGGTGGGACACAGTATTTGAATGAATTTCTTTTCTCATCTCTCGCTTCTGTGACTTTTCCTTCTTTCCCTCCCTGCTCTCCTCTTATTCATTGCCCTCTGACATCCATTATTCCCTACTCCCCATTTCTCATCTTCTGGGTCTTCCCCTACTGCCACCTTCTCTTTCTCTTTCCCTCTACCTCACTTCTTGTCTCACACTTTCCCTCATTTTCTTTTCTTTCCCTGTACAGATCTTCCTCAACTTACAATGGGGTTGCATCCCGATAAACCCATTGTTAAGTGGAAAATGCATTTAATACACCTAACCTAGTGAACGTCATAGCCTAGCTTACCTTAAATACGCCCAGGGCATTTACAGTAGCCGACAGCTGGGAAAAATCATCTAAGACAAAGCCCATTTTATAATAAGTGTTGAGTATCTCCTGTAATTTATTGAATACTGTACTGAAGGTTAAAAAAAAAAAAAAGAAAGAATAGCTGCATGGGTACAGAATCATCGTCAGTGTATCAGTTGTTTCCCATCGTGATCGTGTGGCTGACTGGGAGCTGTGGCTCCCTGCCGCTGGTCAGCATCACGAGACAGTATCCGATCGAGTATTGCTAGCCCAGGAAAAGATCAGAATTCAAAATTCGAAAAGGACTTCCATGGCAGTCCAGTGGTTAAGACTCCGAGCTTCCACTGCAGGGGGCGTGGGTTCGATCCCTGGTCAGGGAACTAAGATCCTGCATACTGCATGGTGTGGCCAAAAAAAAAAAAAATTCAGAATTTGAAGTATGGTTTTTACTGAATGCATATCGATTTTGCACAACTGTAAGTTCAAAAACATCATAAGAAAACCATTTTAAGTCTAGGGCCGTCTGTACTCTCCTCCTCAGAGCTCTTTTTTCCCTTTCATCCTTATCTCCTCTGCCTTTTCTTCTTTCTCTCTTTGCCTCTCACCCTTCACACTTCTTCCTCTGCACTGTCTTCACTCTATTTCTGTTTTTTTCTCTCATGGAATCTTTCTCTTACCTAGGCTTGCTTTTTATTACCCACTTTGTCCCAATTAACTCCCTTCGCCTTTTTCCAATTTCTTCATCACTCATCTTCTGCTGCAGATTCCTGCCTTGGAGACTGTTCCAAGGACCATATTTCCCTCAATATCAGTCAGGGTCCTGGGAAAACAGATGGCACAATCCATCAGGATTATCAAGGAGGCTTTGATAAAGGTGCTGTTTGCAAAGGTCTGGGCAGGGATGAGGAGGATCAGCGAGGCATGGTGAAGCACGCAGCACCAGCAATAGCAGGGTTGCTGATACCACTCCTGAGACGGAAGGAGTGGAGGAGGGAGCAGTTACCAGACTGGACACTAGGTATCAACCAGCAGGAATGTAGCCACTGCCTGCCTAGCAAGGAGGGAGCCAAGGGACTCAATACCCTCACCTCACTATCTTCTTTCCGCCGATCCCCCACTGATGCTCTCCTTGACCAGATCCACCTGGAGGGTGGAGATCAAGAAAGTCCAGTTACTGTAGTCCTTACTGGTCAGCTTCCTGGAGCACAGAGCAGGGTGAAAAAAGATGTAGAACCAATCTGAAGGGGCAACAGAAGATGTTCAACACACTGCCCCAGGTGGAACGCTAATCCACAAGGCAGGGAAGAAGGCCAGAGGTCTTGGGGAGGATGTACGTGGATCATCCTCTTTACAGCAGCCAGTGTAGTAGGGAGCACAACACATTTAAGAGGTGGGAGACTTGGTGTCCAGTCCACTCTCTGGCTGTGTAACCTTATACCTGTTCATAACCTCTCTGATATTCAACTGTTTCCATCAAGAGATTGGTTATTCTCTCTTGAGTGTTCAGGGGTATTGTGTGAATCAAATAAGAATTGTGAAAGACTGTGTACTGGTGAGAAAATGCACTGCCTATTGTGTCAGTGCTCTGTGAGCAGGGAGAAAAGTGAAAAATTGGCTCTCGTGAAGGCAGGAGCAATAGTGCTTGGCTGTCGTGTCTTCATGTTCTACCTCTCCTCCCCCAGGTGTGGAAGCGCTCTGGAGCATGGTTCTTCAAGGGCTTCCCCAAACAGGTCCTCCCACAGCCTATGCCCATAAAGAAGACCAAGCCCCAGCAGCCAGCCAGTGAGCCCGCTGCCCCTGAGCAGCCCGCCCCTGAGCCCAAACACCCTGCCCGGGCTCCAGCTCAAGGTAGGAAAATACAGCTTCTCCTTTCAGAACCAAGGACAGGTCTTGGCTAACTGGTCTACCTGGAGGGTGTCCTGACATCATGTCTGTGTTTCTACCCAGTTGGTGGACAGCCAGCCTCTGGGCTTGGGTCTAGGTCCCCTACGTCTCCTTCACAGCTCATCACAAACCTTTATCAAGGTAGTAGTTCAGGGAACTCTCCAGCAATGCCAGGCTGCCAAAAGACTTTGTTGTCATCCCTGATGGATTATTTAGAGGTACAACAGAGGTGGAAATCAAAATTAGGAACTGAGAAAGACTCCCAACATCAAAATACACGCTGGAGTCTGGGGGGCGGGGGAAAGGGGGCTTGCTGAGAAGGACTTCTTTGCTCCTGCTATTTCTTCTATCAATCATCAGCAAATCTGAAATTGGACTAATTAAAAATGAAAGGTGAATAGCAAGGAAATTAGTAAAAGAAAATTACCACTACTCTGGATATTATCACTATTATCTAAGTATTATTATTATTAAAATGATGGTAAAAAAGGGAGAGACAAAGCAATAAAAAGAAAAAATATGACCCCAGTGAAAACACATTTTAATATAATAAGACCACTAAGACTGACCAGATAAAGCCCTTGCAATACTTTCAATTAACTAAGTGATAAAATCTGGTCTGAATGAAAATTCTAGAGTTGAGCACAGTCAGTGCTTCTAAAAGGAAGGTTATAGTTGAAGGTCTCAAAAATTGAAGTGCCCAACTATAACTTCTCAAGGTGCCCTGTACAGTGTCTGGCAGTCAGAAGGCACTCAACAAATACTTTCATCCTGGCAAGCCATCAGCAATTTCTGCTCCTTGCAGAGACTCACCAAATTGTCAACATATACTGCATCCCTGAGAAGCCCCAGGTTTCCACCTCTAGAACATCTTTCTTCCTGGTTAAACATTACTCCCTCTAGGCTGAGAAGACTGCATAGCTTTACTGTCGAGATCTTGAACATCGGAGCCCAGGAAGACCTGAGTTTGAATTCCAGCTCTGCCACTTACAAGTCGTGTGAGCTTGGATGAGTGACCTAACCTCTCTAAAACTCTTTCCTCATCTATAAAATGAGATTAATAACTCACTGGGTTATTTTGAAGATTAAATGAGATGCTACAGGCATACCTCATTTTATTGCACTTTGCTTTATTGCACTTCACAGTCATTGCAGTTTTTTATAAACTGAAGGTTTGTGGCAACCCTGATCAAGCAAGTCTGTCGGTGCCATTTTTCCTGCTCACTTTGTCTCTCTGTGTCACATTTTGGTAATTCTCACAGTATTTCAAACTTTTTCATTATTATTATATTTGTTATGGTGATCTGTGATCGGTGATCTTCGATGTTACTATTGTAATTGTTTGGGCATTTTTTTCACAATAAAATATTTTAAATTAAGGTATGTGCATTTTGTTTCACACTTAATAGACTACAGTATAGTGTAAACGTAACTTTTATATGCAGTGGGGAAAAAGTTCACGTGACTCACTTTTTTTGTGATATTCGCTTTATGGCAGTGGTTTGGAACTGAACCTACAATATCTCCAAGGTATGCCTGTACATGTACAGTACTTTGCAGAGTGCAGCACTTAGTAAATGTTGGCCAGTAGTACATAGTATTAATCACCTATACACAGACAACGTACACTTACACACATAAATGGTATGAATTAGCTTATTATATAAACTCTAGACAAAACAAATAACTCTGAAAGATTCACCTCATTGGAAAGAAGTAACATCACCTGCATTGCATAGCAACTCCTAAACCATTATTGGCAATAACATCTAGTGCTGGTGAATATGTGGAGAAATGATGGTATAAACTGTTGGTAGGACTATAAGTCACCTCCAGCCTCTTGAAAAGTAATATGGCAGATGTTATTAAAATTTGAAGCGTATACACTATTTGATCCAACAGTCCCTCTCTGGGAATATATTTAACAGCAAGAAAAGTACCCATATAAAAGACATATGTATAAGTGTATTTATTGTATCATTGTTTATGGTAGCAAAAAATACTGGAAAAAACATTCATTAACAGGATAATTGTTAAATAGATTATGGTATATCCACACCATGGTGTATTAGCACCTTTTAAAATTGAATGATGTAGGGACTTCCCTGGTGGTCCAGTGGTAAAGAATCCGCCTTCCAATTCAGGGGACGCGGGTTCGATCCCTGGTAGGGGAACTAAGATCCCACATGCCACGGGGCAACTAAGCCTGTGCACCACAACTACTGAGCCCGCGTGCCTCAACGAGAGAGCCTGTGTGCCGCAAACTACAGAGCCCATGCCCCCTGGAGCCTGTGTGCCACAACTAGAGAGAGAAAACCCACATGTCGCAACTAGAGAGAAGCCCGTGTGCTGCAATGAAAGATCCCGCGTACTGCAACTAAGACCTGATGCAGCCAAAAAAAAATAAAGGAAATAAATATTTAAAAAAATTAATGATGTAAATGTATATTGTAGATTTGGAATTATGCCCATGATATGAGCTTTCAATATTCTCTTAATGAACAGTTACGGAACACCTAGTGAGTTCCAGGCTCTGTTCTTTGCCCCAGGGAATCAGTGAATGGAACAGATAAAATCCATGCTCTCATGCAATTAAAATTCTAGTGGGGGAAACAGATGCTCAACACACAGCAAATGCAAATACAACATAATATCAGGTAGTGATAAGTGCCAGGAAGAAAAATGAAACAGATAGAGGGGATAGAGGCTTCATGTTCGACAGAATGGCCAGAGAAGGGCTGTCTGAGAGATGATATTTGGGGAGAAACCCCGAACAAGGTAATAAAGAGGGCTCATAGAATCTTCGGAAATACCGTGTGCAAAGGGTTTGAGGTTGGAGCATGCTTGGTGAGTTCTGGGGAAATTCAAATTAAGTGAACAAAGCACATTCTAGAAACAGTACGTACCCATGATCCCAATTTGTTTGCAGTGGAAATAATGTGAAATTTGTAGATAGGCTCTACATCAAAGGGGAAGTTGGGAAAGGAAACTTTTAATTTTGTTTTAAAAGTTCTTGGGAATGGTGGATTGGCCCTTTTGTGAGCTCCTTAAGTGTCAGCTCTCCAGAAAACATCAAATATTGGGGGTTTGCCAAAAAGTTCATTTGGGTTTTTCCATAGGATGTTACAGAAAAACCCAGGTGAACATTTTGGCCAACTCAATACATACCCCTCATCAGTTTTCTCTCTCTCCAGGTGACGCTGATGACAGGAGGGGCCCAGGTCAGAAGACAGGTGGGTTCTGCCGACTCTGTCTTCTACTTTTGAGACAGGAGTCCTTTTCCCCATTCCTCCATTGCCTTTTCTCCATTCAATTCATGCTTTTCCTTTCAGGCCCTGACCTGGCCTCTGCTCCTGGGCGAGGAAGCTATGGGCCTCCTGTGCGAAGGGCCTCCGAGGTACGAATGAGCTCATCTAGCCGGGACTCAGAGAGCTGGGACCAGAGCCACGGCGGAGCTGCTGGTGACCCCAGCTGGAGCCCAGCAGGTGAGAGAGATGGGCATATCCAGACAGGCTTCCTGGATGAGGAGAATCAAAAGGAATGGGGAGAACAGTGGTTTTTTTTCATTTATTCATTGGTGCTTGGTAGACATTCAATGAACACTTGTTGAATGAGTGAGTGAGTGAACGAGTGAGTGAGTGAGTGAGTGAGTGAGTGGTTGGATGGATGGGTGGATGGATGGATGGATGGATGGATGGATGGATGGATGGATGGATGAACAAGGACCCAAATGAACAAGCAAACGGAAGTGCTAATGCAGGACCCTGGGACAAGAATTTGTAAGCCCCAGCCAGAGGTGGCAAAGCAATTTCTGTCATGAGCATTCAAGCATCTCTCCAGTGAAAAATATTTGGATTCAGGAAAGGTGGGATCCAGCCCAGTGAGGTGAGAGAAGACAGGGTATTCTTCTAGGAATTTCATACCTTCTCAGTACCAGGAACTGCTGTGTATATCATCCCCATTTGATCCCCCAACAGCTCTGTAGGAGGCAGTAGCATCTAATAGTCTCAGGTAGACTCTGGAGACCAAATGCCTGAGTTCAAACCCTGGCTTGGCTACTAAACAGCCAAGAGACATTAGGTGAGCTCCTTAACCCCTCTGTGCCGCAGTTTTCCCATTTGTAAAATGGAGCTAATAAAGCACCCACCTCATAGGGTGTAGAGATGAAATAAGTTCTTATAAAAATGTTTATCAAGTGGGTAGAGTTGTTGCCTCCATGAAGCATCTGAGGTTCAGAGAGGGTAAGTGACCAGCCCAAAGACACACAGCTTATATAAGAAAAATCTGGGATGCAAAGCTAGGTCCATGTGAAGATAAGAACAGTCTTTCAATAATTATAAAGTAGTATCAACATCTGCCAGATGTTGAGTGTTCACTATATGCCAGGCACTGTTCTGAGCACTTTACATGTATTGTATCATTGTGTCTCCACCACAACCCTATGAGGTAAGTATTGTTATCCCCATTTGATGGATGAGGAGACTGAGGCCCAAAGAGGATAGGTCATTGTGCAAGGTCACAGATGTCGGAAGCAACGTCGCAGAACCTGAGCTTTTCAACATCCATGTTGTTGCAGTGAGTTGCCCAGGGGGATCTGAGTATTGGAAAGAGAGAACACACGGAGGGGAGGAGAAGAGGGTCTGAAAGAGCTGGGAATGTCGGGGGGCTGCATCCAGTTCACACCCAGAGGACCATGCCTCATGCCAGCTGACCGGTCCCAGGCTTCTTCCTGCTTTGACTGTGTGTGAGTGTGTGTGCGTGCATGCGTGTGTGTGTGCGATATGACAGGCTCTTTCCTTTCCCCTGCAGGTTTGAGACGGGCCAACTCAGTCCAGGCCTCTAGACCCACCCCGGCCTCGATACAGAGTCCAGCGCCCCCCAAGCCTGGGCCCCCAGGTACGTGCCACCGACCCACCTGCCCAGGCTGTCACTCAGCTGTGACCCCAATACCTCCCACCCTTGCTTGCAGAACCCTCTGGGCTTTCTGCAAAGCTGCAGCCACCACCAAACCCTAAACTCTTCAGAGACCTTTAGAATGAATAATACTCCAGGCTGGGAAGCTGGTGGGGGTGGGAGGAAGGGTAGCATCATACCTACCTAAATGCAAGAAGTGACAGTACTTCATCCCTCACTGTTTCCCACCTTCTGACATCATCACTCCACTTTCACGATTTTTACCACATGCACCTATGATCTGCCCTCTTATTTCCTTAATATTTTCTTCAAATTGACCTCCTTTAAGAACATAATTGAGAGAAGTTATCATAAACTCCTTCAAGGAAATTTTAAGGACTTCAGACTTCAAGGAAAAGGCAAAGGTTCTCAGACAGATATGTGAGATTCAGGAAGAAATGGTGGGCAAAGAGATTAGTAATGTGAGAAAATCTGAACACATATGGCTTGTGTAAAACAATGGAAATAATTCCTAATTGGTGCAGTTAAAAACCCGTTATTTTAAAAGAAACCTATAATGATGGCATAAGTGGGAAACCAGTATTCCATACCAGAAAAAGAGAGTATATTAGTTTGCTAGGGCAGCCATAACAAATATCACAAACTGGGTGGCTTAAAATAACAGAAATGTATTGTCTCACAGTTCTAGAAGCCAGAAGTCCAAAATCAAGGTGTTGCCAGGGTTGGTTCCTTCCACAAACTGTGAGGGAGAATCTGTCCCAGCCTCTCCTCTTGCTTCTGGGGGCCTCGGGCATTCCTTGGCTTGCGGATGTGTCTTCACATCATCTTCCTTCTATGCATGGGTCCCTGTGTGTCCAAATTTCCCCTCTTTATAAGGGCGTAGTCATATTGGATTAGGGCTCACCCTAATGGCCTCATCTTAACTTGATCACCTGCAAATATGATCAAATATTCACATTCACAGGGACTGGGGGTTAGAACTTGAACATTTTTTGGAGAACACCATTCGACCTATTGTGGGGGGCTATTATACAAATTAATGTACTGAAAATAAAATGGTGCAATGACATTCTCAGTACTCTGGCCTGCTGAAGGTTCGGAGCCGAGGCCTGTCCTCTTTTGCTCAAAAGGAACATTTACAAAGGTTAGAGAAGTGTTAAAGTAGCACCTAGATGAGACTTTTCCCATGACGGGATCAGTATGGAAAGGCAATGGGAACCCAGAATGACTTTCTCACTCTGTCATTGACTGTTATTTCATGCCCCATCCCTGTGGCTCTCCCCCACATGCCAAGCTTTGGAAATGTAGTTATATAGAATCCTCTGGACCAGTAATGACCCCGTAATAATGGTGGACTCAAAGCCTGGACTTGCCCGTTACCTTGCAAGCGATTCTTGCTCCATTCGACCTCATAACAGCCAACAAAACATGAAGAGCAGGTAGTACCTGCCCTTCCCCACTTCACAGAGGAGGAAGCTGAGGCCCAGGATGGAAGGATTTGGGCTTGAAGCCAGGGCTTTCCAACGCCAGAATCCCCCAATGGGACCGTTCCTGCAACCCTGGGTGCCTCTGCACGTCACCTGCTGCCCCTGGGCCTGTGTCCACACTTGTGAAATGAGGGCGGCTCAGGGCAAATACCCAAATGATGCCGCCTTCTCTATTCCAAAGTTCTTTCTCTCTTTGCCCCACTCAGGACCCCCAGGAGGCAGCAGACCCAGTCCCGGGCCAGCAGGACGTTTTCCAGATCAGAGACCAGGCAAGTGTTCGCCTCTTTCTGTGCCTGCGCAGGTGACCACCTCTTCCACTGACTGAGAGAGAGAGAGAGAGAGAGAGAGAGCAGGGGCTGCCAGACATTGGCCCATTCTGCATCCTGAGACCTATCTGATGAGCTCCAAGGGAATTCCCTAATTCTAAAACTCTAGAGAGTCTGTACGAAGATTAGATAGATAGAAAATGACAATACATACAGTGGTTAAGAGTACAAGCTGCCTGCATTCAAATCACTGCTTCTTTACTTCCCAGCTGTGTGACCCTGGGCAAGTCACTTAACTTCCCAGAGCCTCAGTTTCCTTATCTCTAAAAGGAGAATAATCCAAGGACCTACCTCACAGAGTTGCTGGGAGGATTAAGTAAACCAATACATGGAACACCTTAGCACGTGGCCTACAATGTATGAAGACCACACCGAGTGACAGTGATTATCACACATGATATATATGCAGCAGCACCAATCACTACAACAGATTCATTGCTTTCTAATGCACCAGGTACTGTGTTAAGTGCTGTGCATATACTAGAAAATTTTTTAAATAATAGCTAATACTATTTGAGCACCTTCAGGTCTTAAAATTCCCATTTTACAGGTGAGAAAACTGAGGCTCAGAGGTAAGTAATCTTGCAGCTGAAATTCAAATCCAGGCTGTCTGGCTTCAGAGCCCATACCAGTGAGGGCTCTCAGTGAGGTGTGTTTTGCTCATGGAACTTGTTATAAAACATAGATTCCAAGGCCCCACCACAGGGCCTACAGATTCTAGATGGAGCCTGGGAACCTGGATTTTTGCAAGCCTTCCCTGGGTGGCTTTGACAAAGGCAACATTCTGAGAACCGGTGAACGGCATGATGTGGCCCCCCTGTCCACTGGAAGTGACAGTCCCGCATTGCAGGGCAGTGGGTGATTGTGGCACAAAGCTCGCCAAGCACCTGGTACACAGTAGGTGCCCATCACTCGCGGTAATGCTGCAGCAGTTTTCACTGCTGTCGTTATGACACAGGGACTCAGCTGCCTCTTTCCCACCCTCTCCCCATCTCCCCTGCAGAGGTGGCTCCGAGTGACCCCGCCTATACAGGGGTCACCGCCCCACCGCGAGAGGAGAGAACGGGGGGAGTTGGGGGCTATTCGGCAGTTGGAGCCAAGGAGGACCGAGCGGGCCGCCCACTGGGCCCCTGTTCCCAAGCGTCTGCTGCTGCTCCCCAGCCGGCCGCGGCCCCGGCCCGCCAGCCCCCACACCCACAGGAGGAGGAGGAGGAGGAGGAGGAAGCCAACAGCTATGATTCAGATGAAGCAAGTAGGTGACGCGTAACGGAGGGGTGGCTGGAAAAGTCACTTCAGGGGTCGCCCCCAGGGAAATAGGAATGGCTCTGGGGACAGCTCTGTACATCCCCAGGCCTCCAATATGCCAAACCTAATAAACGTATTTACCAAGTTATAAAAATACAAATTTGTGTTACTAAATTCACAAAATGACATCGGCTTTCTAAAGTATAAGTGCTATCTATTTTTTTCATTGTTGTAAAAGACACATAACATCAACGTTAACCATTTACATAATTTTTTAAGAGTGCATTTCAACTATATTCACAAAGTTCTATTTGGTGGTTCCATAGAACTATCATATGACTCAGCAATTCCACTCCTAGGTGTATATATAGATGGATATCTATTTTAATCGTTTCCCAGACTCTTTGGTGTGTGTCTTCTAAAAGTCACTTTTTAACCATGACTTTAAAATTTCTGATACTTCCTCTTGCACCCATCCATTCAATGATTTATAAAGTGCCTGCTCTATGCCACACGCACACACACCAGTGGTACTTCTCCTGGGTGTGGCTGGGAGCAGCAGGGGAGAGCTGGGGTGGCCTTTGTGAGCTGCAGGGAAGCATGGATGGGTTGTGTCTGGACCTGATGCATGCTGTGGGCTTGGGGGGACGTTCCAAGAGCTCCTGGTCAGATGGGGAGACTGGACCCACTCAGAAGAAATGGACCAAGGGCTGTGATCGGCGGAATGGCTTTGGCCCATCGCGTCACCTCCCCTCGTTGTAAAAGGGAAAGCAAATACCACCTCCCATACGGGGCTGAGGGGTCGTAAACTGAGGTACCTGCTGAGACAGGGCTTCATAAACCAGAAATCATTATTATATAGTACGAAACACACATGAGGAATTATTATTATATGACATGCACATCAGAAGTAATAATAGTCAACACTTGTTGAGCCCTTATTTTGTGCCGGGCACTTTTCTAAGTGTGTTACGTGCACATGCTCAATTTAATCATCCCAGTGAGCCTGGGAATAGTTGCTTTTCCTATTCCGATTTCACAGATAAAGAGACAGAGGCTCGGAGAGGTTCAGGGGCTTGTCCAAGTTCATATGGCCAGTGAGTGGAGGAACTGACAGTCATTCTCATTGCTGCAGCAGGTCAGAGGCCAGACCTGGAGGAAATATCAGCTGTCCTGTCTCTCCCAGGGGTCATGAGTCTGCAGGCTCAGGGAAAAGGAGTCTGAGGAGCCCACCCCCACCTCGCTGGCTGGGGGCTGTTTCTGCCCTGGAAATGCACCATGTCTCTCCCACCTTCCTGGCTTTCCACATCCTGGTCCTTCTGCCTGGAGCAGTGGCCACTGCTCCTTCCATCTGCCTTAAGTGTCTCTTTGCTGACCTGCCAAGCCTAGAAGATCCCTCCCAGCCGGTGTATGTCCCTGTTAGGAGCTGTCCCTAGTGATTTATAACAAGACTGTCTCTGTATTCAACTCCCTCCCTCACTCATCTCTATATTTGACAAGTACTTATTGAGCACCTACGAGGTGCCCCCAAACTATTCTAAGTGCTAGGGATACCATGGCAAAAAAAGAAAAAAATAAATAACAGACAAGATGGCTGATCTAATGGAACTAATATTCTAGTGGAGAGAAACATACCAATGAGTTCATTTCAGGTAAAGACAGAGCACTGTGAAGGAAATAAAATAGGGTGTATGACCATGAGGGTGGCTGCTTTAGATGGATCAATCAGGGAGGGTTTCTCTGAGGAGGTGACATTTAAGCTGCGATGTGGATAATGAGAAGGCACCAGCCATGTGAGGATCTAGAGAGAGAGCATTCCAGACAGAGGCAACAGCAAATGCTAAGACTCATTTATTCCTTCAGCAAGTAAGTGAGCACAAACTGTGTGCCCTGCACTGTGCCCAGCGGGGACAGCAGTGAACAAGGCAGTCACAGCCTTGCCCTCACGGGACGCTCAACCCAGCAGATGGAAGTCATTAACTAGGCAATTGCACAAATGATTAACTGATCACAGGTGTGCTGAGGGCTCCAAAGAAGAGGAGGGTCTACCAGGATGGGGAGTCCAGAGGGACTGAGTCTTCCTCTCCTCTGTAGGCTCAATGGCTAGCCCAGACCGCGCACACGGTAAGTGCTCAGGAAATGTTTGTTGAATGAATTAATGTCCTCTTGGTACCTGCCTCTGTCTTCTTCAGCCACCCTGGGTGCCCTGGAGTTCAGCCTTCTCTACGACCAGGACAACAGCTCCCTGCACTGCACCATCATAAAGGCCAAGGTGGGTAAGGGGGCCAAGCTGGGGACCACTCAGGATGTTCTGGCATTTCCAGGGGACTTGGGGAGGGCATGGGTGACCAATTCTGTCTCCTGTCATTGCCTTGTCTATCTGTGACAGTGACAGTGATGAGAAAAGAGCAGGAATTAGCCACGGCCAATTCCTCTGCAGGCAGGACTTCCTCCGGGGAAGGTCCCAGAGGGGTTTCACTTAACTGCAGCTGCCTCCCGGGAGTGGAGGAAACCAAGCTTCAAGGGCAGAGCCAAGATCTGCCCAGCCCCATCCACACCCTCTGGAGGGGATCTCAGAGGTGTCACCCAGGAGCAGTGACAGCCTAACTTGACAGCTGACATGCCACTGAACAGCTCCTTCTATAGACGGGGCTGTCAAGCTGGAGCTACAGACTGAGTCAGGACTTACTGTTGCAGATGCAAGGACAGTAATCTGGGCTTCTGAGAGGGGGGAAAAGGCAAACCAGATTGAAAGAGCATCTCCATGCTACAGGCTCCAGGGGCAGTGAGCCAACTTTACTCCAGCCCGCAAGGAAAGCTGGATGATGCCAATGCCAATCCCAGGAAGTAGTTGACCAGGATCTCTCCCTGCCCCAAGTCTGGTCTATAGAAAATAACAAGCAAGGTTCAGGAACCAGACTTCCTGGATTCAAATACCAGCTCTGCCCCTCCTAGCTGTGGGATTTGGGGGAAGTTAACCTCTCTGTGCCTCAGGGATAATAATAGAGTCTCTCCCATGAGGATGTTGGTAAGTATTACGTAGAAGGTGGCGGGATGTCCCAGTTTGCACAGATGGTCCCCAGCTATGCCTGTTGCCTTGATGAAATAATTAAGAACTCCCCTTTCCACTCACAAAATGTCCCAGCTTGGATGATCAATAATGTATGAAATGCTTAACACAACTTCTAGATCAACATACCCAGGTCACACCTTCAGCAGACACTTAGATGCATTTACACGTGCCCTCCAATAACACAGTGAGGTAAGGCCCTACATTATCTTATTTCATCTTCATAGGAACCTCTGAGGAAGAGATTATTATTAGCCCCATTGTACAGATGGGAAAACTGAGGCTTAGAAAGTTAAAGCCTGAGGCCACTCAGCTGGTAAGGGATAGAGCTGGACTTGAATCCAGATGTAACCACCTCCAGCTCCAGAAATGGGGGAAAGCCACACCATTACAGCCCCCTTGAGACAGGGGTACAGAAAACTCAACGGCTCAGGGGCTGGGCTGGTAAAGAGACGAGAAAAGCGTGTGAGACATTAGGGAATGGTAGTAACTTTGGTAAACTAAACTGGTGTGAGCAGGACCCAAACAAAGATGTTCAAGTTCAAATTTGAAAAACACAGCGTCTGCCAATTTGTAACCTCCCAATCCAAACAGACATTACAGACATGTTTATTAAATACCTACTCTGTACCAGGAACTACCCTAAATGTTGGGGAATATTAGAATGAGCAAGAATAGACTGTGCCCTCATGGAGAAATGGACAAGAAACCATCACTATAGCATCTCCTGAGTATTGTATACGCTCTGGGGCTTTCTACAAATTATTTCGTCCCATTTAATCTTCACAACAAACCTATGAGGAAGGTTTCATCATCATTCCCATTTTATAGATGGGGAAATTGAGGCACAGAGAGATTAAGGGACTTGCCCAAATCACACAGCCAGGAAGTGGTGGAGCTAGGATTTGAACCAGTGTTGCCCAGCTCAAAAGCCTATGCTCTTACCTTCTAGGCTACCCGGCCAGATTTCCCCCTTGCACCCCACTTTGTGGCCTCCTCTCCCAACCTAGTAGTAGCAAACGTTGTTCATACTGAACTTGTGCCAGGGCCAGAGTTCAGCCTTCACAGATGAGATCTCATTTAACCCTCCAAGAATCCCATGAAGCAGGGTCTGTGATCAGCCCCACTGAACAGATGAGGAAACTGAAGTCCCTGGAGATCACAGGGCACGATACATGGGATTGGGGATTAGTGCTGTGAGAGGAGACAGTGGGAGCCCAGAGATAAGATACCTGCCTCAGCCAGGGCCTAGGGGGATGGGCAGAGCGTATCTGAGCCCCAGGAATTTTGGAACTGCTCATGTTAACAAACCCAGCTTAACTCCCACCCCGGACAAACTGCTCTCACCTACAGTGGCTCATTTTAGCCATTTTAGCCATGCCAGCTCTGTGAGGGGGGCCAGGCAGAGATTGTGATCCCCATCATATGGATGGAGAAACTGCGGTCTCAGAAGTGAGTGCAAGGGCCAGGGCCAGAACTCAGGCCTCCTTTCACTGGCCTTTCCTCCTCTCCCACCCATTCGGGGACATGTCCTCCCATCCCTGCAATAACAATCCAGCCTTGATGGAGCACTTCCTGTGTGCCAGGCACTGTGCCAAGCACTTTACAGGTGGGATCACGTTTAAATCTCACCAGCCCATGAAGCATCCCATTTGACAGGTGAGGAAATGAGGCTCAGAGAGGTTAAGAAACTTACCTAAGGTCACACAGCCAGTAAGTGACTTGGCCAGGCTTTAAACCCCATCTGCCGGATTCCAGTGCTCATTTCAAGACACTGCATTTCCCTTCTCTTTCTTTGGAAGAGGAAGCACACAGGATGGAGTGATAGCTGTGCCCATTGCCTGTGATAGCTGAGCGCCCAGCCCTCCCCAGGCCCTCACGCCATTGCCTTCTTCTCTTACAGGGACTGAAGCCCATGGATTCCAATGGCTTGGCCGATCCCTACGTTAAGCTGCACCTCCTGCCAGGAGCCAGCAAGGTACCATATGGCCTGGGCCTCTTGGCAAGCGGGGCACATGGGCTCTGGAAAGCACCCAAGGTTCCCAGCTCAGAGCCTAAAATAGCCCTCCCCAAACCCCCTCTTCCCTGATTGGCAAAGTTCTTACAAGGGGTAAGGGATGGGCCAGAGCCATTCTCCTTCAAGAGGCAGGGGCTCTGCTCATTTCTCTAACTCAGAAACCTGGGATCCAGGAGAGAAGCTGATACCCTGATTATGCCCTTGACCTGCTCAAGCACCTTCAGGGCTCCCCAGTGCTGACCATGGTCCACCTCCCCCACCCATCTTGTGCCCCAGCCAAACACCTCTCAACAGAAATGACTAACTCTTTCCAGATAACTTGAGAAAAGGTTCTATTATTAAGAGAAAATGTACCCCCATCCCTTCCACCTTTCCGGGAGGGACAGTGGGATTAATTCTCCTTTCTTTGGATTGACCAACTCAGAGCACATGGCTGGAAATGGAAGTGTGCCTTCTTGGGTTTTATTTTTTGCTTTGTTGTGTTAATTTGACATGGATGTCCTAAAAACAAGGCTGCCTATATACTTGGTTACATGACCTTAGAAAAATGCCTTTCAGAAATCTCTGCAAGTATCAAATGCCCCATAAGACAAAAAAGGACACACACACACCCACACACCCACACACCCACGCACGGACACATACACACTTTATCTCACTCTTTTTTTGTTTGGATCAAGGAAAGACAGTCCCACCTGGCCATGGCCAAACTGGTTGGCCACTACTCCTTCTAACTCCCCAGCGACCTTTGCTTCTCCTTGACCCACTCCTTTGCCCACTCCTAAATCCAAACCTGCTTTGCCAAAGAATCCAATCAGTCATTTACATGTTAGTATGAATTAGATTTCTCACCAGGCCACCAGGTGCATTTCTAACCTTCTCTCTTAGAGTAAAATGAAAAATTTTGTTCTCTCTAAGGAATTTCAGGCATGGAGGATGCTATCTGGGGAAACAGAGGGGACCATCCCAATATCCCCAGAAATTATTTCTTCACTGCCTAGGAATGGGAGACTCTCATTTCTGCCTCCCTGGCCTAGAAATAATACTTTTTCTCAAAGAAAAATATCTTTGCTTTCTAATCTTTATGAAGAGTTCAAAGAGTGGGCCCAGTGCCTGGAGGGAGGGCTGGCCCAGTATCCAGTGTTGGTGATGCACCCTAGAGGATGACCCCACTCCCTGAGAACATGCATTTGGGAGCAACAGAGCCCCTGGACACTCCTGAGGGAAGTGGACTCCTAAGTCACCCACCCATCGCAGATGAGCCCAAGGGATGGAGCTGCAGGGCTGGCTCCCCACTGAGACAGATGTCTGTCTGGGTTCTAGTCCAACAAGCTTCGTACGAAAACCCTGCGGAACACCCGAAATCCCATCTGGAATGAGACTCTGGTCTATCATGGCATCACGGATGAGGACATGCAGAGGAAGACCCTCAGGTGCCTGCCGGGAGGGCGGGCAGAGAGGGGCCTGAGGCTGGGCAGACTGAGGCATGCGTGGTTCCTGGGGGCAGCGCTTTAAAACATCTCAGAGTAGTTTTTTGTTTCTTTTTTTCTTCTAAAAAGCAATATATATTTCTGATAGACACTTTTGAAAATACAGATAAGTGAAACTGTTAACATCTTGGTGTCTGGACATTTGGGTTTAGCGTGTGTCTATATTTGTGTGTATGTGTTTGTGTGTGTGTGTGTGTGCGCGAAAGTTGTTTTTTTTTTTAATAAAGTTGAGTGTTTTTAAAAGTTTATAAAAATGGGCCATCCTATTAAGTAATCAACCAGTTTCACTTAATATACTGACGCCACTTCATATTCTTCTACAGTGTATTAAAGTGCATTTTAAATTACATAAGTAATAAATGAGTACATTGTTCTTGTAAAGAATTACTGAGAAAACAAAGCTGCTTTCAAATGTTAGTCCCCTCCCTCAGCCTGGGTTGCCTTTCTCCTTCTGTGAGTGTGTGTATATTCATATATACATACATACACTATATATATATATATATATATATATATATATATATATATATATACACACACACACACACACACACACACTGTCGTTTACAATATAAGAAATATCATGTTGAATATATCTGGACCTTGCCTTTTTTCTTAACAATGTATCTTGGGGCTGTGGCCATGAGAAGACATTTAGATCTACCTAATTTTTAACTGCTTCAGAGTACTCCATAGCATGGGTTTATCACAGATTTTTTTAATGTTTTATTATTAAGTGTTATGAATATACAGAAAAATATAGAATATAATAAAAACAAATACCCATGAACCCAATACTCAGTCTTTCAAAAATCTTAATATTTGTTTTATTTGCTTCAGCTCTTTTTGTAAGGAATAAAGCACTACAGATGCAAATTGAAGCTCCTCTTGTATACTTCATCCCCCACCCCCTTCTCTTCTTTCCTCCCCAGGGCGAAACACTATCCTGAATTCTATGGGTATCATTTCCAAGCGTGTCCTATGCTTCAGCTACTTAATTATGTATCTATAAACAATATATGGTATTGTTGGCATCTCTTAAAATTTTATGTAACTGTTCACCACTTTATCCAGTTCCCTGTGGATAGACATTTAGATAGCTTCTACCTTTTCTCTATTACAAACAAATTTGCAGTGAGCATTCTTCATGCTTCCTTGTGTTCATATGAGTATTTCCTTAGGACAGAAACCAAGGAGGAATATCTGCTGGATCACAGAATATGGGGTGTGGGTCTTTTTAATTTTGCAAGGCATACAAACTGGTTTGCAAATGGGCTGTTCCAAGTACATTCCTATCAGCTACAATATTATTTTAAGGAAACATAAACATTTTTATTGCAGTGTAATAACATCCATTTAGAAAAGTGCACACAGAAAAAGTGTACAGATTGATGAATTTTCACCAAGTGAACACACTGGGTTAAGAGAACAGAACATTCCCAGACCACAGAAGCACTCCCCTTGTGCCCCCTTCCAGTGAGGACCTTTTCCCCCAGGGGATTCACTACCCTAACTGCTAACAGGAAAAATTAATTTAGTCTAGTTCTGTACTTTATGCAAATGAAATCATACCACATAATTCCTGTATGTCTGTCTTCTTTCAGTTAATAGTATATTTGTGATACTCATCCAAGTTGTTGTGGGTACTTGTAGGTTGTTCTTTCTCATTGCTATTTAGTATTCCATTGTGTGAATATAACACGATGTTATTTATTCATTCTACCGTTAATTGGCATTTGGTTGGTTTTCTGTTTGGGGCTATTACAAATAGTGCTGCTGGGAACATTCTAGTAGCTATTTCTTGCATACATTTCTGTTGTATATACACCTGGGAGTGTAATGGCTGAGCCATGGTGTATGTATATGTTTAGCTTTAGTAGAAACTGCCAGTTTTCCATAGTGATTGCACCAATTTACACTCCTACCGGCAATGGGAGTTCTGGGAGTTCCAGTTGCTTCACATCCTCATCAACACTTTTCCATTTTGGCCACTCTGGCGGCTGTGTAATGGTGTCGCATTGTGGTTTTGCACTTCCCTGATGAGCAATTACAACATTATTTTCAACGCGTACTGTTACATTTTTAGGGTTACTTCATAATTTTCTTAAGAAGTTCCCCCATTATAGAATACTTATGTTATTTCTGCTTTTTCACAACTATAAACAAAACTGTGGTAAAGATCTTTGTAGTTACGTATTTTTTCACTTACGTCTTCAAGGTAAATTCCTAGAAGTGGCATTACTAGGTCAAAAATGGTGATTATTCGTGAGTCTTTGGAGACATTGTCCTGCAGAAAGGATGGTGGTGTTTACACCCCCACCGGCTAAATGGAGACAATTTCTCTCTCCAGTTGTGTACAGTGTGGGGCTCAGCAGGAGGGTGTTCTGACCCTTCAGAACTTTGAACCTTGTTCAACAAATGTTAATGGCCAAGAAGCAAGGTGCTGTTAGTTCCTATCTGTCCCCCATGGGGGGAAAAGTCCTTTCTTCCTCTTAGTGTATGTCAGGATGAATTATCATGCCTCGATTGGTCCTTTTGGCCTCCTGAGGGACCTTTCTCATGACCTGCCCTTTTTTGTGCCTCTGGTCTACTCAATGCTGTGCAAAGTAGATAGCAAAAGACAATATAGTGTTCTGGAAATCAGGAGCTTAAAATTCTGGTTCTGCCCCTTACTGGGGAAAAATTATTCAACCTTTCTGGGCCCCAGTCTCCTCTCCAAAGTGGGAAACTCAGAGGTCTGGGGGGAGAAAGAATTAAATGAGAAGAGTCAGCTAAGTTCCTAGCCTAACTTTGCAACAGATGATGCTGAAATGACCGTAAAGTAGATGTAAAGGGGGCTGAACTTCATTAATCATCAGGGAAATGTATTGGGTTGGCCAAAAAGTTCGTTTGTGTTTTTTCCACAACATCTTGTGGAATACTAATAAATTAATACTACAAGGAGATACTATGGCCCACTCAGAAAGGCTAAAATTAAAGACCGACAAAATCGAAGCTAGAATGAAGAGCAACCAGAACCTGCCTAAACTGCTGGTGGGAGTGTAATTGGTGGAATCACTTTGGAAAACTGTTTAGAAGTTTCTACTGAGGTTAAACTTGTGTGTAGTCCATGGCTCAGCAATTCTGCTCCTACCTAACAGAAATATGTATCTGTGCATATAGAAAAGACATGAACATGAATGTTCCATTGCAGCTTTATTCGTAACAGCTAGAAATGGCTCAAAACCAAATGCCCATAAGTAGCAAAATTATTACAACATATTTACACAATAGAATACTATACAACCAAAAAAGGGACAGATAACTATTGACATGGGTGAATCTCACAGACATAATGTTGAACAAAAGAAACCAAATGTAAAAGGGTCTATACATCTGATTTAAATGTAGGTCAAAAACAAGACACTGAATCTTGCCAAGAGAACAAGATAGTGATTATCTTTGAGGGAGGTAGTGACTAGGAGGGATCATGAGGGTCTTCTGGGAGCTGGAGTGTTCTATATCTTGATCCATCTGAGTGGTAGTTGCATGGGTGTATGCAAATTCAAAAATCCTACAAGCTAGAAATTTAAGATTTGTGCATGTTATTGCTTGTTAAGTATACTGTGGTCAAGAAGAAATTAAAAGTACCTGGCCTAGTGCTCAATAAATAGGAAGTTGTATTATTCCTGTGCACATTACACATCCCTTGCCAGCATCAATCAGAGCTCTTGGTACATAGTAGGAGCTCAATATATGCTCTTCTTTCTTTCTCCATCCTTTATGTCAATCGCAGGATCTCTGTCTGTGATGAGGACAAATTCGGCCATAACGAGTTTATCGGTGAGACCAGATTCTCGCTCAAAAAATTGAAGCCCAACCAGAGGAAGAACTTCAATATCTGTCTGGAGCGGGTGATCCCAGTGAGTGCCTTTGTCCCAAGGGTTCAATGGGGAAGAAGAGTTGGAGGGGTGGATGCTGCCTTCTTCTGGGCCTGTAAAGGATGTGATAGATCTGTAGGGTGCCAGACAGGAGAGAGGCTGTGGCAGCTGTTGGAGGGAGGGTGAAGATTTCAGGTCAGAACATGGGGGGTTGCATCCTGGCCATGCCTTCTACCAACCCTGTGTTAGCATCACTTCTGAAGGTCAGAGTGGTTTGGCAGTGTGGCCTGCCTGGGTTCAAAGCCAGCTCTGCCATTTCCCTGCTCCCTGGCCTTCACCAAGGGTCTGAACTATTCTGGGCCTCAGTTTTTCTTGTCTCTAAAATGGGTGTTACAACAGCACCTGCCTCATAGGAGGCAGAACCTAGTACCTAATAAGCACTCATAAGTTAACTGTTGTTATTATAGTAAATAATACTTCCTTACCCACCGGTCGGTCAAGAAGTCATAAAGAATCATAGAGAGACACAGGAGGCAGGATACCATAGCGCTTAAGAGCATGGGCTCTGGAGCCAGACTGAGTTTGAGTCCCAGTTTCTGCCACTTATAGTATAACTTGAGTCAAATGACTTAACCTCTCTGTGCCTCAGTTTTCTTGTCTGTAAAATGGGGTAATATAGTACCAACCTCATAGGGTCTTTTAAGGATTAATGTAAAAGTACATGTAAAGCATTAAAACTGTTATTGTTAGATGTGATACTCACCTTTTGAGAAAGAACAAGAACCAAATTGAGGTTGTCCAATTGGGCTACACCTCAGAATCAACTAGAGATTTTAAAACCAGAACTTTACAAAATAGATTCTGTGGGGGATCTCCCTGGATATTCTGACTTAGCAAGATAGAGTGAGACCTAGCAATCTGTATTTTTAGACATAATCCAACCTACCCTTTTTTATGTCTGAGCCACCTGGGGCCCAAAAAGAGGAGCGAGTTGCCAAGGTCATACCGCAAGTCAGTGACTGTGTTCTCAGGCACCAGCCAGAGCCCAGCTTTCTTGCAATGCCCATCGTGCCTGCTCCCCCTGGGCAGTGGGCCAGCACCCCATTGGGAAGCCATGGGGGGTGGGAGGGGGGCTCCTGCAGCATCCTCCCGCCAGATGCCAGCCTGGGGATGGACTGTCTGTGTGCTGCACTGTATTTTATAGCACAGACAAAGGAACAAGACACAAGAGGGAAAATTGCAAGGAAGAATTTACACGGAATGCCAGGCTCCCAATAAATCATTAGACGTGCCTAGGAATGAAGCCTTTCCTCTGGGTCTTTGCCTGGTAACAGTTGGCTCTTCAGGCTTCGTCATCCTTCCGTCACTCAGTGAGTCCAGTTGGTCAGCACAGGGGCCAGGACCCCGTCTGAGTCTTCAGCTCCTGGGTCTGCCATCTCGCTGTGATGGACGCAGCCAGCCTCAGAGGCACAGACGTGGCAGGACAGGCCCGCACTGGCCCCAAAACCCTGCTGATCATCTCCTTTGCTCTTAAACCTCCCACCACCAACTCCCCTCTTATGCCCCACTAAGGACAGGGACCTCATAAGCTCTGACCCCTCGCCTCTGGACATCAGTTTTCCTCATTTCTAAAGTGAAGAGGTTGGATTTAACCAGTGCTCTTCACATTGTGTTCCCCAGAGCCTTAGAAGCCTGCAAAAGGGCCTTAGGAGACATGGGGGAAGAAGCACCTGGTGGCCCCTGTGCCACTTCAACCAGAGCAGGCAAAATCTTATCTGTTTTGTGCATGGCTACTTTGCCACTTATTGGTTGTGGCAAGTGGTTTAACCACTCTGACCCTCAGTGTCATCATCTGTAAAATGGGGATAGTAATACAACCTACATCAATAGGCTGTTGTGCATTAACATGGTCTCTCAAATGGTTAGTGTTATATACATTTTAGCTGAATGGGGGAAAGCTGGAGGGCCACAGAAGCTTGGAGAACCCATCCTCATGGCTCTGGATGCCAGTGGAGGGGAGAAGGGGTTTCTGGTCTTTCTTGTGTAGGGAGATGAGCCCCATTGACAATGTTATTTTTCCTTTCTGTCTCCTTCCTCAAGATGAAGCGTGCTGGAACCACCGGGTCAGCCCGAGGCATGGCCCTTTATGAGGAGGAGGTGAGCGCTGAGTGGGTATTGAAGCCACAGTCAGGGTCTGGCATCTCCCTTTTCTCTCCCTCCCTGGCCCCTTTCCCACTCTTTTACTCCAAACCACCTGCCTGTTGGTTCACCATGAGAGGTGCCCTTGCCCAGGGCATTAGAACATGAGACCAGGAGCATGCTTTTCACACCTGGAGCCCCCAAGGTGGGGGAAGCCCCATCCTCTCACACCTGAGAGACACCCTCGAATTCCTTGACCTTGTTAGCAGAAGCTCTGCTGGCAATTCTGCTGCACTAGAGCAATGCCACGCTCCCTCCATGGGGATGTAGGGCAGGTTCTTTGAGCTGTGTGTCTGGCAGAGGCTGGAGTTTGGCTTCACAACCATGCCCTCGGCCCCAAGGACTGTACTTTTGAGAAAACTGAATGGGTGGGGGGAGTCTGAGCTGAGTCAACGTTGGAATCAGGGTCAAGCTCAGCCTATGATCAGAGTCAGGGTCAGTCCGTGTCTAAGTCAGAGTAAAGCCATTGGCCCCCATGTACCTAGGACTGGGCCCCTTGGCTTTCATCATTTGCTCCTCCCTGGAGTCTGGGGTGTCTGCTGTCTGTAGTGCTGATTGCACTAGCACTGGCCCAGCTCCTCCTACTTTCCACAGACTCTCTTTAATGATCACCATCCACGTTGCCCGGACCCCTTCCCTCCTAGGCCCACACACCCTCTTCTCCTCCTGCAGCAGGTGGAGCGTATTGGTGACACAGAGGAACGCGGCAAGATCCTGGTGTCCCTCATGTACAGCACACAGCAGGGAGGCCTCATTGTGGGCATCATACGCTGCGTGCACCTGGCGGCCATGGATGCCAATGGCTACTCAGATCCATTCGTCAAGCTGTGAGTCAATGTCTGGGGACTATAGATGAGCCCCAGAGGGGGGTCCTAGATCCTTGCAAAGAGAGGACCAGAGAACTTCCCCAAGATCATTGTACATTGAGGCCCAGAGAGGGCAAGGAACCTGCCCAAGGTCACACAGTGAGACAGATGCCCAGAACTGGTGAGTGTGAGTCTGGAGTCTCAGTCAGCCTGGTATGTCACCCACCCATATGAGAAGTTCTGTGGCTCTTCTCCTGTGGGAGAGGGGTGGTCGGCAAGGTTACAGTAATCCCATTTGTAGCCCCTGGGAATCAGCAACACACCCCTCCAGAGTCCAGAGCCCCACCACCAAAGAAGCAACCTGACTTTTTCTGGATTCAGTCTGGAAATGCTCAAAGAAAAGACCTTAGGCTTTGGGGTTATTCCAGTTATCTCAGTCATGGGGAATAAGAGAGACTTCGTGTTCTGGGTCCTCTGAGAAGATGCCAAGAGGGGATTAAACAGAGGAGAAATGCCTGTGTGAGGGAAAGTAGGGGGAGAGTCAGGGGAAATGGGACAGCAGTTAGACGGCCATTCGAGTCTGACCCTAAGTGAGGGGACGAGGGAGGGAGGGATGGGTGGAAGCATCCCAGATGCAAGTTCAGCAAAGCCATCAGGAAGTCCTCAAGCCAAAATTGGCCATCACATGAGGCCCATGTCTCCTAGGAGTAGGCCTGCCGTAGGTATCCCTGCCATGTTCGGTAGTCAGCTGGGAGTGTGGCTTGGCACAAACATGGCATGGATTTCCAAGCGCGGCAGCTGGGGCCTTGGTCATTTATGTTCCCTGTCGTTGGAGGTCCTCCAGGCACATTCTCCAAGCCGCCATTGAATCAGACATGGGATGCACCTCCCATCTCTGCCAGCTACCAGCTGTGTAACTATAAGCAAGTTATTTGATGTCTCTGAGCCTCGGATTCTTCATTGGTAAAGTGGAGAAAACAAGTCCACCTTTTTCCAAGAGTGCCCATAAGGCTCAAATGAGATATCATATAAAAGGAATAAAATTACGCCTGGTACAGAAACATTTAGCTACTCTGAATAGAATTCTGCCTTGCTTGTGGCAGTAAAATGTGTGTTTATGTGGTGGTTGAGAGCCTGAGCTCTGGATCCAGACTGCCCGGGTTTGAATCCCAGATCCAATAGTCTTCAATATTCTCCAGCTGTGTGACCTTGGGCTCATGCCTTAACATCTCTGGGCCTCAATGTCCTCATCTATGAAATGGGAAGAGTAATATTGGTCATTTGGTCCTGTCCTCCAAGAAGCAGACACCAAGACTAGATGAGATGCTAAGAGATTTGCTGGGGAAAGCGCCTGGGAAGGAAAATTGAGAGAGAGCTGGAGGAGGACCATAGAGACAACAGGCCTGGTGCACATCTGCTTCCTGAGGGGTAGTGGGGGGATGGTTGGGCAGGAAGAATCTTAGACTGCAGTGCAGTTCTGTGTAAGTTTCAACCACTGTGGTGGGGAATCCTTGAGCGCAGTCGCCCATTAGAGGAGCCCCGCATCTCCCAGAAATGGGGCTGCCTACTGTCGCTGCTGGCTCAGGTACTGGCTGAGAGCAGCCTGTGGGGAGCATGGCCACATGAAAACACAGTGGTGAATTCAGAGCCCAGCAGCTTGTCAGTCTCCCCCTGCAGTTGGAGATCTGAGAGATGCATTTTCATGGAGTTGGTGCTCAATAAATACCTGCCATTATGGTTATAAATAATTACTATCACTATCTTACTCATGGCAAAGAGTGTTTATTAATGATCTCTCCAACCTGGGAGACACTCCTTCCCCCATCCCCACTGCCTCTGACAATAGAAATCAATGCTTCCCTTAAGGTCATGGCTACAAATGAGGCCACAGTGAACTTTGCTCCAGATTTTCTTTGAAAGAGGATTTTAGTTAACAAAAGAACACACATGTCTGGAATGCGTTTGATTTCTAGGAGTAATTTGGTGTAATTTTCTAATTTTCCCATATGGTCCAATAGAGAACATTAGCTCCTGGGCTCCTGTCCTGTACTCCATTGAATCCCAGACACATGCAAATTGTTTTTCTTAAATAACTCTCCCCACCACCCCTTCTCCCATCTACCCAACCCTCCAGAAGAAGTAGAGTTGCAGTGGTCACCAGTGAATCGCTGCCCTGGTGGGCATTGTAAAAAAGAAAACAGGAGATCGTTAATCAATTTAAGATCCAATAAAGTTTTTTAAAGTCAGAATTGCCCTTTATTTTTGTTCAGCATCTGGTACCTTTCAAATCCCCTTTTGTATCTCTTCTTTCAGATTATCCTCAAAAGCAGTTCTGTGAGTGAGAAAGAAAAGTTTGCCTTCTTTACAGATTGGGACGCTGAGGCATACCAAAGTTACACTCATGTTGAGAGTTGCACAGCTAGTGACAGCTTGCATCAGAATCCAATTGTCCTAACTCTTAAGAGTTTTTAGCCCATTTTATTTATTCGCCCAGAAAATATTGATTGAGCACCTACTACGTGTCATGCATTGTGTCTACAATGGGGAAGAGCCTTCTAGGCAGAAGAAATAGTCTGTGCAAAGGCCCTGGGATGGAAAGGAGAGTGAATGGGGTGTGGGGTGAAGCAAGTGGCACAAGATCAGGCTGGACAGGAGCAGGGACCCAACCACGCAGAGCCTTAAGGCCACATTAAGGATACTGAACTTCACCCTGAGGTCAAAGGAGAGCCATGGAATAGTTTTGAACAGGAGACTGATTGTAATCAGATTTGCATCTTGTCCCTTTTGTGCATACACTCATCGTCTCCCCAGGACCTGGGGGCAGCTTAAGAGATAATCAGTAGTGAAGCCCCAGGCACTGTCATCCAGGTTCTCAATGATCCATTGGGAGAAAGTCCTAGCTAAGAGCACAGACTCCAGAGGCAACAGCTGGGTTGAGTCCCCAGCTGTGTGACCAGAGGCACATGTCTCAACTTCTCTGAATGCTCAGTTTCCTTATATGTAAATGGGTGGTTGTACCATCTACGGTTTGTTGAGGGTTAAATATGCATAAGGTGCTTAGGTAATGCCTGGCACCAAGTAGATGCTCTGATGCACATTGGTCATTATTAATGTTGATTCACTTTCTGATCTGTTCATTATTCTCCCGACACTGGGAGGACCTTTGGGGTCATCAAGAGGCTGTTCTTATTCATTAAACTTCATCCATAATGGCCTCTCATGTCTCCTCTCAGCTGGCTGAAACCAGATATGGGAAAGAAAGCCAAACATAAGACTCAAATTAAGAAGAAAACCTTGAATCCTGAATTTAATGAGGTAAGGCTGCCCCATTTTCTGCCATGCTCTGGGATAGTTCCTATATGTGAGGGAGGAACAAATTCCCTGCTAGAAAGTTGTAAAGCACAAAAAAAAAAAAAAAAATTCTTACATAGATCAGCTTGAATTATCTAAAAGAAGAAGGAATGAGTTCCTCATCATTGGACAGAATCAAGCCTAAAACAAAAGCCTATAGATTGGGAATGTCATAGGGAAGACACTGTATTTGGAGAGAGAATGAATTAAATCATCTCCAATGTCTTTACCAACTCTAATAGTATATAATACTGATATTTGAGGAAATAAATAGCGGCAGTTGTCCCCTTTCACCCACCCAGTTGGCACTGCCCTCTCCCTCTCCCTCTGCTTCTCCCTCTCCCTCTGCTTCTCCCTCTCCCTCTGCCTCTCTCTCCCTCTGCCTCTCCCTCTCCCTCTCCCTCTGCCTCTCCCTCTGCCTCTCCCTCTGCCTCTCCCTCTCCCTCTCCCTCTCCCTCTCCCTCTGCCTCTGCCTCTGCCTCTCCCTCTCCCTCTGCCTCTGCCTCTCCCTCTCCCTCTCCCTCTCCCTCTGCCTCTGCCTCTCCCTCTCCCTCTGCCTCTGCCTCTCCCTCTCCCTCTCCCTCTGCCTCTCCCTCTCCCTCTCCCTCTCCCTCTCCCTCTGCCTCTGCCTCTCCCTCTCCCTCTCCCTCTGCCTCTGCCTCTCCCTCTCCCTCTCCCTCTGCCTCTCCCTCTCCCTCTCCCTCTCCCTCTCCCTCTCCCTCTGCCTCTCCCTCTCCCTCTCCCTCTCCCTCTCCCTCTGCCTCTCCCTCTCCCTCTCCCTCTCCCTCTCCCTCTCCCTCTGCCTCTGCCTCTGCCTCTCCCTCTCCCTCTGCCTCTGCCTCTCCCTCTCCCTCTCCCTCTCCCTCTGCCTCTCCCTCTCTCTCTCCCTCTCCCTCTCCCTCTCCCTCTCCCTCTCCCTCTGCCTCTCCCTCTGCCTCTCCCTCTGCCTCTCCCTCTCCCTCTCCCTCTGCCTCTGCCTCTCCCTCTCCCTCTCCCTCTGCTTCTCCCTCTCCCTCTCCCTCTGCCTCTCCCTCCCCTCCCCCTCCCCCCTCCCCGTCCCTCCCCCTCCCCTCCCCCTCTGCCTCTCCCCCTCCCTCTCCCTCCCCCTCCCCCGCCCCCACCTCCCCCTCCCCTCCCCCTCCCCCTCCCCTCCCCGTCCCTCCCCCTTCCCCTCTCCCTCTGCTTCTCCCTCTCCCCCTCCCTCTCCCTCCCCCTCCCCCTGCCCCCACCTCCCCCTCCCCTCCCCCTCCCCCTCCCCCTCCCCATCCCTCCCCCTCCCCCTCCCCCTCTCCCTCTGCCTCTCCCTCTGCCTCTCCCTCTCCCTCTCCCTCTGCCTCTGCCTCTCCCTCTCCCTCTCCCTCTCCCTCTCCCTCTCCCTCTGCCTCTGCCTCTCCCTCTCCCTCTCCCTCTCCCTCTGCCTCTCCCTCTCCCTCTCCCTCTCCCTCTGCCTCTCCCTCTCCCTCTGCCTCTCCCTCTCCCTCTCCCTCTCCCTCTGCCTCTCCCTCTCCCTCTCCCTCTCCCTCTGCCTCTCCCTCTCCCTCTCCCTCTCCCTCTCCCTCTGCCTCTCCCTCTCCCTCTCCCTCTCCCTCTGCCTCTCCCTCTCCCTCTCCCTCTCCCTCTCCCTCTGCCTCTCCCTCTCCCTCTCCCTCTGCCTCTCCCTCTCCCTCTCCCTCTCCCTCTCCCTCTGCCTCTCTCTCTCTCTCTCCCTCTCCCTCTCCCTCTCCCTCTGCCTCTCCCTCTGCCTCTCCCTCTCCCTCTGCCTCTCCCTCTCCCTCTGCCTCTGCCTCTCCCTCTCCCTCTCCTTCTGCTTCTCCCTCTCCCTCTCCCTCTGCCTCTCCCTCTGCCTCTGCCTCTCCCTCTCCCTCTCCCTCTCCCTCTCCCTCTGCCTCTCCCTCTGCCTCTGCCTCTCCCTCTCCCTCTCCCTCTGCTTCTCCCTCTCCCTCTGCCTCTCCCTCTGCCTCTCCCTCTCCCTCTGCCTCTCCCTCCCCTCCCCCTCCCCCCTCCCCGTCCCTCCCCCTCCCCCTCCCCCTCTGCCTCTCCCCCTCCCTCTCCCTCCCCCTCCCCCTGCCCCCACCTCCCCCTCCCCCTCCCCGTCCCTCCCCCTCCCCCTCTCCCTCTCCCTCTGCCTCTCCCTCTGCCTCTCCCTCTCCCTCTCCCTCTCCCTCTGCCTCTCCCTCTCCCTCTCCCTCTGCCTCTGCCTCTCCCTCTCCCTCTCCCTCTCCCTCTCCCTCTGCCTCTCCCTCTCCCTCTCCCTCTGCCTCTCCCTCTGCCTCTCCCTCTCCCTCTGCCTCTGCCTCTCCCTCTCCCTCTCCCTCTCCCTCTCCCTCTCCCTCTGCCTCTCCCTCTGCCTCTCCCTCTCCCTCTCCCTCTGCCTCTCCCTCTCCCTCTCCCTCTGCCTCTCCCTCTCCCTCTGCCTCTCCCTCTCCCTCTGCCTCTGCCTCTGCCTCTCCCTCTGCCTCTCCCTCTCCCTCTCCCTCTGCCTCTGCCTCTCCCTCTCCCTCTCCCTCTGCTTCTCCCTCTCCCTCTCCCTCTCCCTCTGCCTCTCCCTCTCCCTCTGCCTCTGCCTCTCCCTCTCCCTCTCCCTCTGCTTCTCCCTCTCCCTCTCCCTCTCCCTCTGCCTCTCCCTCTGCCTCTCCCTCTCCCTCTGCTTCTCCCTCTCCCTCTGCCTCTCCCTCTGCCTCTCCCTCTCCCTCTGCCTCTCCCTCCCCTCCCCTTCCCCCTCCCCATCCCTCCCCCTCCCCCCTCCCTCTGCCTCTCCCCCTCCCTCTCCCTCCCCCTCCCCCCACCTCCCCTCCCCCTCCCCGTCCCTCCCCCTCCCCCTCCCCCTCCCCCTCTGCCTCTGCCTCTCCCTCTCCCCCTCCCCCTCCCTCTCCCCATCCCTCTCCCTCCCCCTCCCCCTCCCCCTCTCCCTCTCCCTCTCCCCCTCCCCCTCCCTCTCCCTCTCTCTCAATCCTCAGGTCCGTCCAGTGCATCCAGTCCTGCTAAAGCCACTGTCTAGATACCCATTGAATGTGCTTATTCCTCTGTATTCACACTGTGACTTGTCAGTCATCTCAATACTCAATTGTTGAGCACTAGGTTATGGTCCAGCCACACAGCTGTTAGACAAAGCCATAAAAGTGGTGATGCAGAAAAAAATTAAAAGTAAAAATAAAGTGGTGATGTAGAAAAAAAAAACTGCTAACATGCAAAGTTGGTTTTTACCATATGTTATAAAATGGAAAAAGGAAGCCACAGTACAGTATGTTCATATTATATTTCTATAATACAATATTCAAATATTTCATATGGTATAAAATTCAAATTAATATTCATATTAATTTTTCAAAACAGACACCAGTATGGTCACACATGGGGAATGTTGACAGTGGTCATTCTTGGGTAGATAGATAACAAGTTTCTGTTTTGGGTTTTTGTGGGCTTTTGTTTTTTTTTTGCTTCCTTGTTTGTTTTAAAGATGAACATGAATGAATTTTATGATTAGGCAGAAGAGTTACTGACAAAATCAGATTATCTGAAAACATAAGCACCTAACCCTCAACTACCTTTAATCTGTGAACAATGGAGCGGGAGGAAAACTGCTTCAGAAGCTATCAGAATGGAAGGACTGAGTTCATGGCTATCTGGCTTTAAAGAAACTTGACCAGGACCAGCCCTCTTAGAAACACCCCACCAGTCTTCCCAACTTCAAGCAGAGTCATTGAAAAGAGAATTATAGGGCCTGGGGGGCTTTGTTATACCAAATGTTGGTTGAGAGGGGATCATCAGGCCTGGGGTAAAGGCCCCTTTGATTCCAGATACCCAGCACAAGGTCCTCCCCTTGGTCCATGAACCCCTAGGACTCAGCCTCTTAGCTCCCGATGCTGAAGGCTCAGAGAACCCTGTCACTCACATGTCTTCCTCTGCTGCATCTAGGAATTTTTCTATGACATCAAACATAGTGACCTGGCGAAGAAGTCACTGGACATCTCAGTCTGGGACTATGACATTGGCAAGTCCAATGATTACATCGGTGAGTGCTCCCAGCTCCCGGGGAAAACCCTATCCTCTATCCTCCCAGGAGAGGAGAGCCTTACCCAGGGATGCACAGGGTTGAGGGCACTGCTTTACTTTGGTAATTTCATTGTCCAAACGCTAAGTTGGGACCCATGGTCCTCACTTGGGTCCAATTTGGGTTACAAAGCTGGGAAGATTGGATCATGATTGGTTATTTGCTGAACAAATCACCTCCAGCAGAATAATTAAATTACAGAAGAGTGGAGTGTGTGGCCTCTGCAGAAAATAAGGTGCAAAGGAAGTCTCCTTAATCTATTTGCAAGTCCAGAATGAAGGTTCTACTGTTCCCAGTCCCCCTCCAAATAATGAGGAAGAACAGTCATTACAGGTGGAGCAGGGAGGGAATTCCAGACAATGGATACAGCATGAGCAAAGGTGTGCAGGCAGGATTGAGCAGGGTGATGAAACTGACTCTTTGGAAATAGATGATGAGTACCAGAAGTAGTGAGAGAGAATTTCAGTGAGTGCAGTGGTGACTTAAAGAAGGTCTTAAAAAATAGACAATGAAGTTGTGACTTGATGCCACAGTAGGGAGCCATTGCAGGTTCTTGAGTAGGTAGTCTGTAGGCAGAGAAAGCCAGTAGTAGTAATAACATGATAACCACAACCTCCAGAGAGAATGGATCCCAAGTGGCTGGAGGCAGGTGGGTCGCTGCTTGGTGGCAGTTTTTCCCCAACTAGACATTTGGGTCCAGAATGAGATTCCCGTGCCTGCCTCCACTCTGACCGCCTGCCCCTATCTTCCCATCTTGTCCTCCAGGAGGCTGCCAGCTGGGGATCTCAGCCAAGGGAGAGCGCTTAAAACACTGGTACGAGTGTCTGAAAAACAAGGACAAGAAGATCGAACGCTGGCACCAGCTACAGAATGAGAACCACGTGTCAAGCGATTAGGATGGTGCCCAGGTCCCCACCTCCATGCCCCAGCCCATGCCCCGTCACCCCACAGCCTGTCCCAGCTGCCCATTGCACTCTGGTCTCTCTTCTCTACGCCTCCCCCAAGCCCATCACTCCTGGAGCCTGCCTTTGCAGTCTCCCCCGCACCTTGGACATTGCCACCAAAAACCCCCCCTCTCCTCAACGCTGCGATGCAGGCTCTGAGCGCAGCCCCTCTCTGATCCCTCCAGAATGGAGCCATAGGGATGGGGATGGGGAGATTTTCACAAGGAGGTTGTTAATTTAACAACCTCTCAGCCTGGGTAAATTACAGAGGCTCTTCATCATTTAGGACTGTTTTTAGACCCTCCTGGCCTTGGACACACGCACATAACACACACGCACACACACACGTGCACAACTTGTTTCCTATGTCGCATCCACCTATACCCTCAGTTGTCAGCAGAGCCAGACAAGGCTGTGAGGATAAGCATTTGGGCAGAAATAGAGCATCCCGGGTCCCTCCACCGCTTCACATCATACACCCCAATTGCCACAAAGCAGACCCCCATGTTTAAACTCCCCGGTGACTAGGAACACACCCTCCTGGCTCCAGGTGCATCAAGAAATGACCATGCAGAATACCCAAAGGAACTGGGTAGCCCCCCCCTCTTTCAGGATGTCCCCTATTTGCTTCCTAGCAGAAACTAGCTCCCATTCTCTACCACCCACCTCGCCCCTTCTCCTCCTTCCCCTTCCCTTTGCCCAACGCCACGTTCACCTCTCCCTTCCTCACCCTCTCACCTCTTCTCTCTGCTCCCCCCTCTCGCCCCTTCTCCTTTCTCCCTCTCTGAGGGGGTAAAATAGCAAAAGCAAAAAAGTGTATCTTAACACAGCCTCACCTTCTCACCTCCTGTCACCAGCCTCACCAGCAAATGCTGAGAAGCTGGCAAAACCCTGAACTTCCATGGAGGTCTGCGCTTCTACAACCACCCACTTCCCCCCTTGGCAGAGCCAGGTGCCCTTGGGCCTTGGGCTGCTGCTGGCGCTGCCCTGGGTGCGTGGCAGCGTCCCGCAAGCTGTGCGGACGCCCCGTGGAGGGGCCTTCTCAGCCCCTGGCCTCCCCAGGTGGGCGCAGAAGGCGTGCGAACCAGAGGTCTGGGTTCCAGGGGGCCTCCCCAAAGCCCCTAGCCCTTCTCCTTCCTTTGCTCTTAGCGACATGAACAAATGACCCCCCCTGCCCCCCCCCTCTCTCTCTGACTCTCTTGCATCCTGTCTCTCACTCAGAATCGCCTCTGGTCTCTCTGTCTCTCTATCTCTTGCACCCTCTTCATTGTGTCCGGAGAACAAAACACCATCATGGACATAAAACTTTAGAGAGTGACAGATCCTGACACCAAAGGCTTTTGTTCCATCATGAATTGTTCAGTCTTTCTTCCTAAAAATTAAAAAAAAAATTTTTTTTTTCAAAGGAGGTAAAGGCAACGAGGACAAACATTATAAGGTTCAGGGTCAGGTCATCTTCAGTGCCCTGTGAGAAAGGTTTGATTTTTCCCAATTTCCAGTAAGTCTTCCCCTATGAAAATTGCCCCCCCTCTTTCCAATACCCCACCATTATCTATAGAAGTAGCCAGAGGGACACTAAAACTCTCACTTTCTCCAAACACACATCTTTTAACTTTCCATTTCGGGGCCCTCCACCCCTAGCTCACTTGACAAGTCATTGGAAGTCATTGATTTCTTGCCTTGAATAACCGTTTTCTAGACACCAGGTATTTTGCCTTCTCCACGATGGCCAACAGATTCCTGGCTGCCATCTTCCCTCCTGACCCTCTCTCTCCAGTGGCCCCCTTGGTGCCCACTCTCAGCCCACCTCCTGTTCATGGTTTGCCCTTAGGAGAAAGCATGCTGGCTGTGTCTTCCAGGCCTAACTCTGGCATTGGCGCTGGACTCAGCATGCGGCTAGCTCACAGTGCCTCGGTCCAGGTGTGCCCCCTCCCTGACTAATGTAAACACCTCTGCTAGAACACACACACACACACACACACACACACACACACACACACACACACACACACACACACACACACACACACACAAACACACGCCCTCTGGTGCATGCAGAACCGCCCATCGCCTTTCTTTGTGATGATGTAGCCAAAAATAAAGTAGGAATATCCAGGAAAACTGATGGCCTGGGTTTTTCCTCTCTGGTTTCTGGAAGCTCTTTCTCCCCACCAACATACATGATGTTACCTGGATAGTCAGTAGTTAATGAGCATCTACTATGTTCCAGCTACTGGGGATACAGCAGTAAGCAAGGCAGATGCGGTCCCTGCCCCCGTGAAGTTTGCTTTCTGATGGATTTCATCTTGGAAAGGTGGGCTCCAGCCAACTTGACTGACCTCACACCCTCCTGGAAGAATGCTTTTTGCTGGTATCCACCCAATAAGAAGGCAGCATCCTCATCTTTTCCCGACTAACCCAACCTTGGGGAAAACTCCCTAGTGGTTGTGGAAATCAGATAATTTCAAGGCTGAAAGAGACCACAGAGTTGAGCCAGAGCCTAGTTCAATCAGCTCACTTACCTGACAGATGAATAACCCAAAGCCCAGAGAAGGGAATTGGCACTTCCAACATCTCATGGCTGCAGTGCCAGGAAAGGAGCTAGATCGTTGGACCCCCTGTGCGATGCTCTTCATGTACCGATTATAAGAAGGCAGATCACCAAACACCTCTTTTATATTGAAGCACTTTCCATCCTGCGATGAACCTTTTCAGAAATGACCCCTCACTTGAGATTCTCAACAGTCCTGAAAGTGAGCTAGTAAGTAACAAACTTTCCAGAAGGATTTTTAAACTCACTACAAGTGAGATTTTCAGCTTAAGTCAAAAGAGCTTAAGCAACCCATCAGGAAGATTGGTTGCTTCTCAGAAGGAGCTGACAATTCCATCCAACAGAAACTTCTCTTCCATGCCAAGTTTTCTCACTCACAAAAGGGTGGCTCTCACTGTTGGGGGCAGAAGTTGGCATATTAGAATCACCTGGGGAGATTTATTTTTCAAACTACCCATGCTCTCCCTGCCACCATCCCCCCTCCCTGCAGATTCTGCTGCACCCTGGGGACCAGAGGTATATTTGAAAATATTTCCTGGTTGATGGCTTGGGCTTCCCACCTCCATCGTGACTTTGCAAACCACTGCCCTAAAAGTCCATCATTTTGCCTACGATTCAGTCAGCTACCACTAAGTGGAGAGGGGTGCCAGTTAGGGCCACACAGGCCTCTCAGAATGGCAGTAAACCCTAGTTGTCACTCTCTTTCCTGTGCTCATGGTGGATCACTAATCAATATGGCATTTTTCCCACAGAACCCACTAGCAGCATCTGCATCCTTCTCAACACAGCAGTCTACCCCTGGCAGCCGCCACCCGTCAGTCATGGGCAGCTGAAAGAAGCCTAATTTCCACTTCTGAAATGGTTGATCTCCTTCCCTAGGCGTGGGATATGCTTAACAGGCTGAGATGAATACACATGAGGAAAGTTTTCATAAATATCAGTACACCTAACTTGACGAATTTTCTTTTTTCCCCACTGAAACCAAACATAGCGTAAGAAGCAACGTGGTGTGGTAGAAATCACCTGACCAGAAAAGCACACCAGCTTTTTAATCCACTCAGTGCAACATTCAGATCCTGACTGTCACTTACTAGCTGTGGAACCTAACCTCTCTGAGTCTCGGTTTCCTCATCTGGAAAATGGGGACAGTATGTGAGTTGAGCAAGTCCCTTCCTCCTGTGGGTCTTCAACTGTATAGGCAGGACATCATTTGTAGTCCCCTGGGCCCACAAATAATGCTTTCATTTCCCAGTCATTCAAAGACCTAAACCTCGTTGAGGGCAGATCCCCTGACTGCAGTCCTGCATTATCTGTTTTGCATAAAACACACAAGAATGAGCCATCTATAATTTCCTGTTCTGTTTCTTTAAAGAAAACAAGAACGTAAAGTCACCTGCAAAGACATGAGGGCCTAATTCTGGATTTTTCCAATTATGCCCTCAGTTCTTTTAGAGTTGTCTCACTCATACCTAATTCTCTGCACTGTTTTACGGCACTAGGCTTTATTACATCTTTCCAAAGAATTCAGTGCTGGTTTTCTAAGGACAGATAGCTTTCGCACTCATGCTGGATTTGTTTACATATATTTTGTCAAAAGTATATATTTCATTAACAAGTACGATTGCCCAAAAAGCATTTGGGAGCAAACAGAATCTTTGATAAACATACGTTCCAACTGTATGTATAGAGTGTCACATAGACGAATGCCCATCCCCTTCATGGTCCCACATGCCTTAGGCATAAGTCAATATGTTATACAGAAGGAGTGGGGAGTGTCAATTAATTGATGAGCTGGTGAAGAGAAGGGTGATTCAGAAAGATAGCTAATTGTCACTGACGGACTGCTTCACCCAACAACAGCAGAATACACATTCTTCTCAAGCTCACATGGGATATTCACCGAGATAGACTACTGTCTCGGCCATAGAACGCACCTTAACAGATTCAAAAGCATAGATAGCATACAAGGTATGCTCTTTACCACAATGGAATTAAACAAGAAACCAAGAAAAGAAAGATCTGGAAAATTCCAACATCTTTGGAGATTAAATAACACACTTCTAACACACACATGGGTCTAAAAGTCTCAAGAGACATTGAAAAAATATTTTACACTCAAGGAAAAGAAAAAATAAAATTTAGAGACACAGTGAAAGCAGTGCTTAGAGGAGAATTTTTAGCACTGAATGCATATATTAGAAGAGAAGAAACATCTAAACTCAGAGATCGTGGAGCAACAGGTGAGACTATTCTGCAATGATTTCATAATTGGTGGAGACAACACATGATTTGGCAAACCCATAAAATGTACAACGTAGCGTGAACCCTAATGTAAACTTTGAACTTTATTTAATGATAACATATCAATATCAATTCATCTTGCAACAAATGTACCACACCAAATTTGATAATAGGGGAAACTATGGGTGGAAGGAGAGGGGACATAAGTGAACTCTGTACTTCAATTTTTCTTTAAACCCAAAACTTCTTTAGGAAATAAAGTCTATTAATCAAAAGGGGGAAAAGTATAGGACAATGTCATTTAGAAAAAAGAGAAACATGGTTAGAGTTTGTGTGTACGTGTGTGTGCGTTAACCTAGAAAAAAATATCTGGAAAGATCTCCACCAAAATGTTTATAGATGTAGTCTTCGAAGTTTAGGATCCTGGATGGTCTTTATGCTCCCTGATTTTTCTGACATTTTTCTTTTTATAATATGCAGGTACTGCTGTAAAGATCGTAGGAGACCATAAACCAATTTTGTAGGTAACAAAAAAAGACAAAGGAAACCCCCCCAAAAGTTTTTACTTATGATTTCTCTTGGGTGAGGTACTAACCTGGGTTAAAAAGCAACATTTTCAGAACAGTCTGAAGAAAGGCCTGATGTTCTAGGGGGCTGGATAAAGGCAGAGCAAGTCTCAGAGAGCAGGGGAAAGAGCTGGGAGACAGGGTCAAAGGGGTTTTTGATTTCTTAAAGGCAAAGAACAAGGGTATGGCTCCTCCCTTTCAAAGAAAGGAAACCAGTGACACTCCAGACTCAGGACACAGCTCCACCCTTTCGAGAAAATGAAACTAACAGCCTCCTAGACCCAGGCAGCAGAAGAGGTAGAAGCTAACAGGGTTTGGCAGCCAACTCTGCCGCCTCTGGCTCTCCTGTCCCTGCCTGAGCATCATGAAGAAGCTCAGAAAGACCCGAGCCAACCAACTGGACAAGTTCATCGAAGACCGCCTCCTGCCAGACGAGGATTTCCGCACGCAGGTCAAGGAAGCCATCCACATCATCTGCAGTTTCCTGAAGGAGAGGTGTTTCCAATCGGCCCCCTACCCTGTTCGGGTGTCCAAAGTTGTGAAGGTGAGTCCAGAACTGCCTGGCTGGGGAGAAGGGGGCTGAATGAGCAAGTGTTTCCACAGAGACAGAGCAAAAGGTTGAGGTCTCTGGGGCTGGTGGTTTCTGATTTATCCATGCCAAAACTATAACCACAGCTTGTGAAAGTAGCTTCTGGGGTGACGGCCTCCACCTGTAAGTTTTTTGTTTTGTTTTGTTTTTAGAGAAACATTGTGTTTAATGGTAAAGCTTAGCACACTCTAGCACCGGGCATGGCCTGGAGTCGAAGCAGCAGGGGTGGATAGGTGACCTCCACGGAGCCTCACATGGCAAAGAGGATGAGGAAGGCAACCATCAAACAGAAGAGTCCCATAGCCTCAGACAGGGCAAAGCCCAGAATGGCATAGGAGAAGAGCTGCTGCTTCAGAGACAGGTTCCTGGCATAGCCAGTGATCAAACTGCCGAACACTGTTCCAATGCCGGCCCCTGAACCAGCCACACCAACTGTGGCAGCCCCAGCACCAATAAACTTGGCCGCTGTGTCAATGTCCCGGGAGACAACACTGGTCTGGAACTCCCGCCTGGCCACCTGGAGTGGGACACTGCTGTAAGAAGGCTGTTCAGATGGGATCTCTGGCCTACTCAGGAAGGAGGCAGACACAGGCCTACTCAGACCCCTGGTACAAGAGCAGATCAGAGCAGGAGGAATGAGTAGTGCCCTGGTGGTCTGCATTTTTTCGGTCTGCACTCCCACTGTCCTGCTGCCCCTGCTCAGAACACAGCGCTCGCCCGGCTCAAGGTGACTGACTCACCTGTAAGTTTTTAACAAATGCCCAGGTGAAGTTTATAAACCACCTATGTCACGTCCACTACAGAGATAGACAAACTGAAGCCCAGCTGTATCAACAATCTGCTAATCATCAACCAGGCTGGGGACTCACCATTCCTGCAGACTCATGAGCTGGTTAAGAGTATAAGTTTTGAAAGCAGATAGCACCTGCTGCTGTGAAATCTTGGGCAAGTCACTTAACCTCTCTGTGCCTCAATTTCATCCATAATTCCCAGTACTTTGCAGGGCTTGCAGGTCAAGTAAAATAAGCCATGGACCAGTTTACAGTATTAATTATATAAGGTCAAAAAGAACAGGGAATAAAGAACACAGACCCTGTAAAAAGGCAACCAGGGTGTGAATTGCATCTCTGCCACCTACTAGCTGCATGATCGGGCTGATACATAATCTCTCTCAGCATCTGTTTCTTCATCTGGAAAATGAGAACAGATGATAATAGTAGCTAAATCATAGAGTTTTTGTGAGCATTCTAGGAGTTGACTGGTAATGCCTTCAGAACACTGAGTGGCTAGCACTCAGAATGTTAGTGATTGTTCTCAGCATTTTATTTAGGAAGGCTCTTCTCAGTGATAAATGTCAGTTCTCATCCTCATCACCTTTTTTAGGGTGGCTCCTCAGGCAAAGGCACAACCCTCAAGGGCCTATCAGATGCTGACCTTGTCATCTTCGTCACCAGTCTCACAAGTTTTCGGGAACAGCTTCAGCACCGAAGACGATTCATCGAGGAAATTAGGAAACAGCTGGAAGCTTGTCAAAGAGAGGAAATATTTGAAGTGGTGTTTGAGGTCCAGAAACGCCGAAGGAAGAAGCCCCGTGCTCTCAGCTTCATGCTCAGGCCCCCTCAGCTCCTCCAGGGGGTAAAGTTTGATGTCCTGCCTGCCTTTGATGCCCTGGGTGAGCACTCCCAGTCACAAGGTGTTTCAGCCTTTGTCCTATGTCAGGGCTTCTTCCTCTTTTTTTTTTTTTTTTTTTTTTTTCATGTTTCTGAGCAGAAATCTTCCTCAGTTCAAGAGTCTATTAAAACATAAACATCCCTTCAACATGGGGAGGAGATCTTAGTATCTCTCTCGGAGCAAGATAACTAGGGTCATATTCAGCCACCACAGTGACATTACACAACAAATTGGTACAATTTGGGGGTAAGACATTTCTTATACAACACCTGCTAGGCTTACTAGTTCTACTTATGGCAAATTGTGTGAATCTTACCTTTCTATAAATGAGGCAGCAAAAGATGCACACTACTACATATAAAGTAGATCACCAACAAGGTTTTACTGAATAGCATAGGGAACTATATTCAATATCTTATAAATTTGTAACTGAATCACTTTGCTGGACACCTGAAAATAACACAATATTGTAAATCAACTATACTTCAATTAAAAACAAATAGATAAATCCCAAAAAAATGAAGCAGCATGTATCTGGTGTAAACACAGTATGTTAATTTCATCTTTTATCCAAAGCATAAGGAAATATCATCAAATTTGTCTGAGGGTTGGAATCGGTAGACAATGTGCAGGAACACTGGGACAGGAAGCAGTACATCTCTGAGGCTCAGTTTCCACTGAGTACCTTCCATGTGCAAGGCACTGTTCTATGGCCATAAATGAGACAGAGAGGGAACCTCTCTCCTGGAGCCTGACAATAATAATTTAAATACCATAAATGAAAGGATAACTTGTTGTGACAAAAACTAAATATGGTGATTCAAAAGAGAATGATGGGGCTTAGAGGGCGTTTTTAGACAGGGCAACAAGGAAGGTGACCTCTGACCCGAGGCCCGAGGGATGAGAGGAAGCCAAACCTGGGAAGATCTGGGGCCTCCAGGAAGAGGAAACAGCAAGTGCAAAGGCCCTGAGACAGGAATGAGCTTGGCATATTTGAAGAAGTGAAATAACCAGGGGAGTAAGTAGCAAAGGGATCAAGGCAAGAGGTGAGATGGCAGAGGTGGCAGGAGACAGGTCACACCGAACCTCCTGGGCCACTGCGAGGACTTTGGATTTTATTCAGATGTCCTGGGAAGCAAGAAGTGGAAGGATCAGGTTTTAAAAGGCCTCTGTGGGCGCTGGGTAGAGAATGGGCTGTGGAGGATCCAGGAAGGAGGCTGCTGCCATCTCTGCTGTGTCCAGGTGAGAGATGATGCTGGCTTGGACGGGGTGGCGGCAGTGGAGCTGGGAGCAGCGAGGACTGGGGATGGCCCGCAGGCCTCCTGGCTCTGGGCCTGCTGACCTTTCCACTGCCCCCCATGATCAGTGAGCTTGTCTCCTCAGAGGGACTGAAAGAAACTCAGAGAAGAGCTGACATCTTCACATTGTGGATTAATTCCCAACAGGTCAGTTGACCGAAGGCTACAGACCTGACCCTAAAGTCTACGTCCAGCTTATCCGAGAGTGTGAGTCCCTGGGGAGAGAGGGCGAGTTCTCCCCCTGCTTCACGGAGCTGCAGCGAGCCTTCCTGAAGGAGCGTCCACCCAAGCTGAAGAGCCTCATCCGCCTTGTGAAGCACTGGTACCAAATGGTATGGCATGTCCCATCTAGACAGAGAGCAGAGGAGGAGGAGGAGGAGGGAGAGAAGGAAGAGAGTGAGGATATGAGGAGGAGGGAGGGGTGGAATAGAGGGAGGGAAGGAGGAGGGAGAGGTGTGGGGAGGAAGCAAGGATGAGGCAGTGGGAGGGGGAAGAAGGAAAGGGAGGGGAGGGGAGAGGAGTGGGGAAGAGAAGAAAGAGGAGCGGGAGGAGGAGGAGGAGAGGAATCAGAAAGGATGGGGGAGGAAGGAGGGAGATGGACAGAGATGAATGGAGAGGAGGGAAAGAGCATGAAGGAGGGGAGAAGGCAGGGAACAAGGAGGGAGAGGATGAGAGGAAGAAGGTGGAAGAGTAGAGGTTGTGGGGAGGGGGGAAAGGAAAGGGAGAAGAAGGGTAGGGCCCGGGACAGGTGCCAGTGGACTCAGGTATCTCATTCTTCCTGGTCTTCCCTTATCAGGAAATAACAACTCCACCCTTCCAGTTACTCTGGACAAAACCGTGGCTCTTTCTTATCTTTTGCACACACACACACACACACACACACACACACACACACACGCACACAAATACATATCCAACCAGTCTGTAAATGGCTTGGTCCTGTATCTAAAATATACCCATTATCATCAGCCATCACCACCTCAGTCACTCCCACCCTGGTTCAAGTCACTTGGGAGGCTCACAGGATCTGCCCTCGACCTCTCTGAACCCCCATCTCTGCCCCCTCACCACTCCCCCAGGCCATGCTCTCCTCTTCATTAGTCCTCCAAGAGGGAAACTCTACTCCAGCCTCAGGGCCTTTGCATGAGCTTATTTGTTTATTGCCTGTCTCCCCACTAAAAATGTACATAAAAGAAGGGATTTGTATATTTTCTTCACTGCTGTATCCCCAGAACCTAGAATAGTGCCTGGCACATAATAGGTTCTCAGTAAGTAATTACTCAATAAATTAATTAGTGCTAACACCCCCACCCCCCAACACACTCTTCTGTTCACTTCCTAGCTGTCTGAATTTGGGCAAATGAATTAACATCTTGTCCCTCCCGTTTTCTCACTTGCAAATAGTAACATGGCACAGCAGTAGTAAATCACATACCACAGTGATGCGCATATAGATTGCTTTGGGTAGTATGCACATTGTAACAATATTAATTCCTTGAATCCATGAGCATGGTATATCTTTCCTTTTATTTTTGTCATCTTCAGTTTCTCTCATCAAAGTCTTATATACTTCAGGGTACAAGTCTTTCACATTTATGGTTAAAGTTATTCCTAGTTTTTTCTTCTTTTTGATGCAATTGTAAATGAGATTGTTTTAAAATTTCTCTTTCTGATAGTTTGTTATTCATGTATAGAAATGCAACAGATTTCTGTATATTATTTTTGTGTCCTGCAATATTCCTGTATTCAGTTTTTAGTTCTAAAAGTTTTTTGGTGGCGTCTTTAGGGTTTTCTATGTATAGTATCATGTCACCTGCAAATAGCAATAGTGTAACTTCTGTTTTAATTTGGATGCATTTTGTTTCCTTTTTTAATGTTTTTTTAAAGTTTATTTATTTTTGGATCTGTTGGGTCTTTGTTGCTGCGCGTGGGCTTTCCCTAGTTGCAGCGAGCGGGGGCTACTCTTCCTTGCAGTTCACGGGCTTCTTATTGCGGTGGCTTCTCTTGTTGCGGAGCACGGGCTGTCGGCCCTTGGGCTTCAGTAGTTGCAGCACGCAGGCTCAGTAGTTGTGGTGCATGGGGTGGGCTTAGTCGCTCCGCGGCATGCGGGATCTTCCCGGAGCAGGGCTCGAACCCATGTCACCTGCATTGGCAGGCGGATTCTTAACCACTGCGCCACCAGGGAAGTCCCTGCATTTTGTTTCTTTTTCATGCCTGATTGCCATGGACGGACTTCCAATACTATGTTGAATATATGTGGGGAGAGTGGGCATATATGTCTTGTTCCTGATCTTAAAGGAAAAGCTTTCAGCCTTCACCATTGAGTATGGTTTAGCTGTGGGTTGGTCGTATAGGGCCTATATTGAGTTATGTTCTCTCCATACCCACCTTGTTAAGAGTTTGTATCACAGATGGCTGTTGAATTTTCTCAAATGATTTTTCTGTATCTGTGGAAATGGTCATATGCTTTTTATCCTTCGTTTTGTTAATGCAAATGTATCACGTTGATTGATTTGTGGATACAGAAGCATCCTTGAATCGGTGGAATATATCCAACTTGATCAGGGTGTATGATCTTTTAATATATTGTTGAATTTGCTTTGCTAATATTTTGTGGAGGATTTTTGCATCTATGATCATCAGGCCTATAATTTTCTTTTTTTGTAACATCTTTGTCTGGTTTTGGTGTAGAATGAGTTTGGAACCATCTCTTAATCCACAATTTTCTGGAATAGTTTGAGAAGAATAGGCATTAACTCTTCTTCACATAAAAGCTGAACAAACTCATTTTCCTAATTTTTTTTCCTCTTCTCAGTGTAGGATGAGACGTGGGAAAAAACTGCCCCCACAATATGCCCTGGAGCTCCTGACAGTCTATGCTTGGGAGCAAGGAAGCATGGAAACAGAATTCAGCACAGCTCAGGGATTTCGGACTGTTTTGGAATTAGTCCTGAAGCACCAGCATCTCTGCATCTACTGGGAAAAGTATTATGACTTTAAAAACCCTATTATTGGACAATACCTGAGAAGGCAACTTGCAAAACCCAGGTACTCTATCCCCACATGGCTTAGCTCCCCACATAAATGAACCCATGATTACAGCTGTGGCACCTTGGAAATGTAGGAAGTGGGAGGGATCCATATTTATTGATCATCATCTATTGTCAATCATTTTGCTGGGCACTTTACTCCTACCATCTGATTTAGATAATAAATTTAAATAATAACCTCCAATCCAGTGAGGCAGGCACTATGCTAACCATTCTACAGATGACTGAGGTTTGGAGAAATAAGAGCTTGTCCAAACCTTAACAGAAAATGAGTGAAATAGCTGAAATTTGACTCAAATAACAATAGCTACAGCAACAATAATGACTGCTCCCAGGAAGTAAGAGCTTGCTGTAAGACTAACACACTCGAACAGAATAGTAAAATTTTGGTTATTAAAACTGACATGTATGGACCCCTTATTATGTTCCAGTTACTGTTCTGAGCACTTCACATGCTTGTCTAGATCCTCATACAACATCCTTTGAGGTAGGGTTATTCAAATCTCCCCATTTCACTGATGAGGATACTGAGGATTAGAGATTCAGGTGACCTGCCCAAGGACACACCACTAATAAAGAGCAGAGGTAAGATTCAAACCCAGGTCTATCAAGGCCCAAATGCAAGCCTCCTTCTCCTTGTGTTCAATGCCCACCGTAGGGGAGGGCACTCAGGTCACACCCCAGGGAGCAGTGCCCTCCTGGGCCCCTCCTGCTGCCCTGAGTCCCAGTCTGCCCAAGTTGGTATTTTGCTCTGCCAGGAGCTCTAGGCCCCCTCAACACAGCCCACATACTCACCTGCCCCTCTCTAACTGTTGCTTTTCAGACCTGTGATTCTGGACCCAGCTGACCCTACTGGAAATGTGGCTGGTAAAGACCCATATAGCTGGCAGCTACTGGCACAAGAGGTTAGAGTCTGGCTGGGGTACTCATGCTGTAAGAATTGGGATGGGTCTCCAGTCAGCACCTGGAAGGTGCCGGTGTGACCTCCTGATTCCCTCATGTGACCTGATATTAATGGCACGTTGAAAGAACAACTTCTAGAAATACTGCATTAAATCAAATTGAATTTCATCTCTGTCTTTGTACTCTTTTACTATGGTTACTAGAAAATGTAAAATTACACATATGTTCTGCCCCAGAATGAATCACTGGATTAGACAATAGGCTTACCAACTCACATTGTCACCCCGTCTTGGTACCAAAAACAACATTGCATTTACAGAAGTCCATTCAATAAAAACTCCCTTAAGGATGCACAAAAGATCAAGCATGTTCTTACCACCTGAGTCACTGGTCACGTGTGTGGCTGCGAAACAGTCTTTGGCTTCTCCATATTACTGTTCCTCCTTTGAGTCCTCCAGCATCCCTGTGAGATGGTTCTTATTCTTGTTGTCATAATAATACACTGAGATTTGGGCACTTGCTCAAGTCACCAAACATTCCAGCAGCATTTGTTGAAGGGACCATCCTTTCCCCACTGTTCTATAAAAGCCACCTCTAACATATGTCCAGAGCCCGTCTGTGTGTGAGTCTGTGTAGTTCCATTGGTCAACTTTGGCATCCTTGAGTTAATACTACCTTGACTAATTACTCTAGCCTGGTGTTAATTCTTAATATCTTGTAGAAAACTCCGTTCTTATCCAAACCAATGTCTTCTCTTGGCTCTATTTCTATGTTAATATTATACTCCATTTGTGAAATTTCACCCAAAATACGGGGAGGCATTTGATTAGAATTCCATAAATTAGTTCAGGGAAGATGACATCTATTGAGAATCCCAATCCACAAACTTGGAGCTTCTTTCCATTAATTTTCCTCTTCTTGAATTACTCTGTAACTATGTTTTATAGTTTTTCCCTGCATTGGTCTTAAGTGTGTTTTGTCATATCATTCCTAGATACTTGTTTTTATGTTATTGTACTTAGTAGGTTTTCTTTAATTTCATTTTGTAATGGTTGGTTTCATGAAGACCTAAATGTTTTCAGTGGGTATATTCGATTAAAGCATGGTGAGTGAGCTTTGTACTTTTCTGAATTTTGCGATTTTTGTTTTGCTGTAAATTTGTACTGCTTGAATGACCACAAGAAACAATAAAGCCTTTTCTTTCAAAACCTTTTGTGATAAGTATTTGTCAGCTGAGCTCTGATAGTTTGGGCAAAGCTGGCAGACCCAGGTGACAGAAAGCTCAAGGGTGCTGCAGTTTGGAGCTGCTGGTTCAGGTACAAGTTCATGAGGTTCAGAAACAGAGGAGCAAGTGTGTAAGGGATGACGGAAATGTTCTCATGAAATTTGAAGCACCCGAGTCATAAATTCCTGACTGCCCAGAGCTGAGTCCCCATTCTGGGCAACTTCCTGCTGAGGAAATGAAACTGGGAAGAACTAAGGTTGAAGCAACAGAGATGAGGGTGGAGTTCTCTGAGCCGCCCTGGGCACTCAGCATCGTGGCCAGGTGCCCCAGCCCCACCAGGGGGTGCAGTTATTTTTTTCATTATTATTAACTTTTATCGGAGTATAGTTGCTTTACAGTTTGTGTAGGGTGCAGTTTGATGTACTGCCTGCCTTCCACCCTCCCAGCCACATGGGGTTTCAGTCTTTGTCCTGTATCAGGGCTTCTTTCTCTCTCTGTTCATATTTCCGAGCAGACGCCCCCCACAGTTTGAGAGTCTTACCAAAATAAGATGTCCCTAAAAAATGGGGAGGAGATCACATTGGGTGGGCCAAAAAGTACCTTCGGTTTTCAAGTAAAAATAAAAGACCCATTTTTCATTTTTACCAAGAACTTTATTGAACAACGTAATCACCCTTTTGTTCCACTACCTTCTGCCATTTTTCAGGCAACTTCATAATTCCATCTTTCCAAAACTTTTTATCTTTTTGAGCAAAGAACTGTTCCAGGTGCCTTTTACAGTCTTCCAGGGAATTGAAATTTTTTCCATTAAGAGAATTTTGTAAAGACCGAAATAAATGGAAATCCGAAGGTGCAATATTTGGTGAATATGGCGGATGGATCAGAGCTTCCCAGCCTAGCTGTAACAGTTTTTGCCTGGTCATCAAAGAAACATGCGGTCTTGTGTTACCCTGATGGAAGATTATGCGTTTTCTGTTGACTAATTCTGGACGCTTTTCATCGAGCGCCGCTTTCAGTTGGTCTAATTGGGAGCAGTACTTGTTGGAATTAATTGTTTGGTTTTCAAGAAGGAGCTCATAATAGAGGACTCCCAATCCCACCATTTACTCAACATCACCTTCCTTGGATGAAGACTGGCCTTTGGTGTGGTTGGTGGTGGTTCATTTCACTTGCCCCACGATCTCTTCCATTCCACATTATACAGTATCCACTTTTCATCGCCTGTCACAATTTGTTTTTAAAATGGAACGTTTTCAGTACGTTTCAGTAGAGAATCACATGCGGAAATATGGTCAAGAAGGTTTTTTTCACATAACTTATGTGGAATCCAAACATCAAAGTGATTCACATAACCAAGCTGGTGCAAATGATTTTCAGCACTTGATTTGGATATTTTGAGTGTGTCAGCTATCTCCCACATGGTATAACGTTGATTGTTCTCAATTATTGTTTCGATTTGATCGCTATCAACTTCAACTGGTCTACCCGACCGTGGAACATCGTCCAGCGAGAAATCTCCAGCACAAAACTTAGCAAACCACTTTTGACACGTTCGATCAGTCACAGCACCTTCTCCATACACTGTACCAATCTTTTCTTGTGTTTCAGTTGCGTTTTTACCTTTCTTGAAATAATAAAGCATAATATGCGGAAAATGTTGTTTTTTTCTTCCATCTTCAATATTAAAATGGCTACAAAAAATTCACCAATTTTGATGTCTTTTTTAAAATACACGCTGATATGACAGCTGTCACATACAATCTAACAAAATTGTTTGGAATGAAGTTAAAGCCAACTAAGTGCTGCTAGAGCCATCGTACGGAAAAAACCGAATGAAACTTTTGGCCCACCCAGTAGTATCTCTCCTGGGGCAGTCCTGATTAAACCATGCAAGCAACAGTAAACAGCAAACTGGCACAATTTGGGGCCAAGACATTTCTTATGGAACCCCTACCAGGCTTACTTGTTTGATTTATGGCAAAGTGTGTGAACTTTACTTTTCTAACAATGGGCCAGCATAGATCTGTCCTCTGCAGTTGGGGATCTGAGAGGAGCACTTTTGTGGAGTCTGCTACATAGGAAGTGCTCAGTTAATACCTGTCATTATGGTTATAAATAATTACCATCGCTATCTTACTCATGGCAAAGAGTGTTTATTAATGATCTCTCCAGTCTGGGAGACACGCCCTCCCATCCCCTGCTCCCACACCGCCTCTGATAATAGAATGCAATGCTTCCCTTAAGGTCATGGCTGAAAACTCAGGCCAGTGTGGACTTTGCTCCAGATTCTCTTCGAATGAAGAATTCTTAACAAAAGAATACGCATGTCAGGGATAAGTCTGATTTTTCATAATTTGGTGTAATTTTCTCATACGATGCAATAGAGAACATTAGCTCCTGGGCTCCTGTCCTGCACTCCCATAAATCCCAGCCACATGCAAATTGCTTTTCTTAAATAACTCTCCCCACCACCCCATCTACCCAACCCTCCAGAAGTAGAGTTAACAGCAACCACCAGTGAAACAGCTGCCCTGGTGACCATTGTGAAAATGGGAACAGGAAACCATTTAAGACCCAATGAAGATTTTTAAAGTCAGAATTGCCCTTTATTTTATTTTTTTTTTAAGATTTTTTTTTTGATGTGGACCATTTTTAAAGTCTTTATTGAATTCGTTACAATACTGCTTCTGTTTTTATGTTTTGGTTTTTTGGCCACGAGGCATGAGGGATCTTAGCTCCGCGACCAGGGATCGAACCCACATCCCCTACACTGGAAGGCAAAGTCTTAACCACTGGACCGCCAGGTAAGTCCCTGCCCTTTATTTATGCTCAGCATTTGATACCTTTCAAATCCCCTTTTGTGTCTCTTCTTTCAGATTATCCTCAGAAGCAGTTCTGTGAGTGAGAAAGAAAAGTTTGCCCTCTCTACAGATTGGGACATTGAGGCATGCCCAGTTACACGCATGTTCAAAGATGCACAGCTAGAGACAGCTCGCAATTTTTCTGTCGACTTAAAAATGCCTTAAGAAATAAAGTCTATTAATCAAAAAGTAAAATCATTATAGTCATGCCATTAAAAAAGAGAGAGAGAGACAAATTATGTTTGTGTGTATGTGTGTGTTAACCTAGAAAAACATCTGAAAAGATCTGCACCAAAGTAGTTATAGTTGTAGTCTTTGAGGTTTAGGATCAGGGATGGACTTTATGCTTCTGGATTTTTCTGACCATTTCTGTTTGCAATATACATGTACTGCTGCAAAGATCACAGGAGACTATAAAACAATTTTGTCAGCAACGAAAAAAGAGGAAAAGGAAACCAAAAGTGTGTTTTTACTCATGATTACTCTTGGGTGAAGTACTAACCTGGGTTAAAAAGTACCTTTTCAGAGTACAGTCTGAAGAAAGACCAGATGTTCTAGGTTGCCTGTTAAAGGCAGGGAGTAATTCTGGGATACTGGAGGAAAGAGCTGGGAGAATGAACAGGGTTCAGAATCAAAGGAATGTTGGATTTGCTGAGAGACAAAGACTCAGGGCAAAGCCCCTCCCTTCCAAGGAAACGAAACCAACAGCAGCCCAGACTCAGGGCACAGCTCCTCCCTTCCAGCGAAATGAAACTAACAGCCTCCTGGACCCAGGCAGCAGAAGAGATAGAAGCTAAAAGGTTTTCCCCGCCAGCTCTGCCCCTTCTGGCTCTCCCGTCCCAGCGTCATGATGGAGCTCAGTGATACCCCGGCCAGGTTTCTAGACAAGTTCATCGAAGACCACCTCCTGCCAGACGAGGATTTCCGCACACAGGTCAATGAAGCCATCCACATCATCTGCAGTTTCCTGAAGGAGAGGTGTTTCCGATGGGCCTCCCACCCTGTTCGGGTGTCCAAAGTTGTGAAGGTGAGTCCAGAACTGCCTGGCTGGGGAGAAGGAGGCCGGAAGAGCAAGCGTTTCCACAGAGACAGACAGAGAGCAAAAGGTTGAGGTCTCTGGGGCTGGTGGTTTCTGATTTATCCATGCCAAAACTATAACCACAGCTTGTGAAAATAGCTTTTGGGGTGAGGGCCTCCATCTATAAGCTTTTAACAAATGCCCAGGTGAAGTTTATAAACCACCTATGTCATGTCCGCCACAGAGATAGACAAACTGAAGCCCAGCAGTATCAACAATCCGCTAATCATTGACCAGGCTGGGAACTCACCATTCCTGCAGACTCATGAGCTGGTTAAGAGTATAAGTTTTGAAAGCAGATAGCACCTGCTGCTGTGAAATCTTGGGCAAGTCACTTAACCTCTCTGTGCCTCAATTTCATCATCCATAATTCCCAGTACTTTGCAGGGCTTGCAGATCAAGTAAAATAAGCCATGGGCCAGTTTACAGTATTAATCATATAAGGTCATAAAGAACAGGGAGTAAAGAACACAGACTGAATTGCATCTCTGCCACCTACCAGCTGTGTGATTGGGCTGATACATAATCTCTCTCAGCATCTGTTTCCCCATCTGGAAAATGGGAACAGATAATAATAGTAGCTAAATCACAGAGTTCTTGTGAGCATTCTAGGAGTTAAGACTGGTAATGCCTTCAGAACAGTGGCTAGTACTCAAAATGTTAGTGATTGTTCTCAGCATTTTATTTAGGGAGGCTCTTCTCAATGATAAATGTCAGTTCTCATTCTCATCACCTTTTTTAGGGTGGCTCCTCAGGCAAAGGCACGACCCTCAGGGGCCGATCAGATGCTGACCTCGTCGTCTTCCTCACCAATCTTAAAAGTTTTCAGGAACAACTTGAGCGCCGAGGAGAATTCATCGAGGAAATTAGGAGACAGCTGGAAGCCTGTCAAAGGGAGGAAACATTTGAAGTGAAGTTTGAAGTCCAGAAACAGCAATGGAAGAATCCCCGTGCTCTCAGCTTCGTGCTTAGATCCCCTCAGCTCCACGAGTGGGTGGAGTTTGATGTCCTGCCCGCTTTTGATGCCCTGGGTGAGCACTCTCAGCCACGAGGTGTTTCAGCCTTTGTCCTATGTCAGGGCTTCTTCTGCTCTCTTTGCATGTTTCTGAGCAGAAATCTCTCTCACTTTGAGAGTCTTATTAAACAGGGCATCCCTTCAAGTGGGGAGGACATCCTAGCATCTCTTCTGGGGCAAGAATGTTTAGGGTCATACTCAGCCACTGCAGTGACATTAACAACAAATTGGTACAATTTGGGAGCAGTATATTTTTATAGAACACCTGCCAAGCTTACTAGTTTTACTCTTGGCAAAGTGTGTGAATCTTCTCTTTCTAAAAACGAGGCAGCGTATATCTGGTGTAAACACAGTATGTTAATTTCATCTTTTATCCAAAGCATAAGGAAATATCATCAAATTTGTCTGAGGGTTGGAATCGGTAGACAATGTGCAGGAACACTGGGACAGGAAGCAGTACATCTCTGAGGCTCAGTTTCCACTGAGTACCTTCCATGTGCAAGGCACTGTTCTATGGCCATAAATGAGACAGAGAGGGAACCTCTCTCCTGGAGCCTGACAATAATAATTTAAATACCATAAATGAAAGGATAACTTGTTGTGACAAAAACTAAATATGGTGATTCAAAAGAGAATGATGGGGCTTAGAGGGCGTTTTTAGACAGGGCAACAAGGAAGGTGACCTCTGACCCGAGGCCCGAGGGATGAGAGGAAGCCAAACCTGGGAAGATCTGGGGCCTCCAGGAAGAGGAAACAGCAAGTGCAAAGGCCCTGAGACAGGAATGAGCTTGGCATATTTGAAGAAGTGAAATAACCAGGGGAGTAAGTAGCAAAGGGATCAAGGCAAGAGGTGAGATGGCAGAGGTGGCAGGAGACAGGTCACACCGAACCTCCTGGGCCACTGCGAGGACTTTGGATTTTATTCAGATGTCCTGGGAAGCAAGAAGTGGAAGGATCAGGTTTTAAAAGGCCTCTGTGGGCGCTGGGTAGAGAATGGGCTGTGGAGGATCCAGGAAGGAGGCTGCTGCCATCTCTGCTGTGTCCAGGTGAGAGATGATGCTGGCTTGGACGGGGTGGCGGCAGTGGAGCTGGGAGCAGCGAGGACTGGGGATGGCCCGCAGGCCTCCTGGCTCTGGGCCTGCTGACCTTTCCACTGCCCCCCATGGTCAGTGAGCTTGTCTCCTCAGAGGGACTGAAAGAAACTCAGAGAAGAGCTGACATCTTCACATTATGGATTAATTCCCAACAGGTCAGTTGACCAGAGGCTACAGACCTGACCCTAAAGTCTACGTCCAGCTTATCCGAGAGTGCGAGTTCCTGGGGAGAGAGGGCGAGTTCTCCCCCTGCTTCACGGAGCTGCAGCGAGCCTTCCTGAAGGAGCGTCCACCCAAGCTGAAGAGCCTCATCCGCCTTGTGAAGCACTGGTACCAAATGGTATGGCATGTCCCATCTAGACAGAGAGCGGAGGAGGAGGAGGGAGGGAAGGAAGAGAGTGAGGACATGAGGAGGAGGGAGGGGTGGAATAGAGCGGAAAGTTTTGTGGACTTATTACTATTTTATTTTTTGTTTTTGTTAGTCATCACTCTGGGTGTCTTGTTTCTTTGTGTGCCTGGATACTTATGTGATGGTCATTGTACATGAAAATTATCTGTGAAAGAGTTGGAGACTTTGGATTAAATATCTTCCTCCAGAAAAAAAACAAAAAAAATTCTTTGCTTCTTTAGGCTCTTAGGAACACTACAAGTCCTTCCTCTCAGTTAATTTTCCTAGTATCCTTCTGAGGAAGGTGCAATTATTACCATTCACTTGGCAAATGAGAAAAAATAAGGCTCCTAGAGTCTACATTGTCTGCTCAAATCAGATAATGGTGGAACCAGGATTCAAACCCACATCAGTCAGAATCCAGAGCTCAAACCTTTAACCAGGGGTCAATAAACTTTCCGTAAAGGGCAAGTTAGCAAATATTTTAGACTTTATAAGTCACACGGTCTCTGTCACAAATACTCAACAATGCCTTTGTAGCATGAATGCCACCATAAACTACACATAAATGAATAGGTGCGGATTTGCTCTCAGAAAACTTTATACACAAAAACAAGTGGCAGGCTGAATTTGGTCCATGAGAAATGTGCTTTACACGAAAGCTAGAGAAACCCACTTTTCTGATTGTTTTTCCTCTACTCAGTGTAAGGAGACGCTTGGGAAGCCACTGCCCCCACAATATGCCCTGGAGCTCCTGACAGTCTATGCTTGGGAGCAAGGAAGCATGGAAACAAGATTCAGCACAGCTCAGGGATTTCAGACTGTCTTGGAATTAGTCCTGAAGCATCAGAAGCTTTGCATCTACTGGAAAAAGTATTACAACTTTGAAAACCCTGTTATTGGACAATACCTGTCAAGGCAACTTGTAAAACCCAGGTACTCTATCCCCACATGGCTTAGCTCCCCACATAAATGAACCCGTGATTACAGCTGTGACACCTTGGAAATGTAAGAAGTGGGAGAGTTCCACATTTATCGATCATCTTCTGGTGCTAATGATTCTGCTGGGCACTTTACTACTACCATCTAATTTTTTTTAAGCATTTAAAAAAATATATTTATTTATATATTTATTTTTGGCTGCTTTGGGTCTTTGTTGCTGCGTGCAGGCTTTCTCTACCTGCATCGAGCAAGGGCTACTCTTTGTTGAAGTGCACAGGCTCCTCATTGCTCCTTCTCAAGGTGGCTCCTCTTGTTGCAGAGAACAGGCTCTAGAGCGCAGGCTCAGTAGTTGTGGCACACGGGCTTAGTTGCTCTGCAGCATGTGGGATTTTCCCGGACCAGGGATCGAACCCGTGTCCCCTGAATTGGCAGGTGGATTCTTAACCACTGCGCCAGCAGGGAAGCCCTTCCATCTAATTTTAAAAACAATGTGCAAGCAACCCTGTGAGGCAGGCACTATGCTACCTGCTTTACAGATGACTAAACCAAGATTCTGAAAGGTAAAGAGCTTGTCCAAACCTTAACAAAAAATGAGTGAAACAGCTGAAATTTCAACTAAAATAACAACAGCTGCAACAATAATAATTGCTCCCAGGAACTAAGAGCTTGCTATAAGACTAACACACTCTAATAGCATAGTAAAAATTATGATTATTGTAACTGCCATGTATTGACCCCTTATTATGTCCCAATTACTGTGCTGAGCATTTCACATGCTTGTCTAGATCCTCATACAACATCCTTGGAGGTAGGGATGTTCAGTTCTCCCCATTTCACAGGTGAGGATATTGAGGATTAGAGAGGTCAAAAGACCTGCCCAAGGTCACACCCCTAATAAAGGGCAGAGGTAAGATTCAAACCGAAGTCTATCAAAGCCCAAATGCAAGGCTCCTCCTTCTCCTCACTGTTCTCCATAGGGCAGGGCACCCAGGACACACCCCAGGGAGCAGTGCCCTGCTGGTCCCCTCCTGCTGCCCTGAGTCCCAGCCTGTGCCAGGCTGGTACTTTTCTCTTCCAGGAGCATCTAGACCCCCCAGACATAGCCCAGATTCTCACCTATTCTCTCTCTAAATATTGCTCTTCAGGCCTGTGATTCTGGACCCGGCTGACCCTACAGGAGACGTTGGTGGTGGAGACCCATACAGCTGGCAGCGGCTGGCACAAGAGGCTAGAGCCTGGCTGAGTTACCCATGCTTTGAGAAATGGGACGGGTCCCCAGTAGGCTCCTGGGATGTGTCGGTGAGACCTTCTGCTGCTTCCCTGCCGTCCTTCCGCCACCCCCTCCACACAGCATGGGGCAGGTAGATAGAGACCATTCTTTCCTAAGAAATTGCCTCTTGCTAGAGGTCACTCACATTCATATAGTGTCAGGCTGTGCTCTCTATTTTACAAGGCATTTTGGCCCCATACAGAGAGTTCCTGGACTTCTCACATCCCTCATCCAGAGTTCATTCTTTAATTAATGCCTCCTTGTCCGGAAGTAACTTTTTTAACAGCTCCAGTTGACTCATTCCACTAAGAAGAAGAATAAACAATAACAACCACCACTTAATAAATACCTGCTTTGGGCTAAGGTTCTGTTCTAAACCCCTTAAATTTCATTATTTCATTAAATCCTCACGACACCCCATGAGATATGTTTTCTACGCCCATCTTACAGATGAGGAAAGGAAGCTCGGAGAGGTGAAGTCACCTGCTCAAGGCCACTCAGCCAGGGAGTGGTGGAGCTGGGGTTCTAACTCGGTAGACTCCAACGCCAGTGTTTACTCCACTGAGCTAAACATCCTGCCTTGTATCCCCTCTCCCCTCAATATCATGTGACAAATGAGCGACTCAGAGCAGCTGAGGAGGTGGGCATGTCACCCAGCTAAGTAGGGGCTGAGGGCCTGATCTTTCCACTCCAAGAGTAGAGATCTTTCTCATGCCGGGGTGGGGAGGGTTGATGATGCCATAGATGGGTTTCCTAGGAAACAGACTCTGGGATGAAGTTTACGTGCAGGATGTTTCAGGGGAGGACCATTGGATCCAACACCTGTGTAAAGGAGGGGAATTAAGCGGGTACCAGCACAGGGAGAGGTGCAGCTGGGGAGCCCTGGAGCTTCAACGGCCTTCAGAGTTGTCCTGCAGAAGACTGAGGTGGCAGGTCTTTATACCCTAACATGGATCAGCCACTGAATGGACAACTCAGGAGGGGGTGTGGCCTTCCTCAAAGGGGATCCAGGTGGCACATCACAGTGTCCACCTGTCCACCATAAATGTTCACTGAGACCCAGTGCCAAGGTGGGAGGCCCACCTCTCCAGTGTGATCATGTGCTTTACCCTCCAATGTGATCATGTGCTTCACCCTTTCAGCCCCAAGACCTGACGTGCGAGGCCTATGGTTTTAGACAGTGCTGTGGAACCTCTCCGAGACTCAGACTCCAGGGAGGGGCCCCTCCCCAGGTGGAAGAGGATTGGACATGTGCCATCCTCTGAATGCCAGAATCTCTTACAGGCAAGGTCTCCGGAGCCATCCAGGTCAGCCCCCCTCATTTCTAGGGGCGGGGTGGGGGGCCTCGATCCCGAGAGGGCCATGAGTTGGTGTCAGACCTGGGACCAGAATCCAGGTCTCCTGGCCCCCATCCTTCCCGCCATTCTATGCTCTCTCTTCTTTCACAGATAGCATTTTCCGACAGCTCCCTCCCCACCAGAGCCTGTTCTCCGACAATATCCTCTGAGAGACAGCAGGAGAGACTCAGACAAAAGAGAGGAATCCCAGTCTTCACGCTCTTCTCTGTACCTGGTGGGAAGGTTGTGGTCCAATTTATTGTCAATAACAACAAAAATAGTAGCAAATACCATTTGTTGGGTGTTAATTAACCACAAGGCACAGAGCCAAGAAGTATATCTGCATATTATATGTGTGTGTGTATGTATGTGTGCATATTCATTGATTCAACTTAAAATATTAATTGAGCACCTGCTATGTGCCAAGCATCGTTCTGGGCACTGGAACATAGCAATGAGCAAAGCAGACAAAAATCCCTGCCTCATGGAGCTGACATTTTGTGGAATATTCTACTGTTGGATAGACTAGGATCCTTCCAATTTTCAATTACAGGTAATCCTGAGACAAACATCTTTGGTTCATCCTTTGTCCACATCTCTGATTATTTATCCAGGAAAAGTTTTAGAACTGCCCTGTGTAATACAGTAGTCACTATTGAGCACTTGAAATGTAGCTGGACCCAATCGAGATGTGCTTATCTTTATACTTTTTTGAATTTTCAGATTTTATTAATCTTTGGCCATAAGTTTGTACTGTTTGTATGACCACAAGAAACAATAAAGCAATGTTTCTTGCACAAAAAATTTTAATAAGTATTTCTGTCAGCTGAGCTCTGATAGTTTGTGCAAAGCCGGCCGGCCCAGGTTATAGAAGAGTCTGGGGTACTGGTATTGGGAGCTGTTGGTTCAAGTCCAAATTCATGAGATTTGGAAACAGAGGAGCAACTCTGTAAGGGATGACGGAAATGCTGGAATGAAAATTGGAGCACCGGAGTCATAAATTTTTGATTCCCTGCAGAGAAAGCCCCATTCTGGGCAATTCCTTCCGGGGAAACAAAAACCGGCAGATCTAATGTTTAGCCAAAGGAGATAAGGGTGAAGTCCCTCCCTGCACCCCCATTTGAGGAACCACCTTGCTGTAGCCCATAGCAGCTGCACCATTTACATCCCCTTCAGCAATAAATGGGGGTTTCAGTCTCTCCACGTCTTGGCCAACACTTTGTAATTATTCATCATTTTGATTATTGCCATACTAGTTGGTGTAAAAGAGTTATGTACTCTCAAAATAATCGGGCCTGCTAAGCAAGGTCACGACCCTACTTGGGAAAGAATGGGATCCTGACACATAGACTGCGGACATAAGAGTGGAAGCCCCTGAAAATCTTGAATCCCCAGACTCTTCTGAACCTGGGGTTCAGAAATGTCCCATCTACCCCTTCTGTTAAAAGCTAGCACCTCCCCCCTTGCAAGGAGACTCTGCAGAGGTCTCTCTTCCATAAGACCCCGCAGGACCGGCACCCACTTCCCCTCCTGTCCACTAGGACTATGAGTAGGGTTGAGTCCCAAAATAGCCCAGCCGGGGGCGTGCTGGGCCTGCTGAGGGAGGGATGGACCTATATCCCAAACAGCCAGAAGACCCGGGCAGCGTGTAGCAGCAAAAGTCAGGTGGGTGTGTGTGGAAGTGACCCCGAGGGCACTTGATCAAGGGGCTCCAGTGTCAGGTCAGATGCGGAAGAGTTTATTGGCTTGGAAGTCCCCTCCTGGAATTCAGGACTTCACACCCTGGCAAGGACCCCAGGAGACGGTGCAAAGTTGCTGTTAGCCAGGCTCTTAGAATGGAAAAAGTGAGAGCTTCTGCCGGGTGAGAACAAAAATGCTGATATTCCCATGGGAGATGGTGGAAGATGGGATTCAAAGGTCAGGGAAGTGGATGTGCTTGGGTGGATGTGCTATATAAGTCCAGAAAATTATCTCCCATGGAAAAGCAGAGAATACAGCGTTACCGAGGCCATAAAGAATACGCCAGTGAGAGGACTCAGCATCACTAAGAAGCTCGGGTGGCCTCCTCCATAGAAGATGCTGTCACAGGCCTCCTAACAGCACTGGGGATGGTAGAACCCCGAAATCATAGCGGCCATGAGACAACACTTACCCGTGACGTGGACACACTTCTCTTCGTGAGTGGTAGGGTGGAGGGGCAGTAAGGATGGCCTGACCCACAGAGAATTAAGGAGCTGATCATAAAATATGGTGTCCCTGGGGGCAAACTAAATGGGCCACAAACGAGGGGCGCTCAGTCTGCCCCATCAAACTACTTCAAGGATGGACCATTAGAACACTGAGGGATTCCCCCAATAAAAAGTCACCATCCCTTTCCCAGTGGCTTCCCAGGAGATCCATCTCTGACACATGACATCTAAATGTAACATGATCCTAGATTTGGAGGAGGGGGGGGTTTGCTATAAAGAACAACATTGGAATAACTGGTAAAAATTGAATATAAGAATATATCCATTATATATGCTATAAGAGATGATAGCATTGTATCAAAGGTACAATTCTGAATGGGGTTGTCATTCTGTGTTTATGTAACAAGATACCCATATTCTTAGGGGATACATATGGAAGTATTTAAGAGTAAAGGGGACTGGGTGATTCTGATGTGTCCATGAAGTTTCATCACTTGTAACAAGTGTCCCACTCTCCCACTCTGCTGGGGGATGTTGATAGTGGGCAAGGCTGTGTGGGTGGGGGAGGGGGAGGAGGTGGGGGGGGCGGTATATAGGAAATCTCTTGGCTTCTGCCCAATTATCTGCAGCATGCACTCAAATGGCTCAGTAATAATGATACTGATACATAGAGAATGAGGAGCAAATGTGGTGAAATATTTCAGGATGAAGGATATGAGAGAGTTCTTTGTGTTTCAAAAGATTTCAAAATAAAATATTTTAAAAATAAAAATAAAGCACCGACTTTGGAAAGTGGGTAGTTAGAACCTAGTCAGACAACTTACAAGCTGTATGATCTTGGGCAAATTTTTTCAACTCTCTGAGCCTCTATGTTCTTATCTAGAAAAGAAGCCTTATGATCTCTGCCCGCCCAGCGTACCTCTAGGTGTTACAGTAGAAGTCAGATAAGGGCAGGGAAGGGCCCTTAATGCGCAGGTGTGATAATCAAGTTTCTCCAGAGAAACTGAACAGTGAAAATGAACACATAAAGGGAAACCTCATTTTAAGTGGAGTCAGGAGACCAGAAGGCGGCGCTCTCACACACCTCAAGTACCACCGGAATTCAGTCATAGGAAAGACAGTCAATCAACAGACCCCAACAAGAAGAAGCATCAACAGGAAAACACTGTCAATGACAGGTCTGGACAGGAATGATGTACATTGCGTCTCTTGGAGGAAACTGGCTACCCCGGCAGCTAAGCCAATCACTTGTCATCACCCTGAATTCTTGCTTTTCTCCAATGGACTCTCGTTCAAAACAACCCCTCCCAACTTCCTCCTTTTTCTCTATAAAATAATGTTCCTCTTCTTTGTTTGTTGGACTTGCCTATGACTTTTGCTATAGCCTGCTTGTCCCAAATTGAAATTCTCTGCTGTTCCCGAATAAAGCCATTTTGCTGGTAAAATAACTGGCTGTTTTACTTTTGAGGTTAACAGAACTAATAGGTTTTATAGATCTAGTTTTAGAGAAAGATTTGTTTTAATGAGTCAGCTTGTGCCATTGCAGGGGCCAACAAGTCCAAATTCTGCAGGGTAGGCTGGCCGGCTGGAAACCCAGGGAAGCATCTGCTGGTGGAATTCCCTTTTCCTTGGGGGAGATCAGGCTTTTTTCTTTTTTCTTTTAATTTATATTTTTGGCTGCATTGGGTCCTTGTTGCTGCTTGCAGGCTTTCTCTAGTTGCGGCGAGCAGGGGCTACTCTTCGTTGTGGTGCATGGGGTTCTCATTGTGGTGGCTTCTTTTGTTGCGGAGCACAGGCTCTAGGCACGTGGGCTTAGTAGTTGCAGCATGCAGGCTCAGTAGTTGCAGCACGCAGGCTCAGTAGTTGTGGCGCATGGGCTTAGTTGCTCTGCAGCATGTGGGATCTTCCTGGACCAGGGCTCGAACCCATGTCCCCTGCATTGGCAGGCAGATTCTTAACCACTGTGCCAACAGGGATGTCCCCAGGCTTTTTTCTATTCATGCCTTCAGCTGATTGGATGAGGCCCACCCACATTATAGAGAGTAATCTGCTTTCCTTGAAGTTTACTGATTTAAATGTTGATCTCATCTCAAAAATACCTTCAAAAAAACATCTAGAAGACTGTTTGACCAAATATCTGAGTACCATGGTCCTAGCCAAGTTGACACAAAATTAATCATCACAACAGAGAAGGGGGTCTGCTTCTGTCCCACCTTGGAGATGTTTACCTTCTGTGTTACAGAGGAAGCCAGTGGGAGCTGCCTGGGAGTTTCATTTTCATGGTCCTGAACACAAGAGTTGCACGTCTGTCTCCCCTCTGGCCTGTGTGCTCCTGGGCCTGTTTTCCTTCCTTGCTGGGTGGGGTAAGTGCCCGATGAAACCTGGCAGGTGTCCATGTGTGTGCTGAGGAACTGGGCACACAGACACAGACCTCTTGGGACCTGTGTTTGCTCAGTGGCAGAACTAAAACCCGAGTGGCTGAGCCCTTGCCTTGCTGTGTGTCCCTGAACAAGTCAGTGCCCTCTCTGGGTCTCTTTCTCCTCGCTGTTCTCATTAACTCTGAGTTCCCAGGCCATTGGGAACAGGGAGAAAGGGAAAGAGCCTCAAAAGATGACCTCTGGGGAAATAATCTAAAAAAAACTATATACAGATATAGATATAACTGAATCACTTTGCTGTATACCTGAAACTAACACAATATTGTAAATCAGCTATACTTCAATTAAAAAAAAAGAAAAAAGATGACCTTTGGCCCCCTATGAAGTTATTTGCTTAACAAACACTTTACAGCTCTACCCGTGTGCCAGGTCCTGTTCTAAGGACTTTGCAAGTCTTTAATCCTTGCATTAAGCCTGTGAGACAGGTACCATTGTTATCCCCATTTTATAGATGGGGAAATCAAGGCACAAAAAGGACTGGCAATGTGCTCAAGGACACAGATCTCGCATGTATCAAGCCCTCATAGTCCAGCTCCAGAGGCTGCATTTTTAACCACAAGTATTCCTTGAGAGCAGCTGAAAGGCTGATCATCACAGCTTGGGGGAGGGCAAAACCCTGGACTGAGGCAGCCGGCTGGGACGGTTCTGTGAGTTTCCTTTTCCCCAGACATGAGTTTCGGTTTCAGTCTCCTGGCACAGGAGTTCCTCATTCTCTTCTGCCTCCAGCTCTGCCATTAGCTGTCATCTCAGCAGCCAGCCAGAGCAATGGGAAACTGGGAGTCCCATCTCTACAAACAGCCTGCCCAGAAACTGGGTGAGTTTATCCAGGACAACCTGAGGCCCTTTGAAGACTGTCAGAAACGGATCGACCAGACCGTGGACACCATCTGTGCAGTCCTGCAGGAAGCTGAGCAGTTCCCCATGGTGACCAGTGTGGCCAAAGTGAGTAGAAGGCTGGGGTCAGGGCTTCTGGGACCCAGAAGGCAGAGAAACTTGGTGCTGAGCACCTAGTGTGTGCCGGGCCCTGGGCACACAAGACATCATCTTGTCTAGCCCCACACTCGAGTGAGATGGTGGGATATGGTGTAGAGTTTAGGAGTACAGGTTGGGGAGCCGGTTCTACCCCTTACTACTGTGTGACCCAGGGCAGGTTGCTTAACCTCTCTGTGCCTCAGTGTCTGAATCTGTAAAATGGGAGAGAAATAATACTCATTGCAAAGTCTTATGAGGCTTAAGCACATAATGTTCTTGCACAGGGCTTGGTACAAAGTTAGAGCAGTAAATTAGCTGTGGTTACTTTTATTGTTTTTATCCTTCCCATTTTACGGAGGAGTAAACTGAGTCTACAAGACTTCAGTAAAACTACCCAAGGATGCTCTGTGTCTTCTCAACAGCAAGGGGCGGGGAGCTCTCATCAGTTAGAAATGTTTGGTGCTATGGGCACAAATCCCAGGGTTGAGGCTGAAGATTCTGGACCTTTGGGGAAGAAAGGGTGCTGGGAAGGGACCAGGACCCTAGGGTGGGGAGGGGCTTATGGATGCCCACCACAAACCCCATGCTCTCCGGCACCGGAATCCCACTTCTCTGGAGTCACAGTGCTTTCTGGCCTCTGCCCTTACACACACCCACTAGCCCTAGCAGTAAAGATACCTGGACACTTGGTATCTCCTGCCTTGGCCCAGATGAGGAAACTGAAGCGTGGAGAAGTTATTTAATAGTTGGCATCCGACCTGGGATTTTAAGCTCAGGTAATCTGTTTGGGAGCATGCACCCTTAACCACTATACCATCATACCTCTCAATATTGTTAACTTTTTTCTAATTAAAATATTAATAATACATACAAAAAGTGCACAGATCTAAGTGTACAGCCTGATGGATTGCCACAAACAACATACATGTGTAACCTACGCCCAGATCAAGAAATAAAATATTCCCAGCCCCGACCCAAGAGCCCCTGAACCCCCCATCCAGTCGCTACCCCCAACCCCAGGCAACCACTCTCCTGACGTCTGACAGCATAGCATAGATTAGTTTTGCCTATTTTTAAACTTTGTATAGAGTGACCAACCATCCCAGTTTGCCCGGGACTGAAGGGTTTTCTGGGACATGGGCCTCTTGGTGCTAAAACTGAGCAAGTCCAGGGTAAACCAGAGGTTGGTCACCCTGTATAAAAGAAATCATGTACTGTGTGGCTTTAGTGTGTGGGTTTTTTTGATCCATCTGTTGACGAAATTTATGTTGTTGTGTGCAGCTGTTGTTTATCATTTCATTGTTGTCATGTGTTCCCTGTATGAATACACCACATTTGTCCATGCTGATGGCCATTCAAGTTGCCTCCAGTTTGGGGCTCGTAAGAAAAGTGCTGCTATGGGGCTTCCCTGGTGGTGCAGTGGTTGAGAATCCACCTGCCAATGCAGGGGACACGGGTTCGAGCCCTGGTCCGGGAAGAGCCCACATGCCGCGGAGCAACTAAGCCCGTGTGCCACAGCTACTGAGCCTGCGCTCTAGAGCCCGTGAGCCACAACTACTGAGCCCGCACGCCTAGAGCCGGTGCTCCGCAACAAGAGAAGCCACCGCAATGAGAAGCTGGTGCACCACAACGAAGAGTAGCCCCCGCTCGCCGCAACAAGAGAAAGCCCGTGCGCAGCAACAAAGACCCAACACAGCCAAAAATAATAAATAAATAATACAATAAATAAATTTATTAAAAAAAAATGCTGCTATGGGCATCCTGATTCAGTTCTTTGGGTGGACAAGTGAACATCTGCCACTCAGCTTTTAGACTATGTTGACATTTGGGGCTTTTGCTTGAAGTGAGAAATACTTCTGCCCGTCGGGGTGCCCTGCGACCCCAAAGGGTTCAGAGTCTCACATCCACTTCTCTGTTGCTGGCAGGGTGGCTCCTATGGCCGGAGAACAGTCTTGAGGGGCAACTCCGATGGTACCCTCGTCATCTTCATCGGTGGCCTTGAACAATTCCAGGATCAGAAGAAAAGCCAACATGACCTCCTCAGCAAAATCTGGGCACAGTTGAAACACTGTGAGCTCACAATGAAGCTGGCAGCCAAGATGGAGATCCAAAGCATCAATGGCAAGCTCACCATCCAGCTGTCCACAAAACAGCAGAGCATCACTTTTGAGATGCTGCCCGCCTTCAACGCTCTGGGTGAGCCCCCCGGGTGTGTGTGGGGGGGTGGAGGTTTGGGTCTGGAGGGGCTTGTCAAGAGAGCAAAGCCAAAAAAAGGGGTGGTAGATAGCCTGGCATCTGAATAAATACCACTGGTGCTTTCCAAAATGAGGGATTGTAGACTTTCCCTCCTTCTTTTCTTTCTCTCTCTTTCTCTCTCTCTTCCTTCCTTCCTTTCTTTCTTTCTTCCTTTCTTTCTTTCTTCCTTCCTTTCTTTCTTTCCTTTCTTTCTTTTCTCACTGTGTGGCATGCAGGATGTTAGTTCCCCTACCAGGGATGGAACCTGCACCCCCTGCAGTGGAAGTGCAGAGTCTTAACCACTGGACCACCAGGAAAGTCCTGAGAGACCGTTGACTTTCAAAAGAGGAGCTTCCTCCTACCCTGAGCTTACTCTCTTCTGTAGAATTTCTCCCTTGTCTCCTAGTTGACTTTGGAGGAAATGTTCTAGACTCTAGAGTAGAGCATCTCAAACTGTGACATGCACACAAATCACCTGAGAAACTTGTTAAAATGCAGGTTCTGATTCAGGAGATTGGGGTCCAGGATTCTATATTTCGAACCAGTGCCATGATATTGCTGCTGTTCTGTGGACTACATTGGAGGATTTAGACTAGAATAAATGCTGGTTAGAGGTAGAGGATGGGGCAAACATCTGGGAAAAGTTCAGCTGGAGCAGGTATTTGGAATGTGCCTCTAGTCAGGTCAACATCAAGGCAAAGATCTTCCATGGGCAGCTGTTTGAATGGATAGATGGCTGGCTGGCTGGATGGATGGATGGATGGATGGATGGTTGACTGGATAGATGGATGGATGGTTGATTGAATGGGTAAGACTAAGAACAGTCACAGCTTAGTCTCAAGCACAGATACATATATTATCACAAACTTAAATACCAGAGCTGGAATTCAACCCCTCATTAAACAAGTGAGGAAGCAGAACGAAATGAATGTGTCCAGGGCCACACAGCCAGTTACTGACAGAGCTAGAATAAAAGCCCAGGTCTTTTAAGCCCCAGGCCCAGTGCCTTCAAGGTGGACACACACACACACACACACACACACACACCCTGACGACTTACATTCACAGAAAGGTGACCTAGTGCAGAGAAAAATGCACCAGTCTGCAAGGTAGGCAGCCTTGAATTCTCATCCTGGTCTTACTACTAACCCACTTTTGCCAACTGTAAGATCAAGGCTAGAAACAGCTAACTTGCAAGACCTTTAGGATGATAAGGGTTGAGTATATGTGCCTGACTCAAAGGAAGGCTGGAGTCAAGGTGAAGAGACAGAGTGTGACTCAGAATTCCTAGGAAATCCTATATTCCGTCCTCTGGTTCAGAGCACGGTGGCTGGAGATTAGGCTAGAGCGCCCTCTGCTGGCTGCACTCCATCTCTCAAAGAATGATGTGAGAACGAGAAATCAGCTCTTCCTCACATGTAGTACGGAGAAACTGCCACCAGATAGCGGCAGAGCTACACATTCCAAACAGATAACCTTTCCTAGACGGAAACAATAATGGTCGCTTTCTGAGAAAAGTAAACTACTGAGAAATTTTTAAATTACTTTCTTTACTAAATATTAGCCTAACTACATTTTATTATCTAGCAGGACAAGCCGCCCCTCACCTTTTATGCAAATGCACCAGGCCTCTTACAGATGAAGCAGTGAATGTGTGCTACCAAACCACATCCAGCCTTTGTGGGCTCACCGAGACCAGGTTCCATGAAAACCAAAAGTTCTGTTTCTGTTTCACACCAGGCTTAAGTGAGAAGCCCAGCCTCTGCACCTATCGAGAGCTCAAAAGAGCCTTGGATATGGTGAAAGCCAGCCCCGGTGAGTTCTCAATCTGCTTCACTGAACTCCAGGAGAAGTTTTTTAGCAACCATCCCAGCAAGCTGAAGGATTTGATCCTCTTGGTAAAGTACTGGTGTCAAAAGGTAAACTTCAAATTGCATGTCTATTGCTATCATCCGTTTCCCTTTTACTGAGATAATTCACGTTGGGTAAAGTACAACAATGTTAAGAATACAGCTCAGGGATTTCCTGGTGGTCCAATGGTTAAGATGCTGCCCTTGCAGTGCAGAGGGTGCTGGTTCGAACCCTGGTGGGAGAACTAAGATCCCACATGCCGTGTGGGCAAAGGACAAAAAAAAAAGATTACAGCTCAATGTGTTTTTATAGCCTTTCAGGCAACACCCAGATCAAAATAGGGCACATTTCCTGCGCTCCAGCAGGACGCCCACTCCCAGACCATACTCCCCCCAAATAAACCACTATACTAACATCTGTTACCACAAATTAGTTTTGCTTGTTTTTAAACTTGATGTCAATGGAATCATACTGCATGTACTTCGTGTTTGCCATCTTTTGCTCAATATTATGCCTGAGAGGTTTGTCCGTGTTGTTGCAGGGAGTAGTGGTTCTTCATTGTTTTGTACTATTCCATTGCATTAATACACTGTACATGGATGCATTCTACTGCTGAGGGCCATATTATGAATTAGGTTACAGTGGATATTCCCCTACATGTCTTTTTGTGAATTTAAGCAGTCATTTCTCTTGGGTGAATATGCAGGAGTGAGACTGCTGTGCTATAAGGTATACCTTATATATGTATGTGTGTGTGTGTGTGTGTATATATATATACACACACACACACATATACCTCATATATATACACACATTGTACATATATACATTATATATACCTTATCTGTGTATATATATGTATATGTGTATACATATACACATGGCATATATGAATAAATTTGTGGAATATATATATATATATAACTTTAGTAAATACACCCAAATAGTTTTCCCAAATGGTTGTACCAAATCACACTCCTGTCAGCAGTGTACGACAATTTCAGGTGCTCCACATTCTTATCAGCACTTGCTATTGTCAGTCCATCGAATTTTAGCCATGATATCATTTCAATCACTGACAGGGGACAGTGACTTCCTATAGACTTCTAGTTTCTTGATTTCAGACCCCTGGCATGGGCGGAACTGGGTTCCAAATTATCTGCTACACTCTTCTCCTTCCACAGTGCCAGGAAACGCTGAAGGATTCATCCCTGCTGCCCCTGTATGCGCTGGAGCTGCTTACAGTCTATGCCTGGGAACAGGGGTGTGGAGCAGAAGACTTTGATATAGCTGAAGGTATCAGGACTGTTCTGGAGCTTATCAGCAAGCAGGAGCAGCTGTGTGTCTATTGGACAGTCAACTACAACTTTGAGGATGAGACCGTCCGCAACATCCTGCTGGGCCACCTCCGATCCCCGAGGTACCAAACTTCCCACGGCCCTCTCTCCTTACCTCTTTATCTACATGCCAGGCTGTGCCCCCTTAGAATGAGGGTGCATCCCTGTCTTTCCCGGCCAAGCATGCACCAAAAGAATGCCAGCAGCAGTGGGTAGGGAGGCAAAGAGAGGTCTGTCTGAAAGAGGGACGCTTCGATGCTTTTCACATTCTAAACCATTGTCACATTTTGTCCCCAAAGCAAACACTTCCCCTCATAGAAGGAAGGGGCAAAGAGAGGAGGGGTCAGCAGAAAGAGGAGACCATTTTATTAGGTTATGAATGGAACATGTCTGTAAAGCAGAGAACACAGGACCAGAGAGGCTAGACATCTTAGAGCACTTCAGCAATTGGGAGGAACTGCAGGAGGTAAAATCCAGGTTTCCAGATGCCCAGTCCAGGCCTCTTTCCCCCAAGTTGATTTCTTCTCCCAACTGATTTTTTTTAATCAAATTCATAGGCCGGTGATCTTGGATCCAACTGACCCAACCAGTAATGTGAGCAAAGATAACACCTGCTGGCAGCTGCTAAAACAAGAAGCTCAAACCTGGTTATTTTCTCTCAGGCTGAACGAGTCACCTGGACTGTCCTGGAATGTTCTGGTGAGAGGGCTTTCCAATATAGCTCGTGTCCTGCTGCAGGCAGGGCCCTCCCGATACTCAGACTGCAGCCTTATCCAAGATCACCGTGAGCTGGTTTCCCAGAGGTGCCATGACAAAGCACCATGCACTGGTGGCTTAAAGCAACAGAAATTTACTCTTTCACAGTTTTGGGGGCTAGAAATCCAAGATCAAGATGTTGGCAGGGCCATGCTCCCTCTGAAGGCTCTAGGGAAAAGTCCTTCCTCACCTCTTCCAGCTTCTGGTGGTCGTTAGCAGTCCGTGGCCTGTGGCAGCAACACTCCAATCTCTGCCTCTGTTGTCACACGGCCTTCTCTGTGTGTGTGTGTGGTGTCTTCACAATGTCCTCCCTCCAGGCATGTCTGTCTCTGTGTCTCTCTCCTCTTCTTATAAGGACACCAGTCGTACCAGATTAGGGCCCACAGTAATGACCTCGTCTTAACTTGATTACCTGTTTGCAAAGACCCTATTTCCATATAAGGTCACATTCATAGGGCCTAGAGGTTGGGACTTCAACATATCTTTTAGGGGGACACAATTCAGTCTATAACACACCATTAGGGACGTCCTCTTCCATTAAAATGATAGTAAAGTGCAAAATTGAACAAAGAGTAAAGGCGGGCACCTGCAGATGAGAGATTTCAATTCGTTTCTGCAAGAGAGAAAGCAGGTGAGAAGGTGGTGACAGATGAAATGGAGCAGAGCCCAAGAGACGTGGGTGGCAGTCACCCCTGCGGATGCTGGGACAACCTCTGAGCTCTACTGAAGCAGGCATTGGGGGCGAGAGCGAGAAGCGAGGCTGCAAATGGGAGAACTAATGAAGGGCCAGATGCATTGGTTTTTCCCCTCCCATCCCCCAGAGGAGAAGCACATCTATCAACACAAATTTGATCATATCCGCAAAGTCCCATTTTCCATATAGGGTAATAGTCATAGAGCAGGACGTGGACTTTGTGTGTGTGTGTGGGGGGGTGATATCACTATTCTCCCTCCCACTAGCAAGAAGTAAACTGCCTCTGCAGACTGAGGCCTGACCAGAGCACGCAGAACAGGGAAGAGAAGATGCTGAGGTGTCATGACCTGTGGTCCATGGAGCACATCCCATCTGATGTTTTCTACTGGAGAGGAGAGAACTTCACTTTTATGCAGGTGTCAGACCCCATTTAGACATCAGAATATGGTTTCCTTCCAGAAGTGACCACAGGTACAAGGGAGTGAGCAGGTCCCACCCTCCACGGTCCCACTGGATTAGAGAACAGGTAACTGTCCCTTCAGACTGAACACACGGCCCCTCTGACTCCAGGACAGCCCTCTCTTCAACACACTTAGAGGGAACAGCATCCCCTGGGGTGGAGGGTTGAATAGTGTCCCGCAAGATTCATGTCCACCCGGATCCTCAGAATGTGACCTTCTTTGGAAGTAGGGTCTTTGCAGGTATTACCCGTTAAGAGGTCATCCTGGATCAGCGTGGACCCTGAAACCAGTGACTGGTGCCCTTATAGGAAGATACACAGGGACACAGACACAGAAGGGAGAAAGCCACGTGACAACAGAGGCAGGGGTCAGCATGATGCAGCCACAAGACAAGGAAGGCCGTGGACTTCCAGAAGCTGGAAGACACAAGGAAGGATTTCCCCTAGAGCCTTTGGAGGGAGCATGGCCCTGCCTACACTTTTATTGCAGACGTCTAGAACCGTGATTTGTTACGGCAGTGCGGGGAAACCAATCCACTTGGGCACAGGGTGTTTAACAGAGGCTGATAGAACCTTGAAAAAGGAATGAGTGTGATCATCAGAAGTCAAAAATACCTATAATAAATGGGAAAATAAGGAAGGAACAGAGCAGTCGGAGAAGCCAAGAGGTGCTGGCCATTTGTGGACGATCCCGGAACAGAAAGCGGAAACTAGACAGTAATTTGGAGCCAGGTCTTCACAGACCTGTTGGGAGAAGGATCCAGATCCCTTCCAGAGGGTGAGAGGAGCAACTAGGAGAGGTTCTGTTTCTGGGGGCTCTTGGGTACCACCCGAAACGCTCAGGTATGCTCTGGGGATATGTCAATGCAAGAACTCAGGATGACAAAGGTACCAGCAGGAGAGTTGGGAGCAGGAGGGAGAGATCGGGGGGCAGAGCCGGCAGGGGAGGAAGCGGGGGTGGGGGCAGGCGGCTGGCAGGCGGCATCTCACAGCGGGCTCCTTCCACAGCCTGCACCGCTCTACGTGACCCCAGGCCATCTTCTAGATAAGTTCATCAAGGACTGTCTCCAGCCCAACAGGACTTTCCTAGATCAGATCAAGAAAGCTGTTGATGTCATCTGTAAGTTCCTTAAAGAAAATTGCTTTCAACATTCAACTACAAAGTGTCAGAAGATTGTCAAGGTGAGCAATGGCCTTTCCCTTTGTTATTGACGGGGACTAAGCCGTTCCTGTAACTCTGCAATGCTCGTGACCACTGGAAATGTGAGGACAAAGGATGAGGGAGGGAAGCTGGGGAGATGGGCAGCTAGGACCCTGGTTTTCAGTGGAGGGTGCTGATGCACCGCCTACGTCATTCACAATAGACTTTTGGGGGGTGCACATTGTGCGGCTTGAGGCATCCTAGTTCCCCGACCTGGTTATCTTCAGGGATTGAGCCCGGCCCACGGCAGTGAAAGTGCCAAGTTCTAATCACTGGACTGCCAGGGAAGTCCCATTCACAATAGACTTCTGATTCTGTGTTAACCTCCGAGAGCTGCTGGCAACGCTTGCCGGTGCTTGGCTTGTAGTGCATCACTCCAATCTCTGCCTCCCTCTCCCCGTCACCTTCTCCTCTGGGTCTTTCTTCTCTTCCCTTCTAAGAACACTTGTCATTGGATTTAGGGCCCGCAGATCCCTAACTTAATTACATCTATAAAGACCCTTTTTCCAAAAAACATCGCATTCACACGTGTTGCCAGCAGACATCTCTTTTGGGGGGGCCACCATTCAAACCACAGCAGATTCTAAGCTCCACGTGTATTAAAACAAAAAGTGACAGTCTTCCTGGTTTCAATTCATCCCATCAACTGAGCTAGAGATTCAGCAGATGGGGCCATTCTTGTCCAAGACTCCAAGGTCACGCGCTGACACACTTGCCTCCGTCTGTTGGCCACCAACCAGATAACTGTGTGTCCAGGGTCACAAGAAGGGAGGGAGAAAAGTGCTGACCTGTGAGCAAAAACATTTGCCGTGATACAAAAAACAGATCTGTGTGCATGCTGCCCTGGGACGGGTCTGGGGACCAGTACCGACGTCCCATGCGCCGTGAGTAAAATGTCTCACGAGGTTAATTTGAGGGAAAACAAGACTGGCTGTGTTCGTGGTCAGTGAACCATTGTTGAAGCATTCATTTTGTCCTCTCCTTCCCCAGCCTCTCATTAACATGATAGTAAATAAATAAGAAACGTTAATGACACATCAAAGAAGAAAATAGGAAGAGAGCCTTTGGCCGATAAGAAGTTGCTTTCTATCTTCCTGAAGTTGGTTGCAAGAAAGAGTTGTCTGCTGAGGTGATGGAGGAGGTGCCAGCTGGAGAATGTAGGGAGGGGGCTGTGGCCCGGGAGACCAGCTGCATGAATGAAGTGGCATGGACCAGGGATTAATTGAGCATCTGTGTACAGGAAGCTCCACTCCCTCCCCTCGCCTCCTAGGCCAAGTAACCAGGCATTCACTACCCATGGGTAAAATAAACATTGCCTTTGCAGAAATCAAATGAGCTTTCTGGGGAAAACCAGGAAAACATACATGCGGGTTGATGCTCAGAGCAAATCCCACCGAAGTTGTGGCATTGAGAGAGCTCCGTGCGAAGCTGGCTTTTCCCCGACTCACTCTCAAAGACGCCCGTCAGCTAAGGAGCTGTGCCTTCAGGGAGAACTTCACAAAATAGACAGAATGAACCTGTGTGCCTGCCTAAGCTGCCTCGTGCAGAGCTTGGCAAGCCAGGGCCAGCGAGCTAAGAGTGGTTTTACATTTTTACATAGTTGAAGAAGAAGGAGAAGAAGGGAGAGGAGGAAGAGGAAGAGGAAAAGGAGGAGGATGGGGAGGAGAAAAGTGAGGAGGGGGAAGTAGAAACTTATGTGGCAGAGACACACGTGGCCCACAAAGCCTGCAATATGTATCATCTAATGCTTTAGAGAAAGTTTGCCGACCCCTGCATCTAAATGATGAATATTCATCCAATGGTCCCCAGATTGCAGGAGGGAAGAGATGATGTCAGGCTTGCCTTTAGTTTGATTTATTTCAGGTCACAGGAATTCAAATAAAGCTACATACTCTTTTTTTGTTTGTTTGTCCAGTATACTGTAAATGGACATCTTGAGGACTATATTTCATAAGATCAAGTATGCAAAGGGATCTATATAATGTCTAACAGAGCACATTCAACTGATATTAATATAGTGCCTTGTGTTTAAAATTTGCTCATTGCATATTGATCCATTCGAATTTTGTTTTATCTAGGGGGAAAATTTTAGATTTTCACTATTAGTTGAGGATATTTTTTCTCACTATGGTCTCTTTTTAAAATTTATTTATGTTTTTTGAAGTATAGTTGCTGTACAATATTATATGTTACAGGTGTACAGTATAGTGGTTCACAATTTTTAAAGGTTATACTCCATTTATAGTTATTATAAAATATTGGCTATATACCCCATGTTGTACAATATAACCTTGTAGCTTATTTTATTGCTAACAGTTTACACCTCTTACGTCCCCACCCCTGTAGTGCCCCTCCGCACTTCCCTCTCCTCACTGTAAACACTAGTTTGTTCTCCATGTCTGTGAGTCTGTAAAGCTACGTAGTCTTTACCAGAAATCTTTAGGAAGTTGACTTGAGAAGCAGGTCATTTATAACTAGCCCATCCATTGTTTGTGGGCAAATTCACACATCAAATGGCACGAGATGAGCCACCTTTGGAACCAGATGATTCTATTTGTTTGGAAAATGAAACACTCTGCTTTGGAATCAGCCCTAACTGGAGACTCGAACTTGGCACTGCCCCTGGCAACCTCATTAATTAGCCCAACGGGCGCCAGCCCATGGGGGTGAGGGCTCAAGCTCTAGAAAGTGCTGTATCTCGATTTGCCTTTCTTCCCTAGGGGGGGTCAACCGCCAAAGGCACGGCTCTGAAGAGTGGCTCCGACGCCGACCTTGTTGTGTTCGTGGACTCGCTGAAAAGCTACACCTCCCAAAAAAACGAGAGATGCAGAATCATCAAGGAAATCCATAAGCAGCTGGAAGCCTGTCAGCAGGCGAAGGATTTTGAAGTGAAGTTTGAGATTTCAAAATGGAAGGCTCCTCGGGTGCTGAGCTTCACTCTGAAATCCAAAGTCCTCAACGAAAGTGTTGACTTTGATGTGCTGCCTGCATTTAATGCCCTGGGTAAGACTCCTAAGATTTGAGCTTCTGGAAGAGGAAGAGGGATTCTGGTGTGATGGGGGGAGGGGGGGGTGGTGGAGGGAAAGTCACGTCACTTACTGATCGGACCTGGTCCAGTGCCCCAACAGGTGGCATTCATAATGACAGCAATACCTTACACCTGTATACATTTTCATTCTCGTTTATTTTATCCCTACGACGGCCAGAACCCACATCTTATAGTCCCATGGTGTCATTCACAACATCTGTCAAAGAATGGGGTACACAGGAATTCAGTACACATTTATAGATAAAATGCCTCAAGTATTAGGGAAGGAAATGAAAAAACAGACTGTGGGAGAAATTCTGAGGCAAAGACAGGAAATCGGGGTGTTCGCCTTCGATCTTAGGCAAAAACTCCTTTAGAAATTCAATTCGTGAGTGACAGATACACAATGGTGTATTAAAAGAAACCAAGGCTATTTCAGGCATTTTCCAAATCAAAATCAAGAAGACTCTGGTACCTTCCCTCTGAATGGTTCTTAGGGTCTTTAGAGAGGAAATGACAGTATATAGGTAGGGGGTCAGCTAACTTTTTTAATAAAAGGCAAGAGAGCAAATATTTTCAGCTTTAAGGACCATAAGGTATCTGTCACAACTGCTCAACTCTGCCTTTGTAGCTTGAAAACAGCCATAGACGATACATTATTAAGTGGGCGTGACTGTGTTCTGAAAAAACTTTATTTACAAAAACAAGCAGGTGGCCAAATTTAGTCTGGGGGCCACAGTTTGCAAACTTCACAGCAGCACTGTCCAGAAGGCCTTTCTGGGATAACGAAAATGTCCTATATCTGTGTTCTGTGTCTATTGAGAGCTTGAAATGTTGCTAGTACGAGTAAGGAACTAAATTTTTCATTTGATTTTCCTTTCCTAATGCAAATAGCCACCTTGCCTGATGGCTACCCTATTGGACAGTGCAGGTCTAGATAACACTTTAATAATAAATACCACCTATACTCATATAAACCATGTAATTTTTAATATCTCATTACTCTAGAGATGACCCAATATCTTAGACATCAGTAATTCACATACACGAATAGAGTTCAAAATAATTTCCCAGAATTAAATTATAGTTGTCAACAGTGTTTTGAAATCTGTTACTTTCTATACAGATTAAAGCATAATGTAAATTTCTTCCCCATGTTAGGTGAACTGAAATCTGGCTTTACACCCAGCCCCAGGATCTATGCTGACCTCATCCGTTTGCATAAATCCTCAGACGCCCTAGGGGGAGAATTTTCTACCTGTTTCACAGAGCTACAGCGCAATTTCGTTTGCTCCCGGCCCACCAAACTGAAGGATTTAATTCGCCTGGTGAAGCACTGGTACAAATGGGTATGACAGCTCTTGTCCTGGCCATCTGGTATTATTTTTATCAGTACTCTGTGACCATGAAACCAGCACTTACCAGGTGCTCACAGTCTCCCATGCTGGGGGCTGGACCACATTACAGAATCTTCCCACTCCTAACCCTGAGTATCTTTGTGGGGTTCCCATCACTAACCCCATTGAGATGGGTCAGATGTAAGCATCTCCTACCAACAAAGCTGCTACACATGGTTTATTTTGCTTTTGCTCTGACACCCAAAGAAGTCTGCAGGAATCCAAGTTATCGTGCCTCCAAAGGGCAGCTGAAGTTGGGATTTTCATGCCTACAAGTCACCCGCATGGCTTATCTGCTGCTGGGTGTCCATAATTAATAGACACAGATGCTACCTCTTGGAAGGCAGGTTGAAGCGACAGGCAGCGCCAGGGGCTGCATTTTCTGCATTTTACTGGTTCGCCCCCCTTCACTTCCATCAGTCTTGCTCACAGGGTAGTTTCTGAGTATTTTCATGACAGCAGACACCCAGCACAATAGCAGCTCTTTCAGGAGATGTCTCCTTTCTGTGTCCAGCTTCCTGAAACCCGAGGAGACTGAACCCTGTGGTTTCCACCTCTACACCCAGCCCCAGGGTGCTCAGGGTGCTCAGGGCTACAGGGTGACCTTGAGCAAGTCACTTCACTTCCCCATGACTTCATCATGGCGACCTCTGCCCCCTGTGTAGGGATGTTGGGGGATCAGGAATGAATGACGTAGGTGGAATGTCTGGCCCCATAATTAGCACACAGTGGGTCTTTAGTAAATGGTACTATGTTATAACTCCAGGAAGTCACATAAAGCCAAAGCACAACAAAGAAGCCTGTGTGGGCTGCCTTTAAGCTGCAAAGTTACCCTTCCCAGACCAGTCCCAGCACTGCGTCTCAAGACTTGGGTGCCCTACTGCGGCCCCAGCAGTCCTTCATGTGCACCCTCTACAGCTCTTGCTACGCTCATTTCACCTTCCTGCTTTAACCAGTATCGTCTGATGTTTCCACTCTTCCCTCAGTGTGGAAGCAAACTGAAGCAAAAGGGGTCTCTGCCCCCCAAATATGCCTTGGAGCTGCTCACCATCTATGCCTGGGAGCAGGGGAGCGGGGCGCAGGATTTCGACACGGCTGAAGGTTTCCGGACGGTCCTGGAGTTGGTCACAAAATATCAGCATCTCTGTGTCTTCTGGTTGGTCAACTACAACTTTGATGATGAGACTGTGAGGAACTTCCTCCTGACCCAGATCCAGAGAACCAGGTGCCCCAAACCTCAGCCCCCTCCATTTCTTAACCTGATTCCCTCTAATGCTATTTTGGTGACCTGAATTCACCTCCCACGGGGTCCTGATCCATTATTCCTCATATGAAACTGAGAAGGGAATGTGCTGACCGTCAGAACCACCCACAGTCTCCAGGGGTAAAATCCCAGGGAGGCAGGAGAAATGTCATCCAGGAGGAATAAAGAAGGAAGGACCAAGGTACCAGGTCCCTGAGTTGCTTTCATCTTTCTAGGTCAGAAGGAAAAGCATGGATTCATTAGCAGGTCTAAAAGGTGTGGAAGTTGGAGAAATAATGCTATTATTCGCTGCCGGTGTATCCTGCAGGCTGTTTATTAGATCAGGTTTTATCTCCCCTTTCCAACCTCCATCCCACAAAACCTTTATCCTTCAAGAATAGGAAGGAATCTTAGTGTATCCACTCAGCACCAGCAGCAGGGAACCAAAACAGTAGAAGCAAAAGAAAAGAGAAGAGAGAAGAGAAAGAAACATTGAGAAAGAATAGAGGAGAAAAAAAAAAAAGACAACAAGATACCCTGGCTTGCCTACCATGGGTGTGACCTACTTGACAGTAGAGTTGATTAAATGATACATTATATTTCAGTTGCCCTAGCATGGAGAGATGTTTATAGAATGCCTTCATGTGTATAATAATGAACAGCTTTCAAAACTTTTCTGACAAATATGATGTAATTCTAGGAAATCACTTTGAACTGTATTGGTACATTTGAATTACAGACATCTAAGCTAGAAAGACACATTGTTTTATTACGAAGAGTAGAATGGGCCCCCAATTCTGAGGCCACTGGTTCTGAAAAGCATGCCTCTAATGACTTCTAATCTCTCGTTTAGGCCTGTGATCTTGGACCCAGCCGATCCTACTGGCGACGTGGGTGGAGGGCACCATTGGTGTTGGCATCTTCTGGCAGAAGAAGCTACTGAATGGTTGTCATCTCTCTGTTTCAAAGATGGGTCGGGTTGTCCCATACAATCGTGGAAAGTGCCAGTAAGAATCATCTAAAGGAAGTGTCATCTGGAGATTACCCTGGGACAGGCTTAAATCAAAGAGCTTCCCTGCTGTAGCGACTTGGGATTCACTCAGCCACAAATAACAGATAGCCTAACTCAGGAGCTTAAACGATTGGGTTTTTTCTTCCCATAACAAGAAATCCTAAGGCAGGCAATCTAGGACTCACACAACAGCTCCACTGGACTTTCCCCAGGAGCAGATAATCTCTACCGTGGCACTTGGTATTCGGGGCTGGATCGTTCTTCGTGGTAGGGGCTGTCTTGGGTAGTTTAAGATGTTGGGCCGCATCCCTGGTCTCTACCCACCAGATGCAGTAGCACCACCCCCGAGTGCAACAACCAAAAATGCCTCCAGACATGACCAAGGGTCCCCTGGGGCACGCTCATCCCCAGCTCTTCCTGGCTCCACCCTCTTTAGTCGTTCGTTTGAGTCTAAATGGCACTGAGAGTGGCTATTGCACCTCCAGGTGGCGGGTTCACGGTCAGGTTGGAGGAACAGAAAGGGGGAGGATACCCACCCAGGGTGTCTTATTAGAAGCCTCATCCAGCAAACTCTCTTACATTTCAAGTTGCAGCTACCTGTAACTTAAAAGTGGCTCCAAAAAGGGGGGTGAAGACAGCTGTGGATGGGAGTTGGGTCAGCCAGCCAAGAGTGCCTGCCACCCCTGTCCAAAGCTCCATCGCCAACCAAGATACCTGCCACCAGGTATACTTGGTTCCCCCGTCAGGTTCTCTGTCAACAAGTACCCAAAATTGTCCCTGGTAATAGTCACCTTCTCAGATACACTTCCTTCTTTCTTTTTGTTTTTTTTTTCCTGTCTCTTTTAACCAATGGTTCTAACTGCTTGGATATGTATTATTCTTGCACATATATTTCTTTCTTTCTAGACAGTGCAGTCACCAGGAAGTTGCGGAGCAGGGATACATTCTATTGTCAGTGAGATGCACTTATTCAGAAGGTGTAGATTCCTGGAATAATAATGCTGGAAGAAACGTCTAGAGACCATCAGGCAATTGATTTTTTTTTTTTTTATGGTCAATAAACTACAAAATTTACAAACCCAAGCCTGAATGAACGGTATTACTGTACTCCTTCATATTACCATTATTGGTATAACATATTATCCATGATTGATAGCAAAAATCATTGTACATAATAAATATTGTGCTTTATTTAGAAAGATGACTTATAAGCACCGCTGTAGGCCTGCTAGATAGGGCTTTGATTTTCTAATAATACTATTAAGTTATCTAATCTGTTCAAAATAGCTCGACCTGATGGCCACAATCTATGTTTTTCAGATGACTGGTATGATTAGAAATTTGGCTAATGACTAAGGCACGAGGCTCTTTTCTAGGAAAAGTTATTATCATCGTCAGTGGGTCAGCCCACAAAGTTTATTTGTCCTCTCAAACACCGTCTGAAGCACAACGCCCCCTCTGCCCCCTCTGTTCGGCAGAAGAGGAGAGCGGAAATCCCACCGTGTGCTTTATACCATGACTGGCTGCATTCAGGCCCGTTAGGGAGGCGGTTCTGAGGAGCTAGTCTCCAGTCTTCTTTCTCTGTAATCTCATCTGAACAACTTAATGCACATCCATGGCCTCCCCCACCCCTGGCAGGCAATTGCTTTTAAAGAATCGGTTCACTATGTGAAAGAGTAGCCTATTCTTCCCTTGACGGTCCCCACGACTTCTTCCCTCGCTTCTTCAACTCCTCTTGAAATCAAGACCTCCACGTCCTTTGTAAAGTCTCACCTCGCCTTGCTGAAGTCTTGTTCCATGTGTGACCTCCGTTATTAAAAACATTTGCTCTCGGGCTTCCCTGGTGGCGCAGTGGTTGAGAATCCGCCTGTCAATGCAGGGGACACGGGTTCGAGCCCAGGTCTGGGAAGATCCCACATGCCGCGGAGCAACTAGGCCCGTGAGCCACGACTACTGAGCCTGTGCATCTGGAGTCTGTGCTCCGCAACAAGAGAGGCCACGACAGTGAGAGGCCGGCGCACCGCGATGAGGAGTGGCCCCCGCTCACCGGAACTAGAGAAAGCCCTCGCACAGAAACGAAGACCCAACACAGCCAAAAATAAATAAATAAATTTATTTAAAAAAAAAAAAAAAAATCATTTGCTCTCGTCCAGGTTTGTGTGCACTGTATTTGTCAACCATTCTGTATTTTCCCAATTACTAACTCCTTCCTTTTCCTTCAAGTCTTAGAAGAGGCTCTTTTCCCAAAGTGAAGCCCTTTACCTGCCCCTTTGTTCCTGTAATTCCATGATCTTGCTCTCATACTCCTCCACCCCGCCCACCACCTGTCTCTTTTCCTCTGTACCCAAAACCCTGTCTGCCCCTGCTGAATAGAGGTCTCTGAAACCAGTAATGAGCTGGCCTCTTCTTACACCTGCAAACTCTCCAAAGGCTTGGATTATAACTGTTGAGTTAGATAGATAGATAGATAGATAGATAGATAGATAGATAGATAGATAGGTATCAGCAGTTGTTTTATATATATATAAAATATTATACATGTATATATATAACTGCTGTCATTTCCTTCTGAGCCTACCTTTTCTCCCCCGTCCATGAGTATCTTCTTGCCAAATCTAAAGGCTTTATCCTCTGGCTTTAGCTTCCAAGATACTTGAAGATCTAAGTGCTTTGACCTCATATATCCACTTAACGTTTCATTACCGCCACATATACCAACTTGCTTGTCATATAAGAAAGAATAGGTCTGGTCTTTTCCCCAGTTCCAAGCTTCAAAAAACCCTTGGAATTTCCTGATAAGGTGTATTTTGTATTCATAAGGAGCCTCTTCCAACCCTCTCTGAGTTATGCTAACGAGGTGTGTGTCCTTAGATAGTTCCGAAGGATGGGTTGGCCATGCCAGAAATGCCAAGTGTGTGATGAGAGGGTTGAAACTTTCAGCCCCACCCCCTCCCCCAACCTTCCAAGAGAACAGGAGGGCTGGACATTGAATCCAAGCCCATGGCTAGTGATTTAATCAATCGTGCCTTTGTAATGAAACCCTAATAAAAACTCTGGACAACAAGGTTTCCTGGTTGTTGAGCATATGGATGTATCACGAAGATAACACATCCTGACTCCAAGTGGATGGGAGCTTTTGTGCTCACGAGCCTTCCAGCCCTCACCCCCTATGTATCTCTTCATCTGGCTGTCATTTGTATCCTCTATAATAAAATGGTGATTGTAAGTATAGCACTTTCCTGAGTTCTGTGAGTCATTCTAATGAACTACTGAACCTGAGGGGGCGGTCATGGGAACCCCTGAATTTGTAGCCAAGTCAGGCAGAAGTCAGAGTTGTCTGCAGCTGGGATCTGAAGTGGGGACAATCTTGTTGGGACCTTGCCCTTTAACCTGTAGGGTCTGCCCCACCTCCAAGTAATGTCAGAATTGAATTGGATTGTTGTAGGACACCCGATTGGTGTCAGTGAGTTGGTGTTGGAATGCACCACTGTTCTTGCCCAGAACAAGGACAAAGGAAATTGCTGTGGCCTCAGGTTGAGGAATGAAAGAATGACCAAGTTCACATCTACTCAGGCTACAACTAATGACCAGACCCCTCTAGACACCTGAACTTGCCCTAGATCCATAGATAGGAAACTATAAGACACCACCCCACCCTCCCGGGGCTTATGATGTACCTACAGGAACGAGAACACATAACCCCGAATCCCTTATAGAACAATGAAGGGCAATTTACAACCATGTGCTAAGCGATTTGTATACAGTGGACGAAGACCAGTCAGGATAAAGTGAGCAACTTAAAGCTCACCGCAGAGGCACAAAGGGACCATTTCAGTCTTCTCAGCATTCAGTAGATATTTAAGTTCATTAAGAGCAAAGATAAGGAAAAGTTTCAGCGATCAAGAAACATGTGGTCATGGGTCATCGTTGAAAGTAACTAGGGCACCAACCCATTTTTTTTTTCCAGAAAATTGGCAACTAACAACAATGAATAGGAAATAAACCCAGCCTTTCTTGTACAAACTTTATTTCAGGATAAACAAACGGCCATGACTGATAAGGAAACAAAAATTTTAACAGAAATATTCTACTTAATATGTGTTGAAAGGACAACAACTTAGAAACATCAATTTTGCAGCCTCTGATGAAATAGGTGATTTAAGCAGAGATTGTCAATGGATGAAACCATTAGATGAAGTGCTGATGGGGAACTCTATGATAGACGCAGGAGAGACTGTCACCTCCCAAATCTACAGTTTAATTATAGCATCAGTAGGAGAGGGACAGCCAGACACGGTGTGCCGGCTGGTGTGAGGCCCATGGAGCTCACAGCCCTATCCAGTAAGTAGTTTTGCCAAATTAAAAAAAAAAAAAATGTTGTAAGAGACAAAAGGAATTGAGTTAGCAAACTCTAGGGAACATGTATAGGCCAGACAGACTTCATAGGAAGAGAACAGCAAAGTCAGGAGAAACGAGGACAAGAAATGTGGAAGGGTGTGTGCGTTTTTACAACCACAAAAGGGGCCCATGTTCCACTGCTGGTTACCCTGGCAACGAGGTCACTTCCATCAAAGGAAGTAAGCAATGATTGGAAGCAGGGCTACACATGGAGACTGGTCAATGGCCCAGGAGGAGTTTGGGAAGAGTCTGGGCAGCAGATCACAAATGAGGCCACCAATGGGGAGAATTTGTGGATAAAAGGATTCTCTGGAGACTGCATCCTGGAGGGTATTGGCTGCTGTGACCTGAGGCTTCTCCAGCTGTGTTTGGTCAAATCTGAGTGGGTAAAATGTTATCACTCTTTGGTTCTATTTCTTCTCATCAGTGCACGGGATGAACCTCAGCAAGGAAAAGGTGAAGAAAGTTCTTTATCTCTCGCTCTCTCTCACGCTTGCTCTCCTGGGGCCACCCTGTGTGAACTGGCCTGGGTCCACTCTGAGTGGGGTGTAGACCTGGAGGGAAGAAGTTGGCGCAGGGAGCAAAATGTGATGATCCCAGTAACTGAACCCAGCTTAACCCAACCCAACCAAGAGGGTTCCATCTGAGCACCAACGGTGCCCATCATGCTCGCTGAGGATGAAAATTCTCAAAGAGGTACAGAATCCAAGTTACTTTCCCTTTGTTATAGGGCCAGGCTGGGAACTGCAAAGGAGAACTTCTCATGTTCTGAGGGACAAGGCTCCAGTTGACGGAGCAGGAAGTCATCACCCAGAGAAGGGAGAAGGCTCAGCTGTTGTGCTGGGGGTGCTGGTCAGGAAAAGGGATCCTTCCCCAGGGCTTGGCCATGGTGATGCCAGAATAACGGGAGAACAAGATAGCCAGTGGGTGACCCCTATGAGCTCTGACAGCGAGAGGGGAAACTGCCACAAACCACAAGAGACCTGGGAAAGCAAGAAGGGGGTGTGGCAGGTGGAATAATTACCCCCCAAAGATGTCCGCATCCTAATCCCTGGAACCTGTGAGTATGTTACCTTACGTGGCAAAGGGACTTTGAAAATGTGATTAAGGCCCTTGAGATGGGGAGATGATCCTGAGTTATTCAGGTGGCTTCAGGTGGGTCCAATCTAATCCCGCGAGCCCTTAAAAGCAGAGAAGCAGTCCCACCTGAAGTCAGAGAGATTCAGCTGAAGGAGAGGCAGGTGAGGGATCTGAGCTGCTGTTGCCGGCTCGGAGGGCCGAGTCAGGGAATGTTCTAGGCTTCTAGGAGCTGACAGCCACAAGGAAGCAGGAACCTCCGTCCCGCAGTCACGTGGACCTGGACTCAGCCAACGAGCGGAGTGACCTGTAGGCGGACCCTCCCTAGAGCCTCCAGGTAAGGAACACAGCCCGGCCAGCGCCTTCGTTTCAGCCTTGTGCCGCCCAGAGCAGAGACACCAGCCAGGCGTGCTGGGCCTCTGACCACGGAACTTACGTGGTTTTGAGTCACTAAATGTGTGATCGTTTGTTTCAGCAGCTGCTGCCTCACGGGCAGGTGGCAGTAAGCAGCTCGGGGACTGGGCCCAGAGGGGAGTCGGCCTTGCCGGCTCCGGGACCCGTCACCCTATGCCTGCACAGCCTGTGTCCAGGGAAGGCAGCTCACACGTAAGAGGAAAACTCTTTTCTTCCTCGGCCTTCAGTATTTCTGACACCAGTCCCAGTGCTTCTTTTTTTTTTTTTGGCTGTGCTGCACGGCTTGTAGGACCTCAATTCCCCGACCCGGGATCGAACCCAGGTTCTTGGCAGCAAAAGTGCCCAGTCCCAACCACTGGACCACCAGAGAATTCCCAATACTTCTGACACCCGATTGGGAGTGGGGGGATTTTCTCACACTGAGCAATTCTCCGACACCAGCTGTGTGTCCCACAACTCGATTCAATCCTGACCCTCTCTACCCGGAGTCTATGTCAGACGCCACGGGTGAGGGGCTCAGTCCCACAGTACGGCCGCCACCTCCACTTTAGGGTCCAGGCCTCCGGTACTTCTAACCAACCAGTTATAAATCGGGGGTTCCCACGACCCCCTCCTCAGGCTCAGGAGTCTTCTAGAATGGCTCCCAGAACCAGAAGAGCAGTTTACTTACTAGATTACCAGTTTATTATAAAAGGCTATAACTGGGGAACAGCTGGTGAGGGCTCTCCTCCTGCCTTGCACGTGGCCGCCTTTTTGGTGTGTCTTCACATGGGGGAGAGAGATGTGGAGGGCAGGGAGAGAGATCTTTACTATCCCTAATTTTCCCCTTATTTCCTCCACCTGCAGTATCAAAGGAAAATGCTGGTTTTCTTCTGTGTGTGTGTGTGTGTGTGTGTGTGTGTGTATTTTTTTCAGATTATACATTTAATTCAGGCGTATTAGAGAATTTTGAAAAAAATGAAACCCACTTCTAAAAGTCACCCCTGATCCCTACCACCCAGGAAGGATCTCGGTTAACCTTCCATCTGTTTTTCTATGCATCCATACAAATACATGTATATTTACAAAGATGGAATCATCATGCTTATATTATAGAGTGTCTCGCTTTTGCCACTTAGTACGGAATCATGGGTACTTTCTCTTGTCATCCAATGTTCTTTGAAAACACCATAATATTCCATCATATGGATGTCATTGTATCCCATCATATGGATAAGTCATCATGGGGATGTAATTTAGTCATTCTGTTTTGTTGAACATTTTCGAAAAAGATTTTGCCTTTGGAAAAATGGCCACAACACACCTTTCTGTACGTAAACCTGTTTCTTTTTTTTTTTTAATTGAAGTATAGTTGATGTACAATTTTATATAAGTTACAGGTGTATAATATAGGAAAATGCTGGTATTCTAACAATTCCGTAGCTATTCCTACGTTGAGCGCGTCCGCCCATGGGCATCGGGCAGCTTCCCACTCATAGTCAGTGTGCCAGGTCCACCACGTGCAACTCATCTTTTCCTCTACTCCTGAACTCTTTGCAGCCGTGCTCTTGCTGCCATCTTGCGGTCTTCGAGAGAATTAAACTAGCCTGTGCAGAAAGCAGGAAAAGTCCTAGAAAATGGTTAGGGTTGCTTAAAGCCACTGTGGTGCAATCGCAGGAGGTTCATTTTGAGGCATGATCCATGCAATAAAGTATCTTTCAGCAAGCTATTATTTCCACATACTGTTCGTTAACTGCTCACTGATAGAGAAGGAAAAGCAGACCAAAGGCTCTGAAACAACTTTTGTCTGTTAATTCGGCTTCCCCCAAGCCTAGGGACACTGGATAGATTCTACTGAAGTAATCTGTGGTATTTCTGAAATCATTCTACGCTGTGTCTATTAGAGAAATGAGTCTTTCCCATCGACCTCAGATTTGACCATTAGGGATTCAAGTCTTTGAGTTCTGCAGGCATTCCCACTTTTAAGAATCCCCTATTAAAATGGTAATCAGGAGATCCTAAAAAAATAAATGGAGTGGTGTTCACGAATTGGGAGATTTAAGATTGTTAAGATAACAATACTACCCAAAGGGATATACAGATTACAGATTCAGTGCAATCCCTATCAAAATCCCAACGGTATTTTTTTTTTTTTTTTACAGAAATGGGAAAACTCATCCTGGAATTCATAAGGGGTTTCAAGGGACCTAGATTTCACAACTAGTACAAAGTGACTGTAATCAAAACAGAGTAATATTTGCAGAAGAATAGACATATAGACCAATAGAATAGAATTGAGAGCCCAGAAATAAAGCCTTACATTTACGGTCAATTGATTTTCAACAAGGGTGCCAAGATCGTTCAATGAAGAAAAATGTTCTCTTCAACAAATGGTGCTGAGAAAACTAGATATCCACATGAAAGAATGAAGTTGGACCCCGTCCTTATACCATACACAAAAATTAACTCAAAGTGGATCAAGGACCTAAATTTTAAGAGCTAAAACTATAAAACTGTTAGAAGAAAGCCTAGAGGAAAATTTGCATGACCTTGGATTTGGCAATGGTTTCTTTTATTTATTTATTTATTTATTTTTGGTTGCATTGGGTCTCCGTTGCTGCGCGCGGGCTTTCTCTAGTTGCGGCGAGTGGGGCTACTCTTCGTTGCGGTGCGCGGGCTTCTCATTGCAGTGGCTTCTCTTGTTGTGGAGCATGGGCTCTAGGCACGCAGGCTTCAGTAGTTGTGGTGCGTGGGCTCAGTAGTTGTGGCTCTAGAGCACAGGTTCAGTAGTTGTGGCACATGGGCTTAGTTGCTCCGAGGTATGTGGGATCTTCCCGGACCAGGGCTCGAACCCGTGTCTCCTGCATTGGCAGGTGGATTCTTAACCACTGCGCCACCAGGGAAGTCCCTGTTGGGGACTTCAATGGTTTCTTAAATATGACCCCAAAAGCACAGGTAACAAAAGAAAAAGATGAATTGGACTTCATTAGATTAAAAACTTTTGTGCCTCAAAGGACAGCATCAAGAGAGTAAAAAGACAACCCACACGATGGGAGAAAATATTTGCAAATAATACATCTAATAAGGATTTAAAATCCAGAATATATAAAGAACTCCTACAACTCAACCACAAAAATACAAAAACCCAATTAAAAGGTGGGCAAGGGACTTGAATAGACATTTCTCTAAAGAAGATATACAAATGGCCAATAAGTACATGAAAAGATGCTCAACATCATTAGTCATTAGAGAAATGCAAATCAAAATCACGAGGAAATACCACTTCACGTCAATTAGGATGGCTATAATTTTAAAAAGAAAAAAGAATATCACAGTTGGAGAGGATGTGAAGAAATTGGAACTCATGTACATTGCTGGTGGGATCATAATAGGTGTTATGCCTATTTATATGCCTGTAAGTATATCCATTTGTCTACCCATATGTTTCTCTATATATGTCTATATCCCTGCGTCTATTCATATGTCAATGTCTGCATCTACATCTTTAAGCAATGGTAGGTTAGATCGATCACACTCTGGTTGCCCACAGCTGGTTTCTGTCGTTTCTAACTTCGGATAGAGTTAAGGTTAGAATCAAAGAGAAGGGAGGGCATTCCCAGCAGTGGGTATAGCCTCTACAAGGCTGATTCTGGGGCAGGGAGTAAACCGGCTTGGCTGGATCCAATGACAAGCCCCATCTTCAGCTTTCTCCCTGCCCCGAGCCTGGCTCAGAGCTCGGCACCTGCAGAGTATGTGCTTGTGGACTTCCTGTGAACGGAGGATGAGAGTGGGAGGTAGTTCGGAAGAGTAGGTTGAAGGTAGATGGTGGGCAGTGAGCTTTGGGAGCCACGGAGAGCCATGGATGGTTTTTGAGCCGGGGAGTGAAGGGCATGAGAAAGGCAGGGTTTGGGGGAGATGGGCCAAGATGTGGTAAGTGGTCATAGTCCTGATGGGGGAGGCAGGCTGGGCTGCTCTGACACGTCCTGGCTGTTGTGGTCTTGGAAAAACATAAAGGAGGCCAGTGAAGGAGGCCAGTGAAGAGAGTTGCTTGAGGTAATGAGATGTCCTTGATTTGCCCCAAAGTAACTTTCTAAATCTTTGAGGGTGCCCTTCCACCACTCCCCATACCCTTGGTGAGCTGGACCAGAGTGGGCACGCTAGTTCCCTTCCCACCTCTGGAAAGGAACACTCCCTTGGCATTAGTAACCATCATTGTCAGTCATAACCTGTGAACACTTTCTATTACGGAATCCTCACAGCTACCCAAGAAGTCCCCACTATTTCTACCCGCATTTTACAGGTGGGGAAACTGAGGTACAAGCAGGTGAAGTGATTTGCCCAGGTCACACAACCAGGAAATGTCAAAACGGGGATTTGAACTCAGTTCCGCAGCACTGTGGACGCTGCCCATTGTGGCCACCACCAGAGGGCACACTCCACCAATTCCAAACTATTTTCCCAATTATGATAACATTTCTCGCCGTCCTCAGAAAGGTAGTGCAGAGACAGATTTGGGCCTTTGTCCCCACTCCAACCCTCATTCCCCGGGGATCCTTGGCCAAACTGATGTGCCATTCTGTGCCTCAGTTTATTCATCTCTATAAAGGGGCCAAGAACAGGACCTACCACCTCATAGGGCTGCCAGGAGATTAAATAAGACCCTTGCACAGCACCTGAAACAACACTCAGTTAACGTTACTTTTTAGCATTAATGCCTTCTAAGCACGCTGTGCTTGTCTAAATCCGCTCCATGGAGAATTCTGGGTGGCACTTCCCATTGGCATTTGGTCCATGTCCTCACTGTGGACTGACCCACTGGAAGCAAGGGCAGTCACATTCCTCATTAGCCAGACTGGAGGGGTAATAGCTTGGAGCATGGAGTTGGGGGTTCAGACAGCTCCATCATTTGCTGGCTGCGTGATCTTGGGGAAGTGACCTCACCTCTCTGAGCCCCAGTAAAAAGGGGATAATAATCGTTTGCATCATTTGGGCTTGTTGAGAGGATTGTGTGCAGTGCCAGGCACTACAGAAGCCAGGAAGACATGGGAGCTTGCATGGGTCCCCCGGCAAAGGGGCAGACCTTACATACTCAGGATCCTGGCCTGTGCTCTCTGCTCCCCCCATCCCATGAGGGCCCCTATCTAGAGGCTACCCTGTTCCAGCCAGTTTTTGAGGTTCCCATCATTCAAGAGAATGGGGCTCCCAGGCAGAGAGTACCCAGGCCCTACTCAGGGATGGCCCAGTCAGCAAGAAGCAGGTCCTTCTGCTGTGACAGCATTGTCCCAGTGCACAGCCTTTGATCCCCTCTAAGGGTCATATGACCCCCTGTGGCTATTGCTGACAAAGCACCCCAGGTGTGCTGCACGTGACTACCGAGCAATTCCATGTTCCGGTAGACTTGACCCCTGATAACGACATCTGACATCCACTTGCCGGGCACATGACATGCGTTTTCCCCTTAAATCTTTCTCCTTAAATCAACAACCCTAAGACAGCCAGGAAACAATTAACCACATTTTAAAGACAGAAAACTGGAGTCCAGGAAGAGAGATAACTTTCCCCAGGAACAAACTCAAGTGAGCAGGGGACATGGATCTCGCTGATCCAAAGACCTAATTCTTATCTGCTGCCTATGGGGGCCCCCAAATGGGAAACGCTGTAATGTTCAGAGTCCTACCAAAACTGACTTAATTTTGCTAATGGCACAATGGCAACGGCCCCATAGAAAAATACTCAAAGAATGTGAGCCGACAGTTCACAGAGAAGAAAATGCAAATAGTTACTAAGCCGATGGAAACTTGTCAGCTTTGCCAACAGGGAAAAATACAAATCAAAGCAATGATGAGAAAGTATTTTTTACCCATTGTGTTGGTAAGAAGTAACCCAATTGTTAAAAAATCAGTGCTGGTCAATCCCACTATGGGGCACATACCCTGAGAAAACCATAATTCAAAAAGAGTCATGTACCACAATGTTCATTGCAGCACTATTTACAGTAGTCAGGACATGGAAGCAACCTAAGTGTCCATCAACAGATGAATGGATAAAGAAGATGTGGCACATAGATACAATGGAATATTACTCAGCCATAAAAAGAAACGAAATTGAGTTATTTGTAGTGAGGTGGATGGACCTAGAGTCTGTCATACAGAGTGAAGGAAGTCAGAAAGAGAAAAACAAATACCGAATGCTAACACATATGTATGGAATCTAAAAAAGAAAAACGGTTCTGACGAACCTAGGGGCAGGACAGGAATAAAGATGCAGACGTAGAGAATGGACTTGAGGACAACAGCACAGGGAGATCAGCTTGGTGCTTTGTGACCACCTAGAGGGGTGGGATAGGGAGGGTAGAAGGGAGATGCAAGAGGGAGGAGATATGGGGATATACGTATAGCTGACTCACTTTGTTATACAGCAGAAACTAACACAACATTGTAAAGCACTTATACCCCAATAAAGATGTTAAAAAAAAAAAAAATCAGTGCTGGTGAGAAAGCAGGGAAACGGATACTCCCTGATAGGACATTGCTGGTGGGAGTGTGGCTTGCTACAGCTTCTTAAGGAAGGGATCTGCTACAGCTGTTGACATTTAAAATATGCATGCCTGTTGATCTGCCTTCCACTTTCAGGATTCTGTCCTACAGAAATGAAAGCATCTGCACCAAAGCTAAATGTCTTCAAGGATGTGTATGGAGCATTGTTTGCAAGGGGCAAAACCCAGAAACACAGCAAGTACCCACCTACGTGGGAGTGTTTGCAAAGTTATGGCACCTTCCCTCATCCCACAGAATATCAAGCAACTATCATAATGAATGATTTTAGACTTAAATGTACCAGCATGAGAAGATCCCATGAAGCATTATTAATTTTTAAAAATGCAAGTTACAGAACAACATCAACGATGTGAGCCTACTTTTTACAAAAGTGAAATGAAATCCAAGTTAGAATTCTTGTATGTGTGTATTTGCACACACCTGCTCTTAACTTTAGTTATCTGAGTGAGGGCAGGGGCAGGGTGAGCGTGTGGTGGGTCCTTAGAAGGCGGTAGAGGGCAGAGTTAATTTCATTATTTTATTGATTTTCAGACTTTAACAAACTTTTCTTTCCTTCCAATAAGAAAGGAAAGACACACTTGTGACAAATGAAATGATATTATGTATAAAGATGCACACTTGTGACTCCTTTTTCTCCAGTCCCACTCCTGGGTTTATAACTGTGAAGGTCAGTGTTATGTGTCAACTTGGCTGGTCTACAGTCCCCAGTTATTCAATAAGCACTAAACTAGGGACTTCCCTGGTGGCGCAGTGGTTAAGAATCTGCCTGCCAATGCAGGGCACACGGGTTCGAGCCCTGGTCCAGGAAGATTCCACATGCGGAGTAACTAAGCCCGTGTGCCACAACTACTGAGCCTGCGCTCTAGAGCCCGCAAGCCACAACAAGAGAAGGCACCGCAAGGAGAAGCCCGTGTAGCCACAACGAAGAGTAGCCCCTGCTCGCCACAACTAGAGAAAGCCCGTGTGCAGCAACGAAGACACAATGCAGCCACAAATAAATAAATAAATAAATTTATTTTAAAAAAAAAAAGCACTAAGCTAGGTGTTGCTGTGAAGGGATTTTGTAGATGTGATTAAAGTCCATAATCAGTTGACTTTATGTAAGGGAGACTATTCTAGATCATCTGGGTGGGCCTGATCCAATTGGTTGAAAGGCCTTATATGCAGAGCTGAGTCTTCCTGGAAGAAGCAGTTCTGCCTGTGGATGGCTGGTACTCCCAAGTTTCCAACCAGCCCATCCTGTGCATTTCAGACTTGCCTAGCCAGCCTCCACAGTCCATAAATCCATTCTTTGCGATAGACCTCTTAACGTGGGTCTCCTACTGGGGTTGTTTCTCTGGTTGAACAGTGACCGACACAATGCCCTAGAAAAATTATTTTACAAGTGCACCAGAAGATGTGTAAAAAGATGCCATCGGTAGCAACAACCCTGGTAACAACACACATATATCCATCAACAGAAATATGGATAAACGTCGATGCAGTCATGCCATGAACTGTTTATTACACAGCACGGAAAATGCACAAACTGCCACCACATAGATGACAGGGTTGAAGCTCACGAACAGGATGGTGCAAGAAAGAAGCAAGTCACATAAGAATATATAAAGCACTATTTGATTTATATAAACTTTTTTTTTTTTAATTTTTGTCTGCGTTGGGTCTTCGTCGCTGCGTGGGGGCTTTCCCTAATTGTGGTGAGCACGGGCTACTCTTCGTTGCAGTGCACGGGCTTCTCATTGCGGTGGCTTCTCTTGCTGTGACTTGTGGGCTCTAGAGCGCAGGCTCAGTAGTTGTGGCACACGGGCTTAGTTGCTCCGCGGCATGTGGGATCTTCCCAGGCCAGGGACTGAACCCGTGTCCCCTATATTGGCAGGCAGATTCTTAACCACTGCGCCACCAGGGAAGCCCTGATTTATATAAACTTCAAAGACAGGCAAAACAAAAGTCATTGCTTAGGAATACTTATATAGTGGTAAAACTATATAAATAGGTATATAAAATCTATATAGATTATATATACTATATAATCTATAGTATATATAATATATAATATATATCATAGATTATAACATTTTATATATTATACATTATAATGTATTTATTATGTGTATTATATATAAATACTATCTTATAGAGGATACATTATATACATTATATGTGTGAATATATATGTATATAAAACAAAGTTATACACTTATAGTGATGGAGTGATTTACACAGTCAGCAGGTTGATGGTGATTTCAGGGACCCCTAAGGTACTGATAGCTCTGTTTTTTAACCTCAATGGAGGGCATTTGTTTGTCCATTTTATTATTTTTAAGTTGTAAAGAAAAAATGTTGCCTGTCATTCCAGTTCTACAAGGATCAAGTCATCAGCTGCTATAGCTGCCCTCCTCCAGTATACCCTGAGGGGAATTCAGGATGGAGAAAAACAGGAGGAAGTATTCTGTGTTTTGGATATATGGCCTCTAGATGGTCAACATGCATATCTAGGGAAGGATTTCAATGACCCCAGATTCTTGCATCTTCCCATCCATAGAAAAGCACTAAAATCATTAACTTGAGATGTCTGCTTTTCTGTGATGAGCAGTAATCTTTTACCGAGATGTATGCTTGACTATATGTATTTCCCAGCCAAAAAATTTATATATATACTGGCTTCTCCCTGACCTCTTTGGAGCAGTTCCTCTGAGCTATCTGAGATGCTGTCTCTCTGACTATAGTCCTCAGTAAGGTCCCAATAAAACCAAGACTCAACTGTTGTGCATTTTTTTCAGTTGACACCACCCAGGCCGTGGGCCTTCTGAATAGGGGGCTGAATGCCAGACAGATCCGGCCTTACCTCTGAGTGGTGCAGGGCGCTCAGCCCATGGTGGTGAAGGGGACTCACTTGGGGTCACACAGACCTAGGTGCAAATCTTTGCCACTTCCTGGTGGGTGTCCTGGGGACAGGTCGCTTCATCTCCTTGAACCTCGATTTCCCTTCTCTGTGAAATGGGGATCTCGGTAGCCCTCACCCCACAGGGCTATTAAATGGGACAAGCACGTGGACGCTCACTGTAATCTACACGGCTATATTCTGTAAAAATCACTATAATCTGTACGCCGAGATTCCAAAGATATCGTGCTCTGGACCACAGTGTTGGTGGTCACCACAGAGACCACAGGTGTCCTCGCTAGGGTGGGGAACTAGAGTGCTTGGAAGGTAAGGCAGGCGGGGGCTGGCAGGGAGGAGGGTGGAAGGCCACCCAGAGGTGGTAGCATTTGAGCTGGGCCTGGCACATGAGTAATAAGAGTTTGTCAGGTAGAAAAAGGAAGGGCTGGCATCCCAGGCAAGGGGCTCAGAAGGAGCAGCGGTGTGGCCGTGTGTAAGTCCCCCGCTTCCGGGGCTAGAGTGGGAGGGGGTGGAGGTGGGGATAAAAGATGAAGTCGGAAAGGTGCGCTAGGACTGGACACTGAAGGGCCTCGATCGCCCTTCAGAGGGCTCAGAGTTGGGCCTCGGTGCTGAAGGTGATGAGGAAGCAGGACTGACTTTGAGAGAGGGAGGTGGTGGGATTAGATGCGTGCCAACTGTGGAGGTGGGGGCGGGGCTGCTGGAGGAGGAGGAGCGTGACCTCAGCCTCAACATCCCCAGTGCCAGCCTCGGTGCCCTCCCCCACCCCAACAGAAGGAAAGACGGAGACGACCAGAACTTCCCCCGGAGGCTAGGAAACTGGGGAAGGGGGGCTATATCCGTCAGGGTGAGTAGATCGACTAACTCCCCTGTTTTGACCTATTTGCCATCTTCTTTTTTTCTTTTTCAGCCCCACTGCGCGGCTTGCGGGACCGTAATTCCCCAAGCAGGGATCGAACCCGTGCCCCCTGCAGTGGAAGCGCGGAGTCCTAACCACTGGACCGCCGGGGAATTCCCTGCCATATTCTTCTTTTAAAAGCCACCCTGCTAGAGGGAAATGCTGAACCCAGTTAGGAGATCTCTCAAACGGAGGGAGCACAGCCAGAGTTTTTGTGCGTAAGGCGGAGCGTTCCCTGCCTGGGATCTTCTCAAATACTTCTTATCACCACTGATTACCAGAAGCATTTTGACGCCATCTCACCCACCCGTCCCTCGGGAATAGAACCCTCTAGTTTCACCCTACAATGTACCTCTCCGGCCTCCTACTGTTTATACCCACCAGGTTTCACCTCAGCTTCTGCTTTAGCGGCGAAAACAGAACCGACAGACCTCGAGGGAGCCTGTGCCTTTAAGGGAAGAGCCGGGGCGAGCCCTTGGGGGCGTGTCCTCTGGGCGGGGTTGTATAAGGGGCGAGGCCGGCGCGAGGCTAGCCGGGGCCGAGCCAGGGCTGAGCGGCTGGATCAGACTTGGACGCTGCCGCAGGCGGGAATCTCGGGCTCTCGGCGTCAGGAGCAGAAGTTCCGGCGGCTCGGGCCGGCGGGCAGGGACTGGAAAGGCCGCGAAGCCCGGCGGGGTCGAGGTGCGGAGTTTCCAGGTCCGAGGCTCCTCGCAAGGTAAGAGGAACCTCCCCGCCCGCCTGGGCGCCGCGGGAGGACTGGCGCCTGGAGTTCAGCTTCTCAACATCCGCCTGGATTCGGAAACGGAGCACATTGACGTTCCCGCGGTCTGGCACCTAGAAAGTGCAGCCGCAAAAGTGATTGCAGCCCCAATTTCCTGCCCTTGCCCCTTCCTGTCAGGTGTGCAGATCTGAGCGTCTGAACGCCTGACCTCGGACAGGCGCACGTGAAGCGCTCCGTAAATGCTCCCTTGTGAATGAGTGCGAGAAATCGGCGGCCAATAAAGAGGAGACAAGTGCTGATCCTCAAGTGGGGAACACCTGAGGCGCGAGCCCTTATTAAGCCCTTACCGTGTGCTCTGATGCGCCAGCATTTGTCTTCATTTTACAGATGAGGAATCAGAGGCTCAGAGACATGAAGTGACCTCCCCAAGGCCGCACAGCTCGTTAGTGGCTGAGACTATTTCAGACCTGGAGTGTTGGGTTCCAAGTCAGTGCCAAGTGCAGTTACAGAGAACAGCAGGAGGGAAGAGCCTGTCAACAGGTGAGGAAAGAGTGCTGAGACAGGCCCTTGTGCCCCCTTTTCTTCCCCCAGAGCCGCCGCCTCCCCCTCCTGCCCCTGCCAGGACATTGAGCAAAGATTTACCAAAAAACGTTGGTAAATCTGGGCTTTGTTGTTTTCTGGGCTTTTCTTTTTCTTTTTTTTTTTAATTAATTAATTAACTTATTTTGGCTGTGTTGGGTCTTCATTTCTGTGCGAGGGCTTTCTTTAGTTGCGGCGGGCGGGGGCCACTCTTCATCGCGGTGCGCGGGCCTCTCACTATCGCGGCCTCTCTTGTTGCGGAGCACAGGCTCCAGACGCGCAGGCTCAGTAGTTGCGGCTCACGGGCCTAGTTGCTCCGCGGCATGTGGCTTCCCAGACGAGGGCTCGAACCCGTGTGTCCTGCATTGGCAGGCAGACTCTCAACCACTGCGCCACCCGGGAAGCCCCTGGGCTTTGCTTTTCTTGAAGGCAAAACAAAATATGGTCAACTACAACATGTGGAAGAGCCAAAGAAGAAAATTAGTGTGCCGGGGACTTTTTTTCTTTCCAGTTTAATTTCTTTGGAAGAAAAACAAAGCTGTTTTTTCCCTGGTGTTGAGGGAAAAAGTCAGATGCTAAAGTCCAGCCCAGCTCTGCAGCTAACAGGCTATGTGACTTTGAGCAATTCACTTCCTCCTGGGCCTTGATTTCCCCATCAGAGGAGTTATCAGCCTAGGTTTCCATGGAAACACTACTGGGGGTTCAGGAAGAAGGGCTATCTAATCTGCATGCTAAATGAGTCAGGTCCGTCCGGAATGTGGGCTTCTACCTGGGCTTTCCTTTGGTGTGGGGAGGAGGAGGGGCAGTTCTTCAGCTGAAAAAGTTTTCAGGCCCCTCCTGTTGGGTCCTGCAGTCTTCAGTGACACTGTCCCTCTTTCTCACCCCTACCCTACAGGCCACTAGAGGTGCCAGCTGTTTGGAACTGAAACACTACAGAAGGGGAAGCGGAGAGTGAGGGCTAGGCCCCTTGGGGGCTGATGGCCAGAGGACTGCTGGATCTGTACTGGGTGCTGCGCTGGCTCTGTGTGCTGCTGATGGTGGAGACAGTGTCGGGGGCCGGGGGCCCATCTGCAGGGACCCGCACTAGCTCCCAGTTTCCAGCCTCGGGTGTGAACCAGAGCCCCGTGGTAGACGTGAGTGTCCAGGCAAGAAACTGGCATCAGGTGTGGGTGTATTCATCCAATCAAGTATTTATTGAGCATCTACTGTGTAGCAGGCACTGAGCTAAACCTTGGGATATGCCACGGCACGTATACTGTAGACCAAAATCCCTGCCCTCATGGAGCCAGCATTCTCTTAGGAGGATGGATAAAGAAGTACACATGTAAATTTCAGGTGGTAAGGTGCTACATGCTCAGCAGTTAATAGGATAAAGTGATATTGGGGGGTGGGGGTGGGGGCTGTGAGGGAGAAGGAGTATTTCCAACTGTTTCAGTTTGGGGGATCACAGGTGGCCTCTGTGAGGAAGGGACCTTTGAGCCAAGCCCTGAATGGAGAAAGGAAGCCACTTATACAGACATCAGAAGGAAGAACATTCCAGGTGGAGAGAAAGGCACGTGCAAAGGCCCTGAAGCAGGGACAAACTTAGTCGGTTTCTGGAGCTGTGAGGAGTCCAGAGTGGCTGGAACAGGGTGAGTGAGGGGGAGAGTGTTAAGGATGGGGATGGAGATGTAGTGGTGGTCAGATTACAAAAGGCCTCATAGGCTGAGGCTAGGAGGTGGGATTTGTTTTATGACAGTGGGGACCCAGTGGAAGGTTTTAAGCAGGGGGATGTCAAGATCTGATTTATTTCTTCAAGGGCTGTCTCTGGCTTCTCTGGGGAGAGTGGATTGAGAGGGTTGAGGGTGGCAGTGGGGAGACCAGTGGGAAGCCTCCTGCAGCTCGCCAGGTGATGGTGGTAGTGGGAGATAGGAAAGAAGTGGTGGGATTTGGAGGAAGTATTGGAGGCACAACAATCAGGGTATGCTGATGGCTTAGATGGAGGGGCATGGTGGTGGAAGAAAGAGAGGTGTCAAGGATGGCTCCAGATTTCTGCCCTTAGCAGTGGGGGGGTGGAGGAGGATGGTAGTGCCACTGACTTGTGTGCACAGAGGGAGAAGCAGTGGGGATGCTTGGTGAGAGCAAGGAGGCTTCCTCCCGAGGCAGGGAGGTTTGGGCCGTTGAGACAGGCCAAACGGAACTTGCATCATTCTGTTCTGATGTGTGTAAGGGGAAGAGAGGTCACAGTGGATCCAGAGTGAAAATCTGAAGGCAGGAGACTGCTCAAGATGACCCCCTGCTGCAGGGGGCTGGAGTTCTCTCCTTGTATTCTCTTCGGTGAGAGAACAAACAAGTAACAAACTCCTTCCCACTTGAACTGACAGCTGAGAGTGCTTAGCGCCCACACCAACTTTCTGGGGCTGCAGAGTACCTTCATGCCCATCGTTCGAGGCAGACAGACAGGTAATTATGCCTATTTTACAGATGCGCAAGTGATTTGTGGTTACTGTGGTTATAAAATTGACTGCTGCCTCTTGGGGGCAGGAAAACGGGAGTTAACTGTGGCTTGTGTCAGATAATCTCTGAGTTATTGAGCACTTAGGCCAGCAATGTGCCTAGCTCATCAAGTCCTGTACCCAAACCCCTGAGATGAGTATGATTATCTCTGTGCTATAGGTGAGGACGCTGAGGTTCAGGGAGGGGAAGTTGGCCACGAGGGAAGTAGCAGTGCCAGGATGTGAACTCGTGGCTGCCTCATGCTGAATCCAGACCCTTCCCCTCTGGTTCACTTGCCTCCCAGGACTGACACAGTTGACTGCCTTCCTGGAAGTCCCGCCAGCCTCTGGCCAGCTACTGTCTGGCCAGCTTGCAGGCTGGGAAAGGCCACCCACTCCTCACCTAGGTCCTTTTGCATAGTCATTCGTTCAACAAATATTTATTGAGCACCTATTACGTGCCAGGAGCAGTGCCACATGTGGGGGTAATTCAGGGAGCAGATAAGCTTGGTTCCTGCCCTCATGGAGCTTATACTGTAGTGGGGGACACAGATGAGAAACAAGTCAACAGGTAAATCCACAGGATTTCACTGGGTGATGAGGAGAACAAAACAGGGTGGGATGTGATGGAGTGAGATGGAGCTGGGTAGCCGCTTTGCCTCGGGCTGTCAGGGAAGGCTTCTCCGAGGACAGAGACCTGAAGCTTTGCAAAGATCTGGGGGAACAGCAAGTGCAAAGGCCCTGAGGCAAGAGCAGAGTGATGTGTCACAAACAAACTTTGAGAGGCTTCTGCAACAGTGAGCTAGGGGGTGAGGGGTGAGAGAGGAGACAGGAGAGGTAATAAAGGCCAGATCGCCTGGGGCTGTGTGGACCACTGTGCAAAGTTGGCCCGTTCCTAGGGGTAAGATGGGAGCCATGGTAGGATTTAGAACACAGGAGGGACGTGATCTGATTTCAGTTTTTACAAGGATCCCATTGGCTGCTGTGGGAGAATCAACTGTAAGGGCGGAGGCAGAGAGCAGGCTGGCAAAGCGATCCGGTGAGATGGTAGTAGCAGCTTTGGGAAGGGGTCCAAATTAAGATTTTTGGAGGGGAAGTAGAAGACAAGGTTCTGCTGGGCCACCAGTGCCCCATGCCCTAAGCCCAGGCTGGCCCAAGTGTGGTCTCAGAGGGCCAGGGACAGGCATCAGACCACCAGGGCCCAGTGGTTCCAGGGCACTCCTTTCGGGAAAGAGGAGGGTCTGGAAAAATATCTCCACTTAGGACAGATCTGACCGAGGCTGGACATTTAGGGCTGACCCTTGGGGGGTGGAGGTGCCCAAGCTAACAGGTGCAGGGAGCTCTTTATCTCTAGTCTCAATTTTCCCCTCTGGAAAAAAGAGTCATCAAAGCTCATTTTACTGAGCACTGACTGTGTACCAGGCACTGTTCTAAGCACATGGATTAACTCATTTAATCCTTCATTTCAGGAGTCGGCAAACTTCAGCCCACAGGTCAAGTCAGGTCCACTGCTGGGTTTCGTAGTCCAGGAGCTGAGAATGGGTTTTATATTTTCAAATGGTTGAAAAAATTTTTTAAAAGAACACTATTAAGTGACACATGAAAACTGTGTGAAATTTGAACCTCAGTGTCCATAAGTCCAGTTTTATTGGAATACAGTTATGCTGTTTATTATTGCATATGATACTTTCACATGACAAAGCAGAGTGGAATGGTTTCAACAGAGACTGTCTGGCCTGCAGAGGGGAAAATATTTAGCCTTTTATAGAAAGAGTTTGCCGACCCCTGCCTCATTTTATAAAGGAGGGAACTGGGGCACAGAGAAGTTACGTGAGTTGTCCAAAGTCACACAGCTGTGAGTAGGGAAGCAGAATTTGAACCCAGGCTGCATGGTTCCAGAGCCCTGTCCTCATAAGCACTGTACCACCCAGCCTTGCTGAGCAGTTGTCACAAGGCCATGGGGCCTTTGGGAAATGGCAGTGTTCATTTTCTGCTCCTGGGTTGGTGTCCTGGTGAGAGTCCTGTGATTTTTCCACCCCTTTGAAAACTTGCCCTATTGGGGTCCAGCTGCAGGGTTGGGAAAATAGGAGGAGGTGTAGCTACAGGACGTAGGAGAGTGGAGTTGTAGCCCCAGGTCACATCTACAGTGCCTCTTTGGGGGGCTGATCAAATGGGGTTAAGGACGTGAGAAGTCTTTGAGAGTACTTTAGTGTCTGCAGTTAACTGACTCTAGATGAGTGTTTGAGTTTCCTGTTGCTGCTGTAACAAATTATTACAAACGTAGTGGCTTAAAACAGCACACATTTGTTATCTGGAGGTCAAAAGCCCAAAATGAGTTTCACTGGACTAAAATCAAGGTGTGGGCAGGACCATGTTCCTTCTGGAGGCTCCAGGGGAAAGTCCATTGCCTTGCCTTTTCCAGCTTCTAGAAGCTTCCTGCATTCCTTCCTTAGTTTGTGGCCCCTTCCTTCATCTTCAAAGCCACCAGCCTAGCATCTCTCTCAGTCTCTCTCTCTCTGACTCTCTGGCCTATGCTTCCATCACATCTCTTTCTGTGACTCCAACACTCCCACCTCCCTCTTAAAAAAACCCTTGTGATTACATTTAAAGGCCCCCAGATAATTCTGGACAATCCCCCCACCTCAAGACCCTCAATTTAATCACCCCTGCCAGAGTCCCTTTTGCCATGTAAGGTCGCATATTCACAGACTCTGAGGATTAGGACCTGGACATCTTTGGGGACCACTATTCAGCCAGGGAGGATGAACCAGGAGCTTGTGACTCCACATGTCCCTCCCAGCCCCCTCGTCCCCCAAGCCATCCCCGTACTGCCCATGCACCTGCACAAGGAGGTGCCATTGGCTGCAAGTAGGGAAAACCTGAGCCTTTTTTTTTTTAATCCTACTATAGTTTAATTAATGGTATTGTACCAATGTTAATTTCTTAGTTTTTAAAAATATTATTATTTATTTATTTTTGGCTGCATTGGGTCTTCGTTGCTGTGCGGGCTTTCTCTAGTTGCGGCGAGCGGGGGCTACTCTTCGTTGCAGTGCGCGGGCTTCTCATTGTGGTGGCTTCTCTTGTTGCAGAGCACAGGCTCTAGGCACACAGGCTTCAGTAGTTATGGCACACGGGCTCAGTAGTTGTGGCTCGCGGGCTCTAGAGCTCAGTAGTTGTGGCGCACGGGCCTAGTTGCTCTGCAGCATGTGGGATCTTCCCGCACCAAGGCTCGAACCTGTGTCCCCTGCATTGGCAGGCGGATTCTTAACCACTGCACCACCAGGGAAGCCCCCAAGCCTTTCTTGTTGGGCCCCAACTAACAAAATGGAAACGATTTAAAATTGTCCCCTTAATATTGGAGTTGTTTAATTGTTTGACTTCTTAATGGAGCCAGCGTGGACTTTGATAGTGTGCATTCTGATATTCAATAATAGAGGGAGTGTGGAGAAGCACTTAACAAAACATATGTGGCACCAAGATGCCAGTGGCCAGAGTGGGTTTGATGAACACCGCTCTGTAGGTGAGGAAAACAAGGCCCAGACCCCTTAAAGGGGCTGCTGAAGGTCACCCAGCCAGCTGGTGGCAAAGCTGGGTCTCGACCCAGGGCTGCTTTTCCTCTCAGCTGACCCTGTCTCCCATACCAGTCTTACTGGTATAGGATTGAAAACTAACGGCCCACGGGCTCGTCTAGCTGCTGTGGTTTTGGTTTTGGTTTTGGATTCAGTTTTTTGGGCAGTGTGGGGAGGGGTTTTCTTTCATTTTGTAACTTGGATGCCTTTCAGCAGGGCATGCACCCTCCAGCTCACCACCATTGCCAGCAGCCGCGGTGGTTTTAGACATTTATATAATCTGCCTGGCCCCCAAGGCATTGAGTTTGCAACCCTTTCCTGTCCAGCCTGGCCCTTGAAACTTGTTCACAGAGGGGAAAATATTTGACCCTCTCTGGATTCCCTGGGTGTCCTTAGTGACTCAGGGAAGAGGATGAGAAGAGAATGAGATGATCTGAAAAGTCACCCACCCCAGACTCAGAGCAATGCTGCTTTAACTCTACCACCCCTGGGCAGAGCTGGGTTCAGGTCCTGATGGGCTTCGAGGGAGGGGATGGCCAGCTTGGGGCGCGGGGGCAGGTAGGCTGCAGAGAAATGCGATTCTGGAGGCCAGATTTGGGGGACCCGCCTTGCTGACTCACTCTGCTGTCAGGGAGATGGAGACGAGCTGGGCTGGGAGCATCTCCCTGCATCCTCCCTGGCTGACCCTGAAGACCAGGAGGTGGGGAAGAAGCCAGGAAGAGGAGGGTGCCCTTGCCCAGTTGAGCTGTTTCCCCAAGAGCTTCAGCTAGTAACTTTCAGGCAGAGCTGAGTTTGAAACCAGCTAGCAGTGGTAGGCTGTGTGCCCTGGGGCAAGTCACTTTGCCTCTCTGTACCTCGGTTTTCTCATCTGTGAAGTGGAAACAATTGTACCAACCTCCTAGGTCTGTTTTGAAGACTGAGTTGGGGTCCAGCACAATGTGTGGCCAAACAATTATGAGGCCATACTGTGTGCAAGACTTTGGTGGGAGAGACAGACATTAAAACAAGTCTGTGATCCTACAAATAACTGGGGATTTCAAAACACGAGAAGTGCTTTGTAAAAGAAGACCGAGGGTGATGGGAGCTTATAACTGGAGGATCTGCCCTACGCTGGGGGGTGATCAGGGAAGGCTTCCTGGAAGAAGCGTCTAAGAATTGGAGGATGAAAGAGTGGTGTTCTTTTGAGGGAGGTGTACCAGGCAGAAGGAACAGTGCATGAAATAGGTACGGTGGGTCAGTGTGGCGTCTGTAGAGAGCCAGTAAGCAAGGGATGAGGAGATGACCTGAGGGCTCAGGGACAAGAAATCTCATCTCCAGTTTGGCATTGGTGGGAGTTCAGAGAAGGCTTGTGGAGGGGGTGGAACTATGATTTGACAGAGCTTTTAAAAAAAAAAAAAAAAAATTATAATACAGTATATATAACCTAAGATTCACCATCTTAACCATTTTTAAGTGTACAGTTCAGTGGCATTAAAAACATTTACACTGTGCAACCATCACCACCATCCACCTCCAGAACTTTCTCATCTTGCAAAACTGAAACTCTCCTTATTAAACAACTCCCCATTTCCCCCTCCCCCGAGCCCCTGGCAGCCACCATTCTGCTTTCTGTCTCTGTGAGTTTGACTATCCAGTTACCTCACATAAGTAGAATTACATATACGGCATTTGTTTTTTTGCAACTGGCTTATTTCACGTAGCATGATGTCTTCAAGTCTCATCCATGTTGTGGCCTGCGTCAGGATTTTCTTCCCTTTTAAGGCTGAATAACATTCCATCGTGTGGATATGCCACGTTTTGCTTATCCATTCATCCACTGATGGACGCTTGGGTTGCTTCTAAACCTTTTGACTACTGTGACTCACGCTGCCATGAATATGGGTGTGCAAATGTCTTTTTGAGACCTGACTTTCAATTCTTTTTGACATATACCCAGAAGAAGATTTGCTGGATCATATGGTAATTCTGGGTTTTTTTCCAGTTTTATTGAGATACAGTTGACCTACAGCACTGTATATAAGTTTAAGGTGTACAGCATAATGATTTGACTTAACATATATTGTGAAATGATGCCATCATCTCACAGAGACAGAAAAGAAAGGTTTTTTTTTTTCCTTGTGATGAGAACTCTTAGGAAATACTTTAACAACTTTCATGTATACCATACAGCAGTGTTAACTATAATTATCACCTTGTACATTACATCCCTGGTACTGGTTATTGTATTTTTAATTTTGGGGGGGAACTGCCATGGCTGTTTTCCACAGCAGCTGCACCATTTTTACACCCGCAACAGTTGCACAAGGGTTCCAATTTCTCCCCATCCTCCCTAACACTAGTTATTTTCTGGTTTTGTTCATTTGGTTTGTGTAGTAGCCATCCTAATGGGTGTGAGGTGGTATTGACAAAGCTTTTGAACATAAAGTTTGAGAAGGGGGAGCTTCTAGGCAATGCCTAAGCAAATGCATAACCTCACAAAGGCCTAATATCCATTATATAAAGAGCTTCTATAAATCAATAAGAAGAAGCAAACAATTGAAAAAACTAGCAGTTTAAAGAAGGAATACAAATGGCCATTAACACACGAAAAGAGCACTTCACCGTCCTCTGGGACTTGCAGCTTAACAACAGGGAGATTCCTACTACATTGGCTGGAACCAGACGTATGGCAGCCATCCTAACCCTAACCCGGTAGGGGTGCAAGTGTAAACTCCTTTCCCATTGCTGGTGGGAGTGTGTCTAAGTAGAGCTTTAGGGAGGGTCTTTTGGCAAAATCCATCAAATGTTTAAGATGTTTCTCCCTCTGCAACAGACACTATCAGGGCCCTGCCCATATCCTTTGGACTCTACCATTTTGGTGGGCTTCTGTGGACTTCGAGTTCCCAGCATCTTTTTTCAGAACCACCCATAAGCATGGTAGGCCAGAAGTGCTGGGGACCTAGCACCTCCCTCCCTGGCAGTGCTCACTTGATGACTGATAGGAGTTGGTGTATAAATACCCCAGCTCCCTTGCCCTTGGGATTACCAGCCCATGGTGGGAATGATCTCAACCAGCCTTCACTGGTTGCATTTCCGTCCCTGAGTGAGTCTCTTCTCCCTCTCGGTGCTTGTGTTCTATACACCTCCCAAATATTCTGCTTACTTAGACATCCTTGTCTCTGGGTCGCTTCTGGAGGAACTCAGACTGGGTTACTCTCTGACTCAGCACTTTCACTTCTAGAATTCTCTCTGACAGAATAGTCTCACATGTACTCAGAGTCATGTGCAAGAGAGTTGATTTTGGTAATAATGAAAAAGTAGACACACTCAACTGCCCATCAGTAGGGAAACGTTACCTCTACTGTGTATCATCCATGATGTGAAATCCTAAGACTCTACAGTGGCGGTGGGGGGGGGGGGGGGCGCGAGGGTGGTAATGGTTAAGGACAGGGATTCTAGAGCCTCAAACTGCCTGGGTTCCAACCCTGTCTCTACCACTGAGTGGGCCCTGGGGTATTGTCTTAGTCTCCTTATCTGTATAATGGGCTGGATAAGAGTACCTTCCTCATAAGATCATAGTGCAGATTAATTGAGGTACATTTTAAGCTCTTAGCACTGTACCTGGCATATAGAAATCCCTCAGAACGTTTTGACTTTTATCATCCTCTTCATCATGATGTGCATCAATATATCAATACATGGCACATACGTGAAGTGGTAAAAGTTAAGTTGCAGAAACGAGCTTCAGGATAGACTCATTTCTATGAAATAAACTGTATACTAGGATGTATATACAAATAATCATTAAACTGAGAAATGTCTGTAAGGGTCTGCTTCAAACTGATCATGGTAGGACATCTGGAGAGAGGCGGGATTATGGAGGGCAGGGATGAGAAGGGAGAATTTAGAAATCTTTATGTATTGTTTCTTTTTGTTTCGTTTTAAATACACCTATTCAGGACTTACTTGGGTTAGTTTCAAACACAAGTTTATTTTTAAAAATTAAAGTGTGTGGCTGGCACCTGGAGGCCCTTGGAGGCTTAGAGACCAGGATGAAGGAGGTTATCTTCACTACTTAGATGGGGCTGGTCCAGTCAACCACAGGGTGTCGGGCCCTGATGTCCCGCCTCCCTTCCCACAGTGTCGAGAAGTGTGTGGCCTGAATGCCTCTAACCGCTGTGACTTCGTCCGCTCCAACCCTGACTGCCGCAGTGAAGGGGGCTACCTGGACTACCTCGAAGGCATCTTCTGCCACTTCCCACCCGACCTCCTCCCTCTGGCCGTCACTCTCTACGTGAGTCCCCGCTCCGGGGAGCTGGTGAGAGGGGCTGGTGGCCCCGGCAGGACTTAATGCTCTTTTCCCTCTCCGGCCCCACAACCCAGGCTTTTTGGCTGCTCTACCTGTTTCTGATTCTGGGAGTTACGGCTGCAAAGTTGTGAGTTTGGCCTTGGGCTCATATCCACCTTATGGATAGGAAAATGGAATCCCAGGAGGTTGACATTGGGGTGACCCTGGGCTTGGGGGAAGGATGGGGGCAGGAGCCACTCATTGTGGAAACACTCACTGTTTGCCTTTTCTCCATAGTTTCTGCCCTAACTTGTCAGCCATTTCGACCACACTCAAGCTTTCCCACAATGTGGCAGTATCCTTTGTCCCGGAGGGATGGAGGGCAGTTAGGGCGGGTGGCTGGGAGACAGGGTGGCAGCTCATGGCCAGGAAAGGCCTGGGCAGGCTGGAGCCCCTGCACTGAGGCCCCTTGACACGCTTCCCCCATGGCGTCACCTTCCTGGCGTTTGGGAACGGGGCACCGGATATCTTCAGCGCCCTGGTGGCCTTCTCAGATCCGCGCACAGCCGGCCTGGCCTTTGGGGCGCTGTTTGGTACGAGAGGCCCCGGCTAGGGTGGGGTGGGGCAGCAGGAGGGGGCGCAGGGTAGACCAAGCTTGGCATCCTCTCCTCCAGGTGCGGGCGTGCTGGTTACCACCGTGGTGGCCGGTGGCATCGCCATCCTGCACCCCTTCACGGTGGCCTCAAGGCCCTTCCTCAGGGACATCATTTTCTACATGGGGGCCGTGTTCCTGATCTTCACCGCACTCTACCGCGGCCGGGTCACGCTGGCATGGGCCCTGGGTGAGCAGCCACAGGACCAGGGCGGGGTCATCCCAGGGCTGATGGGTGGGAGGCGCGGGGGGACGGGAGGGAGTGGTCAGCAGGGCACAGAGTCGCCTTTGTTTCCAAATGTTGGAAACCCTACTCAAGGTGGCTTGAGTGAAAAAAGGGGACTCGTGGTTCAGATAACCAAAGAGCGCAGGGCAGAGTCGGGGTGATGTTCTGAATTTTCACAATTTCAAATTTTAACAAGCAGTACAGCCAGCCTGCTGATTGTGGCCGTCAGGGTCCCGGCAGCATATCCATTGCATCCAGATGGTTCAAATGACATGAATGGCGGGACAATTTACAGAGGGTTAAGGAAGCCAACAAGGGGTGCTGAGATGCAGAGACACCAGGGACCAGCAACAGTGGGAGCCCCTGAAGGGGCAGAGGATGGGGGGCCAGGAGCCTGCTGGGGGCTACAGGCCCAGACCTGGGACCACCCAACATGAGTGACAGTTACGGAGGGTCACAGTCTCTGCCAGAGACAGGGCACCACAGCAGGGAGGGGGCCCGGAAGAAGTGCCCCAGACCCTCCCCTACTGCCTTCTGTTTTGCTGTCAGGGCTGCATGGGTGGGCCCAGGGCAGCCAGAGTTCAGGGGATGCAGTCTGCAGGGCTCAGCCTCCCAGGCCACAGAGCAGGACACCGACCCTTCGCACTTGAATTGTGTCCTAGAGGCCACTGTCTATACCAGGCGTTACACCCACCGTTGACTGCCAGATCGGTGGTGGGGAGGCAGGGGGTGGAGTTGGTAGGAAGGGAAGATGGGCCAAGGAGGGCAGGGGAGGGGGCGGGGCTCCAGGAAATGGCCATTTGCCTACTGGTGCTGGGCTGGACTTACACAGATAGCCACCGCCACCAGGCGCCAGTGACAGAACTGTCAGCTCTTATTCTCTGGGCCCTGTGGCCAGGATGCCACTTGGTGACAGCATGCCCTTGTCTGCAGGTTACCTGGGCTTCTACGTGTTCTACGTGGTCACTGTGGTTCTCTGCACCTGGATCTACCAGTGGCAGCAGAGGAGATCCTTGGTCTGCTCCATGCCAGGTACTCCAGGTGAGGTCTGAGTGGAGCCCCCAAGGGAGGACCAGTGGGCCTGGCGCCCTCCTTGCCTTTCACTGCTGCCTTGTGTCTCTTGAGGCCTTTGCCAGTGCCCATCTCCTACTTTTTCTACTCATTCTACCAGGGTCCCACCTCTGCGCTTTTGCTTGTGCTGGTGAAGCCTCCTCATCACCTGCTTGTCCAAGTTCACTAGTTCTTCATGCTGCTGCCTGTTGCCAGGGCACATCTTCCTAAGAGCTGTCACCGCTCGCGTCCAGGAATGCGCCCCCTACTGTCGGGGTAAAATCCAGATGCTTCCATATATGCAAATACTTGCACACACATATCCGCAAACACACACATCCACAAATACATATACAACATGCACATACACAACATATACATATATAAATACACATGCACAAACACATACACAACCCACACATATATACAAATACGTGCATAGCACACACATATACAATATACATACATACATGCTACATACATGTACACAAGTACATGCACAACACACATACATACTCAAATACATGTACCACACACATGCAAATACATGCGCACACATATCCACAAACACACACATCTACACCACAAATACATATACTATACAAATATACACACACAAATACACATATATACAAATACATATATGGCATACACAACACACATAAATACACATGCACAAATACATATACACATAGTCCACACATGTACACAAGTTCATATATAAACATGCACACACATATACAAAGACAACACACATATACAAACATATACACAGCACATACATACAACACACAAATACAAAATGCACATATATACAATTTATTGAGTAAATTATCAATAATTGTCAGTAATTATTAAATTATCAAATTCATTCTTTTCAGTAAGACTGTAAGGTAGGACCTATTGTATGATCGTCTTTTTGCGTGAGGAAACAGACTCAGGGAAGTCGAATTCTTCCCAGGCCATAGGTACTGGAGAGAGGCAGAGCCAGGACTTGACCCTGGTTCCCCAGACCCCAAAAGCCATCCCCCTACCCACAATGCTAGAGACCACAACTGGGAACCTACAGACCACCTCTTCTGTACAGAAGTGTTGTTTTTTTGTGGTGTGACCAGTGTGTTCTTTTAAAAAACATTAGGCCAAGATTTAAAATGAAAAGATTTTGTTTTAATTTTTTAAATATTTATTTATTTATTTATTTTATTTTGGCTGTGCTGGCTCTTGGATGCGGCATGCGGGCTTCTTAGCTGCGGCACGCGAACTCTTAGTTGCAGCACGCAAACTCTTAGTTGCGGCATGCGAACTCTTAGTTGCGGCATGCGGGATCTAGTTCCCAGACCAGGGATCGAACCTGGGGCCCCTGCATTGGGAGCGTGGAGTCTTAACCACTGGACCACCAGGGAAGTCCCTAAAATGAAAAGACTTGATATAAATTGTGACTTCTCTTGAAACATGAGACCATCTGGTCCTCCATCCCTGCCTGGCACAATGACTAGAGCTGAATGGGGCTTCCCCCTTAGGACAAGGTGTGGGTCCCCAGTTTGCCCCAGTCCCCACCACTCTCTGTCGTCAGCCCCAACACGTGGAGGTGGGTTGGTTGCAGACCTGATTGGAAAACCAGAATTCCGCCACCCAGCCTGTTTCACTTGGTCCCATGACGTGCTTGGTCCCCTTCAGCGTGTGAGCCTGAGAACCTTGCACTTGATCTGCTGCCATTTGTGCTGGGCCTCAGCTTTCTTCTCCAGACTCATTTCATACCCCAAACTCCATGCCCCAGCTGTGCAGGGCTACCCCCGCGTCCCTGAACACGCTATGCTCCATCTGGCTGTCTCTGGGCCTTTGCGTGTGCTGTCCCCTCTCCCTGGTGTGCCCTTCTTCTGAAAGACTTAAGGACTCAGCCTGGAGGGAGCTCTGCAGAGACCCCCAGGTGTCCCTTCTGGGCTTGTACAGCTTCCAGACTCTCCCCAGCACAGCCTTTATCTCTCCATTCTGTTATTAATTTGCTTGTATTTCCGTCTATTGGACTGTGAGCTTCCAGAGGGCCAGAGTCTATCTCATTACCTCTCAAATCCCTGGGGCCCTGACACAGGTGCTGGTGACTCCTCCTACAGGAAGTCTACCATGATTTTTCCTCTTCTCCCCTCTTTATCAACTGAGCCTTCAGAGTTCAGCACATATTACCCTGTGCTGTCTTTTAAACCCATCATAGGCCTCCAGGCTGGAACAGAAGGGGAAAAGAGGCCTGGAGAAGGGCCCAAAGTCACACAGAGGCAGAATCAGGACTAGCAGTCCTCACTTGAGAAAGGCCATTTTCCTTTTAGGAAGCCCTTCTTTACAGGGCTTAGTCCTCTAATCATTCCCAAGGACTCCCGAGAAAAGTTTCAACTGGAAAAGAAACATATGATGGGTTCCAAATTCTGAAAGGTACAAAATTGAAGTCAGTAGATGTTTCAATTATGTCTTCAAACACCCTTATTAAATTTAGCATTATGGCTGCATCATTACATTTGAAACTGTTTTGTGAGTTAGACTTCCTCAATCTGTAAGAATTCCTGAGTGTGCAGGGTGATTGCTGAGAAATCCAAAATACAGAGGGCCTGGACACTTGCACCCTGAAAACTGTCCTGTCCCAGAGGTGCTCTACCCTAGAACAGTGGTGGGAGGGTCTGGGCGCCCCAGCTGGCTCATGGGAAACTCCCCTCTCTCCTACAGAGATACTCTCAGGTTCCGAGGAGGATCAGGTGTCTTCTAATACCAACAGCTATGACTACGGTGAGTCCAGTGCCCTGTGCCTGGCTGGGATGGAGAGGTGGGGAGATGGGGCCATCCAGGTCCCACCTCGGCTAAGCTCTGGGCCGGGTTTGCCTGCACCCTGGCCAGGCCCTGGGCTTTTCCTTCTTCCCAATGGTGGGGGGGACTGGTGGGAGGGGGAGGGAAGAGGGTTTCCCGGAGGCTGAGCCAGCCATGGACAGCTGCCCTTCCCACCTTGCACCCCCAGGTGAGGAGTACCGGCCGCTGCTCTTCTACCAGGAGGCCACGGCTCAGATCCTATTGCAGGCCCTCAACCCCCTGGATTACAGGAAGTGGAGGACCAAGTCGGTGTACTGGAGGGTCCTCAAGGTGTTCAAGGTAAGGGGGGACTCTGAGCCAGGCTCCTGGCTTCATGACAGCACAGGACAGTGGCCCCTCAACCTTCTCCAGAGCAATGAGGGGAGGGTCGGGCTCTGCTGAGGACTTGATGGGGAAATAGATGAGCTGGGACTTGATGGGGAAACTGAGTCATGGAGCATAGCTAGGGCTCTGCCCCCCATGGAGGAATGAGAGCATCTTCTCAGGGACAGAGAGAGAGGAGATGGGGACCCCTCCTGACCAGGTGAGGGCAGGGAACTGGGACGGGGAGGGAGTGGGTCATAGTGAGTCCAAATGAGGCCGAGACTGCTCTCCTCTGATCCCCACTGCTTCCCTGAGCTAAATGTCTCCTGAGGTCTCGATGTGGGCAGGGGTATCCAGGCTGGTTTACGTGAGGCACAACTGCAGCTGCCTTCCACCACCCAGACCAAAAAAGTCAGGGGTCTCACCTCACAGCCCTCCAACGTGGATACCTCTTAGGCCTTCTCAGACCCAGGGGGTAGATAATGAACTATATTTATACCCCACAGTGGCTCTGGCTACATCATGACCTTGGGCAAGTCACTTCATCTCTCTGAGCTGCAGTTTTTTCTCCACTGAAAAATGGGGATAATGACAGTACCTTTCTTCTGGAGGGGTTGTATTAGTAAGTTATTGCTGCAGCAGTGCTGTGTAACAAACAACCCCCCAACATCTCATTAACTTATGATGACAATATTTATTCTTGTTCAAGAGCCTATAAGTCATCTAGGGTGCCTCTGGTTGGTGGTTCAGGTCTGCCCCCCCATCTCATTCTGGGGCCAGTGGGAGTGTGCTCTTTTCTTGGCAGAAGAGACCAAGGCAAACTCTCCAAGCACGTTTTATGCCTCTGTTCACATCACATTCACCAACAGCCCATTGGCCAAAGCAAGTGACATGGCCAAGTTCAACATCAGTGGGACAGGGAAATATGTTCTGCAGACTCTAGTCATTTGACAAAGTGTGGGAATGTTTAATTCTGTTACAGGAAGGGACTGAAGAGTTGGGAACCGTATCCAGCCTACTACAGTGATTGTGACAATTTAATGAACTAATATATGTAAAGGGCTGGCTCTGGTGCTTAGCATATAGTAAGCACTCCGTAAGTGTTGTCAGTGGTTTAGTTACTGGCTAAAAACACAAGGTGTGGGGTTAGTCAGAGCTGCCCCTCTATCCTGGTTTCATATACCCTTCTGTGTGGCTTTGGCAAAGTTTCTTAACCTCTCTGAGCCTCAGTTTCTTTATCTGAAAGGTAGGAAAATTAGACTTCCTATTCACAGCGTTGTCAGGATTAGCAGTTGGGGCGCTGTACTAGCCCTCGGTGTGTGGCAACGTGTTGCAGCAGCAGTAGGAGGCTAATCCAGGCACTTGGGGTCCTGCACACAGTGGGTGCTCTATTAGCAACAGCCTTGTTCTTGAGTAACTGAGCTGAGGGTGGGGCAGCCGAGCACAGGCCTCCCTGGCTTCCCACACTTGGCAGCTACCCGTGGAGTTCCTGCTGCTCCTCACTGTCCCCGTCATGGACCCCGACAAGGAGGATGGGAACTGGAAACGGCCCCTCAACTGCCTGCACCTGGTCATCAGCCCCCTGTTCTTGGTCCTGACCCTGCAGTCGGGGGCCTGTGAGTATCCCCTCCCCCAGGCCAGCCCACCTCCCTCTTCCCCATATTCCCGAGTTTTCTTCTCAGCCACACCAGGGGACCCTGGGCCAGAGGGGCAATCCTGGACATACAGCCGGTGTTTAATGTGTGCTTGTGCCATGAAGGACACCAGCCTCCTGCAGTCACTTGGTCCAGGCCCGCTGGCTCCAGATGGAGGCTGGACACCGGTGGCCCTCGGACCAAGTCCAGCCCTCTGGCTCATTCCCTTGCCTTACACAGTTTGCAGATTTCACGTCAAAATCCAGGGCTGGGCTTCTCAAGAAGGTCTGGGCCACATTCCTAAAAGCAAAATTGGCTGGAGCTGAGCAGAGGGGCACCCCCCGCCCCCTCACAATGCGGGTGCCCACTGACTGATTCCTCACAGGCCCCTCCATTGCCTACTGTGGGTGACCTGGGTGGGTTACTTCACTCATTTGTGTGACCTGGCTGGTCCCCACTGGCACTGAGTCTTCCCCCGCCTGCCCCAGGCTTTCCTTTTCTGACCTGCTCTGGCTAAAGCAATGCCCAGTCTTGTCGGGTGTCTTCTAACTCCTGCTACCTAGGTTCTTCCCGTTGTCTGACCTTAGTATCTCATGCTGCGCATTCCTCTCTCTGTCATCTGGGCTCCTGCCCCTCAACCCAGGGGCATCTCCTGGAGTGGAGGTAGGGCTCTCGTAGCAAATGCATAGCTGGCTGTGGCTTTTTTGCTAAAGTGTGTCTGGATGAAAAGGCTGCCAGATTCTCTGTGTTTCGCCTCCATTTTATGGGAGGACACAGGCACTGAGGGAAGGAGCGTCCATCAGGACACAGTGTGGACCCAGAGTGGGGAAGGGCGCCCCCTACGGGTGCCAGCTGTCTGGTTCATTACGGCCGGCCTCTCCAGCCTGCGGGCTGGCTTCACCATCCTTGTGGCTTCTTAAAAGAGGGGCTCCCAAGCGTTAGTCATTCAGGAACGATCTTGATTTTTCTCTCACTCTAAACTGTTATATTTGATACTTAAATCAGCTCTTTTTTTTTTTTTAATTTATTGGAAAGGAATCTGTATCACCTGCATCAGTAGGAAACTGGCATCATTTCCAATACATTTAAGGTATTTAAATTTGTTACAGTGAGAGAACTGATGAAGGAATCCGTTTCCTGAGATGTGATTCTATGATATGTAGTGTCTTGTCCACCTGCCCCAACACCATCTAGTGGTAGCTGGTCCAGGCTAATGCATTTGTGACCCCGCTTCTGGGCCGAGCACTGGATAGAACCCCCAGACTGTGGGAGTAGCGCAGTTATGCATGATGTACATAGCAGTTTATGGTAAAAATGGGTCATTTTAATACTGACACAGTACTCAATAATCTTGTAAATGTCCCATAAAAAAATGTCAGGGAACAGTTCAAGTAGAATTTCAGCTTTGGGTGCTGATGGTGGAGCTGAAGCTTCTTCCCTGAATCTTAGGGAGATGTGTTGTTCTTCTTTTCTGGTTTACAAGACCTGGGTAATGAAATATACTACAAAGACTCTTCATTTTAGGAGATTATTTTCAATGATGCCGATTACTGGTATAAATACTAGACTTAGAAAGAAGTATAAAATAGATGCTAGCTTTCCAATGATGTTGAAGGGGTGTTCTACAGGTTGTCCTCCAATTCATGTTAGTGTTAATAGGTCTGCTACTAGTACTCAGTACAGACACTGGCTAAGAGGTCGGAATGTTATGCTTCGTTGCTTGGATATGGGGAGTATTGGGATAAATGCTAGGATTAAGATTGAAATGACTAGGGCTGGAACTCCTCCTAATTTGTTGGGGATTGATCGTAAGATTGCCTATGTGAATAGGAAATACCATCTGGTTTAACGTGTGGTGGTGTGTTGAGGGGGTTGGCTGGGGTCTCCTAGTAAGTTGGGTGAAAATAAAATGAATATTAGTAATGCTAGAACTAGTAGTAAGGCAGCTAAGATGTCTCTAATTGTACAGTACGGGTGAAATGGAATTTTATCTATGTCGGATGAAATTCCTGTGGGATTATTAGGTCCTGTTTCGGGAAGGAATGGTAGGTGGACAGCTGCTAGTGCTGCGATGATAAATGGGAGGATGAAATGGAAGGCGAAGAATCGTGAAAGAGTTGCTTTATCTACGGAGAAGCCGCCTCATTCATTCGACAAGTTTTGTCAAATGTATGGGATTGCTGAAAGAAGGTTGGTAATGACTGCCCTTCCTCAGAATGATATTTGTCCTCATGGTAATGCATAGCCTATGAATGCAGTGGCTATAACTGTGAATAGCAGAATAATTCCAATATTTCATGTTTCTAGGAAAGTGTAGGACCCATAATATGGGCCATGTCCTACGTGAATAAATAGGCAAATAAAGAATATGGACGCTCCATTTGCATGTATATACCGAATGAGTCATCCATAATTTACGTCTCGGCAGATGTGTGTTACTGATGAGAAAGCGGTTACTGTGTCTGATGTATAGTGTATTGCTAGGAACAAGCCTGTCAGGATTTGTAAAATTAAACAAATACCTAGTAGAGAAACAAAATTTTATCATGATGAAATGTTTGATGGGGCTGGAAGATCAATAAGTGTGTTGATAATTTTTATTAATGGGTGTGATTTTCATATGTTGGTCATTAGTGTTCTTGTAGTTGAATAACAACGATGATTTTTCATGTCCTTGGACATGGTTAGATTCCTTGTAAGAATAATGATAACATACATTAATTTTGAGTACTATTTTTGTAATTAGTTTTGTGGGGTTTTCTTCAAAATCTTCACCTATTTATGGAGGACTTGGGTTGATTGTGGGTGGTGGTGTTGGTTTTGGAATTGTGTTGAATTTTGGTGGTTTGTTTTTAGGTTTAATGGTATTTTCGATTTATCTAGGGGGAATACTGGTAGTATTTGGTTATACAATGGCTGTGGCTACTGACCCTGAAGTTTGGGTTTCTTTTTTTTTTTTTTTAACTATTTTTATTTATTTATTTTTTTAAATAAATTTATTTATTTATGGCTGCGTTGGGTCTTGGTGTGCGTGGGCTTTCTCTAGTTGTGGCGAGCGGGGTCTACTTTTCGTTGCGGTGCGCGGGCTTCTCACTGAGGTGGCTTCTCTTGCTGCGGAGCACGGGCTCTAGGCGCGCGGGCTTCAGTAGTTGTGGCACGTGGATTTCAGTAGTTGTGGCTCACGGGCTCTAGAGCGCAGGCTCAGTAGTTGTGACTCACGGACTTACTTGCTCTGCGGCATGTGGGATCTTCCCAGACCAGGGCTCGAGCCCGTGTACCCTGCATTGGCAGGCGGATTCTTAACCACTGCGCCACCAGGGAAGTCCCGAAGTTTGGGTTTCTAATAAGACTGTTTTAGGAATATTTCTCTCAGGACTGATTGTAGAATTTTCAACAGTGCTGTAAGTTTTAAAAGACGAAGAGGTGGAAGTTTATTTAAGTTCAATGGGCTAGGAGATTGGGTTATTTATGACACAGGTGATTCTGGCTTTTTTTAACGAGGAAGCCATAGGAATTTCAGCGTTATATAGTTATGGTACTTGATTGGTAATTGTTACTGGTTGATTACTGCTTATTGGTGTTGTGGTTATTATGGAGTTTGCTCGTGGTAATTAAATAAAACTATGCTTAGAGTAAGGGTAATGAGGAATGATAGGAAATATAGTTTGATTAGACCTTTTTGGTCTGAAACTAGTGTAGAGAATTTAATTGAATAACGGAAGTGGTGGTTGGTAAAACTCTTTCTAGTCAGATTAAGTCTAGGAGAGAAGATGCTGATTTTTGGCTTGTTGATAGATTTAAGTAGGGTGGTAGGCAGTGTATGATAGTGGGAAAATACCCTACAAGGTTGGAGAATTTGAAGGTGCTTGAGAGGTAATTAAATTTTAAGTTTTGTGTAGTAAGATTAATTTCACGTGCTAAAGTTAAAGCCTAGGACAGTCACTGAGGGCAGTTAATTTTAGGTAGAACAGTATGGTTATTAGGGGAACTGAATGTTGCTGGAGATAATAAATCCGGCAAAAATGCTTCCAGTTAATAAGCATTTAATAGAATTAATCAGGAGCGAGTTATTTTCATTGATTAAAGTTAAGGCGGAGAAGCGAGGATAGAGATAGAGAGCCCTGCCTGGGGGGTGCCGTGTCCACCAGCCAAGTCTCCCAATTTCACTGCCAACCTCCATCCTCCCTCTCTAGGCCACCCCCAGAGCCATCTTTCTAAAGTGCCACTGTTCACATGTTGTGGTCACTCCTCCACTCTAAGACCTCCATGGCTCCCCCATGCCTCTTGGAAAAAGCCTGTGTCCTCCAACTATCATTCAAGGCCTCTGAGACCCTGAGCCAGCCACCTTCTCCAGGCCTTTTTCTGCTATTGATGACACTAACTTGCTCAATTCCTTCCCACCCGTCTCTTCCCTCTTCCTGTAGAACCCTTGTGCCCCTCTCTGCTTATGACTCAGCTCACATCCTCAGCACGCCAAGAAGTCCTTCCTGACTACGCCATGCCCCAGCCGCCTCCTGAAATTCCTCTAACACAGGACTGGGAAATACAGAGAAAGGACCTCTCACCCAGGCGTCAGGTTCCAAAGCCAGCTCTATAAGTAAAAGTCACATCCGTCAAAATTACCCCCTGAAAATCTCCCACAGTGTATTGTGCACACAATTTTATATATTCAGCCCCCTCGTGTAATCCTTATGCCCACTGCTGTTTGCGAGCCCATGAGCTAGACTAAAGAAAGAACAAAAGGAAAGTCTTGTTACATGTGCCTGGGCAGTTTAACCATCCATTGCCTTTGAGACTAGTGGTGAAAGGATGGTAGGTGGAGAATCCTAGAGTGTTCTGCCTGCCTGCAGGGTTTCCTCCCTTTGGTGTTTTTATATGAAGCCTCTGGAACCTTTGTAACTTTATAATGGATTGGTTTGTGGAGTAGACTTCTCAAGAGAGCCAGAATCAGTGAGTAAGGTTGTATTTGACTGTACAGTTCATCTCATGGAGCGATGCCCATCCATTGGTAATGCCTGGCTGGAGGGTGCTGTCTTGAAGCTCAGTTGGACCAAAGCATCATGGTTGATTAGTGATGTCTGCCATGGGCACGGGGAAGGATAGTGGTGGTGAGTAGTCTTAGCCATTCCCATCCTAGTTCCACAACAAAAGGCTGGAGAGTCTGTTTTTCATGTGTCTGTCTTTTCTTTCCAATGTGAGTAGCTTGCGGGCAGGGGCTGTGTCTTTAATTTCTCTGTCTCCCTGAAGTGTCTAGGACAGGGCTGGGCACATAGGAGGTATCTACCCTATATCCAAACAGTCGAATTTTATCTGTGGGTTTTTATCCATAGGTCTCCCCTCCACAGCATCTCAGTCATTCTTAGGGGGCTTCCAGGAGGAGACGCCAAGTTGAAGCCACAGAGAGTACCAGCTCCCTTTCTCGTCCCTCTGCAGATGGCGTCTATGAGATAGGTGGCCTCTTTCCCGTCTGGGCCGTGGTGGTGATCGCAGGTACAGCCTTGGCTGCAGTGACCTTTTTTGCCACATCCAACAGTGAGCCCCCCAGGCTTCACTGGGTAAGAAACCTAGGCTCTCCAAGCTGGGAGAGGGGACACTGAGGTCTCCTGGGCAGATGTTCTGGGACACTTTGGCTGCTAATCACTTTCCACCATGACAGGTCTTTAAAGCCACTTTTAAGGAGTTTTGTGCCTGTTCAGGGTTCACTTCTTTTGGTAACAGCTTTATTTTATTGAGCTGTAATTCATACACCATACAAGTCACCCATTTGAGGTGTACAACTTAATGGTGTTCATTATATTCACAGAGCTGTGCAACCATCACCACAATTTGAGAGCATCTTCATCACCCCAAAAAGAAACCCTGTACCCAGTAGCAGTCTCTCCCCATCCTCCCCACCATCCCCTGGCCACCACGAGTCTGCTTTCTGCCTCTCTAGATTTTCCTGTTCTATGTATTTCACATACATGGAATCATACAATATGTGGTCTTTTATGACTGCCCTCTTTCCCTTAGCAAAATGTTTTCAAGGTTTATCCATGTTGTAGCATGTATCAGTACTTCATTCCTTTTCATGGTTGAATACTATTCGATTATACAGATATAGCATATTTTGTTTATCGATTCATCCATTAATGGACCCTGGGTTGTTTTTCCACTTTTTAGATATTATGAATAATGCTGCCATGACCATTGGTTTAAAATTTTTTCTGTAGAAATAATCCTTTCATTTCTCTTGGGTGTATTCCTGGGTCAAATGTGAACTGTATGTTTACCTTTTTAAAGACCTACCAGACTCTTTTTCACCATCCTAACTAGGAAGCACCTGGGTTCCTAACGATCACATTCCAGTGATGGAGTTGTTTGGTCTTTGGGGGTGTTTTTTCCCCATTCTCTCACCTCTGCAGGATGTTAAAAAATTTTTAGGTAGTTTGTCCAGAGACCTTTTCCTCAAAAGTTTACTTAATTTTTTTTTTTTTTTTTTTTTTTTTTTACTAATTATTGCTTTTAAAAATTCTAGTTTTTATTTTCAGAAACTCTGAATGGATGTACCAGCCCAAAGGAAGTTGAATTTTCAGCCAATTGGTTATTTAGAGAAATGGTCTTAGGCAGTGTTTCTTACTAGTCTTTGAGGTACTGACACATGTTCCAAGGTGGATGCACCTTGAAAACATGATGCTGAGTGAAAGAGGCCAGTCACGGAGGACCACGTATTGTGTGAGGCCATTTCTATGACATGTCTAGAATAAGCGAATCCAGAGAGACAGAAAATAGAGGAGTGATTGCCAGGGGCTGCGAGGAAGGTTGGGTGGGCTGGGGAGTGACTGGTCATGGGTATGGAGTTTCTTTTTCTGGTGAAGAGGTGGCATTTGGTCCATAGACTAGAAATCTGATGAAAGCTATGATGAACTCCTTTTTGACAAAATGGTAATATTGATCTAGCGTTTTATTGAGCACTTAATATATGCCAGGCTCTAACTGCTTTGCATCTACTAACTCATTTTATGCTCATGAGAACCTCACGGAATAGGTACTGTTATTGTCCCATTTTATAGCTGAGGAACTAAGGCTGTGTCCCTGTTCCCTCCCCCAGCTCTTTGCTTTCCTGGGCTTCCTGACCAGCGCCCTGTGGATCAACGCAGCTGCCACGGAGGTGGTGAACATCTTACGGTCCCTGGGTGTGGTCTTCCGGCTGAGCAACACCGTCCTGGGGCTCACGCTGCTGGCCTGGGGGAACAGCATTGGAGGTGACTTGGGGCCGGGTGGGCTTCTAGAATGAGCACAGCCACCTCACTGCTTTTTGCTCCTCCAGACAGAATTGCATGTGGGCAGGGGCGCCCGGGGCATCTGCCCTCAGCAGGCGCTCAGCGCCTGTCATTTGGAGTGACCATCATTGGGCATCGGGGTGGGATGGCCCAGACTGTACCTGAGCTGGGAGGCTCTGTAGAAGCCCCCAGCCTCTTCCCCACTCTCTGATGCATGGACACTCAATGGCTCCCCAGACTTCAGGCAGGACATGGAGCTCATTGCAGCCAACCAGGTGGAATGTGTCCGTGGGTGTGCGACATGGGTAGGCATTCACTCATACATACAGATATCCTTCTCTAGCTAGAGCTGCCAAGTACGGTTGGTCAGGTTGTGCACTGCCCAAGAGCATCCTGACAAGGGATCAGGGGGCCCAAAGTCTAGCTCTCCTTCCACTCACATTTTTGGGCCCCTTTTCCTAATTTGCACTGAGGTACTGTGTGTGCTAGCAGCAGATGGGACATGGGTGAAAGATTGGTGGTGGCATGTCACACCCTCAAAGTTGCCCCTGGTGGAAAAGAGGCAGGTAGAAGGAATTAAGGAGGGAATTGTGTCTTACGGGACGATGTGGCCTCCCATAGCACCCAGCCAGCTAGTGCCAGAGCCACGCAGACCTTCATCAGGGTTTGTTGAGTGAATGAATGTGGGTAGAATGAAGGAGTGAATGAACAAGAAGGGCCAGGGGAAGCCTTGCACAACTCAAGGCCTTCTCGTGTTTCCACACAGATGTCTTCTCAGATTTCACCCTGGCCCGCCAGGGCTACCCGCGGATGGCGTTCTCGGCCTGTTTTGGTGGCATCATCTTCAGTATCCTTTCTGGGGCTGCCCTTCCCTCAGTGCTGGGAGCCAAGGCTGTGCTCCGTGGCCCCCCACCCCACCCCGCCCCGGATTGGCTTTCACTGGAACACGTGGGGCAGGTGATGCGGCTGCTTAAGCTCAGCTTTTTCATCTGTAAAAATGGGGATATTGAGAGGACTGATCTCATAGGTTGTTATAAGGATTGAATGAGGTGACAGAAGTGCTTTGCACCTGGCAAACAGCAGTGATGGCAGATATTCGTCTTGTTAGGGCAGAGGTATTATTAGTAGGTGCCCACACACTAAGCTTGTGGAAGACCCCTCCCTCTTGCTTACAGATGTCATGGTCTGTAGATGTCAGGGTTGGCAAACTTTTTCTTAAAGGGCCAGAGAGTACATATTTTAGATTCTGTGGACCATAGGATCTCTTTTGCAACTCCTCAACTCTGCTGTTGTAATGTGAAAACAGCCATGGGCAATACATAAACAAATGGGCGTGACTGGGTCCCAATATAACTTCATTAATAAAAGCAGGCCTTGGGCCGGATTGTCCTGCAGGCTTTAATTTGCCACCCCTTGGTCTATATAGAAAAGGCAGGGTCAGGCCGCCTGGGGCTGTGAAAAAGACAGGGCTTTGAATGTGGACAGTCTTGGGTGCCGGTTTCAGCGCTGCCGCATGCCAGCGGTGTGACCTGTGTGCAGCATGCCTCCTGCTGTCTGTCACTCCCAGGTGCTGTGACCCGCTCCTGGCTTTAGGGCTGTGGCTTCTCCTGACCACAGCCCTAAAGCCAGGTTGGGGTGGGAAGGACGGAGCCCTTGCTGGAGCAGCGTCCCCTGAACAACCCCTAGGGGTGGCCCCGAGACATGCTCCGTCACCAGTCTCCCCAATGGACCATGGGTGGTCACTTCACCTCGCTTCCCATTTCTCCATCTTACCAGGTACCAAGCGTTTCTGTCACCTCCTGCGATCCTTACAGACTGAGGCAAAATGTGCACTGGAGACTCTCTTAGAGGCGCTAAAACTGGATAAGGTCTCCTCAGATAGGGTGGCTTTTGGGGGGAGGGGGGAACACAGCCAGAGATCAGAAAGAAAGCCAGTGGGCCGTGTGGTTGGGGTTATGGGGCGTTATGTTCTGGCAAACTTCCTGAGCTGGGCTGCAGATATCCTGGTGGGCGTGGGGCTGGGCTGCCTGCTCCAGATCTCCAGGGGCCACGTGGAGGTGGAGGTGAGTGGCCAGATGCTTCTGCAGGGGCCTCCTCATAAAGCTCTCTTCTCCTCCTCCCCTCTCCCCCCTCCTCCCTCGCCCTCCTCCTCCCCCTCCCTTTTTCTCCCCCTCTTCCCGGTCCTCCTCTTCCCCCTCCCTCCTCTGGACCGGAGACCATTCACATCTCAGTAGATGACACTTACTGGGGAGAGGACTTGTCTAAATTTGCGACGTGTCTGATTTGTAGAATACCTTAAAAACATTTTGCATATAGGGTTAAAAAAGGTATTCCTTGCAAGGTCACAGAGTAATTAAGATGTAGCTTTGAGGGAAAGGGGCAGGAAGGCCCAGGATTGGGGTCTTGGTCTCATCACTGAAGTCTCTTGCTATGTGACTTTGAATGAATCAGGACTCTGAGGATCTTTGAGCCTCAGTTTCCTCACCTGTGAAATGGGGTTGATGCCTCCCCTACCACCACCACCACAAGCTTCCTGGATAAGCAGACATGAGGTAAGGGCCAGGCTGAACACCTTATCCTACCACTGCCTGGAGGGAACAGGCTCGGGTGAGAGAGAATGTTGGCAACAGCCCAGAAAGGGGGGATCTCCATAGATTTGGAGAAGTTCTGAAATGCACTGAGCAGCAGAGTTTCTTTGGGTTCAAGGGCACCCAGGAATTTCCTGGGAACACGTGAGACCTCCTGACCCAGGCATTCCAGGGGCTGGGGGCTGGAAACCTGCATTTTAAACATGCTCCCTGGGGACCGATGAAGGTTTGGACACTTGAGAAACAGGTTTCCAACAAGGTTGAAAACTCAAACACTACTTCAGGGCAGGTAACCAAATCGTGTGGGTGACTCAGGTGGGCCTCCTGTGGCCAGATAATCCAGCTTTCCTAGAGAAGAAATCGAGATTCCTAAGTGAAGTTTTCTCTTTGAAAATGTTGCACAGGGCCAGCAGCACCCTGTGCAAGGCAGAGTCAACCCAGATTCGGGCCCCAGCTTTGCATTCCCAAGGACTTGGATTCAGAGGCCAAACCAGAGAAGGATGGAGATGAGACGGGGAGCGGATGTGGCCCAGGGGATGGTTTTAAGGCTAATCGCGTGGAAGCACTTGGAATGTGCAGCTGAATGATGGCGTCGTTAATGGGAACAAAGTCGCCCACCTCTTTCTCCAAGAGGCAGCTAGTTCTTGAACAGATTCTTGCGGCTGACTTGTAATTAACTGGCAGCAGGGCCGGCCTTTCACAGTGGCCACGCCCATAAGCAAATAGCTACTTACCGCTTGAAAAGTTTGCTTTTCTAAGGGGTAAACACCCTGTGTCTGCAAATTTTGTTTATACTCTTCATGGGTTTAATAGGTTCCTTTCATTCTCGATTTTCGGGCGGCTCCTGATACTAAGGCTTTAGGGGTTGGCCCCCTGAGAGCCCTACTTCTTTTCTCTGGCTCCTTGTGGAATGTGTGTTGGGGGGGTATGTCTGTCTGTCTGCATTCCACTGCCTTTGTTTGTGCTCCTGCTTTTAATTGCATAAGACATAGGGCATCATGAGAGGTCATCATAGAAGGATGTCCATGGCGTATTGTTGGCTGAAAAACAGGTTGCTCTTAAACACGTACCTATTGTTTGGTCCCATTTGTGGTTTCAGAATGGATGGACAGGCCTGTATGTGCACACGTGTACCCACACATCTGTGTGTACATGTATCATTGTATGGGGAGACAGGGTAGGGTATGAGCTTGGACTTCGGACTTGGGCTCTGTCACGTACTACAGTTGACCCTTGAACGACTTGGGAATTAGGGGTGCTGAGTCCCTGACACAGTCACAAATCCGAGTACTGCTATCTCTGCCTCAAAAGCAAAGGAATTGATAAATGACTGACCCGGGGACAGGATGCCGAAAGAGTTTGCATAGAATCACGACTCAAACCCCTAGCTCTTTCGATTCCACATACTGTGATCTCTAATTCAACACAAATGTTTTCCCCCCCACGCTTAAAGATCGTGAAATGAAAATACAGTGCTATAGTTGTTGAAAAAAGTCCCCATATAAGCGGACCCATGCAGTTCAAACCAGTGTTGTTCAAGGGTCGGCTGTACTCAGTTTCCTCACTGTGGATTGGTCCTAACGGTCTCCTTATGTGATGGGGAGATAAAAGACTAAGGTGGGTGTAATATACCTAGCATAGCACCTAGGGTTAAGTCTTCCATATATGTTAGATAGATGCTAACTAAATCTGAAAGGGAGAGAAGTAGGAAGAGGACAATTTCATTTCCTTTTATTCTGTGTTGCTGGAGAATTTTTCAACTATTGCATGTAATATATATATGTATACATATATATGCATATTTTTATATATACATACATATCTACATATACATATATATATAAAACCTATATGAATTAGTTTCCTAGGGCTGCCATAACAAATTACTGCATACCAGGTGGCTTAAAAACATTGAACTTCAAGGTGTGGGGTGCCATCCCGCTGGGCAGGCCGAAAGTCCCTCCCTGGCCCCTAAGGAGGCGCCCTCAAACCTCAGTTTGACTGTCGGCTGCGGTGACCCAGCCTCTCTCCCCGTGTTCCCCGCAGCTGGAGCCGGATGGACTGTTGGTGTGGGTCTTGGCTGGCACCCTAGGCCTCAGCCTCGTCTGTTCCCTGGTCTCGGTCCCACTGCAATGCTTCCAGCTGAACAGAGTTTACGGCTGCTGCCTGCTCCTCTTGTACTTGACCTTCCTCCTGGTGGCCCTGCTCACTGAATTTGGAGTGATTCACTTGAAAACTGTGTGAGTGAAGCTGTGTCGGGGTCCGCCTGGTGGTCGGGGGTGTCGCCGCAGGCGGTGAGACCGAGGATGAAGTGCCTTCGTTAGAACCCACTCAGGCGAGTGTGGCCGAGGCAGAGACCATGAACGGGGCGTCGCCGCTGTGTGCAGTAAGGACAGCTAAACCTTGTTTCTGGGACTGCGGAGGCTGGGCTTCCCTGTGGACAGAGTTCCAGGCAGGAGGTAGAAGACTTCCTTGCGTTATCTACAGAGCCTCTTGAAAGTTGGGGTCTGGGGCGAAGGGAATGCCTGGGTGCCTTCCAGGCTGGAGACAGTTGTGGAGGCCCAGGCCCCTCCCCATAGTCACCCCCTGTTGCCTTCCCGCTTCTTCTCTCAGGGCTGCCAAACCCGGGTTTAGGGAGTCAGGGTGACTTGGACCTGGCAGATAGAACAGCTTGTGCGCTGTGGGCCTCAGGCCGATGCGGGCTGAGTTCTAGAGCTGCGCTGTCCAACAGAAATAGAATGTGAGACACGTACCTAATTTTGAATCTTCTAGTCGCCACATTAATAAAACCAAAAGAAAAAGGTGAAATTAATGATAATATATATCACTCCAAAATAGCAGCCAGTGGCACTGGCCCATTAGTGGCTGCCATATTGGACGGCACAGCTCTAGACTCTGCCTCTAGAACTGTCTGCTGGCTTCAGAGGTTTCCCCAGCTGCAAAACAGGAGTCAGTTTGACTGTGCCCTGTGCCTACCTCAGGGGGAGCCCTGGGCTGGGGTTCCTTTGCCTGCGAGCTTCTGGGAGGGTGATGACCGCTCCCGGGCGCCTTCCTGCTGTCAGCCAGTGACCTGCCTTTTCAATAAGCAGCTCTTCCATTTGCTCAATGCCTTATGCCGGCAGTAAAGGCACTCAGCTGTCTTTTTTTCCAATGAAAAAATTATTAAATATTTCAAGTATACAGAAAATAACATACACCCAGCTGTTACTAGTTCTTCTTAACCTGGGTCAGGTTGACAAGTGGTCGGTTCCAGGGCCAAAGGCTCTTGGGCCTGACGGATCTGGACTTTGTGGCACGTCTAGGGGTGGGGCTGAGGTAGGGTCAGGAACGGGCAGGGATGGGTCCTCTCCCTGTTCCCCACGATCTCAGAAGCCACCGAATGGTGCCTGGTGGAAGTCACGAGGCAGCAGCCACGTGTACAAAGCAGAGGCTCTTTTATTAATATGGCAGAAATCCGGAGACGCGGTGGGTTTCCTAGGTAACAAATCGCCATTGTACAAAAACCTTACAGCGTCGCTCCCTCTGTCTGTACAAAATGATTGTCACGTGGTGTGGAGTAAGGCTGGGTTGGGGGAGGGAAGCAAGGAGGAGGGACCAGATGGTGTGCCCCCCAAAGCGGGGCAGGGGCACAGGGCCATCACAGACACTGACAGGTGGCGTGACCCGGACCCAGTCGGCGCATCTCACCTTGGTGGTGTTCAGCAGACGTGGGAGGTGAGAGGGCATCCGAGCTGGATGTCCCGGGTCCCCAGAGCTCACAGCCCTGGGCGACACCCGCTCCCTGCTTGACAGCCTGTGTGCAAGCTGGAGGGCCAACTTGAGGAGGCCCCCAGTGACGCCGAGGGGGCAGCTGTCCTGAGCCTCAGTCACGAGGGCGCCCACCAGCGGCTGGAGTCCGGTGCACCAGCACTGGTGCCCCTTGGCCTTCATCCCGTCCCTGGCTAAAACCAGGGCCTTTCACAGGATGGGGTTGGGAGGCCTGGACTAGATCCCACTCTTCCTGGTACCAGCCTTCACCCTGGGGGCTGGGGGGCTGCGCTCAGTTTCCCTGGCGCCCCTCCCAGGTTTCAGCCTCCTGGGGGCAGATGCTGAGGTCGGAGGACTCACGCCCTCCTCTGAAAGCTGCCCCTTGACTCCTGCTTCCAGAATGCCCGTTTCAATACACAAAAGCTAAAAGGCACCCAAATGTGCAAAGTTCCTTCTCTGGAGAGGGGAAGGGGTTGTGGCCTGGGGCTTGGTGCCGAGCTGCCTGCGAAGCCCGTGGCCCTCCAGAGATAAAGAGGACAACGTCTGTCTCCCGATTCCCTTGGGGAATCTCAGTGGTTCTCAGTGATTCGTTGTTTCCCTAAAGGGCTATGCTTTAAAAACAGAAACGTCCACCACTTCTCCCCTAGTGAGGGGCAGAGCTGTGTGGTGCTGGCCGTGGGACGAGCCCGTCCAAGGCCGCAGTCGAGAAGACTTGGCCGTGGAGACGGGGCACCGCACCCCGGCATCAGGCCCTGCCCGGCTGGGAAGAGGATGTGGCGAGGGGGAGTTTGCCCACCCGCCTCCCTAAGTCACGGAGGCAGTGGAGGCAGCTGGAAAGCGGGGATTGGGGCAGGACGCCCAGCGCGGGCCGCTTCCCCTGCCCCCCCCCCCCGCCCCTTTCATCCCTGCTTCTGCCGCCTCTGCCGCCTGCACTGAGATAGGCTCACAGCGCAGGAGAGCTGAGCCGAGGCTCCCCCTGCTCTGACCCCGCTTCTGCCGCTGCCACCGCCGCTCACCGGAGCTGCCAACGCCGACAGCCCGCTATGGGTTCAAGCCCCGACTGCATCCTGATCTCAGAGAACTCTCCCAAGGTCCCTGGGGAACTCAGGAAACTGACAGGCCACCTGAACCTACTGCCGGGAGTGGAAACCTTGGGGTGAGCCGCGTCCCCAGCCCTACCTCAGTCAAGTCCACGGAGGGCGACTGCTCAAGGTAAGGGGGCAGCTGGCCAAGGAGACCAGCGGGTTGAGCCGCAGGGCAGCCGTGCACGGCCCGAGGTGAGCCTCTGTGCTCTCTGCTCCCGTTTCCAGCGAATGCACACACGTGAAGGATCTGCTGTTGTCTTTAGCAGAATCCTGAATTAACCAAAATGTCTTTTTGCTTGAACAGGACGAGCCCAAGGAAAAGGGATTTAAGGAGAAAGCCCATTTCAGGACCTGGTCTGGGGTGGTAGCCATCGGCCTGGCCTCTTGCCTGTCTTTCTCCTCCTCCTGGGCTGTGACTCCAAAGGCCATTTTAGAAGGATTTTCAGCAACAAGGGTTGAAACGAAAAGAAGGGTAGGTGAGAAGGCTCACGGAGCCGGGATACGGCCTCTCTCGCCTCCTGGCACTGGCTGCGATCTGACCATACGGAATAACCACAGCCCTGGATCACTCGTTCCAGTAGGCGCTGGGTACTGGTCCCCCAAGGGAACGCCCAATTTCATTATCATATCTAGAGACATACCAACCCGAGGATGTGGGTTCTTTCCTTCCTAAGTGGTTTTGTCCCTAAAGCAGAACACAGAAACCCCAGGATGTGGGCTGCAGGGCAGGTTAGTGGGGAAGCTAGCTTGTCAGCCTGGGTGGGATTCTGAAAGCAGCATCAGGAAGACGGTGTGGATCTGGCCTAGGGACGCTGGCCCACGTTGAAGGCAAGCCCTGCAGAGATCCATTCAAGTGCTCTTGTGAAGGGGCCTTCTGGAGCTTTCCATGTTAAGAAGAGCTCCTAGTGGCCTGATCCCCCAAAAATGAAATTGACTTCTGGGCTTAACAGGGCAAGGTGGGTACAAAGCAAACCTCATCTTGTCTGCCTGTCTTTTCTTCTTCCTATATATAAATATGTGCATATTTATGAACGTGTGTATATATATATAAAACATATATATACACACACATTATTCTGATACACTGCAGTAAAATAATACTATTGTGTTATTGCATAGAAGAGCTGGCTTTCGCGGGCTGGGCTTAGGTGATGGTCTGGGAGCGCTGGCGGCCGCCTGGAGGCTGCTGGGCGGTGGGGACCACGCAGCCGCTGAGCTGCCGTTGCTGCTCCTCCTGCTTCCGGGCGTGTTCCGCATACCACTCCTAAAGCAGAGCAGACAGGGCGCTGAGCGGCCCCCAGCCTCACGGGGTCACCCGGGCCGGGCAGTGCTGTGACCCTCCAGCCTCGGCAGCAGAGCCAGGGCTGCCAGCCCACCGTGCCCCGCCCCCCGCCCAGATCTGCTGGGAATTCTGAATGGGACCCTAGATAGAAAAATGACGATGCAATCTTTCCCTTTTTAACTAGAGATTTGCAAACCTCCTTGTCAAGTGTGCCTGGCCCCGTCACCCCTTTCAGTGAGGCCCGGGTAGTAATAATCACCCTTCACTTGTGAACATGATCTGTGTGGTTCACAAAGGGATGTGTGCCCCCCACCCCCTCGCCAACCCCCCGTGTTATCCCTTTTGAGCTGGGTGTCCTCATTTCACATCCAGGAAACCCGAAGCTCAGAAGCTGTATAAAGTTGTATGAAGCTTGAGTGCGTCTCCCAACTCCCCGGTTGCTTTGCCGCCCTCCAAAATGGCTGTGAGAGCATTTTGAAAAAAACCAAATAGCTCACCCGCCTAAGACTATTATCATTATATCATCCGACATTTTCAGGGACAGACGCATTCAGGTAATAGAGAAATTTAAAATATAAACCCTATGTTTTTAAAGAGTCTGAACCACAGAACTTTAGAGCTTAAAAAATTAGAGAGATGGCCTAGTTCTGTGATCCCTCATTCTGCAGAGGGGGAGACTGAGGCCAGGAGTGGATGGCCAGGCAGCGTGTCTAGTGCCGTCCCCTCCTCTGCTTTGTGAGGCAGCGACTGTCCCCCTTTCCTAGATGGGGATGGGCTGCGTGACCTGCCCCAGGTCACGGAGCCTGGAATCAAACCCGGGTTTTATGACACCAGAGCTCATGTTGGTTCCTCATCTCTGTGATTCCGAGTGCAGTGATTGGCCAGGTATTCGCCCAGACCCCTTGTGTTTTTACAGATAAGGTGCGAGTCGCTTCAGGGGACTGCAGCCTCCCGGCCTTTTGGGCTCAGACCCTGGTCATCACTGTCCCAGGGAAACAAGGGTTTCCAGCCTGAAAACAGCATAGTCACAGTGGCTGGCGAGGGAGCTGGGAGCCTGGGCCGATGGGTGGCCCGAAGTCCATGGCTCTGTCTGGGCTGCAGAGCGCCAGCCCACAGGGTGCTTCGCAAGCTCTTTCATTTAGCAGCCAATGTGGGAAGACTGGGAGAGTTTGCAAAAAAAAACTCTGACCTTTCCCTTCTCTTAAATTAGAAAACAAAAACAATTAAAAACCCCAAGAGAGCCAGGCGCAGCAGGCCCTTGTTCCTATCGGGCAATGTCTGGCTGGATGTGGGAAGGACCATCCTCTTTGAAGAGGCCGGTCCAGGCCAGCTTGCCAGGGCCCCCCATGCTCCCTGCTCTGCCCGGTACGTCTCCCGCTGTACGCGTTTCCTTTGCTGTTCTGGCTCAGAGGAGGAGGATGAGACGAGGTCAGTGACATATGTGGAAGAGTGACAGGGTGGCTGTTTATGTTGGGGGATGCTTCAAGGGTTCAAGGCTGAGCCCTGAAGCCTGCCCCCACCTGAGCAGTGGTCCACTGGTAGTGGTCCCAACAGATAATCCCATAGCTCCCCACTAAGCTCCCCACACAACTCAAGACGGGGACCAGAGAGCAGCCTCTGCTCAGCAGCGGCGAGGACCACTCCCGGGCAGGAGGATCTGGGCAGCATGGTCAGGGGCGCTCCTACCTGAATCTCCTCTTGGTACATCTTTAGGCTCAGATCGCTTTTGGTCCTCGATCTCCGTCCCAGAAACACCAAGGTATTTTGCTAGAGAAGAACAGAGAGGCTGCAGGGACCGGCCCGAGCCAAGGTCCTGGCGCCCGGCCTCACCCCCTCTTCTGGCTTCTGCGACGGTGCCCCCCAGAAGTGTCACCAAAACTTGAGGGGATGGACAGTGGGGGAGGGTTTGCACTAAGCCACAACCCGCTCCCTCTGTGGGACGAGGCCCTGTCGCTCCCCACCTCGTATCTCTCCATCTGGGAGAGGATCTTGAGCAGCTGGGCGATGTCCGAGGCGGCTCCCCATGCCTCCCGGTAGAGCTTCAGGACAGCAATCAGCTCATCTTTGGAGATTTCCTTCTCAAGGGTGATACCGCCATCAACTGCAGGACGGGAGGGTGGCAGGGGGAAGGAGCCTGGGACTCAGAGCCCCCAGTCTGGCTTGGTTTAGCCATCCTCCCTGCTCCCTATGGGCACCTTAAGGTTCCCTCTCCCAGCAAAACCCTGGATCAGCACGACCACCCCCCCCTCCACCATCTGGAACTCATGTCCCTCCCCATCCCCTCCCTTTGCTGGGCTGTCAGGAGCGCTGGTCAGGCCACCAGCTTACAGGGGACAGAGGGTTTCAGGAGGGAGTCTCCAAGCAAAAAGAAAATGATCAGGTAGTCTGAGAGGACAGAGATTTGGAAACAAGTAGTAACAGGGATGTGGCAGTTCTGATGGAGAATCTGGAAAGAATGAAGGATCGTTAGGCAGAAAGCTATGCACTCCAGGAAAAGGGAGGCAAGGGGTCGCAAGCTGCAGAAGGAAGTAGTATTAGGCTCTGTGGTCAACGGTATTTACACCGTTTAAATCAAGAGCCAGAGGACAAACATGTGGTTTAGAAATGTGGAGACGATAACTAAAAAAGGGGGAACAGCTAAGGATGAACAGTTGGGGAGATGAGAAAGGCGGGACAGAGGGCTGCTGGGGTCACAATCAGCCTGTGATTTTTCTTGATCTCTGAGCTGTACTGTTCTGATTTTTAAAATGAGATCACGTGCATTTTTCTGTCATTAAATATTTGAAAAATCAATGCAAATAAGAGATCAAGAAAGCTAAGCCAGGACTTGGGTGGTGGCACAGTGGTTAAGAATCCGCCAGCCAATGCAGGGGACACGGGTTCGAGCCCTGGTCCGGGAAGATCCCACATGCCGCGGAGCAACTAAGCCCGTGTGCCACAACTACTGAGCCTGCACTCTAGAGCCCGCGAGCCACAACTACTGAAGCCTGCGTGCCACAACTACTGAAGCCCACGCACCTGGAGCCCGTGCTCCGCAGCAAGAGGAGCCACGGCAATGAGAAGCCCATGCATCCCAACGAAGAGTAGTAGCCCCCGCTCGCCACAACTACAGAAAGCCCGTGTGCAGCAAAAAAGACCCAACGCAGCCAAAAATAAATAAATAAATAAAATTGAGGGGAAAAAAAAAAAGCTAAGCCAGATCAGTAAGCTGAACTGCCAAAAGACTGGACAGACAGACAGACAGATGAGCAGCAAGCAGCAAAAGCCCCTGCTGCAGCCACTTGCACAGACCTTCCGAGTCCCGGTTCTTGCGGCTGTAGTTCATTCGGAAGACGAAGGCTTCGAGGATGAAGGCGACGATGATAGTCATCACCACCTGGCGGGGCACGGAGAGGAGGAGCAGGGAGAGAGAGGAATGAGGGGGGGTGTGAGCTGCTGCGGGGCCCCAGAGCCAACAGAGCCCGGTCAGATGTGTCCCCAGCCCCCTCCTCCCTGAGCTGCCGCCCGATGAGCAGGGGCAGCTGGAGGCTTTGAAGATGGAGGAGGGTGAAGGGCATTCTGTGTCCCTGGACCTACCATGGTCACGATGTAGAAGGTCATGAAGTAGAGGCGGCTCCAGTGGGAGGTCTGCGAGGTGACGCCTTCCTGGAGACAGAGGGAAGCAGGGAGTGAACGAGCTCCTGGGGGGGGGCCGGGTCGCTGTCTACACAGGCTTCTCCATGGCCCCTGCTCTCTACAGACCCTTCCTGATCGGTTGTGGAAGATGAAGGAGGGGGACCTTGCTCCCCTGGGTCTAAAAATTCCTCTGAGCTCCTAAGGCCTGGACACTCCCCCCAGGACTGATACGGCCAACCTTTGGAAGAGTTTAAGGAATGGCAAAAACCAACCAACCAACCACCCCTGCCACACTGTTTCTTGATTGAAAAGTCTCCCTCACGGTGGTGGGAGCAGGACAGGGACCCAGAGGCTAAGTGGCCTCTCCTGGCTGCTGGGGGATGTGTGGAAAGCAGGGACAAAGGCCACGTCCAGCAAGTGTGGAGGGGGAGGCTCTTGGGATTCAGGCCATACCGTGGCGTCCCCGCAGAACCCTGCCCCTGCGGGGGACGGGGAGAGCAATGCACCCCAGGCTGCGTGAGGGGGACGGGAGCTGGCCTCAGAGAATGGTGGAAAGATGCCCCCAGGAGCTGACGGAGGTCCTTACCATGATGATGTACCAGTTGTTGACAACTGTGAGCTCAAACAAGGTCACTGCCAAAGGGAAGGGAGAAACAGAAAGCATCTTGATCAGACCTGCTTTTGCAAAGCGAGTTTCAAGTGGCCTCTCTCCACCTATCCTGGGTACCACGCACTTGTCTGCCAGGCTGGCCTGTGAGCTCCCGAGAGAGCAGCCAAGGCGCTTCCTGAGCGCCCACCCCACAGGGAGTGCTGCCATCTTGGCCGGTCCCCAAAAGGGTGCATCTTTGGTCTCAGCAGCTCCTGATGGACCAGGGGTGGGGATACTGGGGAAAGAGTCCCCGGACCTTCCTTGGTGTAGATCTGGGATGTTGTGAGGGGATCCCTTCCTCTTGAGAAGTTGTGTCTGGCCTCCCGGCCTCTCCATGGAAGCCAGGAGCAGAGCTGTGTGGGCCTGGCCTGGGTGGAGCGGGGCACCGTGGCTGGCTGGTGTGGCCAGGTCCCACCCTGCAACTGTGGAGCTGTGACAAGGGGGCTGGTTCCCTAGCATCGGGCTGTACCCACCTCCCAGCCAAGCATGAAGCTCTGCTGCTCCCCCGATGCTGAAAAAGTAACAGGAAACAAGCCCTGGGGTCTGGCCTGCACTGCACCCCCAAGGCTGGGCAAACCACAGGCTCCACTGGGGCCAGAGAGGACTCGAGAAAGTATGGCAAACGGCTCGGGACAGGGAGGCCTCGGGCAGCTCTGCTCCGCCCCACCTGGGACCTGCAGTGACCAAGGCAGTACCTAGGGCATGGCCCGCCTGGGCTTTCCGCACTCACCAAAGCTGTTCAGGATGTTGTCAAAATTATTGAGATAGTAGTAGCCTTCCTCCACCACGGTCCTGTTGTCCACGGTGTGATTGAGCCAGCGGTAGGCGTCTGCCACTGTGCTCGTACTGGCAGGGGGAGACGGGGGCGGGGACAGAGGGTTGGGCGGGAAGGTCACAAGATAACTGGTCACCTCAACAAAGTACAGAAAGTTTAAGCAAACCAAGGTCTGACTGAGGACCACCTGTCTTGGCCCAGCCTGGTTCCCTGCCCAGCCCCCAGCTCTCTTGCCTGTCTTCCTGTCTCAAGGGGAGTCCCCAGGGTGCTGGTGGGAACACCCAGACTTGCCCCCCATTCCACCTTCACTTGGCATTTCTCTGCCGCCAGCCAGGCCTTCTCGCTCTCAGCGGCCAGAGCCCGGCGCTCCGGGAGGGGAGACAAAGGCAGTGCCTCCTCGGACACCACCCCCAGCCCCCTGCCCCGACCAGTCTGGGATCTGACCTGGAGGCCGCCCTCGAGAAGGGTCCTCTCCTCATCGGGCTTTCCCCAGCACCTGGCTGGAGTGTTCTGTTCTGTTCTAATTGATTGCCCCTGTTCTGAGAGCTTATTTGCTACTTTCCTGCCAACCTCGTATGGCTGATCTGCTATAATTCATGCTGATGTCTTGACAAGTCTGGTCCTTGGGCCCCCAGGGAGCTTGTTCCGAAGGCAGAGTCCTGAGCCTCGGGCCTGTGTCAGACGCGCAGGGTGGGGTCTGGAGTTTGCACTTTTAATCAGCGGCCCTGAGGATTCTCACGTGCCCTAAGGTTTGTGACCCACTGCTACAGGCTCTGGTTCTCAGCTCAGCCTGACACTCAAAACGGCTACCAGTGTCTCTGGGAACTTTCTTTATCAGCGCTTGAAACCGTAAGGACCAATTTTAAGAGAACACTGGATGGAGAACGAATGGCAGAGCACACGGGTTTCATCGTGGTGGCTTAGGAGGAAAGGGAGAGGGAAGGGAGCGATCAAGGGAGGCTGTGTCCCCCGCTCTCTGTCCCTGCCCCAGAGACCTTCCCGCGTGTGTCCATCTCATCCTAACAGGCCACCCCTAGCTGATGTGTCTGCCCAGGTCCCCAGTCACCCCCGGGGAGAAGCAGGAGGAAGCTGTGGGACTCCGGCCTCGGGCCCCAGGCTGCTCCCGGTTCTGGAGCAGCCGCCAGCGCCCAGCCCCAAGAGTAAGCTGATGGAGACCTGGTTGGAGAGTGGCTCCTAGACCCTGCCTGGGGGACAGGGAAACTTGCTCAGACATCCTCACTTCAGAGAGGACCCTCTGCTTCCAGGCCCCCTCCCTTAGCTGCTGCACTGAACTATAATAAAGCCCTAGGAGCAGATTCTCAGGGCTTCAAAGGGTGCTGTGGCTTGGGGAGGCGGGCCCCTGAGGGATCAGAGGTCAGCGTTCCAGTCCTGGCTGGGCTCCTCCAGAAACGCAGGCTGCCTGGGGCTGGGGGCCCCGCTGCGTACTCACTTGCAGCAGTTGGGGTAGAGGATTCCACAGAAGAATTCCATGCCCACGATGGCGAAGGAGTAGTAAAAGATGAGCAGGGTGAGGCCCAGGCTAGGGAGGAGGGTCAGAAGAGACAGGGTGACCGAGGGCCGGGCAGGAGAGAGCAGCTCGCCCGGCGGCCCTGGCACCCTCGGGCCCCTGAGCTGCCGGATGAGACGCGCGCCCCTAGCCAGGTGCGCCAGCTGGAAAGTGCCTGCAGGGGAGGGGCCTCGGATTCAGGTCTGGGGTAGAAAACGGCTCGAATCAGGACTCTATTACCAGACGCCCCTCTACCAGCGATTCACCCCTTACCTGTGAAGGTAGACTCACAGGTGACCCTTACCTGTGAACATAGACACAGGTGGTAAGTGAGTTGACAGCTCCCTGCCCTCCCTACTAAATATTTCAGACAGGTCAGTGGAGAAAAGTGGAACCAGGGAGACCTGTGGTGGTGAAGGTCTCGGTCTCCTTGAAGAGATCTGACCCTGTCAGGCCCTCGATTTTCGTCCTTTTCGGGACTCCTCCTCCCCCTCCCCCCGAGACCACCCAGCTGCCCACCCCGAGGGGGCATAAGCCTCGTGACGCCTGGCCCTGGGGGCCAAGAGGCAGGGCAGTACCTGGCCATCCGGGGCAGCAGTTCAAACATGGTGTCCAGCACGTTGCGGTAACGCTTCTTCAGTTTAAACAACCTGAGCGAGGGAAGCGGGCCGGGTCACTTACAGGTGCTGGGCGTGGCCGCAGCCCCTCAGTCCACAGCACCAGGTGGGGCACGGCAGGCCAGGGGTCCCTCCACCACCTGAGCACCTACTTTCCCCAGAGCCGCCAGCCGGGCACTCAGCTCGGGTGACTCGCACCCTGGGCAGGGGCAGCGGTGGTGCCGGGACATCGGGGCTGGACGGGCCCTGCCCTGAAGGGAGGCAGGGCACGACTCGCGTGAGCGGGCACGGCGGCCGGCTGCCACTCACGGATGAGGCCCGGAGGCCGGGCAGGGGGCGAGGCCTTGCCCGGGACGCTGCGGCAACCCCGGGAGGGGAGAAGGCCGCGCCCGCAGAGGAGCCGGCAGTGCGGCAGCTCCTCCAGGTAAGAAAGGGCCGCCCCATCCCTCACCTCCGCCTCTCCTCCTGGGCAGGACGGGAGGGGGCGATGGCCGTGAATAGGACCGCAGCTGGATATTCCAGAGGAAAACCAGGCTTCTGAGGACACACAGACACACACAGATCTCTAACTAGTAAGGGACACCGTCCACGGATCTCTACAAATTTGTGCTGGTTGCCTACGGTGGTCCCTGGGGGAAAGCTGAGAGCAAGTGCGGGTTTTTCTTGACAAGGGACTGTGCCAGAAAATCACGGCTGGCTGTGGTAGGAGCTCAAAAGTCCCTCTGGACCCTCAGAGGCCGTGGCTGTCTGGTTGAGGACTCTGAGCACGTGTGTTTCTGTGGCTGCAGCCGACACCAGCACAGGTCAAGTTCACTGGAGCCCTGAGCCACGTTTCTCTTCCACAGTCAGAGGCAACTGGTCCCAGGATGTGAGGAGGTGGGCCATCTGCACACCTGCCCAGGTGGAAACAAGGCCCCCACCATCCCCCTCCCCCCACCCGCACTAGGTGCTCCTGCAGGGGGCGTGCCACCCCCGACACCAGGCCTGTGAGCCTCTCGTCACTCCCCAGACCAGTCCCAAGGCTCTCCCCACCCTCCCCTGCCCACCACTCCCCACCCCAGCCCTGCCCCGTCACCTCAGCAGCTGGAGGGGACGCAGGACCACTATGAAATAAAAGGGCTCCATGTTGAAGGCCAGAGCCAGCAGTCCCAGGAAGGCGAACGCTGTGACGGAGAAGTCGAACCTGGGAGGGAGGAGGAGAAGCTATGGTCTGTTCGGCCCACCCATAGCCTCCCCCACGACGGCCGGTGGCTCCCCAGCCCTGTGCCCAGCACTCCCTTCCAAGGAGCCCACGTGCCAACCACGGCAAAGGCAGCAACAGGCCCCGCAGTGGCCCACAGCCGGCCAGCTTCCTACCGCTGTTGGGTTTCTGAGGCTGGTGTGGCTGGGCCCCGGTCACAGCACACACCTCAGGGGTCAGACACGCCTAGGGATGTCCCTGGTGGCTCAGTGGTTAAGAATCCGCCTGCCAGGGGACACGGGCTCAAGCCCTGGTCTGGGAAGATCCCACATGCTGCAGAGCAACTAGGCCCGTGAGCCACAACTACTGAGCCTGCGCGTCTGGAGCCTGTGCGCCGCAACAAGAGAGGCCGCGATAGTGAGAGGCCTGCGCACCGCAATGAAGAGTGGCCCCTGCCTGCCGCAACTAGAGAAAGCCCTCGCACAGAAACGAAGACCCAACACAGCCATAAATAAATAAATAAATAAACTACATTCCTTTAAAAAAAAAAAAAGAATCCGCCTGCCAATGCAGGGGACACGGGTTCAAGCCCTGGTCCGGGAAGATCCCACATACCGCGGAGCAACTAAGCCCGTGTGCCACAACTACTGAGCCTGCACTCTAGAGCCCGTGAGCCACAACTACTGAGCCCGCAAGCCACAACTACTGAGCCCGTGTGCCACAACTACTGAGCCTACACTCTAGAGCCCGTGAGCCACAGCTACTGAGCCCACGAGCCACAACTACTGAGCCTGCGTGCCTAGAGCCGGTGCTCTGCAACAAGAGAAGCCACCGCAGTGAGAAGCCCGCGCACCGCAATGAAGACCCAACACAGCCAAATAATAAATAAATAGATAGATAGATAAATAAGAATCTGCCTGCCAATGCAGGGGACATGGATTCGATCCCTGGTCTGGGAAGATCCCACATGCCGCGGAGCAACTAAGCCCGTGCGCCACAACTACTGAGCCTGCACTCTAGAGCCCGTGAGCCACAACTACTGAGCCCGTGAGCCACAACTATTGAGCCTGCACTCTAGAGCCCGTGAACCACAACTGCTGAGCCCGCGTGCCGCAGCTACTGAAGCCCATGTGCCTAGAGCCTGTGCTCCACAAGAAGAGAAGCCACTGCAATGAGAAGCCCTCGCACAGCAATGAAGAGTAGCCCCTGCTTGCTGCAACTAGAGAAAAGCCCATGCACAGCAATGAACACCCAATGCAGCCAAAAATTAATTAATTTAAAAAAAAAAAAAAAGAAAGAAATGCCTAGAAACCCCTCCTGAAGGTCCCACACTGGTCTCATGGCAGACACAGGTTACACCAGTGACCCTGGTGAAGGCACTGAGGGGTGGGGCAGGACCACAGGGGAGTCCCACCAGGAAAGCAGGACAGAGAGCCCCTCTCTCCTGCCAGATACACATTAAGGCCCTGCAAACTGCATGACCACACGCTATTGCTCTGCCTGACTCTTCTCTACTTATTAACTTGTTTTTACTCTCACGACCCAAGACCTCGTGAGTGCAGCCTGATTTCGTGGGTGAGTTAACTTTCATGGGCAGTGAGCCACCTCTCAGGGTCTCTGGAACAGGGAGAAGGGCCACCAGCTCGATGCTGACCAAGCATCAGGACCTGTGGCACTTCCCTCTCTGTGGGTGTCGTGGTTTTCGTGGAGGAGAAAAGAGCTTAGTTGTCAGGGAGGGGTGTGGGGTTAAGTGACTCAGAAGGAGCCAGCTGGCCTAAGGACCCCCAAGAGGCCACGTCCAGGAGAGGGACTGGCGGGGGCGGCCTGAGAGAGTAAGATGACGGCCTGACCCTGGGGAGGCCTGGAGCCACAGGCAGAACCGCTCCAGGAGACAGGGGCCTGACCCAGCCTCAGACCTTCCCTCTGAAACTGTGCAGTGGGTGTGGACGGAGAGGACCTGTGGCTTTCATTAGAGCCTCTGACGTGGGTAAGAAACATGCTCTCTACTCACAGATTCCATCCGGAGGACAAGTACTCGACGGGGCCGAGGCCGGCTACTTTCAGGAACAGCTCCACCCCGTAAACTGTGAGCGGGAAGAAGCAGTTAGCAGCGGCCCTGCCACAGCCTCTGCCACCCCTGGCCTGGCTCGTTTCCTCCTCGAGACTCTCCCGAGGTCTGGTCACGTGCCCTCCAGACACCCACGTCACACCCGCACCCCTGAGACAGTGTGGGCTCCAGGGCAGTGCCTGGCCCAGATGCTGGCCAACCGGGGCCGCCCGCTAACAAGAAGCACTCGCTCCCACTCCCTGGGAGGGGCCGCAGGCATTGTCTGTCCATCCAACAGGTACTTCCTGAGCACTTCTCCCGTGCCAGGCACTGCACTGGGTGCTGGGTGCCCAGCCCTGAACAACACAGAGCTTAGAGTCTAGACTCAGGGGAAAGACAGCAAACTGATATGTTAGACTGGGGGAAGTAGACTGGGGGAAGAGTGTTACATTTGAAAGAAATCAGGGGCCAAGCCGGATATGATCTTGGCCTGCTTGAGGGGCAGAAGGAAGGTTGGTGTCATTGGAACATAATGAAAGAAGGAGCTGAAGAGGGAGCCCTGGAGGGGGCATCAGATCACACAAGAGACACAGTTGGGAATAGATTCCAGGTCTTTCTGACCCCAGAGTTTGTGCACTGAATCACTATGCTACTCTGAACTCCACAGAAAAAGCCAAAGGGCACTGATCAAGGCAGTAAAAGTCATGCTTTTTAAGAACAATGAAAACAATTTAGGGTACAGTATTATTAGTTATGTCTAATGTTTAGACATAAAGGGAGAGGGGTGTCAGGCAGAGCAGTGTGGTGAGGGGATGAGTGCACAGAGGAAACACCTGTGCAGAGGCCCAGAGGTAAGAAAGGGCAGGTGCCCTGGGAAGCGGGATGTGTTCAGGGGGGCTGCAGGTGGGGCACGGGTGGTGGTACCGGCAAGAGATGAAACCTGAGAGGGAGGCTGAAGGGGCCCTGTGTGGCCCCATGACTCACACCCAGCACGGGAACTTGGTCTGGAGGGCAGTGGGCAATCACCAAAGAGTTTGAAACAGGGATGGGGTAGAATCAGACTCAATTTCTGCTCCACCCTCATTATGCTCCCCTGCTTTAGAGAAGAGCCATGAGATCTTAACCCAAAAAGAAGTTCCAGCCAGTGTAACCACTGACAACTGACAAGCACTTGAGCAAAGCCATGTCAGAAACTTACTAGTCAGAAAGACGAGGTAACTCCAGGGCACATGCTTGGAGAAGAAGTTCCCACCTGTAAGAAGAGAGGCAGCAGTTCAAGAGGTGAGCCAGGTGTGCCCACAGGATGGGCCAGTCCCCTAGCCAGGCTCACCTTTCAGCATGAAGGTCTCCACAAGGATCCAGACCCCGTTGACTGCCACCACCAAGTCTGCAACAGACAGGCTCATAATAGAGAAAGCACAGGTGGGTGTGGAAATCTACAGGTCACAGCTGCAGCCCCTGGTTAGTTTCTAGGCAGCTCTGAGATACGCAGAGAGCAGGGCTTGTAACAGATAACTTCCTGCTTAATGCTTTTACCATGAGCTAAATCAACCAGTAGTTTCTCTTAGAAAATAGCTACAGATTTCTAAAAATCACCCTCTATGTCACTATAAGGATACCAGTTAAGATGTTTCAGTAAAACCTACAGATTATTCCAAGTTGGCGTAAAAGATGGACCATATACAAAGGGTTTGAGTATTGAAAACATCTGTTTTTCCCTAGAGATATCTGGTTTTTAAATGACTGCAGGAACTAGTTAGCAAAATTGCATATGCGTTTGGCCTTTCACCTAGCAATCCTACTTTTAGGGATCCATCCCAATGAGACATTGGCAAAAACACAAATGACGTACACTGAAAGCTATTCACTGAGGAACTATTTGTGATAGCAAAGAAACTAGAAACAACCTAAACGATCAATAGGAGACTGGATAAATAAACTATGATACGTTCATGAAATGGTGTACTCTCAACTATAAAAAGAAATGAAGAACATCTCTGTATATTAATATGGTGTGGTCTCTAGGATGTATTGTTAACTGAAAAAAAAGGAAGGTTGAAAAAAGTGTGTAAATTATGCTAGTTTATTTAAGGCAGGGAAATGTGCATATATGTGTCTACTTATAGTTTTTTAAAAACGGAAGGATAAACTATAACAAAAGTTACCCACTGGGGGAGGTGACAGGATGGAAACAATTCTCCCTTGAGTATACTTTGTTTTGTAGATCTGACTTGGAATCATATACATATTTTACATAATTATAAGGCAAAATTCAATGTAAAAAGTGATCTCTAAAAATATTTTTTCAAATGAAATAAAGAAATGCAGATGGTGACATACCCACATGGAGAAAAACTACTCCAGATGAATTTAAAACAGTCATCTGAATCCCTGGAGTGGTGTTTCTAGCAATTATATTGTTAGGGTTGTGTTGGTACTGTTTTTTAGAGACTATTATGTGTGGACTGTGGGATAAAGCAAGTGAGTGACTGTGTCAGTGTTGTTGGGAACTAGGATTTTAAGCCTGGGAATTTAGACGTGAAAGAATGATGAGGGCTCCCCTGTTGGTGCAGTGGTTAAGAATCCACCTGCCAGTGCAGGGGACACAGGTTCGATCCCTGGCCTGGGAAGATCCCACATGCCGCAGAGCAACTAAGCCCGTGTGCCACAACTACTGAGCCTGCGCTCTAGAGCCCGCATGCCACAACTACTGAAGCCCGCGTGCCTAGAGCCCATGCTCTGCAACAAGAGAAGCCACGACAATGAGAAGCCCACGCACTGCAATGAAGAGTAGCCCCTGCTCACCACAACTAGAGGAAGCCAGTGCACAACAACAAAGACCCAACACAGCCAAAAATAAAAACAAATAGATAAATAAATTTTTAAAAAAGAATGAAGTTAGGTAAAAACCCTATAGTCCACAATTTGAATTAAGAATATCAGGATAAACTCACAAGATAGTTTATCTTTTAAAAAACCAAAATCCTACCTCTGTCCATGGAAAGTCCTGTAAACAATAACCAACTCCAAGTAATGAGCACCTCTAGCATCTCAGATTGTGGTCTCTAAACACCATTTCCCATTAAATGGAACCAGAACTCCTTAGAAAGAGGGAATTCAATCAAGCCTCTGGATTAGTAGAAACGTCTGCATCTGTGCTGTCCAATTGGTCATCATTAGCCACACATGGTTACTGAGTGCTTGAACTGCGGCTATTGTGACGGGAACTGAATTTTTAAGTTTTAGTTGGTCTAAAGTTAAATAGCCATATGTGGCTGGCGGCCGCCACACTGGACAACACAGCTGTAGCTATAGCTTCCAAACTACAGTAAATAAGCAACAGAGGAACATGCAAAATCAAGGCTGAAGGACAAAATCCTGTTTCTTCAGCTAAATATTGCAAGAGGAAGAAAACGGATTGGGGGAGAAGCCTACAGACTAAAACAGACTGAAGTGACATATTAACAAACCACAATCTGTGGTTCTGGAATCTGCTTCCAAAAACTCCAGGTCTACAGAAGGGGTGATGAGCTGGACTGAGGGGATTAGACAGACAAGAAAGACAGGCAATGAGATGATGACGGGTGAAGCTGGGTGACAGGTACGTGGATGCTGTTTACAATCCCTCCACTCTTATACATGCTTGGAATTTTCTATAATAAACAGCCAGCATCATGACTGCAGGATTTATCCCTTGCATCTCCACCTTCTGGAGCAGTAAGACTCAGGAGGAAAGGGACCTGGAGCTGTGATATTTCACACTTACACATGAAATACTGGAAGGCCTTGGACTTCACAAGGATATTAATTCCTATTTGAAGAGAAGAAATGTTAACAGTGAAATTTTCACGTACAAGTACACGTTCCCCTACCACAGACATCATGCGTGTAAGCAACCGGGGTGTTTATGCCCAGGGGTGAAAAAGGAAGGACCTGCTCTCAGAGGGACACCCACGCTTGTGCCCGGACCCCTGGGCAAGACTGCACTGGCAACGTTCCCTCTGGGAAGTGCCTGAGCAACCTGGAGCCGGGACAGAGCAGAACAAAGCTTTGCTGGCCACTGCTGAAACTTTAAGCTTGCTCCTGGCCTAGAACCGGCACTGTTTATTTATCCACTTGAGTAACTATCATCCCAATGGAATGGAAAACTCGCTGAAGAATATGGAATAATAACAGCTGTGCTCAAAGTCCTAGCTGTGGGAGAAATAACAAAATAGGACATACCATTTTAACTCTTGCTCATATGGCCCAGACCCCTGTGAGCTAACCATACCCCATGTGGAACTTCCAAAACTGGCATTAAATTCAGGGAAAACTATTAGGCAAATAACACGGGGCACTCCAATTTTAAAATTTTCAATTTTATACAATGCAAGCATTATGTAAGGGATCAGATACACTAGCTATATATCCTGACACTGGAGGAAGGTCAAAATCCATCATTAGGTAAAAAGGCAGGTTTCAGAACAGAATATATAATGTAATCCCCACTACTGTTTTTAAAATACACAGAAAAATAACCAGAAGGAAACACATCAGAAAATGAACCGTGGTTATCTCTGCGTGGGAGCCTTTCATTTTCTTCTAATTATTTGACTTTGTATCAATTTTCTTCAATAAATAAATATTCCACAAATTTTTTTTGGTTTGGTTTTTATGTTACTGATTTCCTTCCTAATCCAACACTATTTCCCTGCTGGGGTAATCACACTGTCTCTTTTACACACATAGACATTTCGCATGCACACACACACACACACCCTCTGGACATGTTCTTTAAATGCTTATCTGTGGTCACCGGAAACCTTCATTCGTCCCCAGCTGCCATATTCAGGTCAACCTTACCTTTGAAGATGAGGAATGCTGTCCTGGGAAGCTCATCAAACCAGTGCTCTCTATTTCTCTTTGCCTGGCCAAGGAACAGGGCCATAGGAGAGAGGGCGTTAGGACCAGTGACCAGAGCCCAGCCCTGGGGGCGTGGATGCAGCTTTCCTTTCCTGCTCTCCTGGCTAACTTGGGAAACCATGAAAACACTCAGGGATCTAAAGAACAACAAAGCCAGCCAGTGTTTGCTGAACTCTTCAATGTGCCATGCACTGGCATTGTTTTTATAGAATCCTGAAAATAATGCGGTAGGTAGGGACTCTCATGACCCCCCTTCCCAGGTGAGACAAGCCTTGGAAGGGTTCCATAACTTGCCTGATGTCACACGGTGACTAATGGGGTCTGAGATTCAGTGCCTTTAGCCAGGACACCGCATTGCAGATGGACAGGCATGCAGGGCCAGGGGCCACCTGTTAGCCGTACAATGCACAACGCCCAGCCGAGAGCTGCGATGTCCCAGCAGGGAGAGAGCTGGACGGCCGGGTGCCTCCCGGCCTCATCCCCCTCCCATGGAACCGTCTGCCGGGTCACTCCCTGGAGAGCACCCACCTTCCACTTCAAGGCGGCAACTTCGTAGATGTCTTGAAAGTCCTTCAGGCTGTCACAAGCAACAAGGGCAAAAAAAATCAGAGCACGTTCCCACCGAGCTTCGGTCCTCTCACTCGCCTGCCTATGGTCACCTTCCAGAGGTGGAGCGGGGGAGGCGAGGAGGCGACATCTGCGAGTCCCAGCGCATCAGGGCCCAGGGGACCCGTACCTGCAGGCATTTCATCTCCTCCTTCCTCCAGGGACTATGGATACTTAATCCACTCAGTCTACACAGACCACTGCCGGCTTCCGTCCCCCAGAGAGGCAGCCCCCAGATTACCACCATTCTCAGACAGACAGGGACTGGGCCGCCTTTAGCAGAGGACTTAATAGAACAACCGGGGCAGAGAGTTCAGCCCGAACAGAGCTCGCTCACTCCTGTCTCTACAGCAGGCCTGCTTCATCTCAGATCGAAAAGAAGGGTTTTGGTCATCAGTAGTCAGAAGACCAAGACTGCCCACGGAGAGCTCAGCTCTTTGAGGCCGTGCCAGAGCTGTGAGTGAGTGAGAGAGAGAGAGAGAGAGAGAGAAAGAGAGAGAGAGAGAGAGAGAGAGAGAGAGAAAGAGTGTGTGTGTGTGTGTTTCATGTTGCTCTGTGGCTTAGCTCACATGCAACCACCTCGCTCATGGCTCGAGGGTGAGCGGCTGGGCCAGTCCATTCCAAGAGCCAATACATTCCTTTTTTTGTCTCAAGTTTAAATTGGATTTGGGTTGGACTTTTGTTACTTGTAAAAAGAATCCTGAGGAAAAGGGTCTACATGCGGAAGAATCTCTGAAGAAAACTGAAGTCTCTACGAGCCTCTTTGCCTGCCCACTCCCCACCCCCGGGCTTTTGCAGGCCCCAGCTGCCTCTTGTAAACGCCTCGTCCGGCCACACGGCGCCCAACTGGCAGCCGCTCTCACCTGAGCAGAGGCGAGCTGCTCTGATTCAGGGCCTTGAACGTGAGATAGCGCTCCCCGGCGCTCATCCGGGGCTTGTAGAAGCGCATCAGGCCTTCAAACTGCCTGTAGGAGATGCCGGCAGGCCGCTGGGGGGAGAGGGAAGACGGCCCGTGGAACACAGTGGGGGCAGCCACGCCAGATGCCCAGCATCACATGGGACCCCAGGGCCCCTGTTCTCTTGTTCTCCCAAGGGCGGGACTCCTGGTTTCGGAAGCTGCCGGCCCTCCCACGCTTAGGGGATACCGTGGGGCAAGGGGTGGGGAGCAGGGACCAACCTCCCTCCCTGGCTCAGCCCCTGCCCCGCTACCCGTTGGCTGATGAGCAGGCGGTAGGCGTGCTGGATGGCGGTTCGCTTGTGTAGCAGCAAAGACTTGAACTTGTGTTTCTCGATGTCATTGAAGGTGTCAAATACCACGGCCAGAAGCTGTGAGGGAAGAGCACAGACCTGGCTCCTGTGCCCGGCGGGGCCCCAAGGAACCAGGGAGTCGTTCTCCAGCCTCCAGAGGGCGCTCTTCCGGCCACCCCCGAGAAAGGGGTTGCAAAGAGCCTCTCGCCTGCCCCAGATGGTGTAGGAAGTTCATCTTCAAGACTCAGCAGAGGAAGGTCATTCATTGCCACTTGTAAATTTCCCCTCTAAAGATTCATGAAGACACTGCTATTACATTTTCCCCAGGTTTTTCTTGTCTCTGCCTGTAGCTCGTCCCTGGCTGGGCAATTTTATAAGGGGAGAGAAGCAGCGAGGGGAACACACTGGGTTTTTTGCCCAATTCAGCTCCGTGCGATGGCCAGGGAGGCTGTGTCCCCATCCTGTGCCCTCCCAACCTCAGAGCAGGAAGGAACATCGCTGTGCCGATGCTTCCTCCCCTGTCCCCTTGTTCCTTCTCTTGGTGAGTCTGCGTGGCCCCAGAAAGCAGGGGTGTGAGGTGGCCTGCACAAAAGGGCACAAGGTTCTGGAACTTTCTAATTCCAAAGTTAGCAGATGAACAACACAGTCTGCGTTATCAGAATGCGATGGGAGGGCAGGAGCAGAATTTGGAAGAACACTTTTTGGAAACACTTTCTTTTTCTTTCAAAAATATTTTGAGGGGAAGTCTCTTGTCCTTTCCATCCCTTCTAACTGGTCCCCCATATTTCCTTTTAGATAAAGGGAGAGTCAGCAACTTTTTCTGTAAAGGGCCAGAGAGCAAATCTTTTAGGCTCTGCAGGCCACATGGTCTCTGTAGAAACCACTCAACCCTGCGGCTGTAGCATGAAAGCAGCCGTGGACTATGTGCAAATGAATGGGCCAATAAAACTTTATTGACAAAAACAGATGGTGGGCTGGGTTTTGGCCCTGACTGCTGACCCATGCCCTATATTTTCACAGCTCTAAATATCTTTTAAAGCAAATCAATTACACATACACTATTTTTTAGATTCTAAAGTAACAACAGTATAAAAGAGCTGTAAGATGTTCAAAGAGATATCTAACATACTTATTTTGGGTTTTGAGGAATTAAAAGAAGAAAATATTTTCCTCCTTAAGACGTCACACGTTTAGGAGATTTCACAAATCTACCCCAGAGAAAGTGTTTTCCATTTCTATACTGGGCCTGACTATGGTGACTGGTGTGAGAATGCTCTTCAGAAGTATAAAAATAAATCCAAGACTTGAAAAGGCCTCTTCCTGATAAATTCTGGCATTGATGTGGGCTCAGCACCAGCCTGATGGCCCGGTCTGGGAGGCAATCTGCTGATGGCAGGAACACTCCTGGTGGCCGGCCGAGCCTCTGCAAACACCTCCAAAGTTCCCAGTGTGCATGGGGACTTTATGTTCTCCCTAAGGGAATATGTTCTGTGTTCAATTTCCCAATGGTTCATGACAAACGGGGTGGAAATACACAAGACATTCCTGGCATGTGGCTGCAGTAGGATGGAGTGCCTAAGAGCAGGGCTCTGGAATCAGACCAGCTCACCTGGCCACCCCGAGCTGTGCAGGCGCAGGCGACTTAGCCTATCAGTCTGATCCTCAGTTTCCTCAACTATAAATTGAGAAGAATAATAATAGTTCCAGGGTTTGAGTGTTAAATTATTTAACCCTCATCCATAAAACACTTTGCACAGTGCCTGGCTAAGGCTTAGTAAGTACCAGCTTTTATAGTTATTACATGTTTGCTGTGAGAAGGAGAAGACCCCAGGGTAGCTTTGGTTTACACTCTAGCACTGTCACCAGCGGCGGTGGCAGTGCTAAGCCAGGGCGGCTAGTTACCGCTGGTGACCAGCTGAACTTAAGTCCCGACAGGGAATTCCTAGCCACCACACTTGACTACGGTCTGGGACCCCCTTCCCCAGTGTTCTGCCCTCGGAGGCCGAAAGTTGTCCCTGCCTCATCCCCACAGTGCCCAGCAGAGCGTGGGCTAGGGCTGCTCCAGTGGAGCGCGAGGCAAGGTCACTCACCAGGTTCATGATGAAGTACAGCTCGATGGAGAGGTACACGATGAAGAAGACGCAGGACCAGGGGTTCCGGGAGTAGGAGGGCATCATCACATCTGGGAAACTGTGTTTGCAGAGTGTTACCCGCAGGGCCCGTGTCTGCTGGTCTCCGTCGTCTAAAAGGACATCTCTTCTCCTGCCTTCCCGGCCCCCTTCCCCTTCCCCTACTCTAGGCTCACCAGGCCACACCCGTCCCTCACGGGGTCCCAAGAACCTGTCTGGGCCAAGATGTGGAATATTCTTGGCTGAAAAGAGGACAAGACCCCAGGCACTAGAAGAGGGCAGAAGCCAAAGCAGGGCCCAAACTTACTTGGCGGTGGTCAGAAGGACAAACAGACTGACAATGCTGTTCTCCAGGGTGCTGAAGTACTGAGGGGGAGAGGAGGAGAGGAGGGCACGTGGCCGCCAGGCCCAGGGCACACCCCACCGGGAACAGGCTGCCTGCGGTGGGCCGCCTCCAGAGCCCTGCCCTCCCCCTCCCTGCCCCACCCACTCCTTCTTCCTCCCAAGGGATCCCTGAAGGATGGCAGAGGAACAAGCAAACATGGAGTCCAAGGCCTCCTCCCTCCTGAGCTCAATGCTTCTGGCGGCAGCAGACAACCGGCTTTGGGACTTGTCTCCCAGGGAACCACATATGCACAATTAGCTGAGCTCTCCTCCACTTCTCCTCTGCCAAAATGTGCCCGTGTTCCAAATCTGATCCTGGAAACACCCCTCTCAAGGACAGGGCAGGGGGTCCCCCTTGGCATTCAAGGAAGGAGACAGCTCAAATCTGGGTGACGGGGCACTTTCAGGTACCAGAAGCGATGATGAGAAACCAAGCAGGGCATCCCTTCCTAATACAGCTAGGGGGTCAGTCCAGCCACCTTATCTGAGGGGAAAGCCCTCCCATAAAGGAAGAAACAGACAAACATGTTGATTACTTACGGGGTCTGAAGGATTAGGGGAGAACAAGTAGAAACCTAGAAGAAGGTGGTGGGAAACAGATTGAAAAAAGGGTTAGAGCAGAAGAGTCCCAAACCCAGATGTCAGAAGGACTGGACAAATAAATGTGAATCAGTGCAGTAGGCAGAAGAAAAGCATAGGGAGTGGTGGGGACTGTGGCAGAGCACCAGATAACTGCTGCCATTCAGGAGGGTGACCCAAGTACCATCAAATGTATGATTTTAAAAGGCTGTATAGGGACTTCCCTGGTGGCGCAGTGGGTAAGAGTCCATGCTCCCAATGCAGGGGGCCCGGGTTCGATCCCTGCTCAGGGAACTAGATCTCACACGCATGCCGCAACTAAGGAGCCCGCCTGCCGCAACTAAGACCTGGGGCAACCAAATAAATAAAATTTTAAAACATAATAAATCTATACAGTAAAAAAAAAAAAAAAAAAAAAGGCTGTACGTATAGCACGGTGACAATAGTTAATGATACCGTATTGTATATTTGAAAGTTGCTAGGAGAGTAGATCTTAAAAGTTCTCATCAGAAGGAAAAGAAATTGTAACTCTGTATAGTGATGTATGTTAACTAACCTTATTACGATGATCATTTTGCAGTATATACATAGCAAAGCATTATATTGTATACCTAAGACTAATACAGTGCTATATGTCAATTATATGTCGATTTTTTTAAAAAACGGAAGTTTAAAAAAGTTAAAATTTTTAAGGCTGAAAATCTGTATTTTCATGTAAAAAAAAAATCTAGTTTTAAAATGCTGGCTCAACACTTTCAGACCAAACAAAACTCATCCATAGGCTGGACTTGGAACCCAGACTGCCGGTTTGCGATCTTTGGTTTTGAGAACATGACAGCCAAGCACAACTCCAAAGGGACCCTGTTGTTCCCCTGTAGCCAAATTAACACCATTAATTTTTTCCCTCTCAGAATGAGCTATTCCCCTGAGTCCTTGAAATCCTGAGTGGGAAAGAGAGTAACTCTGCCCTCAGGGGAAGTCAGCCCCCTTGGAACACAAAGGAAATTCTATCAAGAGTGGGGTGGAGGTGAGGTAAGTGGGAGTCAGTGGCTCAGGACAGAGCAGTCACGAGAACCCGGGGGTTTCAGCACTGGTGGGGCCTTAGAGCCAGGGCTCTCTAGTTCCATTGTCTTTGCCATCTGAGTACTGGAGAAGGGACCTTGGGCTACGTCACCATGTTCTAAGACCTCCACTGTCTAAACCCTGTGTCTGAATGTGGGTGTCGCATCAATACTTGATCTTATCTGAAGAGGCAAGGCCTCCTCGGAATTAGAAAGGCCATGACCTTGCTTTTACATCTAGTGAAGTTGAAGTGTGCAGACCCTAGGGTCCTAGGCACACGCTGTAGAGAAACCCTCCCGCGTGTGAGCCAGGAAACGCACGAGAATGTTCACTGCAGTGTGATCTGTGATAGTGAAAAGTGCCCACCAACAGAAGACGTGATAAATAAATTTGGGTATATTCATATATCGGATCACGACACTGGGGTGAAAATGAATGACCTACATCTACGTGCAGCAGCATGAATAAAGGCCGGGGGTACCTCTGGGAGCCGAAGGGAATTGAGATCAGGAAAGGGTACAAAGGTGGCTTCCGTTTTTTTTTTCCGATACTGCATTTCCTGAGTTGGGTGTTTATATCATTTTGAAAACCTTCCTGAATTTCTGAAACTATCAAAGTACCTTTTTTTTCTCAACTGTGAGTTTGCTTTTAGCGAGCGCCTGCATCCTGGGGCGTAGGAGAAACTCACCAAGGATGGCGAAAATGATCATGAAGAAGAGGAGCAGCGAGAGGATGTCCATGAAGGGCGGCAGGGACTGGAAAATCTGGCGCAGGTTGCTGGGGAGAAAAACGGGGCCAGGAGGGGTGAGGCACAGCCGGGCCGGGGCCCAGGGGGTGCTGGCTGGGACTCCTCAGTGGGGTACGTGCCTGTCGAGATGGGGGCCTGGTGCTCCCGACCCCCAGAACACTAAATTCCCTCTCGCCCTGGCTTGTGACATCATGCTTAGTGATTTCCTAGGCCTTCCACTCAGTGGGTGACGGGGAAAGAACCGGGGCAGGTGTAGCACTTACTGAGCCCAAGCAGGCAAGTGCCTGCAAGAGACAGAGATGGCAGGAGAAAGCCAGGTGCATGGCCTCGGGTGACAAGGGATGTGGGAAGACATTTCAGGGCCACCCAGTCCTAGGACATTTGTCTCCGGTTTTAAGGACAGGCACCAAGCGTGAATGGCCAGCCCGCTCTCATCCACAGTACCCCAGCCAAGAGGTTTTCCAGATGGATTCTCAAAACTCAGTTTGACCTTAGGCTAACGGTCTGGTTTGAGTTCGGTACCCCCAGTCCCAGAGGAGGTGTCAGGACAGCCTGCTGAGTCACGTGGACTTTGCTGAGTTCCTGCTTTAGGCTGTGTCTGGGCAGGTACTGTGCTCAGAGAGAGGACCAGCCCCAGAGAAGCACAGGTGAGACAGGAGAGAGCCCTGGACCCAGAGTCAGGAGACCTGAACTTCAGCAGGAAGACCACCTTCCTCTCTGTGTGGGTCGAGTAGCAGAGGGAAGCGAGCGTGACTATATCCTACCCAAGTGCAGGAGGGGCCTTATTGCTACATCACTCACTGGCTCCTGCTCCACTGGCCCAGAGGTCCAGGCCAGGCCATGATAGCGACTGTCTGAGCAGCTCCACCCCCGGGCCTTACCGCCGGACGCCACCGCAGTACCGACAGTCCACCAGGAAGATGCAGCGCAGCGCCCGGGTCACCCGCACGTGGGACGTCTGCCGTACCAACACCACGATGGCCTCAACGAACTGCACCACCAGCACAGAGGTCTGGGGGTGGAGGGCACGGTGCACCGTCAGCTCCTCTGACCCAGCCCCTCCTGTACACCCTGAACAGAGGGCTGGTTGGATACTGCCCAGCCCAGCCCGGAGTCCGGAGAGACCTTTCCCTCGCCCTTTCTCACCTCCCCCAACATCAAGCGGACCCCAGGGAGAAGCCCTCTGGCTGCTGGCATAGATGTGCAGTCCCAAGAGAATGAGCCCCAAGTCGATGCTCCCAGCAGCCCATCAGATGATACCCGCTGAGCAAAACTGCTATGCCGCAGGCCACATCCACCCACCCTCTGCTTCCAGCTCTCCCCGCTTGCACTGTGAGGGCCCCTGAGGTCTGCAGCACACCCTGACCTCCAATTCCTTGGGCACATTCTCCTGGACAAGCGTGTGGGCTTTTTACACTGCCAAACGCCACTCTGACACATCCCGACTTACGCCTCTCTCTGCCGCAGAGAGAGAAAGCATATAATATGGTCCTGATCGGCGTGGGCGTGGAGGCCACACAGAGCTGGCTTTGAATCCCAACTCACCGGGATTTAGATCCCATTCTCTTCCAACTGGCTGCATGTAGACTAGGAAGAGCACTACACCTCCCGCAAATGTCAAAGTGCCAGTGCTTGGCACGCGCTAAACGCCGAACCACATTCGCTACTGTTCGCATCACTGTGACACCTGGAGCAAGGCTGGAAGCATGGCGAGGACAGGGACCCAAGGTTACACTTCTGGGCGCAGGACTAGGCCCATGGGGGACTTGTAATTGAACTGAAGATACAGACTTGAAGTTGACAGGGGAGGAAACGCTGTAGGGAGGTGGGCACAGCACCTTGACCATGGTCCGTCTGTGCCGGATGAAGGTGTGGAGGCCCAGCCACCGCAACTTCATGCAGAGTTCAAACACGACCACCATCAGGGCAAACAGCTCCAGGGTCGCGTGGACCTGCATCCAAAGGGTGTGAAGGAGACGTGGCTTCCCCAGCGCCTGCCCTCCCCCAGCAGCGAGCACACCTGCCCGCCTTTTCCTCTGAGGTTGGAGACAGCGGGCGGGGACTGCTAATCAGGTATGCTGCCCACCTGGGGGCCAAAGCGGGGCTGCGGGCTCTGAGGCAATCCGAAGGCGCCCCTCCCTGGAATTTACAAGGGAGCAGAATCCCAGGGAGACCGGGGACGTGCCTTCAGTCGGGCGGGGACCCCGGGCAAGACTCGTGAGCCTGATGCGCCCGGGCCCTCCCTGTTTGAAATCCGTGTGGGGTCTGCCCTTCCAGGACGTTCCCTCTCAGTCTTGAGTTACCCTGCCCCCAGAGAGCCGTGGCTCCCAGCCATCCGGACACTCACGTAAATGCCCAGCCGGAGCGCGGGCACGGCCGGAGCCTCGCACAGGGAGAGCAGCAGCAGGAGCAGGGCCGCGGACAGCTCCATCAGGTAGAAGAGGTGGTTATGAGCAAAGAGGTAGGCCGCCAGCGCTTTGGCATTCTTGGGGTGGGTGAAGAACTTGTCATTATTCTCACCTTCCTGAAAGAGCAAGGGTCACGTGGGCGAACGCGCCTGGAGACGATAGGGCGGCCAGGATGCGCGGTGGGCGGGGAGGCGGGAGGGCCCTTGGCAGGTGGGAGGAGATTCAGGCCAGAGTCGGGAGATGATGGAGAATCGAAGTGTGATCTTCGTAGAACCGCACACCAGTCAAGTCTCACCCTGGCCCGCTGATGGGGCTCCAAAGACTTGCTTCTTCCCAAAACTACTCAGAGGAATCAAAGAATAAAAAATCCAAGAGATCGAAGAGAAGCGGGCACATCTGGTCCCCTCTGAGGGCAAATTTTCACTCTCAGGTGTGTCTGCGGGATGTTAAGTGCTTGAGGTCGGGGGGTGGGGTCTGGGGTAAACTAAGAACAGCTGAGTCCTGGCTCCCCCCTCCTCCCTGGGTAACACTGAGAATGTTCCTTCACCTTTACAACCATCAACACTCGTACTCACTCCCCGGGTTCCTGCAAGACACTTAGGACAGCATCTGGCACACAGGAAGCTCCCCGCCAGAGGTTACCTGTTATTATTATTTTAAGTCATAGTAACACTGAGGGGAAAGTGTGAGGGTAACTTTATCACGCTCCTTCTTTACTCAGCTTTCCCCATCCCACTTTTTAATTTACTCCATTTCCACCTAATTTCCTAACCGCTTGATGCCTTCACTCCAACAGTAATGAGACAGCGGCTGACCCCCAGCGAGTGCCCTCCAGGCCCGGCACCACGCTCAGCCCCCCCCACAACCCGCTGAGCCCTCGACACTCCTCTCACTCCTGATAATTTCCCTTCCAGGCAGGTGCTTCTATTTCTTCTCATTTGACAGCAATGAGGAAATCCAGGCACAAAGAGCTTCAGTAGCACCTGAGCTCATAGAGCCAGACAGCCTGATTCCAGCGGCCCTGCTCTATTCTTGGCCTCCTGCTGATGATGTAGAAAGCAAACGACGGAGCGGACCGGGAACAGTCCACTTGGGAATACAAGCAGATAACCCTCCCGGTTAGGATCGGCCTTCTAGGGGAGGTAGGGGATCTTCACTGCCTCCCCAGGGTTGGTGGGCACGGGGATAAGTAAGGGAGGTCCTGCCTCTTCCACTTCATCACCTCGGTACCCCATCCAACAGCCGACACAGAGAGAGTACTTATTGGCTCCTGCTTTACAAGCATCACCTTGACTCAGTGCTTCTCAACTGGGGGCAATGTTGACCACCTGCCCTCCCCTGACTCCGCCCCGGCCTGGAGACATGTTTAGTTGTCCCACCTGGGGGGTGCTGCTGGCATCTAGAGGGTAAATTCCAGGGATGCACTAAACCTCCTAAAACGCACAGGACAGCCCCTCACAACAAAGTTATCCGGTCCCAAATGTCAGTGGTGCTGAGTCGGGAGAATCTCTCATTCACTCCCAGCACAAACACTCAGAACAGAGGCTCTTCCCCTTGGCTCCAATCCCTAGAGGAGGAAAGGGGCAGAGCCAGAAGGGATGCCCAGAGCCCTTCTGAAAGCATTCCGGCTGTCCTGGAATGCAGTCCGACCTTCAACTATTCCAACTATTCGACTCTTCTGAGATGAGGCCACACTCAGCCATCCTCATAAACCCTTATTCTGGGGAAGGTGAAACTAACACACGCTCGGTGATTCCTGCAGAGGTTGCAAAGCCAGGCCAATGGGAAGAAGTGTCTCTGGGCCCAGAGGTGGCACATGGTGCCGTGGAAACAGCTCTGGCTGGTGGGCTCCTGTACTAGCCCGAGGTGGCTTCAGCTCGCCAAGCCTGTTTCAGAGAATTGGGAAGGCAAGAGATATTGTCAAGTCCTCAGCTGGCACGGTGCCTGGTGCACACAGTAGGCATTTAATAGGTGTTTGGTAGGATGAAGCACTCCTGCAAGAGATCATTCTCCAGGCCCCTGCCCAGCCCGAGGACTGCCCAGTAGCTGGGAGGCGGGGAGCTCTGACCTTGGCTGTGGTTTGCAGGGGGAACTTCAAGTGAGTCACTTCCCTGAAGCCAGCTACATCCCTATGCTCATTATCAAAAAATAAAGGCAAACCACAGACTCAACAGGGCAGGGAACAAACATCCTGGCAGTCACACGGAGGGCAAGCTGGACAAGTCCTGTGATCTGTGCCAGGCTGTGGTTTTTCACCAGCACCGCCATGGCCACAGGGGACACACATGGCCTGGGAAGCTTCTGGTTTGGATTTCTAAAAAAATGCAATTCTTGGGTAATTTCTTCCAACAAGTAGCCAGGGATGAAGGTCTGGCTAGAGGAAACCACTAACATGGGGGACTCGGATCTGACCGCTAGGACTTGAAATTGCCACAGAGGAGATGGAGGATGGGGCCTCTCCTAGCAAGGAGGGAGTGAAATACGACCTGAGTCACTGGATTCTGACCCAGACCCGAAGGAGAACACTGGCCTTGTTTCCTAGCTGCTGATCACGAGCTAGGAAATTCATGATTAGGAAAAATAAGAAGGCAGGCCAGTTGTATGTGACTTCCAGGTCTTTGCTTTCTGCTCCCTGGGGCAGAAGTCCACACAGAAAACTAGGACTGTCTTGGAGGCAACAGGAGCGCCGAGCACACAGCTCCTGTGGGTGAGTTAACAGGTAAAATCTGGGAAGAGAGGAAACCGCAGGCACCAGATAGCCTCAAAGCAGCGAGCGGCCAATTACCCAAGCACACCAGCAACCTGCTTCAGGGGCCGTGCTGCAGCTCCCCTGCGAGCACGAAAACGACCACCAGACACCCGCGAAAGCCATCCTCCAGAAACAGCCACGAACTACCGTCCACGGGGATCCGAGTTTTGCTTTTAGTTTTAATTTTACAAAACGATGCATTTTTTGTAAAATAATTCAAATAATACACAGAATTATAAGGTAGTAAAAATTCCATCAGCCAAAAATAATCACCTTTAAAAAACAATAATAAAAATAATCACCTTTAATATTTAGATAAATAACTTTCCAGATGTGAATGGGTATATGTGCACAGATACAGACACACACATTATATAAAACTATATAATTTATATATAAAAATCATCACATGATACCTTCTGTTCTGTAACCTCTTTTCGCACAAAGACATGGCCCATTTTCAAGTGAATACATGGGGTCAGGTACAGAAACGAGGCAACCACGTAGAGAAGAAAGAACATCATTTGGAGGCTGGATGGACACGGTTTAAATCCAACCTTGGTAATTTACTAGCTGGATGGCTTTGGACTCATTGAGCCCCTGGGAGTCTCAGGTGTATGAACTGGGAGATGATTAAACTGCTTGGTAGGGTTGTTACAAAGATCAGCAAGTACCCAGTTAAACTATATATAATTCGTTAGCGTTTTTGTGGGGGGTTTGTTTTTTTTTGCCGTACCACGCAGCATGTGGGATCTTAGTTCCCCAACCAGGGGTTGAACCCGTGGCCCCTGCAGTGGAAGCAGGGAGTCTTAACCACTGCGCCACCAGGGAAGCTCCATTTGCATTACTTTTTAAATTCCACATATAAGTGATATCATATAATATTTGTCTTGCTCTGTCTGACTTACTTCACTTAGTATAATATTCTCTAGGTCCATCCATGCTGCTGCAAATGGCAACATTTCATTCTTTTTTATGTCTGAGTAACATTCTAGAGTGTATATATACACCACATCTTAAACCAATTGTCTGCTGACGGGTACTTGGGTTGTTTCCATGTCTTAGCTATTGTAAATAATGCTGCTGTGAACATCAGGGTGCATGTATCTTTTCAAATCAGAGTTTTTGTCTTTTCTGGATATATACCCAAGAGTGGGACTGCTGGACCATATCGTAGCTCTATTTTTAGTTCTTTTTGGAAACCTCCATACTATTTTCCATAGTGGCTGCATCAATTTACATTCCCACCAACAGTGTAGGAGGGTTCCCTTTTCTCCACACCCTCTGCAGTACTTATTATTTGTAGACTTTTTGATGATAGCCATTTTTATTACTAATGTTCTCACCTGCTTAAGGAAAGAAGGAATTACCAAGCAGCTATTCTAATTCCATTTTCTGACCCATCCCACCCTCTTGTCTAGCACCTATTCAACTTTGGAGAAGGTGACAGTGCACAGGGGGACCCTGCCACACCAACTGGCATGCCCAAGCTTGCTAAAATTTCCCTAAAACATTTCTATTGCCTTAACCTGACCCAAAATACATTTCTTGAGGAGTACAGCCATAAAATGCGAGAAACACACAGACACCCAAACAACTATCAAATAAGTATCTGAATTTCATTAAATCTTTTTAAAAAATAGCAAAGCAAATACTTACAAGGGAGAGCTGCTTCAAAGAAAAAAAGATTAGGGGAAAATGATCATTCAAATGAATTTAAGAAAAATTCCATTTCCTCACCCAAACCCTTATTCAATGCACAGCTGAAGCTGAAATCTTATAATGACAAAAATGGCAAGATTAAGGTGAAAATGCCACAGACAGTCAGACTGGAAGTTAATAGGCAATATCCCCTTTGGAGAGTATTCGATACTATATAACAAGGGCATTAAAAAAGGTTGATTCCTTCTACCCACTGATTCCACTTCTTGGGAGTCTTTCCTAATAAAATAATCCTAGATATTAAAGAGAAAAAGAGAGAAATAGCCGTAGGCGTAGACTGTCCTTGAATTATAATTTATAATAAGGAAATGCATAATAAGGGAAATACATAATAAGGGAAATATAAAAAGAGAAAATATCCAACCTTATCAGGATAGTTAAGTAAATTAGGACGCACTTACCAGATAGAATTATAAAGACTTTAAAATTTGTTTACAAGAGTTATAACATGAGAAAAAAGCTTATGCCACATGCTAGGGAAAAAAAAAGCAGACTGTACAACTGTAGCTACCACAGGACTTTAAAATTATTTCAGAAGACACATGAAACCTATGTATTATTCTTAAATAATGTTGTCAGCGATTGAGTTAGGTGAATTTTTTTTCACATCGCCTTTGTACCAAAACTTATTGTAATCAGCAGGCATGACTTTTATTAAAAAGTATTCTTTTTCTTTAAAAAAAAAAAAAACAAAAACCAAGCATGAAATAGCAAACATGAGAGCAGCAGCAAGTTAAACAGGAAGGGAATAAAGATCTCTAGATTCCCCACACTAAGTCAGCAGTATTAAGTAGATAAAAGAATTCCCTCCCGAGAACCGGCCTCTCAATGTGCCCCTGAGAAGAGGGAGCGGGGCAGGGGAGGCCAAGTGGACAGATTTGGGGAACCTTGGGGGCAGGCAGAGCCACAAACTGGGGGTCCCGAGAACAAGCCCGTTCACATCACCCTTCCGTGTGGGTGCAATCGGGTTGGCTCTCCCAGCCTGATCTTAGGAGATGAGAAGCTCACACACATAGCACTAAGCCAGAACTGAGTTGCTGGGCACCCAACAGAACCCCAGCTATCCTACTCCACCAACAGGGGCCAAGAATGGCCAGGTTCTGACCAGAAGATACTCACCTGGAGGTAGATTGCTGCCTCTTGATAATTCATCTCCCAGTTTTGTCCGGTGAGGCTGGAGGGGGAACTCTCGCCCCCTGAGCTCAGACTGGGGGTGCAGGAGTCGTGGACGGCATATTTGCCTCCATCTGCATTGCAAGAGGAGATTCACTTACAACCCAGGCTTAAGAGAATAAAGACACCATTCACCAGGAGAAAAGGTCGGCAGTCACCTCGTATGCTCACACACATATCCTATTAACTGTTAAGTCAACGCACCATCCCGTGTACTAATGACAGCAAGAATTAGTATGCCTAGTTAAAAATGTTTTTCTTACATGGATGGACACGAAGGGTATTATGCTTAGTGAAATAAGTCAGACAGAGAAAGACAAATACTGTATGATATCACTTATATGTGGAATCTAAAAAATAAGACAAACTATTGAATATAAACAAAAAAAGCAGACTCAGAAATAGAGAACAAACTAGTGGTTACTAGTGGGGAGAGGGAAGGGGGGAGGGGCAAGATAGGAGAGGGATTAAGAGATACAAACTACTATGTATAAAATAAATAAGCTACAGGGGTATATTGTGCAGCAGAGGAATATTTTATAATAACTGTAAGTGAAGCATAACCTTTAAAAATTGTGTATCACTATGTTATACACCTGAAACTTATATAATATTGTACATCAACCATACCTCAATTTAAAAAAGTTTTTCCTTCTCTTGTTAAGTGAAAAAAGCAAGTACAAAAAAAGCACATACTGTATGCTATCTTTTGTGTAAGAAAGGGAGAAAACACAGAGATATCTACTTAACAAAAGAAACAGGAAGAACAAATTAGAACTCGATGAAATTGATTGCCTACAACGGATGTAGGGAACAGTGTAGAAGTCACTCAGAGGGAGTGATCTTTTTGATTACTTTTGACTTTTGGAAGCACGTTAATATACTACCTTGTCAAAAAATAAAAACAATTGGATTTTTTCCCTGGTGCAGTGTCCTCTGTGGCTTTTCCCTGCTGACATCCATGCCCTTTTCTTCCAGTAACACAGCCCCACCTGCTTTTGAAGAACATCCTCTCCCTACCTTCTGTCCATAGTCTTTGGCTCTGGCCAACTCCACCCCTGGCTCCCAGGCAGATGATCCAGTGCAATGAGATCCCCTCATCCCCCCAGGACAGGCATTGGTTCAGGCAGTGGTGCTGACCCAAGCCCGGCCAATGAGGGCTGAACTTGGAACTTTTCCTGGACCAGTTAGAAAGGAGGGGCTCTTTCCCTGTTGCTGCTGGCAGCTGCCTCTGCCACGACCTGGGGAAAACCTGCCCGAGTTACATCCCTGGGATCAAGCTGTGCCCCAAATCTACCTCGTAGCGTTTCTGAAGTCTGAACCCACAAATATCCTTTTACACTTAAGCCTGTTTGAGTTAGGCTCGTCATAACACTCAGGTGTCTCCACTGACATATGCAATGGCACCGAGAAATGACTCTCAGCTTTTTAAATTTATTGGGAAGAAGAGAATCTAGGATGAGAATTTGGTTCCCCTAACCCACATTCCGAATGACCCACCTATAGGAGGATAAAGAATCAAACATTTGGATAATGAGTCATGCACAGTAGCAGGAAGCAGATGTGTAAAGCTCACAACCAAACAGGAAAGGGGAGGAAACTGGCAGGGTTCAAAGGGCTGTGGGGTCACAACCGGTCCTTCTGACTTTGAACTGCTAAGCAAGGGCAGTCAGGTCTGCCCTCTGCAAAGTTCTTCTCTACCGATTTTTAAATACTTTTACTGAGATATATTTGACACACAATAAACTGCACATATTTAAAGTATTCAATTTGATATGTGTTGACATGCGTACACACTAGTGAAACCATTACTAAATACAATCAAGGTAATGTATCTGTCACCCTTTCAAGCCCTCCTCCCCAACCACCCATCCTCAGGCAACCGCTGATCTGCTTTCTGTCACTATCAGACGAACCTGCATCTCTTAGAATTTTAGGTAAACAGCATCACAGTATGTACTCTTTTTTTGTTTGGTTTCTTTCACTCGGCATAATTATTTTTAAATTCATCCATGTTATGTGGTGTATCAGTAGTCCATTCTGTTTTACTGCTGAGTAGTATTCCATTGCATGGATGTACCACAGTTTATCCATTCACATTTAGACTGTGGCCAGGGTTTCGCTATTTCAAATGAAGCTGCTATGAACATTCATGTACAGGGTATGGTATGGACATAGGCTTTCATTTCTTTGGGGTAAATACCTAGGGCTGAAATAGCTAGATCATACATTTAACTTTTTAAAAAACTACCAAACTGTTTTCCAAAATGATTGTACCATTCTACATTCCCACTAGCAGTGAATGAGAGTTCCAGGTCCTCCACATCCTCACCAACAATTGACATGCTCAGTTTTTTTAGTCAACTGTTCTAAAAGGTTGTGATGGTACTGCATTGTTTTAATTCCAATGCTTTTACTTTGTGCTTCCTTAGTGACTAATAATGTTGAGCATCTTTCCATATCTTTATTTGCCATTTGTACAACTTAACTGAAGTGTCTCCAAAACTTTCTTTTACCTTTTTCTCTTTTTTTCCTTTTTTTGGGGAAGGTTTTTATTTTATTTTTTAAAAAATTTAAAAAATTTATTTATTTATTTATTTATTTATTTATTTATTTATGGCTGTGTTGAGTCTTCGTTGCTGCGTGCAGGCTTTCTCTAGTTGTGGCGAGCAGGGGCTACTCTTCGTTGCGGTGCACAGGCTTCTCATTGCGGTGGCTTCTTGTTGTGGAGCACGGGCTCTAGGCGCACGGACTTCAGTAGTTTACCTGCTTATTTATTAGGTTATTTTCTTCTTTTTGAATTTTGAGAGTTTACATAAATATACAAATATTTATCTCAGATTAATATGTCTACTCCAGTTTTGATTATTTCTTTGAATTAGTGATTAGTGTAGCTTTTTCCATTCTTTTAATCTCTTTGTGTCTTTTTTTTTTTGGTTGCACCAGGTCTTAGTTGCAGCAGGTGTGCTCCTTAGTTGTGGCATGCAAACTCTTAGTTGCGGCATGCATGTGGGATCTAGTTCCCTGACCAGGGATAGAACCCAGGCCCCCTGCCTTGGGAGAACGGAGACTTATCCACTGCGCCACCAGAGAGTTCCCTCTTTGCGTCTTTATATTTAAACTTTGTTTCCTGTAGGCAGCATAGAGTTTGGTCTTCCTCCTTTCTCCCAATCTGAAAAACTCTGCCTTTTAATTGGAGTATTTACATTATTTACAATTAAGTAATTACTAATATGATTAGGCTTAAATATATCATCTTGCAATTCATCCCATATTTGTCCCACCTGTTCTTTGTTCTCGTTTTCTGCCATCTTTTGGATGACTGTATATCTTTTTATGGTTCCATTTTATCTCCTTGTTGGCTTATTAGCTACAATGCTTTCTTTTGTCATTCAACAAAACCCCAGGTTGCTCTGGGGTTTATGGTATACATTTTAAATTTATCACGTCTACCTTCAAGAGACCACTTCATGTCTAGTATAAGACTCTTACAGGACTTCCCTGGTGGCACAGTGGTTTAGATTCCGCCTGCCAATGCACGGGACACAGGTTCAATCCCTGGTCCGGGAAGATCCCACATGCCGCGGGGGAACTAAGCCCGTGTGCCTAGAGCCCGTGCTTCGCGACAAGAGAAGCCACCATGATAAGAAGCCCGCACACCGCAACGAAGAGTAGCCCCTGCTCGCCACAACTAGAGAAAGCCCGCGCACTGCAACCAAGACCCAACACAGCCAAAAATAAATAAAGCATTAAAAAAAAAAAAAAAAAAAAAGACTCTTACAACAGTATAGTTCTTTTTCTCCCCTCCCAACTTTGTGCGTCTGGAAGCGAAGGGACTTCCAGTTCACAAACCTACTCTGGATTGAGCTCCATCGCTAGCATGTGTAACTAGGACAGTCTTTCTGGAAGGGACTGCACCAATGAAGGATATAAGAAAACTAATGAGTTAACACTACTTGCTCTGTGCTAAGTGCTCCATGCTGATTAACTCACGTAATCCTCACCATCCCATGAGGTACACACTAGCATAAATCCTACTGTACAGAGAGGTTAACAACTTGCCCAAGGTCACACAGCTGCAAAGGGCTGAGCCAGGATTTAACCCCAGGCAGCGCCGCTCCAGAGCAGCTGCATTTAACCACTATGCCATACTCCCACCCTCTAAGAAAGAGAAGTCTGGGGTGAAGGACAGCAGAGAATGGTTTTAAACTAGCGGTAGCAAATACTTATGGATGGCTTATTACGTGTCAAAATCTGTTCTGTGGCAGATTTTTTTTCCCAAAGATAGCCACAGCATTATCCTTCATATTACATGCTCTTCTAGAACCTGCCACCTCCCTACAAAGAGGTAGAGACTATGTCTCCTCCTCTTGAAACCAGGTGAGGCTTTGTGACTGTCTTGACCAACAGAGGATAGAGGAAGTAATGCTTATGACTTCCAAAGCTAAGTCGTAAAAATGCTTCCACCTTTTTCTCTCGGGTCTCTTGCTCTGGGAACGTAGCCACCACGTTGGGAGAGAGGCCCACGGAGGAGCATCAAGGCGACCAGTCCACAGGCCAGCTGAGCTGCCAGGCGGCAGCCAGCACCAACTTGCTGGTCAGTTGAATAAGTCATCTCAAAAACAGACCCCCCAGCCCCAGTCACTGTGTGCAACAGAGAAGCTGCCCCTCCCCCAAGCCCTGCCCAAATTGCAGATTCATGAGCAGAATAAATGACGTTTTCGTCTTAAGGTGCTGTGTTTGGGGGTGGTTCGTTATATAGCAATAGATAACTGATACATACCTGAGTACTTTCTGCCAACCAAGCTATTAAATTCTCACAGCAATCCTATGAAGAAGGTAACATTATTATTCCCGCTTCAGACTTGAGGAGATTAAGATGCAGAAGGGTTAAGTACCTTCCTGAGGTCACGCAGCCAGTGAGAAGAAAGGCTTGGATACCAAACTAGGCTGGTTAGCTTCTAACTGGTAGGCTGCATGCCTCTCAAGGATTGGAAACCCGAAAAGGAGGACAAGGTAGCGCCGAAAGGATTAAAAATACAGCAGCGGTTCCATCCCTCAAATGGAGTAACAGGTAGAAGGCGGGACATCTGGCTGCAGTCAGCCCTTGATCATTCTGGTCCTGCTCTACCAATGCCAACATTTCCCAACTCTGATGCCAGTGCCCACTTCTGAAAGAACTAAGCCCTAGGCAGAGACAGGAGAAGGTCAAACCACCTTCCTCCACCCGCTCACATGGACCAGGGAAGCAGGAGCCAAAACGTGACTCCCAAGTAGGAGAAAGATGCCTGCCGGCATCTGGATGGAGCTGGGAGCTTGTGCGCCTGCGCCTGTCCTCCACGACCTTTGCACAGCACGGCAGGAGCCAGCGCCCGGGACACAGCAGTCCTAGGTCGAATAAATAGCGGTGGTGGTGCGGGGTGGGCGGCGACAGGCTGGCACAGATGGCAGCAGACATTAGTGCCATTTTCCCAGCCCGTGCTAGACATAAGCGTCTGCAGGAGCCCCTGCCTTGGAGACCCCCATGTGAGCCTTCCAAGCCCTTCTTCTCATGTAGGGGTCTCAGGAAATTGATCCAGCTTCTGCCTCCTGCCCGGGCCCATCCTGGTGGGGAGAAGGCAAGTGGTCCTCCTCAACTTCTCCCCTTTGCCCCCATCACTTACACCACACACCACTGTGATGGTTGGTGGGGGGGGGGGGCGTGGGAACGCTACAGCATCCCACAGTGCAGGCCAATCCTTGCCACTTCCACCTCATTCACACACTCACACCAATGGCTTTTGCCTGGGAGCAGGTGACCCTTGGTATCTTGAAGGGCCCTGGTTTGGGTGACAGTCTTCTCCCCTGATGCACAAACAACAATTCCATCCAGTCTCTGAAATCCACAAGGACCACTGGGACAGGGAGAGAGACCAGCCTTCCGGCTGCCTTGGGAGGACAGTCCTCACGGCTGGAAATCTTTGACATCACCTTTTTTCCCCCACCCCTCATGGCCTATAAGTCGCCAGGTCTGGGAGGGTCTCCTCTCTCTAATCCATCTCCACTCCCCACGTTCACTGGAGACTCCTGCCTTTCAGCTAAAAGTCAGCAACAGCCTTCAGGCTGGTTCTCGCTGCCTGGGCCTTTCCCGGCCACCTGACCGCCGGGGGGTCTTGCTGCAGGATGAAGTCGGTAAAGCATAAATCTCTGATCGTATCCCTCAGCTGCTTAACAATCTTTCAATGGCTCGCCCTTGGGAAAGACTCAGACTCAGCAAGGGTCTTCAGGATCTGGCTCCCGCTGCATCTCTCTCCATTTCCTGTTCCTTCCCAAACTCCTAACAGACAGGTAGATCTTCAGAGGGCAGCTGGTGACTGCTGAGCACTAGGATGCCGGGGCCCTCACGCGACAGCGAGCATCACAGAGACAAAATGTATGCTCTCTAGTCACAGATCACACCTGGTGGCTGGCAGGTGTGAGGAGACATGTTGTGAGGCTGCAAAGGGCAGAACAAGGACTTGGGAGGAGATGTCACAGGACGGGCATTTCCGCCAGATCCCAGGAAGGCTTTTCTAACTACAAGAGCTGCCCCTGGGACTTCCCTGGCAGTCGGTCCGGTGGTTAACACTTCACCTTCCAATGCAGAGGGTGCAGATTCAATCCCTGGTCGGGGAGCTAAGACCCCACATGCCTCATGGGCAAAAAAAACCAAAAACATAAAACAGAAGCAATATTGTAACAAATGCAATAAAAACTTTAAAAATGGTCCACATCGAAAACAAAATCTTAAAAAAAAAAAGAGCTGCCCCCCAAATGCACTGGGCAGAGGGGGCTTTAACTCTCTCATGTCTGATTTATTAAAACTAAGTAAGCGCGAAGCTCTGGTGGAGCTGGGTACATATGTACTTGTCATTTTATTCCTCATGTGATCTGTAAGTTAGAAATAATTCTTAATAAAAATATTTTAAAACCAACAATGAATGGCATTGTTCTACTCGCTTGTTTGATGGGCATCCCCAGGGGCGGAGTGCAGCTCCTAGGTGCTGGGGGCGCTGGGTGGGGACTGGAGGTACCTGGGTAGTCCCTGCCCTCTGGGGGCACCTGTCTGCCGAGGCAGCACGTACGCCATCAACACGGGGCCTCAAGAGGAGGCTTCAACAGAGGGAGGTTCCCCCAGCAAGTGGCGAGTTGGACCAGCTGCCTTTGCGATTCACAGCATCTATGAATTTACAGATACATAAAGACGGTGAGGGGGACAGGCAAGGGGGTGCAGATGGCTTTAAAAATGACTCCCAACTCATGAACCACCCATGGGGCCAGCCATGCCACAACTGGTGCAGAGCCCAGCCGCTTGGATGCTGCTGGTTACCAGAAGCCTTCCACCAACACTGCCTCGCTGCACCGAGAGGGTGACAGGGTCTTTTTTAGCACACACGTCCCTCCCCAACCCTAATTAACCTCAGCCCCACAAATCTATGTAGCCCAAACCTCAGCTTCTGCTGAAATAACAAGCACACTTACAGGGCACATTCTGTGTGCCAGGCTATTCTCAACACCATATATTTATTTATGCATTTATATAAATTTATATATTTCTATAAATTTCATACTCACAATCACCCTATGAGGTAGCGACCATTATTGTGCCCATTTTACAGATGAGGCAATGGAAGCCCAGAGAGATCTGTGAACTTGCCCGGGTCTCGCACATTTAGAAGGTCAGCAGGTTCTGTGCTGAGAGTCCCCACGCTAAACCACAGAGCAGGGTTTAGCGTGCTCTATGGGCTATGGGGTTTCCCTGCGTGGACTTGAGTACTTTCTGCTGCTCAACTTAGAAACGATGAGTGTCAGGTCTGGGGTCTTAGAAAGGATGATGGTCAGGTCTGGAATGGATCACAGAGACCACTTAATTGAATGCCCATCTCTTAGAGATGGGAAACTGAGGCCAGGGAGGGGAGGTGTGCCTGTGTAACAGGGCTGATCCATCAGAGAGCCAGCTCTAGCACCCGGGCCTCCTGGCTCCCCGTCTAGAGCTTTCCCCACCACAAACAATGGTCACTCATCCCTCACTAGAGTAGTGTGGACAGTGGTGTGACGCCCACTGTCTGCCACTGTGCAATTGCTGGTGCACAGCTGTGACACAAATCAAAGAGAGTAAGCCACTGGCCTACTCCTACCCACCTGGGCCAAATCTGCACTTGCTGGGAGAAACAGCGGCCCCCTGGTCTCCAGGTAAAAGGTGATGATGCAACTTTTGGGGCATCCCCTGCACAGGGAGTCTGGACAACAAGGTGGTCTGGAGGGCTCTCACACAGCACCCCTGGTCCAGCCCCCTCCTGTGATCAGGGACCAGCCCTCACACCAGCGGCTGTCAGAGACCACGTAAGAATCAACATGTTCGGGGCTTCCCTGGTGGCGCAGTGGTTGGGAGTCTGCCTGCCAATGCAGGGGACACGGGTTCGAGCCCTGGTCTGGGAGGATCCCGCATGCCGCGGAGCAACTAGGCCCGTGAGCCACAACTACTGAGTCTGCGCATCTGGAGCCTGTGCTCCGCAACAAGAGAGGCCGCGATAGTGAGAGGCCTGCGCACCGCGATGAAGAGTGGCCCCTGCTTGCCACAACTAGAGAAAGCCCTCGCACAGAAACGAAGACCCAACACAGCCATAAATAAATAAATAAATAAATAAAAATTAAAAAAAAAAAAAAAGCAACAGTCTTTAAAGATTATCTTTATAAAAAAAAAAAAAAAAAAAAAAAGAATCAACATGTTCGACCTCTGACTTCGGCACCGTACTCGCCCAGAGCAGGGTGGGTGTCTCCAGACGAGCTGGAAAGGCAAGGTCAAGGCATACCGCAAGGGCTCAGCTGGAGGAGACGGGATGACCTCACGACGGGGCTGTCAGGGAGCTGGCCCTCCGCTGCCTCGTCCAGGAACATGATGGCTGGCCCTCGCCTCTGCATTTCCGTCTTTCCTGGGAGGCAGCTGGCCGGGAAACGGGAGGGAAGAAGGAGGGAAAAAAAGATACACAGCAGCGCAGGAGGGTGGGAGCGGCAGTCTTCTGGCTCCCACAGCAAACCAGCTTCTCCGCTCGCAGGAGAAGGGCCAGAGGAAGCTGAGCAGGAACATTCTTGGCGACCAGGAAGATCCCATTCGGCGCCTCTGGGGCAAGTCCCCCCCCACCCCAACCCCCAAAGAGAAACACTGTGTTCTGCACTTCGGGTGCCCTGGGCAGAGAACTCTCCTGTGAAACCAGCCTGCAGCCTTTTCAGGCCCGCCGACCTTCGCCACTAAAGATTTATGCCTCACCAACCCCTTAACTGCCCTCCCTGCCTCCTGGCAGTCAGCCCAGGGAGGGGAACATAGAGGAGAAGGAACAGAAAGAAACTGCTGAACCGACAGGCACTGGAATACAGAACAGCAATAACAACAACAGAAGAACGGCCTCCAAGCAGGAGAGAAGTTCCCCACGCAGAGGACAAGATGACCTGTCGCACAGATGGTAACGCTTCCTCCACGCTGACGTGGCAGGGCCCAGACGCTCCCTGCAACACAGCTGGCTGCTTTGCATGCAGCCTCTGAAACGAGCCTGTGGGGAATCCGAGCCCTCCGCGCGCTGGAGCACAGCCTACAGCCGCATCCTGGTGGCACTGGGTAAACAGAAACAGTTTCCATGTGCCGGCTGTAAAGCGGAGCCAGGGAGGAGAGGGCGAGAACGGGCAGGTGACGAGGGCTTCTGTGACCCTCCCTCCCATCCAGCGAGCGCAGGGTCCACTGGGGCTGGCTAAAATCACTGCGGTCTTCCTCTGGGGCCTGGGCAAGAGGTTGCTTTGGATAAAAGGCATATGAGCTCCTCGTGGGAGGTAGTTCTGATCAGAAAGACTGCAAGGCAGTGACTGTTCTTGGGCAGGTTTATACTGAGGACCCCACCCCATTCAACCCTCCCTCCTTTTCATTCTCTTACACATACACGACCTTATGCATTCACACACACACACACACATCCCGCACATCCTCTTCAAGACATAACGTAGCCCTGAACACCCCAGTTCGCTCCCAGCTGTGCCCCTCCCAGCCCTTGGTTCATGATCTTGACCCCCAGAGCCTCAGTTTTTTCATCCACTAACCGGGACTGGTGCCAACTGTGCACCTGGGCATCTGAGAAACAAATGCGAGTACCCACAAAGCACTTGGAGCCCTCCGGACACCGGTGCCCACCAGAATGACAACGAGCAATCACCCAACCGTTTGCCAGTTGTCGCTGAGAGCCCCACTCCATGGGAAAAAGCTTGAAGGGGAGAGGAAAATAAACCAGAGTGACGCTGATGAGTTTTCCAGGCACGGCGTCGCCGCCCTGCTTCTGTGCCGGCTGGCTCTTTAAAGGCCCCCAGATAAAAATCAGGCAAAAGACACTACACCGAAAGAAAGCAGAGCGCACATTTCCTTCTGCTCGAAACTTCTCTGCTGATGACTGATTGCAAGATGGCCTGGGAGGTAGACCCGTGTCATCAACCCACGTTAGGAAAGGCTGTAAACCCAGGCAGAACCCCGGGCAGATAGACTAACCTCCACAAAGGCGAGAGCTGGCGTGCAGCCCTCCCAGTTGAATCGCTGGCCTCAGGCCCAAAACCTGTCCTGCCAAAGGCTTAAGCCAGAGGAGGAAAGGAAAGATGAAAGGCTCACCCAGGCCGGTACTGGGTCAAGCACTGTTCTAGAAGGAGGAGTACTGGTTTGGAAGTAGCCAGGATAACGCCCTGCGCCACCTCCAACTCTGTTTCTGGCCAGCTGACAGGGACGTAAGTGGCCAAATCCAGAGGGATTCCCTGCAGATACACAAGGCCAGCCATGGAAGGGACTTGAACTGGGTAGAAAGTTGAGAGCAGCAGCTATAAACAGAGGAGATGTACGGAAAGTCAGGAGGGGTGAAGATCAGAAACAACAGACTCTTGGGAGGGGCCCGGAAAATAAGCATCTCTTGGTAATTTAGAGTAGCAACTGCTGTCCCAGGGGCCCACCCTCAAACTGGCCACATAGGGAACTCACACCCTGAGGTTGCAAATGTGACCTTGAGAGCAAGTCTCTAGTCTTAATAGATCATGCGGTTATTTGGGGGAGAAAATGAGAGGGGAAAGTTTTTAAAAGCCTGACCTTCTAGATGCAAACAAATATGGTTTCATTCGAGGAGACATTTACTGAGCACCTACTGTATACCAGGCATTGGGTTAGGCGTTGGATTTGAAAAAGTAAAACCATGAACTTTGCCCTCACGGAGTTCACAATCAGGAGGCAAAAGAAGGGATGTGATTCTGGTGCATTAAAGGCACTTGTTAGTTACAACAGCCTAGAAAAGGATGTGAGGACAGCTACCGTCCACGGGGGCTGGAGGAAAGAGGCAGAGAGGGATTCAGGGGCGATATCCGTGCTGGCTTTGAAAGGATGAGGGATGAAAAGGTGTTCAAAAGGGGGATGGGGATGGGGTGAGGGGTACATTCCACAAACAGGAAGGTCATGCATAAAGCACAGAGAAGCAAATAGCAGGCGATGTCTGGGAAACTGCAGAGGGTTCGGTAATTCTGAAGCCAGAGGTAAGGCTGATGTGTGGGAATGAGAACAAGAATAACAGCTCACACTCAGTGCTTTACGTTTGTTAATTCTTTTAAGTATAAAAAGCCCCATGAACTAGAGACTATTAATATCTCCAGTTTCCAGACGGGGAAACTAAGGCCCAGAGAGGCTAAGTGATTTGCCCAAGGTCACAGAGCAAGAAAGGGGCCAGGCTGGGGTTTGAGCCCAGCAGCCTGACTCTTTTGTGAGGCAGGAGCAACGGGCGGCCTGTAAGCCATGTTAAGGAGACTGGACTTGAGCTGCTGGGTTTTACCAGCAGAGCAGCTGGACCAGGTGTGCCAATCGGAAATACGCAGGCCAGGAGGGCATTCTCGGTTATACCGTCATCCCATCTACATTCTGCACAGGCAAAAGGGCAAGGTCCTTTCCCTGGAGGAGCCATGGTGAGCTCATGTTTACAGAGCAGTTAACTCGCCAGGAGCCGCTGGGGGTCATCTCCACTGTCTCACTGTCCTGACCACCCTGCACGTGAAGAACCATGTCTCGCCACTGCTACACAACCCACCACCACCCTCTGCCAAGGCACAGAGAGAAGAAGGGGTTTGCCAGATGCTGGCAGATAATTTCTTGGTGAGGCTGGAAATGATTTCCATCTTCTTTAGTCTGTGAATTTCAAGCCTTGACTTGGAATTGTAGTTCCTGCTCCCGGGCCCCTGGGTTTTTTATGAAACAAAAGGCTTTTATTCCCACTAATAACTCATCACAAAGTATTTATTGAGCACCTAACCATGTGCAAAAGGGCATCGGATGCTTTGAGAAAACATTTGTAAACACTACATCCATCTCAAAGGCCTACTTTTCACATACACACACACACACACACACACACACACAGAAAAACATGCAAATTCCACTCTGTTTACCCAGTGAAGAGTGCAGCACCTGTGTGAACATCTGTCCTGTATTCACTTGGAAGCACTGGAGATGCTAATTGTGAAACGTACAGGGATGGGGACGGGAGCAGTACAACAGCAAATGGAGACAAAGGCATTTTTCACTGCACACTGGCGCTCCCTGGGCCTCTGCAGGGGGTCAGCGGATAAGTGGTGCTCAGAGGAACAAGTCTGGCTATGAGACTCGTTCTCCAGGTGGGCTACTGATCAGAGGTCTACGCTAGCCCCTACCTGGGAGGGCCTGGGGGACTGACTGGACCCGGCTCCCACGAACACTGGCCGCAGCCCGGCATCTGGATCTCCTGTGAGCTGGTGGCTATACTCAGAAGAGCAGCAACAAGGGGTGAGATGGCCGGGAGGCACAGGTCCCTTGGGGGAGTGACATGTCAGGAGGAAGTCTACAGGAAGGTTCCCTTTCTGTCGAGTGGGGAAGAGAGCGCAAAAGAGGCATTGTGAATAAAGAAAAATACAATGGAAACCAAAAAGCCATCCTAAAGGGTGGGCAGGAGGTGAGGCTACTTCAGTTGAATTGTCTCTGCAATGCACCTGGATGGTCAAGGAAATTAACATATGGTTCCCCCATTTGCCACCACGGCATCCCTAAGAAAATCCAAAACCCAACTAACATTCCTTAAGAGGAAGCATTTAATAAAAGGAAGGGCAAGCTCAAGTCCTCAACCCAGAGAGTCCTTAGATTATCTACTCAGAGGCTCAAGAAAGGGCGTCATTGCTACTTTGTTGAAAATGAAACCATGATACTTTACTATTAGTTAGAGTTTCCACTTACTGAGGTGGTACCGGGAGATGTTATATGGAATTTCCCATTTAATCTTTATGTCAACCCTGAATGGAGATGTTCTTCTCCCCGTTTTACAGATGAAGAAAGTGAAACTCAGGGAGAAACCGAAGCTTAGCTCTTCCTTCAAGTTTGCACAGCTGCTGAGAGATGACACTGGAAATTCAACCCCATCCTTTGCTATAGACCAAGAGACTCTGAAGAAATGTCAGAACACACTACATCATCAGTATGTATGATCACTCGCCCGACACACACACATTTCTAACAACCTGAGGATTCTCCCAAGCTATCCCCGTCTCCAGACTTGGGAGCCCCTGCCCACCCTGGGACAGTGTCTGAGCTCCAAAAGGAAACAGCACAAAACATGCAGCAAAAGCAAACAGGTCAACTGGCCTGAAGGCTGAGCAGGCTCTGCAGCTGAGAAAGTCTGAGCCCCATCGAGGTGACCAGACAGGCTCCAGGGTGCGCCGTAAAAACTGCCATTCACAACAAAAAGGCAGGCCAGCCAAGTGCGAACAGCCGAGCCGGCAAGAAGAGGGGACCCTGGGGTGCCACAGAGAAAAGGCGTCACGCTTGTCGACGACCACCCACAAGTGAAAGCCAACGCATCCGGCAGCCTGGAGTGGCTCCAAGCCTTTAGCCAGCGCCGAGCACAGTCACTCTGCCCGAGCTGATTTCCAGCAAGAGCTCAAAGAATAAGAAAAAACAAATAAATAAAATCCCAGTCTAACAAAAAGAGAGATTAACAAGAGGGAGAGGTGGCCTACGAGTGGCGGGGTGGTGGAGGGGCGAGCTCAGATGTGAGGGAAGGTGGGACCACACCACCCCGGGCTGACATGGCAATTATGAGACGTGTGGACCCCGGAGAACCCCAAAAGCAGAGACCAAAGACATCCCCAAAGTAGGCTGCTCCTAGGGGAAGCAGGGGCCAGGCCCCGCCCGGACTATTTCTGACCTGATCACACGTGAATGAGTCTCCTGGTCACCCCAGATGGTTCCAGGGGCTGGTTAAGCTGTGACAAACAGAGTCACTTGGGACCCTGGGTGTTTTGGGAACCTAGTGACTCACTCCCAGATATGTTACTTCATGGGAGTCTGTTATTAAGTGCCCTGGGTGTGTGCAGAAAAGATGTGGTCCGTGACTCTGCAAAAACTTGTGCTCCCAGAAAGAGGCACATCAGGACCCAAAACAATAGCACCTGCTCAGGCACAAAGCAAACCCTGATTCAGCACATGAGACATTAATCAAATCTGTCACATGCAGGTGCTAGGGAGCAAGCGGGCCTCCGCGCAGTGTGTTCAGAGGATGCGAAGGTGTAGAAGTGCAGCCGCTACCCTAACCAGTTAGGGACGGTTAGGGACGGTTAGGGAAGCCTCCATGGAAACAGAGGACAAGATCTTCGGCTGAAGAAATATGAAGTGGGGATAGATCAGAAACAAGAGACGGCAGCCCACGGGAAGGTTTGGTAGTGAAAGTGGTTCAAACGAAAAAAATGTGAGATTATGTGACTGTTAAAATAAAGGAGATGATAGGGGACTTCCCTGGCAGTCCAGCGGTTAAGGCTCCGTGCTCCCAATGCAGGGGGCACGGGTTCGATCCCTGGTCGGGGAACTAAGATCTCGTATGCCGCGTGGCACAGCCAAAAAATAAATAAATAAATGAGATGGTATGAACAGCCCTACGTTTAAGACTTTTGCTTATTGGTTCTGATTTCTGGGAGGCGTAGTGAAAGAATGAAGAAGGCCCATCAGCCAGGGGTATAACTGAGGTGGAATTTCTCATGGCCTGGAAAGTGCTGGGGCCACTGCCACGTGGATGGGGGCCAGGCTGGGAGGGTGGATCAGAGGCCTTGGCATTCAAGGTCTTCATTTTCATTTGATCCAAGAACTTGGCCTAACCCTCACCAAGTGAACGGGTCTGAGTTTATGGTTTCCTTATCTATACTCTGAAGTTAATGAAAGTTTCAAAGCCACTAGAGTTTGGATGGAGAAATGTTCCCTCTGGGCGAGGCCTGAAAACAGAGGTGGCAGGTCTGCGATCCGAGAGCAAGAGGGACCCACAAAGCTGCCTTCCCCAGGGGTGTGCTGGGCACACAGCAGCCCACCAACACTGACGATGAACGAGGCCCACTGCTCCACTGTCTGCCTATGCAGGTCACTTCCCTCCCTACCCCTCGACTTGCACATCTGAAAAATGGGGATAAATACTGTTACTTCACAAGGGCTCGTAGGAGCAACCGCTTATGTTAACATTACTGTACACAGTGTTTCCAACTGCAATCAGTTGTAATAGTGTTTGCTGCCTCCAATGAGAGAGTAGCAAGAATGGCTCTGGGGAAGACTTCTACTTTAAGGTAGCATAAAGGACGCTCTGATTTGTAGCTCCTGGATTCATTGTTGGGCCAGGGTGCAGGGGTGGAGCCCACAGAGCACTCATGGGAGATATTTGCTAGTGTTGTTCCAAATGCAGGCTGAAGTCACCAAACGTTCACCTAGGAGACTCCCCAAACATAACTGAGTCTTCCAGGGAAAAACAAAGCCCCTAAATCATGCCTTTAAAAAAAAAAAAAAAGATGCTGCTACCGTATCATGCGCTTGCTTGTGCTATAGCTAACATACACAGGGAAAGAGATCTAAAAAAAAAATATTTTTAATTTGTCATCCAAACACCCCAGTTGTAATCCAAGATGACAATTCCTCAGTCCACGGAGAGTTGTTATGAGAACAGAATTCAACCCTCCTTTTCTCCACTGAATGGAATTACCAGCCATCCGGGAATTAACATGAAAGAGGACAGAGAGAGTTAGATCTACGCTTCCTGGCTGAGCAGATTGAGAACTTCCTGATCACTCTCCAGCAGGATGGATTGTTTAGAGGGCTGTGTCAGTGCACTGCAACAAAGCAGAAACTTATCTGCTGGATACACTTAGAAGCCGTGCCTTTTTAAATCGGGAGAATAGGTCCTTTCTGATCCTAAGAGCTTGGCAGCAGAGCATATTCACTCCAATCTCTGCTTTTCTTTCACTAATTACTTTCTCCTTGCCAGATACAGCTCCTGACGTTACTAATCTGAGACACACCCTCCTACACATATATCCCAAGCCAGGCGAACTCACGGGTTCCATATTGTCCAGATGTTTCCTGAGTGCCGAGGGTGAGGCAAGAACTGCACTGAGCTTCAAGAGACAGAAAGAAAGAGAGAAAGATGCCCAGTCTGGGACTTCCCTGGTGGCGCAGTGGTTAAGAATCCGCCTGCCAATGGAGCGGACACCAGTTCCATCCCTGGTCCAGGAAGATCCCACATGCTGCGGAGCAACTAAGCCCGTGCACCACAACTACTGAGCCTGCGCTCTAGAGCCCACGAGCCACAACTACTGAGCCCGCATGCCACAACTACTGAGCTTGCGCTCTAGAGCCCGTGCTCCCAACAAGAGAAGCCACCACAATGAGAAGCCCACTCGCTGCATCTAGAGAAAGCCCATGTGCAGCAACAAGGACCCAACACAGCCAAAAATAAATAAAAAATAAATTAATTAATTTTTTAAAAAAAGATGCCCAGTCTGACTCCTGCCACTATAGGACATGCTGGGAGTTTCCTCTCCACCCACCTCCCAATCTCCAGAGCAAAATGCCATCCTTATTCAGGACTGACCCACCCCAGGGTCTCTAAGGCAGGACTCTAAGGTCTATCACGGTGGATAGAGACGGCCTCCGGAGTTGCGAAGAATTCAGCTGGAAGAAACGTTCTCATCACGTCACTTTCTCGTTATTCCACCAACTCTAAACTGCTGTCTGGGGAATTCCCTGGTGGTCCAGTAGTTAGGACTCGGTGCTTTCACTGCCACGGGCCCGGGTTCAAGCCCTGGTAGGGGAACTAAGATCCCGCAAGCTGCGTGGCACGGCCAAAAATTTAAAAAAAATTTTTTTAAAGAAAAAAATAATAAATAAAATGCTGTCAGCATTCCAGGCTCTCCATAAAATAGGTCTACCTGCTCTGACCCCTCCCCTAATGAAAATGGCTAACATCCACCCAGTGTTCCTTCTGCTATAAGCCAGGCCATGTGCCTGTTTGGCGTACACTGTCTTGGTTCAACCTTGGGACAGCCCTCTAAGGTAGTATTGGTATTGGTTTCCTTTTACGGATGAGGAAACCGAAGCTAAGAGACGTTATGTCAAGCACCCAAGGTCCCACGGCAGCAAATGGCAGGGCTAGACTCAAACTCGTCGTGTGCTCTGAACCACGCCCCAGACCCCATCTGCCCCAGCGCTCTCATCTCTGGCCTGCGTGGGGAGGCTCATACCCCCTCTTTCCCTCTGCCCAGGCATTCGGTCCTGTCCCCAGCATCTCCAACTCCCACCTGTGCCTAAAACTCCACCTGGGACTTCCCTGGTGGCGCAGTGGTTGAGAATCCGCCTGCCAATGCAGGGGACATGGGTTCAAGCCCTTGTCCAGGAAAATCCCACATGCCGCGGAGCAGCTAAGCCCGTGCGCCTCAAGCACTGAGCCTGCGCTCTAGAGCCCGCGAGCCACAACTACTGAGCCCACGTGCCGCAGCTACTGAAGCCCACATGCCTAGAGCCCGTGCTCCGCAACAAGAGAAGCCACCGAAATAAAAGTCCACTCAAAGCAACTAGAGAAAGCCCGTGCGCAGCAACGAAGAGCCATGTAGCCAAAAACAAAAAACAAAACTCCACCTGCCCATAGGCTGATCTACTCCCTCAGGTGAGCCTTCATCGTCTTTTGCGCTCTCAACTCCTGCCACGGTGCCGTCCTATCAGAATTTACTGCCAGGGCTACAAACTCAAATGCCTGCAGGCACCAGGCAGGTAGCAAATGTGGGAAGCTGGGGTGTGTGAGACGGCAAGTGCTGAGCCCTTGTGCTGTGAACAAGCATAATACCTGCTTAAAATACCATTCAGGCCGAACAAAACAGGTCCCATCATGTGCCTAGGCCACCCCCCTGCCACCTGGTCTTGCCACCCATTTCCAACCACTCTTTGCAGGGCAGCCTGAGTGAATTTGCAGACACTCCCCTGAAACGTGACCGTTTCACTCCCCTGCTTAAGGCATTCTGGGACTTCTGCATCACCCCCAGGATGAAGCCCCACTCCTCAGCACGGCCCTGGAGGCGGAGAGACACCCCAAGATCTGGATCCGATCTCTCCTCCCCACCCACCAGTCAAAGCTCCAACCACACGCACCTGTCCACTCCGACTCTTCTACACCTCTGCTCCCCTGCTCCTTTCCCTGAGATGGTCTTTCACTTCCAGCTTCCACTTCCTGCTTCTTGTTCATCTGCTCTTTGAACACTGAGCACAATCAAGCTTAATCTCTCTAAAGCCTTTCCTGATGTTCTCCCTCCCCAAACCAAGCAGACTGACTCCATCTCCTGCCCCAATATTTCACCTCCTTGGGAAAGCGCTTCCACCTCCCCTGCCCATCCTTACTCTCTCCTCCTCTAAATCCTTCCACGGTTACAATAAAAGCCACAAAAGTAGCACGTCATATACTCGTCTGTCTTATTGCCAACCAGACCATAAATCCTTCACGAGCCATAACTAGATCTGCTACGTTTCTGTGACCTCCGCAACAGCTGTTCTAAGCTCTGAAGAAATCCATGCTGGCCAGTTGAAAAACTCTACTTAGCTTTTCAGTTGACAAGATGACAACGATTCAAGAAAAAAAAAGAATTAGAAGACGACTAGTTATTAAACTATTACTTATTTTTAAACTTCTAATGCCCACTTGAATCTTTATTACACATCTCAAAGTCAAAGCCAAAAAAAAAAAAGAGTCCCATGATCAAATAGCTAAGAAAAGAGAAGAGGGACTTCCCTGGTGGTCCAGTGGTAAAGAATCCACCTGCCAATGCAGGGGACGCGGGTTCGATCCCTGGTCAGGGAACTGGGATCCCACATGCCGCGGGGCAACTAAGCCCGCGCGCCACAACTATGGAGCTTGCACGCCTCAACAAGAGAGCCTGCGTGTCGCAACGAAGAGCCCATGTGCCACAACTAAGACCTGACAAAGCCATGAATAAATAAATAAATAATAAAATAAATCTTTAAAAAAAAAAGAGAAGACAGTCGTAAAGTTGGATACAGGTAAGAAAGAAGGAGCAAAGGGAACTCCCGAAGAGAGAGTATCAGGTGAATTGCAACCCAGAGGAAGCAAGGAATAAACAGAAAGGAAAGATGAAGGGGATCCCGGGAGATGCGCCCACCTGCTCTGTCCTCCCACCTCACCTGCCCGGCCTGGCTCGACCAGGGATCGAACCCGCGCCCCCTGCGGTGGAAGCACGGAGTCTTAACCTGCTGGACCGCCAGGGAAGTCCCGAAATCTGGTCTTTCTTTAGGTGAAGCACGCAGAGGCAGAGACAAGTTCCCCCAGCCAGTTCTGAATCTCATGGAACGGCATCCAAAGGTGAAGAACCTCTCCGAGGCCATGGAGAGCACGTCCTTTGGTTCTGTACTGTTTCCTTCTTTTGAAGGAGTTCGTTCTGAACAGAAAACAAAGGCTGAACGGGTAGGTTCTATGTCGTAAAGTAGCAGCCGCTGACTAGATTTTACTCAGCTGGCTGTTTGAGAAATGTGAAACGGTTGCTGATATCTAAAAGTCAGAAGGCTTCCTATGAAAAGCGTAGGTTTTGATTTTTCTGGAAACACTGGAAAATGTAGTCACAAGCAGCCCGTGAGCCTACATGGTAATGGATGGCCAGAGGGAAGTATCAGCCAGCCCACCAGACAGCACGTGCGCTCCCCAGCGTGTCCCAGGCCCCCCCCCCCACCGCCCTGGGCCCACGGCAGTCACGTGCTCAGGCACTTCCTACAAGGTCACTTCGGCTGAACCACAGCTTCACAAGTGCTTTGAGTAGAGAGAGAGCCATACGTTTTTATGAGTAGATAAGTACCTCCAACAAAAAGCAAACACAGCAAAGGGGGTCACCAGTGCAAAAGGCAACCCCAGCACTGATGGCCTGAATCAGTTCTCCTGTCCAGGGATACCCTCCAGGCAAGTGATGATAGGGGGTCACCTGCCCCTGGGAACCAGTGACCTCGGGGGGTGGCCCTCCTCGGCCACCCCAGCTGGCCTTTTGAGTCTCGTGCCCTGCTCCGAGGCTGGTCCTCTTTTGCCCTTCCTTTCCCAAATCTTGATTTCTATGAGTTCCCATTTTCAACCCAAACTGTCTTGTTCCAGCCACCATGATGTAAAATTTAGCCAAATGCCTGTGCATTGGAAAAGGGCGTACACTGAGGAGAAAGCTGCATGAAGTCGTGGCTGTCCTTTGTGGTCTGTTGTTTTTTCACTTGCCCGTCTTTTCTAGTTTCTCAGTGATGACCCGATACCACGTGTACAATGAAACCCCCATAAGTTTTGCTGTTTATATAACACGAAATGGAGTTCCAGGTATGGAGCTCCAACTGAGAATAACATGCCTTGCAGGAAATAAAAGTTTAACTGAAAAAAAAAGAGATGAAGGTAAAGATATCGTAGAAACCAACTTCCTTTTGGAAAAGAAACTCTGGCCTACAGTTCTACCTCTTTCACAAAGCTTTAATTCCTGGAGTGCAGCACATCAGCTCAGAACCTGAGTTCCCGAATCAGAAGACCTGGGTTCCAATGCTGCGGCCAACACTTCCTGGCTGTGTGACCCTGGGTAAGTTTCAACCTCTCAGAGTGTCAGTTTCCTCTTCCGTCAGATGCAGATGCTGAACCGACCGCACAGATCCGCTAGGAGGACCCAATGACTGAGATGGCACATGTAAAGTGCTTTCAGACACTGCCTGGCATGTGATAGGGGCTCAATAACCATGAGCCATTATTATTATTATTTTTTTTTTTTTTTTGACTGCATTGGGTCTTCGTTGCTGCGTGCAGGCTTTCTCTAGTTGTGGCAAGCGGGGGCTACTCTTGGTTGCGGTGCATGGGCTTCTCATTGCGGTGGCTCTCTTATTGTAGAGCACGGGCTCTAGGCGCCCAGGCTTCAGCAGTTGTGGCTCGTGGGCTCTAGAGCGCAGGCTCAGTAGTTGTGGTGCACGGGCTTAGTTGCTCCGCGGCATGTGGGAATCTTCCCAGACCAGGGATCGAACCCATGTCCCCTGCACTGGCAGGTGGATTCTCAACCACTGCACCACCAGGGAAGTCCCGAGCCATTATTTTTATTGTGAATGACCTTACTCAGCTTGGACTGATGGGGAGAGAAGGGAGAGTCAGGAAATGTCCAAATCAGGGAAGTCACCCAGCAAAGGGAGTCCTGTGGACTCCCTGAGCATGAAGGTGGGATGGGGGTGGTCTTGGGACCAATGTCCCTCCCGTGGGCTTGATCGCTTGGTGCCTCCTCTGGGTTTCCTTCCAGGGCCACCGTGCTGTGATCCGCAAGGCAGCCCCGGGGGCGGGCACTGCAGCCGGGGGCCATCAGAGCCCTCCCACGTTCCCTCCCCGACTCGGAGGCTGAGAAGTTGAGTGTTCTGCCTCACGAAGCGCTCCTGGAGCAAATGGGAACTTGGACCCCCTAAGGCAATGGGTAAACAGCAGTTTGGCAGCCGCTCCAGCCTGCACCCAGCTGCCACAACTGCCATTTTGACACGGTAGCTTTCGGCGTGCGGAGGGGAGAGATGGCATTTCACGGCAGGGGCCCTGAGGCAACAGACAGGATCCCCCCATGAAGACTCGGAGGGTGGAGGAAGTGAAAGGCTTCAAGTGTGGGTTACGAGGCTGGAACCCAGCAGGCCGGATGCTTGCTCATTTTAACTGGTGCCTCCGCCGGCCTGGTGACACAGGCATTCTGCCTTGGCGAGGCCCTAGGAAAGCCAGGGCACCAACTCCGGCGGAGTCAAATGCCCAAGCTCCCTGGGAAGCTGTGAAAGTCTAACTGCTGTTCGGTCTCCAGTTGCCATGCTGCTTTTGCTTCCCAGCTCGGCAGTGACCACCTGCTGTGCCAGGAGTGGGCCAAAAAAGGATTCAGATCTTGGCCTGGGTTCAGCAGCCCCGCTCAGGCACTATGATCTTCCAAAGAAGAACCTAGTCTCTGGTCATGACAATAACGCCTGTGACTGGCTGAGCACTTACCATGGGCATCACACACGTGATCTCACTAAATCCCCACGATAACTCTACTGGAAGATACTATCATGATCCCACCCTACAGACGAGGAGGCTGAGGCTTAGAGATGCTAAGTTCCATACTCAGCTAGGATTGGAAGCCTACAGCTCGACTCCAGACCCCGAATGCTTAACCATTCCACCACCCAGGGTATTACCAGTGACAAAAGCGACCCAAGTCCGTGGGCTTTATTTATCGTTTGGCAAGTATGCTGGGGAAGCTTGGTCAGAGAAAGAACAACAGACACAGATTTCTGTGATGGAGCACCTACCTTGGGGTTGGTCACCCCTGGGAATACAGCCCCACTGCTCTATCCCAGCTCGTGTTGGCTACATCTGCCCTGAGGCCAACAGCTCTGGCCCACCTTGACTGAGACAGGTGCCAGCTGGCTCTGCCTGCAGGAAAACTCTGGAAAAGGAGCCAGGGTGCCTGCCATGTGTTGGCCCCTGCAAATGGGCAGTGGCCCTCCACCTTGTACTGGGTCCCAGGTTAACTCCTGATGATACATTAGGCATCGGCGCAAAGGAGGGAGAGGGGGTCCTCTGCTCTATCACCTTAGGCCTTATCCCTGCATGGCCTGTCACCAGAAAGCCATGAACCACCAGCACCAAGGTAGTGCATGAGACAAAGTGCCCTGCTCAAGCCTCAGCCACCGCCTTGCCCACAATCCTTTTATCACCCAGAAAAGGCCGATAGTACAGGCCCATCTTAGGCAGTTGTTGGGTTTAAAGGCAGTGAGAAGGCAAAAGCTGAGTGTGAACAGAATTCCCCTGGAAAATCCCTCGTATTGCTCACAACATTCAGGCTCTATGGCCTAGAGATGGTCCAGACCGCTGACTGATGCGCAATGCAGACAGCGGGCTATCTCTAAACTGCACTGTCAAACGCCAACCCCACTGACTATTTTCAAGGTTATTCCTAATTCCATGCTTTAAATACCTTTGCTCATACCTGCCTCCTTTATCAACCTGCATCCCTGCCTGTGAGTCATACATTAGCATTTCAGCAGCTACTCTTATAGCCCAGAGATGTCTGAGTCCTGGATAAAATCCATCCTTTCCCATATAAGGAAAAAAAAAATCCAAACCCTCCAGTTTCCTTTAGGGATAATTCCCCAGCGTTGATCATCCCTAGCATAGGGTCAAAGGGCACAGGTGGCACAGCCAGATTCCTGGGGACCGCATCTAAGGAAAGGGCAGGAGTGTTATGGGCTGAATTGTGTCCCCCTAAAATTTCTATGTTGAAGTTCCAACCCCCAGGGCCTCAGAATGTGACTGTATTCAGAGACAGAGCCTTTAAAGAGGTAATTAAGGTAAAATGAGGTCATATGGGTGAGCTCTAATCCAATAGGACTGTTATCTTTATAAGAGATTAGGACACAGACACACAAGCTGAGGACACAGTGAGAAGGCAACTGTCCAAGAGCCAAGGAGAGAGGCCTAAGACAAACCAACCCTGCTGACACCTTGATCTTGGACTTCCAGCCTCCAGAACTGTGAGACAATACATTTCCATTGCTGAAGTACCCCCCGCCGCCCCCTTCTGTGGAATTTTGTCATGGCAGCCCGAGCACACTAAGACAGGGAGTGTGTGGTACATAGCCAGAGGAAGGCACCAGTGACAGCTGCTGGGTCAGGGCGGAGGCCCAGGCTCAATCAAGGCACACACCCTCAGAGAGCTCGCTTAGTTCTCAGTGGCGGTCGTGCCCACATAGCTGCCAATTCTGCTGAAGGCCTCTGTCTACATTCTTTTTTCGTTTTTTTAAATTGGAACTTGTATGTTTTATTTATAAAAATGATAACAGAAACTTTCTTACTTTTTAAAGACTATTATTAAGTACCCTGCATTTAGTTTTCTTTAGAGAAATGCTATTTTTCAAGGATTTTGTTTTTATAAAAACTTTTTTTCTCTTCCCTCCTGTCTGCATACTGCCAACGCCTTAACACCTCAAGGTTTTCTATCAGCCACAGACCGGGGGGCAAGGATGGCAGCCCCCAGGACAATCAGCTGTGCTGGGAGTGATGAGACTCCAGCCACGGGTGAACAGAGGCAGGAGGGGCTGCTGCCCACCTCTGACGGGGCCCTCAGACAGCCCCTCCCATGAGCTACCAGGCCTCAGAGGCCCAACTTGGTTTATTTGGACCATGACTTGTTGAGTGCCTGCATACGGTAGGCATCAAGCTAGGTGATGCACGGATGCACGGATGGTTAAAGAAGTCATTTCCGCACAGTAAGTAGCCGTAATAACAGAAGCCTAGACCAGATACCAAAGCAGAAAAGGGTGAGTAATTAGCCCCATCGGGAATAGGAGGTTCAGTGAAGGCTTCAAAGAGATGGGATTATCAGCAGGATCGTCAAGACAGAACTGAAGCTCATGAGTAAACAAGAGCCTGGGGAAAGCATGCCAGACAGTTACCAGCAAGTCGGAGAGGTTTAAGAATGTACTGGGGATTCAGAGAACTAGAATTGTGGGTTAAAGCAGGAAATGGGACTGGTCAGGCAAGAAGGCACTAGAACACACATATGCTGGCTAAGGAGCTTGGCCGTCATCCTGTAAGGGACAGGAAGGTCCTGGGGGCGGCGAGCTGGGGAAATTACAGACAGACCTCAGAGATATTGCGGGTCCAGTTCCAGACCACTGCAATCAAATGAATATCGCAATAAAGTGAGTCACATGAAGTTTTTGGTTTCCCAGTGCATATAAAAGTTATGTCTACACTATACTGTAGTCTATTAAGTGTGTAATAGCATTATGCTAAAAAACAATGCACACATCTTAATGAAAAAATACTTTGTTGCTAAAAAATGCTAACCATGGGACTTCCCTGGTGGCGTAGTGGTTAAGAATCTGCCTGCCAATGCAGGGGACACGGGTTCGAGCCCTGGTCTGGGAAGATCCCACATGCCACGGAGCAACTAAGCCCGTGCGCCACAATTACTGAGCCTGCGCTCTAGAGCCCGCGAGCCACAACTACTGAAGCCCACGCACCACAACTACTGAAGCCCGCGCATGCCTAGAGCCCGTGCGCCGCAACAAGAGAAGCCACTACAATGAGAAGCCCATGCACCGCAATGAAGAGTAGCCCCCGCTCGCCGCAACTAGAGAAAGCCCGCGCGCAGCAACGAAGACCCAACGCAGCCAAAAGTAAATAAATACAATAAATAAATTTATATATTAAAAAAAAAATGCTAACCATCGTCTGAGCCTTCAGTGAATCGTAATCTTTTTGCTAGTAGAGGGTTTGAAATATTGCAAGAATTACCAAAATGTGACACCGAGACAGGAAGTGAGCAAATGCTGTTGGGAAAACTGGTGCTGAGAGACTTGTTCGATGCAGGGTTGCCACAAACCTTCGATTTGTAAAAAACGCAGTATCTGTGAAGTGCAGTAAAACAAGGTACGCCCATACCAGGTCAGATTTGTGTTTTAGACGGACTGCTCAGAGAAGTGGGCAGGGGGGACCTTGGGAAGAAAGTCAATGCCAAAATCCAAGCATGAAATAAGAAAGGCCCATACGGAGGAGATGGAGCAGGCAGGCCTCCTCTGAAATCTCTCCTTTCCTCTAAGAGGCGCTACTGTTTTTCCTAGCCAGGCTTGGTGGGTTATAACCATTAGTTCTTAGAGATTTTAGCAAATATCGCAGGAAGAGGATGAGATAGGAAACTGAGGCACTAGTGCACTTCGCAGAAAGCACAGTTTCCCTGGACGCCATCAGTTGTTTATTTTGTTTTTCTTAAACAAACTAAAATGAGCCACCGACTTCGCCAAGAAATGAATGGCCTTACTAGCGGCCTATCCAAGGTTAGTTTTATTGTCTACTTGGCCTATTTCCCAATCATCAAGCTCCGTCATCGTTTCAAAACCTGATCTTGACAAAGAACTAGGCTGCTCTTCCCACTTTGATCCTTCAGGAGAGCTGGACAGCCTGTCATCAACTCTGATACTGTGGGAGGACTTAAAAGTGGCACCCACGACAATGATCAGGAGTCCAATTTAGAGCCTTGAGCCTGGCTATTTCCAGAATGATCCATACCCTCTGCATGTCAACCACCCTCCCTCCAGTCCATTCCCTCACTGGCGATGGACTTAACCGCTCCCCTCACTAGGGGGGATCCTACTCTGAAGCTGAGACAATGTCACATTCATTTACATCCCTTTCCCCAAAGCACCTTACATGGTGGCGTTAGAGGGAAGATCAGAGAGACACTGCTGCTTGCTAGCTGTGTGACCTTGGACAAGTTACTTAACCTCTCTGAGGCTTTGCTTCCCCAGTAAATATGGATAATAACAGTAACTCCACCTTGAGGTTATATGATGAAATAATATATGCAAACGCTAAGGACCAGCACTCACACTCATTAAGGGCTTGTGAAGAAGGAAAAGGAGAGGGAGGAGGGGGGGAGGAGGAAAAAGGGAAGAAGAGGAGGGGAAGGAACTTTGGGGTCAGTCCCGGGTTCAAATCTCTGCTCAACCGCTTGCTTGGCTGTGCGACATCAGGCGAGTTCCTTAACCTCTCCGACTCACAGTTTTCTCCTCCGTAAAATAGGGATAATACTGTCTACCTTGCAAAAAGGATCTTAGTTAGGATAACAGGTAAGAGAGAGCCTGACACTTAGCTTGCCAACTCTAGGGTATTTAAGAAGTGGGCCTGAAATCACAGCCACTGATTTCTTGGTCCTGAATGGCACTTAGGGAAAAATCTGGTCCACTTTCTAACCTTCCTCGATCACCCAGCTCTGCCACTCTGGATGGGTGAACACGCTAAAGCAAAGAGAGGCCAGTTTAGAGGGGGCCAGGCCTCCCACTGCACTCCCATCCACGGGAACAACGCTGTCCTTCACCACTTCCAAGGGGAGGCTGTTAAGCTCCCTGCAAGCCAACTGTGTTCTCTCTGGACAAAGGAGATGGGAGAGCCAGGCTTATCTTTCCCTGGACTCGAGCAATACCCCTGGCTCAGCAGTATGGCTTGTGGGTAGAATTTCCATCTGCTAAGGAGACCCTAAAGCACTAGCCCCTGACATCTTAGGACCCTCCGTAAAAGGCAAGTTATTTTAAGCCTCTCTTGGACCCAAGGTCTGAGCAAACGAAGCAAATGGCTTTGGGACAAGAAAGGTTTTTAAGACCTCTCATTCTGCCAGAAACACACTTAAAATCTAAAAAATTTAAAGCTCACAACCTCTCGTGGGTTCACTTTGTGCTGCTGGGTTTTGGTTTAGAGGAAGACGAAGCAAAACCCCAAACCCTCATATCAATGGATCACGACAAATGCTTGCCCGCTTCCACCCTGTCCTGGGCAGTACAGGGACTGAGTGCCAGTGGGGAGAAGCAGTCAACTCCACTTTCCTGCCAAGGATCAGGCAGACAGAGGCCAATGTTGAAATCTGTTTCTTTTTTTAACAAGGAATGGGGCAGGGAAGCTAGCCAAGGAGAAGGTTTGCCTGAGGTCCCCACCAAGCATCCATGAACAAAACCAGGGTACCACAGGTGCAAGAGAGGAGAGGTGCTGAGGGAAGCAGGGCAGGCTAGTCCCGGAAAGCACCCCTAAATTGAGGGTGCAGGATTAGGACCCCACAGGATTAGTCTCCCAGTAGTTTCTGTGTCAGAACTTGGGAGTCAAACATCGGGTCAGGCATTCAGGTACATGCATCTACCATCAGACCACCAAGCCCACAACTCGCCCCCTGAAACAGAAAAGCTGCACCCCCTCCCCCAGCCCACCCTACCATCTTACTTCTGCTGGGCAGATCCTCTTGGCCCAGGCCGTTGGAGGGAGCCAGCGGGGTGCTGCCACCTTCATCCAAGGTCAGGATGAGGGGAACGTCGTCATCTAAACTCACGGCCATGTTCTCCTCTCCTACAGCCCTCAGGATGTGATGTCCAGAGCTTTAAATAGTCTCTGCTTTGAGCTCCAGTTCAAAGCCACTGGCCCAGAGGTTCTTCTCAGAAACTCCTCCATCAGTGGCATCTTCTAGGGTTTGGGGGATTAAAAAAAAAAAAAGGACAATTATCAAAATACAACCACTACTGATGAAAATGTTCTGGAATTAGATAGTGGTGATGGCTGCATAACCTTACAAATATACTAAAAACCACAGAATGGTACCCTTCAACATGTAAGATGATGGATCTTATAGTAATGTGAATTATATTTCAATAAAAAAGAGTATTGCAGTATGATAGCACTAAAATCCTGTGCAACATTAAATACTGAAAAGTTAAGGGTAATTATGTTTGGAGATTGGGATTATGGCTAATATGTTCCCCCTCTACCCTTCTTAACCCTTGTTTGTGTGTGAGTTTCATAGAGGTTTTAAAGACTTAAAAATATATATATATACAACCATTCAAATAATAGTAGTTAATACTCAGTGAGCGCTTACTATATGCTGGGGCTCTTCTAGCAATTTTTAAGTAAAGCTGATTGAAACTTCATAATAGATAAGTAGGATTATTATCCCCCATTACAGAGGGGGGGGCTTAAGGCTCAGAGAAGTTAAGTAACTTACTTGTCCAAGAACCCACAGCTGGAAAGCCAAGCTTTGAACTACACAATCTGACTCCAGACCTGTGCTCCCAGCCACCATACTACAATTCCTCCATGTCCCAGCCCTGGTATTTAGGCAGCACTTAGCTCCAATGACCTATAAAGAGTTAGTGTGCCAGGTCATCTAGATTTCCCCATATCACTCTTATTATTCTCCTAGATTTAGGTATTTGGGGAGGAAGGGGAAGAGACTAGAATATTTTTTTAAGTGATGTCCGGAATCACACAGCAAAAACGCTCATTCTGAACTCCCAATTCAAAACGGTCAGAACTAGCCTGTTACAGTTCCTATTTATAAACATTCCCATTTCCGCTGAGGAGGACCAAAAGAAAAGCAAACACTCAGCAGATCTAACAGCAGACCTTTGAACTTGAAAACAGCAGCAGGTTCCTTCCTCAAACTGCCGTATTCTGGTCTCAATCAAGTTTGCCTCCAAACTAACCCACTGAATGGCAACCCATCAATTTACTTCCTTCAGGAATCACCAGGACAATCCAGGGCAGGCCCCTGTGCGTCAATATCTTCTTAAAATTAGGCAGTAAAAGTGAGCAGCACCATTCTTTGCTGCTAAGCCTGTAGTGCTCTGCCCAGCAAACTTCCTGCGAGATTTTTTTTTTTTAAGTTTCCTCCAGATCTGGGGATTAATTTCACTTTTAAATCTCAGTAGTGGGAAGACAGAAAAGGAAATTCCAAATGAGATGTTACCATTTGGCTGTCTTAAGCATTATATGTTTTATTTTTTTTCTTTCTGGCTTAACTTTTTATCACAGATATTTTCAAACACGCTCAAACGTAGAGAGAATATATAAATGAACTTCCTTGTGTTGATCACTCAGCTTTGACAATTATTAACATCTTGTCATTCTCTCCCATATTTATTTTGAAGGCTGGAGAATCTATTAACTTTCTCAACTCATCAAGAAGAACTTTTTTAATTGTATCATTGTTATCAAAATAGCTACTGGTTTTTATTTTAACTGTATAATATATGACTGGTTGCTTGCAATGCATGCATTAGTTCTGTGGCTCTCAGCCGGGGTGATTCCCCCGCCACACACACACATCAGCAATGTATGGAGACATTTCTGATTGTCACAAGTAGGGGGTAATAGCAGGTAGAGGCCAGGGATGCCCGAAAACATCCTGCCATACACAGGCGAGACCCACCACAACACAGAAATATGTGGCTCAAAATGTGACTAGTGCTGCTGTTAGGAAATCTTACTTAGCTAATGTCCCCACTTCACAGATGAGGAAACTGAGGCTTAGCAGGGTTAACTTAAACTGCTTCTTGTAAATAAACAGCAGGGAAGTGATAGAGTCCATATTGCAACCCAGGCAGTCCGAATTCAGGGACCCTCCCCACTTAACCATTACCCTTCGTCTCTTCCCAGAGGGTCCCCTCATCTGAATTCAAACCCATTATTTCACAGAGAGGAAAAAGTGAGGCCCAGAGGAGGGAAGGGACTTGCCCAGGGTCACAGTGCTTCTCCCTCTGTTGAGGAGCCAGAAGGGAAGGGTCACCCCTAGGGACAGGTCCTAGGGAAAGAGGGCAGGCAGGCTCTTGCGGGGTGGGTCGCCTGAGGGCGCCAGGGAGACCAGCAGACGAGGGAGGAGGGTAACGAAGAGGAGTGCGGGCTCCTGCTCCACGTGCTCGTCTTTGCGCCCCTTCTCCCCGCCCCGGGCTTCCCCGGGCGATCCCCACGCTGGGGTCCCCGCGACCAGGGCTGGAGGGAGAGAAAAGCGGCGATGACTTCCCCGCAGCCCCTCTTGGACCTACCTGCCCGCCTCCCACGTTCCAATGCCCTCATTCCGAGCCCCCTGACCCTTGACCCCTGCCCTCTCCATCAGGCCAACCCTCACACCCCTTGAATTCTTACATGCGCCGCCCCAGCAACCCGGACCGCGCGCCGGGGTCCGCACCGCGCAGCCCAGCCCTCCGGCGCCGCCGCCAAAGCCACGAGCCCGGAGCTGTTGCAGCTGTAGCAGCCACCGCAGCCACCGCCACTTCTGCCGCTGCCACCACGGCAGCTGCGCCAGCTCTCCCATCCACCGCCTACTGTTCCTTCCACCCCACCGGCCCCGCCCCATTTTCCTTCACCGCTGCCTATTGGCTACCTCGGCTACCATGGTGAGCTCTGATTGGTCAAGTCTTACGTCCTTCCCCAGTTCTTGCCTGCTGCTAATGCAGGACTCCCTGCCTGCCTCCTTGAGAAGGGGCGGGACGAAGAAGCTCCGCCCCTTTCCCTTCCGTTTCTCCCCGCCTTACTCGGTCAGCCCAACCCAGAGGGAGGCCCGAGTCTTCCAATTGGTGGAGGGTTAGAGAGACGGTGCTTCTGATTGGTCAGTCCTCAAGGAGGTGGAACGAACTGAGCAGAATAAGGAATTTATTGGTGAAGAAGAAAGTCAATCAGACGCTGAGTCCCGCCTTCTGAGATTGGCCGGTAACCTAGCAACGCAGGCACCTCGGTGGTTACCACGGGTAGAAAAACCTGAAGCCCTCTGAGCAGGTGAATGACTTTGTGGGGAAGGGCTGTGAATGATGAAGAGATGGTGAATGGGGTCTAGCCCTCTATCCTTTGGCTCTCTGAGGAATCAGTAGCCCCCCACCGTGAGCCCGTCGCCGACTCAGGACCCTGCTCTCCCGCCCCTGCCTCAGTTTGGACCTCCCTCTCGACCCCCTGCAAGGACTACCGGGCATCCTCTACTCGGCCCCTCCACTTGTCCACTTCCTCATCCGTAAAACGTGGATGATACTAGTCAAGTGGAATCGCATCAAAGTTAACTACTTTAAAGTCAAACATAGGTGCTGGGGGTGAGAGTGTAGTTTATAAGTCCGTTACCATTTCACCCAACGGCCTATACATCCCAGGGCGAGCATCCAATGAAAGTGAGTGTTTAATTTTTTATTTTATTTTATTTTTTTAATTAATTTATTTATTTTTGGCTGTGTTGGGTCTTCGTTTCAGTGCGAGAGCTTTCTCTAGTTGTGGCAAGCGGGGGCCACTCTTCCTCGCGGTGCGTGGGCCTCTCACTATCGCGGCCTCTCTTGTTGCGGAGCACAGGCTCCAGACGCGCAGGCTCAGTAGTTGTGGCTCACGGGCCTAGTTGCTCCGCGGCATGTGGGATCTTCCCAGACCAGGGCTCGAACCCGTGTCCCCTGCATTAGCAGGCAGATTCTCAACCACTGCGCCACCAGGGAAGTCCCCGAAAGTGAGTGTTTAAATCAGGCAATTTTGATTATACCAATTTTGGCCTTTTGTGCTAACTTTAGAACTTAACTCCCGTCCCTGTCCTTAAAATATAATTTCATTTACATACTTAAGACAAAGGGTTTGTTGTGAGGATTAACTAAGGCTGAAAGTAGAATAGTGGTTGCCAGGGACTGGGGGGATGGGAAAACGGGGAGTTATTATTTAATAGGTACAGAGTTTCAATTTGAGATGATGAAAAAGTTCTGGAGGTGGATGGTGGTGATGGTTGCACATAGATGTGAATGTAACAATTAAATGCCACTGAATTTAAACTGGTTACAATGGTAAACTTTGTTATATATATTTTACCACAATAATAATTTTTAAAAGCAACTATAAAGCTGGACAAAACCATCTAGTGCTATGTTAGCACACTGAAAATCAACCAAAGTCATACAACAAACTGAGAGTTTTTATTCATAAAACCACCAAACTTCAAGTTTGTGCTATACTTACCTGAGACTTCTCTGATTTCCCCACCCCCAGTTCTATGGGCATAATAGTTCAACCAGGGTGGGTAGCCCCCTGAATACCAACAGCTTCACTGTTACTGTCTGATGGGGCTCACTTGGTTTGAAGGAGTATTGGCTAAAGTGGCAATCTTGGTGGGAAGAGAACAGGGGAGGCCGGCAGCTCTAGCAGTCCAAGGTTGTAATCCTATTTGGCACAAACAATGGACTGAAAGCTTGGAGTTCCTGGGGAGTGAGGCAGCCATAGGGGGCCTGATGAGCTCTGTGTATATCTTGGTTGACTAGAGGTTATGCGCATGTGTAGCAGAGACCAGAGCAGGCCCAAGCCACTTAATCCCTGGCCGTTGGAGCCTGTGTAGATGACTGCGTGCTGCACTTTCCATGGGAGAACAGAAGCCTTACTGGCTCAAAGTTTGAGCACAACCTTGGACCAACTTTTGGCTGAATATTAAACTATGTGGATACAGAGGCGACCCCTAGGAAGCCAGGTTTAAAAATAAAAATATGAAAAAAAAACTAAGCAGAGACATCAGTAGCTACACATTGTGGAGGAGACCGACTTGACAGATTTAGTCCAGGAAGTAAATTACCAAACACCCAAGCAAAACAAGAACAACAATCATTAGGGAGGAAAAAATACCGAGTTGCTACAAAAAAAAAATCTTCCCTCTAAAATTTCCAGTGTTCAATAAAAGTTGTGAGACGTGTGTAAACATACTCAGGAAAAAAAAGCAGTCAACAGAAAGTGTCTCTATGTGTCCCTAGATGTTGGCTTTAGCAGACAAAGGCTTCAAAGAAGCTATTATAAATATGTTCAAAGAACTAAAGGAAGCCATGTTTAAATAATTGAAAAAAGGTAGGATAACAATGACCCATCAAATAGAAAATATTTAGTATTCCAGAATAGACTGTGATAAATTAAGATGCACATTATAATCCCTAAGTCAACCACTAAGAAAACAACTCAAAAAAATTTTTTTAAATCAACAGAAGAATCAAAAGAGTAGACTAAAAATATTTATTTAACACAATAAAAGGCATTAAAGAAATAACACAGGAACAAAACAAGACATGAGATGAGACAAATAAAAAAACAACAAAATGACAGATGTAAATCCAACTATATGAATAATTTAATGTAAGTTATTAAATGTAAATGGAAAAAACACTTCAGTCAAAAGGCAGAGCTTGCCAGACTAGATTTAAAAAGTGAGACTGAACTATATGCTGCCTACAAGAGACTCACCAGATTCAAAGACACAAAGGAGTTGAAAGTAAAAAATTGGAATCCATGCAAGGAGTAAGCATGAGAGAGCTGGAGAGGCTATATTGCTATCAGAAAAAAATTGATTTTAAGACAAAAAATATTACTAGAACAAAGAGGGACATTTTATATTGATAGGAAGGTCAGTACATCAGGAAGATATAGCTAGACTGACCAAGGAAATAAAAGACACAAATTACCAAAATCAGAACTGCAGAAACTTAAAGAATTATAAGGAATATTATGAACAACTTCATGCCAAAAAAAGACAACTTAGATAAAATGAATGAATTCCTAGAAATACAAATTATTAAAATTGACCCAAGAATAAAGAGAAAATTTGAATAGACCTATAACAAGTAAACAGATTGAATTAGAAATAAATAGTCTTCAGGAATTCCCTGGCGGTCCAGTGGTTAAGACTCAGCGCTTTCACTGCCATGGGCCTGGGTTCGATCCCTGGTCCGGGAACTAAGATCCCACAAGCTGTGCGGCGCGGCCAAAAAAAAAAGAAAAAAAACAAATCTGCCCTCAAAGTAAAGCCCAGTGCTAGATGCCTTCACTGGCGAATTCCAAATAGTTAAAGAAGAAAACAGTGGGAAAGTCAAGAGTGAGAAGGGGTAAGTTCTGAGGTCACTGCTCACGCCTTTTCTGAATATTATAAAGTTGTCAGTAGAAGGCAAAAACCTATCCCACAGTTCCCTTTCCCAGACTTCACCCTCTACCAAGCCTTTTGATTGAAAGAAACAGTAACAGAGGCTGCAGAGTCAGTATCAATATCCTTGCCTCCAGGCTGGATAGGCTGCCCCAGGCATCCCAGCCAGACCTCTGCCCTGGCTCAGGGAGAGGCATCCCTTGGGAACACGCTCCAGGCATGGTTAGATGTAAATGCCAGGGCTTTAGCTTGGGATTTTCACTTGATTTACAGTAAAAAAAAAAAAAAAAAAAAAATAGGGAATTCCCTGGCAGTCCAGTGGTTAGAGCTCCACACCTCCACACTTTCACTGCAGGGGACACGGGTTCAGTCCCTGGTCAGGGAACTAAGATCCTGCAAGCTGCGTGGCTTGGCAAAAAAAAAAAAAAAAATTGAATTAAAGGGGTAAGTCTTTCCTGCCTACTCAGTTGCTAAGTTCCCCACATGTACTTCCCTTTTTCCCTGGGAGAAAAGAGCTCTGGGCAATGAGGCTGATGCACTATGCGATTTATCCCCCAACATATAATCATCATCATCACTCCCCGTTGAAGAGAGCTTTTAACTCTCCAAAGGGCTTTCCTGTCTATTAAACCATCCCTTCTCCACTCAGCTCCCTTTTGATGTGGCTAAGACAGGTGTCGTGTCATCAGGTGCCAAGGTGATAAGGGACTTGCCTAGACTTATTCCAAGAGCCCCTGACAGGAGAGAGTCATGCACCCAGGGCTCCTAAGACCCAACTTGTGAATCTGATCTTGATTCTGTAACTGATGGTGGCTTTAGATGGTGCTGAGGTCAGCTCGTCAGACAGAGCTGGGCTAGGCTTGGGCAAGCCTTCCTTTGAATCTGGATAGAGCCCTGGACTTAGCATGGGGGAGGCCAGGAGTTTTACAGGGAAGCCAGGCCGCTGTGGTCTAGACCAGTGGTTCTCAACCAGGAGCACCCCACCCACACTCCACAGGGACATTTGGCAACGTCTGGAGATATTTCATCTCCAACTGATCAGAGCTAATGGTGGGAGAAGGGTGCTACTGGCATCAAGTGGGTAGAGACCAGGAATGATGCTAAACATCCTACAAACACACAGGACAACCTCCACAGGAGAGAATTATCTGACCCAAAAGACAAGTGCAACACACACACACACACACACCTTTTCCCTTCAGGCCCTAGTTAGTGGAACTGAAAGCAAAAGGGATTGAAAATCAAGACCATTTGAAATACAGAGCATCAGGGAACAGTATCTCTTTGACCTTAGCTCTCAAATAATCGCAGCAGGTTATATCCTATGACCAATCAAATGCCTTTAATATGGGGGCTTTTGAACACAGGTTGTTTTTGTTTTTGTTTTTGTTTTTTTGGCTGCATTGGGTATTCGTTGCTGCGTACAGTCTTTCTCTAGTTGCGGCGAGCGGGGGCTGCTCTTTGTTGCAGTGTGCGGCCTTCTCATTGTGGTGGCTTCTCTTGTTGCGGAGCATGAGCTCAAGGCGCGCAGGCTTCAGTAGTTGTGGCGCACGGGCTTAGTTGCTCCGTTGCTCCGCGGCATGTGGGGTTTTCCCGGACCAGGGATCGAACCCGTGTCTCCTGCACTGGCAGGCGGATTCCTAACCACTGCGCCACCAGGGAAGTCCCTTGGTTTTTTTTAACCACAAGCCAGACAAAGAAATACATTTTCCTCCTTGATCCAGCAGATGCCTGTTTAAATACAAAAGAATACTTACTACATGCAGTGCACTATGATATTTTCTATTCTATTTCATTTATTTTTTTATTTTTATTTTTTTTAATTAATTAATTAATTTATTTATGGCTGTGTTGCGTCTTCGTTTCTGTGCGAGGGCTTTCTCTAGTTGTGGCAAGCGGGGGCCACTCTTCATCGCGGTGCGCGGGCCTCTCACTATCGTGGCCTCTCTTGTTGCGGAGCACAGGCTCCAGACGCACAGGCTCAGTAATTGTGGCTCACGGGCTAGTTGCTCCACGGCATGTGGGATCTTCCCAGACCAGGGCTCGAACCCGTGTCCCCTGCATTGGCAGGCGGATTCTCAACCACTGCGCCACCAGGGAAGCCCTATTTCATTTATTTTTAATGCTAGTCTCAACTGGCAAATTGATTCCACCACTCACTAAAGGGTCATGGTTTAAAAAACACTCTTCTACAACATAATCTGTCAGTCAGGAAAAGCCAGTGTTTTGCATTTGCTAAGATTACGATTTAAATACATATATATATTTAAGTGGGGGAAGTTTATTTTAGAAGAATCTAAACTCACTGCTAAGAAATTCTTCCTTCTGTCTGAAACAACCTAAGTGATACTATCCACAGTTGGATATAACCAGAAATAAACACATCGAAAACCACACTGCCAAAAGAGGAATTAAGAACTGTGATGAATTAATTTGTAAGCGGGAAGAGACTGGAAAATGGTGAGCGGTTTAAGGGATCTCTGTCCTCCTCCATTACTAACTGAAAGTCATGAATAATGCAGAAACCTGCAAAATTAAAGACAGAAATAGTAAAAAGGAGTAAAAAATGGATCCATGTTGGCTCTTTATAAACCTTACTGCACAAAAACAAATATATTTTATTTTGAGGAAAAATACATGTTCTATTTTTAAAAGTATTCAAATGTTAATATTAAATTGTATCATTTTGGAAGTCATCCTAAAATCTCAACATGATTGAGTCAGGACTTCATTTCACACAACAGTTTTATCAAGCGTGGGTTCTGTTACTGTCCCCACATTACAGGTGAGGAAGCCGAAGATGCTTAGAGACGTTCATTGACTAGCCTAAAGCCACACAGCAAGGAAGTGGTGATCCCCTAGGATTGAACTTCAGATTTGTCTGACATGGGAACCCACAAACTTAATCACTGTGCAGTAGGCTCATGTTTTCCCGTTCAGCTTCAGAGATGAGAGTCCAGAAGGTCAAGTGAATTTGCCCAGGGCTATAGCCGTGGCCAGTGGCCAGTAGAGAGTTGTTCATTATAACCAGCAGCTTAGAAATCTGTCCCTGGGAGCACATTCCCTCCCAACCTCAGTCACTATTCAGGGTCCTCTGTCTCCAAAGCACAGGATAACACTGGAGCCTGTGGCCACAGAGCCATCACCACCGATGCAATCCAGTCTGTTAATACCTCCAGTGTTCACTGCTTCAGCTCCAGCCCCGGAACCTTCTGCAAGCCAAATGTCATCCATGAAACATGGGTTCTCAAAAAGGACAAGATAGGATTGGGTAATACTTCAAAAGCGGTGATAGAGGGAATTCCCGGGAGCTCCAGTGGTTAAGACTCCACACTTCCACTGCAGGGGGTGTGGGTTTGATCCCTGGTCCCTGGTCGGGGACCTAAGATCCTGCATGCCGCACAGTGCAGCCAAAAAAAAAAAAAAAGTGGTGATAGGAAAAAAAATGCAACTAAACCATGAAAAAGAAAAAACAAAATATATTTAAATCTTTTACCTTAAAATTCCAAGCCCTGTGTCCAGGGATGGGAGACAACCCATATAGGCCAGATCTTGGCCCACCATTTTCACTATTGAAATGTGACACTATTTTCTGGTCCTAATTCAGGACAGAACATATTTTGTGAAATAACATTATCCTATGATGCCAACATCACCCTGTGAGGAAACGGGACTGTTGTTAAAGCTGGGTTTGCCATCTCTCCATTTATTCAATAGTGCTTTCCTGAGCGCCCACTGTAGGATAGTTGCTTGGGAGATAGCAGTCTTCATCATGAATGTCCTGCCCCT